>NC_141685.1:537681633-540081633 GCF_964263255.1 Lissotriton vulgaris | reverse complement strand
GCCCCTCCACAAAATCCAATAGCTTCCCCAGAAGAGTGTGTAGAAAGATCGTCTGGCCAGTGTTGGGGGCGTATACTGCAGCAAAGGTGCAAAGTTTCCCCATTAAACAACCCTTGACCATAATCCAGTGGCCATCTTTGTCGTGTTGTACATCTAGTGGTTGGAATTTTGTGGAAGAGCAAAATAAAAGTGCCACCCCTCTGTGTTTCGTTTGTGCTGAGGATCTATAAATCAATAGGTAGTGTTTGTGCCGGAGACAAGTATCCTCAGCCCTAGCTAAATGTGTTTCCTGTAGGGCTACTACATCTAAGTGATGATCAATGATGTACTTCCATACCTTTCGGCACTTTTGAGGGGAGTTAAGGCCTTTAACGTTACAAGTTCCAATGGCGATTGTCATAGCATCAGAAGAAAGAACAGTATCTCATTGAAGACCCCACCCATCCTAACATAACTCGTGCCATTGCATGCCTCCAGACGCTAGTGCACCACCATCTAGCATAGTGAAAAAGTAATTTTTGATCATTATTTCTAACCATACAGATTGTTAAAAAGCCACCACCATGACCCACCCACTCCCTCCCTGCAAACCCCAGAAAAGGGAAGAAACAAAGTCCAAACAAGAAAAACAATACAATAACCATTATCAGATCCCTGCTAGGGGTAATAAAATCCCCCAGGGATACGAGGAGGCGGCAGGTCCGAGGTCCCCGCACGCGCCCATCCTGGAGCAATGCAAGGAGAATTACGGAGAAGCATCTCGGTGGCACTGATAAGCGGGCGTTAAGTCAAGCCCCCAGCTGGTGCAAGTATAGTCAGTTCTCCTGTGCCAGCTCCAACAACTCAATAGTGGTCCCTGAAAAGAAGCTGTGTACATTCACATATGGAGCAAGTAACAAAGCAAACCTGACATCAACAAGGGAGAGACTCCCCGTTCTCGGTTGCTGTAGTGATATAGGGTGCAGCATAACTTGGATAGCAGATAATGTCATGAGCCCAGAGAGCGGGAAGTCGCCAGCAGAAGCGAGAGATCACTACCCTCTCCACTGGCTCCAGGCAGCATCCAATTCAACAGCTGATGGTCGTGTTCTTATTAGGTGCAGTTCCAACAAGAAACAAAAACGGTATAGTCTAATGGAGCACTCGCCAAGTGTTCATTTGCGGCCCCTGCGCGAGCCCGCAGACCACGCAGACGTGCTCGATGCACCCTTATGAGGTTCGCTGGTCTTGTCCTGGGCGGAGTCGGTTTCTTCTGTAGATAGTCCCAAAAGATCCAGGCCTTCTGGTAGGTCAGATATGTGGTTCTGTTTATTATGAAATTCGAAACTGAGACCAAACGGATAAGTCCAATGGTATCTGATTTTATCCCCTCGTAGTTTAACAGTGATTGGTCTGAACAACTGCCTCCGCACTAGAGTGGCTGGCGCTAGGTCCTGGTAGATTGAGCATGAGTGATTTTGGAATGAAATGGATCCTTTCGACCTAGCTGCTACGAAGACTGCCTCTTTGACTTTGAAGTAGTGGAATATCGCTAGAATGTCCAGGGGTCTCCTCTTTTCGCCAGTTTGCAAGCTTCCCACTCGATGGACCCGTTCGAGTTTAATTTTGATAGATTGGGGACTCAAGATTTCTGCGAATAGTCCTTCCAGGAAGGCCCCAAGGTCCGGCCCCTCCGCGCCTTCCTCCAGGTCCTTAATGTGTATGTTCTCCCTCTGAGCCCTATTCTCAAGGTCCTCCGTCTTGAGTTGTGATTGAAGTAGCTGATCACGGAGGAATCGAACGTCTTCTCGAAGTTCTGTGGTAAGTTTTTCTTGGTCTTGGTGGTGCGCCTCTAAATCAAGTACTCGGGTGCAAACAGAGTCTACATCTTGTTGGATGGAAGTCAGCTTTTCAGTCAGGTCCGTCCTCAGCTGTTCCATGGATGATTTAATGTCCTGGCCAAGATCTTTACGCATCTCCATTTTAAAGTCTTTGAACATGGCCAGGAGGTCCACCTTTGTGAGTGCCATAGTAGCAGTCTCGTCGTCTGCGTGTAGCTCCGGACGCTTGTCTGAGGCAACAAAGAAGTTGGAGTCCTTGACGGTTGTGCAGTTCGTCCCCTTCTTGGGCGGCATGCGGACTGGCCCCAGTGGCCCCGCGACCCAACGCTAAGGGTGGCCAAAGTTCTGCATATCACTGCGTGGGGTCAAGGAGGCCAAGGTATAGGAGGTGCACAAGCGGCTGCATGCCAGGAAAGTGGGTATTCCCACCGGTAGCGCTAGGGCACCAAAGTGCTGGGCAGGTTATGCACTTGCGGAGTAGGTGTTGTGGAGTAAGAGACGGTGTCCCCAGAGAGGGTGGAGGGAGGAACCTGCCAGACATGTTGTCTTAAGATGTATGCGGCGCAGAGTAGTCGGGATTCAGGAGATTTATTCCGGGAGCCAAAGGCACCAGCTCAACCTCTGCAGGCTAGTAGAATCGGACATGGGCCCTTCACTAGGGAAGAAAAGGGTGCCATGTTAAGACCATAAACGATCAGTAGAGAGCATCACAGTCACCCAGCAGGCGGTAGAGAGGGGCACAATGTGTGAAAATAGCTGCTCCTGGGGTTGGTGGTGCCGCTAGATGGTGAGTATCACGTGGCAGAAATCAGACACCTAGCTGTGAGTCCTGTTGCTGAGATCTTTCGTGAGCCGCCATCTTAGGGTCTGGCAGGCAGGTCGCGGTGGAGAGTGCCGTGGAGTGTGCCTCGGGAGATGGCAGCGAGGGAACCCGGGCAGTCGCAAAGGGTCAAAGCCTCATCTGTAGTGCTGGTAGCAAAGGCAAAGGGCCGGGATCTCAGACGGCATCCTCCGCAGGCACCAGCTGAGTCTATTAGTGAGAGCGGCCCGGCATCCGCCATTTTGCCGCTCGGCCGCGTGGTTCCTCCGAGGCTGCCCCAAGAGCGATACCATGTGTTATCGAGCAGGTGAGGGCACTACTCTAGTGCGCTACATCTTCCGCTGCACGTAGGGGCAAAATTCAGCCCACAGAGCCCTGAATAACCGCTAATAGGAGCTCCGGGACAGCGCGCAAAACTGTAGCCGAGTCAGGTTACGTCTGCTCGGCCTTGCCCCCAAGATTACTAGTTTTGGTGAGGAGGGGAGGTCCCACCCCAATACCTCTGCGAGTCAAGCCATAACCCCTCTCGAAAGTCTTGTGAGTGCTTTGCAGCTCCAGATCGTATGTAATAGGGTTCCCTTCTCCCGGCCGCACTGTATGCATATCAGGGATTACACTAGGCCCGCCCTCCAAAGCTTGACTCTGGTATAATACACCCAATGTAGGTATTTAAATTGTATGAGGTGAAGCCGCATCGCGATCGCCACCTCCAAAGGGGAGGCCAGTGCCTCCGTCCAATCTTCCCCATCTAATGGACCAAGATCCCCCTCCCATGCTTCTCTAATTTTCTGTGGGGTGGTAGAGCTATTGGTCACCAGGGACTGATACATTTTGTGGTCTTGTATGTCCCCCATGAACACTTTGGCTTTGATGGTGCTGAATTCAGGAAGGGCTTCCAATCCCGATATGCTGGGAGAGATAGCATGTCTAAATTGGAGGTATTTATAATAATGGGTCTTCGGCATCTGATATTCTGTAGTAGGGGATCTTTGTGTATAGTCATAATCATGTGAATAGTCCCACCCATGTGCGTGGACCCCGGAGCAATTCATTAGATATATATCCTCTCAAGTTGTCCTCTTCTGCAGTCCTGCATAGACACTTAAGAGAAAATAGACAATAATGCAGCCTAAAAACAACTAGGCTACGCTGGCCATAACTTCATCCTGAAGTGAAAAAGATAGCCAGGTAACAGTTAAATTTAACTATTTTACTAAGTTTCACACATAGAAAAGCTCCTCATCACAAAGATCCCTTTTTCATGATAGAGATGAAGATGTGTTCTGATGGTCCAATATTTATACATGGTGCCATCCCTTGTAGTTGGGATATTCCCTGTACTACCCACACATCTGGTCCTGGAAGGTTCTTTCCTTGCCCTGCCAAGAAGTCATGGGTGACAAAAGATTGCCAGGTTCCTGTGTGTGTGTTTGTTGGAGGCAGAAGTTTAATTGGGGCAGAGTTCCCTATTGTCTCACTGTCTGGGAGGAATACACAAAGCCTAACAACTGAGCCTTTCGCAGTCTTGTGACCCAGGACATTGGCAGAACTGGCACCTAGGACACTGGTTAAAGAAAGAAAATGACAACTTTCTAAAAGTGCAACATCAAGGTGATGGATGAAATGCTTTAATTAAAGCCACTGGCAAATCACTCGGGCCACATCCCAATCCATTGTTTTCCACCCACCATGCCACCTCAGTTTGGACCCAGCCATATGTAAATGAGACTAGATCCTGCTCCAGTGGGGACAGTCCAACCCAACCTGCCAAGCCTGGTCCTCCTTGAACCAGAAGACAAGCAAACTGCTACTGGTTACCCCCTGGTTGGATCCTTGGTTGCTTGTGTTCCATTTCAGGAAGGACCTGGCTTGGCAGTTTGGGCTGGACTGTTCCCATTGGAGCAGAGTCAAGGCTGATTTGCAAATATCTGGGTCTAAAGTAAGGTGACATAGTGTGCAAAATAGACTGGGACGTGGCCTGAGTTATTACCAGTGACTGAGATTAATTCAAGCATTCCATCCATCACTTAATGTATGCTTTAGTATGTCGACCTAAGGGCCTAATTCAGAATTTGGTGGTACTCCTGTCGGCCCGCCGCACTAACAGGAGTACCACCATACCTATTGCGCCTCCTGGATTACAACTGTAATAAATGGTGGGCGGGACTGTTACAGTCTAAAGGTGGTATCTGTACAAGGCTCATAGGTGAGCCGAAACAACAGGCACCGCCGGGACAGCACCTACAGCACGTTCCTGCATGGGGTGGCACTGCATGCCACACCATGCACAAACAGGCGTGCAATTCCAGGCGGGCACAACATGTGGCCCCTGCATGCACCCCAAGGCCCCGAAGTGACTTTAGGGCTTCCTTATTTGCCTCACTGCCACTCATTTCATGGTGTGCTCACCTCCATTAAATGGCTGGTGGACAGGGTACTCAGAATATGCAGCAGCACTGCCAGCATATTCCTGCTCCTGACCGCTATGCCACGGATGCTGGATCCTGGAGCCCCGAAGGAAGCAGCGGTCCGACCACCACAGTCTTAATACTGTAGGCGGGCCCATAGTGTGACAGTGGTTGGACCGCCACTGTGAAGTACGGCTGTCCAATGCACCGCCGTACTTGTAATTAGCCCCTAAGTGAGCATGGTATGTCCAGACGTGGATCCCATGCACATCGTGCCATTGGAACCAAGCTAAACCTGGCTGATAAGCTCACAACTAGGATTGTGTTCCGGTTTAGGGAGGACCTGACTTGGTATTTCGGGCTGGACTGTTCACATTGGAGTAAGATCATCACTGATTTGCATGTAGCTGGGTCTAAAGTGAGGTGGCATAGTGGGCAAAATAACGACGGACTGGGATATAGCCCTGAATGATTATCAGTGGCTGAGATAAATTTAGGAATTAACTCCGTCAGTGTGTATATATATTTGGACACTGGTCCGGCATTTTCACCTTGGTAAATAAATGGATGGAACTGTTCGTAAGTCTAGCTTTGACTCTTCCTTGAGATTTCCGATTGGGTGCAGAGGTCCTTGCCTGGCGTAGTCCGCCGATTTACTGGCGGTCAGGATTTGCAGCGACATATATATCTATATATATACATATATATATATATTCACTGAAAAAACCATAGGTTTCACACACGTTATAGTTAGGAATTAGCATTTAAAAAACCTTACAAATTCACTGAAAAAAACATAGGTTTCACCCATGCTATAGTTAGCTGGACATTTCTCTCATACAAAACCTTTGAAATTCCCCCGTTATAGTTAGTTCAGCTAACTATAACTCGCGTGACCGCAATGCACTGCTGATGACGTCACATATTACATCACTCATGACATGGTCAGTGACATCACTCATGACATCACTGATGAAAAGTAAATATTCATTGAATATGTATCTTTCTGAAAAATAATTTTTTTATATATGTATATCTAAAGGTTGTTGGAAGAATACATAGGTATTTAAGTGTCTAAATGGATGTTTTTTTTACTTAAATTGATTGGTTAACTGACATTAAGTGTATCTTTGTGAATACATATATTAGGGAGTAATGATTAAATATTTAAATATCTGTATCAGTGTCTCACTTTGTATATAAGTGGCTGCATGGGTTGGTGAGTACCTACATGAGTGTGAATATGGGTTATTAGTTCTTTTTTTGAGTATCAGTATGAGTGTCTGTATGGTTCGGTGGGGGATATTACTTATCGCACAGATTCATGAATGAGTGACTCACTGTTTGTATGTGTTTTGAAGACAGCATGTGTGCAAGACTGTATGCGTGGATGATTGTATGTTTTATTTATTTTTTATTTAAAGAGTTTTGTATAGCGCGAACAAGACCCTTAGGTATCAGCGCGCTTTACATTGTATGAGGTAGAATAAAGACAGGTCTTGCATAGTACATCTATACATAGTTAAATGACGAAGTTGAAAATACAAATCGATGAATGTCGATTACAGGATTAGCACAGTATAAGCTGTGTTAGATACAGCTTTGTAATGATACTCATTATGTTGGAAGTTATGCCTTCCTGATTGCATTATATTCCACTGTGTTCTATATTCTACTATTTCTGTGTCCTGGAATTAGTATAGTACTGGACGAGGCTGTCTCCCACTAGTTATGTCCTATAAATAACATGTTAGTACTCACACAGTGACCGGTGGTAAAATAGACAACGCCTCAGTGAGAAATATAAGAAACTACATATGTTTTAAACTAGTATATGTTAGTATTGATGTATATAATTGAGTATATGTGACAGTGAGAGTTTGGAAGAGTACCTGTATAAATTAGTATGTGTTTTTATAATTGATTGTTTAAGAGAGTAACTATGTGTACGTTTCTGTAGAAGTAAATGTAGTGGTGTGTTTGTATAGCTGTATATGCAAACAAATGGATGTTTAATAGTTTATTTGTATGTGTGAATATGTATGTGAGTAACTATATGGATGAGTATTAGTGTGTAACAGGATGTATAAGTGTATGAGTACATATAATCAGTGAGTACATGTATGAGTGACTATATTGAACTGTTGGTAAATGAGTGGATGTGTATGTAGATGTTAGAATTACCTAATAGGTTGTTGTAACTGGTATTGGTATCTCCATTATTTTGAAAATTGTAGTTTCCATTTTTGAATGTGTGAATCTAAGGTTATATTAGGGAGAAAGGAGGTCTACCACTCTTTCACAAGGATGATGTCATCAGTGATGTCATGAGTGATGTCATTTGAGATGTCATCAGTGATGTCATGAGTGATGTCACTGACCATGTCATGAGTGATGTTATATGTGACGTCATCAGCAGTGCATTGTGGTTGCGCGAGTTATAATTTCAAAGGTTTTGTATGAGTGAAATGTCCAGCTAACTATAACATGGGTGAAACCTATGTTTTTTTTCAGTGAATTTGTAAGGTTTTTAAAATGCCAATTCCTAACTATAACGTGTGTGAAACCTATGTTTTTATCAGTGAATATAAATATATAAACATTATAAATATATATATATATATATATATTGTCGCTCCAGGTTGTCCACCTCTTGAGTAGCACGCGAGCAGCCCAGCCACGGAGTATGCACCACCCCGTTAACAAGGGGGTCACGGCAGTGAAGTAGCAGCCGTACATGGGATCGAGGACGGGCCCACTTGTGGAGTCCATACAGGACTTGATTGTGTGCTTTCCGCACTACACTTCCCAGAAGTCTCATTGGAGCCTCCCATCGGCGGGTGAGTTATATGAAATTGGAGAAGTGTAGCGGGTGCGCACACCGCTTCCGTTAAAGCCCCTGAAGAGAAGGAGATGGAGCTTCGAAACGCGTCGGGCAGATCCATTACGGAGCGGTGTCTACAAGCGGATCCCCGTCCTCACCTACGCATAAATAAAGCTGCTGCTCGCGTGCTACTCAAGAGGTGGACAACCTGGAGCGACAATTTACACGCGGCAGTCCAGCCGCGGAGTATGCACCACCCCGTTAACGTGGGGGTCACGGCAGTGAAGTAGCAGCCGTACATGGGATCGAGGACGGGCCCACTTGTGGAGTCCATACAGGACTTGATTGTGTGCTTTCCGCACTACACTTCCCAGAAGTCTCATTGGAGCCTCCCATCGGCGGGTGAGTTATATGAAATTGGAGAAGTGTAGCGGGTGCGCACACCGCTTCCGTTAAAGCCCCTGAAGAGAAGCAGATGGAGCTTCGAAACGCGTCGGGCAGATCCATTACGGAGCGGTGTCTACAAGCGGATCCCCGTCCTCACCTACGCATAAATAAAGCTGCTGCTCGCGTGCTACTCAAGAGGTGGACAACCTGGAGCGACAATATATATATATATATATATATATATATATATATATATATATATATATATATACATACATACTCAATAAACACAACAGCTCTTTTTAGAGCCAACCAACATCTAAACACTCAAACTTGTTATTTAACTGTTCTTTTTATTTTATTTTTTTCTGACCTGCGCGCAACTGAGATTTAAAAAAAAATGTTTTTTTGTCCTTCGGGGTCCTTCAGGGGCCCCCTGAGAAGGCCTAGGGGTTCAGGGAGTCTCTAATCTGCCTCATTTTCACGTTTTCCACTAATGTTTTTGAGTGACTTCTGCCTTGTGGGTGCTTGCACCGTGCGATTTTTTTTGAAAAAAATAAAATGTTTTTTTCGGCCTTCGGGGTCCTTTAGGGCCCCCATGAGAAAGCCTAGTGGGTCAGAGAGTCTCTTCCCTGCCTCCTTTTCACGTTTTTAAGCCATTAAAAAAAATCGGGTAAAATGTCATTACCGTGCGCGCATGCGTGCGTGCACGTTGCGCGCACGTCAAGACATGTGACTTGAAAACAAAGTCATGTGGCTTGAAATAACACTTTTGATTGGTTTTCAGTAGTTTCCCTTCCACAATCTTCAAAAACCCACCCACTTCCCTCACTATTTCTTTCTGTTTGCAGAGAGAAGGTTATTTCCAGCTTTTTCCCTGTTTTCCAACTGACTATTGAGAATATGGCAGAGCAGCAGCCACAAGATTCATCATCATCATTGGACTCAGATGTGGAGGTGGTACCAGAGCAGCCATGGGCCAAGAAGATTAAAGAATCATTTGTGTGGAAGTTCTTCACCTACCCTCAAGGCCAAAAGAAAGTGAATGCTCCTAAAGTTACTTGTACTATTTGTGGGGGTGTTCTCTCCAGGGGAAACCCCAATAAAAGGTATTCTTTTAGCATTCATACAATGCTGCGCCACATGAAAAATGTACCCTCACAATTATGCTCGAGCTTTAACCAGAGCACTTGCTGCTGAAGGTCCAGCTGCTGCCCCCAGCACTGCGTCCGCACCACCAACAGCATCGCCGTCTACAGCTGACTTAGATCTCCGGCCACTTTTGGGCACTGTACACATTAGGTGTAATTCTTGCTGTGAGATTCTTTGCTACCGGGAACAAAGTCTCAATCTCATTGAGCACAAAATAAGGCAGCACCAATGTCCCCGGACTTCATTTTTCTTTTGTTTTTGTTCCTGTTGAACAGTTTTCATTTTTCTTCTGTTTTTTTGTTTAAAAAAAAAAAAATATATATATATATATATATCGTCATGTGATCAAGGCAGGGATCTGCCGAAACGCGTCGTGAGGACTGGTGTGTGAAATAAACTAGAAACTGCACCGAGAAGGTTCTTCCTCGTTTTCTTTTCTGACCCTTTTATAGTTGGTGGCTGAAGCGAGCACTATTGAATATATATATATATATATATATATATATATATATATATAACTGTTCAAAAAATATATAAAACACAAAGTCAGAACTAACTTCACTTCTCAAAGAAGAGCGATATCTTTTATATACTGTGTCATACTTTTTTTGAATGAATGTGTAGTGTATAAATGAATGACTGAAATGACTGAGTGAAAAGGAGGAAAAGACTAATGGAATGAGTGAGGAAAGGGTAGTATGGTGAGTGAGGAAAAGAGTCAAAGAGTGACTGAAACAAGGCAACTAAGGGTAGAGGAGTGAGGTAAGTGGAGAGCAAGAGTAAGGTAAGGGAAGGGCAGTAAGGAAAGAAAAGTGAGAGACGAGGAGTGAGAACAGGGGAGCATGGAACAGAGACAGAGAAGGGGGGTAAGAGATAGAAAATGGAGAAGTAGAGCAGAGTGAAGGGGGTGAAGGTGAGGGAAGTGGAGTGACGGTGAGAGAAGGGGTATGAGGCTGAGGGAAGGGGGGTAATGGAAAGTGAGAGATGGGGAGTGAGACAAAGAGAAGTGGAGTGAGGGGATGGAGGAACTTAGAAAAGGTGAGAGAGAACGGGAGTAAAGAATGGAGTGACAGAAGGAGAACGAGGGGGAGTGAGGAAAAGGGAACGGGAAAGTGAAGAGGTGAAAAATACAGATAGGAGGAAGTACAGTGGGGAAGGGTAGTGACGGTGAGTGAAGGACAGTCACACTTAGGGAAGGTGTATGAGGGTGAGGGAAGGGGAATGAGAGAGAAGGAAGGAGATTAAGAGAGAAGAAAGGTGACTGAGGGATAAAGTAGGAGTGAAGGGAAAAAAAAGAGAGAGACAGGAAAGGTGAGGGAGAGAGAGAGGGAGAGCGAGTGACTGAGAGGGAGTAAAGCGGTTACACTGAGTGAGACACAGGGAGAGAGGGAGAGAGAAATGGAGTGTATGAGATTGGGGGAGTAAAGGAAATTCATCATCTGACTCAGATGTGAAGTTTGTTGAAGAGCAGCCACGTGGTAAGAAGACCAAGGAGATCGAATGAAGTGCAGAGGGAGAAAGCGAGTGATGGTTAGTGAACAACAGTGACAGTTAGGGAAGTAGTATGAGGAAAAGGAAAGATGAGTGAGGGAGGGAGAAAAAAGAAAATCAAGACACGGAAAGTGAGTGAGGAATAGAAGAGGAGTGATAGAAATAGAGACGATAGGAGTTTAAAGATGAGGGAAAGAGAAGGACAGAGTGAGAGAGAGGGAGAGCAAATAACTGAGAAGGAGTGAGGCGATTAGACTGAGTGACAGAGGGAAACAGGGAGAGAAAATGGATGAAAAAAAAGTGAGGGAAGGAATAAGTGAAGGGGAGTAAGTGAGATGGAGTGAGGCAAGGGGAGTGATGGAAGGGGAGTGAGGGAAAAGTACTGAGGGTGAGTGAAAGGCAGTAACAGTGAGAAAAGGAGTTTGAGGGTGACGAAAGGGAATGAGAGAGAAGGAAGGATATTGAGAGGAAAGAGAAACTGAGGGATAAAGTAGAAGTGAAGGAAACAGAAAGAGAAAAACAGGAAGAGTGAGGGAGAGAGTGAGAGAGAAAGAGAGGGAGTGCGAGTCACTGAGATGGAGTAGAGTGGTTACACTCAGTGAGACAGAGGAAGAGAGAAATGGAGTGAAGGAGAGTGGGGGAGTAAAAAAGTTAATCATCTGACTCCGATGTGGAATTTGTTGAAGAGCAGCCACGTGGTAAAAAGACCAAGGATTCCTTTATCTGGAAGTTTTTCACCATTCCAGAGGAGCACAAGAAAGTAAATGCACCGAAGTTCACCTGCAAAATCTGTGGTACTGTGCTATCTAGAGGAGACCGAAAAAAAACACTAGTCTTTTAGTATACACACACATTGATTAGGCACGTAAAAAATGTAAAAATGTACATTCTAACAACTATGCAAGGGCATCTACCCAAACCCTTGCAGCGAACCCTCCAGTTGCTCTTCCCAGCACTTCATCTGCAGAAGCATCTCCTTCATCAACTGCTCTGAATATCCGGCCACTTTTCACAAATGTCCACCTCCGATGCAACTTCTGCAATGAGATTCTTTGTTATCTGTTAACTGAAAAGGAGTAAAGCAGTTAGAGTGAGTGAGACAGAGGTAGACAAGGATGAAAAAAGTGAGTGACTGAGTAAACGAAGGGGAGTAAGTGAGATGGAGTGAGGGTGTGATGAAAGAGGAGTAAAGGAAGGAGAGTGAGGGAAGTGGAGTGAGAGAAGCAGAGGGAGGGGGAGTGAGGAAAAAGGAGCGGGAAAGTGAAGTGGTGAAAAATACAGATAGGATGAAGTGCAGAGGGAGAAAGGGAGTGACGGTGAGTGAAGAGCAGTGATAGTTAGGGAAGTAGTATGAGGAAGAAGGAAGATGAGTGAGGGAGAAGGAAAAAAATTAAGAGACAGGGAAAGTAAGTGAGGAATAGAAAAGAATTGATAGAAAGAGAGAGAAAAAGAGTTTAAGAGTAAGGGAGAGAGATAGACAGAGTGAGAGATAGGGAGGGGAAGAGTAAGGAACTGAGGAGTGAGCCAGTGACACTGAGTGACACAGAGGGAAACAAGGAGAGAAACATGGATGAAAAAAAAATGAGGGAAGGAATAAGCAAAGGGGAATAAGTGAGATGGAGTGAGGTAGTGAGGAAAGGGGAGTGAGGGAAGTTGATTGAAGGAAAAGTACTAAGGGGAAGTGAAAGGCAGTAACAGTGAGAAAAAGGGTATGAGGGTAACAAAAGGAAATTAAGAGAGAGGAAAGGGGACTGAGGGATAAAGTAGGAGTGAATGAAACGGAAAGAGAAAGACAGGAAGGGTGAGGGAGAGAAAGAGAGAGAGAGTGAGAGAGAGAGAGAGGGAGAGCAATTGACTAAGAGGGAGTAAGGCGGTTAGACTGACTGAGATAGAGGGAGAGAGGGAGAGAGAAATGGAGTGAAGGGGAGTGTGGGACTAAAGGAATGGGAGTTACCAAAAGTGAATGAGGAAAGAGGAGTAAGGGAAAGGGACGGACGGATGGAGTGAGGGAAAGAGAGTGAGGGGGAATGAGAGAAGTGGAGTGAGTGAAAGAGAGTGGGGGATGATATAAAGGAAAACGAGTAAGGGGGCCGTGAGAAGAGACTGATCGATACAGCAAGACAAGGGTAGTGATGGAGGAAGATAAGAAAGAACAAGTGAGGGATAGATAGAGGAAAGACGGAGTTGGAGAAGATGAGTGAGGGTGAAGGAAGAGTACTGATGGTGAGAGAAGGAGTGTAAAGGTGAATGAAGGGGAGTAAGTAGAATGACGGAAGAGGAGGAAGATGAGGAAAGGTAAAGGAGTAAGAGAGATTAAAGAATAGGAAAGAGAAAAAGAGAAGTAAGAGAGTGAAGTAAAAGTATTTTCTGTTTGTCATACTTACCTTATAAATAAAGACAACTTAATAGAATATTTTTATATAAATATAGTATCTGTGGAAGACTAGAAAAAAATGAGTTATAATATATATTTCATAATACAAAAAAAAGTAGAATTGAAAAAAACAAAGGGAAAGAAAGATAGGGTGAGGGAGAAACACAGAGGGAGAGAGAGAGAGAAAGAGCGAGAGAGAGGAAGTGACTGACACGAAATAAAGTGGTTAGACTGAGTGAGACAGAGGGAGAGAGGGAGAGAGAAATGGAGTGAAAGGAGTGAGAGACTAAAGGAATGAGAGTTACCAAAAGGGATTGAGGTACGGGGAATAAATAAAGGAGATCGACGGATGCAGTGAGTGAAATAGTATGAGGGAGAGTGAAGGAATGGATGCAGGAGAAATAGAATAAGAGTGATGCAGAGAGAAGAAAACATGAAGTGGAGGAAGAGGACTCAGATTGAATGAAGGGCAGTGACAGTGAGGGAAGGGATATAAAGGTGAGGGAAGGGGAGTGATGGAAAAAGAAGCATATTAAGAGAAAGGAAAAAGAAGTAAGTGAGATAGAAGGATTTATGGAAAGAGAGAGAAAAGAAAAGGAAGACTGGTGGAGAGAGGGAGACAGTAAAAGAGTGAAACAGAGGGAGAATGACGGACTGTGAAAGAGAAAATCAGTTATAGTGACTAACACAGAGGAACGGACTTAGAGACAGATGTAAGAAAGGGGAGTGACGAAGTGAAATAAGTGAAGTGAGTGAAGGTCACTGAGGGATAACGTGAAGTGAATGAGGAAAGAGGAGTAAGGGAACGTGACTGACGGATGGAGTGAGAGAAAGAGAGTGAGGGGGAGTGGGAGAAGTGGAGTGAGTGAAAGAGTGAGGGATGATATAAAGGAAAGAGAGTAAGGGGGCAGTGAGAAGAGACTGATCGATACAGCAAGGCAAGGGTAGTGATGGAGGAAGATAGAAAAGACAAGTGAGTGACAGACAGGGGAAAGAGGGAGTTGGGCAAGATGAGTGAGGGTGAAAGAAGAGTACTGATGGTGAGAGAAGGAGTGTAAAGGTGAATGAAGGGGAGTAAATAGAATGAGGGAAGAGGAGTAAGATGAGGAAAGGTAAAGGAGTAAGAGAGAGAGTCAAGAATGGATAGAGAGAAAGAGAAGTAAGAAAGTGATGAAAAAGTATTTTTTGCTTGTCGTACTTACCTAAATCTAATATCTGTGGAAGAGAAGAAACAATTGTTATAATATATTTTTCACAGTACAAAATACAAAATAATTTGTATATTATGTTATATATATTTTATTTTGCTGTTCTCAGAATATGTTGAATTTCACTAAAAACAGTGAGTTCAATACAATTCATCATATGACAGCGGGCCAAAATAAACACAATTAAAAAGATTGTGTTTAAAAAACCCATTCAACATTTTCATTAACAATGTAACAATTAGAAAAAACATATCTTAAATGTCTTTATCAAACATCAATTTCTTATGTAAGTAAAGAATGTGAAGAACAATCACAAAGTAACAAAACATTACTACTTCTTTCTTATACACTGTAAATAAAGTAATGTCCAAACATATGCTAATAACATTTACCCGAAATAGTCATTTGTTTGTGATGCTATTCCTCATGGCCAAATAGTATCTGCGAAATCCTTAGTTTGGAAGTTACTTAATAGTACTTTTGAAACAAAAGCACCCACATCTTTTGGACCATCTAACAATGGTTATACCTCCACCTGATTGTATTTATCATGAACATAGAACCTTAAACAAATAGCATGCTATCAGAACCTGAATATCATCTGGTATGCCGATCACACTCTGCTCATCCTTTAATTTTCCATGGAGCTGTATACCATTAAAAGGAACCTCTACAAGGGAATAAAAAATGTCACCAACATCTCCAACAACTACAACAAATCTAAAACACCTCTGCCTCACTCATGATCAACATTTCATGTAATACTCATATCACTCACTATGTGATACACTTACACTACCTCTATGACAAGTACACGTTTTTTTATCTTGGTCACCCTGACTTACAAAGTAATTATTATTATTTTTTAAAATATTTTTATTAAAGTTTTTTTGTCAGCACACAGAACATACAGAATACAGTTTAAGTACATCAGCTAGAATACATAAAAGGGCCTATAAGCGTGCCAAAATACAACAAAGCGACCAGCATGAATAAGAATAAAAATATAATTATAGGGTTCTGAATAATTCAAATTAATACAATCACTAATTTTATCATATATTTGTACAATTAATCAAATTGTCTGACACTAAGATCCCAGCCATGTAGCGATTCGATCCCATAGCTGGTTTCCTTGTCTTTTTTTCCGAATAACCGTAGTTCTATAGAGTGCCATCTCCAGACGATATGTTATGAGCAGCCTGGTTTGCCAATTAACAAAGGATGGGGGATCCGTATCGAGCCATTGTGATGTGATACAGAGGCGATACAAAGCCATACATATGAATACCAGACCCTCCTCCATAGCTGACAGCGTGTTTCCTTGCCATCCAAAGATTACCAATATAGCAGTAAGTTGCACTGGGATACCCAGACTGCCCGAGATAAACGTTTGAATTTCCCTTACAAAATTGCTTAGTTTGGGGCAGTTAAAGAACATATGAGAGGCATCAGCAGCATACTGGCCACAGCGATTACAGCTATTTCCCCGTCCAGTGTTCCATTTTGCCAATTTTCCTGAGTATAATAAAGCCCAAAAATTGCTATATAGTGCTGGCTCTTCAAAGGGACATTGAACAATACATTGATTGAAATTTCAATGGTTCTAGTCAGGTTAACCTCTTCCTACCTAATTTGTTAGCCCATTTTGTCTCCTGAAATTCTAAATCGTCTTTAACCTTGTTCACAAATAAGTGATAGAGAGGGCGCATTTTACATCTCGACTTAAGTAGCTCAATAATCTCGATTTTTTTATTTTTTGTAGAATAATTGCATTTTGTTTTTTTTTCTGCTCACCGTAACCACGCAATTGCAAGTATTTTAAAAAAATCCCCTCGGGGTACCTTATATTTGCTTTGTAGATTTTCAAAAGAAATAAATTGTAATCCCAAAAATAAATCCCCTAAAGAACAAATTCCTAAATTGTGCCATCTTTTCATAACGGCATCGGCAAAAATTCTAGGTAAAAGAGTACAATCCTGGAATGGGATATAAATGTTCAAATTCGGGCCAATACCCAACCTCTTTTTTGTTTTCCTCCATATGACATACGCAGCTATCACTGGCTTAAACCTAGTTTTTTTAGGTTTAAAGTGTTTTATTGAAGCACTGTAAAGAAGGAAACAACAAGGACATGAAAAAGAAAAACCACAGGTGCCCCACAATCAATGCGTACGGTACATTAGATACATCAAAGCATTTCTGTCTCCTCAATGGGCACCATCCAGCATGGAAACACAGCTTGCGCGCCTGTGGTTAAAGACAAAGAAAGGGGGGGGAAGAGGGAAGGGGGGGGGGAAGGAAAAAGGGGGGAAAAAGGGTGGGGAAACAACCCTGCTCCATATCCTACCCAACCAACAAACCCCCCAACTACTGCACCCCAACCCACCCCCTGCACTGTGCCAATGACCATCTGCTCTCCCCTCGTAGCGACCCTCCGGTTGTCTCCGCTACTAGACGCCGACTCCGACCAATCAAACAGGCGGATCCGGCGGCGGTGTCAGCCGTAACAGCCTGAGATACCTCGGGCAGGTAATCTCCCTGAACTCAGAACACAACAGACTATGGAAAGGCGCCCACAGCTCCTCAAAAGCATCTACATCCCCCACTGCCACTAAGGACATTTTTTCCATGCCAAGAACATGCCACAATCTATGCAGCCAGCCGACAACGGTGGGGAGCGTGGTGGAGCGCCAGTGTATGAGAATGTTTTGCACCGCTGACCCCAGAGCTATCGCAATCTGTCTACCCCTTCTAGACCTGAGGGGGTACATCAACCCATTCGGCAATCCCAATAGGACATAGGCAGGGAACCGTGGCAGCTCTATCTCGAAACATTTGTCAACCTCGCTAAGGACCTCCTCCCAGTAAGAAGCCAAAAGGGGACAATCCCACAAAATATGTGTAAGCGTGCCAGTTTGGCCACAGTTACGCCAGCACGTCCCTGGTATTGACCTATCCATCTCATGTAATTTCTCAGGAGTGCGATACCAATAGGTCGAAATTTTGGTGAAGGTCTCCGTGAGCCCCGTGTGATAGGCAGAGTGGCGTTAGCGGTAGGAGATGTGGTCCCATTCTGTATGACTCAACACTCGTCCGAGCTCCCGTTCCCAGCGCTCCCGACCCGGGTTGTGAATGTGAAAGGGGGGGGCTGCAGCATCTTGTACAAATCGGAGATAAGCTTAGCGTCCGACGTGCGGGTGACTAACCAGCGCTCGTACACCGTGATCTCCCGGTCTGCCCTTTCGCGCACTTGGGACTGTAGCGCCCAGTGGCGCGCCTGCATATGCCGCATGCGCTCCGTCTCAGGGAGGCCATAATCCCGCCGCAAGTCCTGGAAGGGGATGACACCCTCTGGGCCATACAGGTGATACAAAGTGCAACAGCGGGCCGCCCGCCAGCAGTCGTAAGCGCCAGGCTCAGTTCCCGGACCAAAGTCCGGATTGCCAATTAGCGGCGTGAAGGGAGAGGGAAAGGTAGTGAGTTCATGCCTAGTGGCCACTGAGTCCCACACCCGAAGTGGGACACGCGTCACAAAAGAGGCGTAAAGGTTAGGGGGTCGATGAGCCCGTCTCAAGAATGGCACCTCCTGCAGCGTTCTGCCTGCTACCGCCTGGTCCTGAAACAGCCAGTGTTTGTCTGACTCCCACCGGCTCCACTCCACCAGATAGCGAAGTTGGGCGGCCTGGAAATATTTCCGTAAATCTGGTATCCCTAGCCCTCCAGATTCAGGCGCCAGCGTAGCAATGTTTCTTTTAATCCGCGGTCTACGGCCCTGCCACACAAAACGCGCAATGGCCGACTGAGTCCCTGCGAGCCATCCTGTGGGGGGCTGCAGCGGCAGCGCCCTGAACAGGTACAGTACCTGAGGTAGAAGGGTCATCTTCACTGCGGCCACCCTACCCAGCAGCGACAACGTGCCCTTATCCCACCGAGCCAGTTCCTCTCTGATTTTCGTGCTCAAAGCCGCATAATTGGCCGTGACCATCGCTGGGAGGGAGGGTGCCAACAGGATCCCCAGATACGGAATCCGGTCCCCGGACCAGCTCAAAGGGAAAAGCCTCTGTAGTTCCGCCCTGGTGGCGCCGGTTAGCGAAATATCGAGGGCAGCAGATTTCCCGAGGTTCACCTTAAAGCCCGCCACCGCGGCGAAGAGGTCCAATTCCGCGACACAAGCCGGCAGCGACCTCCGTGGGTCATCGAGCGTCAAAATGACGTCGTCCGCATAGAGGCTAATCGCGTGGTGAAATTCTCCCATCTTGACCCCGATAATATCGGGGTTCTGTCGAACCCTTTGAGCAAACGGCTCCATATAAAGAGCAAAGGGGACAGTGGACATCCCTGTCGCGTTCCCCGTTCTATAGGAAAGGGTCGGGAGCTGCCTCCGTTCACTCGGACCACCGCAGACGGAAACCGGTAGCAGTTGAAAATCAGGTGCCGGAACTTCTCGCCTACCCCGAACTTGCCCAGGACCTTCTCTAGGTAGGGCCAGTGCACTCTGTCAAAAGCCTTCTCCGCGTCAATGGAAAGGAGCATTCTTTCCCCGGGGATCCTGGAGGCCTTCTCAAGAATATGAGTCACCCTCTTCGTGTTGTCCACCGTCTGCCTGCCAGGCACGAAGCCGGCTTGATCCGAGTCGACCAAGCCCGGGAGATGAAGTGCCAAACGTGCTGCCAGTATGCTAGTGAACACTTTCAGGTCCGCGTTCAGTAGCGAGATAGGACGGTAGGATCCACAGGCAGTCCGGTCCTTGCCCGGTTTCGGGATCACGGAGACCGTGGCCTGGAGAAATTCGGGGGGAATGGCGCCCGGCTCCGAGAACGTGTTGAAGAGGCGTGTCAACAGAGGCGCCAGCTCCTGACAGAAGGTCTTATAAAAAAGAGGGATGAAGCCATCCGGGCCCGGGGCCTTGCCCGGTTTAAGCCGGGAGATCGCCGTGACCACCTCCTCGATACGGATCTCCCGCTCCAGATACTGGGCCTGATCCGGCGTCAACGACGGGAGCGGCACCGACTCCAGATAGTCCGCCCCTGCCCGGGCTGAGGGGGCCTCGCCAGTGTAGAGGTCAGCGTAAAAACTACGGAAAACGTCCGCAATTTGCTCGTCTTCCGTGACTGAACCTCCGGCAGGGGTAACCAGCTCCTTCACCCGGTGCTGTTGGTGTTGCACCCTAAGCTTGTTGGCCAAGAGCCGCCCGCACCTGTCGCAACCGGTGTAGCCCGGTCTATGTCAAGGGCAGACAAGAGTTTCCTGGCGGCTTTCAGTTGTCTCCAGACTCTGGGGGTTCCCGTCCTAAGGTGGACCTGCTCCAGCTCCCGCACCTGCCAGGTAAGCTCATCCCTTTTGAGCTGGCGATCCTTGTTCTCTGCCGAGGAGATAGCGATAAATTCGCCCCGGAGCACAGCCTTCAGGGCAGCCCATTGCGTCGCGCGGGAGGTGTCGTCATTATCGTTTACGCACTGGAAGTCCGCAATGGCCGCGCGAATCTGTTGCACCGTCGACCGTCTGTGCAATAGGGTGTCCCTGAGTCGCCAGACCCCTCTTGGTCGAGCCACCGGGGGTAAATTGAAGGTACCCTCCACCGGCGCATGGTCGGAAAGAGAGAGGACCCCCATGTCGGCATTCGAGGCCAGAGCGAACATCGGGCCAGTCACAAGTAGATGGTCCAGTCGCGCGTAGGACTTGTGTGCGTGTGAGAAATAGGAGTACGCGCGGGTCGCAGGGTGGAGGCGGCGCCACATGTCATGCAAATCCAGCTCCTCAAGTCTGGTGCGAACCGAGCCCGAAAGCTCTCCCAACTGGTGTCGCCGTTGCACAGACCTGTCCAGAGCCGCGTCGAAGACCAGATTCAGATCTCCCCCCAACACTATGTGCCTATCAGAGGTGGACGCCACATCTTCCAGTGCCCTGTGCAAAAATTGATCTTGATGGTCATTGGGACCGTAGATAGAGCCTACAGTCATCACCAGGCCCCCCACCCTAATCCTGTATGCTAAGAGCTTCCCTTTCTGTTCCGCTACCTGTTGTAAGATCTCCCCCCTGAACTCCCTGGAGAACAGAAGTGCCACCCCTGCCGTTTTAGAAGCGCTGGAGGAAAAAAGCTGCGTGGGGAACTTGGGGGTACGCATTCTGGGACAATCTTTGGCCAGCAGATGGGTCTCCTGTAACAGGCAGATGTCAGCTTGGGAGTTCTCTAACAGAGACAGCACTGCCCGCCTTTTAACCGGGTTATTCAGCCCTTTCACATTCAGAGTAACAACCTTAAGGACCATCAAGGAGGGGAACCCTTAAAACGCACATGAAGGTGGGCAAGGCCCAGCAGGCGAACATAGAGGCCACTTCACGAAACCTCAGCGCACAGCAAACGCAGACATCCTTACGGCACAGTGCAGTCCCCAAACCCCAAAACCCCCCAACTAAGTGGACCCCCCCCCCCTCCCCTGGAACTTCACACACCCAACCCCATACCGCTCCCAACTCCCAGCCCCCCTGCAAACCCCCAAACTCAAAACACCCCCCTGCAATTCCCATTCCCCGCTTCTCAAGTCATTCAAAGAAGTCATTGTCCCAGTCCGGTCCTTATCGGACAAGGCTGTGGAAAGTCAGTCTAGTGGACGTCCAGCCACAACCACCTGCACTCGCCATCCCGGCCCTCCCCACCCCCAGAACCCCCGCACCTGCAATAAGGAAAGGCTAGTGTAAACTCCCCCCGGAGTAATTTCAGGCCGTCAAGGCCACTTCACCGATCGCTGTTGCTCTGGAGGCCTCCTGGATGGCGGCCGACATGTCCGCCCGAATCGTGGGCGAGTCAGGCCGCTCCGGTGGCGGGGAGCGCCTCTCCCCAGCCTGCTGCCAACCATCTCGGGTGCTTCGTCTGCGGCGCGGCGCCGGGGTGTCTGTATCCGATGCCGTGATGCCCAATACTGCGCAGACATCCTGGAGGGACCGGAGCTGGTGCAATGCTCCGTTCCATCTGAAAATCAGGCGGAAGGGGTGCCCCCAAGAGTACTGCGTTCCCTGCTCCCGGAGAAAGTCCGTAGCGATTTTAAAGGATTTTCTCTTCTGCAGCGTGACCGTAGACAAGTCCTGATAGAGGGCCACCGGGTGGTCTCTGAAGCGGAAAGGCTGCTGCCGCCGCGCTTCGCGGAGGATCCGCTCCTTCAGGGGGAAGTCCGGTAGGAAGGCCAGAATGTCCGGGGGGGCGCCGTAGCTCTGCGAGGGCGGCCCACCCGGTGCGCCCTGTCGATGCGGACTTGAAAATCCTCTGACTCCCCCACAATTGCACGGAAGAGGGCCTCTAGGTAGGCGGTCACGTCTTCACCCTCTTCGCCAGACGGGACGCCCCGGACCCTGATGTTGTTCCGCCTGGACCGGTTTTCAAGGTCCTCGGCGTGGGCCTGCAGCTCAATCTGTTGCTCCCGCAGCCGCAGGACCTCCTGCTGCAGGTGGGTGATCTCTTCGTCCCTGGAATGACCAGCTTCCTCCACGGTGTTGACTCGCTCCCCCAGGGAGTCCACCTCTCTCCGTACCTCGCGGACCTCCCCGGCCACCTCCTGCTTCAAAGTCTGAAAATCCTCCCTTAAGGAGCTAAACAGCGACTCCAGGAACGATCGTGTCACCGGGGGCTCCCCGCCTTCAGCGCCTCTAGAAGGGGCCGGGGAGTTTGGGGTGGCCTGGCTCCCTCCGCTGCGTAGGGCACCGCGTCCCAACATGTCCGGCAAAGTCCGGTCGCCTCTCCTCTGACCCCTGGCATTCGACATCCTGGCGGCGCGGGAGCCACCGATGGCCGTCGCTCGGCGAAGAGGCCACTAGGGCCAGGACTGCTATTCGCCAGCCAGGAAGCACCGCCACACAGAGGCCCTGACCAAGGCCGGGCGGCCGGTCCGTGGTTCCCAAAATGGCCGCCCGTTACAGTCAATGGGCCAACGCCCAGGGAATGAGGCCTACCTCCGTCGCGAGTCCAGTGGCGATAAACACAGCCGGAGGGCAGGCTCGCGGGGCAAAGGCAGCCGGGGTCGGCACGTCTGGATGAAGAAATGCTCCGGAGGCGCGACACCACTCCGCCACGACCAGGGTTGGGCCAGGGCGGCCGCGCGAGGCGAGCGTTCTCAAGCCCCGGACTTGCGTAGTGGCCGGAGGCCGGCTCCGCTTCCATCGCCCTCCTCCGTTCGGCTCCGCTCTGCCGGCGAAGTCCTCCTCGGCACCCACTCGATCACCGCGGTGCAGGCACTCCGGCAGGCCACTCACAGTCGGCAGAGCACACCGTCGAGACCCCAAGCCTGAAGGTCTCGCGGCCTCCGGGCCGCACACAAGCCGACCAGCGGGCTCCGCCCCAGGCTATCTCGGTCAGAAGCGCACCTCTGGCGGGGCACCCAGGGCTCAACGAGCGCTCCACACCACCACGGGGGTCACCAGGCTCAGTCACCGCTCGATCCGGGGGGAATCAGCGGCTACGAGCGGTGCAGGGTTTCTGGGGTCCGGGAGCTCTCGGCAAGTGCGACCTCTCAGCCCGCCATCTTGGCCACGCCCCCAAACCTACTTTTTTTTAAGTAGCTAGGCTCAATAATACGATTAATGCACTGCTTAGATTCTTGCCCCAGAAGCATCTCATAGATTGAGGGGGCGGCATAATCAGGAGTTGGATCTATGGGTAATAATAACACCCCCATATTTTGTAAAATTGAAATCCAATTATATAATTGGAAATCAGGTATCCCCCACCCCCCTCTTTCTCGAGGCAAAATGCATCTTTTCATGGCACGCCGGGCACGTTGATAGCTCCAAAGGAACCTTGAACACATTCTCTCTATACGAGAAAAAAAAAACGCAGGTATTAAAAAAGGAATAGACCGGAAAACATATAAACATTTCGGAAAAATAAGCATTTTAATAATGTTACTACGGCCAAAGAGGGAAAGATGCAAGATTATTGATTCTTTGCAGTGTTTTATTAGAAGAGGTAATAATCGGGTCAAGGTTTTTAGCAACTATATCCTCAATGTTAGCTGTAATCTTTATACCTAAGTACGTTACCTCTGAGTTAAAAGCGATATTCACAGGTAGACCAGCCTTTGAATGAATCACCTGAGTTTTTGCGACGTTTAGTTTATACCCGCAACAGAGTCTAAAAGCTCCGGCCGCCTGGATAATTCGAGGAAGCGCCTCTGTAATGTTAGCTGTAACAACGGCGATATCATCCGCGTATGCATAGACTTTATGACATTGTGTTCTGATCTGAACCGGGTTGATAATGCTATCTGCCTCCATTGTGATAATAATAAAAGGGTCAATATATAGCGCAAACAGGAGCGGGGAGCAGGGACACCCTTGTCTTGTACCCCTTGCTCTCACAACCTGCTTTGAGACCTCGCCCCCTACCCGGATTGCCGCTGTCAGATGTATATACAACGTTTGAATTGCTTTTATGAATTCAGAGGGAAACCCCTTCCAAGCCAAAACTGCCCATAAAAACCTCCAAGTGACCTTGTCGAATGCCTTTTGGCATCCAACAGGGCCACTCCGACGGATGGATTACTGCTCTGAGCCCAGTCCAAGATAGATATTATTCTACGAATATGATCCGTTGTATCTCTACATTGAATAAACCCGTGTTGTCGGAGTGATACTAATCCGGAGATCAAATCATTGAGCCTGTTGGCAAGAATTTTTGAATATATCTTGTTGTCTGCATTCAATAACGAAATGGGTCGGTATGAGCCCATTTCCGTTGGATTTTTCCCTTTCTTTTTGAAGATTACTCTTATAGCCTGGGACCATGACTCCGGTGCCCGACCGAGAAAAACCTGTTTACAAACTTCCAACAATTCCTTCTGAATTGCATTCCGAAACTTCCTATAAAATTCTAAAGGAATACAGTCTGGGCCCATCGCTTTCCCCTGTGCTAATCCCAGAAGCGCAGTTTCTACCTCATCCCAAACCGGTGGTGAAGATAAAGTTGCCCGATGAAGTTCTGGCAGAGTATTGGTTACAAGAAGCGAAAGATATTCGGACTCCTCCACACCTGTCCTACCTACTACCGACTCGCTGTATAATGATGAATAGAATTCATGAAATGCATGAAGTATCCCTGATTGGTGGCCTACCATGTATGTCTATAATTTTGACTATATCATTATATACAGCCTTCTCCCTCAATCTTTTTGCCAGAAATCTTCCAGTATTTTCACTATACTCATATGCCTCTTCCTTATATTGTGTATACTTCTCCGCTATCTGTTCTGCAATATTAGCGTAGGCCAGAGTCTTCGTAACTGTAAGGTCTTACTGAGCCTTTTGAATTAGTTCTGAATCACCACCCTGAGATATTACATCAGCTAGTTTATGTTCTTTCAGAACAACCTCTGCAAAATCAAGTTGGTGTTTGGTCAGCCATTTTTTGTGTTTAAATTTAGAAAAACTGAGCGTTTGCCCACGGACAACAGATTTAAATGTATCCCATACTACCTTTATTTAAATCAAAAAATTCATGAATATGTTAATAATAATAATAATACTGAGTTTTATAAAGCGCACAGCTACCTCCGTAGGAAGTGTCCCGGCGCTGCTTAACCATTAATTGACAATAGTCTTCATCACCCAATAGTTTCCTATCAAAAGTCCAGGTCTGTGGGGAAGCCCTCTGAGCCGACTCCAGGGTTAGTTCTAAAATCACAGGGTTGTGATCAGAGACCACTTTCGGATGGATAACTATACTAACCTTAGTCAACAAACCTTCAGAAATAAGAAAATAATCTAAGCGTACAAACTTAGTGTGTGGGGCGGAAAAAAAGTATACCCAGGGCTTTCAGGATGTAAGGCATTCCATACATCATAAAGACCTTGTTCTGCCATTAAACCCCGTAGGGCACCATACATTTGTATATTTCTTCCAGTATACCTATGATTCAATCTAATATTTGAGTCTGCAGGGATATTTATATTCAAATCGCCGCATAAAATCAAGGGTTGCGGCCATTGGGCCAATTCCACATTAATAAAGTTGAACAGTTCCACAACATCCAGATTTGGCCCATAGATATTACACAAAGTAAACATACTGTGATCAATCTTTATCATTCTAATTGCCCAACGGCCCCATTTATCTGCAGCGGAATCATTACACATACCTAGTCCACATTTCATCAATATGGCAACCCCTCTTTTTATCCCAGTTTGCCTAAAGCAAACGACCAGTTGCATACCCAAATTCTTCAAAATGTCCCTTTTTAGCCATGGTACCTGTGTCTCCTGCAGACATAGTATATCAATTTGCAATATTTGTACAATTTTTGCCAACATTTGTTGCTTTCTGACATTATTCAAACTGGATATATTCAACGTACATATTTTAATCTTTTTATCCATCATAAAAATAAAAATTAAAGTTCCCCCCTAGCTTCAAAGCCTTAAATGATGCCTCTTCCATTCTCGGCCCTGAAAAACTTTAAAAATAGGCATAACACCTATTCATCTGAATCTTGATAACCTGCTTCTCAAACTGCTTGTATTCCGATGCTGACTTTTCACCCTTACACCACCACACCACATCCCCCCTACCCCCCTACCAACTCCCTCCCTGAAGTCCCCTTCCCCCCACACTTGAACCCCCCTACACATGAAACCCAGGGGCTAGCAGTCCCTGCATAATATGGAGTACCGTGCCCCCCTCCATCCGAGTCTGTCCGTAAACATTATATGCAACTCTGACAAGTTAATCTCTGCTAAGAGTACGATAGAATAGGTAGTTGCAAAAGAAAGGTAAAGAGCAAAAATAACATATAAGGGACCTGGTTCATCTAAATTATAACTCATTAGTCATTTCCCTCTTGACCTACTACTAAAGATTCCAGATATTCTTTGGCCTTGACCTCAGAAAAAAAAGCTTGGCCGGATTCTGCAGATATACCGCAGCCCCTTTGCTCTGGAATCCTGGCATTAATTGACGAAAATCCCACAGTTTAGACACCGTTGCCAGAGCTTTCTTATCTGGGCGAGCTCGAGCGTAAATATCTTCCCGTGCCAAGAAGTTATTAAAGCAGACTAGAATGGCACGTGGAAGAATTTCTTCTGCCTGTCGTGATTGTTTCTTGGTAAACGGGAAGCGGTGGGCCCTTTGAATTTCTTTTGGCCAGTCCCATGTTATTTCAGGGAACGCCTCCTGTAACATTTCGGCCACAAATTTCCGTGTATCAGAACCCTCTTTCTCCTCTAGGACCCCCAAAAAGCGTAAGTTGTTCCGACTGCTATGGTTTTCTAGTTCCATAAGTTTATTGCTAAGATCATCCCTGTGCCCCTTAAGTAAATCTAATTCCGCTTTCTGGGCGCCCAGTTCGTCTTCCAGCACGGAAATTCTAGCCTCCGTTTCTGTTACCCTGTCCGCCGTCTCTGCGCAGTTCTTAATTACTTTCCTTACAGCATTTTTCACTTTACAACAAGTAGCCTGTGTGCGTAAATTCGCAGCCTTACTTTCTTCTCTATGTTCGCATCATTGTTGCAAATATAGTTGTCAATGTTATCTCTTGTGGGTTATCTCTATCTATATTGTGCACGCTTGAATCCAGAGGTTCAATAGCCCTTACCATACCCTTATCTTTGGGCCTAGTCACAGAATTGCTTCCTTTGCCAACATGGAGGTGGTGAGTTCTCTTCATCCGCTTCTTAACGGTCACATTGCTTGAGTTAGGAGAGATCAAACTTGCCCTCGAGTCCTCCGGTGAAGAACCTCCCTCGCAGGAATCCGCCCAGTCTTTGCTGATATTTATGCTCTCATCAGATGTGTGATCCGACATAGAGTAGAATTTTTCTACAACCTCATGACTTTTGCCCATTGGCTGGCTAATTACTTCAGGCACCTCATTTTCTAACTCAAGCTCTTCCATCCTTTTGTCATTACAATCATCCTGAGTCTGAAGCTGAATGTGTATAGTTCCAGAAATAAGAGTTGCTTCCATCGGGACTATATCTCCCAGAACACCATTCTCATCAGTGTTTAAATCGGTAAGTTTAGTAATAGTTGTGGGATTCAAATCACTTTCATTTGTCTGCAACTCCTTCAGAATATCAGCATCATTACCCAGCATGGGTACAGTTATTGCAGTATTGGCGGAAGATAAAAGATCTACTGTCCCAGCAGCAGGGATACTGTTCATAATTATTGTGTCTGCAGGAGGTATTCCTTCTGTGACAGCTTGCTGCACAGAATTCTTTGCATTCTGTTGCTCAAACATAACTACCAGATTTTGTGACGGTACGCGTAAGAGGGCAGTGTTCTTAGACCCAGCATTGTTTTTACCCTGTAAAAGCTTTGAAGAACATACCTGAGCGTTCTCAGTCTCACCTCTAATAGTATCTGTTGCAGCAAGACCAGTTTCAGTAGCCTCGGTGGCTGCGGCGATCTCAGTTGGCTTTCCGGCCTCCAGTCCAGTATTCCGCTGGTTGCCATTCTTTGTGCTACGGGTTAAAACCGTGGCTTGTACTTTCGCCGCTTTGGGTGGCATTTTCTCCCGCGTTGCGGTACCGCCTCTGCTGCCTACCACGCGATAATGAATCCCCCAGAACAGAGCAGGGAGTCGCCAGAGAAGGGACCGCCTGCGTGCAAACAGGCAGCCAACCTGCATACGTGTTCCAAGCCTGCAATGTTAGCCGTGAACCCCGTCAAACGTTTATGAAGCTGCAGCGTTGCAGGTTGGCTTTTCCTCCAAAATACGCTTTTCTTCAGCTTTAAACTTTGTTAAGCTGTTTTCTCCAACTCGAACGTTTATCACAAACGCAGTTCTATCAATCCAGGATCTCCGATACTCCACACGGTTTCTTTTCAGAACTGCGCTTTCACCGCGGCGTTTCTCAGCGGTGAGGCAGAGAGGCTCAGGTGTTTCATATGGCGACAGACTTCAGCGTCCCTCTAGATCCCACTGGTTTCACTCAGCAAAGAACACAGCCTTGAGCAGAGTAAATTTTCATCGCTTTTTGCCTTGTCATTGCCTGTATCTTCCCCGATGCTTGAACGGTAAGAGCCCTTCACGCAGGCCGCTTTCCGGATTTCACGGAGGAGGATAGAGCTGCTCACACAGCCCACACCACGGACGCCATCTTGCCTCCCTGTGTTCAATCAGTAGTACAAAGTAATTCTCAACAGCAGATTAACCTTTTTTCACAGCACTAATCTTCCTAGGCCAATTGTTTTCCCTAAAATTTGGGTTGTAAAAACAGTAGGTAAGAATTTAATAGGTCAAAAGGCAAATGTTGTTTAAAAGTCAATTGAGTGTCATTACAATGAGTCCAGCCTTTTGCACATTTTAAGTAAGCTGTATAATGTCCTGATGTTGTAGAAGAACCATCATGGAAAATAATTGCTACAGTTACAAAAGTTCTTCCTGAAATTAATATTTGAAAAGCCACTAACTTTTTAATTAAAGTTGTCAATTTTGTTCCATCAGGTCTGCATCGTTGGGGCATTAAAATTACATACTGTCCATATCTTTGGATAAAAAATGTTGATAACATTTCTGAGTTACATTGAGTATAGACCATGTTTTGATTTGCTTCTCTAACTAGATTATTAAAAGTCACTGATTTGCAGTCTGGTAATGTCAAATATATAAATCTTTCTGTGTCTATTTCAGTACTACTTGAAAACGAACAATTATCACAGTCATGTTGCCATTTATAAGAAATACCGAATATATTTTCAATATCTATACCTTCATCTTGCAATACAACAAGCATATACATAAGAAATTCCTGACAATCTTTCTGAATATTCTGCGAAAATTGATTTACTCTAGAACATGTCTAAAACATTTTGAAGATCAGAAACACTTTCTATTTTTGTTTTATCACTGCTACATTTCTCAAAGACAGAATTCAACAAACAACAAAATCTTTGATCCAGATTATCAACAATCTGTTGCTGTAAAGTTTGAAGAAAAAAAAACAACATTACAACATTAACCACTACATTAGCATAGAAGTTGACACCAGAACTGTTTTCAAACTGAAATCCAACAACCTCTTCAATACTATCTTTTTTCTTTTTGGTTGCAATTACTGGTTCATCTAGTTTTTTTCTTTTCTCTACTACCTCACTACAATTTTTCTCTCATCTTCTTTTTCGACCTACCACACACTTTTCAAATAAAGGATATTGAGGTAAATTTGGAGCATATTCTCTTCTTAAACAATTAGTCTCTCACACAATTTAGATCAGCACTAATCTTTGTCTTACAAAATCAATCAAGTATAATCCAGATAAAGTTCTGACTCGAGATAAAGCAACATATGCCATACCCTCCTTTAACACAGTACTTCCAATATTCACCAAAGCACTATCTACACTTAAACCTTGAGATTTATGAATAGTCATCGCATATGCCAAACAAACAAGAAACTGTTTTCGGTTGACATAAAAATCTTTTACAAGCAAAAATCGAGCTGAACAACGACTCAATTGTTGTACTTTTCAATTTCATCAAATTTGATTTTCAAAAATTCAATGTCATCTCTATTTGGGTAATTCACAAAATCAACAACATGACCCAATTATCAGACAATTTATACATGCATATAGATTCTTTTCTAAACCAGCAGTTTGAGATATTGATTTCTCTAAAGAATCCAATTTTGATTTCAACTTTTGTGACAAAATAATAGTAGTTCTTTCATGCCCTATTCTATCAATAGCTTCTAGTTTTATAATTTCTTGTTCTTTAACATTTTTTCATTGAGGATTGCACATTCTTGCAGAGTTGGCATCAAACATATCACTGATTTTTTTCTGCAATTTTTCTATATATATTCTCTGCAGCAAAATTTGCATTTGGAAAAAAAATTGGAATGTAATCATGCCTGTAAAGCTTCTTTGCCATGTTCACTCACTTTTCCAATTCTTATATCTTGAAGAATACGTTTATCATCAGCATCCTTTGCTTGTCGCATATTTTTAATGAGTTCTGAATATTCAAAATATGACCAAATATTTAAATTTCCAATGCTTCCTAGGCACTTCTGGTATCTTCATGTGTAAGGGTTTTAAACACTGGTTGTCCTTTCACGGGAGTTAGCTGTAGTAGATCTCCAAAAACGATGACGTGTTTGCCTCCAATATACACATCATACTCTGTTTTAAGAATTTGTTTCATTCTCAAATGCACAAAGGCAAGCATTCAATAATGAGAAGTTTCATTTTTTCAGGACTCTGTAAACCTCACAACAAGCTTCTCCAGATAGCTTGTGGAATTCTAATTTATTTTCGTGCTCTACTGGCAGCATCAATGGCAGCATCAATAAACAATGTAAAGTAATCCCTTTAAAGTTATGTGCTGCCAACCCAGTTGGAGCGGTAACAACACAAGAGAGTGACGACTCAGTTCTTTTCTGTAGATAAGTTGCAATTGCTTTAATTAGAAAACTTTTTCCAGATCCTGCTTCTCCACTCACGTACAGTCGGACAGGTTTAAATGACGTACATGAGCACTCTTTTTTCTCATGACATAAACCATGCTCAATCTGCTCTGTGCCTTAATCGTATATTTGTTTTTGCTCAACATTTAGCTGTTTTTCCAATTCTTCTAAGTTTATTACATCCTCCTGAGCTTGTTCCATTGCTCTTTCAACCTCATCCATGGCAGTGGCTGCTTCATTTTGGATAATTGGTCCTCCTAGTGGATCCTGACTCAACGAAGCAGAACTTTGACTGTCTTGAGAACTGTCTCTAGCAATCTCTGCTGCAATTGTAGCTTCTTGCTGTATTTCCTCGTTCAACATTTGCAGATAATTAGTAAAAACAGGACATTCTATAGTATTTTTGGTTGCGTTGAATGAATCTTCATAACTGAGAAAATCTCCAAGTAGTTCCTCTTCTGTACGCCATGGTTTTAAAGAGTTGCAAAAGGGCGAAATAGTAAAATTCCCTTTCGTTAGGAGTTTCGCAGCTCAGTTTTCGATGATTAATCAAATGTCCTTTTCTTTGTTTCGCCAGACAACCTTCAGATCCAATCACAGCATATACTCCTTTATTAATATCTTTTGTAATATTACTCTTAAAAATATAGCCTTGCAGTACTTCATAGAGACAAACGTTCTCAAGATGATTACTTCTATTTGAATAGTATGTATCCAACATATTTGTCTTCAAAATATCTGTACTGTTTGGTTCTTTCTCTGCTAAATACTCCATTTCTTGTACAGATTTCAAAACTCGGTTTCGTGTTCTTGCGAGACCTAAACTCACCCAAATAATTGTTCTAGATTTGGCATATAAACTTGCAGATGATAAGCGATCTGAACATTCATATGCTCCAATTTCTGGATGAGACAACATCTTCGAACTGTAGCTGTACAATTTCTTACTTAGGCTCTTTTCATGAGAAATTTCCTCCCACATTTCCTTTAGTTCTGTCTTCTCAGATTTCGTAATGTAAGATGTAACCTATCGAGCCACAGCAATGGAGTTGTATGCAACATATTGAATATCCATGTTAGCATTTCACATTGACAAAATGACTGGGTTATAGTCATTTATGTATTTCGGCTCTTCATTTCTCCTTAAGTTGTAGGTATTTTTTGGTGATTTTCTTGTCACAGTATGTCGCAAAGATGACATAAAATTGTTCACTCTTCCTTTTGATATTACTGGTCGTGGAAATCCAAAACGACATTTTGTGTAGAACTTGTCCTTTGGTTTGTACTTTCGACGACAGTATTTTCCACAACGATGGGCTTGAAACCGTAAGACTTGATGTTTCAAATTCTTTTCTTCTGTATTTTTAGGAACAGCACATGTAGAATACTGTTCAATAAAACTCATCACTGTCTCATCCGAATCTGTTCCAAATTTGGGGGCATCTTCGATCCATAGCAGCATATGTATGTGAGGAGCACCTCTTGCTTGATACTCATTTCTCCAAAAGAAATCCAGAACCTCTCCAAGAGGAGGATTTTTTTTATTTGTGATAAAAGACATCATAGCTTCAAATCTATGATTGAAATACCTGCATACATTAACTGGATCCAAAGAGCACAATACTCCAGGTGTCTTGTATTCTATATTTTCTATGTTTGCATTTGCCTCTCGAAGAAATTGAAGTAAATCTTCCCAAGCATACTCAGCACAGCTTAGAGTAAGGAAACATGTAGGAGTTCCTAAGTTTCTTAGCATACATTTCAATTAACCAGTGCAAATTAAAGGACACCATAAAAACGCGTGTCCTAGCTCAAGGACTACTACTTTAGTTCAATTACTGACTCATCTCACAATATTAGACTACACTGGCCAACGCTTCTCCACTCAACAACTTACGCCTTTATATCGTCATTAGCCGCTCCCTATATCATTGACACTACACAAAAAAAAAGTAAAGTGTGTCCTCAGACGTTGGCTTCGCGAATCAGAGGCAAGACAGTGGTGCAAGACGTTGCAAGGATTCAGAGGTGCGTTTGCTGTCGAGTGATAAAATCAGCCGGAGTGAGACACGGAAGGAGAAGCGAGCTTTCAGTTTCGTAACATGACAGTGCGAAGCAGCTTTCCATGCCTAGGCCCTCAGCACACCTCCAGGCCCAAGGGCGCCCCCAATAACACCCACCCGCAACAGCACAATCTGGACAGCGGAGGAAACACGCAACCGTTACGACTAAAAAGCTTCAGAGTAACAAGTACGCTGCACACACAGAACAGAGCCCTGAGCCAGATATGGGAGGGGTTATTGTCACACAGATCGGGCACCTTCATAAAAATAAATCCAATCTACAAAACACTGGGTTTAGCCAGGTCAGGTCCCACACTGTCAGTGGCTCTGTGGACAAGAGCCGGGAAGGGCTTGCACTCACCCAGCTCGTCCTGCGTTGTGGCGGCTACTGCCGGGGCGGCCATGTTTGCCGGGTAAAGAACAGCAGCAGGCGGGGTTTCTGTTTGTTATGTTGATGGTTCTCCTCTGAAAGGCTGGCTGTTGTCTCCGCCGACTTCGTCGAGCAAGTGTGGATTTGTGTCCACCACGAGTCTGCGTAATGCGAAAAGATGAGAGGAAAACGGCCCCTTAGCCTCGGAGAGAGCCGGACTGCCAGGCGGCTGTAGCTGGTAAGAGAAACAGCCTCGACTCTGGCTGTGACTCCCTCTGCCTGCAGCCGGCCCTCCTTCCCCTACACTGGTATATTTAGAAAGAGCTGAGCTATTGCACGGGAACGGCACTGGGTACTCCAGGTTTTATACACAAATCTCACGTGAACTTCGCTGTAAATATTGTATTTCCATGTTACTTTCGTTTTTGAAATAAAACAGGAATTTGCCGTTCTTGTTTACACGCGGCTTGCCACGGGGAGTTACATGTGCGCTTCTTTGACTGCAGATTGTCCTGTTATTTTAGTCAGACGATGCAAAACAAATCGAAAACAAAAGTAACAAGCATTGGCAACGCAGCAGTAAAGCTGCACGGCCGTGAAAGGATCATCTGCATTTTAAAAAAAAGGAATCCTGCAACAAACATAACCAGCACCGCCTCTCCCCTACCTTCTCCACCGCCCAGGAACTCACAGGAATGACGGCACAAACTAAACAAACAAAAAAAAATGGGGCGGAAACAGGATACTGAATACCGCCCCTTCAGGACTCCCTGACCTACCTCATGGTTGCCAAGGCAATATTTTTTAAAATATTGTCGTGCTACCGTAAGGCAGGTCATGGAGTCCTCGAGAGGCAGTTCCAGAGCAGACAAATCTGCTAAATGGGAGCTTTTTCCAATGGCAGGCCTCCGTTCCGCGTGGCCAGCCTATGGAAAAAAGGGGCGTGGTTTCACGCCATACTGAAATCCCCTCCTCACAATATCTCTCTGCCTGCAGCAGCGCATGCGCTGCAATGCAGGCTTCGACCTAAAAAATTTGGACAATGTGGAAAAGATAAAAAAATTATCTGTAAGAACAAAGAAAAAGGAGTTAAAAAAGAAAAATGTTGGAAAAGTGTGTGGCGATCAAATTCTCTATAGTAATAGACGTAAAAATCAGTTTGTTGAAATTCGCAAGAGAATGTTTTATAACAGTTGTATTAAATTTATTGAAAAGTGGTAAGACTTCTAAAAGGAAAACAGCCTTTTATAAGCAAAAAAAAAAAAAGAATAGAAAGTATTGTGGATCAGGCGTTTGAATTAAAAAAGAAATTGTTTATTTTAGTAATCAATAGACTTCGTACACTAGACTAGGCAATTAATCTTTTGAAAGCGAAAAGTAAGTGGAAAAGACTTATTAATAGAACTAATTTTTGTAATGTTTTTTCTGGAGAATGGAAGCATAGTTCAAGTTCTGAGCCATTTTTAATGAAGAGACTTATTTTCAGACTAATGATTTGTTGCATGCAGTTGACACCAGTGGTCGAGCATAAGAGGTGAAGGACGGTTGTCCGATTGAAAAAGAGAAAATTGTCTCAAGAAATGCAGAAGAGGTGTTAGCTGATGAAGTTTTAGGGAGACGTCCTAAGGCTCCAGTGTACACTTGGAATTGTAGTAGTATTTGTAGTGTACCACAGGATTCAATCGATTTTTTTTCCGCAATTTCTTACGTAAGTATACTAAGAAAAGTATTAAACAGAAGATTAAGATTTTGCAAGAATTAGACCCCTGCCGAGTGAGAGAAAAAACGAGTTTGCAAGGTCATTCTCTGGCTTGTCTTTCTAAAAAAGTATGCCAGAGTTTTTCACCATTTTAGGATGTTACCACTGCATCATACTGAAGTGAGGAAATTAGTGAGACGGATGTATTATGCAAAAAGTCCAGCACTTAAGCTAAAACAGTTAAACAGTGCTCTTTTACATGGATCTGTATTAGATGTAAAGAACATTTGTGAAGAAATTGAGGTTAGTTTCTTTTGTGAAAGAGAGGACAGTGCAGAAACTGATACAGTAATAGAAGAAAATGTGGAAGAAAATGTACAAAATTTTAGTACAGAAAATTTTGACCAAGAAATTACAAGGTTTAAGGTCATTTCAGGAGAAAGGCCCAATTTTTCTTGTGTTTGTTGTAGAAAAACTCATTATAAAAATCAGACCAGGTTAGTTGATCTATATTTAAAAAGTGAAAAGGAGAATAATAATGAGTGGAAGGAATTCGCACCTTATTTGTTGGTAGAGAATTGTTTTGATTTGGGATCTGATCAAAGTATTGTTATAATAAATTAAATGAAAACAAAATGCCAGCTAGAGCTGTACATAATAATCTTGAGTTCGTAAATATTCCTTCTGAACTGATGGATTTAAATACTTATGAGCCTATTCTGATTCAATGTGTGCAGCCATTTCAGGCTATTGTTCGTATAGAGCCTAAGAGGGAAATTGCCTCCTTCTGATTTACAGAGAGGATTAAAGGGAAGAGTTGTATATTTACCTCTAGATTCAAAGATAAAATATTGAAACAATTGGTGTTGAAAATGTGGAAGAGGAATCTCTAGTTATTCTAGTTAATAGCGTACATACGAAGAGTAAGAAAATCTAGCAAGAATTAGTGGATGTTAGGAAAGTGAAAAAGGCAACGTTGTATTTGGTAAAAAACAATCAATACTACAAAAATGTATATGTAGGAGAAGAGGAAACAACTGTAGAAGAGGACAGTGATTTGTCAGCTGGACACATTGAAAAAGTGGATGTGTCCTGAAGTGAACAAATTTATGAACATTATAGTGTTCATTCACTGCATGTTATGTTATGGTATGTTATTTTTATTTGTACCGTGCACAGCTGCCCCAGCAAAGGGGCGTCCTGGCGCTTTGAGAAGGTAAACACAACACAGCATTAAAAGCGGGCAGAAAGGAGAAGAGACACAACAGATGAGCTAAACGAATAAAAAGGTCTTGATAGCCCGTCTAAACTGAAGGAGCTCATCGATGGCCCGGATTTGTGGAGGAAGAGAATTCCACCAGCTCGCGGCCAGTACTCGAAAGGAGCGGCCACCAATTCTGCTCAACTTAAAACGCGGGACCACTGCTAAGTTCTGGCCTAGCAATCTAAGAGTGCGAGAGGGGACATAGGGGATCAGCAGTTTCTCCAAGATTTGTGGGGAAGTACCCTTGAGGATTTTAAATGCAAGGCAGAGAACCTTGAATCTAATCCTCTGCTGCACAGGGAGCCAGTGGAGAGAGCGCAGGGCATTGGACACCGAGCACCGCCTAGGCAGACCTGTCACCAGTCGGGCCGCAGCGTTTTGAACCCGCTGGAGCCGCAGAAATTCTGACTGGTTAACCCCCACCAGCTGGCATAGTGCAGCCTGGACAGCACTGATGCTTGGACCACCAGCTGTCTTGTGGGTGCATCAAAGAATTTGAGGATGGGTCGAAGTCCTCTGATGATGCCATAGCAAGAAGCCGCCACTTTCTTGGTATGACAGATGAAACTCAGAGAAGGATCAAGCCACACCCCCAGGTTTTTTATCTCTGCCGCTGGGAGGGGAGTCACACCCAACTCCGAAGGCCACCATTTGTCACCCCACAAAGCCACCTGTTTACCAACTACCATAATCTCCGTCTTCTTGGTGTTTAACTGGAGACAGTTGGAGTTCATCCAGTTAGCCACTTCCCGCAGACCATCACAGAACCTGGGAGCCTCCAGGTCTGAGTCCCCACTCAGTGTGACCGCCAGCAGCCTGTCATCTGCGTAAGAGACCATGGTCAGGCCCCACCGCTTGACGACTGCAGCCAACGGTCTCGCATACAGATTGAAAAGGGTGGGACTCCGTGATGACCCCTGTGGGACTCCCTGGTCTAACGGGTAGGATGACGACTTACCGGGCGGGATCGCCACCTGGAATGACCTATCCATAAGGAAGGATCGTAACCAGTGCAAGGCGGAGCCAGAAACGCCCACCTCCTCAAGACGCCGAATCAGAATCCCGTGCGAGACCGTGTCGAAGGCGGCACTGAGATCTAATAACAATAGTGCCGCCGTCCGACCGGAATCCAGCACGGAACGCAGATGCTCGACCATCGAGAGAAGGGCCGTCTCCGTGCTGTGACCCGCACGGAACTTATTCTGGGTAGGGTCAAGAATGTTAAGCCTACCAAGATGGTCTGTAAGAGTGGCATTCACATGGGCCTCCGCTATTTTCGTGGCCCAAGGGAGAAGGGAGATAGGGCGGTAGCTTTCAGGTTTAAGGGGGTCAAGGGTCGTCTTCTTCAGAATTGGCGTGACTACTGCCTGCTTCCATCTGACAGGAACCACTCCAGAAGAGAGGGACAGGTTGATCAAGGACAGCACCGGGGTGCGGCAAACCGGCGCCAGGGTCTTGAGTTGGGCCGGTTTCAGCGGGTCTGCCGGAGATCCAGACTTGATTTTGGCGCTGAGAGAGTCAAACACCTCCAAAGATAAGGGGGGTAAGATAGAAAGAAATTCCCCCTCACCTAAGGTGCGACCAACCTGCTCTAGCATCAGGGAACCCGTTGGAAAAGTGCGATAGATGGCTTGCACTTTTTCATGGAAGAAAGAGGCCAAACCCTCACAATGTGAGTCCGAGCATATTTCCACTGCAGTTGCTCTCTTCGCCATCAGGTCCTTTAATACTTTAAAAATAAGTTTCGATGGATTGGCAGAATTCTGAAACTGTTGAGCATAAAAGGAAGCGCGAGTTTGACACACTGCCCTGTGGTAGATCTTGACCTTGGCCAGATAACATATCTTCAGATCTGGGTCGTACGACTTCCTCCATAATCTTTCGGCCTGTCTACAGGCCCTCTTAAGAGATGCCAAGGAAGTGTCATATCAAGGACTCGGCTCCTTCCGATGACACTTGGACCAACACATAGGAATCAGAGAATCGAGGGCACCAGATATCCACTCACAGAAGGAGTCGTATCCACAATCAACCTCGGTGAACGGACCTAAAGGAGCCTCCTCGAGCAGATGGTAAAAATCCTCCAGTCTTAATTTGTTCCAGTGTCGTTTAAGAACAAGTCTGTCCTGAGATAGAAAAGGAGAGTCAGACAAAGAGCATGCCGTTTTCACCAGCATGTGGTCTGTCCAGACCAACTGGAAGGAACCAAGAACTCTGAATCCTTCTAGATTTGTGAAGAACGGGTCAAGAGTATGACCACCTCTATGTGTGGGGAAAGTAATCATCTGCGAGAGCTGTAGAGCCTCAAGATCCGCCAGAAAGCTCCTAATAGAGGGTAAAGAAGGGCAGTCCAAATGAAGATTAAGATCTCCCACAACATTAAAATTTGCGCATCCTAGTGCCTCTGTACTAATGTACTCAGGAAGAGCAGCCCTAAAAACAGAGTCAGAGCCCGGAGGCCGGTAAATTAATAAACCAGAGAAGGTAAACTGGTGACTAAACGCTATTTTAAATAAGGCACACTCACACCCCAAAAGTTCAGCGGCTGTCCACTCGCAGGGATAACACCGTTTGGTGGCCATCGCAATGCCTCCACCTCTAGTCGTCCGATTTAAAGTAAAAATAGCATACTCTGTGGGAAAGGCTAGGTTGATTATCGAGGAGTCAGAGTCCTGGAGTCATCACGGTTTGGTCTAGAAGTATAATAATACTAACATGATTTGAGGTTTCTACATAGAGGTGTTGTAGATGTTTTGTGCTTTACAGAAGTCCATTTCATCTATGAGATTCTTCAGGTTTTCCTACAGGCACTTCTATAGGAATGTGCGTATTTCTCTAAAGGCATTGGTTAGTTTGAAAGATTTATAGTAGAAATCAAAACAAGTTACCCTGCATGACTAAAATAGTTAACTAATAAATAGTACACTGAAAACATGCTGATATGAATAATAAACGTTATAAGCTTAGTAGTAGTAGTACTTTATTCGATAAAATGATATCATAAAAGTATACACATCCTTTACAGTACAAAAAGAACCACCAATCCATTCGTACATACAACTGTAAGTTAACATTACACAAATATACTTTTTAAAAAGAGATAATATATACAATAAAAGCAGAAATACATAACCACATACAAACAACACACCAAAGTCCATATAAAATCCTCTATGGGGGGGGGGGGGTTTGCTTTATCCTGCGCATGCGAGTCTGCCAGGCACTGCCCAGGAATTTTGCTACTCCACAGATCATAACTAGGTAGGACGTATCAGTAATAAAAACCAGCAAGGCCATCTTGTGACACCTAAGGCCCAGCTCCTTACATATTGGTTTTAACCATGTCTTTCTTGCACCCCTGTATGCTGGACATGCAAAAAGGAGATGGGCCACAGACTCCTTAGGGGCTGCCAACCCGGGGCAAGATTTTGCTGGAGAACTTGAATTATTCCACCCTGCAGTAATTTCGTTCACCGGGAGGGTCCCGAACCTTAGTTATAAATAAAGTGATCTATCCAGGGGTTTTTGTATAAAATCAAGGAACGGTTTGAGTTTCCTTACAGGTCTAAACTCTAAGAACCGCTCTGTAAAGGTACCCCCTTTGCCTCTACATATGATGTCCTCCTGTACCCAATCCCAGTACAGTTTCTTCATTACTTGCTTTGGGGGTGGAGTTTGGCTGGCCCATATTTCATTCAAACCTAGTTTTGAAACCAACTGTCTAAGGCTATTCAACCACTTAATCTTGTTGCCTGAATTGAGTGAGATTAATTCATCCAAAACAGTTCTGGGGTCTTATCTTATCTTAGGGGATTCTTGTATAGCGCACTGACACCGAAAGGTTTCCTGGCGCTGGCTGAGTGCCAATGAGATGAAGAGACGGGGGTCTAGCCAGACTGTGTGAAGAGGTGAGTTTTCAGGAGTTTTCTGAAAGCCAGAAGGGAATTGGCAGATTTAAGAGGGAGAGGCAACTGGTTCCAGAAGGCGGGGGCAAGGTAGGCAAATCTGCAACCGCCGTTTTTTTTTAGTTTGGTAGCAGGGACAGCTAGCAAAAGGCGATGGGAGGAACGAAGAATGCGTACCGGACGGTAAGGAATGACCAGTGATTTGAGAAAGGCAGGGGAGGTCCCGAACACAGCTTTGAAGGTCAGGCAGCCGATCTTAAATGCAGTCCTCTGCTCCACCGGCAACCAGTGGAGTCTGTGAGGCAGTGGTCTCGCGGATTGCCACTTCGGGGTTTTATAGGCCAGCCTTGCTGCTTGATTCAGTACAATCTGGAGCCTATTAAGGAGGAATTTAGGTAGGCCGTAGTACAGGGAGTTTGAAAAATCCAGGCGGGAGAGCACCAGGGCAATCAGGACTTGTATCAGGGCCTCTGGTGTCAGGAGATGGGAAGCTTTCCTGATTTTTCTGAGCTGGAACATACATGAGGACACAACCGCGCCAACCTGAGGCTTAAGAGAGAGCTCCGAGTCAATTATGACCCCCGAGGCTCTTTGCTGACTTAGCCGGGACGGGCGGGGAGCCGAGCTCAGTTGGCCAGAACTGTGGGCCCCAGTGAGTGATACTGTTTACTGGAAGGATTAACTCAGTCTTCCCCGGGTTCAATTTAAGCTGGTGGGAGTTCATCCAATGTTGGATGTGTAGCATCACTGCTTGACAATCGAGGGCTGCATTGGGGGTGTTAAGCGGGAAAATGATTTGCAGATCGTCTGCATAGTTGAATACGGTGATATTCCACCTCTTCAAGGAAAAAATGAGCGGCTGAAGATAGAGATTAAAAAGCAGAGGGGACAGGGACGATCCCTGAGGCACTCCGCAGATGGATGGGACCTGTGCGGCTGTGAAGGGACCAAGCCGGACCGCCTGCATTCTGCCCGACAAGAAGGATTTGAGCCAAGCAGAGGCCAGGCCTCGGATGCCGGCTTGCTCGGCACGGTGGATAAGGATGTTGTGGTCCACCGTGTCGAACGCAGCCGACAGATCCAATAAAACGAGCGCCTGTGATGTCCCTTTATCGGCATTAGCCCTAAGCGTATCCATGACTGCCAAGATCACAGCCTCGGTGGAATGGGCTGGTCTGAACCCAGCCTGATTAGGTTCGAGAAAGTTGGAACGCTCGATGAATTCAGATAGGCAGCTAGTAACATGTGCCTCCAAGAGTTTGGATAGGTAGGGCAAGAGGGAGATAGGCCGATAGTTGGCGAGATCATCCGGGTCAGCTCCAGGCTTCTTTAGTAAGGGCACAAGGACAGCCTCCTTGAAGGAATTAGGTACTACTCCTGCCTCCAATGAGGCGTTTAATAAAGGCAAGATGCAGTCCGGCATGGACAGGCAGATGTCGCGAAAGACAGAGGGGGGACAGCAATCATTAGGGGAGCCAGATTTGACTCGAGCAACAAGTTTTGCCAGAGTGCTGGGGTCGAGGGCAGGGAAAGAAAGCAAGGAGAGCGGGTTTTCAGGGGGGGAAGCTGGCATATCATCAGGAAGGACTGAAGGAATCGTAATCTTGATCTTGGCAATTTTTTCAATAAAGAAGTTATTTAAGGCATTACAAGATTCTTGCGTCGGGGTCTGAGAAGGAAGGGTCCTTGCATCAGACGTAAGCTCCCTCATGATTGAAAAGATCTCCTGAGATTTGTTATGAGCAGTGAGAATCCTTTCCGAGATGTGAAGAGCTTTTGCTGCAATAATAGCATCTTTATATTTTTTTCTCGCAGCAATGTATAGCTCTCTGTCGATGGGCAGATAATTGCGTCTCCACCTACGCTCCGTCTGGCGCAGTTCGAGTTGCTGAGCTTTCAGGGTGGAGTTGAACCACTTGTGGGACTTACTGTGCCGGGAACGGGGGAAGCTGGAGGGAGGGGCAAAGCGATCACTGGCTTTGATGATCCAGCCAGTAAGATCTTCCTCCAGAGTGTGGACAGTCGCAGTTTTAGATAACGAAGGACGAGTCTCAGCCAAGAATGAGAGGAATGCCTGAGAGTCAAGAGTGATCCATTTACGGGCAGTCCCACCGGCCATGGGAGGGACCTTAATGCAACCTCTGACTGTGATCACTGTGTCGATCAAGTAATGGTCAGACCAGATACAAGGGGTGATCACAGGATAGGAGAGAGTGAGATTATGAGTCCAGATGTGGTCTAAAATATGACCCCCAGTGTGAGTGGGGGAAGTGACGTGTTGGTTCATGTTGAAGCTGGTGAGGACTTCAAATAGCTCAGCCGCATGAGGGCCAGCTTCCTTGTCATTATACCAATAGTTGAAGTCGCCAAAGATGGCAACTCGAGCAGATGAAATAAGTAGATTGGCTAGCTGTTCACTGAGGGCAGCAGGGAACGAAGGCATAGGGTAGGGAGGGCGATAAAGAATGATGATGGTAAGAGCGCCCTCTCCGGTCTCTAGCTTAATGATGAGATTGTCCACGTCAGTGAGAGTGAGAGAGGACGTGGAGGTAAATTTAAGCTCTTTACGGATGACAGCTGCCACCCCGCCACCGGCGCGGCCAGAAGGTCGGTTCGTATTGAGCAGGTAGTAGTCGGGGGGCAGAGCAGCTAAGATGTCAGGGAGAGAGTCATCATTCAACCAGGTCTCGGTAAGAATGAGAATATCAGGTCTTTCATCGGTGAGGAGGAGGAAGAGATCAATCTGATGCTTGACCAGTGAGCGTGTATTTAAGTATAGGGCTCGGATACGTGTTTCAGTCACACTGGGATCGGATAACTGTTTAGTGCAAGGGGGGGGAGAGGTACATACCGTGCAATACCGAGGGACGAGATAGTGTCTAATGTTCGCGGGGGTAGTGCTACAGATACACAATCCAGATCCCTAAGTACATGAGGGGAATAAACACAAGGGGGAGTGGCCTCCAGCGCCTCCTTAGCGCGGGCGGGCGCAGATGGGCAGGACTCTGGCACGACTCCGGCACAGGTCCGGCGCGTCCGCTGCCCACCTCCGCTGCTCGGATGCATGACCGTCCCCTTATATGCGCGACTAGAGCGCGGGGGATTGGACACACACCCAATATGGCCGCCGCTTATCTGAACCTGGGACCAACTCCACAGCGTCTATACTCGGCTGGGAGTGGCCCAGGGCAATAAGGAAGAGGGGGAAGGAGTCAGCAGAGAGAGCTTATTAATTTAAGCTGATGGGGGGTTGTTGCAGCAAAGTTAAAAAAAACGCCGATTTTTCTGTTTTAAAAATGCCTAATACAGTTAAAATGACACAGCAGCACAACCTCCCGGCTTCCGCCTCAGGAGGGACACAGATAGCACTCAATCAAACAGGCAGCAGGCTCGGGGAACCCCTTTTATGCGCGACTAGAGCGCGGGGGATTGGACACACACCCAATATGGCCGCCGCTTATCTGAACCTGGGACCAACTCCACAGCGTCTATACTCGGCTGGGAGTGGCCCAGGGCAATAAGGAAGAGGGGGAAGGAGTCAGCAGAGAAAGCTTATTAATTTAAGCTGATGGGGGGTTGTTGCAGCAAAGTTAAAAAAACGCAGATTTTTCTGTTTTAAAAATGCCTAATACAGCTAAAATGACACAGCAGCACAACCTCCCGGCTTCCGCCTCAGGAGGGACACAGATAGCACTCTTAAGTCGTACCCAGAAAGTAGCGGGCGCAGACAAACTATGTCTTTTAGTGACCGCCTACCTACATCTTGTTTAGGTCGAAGCCTGCGTTGGAGCGCATGCGCTGCTGCAGGCAAAGAGATATTGTGAGGAGGGGATTTCAGTATGGCGTGAAGCCACGACCCTTATTTCCATTGGCAGGCCTCTCGAAACGGAGGCCTGCCATTAGAAAAAGCTCCTGTTTAGCAGATTTGTCTGCTCTGGATACCGCCTCTCGATGACTCCATGACCTGCCTTACAGTAGCACGACAATATTTTTTGAAATATTGCTTTGGCAACCATGAGGCAGGTCAGGGAGTCCTGGAGGGGTGGGATTCAGTATCATGTTCCCGCCCCTATTTTTTTTCTTGTGAGCGTGCGGTTTTCGTCATTGTTGCCTCGTTCTCCTTGCTGGAAGGAGGCATTGCAGTGGATTGACCCTCCTTGTTGATAGATGCTTGTGCCTGGGAATGTTGTTTCCTGTTTGCATGTGCACAACGTGTATCGAGCGGCCGAATCAGGCCTTAGGTGGCATCCGCTAGGATCCAGTTGTGTTGGTCCTCTAGGTCAATCTGATCCCGGCTGCATTGGGGTCGCCTGCTGCGAGTAGCAGATGATGCCCAGTTTAAATTTTCCAGATTCACGCATCACTAAGGCCCCATGGGGTGCATTCAACACAAGCAGCGAAAGGATCCGTAGATATCCGATCTTTCGCTGCTCCTTACCTCATCATGGCTATTAGAAATGTCTATGAAGAAAATGTTTTTCGTGCCCCGGGGGATGTCACGGCAGCGTTAGGAAAAACTCTGCATTAAGTAGGGGGCTGAGGCAATTGCACGAACCTTGAATAACTATTAATGCTGGCACCGTCACTGAGGTAGCGACATCTCTTTTCTGCTGAGTTTAGAGCGTTTCGTTTTCGGCCTAAATTTTACCTAACTTTGGTCGTCAGGGCAACGCTGACCTGTCCTCGGTTAACTTCGCCATTTTTTAAGTAATCGGCCATGCAGCGATGTTAGGATGCTGCCACCGCCTGATCCCCCTTTGGATGCAGCCCACATGGCCGGTATTCGCACGTTTATGCACATGAAGTACCCCGAGTGCATCGATGCTCAGACAGGGGAGAAAATAGAATCGGAAGGAAGTCATTGCATAGCTGGTTATAAAAAGCAGTATGGATGCGGATTCGGTCGTAAGAGTGTTTGCTGACACCTCCAACGTGGTGTCCATAAAAGGCAGCTCACTGTATAATGGGGAATGTGAAAGATTGCACTGGGACTTATACCTGTGGGTGCGAACACTACACAGATTCAAAACGTTTAACGGTGCCTTACAAGGATTCTAAACGCAATGAGTTGTATAGTTGCCGATGTCTGGCTTGGCATTGATCACCTCCTTCCAGGGCGGAAGAGGCAGAGCAGCCTGCCCTGAAACTGGGTAACCAAGGTAGAGTCCCTGCGTCGTCGGTACAGGTGCGCATTGTGATCTCTGGCAGATCTTCAGTTTCCCCCGAAAATAAAGGAATTACAATAATTCAGCAATATAATAACAAATTACCAATGCCTCCAAAGGTTATCCGTTCAAGACATTCCACTGACATGTTTACAAGGGAAGAACTTTGGCAGCAACAACATAGGAAGCTTTATGATGTGGCAGCCAAGCGTGGTAGATGGTGTTCAGTAACCTCACTGTAGAAAGAGGTTACCAGCCACAGCTTTGTAGATGCGGAGTATCTGCACCATGCTTTTAGCAACTTGAAGGTAGCACATTTTAATTTCACAGTAATTACCTTGTTTTGGAACATGCTATTCGTCGTCTGATTTTAAGACCTAGATGTAGCATTCCGGGCGCCTTCATGCCGTTACAAAAGGCCACGACTCCTTTTAAATAGTTATGTTAATATTGGCAAATCACCCGCTAGACTCTGCCCCCGCATTCTCCATCGGGCCAGTCACAGGAATTTCTATAATTCCTGTAAATAAGAGCGGGGCTTACGGTTGCACTTGACAGATCTGCTACAGAGGCGGGCTATACGAGGGGTGTTTGTGAGATGAGAGATGTGAAGGAGGTTGGGGGTGGTTTGCATGGGTGTGGCCAAAGCGGACTTATGCCTTCGGGCGGGGGGCCCTCAAGTCTGGTGGCGGTCGAAGCAATGCTGGTGGGAGGGCTGAGGTACTGACATCACTTTGAACTCAGCTCTTCTAAGTGCCTCATACTGCTCTCCTTCCTTCTACCTCACGCTGCTCTCCTCCTCACTCTCTTCCTTCTGCTTCATACTCCTCTCCTCACTCTTTTCTTCTGCCTCATGCTACTCTCCTCACTTTCCTTCATTGTCCCTCATGGTGTTCTCCTCCACCTCACTCTTCTTCCCAAATCTTCACACATTCTTCTCCTCCTAACTCTATGCTTCATACTGCTACACAGTTAACAATTACAATCCAAACCACATAATTCCACGACACATCACATACATGCACTAAATAACACATACCTAAAACACAGTACCATTAGCAAAGCCAAACGCTCTAACATAAACAAATGCGAGACCTATTGCATTTCCAATGCTTGTTTTTCTTACGGTTAATTTCCTTATAAAATCCTTTGTTGTCTTACCATGAGCATTCTTCTTTTTCTCTGTACAATGCTGTTTAGATACATCTTGTAATTGTGTTTTCTTGGAAAAGAAAGCCTGTTTATATTTTCTTCTTCTGGCATCCTTTGTAGGCATGTTGGTTTTTCTTTCTGTAGATAATAACAATCTATTGTGAAGAAAAAAAACATATTATAGACCACTACTAACATACTACATAGCAATTAGAACAACTATATGATGACAACACTGGTTCACTGCATAAGTAAGTTTAAGGTACAGCAACAGTGTCTGAACAGAGTAGGAAATCATGCAGTGAGTGCTGTTTCAGACTTTATGGCAGTGCAGTGCTGTTTCAACATTATAAGGGATTTTGCTGAGAATGGTGTTTCAGGGTTCAGAACAGTGCAGTGGTGTTTAGACAGTGTAGGGAGTCATGATGGGAATGATATTTCTGACTTTAGAGCAATACAGTTGTGTGTACGCAGTGTATGGTATCAAGCAAGTGCTACGAGTCTTCAGTACACAGCATGGAGACTATTTGCAAATTAAGAGGCCTGACAGATGTACTACATAGCAGTTTCTAGTACTACATATCCTAAACCCTGACTCACTTCATCAGAACATGTATTCCCATATTTGTTAAACACATCAGCGAATCAAATTATTACAAGACTCACTTGAATAATTTAATTATAAATTATAAATTTATTTATTAAACACCTTCAACATCACTTCATCCGGTATTTCATTAACATTCTCCTCAATTTCAAAATTTTCATCTTGAAATTCAATATCTTCCAACGCTTCTAGTAATTCAATATCCAAACTTTCATCAAAGAAATCAGAATTTTCTTCATTAATATCCTCCCCAAAAGGTCCATTTGAGTCCTCTATTACTTCATATGAGATGTCAAATTTTGCAGCAAAGTTCTCCTGATCCTGATCCATTTGAACAATATGATAATTTTGCTGCACCTTGCAAAAAAGATAAACACTTAATTATAATCATTTTCACTAATAGATAATAATAAACTAACTTTATCAAATTCATAAGTACATGTATTCCCTACGCAAATTATTCTGTCACATTCCTCTGAAATGAAAACTGACTCACACTGTGATCTTAGACACATAACACTATCCCTTCCTATTCAGTAAAATGATTACTACAATGAAAGTGATTCTTGCTGGGAATATTCAGGGTTTACAACACTGCAGTTGTGTTGCAAGAGTTTAGAATATTTTTCTAGGAATGGAGTTTCAGTGTTTAGAACAATGAAGTGAACTTAAAGCAGTGTAGTGAGTCAAGGTGGGACTGAGAATGTACAAATGAAATTCACTGAAATGATTACTACATGCCACAGACACAGTTGCTTTTGCATTTCAACAGCTCACCAAGCATCTAAATTGCACAGCATAACCACAGTTTGAAAAATAAGAGGCCTGAAACACATACTGCATAGGACTTTCTACAACGACATCACCTCTGTGTCTCTGCTTGAACTATTTCACCCTCTCTGCACCATCTTTTCACTGACTGCACCATCTGTCCCTCTGCCTGCAGCCCTGCACCATCTATCCTCTGATTGTACGAGTTTAGTCTCTGCCTGCATTATCTCATTTTCTGTCTACACCAACCCTCTCCCACTGCCTGCACCCTCTCATGTGCTTCTGCAGAGGCCTATTAAGATATGGCTGCTGGTGTGTATTACACAGCGCTACCATGTTAAATGTTTCCCTTCTCTGCCTGTAGTCTCGCACCATGTCTGTGTCTGCTTTCACTATCTGTGTCTCTGCTTGAAACATTTCACCTTCTCTCTGCACCATCTTTTCACTGACTGCACCATCTGTCCCTCTGCCTGCAGCCCTGCACCATCTATCCTCTGATTGTACCAGTTTACTCTCTGCCTGCAATATCTCATTTTCTGTCTGCACCAACACTCTCCCACTGCCTGCACCCTCTCATATGCATCTGCAGAGGGCGATTAAGATATGGCTGCTGGTGTGTATTACACAGCGCTACCATGTTAGATCTTTCCCTTCTCTGCCTGTAGTCTCGCACCATGTCTGTGTCTGCTTGCACAATCTGTGTCTCTGCTTCAACCATTTCACCCTCTCTCTACACCATCTTTTCACTAACTGCACCACCTGTCCCTCTCCCTGTTGCCCTGCACCATCTATCCTCTGATTGTACCAGTTTAGTCTCTGCCTGCATTATCTCATTTTCTGTCTGCAAAATTAAAAGAATCCATGAAATCACTCCAGAGAAACCACAAAGACCACACCTCCATGCAACAGTAACGCTCCCCCCCCCCCAACGGCAGATCTGACACTCTGCTGGAATTCTGTCAAACATATTCTCTGGTGCTCAGGACTTCATGAGCCGTGACAGGAAGAGACAGTTGGCTGGACACTTATTTTTGCCGAATGAATGGGTTTATATACGGAATCCCTTTGTCGGAACTACATGTCCCTCGATTCCTGGAGGGTGCACTTCGTTTCCCATGATCCTTCAAACGGTTAACGCCGCTACAAACCCGGGCGTTCACAATCCGGAAGCTGCCAACTGTGAGACAGTGATAGACTGACTGTTCCGAACGGAGACAGCGATCTAATCCCAGGTATGCCCCTTGACCGCACAAGAACGAGGTAGCAGCCGCGGCCACCTGCTTTTTCCTCAGCAGACGTTTTAGAACAGCTGTTCTGTTTTTGTGTATTTCAGAACACTCGAGCGCTACTGATTTGACTCCATAGACGCTGAAACGAGGATGGCCGCCTGAGTAAGTGCCAGATCCTTTGTTTCCCCTGTCCCCCTGCCCCTTGTGACACATTTTAACTTTATTTGACCACAGGTATTAAAGACCCAGACCATCCCCAATACACACAGATAGAACTCCTACCCCCAAAAGCCCAATGTAAGTTTTTCCTGATTGTGTGAATGTGAACAACACTAAGGAAATGTTTGGAATGATTCAGTCTGTTGTTGTTGTTTGAGGTGTTAACGCACAGGTTGTGGTTTACTTTACTTTACAGTGTCTTGCGACCGACTCAATTGGGTCATTGACAAGTGTAGACAGGTAAAAGTTGCTCATGTTTTAAAGAGAGGTTTAGCAGGCAAACTAGAACAACGAGACTAATAGAGGTTATCCTTTTCCCCACAGCTTGGTCCTGATGAGAACTCTCAAAATCAATTAGAGTTCGAAACGCGTAGACCATTTTCTTTTCCAGCCATAAGACTGTTGAATATGAACCTCAAAAGATTTAAATGATATGATTTTGTTTAGTGAATTCTCTATGGCATTGTAAAAATAATTGTAAAAAGCCTGATAATTGTAAATATTTTGTGTGCTGTATGTGGTGATAGTGTGGAGTGGGTGAGATTGAAAGTGAGAGAATCTGGACTTTGGAGTATGTAAAAGTGGTATGTGTGTTTTTGAATTTGTATATTATATATGTTTTTAATGTTGTAAAATTGTGAAAAATGAAAATATACAAAATTGAGTATAAAATGTGATATGTTCAATAAATAATAAGTTCATTTCCGATTAATTCAGACAGAAAAAGGAGTCTACTACACTTTTTGTTTTGTGTCAATTAGTGGATGGCTAACTAAAAGAAAAAAGTATCTACAGTACTGGTGTGTATTACACAGCGCTACCATGTTAAATCTTTCCCTTCTCTGCCTGTAGTCTCGCACCATGTCTGTGTCTGCTTCCACTATCTGTGTCTCTGCTTCAACCATTTCACCCTCTCTCTGCACCATCTTTTCACTGACTGCAGCATCTGTCCCTCTGCCTGCAGCCCTGCGCCATGTATCCTCTGATTCTACCAGTTTAGTTTCTGCCTCCATTATATCATTTTCTGTCTGCACCAACCCTCTCCCACTGCCTGCACCCTCTCATGTACATCTGCAGAGGCCTATTAAGATATGGCTGCTGGTGTGTATTACACAGTGCTACCATGTTAAATCTTTTCCTTCTCTGCCTGTAGTCTCGCACCATGTCTGTGTCTGCTTGCACTATCTGTGTCTCTGCTTGAACCATTTCACCCTCTCTCTGCACCAGCTTTTCACTGACTGCACCATATGTCCCTCTGCCTGTAGCCCTACACCATCTATCCTCTGATTGTACCAGTTTAGTCTCTGCCTCCATTATCTCATTTTCTGTCTGCACCAACCCTCTCCCACTGCCTGCACCCTCCCATGTGCATCTGCAGAGGCCTATTAAGATATGGCTGCTGGTGTGTATTACACAGCGCTACCATTGTCCAACCAATATTGTCCGCAGATTGAAAAAGCAAGGAAACATGTGAACAAGTCTGTTTCTGCTTTCCTCAGAGACTATGGTATGGGTTCTATATACCACAACAACTTGCAAGGCATCTGTAGGAGAGATGGTGTACATTTCACAGATGACGGGAACAGAATCTTCCTTTTAAACCTTAGACTTTGCATCGGTACTTACTTGTAGGTACCAAAAAAAATCAATGGACACAACAGCTCTTTTTAGAGCCAACCAACATCTAAACACTCAAACTTATTATTTAACTGTCTTTTTGTTGTTGTTTTTTTTCCACTGTGCGCGCACCTCGCGTTCTCGACTTTTGTTTTTCACTCTCTTCTGCCTCATACACAAAATGGCGGCTAAAGGGTGCGAGCAACGTGTGCGCACCTCCCGATTTTTTTTAAACCAAATAAATGTTTTTATTGCCCTTTGTGGTCCTTTAGGGACCCCCTGAGAAGGCCTAGAGGGTAAGGGAGACTCTACCCTACCCCCTTTTCACGTTCTCCACTTTTAATTTTCACTCTGTTTTGCCTCGGGAGGTGCGTGCACTGTGCGCGCACCTTGCGATTTAAAAAAAAAATAAATACATTTTGGGGCCTTCGGGGTCCAACAGGGACCCCCTGAGAAAGCCTATGGGGTCAGGGACCCTCTACCGTGCCCCCTTTTCATGTTCTTCACCTTTATTTTGCTCCCTTTGCTTCTCGCACTGACAAAATAGCGGACAACACTTCCTGGTTTCCACTGATTCGAATATTGACAGACGTCTAACAGCAAATCAGAATCCCGCTCGCGCACAATGGTGCGCGCACGGTGCGCGCTTATAAGTATATACATTTTCTCAACAACTACTGGAGGGATTTACACCATTTAAGCAAAAGGGCGATCTGCGAAACGAACTCTACCTCTCTGCCAAATTTGGTGTAATCCGTTCAGCTGTTCGGGCTGTAGCCGTGTCTAATCGTCCTATGGAAAATTGCATGGGGAAAACATGTTTTGGGACCCCCCTTTTTTCTCAGCCCCCACTTGACGAATCACCACAAAACTTTCAGGGAAGGAGCAGAGCGGGCCATCTTCTTTGAGAAATTCGCGAAGATTCATCAACCGGCGCTAAAGTTATTCCCAATAGAATGTTGCGGATTTCCTACGGAAACTAGGTCCTAACTATAACTACCTACTGGCGACTGCCAGTAGGTAATGTGTATATATGTATGTATGTATGTATATATATATATATATATATATATATATAACAAACGCATATTGACACTGAGATTGAATTTATAATTGTAAATACATTGAACTCTAACCATGATTTGAAGTCGTTAGTCATTACAAGATGGCGACTATATTTTCCAACTGCTGGAAACCGTGAAAGTCCTATGTTTATTACTATCACTGGGTGTATGTAAACGGAAGTACGATGTGTAAACCTTACCCGTGACCAAGCCTTACGGCGAAACGCGTCGGTTTGTGACCACTTGTTGCAAATAAAGTTATTTTGAAGGATCCCGGAGTGTCCCGACTACTTTCTGAATCTAGAAGGTTTGGTGCAAGATATATATATATATATAGCACCAAAATCCTTCGTGTATTTTTCGAAAGAACCGAGCTCAAACTTCATATGCGTGTACGTTTTTTAATTGGTTTCAATCATCAGCAAATCCTTGCCCGAGGCGTTTCGGAGCCCAGCTCCTTTGTCACTTTAGTAACTTTCTAAAAGTGTCATTTTCAGAATTGTGACTTGAAATCCAACTTCACTATTAAAGAGGATTTTAATTTGAGTCCAAAAATGACATTTCTACCTACACCCAATCAAAAGTTAGCACTATCCAATGGGAGCAATAGGCCTTCCAGTAGTAGAAAACAAATGTAGATGCGTGCCTACCAGGACATCTGAAACTTAAACTCTCATATCCTTCTTTTTAAATACAGTGCATCCTGCCCTATGGACCTTTTAGGGCCTACCTTTGAGGTGTTTCTGATGTATTAAAAATGAAGGTTTAGGACTGGCAAAAGGGTTATGTTGGCAGGTCGAATTGGCAGTTTCAACCTGCACTACAGGATGCAGTGGTAAGCCCGAGATATGTTTTAAAGTGCTACTGTAGTGGCTGGCACAATGAGTGCTGCAGGCCCAATAGTAGCATTTTATTTTCAGGTCCACTGGTAGCATTTTATTTACAGGCCCTGGGTACATGTAGTACCATATGCTTGGGACTTATAAGTAAATTAAGTGTCAGTCAGTTTTAGCATGTTTTGGGAAGAGAGTACCTACACTTTGGCATTGGTTAGCAGTGGTAAAATGCGATCCCAACAAAACGAAATTTAGAAAGCAGAATGGGTGAAGGCAAAAAGTGTGGCGGAAGACCACACCAAGGATGTCGAGTCTAAAACCAAGCTTAATAGAGGGTAAAAACTCACCAGGATCACGAAAACCAATTCTAAGGCATGCTGCCGTGGCCACCAGGTGGAGCTGGGGTTAGATTGAATCACCCAGATTGTCTAAAAGCTGATATAATTTCTTGGTATCCAGTAATTTGTAACTGAGAAACTGGTGGACAGGAAACTCTGCTTTAATCAGCCATGCTTACAAGCGCGATCAGTGCACCTAGCTCCTCCTTTTTTTCTACATCATTCTTTGCAAAATCAATCCCTCTTCTCTCATACAGTTTGTCAAACAGTGGATACAGCAGTTTTTCTATCACACAATGACTACTGCAATGCCCTCTATCTTGTCCACTAGTCAACTTCAAAAGAATGCAACATGCCGCAGTTAAATTGATCTTCAATTTACCTCGTCCATGTAATTTTTAATGATCTCCCATCATTGGCTTACTATCTCCGAAAGCATATTCTCTAAATCTCATCTCATTCTTAGGACCATTCATCAGTCTAACTTGTAATCTATACAAGACATGTTAAACCATTCAGGAGCCATATCATTTTCAGATTTAGCCTCTAAACACTGGAATTCTCTTCCAGCCTACTCTACCTTATTGCGAATCATTTGTCTTTTCAGTAAACTTGGAAATTCTTTTGATTATTTTCCAGTAGTCACCTTGTTTATCAGTCTTTTTCTCCAGTGCTAGAATAAGTTTAAGGGTTATTTAACACTTTTCTGAATGGAATTGAGTAGCATAGTGTCTGTTGTGCACAGTTTACATTTAATTTACACTACATTGACCCCATTTTGTGGGACCTACGTCTACACTAACCACATTACATTAAAGCAGATATAACTCATTGATTTTTAATGAAAGCTAATTTAATCCTAGCCTTTATTGTGACCCTAGCCCTAAATCAATCACATCTAGTGTAACTGACAACCTTAACAGACCTCTAAAGCCAATCCTAACTCTTAATTCATTTAAATTAAACTAACTTAAATCATATCCTGGCGGGATGTGTTTTAATTGAGAATGATCAATTAGTTTTGAGTTTGGTACCAACAATGTATGAGCTTTTATTGGGTTTTCCTTTGCTAAACTTTCAGTGAAGATTGGTCTACTATTCGCTAAAGTCTTTCCTATAATTCCACATTGAAGTGGGTGACAGAGTTCCCACCCATCTATGTATATGTAACCATAGGCTAGTTGGCAGGGAAACAACATGTAATCTTTAAATAGTTGATATTAAACCTTTAGATCCTTAGCCAGAATAACGTTTGGAAACAAACTTTGGAGATTTAATATTTCATTAGTTAGCATTGCCCAGTGTCTGAGTTGATAAAGCTCTTTAACTTTCATTGAAACAAAAGACGCTACAAGTGGAGAAGTGTGGCTCAATGATTAGAGTGGCAGACCCTGATGCAGAGGTCTAGCCCGGGACCAGGGTTCAATTCCCCGCCTCGGCGGGTCTTGGGCTCAAAAATTCCACGGACCTGATAATTCTCGCCTCGGTGCCTATTCTAATCATAGTGTCCCACTATGCAACTCCGGGCAATAGCTTGCTTAATCTCCACAACGGCCCCCACAACGCCAAGGATGCCTGGCCTTCACCCTGGGGGTGCCCAGGAGTGGACGCCTCACAGGGAAAGCCAGGACGGGTTCCACAGCGGTATTCGTACAAGCGCCTTGAGACCCTTCCGGTTAAGTAGTGCGCTATACAAGTATCAATTTACATTACATTACATTACATTACATTGGTTGACTAGAAGTCCAGTAGTAAACGAGGAAAAAACAGACAAGCTTTCTCTAGCTCCTTGCCTTGAATATTGTGTGATATATGTTCCTATAGCAGACTCCTCCAATTCACAATAGGATTAAATTACTTCTCTTGAAAGAACAGCTCATCCATCACCAGTTCAACAGGAGCCTCAAGGATCAACCAAGCAATCCCTGATCTCCACTCAAATGAGATATTCACCCTCCCTCTGCCCTGCCATTTTGTTAATACTTTTGTATTCTCTTCTAGTCATGTGTGCAGGGTGCTATTGTTCTCTATTTATTTGGACCTTCTATAAATATAAATTCTTGCATGCTGTTTATAGATATTTAGTGATGTCCCTGTAACAGCTGCAGTAAGCAATGCATAAGATAATAAGGCTTCCAGAGAATAAGGTGTGCATCATTTTCACTTGGTAGTTGCATTGTTTATTGACAACAAATTCATGTGCAAGATTTTCAGACCCTTCTTTGCTTTCGGTTTGTGACTCTACTATGAGTCTGAGTTTTATGATGGCTAATTGCATTACCAACCTTGCAACTGGCTGGTAATGCTATGCATGTATCCTTGAAATATGCAGTTACTTACTGCTTGGACCATAAGGTTGTGTTAAAATAATACCTATCTTATTTACACTCATCTCTTTAAGTAATGCACCATAGCGCAAATAGTTTGTGCCTGGTTTCATCTAAATTGTGAACTAGAATTGTACCAAAGTTAAAGTAAATATTGTATGATATGGATTTAGTTTCTTTTTTGGTGAGCTGTTAGCAGTGCAGCAACCCAGGGAAAGTTAAGAAGGGCTACTTCTGTTGAGAGCAATATGGTGATTCACCTGCTGTCAATGCAGTAAGGTCTCAGTGTGTCCGCATCTGTGCTGCACACTCATTTCTTCCACTTTCTCCTTCAACTTAAAGAAAGTCTCTCCACCTCCAGTCATCTTCCACCCCAAACCTGATTGCCATGAATGCGTACTAACCGGGTAAATGCAGAGGCAAATTCCATATTGGGTAAAACATGATGAAATTGTGTTTGTATTGTTTAATCAGAAAAAAATACATTAACTCTTCTTATGGCTCCGAGAGTGGTGGGGTAGTGGATCACTGCTTACACTGTCCCATTCAATGACATGTTGAACACATGTTGGTCACTGCTTCCTATTGTTGTGTACGATTTTAGATTCCAATTGAATTTCCAGATTCATGCCCTTATATTTGTACAATTTGCGGTGCCCTTATATAGGCATAGAAATCCAGTCCTTATTTAGGCATAGCCCATGCTATCCAAATACAGGCATGGCTACTTCCATCTGTTCATCCTACGTCACAACGATTTCTTGGAAAACCAGACGCTTAAGCCGTTAGAGACTTCCCCTTGCTTGAATATTGATTTCTCCAAGAACTCAGTTATTATACATGAACATCTATTCCTTAGGAGTTGTTCTTTCATGTAGTTCATATGCCTGACTTTACGTCAAAGCTGGCATTTCTAAGCACCTTAAAGGTATAAATATACCTTCACTTGCTATGGCAAATCACGGATTGGTTCTGTGCAGTTCGACTACCTACTTTGCACGACGCAGCTCGCTACAGCAAGTGCCGAAGGAAGCCAATTCTCCATCTGACGCACTGATCAGAAGTTCTCATCCTCTGCTGAAAAATCCGGCTCCAGTGTTTCTGACTCCCCTTGCGGGGTGTTGGGAAATCGAGTCCGTGAAAGAGATACCAACCTCTCTCATTCTAAGGTATGGAACTGATTAGACCCTAGAGAAACCTTTGGCAAAACTAAACCTATGCTAAAGATCACACACTTTTCTTCCCTCGTACTAGACCTAGGTTAGGTACATTGGGGTAGGTGTATTTTAGAAGCACCAGTTGAGTATTTTAGCCTGTGGTTTTTATGTATGTATTTTAATATGTCATAGCACCAGACAATGCTATTACAGTATTACTTCATATTACTGTTTACGCTGTACGCATTATACTTTGCATTCTGTCTAACGATTGTAGCAGTTCACCTCTCTTGCATGAGAAAGAAGACTGTTCAATAAACCCCTTTCACTGAAATGCCCGTCTCTCTATTTTCTCTGCAACTCTGTAGAAACGAAGCATGCACGAATGACTGAGTAAAATAGTTATCTATTGTTGCCACGACTCTGAAGATACGTTTTATTCTTGGTAAACAAAGTTGTCATGTTTATGCGGTTGTCTGAAACTAATCCCTTCTTGTGTAATCGAGAACGTTTCTAGTGACCTCTGAGCTAGCTGGCAATCACAATTAAGTTTAGTATACTCGAAAGAGACATACTGACCTCAGTCCTATGTGATATCTATAGGTTATATTATTCCAATGCGCAGAGCCTATTGGGAATATAGGAACTACACTACACTATTGCTTCTATTCCAAGAGACAAATGGAACCCTTGCAAGGCACACTTTGTTCCGAAATGATTTTTCACAGACAGACCATATACCTTGAATAGACCCTACCCTCCTGCATCTGTGATCCCTTACCATGTTCACATGGGTGATGTGTGTCCTCAGCAATTTATTTGCCAAACTGTGTTTTTGTAGGTTTTAATACTGGGTTAATGATGTTGGGAACTCGTTGAAGCACCCCTTTGGAAATATTTTGTATCACTGCTATGTGTCTGTCAACCGCTTATGGGTCTTTACAGCCATTGTGATTTTATTGTACAATTATGCCATAAAAAGTTAATTTGAGTGCTACATGTTTTTATGCTATTTTCTTTCTGTTGGGAAAAATAAATTCACATATAAAAAGGTAAATCAGACATATAGGTTTTATCTTTTTTGGAAGCATTGCTTTTTCCCATCCACAATTAAAGTCATTCTCTGAAAATGTTGCTTCTTTCAATCACTTTAGGATTGCCACGGTTCTTATTATTTTTAAATTCTTACAAAATCCTTCGCCTACATCCAGTGCTTTCCAATCACTTTACAAAGGTACTTTGCTATATAATATAATTGGTTTACTTTTATCCTTGCAAATTATACTATTCTATTCTTAAACATTGCATTTTCGTGATCTGAAAAGTGGGACATAAAGATGGGGGCATGGCTAACCGCCGAACATGGCTGTCGTATAGTTGTGGAGATCGGGGCCCGGCATCCAAGCCTTATCGACTGATGAGGTACGGCATCAGCTGTCATAAGCTCAAATGAACAGCAGTTGGACTCTGAGGATCACAAATCTTCTTCGTAGACGCATTAACTCGATGCCCACTTCCGCGGCTGCCGGTGTGTACTGAAGCAGCACCAAAATGGCGGCTCTCGACTCTCGCTGATGAGGTGAAAACGCCGGTCGAGCATCGGGATGAGACTGTGAATCCCTTTCCCCGTCCCCCAAAAGTAAGGAGTGTCTTCACATCCCGGGCACCGAAGGAGGGTGAGCCGAGGTTGGGATGTTCCCGACGGCACCTGGTGTCAGAGGCCACCCTGGGCTGGTTCGGATAGTCGGTCAGGGGTGGCTTTGTGACACTCGGCATTGAGAGCCCTACACTGCAGACACTCTGCTGAATGGCCCGGCCTGTTGCGGCATGACTGGGGGTAGGGGTCCGAATTGGACTGGCCCGGCCAGCGCTCTCCGGTCCTTCGGAACGGAAGAAGAGGGGGCCAGACTGACAGTAAGGGAGCCGGACACATGGGCTGCCGCTGAATGCTACCGCCCGGTGGAAGGCTACAAATATCAAATGCACCCACAGACTGAGAGGAGCAGAGACTTCTAAAGGGACGAGGGGCTGCCAAGGACGTGATCCCCGCAGCTGACCTAGGGCTTGATAGAATTTAGGACACGCAGCCCTGCCATCTCGCACTTGCGTTCATCTCTCCCCCGGCACCCAATCACAGTTCAGATATCCATGGTGCAGTGGACAGCCGAGCCATTGCTGTGAGGTGGAAGTGACCTGGAGGTACGTTGGAACGGGTCGGTCCTCCATATCACCCACCCCCCCACCCCCGGCTGGCTGAGAACCAGGGTGAGTCCTGCCCTCATTACTAATGTTAATCACATAAGATCATCAGTAGGTCCTAACGGAAACTGTGAGCCTTGGAGATATGGACCGCACGGAAGCCAAGCCTGGATCAAGATGCGGTAGGCCCGCGATGCATGTGCAGCTGTCCAGGAAGAACAAGTAAGAAACTCGACTCTGATGCTGGTGGGCAATCACCTACTGACTAGGAGTGGAAGGGGCCTCCCTGGGGAGTGATCTGCATTGTGGTGGTCCCGTCATTTGACCTTGGTACTGGTGGTTGGCTGGGGCTGGCACCCTGGCCGAGGTGCATCTACGGGCTGTTGTGTGAAGCACCCAGACAACGCTGGAGAGTGCATTGCCCTTACAACATGCAAGAGACTCTTGGAGGGGGGGGGGGGGATCGAGTCAGACCCATGCCCCCCCCCCTCATGGGGATGCAGCTGAGTTTCTGGAGGGGTCTCTGCCTAACTCACCTGCATTAATAATACTGGCCTTGCATGCAGAGTCGTGGATCCGGAGGGTCACCCTCGTACCTACCTCACCGAACCGCAAAAGCCTTAATAGGAAGCAAGCGTGCGGGACGCTCGACCATGCGATTGCTGAGATGGGTCGACCAAGGAGGGTGCGCCTAAATAAACATTGGCGCGCAGCTGATAAATCGAACACGAAGAAACCACTTTTTGGAGCGCGACCGCTAAGCCACAACGTATTCATCAAAAGTCCATACCTTAATCAATCACAGGCACTAATTCACAATGGGACGCTCGAAGAAATAAACTGGGACACTGAAGATACCAACACGGCCCCGGCCACTACGCCTACCAAAGTGGTTCCTCCCACGGCTGATCGCTCACAGCCGGGCAAACTGGTTCTCATTTTTCAAGAAATAAGACAATCCTGTTCAGTAATGGAACAGCTGGGTTCATTCACAACAGAAATCACCATATTTAGGGATGACCACAAAAAACTTGCAGAAAAGTTGCGCGCCAATAAAGCGACAGTACAAGAATTATACCCGAAGCAGAAAGAACACTCTGACACACTGGAACGTCTGCAACACCAGATCACAACCCTTCAAGAAAGAGTAGAGGACGCAGAAGGGCGATCGCGCCGCAACAATGTGCGCATTATAGATCTGCCGGAAAACTCAGAAGGCCAAAACGTGACATTGTTTATAAAATCATGGCTAAAGTCACTAATGCCACCAGGAATACTAACTGAAACCTTCTGCATTGAGAGAGCTCACAGGGTCCCCACTAGGAGGAGAGATAGTGCCTGGCATGCCGCCCCCGCAGTATAGCTGCTAGATGGTTGAATTACAGAGACCGTGACAAGCTCCTATTGGTGGCGAGAGAAAACGCACAGATCAAGAGAGATAATGTACGCATCTCACTTTTTCCCGATTACACGCTTCAAGTGCAGAGGAAGAGAGCATTATATCAAGGAGTCAAACAACCTCTCCAAGCTATATGGGAATAGCTCGAACATATCTTTCCTGACCTACCTATAAGTTCAGCCCACAGACAGATGGATGACTCACAGATTAGAAGAAGGCAAACACGTTTTGCCTTCTAATCTGTGGAGAAGTATGGCTCACCGGTTAGAGGAGGCAGTCCCTGATGCAGAGGTCAGAACCGGGGACCAGGGTTCAATCCCCGACGCGGCAGGGCCTTGAGCTCAAAATGTCCACAGACTCGATAATTCTCTTCACCTTGGGGATGCCCAGTAGGGGTAATCTCGCAGGGAAAGACCAGGACGGGTTCCCAAAGCAAGCGCCTTGAGACCTTACCGTGAAAGGCGCTATATAAGAACGTATGATTTATGATTTATTTACACGTCAATGTCCCAAAACCAAGAGACTGGAAGAAGACTCAAGTCCTACACCCGAACAGGTGCTGGAAGGACAAAGACTGGAAATCATATCTGCAGTGAAAAGAGAGTAATCATGGATGATGAATCATCCACAGGTGACGCAGCGCAATCGGAACCAGACAACAGCCAACCGCTGTTCTCTTCGATGTTGTCACAGACGGTGAACAAGTTCCTCAGCTGAAGGCCCAGCAAATGGGAACCTGCATTGCCCAGTCGGACATGCCCAGCGTGCACACTTTGAGGTGAGGCTCCTGTGCAAGACATATGCCAGTCATTGCAGTGTCAGCGGCTTCCTTGCCTGACAGAGGTGAGAATTACACGCACCACCCTGCTGAGCAACCTGTCCCAGGCGGACTACTTAAGATCAATCAAGGAGTGAGGTAAGACTACCGTGAAAACAGCGTACGAGAACTCCATGTAACAGAATGATTATAATGGTCCCTCACTAGAGACCCGTTTTTTGGAGACTTGGACACTGTTTTGAGGCGGGGTCCTGGAGCAGGATCTTACACCTTTTATGGAAGATCATTCGTGACCTCTTGAGATTCACAAGCGATACACACCAACCATGACACCCAACGCAATTGGAAGCTTTAGAAATGCATAGTTAATAGGAATCGTTTATAATGTTTGGTCGAACAAAGTTCCACAGTTGGACCGAGTATTGGGTTGTTTTACAGGGATGCTGACGGGCCTTAGTTCGTATAAATTTTGGTCTGGTTTGCATTATTTCACAATGATATCACACATGGAATCAATACAATATTATAACTGTCTCACTTGGAATATAAGGGGATTGGGATCGCCACACAAAAGGCATAGAGTAAGAACACAATTAACAAGGCGTAGAGCGCAACTAGTGTCTTTGCAGGAAACTCATTTAACAACGTCAGAAGCTATCAAACTACAAAAAAAATGGCGAGGTCAGTTGTACAGTATGACTTATTCCGCATTTGCTCGAGGGGCGACAGTGTGGATACATTCCAGAGTTCCATTTGTAGTGCATGAGAAGCGTATAGATGAGGAGGGCAGATACATCATGCATCGAGGTGTCTTAGATGGCAATCCAATAGTACTAGGGAGTTTATATGCCCCTGATTCGGGTCAAGAACCTTTTTACGCCCGAGCGAGTCCCGCTCTGGCAGATTGGGCGGACCTTCCCTGGATACTAGGAGGCGACTTTAATGCGGTCCTGGACGCCACACTGAAATGGTCCCATCCCCCCCGAGTCGGTGCTCATACAACACGTCAATCTAAATTGTTGCAGAATTGGGCACAAGGATGTTCTCTGAGAGAAATATGGCACAGCCACAACAGGGGGATGCAGGAATACTCAATTTATTCACCCACACACAATCTTCACACACGGATCGACCACATATTCTGTAGTCCATCACTTCTCACATAGACTACTCAATCAGCCTATGTAGGCAAAAGAATATCAGACCACAGTGCGCTAGAGATCATAATCGCATGGGGAATCGTCCCTGCCATGGTCCCCACGTAGAGACTAGACCCTCGCCACTTGGAGGATGGGGTGTTTAAGGAAGCACTGGCCTGCACCATTACACACTATTTCAGGGAAAATGCTGGCACATCATCGTCGGTGGGGATGGAGTGGGAGGCATTCAAGGTGGTGCTCAGGGGCACAGCTATTAGTACCTCCACAGCAGCCCGACAACAGACTAGCCGAGAATTGCAGACAGTCGAGAATAAATTGAACACACTCAAGACCAGGGCAGCACTAGATCCTGCTACAAAACCGGAACTCCAAGAGGCACGCATACAATATGCGGAACTATTGGACCAACTAAGCATGATAGATAACCATACTTTTTTTCACAAATTGCAGGCAGGCCGGGCATACTATTGGCACGTATTCTTAGAAATGCCCCCCCCCCCTTCAACAATTACAATAATAGAAATCATAACTCAACACAATAGCATAACACAAACAGATATCAATAAAGCATTTTATGACCATTACAAAACGCTTTACACTGCCTCACAACAAGTGGATCATCAGGAGATCAGCTCCTTCCTTGAAGTAATAGAACTTCCTAAGTGACTGAAGAGGCTGGAAAATGCTGGCTAACCCTATTATACTAGCTGAAATAAATGCAGCAATCAAGGACCTTCCTAACAACAAAACCCCAGGGCTAGATGGTTTACCAGCAGAATGCTATGCCACAACTAGCCCCCCAACTTAAGAAACTATATAATGAAGCATATGAGACCGGCACTCTACCCCCCTCTACAGCGCAAGCACTGATAACCTCACTGCTCCAACCCTGGAAGAGATCACACTAAATTGTCTGCATATCGCCCACTTTCCCTACTAAACACCAAAAACAAGATTTTAAGTAAAATTTTAGAAAATCGTTTACAATCCCTTTTAACGAAGTTAGTACATATCAATCAATGCCAATTTGTCCCAGCGCGTAGCACACCCCTAAATATACGCAGGCTGTGCAATACAATGTTTTCCTGCGCCACGGAGATGCCAGAGGCAGGGTGTATTGCACTGGATATCACCCAAGCATTCAACACAGTAGGCTGGGACTATATGCTTGCTGCCCTGCGGAAATTCGAAATTTCCCAAGAATACACTCGGTGGATTCAAATATTATATCACCTTTTCACAGCGAGTGTACGCACTGGATCACACATATCTGAAGCATACCGAATACAGAGAGGCACGAGGCAGGGTTGCCCCCTATCGTTTATTTTATTTGTACTTGCCCTGGAGCTTTTAGCCCACAAAATACGTGCAGCATCTACGGGATAGGATATCACACTCAATGGTACTCACCACGCGCTCTCACTTTATGCAGACAACATTATACTGTATACCAGAAGATTACTGAATAATTTGGACAGTGTAGCGCAACACTTTACACAATTTGAAACCATTGCGGGGTTGGCCATAAATGATGAAAAATCGTATGCCTTCCCCTTTGGCAACAACACAGATGGAAAAACTATTCCTTTTGGAAACCGTGGCATAATAGCCCACACTACACTCAGATGCCTGGGGATACAGATATATAGAAACCAACTAGATCTTATTGAGGGGAACCTGCAAAAGGCAACAAGCTCAATGAGGGCTCAAATCACGTTTTGGACGTCCCTGCCCCTTTCAGTGGCAGGAAGAATGGCAACCTCGAAAATGGTAGTGCTCCTGCGCCTTCTCTATTGTTTCACAAACCTGCCAGTAGTGTTCCCCAAAAACATATTTAAAACATTGAACACTTTGCTGATTAGTTTAATATGGGGCACAGGCCGTCGATATTTAAGCTTAGCGAAACTGCAACTCCCGTCAGATGCCGGTGGGATGGGGGCCCCAGACTTTTATGCATATTGTCTATCAACGCAACTGCAGTGGCTTTCATATTGGTTAGCAGGCCGCAAACTACAGGAAATAGCTTACACTAAGCAAATGATTGCACAGGTTATCTTACATAGCCTGCTCTTCCCCGGTAGCACGATTCTGCCTTCGGCTCGAACGCTGCTTAAGACTACAAGCACATACTGGAAGCAAGCATTGCAGTACACTATCACCACCCCAGCATATGCCCCTAACATACCATTATTGAGTATCCCCACTAATTTGGGAACTCTCACCTTCCGCATATTAGAACCCTGGACGCAGGCCAAGGTTGACACAGTGGGGGACCTCTTTGGAGAGAGGATGCTACTACTGAATACAGATTTCACGAACTAACGTGGGGTCTCGGAAGTACTGTTTTTGACACACGGGAGCTGGGTGCGTTACATAAAGAAACACTGGGCACCCCAAGGATCCGAACCCAACACAAATGAGTTAGTTAATCTAATGTATTTTAGGGGGACAGTAGTCACCTCACCCGTTGGTTTTATCATGGGATATGTACTCACTAACCATCCCTGTGGACTTTAATACGCACCAAATGGGAACAGGATATGAACAGACCACTACTAGATAAAGAGTGGAAGACGATACTGGACTATCCAAAACGAGTATCCCGAACCACACAATTTAAATGTATACAATATATGGTAACTCGAGGGCAAATTTAACACCACACAAACTGCATTCCCTCTACCTTAGTGTTACGGCATCTTGCCCAAGATGTACTGAATAGGATGCAGATCTCATACATATGATATGGGCTTGTGCCGGGCTGAGGGGATACTTGGAGGAATAACCAATGCCTTGGAGGGAGTTGTGGGAGACATGGGTTGGCAAACAGCAGAAACATGTATATTGGGACTATATTGACGACGAAAAGAGTACCAAGTACAGGCTAATTTGATAGATTTAGCTCTTATACTAGCAAAACGAGGAGTCACAAGGAGGTGAAAATCACCTTTAGCCCCCACGATACTGAGTTGGAAAGAAGAAGTTGAATAATGGGGACTGGCGGAGTGTAGCTATTCCGAGAGAAGAAAAAAGAGGACTGAGAAAGGAGCCTATTGCTATGAGTTGGGACCTCCTGTTAGAATCTTTTAAATCTGGTGACATATTCAACTCTCCCTGCGTATCGGCACTGACTCTCCATGGTAAGAGCTGGTGATAGATACAGCCATGACCCCCAAGGTTTCCATTCCCTTGAATCCTAGTAGCCAAAATAAGGTGTGTTATAAATATATATAGTATATGCACAACCCTCAATACCAGTGCTCACAAAACTAACTAGGCACACAGTATCTGGCCTTCACAATCCAGTCCCTCTCCTTAGTATTTAGTTTTTTTTTTCTAAGGGCTCGTCAGCGGGGGAGGGGGGGGAGTGAGTTTAAAATATTGAGTACTTGTTTCATTCTCACCGAGTAAGGTAGTACTATTGATGTATTAGCAGGGAGGATAGCTAATGTATCCAAACACTATGCGACTGTAAATACTGAGGAAGGACTAAACATAATGAATAAGCGCAAATCTGTACCGCTATGATGTGCTTATTCTTGGTCCTGCTATACAGAAGTCCTTATTTTCCTTTTTTGTAATCGGAAGAAAATGAATACAATTTGTTTAAAAAAACAAAAAGTGGGACATAAATGTGTTTGTAATTGGATGATCTTGATACCCTTTACATTTTGGGAATTTTGTCTTTTTGAACATAAATGTGCCCAGTGCTAAAATAATGTAGTTTAACGATTTTAGCTTGTATGCTTTCATTTAATATGAAGCTTTGCTGATCTTTAGCAAAATGCAGGAATGGCATATACCCAAGTGTTCTGGTCTGTGGTTTAATATCAACGCAACACCTCACCTACCCAAACTATGGTACATTTTGGTCTTTAAATGCCACTTTTTTGAATACTTTGTTTTAAATATGGGTGTAAGCAGGTGTTCATACTACCTGCCTAATAACTATGTCATCTTTTAATTTTTAAGAGAGAAAATGTCAGTGCCTGGAGCAAACCTGCAAGCGACTGGAGAAGGAGAAGGAAACTCTTGTTGGTCAAGTTGAAACATTAAAGGCCAAATTAATGAAGGCAGAATCTGAAGTTTCTTCTGTAAAAATGTCTATGAACCAGAGAACATCTCAGTTTCAAGCAATCCAAGAGGAGTTACTAGAGAAAGCAGTGAAAACCAGCAAATTAGAACAAGAGGTAAGTGGCCTGATGCACAGACCTTCATAAAACTTGATGAAATGAAAGCTTACATTTTTCTTTTTTTGTATAGGCAAGACTTCTGATCATAAATCAATTTAAATTAAACTCTTATGTAATTCAACCTGAATGCAATGGGCAATGCTTAATTGATTTTTGCCCCACAGAAACCATGTCCTGTACCTGACTTTCGAACACATATTAGGTCCATTCCAACCCAAATCATAGTGATGATATTTAGTTTAAATCAATGTTGAGGCTCCAAGGACTTTCTTTCTGAGCACAGATTCTCACCAGTGTTACTCTCGTCACCTGCTCCAACATCTTCTTTTCGTCCTTCTGTAAACTTACCTTTAAAGGATGCTGTTTAATAACTGATATTTACAACAAGGGGTGGTGAGGGACAGAGTCTCTGAATTAAACAGAATACTCTCACCCAGTCAAGAGATCAGGGCTAGATCCAACACCGTTTTTTAACTGATAGCTGAGAGGAGAAAAGAATACCCGTGCCTCTTTTCAGAACAGTGTGAGGAGCTTAATGGTGTTTATTTTTCATAATACCTCATTATACCATGTTATGTTCAGGAAGCTGCAACTTTAATGGGGACTTCAAATGATGTATTCTCTTTAGATATTTACAACAAGGGGTGGCGAGGGACAGAGTCTCTGAATTAAGCAGAAAGCTCTCACCCAGTCAAGAGATCAGGGCTAGATCCAACACCGTTTTTTAGCTCACTGCACCATCCCAGTTTCAGAACCTGGCTGTATGCAAATTAGTCTGTTCCTGTCCCAGTGCATGATGGGAACAGGGCAAACCAAACTACAAAAGCCAATTCTTACACTGGGAAGGAAACAAGCTCCCGGGGACCGGTTTCTGGCATTACAGCCGTCTTCGGCCCGGTTTGCTTGAATCCTGATGGTGCAATGAGCAAGGGACTCATGTCTGAGTATACCCTTCCACGCTTAGGGTGGACAAAAATATTTACAACAAGGGGTGGCGAGGGACAGAGTCTCTGAATTAAGCAGAAAGCTCTCACCCAGTCAAGAGATCAGGGCTAGATCCAACACCGTTTTTTAGCTCACTGCACCATCCCAGTTTCAGAACCTGGCTGTATGCAAATTAGTCTGTTCCTGTCCCAGTGCATGATGGGAACAGGGCAAACCAAACTACAAAAGCCAATTCTTACACTGGGAAGGAAACAAGCTCCCGGGGACCGGTTTCTGGCATTACAGCCGTCTTCGGCCCGGTTTGCTTGAATCCTGATGGTGCAATGAGCAAGGGACTCATGTCTGAGTATACCCTTCCACGCTTAGGGTGGACAAAAATATTTACAACAAGGGGTGGCGAGGGACAGAGTCTCTGAATTAAGCAGAAAGCTCTCACCCAGTCAAGAGATCAGGGCTAGATCCAACACCGTTTTTTAGCTCACTGCACCATCCCAGTTTCAGAACCTGGCTGTATGCAAATTAGTCTGTTCCTGTCCCAGTGCATGATGGGAACAGGGCAAACCAAACTACAAAAGCCAATTCTTACACTGGGAAGGAAACAAGCTCCCGGGGACCGGTTTCTGGCATTACAGCCGTCTTCGGCCCGGTTTGCTTGAATCCTGATGGTGCAATGAGCAAGGGACTCATGTCTGAGTATACCCTTCCACGCTTAGGGTGGACAAAAATATTTACAACAAGGGGTGGCGAGGGACAGAGTCTCTGAATTAAGCAGAAAGCTCTCACCCAGTCAAGAGATCAGGGCTAGATCCAACACCGTTTTTTAGCTCACTGCACCATCCCAGTTTCAGAACCTGGCTGTATGCAAATTAGTCTGTTCCTGTCCCAGTGCATGATGGGAACAGGGCAAACCAAACTACGAAAGCCAATTCTTACACTGGGAAGGAAACAAGCTCCCGGGGACCGGTTTCTGGCATTACAGCCGTCTTCGGCCCGGTTTGCTTGAATCCTGATGGTGCAATAAGCAAGGGACTCATGTCTGAGTATACCCTTCCACGCTTAGGGTGGACAAAAATATTTACAACAAGGGGTGGCGAGGGACAGAGTCTCTGAATTAAGCAGAAAGCTCTCACCCAGTCAAGAGATCAGGGCTAGATCCAACACCGTTTTTTAGCTCACTGCACCATCCCAGTTTCAGAACCTGGCTGTATGCAAATTAGTCTGTTCCTGTCCCAGTGCATGATGGGAACAGGGCAAACCAAACTACAAAAGCCAATTCTTACACTGGGAAGGAAACAAGCTCCCGGGGACCGGTTTCTGGCATTACAGCCGTCTTCGGCCCGGTTTGCTTGAATCCTGATGGTGCAATAAGCAAGGGACTCATGTCTGAGTATACCCTTCCACGCTTAGGGTGGACAAAAATATTTACAACAAGGGGTGGCGAGGGACAGAGTCTCTGAATTAAGCAGAAAGCTCTCACCCAGTCAAGAGATCAGGGCTAGGTCCAACACCGTTTTTTAGCTCACTGCACCATCCCAGTTTCAGAACCTGGCTGTATGCAAATTAGTCTGTTCCTGTCCCAGTGCATGATGGGAACAGGGCAAACCAAACTACAAAAGCCAATTCTTACACTGGGAAGGAAACAAGCTCCCGGGGACCGGTTTCTGGCATTACAGCCGTCTTCGGCCCGGTTTGCTTGAATCCTGATGGTGCAATGAGCAAGGGACTCATGTCTGAGTATACCCTTCCACGCTTAGGGTGGACAAAAATATTTACAACAAGGGGTGGCGAGGGACAGAGTCTCTGAATTAAGCAGAAAGCTCTCACCCAGTCAAGAGATCAGGGCTAGATCCAACACCGTTTTTTAGCTCACTGCACCATCCCAGTTTCAGAACCTGGCTGTATGCAAATTAGTCTGTTCCTGTCCCAGTGCATGATGGGAACAGGGCAAACCAAACTACAAAAGCCAATTCTTACACTGGGAAGGAAACAAGCTCCCGGGGACCGGTTTCTGGCATTACAGCCGTCTTCGGCCCGGTTTGCTTGAATCCTGATGGTGCAATGAGCAAGGGACTCATGTCTGAGTATACCCTTCCACGCTTAGGGTGGACAAAAATATTTACAACAAGGGGTGGCGAGGGACAGAGTCTCTGAATTAAGCAGAAAGCTCTCACCCAGTCAAGAGATCAGGGCTAGATCCAACATCGTTTTTTAGCTCACTGCACCATCCCAGTTTCAGAACCTGGCTGTATGCAAATTAGTCTGTTCCTGTCCCAGTGCATGATGGGAACAGGGCAAACCAAACTACAAAAGCCAATTCTTACACTGGGAAGGAAACAAGCTCCCGGGGACCGGTTTCTGGCATTACAGCCGTCTTCGGCCCGGTTTGCTTGAATCCTGATGGTGCAATGAGCAAGGGACTCATGTCTGAGTATACCCTTCCACGCTTAGGGTGGACAAAAATATTTACAACAAGGGGTGGCGAGGGACAGAGTCTCTGAATTAAGCAGAAAGCTCTCACCCAGTCAAGAGATCAGGGCTAGATCCAACACCGTTTTTTAGCTCACTGCACCATCCCAGTTTCAGAACCTGGCTGTATGCAAATTAGTCTGTTCCTGTCCCAGTGCATGATGGGAACAGGGCAAACCAAACTACAAAAGCCAATTCTTACACTGGGAAGGAAACAAGCTCCCGGGGACCGGTTTCTGGCATTACAGCCGTCTTCTCTTTAGAAGCAGTAACATTGTTGTATTTTTCTTGCATACAGACCGATATCATTGCTGAACATAAAGCCCAAGGTCCTAGCTAAAATATTGGCAAATAGACTGAATACCTGCATCAGTTCATTAGTGATCCCCGATCAATCTGGGTGTATGCCAGGCAGCGCCATAAGACACAATTTACACAGATCACATGACATTGACGCTGAGAAAGCATCCAACTCCGTAGAATGGAATCTCATGTTTGCGGTCTTCCAAAAGATGGGTCTGGGACCTCCCTGTGATAGACCAAACGACCATACACATATCCATCAACTTGATTTAAAAAATGTGCTTCAGAAACCGACAATCACTCAAGGGTTAATATTTTACTGCATAAATATCTAACAGTAAAAAAACAACCGGTCGTTGAGGTCTTTATTGAAAATACAACAGTATTTGATCTAAGTTATTAGCTCTGGGTAAACGGTCTGTCCTTTTACATCTCCTAATGGAGTTACCTTCTGACGCCTGCAGCGGGGCTCTAATTGAATGTCTCCAGCTAGAGTAAAAACAAACGATAAAAACAGGAATTTATTTTTGCTCGACTGCTTTTCACACTTCATTTGTAGGATTTAAAAAAAAGAAATCTGGGACAAATTCTAGGCGCACATCCAGTGCACACCTTATTCTTGCTACACATTTTTACTTAAATCCTTAGTCTCTGTCAAAAAGAGTCTGTCCGTACAAGGCCTCAGTTTGGAATTAGACTTGACAAATGCCTTTTGTATTCTTTGGGAGCCCTATTAGGTGGGTAAAGATTGACCTCTAATTTGCTCAAGAGCCATTATTCATACACAATTAATTAATGTGCAAGAAGGGTCAACTTCGCGAATGATGAGAAAATTTGAATAGACATTGCGGCTATTTATTCTAAAGTACGTAGATTTTTACATGCACCTGTCCACTCCTCAAATTAAGTTATTCTGTCAAAAAGTAGTGCCCAGGCACATGTTGAATCAGATAAAACTGACTGTTATAGAAAGATAAATAAACACTATTTAAATATGGTGGGCAAGCAAAATGTAACTCTGCCCATGTGATAACATTAGTAGACCACAAACTAAGAAGAATTATTTGTCAATTTACAGAGCAGATCTAAATTGCCATAAAGGGAAGTGAGACAACTTCTCACACACTAATATGGCATCCACTTTATGTGATAATAAATTACAGGATTTAGATTGTGTTATTTTGTTTGTCCCACATTAACCCTGATATGTTGAAAGTTTTTAAGGTCAATGTTTATAAGAAAAGAAGTGGATGTAGATCAGTATGCAAGAAATGTTTATTAGGTACACTGATTCCATTTGATTGTTATATGGTTTTTACTTTTATCTGATAGTGACTTCTAGCTGCAGATTCCTTACCTTTTAATTTCCCAGGCATCAGGCCAGATCAGTGAACTTTTTCTGAGCAGTACCTCTTGTGTGTGCCGTTGGGTGGATCCATTCATCTCTGTGTGACGGCGTTGGTACCTATATACGTGCCACCCAGACGCGCGGACGTAGGTTCATTTTTTTTTTTTTTTTTAAACTTTATTTTTGTCGCAGACAATGATAGCATATAACAGTTGCGCCGACAGCTACAAGAAAGCTACGACATCATGTCAAATAACATACTTCTGTGTACACGGCCCATCAGCCCACAACCCGAAGGCCGGGCGGCGGTAGGTGATAGCATGTAAGCCAGGTCATGAACCTAGCCATGTAACTGCGCGGCAGGAAATTCTGTTCTGCTTTTCATTTTCTTTTATACAGGTTACCCCCCAACTCCCCAAAGGAACCCTCCCCCCCAAAACTTTGGCATTCATGACTAAAACATGTGTATACAGGTCGTTCACCTCATTATGGCACTCCTATCGGCAGATAGAGCAGCGATCATTACGTAGATTAGGAATGAAACCTTCAGATACCAAAACACAATTTCTCCCATTTGCATCCAACACGTGCGTGTGCGGTCAGGCACTCCCCCAACTCACTGCCCTCCCTCACCCTCCCCACCACTCTCATCCTCAGACCCTGTATCCCCAGGGGTGAACAACTCCGCACTTGTGCCATCCGAGTCTTCGGCTGCCTCTCCCACCACTCGCATCATTCTCCACGCAAGCAGGTCGTCCTGTAGCTTTACATCTCTACGCACGGTTTGCATGAAGGTTTCCTCCGCCAGGGACCATTCCCCCACATCTCTAAGCCACTGCGACATCTCTGGGGCCCTCTGTCCCATCCATGCGATGGCCACCCTCCTCCTTGCCAGTACTAAAAGTAGTTGTAACATTTTGTAGGACAAATTACACTTCTTGGGCTTGGGGACTAAGGCTAACAAACAATGCAGGGGGGTCAGTTCCATCCGGAGTTCAGTAACCTTACGAATGTGCGCCACCACCGACTGCCAGAAGGTGTAAACTAACGGGCAGTCCCACGCCAGATGAAGGAAGGAGGCACCCGGCGCGCCACACCTAGGGCAGTCATCGCGCTTGTCCGGGGCGATACGCTTCAAGGCAACCGGAGTCGCATATGTTCGGTGTAAAAAGTTAAAGTGTGTCAGTTTGAACCGTGCATTGCACGACACCTTTCGGGTGAGGGTACCAATGCGTTTGCGCTGTGTCGGGTCCAAAACAACCCCCAGGTCAGCCTCCCAGGCCACCCACGCCGGGGGAACCGGCGGGGTGGAGTCCTGCCGCATGGCTGAGTACAATAGGGTTATTAGCCTCCTGCCCCTACCACAGGAAAGGATAATATTGAGGGTATGGGACACAGGGGGCGCATCAGGGAATTGAGGCCAAGTATCCCGTGCCATTGCATGGAGGCCCCTGTAATGTAGGAACTGTCCCTCACCGAGTCCGAACGTCTCCGTCGCCCGTTCGATAGATAGAAACGTGTCGTCCGGGTAGAGATCTGCCAACAGCTCGCACCCACCCGCTCTCCAGTCATGGAATGGCATGTGGACCTCCATGTCCACCACTGGGGCCATGATCCATATCGGCAGCTCCCTGTGAAAGGGGGCCCTTCGTAGGATTTTTTCCACAACACGCTGCCAAATGGCTGCGGTGTGGCGCACTATGTACGGCGGTGCCGCATCCGCGCCCCTGCCGCGCATCAGGGCCATCGGTACTGTTCTTTCATCCGCACTCCCCGCTAGGAGTCGTAGTTCCCAGGTGTCCGCATCCGCGAACCACCTGGCAGCCGGCAACAGCTGAGCAGCATAGTAGTAGAGGTCGAATCTCGGCGCCTCCAACCCCCCTTCCTCCCAGCTCCGGTCAACCGTGTGTAAGGCAACTCTACTACGCCTGCCCGCCCAGAGTAAGGACGTAAGGAGTGTATTAAGAGTGCGGAACATCCGCGGGGGAAGATGGCACAGTGAATTCTGCAACACATACAGCACTCGCGGCAGCATCACCATTTTCGCCACTGCCAGTCGTCCCATCAGGGAGAGAGGCAATGTGTTCCAGAATGACACCGATTGTTGTAGTGAGTGCACCACCCTATCCGCATTGCGGGCCAGCAATTGTTCGTCCGACGACGCCACCTGTATCCCCAGATAGCGGAAGGCTTCCAGTTCCCACCGCAGACCCAGGTGCGGCAAGTCCCCGCGCGCGTCCACATTACATCCCGCTAGGGGGAAGATGAGGGACTTCCCTGCATTGATACGCAGGCCCGAGGCTGCACCAAAACGGTCCAGTAGCCGTAGCAAAACCGGTAGCGCGTCCCGCGGAGATGTTAAGTAAAACAGAGCATCGTCTGCATACAAGGACACCGTGTGCACATTACTCCCCACTTTGATTCCCCATTGGGACATCGTGGTACGGACTTCCACCGCCAACGGCTCAATTGCCAGGGCGAACAGGAGCGGCGAGAGGGGGCATCCCTGACGGGTGCCTCTCTCCAACGCCCAGTCCTCAGAGCGTGCAGCCCCAAGTTTGACTCTGGCTCGAGGCGCCCGGTACAGTATCTGGATCCACTAGCGAAACACGGGCCCCAATCCCACCTGTTGAAGCACCTCTGATAGGTACCCCCAGCTAACCGTATCAAATGCCTTGGCCAAGTCTATCGAAACCAGGACCTGGGGATCCTCCCTACCGCGCACCTCATGCATTACATGGGTTAATCGCCGCAGATTCATCGCGGTGTTGCGTCCGGGGATGAATCCACACTGGTCCTGGTGAACCAACTGGACCATGTACGGCGCCAACCGAGCGGCTAAGAGTTTGGTCAGGATCTTGACATCCGTGTTAATCATTGTGATGGGGCGGTATGCCGCGGGGTCATAACCATCACCACCCGGCTTTAGAAGCATGCAGATCTCACCCTGGTACATTGTGGGTGGAAGGGCTCCATCCTCCAGCGCTGTAAGGAAGACCTGGAGGAGGAGGGGGCCAAGGACGTCTCCGAACGTGTGGTAGAACGCGGAAGGAAACCCGTCTCCTCCCGGGGATTTCGCCGTCGGTAGGCCGGCCATAGCCACCCGCACTTCGTGGAGGGTCAAAGCCCCATCTAATTCTTCCGCTGCTTCCCTCGGAAGGGCCGGAAGAGTCACACCTCGGAGGTAAGGCTGATAGGATGCCTCCGTGACCAGCGGATCTGCCGTATACACCTGCTGCAGGTGGGTTTTGAGAACCCGCAATATACCGGATTCCGAATGCACCATGACCCTATCAGGGCCCCTCAGGGCAACTATCCGAACCGGGCCGATTCTTTCTTCAAAATCCAGGCCAATAATCGGCCGGATTTGTCCCCCTCCCTGTGGAGACGCTGTCTAAATTGACCTAGCGTGTATCTGTCGAGGCGCGTAAGTATATCGTGTACTTGCTCCTGGGCTTCCCGCTCCAGGGCCAGTTCCGGTTCCCCAGGATTTGGTGAGGCCTGTCGAGTCCGCAGGGTGTCTTCAGCTTCCCGCAGTTCGCGAGTCTGCTGTCGGCGGACCCCATAAGTAAGCGCCATGCATTCACCCCGCACCACTGCTTTCAGAGCGTCCCATTTCGTCGACAGGGACACGTCGTCCCCCTCCCAGTTCAGGTCGACGTAATTAGTGAGTGTAGTCTGCACATGATCTCTACCCAATGGGTCCTGTAGTAGGTCCGCAGGCATCCGCCATGTACGGGGGCGGCAAGGCTGGTCGACGTCCTGCGTAGCGCACAACACCGGGGAGTGGTCAGACAGGAAGCGGGCCAGATGGGTGACCTTTAGGGAATACGACGCATCCATATTTGCGGCGAGGACCCTATCCAGCCTGCTATGGGTGTCGTGTGTAGGAGTGTAACAGGTGTACAGTTTCTGTGACGGGTGACTCTGACGCCACACATCTACTGCCCCCAAGTTCGCCATGACCTCGCGCAGTCTCGCCGTCATGCGAGGTTTCGTCCCCACTCGGGGAGGATGCCTATCCAGGGCAGGGTCCAGGATACAGTTAAAGTCTCCGAACCACAGGAGAGGGCTGTCCACGTCCGACACTAAGACGTCTTCCATTTGTGGGTAGAAGGTCGCGTCGTCTATGTTAGGCGCATATGTATTAAGTAGTGTAAGGTCCCTGCCATTCAACTTCACCCTCAGCAGCAGGTACCTGCCCTCAACGTCCGCCTCCGCATACTGTACCGCGAGGGGGACCCCGGGCGCTATCCAGATCAAGACCCCACGCGCATACGTCGAAAAGGAAGAGTGAAAGACCTGACCCCGCCATTTTTTAGCCAGCTTTTGCGCTCCCTCCTCATTCAGATGCGTTTCTTGCAAACATGCAATCGAAATGCCATGCCTCCGAAGGAAGGATAGGACCCTATATCTTTTGGTACAAGTGCCCAACCCACGCACGTTCCACGTTAAGAATTTGTATCCCATGTTTCCTGTAAGTGCCCAGCCGGGCCATGCAGTCTGCTGCCAAAATACCGCCTCCTTGGGGCCTGAACAGTGATACACATGATGCCTATACCAACATTCTTAAACAGTTCCCCCCCTCCCCCCCCCCCCCCAATTGCAACATTTGCAGAACACTCCCCCCCCCCCCCCCCTCCCCCACCCTCGAGCAGGATAACGACAACAACCCAACCTGTCAACCCGCCCTTCCCCCGCTGGTGCCAGGACGTGCACAGCCTCCCCACACACCCCTCACAACACATCACACACCCACACAACTATGAACTGCATACCCCCCCCCCCCCCCCCCCCCCCCAGCTCCCCGCATGACCCAATGCTCACATTGAGTACGCCCGGCTCCGGCCCAACTGTAGTCGACCATACAGGACCAGATCCAATAGTAGCACACCCACCTCCCACTTATCAATCAAGTCCCACAGTGCAAATCTACCGGCCCCTGTCTCCAACCCACAATGCAAAGTCTGGTGGCTCTGGGTACAATGTCAATCCAGTGTTCACCTATACCCCTCTCCACCCCGGGAGCCACAGCAGCCATCCAAAGACAAAGTACATACAGCTCCTACATCACCTCAGGGTGGGCCATTCACCTCCAGGGCCCCAGCTCCCCCAGTCTCCTGAATCACCAGGTCCGACGGTGCCATGTCCCGCACCGCAGCTGGTATCGTGTCCGGGACCAGGATTTCCGCAGGTTCCAGCGGGTTTTGAGACTCCGCCACGGCCCCCTGTAGCAAGGGTTCCAGGAGCATTCCGCCATCAGCCCCAACCGTGATTCTAGGTTCCTCCGTGTGCTCCGACGTAGAGCGTCGTCTCCGTCCGCCCCGGGGCCTCCGCTGCCGCTGGGGTCGGCTCCCCCATGTCTCCTTGGACCCTCCACGGGCTCCCGGTGGAACCCCATCTCCCCTAACTTCCAGCCATTCCCATACTTCCTCCGGGAATTCAAAGAAGTGTACCTTGCCCTGAGCCAGCACCTTGAGTTTGGCGGGATACAGCAACATGTATTGTAATTGCATCGCCCGGAGCTTCTGCTTAACCCCCAGAAAGGATTTCCTCATCTCCTGAACCTGATGGGTATAGTCTGGGTATATTGAAATCCGGTTATTTTCAATGGCCAGGTCCGGCTTTTCCCTCGCCGCTCGCAGGATGCAGTCTCGATCCCGATAGTTCAATATTTTGGCAATCAGAGCCCGCGGCGGGGCCCCCGGCTGTGGCGGGGGAACCAGGGCTCGATGAGCTCTCTCGATGACAAACACTTCTGAGAGACCCTGCGGGCACAGCTTTGCTCTAATCCATGTTTCCAGAAAGCGTTCAGGGTCTCCAGCCTCCAGTCTCTCCGGGACCCCTAGGACTCTAATGTTGCTGCGACGCGCCCTCCCTTCTGCGTCCTCGGCTCTCCGCTCCAAGGCACCAGTCGTCGCCTTAAGGTGTGTGACCGTCTTCTGGAGAGAGGCCACCTCCCCTTGTAGCTGCACGATATTGGCCTCCGCATCTGTGACTTTGTCCGCCACCTTACGGAGGTCTGTCCGCAGGAGGTTGACGTCGATGGAGACTGTTTCGATTTGCCTCTCCAACGCTGAGTGGGAGCCCTGAATAGCCTTTAGGAGTTCCGCACGGGAGGGCTCACCGGGGTCCCCCGGCTCCTCATCCTGGCCCGATTGGCGTGTAATCCTTTGGGGCGGCAGTCTTTGCGTGGTGTAATGGGTGATCGTATTGGCCTGTGACGAGCGGGACACCCTGTCTTTACGCATCTTCGGAATGATCCCAATGCGGGGATGGCCTGCCTTTAGAGCAGCAGCAAGCCCAATCCCGCCTCCACCCAGTCGGCGGAAAGTTCTGTGAGGAGTCGCGCTCGAGCTCTCACCCTTGCACAGTCAGTCGGGCGTCCCTACTCCCCAACCCTCCCGTCGCATGCAAGTCCCAGGCACCTCAGGCACCGTCAGGAAGCGTCGTCCACCGTCAAGGAGGAATCCGGCAACCACACCTCGCCAGCCGGGTGGCGCGATCTCGTCGAGGGTCCCTGTGGACCCCAGTGGGTGCGGCGCTGTGTCCCTTCGTCCAGCCGGGCCCCACAGGTAGCAGGTCACTCTAGTCTCCGCACCCAGCTTTATGGGCGGAGTAGCTCGTATGCCCCAGTCTCTCGGCCAGTAGCCTGGCAGGGGGGGGCCCAAGGCACTCCACCCCGGCACCGCAATCAGGAGTCCAATCTTTGCCCCTCAACCAATACTTCCTCCAGAGGCCCAGGGCCCCTCCGAGAGTCAATGGGGGGATCTTGCGCCCCTCCCCCCCCCTGCGCTCCAGGAGGCAGGTAGGCCCGGGAGAACTGGGCCGGCCCCGCGTAGTCTGTCAGGGGCTCAGTGTTTGTGCCTGCGCCGTCCGCGCCGCTGCTCTGTGCTCCTCTGGGCCCCCAGCCCGCTCTCACCTCACGGCCACGTCAGTCTCCGCTGGGACCCAGGCCTGCAGGCGCCGCCGGTCACTCTCAGTCCCCACGGCCCGATGGCCGACTTCAAGATGGCGGCCCGGTGGGGGAGGGGCACACTCCGGTCCTCGGCTCTCCAGCCGCTCCCCCGCTCCAGGACGGCAGACCTTTCCCCAGGTAGGCAGCGGCACAGCTGGGCAAGCGCACGCCAGGGCGCCCACACGGACCCGGAGCCCCCTGTCCGTCAACCGGTGCTCGCGACCTGTTTCACCGGGGCCGAGACTCCTCCCGGGGCGTCCCTCGGTCCGGGGCCGCCTACAACGCCTCCGCTCACGGCGCCGTCCCCCGGGTCAGGGTCCAGACCCGGGACAAGCTCCTCGATCCCCCCCGCCGGCCCACCGGGTCACTCCAGGATATGGCCTCTCCTGGCCGATCAGGCCCAGACCACGGGCTCGCGTAGGTGTGGCGGCCGCTCCCGGATCACCGGGGCTGCTCCGCGGCCACTCCGCTACTCCCGCCAGCTGGACTTCGGCAGGGAAGGTCCCCGCAGTTTCAACAATATCTCCGGTCGATCAGGGTTGCTCACCGGAGCCTGGGCAGGATAAAAAGCAGGATTTTCGGGTCCGCAGGACGGGAGCTGGCAGAGCTCACGTCCTGTCGGCCATGCTGCTTGGCCACGCCCCCGACGTAGGTTCTTTTTTTTTTTGTGCCAGTCAAGGGCCGATCTGGGAAGAGCTATCCATCTCTCTGTTGCTTTTTGACAGGTTTTTTTCTCGACTTTTGTCAGATCTGGAAATTTTTTCCAACTTTGTGTGCGCTGGATGTCTTTGAGGAAGACCGGTTTCAAGCCGTGTTTTCCCTGCCACCGCATGATGTTGGTAACTGACCCCCTCCACCTCGTCAGTCTCTGGTGTCTCGAGCGCGACCACAACTCTAAGTTGAGTTCTGACTTCTGAAGGCCTTGAGGGAGCGGGTGATGAAGATCCTTGCGGCCCGGCACTCAACACCGTTGAGCGAAACTCCTTGGAGGTCCCAATCGAGGAAGAGGAGGTCTCTGGACCGCTCACGGAGCTCTAAGTCCTCTAAGTCCCACTCGAGGTCCTTTTTACACTTTGGCAAGAGGCATAAGAAGAAGTCGTCCAAGGACTTCATCTTCACCTCGGCTGTTGTCCGTCGTCGAAAGAGGTTGGGGGCGGCGACGCTCTAGACACAGTTCTGTGCTTGACTTCATGTCTCCTCCCTTTCCGGGAGCTGGAGCAACCCCCGCTCAGATAAAATAATTTTACGAGGCCATGCGCCGCGTATTTGAGTTGGCCAACCCCCTGGTGAGCTCTCTTGCCCGCAAGGTCTGAAGAGGTACTGGTGGGTCCTCATGGATCCAATCCTGAATCCAGGTCGACGCCAGTCATACCAGGACGATCTCCGGTGTCGGACCCGATGTCGGTGCCTGCGGCGCCGCCAGTGCCAGCCCCATCCTCATCTCCGAAGACATGGAATCGGAACAACGTTGCTCGACTTCAATTCAGACATAGATTGAACTCGGGGGTTCTATGTTGTCACCTGAGCACTTTAAGGATGTGCTAGGCACAGGAGAGGAATGGGAGGAGTCTATGGACCCTCTGGAACACCAGGAAAAGTCTACAGAGCAGTAGGACTGGTATCGGGAACTTGCCGATCATTCAGGAGGGCTATTCTCTGCTTTTCGTTTCTTTTCCTCCTCCCATTCTGTTAAATCTGGAACAGCTGACAGAGGATCATCTGAAATTGCTCCTGGAGGAAGTTATAGGTCTCTTGGTCAAAGGAGCTATAAAAAGGATCCCGGTTTCAGAAGTAGACAGTGATTGTTATTCCCGCTACTTTCTGATTCAAAGAAGTACAAAGGGTTACGGCCCATTTTAGATTTTCGGACTGTCAATCACTTCCTTAAGAAGGAGAAGATCAAGATGCTCACTCTAGCTCAGGTTTTGTCTGCCCTAGACCAAGAAGACTGGATGGTAGCATTGGACCTGCAAGTTGCGTATTTTCACATCCCCATTCTGCCGGGCCACAGGCGTTGCCTATGGTTCAAGGTAGGCTGCAAGCATTTTCAGTTTACTGTGCTCCCCTTCAGCCTTTCCAGTGCCCCTCGGGTGTTCACCAAGGTGATGGTGGTGTTAGCAGCTCATATGCGCAGGTTAGAGGTATCAATTTTCCCCTACCTCGACTACTGGCTGCTGAAGGCGTCCTCTACCCAGGCTGTCGTCTCCCACCTTCAGACTACGGCGGATCTCCTGCATTCACTGGGATTCTCTATAAACGTGCAGAAGTCAAACCGGACTCCTTCTCAGACGCTCCCTTTCATTTGGGGCAGTTCTAGACACACAGCGGTTTCTGGTCTATCCTCCCAAGCACCGAGTCCTAGATATTCAGGTTATTATTCCTGTTTCGGCCTCTATCCTCGATTTCGGTGAGACCAACTCTGAGGCTGTTGGGCCTCATGGCCTCCTGCATCTTTTTGGTAAAGCATATGCGGGCTCTGCAGTGGGACCTGAAGTTCCAGTGTGCACAGCATTGAGGAAATCTCACCGACGTGGTCCAGATCTTGGAAGGAACTGCAAGAGATCTGCAGTGAAGGTTGAAGAAGCGCAATTGCGTTAACAGTAGACCCCTCTCTCTTCCCCCAACGAGAAATAACAGTGGTGACAGATACACCACTTCTGGGATGGAGCGGCCTTCTGGGAGAGGTGGAGATCAGGGGACACTGGTCTCTGGCGGAGTTCAACGCCACCGCCATGTGATACTGCAGCAAGTAGGACGGGGTTGGGTCGTGGACCCTTTATTGAGAGGCCCCTCATCTCTGGACATTACTGGAACAGCAGGGCATAAACCCTGGCAGGTTCTTTGAATGTCAGGGTAGACAAACTCACCCGTCAATGCCTAGCGGATCACAAATGGCGTCTCCAGTCAAAGGTGGTGCAAAGTCTCTTTAAACAGTGGGGAGAATCTTGGTTAGATTTGTTCACCACTGAAGAGAACACAGATTGTCTGCAATACTGCACCTGATGTTTCCAAAGCGGCTATTGCTCAGCGATGCCTTTTGTCACAAGTGGAGCTCAGGCCTGCTGTACGCCTTTCAGGCCATACCACTCCTGCACAGGATTCTGAAGAAGATCATGAGCGACCGGGCCCCAGTCATTCTTGTGACTCCGGACTGGGCGTGGAGAGTCTGGTATCCAGCCCTTCTGAAGATGAGCATCGATCCTCCGATCAGGCTGCCCCTTCGGAAGGATCTTCTGTCTCAGCAGCTTGGGCCTGAACCTGTCAACTTTGCGCCTCCATGCGTGGAAATTGAGCGGTGGCAGTTAATGGCTTTTGACCTTCCTCCCGAGGTTTGTAATGTTATTCTGGTGGCCAGGCTGCCCTCCACTACGTCCATATACGCCTTTAAATTGGAAGAAGTTTGTATTATACTGTACAGAAAGTTCTATTGACCCTCTTTCTGCATGTTTTCTACTGTCCTGCAATTCATTCTAACCCTTGCCCAACAGGTCTCTGCTTTGGGAACTTTCAAGGGTTATCTTTCTGCTCTGTCAGCTTTTTTTGTGGCTGCCAGACCAACCCTCTCTCTTCAAGTCTCCTATTGTACAAAGATTTCTAAAAGGGCTGGCTCACTTGTTTCCACCCACACACTTTGTTATGCAACAGTGGGACCTTAATTTGGTCCTCACCTACCTGATGATGTGTACTCCATTTGAGCCTCTAAACAATTGTCCCCACCGGATGTTGACCATCAAAACAGCCTTCTAGTGGCGATTACATCAACCCGGAGGGTGAGTGAATTGCAGACGTTCTCTTGCTTGCCTCCCTATTTAATGCCCTTTTCGGACAAAGTGGTGCTGTACACCCGGCTTCCTTTTTGCCAAAAGTTGGAACTCCATTCCATCTGGGTCAATTTATCACGTTGCCCACCATCCCTCTAAGGAAGAGGAGCGTCTCCACCAACTTGATCTAAAAAAAAGCATTGTCGTTCTACCGTGACTACACAAAAGAGTTCTGGGTGAACAACCAAATCTTTGTGGGGTATGTGGGAGTAAAGAAGGGGAGGGCAGTGCAGAAAAGGACCATTTCTCGCTGAGTCGTTCTCAGCATTAAGATCTGCTATGCCCTGGCTTAGAAGCAGACCCTGAGGGATTAAGGGCCCATTCCAACAGTGGAAAAGATTGGGTGTCCCAGTCTATGGCTCGACAAATCTAAAAAATCCTACTTGACCTGCAGGTCGAGTGAGTAGACTTTTCTACTTGGCCTAACATCAATGCACTCAATCCACAAATTGATTGCATATGATTTTTTTCAAAACATTTGCAGTGCCAACAACCCAAGAAAACGTTGGGCAACAGCAAATTTTATTAATTTATCACCCAGTACCTCCCGAAGATGTGTGTATCAAAGTGCCGTGGTGAACGTTTCTACGAACATACATGGCTAAAAATACCCCATAAACGTTAACATGTCACTGAAATAACATCCATGACAACATATCAGGCACTTACTTGTTAGGGAAGATGCTGATGCTCTGAGCTAAGGGTTGCATTCTTCAGATCCAACGCTGCCTTCTGTCCTTTGAATGCTATTCTTTCTTGAAATAACTTTGTGCAACAGGACCAATGTATTTGTATCAATCGAGGTTGAAACAGACTGAGCCATCAGTATTTATGGCCAGAGATCAAGTGCTTGTTCTTTCAAAATAGGGACAGTTTAACATATTCATGGACCTGGAAGGCTGTGTCAATGTCCTGGGTTTGGTCTCAGCAAAAGCACTACTGTTCGGGTTGGATGAAATTGTCAGCTTTCGAGCTGTCCACTTGTGTTTCGTTTATATTGCTGTAACTGTGGCATTGCTTTATTTTTATTGAAAAAAGGCCCAGGGCCCTTGTCAGGAGTCCATTGGCTTGGCAGTTCGGGCTGGACTGTCCCCATGAGGCACAGGGTCAAGACTGATTTGCATATAGCCAGTCCTGAACTGGGGTGGGGAAGTGAGCTAAAGAACGTGATGGATTCAACCCAGGTCTGAGACTGGGGGTGAGTGTCTCCAAAGTAGACAAACAGCTGCTCCACCATGGCAAATTGTCAGAAGTATCATGGTCAAGACTGATTTGCATAAAGCCAGTCCTGAACAGGGGTGGCGAACAGTGAGCTAAAGAACGTGATGGATTTAACCCAGGTCTGTGACTGGGGATGTCTGTCTCCAAGGTAGACAAACAGCTGCTCCACCATGGCAAATCGTCAGAAGTATCATTGACAGACACCAAACAGTGAATGGTAAAAGAACAAAACGCACCAGCATTTACTAACTGGTTAAGGCAAATGGTGCTGATTTTAAGATGGAAAGTTTAGCAATAAACTCAATCGCTATCTTCTGACTCAGTAACAGTCTTGTTTTGACAAGGATGTTTGTGGCCCATAATATGTCTTTCTTGGATTTGCTGAAAGCCAATGTAAAACGGCTGGGGTGGGATCAAAAGTGTTTAACTCCGGCCCATCTATTTGGATTCGCATTAAAGCAGACATATTGTCACTTTTAAGGGACGTACGGAGCTCATTTTTTATTTGGTTCATGCGACTAAACCCCCGTTCACATATTGCTGTTGTTGGACTGATGGAAAGCATGATTTCTACAATTGGAAGGACATGTTTAACTTCTTCTGGGCGTTTTTTCAATAGCTGAGTGAAGAGGGATACAGGCTTATGCGCTTTTTAAAATCTAGCCACTCTCCAGGGGCAGATTGAATTTCTTCATCAGTAAGTATCTTTTTGTAGTACATAACAAGGTCCTCAAATTCTTGATCCCCAAAACCTCTAATCTTTTCAACAGAGTCTGGCCACAAAGTAAAATCAAAAATGTTAAACAAAGAATGCGGCTTGCCAGAGATGTGCTTTAGAAACCGGTCACTTATAAAAGAAAGCGCATTCTCTATTAACTCAGTAGTGTCTTCCTTGACACTACTTTCATTAGAGCTGCCTTTTATACCAGGCTTTGCCTGTGTTAGTAACAGGACCTCTGCAAAATTCCCATCTTTAAAAAGCAATTGAAATTGTGTTAGTGCTTTTCCTGGCTTTGTTTTCAGCTGTATTAGCTTCTGTTGAAGCAACTCACACATTCTTGCAACTTCAGAAATAAGACTGTCTTCTTGTTGAAATGCCTTAGACACTTGCTGAAGCCGCTCTGTGAAGTCTATCATGAAGTGCAAGAAATAAAGTAACTTCTCTGATTTCATGTCATGAAGCAATCCTTTGGTTTTGTGTGAATATTCATCACTACCAGTAGCGAGGTGCTCAAGATGAAGTACTGTACATTCCCAGTTTGTCTTAAGAGCTGTTACTGCCCTGTGCTGACTTGCTACCCATCTAATTTGCTGCAAGCCACCAAAATGTTGTAACTGCTCTTCCAGATTATCAGCTATCTCTTTAAGTTCCCATCTCCACTTAGGTGAATAATAATATAGTTTGAAACATCCTTTGAGCACCTCTTCAAATTTGGATATGTATCAACTTTTTTTTTAACATCACACACAGCAAGCTCTAGATTGTGAGCTACACAGTGCACAACTGCAATGCAATCGCAATTGTCCCATCCTTGATGTTTGGAGACTTCGTCCAGTAGCTGCTTCACAGCACCAGATATACTACCAAGGTTCACAGCAGCTCCATCTGTATTCAGACCAATGCCTTTCTGGCTCAGAATATCCAGAGATATGCCCATGCTTTCCAGGCCAACTATTATAGCATTTTTCACTCCGGATGCAGTGGAGTTTTTCATACTGACAATGTCACACAGGGTGCCTTCACAAATAAATTGTTCATAAATCCGTTCCTGAATTCCTTTGTCATGTGACCCACCTGACAGAACACAGAGGAACCTAGCATTTTCTATCTGGGATCGAATTGTCATTTTTAGGGTCTTGGAAATTGCTATTACAAAGTTATAGCATGCATGATCATTGGTATAATTTTTCAAATTCCAGTCAGGATTATACATTCTTTGGGGTTGAATCCAAGGGTACTAAAAACAAGTCTTCCAACAGTCTGTTTTCAGCTCATCTTCGCAGCTGTATACATTAAGGTGTGCAAATACCTCACCAGGCCATCGGTATCAACCTCAGCAACATTTGGGTTTATGGAGAGGAAGGGTGAAGGAACTCAGAATGTCTGTTACACAGTTGTCGGTATCTAGACCCACCCCTTTCAATATCACAACCCATTCTAAAGGCTAATTTATTAAATTGGCCGGTTTGCAAACAGCATGTCGCGACTGGCAATCCTTACGCCTGCTCAGTGGTACAAATAGTGTAACATTTCTCATGCCCTTGACAAGTCCTGGAACACTTGGCAAGAACATCAATAGAATCACATTGCCTCTCATCTTCTGACTGAAATAAGCAACATGCCACTTCCAGAAATCACTGTGCCAAGACACGGCCTGCAAAAATCTGACACAGAGGAGCGCTGTGTTTATGGAAGAAGGCCATAGGTCAAAAACAGAAACCTTATTACTGTGGTTATTTAGGGAATGCCCACCTGCGAAGTAGGGCGCAATGATGACCACAGAAATCAAAGACTGAAATACACTCGCAGACTAAATGGGGAAATGATCACAGCAATTTCAGTGCCTATTATTACGCTGTTCTTTCTGAATTTAAAAGGACAGGAGTTTGGGAAAGAGCTGGATTTGGGACACTAAACAACAAAGAGGTAACATGCTACCATGAGAGACACTTCGACACATCTAAAGAATAGAGTGACAAAGCCCGTGGGCACAAGCACGAGACCACTGTTAAGTAACCAGAAAACAAAACCATATAAAACCCAGAGCTCTTCAGCCATCAGGACGTACGTGGTGAAAGGAAATGATCGCAGAATACGTTGTGCAATCGAGGGCAGCAAGCAGTGCAAATACGATAGGCAAGAGGCAAACAGGATGATTTAGAAAAAAGAAAAAACACAGTAGGAGAAAATCTAGAAAAGCGAAGTTTCAGAGAGTTGGAGACATGCGGCGCAGCACAACCATTCGACAACAGCGCAAAACAAAATGACAAGAAAAGTTAAAGAGCTCCAGGTTGATCTACATTTATTCTGGTCCACTGTTACAGTGGATTCACAAACGCTACCACAGATGGCATCTTAATTTCACTTCTGAAATGAGCATTAATACAAGTTGGAATCAGTCAGTACACACATCAATATATTTGGAAAAGAAGCATTGGCATAGCCACTAAGAAGATCCCAAAAAAAGAGACCTATTGGCTATGCCAATGCTTGTTTTTTAAAGCTATCTTATTCACAAACCGGGCCACATTTACTTACAGATGATATAACTGTTAAAATAGTCATCACAGAGGCAGATTGAAGTCTGTGTGACACTGTGTATTAAATATCGTTCATTTAATAAGTATTTTAACAAACTGGACCAGGAGCCATACTATTCAATCTCCAACATTTGTTGTCAAAAAAGATTATCAAGCACACCCAGATGGGAGGAATTCTACCAAACGGGTGTGACGGTCGATGTCTAATCTAGGACACTGTTGGCAATGACTCGCAACATCCTGTGATTCAAGGCAAATCACTTACTATCCCCGTGCCTACAAAAAATGTCTCCTTGTTTAACGCAACCAGTGCTTGGATACATTCGCGTCAAGTTTGCGTTCTATAAAACTAAGGGGAAAAAATAATAATTGTTGCAGCAATATTTATATATTATTCGAATTATCTGTAAATCTGTGGGACAACAAGCGAAGGCTCATTTCACCTAGATCTAAAAAGCGATTCGGTAAGTTTTGTTAAGACCAATTAGCTAACTATACACCATTAGTTATAATTTTGTGTTAGTTTTTTAACGCATCTAAGTTCTGTTCTGTTCTCTCAGTTTAATGACTCATTTCAATACGCACGCGCTTTCAAATGTCTGTTTACCAAGGGGCCAGACATTAAAACGAAAAGTACCAACGTCCGTGTCATTGTTGAAGAATATAGCATGCAATGGGAAAAATGAAGTACAGCATGCATTGGGAAAAATTAACGGCGACTCACCTCTCCTGTGTAGACTGCAATCCAAATCGCCCTGCACTCCCGACTCCACTGAAGAAAGCGGGTGGTGGCTTGCTGCGTCACTGCTGCATTTTACGCAGCACAGCGCGGGGCTGGCCATATTGATGTCCAGGGCCGTCATTGGCAGCGCTTTCACGCGCTACAAGATTGACGGCCCTGGAACCCACATAAACGATAGGCCGCGCACCGCACCACCACCACTAAGCTAGGTGGTGCGTGCACTTGATTGCCGGTGCTTTTCTTGCATTTTCCCTTCGTAGCATGCTGCCCCCTAGAACCTTCACTTGGTACTGCAGTGGCAGAGATCACTCGCCAGGCCGGTCAAGTAGGCCTGAAAACTGGCTTGCCCTTGAAGAAATTCACTCGCATTTGCGAGCGGTCGAGTACATTTTTTGAGCCCTGCAGTCCAAGATATCTGTCAGGTGGCAACGTGGACATCATTGCACACGTTTGCAAAACCCTACTGCCTGGATGGTCAGATCCGCAGGTATGGGCACTTTGCCCACTCGGTCCTGCTGGACTTTCTAGTTTAAAGTATTGGTCTGCAGCTCACCACCGGGATGGGATGGCTTGGGTATCTAATTCAAAGGTAAGGAATCTGCAGCTAGAAGCCTCTATCAGATGAACAAGTTACTTACCTTCGGTAACGCAATATCTGGTAGAGACTTTAGCTGAAGATTCCTTACAGCCCCACCCATGCCTCCCCGCCTTGGAACTAATATTGTAGGGATAGGGTTATTCCTTCTTTCAGGGCCCTGGTGTTGAATACGACTACATCAGTTACTTCGTTGCTCTATGGTTTTTTGCTTGAAAAAAACAAAAAGTACCGACGTCCGTGTGCCTGGGTTGCATCTATATAGGTACCAAAACAACATAACCGACACTACAGACACTGATGATATCACGTGGAGCCTAATGGATCCACTCGGCGGCGCGCGTAAGGGGTATTGTTCACCAAAAGGTTCCGGATCCAGCCAGACGCCTGGGAAGAAATTAAAGGTAAGGAGTCTGCAGCTAGTCTCTACCAGATAATGCGTTACTGAAGGCAAGTAACTTGTTCTTTAAAGCATTCTAACTCATTGTTAATGTTGTTCATAAATGTTGCTGTGTACTGTCTTAATGCTTTTGTAGCTCCTATATTATCAACAAAAAAAACCTTGAATTTCTGTCAATCATGAGTAGATAATTACAAATATGCTGGCAATTCAGAGTTAAAATTGCTAAACTGTGTATTGCTATTGAAGCTCCTGCCTAGAGGAACAACAGACAACCAAGGGTTGCAAAATATTGTCCGGTAGTGTTTTTGGTCACTAAAGTGTTGCAAAAACTGCTGTCCATGTATAAATAGATTTTGGGCTACAGAATCTAATAATGAGTAGAGTTGGAACATTGTTTAACAAGAGGCAGGATATGCTAACAGTAACAGGACTCAACTATAACTGAGGAGTTGCTTACGGGTCTCACAAAGCTAAAAACTTTTGTCATCCTGCTACAGGTAGTATACCACAAAAAACGTTCAATAGACCTACTTTAGTTTGTTGTGGGGAACAGCATTTTTTTTTAACGGTGACGAAGGTCCACTTCTACTATCTCTACTGTTCAAGAGGGTTTCTTGGACCAAAGTTTGCCTAAAAGGTTAATCTTATTCGAAATATGTTCCTCTTAATTGTTGTGTCCTGTTTAGCAAGAGGACTTCTTAGGCTCTCTAGCTCATAGGGTTATTTTCATTCCAAACCTGTTCAACACCAGATAGCAAGTAACCAAATAGCCTAGTGCTGAAGGATGTATTCATGCATGTTTACCTTCTATACCACACCTTTTCCTTTATTTTGTAAGTCTCATGTTTTGTACATCCATGGACAATTTTATGGTAGTTTCTTTAGTTACCAAACAACCAGAAATTATCTCAGAGTGGACATTGTTTTGGTACAAAAATTATATAATATGTGGATAAGAATGTTAAGTCTGCATTCAGATGTTTCAAATCTCCCTTAGTTATTTCTGTACTTGAGAAATAAGCAAGGATACAAGTAACAGAATCACTATAAATGTATCGCCTGGAAGCATTAGGAATCTAACCATTTAACACTCTGACACAACTATCTCTTTAATAAGATTGTGACAAAACAGAAGGTATATTTTGTTTGGGGGCAGAACTACTGAGGGTGATATTTGTGAAATGTTCCTCTTTCCTGAAATACCCCTGAGTTGAGCTCCTAATTGGTAAATTAGATCAAGTAATGCTGCACTTGTTACTGAATTTGGTGTGTAACATGCCGTTCATGTTTGAGTCATTGCAGGTAAAGCTCTTTTTCCAGAGTCATCTGGTACTTGTAGTCCTTAATGGGGCAAACTGTTGTACAATTACCAGAATGCAAACAAAAAACTAGACTAAATGATCTACTTACACCTGGACCTGTGAAACTAGACATATCAGCTTTGTCAACTATGCCTTTCATTCTTTTGATGTTTTTTTTTAAACAGATTTTATTTGTCATAGATCACATATATTGCATAGCTCCGGAATCCAGAGTCTACTGCACACATTAATAGGTCGGCAATAGCATCTTAGACTTTTATAGAAAAACAAACAGCACCCCCCCAACCCTTCCCCCGGTTTGCACTGATGTTGCCACTTATTTACAGTATAGTATCTTAAAAAGCATGTCAAGTCCATTGAGACACTCTATTCTCTTCACCAACGATCCATCTGTCAAATCGTCGGGGAGGGCAGCCCTCTCTGACGGTGGGTCCAGGTCAGTCCACGGCAGTCAGCCCACCTCTCCAGATCTAAAAATGCTTACGTGGGCACCCCCTAGCCATGAATATAGGTTGCTCAAGTCCCATGCAAAAGTCCATGCCATTTTTCCAAGCAGTCAATGGCGGAGCATGAGGTGCCTTCCAAGCTTTGGCAATGTCTCTTTTGGCCAGTGTAAGGCCCAGCAATAACAGGTGACGCTTGTACCTATTACCCCCAATCCTGTCCATCACATCCAACAAAGCCAATTTCGGAGCGTACAGGAGCTCCCATGCCAACACCTCAGACAAGCAGGCGAATACCCCTTTCCAGAATCTATGCAACGCCGAACACCCCCAGACAGTGTGCAAAAGTGTACCCTCCTCTGTACCGCAGCGGAGACAGTCTGGGAAGCTAATCATGCCCGCCCTCCATAGGCGCTCTCGGGTAAAGTATGTGCGATGTAAATATTTAAACTGTATCAGTTGCAGGCGAGTGGAAATTGCCGCCCTCCTCTGGCTTGCCAATGCCTCTGCCCAGTTCTCTTCCTCCAAGTCCCCTACATCCCCCCCACGCGGTCCTGAGTCTTTGTAGGACAGTGGAGCAATGATGGACTAACGCCTGGTAAATACGTGAGATTTTCTTATCTGGTAGTTCGCCCATAAACAATTTGGCCTCTAGCGGACTGAACTCGGGAAGGGGTCCTAGGTCCGTCAATTATGGCGCCAGTGCATGCTTAAACTGAAGGTATTTAAAGAACTGGGAGCGAGGCATCCCAAATTCGTCATGCCAGTTCTTAAAGGACTTCAGGGAACAGCCGAACATCACATCCCCCCGGGAGGAGATTCCTATCGCGTCCCAACCCTGGAAACCCTGCAAAGCATCTACGTGGGGAAGACGACCATTTCGCCAGAGAGAAGTCTCTTGGGTGAGCACGTTCCACCTCCACATTCTGCCCAACGTTTGCCTACAGGCATAAAATACCACCTGCGTGGCGGAAGGAAGGCATCTCCAAAGCGAGGCATATCAGCGTATGAACAGACGCCGAGCCCATTAGGTGCTGCTGGACCGTGTTGGCCGGGTCACCCCTATCGCCATACCACCACTCTTTGAGAACCAGCAAGTGTGCCGCCTGATAGTAAGAGAGAACATCTGATGTGGTGAGCCCCCGTATAGGAGGATAAAAAGCAAGTTCGCAACGCCACCCATGCGGTCCCCCCCTCCCACAGAAACCCGCCCAGCGCCGACTTGACCTGCTGAAATCAACGGGGCGGAATCCGGTATGGATGATTTTATAGTTGGTACACTAGACGAGGGAGTGCCACCATTTAAAAAATGGCCGATCTGCCATATATCGTTAGCGGCATTCGGGACCAAACCTTCAAGTCCCGGCTTGTGCGGTCCCATACCAGGGCAAGGCTGCGATCCCTGGAGGCGGCCGCTTCCTTTGATAGATACACCCCCAGGTATTTCCTCCCTTCAGACGCCAGCTGAAGGCCCGATGCGCATGCTCCCACCCGTCGCTGCCCACCCAATCCCCACAACGTCGACTTACCCGGGTTCATATAAAGGCCGGAGGTTTCACCAAAAATCTGCAGAATACAAAGCAGCTGCAGCGCCAACCGGTCCAGGTCGGTGAGAAAGAACAAGACATCGTCAGCATAGAGTGCTATTTCTATCAGCCAGGCCCGGCGACCACCTAAAACCCTTGAGCTGGGGATCTATACGCACCCATGCCGCCAGGGGCTCCATGGCGAGCGCGAATAAATAGGGGTCGAGGGGACAGCCCTGTCGCGTACCCCGCTGGACCCGGAAGGAGCGAGAGACTGCACCCCCCACTCGTACGGACGCCGTGAGGTCAGTGTACAGCAGCTTTAAATAGGCCATGAAGCTTGGGCCAAAATTAAGGCGTCGCAGCAGGGCGAACAGATATACCCAGCTCAGGGAATCGAAGGCCCTGTCCATATCCGCCAAAAACAGCGCTGCTTGTTCCCCCAAACTCCTCCAAGCCTATATCGCGACGTGGGCGTGTCTAATATTGTGGCGAGTCGCCCTCCGAGGCATAAACCCCGCCTGATCGGGGTGGACCATATCTGCTATGTGAGGCTTGAGCCTATTAGCCAAGGCCTTAGATAGTACCTTGGCCTCAGTATTGAGTAGGGAGATAGAGCGGTAGGATGCGTGGCTCTCGGGGGGTCTACCCGGCTTCAAGAAGACCACCACCTCCGCATGTCACCAATCCGGGGGGAGCATGCTGTCTCCACACGCCTCCTCCACAACCGGACGGAGGTGCGGGCCCAGCTGTATGTAGAACCGCCTAAAAAATGTGCACAGAGAGCCGTTGGAGCCTGGAGCCTTACCAGGATTCAGCTCTCCCAGAGCGGCGCCCAATTATTCATCAGACAGGGGCCTATCTAATTGCTCTCGCACTTCGTCCAAGACCAACCATGGGGGAAGATCATCAATGAACCGCTGGATGACACCGTCCGCCAGGCATTCCCTGGGCGCATATAGCTCCTCATAGCTCTGCGATGGACAGAGGCTCAAGTACAGGCACCCCCTCCAGATCTAGTATTTGGGGCAGCGGCTGGGCATGGAGTGTGCCCTTACACAAGCGGTGTAGCATCTTGCTGGATTTGTCCCCCAACTGATATACACGACTACGGGTGGCTAACCAGGCCTGCCCTGCCTCCTCCATCAATACTGCAGTGTACTGCTACTGAGCCAGCACAAGCTGCTATCTGGCGGGTCCACCGCTCGCTTCACGACCCCTTTGCTCCAGCGCCTCCAGATCCGCCTCCCGTGCACCAGTACCCACTGCCGCTCCCTACGCGCCGCCGCACACCCGGATATATCGACGCCCCGCAACGTGGGTTTTAAAGCTTCCCAGAGGGTAATTGGGGAGTCTAGCCTAAGTTAGAAACTAGGTAATGGTCTATTTCTTTGGTCACGTGCTACCTGTACTCGTCCTTCAGCAGGTGCCACCCCGACATACACCACCAAAATGGCTGCCTACCCGGGCCCATTCTGAACGTGAGGGCCACTGGCGAATGGTCGGACAAGGCTCTCTGCAGAATGGCCGCCGATAGTATCCTATGTGTCAGCCCCCTGGGAACAAAGATATAGTCCAATCTGGAGAATGAGTCATGTACCATGGAAAAGTAGGTGCATTCCCTATGTGGGCCATGCATGTATCTCCAGACATTCGTCCAGTCGAGTCCCGTGGCTAGGGCATGTAGTTTGGTGGGTGGGCCCCTCGCCCCGTCAGTCGCCCCACTCCTCCATCTTTTGCTCCCAAGTCCCATCACATTGTTCCAGTCCCCCCCCAACCACAGAGAGGGTATCCGGCATGTCACTCCAAAGAGACATAAGCCTCTCCACCAAGGACCGGTGGAGCGTAAACACTACCTAGGGTCACCCTATCCCCCCCAACCCTGCCCTGTACAATAACATATCTACCCTGTGTATCCGTCCAGAGTTTTTCGTGTGTATAGGAGACCCTGCGGTGTATGCGGATCGCAACCCCCTGTGAGCCCCTTGTGAATCCCAAGTGGAATACCTGATGGAACCCAAACCATTGCAGGCATAGCGCCTTCGTACCGAGCAAATGAGTCTCCTGGAGCAAAAGTATATCTGCCCCGGCTCTTTTGGCAAACTGGAGAACCGCCCCCCCGTTTCACCTTATCCAGCACCCCACGCACGTTCCAACTAAGTACGCGCAGGGAGCCGGGGGCTACCCGCCCTCCCCCCCTCTGCAGTAGACATGATGGAATGATTTTATGTAAGCTGCAGGTGTCTGTGACTCAGCATGCAAACAGTGTGGCATACAGGTAACATCAAAACATGTGCAAACAATCCCCCCAACCCCAGACCCCCACGCCACCCCCCCCCCCCTCCCCTCCACCCCCAACCCTGTACCTGAAGCACCTGTCGCGGTCGGATCGTAGCCTAGTCCCCAACGGGGGAACAAAATCCACCCCCTTACAATGGATCCCCAATTGACAACCCACAACTATAGGACTTTACTCCCACCCACCCACCCACTCCTGCGGGGCCAGCTTCCCAGCACTAAAGAGACTAGCCCACCTAGACATCCCTTAATACCATACTTTGAGATCTGTTCGGAAGTCCCAGACATCATTTCACTCCAGATTGCTGCTCCGGTGTCGGATTTCGCTGTTGGAGCGCGGAACCAGAGCGTGAGCTGCGTCCAGACCTCGATCTCCTGTTGCGTCGCTGCTGACTCCGGAGGCCCTCGCGGACCATTCCACTCGAGAAAGAGTCCGAGTCTCTACCCAGGGGCGTGTTGACGCGAATTTTCACTGTTTCATCTATCCATTTAAACACTTCCTCTGGGAAGTCGATAAACAGTGTGCGGGACTTGAAGATGACTCTCCGCCGCTCCGGATAAAGCAGGGCATACTGAAGTTTGAGGCCTCAAAGACAGACCTTTGCTGCAAGGAAGGATTGTCGCTGCTGGTGCGCCAAGCGCGTATAGTCCGGGAAGATGAGGATGGTCGCATTGCCACACGTGAGGGAGGCCTTAACCGTCGCCTGTCACAGGATGGTGTTGCGATCTGAGTAATTTAGGAATTTGCAGATGATCGGCCATGGGCGTGCCCGAGGAGGGGGCTTCTGCATCAGGGCCCTGTGTGCTCGCTCTACCACAAAGAAGCAAGAAAGCACGTCTGGGGGGAGCCAGCCCTCCAGCCACTGGATAAGAAATCGCTCAACATTGTCCCCCTCGCAGCCCTCCGGAAATCTCACAAAGTGTACGTTTTTCCGCCGAGCCTGCCCTTCGGCATCCTCGACCCGCATGGCCAGGCCCTTCTGTATTTTCTCCATGTCTGGGACCTTCTTTTTTAGGATGGACACATCGTCTTCCACCTCCGATATGGGTGTCTCCGTGCCAGTGATGCGCTCCACCGCGTTCCTCAGGTCCTGACAGAGCAACATGACGTCCGATCCCACCGCCCCGATCTTGGCGTCTAAAATATCTCTGGACTGGGTTATTGCCTCCAAAAGCGCCGCGTTGTCAGGTGCCTGGTTCTGCGACCCTGCGGCCCCGGCTGCATGGCCCACCTCCGTGAATTTATCAATGGTGCCCTGCTTGGTGTTGCCGCCACCCGCACAGTCCCGCGTCATCGTGGCACGGTCAGTTCTCCCAAGCGATAGTACTCCTTACCCCAGAGTCCGTCACTACCAGCAACACAGGAGTCGGGCAGACCGATAGTTACGCCTGCAGACTCTCTCCAACAGTCTCCAGGCGGATTGTGCTCAGCGCGGCGGGTCTCAGGGGCGGTCTCCACTGTGTTGAGGCCGTGCGCCCACTCCCCACTCTGTCGATGACTACTAGAGGAGGATATGGCCCCAGCCGCAGGGGTCCCCCGCAAGAGGAACGCGGCCGACAGGCCCAAGACGCAGCCATCGATGCACCTCCACTCGGGCACCTCTCCGCCAGCCCCTGGAGCCCCTCTGTCCTCTACCACCACCACCGAGGCCCAATTCGGCCTCCGAGCCTCCCGCCCACAGTGGACAGCAGCCTCGAAGAGAGTTCAATCCAGGATGGGGGGGCCGGGAGAGGGAAGGAAGTTCGAGGCGCCCTCGCCGCCCCACACAGGCCCTCTCCAGCTCACCACACTGCTCTTGGGTCCTGGCCGAGCTCATCCGCCCCACGGGGCTCCCCCTGCAGGCTACCGCAGTCTCAGACCTCGCCGGGCAGAATCAGCCAGTCCGACCGATCCGCCACCTCTAATGTCCACAGGTGGGCCACCCAGCTCCATGCCGCTGTCAAGGGGCACACTACACAGGGCAAGGAAATAGCAGGCACCTTCTTCCCAACGTCTCCTCAGGGTGTTTGATGTGCCTCAAAATGGCGGCCGCTCCCGCCGGGCCGCCTCGGAGTATTTCACTGCCCGGCTCGCTCAGGCGCTGCAGCACTTGCCCATCCGCCACCACGGCAACGTCTCCCTGTGATCCGCAGTGCCTGGGGGGGGGCACTCAGCCTCTGGGCTTGGATCGAGCCGCGCCCCCTCCGTACCGGCCTCACCTCCCCACATGCGCCAATCGCCGAGCGCGCCTCGCCGGATTAGCAAGGAAACCGATGTCCCGGCTTTCACTCTGCCGACTCCCAGTAGGCCGCTCCACCTTGCTGGATCGCTGAGCGCACCACCGGAGCCTGTGTCTCGCCTCAGCCACCACCGGAGGATCCCCCCCCCCCCGGGACAGGCGATCTCGGGGGATAGGCAGCGTCACTGTGGATGCCCAGGGCCAGGATAATTGCTCAGGATAATGGTCGGCTGGTCGGAGCTCTCACTCTACACGACCGCCATCGTTGCCGGCTAAGCCACGCCCCCATTCTTTTGATTTTTTGGTAAAATTAATAATGGTCATTGATAATGGTAACAATTGTCGTTCTCCAAAATTGGATTTTTCATATATTTACGCGACACTCATTTCCAGTCATCCTGCTGGGAGTTCTACTGTACTTTGAAATAACAGTAAACCATATTATCATGCCTGAAAGTGTAGAATAGTATTTATTCATATCACATTCACAAACACCCAAACTTCATTTCCGCCAACGTGCTGATTGAGCTCGGAACTCAACTTCTCTATAGGCAATCAAAGTCCACATTCATACCCACACTTCATAAGGCCACAGACTCCCTCAAGAGTTCTGCTTGCCTCTTGAGATAAGTGGTTTATGACCTCAAAATGTCAGCACATATCCACTGGGATTAGCTTGCCAAACCATCTAACAGCCTTTGTAACGGGGGGAGTGTTGGTTTTTGGGTTTGAAGCCAGGGCAAGCTCTATTGTCTAGTCAGGGATTAGTCTTAAAATGAAATTCCTTGCTTAGCCCCATATGCCTTACGTGTGTTTAAAAATGTCTTTGGAGAAGACCCATACTAGCAGTGCCAAAATTGTGTTCATCCTAATCATAAGATAAGATTTGCACGTTTTCATTTGAGACCTTGAAGGTCTCCTTTTGTTTTTCAAAACACCCCCATACAAAGATCCCCCTTTAAGTACGATGAGTTGAATGAGGAGTGTACCCCTTGCACGCCACAAAAAAGTGAAAAAATTGAAAGAAATGGACACTACTGAAGGTAAAGTGCCACACCAAAGCTGCTTCTATAGAGGACTTGCCTGCAACCTCCTTGAAACCTTCTTCCAAGGTGAGTAGTAGGACTAACCTTGGAAATCTTTCATAGCTTCATATGGTAACCCTGCAGATTTTCTTCCAAAAAGGATGTCACCGACCTCAACATACATGCGCATGATGTTCAAAACATTCTCATCAACATGTCCAAAGTCTGGCATTTTCAGCGACCCTATTAATCATCATTAACCAAACCTCTCAACACTTTCTTCATCTTTGAGTTTAGTAGCTCCGGTTCCATGTACTCCTTGTCTGCTATTCTTTTCGGTATCCTAACCTCACTGACTCCTTTGTTGTTGCTTTTGATATGGGTTGCCTGACAGTAAAACATTCATTAGCAACCATGTTAAAGGATGACTCAACTGAAAAGAAAAATATTGCCATCACCAACCTCTAATCTCTCATGGGTATCACAATATCTTTAGATCCATTAAGCAAGGTCACAGCTGAACTACTGACAAAGATTTTCAATATCGAGAAATAGGCCTCATGCAAAATGGTACTGAGGAAAGGTAGATGCCTATGGATACAAATACTTGTCCTATGATGATGATGAGTAAGATCCTGACCAGGTTTCTTAGCAAGACCAAAGACGTCGCGAGGGCAATGCTGAATTGTTCGCTTTACCCTTCTTCTTAGAAAAGGCTGACCAGCATGGTTAGTATGAGACATTGTGAAGGTACCCTTAATATGACAGACCTCAGTACACTGAGCTATTGATGTTACAGGACCTTACCTAGCAAAACAATATAAGGCGCAAGAGCTCTTTTATCCTGATAAGAATATGGATATGGTATGAACTCTTTCTTCAGAAGCTTTTCACCTTTGCTTCCACTATCCATCTTCCCAATGCACTGAGCCTCTTACATGAAGTTAAAAAGATAGACACCTTCAAGAAACAATTCTGCACCATAGTGGTATTGCCGGTTAAAGTAGCCAATTTTCTAGTTAGCCTTTGCATGTATGGTAAACTGATCTCGGTGGATATAGTGCTCTAATTGGACTTCATTTGGGAGGGCAAGAGAAAAGATCAAGACCATTTTTCAGCTTTGGCTGTGGCAAGTACATTCTGAATATCTATGAGGGGCAGCAATAGATCTCTACAAGGGTTGGCCGAGGAGCAACTCCTGCAGGCCAGGAGAACAGAATATGGTGTTGGATTTGCCATTTGGTGGTAAAGGGTTTCTAGATGCTGTGTCGATGACTCTGCAATGCATCAACGCTGACACTGAGACAGTTTATTATTAGATGTGTTAGTGTTCATGCTATCAGTTTTTTGTGGCACTAGAGGTTACCTCTCGGCATCATCCATTCAGACTCTAATAGTGTATATAAGCACAGCACTCGTACTGTTGCCAGACCTGTTATCCTCTGGTGTTGTACAAATCTCAGCAGAGACACTACTGCTTTAGGCTGTATCTCAAGATATAATAAAGGAAGCCTGACTCCTTACTTGGGCCATTCCCTCTTTATTCCACTTCTTCCTGGCATACCCCTTGTGGAGGAAGAATGAAACATTTCCTAGCTAACGTAACAGAAAGTTTCAATTCTATTAAGGACTCTGAGGCGAGGATAACGCCTTCTATTCTTCACTTTTATTACTCAGAAGCCAATGTTTAAAAGACTACATTGCCCATCAAACCCAGGGAAACTGTAGTTCACAAAAACAACCAATCAGTAATGTCCATAGTCCACAATCAGGGACCTCCAGCCCCCATGCAGTACGCTCTCACTGGCCCTTCCTGCTCTTTCTGAGCGCAAAGTAAGATGGCCAAACTCCTCAGGCTTCTTGTTTATTGGAGTCCGACCCTACAGAGGTAAAAAAAACTGAGCAATCAATTCACCAAGGAAAACGGTTGTCAGCAAAACAAAGCATGACATGGCAGATAATGAAAATTGCAATCAAGACATTTCAAGAGTAGTAAATGAATGTACATAACCCCAGGATGGGGGAACATTATCACAGCAAAATGTTACAAGTCCACCCATTAACACAGAACAATCCGCCAAAATGCAGGAAATTTTTCATTCTATGTCAGGACTGGAGGCGAGGATTATGCTAGTATAAAGCTTGCTCACTACATGGTGAGTCATATCCAGCACAGGCTTGAAATAAAAAATGTTGAAGGTAGAGTCCGAAGACCAGTCAGCCGCATTGAGAATATCCTCTAAACGGGCGCCCAAGGCGAATGTTTTTGAAGCCATGACCCCTCTGACAGAGTGGGTCCCAAAACTTCGGAGGTTAATTCCAGCTTCCTGCATGACCCATCGAGCGATGGTCAGGGAAGAGACCGCCTTGAAAGGCTTGCGGAGAGATATGAGAAGTTGACACTCTCCCGGGGGGCGAAACTCCTCGGTCATTTCCATGTAAGTTTTCAAACAGCGAACCGCGCAGAGCTTTGGAGAGTCTGGGAACACCGGGTACGAAACCGTTGTGGTGTGATACTTTGTCTGTCGGTGAATAGTGAAAGTCACCACCGAAGGAATGAAAATTCTAGAGGAAATGTCCAGAGGCCGAACTTCTGGGACTAGTCTTCAAGAGACCAAACACAGTAACATGGCCAGCTTTGCTGAGAGATCCTTTCTGGAAAGGAACCTATTTGGTTGCCATGAAAGAAAGAAATTCAGGACATGATTGACATCCCAGAGAGAAGAGTACCGGGGTTCCGGCGGTAGAGACAACTGAACTCCTCAGAGAAGTTTGTAGACCAAAGAATGCTCGCCCACGGAGGATTTGTCAATGAGGACAGGACCTGCCGAAATCACGAGCAAAAGGTATTGATGGTGCGGTAAGCCATTCCGGCGGAAGCCAAACTTGCCAAGAAATTCAAAACATTTACTACATCCGTGTCCACAGGATTGAAACCCCTTCGCAGACACCAAGGCGACCATCTGCCCCAAGCGGATCTATAGCGCTTGAAGGTGCTGTCTACCCAAAAGGGAAAGAAAGTAAACTGTTTTGAGGAATGTGTTGATTTGGGAACAGTCACCAAGTCCAAACTTAAATAGTACGTGGTGGCCATCAAATGATTCCCATCAGATACCCGTCCTGTGCCGCCCTACATCATTTGGGATCCTTCACCCGAAGGAAGTGATGTATAACCACTGAGGATTAGGTGAACTGTAACCTAATTATTATTATTATTATTATTTATTGAATTTGTATTGCGCACAGCTACCCGCAGTGGGTTTCCCTTGCCAGGGACAGACTGAAGAAGAAAAACAAGCAATTGCTAAGGGAAAAGAAGATCAGAGGAGGAGAACTCAAAACAGAAAGGTCTTCAATTTTTTTCGAAAAGCCAGAAGATTGGTTTCTGTTTTTAGCGCCAACGGGAGAGCATTCCACATCTTAGGTCCTAGATATGCGAATGAACGGCCACCCATTTTTGCCAGTCGGATTCTTGGAATCACGAGATTACCACTGTTGGGTGACCTAAGGGAGCGGCCAGGTAGATATGGCTGGGCAAGGTTATACAGGTAGATGGGAGCAGAACCCTGACGAATCTTAAACAAGAAGCACAAAGTTTTGAAGACCACACGATCAGAAATTTTTAGCCAGTGTAGGTCACGCAAAGCTTGCATTGCGGACGTTCTCCGTGGGACATTGCGCAACAGGCGAGCGGCTGAGTTCTGCACAACTTGGAGTTTATTAATTATTGCTCTATCAGCTCCTAGATAAAGCACATTGCCATAGTCGATGCGAGACATCACAAGGGCCTGTACAACAGTTCTTCGAGTGGACTCAGGCAACATCCATATGATCTTCTGAAACAGATTGCAGCGACCTTAGTTGCCTGCTGCCTCATCGAAAGTTTATCGTCGATCAGGAAACCGAGGTTACGGGCAACAGGCACTGGGGTAGGCAACGGGCCCATATCACTGGGCCAGTGTCTAGAGCCCCACAGATCTTTGTTTGCCTAGTACGATCACCTCGGTCTTGTCTCCGTTGAGCTTTAGCAGATGGGCTTGCATCCAAGCTGCAACACGAGAAAGGCCAATTTTAAGGGCAGAAGTGTCCTGAGCCCGGCGGCTAGAAAGAGAAAACACAATCTGCATGTCGTCTGCATATGAATATATAGACAGACCGGCGTCCTCTACGATGGAAGCAAGTGGTCTGATGTAAATATTGAACAACAGAGGGCTCAATATAGACCCTTGAGGGACGCCGTAGGCAGAAGAATGGATCGCAGATTCAGCTTTGTTTGAGAAAACCTGAAAGGTGCGCTCATTGAGAAATGAGGCCACCGAGGCCAGCGCTGATCCATCAACACCAAGGGAGCAGAGAGACTCCAGTAGAGTGGAATTGGACACGGTATCGAAAGCAGCGCTTAAATCAAGAAGAATAAGCGCAAAGGTCTCACCGCTATCGATACCGTGTCGGAGTCGCTCGGTCACCCCAAGGAGTGCGGATTCGGTGGAGTAGTTAGCGCGAAAGCCTGATTGGGATGGATGAAGGTATCCCACGTTTTCAACAAACTCATTAAGCTGGGTGTTGACATGGCGTTCCAGTATTTTGGAACAGGCTGGCAGCAGGGAGATAGGCCTAAAGTTGGCAAGATTTGTGATGTCAGCACCAGATTTTTTAAGCAGGGGAACGACCATGGCATGTTTCCAATCCTGTTCCCACCGAGATTCGGTAAGAGAGATGTTTAGTAGCCTCATTAGGAATCTCCGTGGTTCAAGGTCAAGTTGTTTCAATATCTTCATAGGGACTGGGTCCCATGGGGAGCCTGACCTGATGCTTTTTAAGCAAGACAGGAAGGAGGAGTCATCAAATGGTATCCAGTTGTGAATAGACTCAGTAGAAGAGAAAGAAACATTGCAGGGAAAGCCAGGTTGGGGGAAATCAGTTGGTGGTGGAAGGGAGGCCAGAGATTGATGAATGCCCTCAACCTTAGATATAAAGAAGTCTGCGATGGCATTACATTGTATACCATCTAAAGCCGGCAGCGCGGGAGTGGTGTCAGCTCCTGTGAGTTTCTTAACAGTGGCAAAGAGAGTCCGAGGACAATTTTGCACTGAAGTAACTGTAGAGGCGATGTAGGAGGCCTTGGCACGTTTGCAGTTTGCATGATAGAATTTAAGTTCTTCTTTGTAAATCACTTTAGAAGGAGCGGAGTAAGACATCCTCCACTTCCTCTCCAGGGCTTTACATTTAGGACGTTGGATTTTCAGCTCATCAGAGAACCAAGGTGCTGGGGGGCGCAAGGATCTACATTTACTACTAGAGCGAGGGACAAGAGCAGTCACTGCATCTGTCAGCCAACAAGAAATGGGAGCATTCAGATCCTGCTCAGTATTGATAGAAGATGGAATTGTCTCAGTCAGACGCTGATTAAAAGCAGCTACCTCAAGCCTGTCCCAGCGGTAGGATGATTTAATTTCCTAATCAAGTGGGAAAAACTCAAATGTGATGGTTTAGTGTATATGGCATAGGGAGGGTAAAAGTATATTGCAGTGCATGAATGTGTTAAAGTAACAGTGTTATAATAGTGAGTGATTTTAAGATTGGGTTGTAGAAATGGAAAAAAACTATTTTAATGATATCCTATCCACACCCAACAATAAAAACAGTGCATGGTAGTATTAAAGATATAAATACTCAGATATATTGAAGGTCAACATGTTTCTGCGGTAGTTGGAGTCTCGAGATCTCCTCCAGCTTCATCAGGACCTTGTGTCAATGCTACTGCATGATGTGAACATTAAATGAAAAGTGAAAATGCTCCGGACATCCGTCTAGCCACGACAGCCTAGACGGATGTCCGGAGTACCGACGGACAGAGCGGTGCTCCGTTTTTACCTGAGCTGTAGCCAGGTGAGGTGGAGCATATATCCCCACATATTGGGCGAATTTCAGGTGACATTCATTTTCACTTTTCATTTAATGTTCACATCATGCAGTAGCATTGACACAAGGTCCTGATGAAGCTGGAGGAGATCTCGAGACTCCAACTACCGCAGAAACATGTTGACCTTCAATATATCTGAGTATTTATATGTTTAATACTACCATGCACTCTTTTTATTGTTGGGTGTGGATAGGATATCATTAAAATAGTTTTTTCCATTTCTACAACCCAATCTTAAAATCACTCACTATTATAACACTGTTACTTTAACACATTCATGCACTGCAATATACTTTTACCCTCCCTATGCCATATACACTAAACCATCACATTTGAGTTTTTCCCACTTGATTAGGTTACAGTTCACCTAATCCTCAGTGGTTATACATCACTTCCTTCGGGTGAAGGATCTCAAATGATGTAGGGCGGCACAGGACGGGTATCTGATGGGAATCATTTGATGGCCACCACGTACTATTTAAGTTTGGACTTGGTGACTGTTCTCAAATCAACACATTCCTCAAAACAGTTTACTTTCTTTCCCTTTTTACCTACTGGTATCTTTTTGGTTATAATTACGGTATAGGGGATGATACCACTGTATGGTCGTTAAATATTCCCCGTCGACCCTCCACATTTGTTAGCTGTCTGCCCAAGCCTTGGACATGAGGTTTTCAGCCGCCACCGAAAGGCCCGGGATTTTTCACCGTCTCTGGTAATCCTCCACACCACTAGTCGCAGTGAGTGGGACAAGACAAGAAGATGGGGATCACCATTGGGATTGAGAAGATGCTGAGGAAACAGGGGGAGTAGGATTGGAGAATCCCTGGAAAGTTCCAGAAGAACCGGAAACCAAACCTGAGATCGCCACAGAAGAGAGAGGACTACCAAACTCAGCACTCTGGCGCTGGACCTGGGCAGTCACTCTGGTCAACATCGCATAGGGCGGGAAAGTATAACCCACCTCCGGAGCCCAATCCTGGAGAAAGGCATCCGTAGACACCGCCAGAGGATCCGGCCTCTGACTGACGTATCGGGGCAAGTGATGGTCCAACCGTGAGGCAAAAAGATCTATCGAGAAAGGCCCCCAGAGGCCGTTCAGCTGTAGGAACACTCCTGAATCTAACTTCCAGAGACTGGAATCCCTGAAGTTGCATGATTGACTGTCCGCCAAAAGATTCTCGTGGCCCGGGGAGGTATTCCGCCATCACAGAGACATGATTGTCCAGACAATAGTGCCAGAAACTGGCTGCTAGACCTGAGAGAGCTTTGGATCTGGTACCCCCCCCCCCCCCCCCCCCCAGATGATTGATGTACCGGACCGCTGAGATGTCCATCTTGAGGAGGACGGAACCTACTAGAAGTTCAAAACGGTTGATATGCAAACTACATTTGGCTTGAGACCACAACCCTCCTGTAGAGAACTCGCCACTCCTGGCGCCCCAGCCCTGATTGCTGGCATCGGACTCTGATTAAATATGGAGCCTAGCCGAAAATGGCGCGTCCGTTCCAAGCTTCAACGTGGTGAAGCCACCACCGAATCTCGTCCTTGGCCTCCTCCGAGAGGTCCTCTTTGTGAGAGTAGGGAAACCCTTTCTGAAGGTAGGACGCTTTGAGACGCTGCAAGTCCCGATAATGCAGAGGCCCCGGGAACATTTCTTGGATGGAGGCAGAGAGCAAGCCCACTACACGAGCCAGGTCTCGGAGGGACAAGACAAGAAGATGGGGCGCAACTCGTGTCTCATCTTCGTAACCTTTCAAAGAGGGAGGCTGACTGAGGAGGTACGCGAGTCGATCACGAAACTTAGAAAGGTCATAACTTGTGAAGGAACTAGCTGGGACTTGGAGTTGTTGATGACAAACCCCAGGTTCTGAAGGAGATTTGCTGTCATCTGAAGATGTTGAAGCAGTTGACGAGGACAAGATTCCATGAGTAGGATGTTGTAGAGATGGACACTCATCCGAGTACCATGAGCTCTCAGCCATTCCACCACTGGATGAAGGACCTTGGTAAAACACAAAGGGGCGGAGGAGAGACCGAATGGAAGGGCTGTAAACTCGAAAAACTGATCCTACCAAACGAACTGTAGGAACTAGTGATGGGGAGGATAAACCGGGATCACCAAATAGGCGTCCTTCAAGTTGAGACGGACGATCCAGTTGTTCGGACGGAGCACATCCCTGAGAAGATGGATGCCCTCCATCTTGAAGTGGAGGTACACCAGCCTCTCGTTGCAACTGCTTAAGTTGATCACTGGGTGCTTGCCCTCATCTGTTTTGTCGACTAGAAAGATGTTGCTCAAGAAGCCCCGAGGGTGAAGTTCTGAGGGAACTATGGCCCCTTTGGCGAGCAAAGAAGAAACGTCTAAATCCACGAGCAAAGAGTCTAAGAGAACTGAAGAGGGTGCAGCCTAACGCGCTGTGAAGGGACCCCCAAGTACTCAATCTGAAATCTCTGAATGGTCTGTAGGACCCATTGGTCTCCCGTGACAGAAGTCCAGGCCTAGAAAAAATTCCCCAGCCGCCCCTCTATGTTTAGATGGAAAGAAGGGAGAAGACTCACCTTTGGAAGAGGAAGCAGCTGCTCTGAAGCCTCTGCCTTTGCCTCTCTTGCCTCTTGTCGGGTAGAAGTTACAGAATCATGACTGATCCTGGTATTGTTCTTTTGTGGAGCCTTGTACTCGTGGCTAGTTGCTGGCACCTCGCCCGCCCGAGCACCCCCTGCCGCGACCGCCCCCCCTGAAAACCTGGGAGAAGACTTTCCTGATAGTAGTTTGCGCTCTATCGAGAGCAGTGAAGGTATTCACAAACTTTCCGCGTTCCTTCACGAACGGTTCTCCTAACAAACCCCCCTGGGTCACCGCACCTGCTTCAGAGTCCACAAGGTCTCCCAGTTTGGGGTCTACTTTTATCAATAGCGAGCACCGTTGTTCTGTTGATATGGCGCAGTTGGCATTTTCCAGGAACACTATAGCTCTCTGGGCCCATTCCGACAAGTATTCTGGGGAGATGAGAGATACCGAAGATTTTGCCTCCTCCGACATGTCCAAAATTTTGGTCCGAGGGCCCAGAACATCCAACGGCTTGTCCTGGCAGCCCGCCAGGACCTATCAATACCCTTTTTAGGGTCTCGCATAAACCTTTGTAAAAAGGTTGCCATGTGGATGTCGATTTTTGCGTTAAGGCGACTTTGCCCTCCAAAGAAGGCCTGGGGCATTCTGCTCGCAGGCAGTAACAAGCGTCCTTATCCAGGGGCTTCCTGGTGCGTTGCGCCACATATTCTGCTACCTTGTCAGCTGAAGCCCAGTCCGAGGAACGAGGATGTACAAGTTCATCGGGATCAAACATGTCCGAAACGTCGGGCCGTGGGACTGCATCGGAGGGCCCGGGGACTTGGTAAGCCGAACTTGCGGGCAGGGGAAGAACAGGCGATTGACCCTGTATCAAAGTGGGCTGCAGAGCAAGGAAAGCTTGTTTAAGCCTATCAAAAGCATCACTAGCCTTGCGTGGGAGTTTAGCTGATGGAGGAGTGGTCACTGGCACGGCTGCTGGCGGGGAAGTAGGAGCCGGCGGGGCGTTCGCAAAGCGCCCCCACAGCCCGATAAATGGAGAGGTCTACTACTGCCTCATAAAAATCGTCATCCCATTGGAGGTTGGTCAGGGCATCATCCCCTCCAATGGTATCACTGTCATATTCATACTCCACGACCCCTGTTGGAGTAGAAAGGGTAGCATTGAAAGTCTGGGTATCAGACACGACAGGAGTGGAAAACTCCAATAAAAGAAGGCGGGTGTCAGCCGCGTGACAGGGCGAGAAGCCTCGCAAATCAGTTATGCAACAAGAGGGGGGAGTAAAAAAAAACAGCACCTCTGTCTGGTGAACAAAACGTTATTCCACACACTTCAATACTGGCCTGGGAAAGGTGCTCAATCAGCACCAAAGCGCACGGTACAGACCCAGAGGGCGTGAAGTAATTAAATACAGGGCTCCACTAAATGCCTAATGGAGCGTGGCGTTTATGACGAGGGGCCGCCGGAAATGAAGCGTTCTAACAGCAGCCTACTCGAGTAGTCTCCTCAGGCCAGAGAAACGACGGCGCTTCGCACTCTGTGTCTTGTCTTCTCCTGTCAGATTCCTTCTGACAGTGGTGGGTTTTTGGATACCGAGGCAGTTGCCTCATTACTCCATATTCATTTAGAATTTTTTAGTCGCTGTTTAGGTTGCCTTGTTGATGTGTGACCCTTCGCACTGACCCTTCAGGGTTTAAAACATGCGCTGTACAGCACTCCTGCCACGCCCCACTGAAGGGCGGAGGAATGCGGGGCTTATCCAAACGAGCCGCGTAGGAGGCTAGGAGCCAAGCTCCCGCGGTTTACTACACGCATGCTGGCATTCACCTTAACCAAGGAGAGAAACACCAAGCGACGTGGGCGCTGCCACGGCAATCAACAAAACCAGACCGTGCAATGAAAACGGTAATAAGACCGCAAAACAAGTGCGTCACACGCTCTGGGAAACCAAATGTCACCATCCGATAAGGATACAAATTCACAATGGAACATGCCATAACACGGAGCGCTTACACAAAATAATGAAATTCCACCAAATGTAACACATTAACATTGCAAGGGTACAAATACAATAGTAGAATGAGGAAAGCCCTTAACTCGGCTGCTATGCAACGAATAAAGAGGAGGAAGAGCCAGTGAGAGCAGACTGCTTGGGGGCTGAAGGTGCCTGATTGGCGGACTATGGACATTACTGATTGGTTGTTTTTGTTGATTACAGTTTCCCTGGGTTTGATGGGAAATGTAGTCTGTTAAATATTGGCTGCTGAGTAATGAAAGTGAAGAATAGAAGGCATAATCCTCGCCTACAGTCCTGACATAGAATTTCAGCCTACGTGCGGGAAAGGACATTAATCACATAACATTCCTTATTCAGTTTAGGCACACTGGTATTTGTTAGGAGACCGTCTTAGCCACTACTTTTAAGGGGGACCAATCAGTACCACTGGTCCCATCAGTTACAATTCCTCAGTATGCATCTAAATAGTGCCTTTGAATGCATCCTCCAATCTCAGTGAAACAATGAATACTACGTAAGGCTCTTTCTCATGAAGAAATAAAATCAGATTGACATGGAAACAATAGCTGGGTGACTCTTAAGCACCTTTCATTTGCTACAAGAATGATAGTTGATAGTATCATTAGACTTACAGTACTGATAGTTTCACAACCCCATTCATGGCAGGTACCGCATGCTTCTGTGGTTCATGGGCACCACTATCAATTCAGCGTTTTTAACCTCCGGCCTGCATTGTGCTCCCAGGATCTTCACTAAGTCTCTCGTGCAGATGGCAACACTTTTTTCAAACCCAAGGTCACCAGCTCTTCCCTTACCTAGATGAATGGCTTATTGAGGGCACATCAGAGCAGCAAGCCAGAGCCTCCAAAGAAGCCTGTCTCTTCAACAGTCTGAAGTTCACTGTCAACAGTGAAAAGTCGACTTTTTTTAACACTTTTCTAACGTTTTTGAGAAAATCCGGACACATATTTGTGTAGAAGCTCTGTTGTCAAGAGTGTGCGGTGATGATCCTTTCAAATATCAATCTGTTTCAGACTATGGCTACCTCAATGGGACACACCTACAGATCCCTCCTGGGGATGATCTCTGTGGGAAGTTGGCCTGATATGCAGTGTTCACTATTCTAGTGATCACTATGTATCAGTCCAAACAACCCTTATGGTGATTGGTTGTAAATCAACCTTATAGACCAGCTATCCTAGTAGCGTGGATACGAGCAGTCTTCGGGCTAAACTCTAGAGGGCGTGTTAAGCCAGCTGTTATACCATCACATATACCCCTTGAACACCAAGTGAAAGGACACCACACAAGTGTTATGAAAATAAACAGTGTATTTATTAGAATCACAACAGCCCTGTTCTCTTTATGAGGACAGGATACTAAGCACACAACAAAAACTCTTATGAAAATACTTCAAGTTGCACAATTTACACAAATGCCCGAGGGGCACGGAAAACCATATACTATGGAAGTGGAATGCGAAATTACTAGCAGGTAAGTACTGGACTAATAGGCTTTGGAATCGCTAGGACTACGTTACTGAACCTTCTGATTGCTAGTAGGAGGCCTAGGGGACTCGGGTGCAGAGTGTGCACTCTCACGCGGGATGCGGGACAGTCTATGGGAGCTAGTAAAGACAAAGTTAGTGTTCTCGGGCGAACCCGATAAGGTAGATCGAAAACGACAGTGGATCCTGACCCTTGGATAGTGAGGCTATGCTGGGGCACCGAAATGCCGAGTTTACCTAGCCCAGGGGCTGCAGCTGCATATGTCTCAAAAGACGTCGGGAATCCTCGTAGACGAACCAGGAGCCTGAAGAAAGAAGTTGCTGGCAGGCGACCAGTGAAGATAGTTCGAGTGATCCAAGCCTGGATCGAAGATGGATGACACCTGAAAGCAGAGGGGACCAAGTTCGTGACTACTAGCCAGTAGTCAGGTGGCACCAGGAGGGCACCGGATGGTAGTCACCTCGACTAGGTGAGTGGGCGACGCTGTGCTCTGCAGTTCTCACGGACCAGGAGGCGTTGTCGGCGACCAGGATGAAGGTGCGAGCTGTCCCACGATGGATGATGCTGTCGACGTCGCTGGACCCAGGATTGGGGCAACAAGTCTTGGCAAATTCAAGCCCACCCAGTGGACTCAAAATTGCGTCTGGAGTGGACCAGGAGGGTCCGGGGTGCTCCTCTTTTGGAAGGGAGCAAGGGCCAGTCTGGAGCAACCAGACCAGCAGCGGTGATGTCGTCGGGCGTTGTTAGGAAGGCCACAAGCCAGCGGGCTAGTAGCCAAACAACGCGGTGAGCAGCAAAAAGCAGAAGGGCCCCACGCAGATCTCGTGGATGCTGGGAGGCTGGACTTCGGTGCTGGAGCTGCTCAGGGTCGGGGCTTCTCGGACCCCAAAGCACTCACCAGAGGATCCCTCGGCGGTCGTGCTGGATGGAAGTCGTGCAGTTCTGATGATGGCCGGTCCCTCGAGGTCTCGTTGCACCTACGGTTCTCAGCTTAGCTGTAGAGGTAGGTAGAGGTCAGAGGTGCCAGGGAAGCCGGGTCTCGTCGTGCTGGTCGGTCGGATTCCGCAGAGTTCTTAGATGGTGCCTGCGGATGCAGGGTGACTACTCCTTAGTCACAAGGGAGAAATCTTGAGAAGTCGAGAGTTCCTTTCGTAGAAAGTAGTTTCAGGATTCAAAGATGATCTAATTTGGAAGGGTCCCCGCTCCTGCCTTTATCCTAAAGAAAGGAGTGGGTACGCGACTAGGTCCTGCCCTAGGGGTGGGACCAGGAAGGGGGGTAGTTACACCCCTCTCCCATGCCGGACTTTCCCCAGGCCAGGGGCTGGTGTGCCCCTGGAACTGGTTCTAGCCGGCAGATGCGTAGTGAGCACCGGGGTGCCACTCTGCAGTCACCTTCTTGTAAAGCCCTGCTTACCCAGGATACACAAAACCCTGTCTGGGATGGTGCTAGCACCGCCCCTGACAGGAAACCCTTTGTCCAAGCTCTCCTCGCTGGAAGGACTCCCAGCAGCAGGAGGTCAGACTCGTGTCTGTGGTGGCAGCATCCATTTTGTGGAGCTGAGGCTTCAGTTAACTTTAACCGGGGTTCACAGTTACATACATGTCGTGTCCCTCTAGAAGGGTGGAATGCTAACCCCGTCGCCAGAATTGGCGAGGGGTTAGTATTCCAATTCGTATGACACCTTACTCGACATGTTTTGATAAAGCAATACCAGAGATAGCATTTAACCACGAGGATTATAATGCACTTAAGAGTATATGGTATGCATTATCATGGAACAGCTATTAGGACTTGGTTCCGCAAGCTGCAAACGGGCTCAGCTCATGCCAGAGCCCCATTTCACACGATTCCAAGCACTCTGCCTTCAGGATTGTCAAGGCCTGCCATAGGAGTGACTGATAGGAATCTGTGTGTCCATTTTTAGGGTTAGATATAGGTATACTATATCTAAAGCAAAGGGTGATTACACCACCTTGCCCCAGCTGTCGTGCAGCCAGTTGTATCAGATTTAGATGGCCACCCAGGGGTGGCATAATACATGCTTCAGCCCCTGGTAGGCCCTGGGTACACCTATGCCCTGAGTTACAGCGTCTGATAAGGTGGCCCAGTCCCAATTGGATAATGCACCTAAGGTACACATGTCAATTTAGTGAGAGAACAGCTAGGCTGTGGGTCCGATTGGCAGGCCCACAGCCAGGGAAAGTCGTAAACCAGTAAAACAAAAGCAAAAAATCTGGGTGATCATAGGATTGCAGACCCTACTCTCCTACATGACCCCCACCCCCCCAAACTTTGGGACAATAAACTAACCTTGACCAGGTGAGTCTTCTTGCTCTAAGTGGAAATACCTGGAGAGCCCATCTGCATTGCCATGATCAGTGCCAGGTCTATGCTCCACTGTAAAATCCATCCCCTGTAGGGAAATGGACCACCTAAGCAGTTTGGGGTTTTCACCCTTCATCTGATTTAGCCATAAGAGGGGCTTATGGTTGGTCTGAATCTTGAAATGAGTGCCAAACAAGTATGGCCTCAATTTCTTCAGGGCCCAAACCACAGCAAAGGCCTCCCTCTCAATAGCTGACCAATTTTTCTCTCTGGGGGTCAGCCTTCTGCTTATGAAAGCAATGGGCTGGTCTTGACCATCAAAATTCAGTTGAGATAGAACAGCTCCCACACCCAACTCAGAAGCATCTGTTTGGACAATGAATGGTTTGGAGTAGTCTGGACTCTTGAAGATAGGTGCTGTGCACATGGCCTGCTTTAGGTCATCAAATGCTTTTTGACAGCCTGCTGCCCACTGAACCTTTTTTGGCATTTTCTTACTTGTCAGTTCATTAAGTGGAGTCACAATTGATCCATCATTTCTGACAAACTTTCTGTAGTAACCAGTCAGGCCCAAGAAAGCTCGAACCTGAGTCTGGGTGGTTGGAGGAGCCCAGTCCCTGATTGACTGTATTTTGCTCTCCAGTGGCTGAACTTGGCCTCCACCTACAAGGTGGCCCAAGTAGAGAACCTGTGTCTGACCTATCTGGCACTTTGTGGCCTTGATAGTGAGACCTGCTGCTTGCAGTGCCTCTAACACTTTCCTCAGGTGGACCAGGTGATCCTCCCAGGTGGAGCTAAAGACAGCAATATCATCTAGATATGCGGCACAGAAGTCATCCAGCCCAGTGAGAACATGATTCACCAGCCTTTGGAAGGTGGCAGGTGCATTTTTCAAACCAAAGGGCATCACCACAAATTGATAATGCCCACCAGGGGTAGAAAATGCTGTCTTGGGCTTGGCATCCTCAGCTAACCTGATTTACCAATACCCAGCTGTCAGGTCAAATGTACTTAAGTAGTTGGCAGAAGCCAATCTATCTATAAGTTCATCTGCCCTTGGTATTGGGTGGGCATCAGTCTTAGTGACTGCATTGAGGCCCTTGTAGTCTACGCAAAACCTCATCTCTTTCTTACCACCCTGGGTGTGAGGCTTTGGCACTAGAACTACTGGACTAGCCCAAGGGCTGTCTGAGGGTTCAATGACTCCCAACTCCAACATTTTCTGCACTTCTGTTTTGATGCAGTCTCTAACATGATCAGGCTGCCTGTAGATTTTACTCTTGACTGGCAAGCTGTCACCAGTGTCAACCTCATGGGTACACCAATTGGTTTGGCTGGGTGTTAGAGAGAACATATGCCTGAAGGATTGAAGAACTTGTTTGCAATCCTTCTGTTGATGTTCAGAGAGGCTGCCACAAAAGACAACACCATCTACTGACCCATCATCAGGATTCTGAGTGAGCAGGTCTGGGAGAGGGTCACTCTCTTCCTCCTGCCCCTCATCTATGGCCATGAGCAAGCTCATGTCCTTCCTGTCGACATATGCTTTGAGCCTGTTAACATGGAGCACCCTGTGGGGGCTCCTGGGAGTTCCAAGGTCCACCAGGTAGGTTTCCTCTCCCTTTTGCTCAAGAATTGTGTGGGGCCCAGACCATTTGTCTTTGAATGCTGCTGGGGCCACTGGCTCCAACACCCACACCTTCTGTCCAGGCTGATACACAGTCAGGACAGCCTTTTGGTCATGCCAAGCTTTTTGGAGTTATTGGCTGGCCTTAAGGTTTTCAGATGCCTTTTCCATATACTCAGCCATCCTGGAGCGGAGACCAAGTACATAGTCCACTATGCTGGTTGCAGGCTTTTTGAGAGGTCTCTCCCATCCTTCCTTAACCAAACACAGGGGTCCTCTCACAGGATGCCCATACAGAAGTTCAAAAGGGCTGAAGCCAACCCCCTTCTGTGGGACCTCTCTGTAAGCAAACAAAAGGCAGGGAATCAGGACATCCCATCTACGCCTGAGCTTTTCAGGTAGTCCATGAATCATCCCTTTTAGGGTCCTGTTAAACCTTTCAACAAGCCCATTGCATTGTGGATAATAGGGTGTAGTGAACTTGTAGTTGACACCACATTCCTTCCACATAGCAGTTAAGTAGCTTGACATGAAGTTTGCACCTCTGTCAGAGACAACCTCCTTAGGGAAGCCCACTCTGGAGAACACTCCAACTAGGGCTCTTGCCACAACAGGTGCTGTAGTGGTCCTAAGGGGAATAGCTTCAGGATACCTGGTGGCATGATCCACTACCACCAGTATAAACTTGTGCCCTGATGCTGTCTGGGGTTCCATTGGACCAACAATGTCAATCCCCACTCTTTCAAAGGGCACCCCCACCACAGGCATTGGTATAAGGGGGGGCCTTTGTTGTGCCACCTGACTTACCACTGGCTTGGCAAGTGACACAGGAGCGACACAACTCCTTGGTATCCTCATTCATGTGAGGCCAGTGAAAGTGTGAGACAAGCCTGTCCCAAGTCTTTGTCTGGCCTAAGTGACCTGCTAAGGGAATCTCATGGGCCAAGGTAAGAAGGAAACCTCTCTGAGACAAGGGGATAACCAGCCTCCTGGCCATGCCAGGCTTGGGGTCTCTTGCCTCAGTGTACAGGAGTCCATCATCCCAGTATACCTTGTGGGTACCTGTGGCGTTCCCAGCAGCCTCAGCAGCAGCCTGCTGTCTGAGGGGTTCAAGGGAAGGGCAGTCTAATTGGTCCTTCCCCAGGTCTTCTCTTGAGGGTCCCCCTGAGCCCAGAAATTCAACTTGATAAAGTTCAAATTCTTTAGGCTCAGTTTCCCTCAATTCCTGTAGGTCAGCCTCCTCTGAGACTTGATCCTCAACCTGGGGCAAGGGGGAAGGCAATGCCTTAACCCTACTGCTCTTCTTCTTGGAAGGTGTCTGGTCCATTGTTCCAGGATCCAGCACCTGTTCAGTGGGGCATTTTCTGGCCTGTGACCTAGTCACAGCAAGCACATGTGCTGGCAAGCCTAACATCTCCATGTGAGTCCTCTGCTCCACTTCTGACCATTGTGATGACTCCAAATCATTGCCCAACAAACAATCCACTGGGAGGTCTGAACTAACTACAACCTTCTTTTGGCCATTTACCCCTCCCCAGGAGAAAGCAACAATTGCCATACTATGACTGGTAGTGACATTGCTTGCATTGGTCACCAGGAAATCTGTACCTGGCATGATCTGTCCAGGGTCCACAAAGTTAGGTGTCACCATTTTGACACTGGCACAAGTGTCCCTATAGGCCTGAGCCATTCTTCCATTTATTAAAGGTGTCTGCCTGTATTTGCCCAAAGTATTGGGACTGACATCAGGGGATATATCCATATCCCCTGTACAGACAAGGACAGCCTGAGTGAGTGTGCCAACTAAGTTGTCATACCCCTCAGAACTCAAGGTTAACCCAACTAATCCCTTGGGAGGTGCACTACTACTGCTGGCTGTACTAGGGGGCACAGGTGCCTTAGGGGCTGCAGTAGCAGGAGTCTGCCCTCCTTTCTTGGTGCACTCACTAAACCAGTGAGTTTTACTTTTACAGTATTGGCACCACCTTTTTGATTGGCCTTCTTGATTCTTCTTTTTCTGGGAAGCCTGACCCCCACCCTCTTTGGGTTGTTGGGGACCTGTTGAAGACTTCTGGTCATTTTGTTCACCTTTAGAATCTTTACCCTTCTGGTCTGCTTTCTTCTGACCGCCCTGGTTCTGGCCCTGGTTCTGCTTAACTCTTGTTCTGACCCATCTGTCTGCCTTCTTTCCCAATTCTTGGGGAGAGGTCAGATCTGAGTCAACAAGATGCTGATGCAACAACTGGTTCTGACAATTGTTTAAAATCTGTTCTCTCATGATCGAATTATACAATCCTGTGTAATCAGTAACCTTACTGCCCAGCAACCAGCCCTCCAAAGCCTTAGTGGCACAATCTACAAAATCAGACCAATCCTGAGACTGAGTTTTCTGGGTATCCCTGAACAACAACCTGTACTGCTCAGTGGTTAGGCCAAACCCATCAATCAGTGTATTCTTCAGGACTTGGTAATTGTTAGCATCCTCAACTCTAGTAGTGAGGAGCTTATCTCTACCTTTACCTTCAAAGGAGAGCCACAAGATAGCTGCCCACTGACTCTGGGGGACACACTGTACAGTGCAGGCCCGCTCCAAAGCAGTAATCCATTTGTGGATATCATCCCCTTGTTTAAAGGGGGGCACTATCTTACTCAGGTGTCTAGTGTCTAAACTCCTGTTTTCCCTTGGGGGAATGCTGCCACCAGTGAGATCTAACCCACTTAACTTTTGCTCTCTAGCAATGGCAAGCCTCTCTTTGGCCAGGGCAAGTTCTTCCCTTTCAATCCTCAGATTGACTTCCCTCACTTTAGCTTCATACACTCTCCTCTGAGGGGATGTCATCCCTCTTTGAGAAGAGCCCTGAGAGCCATTGGTTTGAATGGATCTGTTGGAGCCTCTGGATAGAGACCTAACTCGTCCATTCCCCACGTTAAGCTGGCCTGAGAGGGGCCCCAGGGGTCTCCTAGTACCATTCTCATGCCTGCTTAAGTTGTCCCTAGTTAGCTGGCTAACTACTTCTGGACCTTTGTCTGCCTCATCCTCAGATGGCTCTAGATCCTCATCCTCCTCTTCACCTTCTGCAGAGAGATGGATAAGGTTAGGGTCACCTGTGGTTCCCTCAAGGGGAGGCATGTTCCCATCTGGATTAGAAGGGTCTGGGTTACCAGCCCTCCTGGCATCATAAGTCTCTAAGAGACCAATCGGGAATGGGATTGTAGGGTTAGAACCCTGTTTTAGCTTCCTGGAGGTACACACTTGTCTCATCTCCTGGAAGCTAAGAGCAGCATATCTGGAAGTGACCTGTGGAAGGTCCACTGACACAAGGGGACACTCAGAGTTTCCTCCGTTGTCTGACATGCTGATTCTAGTGTGGTGTAAGTGATGCACCTACCTACACTATATGTTTGCCTACTGATCCCTTGCTAAGAGTTGTAGCCAAGGTGTGCTAAGCCTTGAGGAGCTACAACAGCTGGTTCAGTAGAACTCAGAGTATTCTAAGCTAAGTTATATGTACCTGGAGTACTTATGTGATCTTTCACAAGATATTCTTAGGATACGTGTGGTAAAACAGCAAGCTCAAATCCCAACCGCTGCTCACCAATGTGAGAAGTTGGCCTGATATGCAGTGTTCACTATTCTAGTGATCACTATGTATCAGTCCAAACAACCCTTATGGTGATTGGTTGTAAGTCAACCTTGTAGACCAGCTATCCTAGTAGCGTGGATACGAGCAGTCTTTGGGCTAAACTCTAGAGGGCGTGTTAAGCCAGCTGTTATACCATCACATATACCCCTTGAACACCAAGTGAAAGGACACCACACAAGTGTTATGAAAATAAACAGTGTATTTATTAGAATCACAACAGCCCTGTACTCTTTATGAGGACAGGGTACTAAGCACACAACAAAAACTCTTATGAAAATACTTCAAGTTGCACAATTTACACAAATGCCCGAGGGGCACGGAAAACCATATACTATGGAAGTGGAATGCGAAATTACTAGCAGGTAAGTACTGGACTAATAGGCTTTGGAATCGCTAGGACTACGTTACTGAACATTCTGATTGCTAGTAGGAGGCCTAGGGGACTCGGGTGCAGAGTGTGCACTCTCACGCGGGATGCGGGACAAAGTCTATGGCAGCTAGTAAAGACAAAGTTAGTGTTCTCGGGCGAACCCGATAAGGTAGATCGAAAACGACAGTGGATCCTGACCCTTGGATAGTGAGGCTATGCTGGGGCACCGAAATGCCGAGTTTACCTAGCCCAGGGGCTGCAGCTGCATATGTCTCAAAAGACGTCGGGAATCCTCGTAGACGAACCAGGAGCCTGAAGAAAGAAGTTGCTGGCAGGCGACCAGTGAAGATAGTTCGAGTGATCCAAGCCTGGATCGAAGATGGATGACACCTGAAAGCAGAGGGGACCAAGTTCGTGACTACTAGCCAGTAGTCAGGTGGCACCAGGAGGGCACCGGATGGTAGTCACCTCGACTAGGTGAGTGGGCGACGCTGTGCTCTGCAGTTCTCACGGACCAGGAGGCGTTGTCGGCAACCAGGATGGAGGTGCGAGCTGTCCCACGATGGATGATGCTGTCGACGTCGCTGGACCCAGAATTGGGGCAACAAGTCTTGGCAAATTCAAGCCCACGCGGTGGACTCAAAATGACGTCTGGAGTGGACCAGGAGGGTCCGCGGTGCTCCTCTTTTGGAAGGGAGCAAGGGCCAGTCTGGAGCAACCAGACCAGCAGCGGTGATGTCGTCGGGCGTCGTTAGGAAGGCCACAAGCCAGCGGGCTAGTGGCCAAACAACGCGGTGAGCAGCAAAAAGCAGAAGGGCCCCACGCAGATCTCGTGGATGCTGGGAGGCTGGACTTCGGTGCTGGAGCGGCTCAGGGTCGGGGCTTCTCGGACCCCAAAGCACTCACCAGAGGATCCCTCGGCGGTCGTGCTGGATAGAAGTCGTGCAGTTCTGATGATGGCCGGTCCCTCGAGGTCTCGTCGCACCTACGGTTCTCAGCTTAGCTGTAGAGGTAGGTAGAGGTCAGAGGTGCCAGGGAAGCCGGGTCTCGTCGTGCTGGTCGGTCGGATTCCTGAGGAAGGATGTGCAGCAAACCGCAGAGTTCTTAGATGGTGTCTGCGGATGCAGGGTGACTACTCCTTAGTCACAAGGGAGAAATCTTGAGAAGAAGTTGAGAGTTCCTTTCGTAGAAAGTAGTTTCAGGATTCAAAGATGATCTAATTTGGAAGGGTCCCCGCTCCTGCCTTTATCCTAAAGAAAGGGGTGGGTACGCGACTAGGTCCTGCCCTAGGGGTGGGACCAGGAAGGGGGTTAGTTACACCCCTCTCCCATGCCGGACTTTCCCCAGGCCAGGGGCTGGTGTGCCCCTGGAACTGGTTCTAGCCGGCAGATGCGTAGTAAGCACCGGGGTGCCACTCTGCAGTCACCTTCCTGTAAAGCCCTGCCTACCCAGGATACACAAAACCCTGTCTGGGATGGTGCTAGCACCGCCCCTGACAGGAAACCCTTTGTCCAAGCTCTCCTCGCTGGAAGGACTCCCAGCAGCAGGAGGTCAGACTCGTGTCTGTGGTGGCAGCATCCATTTTGTGGAGCTGAGGCTTCAGTTAACTTTAACCGGGGTTCACAGTTACATACATGTCGTGTCCCTCTAGAAGGGTGGAATGCTAACCCCGTCGCCAGAATTGGCGAAGGGTTAGTATTCCAATTCGTATGACACCTTACTCGACATGTTTTGATAAAGCAATACCAGAGATAGCATTTAACCGTGAGGATTATAATGCACTTAAGAGTATATGGTATGCGTTATCATGGAACAGCTATTAGGACTTGGTTCCGCAAGCTGCAAACGGGCTCAGCTCATGCCAGAGCCCCATTTCACACGATTCCAAGCACTCTGCCTTCAGGATTGTCAAGGCCTGCCATGGGAGTGACTGATAGGAATCTGTGTGTCCATTTTTAGGGTTAGATATAGGTATACTATATCTAAAGCAAAGGGTGATTACACCACCTTGCCCCAGCTGTCGTGCAACCAGTTGTGTCAGATTTAGATGGCCACCCAGGGGTGGCATAATACATGCTTCAGCCCCTGGTAGGCCCTGGGTACACCTATGCCCTGAGTTACAGGGTCTGATAAGGTGCCCCAGTCCCAATTGGATAATTCACCTAAGGTACACATGTCAATTTAGTGAGAGAACAGCTAGGCTGTGGGCCTGATTGGCAGGCCCACAGCCAGGGAAAGTCGTAAACCAGTGAAACAAAAGCAAAACATCTGGGTGATCATAGGATTGCAGACCCTACTCTCCTACAATCTCCTCATATATTCCCGTTCTTCCATTCTGTCTACTCTGGATGAAACAGTAAAAGGACTGGAATGACTGGGCAGATCAACAATGGAATGTTATTGCTGGGAATCGGATTAGACTCTCCTTGATAGAATATTCTGCCTCACAAATGTTATTCTTATTTTTGGTTCATAACTTCACTTGGGACACACTACACAACTGTAAATATATTTTTTGCTACACGTGTAAAACTTTTTTACTATAATTTAAATCTCAATATAAATATTGAAAAACTGAAGCAGTGTGTCTGAGTCTCTTTCTATCTGACATCTCACTTAAATCCCTGCATATACATGCGGATTTCGCCTTTTCTTCCAAAATTATTATTAAGTATCTTTCCCACAGGAGCCACTGTTTTTCTTAAAATACTGACGGCGATGTGTGGCAGCTGCGAGGGTGAGCCACGCCGAAGCGGGGCGCTCTTGAGGCCCTACTACGCTCTCTCCTGACCCCCCATGTGGCTGGCTGACTTTAACACTGGGTTAGAGGGGTGTACCCGGCATCCTGGACTCTGCTGCACCCCGACGACCTCCTGTGCTGGGCTCGCCTCCTTAGCGCACTGATGCGTGGCTAGTGGAGTCTGGATGCCTCGGGGCTCCTAAGGGCTGCAGTGGCTGCCATTTTGCAGATTGCGCCCGAGACCTGTGGAGGACTGCGGCCTTGGGTTCCATTGGACGGAGGTGTGCGGCGATTGGTCAGGTGAGCATCAAAGGGGCGGAGCTCTCTGCAGCATTAGTGTTCTCCCTTCTGCCCCCATCCCAAAGGCCCTCCCACCCCCCAGGCTGGCTTACATTGCAATGGATCCTCAGTGGGCTCCCATGCTATGTTTGCCTCCTTGGCACCACGCCTCTGCGGGCCCTTGCCCTGAACGCTGTCCCCTCGCGGGTGCTGATGTCCCCCGCTGGAGTATCGGGATCCCGTCTCTCCCTGCCTGCGCCGGAGTAGAGGTGGGTGCAGATCGGGGACTGAGGCCTGAAGTTAGCTGCCCTCCCGCTGAGGCCTCAACCTGTGGTTTGCATTCAGCAGGCCTTCTCTGCACTATGCTGTCCCTCGCCCCCGTGCATCAACTCGCATATGCGGCCAGACACCCCCGCTATAGCACCTGGCACGATCACAGTTCAGCCTGGTGGCGGACGCTCCTGGGGCGACTCGACTTCCCTGCTGGGAGATAGGACGAGGGGGCTATAGACAACTTTGGTGGTGCAGACGCGCTGACTTCCCACCCATAGACAATACCTTGGGAGACGGCGCTGCATAACGGCAGCTCCCTGAGCGAGTCGAAACATCCGCATACGGGGGTGCCGATTGGTGCTGAAGGCGCAGACATCGTGGCATTCACAGCGCAGCTCCTGCAGGCGGTGAGTTGGGACGACGATGCTTCTCCACCTGCCTTGGATTGGCCCCACAGAGCCCGAGGGGGGGCCCCTGCAGGCATAGTGGTCCGGACATCCTCACCAGGGTGCACTTCTACACTGAGAAGGAGACGATCATGCAGGCAGTGCACAACAAGGCAGAGATCAAATTCCAGGGGCACGTAATCCAGCTCTACCAGGACCTCTCCTCCGTCACGCTCCATGAGAGACATGATTTTAAGCCTGTCATGGACAAACTTCGAATGCAGGGCGTCCGCTACAAGTGGGCCCAGCCCTTTGCGCTCATATTTCATTGGGAGGGCAGGCATCGATCCCTGCACTTACTAGCTGAGGCCAAGGCCCTATTGGATATAGCGGATGAGCACCAGAAGAGTGGTGGCCCCTCTCCTGCAAATCATGATTTCAAGCCCCGGTGGACCACGGTTCCGCTGCGACGCCCCACCAAACAACTCTCTGGCCTCTCATCTCAGGAGGAAAGGAAATATGTTATTGAACACTTGCGTGGCCTCAGTGGGGGCCTCTCCCCAGCACTCTTCACCACAGGCTCTCTCTAATGTTGTGCCGCTACTAAATGTTGTGACTCTCCAAAGGGACAACCAGCACTTCATTCTGTGTGCCAGCAGCACCCTCCCACAATCCTGTTGCCTCGCATACGCTCCTCTGGACTTCGGGAGTGGTGCGCACTGATGGTCTCTCGCCCCTGCTGAGCAGCTCTCTGATGGGCCCTTGGAATGTGCGGTTCCTACCCTGGCGATGTTGCCTGTGACCTGGATGGTCCTCCTCTCCAACCCTGCTTCTATGGAGGGTGACTCCTCTAGCGGGACCCAAGCACCTCTGGGCCTGTCTCCGCCATGGAACGGGACTTGTTGGTCTCTGTTGGCCCGTTATTGTGCTGTTCTTTTTGCTACCTATACAGGTCATCCGGGATGCATCTTCTATTTTTGATCCTGAGACACGCGTAGGTGTAATGGGAGGGGGAACCTCGGAAGATGCCTGTGCTCCTCCTTCTACAGGGGGAGACACATCTTGGGGATAATATAGAGGGAGATGACAACACCTAACACCCTGCTGCCGAACTCCCCTAATAAGCGTAGGCAAATCTGGCGATACATTCTACATCACAACCCTGACGTAGTGCTCTTACAGGAGACCCACTTGATGAAGGTAGATGTGCATCATATGGCGCATCCGAAATATCCCCTGCAGTACTGGGCATACACAGACTTCAAGACTGTGGGGGTGGGGCTTATTTGCAAGGCCGGATACTGCACATCTGTCTCAAATGTCACCCGGGGTGGGGAGGGCCGCTACTTGCGAATGCAGCTCATGCGGGGACGAAGACAGCTGACGCCCCTTAATGTTTACACCACTAATGCCTCCCAAAACACCTGTCTCCGGCACATACTCTCTGACTAGCTTAAGGGCGTTAAAGGGGGTGTGGCAGTGTGTGGGGACTTTAATCTGGCCTTGCACCCTGCCTTGGACCGGAGTAATGCAACATATCAGGGTGTGGGGACAATGTCGGCGCACCTTAAGAGGGATATCGAGAGCTGGGGCTTTGTGGACGCCTGGCGGCACAAACACCCTGATGTTAGGGGTTATTCCCATTACTCACATGTGCACACGTCCTACTCCCGCATTGACTATGCTTTGTTTACGCCTTTCCTCCTCACCTGCTTACACGCCTCGGAGCTCTCTGACATTTCTATCTCTGAACATGCGCACTTAGAACTCACTCGGGAGGAACGGCCCGCGTGCTCGGCTGGCCCGCCCTGTTGGTGCCAGCCCCCCCCCCCCCCCCCCCAGCTGCTGCGAGACCCGGTGGATGTGGAGGAGATCCGGAAGGGTATTATAGAGTATTTTCTGCTAAACGCTTCCCTTGCGATTTACCTGCACACCTTGTGGGACGGGTTCAAAGCTTCAATCTGGGGTATCATTACCGCTCTCGCCATTGCTAGAGGGCGCAAGGCGAAGCTAGTAGAATCTAAACTCACTGCACAGATTAAACTATTGGAGTGCACAGACAAGGAAGCCCCCACACGTCATACCAAATGGCCACTTGTGCTGCTGTGGGGCCAACTGCGCACATACCGCATGGGCAAGGCCGAACGTGGTCTGCTGTCCCTGTGGCATAAGTACTATGATGGGAGGGGGATAAGGTAGGCAGGCTCCTAGCAGGTAAACTGTGACAGCATCAGGTGAAGGCCCATATGGCTAATATCCAGACAGGTGTTTCCACATGGGCGACTGCCGAAAAGGATAAGGGGGAAGCTTTCCTGACCTATTACCAGCAACTCTACTTTCGGGAAGACCCTTCTCCCACGCGCTTACACTCCTACTTAGCTGCTTGCCACTGGGATCCCTTGTCCAAGCATCACACCACCCTCCTTGATAGTCCCATCACTCTGGAGTAACTAGGCACAGCTCTTAAACATCTCCCCCTTGGCAAGGCCCCAGGGCCAGATGTGCTGGCTGTGCACTTGTTCTGTGTTTTCCTCACAGCTTCAGGACCACCTCCTGAAGGTTTTTACTTCCTGCACAGATAGCACGGGCGTCCCCCCCACTATGGCCATGGTGGATATTGTTCGCCCTTAATATTAATATCACAGCCCCGGCAGCTAGCATACTGCAAGGGCTGACTCCCTTCCGGTGGACGGAAACCTTCAGTACATTCTTGGGACTCCAGCTTGACTCAACTGGGCGATCTTGCGCTATTCCGTACAGGCCAACCATCAGAGATGGAAGCCCCTTTGTATTTTGTGGCTGGGGCGCATGAATGTCCTTAAGATTAATATTTTACTGCAGGTTCTCTGCCTATTCCAAACGCTCCTGACTCCGATCCCGCAAGCGGACATTCAGTGCCTCCAAGCTGATCTGTGTGCTTTTGTGTGGAATGGAAGGCGCTCGCAGGTGGCTAGTTCTCGTCTGATGCTTCTGCGTGACAGGGGAGGCCTGGCTTGTCCAAATCTTCAGGAATATACTATTGGGCAGCTAATCTGAGTTACATCTCCGAGTGGGTTGCACAAGAAAGTGAAAAGCATTGGTTTCACATGGACCGGGCGGTGGCATGCCGGCCATCGTGGGAACTTGCTTGACTGCCTAAGCATGCACACCCTCGGAGTGCATATGTCCCAGTGCTGACCAAGACAGTTCTCAATATATGGGACAAACTAGCAGTCAAAAGGGGCCTGACCACATTCCCGTCTCACATACTCCTATTGCACGCAACTCTGAGTTTCGCCCAGGCTTACCAAAGCAGGCGCTCCGCGTGTGGAACGTCGAAGGATCGGCGCCTTATTCACAGGGGGCGTCCTCAAGCCCTTTGACGAATGCAAACCTGACTTTGCGCTACCACACATGGCCTTTATCTATATATGCAACTGCGCCATAGGCTTTTCTGCTCCGAGGTATATGCAGCGGCGACGCGTCCCTTCACCCTGTTCGAAATATTCGTAAGAGCCTTTGAGGACTCCAAAGGCCTCATATCCAAGATATACTGTGTGTTACAACAGTCAACCCCACCGCGCCCCCATACTTATCAGACTGCATGGCAGGCAGCTACTCCGGAACGACTCACTCCCAAACAGTTGGAAAAGCGGTGGCAAGATATCCCTAAAACCTACCGCAGCCTTGCCTCGCTTGAAACCGCCTACCAGCTGATGCTCCAATGGTAGTATATGCCCTACCAACTGGCCACCATGTATCATTCCGTCTCCAACATATGCTGGAGATGTGGGGCGGCGGAAGGCACTCTATCCCATCTGGTGGTCCTGTCGCGTGATAGCTACCTTCTGGAAGGAAGTTCTGAGCCACTTCAAAGGGGTGGTGGGCTACCCGATCCCCCCCATTGCAACATGTGGTGATCCTGGGCATCCATCCCCCCAATCTAGTGGCAATGACTGGGGCGGATTGGGCTCTCATAAGCCATCTACTTTTGGCAGCGCGCCAACTCATAGCTTGCGCATGGAAGCAGATCTCGGGCCCCATCCATAGCTCAGTGGTTTGTTCGTGTGTGGCATGAACTGGCCATGGGGAAGCTCTCACACAATATAGTGAATACTGAAAAGAAATTTCAGCGCGTCTGGCAACCTTTGCTCTCTTATCTCATGCGCATTGAATTCACTTGCTTTAGCCCCCCGAAGCTCAGAGCCTTGCAACTCTTCCCATGCGACTGAACGATGCTTGAACCCCAGCTTGATGATAGCCCGGCTGTAATGGGATTGCTAGCTAATCTCCCCACTGTCGTCGCTCCCCCTCGCTCCCCCTGCGTTGTCTGCGACGCCCAAACACCACCTGGCATGTCATGACCTATACGGTTATTGTTACTTTCCTATTGTTGTTCTCTCATAAGCCATCTACTTTTGGCAGCGCGCCAACTCATAGCTTGCGCATGGAAGCAGATCTCGGGCCCCATCCATAGCTCAGTGGTTTGTTCGTGTGTGGCATGCACTGGCCATGGGGAAGCTCTCACACAATATAGTGAATACTGAAAAGAAATTTCAGCGCGTCTGGCAACCTTTGCTCTCTTATCTCATGCGCATTGAATTCACTTGCTTTAGCCCCCCGAAGCTCAGAGCCTTGCAACTCTTCCCATGCGACTGAACGATGCTTGAACCCCAGCTTGATGATAGCCCGGCTGTAATGGGATTGCTAGCTAATCTCCCCACTGTCGTCGGTCCCCCTCGCTCCCCCTGCGTTGTCTGCGACACCCAAACACCACCTGGCATGTCATGACCTGTACGGTTATTGTTGCTTTCCTATTGTTGTTCTCCTTTTTCTATTATAGCTGCCATGGTAGAGTCCTCCCCGGCATGCATGTACATTTAGCCTACTGGGCAAAGCGGAAGTTTGGAACCATTATGGGTTGCCTGCCGTTGGCTGGCCCAAAGGGGCAATATCCACACTTACTGATACCACACACTAGTTGTCAGCCTGGAGCCTCAGACTCTCAACCTAACCAGCAAATGTTGCCACTAGATGGTTCTCAATCACTTATGACTTTGGGCTTTTCCACATCTCAATCAATCCTTGCTGCAATGTTACATTTGACGCAGGCGGCCCGAAGTGGTTGTAGGCGACTTGCTGTGTACTTGTTTACGGCTATGCTTGCTATTTCATCACACTGCCGGCCCGAGCAGGGTTGTAGGCACTATGCCGGGTTCGACAGTATTTACCAGCAATAAAGGTTTTTGAAATTAAAAATTAATGATGCTTTGAAAGTGGTGCATCTAAATGAATCCGCCCCAGGTAGAGTTAATTTGTGGGTACATTGACTCCGTAGGGAAATACAGGTCTATCTGAATCCTAGCCAAATGAAAGGTTTGCCAGACAATTATGTTCTTTTCATTAGCACAAACCACCTACTATAATCACTATGGAGCAATAGTTTTGCAAACCAATTATGGGAATTACCCCTTTACATCTTGGTATAAAGCATAACTTCCCACATTTCCGTTCTCTTTACATTAGTTGCAGGCTCAGGATAACCAAGTTGGACATGACCAGCCCCCCCCCCCCCTATTATCTGTGTTACATAAATATGATACTCCAATCTTTCTGGTTTCTCAAAGCCCCATCTCATGAGGCGGCCCAACATCCCTGACTTACTTTTTCAGAGGAGATTGGAAACCATTGATAGATTACAGCTGCACTCTGTACACATGTATCAACATCCAATCTAACATAAGGGTTTGGCAGGAGTGTCGGTGATCTTAAAGCATCTTAGATCGTGGTTTTCTTTCTTTTGAGATTGGAGGATATTTCCTTCTCCCTTTGGAATACTGAGGTTGCATAGCAGGCCTCTCCCCCATAGTAAACAAGAATCAATAACATCGCTCTATTTAAATGTATTTTTCTGGTATTTGGCCCATTGCAGGAGTGCCATTTCTCGACAGACTCAAATTCATATACTTTTTTTAACATTTGAAAACAAATCATATGGGCCGCTTTCTGCTCCGCCTTGTGATTTAGTGTACATATGTCCCTTAATAATTTTGTAAATTATTGGGCTATCACCTCATTGCCTTAGCAGGGGCTTCTACTATTTTTATTTTACTTGGTAAGCTTCTTCATCCAGACATAAAGCACAGTTTGCCATGCTATTCCAATATATGTACGCTTGAAGCTTGGCGTGGAATTATGCAATTTTCTGAGGGTTTTTGTTTGTTTCTGCATGACAGTGAGTTTTAATACATTAGGAATTGGATGGCGGTTAATGTACGAGTAAAAGGAAACCACTCTGGGAGTTCTCATCCCTAGACTTCTCCTGTTCCCAACACTATCAATCATCCATTTTAAGTCCACAGGGTATGATTGTTGCCTATTGTCACTGTGGCTAAGTGAGGTAGGGGCATAGGAGAACATGTGCATATCAACAGTAATATGTGCTGTGGCCTCTGTTTTTTTCAGTTACAATCATCTCAGAGAAGTAGTTTCGATTCCTGCTCGTACGTGAGAATTCCCCTGAGTTTATAGTAATTGAATTCCTGACTACTAAGATTACTAGAATTCTCATTGCATTAACTTTACCTACTTTTGCTAAAATGCATCACTTGATGTTTTCATATACATTCCAAATAATATTCTTTTTTTTAGCTGGGGAAGTAATTGAATGCCTGAATATTAAAATTACTAGAATTCTCATCAAATTATCTTTATCTACTTTTGTAAAAATGCATGACTTGACGTTTTCATATTTATTCCAATCAATATTCTTATTTTTTTTTTAGCTGGGGAAGAAACGGTCACAGATTTCAGCTCTTGAAACTCAATTGGATGCAAAGACTAGTTTATGTTCATCTCTTTCTGAAAGGAACGCCGAATTAGAAGATGAGCTTTTGGTAATATGTTTTCCTTCTAGCAAACCAGGTTTATCGATGCTAATAAAAGTGCATAGATCTACCTCCTGTATCTAGGATCTAAACATCTAAAACTTTGCATGCAAGGAACATTGATTTGGAAGAGGGATGTAGAGACGCCTTGATGTTCCTTTCAGGTGCTAATAATCCAACAGCTCTCGATGCCTCTTGAAGCATTGCCCTGTTGAATTGCAGGTGTATTGCAAAAACAGCTTTAGGATGGGTTTGCTGCCAAACATAGCATGATCAGTGAAATTCATCAGTTATAGTTACCTGAGCCAACTATAAATTACATCCCTGCAATGCACTGCTTATGAGCTCATATATTACATCACTAGTGACATGGTCAGTAACATCACTGATGACATCTCAAATGGAATGGCATCACTCATGATATCATTCCGTAAGTTGGTTTCGTAAATTTACTTAAAGATATATACTAAGGTACAGCATAAGTTATATTACTATTTTGACTGTACTCTCATTTGAATGGCTGTGTGACTGTATCAGTGTGTGAGTGGGTATCTGAGTGGTTGTATTGGTGTGTGTGTAGGTTTGTGAATGGCTGTATGGATATGTGAGTAGCTGTATGGGTGAGTGAGTGGCTATATTGGCGATTGTGTGGGTGTGAGTGGCTGTATGGGTGAGTGAGTGGGTGTTTGAGTGTGTGTATAGATAAATGAGCGGGTGTGAGTGGCGATATTGGAGAGTGAATGTCTGTTTGAGTAGCTGTAATGGTGAGTGAGTGGGTCTGTGAGTGGTTGTATGAATGTGTGAATGGGTATATAAGTGGTTCTGTGGGTGTGTGAGCGGTTGCATGGGTGAGTGATTGTCAATGGCTGTACGGGTAAGTGAGTGGGTGTGTGAGTAGCTGTATTGGTGAGTGAGTGGCAGTGTGAGTGGCTGCATGGTTAAGTTTGTCGGTGTGTAAGTACCTGCATAGGTGATTGGGTGGCTGTGTGAGATTCTGTATGGGTGATTGAGTGGGTGTGTGAGTGGCTGTAAGGGTGTATGAATGCATGAGTAAGTGTCAGTATGACCGGATATGTGAGTGGCTCTGTTTGTGAGTGAATGGGTGCCTATGTGACTGTATGGTTGAGTTAGTGAGGGGGCGTGGCTTGGATGCCGAGGAGGTCGGCAGCATGAGCCCGGAGCTCGGCGCCCGATCCCGGATAAAATCCTGTTAAATTGTACGAATTCCGACAGCAATCGATCGATCTACTGGCTGAAGGCATCGCTGAGGCATCGGCACCTTGGGTTGGCAGTTATCTGCTGTTAATCACCGTGAACACTGACTTTGAAGAGTGTCTACGGAATGAAATGCCTAGATCTAAGATGGCGGTTCGAGACCTGAACCGGTGATGCCGAGAACAAAGGAGGCTCGATGATCTTCACCTCCGAAGGCTCAGCAGCAACAGCGATCGTTGGGGAGGATGCTCAGGGTCAATAACTGAGGGGTAGGTCATGCCATCCTACTCTCCGCTTTGAGGGGACAGCGACGGCCGAGTGGAAGATTCCTTCAGGGCGTACCCAAGATGGCGGCAGTCCCGAGAAACGAAAGCTGAAGCCTTTGTGAACATACCGGGGTTGCGGAGACCCCAACGACACTGTTCCGGCTGGAGAGGGCTGAATTATCCTCCTGATTACCCAGAAGAGTGGTCCGTGCAGTGCTCTGTGCCCTGAGAGCAACCCGAATTTACAGCTTATACCGACCTGGACGACTATCCGGAACGGCCGGTGCTGAAGCGCAGATAGGCAGCTCGAGAACTGGCCACTAAGTGGAGAAGAAATTGAGCGTGAAGAACAGCCCGACTACCGAGGCCTGCGGCGGCTCGCACCGTTAGCTGTTATTGAAGACGGGATCTGTCTTTGGCCCTGACCTGACGAGGAACCCCCCCACCCATTACCCATAGACCAAACCGAGATGGGGAAGACGAAGGGAAAGGGGTACGGGGCCGCTAGCTCTGAAACGTTGGACAGAGCAGATCAGGGCCACACCGACCTACAGCAAATGCAGGACCGCATTCTGGAAGCTATCTCTGCCACGAAGGACACCCTGCAGCAGGATATTGCCCAGGTGACGACAGGCTTGGGGCTCCTGAGAGCAGAACATGATAAACTTAAGGATAGGGTCAAGAGCACGGAGGTAACCTTACAGTAACTGGCCCCGGCGCACAAAACTATGGAAGGGCGGTTGGGTGATGCTCTGGACCGAATACAGGCGCTAGAGGGACAAGCGGAGGACGCGGAAAACCGTAGTAGGCGCAACAACGTCCGCCTGGTGGGCCTTCCGGTAAAAAACAGAGGGCGATGATATGGTGGGTTATCTTGATCAATGGCTGCGAACTAAAGTAGCACCGGAGGGGCTCTCCCCCTTCTTTTCATTGGAACGAGCACACAGAGTCCTGGCCCGGCCACGCGCCCTTGGCCTTCATCCCGTCCCGTGGTGATCCAACTTTTACATTACAAGGACCGAGACTGGCTGTTGCAGAGAGCCAGGGAGGCAGGCCCCTTTCAGGTCGGCATCAACAAGGTGACCCTGTTCCCAGACTTCACGTTTGAGACGCAGAAACTCCGGGCTAGCTTCCTGTCGATTAAACGGGAGTTGTGTATGGAGGGCATCAAGTATTCACTCCTTTTCCCAGCCAAGCTCAGAATAGTGGTGGATGATAAGACTCTCTTTTTCCCCACATCGGCGGATGCCTGGGAATGGTGGGACACTTATAAGGCCGGGACGGATGGAGTCCGGTTCAGGGCTGCGGAGGAACAACGGAAACAACCGACTTGGAAATCGCAGCGCCTCCGGAAGCGCCGGCACAGGACTGGGAAACTAACGGCATTGCAGACGGAGGAAGAAAGGAAGGCCGCTCTTCAAGCGGTGGTGGACTTATCAGGAACAGTACGCAGTCAGTCCGGTAAGGGCTCAGACTCTGAGGAACAGGCTACTGTATCAGAGACGGACCTTTCGGAACTTGGTAGTGGCAGAGGACCAATTGTAACACCACAAACGTCGGAAGAGATTTTAGAAGCTTGAGAAAAGAGATTTTGTGTAGCGGGATGGCACATTGAACACGAGGGGCCATGCCCATAGATGCCAAGAGTTAACAGGCAGGACTATGGAGACTCATGAGTGTTCATGGGGGGATTGTGGGGCGGGTGAGGTGGGAATATCTCAGTGTAACGAACACCCTCGGAATCGAGCCGTGCCCCACTGGCCCTTAAGGCCACCGCAGTGGAGACTGCGGACTTTAGTGAGCGTAATCGAGGGGGTTTCACCCAGTTGATAAAAGTTTGGATGGGAACTACTTTGGTTAAGATAGGACCTATCCTGGGGGGGCGGATACCGAGAGTAGTTTGGGGGACTCGAGGTGGGGTTGGTGGGGTTTGGGGACTAGTTGTTGGGAGAGGGTGGGGGCCAGAGGTGTGCCTGTATATGCGCATGAACGAAGATTGATATTGACATGTTCAAGAATGCAGGGGGCAATAGCTAATACGGGAGCTTTAAAATGTGTGACCTGGAATGTGCAGGGACTACTCACCATGGTGCGCAGACACAAGATACATGCTTTCTTGGTCCGTAGAGGGGCTCACATAGCGCTGCTCCAAGAAACACACCTTACTAAGCAGGAGGGCATAGCGCTGCAAAGAAGATGGAGGGGACAGCTGTTCAACACAACGTACTCTGCGTTTGCAAGGGGCGCTTTGATATGGATCCGGGCTGGGGTTTCCTTCCAGGTGACTAAACAGATGATAGATCCGGGGGGTAGATTTGTAGCCATGGAGGGGAGGCTCAGAGGCCAGGTCGTGTCACTGTGTAGCGTGTACGCTCCTAATGTAGATTTGCCCGCCTTTCTGACGAAGCTCTCAGGCAAGCTGGCGAGCTATTTGACAGGCCCCATACTCATGGGAGGGGACTTTAATTCAGTAGTAGACATCACGTTGGATAGGTCTCACCCACCACTGCATACATCACTAGTGCATAGACTAGCGAAACGCAGATTGGAGTGGCAGGAGAGATGGGATCTGGAAGACGCTTGGAGGGCATTGCACCCCACAATGAGGGATTACTCATTTCACTCCAGTATACATGACCTACATGTCCGGTTAGATGTGTTTCTGTGCTCTTCCCTCATACTCCCGGCTGTAGCGAACGCGGAGTACCTGACCCGCACATTGTCTGATCACAACCCCCTATTGTTGTCCCTGAATTGGATGACTGAAATATCACGAGTCCCGACCTGGCAACTACGACCAGATACTATAGACGATTTATTATTCAGGGAAGCTTTGGGCGAGAGACTGACTCGCTATTTTGACGAGAACAGTGGTACCGCGTCCTCCAGGGCTACGGAGTGGGATGCCTTCAAAGTAGTGGTCCGGGGTCATTGCATAGGGGCTACTGCGGGCGCCCGTAGGACGTTGTTGGATGACTTCGAACGAGCTGAACGAGAGCTGCGGAAATTAGAACGTGAGCGCCCAAATCATCCCAAGCTTCAGGAAGCAGTTGGTAGGACCAAGGAAGCAGTGGCGGTGGAATTGGAACGACTAAGGAGTTTTGACCACAAGGTCTACTTGACTAAGGCGCATGCAGAGGGCGATAAGGCGGGAACAATGCTGGCCTGGCTTGCTAATCCGACTAGGCGCAGCCACCCGATCTTATCCATTGAGGAGGAAGGGGGCGTTGTTTATCACACCCAGACGGAGATCCTAGATAGGTTTCGGACGTACTCCGAAGGATTGTATGAGAGCGGATCGGAGGGCAGAGAGGTCGAACTTGATGCCTTTCTTGGAGGACTGCAACTGCCACAGCTGGAACAAGAAGAAGCGGATGAATTGGGCCGAAACATCACAGTAGGGGAAATAGGGAGCGCGGTGAAACAGATGGCTCGGAATAAAACCCCGGGACTGGATGGGTTACCAATAGAGTTTTATAGTAAATACCTGGAGCTCCTAGCCCCACAATTGCAAGAGGTGTATAATGAGGCAAAGTATAGAGGGAGTCTGCCTCAATCCATGTGTGAGGCTTTAATGATCCCGCTGTTGAAGCCTGGAAGGGAGAGTAGTAACCTGTCCTCATATCGCCCGCTGTCCATGTTGACGACGGATTATAAAATCCTGAGCAAAATACTAGCTAACAGGCTGCTGAGCCATATGACGGGCCTGATACATAAAGACCAATCGGGATTTATCCCTACACGGAATACTACGAACAACATCCATAGGCTGACTCGGCTACTCGGGGACCAGTTGTCGGGGGCATCGGTGCCCCTCGTGTTCTCTATCGATATTGAGAAAGCGTTTGACAGTCTGGAGTGGGGATATCTCTACATAGTGATGAGACATTTTGCGTTGGTTGAAGGCTATATCAGGTGGACCAAAGTGTTGTACACGGCGGCCACGGCGAGAGTCCGGGTGGGCTCTCATCTCGAGCCAGTATCAGGTGGGCCGCGTAACTAGACAGGGATGTTCGCTGTCCCCCCTGCTGTTTGCGTTGGCAATGGAACTCTTTGCGGCTGAGGCCCGCTCAGGGAGATACTATAAGGGCCTCGTTTACAGAGCCAGACCACAAACCATTTCGCTATACGCGGACGATCTTCTGCTGTTTTTAGCGAACGTGGAGGAGGAATTGGAGGGGGCGAAGCGGCTCCTCAGAATTTTCGGGGGACTGTCGGGCCTAAAGGTTAACTGGGCCAAATCCTGTTTATTTCCGCTGCGAAAAGGAGAGGCGCAACCCACCAACCTCCAATCACTCAAGTGGGAGCCTCACTGTTTGCATTATTTAGGTGTATATATATATACCATACGGCAACAGACATGCTGGACGGCAATGTTAGCCGCTGCATTAATGCATTGAAGGGGAACATGGCCTTTTGGGCCACTCTTCCGCTCTCGATGACGGGCCGGGTGTCATTGCTAAAGATGATGGCGCTTCCGAGGCTGCTATACTGCTTCCGCACGTTACCGGTGTGGATACCGAGCTCCATCTTCCAACGATTAAGATCACTGGTGATAGCATACCTATGGGGTACAGGCAGACGCAGGATAGCGCTTGACACCCTTTTGCGGCCAAAAGACGAAGGAGGTGTGGCAGTGCCTGACTTTGAGTGCTACTACTTGGTGGCGCAGTTGCAGACCTTTACTCAAAAGATAGCGAGGGTCTACCGGGGTCTGGAACCGGGCAGAGACGAAGGCACTCCGCGCCATGTGCTTGCGTACATTGCCCTCCACCGAAGACTTCTCATTAGAGACTTATCCATGGAGGAGCAGACGTTTAGGCTCTGATGGAACCGAGCACGCCGAAGAGCGGGGACTAGGCGAATGTACGCACCGGAGATCCCTTTGGGGATGGTGGCGGCACTTCCTCACGGCGGGGACTGGTCGAGACTGCAGGGTTGGGAGGATGCAGGTGTGAGGGGTGAGACGCCTCCGTGGCTGCCTCCTGAACCAACTGATCCTGGCCAGCTGACTGGGATCCCGGCACCGCTTCTTGTTGCGGATTACCAGGTGCTCCCCGCGCACTGAGTTCCTGACGGCGCCGGGGGCGCTACGAGGCGAGAGAGCACTGATTCCCCCCGGGGCTCTGGGCTGACGCCGCAGAGGACAAGATGGCGGCCCTGTACGGCAGAGCTGGTGCCTGACCACGTTGACGGTTCCGGCGACTGGTGAGCCCCCGGTGACTGTTGAGCCCCCGGCGAGTGCTACGGCCACATTGGCGATACCGGAGGGGAGGACAGGACCTCCTGATACCTTGACGGTGAGGGGGCGGCACAAGCAGGCAGGCGGAGGCAGAAGCATCCCGGCTGGGAAGACGCGTGTGCCTGACTCTAAAATGGTGGCACCCGGGACAGACAGGGAGCCATTTGGGGCCCAGCGTGAGCTCTCTCCCTACGACTAGCCCTGCATAGCCCTTGGGAGAGCCCTGAAATTGACAGAGCGGACTGTGAGGTGGACCAGTCCTGTGGAGAGGGGTTGGAGCGTGTAAACTGTGGCCCCCATCTCTGCCTGTACAGCTCTGGCCACCTTTGTGGCCTGTACGCCCATTGTCCTGACGATTCCTGGCCGGGCACCCCTAGCCTTACACAAGATGGCGGCGCCCAGTGCCGATGCCTGCAACTAAAGCGACGGCTGTCGGAACGATCTGCCCCGTACGGCGCTGGTGCCTGTGAGACCCGTCGGACCCCGCAGAGGCTGCCGCGAGAAGCGAGACGAGTGCACAAGAGGTGAGGTGCCCCTCTGCCCGCGAGTAGTACCCTGAGAGAGCGGCGCCCATCAACATCGGGGTCAGTGGTTACCCCAATCATGTCCAGAGTCCCCAATCATGTGCAGAGCGCGATGCCTGTGAGGCCCGTTGGCTCCCACTGAGCTCCCACAGAGCCCATTGCATCACATGGACAAGCGGCTCCTACCTTTGAGTCCCTGACCTTTTATGTGTTGAGAGGGATGTCCTGATCTCATGGCGCCTGACCCCAAAATGGCGTTGCCGCGAAAAAGCACAGCCCCATTTTTTCCGATCCTGCCCTCTGCGCTCCAGTGCAGCAATCTTACCACTCTCTAAGCCCATCCTCATTTAGACTCTTTTATGCGGCCTGATAAAATGTTGCCTGCAGCCTGCCTGAACTAAAACAACCAGCCCATACCACCTGACCTCAAGATGGCGTAATTTGGGACACTGTAATACAAACTATCATGCTCGGTCATGCTTGGGACTGTAACCCAGGCACCACAGTGATCAACATTGGAGACCTATGCCAATGAGGCTCTGTGCCAATGCAAATCAGCGCCAACGCCCAGTTCAGGCATTGCTCAATGATCCTGGGCACTGATTTAAGCGAATAGCCTGTGAGTGGTGGCTACGACCGGGGCCTGAGCTCTGTATCAAATAGCTGCAATCCATTGGGCTAGTGGCAGAGTAAAGCATGTGGCTGCTTTGCGTAGTCCCTGGCTCAAGCAACCCTGTATAACTGGGTTCATCTATCCTACCTTGACGCACCGCACGAACAGTCAGGATGGCCGTGAAGGAAGCAGCATGACCATCAGGAGGATGCTAGTGCCTCTCCTTCAGCTGTGCAGCAAGTAGTGCCAGCTGCACCGTTTAGGCCTTTTACAACTGCGCAGCAATTAGTGCCAGTTGCACCGTTTAGGCCTTTTTCAGCTGCGCAGCACGTAAATGCCAGCTGCTCCACTTAAGCCTTCCAGCTACTTCTCTTAGGACAATTTCATCAGTGTAGACAGTTTTGTTTGATTACATTATGACTCACGCTACGTTGCCAGCAGCCTGGACATTATGGACTATGCATTCAGGTCATCTGTGCCCCCCTGCTGAGGTGGCCTGGGAGTCTCCGAGGCATTTAGGACGCTAGGCCATACTTGGATGCAGGGCCCAACAATTACCAACCCCACTTCCTGGACGACACATTAGTTCGGACTTCTTCTTCTGATTCTTCACCCAACATCTGGATTATGTGCCTCCTTCTTGCCCTCTTACCTATCATCTCCTCAGCCTTCCTAGTAATACCTGTCTCATTTCCCCCCCACCCTCTTCCAGCCCATTTTCCCAACATGGCCACCACTCGAGTTAAGGCTGGAATTAACTGCTATAAAATCATTTATCCTCCCGGCCTGACTAATGCCTCAGCAAAACGACTGAAACATAACACTATTGAATGTTTCCCTGATTCCCTTTTTGTTGATCAATTTTACAATGGTCATCTTGGGAGGCTCAATAACGACTTCATCTTCTTCACTCGCGACACCCCCTCTTGGTCCACAAGCTTTTATCATTCCCTTAACGTCACCTCCTCCTCCATCCCTCATGGCAAACAACTAAAAATTTCCCCCTCAGCGCGTTTCAATGGCCACCTCACTATCTCTCTCTATAACAACGGTACTATCATGATACAAGGCAAAGACTCCCGTCTCTCGCTCTTTGACCACCTCTTCCCCTCCCTACTCCCCTCCTCTGTGACTGGGTTTTCTCCCAACTCCTCACCTAGCTACACCCACTACTCACTCTCTCCTCCCCTGACTCCCCTACACACCATTAGGATGCACCCTCGAGAATCACAGGCAGGCCCCCTTCCCTCCACCCCCCTCCTATTCCTCCCCCATCACAGTTTGCCCCCTCAGTCTTCACTTCACCCTTACCTTTAACTAATACGCTCCTTGCCCAAGCTACACTTTCACGATTCCCCAATCTCCTCACCACACCCATATTCCTACCCGTCACCCCCCTTGTGAGTCCACGTCTTCTCCAACCCTCTACCCAGGCTAACCCTCCCTACGCTCAGCTTATTCCTTCATCCCCCCCTCTCCTCTTCCCCCTCCTCCCCACGGTTTTCGCCCCGATTTCCCCTCTTACCCATTGCATCTCTCTCCTCCCACCCTCTCCTCCAGCTATGCTGTGCTACCCCCTTCCCCCCTTGGTATTCCTCTCCACTTCACTCCCCTTCCTCAATTTCCCTTTCTCCCAACCCCCCTCTCTAGGCCAGATGCCCGTCCCCTACAGCCACCTCCTATCGATGAGAGGACCCCTTTGACCACCTCCCCTCTTTTCCTCCCTAACCTCCCACATTCCCATAACTCCACTCAATCCTCCCCTCTCCTTCTACCATACCGCCCGGATCCGTACCGATCTTCTCCTAAATCTGTCCTTAATTCCTTTCATTCCTGCAACTCCAACATAGATAACTCCCCCTCCGCCTCCGACGCACCTACTCCTACTCTCAACCTCCACCTTTCCCCACTTTTGAACCCTACTCCAACTCTCAACCTCCACCTTTCCCCACTTTTGAACCCTACACCCCTACTTCCCTCCTCCAACGCAACCCCTCCCTGCCCTCCCCCTCCAATGCCTCCCCCTCCTGTCTCCCTACAACCACCCAACAACCCGTGCTTTACCCTATTCTCCCTGGAAAATAGGCTAGACTCCCTGATCACCTTGATTTCCCAGCTTGTAAGTGCCATCTCACTTTTAAGCTCCAAGTTTCCCTCCTTTCCATTCACCCCCATTCCTGTGGATAACCCGCACCATCCCACGAGTTGCACCTCGCCCCCTCACCCCACTGTAACTAAGCCCAACCCCTCATCGGCAAAATTGGTTATCTCACACAAGCCATCGAATGCCACCCTTATTCAACTTGCACCTCCCGATTACCCTATTGTCTACTCTATTCCGACCATCTCCTCTGTCAGAACAAAGTTTCCACCTAAACCCTCCTGAGCACCCCTGTATAAATACAACATCCCAATCACCCTGCAGAGCCCAAGTACCCCTATCACCAGAACAGTCTTGACAGAGCTGCGCTGTCTGCTCCACAATTGCAGATCAGCAGTAAGACATAAACTTCAAATCTCCGATACCATCACCCTTCACACGGTTGACATGCTCTTCCTCACTGAGACCTGATTCAACAACACCTCACACTCTATCTTTCATCTCCTACTACCCACAGGCTATTCTATACTCAAGAAAGACAGAACCGACGTCGTTGGGGGTGGTGTTGCAGTCATCTTTAGAAACTCCCTTCAACTGAAGGCTCTTCCTTTCAGCTCTTTCCGCACTTTCGAAGGCCTTTCTCTTGAGCTCCAATTGCACCATCGCTCACCCATCAGATTCCATGTCATTTACCGTCCACCGGGTAGCGACCCTTCGTTTTTGGAAGAACTCACTGACTTCATCAGTGACCAATACTCGGAAAGTGACAATCAGACCTTTATGGGGGACTTCAATCTCCATTGGGGCTCACCGCAAGACTCCTCTGCGAGCTCACTTGCCACCTTCCTCTCTGCAAACGATCTTATACAACACTGCACACAGTCAACACACTCTAAGGGCTCAATCCTGGACCTTGTTATCTCCAAAGCAGACAGGCTTTCTATCACCACCCCTATTCATGTTGACTGGTCTGACCACCTCCTCATCCCATTCTCTCTTCACCTTTCACACTCTATAACTCTTGGCCAACCTAAGAGGGCTACCTCTTGGTTCTGTGATGTTAAAAATATTGGCATTGGCTCCTTCTGTGAATCATCCTTGTTATCACTTCCAAAGCTAGAACCGAACCTTGATGTTGACGTACTCACCTCCCAATGCCTCATAGTCCTTGCAGTCGAAATCAATAAGGTCGCTTCTCTCCAAAGCAAAAAGGTTAGGTCCACTCCTTCAGCACCATGGTACAACAAATCGCTCTATGAAGAAAGGAAGCAGCTAAGATACCTGGATAAACAATGGAGGCAAGCGCCCTCCACCGATAACTTAGCCACGCTTCGCTCTGCAAGATCCAAATACCATAAGAACATCTTCCTTGGGAAAGCGTCACACTTCAGAACCCTCCTTGACTCTGCCAAAAATAGACCCAAAAAACTATTCGATCTCATCAAGATTCCCAACCACTCTCCCCCAACCTCCAAGCTGGAGGACTCTACCAAGAAAGCAACGGACTTTGCTCTATTCTTTGACGAAAAAGTGAAATCCCTTGTGGCTCAGGTAGCTCACCCTATCCCTCCTGAGGAGCGCAAATCCTTAGCCGTTTGGCAGAACTTTGACCTCATCTCTGAAGATGCCCTCCTCAAATGCATCCTCGAAACAAAGCCCTCCAACCACTCTCTTGACCCCATCCCTAGTGCCATTGCTATCAACTTCTATTCCCATTCACTGTCCTATTGGACCACTCTGGTCAACCTCTCCCTCTGCCAAGGCTCCCTTCCTGTCTCCTTCAAAACAGGGCAGGTCACCCCTCTGCTTAAAAAACCCTCTGCTGATGCGAATGACCTCAATAACTACCGCCCCATCACTAACCTTCCCTTTCTTGCGAAGATCACAGAAAGATGTGTAGCGAAACAACTCTCTCGTTATATCAGGGACAATGATCTCCTTGACAAATGTCAGTCCGGCTTCATCCAAAACTGCAGCACTGAAACAGCCCTATTGCAAGTGATTGATGACGCGCTGAGGATACTCGACTCGGGGGGGGGGGGGGGGGGGGGGGGGTCCTGTCTCCTTATTCTCCTTGACCTCTCTGCAGCCTTTGACACTGTCAACCACGACACTCACCTCAACATTCTGCAACAGAGAATGGGCATGGAGGGTAATGTGCTTAAATGGTTTGCTTCCTTCCTCTCAGATAGATCCCAAATGATCAAAATAGCGAACAGCCTTTCATCTCCTCTGGCGGTAGGTCAAGGGGTTCCTCAAGGCTCTATACTTGCACCTACTTTGTTCAACCTCTACCTAGAACCCCTGGGAAATCTCCTAAGTAAATCTGGGATCAACTATCACCTCTACGCAGATGACACTCAAATCTACCTCAAAGTTGCCTCCACCCACGATCTCACTTTCCTTAGATCAACTCTCGACTCCATTCAAAACTGGATGTCAAGTCACCAACTGATTCTGAATCCCTCCAAAACTGAATTCCTCCTCCTCTCCTCCTCACTTGCCCCTCCCCGGTTCAATCTTGGATGGATCAGACAAATCTACTTAGCAATAAACATATCATTGTTGAAAGCGCAAAGTCCCTTGGTGTCTTACACGACAAGAATCTCAATCTAATCCCTCACATCAATTCCATTGCAAAGTCTGCACGATACCAACTGCGACTTCTTTGGGGAATTTGTCGCTTTTTTCCTGAGCATGACCTTAAAACACTGGTGCAATCACTGGTCCTCTCCAGACTGGACTACTGCAATTTTCTTACTGGCCTCCCCAAATCCCACCTATCCCCCCTGAAATCGGTCCTACACTCAGTAGCCCGTTTCATCTATGGGGCTAAAAGAAGCGACCACATCACACCGCTGCTATCCTCCCTGCGTTGGCTTCGCATCGAGGCTAGAGCTATCTACAAAACTGCCTGTATCACCCACAAAGCCTTGCACTCCTCCTCTCCTCGCTACCTGTCGAATAAACTGAAACTCTCTGGAGGCTCTAGACCATCTCGGAATGCGGAAAATCTTCTGCTTGAACCCCCCCACTTACAAGAAGGAAAGATCGATGGCCCAATCCTTTTCAGGCAACGCAGTGAGAATCTGGAACTCTCTACCGCCCCAGCTCCGGACTACCTCCTCCTCTCAGGCCTTCAAACGGGACCTTAAAGTTCTCCTCCTCCAAAGACACCTCCAAGTCTAACTCGCATCCTTGCCTTCGTTTGAAGGAAGACCTCCCATTACTGGAAAGTCTTTTGGCCAGGAGTATGGTCTTCCTCCCCAGTGTGTTTAAATGTTTAGTAATATCCCAATACCTGTGTATGGTACCCTTTTGGAACTTGCACACGTCACTTTTGTTTTATAACACACTGTTTGCTACCTCACACATTTTGTTTGTTTTAGATACTTGCACAAGTGCCTCCATTGCCTACGTAACGTTTGTTCTTGTGATGGAGTGTCTGCCTTTTATTGCAGTATTATTCTTCGACTTGTATTTTGTACATCTTTGTAACCTGCACCCATTTCACTTTTTTCTCCTGTAATGCACCGATTGCTACCTCATGTATTTTGGTTGCTCACTAGTGTCACTTTTGATCCATGTAACTTATTGTTTGCATTTGTATTTTGTTCCTGTATATCATTATTGGTCCTTATGTGAAGCGCTCTGACACCTTCGGGTAAAGTCCGCGCTATATAAAATTGCATAAATAAATAAATAAATAAATAAATGGGTGACCTCTATGAGGACGGGGTGCTCCTCCAGTTCCAGGCCCTGCAGGAACGATTCGACTTGCCTAGAGGGGACTATTTGATGCACGCTGCTGTAACCAGAGCCATGCAGGAACACTGGGGGGAGGGGTTGCAGGAGCCTGCCACTTCTATGGCCTGTCAATATACGATGATGGCAGCCGGCACTTATAAGGCTGTGACCTGCCTATATTCCCGGATGCTGCGAGAAACCCTGCAGCCACTCACCGTCCTGAAAGCTAAATGGGAACTGGATCTCCAGATGGAGATCCCCGACACTACCTGGGAACAATTGCTGCGGCGGGCAAGGAAGAGCACGAGAAACGCCAGATTTCAACTGATACACTTTTACATCCTACATAGGGCGTACCTCACCCCAGGGAAACTAAAGAAATACTTTGGAGTTGAGCAAGCGGCTTGCCCTAGATGCAATACAATGGAGGCAGATCTGGGACACATGCTGTGGGATTGCCCCCATTTGAGGGACTACTGGCGGGAGATCGGGGAGGCACTGAATAATGCTACGGATAGGGAATTACAATACACCAAAGCGGTAGGGGTACTGCACTGGTTTCCTCACACGCCCAAGAATAAGATGACCAGTAAGTTTATAGACATGGGGTTGTTACTAGCGAAGAGGGAAATCACTAGGAATTGGAAATCCAAAAGAGGGCCCACGTATAAGCGGTGGTACAATGAATGCCTAAAGTGGGCGGCGAGCGAAAGCACCCTGCGATACCAACTGACTAGACGCGCAGCAGACGAAAAGGCGTTAGAGAGAGCGACAGAGTGGGAGTCACTAGTGCAGGCGCTCCGTGATGGTTCTGGAGGGGAAGAGGGAGGACATACAGACACCGATATGGAAGATCCCACTAGCACACTGGGTATACACTCTTAGCGAATGGTACATTCCTCCTTGCAAACACCAGAACATATGTTATCTAGTAATCCAGACATAGGCGCAGGCAAGGGGGGGGATGGTAGGGGGGGGGAGTTCTGGGAGTTCGGGGCGGGTTGGTTGTTAGGGGAGGGGCGAAAATGTAAAAGCGGGCCACTTTATCCTGATGTCCGGAAGACGAGAAAATGGGGTAATTGCGGAGACTGTATATATAACTGACGGCGCCCGGCCTTCGGGATGTGGGCTCATTGGCTGTGTAAATGCTTTGCTCAGGCAGACTCTACACTTACTTGCTGCATTGATGGCATACTTAACACTGTAATTTATATGCAAAGATTTGGTACTGCAATAAAAACGATGTTAAAAAAAAAATGGGTGAGTTAGTGAATGTGTGAGTGGCTCTATGGCTGAGTGAGTGGTTGTGTAGCAGTGGGAGTGGGTGTATAGCAGTGGGAGTGGGTGTATGAGAGGTTCTATGGGGGTGTGAGTGGGTGTTTGAGCGGCACTGTGGATGATGTCATGAGTGATGTAATTTGAGATGTCATCAGTGATGTCACTGACCATGTCATGAGTGATGTAATATGTAGGTTCATAAGCAGTGCATTGCGGGGCCGTACGTTGTAGTTAGCTCAGGTAACTAGAACTGCTGAATTTTACTGGTTTAATACAAGTGAAATCTGAGCCTAAGTATAACGTCTTTGTAATCTTTGGTTGTTTCAGTGAATTTCTAAGGTTTATTAAATTCGATTTCCGAACTCGAACATCCCTGTAACCTTTGTTTTTTAAGTGACTTACTAAGGTTTTTTAATTCAGTTTCGTAAGTATAACATCCCTGTAACCTTTAGTCTTTTAATTGAATTTCTAAGGTTTTTAAATTGTATTTCCTAACTGTAACTTGTAACCTTTTAGAGTGAATGTGTGACTGAGTGCATGCTTGTTTCAATGGGTGGATGAGTGAGTGTGTGAATGTCTCACTGGGTCGGTGAGTGTGTGTGTGTGTGTGTGTTTTCATCTGTTTCCCTATACACATGGAAACAGATGAAAAACTCTGCTTTCTGCAAGCTGGAGCTGTTTGACCCTGGAGTTATGTTTGCTTTTACTTGGTGGGAGTTGTCAGCTTCCACCAGGCCAAAGCAAACTGCTACCTCTTGAGGGTGGGCACCTCAGCAGGTAGAAGGAGCCGGCCCTGAGATGTGGCGGTCCCAGGTTAATCCATAGCTCCACAAGGGGCTGCCCTCCATTGCAATATTTAGTCCTGGGGAGGTGGTGGTCCCCGTGCCATGGGTCCACTACGGACACCCTACATTAATTTATTTTAGCCCAGGGGCGGTGGAGGTCCCTGGGGCTGCTGGGGGGACATGGGCCCACATATATTCATAGATATTTGCCCCGGGGAGGTGGCGTCCCTCGGGCTTTCCTAGGCCTCGGCGGGTGTGCCCCCTTCTATTTTTATTGTATGCCCCCAGGACTGGACCCACCCAGGGCTATAATAAAAACAAGCTTGGGAGACCACGCTTGGGTTTTGTTTTTTAACCACGGATTCACGACCCCGTTTTTTTAACGACTTTGGTGTGACTCCAAGATGGCTGCCAACACTTCCTGGTCCCCTTAATTTATTCTTTTATTCCTTACAAGGGTAAAATATGGCTCCCCTAGGGATTGCTGCCCCCCGTATATCTTAAAGGAAATTCTCTCAGCCAATTCTGCCCCTTTTTTTACCCTTCTTAATGCCTCCGTCTCACAGGGCGTGGTCCCCAAAGCCTTCAAAGAGGCAGTGATCGTACCCCTTCTAAAAAAAAAACAGGTGCGGACTCCTCAGTCCTCTCTAACTACAGGCCAATTTCTCTTCTCCCTTACGTGGCCAAAATTCTTGAAGCTCATGTTACTACCCACCTTTCTAACTTTATTGAACACTCCAACCATCTGGATCCCCATCAGGCTGGGTCCCGGCCTGCTCATTCCACCGAGACTGTCATCACTGCCGTCATGGACTCCCTTTGTGACAATGCAGACAAAGCAATACCTCAGGCTTTGGTCTTATTAGGCCTGTCTGCCGCGTTTGACACGGTCGATCATGCCATCTTATTGGACCCTGTCGAACAAGCTGGCATACCGAGCTCAGCTTACAGTTGGATTAGTTCTTTCCTCAGTGACCGCACTCAAACGGTCCGCCTAGTCCCTTTTACTGCCCCTAAACTCCCGATCACCTGCGGGGTTCCTCAGGGCTCATCTCTGTCCCCCCTTTTGTTCAATCTATACCTTGTCCCTCTGATCCAGTCCTTGAGAAAGTTTAAGGCCGCCACATTCAATTATGCTGACGACCTCCAACTTATCTTCACTACAGACAGTTCTCCCGATTCCATCATGGAGTTTCAGGATACCATGCTACATATCAGTCGCTGGATGGACTCTAATAATTTAAAATTGAATCCGGGCAAGACAGAAATTATCCTCAACGGCAAAAGCCAAACATTCTGGGGCCCACAATATTAGCCCCCTGAATTAGGTCTCCCGCCCACTCCCTCTACATCGGTTAAGAGCCTAGGAGTAATCATTGACCGAGATCTGTCATTGAAAACCCATGTGGGCTCGGTGGTATCCTCCTGCTTTTACCAGCTCCGCAGGATAAGGAAAATCAGTCTGATGTTGACCCAGTCAGCCTTGATCCAGGTGGTGATAGCACTCGTACTGTTCCACATGGACTATGCCAATTCCATCTATCTGGGCCTCCCTCTTTACCTGGGCAAACATCTCCAACTGGTTCAGAACCAAGCCGCCAGACTTATCCACCGGCAGCCCCGCTGGCAGTCAGCTAGGCCTCTGCTATAAGAACTTCACTGTCTTCCTTTTCCTCAGCAAGTAAAATTTAAAACAGCCTGTATTGTTTTCAAATCTCTTCATGTCCGTAGCCCTCAATTTATCAATATCCTTCTGCCTAGGTATATCCCCTCCCGCAATCTTCTATCTGCTAATCTTCATCTTCTGGTCACGCCAACTTTCAAACTGCAACGTCAAGGCAGACGCAGGTTCGCTACTCTTGCATCTGGATTCTGGAACTCCCTCCCTCTGGGGATCCGTTCCTGTGCCGACCTCCTAGCATTCAGGAAGCAGCTTAAGACCTGGCTCTTTTCATCAGCTTAGGCATTCTCCCCTGTCCATCTGGGTCTTCTGTCAGTCAGCGCCATGAAACCCCTGGGTTTACGCGCGCTATATAAAAGACTATTAACATAACATAACATACCATATAAGAAAAATATTGTCTATGTAGCGGGTCCACAGGATTACATTGTTCATGTGCGGTGGGATGCCATAGGTGCTCCGCCTCCCACCACCCCATGAACAGGCATGCGTACGATGGGGCAAAGCAACTTCCCATGGCAGTACCAGTGTACTGTTCATACCAGTCGCCCTCAAACAGGAAGCACTTGTTGTGTAAACAGAAGTTCAACATGTGCAGCAGTAATGCAGTGTGGTCATACATGGTGGTCGGCCTATCTCTCAGATAATATTTACAGGCTTTTAATCCTAAGTCATGTTCAATACAGGTATACAGTGCAACAACATCTACTGTTGCCAGGATGTATGTGTCTTTCCATGGCATTTCCTGCACTTTGGACAGGAAGTCCATGGTGTCCCTACAGTATGATGGTAAATTTAGGACATATGGACATAGAAAATAGTCCAGATAAATTGACGTGTTCTCAAGAAGACTCTGCTTGGCCTAAATGATAGGTCTGCCGGGGGGATCAGTAGGATGTTTATGAACCTTCGGCAGCATATAGAAGACGGGGGTGACAGGGTTTTGTTTTTTGTGAAAAGGAACAGGAACTTGTTTTGACTCAGCAAGTCGTTCTCACACCAGTCACTTACCATTTTGTGGTATTCCAGAATGGTTTTGTTGTATCTTGCCAAACATGATCTCAGGTAACATCCTGAGAATTCTAGTTGTCTTTTGGCCTCTGTTCGGTATTTATTAATGTCCCAGAGGACCACATTACCCCCCTTTTCAGAGGTGTTTATTACGAAATCAGATGCTTGTTCCGAAGACTGCAAGCCAGCTCTCTATGCTGCAGTCAGGTTTTTGGCAAAATTGTTTTCCTCCTTTTTCCATAGGGCCAATAAATCAAGTAAAACAGTCTCACGGTATGTATCAATTCCATCATGTAGGGTTATGGGATTGAACTTGGATCTGGGTTTAAAATCGTTCCGGGATCTTTTGTTGATCTCCATGTCCATACTGATCAAGAGATCACGGTCCATTTCCCAATCCCTGGCACCTAGTTGGATTTCCCTCATGCCCGCCATTGCGTCAATGTCCCTTATGGATAAAGTAGCATTCGTAGGGGCAGGGGGAGTGTCTCCTAATCTCAAGTTAGAGGGACCTATAGTTTGTTTTGAAGCGTGTAGCTTCAAAAATTTAAGCTTGCGCATGAACAAAAACAGGTCAATACGTGTTTTGGCAAAGCCAAAGTTAGCAGTGGGGCAGAAAGATAGGCCTAGTTCCAAGACCGATCTTTCCTGGGTGGTAATCAAATGAGGGGAAAGGTTAATAATGGTAAAGTTAGGTTGCTCACCCATTATTTGTTCCTCTTTGATCGCCTGATGCCTCTCCCATGTGGTGTTGAGTTGTCGCTGGCCTCCGCCACCCCCCCTCCTTGTTCGTCCCCTTTTTCTTGTTCTTTGCCTCCTTCTTTTCCTCTTGCCCCGTGCTACTTTTTTGGTGGCGCTGAGGCTCAGTTGCATAAAACGGTACTCCTCCAGTGATGTGAATGGTCCTCTGTGCAGCGCCATGGTTGCATTTCTGTCATCATCCGAAGGGGCAGCGGAACTTGAGCCTGAGGTCTCTGATTCCTGTGCTTTGAGTGCTTCAATCTTCTTATAATCCTTTCTGATGGCGTTGTATTTTCTGCTGAAAGTAAGGATACGTCCCTGCGCATAATCAGTCCTGTCCCTTATGAATTTCCAGCATTTTCTTGCCTTGATCCCATCTTTGTATTTGGTTAGCCGTGTCTCCATTTCTTTAATGAAATTGGTTATTTCTTCTTGATTAGGCATTTTGCTCAGGGCTTCGCGGAGCTCTCTCAGTTTCTCTCCGATTTGTTGCAGTTCCAACGCTGCATATTTGGAAAGGAGTCCAAGCATCTGTTTACATGTGCCTGCCATCAGGGTAGACCATTCTTCCAGTAATTTGGGTTTAGGGTTCTGGTATATGGGGGTCACCAAGATTCTCAGTCCCCTTGGGACACGCCCCACTTCAACATAGTTATCAAGGGAGATCACCTCCCAGCTTCGATTGATCTCCTTCTTGCATAACTTCTGAAGTCATGCAAGAAGTTATACTTCTCAAGGTCCTGTTTCAGAGTTCGATTTGCTCTGGACTCCCCCGCAGTTGGCCTTGCAGAGTCATCACCGGTTATTGCAGAGGCCGGCCCCTGAAGGGGGCCTCGAGGGCCGGCGCCTTAACGGACGCCAGCGCCCAGGAAGGATCCGGTTCTAGCCGCCGGGAAGGGCCCTAAACTAGAAGGGGGCACTCTCGTCGCGGCAACAACTTGCGCCAGGATGGCGCCTAGGAACTCGGCCAATGGGGGGACAAGGTGAGGACTGACCCTCCCCCAGGTGGTAGACCCGCCGTTTTCATGGCGGGAGAATCAGAGGTGGAAGTATAAGACGCCGCTCCCCCACACTGCAGCTCGTCACTACATCGTGGAGATGGGGGAGTGGCGCAGAAGAATTTTGAGTTGTTGTGTACATGAGAAAGCATGCCCCCCTAGAACGGAGATACAAGGGGCGGCTTGTCGAAGCTTTCAGCCGGAGGACTCATGGCGCCGTATGGAAGGTGGTAGTAGATCTCCCCAAGCTCCACGAGGGCGGCAGGAGAGGAGTGCTGCAGCGAGGCCCAGCCGGGGGCAGAGATGGCGAAGCACGCGGTTCGGAGGAGCGCCCGACGACCATCCCGAGGCTCCAGGGTTCTCTCATTGGTGCCGAGATGGTGTTGTCCCCGGGGCGAAGGCACTAAAGAGCACTCTTCCAGGCCGGCGAGCAATGGAAGCGGCGGAGTTCAACCCCGCAGCCGGGCTCTCAACCGACATCTGGCCTCATCCAATATCTGGCGTCAACAGCGGGCATCACAGCATCCGGGAGACAATGACGGAGGAGGTATGGAGTGACCCCTGACCAGAGACCCCTTCTGGAGATCGAAGGATAGGGCCGAGGGGACCGGCAGGGCCAAGAGGCGCGCAGCGTGAGAGAAGGAAGAGGCTTGTAGCGCCAGCGACGATCTGGCGAAAAAGACGACGACGAAGTGCACCCTCAGCCCCCCCAGACAGTGATGGAAGAGGCTTTCGGCTTCGGCAAAGAACCAGGCGGAGCGGAGCAGCGGTGGTGGCGAGGTAAAGTAATATGCAGTTTCAATGCGACATGTCATAAAAACGTCTTATACTGCAGATTTCGAAGTTTAATGTATTTGGCGGAGGATCCCACAAAGGGGCGAAATGTTCTGATAACAGATGATTTCTAGAAAGGGAACTTTCGGACAAATTCCCTCATAAGCGAGGAATGTTCTTTACAGTCAGCACGTGTATTGTATTGTAGATAACATTTCTCAGTGTAACACTAGGCCTGAGTGCGTCTTGGCAGATACGGCAGCTTGCGTGCCTGGAGCTAGCAATGTGCCCAGGATCACACAGATTGGTAAAATGAGATACACATGGTTAAAAAGCAATGGCTCTTGTCGAGCGGCAGCCCGTTCTGTATAGGCAGCTTGCCAAAGGCCACTATTGAAATAGAAGCCCGTGGAAGGAGTCAGCTCGTATCCAAGATGCTTAGAGACGCATAATATTCTGTTCCAAGCATGAGAAAATGCGTGCTGTACAGTCGGCTCTTGTAAAGAGCACCGCTGCCGGGTGAATTGAGCATGAGGGAAAGTGCCCCGGGTAGAGTTGTGCAAACAACTTGTTGCGACCAGCACAGGTAATGAGGGAAGTGCCCGGGTAATGCTGGGGAGATCGGCACATGTGATGAAGAGAATGCCCCGGTCAGAGTTATGCAAAAACTGGCTGCGATCAGCACAGGTAATGAAGAAAGTATCTCTGGATAGCGCGGGGCGAGATCGGCACATGTAATAAGGAAAGTGCCCCTGGTAGCGTGGTGTGGAAGACTGGTCGTGAGCAGCTCATGCAATGATGAAAGTTCCCCCGGGTAGCTTTGTGCTAATACTGGTCGTAAACGGCAAAGAAAAAAGTTAAACTGACGATGCGCTTGCGCGGCAGGCTGGGAATTCCGTCATGTAACGTGAACAACTACATTGAGTGGGGTCACCAGAAAAGTCGAAAGATGTGAAGCCAAGGGTGCAGATAGAGCTTTCCTTTTAGAAATGATCAGCGCAGAAAAGAGCCACTGCTTTTTAATCCATAAGTATTAAGTTGTTAATGCGTACACCGCATTGTGCTAGAAGAAGCTCAATGCCGATGTAGAGCTAGATCATAAAACCGCCATCACGATAAAGATGTGTAAAGAGGCATTAAAATTTTTTTAAGGGAACAAAAGTGAGCAAGGGCAATAAAACAACACGCCGACCTGTTAATAACAGAGAAAAAATTTGACAGAATAATGACGGTGTTGACGGAGGTGCTGCACAACTTAAATGATATCCATATTCATGCAACAAGACAGTGCACCAATTACTCTAATGAACCCTGCATTGCAGAGACTGTTAAGGAAAGCCAAATTAGGCAGAGTTGTATATACCAACATCGTAGACAACAAGGTTAAACTGTTAAGCATGAAGAGGCTAAACACGATTTAAATGCTGATTAAGTGGCAGGGTTGCGAAGCAGTTACACTTAGAAAGGATTGCTAAGGCCGCCGCACCCCCCGAAGGAGGGTGAGGCTCGGGGGACGGCGCCAGAACCTGCGCCGTGCCTCCCCCCCGCCCCCCAGTGGGAAACTGGTTCTGGGCGCCTTTGAAGCGCCCAGAAGCCAAGGGGAGATCCGCGATTCACAGCCTCCCGCCAAAAGAAGGAGAATGCCCAGTGGCGCCAAGAAGGCGGCCAATGGGCAAGGAGCGCTAAATTCGAATACTCCAACCACTGTCACCGCTACTGACCTCCGCCGACCCAGTGCCATGGCAGAGAACAGCAGAATGATAGCACACTTTCGTACGTCACCACAAGCGCTCCATTGGTTTATGTTTAGGAACGCCGTTCATTTTAAAGGGTTTGAACCAGTCAAAGCTTTACTCGTTCCCAAATACGTTAATTTTAACAAGCAAGAGAGCGATGCGTCTAAAAGTAAGCATGGTCTGTTTTGAACAGCCGAGGTTTGTGTACGGCAGCATGTATGGCCTGGGTAACTAAGATGTTTCTTCAGTTTAATGGTCCTCTTAGTATGATGCCCTACTTGCTCAGGTCGCATGCGTTGACCCTGCCCACGCATTAAAAACATGTCTCGGGAAACCTGTATTCCTTAGCCCCCATCTGCATGCCACACAGCAGCGAGAGTCGTGAGAACAACTTCAACAAATTACGTCAACCGCACACATTAGTGTATTTTAATTCCCAGACACGCATATGCAGGGGAAGCAAATGAAATGTGAAGAGGAGGCGGAGCATGTATACAACAGTTGTTTCAGCAGTAGCTCTGACTCCGCGCCAGCTGACGGTTTTCATGGCAGGACATGTTTCTTCAGTGTCCCATAATGCGTTGTTGGGATTTGCGAGGCTGGGGGTTAGATCACCAGTCGCGAAGGCATGGCGAACTCAAGCCGACACGCTGAAAGGGCTGGATAGCCACACGCAAACGCTGCACTCCACACACAGCTTAATACCGGACTACACAAGCAGAGTACAAGGTTACGACGCCATCAATGTAATGCTTATAATAATTCTCTGTGCTCATCTTAACACACTTTGTCTGATATTGTATGGCAGCTTGCTGAGGCGGAGCCAGGAAACTAACCACATGGTGCACGAGCAACGCGCTAAAGCACTGGCGTCCCCTTAGTAACCCGCGGATGTGGCATGTCCGGAGTGATCACGAGGCCAACCCTAACATACTCCCAGTGCTTTGTAATTGAGAACGCATACGGGACAAACGCCTGTTCCCCAGGGGGTTGGAAACAATTTTTTATGGCAATCATTCCGCGACATCTAATTTGGCATGAGCAGAACACTTAGCCATGGGCGCTTACTTGCGAGAATTTGCATTATTATAAGCAGGAAGCAGTAACAGCGAGACAGCTATAGATAAGCAAAGGGAACAAGGGCATGGTTATCAACAACTTTGCCTTCTTTGAAGCACCTCATGGAGAGCAAAAAAAATAAAAAATTATTAGGTTTTAAACCTACTCAGAAATATTCTACTTCCAAAAAAATCCAATTTATGGCGGTCCATCACAAAAATGATTTATGACCCTGTGATATGCAAATACGTGATGACAGATAATGATTTATGCCCAACAGTATGATTTATGACAAATGATTTATGACAGGCAACGCTAATCATGTATGACGTCCAAGTTATCATAACACTGAATGATGTATGACATGCTGATGATGTAGGACGCATGATTTATGATTTATGACATGTAGATGATGTAGGACGCATGATTTATGATATTCCATGATAATGATTTATGACCCTGGCCATAAAAGGGATGCCCAGGGCACAAAATGTGTTGGTATACAACGGTAATAAAACTGCGGCCAACAACGACCACAAAAACTATAACTGGTGTTGGCTGTGATTTTGGTAATATGTCTGTTTTTCTGGAGTGGGCCCTGTGCGGGAGTTATTGCAGAGGCCGGCCCCTGAAGGGGGCCTCGAGGGTCGGCGCCTTAATGGACGCCAGCGCCCAGGAATGCTCCGGTTCTAGCCGCCGGGAAGGGCCCTAAACTAGAAGGGGGCACTCTCGTCGCGGCAACAACTTGCGCCAGGATGGCGCCTAGGAACTCGGCTAATGGGGGGACCAGGTGAGGACTGACCCTCCCCCAGGTGGCAGACCCACCCTTTTCATGGCGGGAGAATCGGGGAGGAAGTATAAGACGCCGCTCCCCCACACTGCAGCTCGTCACTACATCGTGGAGCTGGGGGAGCGGCGCAGAAGAATTTTGAGTCCCACCCACCCACACCTAAGTACCAGCAGTGTTGCAGTGCTGGCGGATAAGAGAGGTACAGCGGATGGTTATCGAGGCACACCGACAGGGCGGTGTGTAGAAGGAGGGCCACTCACACTGGGATGCCGAACGGCAGGGTGAGTAGGCCGAACAAAAGGGGGTAGCAGACAGAGACGGCGCTCGCAGCCTCGACCCGGACGGACGGCAGGGCACAACAATAGACTAACAAGGTAGCGAGTTGGGGCCTAACTCTTGGGAGAGGCTACTCCCCACATGCAAAGGAGCAGGGAAACCAACAGAACAAGTTGGATCACAAAAGTGCCAAGAAAGGAGATGTGCCTCCAATTTATGGCGGTCCATCACAAAAATGATTTATGGGACACAAATGATTTATGACCCTGTGATATGAAAATACGTGATGACAGATAATGATTTATGACTAACAGAATGATTTATGACCAACAGTATGATTTATGACAAATGATTTATGACAGGCAACGCTAATCATGTATGACGTCCAAGTTATCATAACACTGAATGATTTATGACATGCTGATGATGTAGGACGCATGATTTATGATTTGACATGTAGATGATGTAGGACGCATGATTTATGATATGCCATGATAATGATTTATGACCCTGACCATAAAAGGGATGCCCAAGGGACAAAATGTGTTGGTATACAACGGTAATAAAACTGCGGCCAACAACGACCACAAAAACTATAACTGGTGTTGGCTGTGATTTTGGTAATATGTCTGTTTTTCTGGAGTGGGCCCTGTGCGGGAGTTATGCTGTCCGTCTCTAAAAACAAAGATTTTGCCACGTCCAATCTCTGACGGATTGCCTTGCACATTGTTTGAGTGTTTAGGAATCCCGGCGGCACTCCATACGCCCCCGAGCCTCTGCCGCACTCAGATTCCTTCCTGTCACTTTGAAAAATCCTCCCCTGTGCTCGAGATTGCACGCGGCTGCGTGTATTTGAGACGGGGGTGCCCCTGCTGCTTCGAACAACATAATAGCAACCCTGAAGCTTTTATCGAGGGTCCGATGCGGGATTCAGAAACGGAGCAAACATCCCCCGGAATGAGGTCAGTATACGCCGTCTTGGCTCCCGTCTGGAAATCCTTCGTGCTCCCTGGAGGTTTTTCCTTTGTGGGAGAACACTCCCAGGGTATCTTCAGCTGTGGCGGGAATCAGGAAAGAAAAGTCAGTGTAGGAAGAACAGCCTTACATCCAATCTCATCCACCGGGCGGGCGCTGGAGCCGCTGAAATATATGTAGATGTCTCGCTCTGCAAGCAACGCAAGAAAGGGTCGCACTCAGGATTCTTTCAATTTAGGAAAAAGTATTTATTTGACTCGACGCGTTTCAACACACAGTCTTTGTCAACAAGTCATAAAATGACCCATAGGTGGCCATGTCTTTTGAATGAGCATTTCCTGTTAGGAACTATGGACATCGAAAACATATACATTTCATGGTAGCTAGTCCTGTGCCTGTTTTTAGGAAGACTGACTGTCAGCACAAAAAACTTTATCAAATTAATTCAAAGTAACATTTTTGGAAAAATGAAAATGATATAACAACATTATCGCATGTTATTCCACAAGTGTCAACATTAACATAAGGCGGGAAAGAAACTGCGTGACAAATAGATGTATGCCAAGCAGAAACATCCTAAAAGCAAAATATATATATATATATATATATATATATATATATATATATATATATGTATTTGTACATGTATATCAGACTGCCCTGTGGCAGGCCAAGCAAAGTAATTGTATCCCTTTGCTGCGCTCAGTAAACCTGAGAATGGGGTGCTGGTGGGATAGTATATATATATATATATATATATATATATATATATACATCACACCAAAAGACCTCTGACTTCAAAGGAGACTCCAACCCTGCTGGGCGGCCTCGGAAAGTACAGGGACGGAGCACCCAGTAAATTGCCAGGAGCAAAAACACCAAAGAAAACTCAGAGGCAGCGAGTTCGAGCAGCTGGTCGAGTGGTATGACCTCCCACAGGGGCAATTCTTAACACATAGACAACTAATGGACAGCAGCCGAGCGTATTGAGACTTGCGGGAAGGAGAACCCCCAACGCACCCCGTGCTGCACACGATACTGCGGATGGGTGCAGGCAGACAACTAGTGACATGGCATTACAAAGCCATTAGGGAACTCACTGGGGTTCCCCTGGACAGACTGCGTCAATCTTTGGAGGACGATATAGGACGGGTCCTCCACGACAAAGAGTGGGCACGAGCACTAGAATACCCCAAAAAGTCTCCAGAAACGCCCGCTTCAAAAATATACAGTTTAATGTTCTGGATTGCGTTTATCTTACGCCCGACAAGTTGCAGAAGTACTACCCGAATATGGAATTCAAATGTCCCCGATGTCAGATATTGAATGCGAACTTTAAACATATGTTCTGGGACAGTCCTTCCCTGCAATCATACTGGAATAGAGTACACCACACACTACACACGTTGGTACACTTACAACACATTGACACATGGGAGGCGTGCGCCCTGGGTATCTGTAAGAAAAATAAGTTTTTTGTATTTAGATCAGCTGAAAATTATGTTGTAGCCTATTCAGGGCACAATTATGACCAAGCGGCCAACATTACGAATCACAAGCAAATCAATTTTTATAAACTATTTTGCATATTCTAATTTTGATTGTGTACGGAAAAGGTTACGCACAAAGGAACTAGAAATTATTATTTTCTGACATATGTGCATTGGCAAGAGATGAATTCAATTCTTGTCCGAATAGATTAGAATCTTACTTTACACATGCATAATGAACATGGACTCCACTATAAGATGGCCGCCGTGATAAAGTCCATTTTCTATTTTGTTTATTTACACAAAAACTTTCTAGGTCTATGAACTTGATTCACTGTTCGATTTAAGCACTGTTCAGTAAAGTTTTGTTGACACTGATGAAGGAGGAAACGCTAAAACGCGGTTGTCAACTTTCGCTGTAACTTATGAAATAAATATAAACCTTTGCTTTGATTCGATATATGGCTCTGGAGTGCACTCGTTGAAACAGTTTTTGGAATTGGTAAACTGGAATTGTGCAAAATATATATATATATATACATATATAAATATAAATATAAATATATATATATAGATATATAGATATATATATAATATAAGAGTAAATGTTTACAGAAAAGTAAATGCAGTTATAAAATGCCATATTTTGGATACAACAATGCAATAAGAATTTTCAAAAAATTGTATTTGTTTAAAGGGTTTTTACATGACAATGCAAGATACAATCATGTCTTATATGTCTATGCTGAAGTAAACCACGTGATTTTGTGTACAAGGGGTGGGCATTTGTAACAGATCGAGAAAAAAACATTTAAAAAGGCATATGATGCTGCTGTTAAACTGTGTGAGCAAGAGCACGGAGGTGCTCGAAACGCGTCACAGCAGAGTGGTTTTCAAATAAATACCTTCTGCCTCAAACCGGGTGGTCCGCCTTCTTCATTTCCCAGGGAGTGGAAATTCAGTGGAGAATTGGTGTTAGGATATACATATACATATATACATATATACAGGGTATGGATAAGTTGCCATCCTAGGGAGTGGGGGGAGTGCCCCCACAGGGTTTAAAATTTAAACAATTTGAAAAACGTCCCTGGGCCGCTTTCTTTAAATAAGGGGAGGGGTGTGCAATCCCCCTCCTCTAACTGTTTTTGTCCTGGGGGACCTCATCCCTGGGGCCCAATTAAATTATTATGGTAGGGGTGCAGGACCCACCCCCAAGCTATTTTTGGCCCTAGGGTCCCCATCACCTGGGGCCAAATTTAATTATTGTGAGAAGGGAAGCATGCGTACCCCTCCCCGAGCTGTGTTCGGGCCTCAGGGATTCCATCCCTAGAGCCCATATTATTTTTTACGTGTAGGGCTCTACGCGGCCCTCCCTGAGCCTTCAATGGCTCTAGGGAGCATCCCCGGGCCGATTCACTTGATGTCCCATCCCCGAGACACAGTTGTTTCCTTCTTTGCCGGGGCAGGGAAACATGTGTTTGCTCCTGTCTGATGGAAGCTTTTTCAAATCTCCCGCCAAACGGGCGCAAACACAAATTCTTTACGACGAGGGCAGGAGATTTAAAAATGCTTCATCTAGGTGGGAGCAGACTTCTGTTCTGTTTCCCTGAAGGCAGGGAAACAGAACAACAGATTGCTCGCTCCTGGAGGCAGCAGCATAAATAGCTACTCCAGACCGGCGGGAGCAATGGCGTCTCCCACAGCATACGGGGAGCTGGCGGGGCCCAGGGGCTCCACCTGCGGTCCCCAACATGTGCTTGGTGGGTGCCATGGGTGGATTCCGGGGCAACCACCTTTAAATGATGTGGCCCCAGGAGAAAAAGTCCCTGGTGCTAAAATTGGCTTGGCGAGGGGGGTTTCGTGGCCCACTCTTTTAAAAGGTCGGTAAATGTGTTTTCTCTATAATTCCATGTTGAAAAACAATTTGAAATCCTTGATGGAGGTGAATGCATTGTTGATTTATTAGAGCACCATCTCGCCTGAAATGGCTGTCCAAGATAAGTGGGTTCTTTCTTGTCATCTCCTGGTCTGAGAGCAGTCTCCATGGTTCCCTTTTAATTACTGCTGATTAAGCAAATGCGCAAAATCACCTACAAGCTCCTGCCTATTCCGCGTTAATAGTGTGCAACGGTGTTCCTGCCGTTTTCCTGACCGATTGACGCTCAACTTACGAAAGTCACTGAGCATGTTTTCCAATTATTGTGATGGAGCTTTCTTAATGCAGAGGAGTATGAGGACATCTACACCAAACAAAGAAGTCCTTACTTCATATAATGAGGATCAAGTACCTTTGTTTGGTCGAGATTCAACTGTTTGTCTGTAGCCCTGCTGTCGTCTTCTCTATACCAGGATTCATTTTGTCACTGATTTCTGTATGAAGACTCTTTAGGAACAATCAGATTGCAAATTACATGTACAGAAGGTCGCTGGAGTCATTACTTTGTGATCCTTTAATCAGTATAAAGTACTCCAGTTGGGGAGCACTTTTATTTAAATTTAAGCCCCGGGGCCGGGGTCCCAGGGGCCTAACAAGCCTTGGGGAGGGGGTGGGGGCGAAAGCCGCTTACCCCTTTTTATTAAATATAGTTCCAAGGGATCGGGTCCTTCAGCCCAAAAAGCCTTGGGGAGGGGGATTTCATGCCCTGTCTCCCTTTATTTACATTTTGGCCCCAGGAGATGGGGTCCCTGGGGCTTAATTAGGCTCTGGGAGGGGGACCATCCTCCCTTTATTAGTTATTCAACCTCTGGAGCTAAAAAGCTCGGGCATGAGCAGGGGGGTAGCTTCCTGGAGGTGTTTGGGTGCTACATCCCCCAATAACTGTATTATTTAGACAACTGTTGGGTACACAAGCTTTCATTGTAAGAGATCTGTCTGATTTCACCTGGGAATTTAATTTTACAAAATAGCGTGTTTTAATATCCAGTACAATCCACACTCCTTTCCCTATCGACTGGCCCTTAGGCACCCCTCATGCACTTATGATATGCCAGCGTAATCATCAGAAAATATGAAGTTGTGTGTGTGTGTTTATGAATGTGTGTATATATATATATATATATATATATATATATATATATATATATATATATATATATATATTTATTATTTAATATGTGTTTTTGCCCCAGGGGAATGAGGTACCCAAAGCCTGAATGCCAACCCTAAGCCAAAGGCTGTGCGCGGTGTGTGGTTACCAACCTGCTTGGGATTTGGCCACAGGGCCTTGCAGCAGACTAAGCCCTGTGGTCAACCTCCCACTGCGCATAGCCAAAGGCTGTGCGCAGCATGGGGTGAGTTCCAGCAGGGAGTTGGACGCAGGGCCTGGCTGCAAGCAAGGCCCTGTTGCCAACCCTACACTGTTTGCAACAAAAGGCCATGCACAGCCTAGGACTGGCCGCCAGGCACTGTTGCCAAGTCCTCCACCGAGCATGTGGTGGTTTGGCTTTACATATATTAATAAAGAATTGCTTCATGTTAAAAAAAAACCATATAAGTTTACTGAATAAACAAAGGTTGAAGTAATTTTATAGTTAGGTGTGATAAAAAGATCAGTTTTTGTTAAAAAAAAAAAAAAAATTACCTTAGTAATTCACTGGAAAAAAATCAAAGGTTAAAGTAGCGTTATCGTTAGGTGAATATGTCAGTGACATTATCGAATTACCAAAAAAGAACACAGAAATTCACCAGTTAAAGTCATCAAAGCTAACCATAACTTGTGCCCCTGCCATGCACTGCTTATGACATCACATATTACATCAATCATGACATGTTCTATGACATTATGACATTGTTGATAAGTACCAGTTACTAGGGATTTTCATGTAATTGAACCTTGCAAATCAGGATTAGCTCATTTGTACCCACTGGAACACGCTTTTAGAGGTCAGATCACATACATTGGGCACTGGATGTCATGAAGTAATTACACCATCAAAAAGTGTGGGCAAAGAGTGGAGTTGAACGTGCAGAAAGCCATGCTTAGACAACTACATTGACTTTAGGAATAGTCATATGTAAAAAAAGTATTCTTGAGCTATACTCTAGCTAAATGTTTAAAACTCTACATTGTAAAAATTAACTTTAAGGTGTCCATACCTGTTGTCCAGAGCGTAGATACAGCACATGACGTAAGTGCACGTTCATAATGAGCTCTAGTGATAGTACCAGGGAGGACAGGTCTCAATTTTACTAAATACAAACTGTTTCTATTGTTTAATGTTAATAAAATAATTTCATTGTGTGAGAAATATTTCTCTGATTTCTCAGGTGCGTAGCGATCAAATGCGACATCTTGAAATTCATCTAAATCGTGAACATGATCAACTTAAAGTGGCTTTTGAAAATGATCAAACTCTTAACTTGCAGAAGCTCAAAGAAAAGGAAAGGGAGATAGAGCAGGTAAAGTTTTGTATTTCATAATCATATATTTGTAATACTGCAATACATTTTTTTATAAGCATTCCTTGCCTCCAGACTGGACATCCACCGTCCATGCATTTTGTGTTGGGACAGGTGAGTTACCTTAATTTTTGTTCAAAGTGAGGATTCCCAAAAACATCCTTCAGTGGAATCAGCGAAAGAGATCAGTAAAATGATGTACTTTCAATCCTGTGGTATGTTAATGTCCTGAAAATAACACTCTCTGTCTTATTTGAGCTGGCAGAATGAGGAAGTGATGTCTCCTTTATCATCACCCGTAGGTATTCTTTTTTCACTACATCACATCAGAAAGACTGAAACCATACAAATGTTAACTCACACATCACACCTAACAGCTCATTGGGATTTTGCCTATGATGACCCATTTAGCCTCTTAAGAAAGGTAATTTATCTGACATCCTTCAGTCTTTCAAGGCAAGATCTTAGGCTAATGACATACTTCAATTATCCATTATCAGGTCCCTCTTTTTGATTTCTATCTTCATCTTTCTAGGAATCAGGACCACCTCACATTGAACCTAAGTCTTCTTAGCATCCTTGAAAATCGGACATTATTCCCCATATTGCAAAAGTCTAACTTGGAGCTTTGCAAACTATCGACTTATCACTTGCATTTCCTGGGCGAAATTTTATAAAAGGCTCAAAAACCACATTGACCAACAAAACCCACTGCAACTCTAATTATCTAGCTTCCTCTCTGTGCAGTACTACATCCAACAAGCTGTCAATACCATGACATACAGTAGGGACCTTCAATATTGTTGACCTCCTTTTATTGCTCAGTACTCTCGACATATGTGGGCATCTCTGACACTGTTTTTCTATTATTTCCTATAAACTAACAACTAAATGTTCAGATAGACTCTACGAAATTACTACACCTCCTGTTGGAATGATGACCCTCAATGTTTCATCTTAGCCTTTGTATTATTTAACCTCTACATGGAGCTAATAGGTTTGCTATGCAAGATATTGCCCTTTACCAATATATATTTTCTCAGTTAACACACAAAGTCTAAAACATTGCCTTCAGTCCATCAGTTGTGGAGGTCCACCTTTGACCTTCAAGTTAATCCGATAAAAAAACATTTATGGAACAGTGATGGCCATCTGCAATTACAAGCTTTACCCATAGATGAGACTTAGTTGAACTTGAGGCTATATATAGGAGAGTTTAAGGTCTAAATAGTTTCATTTACAAAAGTGCATGAAATATATTGCCCTCAACAAACAAAGTCATATCACAGGAATAATGAGGGACTTTGTCCAGTAGCAGTACTTTATATTGGGTTGGGTATGTGAATCAAACTGTGATGTTGTGTGCCGTAAAAGTTTTTTGCTGCCATAAATAGTCACAGAGAAAGTCACAGGGTATTGAAAGAAATTTAAATGGGGCTAAGACCAGTGCTGACTATCGCACAGATGACCTGGTCATCATGCAGTCAGGCTAGAGACTTATTCTCTGTAAACAGTGTAAATATTCATCTTCATTTGCTCTTTGTCCATGACAGGAAAAAAGTATGGAAATTCAGTATGCAACAGCTGGGCAATTAAGTCAAATTTGTAGAAAAAAACGAAGGTCTATTGACAATAACCCAAATCGCTCAAATTAATATGAATTCTTTATTGTCACTTTAACAAAATCCAACGCCTTTTACTGCAGGGAGGATTAATTCCCTCCTTCCTAACCGTAATAAAATGTAGATGTATCTACATTCTGTATCTGGATCAGAGGCAAACCTCATTCAAAGTTCACTTCAGCACTTCTGTACGGAAGATTCAAATGAAGTTGAGCTTTTTTTAAAAACAAATCTGTTGACCTGTTTGCAGCTGAGGATTGGACTATCGCAACCATTTCACAATGCACACTTTTTGTTCAGCTAGAAAACGCACACTTTTTGTTCAGCTATAAAACCAGGCTAGAGCTGGTAATCTGTCTTCTTGCTTCTAGAAAATACCCTTTGTACTATTTCCCACTGACGTTCTAAATCTTTTGTCGTAGATGACTCAATATGAGACAAAACATTGCCACCCTAGTCGGGAGACCATTCTGTGACAAGTCACTATTATCCAGCCACCATCTAAAAAGATCCAGTAACCTATTGATTTCCGAAGTGTGGAAACACCTCTTTGCTTGTTCGATACTGTTGACACCTCTTTGCTGGTTTGATACTGTTGTGGCATTTACTGGACCCAATGTAATACATTTTGTAATATTTTTATTATGTGTATATATGTTCATATAATATAAGTATAGGTGTGTATATAAATATATCTCCTTAACCTCTTGCTACCTATTACCCACAGTTGGTCTGCCGATGGATTTGGATTCTGTGCTGAAAGGGACTGGATATTCGGAGGATGGACAGTTATCCAGTGAGGGACAGAAATAGGATAATTGTATCTTCAACTCAATTTCATTACACTCAGGAATACTCCCCCAATGACTATATAAGTGACTCAAAATCAAATTATTTACCCATAAGGTATGATGAGACCGAATCAGCAGAATCAGTTTAAAATTCAGTTTAGTTATTCATTTATAGATAAAAAACATTTGCATTAAAATAAGATACCATATAGCCCTAATGTCAATTAGTAAAGGATTCAATTAATATATACCAAGCCTCCGAGAATCCGGGATAATATGATGAATGATCAGTGAAATCTTTCTCAGCCGAGGCAGATTTTAACTCATACAGCATATGTGTTGATAGGAAGCCAGGTGAGCCTTGTAAAGACTCTCAGGAAAATTCATCAAAGGTCCAAGTAGCCAGTTCCAGTTCGTCAAGACAGCAGTCTGTTTGTCTGTCGCCTCAACAACAAAAGTCACAGCAGCATGACATGAACCATTGAGCCGAAAGATTCAATCTGTGTTAGCACACAGGTCGGCAGCAAATTGCAGCATGCAGCATCACGTCACAAAGTCGCATTGCAGTCTCACAAAGTCGCTTCTTCACTACTCTCCGCTTTCCCAAAATTTGAGCAATTATACTCCATACGTTTCTGGGGTGACATCCACTAGCATCACCAAAATTGTCAAACCACTCAGTTCCATTGGGCAGCCCAACGTGAGATGCAGGTGGTTTAGCAGGAAAAAATATACAATCTGGACAAATTAAGAAAATTGATTACACAGCTTCCTTAGGTCATGTGAGTATGGGTCACTTTGAACACTAGAACATATAAGAAAGCAAACTTTACAGTTCACTAGTACCACCTTCCCAAATAGGTGTTCCAAAATGTACCTACATTTGTTGCAAACATAGTATTCAGTCCATGGGTCCAAGAGATGTCAAAGGAAACAGTTATCATTTCAATACATCTTGATGGTTTACTGAATATTCGCAGACGCTTCAGAATATTCAGTCTATGACTTCACTGAAAAAGGAAAGTAAAAATGAGGCCAACATGAAATATGGCTAATATATGACACTTATGTAAAATTGTGAGTCGCACACTAATATGGAAACAAATATATTAACTTCAAAACACAATAAACATTTCAATCAGATCATAATTCTTATAAAAAACGTATAAACTAATAAAAAACGTATAAAAAAATTGTAAGTGTCAACATTACAAATATAAGAAAATGCATATTAATCTTTATCGTTTGAGTGCTTTTCAATAATTACATATACGAAACATAGGTTTAAAGAAGTTTCACTAAGGCACCTTTAAGCGTACTTGTTTAGCACCTACTTTTCTTTTGTCATATTTGGTGCACACGTTATAACATGAAATAATAATTTCGTACTTTCCACATGAAAATCAATCTACTTTACATTTATTTTCTTTAGTCTTATTAATTTCACATTCATTGCATTGGAATCCAGTCCATCAGTCCATGATTAATAATCACACCTATTGAAATTGAGCACATAATATGTATCAAATTATCTATCCATCTGCATGCTTTTACAATGCAATATCTGAATTATATTTGTATGCCATTTTCAAAAGCATGGAACTCAACACAAGTTGGTCATCATTTGCATAAAAGTTGTCATAATAATTTTCTTTCGTCATTAAAATCGTTAGGTGAAATCTTTGTTCTATCAATTCCCCCTTTGATGGCAAATTAAGCCATCATACTTTGATGTCACGATTATAGTGCTGATGTTTTCAAAAATGTAAATCTGGATTGTTCTTTTAGTTTGTCATAATATCCACATTGTCTTTCCTATAGTTCTATTTCTGATTTCTTTCTTTTCACTCCCCTTGCTTATTTCTTTGCTTTTGTGCGTTTAGACATTTTAATAAAAAAGGATTAGTATTCAAATAGTAATGGTTAGTATTGCTGTTAATATTTTTCCTACTAAACTACCTCCCAGATTGGTGAACCATTTTCCCACAGAAGTTAAACCCTTCCCAATTGATTCCCACGTGCCACCAACTGTAAGTCCACTTAAATCTTATTCCAAGTGTGTGATGTTGGTAATATACCCCTGCAAATCTTTACCTTTGTCAAGGATATATGTGCAACATTATTGAACTTTCAGCATCCAGAAGAATCCTCCTTCTTTAGCAAGAACAACATCTAATGCAAGTCGATTTTGTAACACCATAGATCTGATGGCAACATTTCAGTATCTATGGAAAGAAATCCTCCAGTTCTATCAGTCGATAATCTATCAACTACAGTGGAAAGTTTTTTGAATTTTTTGATGGAATTATTGCACCAAATATGTCTTCAATTACTTCAGCAGCATTAGTGCCTGTTATTGAGCATGTGTGTTTAAATTAATTGAATCCATCTGATTGTCCCACATGATAGTACCAATCACCAGGTGGGGAGGAGGAATATCTGTCCATTCAGTTTCCCCATGTTAACATTCAAAAATCAGAGTGAGAATGGACACTTGTAACTGCGTTACCTAGGTTTCATCTTTTTTTTTTTAAAAACCCCTCATACATGCAATGGTAAGATCGTTAGCGGTATATCTTGATTCTCCGCTTATACACATGCTTTATTGCATCATCATTGGGTTTCTTATTTGTGCTGTATGCAAGCCTCAAGCCTGAGGCAACCTCTGGTTGACGCAATAGTGTCCAGAGATAGATAATGACCCTCATAAATATTCAAAAATTCCTTATAAAACAAGCCTACTCCCTTTAGTAACTTTTAATAACAAACATTTACAATGCAACGGTTTTGCCTTTGCAAAAGTTAGAGCTATTGGACTTGTAAATGACAAAAATATTATTTATGTGTTGGATTTGAAAACAGATAAATAAATGGCATTGTCTTTTACATTGCCAACAGCGTTATCTCTCGCAAATGTAAGACCTATTGTACCCTACTGGACGAGCACAGCAGACAGCAATTACTACCACACACACACACCCAGAGCCAGCCACACACACACACACACACACCCACACCCAGAGCCACACCCACACACCCAGAGCCGCACACACCCACACACCCAGAGCCGCACACACCCACACACCCAGAGCCCCACACACACACACAACTAGAGCCACACACACCCACACACACCCCGAGCCACACACACCCACACACCCAGAGCCCCACACACCCTCACCCAGAGCCACACACACCCATACACCCAGAGCCCCACACACCCACACACCCAGAGACCCACACACCCAGAGCCCCACACACCCAGAGCCCCACACACCCACACACCCAGAGCCCCACACACCCACACACCCAGAGCCCCACACACCCAGAGCCACACACACCCAGAGCCACACACACCCAGAGCCACACACGCCCACACACCTAGGATGCAATGACAGAAACAGCAACACACAAGTCGGGTGGCACACTATGTTAAGGCAGATTTTTATTGTATATGTTTTTAAGCCACGCCCTTAATTACACTTGCCACGCCCCTTGTAGAGACCCTCCAGTTTTTCGTCCCAGTTAAAGCCCTGCTGCTCCCTACGTGTTCCTCCATACACGGCGAACCCTCCCCATGGCCCACGCATCTCCCCATATCTCAGCAGTGTTCTTCGGTGCCCTTCACCCCTCCTCCTTGTGCTCCTCGCGCCGCGCTGGCAAAGAAACGTCTCATCATATTTGTTGCTATAGTTCGGGGCCTTTTAAAGGCTGAGGTGTCGACGAGCACCCCTGGCAGTACCAGGCCCAGGCCTAGCTTTCCTTCATGGTTCATTTGCATCATTTGGTTCGATGTAAATGAACACACATTATACATTCCATGTTGCGCCAATTCTCAGAGCCTGCCCAACCGGAAATTGGATATCATAAAAGCATGAGCACTAGATACAAGCATACGATAAAAGTCAGAATGATTCGTAGCTAAACTGCCCGGCTGACTCTGAACAGCTCTTTAATGAAAAAACAGTAGCAGTGACAGTACGCAGCTAGTATGAGTGTCGTTGTAATCCTTTTTCTTTTTTTAAAACCTTTATTGTAGCATTCAAGAAAATACAAGCATGGGCCTACAACTGCGGGGGCTGGCCGCTAGATAGATTAAAACCACCAATATTACCGTACTACACAGCTCATCAGCCGACAACCCAGAGGTTTTGCAGCGATTCAGGACAAAACTGGTATAAGAATGCACAACTAAGTTTCAAAATGAGTCCGAGGTTTCGTTTTCTATACTACTATAATAAAGCAGAAACTTTCAGGCTTTGAGGCGGGTAAACTCGGGAACCACTGCACCAATCTACACACCCGATACACCGTTGAAATCGGCAGGGTGTGTAGATGGTTATAGGCTACATAAATTTAAAAAATAAACGTTATTTAAAATTTTAGATAAAAAAAAGTAGTCCCTCAAAAGTAGTGCCGGCCGCGACGTGCGTGGTCACGTTAGGAGCACGGGGAGGAGCGGCGGACATGGCGCGGGGGAGGAGCGGTGACGTCCGGAGCAGAGGACCGGCGGCGGAGGAGGAGCGGTGAACATGGCACAGGGGAGGAGTGGTGGTGCGAGCGGACAGGCGGGAGCAGCGCCGGCGGAGGTAAGGGCACTCATGTAGGGGCAGGCGGGGGTCGGGGCAGGCGGAGGTCGGAGCAGGCGGGCGGCGAAAAGACAAACGGTGCATTACAGGAGGAAAAAGTGACGTGTAGCCACAGGGGTTTTAGATGGAGGAGCGCTGGCGGAGGTAAGGGGACCCAAAGTCCATTGAGAAGTGGCTCGGGTCGGGGAAGGCGGGGGATGGGCCGGGCGGGGGCCCGGCATAATGGACAATGTAGGGGCGGGCGGGGGTCGGGGAAGCTGCCTGTTGCTCCCGGACAAGGTCGGGATGGGCTGCTAGTATATTATATGAGAGAGGATCAGGTGCCATATAATCAAACCAGATAATGCGGGGGACAGGGTGAGAGACAGGATAGACACATAATAACCACTGTGATGGAGAATCGGCGCCAAAGTATACAAATCGATGCAAATGAACACACAATATACATTCCATGTTGCGCCAATTCTCAGAGCCTGCCAACCGGAAATTGGATATCATAAAAGCATGAGCACTAGATACAAGCATACGATAAAAGTCCGAATGATTCGTAGCTATACTGATACTTAAGAAACAAAGAGAAGGAAAAGAAAGGCCATAGAAAATAAAAAAGGCAAAATACCCCCCGCCCCCCACCCTGCACCCCTGCAGATGGCTACAGCCTAACCCCACTAGCAGCGTGCCTGTCGCCCCTAATAACTAAACCCTAAAGGAAGGAAGAAGAGTGGGCATAGACATTTGGGCTCCCAGCCCCTTTAGACCCCCCGCCAGATACAGCCACCCCCTATCAATAAAAGAACATTTATGACAACACTATAGAAGAAATTAGAGGGTACCGGAAAACACCGCCCAGCCTCTTAGAGTAAGCAGTTACAGGTCGAACACTTGTGAAACCCACTCCAACCCTTCCCAACCTAGTCAATCTTAACCTTGGCCCTTCCGAACAAGAACACGGACCCCTCCCATCGAGACCCAAAGACACACTAAGAGGTAATAAAGGAGAAAAGAGTCATCAAAAATCAATCCATGGCGATTTGCAGGCAGTAGGTCCACTGGAACTTTAGACGCTGAAGAACTCTCCCTCCTGGATGAACAGTCCCAATGTATCCTGCACAGGAGTCGTAGAGTCACCAAGGAAGGAGAAGACGACCACAAAGTGAAAGGAAAGTCACAAACAGAAGTCTCCGGGAGGGGAACGCCCTTTGATCTCTCCAGAGCCAATAGTAACGGAAGGTTCGGTGATATCATGACATCCTCGGGAACACTGTCTCCCAGGGCACCATCCGATGGTTCGAATGCTTGTTTCCTCACGGGGCTCTCGCACGGAGTCAAAATGGCCACGGTTTGAATGGCAGCAGATTCCTGTTTCAACCGTAAGGCCGGGTCCGGGTCCACCAGGAGCATCTCAGATAGGCGCGAATCCAATTTGCTCAATAAGATATCCACCTGTGATCGAAATGCCCACATTTCCGCCAGTACTGACCTCAGCGATGGCTCAGGCATCGTTCGATCCACGGTCTCATGCCCGATATCAATCCCAATCACCTCCCCGGGTGAATCCGGCATCCTCGGGGGGAACAAACAGGATCGCGAACATGCTGATGCGGAGGGTGACCGGTCTTTGCTCGCAGCCACGGTCCACACCGTTAAGGCCGCAGGCCAGAGGTCCCGGACCACGAACCCGGTGGCCCCGATACCGGGCCCGCGGGACGGGAACCCCCACTCACAGCCAGCAATAAGCAGAATCACTCCTCCATCGATAACGAGCAGTAGAGACGATCGCCGCCAAATCCGGGCTGAAACAAAGCCTCCACTCCGGCTGACCGAACCCAGCCTGGTTCATCTGGCCGATGTTGTTGCACTGCAGCCCGGCTGTGAAAGTACTCGAGGCACCGGCTTCACCGCTGGAGCAGGCCGCAAACTTCAACACGACAGAACTTCATCCAACAAGTCGATAAAAGTTTCCGGATTTCACCATCGGAGTGCGGAACAGTTCATGCACACAGAGACCAGGCGCAAAGTCAGGATAATGTACAGGATATCGCGGCGGGTTACGGAGGTCGGCAGAGCCGGGAGCCTAAGCAACCATCTTGTTTGCTGACGTAGCTCCTCCCCCCTGTAATACTTTTTAAAGTCACAATAGCTGTTATATTCTGTACATTCATGCTCGTTGACTAATAGATTACTGGGCATGTTTACATTATGAAAGTGGTCAGTAAAGTTGTATTTCTGTGTCGGGCCCTCACAAATGATGAAACAGTATGTTTTGTTTATTGTGTAAGCAACGAGATAAATATTCCTGTTCTAGAGCCTCGTGCCCCGCCGAGCACCAGTGGTCATGCATCTGAGCCCTCCCCGGCCTCCAGCCCCATACGGCTAGACTGAGAAAGGGGGTGTCTTCCACTTTCATGGAAGCCCAATCTGCGCAGAACAAAACCCTCTGCAGAGATCGGACCTGAAGTAAATAAACATAAAAAATCAGTGTTCAGCAGGAGGAAGACAAGGTCCTGGATCGGTATCCAGTATTGTAAACTATTAAAACATTTTCCGGCCCCCTCCCCCGATGAGCCAGGAACCAGCAAAGTTCCTGTGTGATGCACTTGGTGCTGCAGAGTTGACATGTATCCATCCCCCGCACCCGCAAAAAGAATAAACCAGGATGGAAATTGTGTCCCAGAGCACCGATCACGCCTCCATTCATCGGCTAACCCCAGCCAGATCTAATTCTCCCTGTAGCCTGCATCTGCTTCCAGCTCTCCATACCATCAGCCTCCGCCCCCGTTACTCTCCCTCCAGCCCCGGTATCACTTGAACCCCCTACACCGCTCTCCATTCACTCCCCGCCATCCTTGCCTTCATCACGACGCCCTCCCTTTCTCTCGATATCCCCTCCACCCTGCCTGTCCACTGCGTCACCCCCACCAAGAGCCCCAAGTTGTCTCCGACCCCCCCGGGCTCTGACATCCGAGTCTGTACCTGAGCAGATTGGCAGGGCCTTTCTCTGAAGCAGCCTCTTCCTCTGATGAGCTCCCGCGTCACCCTCCTCTTCCTCTCAGTCACCAGCCTCGTCAGCTGATCACCCTCCCTTCTCCTCCTGCCTCTGCTCATGCCTGCTCCGCCGCCTCCTTCGTTTCTGTTTCTCCATCATCTCCGCTGACCCCACAGGTCGTCCCCCTTCAGCTGAGCCGCCGAGGCCCTGCCCCTCAGCAGACCACCCTTCGCTCGTCCTTCAACCTCTGTACGACATCATCAGCTTCGAGATGAGGAAAATAGCTTTCTGACAAAAAGCACCCTAACAATATATATTTGTTGTGTTTTTATATAGATAGGGAGAGGCAGAGCGGTAGGATCTGTAAGCAACATTGGACAGCATCGAACACAGACAGTGGGCGGGCGGGAGGGAGGAGGCACGGACAGCGGGCGGGAGGAGGCACGGACAGCGGGCGGGAGGGAGACGGCATGGACAACGGGACGGCGAGAGGGAGGGTGTGGGGGGCGGGACTTAAAAAAAAGACATGGAAACGCCCCCGAATCGCGTTGTGACGGGGGAAAGAGTGATGGACAACCATGTCTTCCAAAGGCTAACCTCCATTTATGGAGCTAGCTAATGGAAGAGCAGGCGGGACAAAGCCCCCTTACTGTTCTAACATAAGATTTCGCCTGCGCGAACGCTGCTGCGCAGCGAACGCCAGGCGAAACCTAAAAATTGGGTAAGGGATGTTGTTAAAACAAATAGGTGGGTATACTGTTGGATCGTGTTACTAGATCCTGTTATACCACTTGGAAGACGGTCGACATGTTTCTGCCCCACCATGCCCAGCCGGGTCTATGGGGCATTCATCAGGACTTTAAAACAAATAGTACTTACACGATTTGTGTAGTAATTTAAGTGGTTTCTATGTAGCCACTATGTTGCTCTTGGAGGAAATGATGTACCTGTAAATACAGAGACAAAAGCAAACTAACAATACGGAGTAGGTATATAGCACACACAGCACTTATTCATATATAATTCTTTTCTCAATTTGAGTTAAACTATGGTTGGCTTACTGTAGCTTCAATACCTACTGGGAAAGTGTGGGTATGGGGACTATCATGGTTCAGCTATATATGAAGGATAGTTAAAAACTGGCTGGTCTGATGTTTTAGGCTAGTTTAGTCAGAGTGTTACAATATTAAGAATCTGTCTTTATTCACCGCGCAAATTGGATATTATTAAAAATGTGTACAGAAGATTGATGGCGTTGTCACCCGTTTGCCGATTATTAAAATGAAAAATGTTATTACCTCTGTTAATTCTCATGCGCGTTGCTTCAGGGGTTAAGGATACACTGATCCCAGGCTGAAAGTAAAGTAACACAGGCAGCATTTAGTAGTAGTTCTACTCACGGGCTGGGGATCTCTTTCAAGCGTTAGTCTTACCCGCTTGCAGCGTTTCTTCGTCTTGTGCTGGCTCTGCCCCCGGAAGTAAAAATGACCTCCTGGGCGTCCTCTCTTCTTTATGCGAAAAATAGGGCCGCAACATAGAAACAGGACAGCGTACCGTTTCTAGTTGTTGTAGTCTTTTAGTCGTAGTGTTCTGATTTTTGGTAGAGGTTACATTTTAACGTTACTTATAACTACATTATAATGCGGAAAGACTATCTTTTAAGCAGTTGTTTTGCATTCATGTTTCATATCAAGTAGAACTTAGGGCACTAATAACTTTGTGAGCCCACCCATGAGAAGGGACACTTACTGGATCCCGTCCTCACTAATGCGACAACCATCACCACTAAGTCTCCCCTGATCCTCCCATGGACGGACCACTTTCTCGTCCCTATCTCCTGGGAAACACCCACCACCAACCCCCAAAGTACTAAAATTCAGATCACCGACAGACGGTGGCACAAACTCGCACCTGGGGAATGGGCCGCCGCTCTGGCAGAGTCCACTCCTGAGCTCGCCATTGATCCTGCCATAGCCGATAAGCAATTTAACAAATGGATCACCTCTTCTCTTGATGCACTCATCCCTAAAACTTCCTCCTTCAAACATCCCAAAAGAGTAGCCTCGGCTCTATGGTACACTCCAGAGCTTAAAGCCCTGCGCCAAGAGTGCAAGAGAACGGAACGCTCCTGGAGGAAAGACAAATCGGAAATAAACAAAGATATTTATTCTACCTCTCTCTTAAATTATAAAACCGGCATCCGAAAAACCAAAAGCGCGTTCTTCCAGGAAAGAATAGAGAAAGCAGTATGCTCCAGCAAGGAATCCTATGCCATCTTAAAAGATCTCCTGAAAACCCCAGTGCCCGGACCAAGACATTCCACAGACCCCATAGCTGACCAGACTAAATGCCAACAATTGGCTGATTTCTTTCATGGAAAAATCCAAAAAATTCTCGATTCAATTCCCCCCCTGATCCCGGGCGAGGAAAACGATCCCCCGAACCCCCGACACCCAGCTGTCTTTCCTCTTGGGGTCAAGTTACGACCGAAGAAGTGGGAAACACGTTAATATCCATAAAAAGCGGCTCTCCCAGGGATCCCGCCCCGCTTCGAATTCTTAAGGAGGTAGCTCCCACGATCAACCCCCCGTGACTCATCTGATCAACACCTCACTCCAACAGGGAGTTGTACCCCCGAGCTGGAAGGCGGCGGTCGTGAAAGCTCTGTTAAAGAAACCCTCCCTCGACCCCGAAAACCTGGCTAACTATAGGCCCATCTCCCTACTCCCAGGAATCAGCAAGATTGCTGAAAAACTGGTTAATAAAAAACTTTAGCAGTTCCTGGAGGTCAACAACATACTAAAAAGTTCCCAGACGGGCTTTCGTCCAGGGCAGGGCACGGACATCGCCCTCCTGGCAGCGGTTGAGGAGGCCAGAGCGCTACTGGATGGAGGAGGATCAGTGGCAGTGATCCTCCTCGACCTAAGTGTGGCCTTCGATACCGTCAACCACCAACTTCTCATCAAAAGACTCAAGGGAGCTGGTGTAGAGGGCTCTGCCCTAGCCTGGCTTGCATCCTTCCTGGCTCAACGGACCTATCAGATCTGGGAGAACAACGCCCGCTCCTCCGAAATTCCCCACAATGTGGCGTGCCTCAGGGCTCCTCCCTGAGCCCCACATTATTTAATATCTATATGTCCACATTGGAGGAGGTCATCATCCCATTCGGAGTGAGCGTCGTCAGTTACGCCAACGACACACAACTGGTTGTATCACTATCCCACCCCAGACAACAACCAGCAGACCTATTTAATTGCCTTGCGCAGGTTCATCGCTGGATGAACACCTCAGCCCTAAAATTAAATGGGTCAAAAACGGAGGTTCTGCTCCTCGGCCCGAAAGGACTCACACTTTCCCCGAACATCTGGCCAGCCTGTTTGGGCCCTCCCCCCGAACCTAAAGAAGAAGTAAAGAGTCTGGGAGTGTGGCTTGACACTGACCTCTCGTTTACCGTGCAGGCAAAGAAAGTGGCCGGGACTTGTTTCGGACTCCTGAAATCGTTGAGGAAAGTCCTGCCCCTCCTGCCCACCAACTCCCAAAAGTTGCTAATTCAAGGCCTAATAATCTCGAGGCTTGACTATAGCAATGTGATATACCTGGGCGCCCCCGAGGCGACTCTGAATAAACTTCAGAGAATTCAGAACACCGCGGCCCGGATTCTCACAAATACCCCTGCCAGAGCTTCGGCCAAACCGGCCCTAAAACTCCTCCACTGGCTCCCCATTAGAGAGCGGGTCAAATTCAAGGCCCTGTGTCTAGCTCACAAACTACGACAAAATCAAGGCCCCCCTGTCCTTAAGAAACTTATCACCCCCTACAAATCCTTAAGACCCCTCCGCTCGGACACGGAAAACCTCATTGCTATCCCCAGATTCAAGAAAGCCCGGTCAGGAGGAAGACGTTTCTCAGTCCATACCGCACGACTTTGGAACTCACTCCCCCGAGTCCTGCGACTCGAACCACAATATCTCCGCTTCAGGAAACAGCTCAAAACCCACCTCTTTCCTCAGTGAATCACCTTTGGCCTTTACCCTGTTCTTCCGTGCCCCTCTCCCCGTCCTCTTCCTTCTCCTCCTCTTCCTCCCCTGTCCCACTGAACTTAGGAGATAGGATCTTTTAGCGCTGGGATACCCCCGGGTGACTACGCGCTCTACAAATAAATAATAATAATAATAATAATAACAATGATGAACATAAAACACAGACACCTGGAGGGGTGGCAAGATGTATTTACCCAGTCATACCCTGGACGTGAGATTTTTGTAATAGTTTCACTTATGCTCTGAAGGCAAGTCGCTCTGGAGTAGTGACCTGAAGCTCAATCCTGGACATGAAAGAGCCTACGGATGTTTTGGGAAGTATTCCTAACCGGGCAAACACGTTCTGGTCCGGGTGTGTTAATGGCAGGAGCATTGAGCCCAGTCAATCCGCCAGAATCTTGCCTAGAATCTTACAATCAGCGCAACGTTATTGGCCTATATGAAGTCCGCTGCATCACGTTTTGCTCAGGCTTCAGAATTGAGACTATGAGAGATTCCCGCAACGAGCCAGGCAGTTCTTTCTCCTCTAGCACTGCCTCGTACATGTCTACCAATTTTGGTGAAGGTGCTATCGTATTCTAGAGGTAGGCCGTCTTTCCCGGGCTCTTTGTTCTGGGCTAGGGCCTGAATTGCATGCTTCACCTTTCGAGGGTGTGATGGCTGCCTCGAGGAGAGCCTTGTCCTCGCTCGGAGTTTGGGTATTTTGAGGGGCGTTAAGGAGTAGTTGACCTGCTCTTGACAGCCCTGTTCTGGGCTCTTGTATATCGTTATGTGGTGGTCCTGGAAGAGCCATAGGGTATTCGACTAGGAAGTGGCCACCTGCCAGCAGGGCCCACGATCTCAGTAATTGGTCGCGTGTCCTGGTTCTGGCGGGCTAGCCAGGTGAGATGTGTCCCTGATCTGTCCCTCTCCCTATGCCTCCGGAGTGCTTATAGCTTAAAGTTGTATTTTCGTAGGTCTGCCAAAACTTCTGCAACTTGGGTTGGGGTCACCGAGCCCACGTCTGCCGCCCTGGTCACCCCCGCTAGCTCTGGTTCAGCTTTCTGCAAGCTTCGGCCTAGTGTCTGGCAGAATCCCGCTATCTGCCTGATGCAGGCCCCCATGAGGACTACCTTGAAGGCTTCCCACTCTAGTGTCCTAGTGGATGCCTTATTGGCATTATTTGCAAAATATTCTTCAATACTGTTTGCTTGGTTGTGGCGGAAGAGTGGGTCTTCCAAGCATTCCTGCTGCAGTTTCCAGGTGGAGACTGGTGGGTGGGGTGGCCGCAATTGGAGGCTTAGAAGATCTGCGTTGTGATCAGAGACCACGTGTCATAAGTAATCTACTTGCCAGGCCATGGGGAGTATTGTTGGCGAGCACAGGAACCGTTCGAGGCGCACCTGTAGATTATGGTGTATCGAGTGGAAACAATATAGCCTAGTAGATGGGCTTCGGTTCCGCCATACATCTGTTAAAGACCAATGCTGTGCCCTTGATCAGAATTGCTCCATTTATGCTTTTGCAAAGGTGCCTGCGTTCGAGGGGGGGGGGGGGAGTGTGACCCGTCTAGGGATACATCCAGCACGCAGCTGTAGTCCCCCCCCCCCCCCTTCCTAGTACCAAAGGCGATGCTGTGAATTGTGCCAGGATTGCTGATAGAGAGTCCCAGAACTTCCCCTGGTCAGTGTTTGGGGCGTAAATATGACCTAAGAGTAGGGGTTGGCCGTCTAGGAGCCCTTCTATGAAGGCATGCTGCCTCTCTTTGTCCACCCGCTTGACCGGTTTCCTTAAACTGGATCCCCGGCCTTATCCACATCACCTCTCCACGTGCAAATGCAAAGTATGTGATAGCACAGAAAGTGCCGCGCCAGTGCTTTTGCACTTGTTCCAATTCGACCTTTGTGAGGTGTCTCCTGCAACAGTACTATCTGCGCTTTCTGGAGCTTGGCATAGGAGTAAACTGCATATGTTTTACGCGCTGTGTGCATTCCCGGAACATTTAGGGACAAGATACTAATGTCTGCCGTTATTGGCGTTATTGGCCAGCCTAAGTTTGTCCCGAGGTTGGGGGCATGGGCTTGGGGTATCTTGCGCTGATCCTACCCCTCGTCCCCTATTGTGTGATGCCGTCAAATGAAGATGCTCGTCCTGGGTGGGATTACATTCGTGGGGCTATCTAAAAAGAAGTTCAAACTTTTCGAGGGGACTGTGCCCCAACTTTGCAGACATATCGCAACTGGCTATACGCCAAACTATGCATGGAGTCAGCGACCGGGCTTTGGTGTTTTTGGTCCGGTCGCTGGGAGGTTCTTTTCCCTTTTTGGCGCATCGTCGTGGTACTTGTATGTTAGGGGGTCGTCCAACGCATGAAGGTCCATTCAATCAAACAATGCCCTCGGGTCAGTGAAGAACTTAGTGTCCCCGTCATATATGATCTTTAGGCGGGCGAATATTGGCCCCCCTTCCAGCAGAGCATCTGTTTTGCCTCCAGGAAAGAAGCCTGTTGTTGTTGTTGCAGTGCCCTAGAATTGTCCGGGAGGATCATCACTCGTTTGTCTTCCACCTGAAGTGGCCCATGTGGCCTGGCTGCTCTCAGCACCACGTCCCTGTCCCAAAAGTGGAGCAGCTTTAGGAGAAGTGGTTGTGGGGCATCCCGGGAGGAGGCTGTCGAGCTGGAACCCTGTGGGCTCTCTCCACTGAAAAGAAGGGTGTGAGTTTGGTGTCTGGGGTGAATGATTTGAGCCGTGTCTCTATGAACTTCACCGGTTTGGATCCTTCAGCCCCTTCCGGCAGGTTGGTCACTTAGATGTTGCTTTGTCGTGACCGCCCTTCTAGGTCGTCTGCTCTCTGCTCCAGCCTGTTGATACAAATTTTAAGGTCCTGCATGGCTTCCTCCTGTGACTTAGCTAACGGCTGATGGGTGGCAATGGCCATCTCACCATCCGTTACTCTATCGGCTAGTTTACAGTGGTCATCTCGTAACAGACCGAGGTCTGAACACAGGGTCCTATACCTATTCTCCATTGTGACCCATGACTATTGCCGCTAGTACTTTGTCCAGCTTGTCGGACATCGACTGCAAGGCAGTCTGCTCGGCTGCTGTGGGCTGATCGAGGATCATCGGGGGTGGACGCCGGTCAAGGGCTGGTGTCTGCGATCCTGTGGTAGGGCGTAGGCACTCCATAATGTATCCGGTGGCGTGGCGGGATCACTCCCCTACGTGTCACCCGGAAAGGACCGGTGATGTTGATCGTTTGTGGCAGGAGACGGGTCACCAATGTTAACCCCTGGGGAGTCTTTCCGCTTTGTGTCCACTGGTGCGGCGGACCCAACCCCCTCTGAGGCAGTAGCCCCCAGACTATCAGAGGTGGTGGAGGCGTTGGAGTCTTTAGTTTTATAGCGGCTCAGTAGGCCTTCATAACAGATTTTCCCTCCTGCATGCTTGACCCTCTGTCCGACAGCATTTGGACGAGATGAAATTATGTCTTGATTGGAGATATCCCTGTTGCAACAATCCCTGGAGTTAAATAGTGCAGTGCCCAGAGGATCCAGCGTCGCTGTTTGCCCTAGGCATCTCGGTCCGTGTCCCACTGGATGCTCATAGTCTCACTTGCGCCTCGCGGCCTGCTGCCGAACACGAACAGTGTGACGTCTGCGGCATGCCGGATCACCTTTGCTGGGCCTATGCCTGCATAGTGTTTAATTAGGCTTTCATATCCCACTTGTGTTCCACTATTTTGAGATGCCGCTTGTATGGCTTGCGACCTGGCTAAGAGTGTTCGCATTGGTCCCATCTTCTGGACCTAGTGCTGCAGTAACTGAGTGCCCTCGCCTCATGGTAGAGCAGTGGTCTCCTGCATCCTGGCCACCTCACTATCGAGTAACCACTCCTCCATGTGTGCCTCTTGGACAGGAGTCAAACAGCGAGGCAACCTTGGAGTGCTGTACCACCTCCGAGTGGGTCCTGACTTCTTGCTCCGCTGTGAAGTTGTAATGGCTTTCTGGGGCCCTCGGCTCTCACCTACTCCGTCCTTCGGGTGATCCCCCAGAGGTAGCCTCAGCCATGGGTCGCACTGCCGCCCCGGCGGCACCGATCTGGGCTAGCCCCGGGAGGAGCTCTTATGGTAAAGAGAGCCCGCTCACCACCCCCTCATGTAGGGCCAACCGCTGTCTCCTGGCTCCCAGTCGGTTGAGCGCCAACCCCCAGGTGGTGGAAGCGTCCCCCACTGGGCTTTAGTTTTGGAAGGGGGGCGAGCCTGCCCTCTCTCCCCTCTCCTTATGGTGACCAAGTGTCTCGCTGCCCAGGTTTCTTGGGTCGCTTGTTGGGTCGCACACTGGTGCGCCTCCGTCCTCGGCACTACATGACTTGTGGATCGCACCTCGTCTCCTCTGCCGTCAGCGGTTTGTCCATGGAGCCTGGCCTGAATTAGATTCTGGGAGGCCCTAGAGGGCCCTGGTGGTCCTCAGTCTGGATGTTGAGGAGGGATTCCTCATTCACATGGGCCTCTCTGCCGGCCCCAAGTGTTCATCATCGACTGCGGGGTTGCCCAGCAGCTAGCCGGGGAACAGGTTCGTTCTCACCAACTCTGTTTCTGCGCCTCCCCTGCCCGCTCCTCACCTCAACTCTCCCTGTGGCAGTGGCCCAGCAACAGCAGCCGTTGCGCGGTGTCAGGTCCAGGCTAGGGTCCCGCTTCGTTCCGAGCCAGTGTATCACAGCTACTCGCGGCTCACCTCTACGACTATCGGGCTTCCCATCTGATGTCCGCGATAGCTGCCATTTTGGGAGAGCAGCCACAAGGCTGAGTCTCTTCAGATCTTGCAATGTAGCCTCTCATCGTTCTTGCTTGCGGTCTCTGGTTGCTTGTGGGAGTTCGATAGCAGGTAGACACCGTTCAATTCCCCTGTTGGGCTCGTCTGATTAGGATGATTGCAGATTTTGCGGGCCTGTGCAGGGAGCTCTACTCTGGCACGTCCGCCATCTTGGCTGGCTTAGCCACGCCCCGCTTGTTTCTTTTCCTTTAATGTCTTCAATCGTTTATAACAGTTCCTCAAGGTGGTTTATGTGAGCTTGTGTCTTGGAAGCAAAAAGTGTGATATGCTTTCTCCTAGTCGTTGGTTCCTGCCAAGTAAGTCCATTCTGGTGCAGCGTATTTTCAATGTTGTATCATTGCTCTTTTTGACCTTCTTACTGAATGTCCATCATCATCAGTGTCACTCTGTTCAAAATGACTAGAGACTTCGATAACAGTTGGGGGTACTCTGCATTCTGTCAGAATGTGCCTCAAGCTGTCGGTTCTGCTGTGCCAATGTTCTCCATTAATCACTTGCATTTCAGTTGCACTGTTTGCATCAACTACGTCAGTTTTTCACCTTGTCAGCTCTTCCTCTCTGTGTCCCTCAGTACCGAATAGAGCTGACTCTCTCGGACCCTTGTTCGAATCAGTGCTTCGTGACCCAGTAGCTGTAGCCCCCTGTACTGTTTGACTGACCTGAATCAGGTGTATCATTGTAACCACTGGTACATTTGCTTTAGATACTGCATCTCCAAGGGGACATGGGACTCGGCGAGTATGGGCAGCGTGTACCTAATTACGGAGACCACCACATTTGACAGCATTTGTGTTCCAAACACAACTTTGTACGTGTTTCATGACCAGGACGAGTCACTGGGACTGAGGTTATGGCATTGCTCCTGTTGAGACACAGAACATACCACATCAGCCAATACTTTACAGTAATAGAGTACCAAATCATCATTAATGTTCATCTAACTGATTAGCAGACACTGCACGCTGGCTCATAGCTCTCTCCATAACAATTTAGTGTGGGAACTGTCCATTTCTTCTGTCTGGGGTACTTCTTAAACTCATCAACACCAGAGGCAAAGCATCAGGCCATTTTATAGATGTTGAAGCACACTTTCGCCAATCTGGGCTTTGATGTTTCGTTAACCTGTTCAACCACTTCAGATGCTTCTGAGTGGTGCTGAGTGGTGCTGTGGTGGTGCTGAGTGGTGCTGTGGTGGTGCTGAGTGGTACTGTGGTGGTGCTAAGTGATGCTGTGGTGGTTCTGAGTGGTGCTGTGGTAGTTCTGAGTGGTGCTGTGGTGGTTCTGAGTGGTGCTGTGGTGGTTCTGAGTGGTGCTGTGGTGGTTCTGAGTGGTGCTGTGGTGGTGCTGAGTGGTGCTGTGGTGGTGCTGAGTGGTGGTGCTGAGTTATAATGTGGTGGTGCTGAGTGATGCTGTGGTGGTGCTGAGTGATGCTGTGGTGGTGCTGAGTGATGCTGTGGTGGTGCTGAGTGATGCTGTGGTGGTGCTGAGTGATGCTGTAGTGGTGCTGAGTGATGCTGTGGTGGTGCTGAGTGATGCTGTGGTGGTGCTGAGTGATGCTGTGGTGGTGCTGAGTGATGCTGTGGTGGTGCTGAGTGATGCTGTGGTGGTGCTGAGTGATGCTGTGGTGGTGCTGAGTGATGCTGTGGTGGTGCTGAGTGATGCTGTGGTGGTGCTGAGTGATGCTGTGGTGGTGCTGAGTGATGCTGTGGTGGTGCTGAGTGATGCTGTGGTGGTGCTGAGTGATGCTGTGGTGGTGCTGAGTGATAATGTGGTGGTGCTGAGTGATGCTGTGGTGGTGCTGAGTGATGCTGCGATGGTGCTGAGTGATGCTGCGGTGGTGCTGAGTGGTGCTGAGTGGTGCTGTGGTGGTGCTGAGTGATGCTGCGGTGGTGCTGAGTGATGCTGCGGTGGTGCTGAGTGGTGCTGTGGTGGTGCTGAGTGGTGCTGTGGTGGTTCTGAGTGGTGCTGTGGTGATTCTGAGTGGTGCTGTGGTGATTCTGAGTGGTGCTGTGGTGATTCTGAGTGGTGCTGTGGTGGTTCTGAGTGGTGCTGTGGTGGTTCTGAGTGGTGCTGTGGTGGTTCTGAGTGGTGCTGTGGTGGTGCTGAGTGGTGCTGTGGTGGTGCTGAGTGGTGCTGTGGTGGTGCTGAGTGATAATGTGGTGGTGCTGAGTGATGCTGTGGTGGTGCTGAGTGATGCTGTGGTGGTGCTGAGTGATGCTGTGGTAGTGCTGAGTGATGCTGTAGTGGTGCTACGTGATGCTGTGGTGGTGCTGAGTGATGCTGTGGTGGTGCTGAGTGATGCTGTGGTGGTGCTGAGTGATGCTGTGGTGGTGCTGAGTGATGCTGTGGTGGTGCTGAGTGATGCTGTGGTGGTGCTGAGTGATGCTGTGGTGGTGCTGAGTGATAATGTGGTGGTGCTGAGTGATGCTGTGGTGGTGCTGAGTGATGCTGCGGTGGTGCTGAGTGGTGCTGCGGTGGTGCTGAGTGGTGCTGTGGTGGTGCTGAGTGGTGCTGTGGTGGTGCTGAGTGGTGCTGTGGTGGTGCTGAGTGGTGCTGTGGTGGTGCTGAGTGATGCTGTGGTGGTGCTGAGTGATGCTGTGGTGGTGCTGAGTGATGCTGTGGTGGTGCTGAGTGGTGCTGAGTGATGCTGTGGTGGTGCTGAGTGATGCTGTGGTGGTGCTGAGTGATGCTGTGGTGGTGCTGAGTGATGCTGTGGTGGTGCTGAGTGATGCTGTGGTGGTGCTGAGTGATGCTGTGGTGGCGCTGAGTGGTGCTGTGGCTTTGCTGAGTGGTGCTGTGGCTTTGCTGAGTGGTGCTGTGGCTTTGCTGAGTGGTGCTGTGGCTTTGCTGAGTGGTGCTGTGGCTTTGCTGAGTGGTGCTGTGGCTTTGCTGAGTGGTGCTGTGGCTTTGCTGAGTGGTGCTGTGGCTTTGCTGAGTGGTGCTGTGGCTTTGCTGAGTGATGCTGTGGCTTTGCTGAGTGATGCTGTGGTAGTGCTGGGTGATGCTGTGGTAGTGCTGAGTGATGCTGTGGTAGTGCTGAGTGATGCTGTGGTAGTGCTGAGTGATGCTGTGGTAGTGCTGAGTGATGCTGTGGTAGTGCTGAGTGATGCTGTGGTAGTGCTGAGTGATGCTGTGGTAGTGCTGAGTGATGCTGTGGTGGTGCTGAGTGATGCTGTGGTGGCGCTGAGTGATGCTGTGGTGGCGCTGAGTGATAATGTGGTGGTGCTGAGTGATAATGTGGTGGCGCTGAGTGATAATGGGGTAGCGCTGAGTGGTGATGTGGTGATGCTGAGTGGTGCTGTGGTGGCGCTGAGTGATGCTGGGGTGGCGTTGAGTGATGCTGGGGTGGCGCTGAGTGATGCTGGTGGTGCTGTGGTGGTGCCGAGTGGTGCTGTGGTGGTGGCGAGTGATAATGTGGTGGTGCCGAGTGATAATGTGGTGGTGCCGAGTGATAATGTGGTGGTGCCGAGTGATAATGTGGTGGTGCCGAGTGATAATGTGGTGGTGCCGAGTGATAATGTGGCGGTGCCGAGTGATAATGTGGTGGTGCCGAGTGATAATGTGGTGGTGCCGAGTGATAATGTGGTAGTGCCGAGTGATAATCTGGTAGTGCCGAGTGATAATCTGGTGGTGCCGAGTGGTGCTGTGGTGGGGTGGTGCTGAGTGCTGCTGTGGTGGTGCTGAGTGCTGCTGTGGTGCTGAGTGATGCTGTGGTGGTGCTGAGTGATGCTGTGGTGGTGCTGAGTGATGCTGTGGTGGTGCTGAGTGGTGCTGTGGTGGTGCTGAGTGACTTATACTGTTGTAGCTTCAAGGCAAGCATTGAAGCATCTTCTTTAATGGGGGCGGGGCATCAAGTCAGAGGAGTTTGAGTGTTTTAAAAGATCATTAAATAAAAATAAAGGAGACACCACATAGAGTAACCAAAATCCTAAATGCTCAGGAGGTTCCTGAATTAGAAATTTGTGGCTAGGAGGGGAGGGGTACATAGACCGAGAACTAGACGGGAGGCCTTGTAAGGTGAAGGAAGCTCACCACTGCAAAGCAGAGGCCCATCCGTGTTTACAGACAGCTAAGCTTAGGAAAAACGTTGAAGCGGGTAATGTACACCTCATGAAAGATCAACAGATTTTACTTAAGGAGTGGTGACTGTTTGAATCGGAGGCCAAAAAAACTAGGGTTAAATAATTTTAACAAGCGCAAAAGACACTCAGGATACTTAAAAGCGGCCGCAAAATTAAATTAAAAGTGGCCGGGAAATGCTCTCGGCTTTGCAGGGGGCGCATTCCTTTGAAGTGTGAAGCAGGGGGTGGAGAGCGGATCCCTTTGAAGTGAAGCTCTCGACATTGCTGTGGTGGGTCTGATGCAATGATGCGAGGCAGGCAACTCGTAGAGCAAATGGAAAGCACGTGCACGGGCACATATACTCGGCGCAATCCGCCTAGTTTGGCTTTTGTGGATCCAACTCTATAAGTCTCGACATCTGCAATGCGCAAGCGCATTGGCAGAGGTCGAGACCTAATGACTAAATAAATGGATGCTTCCCCTCACATTAACCCTTGCTTCTGGTTTGCACTGCGCCGAAATGACTGACGAAAAAGGTCTCTTGATTAGCCATCTCAGTCTCAACCAAATGGGTCAAATTGAGCATTTCTAACAATTGAATTGAAATTGGCTATCTTTCATTTCCACAAGCTGATATCATGTTCACCACCTACAGCTATGCTGGTTTTGACTTTGGTGGCACAAGACGTGTTGTGAAAAAAAAAAACAAAGGCCTTTCTCTAAGTGTAAATGGGGACCATCTTATATTGAAATCCTCAACGCCACCAGGCATCCTAGTCCTACCTACAAGATCACACTGGATTCCTCGGACAAGACAATACTGGAATGGTTGGAAAACCTCTGGAAACAAAAACACATGACTTCCATATCCGAGTAATTCGCAGCTTTGTCTGCCCCTGTCTCCGAATCTGCAGTATGACCATGTTGAGCATCAAAAATGGTGCGAAAGCACAACTTGTGAGTGAAGTCTACTTATGTATACACGTCAGTCAGTCTTGCCTGGGAGAGTGTCCGTCTCCAAATGAGAAGCAGCAAGAGGTTATGCTACAGCCTATTTAAGTGTAAACAGGGCCAGAAGATGTCTGTTCAACATCCATTTGTTGCCTCATCTCTCCGGTATAGAATTGCCAGATCTGTTTAGCCGAAGAGCCACGTCTTGAGGGTCCTCCTGAAAAGTGTTCAGGGTGGGGGATCGTCTGATGTCTGCCGGTAGCTCGTTCTAGGTCTTGGCTGCAATGTGAGAGAAGGATCTTACGCCTGCTCTGACTCTGTGGATGCGCTGGGTTTCTGCCAGTGCGCGGTTGGAGGATCGGAGGTTTCTTTTGGGTACGAGGAAGTTGATTCTGTTGAGGTTTTTGGGTCCGTTGTTGTGTAGGCATTTGTAGGCGTGAGTGAGGATTTTGAAAGTGACTCTTTTCTCCACGGGGAGCCAGTGGAGACTTCGTAGGTGTTGGCTGATGTGTTCATGTCTGGGGATGCCAAGGACAAGTCTGGCGGCGGTGTTCTGTATTGTCTGGAGTTTGCGGAGCAGAAACTTGTTGATGCCGGCGTAGAGTGCGTTTCCATAGTCCAGTCTGCTGGTGATGAGTTTGTGGGTGACTGTCTTCCTTGACCTCTTGAAGATAGGCTCCTGGATGGGTATATGCCACGAAAAGCAATTTCTCTGACTTACTAAATATTGATCAACCTCTTGCCAGATCCCCTTCCGCAACTCCGTGACAGGTGGGAGAGGGACTTGTCAGGCTAAAGGAGGAGGAGTGGTAGGAGGCACTGCCATCGCCAAAGGAGGAAGCAATATACTCTAAATTGAAGTTAGTGCAGTTGAAAATATTGCACAAAATATAAGTTACGGCCCGCCTTAGTCAAGATGGGATATAGAAAAGACCCTAATTGCAAAAGACAATGTGGCCAGGAGGGTACATTCCTATATATTATACTGGAGTGCTGTCGTCCTTTGCATGGGGGAAGTCCTGGGAGAGAAACTAACACAGAGTACAAATGCTGTTTGTTAAATGTGTACGGGCCAATAGATTTGGGCAGTAAAGAGAGAACATGGGTGTCGCTGGGTGAGATGGTTGCCAAGAGAAATATAGCAAGGGAATGGGCCCCTCATTTTTTCAAAAACTAGAAAAATATTCATGAACGCCTGAGCCTTATCAAGGATCGTTAAATTATTCACCGGCTCAACTTCTGACTTGCTAATTCTCCGTTACGGGTCTACTGGAAACTGTTGAATACATATGTCTATTCAAGGACAAGCATTGACCTGCTTTATCTGACCTCTCAGTATTCTATTATCCATTAGGGTCTAAAGAAGGTAGATACAATTTTAACTCTGAACGCTCTGTTGAATGTGACCCCACCATTTTGTCTATGAATTATTTTAATGAAGAGATAGACACCCCCATTTAGGAGTTCATCACTTACCCTTTCCTGTAAACCCAAAGTAAAGGGAAATCTTCAAAGGACATTGGATTAGGAAGGTAGCTGAGCATGCAGGTCCCAACCCTTTTGGAAACAAGTTCCATAGCATCCACCACATCAAGAGCTGACATCGGATTTGCCTTGCAGGCATTTCAACACTTAAAGCAGCCCATCACAGGGCGGCAGTATCGTTCAAATCTCACCAACACGCCTAATAGATCCCACTATTATTTTTTTGCCTCTGTCCACCTGAACTGAGAAAGCCAGTGGTAACACATGGCTCTGTAGAGAATGTAAGGGAAAACACACGTCTTTTACTACCATGGCAGAGCTTTAACCAGCCCCAGAGTGCTGATAGCAGTTGCTAGGCTGCGGGAAACTCAACTCAACTGCCAGTTTCCTTGTCAGTGCCTTCCGGTCATTTTCAGTTCCACATGAGTGTGTAGACAAGAAAATTAGGTGACGGATGTGGCCCTGACCTCTCATCCGTTTATCCCCAACTACTGATCCTGCTGCACCAGTGCGATGCAGTGCCAGTCTTAGCTGCTCACAAGGAACCATGATTGCCCTTCTTCCCCGGCACAGACCTAGCAGTGATGCTGTGATCTCCACAGTATTGTCTTAGTTGAGATACAAAGTGCAGCCTGAAAGGAAAGTGAGCAAGAAACATTAAATCAGAGGAATCTACTCTGGTTTATGGGTCTAAATTAGGAGGCATGCCTTTCAAAAGCCAGAGAAAGAAGGTATGGAGTGGAGTGGAGGGGTGGGTAAGAAGCTGAGACCTGATGCTTCACATGAAGACGTTTTCGTAGACACAAAATCACTGACAGGTAGGGCATGGCCATCACTAGAATGTGGGCCGTGGCCAGCACTGGAACAATGAAGTCTCTCTAGCAGATGGCTCATGCTCCGACTCCAAGAAAACAAATGTAATGAGGCACTAACCAGCGACTATAACCTGATGTCTTGGAGTAGATTGACCTTGCCAGGCAGAGAGTAAAAACATGGGGAGAGTGGCCAGAATTGGATCGCTGCTGATGTGAAAGAACTCTGCATGCAGGGCAGCCATCTTGCATGCCTCACAGAACGATGTTTCCTAAGACGTAGCCGTGTCGCAGGACTGGCAAGCCCTCTCTGTGGGCCCTGTGAGCCAGATAGGATAGGCAGAAGATGCCATGTTAGCACAAGCGGGTCTCTACAGCTTTGTCCTGGCGGACACCATATAGCAATGTGGGCATTTGACTGCAGGCAACCACCACACTGGGCAAGATTGAAAGAGAAGCCCAGCTCCGATGCAAGGCAACAGTGTCCCAGTGTGTGGCCTGGGGTGCCTACTGTCCAGTGACCCCGCTTCCTCTGAATGATCTCACGGCGTGTGCTTAAGATCTCCAGATCTGAGCCTGAGGGTAGATGTTTGATAGAGTGCGCTGTGTGATGCAGAGGGCAGCTATTGAGGTGAGGCAATGACTGGTGACATTATAAAAGGGTTTACATAGTGGCTTAACTTCTGTGTGCTTCTAAACGTAGGCCTTCGAAGGCATAGAACTGGATAATAGGGCCAACCACAGGGACACTTGAAGAAACTGGACCAGATGAAGGCCCAACGTGGCCTCCGATCCTGCAGGTAGACTGGAAGTAAAAAGCAGTTGAAGCCCTACGGAGACTCTTTAAATGGCTATCTAGAAACAAAGCTTCCTTACACTATTCACAAAGGAGCACCTGCTCACATGTCTAGCAGATTTGGAAGACAAATGGACCTTCACACTGGTATGTCATTATATTGGGCAACTTGAACTTAAAAGCTATTACAGTGACGGGAATGCATGTGTCAAAAATGTAGCAGGAATTCCACCTTACTTGATTACTTAGCATCAATTTGTATTTATTCAGTATTTATATTTATTAAGCGCGACATTCATCCCGAGGAACATTAAGGCGATAGGAAAGTGTCATCCTGATATGGCAATTGCAAACCGTTTCATGGGAGGGGCTTAAGCCAGGCTGGCAGTAGGAGCATCAGTTAAGTTCTAGGGAACATCTCTGTTTTTAGTTTCTTTTTAAAGGGCAAATATTTGTCTGTTATGCGAAGTTCCAATGGAAGTTCGTTCCAGTGAACGGCCGTCAGTTTGGAAAAGGAACTGCCTCCTGCACTGACCCTCTTGGTCTGTTTTATCTTGGCCATGGCCTGATGGCAGGCTCTCACGTTTTGTGAGGGAGTATAGAATTCTATGTTATTGTGCAAGATGTGGGGACCACGTTTATGTAGCACTCTGTGTGCATAACATAGGAGCTTAAACTTAGCCCTTTGGGGTACGGTCAGCCAATGCAATTCCCTCAAACTTTCAGATGCCGAGCTGTATTTGCTTTTATTGCAAACCAGTCTAGCAGTAGCATTTTGGACCACTTGAAGTCGGGAAAAGAGGTACTCTGGCATACCCACGTATAGCGCATTCCCGTAGTCAAGTCTGTTTGAAAATAGAGCATGGGTGATGGACTTTCTGCAGTTCAGAGGGATCCAAGCAAACAATCTTCATAATAGTTTCTATGTAGTAAAGCTCTTAACTCACATTGCTCGGACTTGGTCCTGCATTGTCAGTACATTGTTAATGAGTATGCCCACATTTTTAGCCACTCGCTTAGGTTCCATGGCAGCTCCTAACTGCCAGGGCCACCAGGTGTTGTCCCAAACGAGGTGTGCTCTTCCAAAAAGCAAGATCTCAGATTTTCCAGCATTCAGTTTCAAGCAGTGTTCCATCATCCAGGTTGCTGTTTCTGCGAGCCAGTTAATTAAATAGTTTTGGTAACCTCATGCGTTTCTTCAAAGACAATTAGTAGCGGAGTGTCATCTGCATAAGAGTAGATATCGAAACCCCATTTCCTGCTAATCGCTGCTAAGGAGGAAACATAAACATTGAAAAAGTAATTGATAGTTTTTGAGTGGGAAAAAAAGGGGCCCATTTGGATTTTTTTGTGTTGTGTTTAGTAGGAAAGAGGAGAACCACTGAAGCTTTTGAGTGTATTCCTTTTTCGTGTAAGATCCGCAGCAGGTGGTCATGAGATACAGTATCAAAAGCCGCTGTTAGATCTAAAAGGATCAGTGTAGCAGCTTTATCTTGGTCCACCAAGGATCTAATGTTGTCTGATACAGTGAGTAGGGTGGCTTCTGTATTGTTGGAAGCTCTAAAACCGGTCTGAAAGGGATCTAAAAGTTCGATATTTAAAAAAACAATGACCAGTTGTTTATTGACCAGTTTCTCAAGTACTTTAGATAGATATCGTAGTTGAGATTGGCCGGTAGTTTGCCGGATCATAGATTTCTAAGCCAGCTTTCTTTAGCAGTGGCAATACTATGGTTTCCTCCCATAAAGCTGGGAAAGGAGCTGAATCTACAGATTTTTTGAAGATGCTGGTGACATGAGGGCTGAGGACTGATACAAGTCTTGAGAAAATAATGTAAGGACAGGGGTCAAGCGGGGATCCTGCTTTAACCTCAGTCATGGCTTTTGCAACCTGTTCTTCCGAGAAAGGGGCCAGATTGCTTAAGTAAACCTGTGCTTTAGGGTGTGGTGCTAATGTTTCCCAGTCTGTGTTATTAGAGGTAGGCTGGCTATTGAAGGAGGAGTAGCTTTCCAAGACTTTATAGGTGAAGAAGCTGTTGATTAACTCACAATTGTCGGTTATAGGAGTCAAAGTATGGGACATACTAGTTGGTTTGCAGAGTTCTCTCTTTTTTTATATAGTTCTTTAGATGAGTTGCAGTTATCTTCTATTCTTTTTACGGCAATGTGGCAGCTTTTCAGCACCCCTTTATAGATCCGTCTATCATTGCTTTCGGTGGATAATCTCCACTTGTGTTCCAGATATTTACATCTCCTTTTTAATAGTTTTAGTTCTGATGAGTACCATTTCTCTGATTTGTTTTCCTGCAAGATTTGCTTTCTAGTTTAGGAGCGCACTGATACAGTGCGTTGGTAATCTCATTGTGCAGTCGTTCCGCCTCTGCCTGGGTAGAGAGTGTTCTAGCGATGCTTGGGTTGCATGGGGAAAAGTGTGCAGTGAACAAATCAGGGGTGATAAGATTACATGGTCTTTTTACTGTTGCTGGTAGTGTGGTAATTTGGGTTGGCTTAATTGGGAGGTTAAAAGAAAAGGAAATTAGGGAATGGACAGTCCAGGACAGAGGTGTAACTTCGGAGACTTCAATAGTCTCTATGTTGGAGGACAAAAGGTCTAGTGTGTGCCTGGCCCTCTGTGTTGGCCTTTTTATCCATTGTTTTAGCTGCAGTATCTGCATTTGATTTTCCAAGTGTTTGGCCCCCGGATCCGTAGAATTTTCAAAATGGACGTTGAAGTCATCCACATCTGAAAGAGACACGTTAGTGATAGATTCCTTACCTTAGAATATCCCCAGGCGTCAGACTGGATCCGGAAAGTTTTTTGTCAGCAGCACCCCTGCACGTCGGAAGGTGGCGTCATGCGGGTCCGCATCCGTCGCTGGCGTCGTATGCGCCAAGATGATGCCACGGAGACTACTTAGGTGCCACCCATGCATGCTGATGCCAGTTCTTTCTATTTCTGCTCCAGCAAGCGCAGATCTGGTTAGAGCGGGGCCAAGCGCTGTACGATGTCGGTGGCCGACCCCATGGAGTCTGTCTGTACTGTCTGGAGACTCCCGGTCATGTTCCGACTGTCTGGCCAAGGCTCCAAAGGTTTTGCGGGAGCGGTCCCAAAAGCTGCTGGAGGCCCGGCAGTCATCTCCGCACCGTTCAAGGTCCAGGGGTCGAACGAGGGATCGACTGCGGGGCCATCACCATCGCTCCTCGGGCTCGAAGTCTGATCACTCCGAATCGGGAAAGACACATCATAAGAAGAAGTCGAAGAAGCATTTACACTTTCCGTTGTCCCCCCATCGGTCTCCGGACGCGGACGAGGCTCCCCAGCGGCTCCGTTGGAGCCTGTGAGTCCTGCGACCTACCCACCTTTTCCAGGTCCGTCGGCAACTCTGGCCCAGGTGCAAGATTTTCTTGCTGCCATGGACCGCCCTGAAGGGTCATCCGCCGGCGGCTCCGGCGCCTCCATTGGCTCTGTTCCCTGCGCCACAATGGGTCCCGTTCGTTCCACCTCCGCCCGTGCCCGGGTTTCCGGGCACTTTTGCTCCAGGTTGGGACCCTAATTGGGACATGGAGCCAGATCAGTGCCATCCGGCGCCGTTCCCGGTACCGTTGGACCATTTGTATTCCCCTATCCCTCACCCCCCTCCCCTTCCTCCACTGCCTGTGCCACGGGCAGTGGAGGAAGGGGACGACTGGGAGGGGTCTGAGGACCCTCTTGCACGACAGTGTGAGTTGAATAGGAGTGGGTGAAGCAGTCGGAGGATGCAGGTGGCCTTGACCTCTCCTCTGAGCCTGGTTTTCTGTCTCCTCCTGCTGTGGCCATGGACTATGGTGCTCAGTAGAGCAGCTGAGGCCCTAGACCTTGATCTGTCTACTGGCACTCTCAAAACCAACCTCCTCACTGAAGTTCTTCAGCCGGCGGCAAGCTCTATGGAGCCTCTGCTTCCGTTTAATGAGGTGTTAACGGATGTGTTGATGGGCACCTGGTCTAGACCAGCCGCAGGGATTCGTGTGGAAAAGAATGTGGCCAATTGTCATCGCCTGTTACTGGGTGACCCTGCTTTTTTAAAGAGTCACCCAACTCCGGAGAGCCTTGTCATCCAGGCCTCCACTTCCCAAAGCGCATTCCCTACCGCCCTGCCGGATAAGGAATCAGAGAAGCTGGAACAGTTTGACAAGAAATAGTTTTCCTCTGCCAGCTTGGGGCTGCGGTCGGTGAACACCTCATGCCTCTTGGGCTGCTACTCTCACACTCTGTGGGACACGGCGGCGCAGACACTGCCTCAGTGTCCGAAGGAGGTTCGGGCAATACTTCACCAAGTTGTTGCTGAGGGGAAGACGCAGCAAAGTTCGCCATTTGGTGTGGGCTGGACACCGTGGACTCAGTGGGTAGGGCGATCTCCACAACAGTGGCCCTTCGTTGCCACGCCTGGTTGCGGTCCACAGGGTTTTCAGGGGATGTTCAGAGTTCCGTCATGGACATGCCCTATGATGGTACTCGCTGGTTTGGCGATAAGGCAGACAGTGCACTGGAGCGTTTCAAGGGCTCTCAGGCTACGGCCAAGCTCTTGGGTCTCTCCACCACGTGCCCGGCCACGTCTGCTTTTCGTTCCTTTCGTGGCCACGGAAGGGGCGCCTCAACACATTTGTTCATCTAGAAGCCTGCGTAGAACCAACCTCAGCGTGGCCGCGGACGTGGTGGCCGCGGCGGCGGCACTGGGGGCCAGCTTGCGGGTCAATCCACCTCCACTCCCGCTGTATCCGCCTCAAAGCATTCCTAGTCTGAGCTTTGGGGTGCACCCTAAACCAGTGGGCGGCAGGGTTCGACATCACCTCCCCCACTTGGACAGGTCGGTGCTGCAAATCGTCCGAAGAGGTCACTCCCTCCCCTTCGAGTCTGCCCTACAACCACGCCACCTCAGTTCCACCGCATGTCGGGAGACCACTTTGCGCTTCTCCAACAGGAAGTCACAGCCCTATTGGCCAAGGGGGTCATTGAGCATGTTCCTGGGCCAGAAGTAGGACGTGGTTGTTATTCCCACTACTTTCTGGTCCCCAAAAAGGAGAAAGGGGGCCTGTTCCCCATCTTAGACCTCAGGAACGTCAATCACTTCCTCTGGAATGAGAAGTTCAAGATGTTGACTCTAGCTCAAGTCTTGGCTGCCTTCGACCCTGGAGACTGTATGGGAGCATTGGACTTCGAGGATACATATTTTCATATCCTTGTCCTGCCGGCCCACAGGCGTTACCTGCGGTTCACGGTATGCCAGTGCCCCACGGGTGTTCACGAAAGTGATGGCGGTGGTCGCAGCTCATCTGCGCAGATTAGGGGTTCCAGTCTTTCCCTATCTCGACGACTGGCTGTTGAAGGCGGGTTCACCCCAGGCAGTCATCTCCCACCTCCAGACTATAGCTGACCTCCTGCATTTGTTGGGGTTCTCCATCAACGTGCTGAAGTCGCACCTGAGTCCCTCTCAGAAGCTCCCCTTCAACGGAGCGGTTCTGGATTCGACGCGGTTTCAGGTTTAACCTCCCGAACAGCGGGTTCGGGATATTCAGGCTCTGATTACCATCTTTCAGCCTTTATCCCGAGTCTCGGTCAGTTTGACTCTGAGGCTTCTGGGGCTGATGGCCTCCTGCATCCTTCTGGTGTATCACGCCAGGTGGTGGATGTGGGCTCTGCAGTGGGACCTGAACTTTCAGTGGGCCCAGCATCAGGGCAACTTGTCCGACCATGTCTTGATCTCGGAGGGCACTGCAAGACAGTTGCAGTGGTGCCTCACGGACCGCGATTGGGTCCGCGGCAGATCCCTCTCCCTACCCCAACCGGAGCACGTAGTTGTGACGGATGCGTCTCTCCTGGGCTGGGGGGCCACATGGGATAGACAGAGATCAGAGGCCTCTGGTCTCCGGCAGAGTCCCGGCTCCACATCAACCTTCTGGAGCTGCGGGCGAACCTGCTTGCATTGAAAGCATTCCTCCCGTCTGTCCGGGGGAGTGTAGTGCAGGTGTTCACCGACAACACCACCGCCATGTGATACTCCAACAAACAGGGCGGGTGAGGTCGTGGACCCTGTGCCAGGAGGCTCTGCGCCTTTGGCAGTGGCTGGAACATCAAGGCATGACCCTGGTGGTTCAACACCTGGCTGGTTCCCTGAACGCCAGGGCGGACAAACTCCGCCGTTGGTGCATGATGGATCACGAATGGCGTCTGAACTTGGACGTGGCGCAAGGTCTCCCTCAGCAGTGGGGAGAGCCTTGGTTAGATCTATTCGCCACCGAAGAGAACGCGCAATGTCATCAGTTCTGCGCGTTGGAACTTCCAAGGCGGCACTCGTTTGGAGACGCTTTTCGTCGCGAGTGGAGTTGCGGTCTGTTGTACGCCTTTCCGCCTATACCACATGCTGCCCAGAGTGCTGAAGAAGATCAGGCGCCACCGGGCCCAAGTCATCCTTGTGGCTCCGGACTGGGCACGAAGATACTGGTATCCCGAGCTACTCAGCATGTCAGTCGATCCCCCGATTCGTCTGCCTCTTCAGGAGGAACTTCTGTTGCAGCAGCAGGTGACGGTCCTCCACCCGAACCTGTCCAGCCTCCACCTCCATGTGTGGAGATTGAGCGACGACAGTTGAGGCCATTTGACTTGCCTCCTGAAGTCTGTGATGTTGTTCTGGCAGCCAGGCGTCCCTTCACAAAATCAGTATATGCCTGCAGGTGGAACAAATTTGTGGCATGGTGCACAGCAAAGGCTGTGGATCCACTCTCTGCCCCCCTTTCTGAGGTTCTCCTCTTTCTTCTTTCTCTTGCCCGGGCTCTACTCTGGGCACTATCAAGGGCTACCTCTCTGCCATTTCCGCTTTCTTAAGGCTACCTGATCAGCCCTCTCTTTTCAAGTCCCCAGTTGAAAATAGGTTCTTGAAGGGCATCACTCATATGTTCCCCCTGTTCCTTTCGTGATGCCTCAGTGGAACTTGAACCTTGTTCTGTCTTATCTGATGTGCGCTCCCTTCGAGCCACTTCATAACTGTCCTCTTCGTCTTCTCACTCTTAAGACTGCATTCCTGGTTGCCATCACCTCTGCCATGGGAGTGAGTGAGCTCCAGGCCCTTTCTTCACAACCTCCTTTCCTTTCTGTCCAAAATTGTGTTGCGGACACAACCCTCTTTCCCGCCCAAGGTAGTCACAGCCTTCCACATCGGGCAGTCCATCACCTTGCTCACCTTCTATCCGCCTCCGCATCCCTCGAAAGAGGAAGAGAGGCTCCACCGTCTGTACCAAAAAACGTGCGCTCTCATACTATCTGGATCGCACACGCCAGTTCCGGGTGGATGACCAATTCTTTGTTGGTTACGTGGGCGCTAAGAAAGGACGGGCGGTGCACAAACTAACCATTTCTCAATGGGTCGTCTTGTGCATCAAGGCTTGTTATTCCCTGTCTAAAAGGGAGCCTCCTGTGGGGCTGCATGTCCATTCCACTTGGGCCACAGCGGCTACTACTGCCCTGGGTCGGGGAGTCTCCTTGCAGGACATCTGTCAGGCAGCTACGTGGGCCTCGCTGCACACGTTCGCAAGACACTACTGCCTGGACAGCCAAGTCCGGAGAGGTGGCTTTTTCGACCGTTCCGTTCTCCAGGACTTTCTGGTGTGATTATTGGTTCGCAGACCCACCACCGGCGTTAGTATTGCTGGGGTATATATTGTAAGGTAAGGAATCTAATACTAACCTGTTTCATTCAGATGCACAAGTTACTTACCTTTGGTAATGATATATCTGTAAGAAACAGTAGTTGGTATTAGATTCCTTACCGCCCCACCCATCCTCCCCGTTCTGCGGACCGATATCTAGGGTTAAGGTCATTCCTGTGACGGCCCTAGTTTCATGGCACCAGTGTTGGTTTTTAACATGGCTCTGCGTTTCTGGCGCGAAAAAGCTGTGTATAAGAACTGACGTCAGCGCGCGAGGGCGGCATCTAAGTACTCCGGCGACGTCATCCCGGCGCCAACGACACCGACAACGGACGCGGAGCCGCAGACCGATGCGCATTGGTACTGCTACGCCAAAATTTCCGGATCCAGACTGACGCCTGGGGATATTCTAAGGTAAGGAATCTAATACTAACTGCTGTTTCTTACAGATGTATCGTTACCGAAGGTTAATAACGTGTGCTTTACTCTTCGTTAGTAAAGCATATCATCGCTTTGTGCTGCTTAAATTCCGTCTGAATTTGGTCCCCTGGCTACTGGCATTTCCTCCAGGATATGCAAAACCTGGCACATTATAACCCTGCCTACGTGACAATTTCTCAGAGCAAGATACTTTAAATTTCATTTTTTTATGTGATTATTAAAACCCCTTGCGTAGAAAGTTTATACTACTGCTGCTTAGAGATTGTTAATTTGTCCAAGTCAGGCCTGCATTATTATACCTTCAAATGTTATTTTCTCCCATGGTCTGCTTTGGGGTTGCGAGCTTCCTAACAGGGGCCATCCGATACAGGAAAAAGCTGTCCTTGCAGTAGCCAGTTTTTCTTTTTTTCTGGTTTGTGCTCAGGGATTACTATGCGTCAGTGCGTGCACTATATGTTATATTGCTTACAGCAGTTAGTTTTATGCGTGGCACTGTTGCCCTTTATATAATGTATTCCTTGCTGTTTAAAACTTGATCCTGGATATAAGAACTTTGGTTGATTTTATTTATTCTTTTTAACCTGTTTGCTTTTATGGTTTTTATTTGCCAAATAAAGTACCTTTTGACTTTGACAGTTCATATGCCTTGCGTACTTGGATACTGACACTATGCTTGGTTCGAAGAACCAGAAGTAAAAGGCAGTATAACAGGTCACATACGACAACACGGTCCATCATCAAACAGTCCTTTGGCATACTGAAGTACAGGTTCTGCTGCCTCCACAAAACTTGCGGAGCTCTACTGTACATACCTGAGACCACCTAATTTGGATGGGCGGAGTAAGACATTGGTTTTCACTGCCAGCAAAACGCTGTGCTTTGCCCAAGTTCTCCACATCATAGTGACACAGCTGTCAACCACTGCATGTCTGTCAAGAAATCTCTTGCATGGTCCCAAAAACGCTTTACCCATATTACACAGGCTCTATGATTTACCACATTAACAACTAAAGCTGTCAAATAGGAACGATCACCTATTTTCAACAGTGCACATGCTTAGCCACCTATATCCATAATGCCATGCACTATAACAATAGTCCAACTGGGCCATAGAGAAGACCTTCATCACACTACCTAAAGTAAGCTGATGAGATACATGCAGAGCTCTTTCCAACTGAGTAGAAATAGGGCTTTGTTAGGCCCCAGGTAAAAGGATACCATGTCACCAGCAGTAACAGTTCCTTGCCAATATCCTTGCACATAAATCTGTCTATTACTAATATTTTCCCCCAGAATGAGGAATAACGTGGGCCCAGCATTACCAAGCTCAAATCCAGATTCTACGTCCCTATTTTGAGGAAAAAATACGCTTTGATTTACCACAAGGGCATAGGGCAGTGAGGGTTGAAAGAAAAGCAGATGCGGTGTGCTGGCAGAAGGGAACATTTCGGTGCTCCTCTGTGCCATGGGAGGGTATTGGTAGGAGATAGGTGTTAAAGGCATGGCTGCATTTTCAACCCAAACCTAAAGAAAAATTACTTTTTCTAATTTGCGAATTGTTATTAGGAAATCGCATTTTTGCTACTTCCTAAATTGCGATTTCATATTTGCGATTCAAACCTGTAGAAATCGCTATTAGAGGAATACACTTTTTCATACATATCATTTTGCGCTTCCCTATTAGCATTTCTACTGATTCGCTATTTGCAAAGCCGAACTTTCGTACATATGGCCCATACTAACTAAAATATCGGGATGAAGTCCAAGATATGTAAACATTTTAACCCTAGATATTTTGACCCCTTTGATGAAATGCAAGCATTCACTGGCCGTTCAGGGGCCACAAATCATAGAAAAAGTATTGTTACAATTAACCTTCAGATCCACTGCATCCATAAAAACACTACATTTGTCTATTAGGTTCTGTAAACTGTGCAAGTCCGAGCTAACGAGGTGGCATTATCGGTATTAAGGAGTGCCAGTATAGCACGCAGACCAATTTGAAGAATGTATTTGTAAGAAGGGAAATATCGGGTAATTGAAGGGTATGAGGGTGCCAACAGTATTTATATTCTGGGATATTTCATCTGGGCGATAGCAATCCGCACCTGCGGACCTAAGTAATGAACGCCAGCCATGATACATAAAAAGAAGAAATAAGTCAAATATTTTACAAGAATTTTCGGTACCAAACTGGTGGTTTTTAAATTTCAGAAATGTAATATCTGCAGGGCCTTGTAGCATCCACAAGAACGAGAGTTTCTAAAGGTAACCTAGTATGACACTTTCCTTAGGCAGGGGGTTATAATATATGATGCACTATTGTTAATTGTCAGTGAATGCATGAAGATTTTCATGTTATATTTATGTGAGGCTGCAGCCCCAGATCTCAGATGATAAATAAGTAAATGTCTTGAACTTAAAAAATGATGTTGAGCATTTGAATTACCATTTGAACCATAGAGTACATTTGCAGTCACACGGGAAGGCATGTCTGTTTATTAACAATTAACTAGTAAATAAATGTACTACTTTTTAATGTTGGCAAAAATATTGATCATTGTAAGTAATCAAGATTTTCTTTTTATAGCTACAAGACCAACTGGAAAAGAAGCAAATGCATATTAAAGAGCAAGAAAACACCATGTCTGCATTACAGAAAGATATTGTGTTCAAACAAAGGAAAATTGATTCAGTGGATCAAAAGCTAACTGATACCAAACTGGTAAAAACATTATTAAAGCTAGCTGTTTTGGGATAATGCATATGGAAATAATTTTATTGTGAAAAATAGAGAGAGTAATTTACTACCGTTATCCATAACAGCCACAACGTTGTTAAACCTGAAGACAATGTTATTTTAAAATTCAACTTTTTCTTTAATTGTCTAGCACAAGGCAATCCATATTTACTCCATCAAACTTGTAATAATTTCCCAAGCTTGCCAAGATTAAGCTCCTCAGGTACAAATCGTTTGGAATTGCCCCAAAATAGAGAACCTATGGGAGGAAATTGAAAAATATCTTAGAAGTACCACTGACCAATCTATAGCTATCGACAATTATATTGCAGTTCTGGGAAGTACTCCAAATCAAACGCTGAATAATACGCAAGAAGAATGCCTATATATATCTTCCCTAGTGGCAATATCTCTATTCTTACAAAATTGGCGTAGTAAAAATATACCTTCGTTCCAAGCATGGAGAGCAAAATTGTGTAAAGTCAAAGAATTAGAAAGATGCTATGCGCTAAGAACGGGATCTCTTAGGGAACTTTGAGAAATGTTGGGGACCCATGGGAAATTAATGGTCTGAAACATCTGTTCAATATAAATGTAGGTGTTTAGTTGTTTACCTCAATTTAATTCTAAATGTATGCACATGCCACTTTATGATATATAGTTGTCTATTGTGGAATGGGGAACTGTGCAATATCCGACTTTATTTATAGAATCTGTGCTTTCTAATTGTATTAAGCCTATTGTTTATAGTCTAATGTATTTAAGTATTCTTGAAGGGTTGCTAAATGTAATATTGGGATCGTATGTACATTGCACTCTATTTTTTTTTTATGCATAAGTGTCTATATTGTACCATGATTTGAACTCTCAAAAAATATATAAAAAAATAAATACATTTAAGCTCCTCAGTCAAAAGATTTTGTCTAGAACTTTGTGGCTTATTCAAGTCAGACCTTGCGCTGAGATCTTTGAAATCATAAAGCTGTCCTCGTGCTTTGGTGGCACTAGATAACCCTGTGGTTAAGGAGGCTGCTGATAAATTCCTGAAGGTTGAGAGACAGTATACTAGTATTGCACATATTAGTGTAGTTACTCCCTCTGTCTTTGGTTCATTCTGTTCTTCTAAACACCTGATACTTCAAGGCCATGTTATGCATAAGCAGAAAGGCAACCTGCCAAATCTCCCCTTTGCAGTACTAGCCCTACGAAGGAATATTCTAGTGACTTTCTTGAATCTACTAACAAATGCACTGAATAATCCATGGTATTTGGATTGATTTTAACCTTGCCAAAAATAATTTAAGGAGAACAAGAAATGAAGTCGTCATCATTTTCCTAGATCTCCCACCCAGAGGTTCCTTGAAACTGTTCGTCCTGTACCAGTTTCCAGCCCTGGCCTGCTGAGACCAGGGTGATCCCATCAACAGGTCCTACAGAGAGTACACTCATGGCATTGAAGTGCAATACTGCTTTACAGGTGCCAGTTACTTCAAGTTCTCTTTACATTTCAGCTTGGATTGTTATGGACTTAAAGCCCCAAGGAGAAGATCAAGGAGCATATTACCTCAATTGTGTTATTGACACATAAATAGGACCCTTGAGAACAACTAATTAATGCTCTCTGTCAGGTTCTTGAATAGTGACTGAGCTTCTAGGTATCTGATTTCTCTCTAATCCACTCTCCTAGATGCAGTGAAGAACTCATTGGATCCTTTAATTTATTGAAACTCTTTCCACCTTTATCTCTTTGTGTTCTTATGCCTACTGCTGTTGGCTTAAGATGTTAACCCCATACAAATGACTTCATGTAATGAAACATTGTGGTCTGCTGCTGTGTAATGTTGTGCCCCTGTGGATTAAAAGAGACTTGACTCCTTAAGTGTGACCAAAGGGTTGTCCTTGTTACATTCTTTCTGGGACAATCTTTGCTCAATAACTGATGCTTGTTGCTCTCTCCCATAGTATCATTCAAATTTTTAAAAAAACTGGATTATGAAACTCTTCCCTGGCGCTTTCCTTCTCTTTTCAGCATCTGCAGATTTGCAGGCAAGTACTCAAAGATGACTATGCAAGTGCTCTAAATACTTTTGTTCTTCAAAAGCTAACCATCTCCAATTCTGAAGAATATGAATTGTATTCTTCTTAACATTAGTTCTTTGATCAAGCATGCATCTCATATGTTGAATTCATCCTAGCATAATTTGCTTTACAGCATATTGTTTTAATTCATTAAGCACTCAGACTATGTTTCGGATATTCCAAAGACACATTGCTCCCCTTTAGACTACTTCTAGACATCAGACTGGTTTTGGACATTTTCTTGTAGTAGCTTCTGCACACCACTTGGTGGTATCACGCCGCTCCATGATCTCCTTGCACCACTGTAGGAAGTGAGGGAGCAGATCCTCACAAAGGTGCCACTCCTGCAAGCTGACATATGTTCCTTTTTTCTGCACCTCCAAACACCGGGTTCTGGCTGTGCCATGACTGCAAAATGAGATGTCTAGTACAGACCCCAAAGTGTATGTATCTGTTGCCTGGGTTCCGGTCATTTCTCATGTCGCCTAAGAAACGTGCCCTGATGCACCCAAAGGTGATCAGACCCCAGGAGATGAAGTTATATGTTTGCCAACCCTTAGAAGAGGTTGTGGGTCTGGTCTGGTTCCAGGTCGTGACGCCAATCCTGTGCTAAATCTTGGTCCTCATCAAAGTCATAGAGGAAGTGTTGAAATTCAAAGTACACCTCAAATGCAAGCGGGATTCAGTCCCCCTCTATCCACTCCAAGTCTTAGCCTGTTCAACAGTTGGTTTCCGCATGCCAAAATTTCCTGGCCCGTCTTCAAACCTCCATCACCTCGCACATAGTGGCCTGTACAGAGGCCATATTGCAGATTAAGACACAGCCAGCTCCCTCTGGTGTTCCTTTGGCCCTCCCTCCTCCACCCAAAGCTGCAGAAGCTTACATTTGCACTTCTGTAGGCTTAATCTTCATCAGCACAGCATGTGCCCTGTCCAGGCTTCAACTCTGGTCCCAGGGTCCACGACAATTCCTTCCTTTGTAGTGCTGCCATGAACTCCACTGACACCTGTAGCAGACCAGTTTCTGATGCCAGTCTCAAACTGACGTTGGACCACCCCAGGCCTATATTGCGCTAGGAAAATTCCAAGGCCCACCCAGTAATACTTGAGCCTGATTCTCAGGCTTCAACAACTGTGAGAAGGTAGATAACCTATTTCCCCCCTGAAGGACTTTATTTGAAACCACAGAATTCAGGTGGGTTTGAATAAATCTGCAAAAACTGAGCTGGGCACACAGCGTGGTCAACCAAAGAGAAAGTGCTTCTTTTGCACTTGTGGTCCACAGAGCAGGGGAGGTTATTGGCTTACAACCACCCATAGTTGTAATGAAGTCCGTTTTGTTCACAGAAATTCCCCAAACAGGGCCAGCTTCCACAAAGCCCTTATTGACTTTAATCATGCACTCCCAGACACTCTTTCGGCCAAGGTACAGCACTGAGTCCACCTTACTGGAGCTATTGGAATTTATCAAGCTCAAACTCAACCTGGATGCATCAGCACTGGTCATTTTTTAGACTGGTCATCAGCATTTGACATGATCACGCACCCCATTCTGCTCAACAGACTAGGGAAGATTGGTATTCAAGGGAACACGCTAGTCTGTATCAAATCGTATTTGGAGGATAGATCTCAGGCAGTGTTTCTTGCTCCATTTTTTTGATACCTCAAGTATGGGGTGCCTCAGGGCTCTCCCCTGAGGCCCAGGCTTTTCAATGTCTACCTGGACTCCATGGCTAAAGCTCAGCTGGTTGAATCATGGGGTATGAAGGTAATCTTGTACACTAATGAAACACAGCTTCTGCTCTCTTTCCAGGATGTGGTACTGGACGCCCCATTTCCTTCAAGAATTGCCTCAAAGCAGTAGGCGACTGGATGTGCGAAAGCTGCCATCAAACTTTTTTTATTGTTTTATTTTAATTTTTCAAATATGAAAAATAGGAACTTCAAGTTCCAACACACAACTAACCAGCATGAGATCACAGCATTATAGGAGAAATATTGATTCAATACATTGGAGTACAAAGCATAAAAATCCACATCAGGCGGTCAGGGTGCACAGTTCAGTAATCAATGGCGCAATGGCAAGGTCACGGTCATCAATTTCAAACAGGTAAGCTATGAATAACATATGAATCATCAGGAGCAAACAATTAAGAAGGTGCGGGCAAGCACATCATATCAAAAGCGCATAGTTCAGAAACCATATCATGACAATGTAGGTTGCAACAGCACAGGTAAGCAATTCAGAACTAACCGTCTTCAGTGGAGATGAGTTTAGGAGGTTCGGGCAGACTTCGGGCCCAATCCAGGAATGGTTCCCTTATGTTACGTGGCCTCGAAGATGAGGGCATTAGCTCCCAAAACACGCTAAGTTGTGTGTGACCATAAGTGACATCAGTCAGCCAGTCTTTAATACTGGGCACCCTTCTACGTCCCTAGCAAATAGCAACCTGGCTTCTGGCATATAGTAGAAGGAGAGCATGTAGTTTGCGATGTTTTGGTATTGTATCTTTAACATAGCCCAGAAGTCCCAGTGCTGGGGAAGGAGCGTCCGTTCTGCAAACTATCTGGTTTACCGCAGTGAAAATTTCTAGCCAAAATTCCGCAATTCGCGGGCAGTCCCAAGCAACATGTAAAAAGGAAGCAGGAGAGTATCTGCAGCGCCAGCAGCCCTCATCCTCCCTAAGCTTCATACAATGTAGGCTGACCGGTGTCCTGTAATATCTATGCAAAAATGTTAAATGAATCAGGTGGGGCCTGTAGTTTGGGGACTGTTCAGTTAGCTGTCTACAGCAGAACTCCCATTGTTCCTCTGTCAGCGGGGTGGAAAGCTCGTTGTTCCAGTGTTGAAGAGATTTGGGCTGAACTCCTGGATGTGCATTTTGGTATATAAACGTGTGACCAGCTTGCGGGTGGAGGGTGATTTCAAGACATTCTCCTAAGCAGGCAAAGATGGGGGAGCAGCAGGAAATCCATCCCAGAGAGCTCGGCATGCCGCACGCAACTTATGGTACAAAAAGAGCTCGGCAAACAGCGTAGCCTGATCAGCAGAACCTGCAGGGGGAGGCCTAAACATGTCATCTGGGTAAAGGTCTGAGAATGTGTGCAGCTCCATAATAGTAACAAGGGTCTTGCCTACACCATCTTGGACACAGGTATAGAGGGGGCATATAACAAAGGAAGAGCTGCTCTTGTCCGAAGCTCGCTCCATGCCCAACAGACAGTGCACGCCTTGTCTACATCACCTCTGTCCCAGGAAATCCTGGCCTGACCACCAGCCCAAACCAGGGTGAGCAACTGCGACCTAAGGGTAGTGAAAAAGTGTTGAGTCAGCGCAATGGGCACATTTACAGAAAAATAAAGGAACTTCGGCAATATGACCATTTTAGCCAATGCTATCTTACCTGCAATAGATATTGGCAGCTTAGACCAGAGCACCACCCTCCAGCCAAGTGGTTGCCCTACCAAAGTTTAGATTCCATATCATTCCATATCTCTTGCATGTCACGGCTCAGCCTCACTCCCAGATATTTGACTGCCTCGGCCTCCAACCTCATAGGGGGATTCAGATGTTATTCAGTGTGTACCATCAGTCAGTGGGAATACCACTGATTTTGACCAGTTGATGGCATTACCAGCAAGGCAGCCAAATCGAATACATTTTCTCAGGACAAGTTCTAAATTTTCCTCAGGGTTTAGGATGTACAAGGTCACATCGTCCTCATTGAGTGAAATAAGTAAGCTCCGTGTGCTAAAACCGATGCCCCGTGCTGTGTGGTGTTGTCTAATCCAGGTGGCCATGGGTTCCATACCTATGGCAAAGAGCAGGGGCGAAAGAGGGCATCCATGTCTAGTACCCCGCGTTATGGAAAACTGGTTGAAGAGCAAGTCGTTCACCCTGAACCGGTCCATCAGCAGAGTGTATAATAGCTGGATGCGATTTATGAGGAGTGGGCTCAGTCCCATACGCGCTAAGATAGTAAATAAATAGGGACATTCAAGCGTATCAAACGCCGTTGTGGGGTCAAAAAAAATGGTGGCAGCTCTCACCTCTGGATGAGGATAGTGCAGCACCGAGAAGAGTGTACTGAAGTTATGGGAGGTCGATCTCCCAGGGATAAACCCCGATTGATCAGGGAGCGCTATAATGGGAAGTAAAGGTTGCAATCTATTGGCAAGTAACTTAGCGTATATTTTGACATCTACATTTATCACAGATAGCGGCCTATAGGAGTCCACCTCTGTATCTGCCTTCCCTGGTTTCAATAGAGTAACAATAATGGCTCCCCGACGGATTGGGGAAGAACCCCCTCCTCCAGCGCCTCCTCATAAACCGCTAGTAGCCTGAATGCCAACTCTTCCACATATGTCTTAAAGAACGAGGTAGTCAGGCCGTCAGGCCCAGGGGCCTTGTCGAGCGGTAGACTTTTAATAATCTGTGCTACGTCTTCTACTGTGATGGCGAGGTCCATATATTCTCTATGGGTATTATTAAACCAAACTAGGGCAATTGAGTCTAAAAAGTCCTGCATCCCCTCAGGGCATGTCTGTTGGGTGCCGGTGTATAGGTTAGAATAAAATGCAGAGAATGCATCCAGGATTTCGGTGTGTCCTCTAATAGTGTCCCCGCTAGTGGTAGTAAGCTTGTGTATAAACGTGGCGGACCAGGATGGACGGATCATACCAGCCAGTGTGCGGCCCAGTCTGTCACCTTCCCCATACCTACGCGCCTCTGCGTATTTGCCCAGGAATTTGTTCTCTCGTTGAGACTCTTCAGCAAATTCCAACTATTTGGCCTTTAGGAGCGCAGCTGATTTGTAGAATATAACTGTTTCTCAAGATCTTTTATCTCTGCTTCCAGGGAAGCAATGGTACCCCTAATGGCTTTCAATACACATCTTTCCTAGCAATGCACTGACCCCTAATAACAACCTTAAACGCCTCCCATAATGAGGCCTCTGTGTCCACCGAGCCAGCATTAAGAGTAAAATATTCAGTAATGTTGGTGCGGATTTCTTCCTTGAAAGCCTTGTCTAATAGCGCACGAGGGGGTAATCGCCAAGTGAAAGCACGGGGAAACGTACCTGGGAGACCTAATCTAAGCAAACTAGGGGATTGGTCCAATAGGGAGCGCGCCAGGTGTGAGACCTCCGAGGTCCAGGTAGCAATATCCCGTGAGACTAACCAGTAGTCCAGTCGGGACCAAGCATTGTGGTGACTAGAAATACACGTCCTCTCTTTTTTTTAAATTTTATTGTTTTTATTGAAAATAGTAGACAATTACAACAAACAAGACCATCGTGCAACGGACATCTGCAATACAGTTTCGGCAAATCAGCGTTCCAGCGGTACAGTATCATGTAGGAGTATCACAGTTGGGTTCAAGGTGCCTCAGTGTCCTTATTTACTGTATCAGGCTCTGGTGGTGTGCAAATATCTCTGCGGTATACATTCCAGGCATCCCATATCTTTCCCCATTTGCGGGGTCTCCCTCTGGCCACATACACAGCTCTCTCTCGAAACATACACCAATCAAGGTCATCCATCCATTTCCGAACTCGGGTTGCTCGACCGGCCCCCCAAAGTTGTGCAATGTTGCGCTTGGCAATCATACAGGCAAGTGTTACCCAGAGCCTGCCATGAGTCGAAAGGTCGGTATGCTCCCATACATTCAGCAAACAGCGGGGTGCCTCCAATGCAACCTGTACACCCCACATCTCAGTCATTTTCTCATGAATCTTGGTCCAGTATTTCTAGATGTCAGGGCACTCCCACAGAATGTGCATGAAGGTACCTAACATACCACAACCCCGTCGGCAGTTTGCGTTTGAGGCGAGCCCCATTCGGCACAACCCTGGGCCCGTGGTGTAGGACCGTTGGAGAATCTTAAGTTGTACCAACCGAAGTCTCATGGAGATCGCCACTTCTCGAGGGGATGACACAGCTTCCACCCAATTCTCATCATCCAAAATCAAACCATCTGCCACCCATTGCTCACGGACTCTCACCAGAGGATCTTCTGTGTGGTTGACCAACTTTTTGTAAACCAGAGAGATCGGTCTGGTGGGGAGATACCCATCCAGGAGTCTATCTTCCAGCGGGGAGGCCTCCGGCGGCGTCACATCACGAGGGACAGCTTCCGCCAGGGCATGTTTGATTTGCAGATATCGAAATCGCTCACTCTCATTCAAATGGTGTTTGGCCTGCAATTCCTCAAAGGTCAATATACCCTTCTTGCCCCATATGTCTCTAATCTGGGAGATACCTATTAGGTCCCAGCGATTGAAACCCTTCGACTTCCACAGGCTGGCCAAGGCTTCAGAGTCCATAGTTATCCTACCCTCCCATTGGAGGGCACGGTTGGCATTATGCCACGCCCGTGCCAAAGCCGACACAGGACCCATCAGTGGGAACCTACCTCGCTTGGCATGCAACACCCGGGTATACTCACCCCCTGGCAACTGAGCTCGGTCCATTGCGAACCCGGGGTCAGCCGGGGAGTCATAGATCGCGTGATTAATAAGGGCCAGTTGGTAAGCCCAGTAGTATTTCCTAATGCTGGGTAGTCCAATCCCACCGTCATACCAGGGCAGCATCAATTTAGATAACTCAATCCGCGGCCTCCCCGCCCAAAGAAGCTGACGCTGTAGTGATTCTATCTCATTGAAGTAAGAGGAAGGCACGGGATCAAAGAAGTTCTGTAAAGCGTATAAGAACCGTGGTAGCGCCATTATTTTTAACAGAACCGCACGGCCCAGTAGGGAGAGTGGCAATTCCTTCCATTTTGCGATATCCCGGCGGAGTCTGGTCAAGGCGGGAACAAGGTTAGCATCAAAACGCTGTTTAGGGTCCCGGGAGATGTAAATACCAAGATAGCGAAAGCCCACCTGCTCCACCCTTACCGTGCATGTTTCTGGCACTCTGGGGGGGTTCGCAGCTCAACACATATAAGACCGATTTCTTCCAATTAATGGCAAACCCCGAATATCTACCGTATATCGCCAAGATATCCATGAAGACAATGAGGGACTGTCGGGGGGTGGTCAGATACATCAGGATATCGTCTGCGTAGAGCGAGATTTTGTCCTCCCACTCCGAAGTCCAGCGTAACCCTTTGATCGATCTATCCCATCGTACCCAGGCCGCCAGTGGCTCCAGTGCCAGAGCAAATAAGAGTGGCGAGAGGGGACATCCTTGTCTGGTGCCCCTTCCAAGCTGAAAATCACGGGACTTGTGGTTGTTTACCACTACCCGGGCCAGTGGCGCAGAATACAGGAAACGGATCCATCGTATGAATTCCGGGCCGAACCCGAATTTCTCCAGCGCCGCAAATAAATATGGCCATTCAACTCTGTCAAACGCCATAGTAGCGTCCAACGACAAAAGCGCCGCTGGCTCATGGATGCGACCCGAACCTGCCACTACCCATGGAGTCTACGAAGATTAAGGGCGGTATTACGGCGCGGCATAAAACCGGACTGATCCGGGTGTACCAGTTCAGTTATAATTTTCACAAGCCGGTTCGCGAGTAGTTTGGCCAGAATTTTAGGCTCCGCATTTAAGAGAGAGATTGGGCGATAGGAAGAACATTCCAGACGAGGCTTACCATCCTTATATATAACAACAATGTTGGCAATACGCTGGTCATAGGGAAGCATGCCATTTTCCCTGCTCTCAAGAAACATGGCCTTCATAAAAGGAGCCATACGGTCAGCATGAAGTTTATAAAGTTCAACAGGAATACCATTCGGGCCCGAGGCTTTCCCGGAGCGTACCCCGCGGATGGCCATCGTGACCTCGTCATTTGTTATATCGGAATCCATAAATTCCCGATCCTCGGCCGATAGAGCGGGCATCCGGATATCCCGGATGACCTCAGCATTCTCTTCCACCGTGTGCAGCCCTGCTGAGGTATAAACCTCCTCGTAATATCTGGCAAACTCATCCGCTATGAGCTGCGGATCCGCCGTGATCCCCGAGCCCACAATCTGCACCTCCGGGACCAGATGAGACCCCCAGTTTCCCCTCTCCAACCACGCTATCAGTTTCCCTGCCTTGTCTCCATGTTCATAGACTCAACTTTGTGTGTTAGCGTGTTGTTCCCTCGCCCCCTCTTGTGATAGGTGTTGAAACTCGGCCCGGAGGAGACTAAGGCGATGTTCACCGTCCGGGTCCCCGGTGGTGGAGACCTCCTTTTCCGTCGCCAATAGCTCCGCCTCGACCCTGTCAATTTCCGCCCTGCTCTTTTTCTTCTGCCCAAAGATTAGGGAGAGGGCCTCCCCCCTGACAACTGTTTTGTAGGCCTCCCAGAGAGAGCAGTCAGATTCGACTGTCCCCGAGTTCTCGCTAAAGTAGTTATCGGTGACACGTACCAGCTCCTTTTTGGTGGCGGGATCTCTCAACCGCCAAGCACTAATTGGTGCAACCCTAGCAACATTGTCCGGCCCGATTTTCAACTGCTACCATATCGGAGAGTGATCAGACACTCCCCTAGCCAGATGGCGCACTTCCTGGACGAATGCCGCCTGAGACGCAGGCAATAGCAGATAATCAATTCTAGAGAAAGAGTGGTGTGCCGCAGATGTGTGTGTGTATTCCAAGTCTACGGGATGTCGAAGCCTCCACCCATCCACCATACCCGTAACAAACTCCGACAACCACCTACTAGAGGGAGGTAACACACGGGAGGGGTATCTATATCTAATTCGCCATCCATGACTGCATTAAAATCACCCCCCAATCACCATGATGCCAATGGGTAGCGACAAGAACATCCTCCTCAGGTCACGGAAGGTGTCTTTCTGCAATGTGGGTGGTACATAAACTGAAAAGAACGTAATCGTTCTGCCCTCCCACAGCCCCGAGACCCCGATATACCGGCCAAGGTTATCAGACCAGGTAGCCTGTATGGTGAGCGGAAAGGAATTCTTGACCAATATCCCCACCCCTCTGGAGCCTGAGGTGAAACCGGCGTGGGCAACCAATTTATACCCACCCCTGTGTAGCGCCATACATCTCTTTCCCATGAGATGAGTCTCTTGGAGTAGCCAGAAAAATTAAGTAGGTGGAACCTACTTGTAGCGTGCACTGTTCCTATTGGAAAAGAGACCCTTTTCCAACTCTTTTTATACAAATTCTAATGAATTGATAATGACTTGCAATTATGTAGACTTTCACATTCTGTTTTTTTAATTTCACTTCATACTTTTGTTATTGAACCATTTTTACAGAGAAAACATCATTGCTATAAATTTTTTGTACGTAGGAATACAGGTATATGAAAACAAACATTAGTTTATGGTTTCAAATTAAATCAATTGCAAACCAACTATAATGTCAACTCATATTCTTGTAAGTAAAACAACCATAATCCGTAATAACTTATAGTTGAGTGGATTCAATATTCTGAAGACATGGTGCCCTATATACTGATGTACTTATATCAGTTCCCAACAAAGACATCACTGTGTCTTACATTTGTTTGCACCCTAACATATATTATTTATTCCAAGTGTACCAATTGAGAATAAGTAACACTACTTGAACCCAGTTCACATATAACTGTTGTTTAGAAAAATAATAATAGAATACAAACATTCATGGAATATCGGAAATATAACACAATATGTTATGATGTATAAGAGGATTATAGTATCAACGACTATGTATGCAATATATTGTCAAACCTTGACCATATGTCTTATAAAAAACATCCCAAATCTATCCGATCATTTAAACAATTGGGGGTTCCTGTCCATAAAAAGTCTATCCAGTGTATTTCACGCTGTAGTATCCTGACCGAGTTGTCTTGGCCATCTTTTTTAGGTACTACCTCTAAAATCTGAGCTCGTAGTTGTGCTATATTGTGGTGATTCTCCTCCCAATGAATGGCTATTGGGGTGCTTTTCTTCTTAGCCCTAATGTTGCTCTTGTGTTCTGTGAGCCTGATTTTTAGTGTTCGTTCAGTTTTGCCCACATACAATTTACCACACGGGCATTTAAGACAATAGACTACATTTGTGCTATTGCAGTCTGATGTGTGGTTAAGTTTGATGTTTGATGTAGGACCACATCTGGCAACCGGCGCCTGATCAGCTGTCCCACCATCGCACGTTTGATCTTATCTCCCAGGCAATTCACATTCCAGCTGAGGACCGACACACCCAAACCCCGCCTAGCTGATGCCATATTCGTCCCCGGAAAATCCTAAAACATTACGCGACATCCATTGCAAGCATAGGTCATAAACAAAACACAAATCAACGAACAAAAGTCCCCACAACTCAGCCCCCGACCCCCCCACCCTGCACCCCTGCATGCAACTTGTGCACATCCCCAACCAGCAGTGTGCCTGTCACCCCAAAACTAACTACAATATCTAAACGTAGAAAACGGAGGAGGACCTTAAAACAGGCCACCAGCTCACCCCACCCCAACCTGCATATGAACCCCCATCAGTGCCAATAAAACCCCCAGAATATTAACAAAGTCAGCGGGGATTAAGAGATCTCCTCCATCAAACCAGCTCCCTTGCCTCCCTGTCCAACTGCAACGACCAACACGGGATTATTGTTCCTCATTGTCCATCGGGGTGTCGCCTTCGGTATCAGGCCCCTGGATTTGGTCCAACCAGTCCGATGCTGCGTCTGGGTGATCAAAGAACCAGGCTTTACCATCGCGTTCTATCCGAAGGCGGGCAGGGAACAACATGGAGTATTTGAGTTCCGAGGCACGCAGCCGTCTTTTGATGTTTATGAAACCCTGCCTTTGTTTCTGCACAGCCTGGGTGAAGTCAGGGAAAAAGAGGAGAGATGCATTTTCATAAGCCAGGGGTCCAGAGGATCTCGCAGTCTGCAGAATAGTGTCTCGGTCCCGAAAGTTCAAAATGCGGACAATCATCGGGTGAGGGGGCGCCCCTGTCTTCGGGCGGCCACCTGGTACTCTGTGGGCCCTCAACGGTGAAAAAGTTGCTGAGACCCTTGGGTTTTAAATGGTTCAGGATAAGGTCTTCCACGAACAGGTCCGGGGTCTGCCCCTTTGATCTCTCCGGTATGGCCAGGATTCGGACGTTGTTGCGCCTCACCCGTCCTTCGTACTCGTCCAGCTTCCGAGCAAATTTGGTCCGAGACTCCTTCAACTCTCTCACTTCTCGCTGGAGGTCCGACACATCGTCCTTGAGACTCGATGTTTTAATCTCAAGTGATTTGACTTTTTCGGAGGTTTTATTCAGGTCTGCTCGGATTAGGCCCACCTCGATGTGGACAGTGTCCAGCTTGGCATCCATCTTACCAAGGGATAACTGAATCCCGGTGATCGCCGCCATCAGGTCTTTCAATGTTGGGTCTGCCCCGGACGGGGCCTCCTCATGGCCACTCACTTGCGTGTGTTTCTCGTCCACCGGGGACCCCTTGGAGAAACTGTACTTTTCCAGTCTATTGGACTGGACCGGTTTGGAGTTCCTCAGCGTTTTTGGAGGTAGCTTCTCGGGATCCCCCCTCGCCGCCATTTTCAGTTTCTGTGCGACTACCAACTCCGCCGGCTGAATGAACCCCTATGTCGCAAGGGCAATCGGCCCAGCTACAGGTTGTTCCGTAGTGGCGTAGATGTGCAGAGTCAATTGGCATGAGAGGGGGGTCCGAGAGCCACTCGAGTGGGACGCGACTTCCACAGAACGATTTGAGCCGCACACTTCCGGTCCCTCTCGCCGTTGTTGTTGAACTCCAAAGCGGGCAGTGCCACACGCTGGGCCCCGGTGGCGCACCCAATAGGCCCCAGAAGTTCCAGACGAAGTCATCCGAGCGCCCAAATCATTTGGAATTTCGCCCAGTGGCTCAGGAGCGGGTCCCCCACCAGATGGTAGGGACGGGGCTCAGGATATTGTGCCGGATGGCAAGTCAGGATGTGGTGGCCGGCGGAGCCGCTGCTCAAGCGGCCATCTTGGTCGCTGGTGCGACTCCTCCCCTCCACGTCCCCTCTTTTATTGTCGGATGCTGTATCCGCCACACATCAAGGAGTTCACCATCGGACATAATTTCTTGCAGGCGGCGCACGCTTGTGGGTGCAGGGAGCGAGACGTGCCATGTCTGTCCATGTTGTCATCTAGTACGGCATTGAAGTCACCACCCTACAATATCGTAGTGCAACCTGTTGCTCTGATTCTGGACCAGATACCACGAAAAAACTCCGGGGAATCTACATTTGGGCCATACACTGCAATTAAGACTAGGGGTATGCCACACAGTTTGCCATGCAATAAAATGAACCGCCCCTCCGGATCAACCAGTGCAGTCTCTTCGTGCCAGTCCACCCCGTTCCTGATTCACACGGCCATCCTTGAGCATCGTTGGAGTAAATAGATGAGTACACTGTACCCCACCTGCTGTCGCAATCTCTGTGAGTGTTGGACATTTAGAGGTGTTTCCTAGAGAAAACATAAGTCAATATTGTGCCGGGACAGATAAGCATGGACAAGCCTGGCCCTCCTGTTCTCGTTTAAACCCCTAATGTTCCATGTAAGAACGTTCAGTGCGTTAGTGTGTGTGGTCCGGTATGCACGCATACACCTCCCGCATCGGGATAGCACACCTGCAACTCACAGCAGTCTTATACTCCAATCCAATCTGTATCATCATGCTAGCGAAAACTAACGAAACATCCCAAACCCACCACCTACCTCCCACTCCAACCCCCCAATCAGGTTGCAGCATACCCAACCCAAGTCTAACACAGAACAACATACAAAGCGATGAAGGGAGACTTCCCATGAGGGCAAGGTAAAGCCGGCATGCTTCCCTGCTCACACAGGGTGGCCGGAGTACTGCGGAGAAGCAAACAGCAATTAACAAGATTTAGGAGTAACTTACATGTTCATGGGCCTCAGGGCCTGCAGAAGTTCAATAACTAAAGACGTGGGAGCAACAGAGTGATGCACAAAGAGATAACTAGCAGGTACAAGTGGGATCAACACTTCCAACACTAGTTATTGCAGAACCAACTTAGGACATACAGAGGAGAAGGGACGGATCAGTCATTGTCACTGAGATGACCCGCTAGAGTACCCCCAGCAGCACCTGCGGTTTTTGCCTTTTTCCCGCCTATTTATTTGGCAAACTTCAATGCAGATTTTGCATCCGTGAAATAGTGGGCGGTGCCATCGTGCAAGACCTTCAATTTGGCTGGATATATATAGCGAATAAGGGATCTGGGCCCGCATAAGGATGCGCTTGGCAGGGAGAAACTCGCGCCTCGCCACCTGCAAGCCGGAGTAAAATCAGGATAAACGGAGAGGATGTTACCTTTATGGGAAATTTGGCCTCTTTCCCTTGCCAAGCCCAAAATAAGACCTCTATCCTGATAGTTCAACAACTTAGCCAGGATTGGCCTGGGTGTCGCGCTGAAAGGAGGTTTTGGTCCTAGAGACCTATGGGCTCTCTCCACAACAAAGACTGCTGACAAATGAGGGTCAAAGATCTCATGTAGGAGATCAGTCACAAAGGTTTCCATTTTTGAGATGGCAGTGGTTTCCGGGATGCCCGTAATCCGGAGGTTATTGTGTCTAGACCTCGCCTCCAAGTAATCGTTCTTGGCCCTTATGATTCCTAACAGCTTGTTCATATGTAACAATTGTTCCTTGGTTTCCACCTGAAACTCATGAAACTCTGTGTGCCTATTCTCTAGGCCATCCAATCTGGTCTTGTGCGTGGCAACCTGCGTCTTGACACAGTCTAGTTGCGCGGTTAAAGTATCCAATTTCGTGTCTATGTTGCGCAAGCTAGAATGCATCTCGAGCATCAGGGTCCGCAGATCCTCTCCCTGATTTTCCGCTGATGATGCACGAGTAGCCTCCCCTTGAGTGTCCAGGTCCTGATCTGTGTGCCTTGTAGAGTGCTCGTTTTCTAAATTCAGTTTAGGCTGTTTTGCATCTGGCTTGCCCATGGTACCAGCATCCAGTGGATTGCGCAAGGCCACTCTCCCTCGGCACGTGTCTAAGGAATATAAAATGTCCCTCAGCAAATTACGACCTGGCGAACAAGTCCCCAAGCCCGCAACACTGATCCCGCAACACTGGGTTGAAGTCGCCAGAGGTGAGGTGGTAGCAGCACAGCAAGTGAGTCGACCAGGGATCAGCTGCGCCCCATCTGGCGTCAATGCAGTGTGGGTAGATTGAAGCCGGATCAAATGACTCTGGGTAACTGGGCAAGCTGACCAAGGGGCCTGTTTTGTGACTCCACTTCAAATTCCACAGTCCGCCCTCGACACACAGCGCAATCACTCGTTTCGCCACTCGGTTGACATTCCCACGTGTCGCTTAAGGGTGGCAGTTTTGTCTCCTAGGCACAGCAGGCACAGGCGTCATCACCAACACAGCCCATGCTGCAGTGTACCAATATGGGCGAGTTAAGAGGGTTAAGTTGCTTGAGATAGGCAGATCCCCAGTGTCAGTCCCATGCAGCATTTACATGCAAAGCCCCTAGCAGATGCATGCATTGAAGTGACTTTACAGCATCTAAATCGCCGACTAGTCAGCACGCGGTGATTGGGGCAATATGAACTCACCAAATGACACTGTCCGTCTCAACCCGGGCCTCCGTCCCTGCACCACAAAATGGCGGCTGCGGCCTCCGGGAATGTTTCCCGGCACTTAATGCAGGTCAAGCCTTCACTCCCGCGGTCTCAACACAGTCCCCTGCACCTACGCGGGACCTCGCCCAGACGTGCAGACAAAGCTGGAAATCGGGCAGGATTTTCGCCGCCGAGCGGCCCGTCCAGGGTCGACTCGCACGACGTAGCTGCGGGCTCAATTTACAGTGTGGCCTCGCTGTGGCAGATCGGCAGGCTGGTCGCTGCTCTGCACCTCGTCCTGCAGCTCTGTTCCCCAGCGCACCCAGCTCTCAGAAACAACATTGACGGAACCGCAGCCCAGTCAGCAGCACGCGAGCTGTTTGTGGACGCTGCCACAGCTCTCTTTATGTAGGATTAGAACATTGGAATGTTGGGAGCTCCATTGCAGACAATGGAATGCTCCCTGCTTCTACGGGCCGGTAAAGGCCGGCAGAGCAACATTCCAATGTTCTACAAAGGTTCTCGAAGCTCGAGGGGATTTATATCCCCTCAAGCTTCGAGATCCCTTTGTTTAATTTGTTAGAACATTCTGCCCTCTTGTGGCAGAATGTTGTAATAGCCTTATATCCCTTCGTAGCAGGGCTATACCTGCAATGAAAGTCCGGCTGTCTCGTTAAAGTCTCTCGCCTTCGGCTCGGGCCTTTAACGATTCAGCGGGCCTTTAATAGCCGGTATAGCCCGCTACGGCGGGCTATAAGTCTATATTATGTCAGGATTTCTTCCCGGCCGGCGGAGCTCGCTTTCTAAGCGGCCATTCCGCAGCGCAGCTAGCCATGCCCCCAGCTGCCATCAAACTTAATTCCAACAAAATAGATATTCTCTCTTTTGGCACAAGCACGATCCTTGACTTTCTCAGCTGGTGGCCATCTGAGTTGGGGGGGGTGGAGAGGGGGAGGGTGGTGGTGGTGGCTTCTCCCTTCCCCTTTTTCTCTGCCAGAAATGTGGCCGTAAAATTTGACTGAGCTCTGTTTTTTGAGCCATAGGTCAAAGCTGTCTCTGCTGGCTGCTTTGCTATGCTGAAGTCCCTGAGAAGAATGTTACATTTTGGTTCCTGTGGCGTCCCACAAGACCATGGTCCATCCTTTAGTCACCTATAAATTGTACTGACTCCGTAGGACAGAGTCCAGAGTCCAAAATGGTGTTCAGTAGTGTAGTGAGGGGAGAGGTGGCTGTCCTACTATCTCATTTTTGGAGTCAGGGGTCCAAAGGGGCCCCTGATTTAGTTTGGCTTATAGGTTTCGCTACTCTTTCCTCTGTAAGTGGCGGAAAGCTATGGAAAGTAGTATTGACCTGTGCTGTACCGAGCGATTTTGAGATGGTAACTGTGGAACTAATAATGGTGCTTAATTTACCATGGATTTACGTGACTTTGTTTTTGAAAAAATCTGCTAATTGATCGCAGAAAGTCTGAGTGGAGATTATATTACTATTTGTGGAAGGACTGAACGGAATCTGAACTGGTGTAAACAGCTACTCTAGTGGAGTTCTTTACTGACTCAATCTTTTCCAAGAAATATTTGGTTTTCCCTAAAACAATCTTCTTCTTATAATCTCGAATATCATTATATCTGATCTTTTCTTCTTGCAGATAATTTTCCCTCCATACTTTCTACTGTCTTCTACATTTTTGTTTTAGTTCCCTGAGCTGTGGCGAGAACCAGGGGGCAGAAGGTCTGTCTCTATCATTTTTGACAGGTTTGACCAACGCTAGCTTAGTAATAGCTGTCCTTAGCCAGTTAGAGTACATTTTTTTCTGTTATATCAGAATTTTAAGGATCTGTCTAACCTATCAGCCAGGTATGTTTTGTTAATTTAAATTTTTATTCCACGACTGAACTTTTTTTACATATTTCACACCACTATTCACAATGTTAGTAGGGGAAGCTGAATCTAAGTTAAACATGACGGATCTGTGGTCAGACCAGGTTATAGGCAGGCTCCCATCAACTTTTAGGTCAGATCTGTTTGAAAAAATATATTCCAAGGTATGACCTGCTCTATGTGTAATCAAATGAACCTGCTAAGAAAGATTAAAACCATAAACAAGTAATGCTATTCTCTAGATGAAAGTTAAAATCACTTAAAATAGTAACATTAGAATATTGCATGCAGGGTTACAAAATATCTTGTAACCCTTCTCTAAGAAGCATGCTTTGGGTTCAGGTGGCCTGTAGATCAGCAATCCATAAAATAAGGATTTATTGGGTAATTTACAGCTAAATAGCATAGCTTCATAACCATTTATTAGAATGGGTTCGCCTAGAACTTTAATGTGGACGCGATAGACCTCTGCTAGCCCCCCTCGCTTGCCTGCTCTGTTTATCCCGGGTAAATCATCCACTAGTTCTGGGTTTCATCCACCCAAAGTCTTGGTTAGGATGTTCTATCTGGAGTGTGTGTTTTCAAAAAACTGAAAAACTCAAATGTGTGCTCAATATAAGGGAGCGTATGTTTATCAGTGTGCATTTAAAACTCGAACCGCTTTCTGCCGGTAGCCATGGGGCTGAGGTTCCAACCGTCTTGCCTTTCAACCCTTTTGTTCTACCAGCCCAAACCATTTACACTGTGTGCAGCACAAATTACCCCCAGCCTGACTTAAATTAACCACATTACAATGCGGAAGCTTACCCCTGTTTAGCAGCAACAGCATCTCCCTGAAATACTTTTGGAGGTGGTTAAGCCACGCCAAAAAGATTTGGATATATGAGGCAGGGAGTCAGGCGCGGAAGCTATTATCGTGGCTCAGCATTTGAAAAACAGAAAGGAACTTGATAAATAACCCAAACCACACAGGATAACTCTCCAGAGATTTGTTCTTATTTACAAAGAAGGGAAACAAAGAGAAAGATGTCAATCATACCTGCCAATATCCCTACTTAATGTAGACACCAAAATATTAACCAAAGCTTTAGCGAACAAACTACAGGGTAAACACACTTGGTGCAGCCAGATCAAAACGGGCTTATGCCTCCCAGATCTACTAAACTAAACCTCAGACATGAATATAATATTACTGCAACAGAGAATACTGCAGATTCGGGTACACTTTGGTGGCATTTGTCAAGTTGCCTCATGGCTCTCCTGCACACCATTCATATATGTTCCTGTCTCAACAAAGATGTTTTTGTCAAGTGATCCGGCAAAATATTGTTTTATAACGTAACCGCTTTTTAGCATATTTATCCTTGCATGTTTCTACTGATGTGATAGTCTTTCGGAAGATAAAAAATCAGTACAAAGATGGTATCCATTAGAATTAGTTATTTACCTCAGGCGATGTTCTTGCTACAGTTCAAAAATATTTATTGATTTTAAATAGAATGCAGTGTCAATGCCATGCAAAAAAGATTACTGTAGAAATATGTGAACAATAACTTGCATCAGTGCTTTTGAACAGATTACTAACATGAAAACAAAGAAGGGCTACTATAAGAAATACAAGATAAAACAGTATATGTCTTATAATGAGCTACAGTGGTAATATGAGTCAAGAGTTTGCCACATGCTAGATATGAGTATAGTACAGTTGTTATGAGTACCTACTAATGAGGAATGTCTATGTCCAAGGAAACTAGTCCATTCCCATCTAGCATTAAGTAATAATAGTTTTGCATCCTTCCAATTTGAAGCAATTGATTTAACAACAGTGAAAATAAGAAAGCCAAAAAGCTTTTTATCAGCTGGACATAATAGAGTTTTAAAAGCATACAATGTGTAGATTAGTACAGGAAATTATATCGGCTGGATAATAATAATCCAGACATCAGTACAATATTTAAAATCAATCTGACAATCATACAGTATATGTTGTAAAGTTCCTGAAGTAGTTTTACTATTCTAACAGTTTTGTGTATTCAGCAACTTTACTTTGAACAATTTATCTGGGGCCCAACAGCATTGGTATTAGAGATATACATTAGTTTGTACATAGGTAGCTGGGAGATAACTAGCAATATTAGATGACCCAATAGATTTCCATTGTGCTGTAGATGTTTGTATATTTATATCTGAAGACCATTTTGGCCCAAAACCATAAAAGGGGAAGGATTAGTGATGAGTTTTTATACAATTTAGAACCTGTGTCCTGCCCGGCTAAAAAGGCTGAGACAAAACTCCATATAAGATATTTTAGCAGAAGGTGGCGAATTAAAGTAGCTATTGAGGATGGTATTACATAATCATTCATATTTAGGAAAGTAAGATTGGTGGTGCTTAGCTCATCAAATGAATAAAACATATTTCCTTGACAGATATCATTAATATAAAAAATACTTAGCATTAATCCAGGAAATCCAGGAATTAATATGTTTATTAAGTTAAAGGTTAGGGTGAAAGTTTTTTTTAGAAATTTTAATATTAATAGCACATTTTTTATCTAAAGATAGGAGGTAAATTTAGAGGCGGCAAGAGGTGAGATTTTGCCAAGCTTGGTATTTGCCATTGTCAAAAATGCAGGTAGAGAAAATGGCTGTAAGATTTTTTTTTCTAATAAAAGCCATTTGGGAGAATTGAAAGGATCAGTATTTTGAAACCATAATTAGCTTTGTGCAATAAGATAAGACATGATGTTTTTTAAAATCAGGTAAGCCAATACCCCCTCTTTTTGGGGAATTTGTAGAGTTTAGCGCTAATCCATGCAGGTTTATTGTTCCAGATAAACTTAGTAATTCATTTAAAACATTTTCTATAGAAGGCATATAAAATGGTAACTTGGATACATTGTAGAGAATTTGTGGGGGGTAATAATCATTTTAACCACTTCATTACGTTCCCACCAATTTAGATGGAGGGATGACCATTTGTTTAATGTATCGTTTGTTTTATTCAGCAGTTTATTTCATTAGTAGTTTTAATAGAGTTAGTGTTGACGGTGACCTCAGAATGTTTGTATTTGCCATCATTGTGGAATTGTAAAAAAATATTTAGTAGGAAAAAAATCTGTTTTATTAATGTATATAGAATAACCAGAATTCTCAGCATACATGGTGATTAATATTAGGAATAATAGACAGGGAAGTAAAAGGGTCATTTACACATAACAGAACATCATCCACATAAGCAGAAACTTTTAACACAGAATTTTCTAAAACAATTCCAGTATATTGCGGATTGATCTAGAGACAACATGAGAGAAGTTCAAAGGCAATAGGAAATAAAAGGGGGATAAAGGGCATTCTTGGCGAGTACCACTATATAAATTGAATGGAGTAGAAAAAGTTCAGTTGATATAAATAGAAGCGGAGGAGGCTGAGTACAATGCTTTAACCATTTTCAAAAATGTGAGCCCAATATGAACATTTTCCAGAGTTTTAAACAGAAATGATCAATTCACAGTACCAAACGCTTTCTCCGCATCTATGACCAACATACCCACAGGACATTTGAGTTCACTACAGAAGAAATAATATGGCATAAAAGACAAGTTTCATGTGCAGCCAATCTACCTTTCATAAATCATGTTTGGTCTGATTGTATAATTGACGTAAGTAGCAGCATTAGAACGATTATCTAAGATGTTGGCATTTATGTTGAATTCTTGGTTAATGAGGGATATTGGAAGATGATTAGAAACTAAAGTAGGATCTTTATCCGGGTTTGGAAGAACAATAATAGTGGCTTTTTAAAAAAAAAAATCTTTTTATTAAAAGAACAAATCAAATAACATCACTAACATAAACACAAAAAAAACATATTACAAAAAATTAATATAAGAAATGTGGCAAAAAATGAATACCAAACAATACAGAAGGGGGGGTCTTCCCAACAAACACATCTTTTCCCGGAAATGTCAGTGGAAGTGCGGTCATAGGGAGCCAGATCATAGTGTTTCCATATCCTCCGCGAGTGGGGAGGTATCACCAAAGGGGGTGCCCAACCACCCTCTGCTGTCATTCTATGGGGCCCAAATTTTGGTTCACTTCCCCGGACAGCCCCTACTTTCATACACCGCTCTCTCAGCTTGCTTACACCAATCCATACCAGAGTTCCAATCAAAGCATTTCAATTCAGTTCCACCTTTCCACTTCTTGGCAATATTGCGCTTGGCCACCATGCATCCCAAAGAGACCCACAATCTCTCCGACCTCGTTAGATCAGTGACCTCCCAAATATCCAAGAGGCAGAGTCGTGGGGAACTGTCAATCTCCTTCCCGCAAGTCAGGGACAGAGTTGCAAGAATCTCTCCCCAGTGCGTCTGGAGGATCTGACATTCCCACCACTGATGTAAATAGGTGCCTACCTGGCCACAACCTTGTGGGCAGAGGGGAAAACTCATCAGACCCATTTTTACCAGGACCGTGCTCGTATAATAGATACTATGGAGCAGTTTAAGTTGGACTAGTTTGAATCGGGACCGGATCGCAGTGCCCCAGAGCGAAGCAAGGGCCGCCCTCTAGTCCTCATCATTGATATCACCCACATTAAACACCATTTTGCCCGAACTTTAACCAACAGGTCTGGCGCATTATTTTGAAGCTTACGATAGGTGAGGGAGATGGCCTTTTCAGGAGGCTATCCTCTAAAGGAGAAGATACCGGCCGAACCTCACCCCTGGAGAGCGCTTTAGGCAGCGCACTACGAACTTGAAGATAGCGAAAAGTTTTGTTCTCATACAAGGCGAATTTGCGCTGCAGGTCGCCAAACGGGACGACTGCGCCTCCCACCCATACATCCCCCAGCCTTGATAATCCAATAATAGTGGCTTTGTTAAACGATCCACCCATCATAGAAGTATTTTGAAAGTCAGTAAATAAAGAAAGTAGAATAGGGGAAAGTTGAAACTGAAAACACACACACACACACACACAGAGTCCTACTGGACTTAGGAAGTCGTCGCCCACCAAGAAATTCGGCTTGGCCTCCCCGCCTTGCCATCCCTCTTCAGTGGAAAAAGCTCATCCAGTTATGACGCAGCGGTTAGAGTACCACGACCCTCTTGCGTCACACACTACCATCTCCGGTAATGTTCTTGCTGATGGTAGCTACACTTTTAAGGCAGATTTTGCAGTGTGACTTTTCTGGATTCACATGCTGTGCATTATTTCGCCATCTAGAGGTTGGATCAGGAACTCTCCTCTTGCAGTTATTTCTCTTTTTTTCTTCTGTTCAGCGTTCTCTGGTGCCATCATTTGGTGCTTGGTCCATCCCTCTCCTGACATCAGACACCAACCCCGGAACCCCCTGTGTATGATCACCATGGACAGGCACACTACTCCATGCAAGCGCAGAAGGACAGTTCATTGGTTAGAGACCTCAGTATGGCAAGAGAGGAAGAGAATAACAACCCCAAGGAAGGGCTCATACCCCTAAAGAGAGGTCACCAACCGAGAACACAAACACAAGGAGAATCACGAACTGGTAATGCAGAAAAAACAAGGGCCAAGTAAGCAGAGACCTTCCAGCTCAAACCCTCCCCCACCCCCAAAAAAACCACCTCAGCACTTAAACACCCATGGACTAAAAGCAAGTTGAAATTGAAAGAGCACCTCTGGTCCCACACCAAGGACACCAGAGGAGATCAGTCTTCCGAAAGATGACTTAGGACGAGAGTGGCCGATGGTACCGGGCAAAATACAGACAGCCGAAACGCCAACGCCCAAAAAAGGCTGGCCAGCAGACTAGACACCATGGAGTGAGGGCTTGAGATCGAGCGGAAATATAGAAGGCTTGAGGCTGAGATGGCAGCAATCTCCTAGAGAAGGATTTTGCCCTGCCCTCTGGAAATGTCATATTCCATTAAAACCGTGGGCGGAAAAAAAGAACCAGGAGGAGAAGGAGGCGGTGGACTTCAAACTGCCACTAGTGCCAGACCCCAAGAAAAACACCAGTTGTTCTACCAAGAAATGGGCCCAGAATCTCAGAGCCTACTTCACGAACCCGAAGAGGATCCGTGGCAAGATCGCAACGCCAACTCACCAGAAGAGGGAGTAGACTTGTATTTGTTGAGGCTGTCGCCTCCATATGACCTTCCCATACAATATGATCGTGAAGAGAGCAGCAGGCCAATGTGGAGTCTAGCTAGAAGAAGAAAAATCTCAAACACACTTTCTACTCAAAACCCTTCTCTCCTTAGAAAGCAATGCAATGCAATGGAGAGAGGCTTTCAAGGAACTGGCGACCTGTAAGTCAGTAACACCCAGAGCGGACAAAAATACAAGCACTCTTCAAAGGACCCTGCTTATATTCAAGGCAACACAATTGCATACCCCATCATTGTGGCCACTGCAAGGAAAAGTGCCAATGTGCCAGTATCATCAGGGCCACCCCCTGATAGAGAGCAAAAGCATGGAGATGGTGGGGAGGAAGTTTGAAAGGGGAACCACTGCACATTGCAGGCTTCAGTGCCCTGCTTAATATATATGCTCACCAGCACTAGGAAGAAGTGGGAGAATTGCCAAAGCACCTGTTAGAGCAGTACCAGAAGAGAACAAGCGTCCTTGTAGAAGAGGGGAGGAACATACTTAATACATGCTTACAATCAGCACTAGACACCGTAGACAGTGTGAAGACAGTTTGTGTCAGGAGCAATATTGAGGAGGCGTGCCTGGCTGCGAGTGTCAGACTTTAAAATGTAAGTCCTGGCAAAAATCATCAATGCACGATTCACCGGGGAGTAACGCTTTGGCAGTGTGATTAACGATGCACTGCAGCAGCTGAAAAAGGATATCTGAAAGAGACACGTTAGTGATAGATTCCTTACCTTAGAATATCCCCAGGCGTCAGACTGGATCCGGAAAGTTTTGCGTAGCAGTACCCTTGCGCCTCGGTAGGCGTCGTCTGCGGCTCCGCGTCCGTCTTCGGCGTCGTGGGCGCCGTGATGACGTCGTCGGAGTACTTAGACGCCGCCTCCGCGTGCTGACGTCAGTTCTTCTTTTTTCCGCGCCAGCCAGCGCAGATCTGGAAAGAGCAGTTCCCTAGTCACGTTTTGACGAAACTTTTGGTGATCTTTTGATCCAATTCGAAGTCTGTACGACTCCGACGGTGCCGTTAGGGATGCCCGGATTCAAGCATTGCGACGAGTGCGACCGTACCATGTCGGTCACGGATCCCCACCGCCTGTGCCTGATGTGTTTGGGCGTCGACCATGACGACGAGGCCTGCTCCGACTGTCGGGCCCTTTCGAGGAAGGCCAGGCGGGAGCGGTCCCGCAGGCGACTCGAAATCCGCCAGCCAGCCCCGCGCCGTGTGAGGTCCCGGTCCCACGTGAGGTCGAGGGACAGGTCGCGGGGACGGAGCCGTCACAGCTCCGGGAGTCGGCGCCACTCCTCGGGGTCCAAGTCGTCAGGTAAGAAGCATAAGAAGTCGAAGAGACATCCTCTCTCTTCTGACTCCCCCCGACGCTCGCACGATGCGGCAGGGGGTTCGGGTGACACCGCCCACACGGCTCCTCGGGAGTCTCGGGCGCCGCGTTCGGCCCCATGCGCCCCGGTCCCTGGGCTGAACGCGACGCCGGAGATCGAGAGTTTCCTCATGGCCATGAGGTCCCTTTCTCCTCCAACGGGTTCCGCGGCGCCTTCGGGCCCAGCGAACCCGTCTGGGGGCCCTAGTGGGTCAGGGGCTTCGACCCCGACGCTGTCGGGTGCTTCGGCGCCTTCGGGCCCGGCGCCGCAAGGCCCCTCGATCCCGACACCGCCGGTGCCCTCGGGCCCGGCGCCACAGGGTACAGCGGCCCCGGCACCGCTGGACCTTCCTCGGGCGATGGATCGTCTCCGGTGGACCTTACGAACCCCCCCCCCTCCCCGGCGTCTGTCCGTGTGGTGTCCCCTCCGGCGTCATCCTCGGGCGGCGCTGTCCCTGATGCCTCCTTTCAATCGGTTCCGACGTCGGGACGACGCCTATCGGCGCCGATCTCAACGCCGTTTGGAGATTTTAGTTTCTATGAACCGACCTCATTCAATTACGACCCTGAATCTCAGGAGATGAGGGAGGAGGAGGATTGGGAGGGGTCTGAGGACCCTCTGGCCAGAGAGTGCCAGGCTAACATGGACGGGACAGGAGACCTTGGGGAGGCCAGTGGCCTGGACACTTCTCCAGACACTGGATTTGTCTCTCCTCCTACCGTGGCTTCGGAGGAGGGAGCTACCTATGGTGTGGTGTTGATGAGGGCTGCCAAGGCCTTGGGCCTTGAGCTCCCCATCGCGGCCGTGAGGACTAACCTCCTCACTGAGGTCCTTAAGCCGCAGTCATGCTCCATGGAGCCTCTGCTGCCGTTTAATGAGGCCTTGACAGACGTTCTTTTGGGCACTTGGTCCAGGCCCGCTACAGGTTCGCCTGTAGATAGGAACGTGGCCAACGCCACCGCCCGGCCCCGGCCGACCCATGTTTCCTGTCCTCCCACCCCACCCCCGAGAGTCTGGTCATCCAGGCCTCTAACTCCCAGACCGCCTTCCCGACGGCCCCGCCGGACAGGGAGTCCAAGAGGTACGAGAACTATGGTAAGAAGATCTTCTTGTCCCTTAGCTTGGGACTGCGGTCTTCCAACACCGCATGCCTCTTGGGCCGTTACAACCACTCCCTGTGGGAAACGGTGGCGGAAGTGCTGCCAGAGTGTCCGTTGGAGGTACGGGCCAAACTCGGCCAAGCCCTTGTGGAGGGCCGGGACGCAGCCAAGTATTCAATCAGGTGTGGACTGGATACTACTGACTCGCTGGGCAGAGCGATGGCTACGACAGTGGCGGTGCGACGCCACGCCTGGCTGAGATCCGCCAATTTCTCGGCAGACGTCCAAAACACCCTCATGGACATGCCGTTTGATGGCCGTCGCCTCTTTGGCGACAAGGCAGACCACGCGCTTGAGCGCTTTAAGGACTCCAGGGCTACGGCCAAGTCCTTGGGCCTCTCGGCCCCGCGCCAGCAAATGGGTGCCTTTCGCTCCTTTCGTGGCCAAGGAAGGGGCGTCCCCACACGTGCCGCCAGCCACTCGCTGCAAACTGTCGTCCAGCGCGGCGGCGGCCGTGGAAACCACTGTGGAGGCGGTCGGGAGAACAAGCGGAGTCAGTCCACACCTGCCCCCGCGGCATCCACCTCTAAACCCACCTAGTCCGTGCTTTTCGGCCCATGTGACGCCAGTGGGAGGCAGGGTTCGCCATCACCACTCTCACTGGCGCACTGTCACTTCGGACAGGTGGGTGCTGCAGATCGTCCGAAGGGGCTACTCCCTCCCCTTCGAGACGACCCCTCAAGCCATGCCACCGCAACACCACCACGTATCGGGGGATCACTTGCGGCTCCTGCAGGAGGAAGTTTCGGCCCTCTTGGCCAAGGGGGCCATCGAGCGCGTTCCTGGGCCAGAAGTAGGACGTGGTTGCTACTCCCACTACTTCCTGGTACCCAAGAAGGGCAAAGGGGGCCTACGCCCTATCTTGGATCTGAGGAACGTCAACGGCTTCCTCCGGAAGGAGAAGTTCAAAATGCTGACACTGGCTCAGGTCTTGGCTGCCCTAGACCCAGGAGACTGGATGGTAGCTGTGAGAAGTTGGCCCGATATGCAGCGTTCGCTATTCTAGCGACCGCTATGTATCGTTCCAAACGACCCTTATGGTGATTGGTTGTAAGTCAACCTATAGACCAGCTATCCTAGTAGCGTGGATACGAGCAGTCTAAGGCTAAAGACTCGAGAGGGCGCGTTAAGCCAGCTGTTTACCACACATGTACCCCTTGAACACCAAGTGAAAGGACACCACACAAGTGTTATGAAAATAAACAGTATATTTATTAAGAATCACAACAGCCCTGTACTCTTTATGAGGACAGGGTACTAAGCACAAACCAAATCTCTTAGGAAAATACTTCAAGTGCACAATTAAAACAAGTGTCCGAGGACACGGAAAGTTTAAGGTCTCGGGCGGTCCCGATAAGGCAAGTCGGAAGCGAGGGACTCGGGACCCTAGAGTAAAGAGGCTATGCAGGCACCGAAATGCCGAGTTACCTAGCCACGAGGGCTGCGGCTGCACAAGTCTTACAGGCGTCGGGGTCTTCGCTGACGAGCCAGGAGCCGGAAGAAAAGGAGTTGCTGGCCGGCGACCAGTGATGAATAGTTCGTAGAGATCCAAGCCTGGATCAGAGATTGATGATACCTGAAAGCAGAGGGGACCAAGTTCGTACTACTAGCCAGTAGTCAGAGGGTACCAGGAAGGCACCGGTTGGCCGTCACCTCGGCCAGGTGAGTGGGCGACGCTAGGCTCTGCAGTCTCACGGACCAGGAGGCGTTGTCGGCGACCAGGATGGATGTGCGAGCTGTCCCACGAAGGATGATGCTGTCGGCGTCGCTGGGCCCAGGATGGGGCAACAAGCCTTGGCAGGTCTCAGGGCCACGTGGTGGGCCTAAGATGGCGTCGTGAGTGGACCAGGAGGGTCCGGGGTGCTTCTCGCAAAGATGGAAGCAAGGGCCAGTCTGGAGCAACCAGACCAGCAGTGTTGATTGTCGGATGTCGTCACAGAAGAGCACAAGCCAGCGGCTAGTGACCAGACTACGTGCTGAGCAGCGAGCAGAAGGGCCCCACGCAGATCGTGGAGATGCTGGGAGACTGCACTTCGGTGCTGGAGCGGCTCAGGGTCGGGGCTTCTCGGACCCCAGAGCACTCACCAGAGAATTGCTTCGATGGTCGTGCTGGTTAAGAGCGTGCAGGTTCTGATGATGGCCGGTCCCTCGAGGTCTCGTCGCACCCACAGATCACAGCTGAGCTGATGACGTGGGTAGAGGTCAGAGGTGCCAGGGAAGCCGGTTCTCGTCGAGCTGGGCCGTCGGATTCCTTGAGGAAGGACTTACAGCAAACCGCAGAGTTCTTAGATGGTGCCCGCTGATGCAGGGTGACTACTCCTTAGTCACAAGGGAGAAATCTTGAGAAGAGTCTCGAAGTCCTTTCGTAGAAAGTATTCTTGATTCAAAGATGATCTAATTTGGAAGGTTCCCCGCTCCGGCCTTTATTCTAAAGAAAGGGGTGGGTACATGACTAGGTCCTGCCCTAAGGGTGGGACCAGGAAGGGGGGTAGTTACACCCCTCTCCCCTGCCGGACTTTCCCCAGGCCAGGGCTGGTGCCCCTGGAACTGGTTCTAACCGGCAGATGCGTAGTGAGCACCGGGGTGCCACTCCGCAGTCACCTTCTCGCAAAAGCCCTACCTACCCAGAATACACAAACCCTGTCTGGGACGGTGCGAACACCGCCCTCGACAGGAAACCCTTTGTCCAAGCTCTCCTCGCTGGAAGGACTCCCAGCAGCAGGAGGTCAGACTCGTGTCTGTGGTGGCAGCATCCATTTTGTGGAGCTGAGGCTTTAGTTAACTTTAACCGGGGTTCACAGTTACGTACATGTCGTGTCCCTCTAGAAGGGCGGAATGCTAACCTCGTCGCCAGAGTTGGTGAGAGGGCAGCATCCCGATTCGTATGACACCTTACTCGACATGTCTTGATAACGCGACACCGAAGTTACCGATGTGGTACGCGTTATCATGGAACAGCCATTGGGTCTTGATTCCGCAAGCTGCAACCGGGCTCGGCTCGGGCCAGAACCTAGTTCACACGAGCCCACGCACTCTGCCTTCAGGATTGTCAAGGCCTGCCATAGGAGTGACTGATAGGAACTCGGGTGTCCATTGTATGGTTAGATATAGAGCTACTATACCTAAAGCAAAGGGTGATTACACGACTTTGCCCGAGCTGTCATGCAGCCAGTTGTGTCAAATTTAGGAGGCCAGCCAGGGGTGGCATAATACATGCTGCAGCCCCTGGCGGCCCTGGGTACACCTATGCCCTGCGTTACGGGGTCTGATAAGGTGGCCCAGTACCAATTGGTGAATGCACCTAGGGTACATATCGTAATTTAGAAAGAGAACAGCCAGGCTGTGGGTCTGATTGGCAGGCCCACAGCCAGAGAAAGTCGTAAACCAGTGAAACAAAAGCAAAAAATCTGGGTGATCATAGGATTGCAGACCCTACTCTCCTACAGTAGCGTTGGACTTGCAGGACGCATATTTCCACATCCCCGTCCTGCCGGCCCACCCGCGTTACCTGAGGTTCACGGTAGGCCTCGAGCACTTTCAGTTTACCGTGCTCCCCTTCGGCCTTACCAGCGCCCCACGGGTGTTCACGAAAGTGATGGCGGTGGTCGCAGCTCATCTGTGCAGGTTAGGGGGCTCAGTCTTCCACTACCTAGACGACTGGTTGTTGAAGGCGGGCTCGCCCCAGACAGTCGTCAGCCCCCTCCAGACTACGGCGGATCTCCTGCACCGGCTGGGATTTTCCATCAATGTGCCGAAGTCACACCTGTGCCCCTCTCAGAAGCTCCTTTTCATCTGAGCTGTTCTCGACTCGGCGCAGTTTCGGGTTTACCCGCCCGAACAGCGGGTTCGGGATATACAGGCTCTGATTCCGATCTTCGGGCCGTTATCCCGGGTTTCGGTCAGGTTGACGCTGCGGCTTCTGGGGCTGATGGCCTCCTGCATCCTTCTGGTGCATCACGCACGGTGGCGGATGGGGTCTCTGCAGTGAGACCTGAAGTTTCAGTGGGCCCAGCACCGGGGAAACCTGTCCGACCATGTCCTGATCTCGGAGGGCAATGCGAGACAGCTGCAGTGGTGGCTCACGGACCGCGATTGGTTCAACGGCAGATCCCTCTCCCTTCCCCAACCGGAGCACGTAGTTGTGACGGACGCGTCCCTCCAGGGCTGGGGAGGCCACTTGGGAGAGCCGGAGATCAAAGAACTCTGGTCTCCGGCGGAATCCCGGCTCCATATCAATCTGTTGGAGCTGCGGGCGATTCGTCTGGCACTGAAGGCATTCCTCCCGTCTGTCCGAGGGAGCGCAGTGCAAGTGTTCACGGACAACACTACCGCCATGTGGTACTGCAACAAACAGGGCGGAGTGGGGTCGTGGACCCTTTGCCAGGAGGCTCTGCGTCTCTGGCAATGGCTAGAACATCAGGGCGTGACTCTGGTGGTTAAACACCTGGCAGGTTCTCTGAACGCCAGGGCGGACGAACTCAGCCGTCGGTGCTCGATGGATCACGAATGGTGTCTGAACTCGGACGTGGCGCAAGGCCTCTTTCAGCAATGGGGAGAGCCTTGGTTAGATCTATTCGCCACCGAAGAGAACGCGCAATGTCATCAGTTCTGTGCGTTGGAATTTCAAAGGCGGCACTCGCTCGGAGACGCTTTTCGTCGCGAGTGGAGCTGCGGTCTGTTGTACGCCTTTCCGCCTATACCACTTCTGCCCAGAGTGCTGAAGAAGATCAAGCGCGACCGGGCCCAAGTCATCCTTGTGGCTCCGGACTGGGCACAAAGGTACTGGTATCCCGAGCTACTCAGTTTGTCAGTCGATCCCCCGGTTCGTCTGCCTCTTCAGGAGGACCTTCTGTCGCAGCAGCAGGGGACGGTCCTCCACCCGAACCTGTCCAGTCTCCACCTCCATGCTTGGAGATTGAGCGGCGACAGTTGAGGCCATTTGACTTGCCTCCTGAAGTTTGCAACATCATTCTGGCAGCTAGGCGTCCCTCCACAAAGTCGGTATACGCCTGCAGGTGGAACAGATTTGTGGCATGGTGCACAGCAAAGGCTGTGGATCCCCTCAATGCCCCTCTTTCTGAGGTTCTCCTCTTTCTTCTCTCTCTTGCCCAGCAGGGCTCTGCTCTGGGCACTGTCAAGGGCTTTCTTTCGGCTCTTTCAGCCTTTCTGAGGCTGCCTGACCAGCCTTCTTTGTTCAAGTCCCCTATCGTTAATCGATTCCTGAAGGGCATCACCCATACCTTTCCTCCTGTTCCCTTCGTGATGCCTCAGTGGGACTTGAACCTGGTTCTAACGTTTCTGATGTGCGCTCCCTTTGAGCCGCTTCACAACTGTCCTCTTCGCCTTCTTTCTCTGAAGACTGCCTTCCTGGTAGCCATCACCTCTGCCAGGAGAGTGAGTGAGCTCCAGGCTCTATCTTGTAAGCCTCCTCTCCTTTCAGTCCATCCGGACAAGGTTGTTTTAAGGACTAAGCCCTCCTTCTTGCCTAAGGTGGTCACGGCCTTCCACATTGGGCAATCCATCACATTGCCCACCTTCTTTCCGCCTCCGCACCCCTCGAGAGAGGAGGAGAGGCTCCACCGTCTGGACCCAAAACGTGCGCTCTCATTTTATCTGAATCGCACACAACAATTCCGGGTGGATGATCAACTCTTTGTTGGGTACGCGGGCGCTAAGAAAGGGAAAGCGGTGCACAAACGGACCATCTCTCGGTGTATTATCTTGTGCATCCAGGCGTGTTACTCCTAGGCTAAGAAGGAACCCCCTGTTGGGCTGAGGGCTCATTCCTCTCGAGCCACGGCCACTACTACTGCCTTGGGCCGAGGTGTGCCCTTGCAGGACATTTGCCAGGCAGCTACGTGGGCCTCGCTGCACACGTTTGCACAGCACTACTGCCTGGACAGTCAAGTCCAGAGGGATGGCTACTTTGGCCGTTCCGTCCTCCAGGACTTTCTGGTGTGATTATTAGTTCGCAGACCCACCACCACGGGGATGGTATTGCTGGGGTATCTATTCTAAGGTAAGGAATCTATCACTAACTTGTCTCTTTCAGATGCACAAGTTACTACTTGTGTAACGATATATCTTTAAGAGACATTAGTTAGTGATAGATTCCGTACCGACCCACCCATCCTCCCCGTTCTGCGAACCGATATCTAGGGTTAAGGTCATCCCCTTTCAGGGCCCTAGTTTCTTGGCACCAGTGTTGGTTTTTGTCATGGCTCTGCGCTTCTGGCGCGGAAAAGCTGTGGCTAAGAACTGACGTCAGCACGCGGAGGCGGCGTCTAAGTACTCCGACGTCATCATGGCGCCCACGACGCCGACGACGGACGCGGAGCCGCAGACGACGCCTACCGACGCGCAAGGGTACTGCTACGCAAAACTTTCCGGATCCAGTCTGACGCCTGGGGATATTCTAAGGTAAGGAATCTATCACTAATTAATGTCTCTTACAGATAAATCGTTACACAAGTAGTAACTTTGCAATAAGATGGCAAAGTCCATGGGGGTGTTACCGTTTAGAGGCCATCAGAGGTGGAAAACTGCCTCCTCAAGAAGACCGACAGGAAGAGGGAACTTTCAGCCCACCTCTCCGCACCAACCCTTACAGCAGGCAAGCCAGCCAGAAGGGACAACAAAACGGCGGCTGTATCAGGCACCACAAAGCCTGTCACGACAAAGTGAGAGGCAGGGAACAACTATCCAGAGGACCAGGTCCCTCAAACAAGTGACGCGCAAAAGTAGAGCTCCCTCCACACAAAACCTGTAGGGACCTTTCTCCATGTAGTGAGAGGTCATATCTGAAAAGTGTATCCTCAAACATCATCCAGGATCAATATTGCATAGAGGTGGACACATTGAAGCACATACATTCTGCAGGTAAGCAACCATCTGATATGAGTGGGATCGGCATCAGACCGTGATACAAAGGTTGTTCCAGAGATGGGGGACACCAGAAGTGGACCTGTTCGCAACACCACAGCAGAATGCAAATTACTGAAGCGTTGCCTCCATGCAGCCGCACTGCTAATCTCTGGGGAATGCACTGCAGATGGACTGGTCATGAAAATGTGCGTACACTTTCTCACAATCTTGCTAATATTACGAGTGACCAGTAAGTGAAAACAGTCGGTGGGCATGCTAATCCTTATCGCCCCACAATCGGTAAGACAAACATGTTTTTCTGAGCTGATAGAGACGGCACAAGAGAATACCCACCAAGATGCACACCAGCACCCACATGGAACCTAAACGTGATGTTAACGCAACTGATGAAGACTCCTTTGAATCACAGCACAGGACAACATTAAAATATGCCCCTCTAGATCAGCTTTCCTAATTGCCAATTGCCATGACATCATTATGAAGGATAAATGAACAGAAAGCACTTACCACCTAGGACCTTACCTGCAAATACACATGGTTAGAGTAGTCATAAGAAACAGCCCCCCACTTCCTACTGAAGTTCATATCACAGTTCCACATAAACCAAGCTATCCAAATCCCAAGCTTCTTCCAGGAACTAAAGACTCCGGTTGAAAGAGCCCTTCATATGCTGGACTCGCGTAGAAAAATAGTGCGCTATCTAGAGAGAACAAAACAGTTCTTTATAGTTTACACAGACAAAACAAGCGAGTGCCAGTTAAGGGCACTATCTCGAGGTGGATAGCCCTGACTGTGCAAATGTGTCACACGAAGGCTGGCGTACAACTGGAAACAAAGCCCAGAGCACACTCAGCAAGGTAGAAAGGAGCAACCCTAATCTTCCCGCCCAGTTAAGCGATATGTGTCTGGCAGCCACCTGTTCAGCAGCTCTCACATTCACAAAGTACTAATGCGTAGACTTCCAGGTGAATAGAGAATCACAAGCAGTTCAAAGAGTACTGCAGTATTTGTTTGCAAGTCCAACCTCATTACAAACCCAGCCACCACAATAAACAAATCGTCTCCTACAAAGGCAATTCACAGGATGTGAATCCAGAACAGATTCATGTTGCAAAACTAAATGGTTATGTTTCGTTTTGCAGCTTAATGAATTATCTGGATTCACATGTGACACACCCGTCTCCAAGGAAATTAGGTGAAAGCGATTATAAGGATAAAGGTAAGACAAATGACAAAACCAAAAGATAGAGGTAAGCACAGGTAAAGTAACGTGAGTTACGAAATCACTGGGAAAAAGAATCTGAAGATGGCGACCACGCACAGGGGCTTCTGGGGAGGTAGCTGACGTCTAGAGAATGATGGACAAGGCACTAAATGGCGGAAAAAGCTGACACGCAAAAAAAAAAAAAAAAAAAAAGAGTGAGAATAGACTGCAAAAGGAATGATCCGGACCCAACCACAAGATGGCAGAATAATGCACAGCATGTGAATCCAGAAAATTCTCCAAGCTGCAAAACTACTCCTGCCAGTAAGTAACCGATTTGTTACTCATCGCCATTCCATCTCCGCTTTTGGATTCTCATGCTACAAATGACTTTGCTTGGTTTCTCCATTCCATGCCCTCTGTGGCGTGTGAAAAATTGAGTTGAAATTAAGACAAGATGACACAGACAGCTCAATACATTTATTTAATTAGGGGCTTCTGGTACCATCTGCACGATGATGACGTCATGGAGCCACTCTGGTGAATATAGGTATCTATGCAAACCTCTTTGTGTTTCTCCTACATGCCAATAAGCTGTTTTCAAAAAATGAGAAATTTGTGAGTAAATATATTCTTTAGTAAGTTTCTTTTTGAAGGTCAATATCTTGTTTTACTTCAAGAATAGTTCTACTTTAATGTTGCTGATATTTAATTTGACTCTATATTTTCATAGGAAATGGAAACTCAAAGGCTAAAGAACGATGAAACTGTGACGGTATTACAAAATCAGGTTGCAGAGGAAGCAGTCCAGGTTAGTGTACTAATTTGTGTTTATTAAATCTCATATAATCCCAGTATACCACCCATTGCAACTAAAAGAGATCTTCCTTATGCAACTTTTAAAAACATATACGGTAATCGCTCCTTAATAGTAATAGTTAACTTATCTACTGTTGCAAACTAAGATACTTGGAAATTGGTAAGGTGGTGAGAGAACTCCACCAAGTCTGCAAAGTACAGTCAGTGAAAATGCATTTTTTCTGATTAATGTTTTTGCAGCAGATTTTTCACCTTGTAAATGACGTCACATGCTACACTGCATCCAGAACTTTTTTTCCTTGACAGTGACAGTTGCCTATAAACAGCCCCCCTTGACTGTGCTGATGTCTTTCATGTTTTTCCACGCCTTCTTAAGTGTTTACCAGATACCTCAAAATTACCAATTATGATTGAACAGCAGATTATGTCCGATGTTGTGAGGAAATGGATTTTGGCAAGTTCACCCCCGCTTTTTGACTATTAGCCCTGGTGTAATAATGGAGAGTGCACTGAGGCCAGCTAACCACACCTCAGTGCCAATGCTCTGATTCTTAAGTGTATGTTCGATTGGCTTAAGTTAACTTACTCATAAATCCCTAGTATATGGCATCAGAGTTACCCAGGGCATGTAGTTTAAAGTGTCCCTCATGGTCTGCGACTCTTATTGTACTAACCTGATTGTTACAAAGTAAAACATGTCTCCCAGCCTGACGCTACAAACTGGTTGAGCAGTTTTAAAATTCCAACTTTACTTTGCCATTAAAACGTATTACAGAGTCCAGAACTTCCTTTTTAATATGTATGTTTAATATTTATTAGTCACGCCTAAGGTAGGCCCAAGAATTCCAAAGGTAGGGTGCTGTCTGTTAAGAGGAAGTACATGTCTTTTCACATGGTCTAACAGTAAAAACGCAAATTGACGTTTTTACGGTGGAAAAGCTAGTATCCTCATTGACCGGTACTGGGTTACACGCTGAAAACTCAGCTGTGATTACTCCAGAATGGAACTACTGAAGTTGGTACTTAAAGCTATCAATAAAATTGTTCCATTAAACCCAACTTGATGACAGAGTTGAATTTAATGTACCTTTAAAGTACAAGGCAACTTTAGAAAGTTTCCGCTCTGTTGCCTAAGTTTTTAAGTTGCTATTTACAGTTCCTGACCTCGATGTAGCTGGTTTTTGGCTGAACATCAAGGAACATCGACCCCTGTGGTCAAAGTCACCCCACCATTTTTGTGGATTGAGGGTTTGCCCCTGGAAGACCCTTGTTGAGTGGATCAGCATCCTCCATCCCTTGCATCAGGACCACTTAATTGATGTCTATGGTGAGTTGCCCATAGAGCCTGGAACTGAACTGGCAACTACTTTGACTTCAAGGTAACAGTCCTTCTAAGACTTACTGCCCCCTGACTTGCTTCCTGCCAAAGTTGGTCATCCAAAGTAGGGTGGAGTTGCCAAACACAACTTTGTAAAATCTTTTCAAAATATTTCAAAGTAACTGCTAACCATTTCAGTTGCCAATGCTTGTTTGCATTTTGAAGCCGTGATTTACAAATTACTTATAAATTCATCCTTCCAGAACCCTCCAGTGGATTTTGTTTGTTTTGGTTTCTATAAATTGATGAAAAGATTTATTTTTTATAAATTGGTGTTGCGTTCCTTCGTGTCGCATCTCTTTCTTGTTCAATTGTTTTGGAACTACTGAATGCTTTGCACTAGTTTGTATGCTAAAACCAGACTGCTTGAAGTCCGAGCTACCCAGGATTGAGCCAAGGTTTTCACAAATTAGCCGAACCCATGATAGATTTGTGAGTTTATTACACAGTGAGGTTGCACAACCACACCATGTAACAAACCGTATTTACTCATGGATGTCACATTGAAATGTTTCTGGGTTCAAACTCTGACAACCCTCACAACAGCTGCATGTCATGTCTAAGGCCTGGGCACGACTTTTCTTCTAGTTACCCGTGAAACTTCATGCATCAGAAAACCTCCAGAGAGGAGAAATACAAACTATTTTTGGCTCAGGCCTGAAAGGACAACGTGAAATAGTCCCTGTCACCTTCATGTAAGTCACATGATATGGAGCGATTCTCTAATAGGTTCTCTCACAAGAAACATGAGCAATGCCACAGAAAAGGAGAAATCCTTAACTTCCCTGATGATAGTCCCACACCATAGACCATCCGGGAAGTCTGCAGCGACACCAGTCTCTTCCTCCTTCTCTTTGGAGCGGATTCCTGCCCTTTAACTTAAACTGGATTATCTAGCTCCATTAGCTGACTGGTCTCAGATCAAAGCCTTTCAACAACCCATGAGGGATAGCTTCAAGACTGCCCCTCATTCCTTTGGGGCTCTTATGATTCTCAAGGGTGGACCACATTCCTGCATGCTTCACAATTCCGTTGTATCTGACTAAGTCACCACCTGGTTGTGCATCTCCGCATGCCCTGGTCCTTGTGCCGCTTCCATGAATGGCGATTCTGACATTGGCTAATTGAGCCCTTAAAGTCTCTGGAAATTGTTTGAGTGGCTAGAGGTAAGGGAAAAGCTTTTTTTCACTGATCCTCTTCTCAAATTCCAGCGGTTTGCACGCATAGAAGACATCTGGACTTGACATGCCTAACGAGAATTTTATAGGCTTTGAGGAAAATGATTTAGAGGTGGACAACCTCCGCCAAACTTATCTCTCATGTGCAAGGTTTTTCTGAGCTTCAAATTGTTAATGGCTTGGATCAATCTACAGAAGATAGTATCCCATCCTCTTTAGGACCTCCTTTTAAGGACATTTTTTGCCTCATGTCTGTTATGGTTAAAGCAGCGTTTGAGTTCTTTGCCATTTATATAGACGAAGTCTAACCATTCTTGAGAAAATCCAACAGCTGTTTTTAGTGGCTCTTTACCTTTTCTGTTGTTGAACACAGCATTACTAGAACCAGTGCTGGCTGCCTGAGTGGAAATCCTTGCATTCCTTGCAATGCACAAGCAGTTCTCTTGGCATCATAGGCATGTACCATCTGATCCAACATTCTTAATCTGCACATCCCTCTCCAAAGGGCCGGATAGTTCTAAAATCTTCAGCTACACAGAACCCCAATCCTTTCCCTACTGCACCACTGAACCTTGAGTTCAAGTGTCTTGTTTCTATGGGTTGTACCATCTTCCTTTCAGGCAATCTGGCTTTTTGCACTAACACCTTGTGCCTCCTCGGCCAGTCAGTACATGCAGGCCTGGAGGGGAGAGGTGGGGGGAGGAGGGGGAGTGATATGGCAAAACTAGCTATGATTCGCCTTCTAGGCCACATAAAGAAACTGTTTTCTGCTGACTTTCTGGCTGCCTCCAGGCAAATTCTTACACGTGGCATAGACTTGGCAGATACTATTCTTGGCCATGCCCAGAGACGTGTTATGGCTCTTCCATGAATAGCCAGGCTGCATTGGTGGATATACTGGTTGATAGAGACTGTATGGCAAAAACAGACTCCTCCCTAGGAGTGCTTCTCAAATAGAAGAATTATTTTTTTTGCAAGGCTTTTTAGAGGCCAATCCTCTCAGCAGTGTCAACCCTCCTAGCCCTTTCAAACCCACAGACATTTGTGAAAGTGCTGGATCCAAGGGACATCAACAACCCCAACAAAAGCAGCAGCAGCCCCTCTTCTGTTGGTTATACCACTTTAAAACCACTTCTATTTGTTATCATTCCACTCTCCATGTAGACCTTGGTTGTGGCTCAGTTGAAACGATCTGCTTGCATGTTAAACTTTCTCTGCCTCCAGCTTTTGGGTGTGTTTCTAGTTCTTGGGTGCACAGTATAAAAGCCAGATCCGGATTGGAACTCTGTGCTTTCCTTGGAGACTTCTGATTAGGAGACAGCAGCATTGTAAGGAAACCAGGCTATTAGTTGTGCAGGATATAACTCCTGCAGTAAAAATAAGTTCACAATTTTCCCCTCACTGGGAACCTAGCACCCCACTTGGTCAGGGTAATGAAGCTGAGCAGTCCAGGGCCTATTCAGGGGAGGTTGTGTGGGCTAATGTTTACCATTCGCTGGCACGCAACAATAACACTCGATAAATGATTGTCCAGTCTGTGCTTTTTTATTGGAAAAGGAAAAGTACATTTGTTACACACGCTATTCAATACTACATAATAATTTACAAATATATTTATTTTATTTATTTAAACATTTGTAAAGCGCTACAAAGACCCTTGGGCATCTCGGCGCTGATATCTGCTAAATTCAGCCCTAAAGGAGGATCTACTTATTGGTCAAATAACCAAGTTTTGAGTTGTTTCCGAAAGGACCACAAAGAAGGACTGTTCTTTATGATTAGCGGCAAAGAGTTCCAGAGCTTGGGTGCGGAAACAAGAAATCTTCTGTCACCCCATGAGACCAGTCTGGTACGGGGTACTTCCAACTGGAAGAGATCAGAGGACCGCAGGGACCTAGTGGGCCGATAGGGGATGAGTTGCTGAGTCAGAAAGGCCGGTCCCTGGTTGTGCAGTGCCTTATAGACAATGCACAGAGCCTTAAACTTAGCTCTGTTTCTAATGGTAAGCCAATGCAACTCTCTGATGGTGCTCGAGACTGATTGGAATTTGGGGATGTTACCCAGCAGTCGGGCAGCAGCATTTTGAACAGTCTGCATCTTATTAAGGACTCTCTCTTGGGCATTCAAAAATAGGGCATTACAGTAGTCCAAGGTGGACAATACCAAGGACGTGATCAAGGTCTTGCCTGCTGAGGAGGGGAGAAAAGGGAGGATTTTTTTGATGATTCGTAGCTTATAAAATGCGGAGGAAGCAATCTGATTTGCATGGGGAAGAAACGTAAGCCTGTCATCAACCATGACGCCCAGGTTCCTTACCTTGTTGACTGGAGTAGGCGGTGAGCCCATGGACTGTGGCCACCAGCGAGAAGACAAATCTGGGGATAAGTGTCTAAAGATGACCACCTCGGACTTATCCGAGTTCAATTTGAGGCAGTTGGCGGCCATCCAACTTCCTATAGCCTGCATGCCCAGATTGAAGTTGTCAGCCACTTTTTGTCCGTCATTTCTGATGGCCAAGACCAACTGGGTATCGTCAGCATAGGAAGTAAGGCTCATCCCATGAGCTCTGATGGTGTTGTCAAGGTCCGACACGTATATATTAAAAAGTGTCGGACTCAGGGATGAGCCTTGGGGGACTCCGCATGGCAGGGACAGGGTGGTAGATTGAAAAGGCCCTATGGTGACCACCTGAGTCCTTCCGGCAAGGAAGGATGCCAGTAGGGCCTTGGCCTTATGCTTAATCCCCAGATCTTCGACACGGTCGATCAAAATCGCATGATCGACCGCGTCGAATGCTGCTGAAAGGTCCAGCAATATCAAGACCGCAGTGCCACCCGCATCACGAATGATTCGGATATCCTCTATGGCCTTGATCAGGGCCGTCTCCGTCCCATGATGTTGGCGAAAACCAAACTGAGAATCATCCAATAAATTATGGTGTTCTATAAAGGCTGACAATTGGGCATTCAAGGCCTTTTCGACAACTTTGGCCAAGATGGGCAAATTGGCAATCGGTCGATAGTTCTTGAGCTCAATCCTGTCTAGATTGGGTTTTTTTAGGAGTGGCTTCAGTAAAGTCTTTTTTAGGTCAACGGGATAGACTCCAGTGGTAATCACAGTGTTACATATATTAGTAATTGCTGGAAGCAAAACTTCCAAAACTGGTAGCAGTACTTTAAAAGGGCATGGGTCCAGGGCAGAGCCTGATTTAATAGGTGCCAAAAAATCCCTGACCTGAGTAATAGAGACCTCCCTAAACTGAGATAAAGAAGGACCAATTGTGGAGGGCTTCACCTTTTCAGAAGGAATATGTACATGCGCTTCTTCGGAGCTAGCAAAGACCGCATAAATATCATTAACTTTGTCGTAAAAGTAGTTGGCCAAAGCATCACAGAACAATTGGGAGGAGGGAGGTTGAAGGTTAGGTAAACAACCAGCCAATTGTTTAGTTGTCTCAAACAATGCTTTATTTGAATTTTTAGAAAGTTCAATTTTTTCCGAGAAGTACTTCTTCTTAGCATCTAGGGTCATATTTTTGTATATGGTAACCGAGTGCTTGTATATATGCATACGGTTGATGAAAATCCCCTTGGTGACACTTTGAAATCACATTTGAGGCCTAACTGGTGTTGGCCCCCAAAAATCACAATACCCCCCTCTTATACCAGATGGCACATTACCATTAAAGAGGGTGTCACTTTAAATAAAGTATACCCAATGGCATTGTCAAAGGTTACATATTAAAAAAACCAAGGATCACATATTAAAAACCATCTCTCTGTGAAATCAGTAACCATGTAGTTCATGCAATCATTGTTGTTAATTAAGCATTGTAATGTTTATTAAAAATCATTGTCCGCAATACAGTTTTTAAATAAAGAATTTTCAAACAACATATATTTATCTGCATAATGTTTATACCACTTTAGGCCACAAATCATTCAGTCACAGAAACAATCATTAGGGGTCTCTCCATTCCTAGGCTGTAGAATAATATTTTGAGCCTTAGGAGTGTTTAAAACTTTGAGTAAAAGACTACGGGATCATAGATTCCTTGAGCATAGACACCTGGTGTCCCTTTTTAAGTTTCTTTGCTGGGGCTGCTGCAACTCCTGCAGCCCCCACTACTTTCCCCATCCCCACACAACTTTTGTTATAAGCACAGGTGGCTGTCCCTGCCTTCCCAGTCCACCACATGGTGAGCCAGGTTTGGCAAAATGAAGCCCTGTGGGGCTTTGTGGGGCGCTCCCTCTGAGGAGCATGCATATTTTATTAGTGGCCCTGGCTGCTTCCTCATTCAGCGTGGCCTGGTGCTGCACAACTTTTGGTTTGTTTTTTCTCCATTCTAGTTTCTTTTCTCTTTCGGGTGTCTGTGCCCATTTGACAACTGAGTGCTCTTTGTGTTAGGGGCACTCTTGGAAGACTACTGCCCCAGACAGCTCTTGCCCGGCTGACACTGCTGTTTGCCAGCACAGGAACCGGCAGCCATGTAATCACAGCTCACTCTGTGTGGGCAGGGGGCTGGAGCTACAATGACTGCCCTGCTCCCACCAGACGTAGGCACAGGAACTGAGGGTGAGCCCACCATTCCTGATGGGGCGAGGGGGAGCGTGATGATGCAGCCTCTTCCTACCTTTATGTTGGAGGCCTTTGGATGGGGTCCAGGGTCCCAGGCTTAAAGTTGCCGGTCTTCGTATCCTGGGGATGGGTTACTGTGCAGTTCTTGCCCAGGATGGGGTCCTAGATTCCATTTCTTGAGGTGCTGGCCAGGGGGTTGGGCGCCCCAAGCTGTGACTAAATCCGGATTGGGCGGCCCATGCATGCCCCCTACCTAGATCATAAATTAATGATGCTTGCTTTGACCCCCGGGATCCAACATGCATTTCTTTGCTTGAGCAGGAGGTGTCAAAGGTCAGATATTTCCCCTTGAATATCTCTAGCCCGGTTCAGACATTTACTTTGATTCTTGACTCATTTTGCTCCTGATGGCGAGCCTTAGCCACCTGGAGCTTTTTCAGCAGATCTCCTGGTCTGTAAAGTGGCACATACTGCAGAGAGCAGGTTCCACTGGCTCCCTGTGCGAGCTTTTCTACTTGACTTGGTCTCTGGTGTTCCTCTCCTCCTGCTGGGGCACAGAAGTCCTGCTCTTCCCCAACTGGTCCTTAGGGTGAGTAAGGGAGCCAGACTCACTGGCCCTGGCGAGACTCACTGGTCCTGGTGTCCTTAGTACATTGGATCATCAAGGGGCTTGTCCATGGTGTGGCCATTGTCCAATTCCAGTATACAACTCTTCTGTCTCTCCTTTGTGCAGCAGTTTTTAAGTGGAGGTGGATTGTTCTAGCTGCCAGACACCCCTGGCCAATCCTAGGGTGCTACATCTCCCCTCCACCTTTGTTCCAACCCTTCTGCACAGCATACTAGGACAATCCAAGATGGCAAAGTCACATGGTTTGTGCATATCTCATCTGGGTGCCTGAGCTCCACCCATGGGTGACATCACTGCCAGGGACATTCCCACCAACTATTCGAAGAGGAGTACCTCCTGTGTTGGCCTCAGATGCCTGGCTTCCTGCTCTTTTAAGTGGGCCTGGGCTGTCCCAAGCCTGGTACAGTGCAACTACTAATTACAAGATGAAGATTTTCCTCCCCACCCCTTTCTCTTCACCCCAGCCGGGTGGCAAATGGTCTGGAATCGGATCCTGAGCCCAAGAAAAATGAACATTTTGGACAACCTGCATATTCAAATTTGGTGTAAATGTTTCGTCCCAGTTTGATACCTCATTTAACTTTGTAGACCTATGGGAACTTAAGGCAACTTTTCTCTATGGGTATAATATACTGACACTGCAGATAAACCAGTAAACTTTACTGACTTTACATATGAGTGCCCACTAATATTATAAGGCCTACCTCAAGTCAATATCTAACCTTATAGTGTATCCTCTGCGCCAAACTACCTATGTGCAATTACCCGGCCCCAACACGTGTTCATTTGTTACTAGCCAAGTGCCTCTCCCCCTCACTGCATCACAGCAGCCTTATTTTAAAAGGCAGGCACTGTTGGTAAACGTGCAGTCCATTTACCATGTGATTACTGTGGGTGAGACTCGTGTAGTGACTCACCCACTGTAAAAAGTCCCAAAACAGGGTGATCAAAAAGTGAAACATCCGGGTGGAAATAATGGGCCGAAAAAATTTTGCTACATGCATCTAGGGCTGTGTACTGTGATGATGCTGCAGAAGGCAGACTGTAAACCAAATGTACCATTTTGCTGTGGGCTGCTCCTTGCGTTAATTGTGTTATACTTTGACTAAAAAAAGACCCTACCACTGGCATTTGTGCAAAGTCTTCAAAAGCCATTTTGCTTATACTTGTCTCAGCTGGGGCATGTTGATGGCTGATATCTGAAAGGCAGTGACTTGGCCTTCTTTAATGTCTATAGTTCTGGCGTGGAGTGAAGGTTACTACGCTAGGGCTGTGTTAAATGATTTCATTGGGCAAGTGAAATGACACAGTTCTGCCTGCCAGAGAGTACAGCTATGGATGGGGCGCCTTCATAAGGTAAGGAATCTACAGGAATAAGTATCTTTCAGAAGAATAACTTCAGTCAGTAAAGATATTTCTGATGAATACTTCTAATCGCACATTCATCACATTGTGAATACTTCAAAGACGTATATCTGGAAGATAAAGGCATAAAATGACTACGGCAATTACACTCCGCGGCCAGCCGGTTCAATACTACTGCTGCCGGAGGAGTCTGTGCGCTTCTGTCAGCGCAGGCGGGGTTTCCTGAAGGCGGCTCCAGTTCACGAGTCTTGGGACCGTCGAACGGACTGCCGGAGGGGCCAAAACACCTGCGCGCACAGTTCAAAATGAGGCCGCATCACAGTTCCACAACAACGCGGCAACTTCAGGGGAAGAGACGGCCCACCTCACTTCGGCGGCGCCGGTAAGCGCTCCAGTCAGTATGGCACTTCTCCCAAGGACAAAGGGGGGTTCCAGGGGCTCCGCGATCCTCCCTCCGGGCTCACTCACGGGGGGCTCCCGCCCACACACCAGCTCCCAAGTCACTCGGGCAGGGCAGAGACAGTAATCTCACCCAAATGAAGGCCAGCCTTTCCCCGCCCCAGCGCAGCACTTCACCTTCTATCCACAAACAGCGCGTCGACGGCGGTGGGTTCGGAGACGTCCGAACGCCCGCCAGGAGGCACTTAAGTTGAAGGGGGCACTTTTAAGAGTTGCAGTCGCGATCTCACCACTGGGGGGCGGGGAGGCTCTAACTATGGCCAAAGTCTCTGAGGGGCAATTGGGCACTCGCTGACCAGGCGCTGAAGGCGAGAGGTCACTGCTCACGCTTCTGACTGGAACGCCAGTCAGGGTCCACGCCAGCAACCTCTGCTGCTCTTCTGCCTGCGCTATCAGCTGCCTCAGGGGGTTAACAGGGCAGGTGTCAATCTGGGGTCAAGTCCTCTTCTTCTGGTGTTCTTTGATCATTCATAAAATGGCCGCCAGGGACTGGGCCTTTTATAGCCAGTGCCCTAGGATGCCAGCACGAGCCAGAAGGTTCTAGAACCTTCCCTGGCTATGTCAATGACATGGCCCTTTCAAGGTATCTTTTTGGTCATTAGGAGCCACCGTACTGGGCTTCCTAAGGCAGCCATTTTGTGTACTTGTAACTCCTGAGGAGATTCCTGTCAGGTTTGCAGGTTACACAAAGTGCGCCAAAACCTTCAAAGGGTCAGGGGTCAGAGGTCAGAGGGGCTCCAATGGGAGTCACTCTCATAGGGGACAATGGTGTCCACCATTTTAGGGTTGACAACCCCAGTTTGTTATGCCACCGGTTCCGTCAGGCGCCTTGTACATAGGTGCCAGGAACTTGGTGAGCAACTGGGCATCAAGGAGCATCTAGCCCCATGGGACAACACACAAAAAGGTCCTGGTAGACAAAGAAAAAGCGACAAATTTTAGGAGGCACGGGGGAACAAAATAAATCATAGTGTGAGGGGACTCTCAGAAGCAGACAGGTCTAACACGCGCCCCCCCCCCCAGCTGAAAGTGGGGAGAGCTACCCAACCCCTTGGGAGTTCTCAACACTAAGGCGGAAATACCTGGAGAGACCGTCTGCATTGGCGTGGTCAGCTCCGGGCCGATGTTCCACCCGAAAGTCCATTCCCTGTAGGGAGATAGACCACCTCAACAGTTTTGGGTTTTCCCCCTTCATCTGCATGAGCCAACGAAGGGGTCGGTGGTCTGTCTGAACCAGGAAGTGTGAACCAAACAGGTATGGTCGCAGCTTCTTCAGTGCCCAGACCACCGCAAAGGCTTCCCGCTCAATGGTACTCCATCTCTGTTCCCGGGGAAGTAGTCTCCGTGACAGGAAGACCACGGGTTGATCCAGACCCTCTTCATTGAGTTGCGATAGCACCGCCCCAATGCCAATGTCGGATGCGTCTGTCTGGACAATGAATTCCTTTGAGAAATCTGGAGCCTTCAAAATTGGAGCGTTGCACAATGCTTGTTTCAGAGTGTCGAAGGCTCGTTGGCAAGCCTCGGTCCAGATGACTCTCCTGGGTTGCTTCTTGGCCGTGAGTTCAGTAAGGGGTGCCACGATAGTGCCATACCCCTTCACGAACCGTCTATAGTAACCTGTGAGGCCCAGGAAGGCTCGGACCTCAGTCTGGGTCTTGGGGGATTCCCAGGCCACGATTGCCTCAATCTTTGCCTGAAGGGGTTGCACCGTTCCCCGGCCCACCAAGTGACCTAAGTACACCACCGACCCCTGCCCAATCCGACACTTGCTGGCCTTGATCGTCAGACCAGCTTGTTCCAGGGCCTGGAGAACGTCTTGCAGGTGCTGCAAGTGATCCTCCCAACTGCTACTGAAGACGGCAATGTCGTCCAGGTAAGCAGCAGAGAAGGATTCCTTCCCAGTGAGGATCGTGTTCACCAGTCGCTGGAATGTTGCAGGAGCGTTCTTGAGCCCAAAGGGCATCACACAGAACTGGTAGTGTCCATCAGGTGTGGAGAAGGCTGACCTTTCCTTTGCTCCACCAGTCATGGGAATCTGCCAGTACTCTGCTGTGAGGTCAATGGTACTCAGATATTGGGCAGCTCCCAACCGGTCAATTAGTTCAACCGCCCGAGGGATCGGATGAGCATCGGTCTTCGTGACCGAATCGAGTCCTCGATAGTCCACGCAGAATCGCAATTCTGGCGTGGTGCCAGGTGGTGCAGCTTTGGGAACTAAAACCACCGGGCTAGACCAAGGGCTATTCGAGGGTTCAATGACTCCGAGCTCCAGCATCTTAGCTACTTCACTTCGGATGCTGGCCTTCACCTTGTCCGACAGCCGGTAAGACTTAGACTTCACAGGTGGGCTGTCACCGGTGTCCACGTCATGAACACACAGATGGGTCTGACCCGGGACAAGGGTGAACAGAGGAGAGAATGACCCCAAGACCTGGCGACATTCCTCCTGCTGCTTCAGAGTTAGGGATGGTGAGAGTTTCACTCCCTCCACTGACCCATCCTTCTCTTGAGACGCAAACAGGTCGGGGAGAGGCTCAGTGTCCTCTTCCTCCGATCCATCAGTCACCATGATTAACATGACTTCGGGCCTCTCATAGTGGGGCTTGAGGCGATTGGCATGCAGCACCCGATGGGGATGCCGTGGGGTCTTGACGTCCACCAGGTAGGTAGACTTGCCCATCTTTTCCAATACCTCATAGGGGCCTGTCCAACGGTCCTGAAGAGCGCTCAGCTCTCCCGGCTCCATCACCCACACCTTCTGTCCAGGCTCCAGCTCCACTGGGTGAGCGTTGTGGTCATACCACGCTTTCATCACTGCCTGGCTGGCTTCCAAGTTGTCAGAAGCTTGCTTCCACAACTTAGCCATTTGGCTCCGGAAGGCCAGCATGTAGCTCACTACATCCTGGGGAACTTTCCGGGGAGACTTTTCCCAGGAGTCCCTCACCAGGCTGAGAGGTCCACGTACAGGGTGCCCGTACAAAAGCTAGAAGGGGCTGAAGCCCACTCCCTTCTGCGGCACTTCCCTGTAAGAAAAAAGTAAACAGGGTAGGAGGACGTCCCATTTCCTCCGCAGGTTTTCGGGTAGACTTCTGATCATACCCTTCAACGTCTTGTTGAATCTTTCCACAAGGCCATTGGCCTGTGGGTGATGAGGAGTGGTGAACCGGTAGGTCACTCCACACTCCTTCCACATTGCCCGCATGTATGCTGACATGAAGTTGGTCCCCCTATCAGACACAACTTCCTTGGGGAAACCCACTCAGGTAAAGAGCTCCATCAGGGCCTTTGCCACCACCGGTGCAGTGATGGTTCTCAGAGGATTAGCCTCTGGATACCTTGTGGCATGATCCACCAGTACCAGGATAAACCTGTGACCGGAGGTTGTCGGTGGATCTAGGGGCCCAGCAATGTCGATGCCCACCCTTTCAAAGGGGGTGCCAATGACGGGAAGTGGTTCCAGGGGAGCTTTCAGCTTCATCCCTGTTTTCCCACTGGCTTGGCATGACACACACGACCGACAGTATGCGTCGGACGCCACCCTCATTCGAGGCCAATAAAAGTGGGGGACAAGCCTGGCAAAGGTCTTGTCCTGACCCAAGTGTCCTGCCAAGGGAATCTCATGAGCCAACTCTAATAGGAAGGCTCGGTAACACTGTGGGACTACCAGGGCCCGTGATAATCCGTGCACTGGCGCCCTGGGTTCACTGTAGAGAAGGCCATCCTCCCAGTAAACATGATAGTTCCCAGACTCGTTACCCGCTGCTTGGGCTTCAGCCTGTTGCCTCAGACCCTCGAGGGTGGGACATTCCCTTTGTCCCTTGCTCAGTTCTTCCCTGGACGGACCAATCAGCGGGGATAGGTAAGTTCTCCAACGGAACCATGTCCTCCTCCGTGGACTCCGGGTCCACCTCCGCAGGTGGCCTATCCGCCTCACGGGGCACGGACGTCGAGGCAGGCTCCTCCTGTCCTCGACATGCTCCCTCATCAGCAGCTACGGGGCGGGCCATTGTTCCAGACTCCGACCCCTGCGACTTCTCCTCTCGAGCAGTCGCCGACCTGGTACTCACACAGGCCCAATCAGGTGTACCCAGCATCTCAGAATGAGTCCGGTATTCCACCTCCTTCCAAGCATTGTGCTCCATATCATTGCCCAGCAAACAATCGACTGGCACGGCGGGGCTTACGGCGACTCGAAGTGGACCTGCAACCCCTCCCCACTCAAAGGGAACCTCGGCCACAGGATAGTGACCCATTCTGCCGTCAGCCATTGCGGCTGGATGAAGTACGCCTGGCATCACCTGCTCCGAGGACACCAGATGACTCCTTACCATAGTCATACTGGCTCCTGTATCTCTCAGAGCTTCCCCTCTATGGCCATTGATGGTGATCCACTGCCCATACTTGGTAGTATTCGCGGGCACCTGGATCTTTGGAACCATCTCCCGATCACCCAGGGACACTAAGGTGACTCCCGCCCACTCCCTTCCCTTACTTAAGGACATCTCCTCCCCGAGCGCTACACTAGCGACTCCCGGGGCCTTTCCTCCCGTGGGAGTGGGTGGTCTCTTTGGGCATTTCGGGTCTCCTTTGTAATGTCCAATACCACCGCACTCAAAGCAATGGACAACCCTTGGCTGCTGACTCTTGCCACGGTTAGGGTTCTTCTGCGGGTTAGCCTTAGAGTTGGAAAAGGTGTTTTTTCCCCTTAAAGTTATTTTGGGGGCCTTTGGAGAACTCTTTCTTATTATCTCCCCCCTCTTTCCTCTGGGGAGCGCCCTGTCCGGACTTCTGAGAATCTCCTCCAGTCCCCTTCGTGGACACTTGGGTACTCGCCCAAATGTCCGCCTCCTCAGCAAGCTTACGGGGGCAAGTAAGTTTGCTGTCTACCAGGTGTTGCCTCAGCTCGGGAAGACATTTCTCGAGTAGATGCTCCTTGAGGATTAAGTCATACAACCCTTGATAGTCCTCCACCTCACTACCTTGGACCCACCCTTCCAGGGCTTTCTTGGCAAAATCCAGGAAGTCAACCCAATTTTGTGAGCTCAGCTTGTGGCTGCCCCTAAACCTTTGCCGGTATTTCTCCGGGGTCAACCCAAACTTTCTAATGAGCGCCACCTTCATGGCGGGGTAGTCTACCTGTTCCTCCCGGTCTAGGGCCAATAGGGCATCCCTTCCTGTCAGAGGCATGTACCGGTACAATCCACCACCCCAGTGCTTCTCATGGATCCCATGGGCTCTTAAGGAGACCTCATAGGCTGCCAGCCACTTGGCTATGTCGTCCCCAGCGGAATAACTGGCGACCACGTCCTTTGGTAAATGGGGCCTGGGCTCCCTGGCAATTTCCTTGGACTCGACACCCCCCGGAGTATTATTAATGGTCTTGAGGTCGAGTTCTCGTAGCTTGATCTCATGTTCCATTCTCCTCCCTTCCATCTCCAGCTTGGCCAACTCCCACCTTAACTGTCTTTCCTCCCTCCTGTCAGCTAACTCGGTTTCTGATAACCCTCTTGATACACTACTGCCCTCCCGTGAGGCTACCTTGGGGCTGATTGACATCTCACCCACCCCCGAGGGACATTCTGTAATCATCTCAATGACAGTTTCCCTGTCTGATTCCTCCTCCTCTACCGTTCCCTCCGTGTGCGCTTCCACCCAGGCTCGCAGACTAGTACGGAGCTCCTCTCTCTTGGCTCCTCGCCTAACGAACACTCCCCTTTCCTGACCGAATTCCTTGAGCTGTGCCACAGTATAGGTCTCCAGCTCTGACATTTTGAATTCCATTTTTGTCAGTTGAAAGTGTGGACAACCACCCCGAAGTAGGGTCTAAGGATAGGAACTCTCTGAGGGTCACCTCCACCCACCTCCAGGAAAGAATCTAGAAAAAGCAAAATCGCAGAATTAGAAGGCCGCTGGGAGAATACTCTGGGTGTGTACCCGTGATGCACACTGAATTATTATGAGGTTCACAACAGCACGGCTCGTGATCCCACCCGCTGAGCACCAATTTTATGTTGGACCTGCGATGGGCAAGCTCAGCACAAAGGGGGGTAGCTTGGCTTGAGTGACAAGGCGGTAGAAGGCTGTTGTGTTAAGCCGGCTATGACCAAATAATAACTCCCTGCACACCACACAAAAAGAAGGACACCACACCACTGTTATAGAAAAATACGTTTCGTTTATGTAAAAGTTCTCTGGGTTTGAAGGAAGTTCACTTAGGTAATCACATTCACATTTCTCACATGGGTTTGATTAGCTGTGTACTGGTTTCTCAGGAATAAATAGTTGGACTCTAATAAATAAATATACTGGATAAATATCAGGATTTAATACATTAGAATAAATATCAGCAATGACTGGAATAAATATCAGCAATGACTGGAATAAATATCAGCAATGACTGGAATAAATATCAACAATGACTGGAATAAATATCAGCGATGCAGTACAGTTTCCTAGCAGGTTAGATACTGATCGTTTCACATAAATATCACAGGGTCATTCTGGTATCGCTGCCACCAATTAGTCACTTTCAGGGTAAACACATTCCGTTTGTCATTCAATGCGGAATGCACGCTCTTACAGTTTTTTGAAGTGTTCACGGGTTCGGGCTCTCTGGGCACAAGATACGCGTGATAATCCCTTAGTTGCACTCACAACTGATTGCGCGTATATCTGGAAGATAAAGGCATAAAATGACTACGGCAATTACACTCCGCGGCCAGCCGGTTCAATACTACTGCTGCCGGAGGAGTCTGTGCGCTTCTGTCAGCGCAGGCGGGGTTTTCTGAAGGCGGCTCCAGTTCACGAGTCTTGGGACCGTCGAACGGGCTGCCGGAGGGGCCAAAACACCTGCGCGCACAGTTCAAAATGAGGCCGCATCACAGTTCCACAACAGCGCGGCAACTTCAGGGGAAGAGATGGCCCACCTCACTTCGGCGGCGCCGGTAAGCGCTCCAGTCAGTATGGCACTTCTCCCAAGGGCGAAGGGGGGTTCCAGGGGCTCCGCGATCCTCCCTCCGGGCTCACTCACGGGGGGCTCCCGCCCACACACCAGCTCCCAAGTCACTCGGGCAGGGCAGAGACAGTAAATCTCGCCCGAATGAAGGCCAGCCTTTCCCCGCCCCAGCGCAGCACCTCACCTTCTATCCACAAACAGCGCGTCGACGGCGGTGGGTTCGGAGACGTCCGAACGACCGCCAGGAGGCACTTAAGTTGAAGGGGGCACTTTTAAGAGTTGCAGTTGCGATCTCACCACTGGGGGGCGGGGAGGCTCTAACTATGGCCAAAGTCTCTGAGGGGCAATTGGGCACTCGCTGACCAGGCGCTGAAGGCGAGAGGTCACTGCTCACGCTTCTGACTGGAACGCCAGTCAGGGTCCACGCCAGCAACCTCTGCTGCTCTTCTGCCTGCGCTATCAGCTGCCTCAGGGGGTTAACAGGGCAGGTATCAATCTGGGGTCAAGTCCTCTTCTTCTGGTGTTCTTTGATCATTCATAAAATGGCCGCCAGGGACTGGGCCTTTTATAGCCAGTGCCCTAGGATGCCAGCACGAGCCAGAAGGTCCTAGAACCTTCCCTGGCTATGTCAATGACATGGCCCTTTCAAGGTATCTTTTTGGTCATTAGGAGCCACCGTACTGGGCTTCCTAAGGCAGCCATTTTGTGTACTTGTAACTCCTGAGGGGATTCCTGTCAGGTTTGCAGGTTACACAAAGTGCGCCAAAACCTTCAAAGGGTCAGAGGGGCTCCAATGGGAGTCACTCTCATAGGGGACAATGGTGTCCACCATTTTAGGGTTGACAACCCCAGTTTGTTATGCCACCGGTTCCGTCAGGCGCCTTGTACATAGGTGCCAGGAACTTGGTGAGCAACTGGGCATCAAGGAGCATCTAGCCCCATGGGACAACACACAAAAAGGTCCTGGTAGACAAAGAAAAAGCGACAAATTTTAGGAGGCACGGGGGAACAAAATAAATCATAGTGTGAGGGAACTCTCAGAAGCAGACAGGTCTAACACCAGTGTACAAGGAAAATGCCGCCCCTTAAAACTACATGGTCCAGCCTTGTAGGGACTTTTGCAAACAAATATCTCACACATCCGCATCAAGTATATCTCTGGTGCTTTGGGTCACAACACAACTCCAAGACTGCCGGTGACTATGCCCAGATGAATTTGAAGACGATATGAGGCGAAATCTGTCATTACTAAACATTGAAAGACTCCATGCCCTTACGGGTTAAGATTTTGAGGAAAGTCCCGTTCTTGCTCCCGCTCCCAAGTTATACCCGCTGTAGGTTTTCAACACAGTCAGTCATCAGGAAAGTAAAAAAAAAAAAGCACAAGAGGTCCAAGAGAGACTTTGCACCTTTCCGGCACTCTTTTTTTTTTCAGAACAAACTTTATTATGTTGTTGACGAATTATATATGGGACACTGTCCCTCAATACATCGAAGGACCAGTGAGCAAATAATGAGTCATCGCATACATTCAGTTCAATCAACATTTGGAAATGAAATAGCCCTCCCAACCTCCACCCCTACCCTCCTTCCTTGATCCCACCCCCATCCCTGCACAGTGTCTACATAGTTCAAAAGCAAAGGTTATCGAATCACTAACAGTGTGTACTCCTTTTCAAATTGAGAAAAACAAGGACCCCCTGGGTAGTGATTCCTAAAGACTCCTAGGACAGGGAAAACAAAGTGTAAAAAAATTCCTAGGCAATCTTAATGGTAGACAACAAGTTTAGGAAGACCTTAGTGCAAGCCCTGGTTCTAAGTCGTATTGACTACTGCAACGGCCTGCTCCTATCTGCCAACGAGGGAGTGTTGGCCAGACTTCAGGTAGTCCAGAACACAGCGGCGCGCCTGGTTCTGAATGCCCCTCCAAGAACAGCATCCAAACCTCTTTTACAAAAACTCCACTGGCTCTCCATACGACAGCGAGTAAAATTTAAAATCTGCTGTATAATACATAAAAACATAAATGGACAAGGCCCTACCTACCTGCAACAGAAATTCACTCCCTACATCCCGTCCAGGCCACTGAGATCCAACACAAGCCACCAACTGGTGGTTCCTCGTGTCAAAAAGACCAGACACGGAGGCAGAGCACTGTCCGTAGCAGGACCCAATCTATGGAATCGACTCCCCTTAAATCTCAGGATCTGCCCCTCTCACATACAGTTTAGAAAACTTCTCAAAACTGTCTTATTTAAAAATGAGATCTAATCCCTATTAGTGTTCTTTTCTGTATTTGTTGACTGGCCCAAAAGCGCAGAGATACTCCTGATGGAGTCGATTCCAGCGCTATATAAGCTTGTAAATAAATAAATAAATAAATAAATTAGACCCAAACGGAACTAGGAATAGGCAAACAATGAGAGATATAATCAATAGTAAAAGGCAAACCTATTTTTAATATACACAGTAAAAATCATATAAGAAACTGAAATTTTTCAGGTTATATGACAGTACAATAAAACAATTTTTTATCCAATCATTACATATAGTGACACAAAATACAATTTTATAAAAAATTATTCATAAAAAGACACCATCAATAATTCGGAGGTGTCCACAAGATGAATGAAGAAAGATAACTCGACACGCGTTTCGGCGAAAACGCCTTCTTCAGGAGCCACAATTTATAATCTGTAATTATATATAAAAAGAAGTTGTTGTAAAATATACTTCTTTAGTGGCTTACATAAACAGGTTGAGTACATAAAAATAAACACATTATATATAAAGAAAGTGTCATGTTACATCATATCTATTACATACACAGTTGCCTATAACCTAACTCTAGGAGGGTCCAACATTAATACTTTGTGTCTAACATGTCATATGATAGACATATTTCCAAGAAGAGATTGTGTAGTACTCTACGTTCCAATTTAGAAAATAAACTTTGGATCTAGTTCTATATATATCTTATTCACAGCTGCATTGTCGATTCAGGAACATACTTGGAGCACATATATTTGCATAAGATAATTGTAACTTACATAGAAGGATAGGAGCAAACCTGGATTGGTGGGTTTCTTCATATAAATGCCAAGAAAGCAATATACCTAAAAGGACCAGTAACACAGGTGTCAAAGATATGTGAAACACCTCTATTAATCCATGATGATCTGATAAGTCAGATGGACACAACAATGCCATATGAATACAAAGGTACGTGGAAAACTGCTTCTTAATCTGTAAATACTGACTTAGATATAGAAGCAGTTAAAACTCATTATAAAAACGCACTCAACTGAAAAAGATCAAGTCTCGATAATTTGGGATTTGCTGCATATTGCAGATTCAATTTAAGCTACCTGTACTTCATGTAAGATGGATATGAAGTTTCTTTAATCGAGGTCACACGGAACTTGGAAGTGCAGGTGTGCTGTTTTTCTTCACTGTCTTCAGGTAAATATCTGTAAGATATAGTAATACCTCAGGTCGTGTGAATAAAAAGGACCGGGGGATGATGTTTAAAAGCATATGCCTATTTTAACACTTAGTATAGAACATTTACCTACGTTGCTTTTTCTTCAGAATCCGATAGTTGAGATTCGAGAGATGTATTGGTAAAGAATTTCAGCAGGGCATCAATTATTAGATTTGGTAGGTCTAGGAAGTGAATCAATTCAAAAACGCATATTAGGTAACTGAAGTGACAGCCTCTAGGCGATATATGTGGCCAAAATAAAAAATTAATTCAAGTACCTGATCAAGGGATGTATATATCTTGTGGATGTAATTAAATGGTCCTCCTATATATAACTGGTCTGTCACAGGTCACGGTAATGGTGTTTCAAAGTTCCACAGATAAGTGGCTGAAAATAAAGGAGCGTGCGAGTTAGATATGTACAACGCTCGCAAACATTTACTGGTTACCTATTAATCAAAGCGTAGCGAGACCACGGATAGTCCTGGTGGAAATATTTCCCCCCCCCCCCTTGCCGGACTAATATTTGTCGGAGCATTGATAAGACAAGGGTTGCTCATGACTAGAGTTAGTAAATGTAATCATGAGAGGGATCGTAAATAGGAAATATTATTCGGTGCATAGTTAAGCCGTTAGTGATGTCGGTTACCGCAGGACCTGCGGGATTTGACAGGGAGAAGGGCCCATTTGTATAGCCGAAGGGATTAACAATCAAGAGTTACTGACAAGATATATAGTTCTAAGAAACAGGATTAAAGTAGAAACTACGGGACAGCCCGCTAGTTGTCACTGATCTATGTTACCATAGTTTCGAGGTTTACCTGATACGAGAAACACGTGAAAATCACAGGTAGAACTGGTGGCAGAACCGGGATGTAGCGTGCCGTCGGTTAAGCAAGGAATCAATAGAAACGGCTGGCCAATCCCTTTAAATATCCTACATAGTGGGCCGAATTTAGCCAGAAATCTGGGAAGTGGTCAAGTTGGGCGGACCTTACGGGATATCTGAGAATTAATCATGAAGGTAAACAAAGGACTAAAAGTCGAACTTCAGACTGAAGAAGTGTTTTCTTCCAGGAATAAACAGCCTGATATCGCAAGTGACAAGGGGAGGTCATAAGCGGCACAGATTGGTACAGTGCATCATTAGGAGGCTTCGTCAGCGTTATTGAATTATTGAAATACGAGACTGCTTACTTTAAAAATACAAAAATTATTAGCTCGCTATATGATGCGATATAGTAAATATATATTGAAAGTCGGCTTGAGAGAGGAACGTCTATATACGGTACCTTATTATATGAGAGCAACTCCTCACAAGAAGAAAATACAAATCAAAGATGTATATAAAGGGAATATGACTACTGAGTAAACACAAGAAACGACTGGCCGCTAAATAAAAATACATCTTGTATGTTCCAGAGAATAATCAGTATTAGTTGATCTACTTGATGTCTATAAGATATAAATGTAAAGGTCATAATACCAATATTGCTGGTTATTAGATTCAGGATATAAAGCCGAAAAATTAATATTTGACAGAAATATATTGAGATGGACAACGAACCTGCCTATTCTCATGAGGGCAATTAAAGACTATTTATGATTTTCCTACTTATCTGGTACAGCAGTGGGAATGTATAGAGAGCTAAAACAGGGGCTGAGAGAGATGGGATCTTAGTTAATAGCGTTTTCCCATGGGATTTCTGAATTAAGTCCTTTCTTGAAAGTCCCAAGTGAGAAAATCAAAAAAACCTCTCGTTTTTTTCTTACTTTCCCTCCGCCTATACTTTCTGGGAGTCTAATCTTTTCAATGATTCGCCATCTAAATTCATCTGGTGCGTGTTATTTCTCATGAAAATGTTTCACCAACTGAGCCGTGATTTTGTTGGTCCGGATGGCCGAGCGATGTTCAGTGAGCCTCACTTGGATGGATCTGGATGTTTCACCAACATACCCTAGCTGACAAGGGCATAGGATGAAATAAATGCAATTCGCAGTTTTGCAATTCCACATATCCTTTGCATCAGCACAACAACCATTATGTTCAAATGACTCACCTCCCATGATGTTCAGACACAATTTACAAGATGAACATTTTACGGTGCCTTTGACTGGGAAGTTATTGTCGATGGTCCTTTGGATAAATTCCGATCTGGGTTGGTTAACAGTAAATCGTGAGTGCACAATTAAATCCTTCAGATTTTTATTTCTTTTGTAAGCAAACAAAGGTTTATCTAGTTTGGTCTGTGATGTAGGGTTAAATTTAAGAATGTGCCAGTTGGTATTCACAATGTGTTTCACTGTATTATCTAGAGTGGAATGCTTTGTAACACAGACAAGTTGGGTGTTTTCCTTTAGGGCTTTTTTCTTAAGGAGAGAGTCTCGATCGTAAAACCTTGCTCGCTTGAACGAGTGTCTCACTAACCTATGTGGATATCCTCTATTCAGGAATTTTTGACGCATGATGCTAGCTTGTGCATCATAGTCAGCTAGGTTAGTACAGTTTCTCCTAATTCGGAGGAATTGGGAGAAAGGGATGCTTTCGCGTTGACAGCGGGGGTGGAAACTCTTATAATGAAGAAGAGTGTTCCTAGCAGTCGGTTTTACAAAGAGATCAACAATCAGTTTCTTGTTCTGATGCTTAATGGTTAGATCAAGGAATTCTACTTGATGTTCATCATGGTGGGCTGTGAATTTTAAAATAACATCAGTCAGGTTGATCCATTGTAGAAATTCAACCAAGGTATCTTTCCCATTGGTCCAGATAAAAAAGATGTCATCAATGTATCTGGACCAATGGGAAACTGACTCGTAGAACGGAGCCACTTCATTATATATAAACTTCATTTCAAATGCTGCCATATAAATATTGGCAATCGAGGGCGCCACAGATGCCCCCATGCTGACACCCCTTATCTGTCGATAAAGGGTGTCACCAAATTCGAAAATGTTCTCAGTTAAAACAATATGTAGAAGATTCAAGATGAATTCCTTGGGGCATACTATTTCATATTGATCAATGAAACCGCTAGTAGCTAGGAGCGCTTCTTTCTGTGGTATGTTACTATAGAGCGCTTCAACGTCCATTGTTACCATAGTATCTGTACCTGGATTGAACGCTAAATTTTCAACTTAGCTTATCATATCGGCCATGTTCCTAACATAGGACGTGATTCTTGGTATATGCGGGCGCAGAAAGGAATCTATAAATTTGGAAAGTGGTTCAGTGTTAGTTCCGATGGTAGACACAATGGGCCTATAGGGAGGATCTAACAAGCTCTTATGGATTTTTGGCATGCCAAAGATGCATGCCGTCTTCCCTTGATGATAATTCAAAAAATCGTGATCTTTTTGGTCAATGTCTCCAGATGCGAGGGCCTTATTTGTAAGACTCAGAATTTTGTTGGATACTTTGCCTAAAGGATTTATTTTATTCTTAGAATATGTAGTGACGTCCGCCAACATGGTGTTCATTTTTAGTTCATAAAAATCGGAGTCCAGCAATACAATGCTGCCACCTTTATCACAAATTTTGATCACTAATCTGTTATTGTTCTTTAAAGATTTTAGTGATTCAGATTCTTCCTTGCTTAAGTTGTAAATTGGTTTAGGTATAAACCGAAGGGCCCTTTCTAATTGTTGGAGAACCACGAGTTCAAAAGCTGCTACCTCAAGACCAAGCTGGTCGAGAGTAGGGTAAAAGGTCGATGGAAGGGACAAACGTCCAACTTCATTCTGAGTCTCATTCACATCTTCCATTGATGCAAAGAATTTTTTGAGCCTGATCCGTCTAAAAAAGGAAATAACATCTGTTTGTAATTCAAAGATGTTTACATGGGCGTGTGGAACGTATAAAAGGCCCTTAGATAACAGGGATTCTGCTTGGGGATCAAGTACATTAGATGAAAGATTAAAAATAGGGATTACATCCCCTGGCCCCAATATTGGCGATTGCGTGTTTCGCTAATGAAGTGGGGTTCCTGCTGGTGATGTTGTTGGTGTTGGGGCTGATGTTGATGATGTGATTGCTGAAAGTTTCCCCTGTTGTGGCTCTGAAAATGGACTCTCGGGCGTCCCCGACGGAGGCCCCTGTTGGATAAAAAAGGCTTGGAACGGGGGCCATTGTATTGGTTGTAATTGCCCTCTGGTTCATAGAACATATTCGTGCCTTAATTTTCAGAGTCAGATGTGTCTGTGAAATTGTTGACTCGTGGTTAGGATCTGGCTTCATCTACGTAATGATTTTGCTTATAAAAATCTTGTTTGAGGTAAGGATAGGTACCTTCTAGTGTGTAGAAACGTTTATCTTTACTCAATTTGTCGTTTTTACGCTTATCAAGATATGTACTGAAGGATTCTAATTCTTTGTTGGCTTCTTCTATTTTTTTGATAGCCTCCTCTATATCCCCTGCTGATCTGAGTTTAGCTTCTAGGTCTTCAATCTCAGTCTTAATTGCCAATGCTAATTCTTTAGCAGTTTCGACAAACAAGATCATGAGGTCTCGGGAGCATCTGTTGGCAATAGGACTCAATTTTTCAAGAAATGGTCTATGTTGAACGAAGAGCCCAGGGATATTTCGGACTTTGAGACCCATGGGGATAATGCCGTTTCTCAAATAAGCCAGCATAAATTCCCCATGAGCCTCCATCCGCCTAAGTTTCTTTTTAAGTCCTAATAATTTGTGGCTATCTTCATTCCTATGGCTACCTGTGTTGCCATTGTTGACCGAAGTTGTTTTGGTTCCTACAAGTAGCGCAAATTCCTCGTCAGAGAAGCCAAATGTCTTTAGCTGGGCCATGTTGGTCCCAGACTAATGGATGCACTGCAAAAGGCTGATCATTTGCAGGGAGCTAACCAATGGGCGAGAGTACTAACAATCCTTGATATAATATGTAATGATACAGAGAGAGGAACAGCCCTACACAGACAAGCTGTGGGTAAACAAATTGAGAAAAACAAGGACCCCCTGGGTAGTGATTCCTAAAGACTCCTAGGGCAGGGTAAACAAAGTGTAAAAAAATTCAGGTTCAAATTCCGGCACTCTTTAACTCCTGAGAATGTGCGAGAACTTAAACGTGCCTCTCCGTTTTGCTCCCAATCTCCTTCAGTGCCAATTCTGACTCTTGTCCTGAGGCACTGCAAATTTCTGGGGCATATGTGACACTGCAGCAAATAGAGGATTTATGCGAAGCCATGTGGCATCGCTTTGCACCCAACTGGCTCCCTCTGGCTTGCCTTCAGGCCCCAAGGAACTTCAAGGACCTCCAAACTGGAATCACGCCGGCAGGTCCATCCTCGGTGCCAACTGGAACCTCCAAATCCGCGACAGCATCTACACTGGCTTTGGTGCTGACTGTAGTCCCGGTGCTGTGGTTTTGCCTGGATCCCCATCCTTGGATGTCAATGCGGACACCAACGAAAGAGGCACTACCATTTTGGCTCTCTGACTTCATGCCAAACTTGTCTCAATCAAGGCTGTTCCCCAAATCCTCTAGAGAGCAGCCTTTTGACAACCCATCAGACTCTCACACATTACTTTTGCCACAAGTGAGTCATTAGATGCGGGCGTGTCCAAGATGGCGATGGTAGCAGTTTCATAAACGCAAGCTCCATCCTGTGCCACCTATATCCTGGGATATAGCTGGTATCTCACACTCTGCCACGCTGCTTACTCCCACTGGGCTACTGGCTCACCTGGAATCCTTGAAGGCAGTGGTGGCCGCCTATACAAGTCAACTACAACACCAGCAGCCGTGAGGTGCAGACGGCGGTCCAAAATTTGTGGGACACGCTGCCGGAGGCCTGGATGCCCGGAGGTAGTCTTGTGCTGCCAAGAGACCTATGGTACCGTGATCTGGGGTATGGTGATCTTGGTCTGATAAGACTGCCCCTGGAAGAGGTGCTGTGTCCTTTGGGGCTAAATTGACTTCCCTTCTCCACCTCACTGGTCTTGGCTCTGGCGCATGCTGCAGCTTCTAGGGTGGTAGGTCCCGTCTGGACCCTTGTGGCTCAGGGGTTAGAGGCGGCAGACCCGGAAGCTGAGATCGGCCCTGGACCAGGGTTCAATTCCCCGCCTCGGCGGGTCTTGGGCTCAAAAATTCCATGGACTCGATAATTCTCGCTCCGGTGCCTTCTCGACTCACGGGTTCACACTCTGCGACTCTGGGCAATAGCTTGCTTAATCTCCACAACGGCCCCTCGCGGCGGGATGCCTGGCTTTCACCTTGTGGATACCCTGCCGGGGTTATCTCACAGGGGAATACCAGGACGGGTTCCCTAAGCAAGCGCCGGGAAACCCTTTGTGGGTAGCTGTGCGCTATATAAGCTCAAATACATTTACATTTACATTTACATTACCCTGTGGACTGTTGAGATCGAGTGAGTGTCTGCTCCCTGATCGGTGGCTCTCCTCGCCGAGGTATTCGGAGTGAGGAAGCGATCCAGGCATACCTACGGGGGCCAATTACTCCACGGAGGGGTACCACGGTCATTAGTGCTGCCTGGCCCCTCCCTCTCTTTAAGGCTCATGGTGCTGCCTGGCCCCTCCCCCTCTACGAGGCTATCCGTGCTAGTGGCTTCTGCCATAGCCGGAGGCTGCTGAGCAGGGTGCCCTGTTCTTGTGCCGTGAATGAAGACCATTGGCACCAGATGCATATTCGCTTGGAAACTCAGCTGTGCACCTGGGGGGCAAAGCGGACCACACTCTGGAGAAGTGAGTGAACCCCACCCCAGACCCTATCATCCACAGAGACTTCGACTGAGAGAGTTGCATTACTACAGGGAGGATTCACTGGAACCTCTCTTGATGGCCTGGGACAGATATGTTCAGGATGCTTGCACATGCCGCATTACTCTGACTCTGCCTGGGACAACCCTATTGTCAACCTGCGGCCCCCTCCCCTTTATCGTGTGGACATGGAGGGGGGAGCCATTTCCCAGCACTACCATATGCTGTTAGTGACTCTGTTCTGTGATCATAGAGTTGGGTCCTCTCCAGCCTCCCCCTCCTCTGCTTTGTCACGGAGGGCCAGTTTCTCTCTACAAGGTTGGGGAAGAGACATTCATCTCCGCAGCTAGCAGGGACTTTATGACCAGCTACGTGGTATGTGAGGCCTCCTTATCTCTGGGAAACCGCTTGTGAGAGGGACGCCTGCTCACCCCTGGACTACATCTGATGGGGTTCCCATGAGACATCTTTATCGCTCTGTTGTCACTGTGTGCATTGTGTGGGAGGGGGTACTTGTGCATGACACCTTCTTTTTTGACATGATGGTGCGCCCTAAAGGCTCCAGACCTGGAGATACCCTACAGGCTCATGCCTCATCTGAGATGGGGACTCCCTTGACAGGACTACCCCCCAGTGCTGATCATGTTCTGCAGGACGCTAACACCAAGTTTACAGAACTGTTGGCAACTGTGTGGGGCTTAAAAGTGACACTGAAGTCTAAATTAGATACTCCGATTGTTGACATAGACCACATTTTAGAGGATCATAATAAACTGAAGACTAGAGTAACCACCCACGATTTGACCATAAAGGAGATTCAACCAGTTGTATCGGAAACACAGGCTGTGCTGACCGATCTGTGGCGCATGGTGGACATACTAAAGTGAAGGGCCGAAGACGCGGAGGGAGATTTAAACAGAACAATATCCGGGTGGTGTGCCGAATGGGGAAGATAGAAGGCCCGAGCAATGGCCTGTATCTAGAACAATGTTTGGTGCATACAGTCCTAGGAAGTAAAACGTCCACATTCTTCTCAGTTGAGCTGGCTCATCGAGTGCCAGCATGACCACCATCACCACCGCTGCTCCCAGTGGTAGCTCGTCTGTTTCGTTACCGGGACCTAGATAACATTCTTCAGATTGCTTGTATCCAGGGTCCATAGCAAGTGGAGAATTAGATGGTTACGATCTTCTCAGACTATACAGCTGATGGCGGCTAGAAACGTAGAGCCTCCTACTATGAAGTGAAAATCAAACCCCGACAACTGGGGCTCAAATATTTGTTGTGTTGTGGATGGTGTTCAGGTGTTTCTTTTTCTATCCGCCTATGAGGCGTGAGACTAGCTGTAGTCCAAAGGCGAGCATCCCTCATCCACCCGACAGGACATGGAGGACATCAAGCTCGGAAACGACGCCACTTCTATTGTAAATACTGGCCCTCCTGGGACCAGGCACAGGTGGTGGCTGCATTGGTCCAGGTGGGTCACTTGGCATAGGGGGCGGAGCTAGAGTCAGGGACACTATGGACTCACTGTCCCTGAACGGTTTCCTGCCAGGAGACATACCAGATACGCTGCCTCAATACTGTCTGCTATTATGGCACAGAAGTTTGAGGTGATCACGTGAGGGAGGAAAGGGAAGGGGACAGCTGGGAGGGAGACCTGGAATAAGCACAACATGCATTAATCAATCCACACATTGTTTAACATAATAAATATGTTCCCTATGCCTTAAGCTTTACCTATAACAAACCACAAGACTATTTCTGCTTTTGTAATTCCAAGATGATAAAGAGGCTGTTTCTAAAGTAGTATATGTGTCCTTAAGCTTGTTTAATGACCAAGCTAAAAACACTGAAACTTGCAGTTCCAAAGGCTTGTTGGCTTCCTTTCAAGAAGATCTTCTAGCTCCAATTAGCCCCAACCTCGAGCATCTCCAGTGACCAGAATCTTCGGCCACACTGCATCATTTGCATCATGGCCTGCATCTTTTGGTGAGCTCCTTGAGGTCCTCTCACGTCTCCAGTGCCTCCTGCCTGTGGGTCACCTTTGTTTCTTTTGGGCCTCCCTGATTGCACAGGGCCTTCCCTGACTCGCCTGCTTGTGGTGAATACCCTGGACCTTGCTGGTCCCGACACTGCACCACCTTCGACCTCTGCATTGGTTGCATTTGCCAAGGCTTACTGGTGCTCTTGCTGGACACTGACCCCTCAGCACTCGATATCCGACATGAGACAGCTCGTGCACGGCTCCTGTTCTTCCTCAGCGTTTCCTGATCCTCACAGCTGCAGAGTCAAGGTCCACGTCAACTCTTCGTCTTCCAGATCTCCTGGTCATTCTTGAGTGACATAGACTCTGTCCCTTCTGCTTGCTGGTACCTCTCAACTAGAATCCACCTTCGGATTCCACCGGACACTTTCTCCTTCCTCAGTAGCAGCACTTTCCTAAAGTCCTCCATTGGGTTTGACTGCGGTTTCCGACAACACTTCACACCTATGCACCTGGCCTCCCTGGTGTAGGTAACGTGGATACTAGGGTATCCACGGGTGGGATGGCTCTCCAACCTTCAGTCTTCCACAGGGTTTCCTCAGGATCCTCTGGGAAGGGTCCTTATCTTTGAAAATCCAACAGCGACTTAAACGTAGACTTGTACAGAGAACGCGGTTGTGTTCCCACACTACACAAAATCTCCGTGGGGTTCCTAGTTGCTCACCTTAGGTGGTTCCTTGGGGGCCTGGCACTTCTACATCCTCTCGACCTTGTCTTGACCAGAGTTGTGGTTCTTATACCACTTTCTTAGTATATGGTTTGGCCCCCCGGGGTCCTATGTGTATTTCGTGCTATTTCAAGTGATTTTCATGCAAATTATTGTGTGCATTGTGCATGTCTCTGGGTAGGAGATATTTAAACGTATTAGACAGTATTATATAATAAATACATATTTTTATAAATACCTTGTGCGGTTCTTTTTAACTTAATCTATACATACATACATTGTGTTCCGGTAAAACAAGCTGCTTTACTGTCCTTCTGGACTAAGCCTGATGGCTGCTCTCCACAGCTGCCACTTAACGCGCTTTCTATGGTTGTCTAAGACCTCCTGAATCACCAAAAGTGTTGTCTGGACTGTTGCAGGGTGTTCACTTACATAAGATCCATCATATACCAGGCCAGCTTCTCACAGCAATGGACCTCTACAATGATTTGTGGGACATGTAGTTCTAACCTTCTCCATCTGAAATTCTGCTTCTGTGATGCCCTATGATTTGTCTCATAAACTCCACCTTCTTGTGAGCTTATGAAATAATGTCAGTAACTTCTGTTCTCCAGTAATCCATACTGGTATATCTGCTATTATGGAGACGTTTTGCTTCGTGTCAGCGTTCATGTCCCTTTTACCCCTGACGCTTGTTTTAGTTGTAACAACTTGTCTGACTGTTCTGCTTTCAAATAGGGTATCTTACGTGAAGGCGAGCTGCAGTGTAGTAAGGCTCACCTTTGTTCTGGCGCTTCTGGACATTGAGTGATTTTTTGACAACACCGATCTATGGTGACAACGTATTCCCCCTAAGGACGCTCAGTAAAAAGTCTTGTCCTGATGATGACCTCGTAATTATACAAAGGTCAAAACTCCATTGACCCATATGTGGCCATAACTAATGAAGGACGCATCGCCGCACTTGATGTTGATTCAGTTTTGTCCTGAACCTCTTTTGTTACGTAATCCCTTCTGTTTGTCACTTGTCTGGTTTTGTATTGTAAAGCACAATTTTTTTATGTTCCATTGTATTGTTCTGAGCTTTTGTCTTAATTTTTTTTACTATTTACAAATTGAATAAAAGTGACATTTTTTGTAATTATTCTTTATATGGGTTTCTCTTTTTTCCTTTTCCTTCTATGTAAGTTTTTTTAGGTCTCGGCTGCATGAGCTGCGCACAGGCGCAGTCTCGCTGGCGAGATTGAATGATTTAGAGGGCTTTCATGTATTGGGCTTCAAACCCCGCACCTCTTTCCCATTGGCCGGCATCACTGTTTATGCTAAACGTTGGCCAGCCATTGGGAAAGAGCTTTTCCTGACTTAGACTTTTCTCTTTTTCAGATGGCCCACTTGGACGAGCTCGCCTGATTTACTTCTGCCGTGAAAGGTTTCTTATCTTTATGGGGCCATGTGTTTCAACACATAGCCCCATCAAGACAGGAGATCGTTTGCGACGAACGGAAAGTGCAGTTTTGAGGACCGAGCATGCCTTTTGCTCTGCCTAAGCCGACTGCGTCAACTGCCTGTTCCCTGACTCCCTGTCCTCGGGGTGGCTGCCCTCAGTGTGTTTCGGCGAACCGCAAAAGAAGCTGCTCGATGACTTCTGCAAGCAGCGGTGAAAAGGCATTCCTCTTGGGTAACTTGTTGGTTAGTTGTTCTACAGACTATATCTGACTGAGGAGCCCGACAACCGAGGAGGTGTATATTTGGGGGGTTCGGGGTGGGAAGAGACACAGAGAGAGCGAGAGAAAGGGGAGAGAGAGTGAGTCCAGGAATCCAGGACAAGGCCCTCGACTGGATCTGCTCCTTCCTCTCCGGCAGGACGCAACGGGTCAGACTCCCCCCTTTCCTCTCAGACCCCACACCTACCACCTGCGGAGTCCCCCAGGGCTCCTCCCTCAGCCCGACGCTCTTCAACGTCTACATGGCTCCACTTGCCCCCATCGTCAGAACCTACGGACTCAACATCGTGTCATACGCAGATCACACCCAGCTCATCCTCTCCCTATCCAACGAGCCCAACACTGCCAGACGCAACTTTCGAGAAGGCATGGAAGCCGTCGCCAAATGGATGAAAAACAGCTGCCTACAACTAAACACCAACAAAACAGAAGTACTCATCATGGGCCCAAACCCCGACGCCTGGAGCGACACCTGGTGGCCCACCGCCCTCGGAAACCCGCCAACCCCCATAGACCATGCAGGCAACCTGGGAATCATCCTGGACTCCGAGCTCAAAATGGACCGCCAGATCAACTCAGTCTCATCTTCGGAGTCCCCCAGGGCTCCTCCCTCAGCCCGACGCTCTTCAACGTCTACATGGCTCCACTTGCCCCCATCGTCAGAACCTACGGACTCAACATCGTGTCATACGCAGATCACACCCAGCTCATCCTCTCCCTATCCAACGAGCCCAACACTGCCAGACGCAACTTTCGAGAAGGCATGGAAGCCGTCGCCAAATGGATGAAAAACAGCTGCCTACAACTAAACACCAACAAAACAGAAGTACTCATCATGGGCCCAAACCCCGACGCCTGGAGCGACACCTGGTGGCCCACCGCCCTCGGAAACTCGCCAACCCCCACAGACCATGCAGGCAACCTGGGTATCATCCTGGACTCCGAGCTCAAAATGGACCGCCAGATCAACTCTGTCTCATCTTCCTGCTTCCACACCCTCCGCCTCCTTCGTAAGTCCTTCAAATGGATCCCCCTCGAACACCGAAAGACAGTCACTCACGCCCTGGTCACCAGCAGACTCGACTACGGCAACGCACTCTATGCCGGAATAAACAAAAACCTCATCCGCAAGCTACAGAACATCCAGAACGCCGCCGCGAGACTGGTCCTCAACCTGCCGAAACACTGCCACATCTCCCGCACATGCGCACACTCCACTGGCTCCCCAACGAGGCGAGAATCACCTTTAGGATGCTCACCCACGCACACAAGACCCTCCACGGCACCGGACCAGCATACCTGAACAGCCAGCTCAAACTCTACGCACCCCAAAGGACCCTACGATCACCCAAGCTTTCCTACGCCGAGGTCCCCCGCACCAGAAAGACCAGATCGGGAGGCCGCTCCTTCTCCTTCCTCGCGGCCAAAGCATGGAACGCCCTTCCGCTCCACCTCAGACAGACAACCTCGCTCCCCATCTTCGCAAGAACCCTCAAAACCTGGCTCTTCGACAGACCCCCTCCTTGATGGAATGGAACCTGCACCCACCCCTAGCGCCTTGAGACCCTCACGGGTGAGTAGTTGCGCTTCAACAAAATCCTGATTGATTGATTGAGAGTGTTTTTGAAAGGGCATCATTATCCTTACAGAACTGCACCGATGGTTGCTACGTCATCCCTGCCACATAACACCATCATGACTGTTAGTTACCGTTTACACCGCAATTCACCTGCTGAGTGTTTATCACTCGCACGCCCGCCAGTACATCAACAGCGGCTCTTCAGCCCGTCATCAGCCGTGTGTTTCCTACACCTCCCGCATCCATCCTTCCAGCTCTCCCAGGTGCCATTTATCAGATTCTGAACCGAGATGACTGGCTCTCTCTGACTGGCTCACTCTTCTTCTCCTGGTTTCTCCCTCCACTTTTCCTTTACTCCTTCCCTCTCCTCCCTTCCTGTCTCGAAGAGTTTGGAGCACGCCTGCCGGTGTCTTCACTCCTGACTCCAGCTTCCTAACTCCTGACTCTATCTCCCCCGTCTGCCTACTCCTGCCCCAGCCCCTCTGTCTAGCACCTCCTGCTCCCAGGAGCCCCTTGTGTCCTCCTCCGGCCGCACCCCGAGTATGATGGCAACATGTTGAGCTGCCCTGTCCCGAGACAACCAGCTCCTGGCAGCCCCTCTCCCGCTCCGGCTGCTGTTCCTGCAGCACTCCCCCCAACCCTGTCCATCTCCAAGCCTGTCTGGGCAGATCTCCGGGGGAAGGGGCCATTCCGACTTGAGATGACCCCCTCCCAACCACTTCCCCTTTGGACACTGGTCTTTATTGGTTAGAACAAACAAGAGGCGTCCTTGTGCAGTATACTCCCTCCCCACTACAAGGCACCTGGGAGTGGGGGGCTCCAGGCCAAGGACCCCCACCCTCCCCCTTAGGAACAAAGGCAGACAGGGTGCAGACTTCTGGCCAACGGGCCCAACCTGTTTTCAAGGAGGGCGTTTAGTAAATCCATTGTTTGGGTTTGAATACCGGCTCCGCCTCGTGCCCTCCTGTGATTTTAGGCAGGTAAAGTGAAAAGTCAAACATTCCTGGAATCTGCAGTTTCTTCCTCCCCCTCATCCGCCTGGAACCCCAGGGGTTTGATTCAAGGCTGAGGGTAATAAATGGTGTGCATCTTTTACTCTTTACACACCGAGTTTCCAGGAGTTTTCTGACTGGGAACCTCGGTCACTCTAACAGAGGTCCCATCTCGGACAGTCGAGGTAGCACATGCTCTAATGGGTGACTTACAGCCCCCAGGAAAGGGTGCTTTGTAAATAAATGTAGGGTGCCAATGAGACAGCAGGTCATAGCCTCCTAGACCCACTTTGTATTACTCAGCTATACTGTGCATGTAGTGCCTGGATGCGCTCTGAGTGAATTACTCACGAATACTGTACACGTAGGGCCTAGATACGCTCTGTATGAATTACTCAGCTCTACAGTGCATGTAGTGCCCAGATACGCTCTACGTGAATTCCCCAGATCTACATACACTACAGGCAGTGTCTACCTACGCTCTGTGTGAATTTCCAATATCTACACTGCATGGAGGGCCCCCAGGCCTGTACTGCATACAGTGCCTAGATAGGCACTTGCATCTGCTCTGCACGGAGTGCTTAGCTCTACCCTGTTGGCCCGGGGTCACCGGTCCACCTGAGGTAGCTTGGCCCAAGTGGGAAGGTCTGCTCCAAGGCAATTGTGTTATACTTGCATCACACTCAACTCAGCAACACAGCGTATTTCCACTAGAAAAATGACACCACACCGTCTTTCTAGAAAAATAGAAAAGTTTATCTTCTCTTCTTAAGGATTGTTTTCAATTGCGTTTATCTTATTAGCTCATCACTCTACATTTAATACTATTAACTCTGTGGATATTTCACAGCAATGAATCAAGTGATGCTTGTGAATCTTACTTAGTCATAGTATTAATCCATAGAATAGGTGCAGTACAGATTCCATCTCAAGTATTGACTCATTTACATATAATATTGACTAAGAAAGGTCTTGAGATAACCGTTACTAAGTCACATTGGCAATTGCCCCTAAGGCCAGGGTGAGAGTAAATGGCATGGTATCAGACCCGTTCCCAATTTCCAGAAGTACTAGACAGGGGTGCCCGTTGTCCCCACTGTTGTTCGCGATTGCCATGGAGCCACTAGCTGCCAGAATTAGACAGCATCATACCGCCAGAGGTATTGGATTCAGCTCCCGGAGTCTGCTAATCTCCTTATACGCTGACGATATCACTCTGCATGTGAATAACCCAACTGAGAATCTTAACCCGTTATTGAGGGAATTTGTTAAATTTGGGGGGCTATCGGGCGTTTCCATAAATTGGTCAAAGTCCGTTATATTTCCACTCACTGACAACACTTCTGAGGTGCATTCTGACTACCCTCTGCGATGGGAAGCTGATGAGGTAAAATACCTAGGCATTTGGATCAGCCAAAAACTCCAAGATCTCTAGACTCTGAATTTTGGCAGGGCGGTGTCCTTGCTAGAAAGTAAAGTGGGGATATGGTCAAAACTCCCTTTCTCCTTAGCTGGTAGAATTGCACTTCTGAAAATGATTGTACTGCCTAAATTCTCTACCTGTTTGCAAACATACCTATCCCACTGACACAATATTTTTTCACCTGTCTGTGCTCGCACTTGTTGACACTGGTGTGGGCTGGGAGTCAAGCTAGACTTTCTTGGGCATTGCTAATACTTCCGCTTCGGCTGGGTGGCATGGGCGCTCCAGACATGCACTTGTACGCACTTTGTGCGCAAGCCCAATATCTACACTTCTGGGCCTATCCTACACCTTATCAGCCTCATGTGGCGGTGGAGATTGACATGGTTGTACCGCTACCCTTAGGAGTGGCCCTTTACCGCAAAGCTCCCAGGCCAACGCACGACAGACTCGGCCAACATGCTTCACTGGATATGGCGTGAGCTGCTAAAGCGAGCTGCCCTACCCCTGTTATATGCGCCTGCGATCTCCCTTACACAGAACCATATGCTTCCATGCCTGGAAGAAGGCGGAGGAGAGGTGACTATCGCTGGATCCACACTACACACATTTGCGGACATATTCCCTGATGGCACATTCCGGGATCTACAGGTTACAGAAGAGGACCGGCCATTGTCATTTAGGGACAGGTTCACACTCCACAAGTTCAAATCTGCATGCAAAGCGATGTGGGACCAATTCCCGGAGGAGCCGCCGCACTTACATACACTCCAGAACATATTAGCCAGGGCGTCCCGGAAGAAACTGGTATCACGTCTATACAATTCCATGCAAGAGCAATCCCCTATAGTGGTGCCTAAATCTCAACAACTGTGGAATAATGAACTGGAGACGCCTCTGACTGACGAGCAGTGGTCATTCTGCTGTAGGCAGCTGTTGGAACTCTCCCCGAACTATAAACTCCAACTTATACACTTTAAGTACCTCCACAGGTTCTACCGCACCCCGCTTGCTCTCCATCGCATGGGTATTCGAGACGATGACAAGTGTTGGAATTGTGGGGAGGAACGTGCTTCCTTTTTGCACGTAGCTTGGAATTGCTCAGCTCTGTTTGATTACTGGTCTGACATTTTTGTTGCTATCAATCAAATCCTGAATAGAGCAGACGCTCCTTCCCCGCTTCTAGGCATTCTGGGATTGGTAGAGAACACTGAGCCCAAAGGTCGAAGTTACATGCTTTATTGTTGCTGTAAGCTAAACGGCGAGTGGCCATGAACTGGGGACGTAAAACCAAGCCTAAATTTACTGACTGGCTGTCGGATGTTACATATGGCCACACACAACTAGGAGCCTATTGGGATCTGATGACAACTGCCTCGCGACCGAGAGACATTTGGGAGCCATTCTTGCAGTGGTCACGTAACAGAGCGGTCTCTCCTCCGACTGCACCCACTAGTCCGAATGCATAGTTCCGAAATGATGTGCTGAGTTTACCCTTCCATTGTGTCTGTATAAATGTACAGCTTTTATAACACAAGGTGACATAATAAGCTGTGCATGGCCCAGGTGTACTCTACTCCCCGCCCCAGCCCATAAATGATAAAGGAGGATATGTACACTCGCTTGTATTTGCATGTAAAGGTATGTGATTGGTCCGCCCACAGTTCATTGACTCCATGAGATATGTTTGTTCATCCTACTTTGGTGCTTAAATGCTGAAATGACAGATTTGATCTATAACTGTACTGACGTTTGCCTGTTTTGTTGGTTGTTTATGAAAAAAAACAGAAAACTTGTATCCTTCCTAAATGTTTAGCAGCAGAGACATTAATGCTTGATTTATCAGATATACAGATGACGTTATAGGATGTAAATGCTGCATTTTACTATGCAATCTTTAATAAATACAATAAAAAAAAGTCTCATTGGCAATAATCAAGCAGTGCATAAACCATCAAGTAAGCTAATGCCAAAATTGGAAATAGAAGCTAATTTTCTTTAAAGCACATCACCCTAATTTCAATTATAAATTAATTTCTCCTCATGCAGCCTAAATACATATTCGGTTAAAGAAAGGTCTCAGAGCATGCATTTAAACAGGCAAGGTAAATTTCTACCCTCTTGAATGAACTGCCTTAAGTCGGTTTTTCCTCAATAGCTTGGTTAGATATGGATAGTTCAATAGTTGTTCCTTAGTTCGCTGAACTCTTATAAAGTAAAGGAAATTCTCTTCGGAGAGTCCCACCAATTACAGCCTCTCCGCCCAGACATACATTCTTCTATCATGGGCAGGAAGCCTCGATATTCACCACGCCCGGCAGGGGGATTTGTGAGCCAAGTTTCCTCCCCCAGCCTCCTCAATCAAAATCCCTGCTTACTTCAATTCTCAACGCTGCTTTGTCCGAACCGGCCGATATCAATCGGCTGAGGTACTAAGGATTTCCACTCGGGGGGTCTTAGGTGAAGTCCCTGTTCGATGGAGGCAGGCCTCTGGAGGCGGGACCCTCACCGGAGGCAAGTCGCTCTTTACTGACAGTTTCCTACACTGCCTCCGCGTTACCTCCCCTCACACCACAGGGAGAGCGGACTCCTCCCTCGGCCTCCTCCAGACCCGCCTCACTTCCTCCCGGGCGCTCCTCTAGTCAGCGCCGGGGCGGGGCTTCTCCCAGGCTTCCTCTGCTTCACGTCTGATTTCCTGAGGCAGGGCACCCCCTTCGCACAACGCTGCCTTCCCCTCAGGATCTCCCACCAGGAACCAGCCCTCCACAGGGCCTGACACCCTCTCCCGCCTCCTGATCAAGCACTCGGAGATCTGACAGGCGGCCGCGGCTGTCTCCGACCCACGAGCGCCGCGTCCCCACCGGCCACAAGAGCTCCCACAGAATAGCGGCGGCGAGGCCACACCAGCGCAGGAAGTTAGGGAAGACCCAGGGTCTGCAGCAGTGATGATGGTAAGTTCCTTATCACAGTAGGCAGGCTCAGGCAGAAGACCTCGAGAATTTCATGCGCCGGGGAAAAGGAATGACAGCAAGGGCAGGGGCCTACACTGCAAGGGTCTTGGTTTCATACAGGAGGCAGCCTCGGACACCCTCTTCTGGCAATGTCCCACAGTCCATGTCCTGACTGCCCCACCTGAGGTAGTCACACGCTTCTTCCACGTTAGTGGCATTAGTTATAACTGTTCTCGCTAGGCCAGGTCAATGGGAGAGGGACAGCATCATAAGTGGGGATAGCAGCCCCTAGAGGCAATCAGACCCCTCACAGCGCGCCAACCTCCTCGCCCCACAGCCTGCACTCCCGCTTGGTCACTCTCCTCCACAGTCTCCTCTAAAATGGCCGCCCAACATTCTACCTTATATAGCCTGTGCCCAGAGTGTCCAGAGAGGTCCAGAAGGTTCTGGAACCCCTCATGTCACCCTATGGCACCCAGCTCTGAGGATAGAACTTGACAGTTGACAGGCCACCATTTTGTGAGGGTACCTACTCTTTCTCCATTTTACGAGAGCACCTGCGCCGCGTTACTAAATAGTAATAATGAGGCACCCAGAGACCTAAGGTCAACACCAAAAAAATTACAGTGGACGCAAAAATAGAAGGCACAAAAAAAAAAGGGGGGGAAATAAAGAGGGACCACCCAAAGGGCTGACAGGTCTAACATACCCTACTTGTAGTGTATAGCCATTGTGCACATGACGTCCAGATCCGCTCTGGATGTAGTGCCTAATTGTGCTCAGAGTGTTATGCCTATCTGTGCTTTACACGTAGGGGATAGACGTGATGTTGGCTGGATAGGCACCTAGTGTCTAATTCTGCATCTAGTGCCTGGTCCTTCCCAGTGTGCTTTTACCAAGTGTAATCCGCATATAGTAGCGCGCGCCTAGATCGGCTCTGCATTGACGCAGATAACATGCCTCCATGAGTTGATCTGCTCGTGCCCTGCAGGTCACACTATCGAACCAGGACAGGGGGCTGGTATATACAGCTGCACCACACTTTAAGAATAATGCAACAATCAGATTTGTTACTTTATGAATAAGCTTTGAGAAGCGCCTAGAAGAACTCTCCACAGGGGCCTGCTCTTTTCGAAGAGCTGAGGGTTCGAAAGAGTTAAATACACTGATGTGCATGGATTTGCTCCCGCGCCTGCGCCTCCAAAAAAGGGTGACAGTTCCAAAGCTCTCCTGTCTATGCGCGTGTTACACTAAGTGCACCAGTGTATGTTTAACACGACTGGTTGTGTCCCTCTTCCACTTTCACTGCTGAGTCCCTCTTCCATTTCACAGAATGAATCACCCCTCCCTTTCCAGCTAGCGTCAGGGGTAGTAAGCGCTATAGAAATACCTCCTGCCTCTCGCATGCATACGCGTGTTACACTGAGTGCACCAGTGTCAGTGTAGCACGACCGGCTGTGGATCACTGCTGTGTCCCTCTTCCTTTTCACCGAAGAAGTGCCCCCTCCCTTCCAGCTAGCGTCAGGGGTAGTAAGCACTTTCTTTAAGGGAAAGCCATTTGCTTTGCTATACAATACCGTTATCAAAGCAAATGGCTTTAACTTAATCACAGGCGAGACCTATTGCATTTTCAATGCTTGTTCTATATAGTTCTTCTCTCTTTATTTTATTTTTTTTTGAACAATTTAATTTGTTGGTATTTATGATTGTAAAATTTAAATGTTTACATAAAGAGTATTTTGAGCCATAGTTAGGACCAAATATTGATTGCCCCTGGTTCAGGTGTGCAGGGCTGTCCCTGTTAACTATTTAAGATGACACTCCCATGTCTGCTGTACATTCTACAAAACAAACCCTATGAAATCCCACATCCCTTTTTTCAGAGGGTGAAAGCCGCGCTAAGATCCTTGCTGTGGAGCAGAGGAGCCCCACGCATAGTACTACACAAATTGAAGAGAGGCTTTTATGAAGGGAGTCCAGCAATTCTTGATATTAGGATTTACTACTGGGCCTCCCAACTGGTCACGGTAAATGACTGGGCATTCGGAGATCGAGCAGAACCGGCATGGAGAGTAGATGGAGCGGCTGTAGGTGCTAGGGGTTACCTCCTCCTTTTATCCAACAGGGTAATGGCCCAGGGTCTTCTCATACACACACAGACAGTGGTGAGAGTGTGGCATGCAGAAATTAAATACCTGGGTTGGAAGAGGAAATTAACAAAGATGACCATGCTATGAGGCTGTGACGAGCTTCAAAGAGTGGGGGAGTTGTGTAGTTTTGGTAAATGGAAATTGCTGGGCCTAGAGAAACTAGATGACGTGTGGGGAGGACAGGCATTTATCACATTCAACACCTTACTCCAAGAATATGACTTGGGGAAGGGTGAATGGTCGAAATACTTGCAGCTGGGTCACGCCCTTTGGGGCTACATTCGCGAGATGATTATTCGCCACCGGATATATGTACTTTGGGAATTTCCACCCTAATCGGCAGAACCCCAAGGTCGGTAAGCCAAAAAACTTGAACCTGTAAAGACAAATCACTTGCCAGCAGAGGCAATGTTTAATGTCAAGTGTTGTATCCATGTACGGTGCAACAGATGCCGCAAGAGCATTCACAGTCGTACTCAAGCTTTATTAAACAACCATGACCATGAAATACCTATCCCCACCCTACACATATGTATGTATGTATGTATAGGCATTTATATAGCGCACTACTTACCCGTAGGGTCCCAAGGCGCTTCGACCGCTGCGAAACCCTTCCTGGCTTCCCTGAGAGATGGTCCCTTAATGGGTATCTCCAGGGTGAGACCAGGCATCCCCGGCGGGCTGGTGGGGCCGTTAGTGAAGATGAGGCAAGCTAATGCCCAGAGTTGCCGAGTGTGATCGCTGATCAGAGTGGGCACCGAGGCGAGAGAATTATCGAGTCCGCTGACCCTGGTCCAGAAACCTGGCGCGCCGGGAATCGAACCCTGGTCCCGGGCCGTCCTCTGCTCTCGGGTCTGCCGCCTCTAACCAGTGAGCCACACTACTTCACCAGCCCGTATGTGTGTTTGGCTATTTTATCTGCTGGGCTACTGGTCTCATGCGTCCTGATGAAGCATGGCATATGCTGGCTGTGCGGTGGGATTTGTAGTCCCAGCATTCACGGCACCAGGGGCAGCTGTCCGATCGAGTGCAGGTTTCAGAGGAGACTGAAAGAGACCTGCAGTGCTGGTTGCTGAACTGTGATTTGGTCAGTGGCAGGCACTCCTCCTTACCCCACACAGAGCTGGCATTGGTGATGAATACCTCCTTTCTGGGTTGGGGAGGCAATCTGGGAGAGGTGGAGATCTGAGGCATCAGATCTCCAGCTGAGGCCCGTCTCCACATCAATGTACTTGATTTGCATGCCATCCGCTTGTCATTGAAATGCTTCCTGCCATTCGTCACAGGGAGGGAGGTACAGGTGCTCATGACAACACCACTGCCATGTTGTTCTTCAACTAGCAAGGCGCTGTAAAATTGTGGACTGTGTGTCAGGAGGCACTATACCTCTAGAGGTGCCTGGATCACCTTGGGGATTTTCCTGGTGGCACATCAGCTTGTGGGATCCTTAAACCCCAAAGCAGACAAACTCTGCTGTTTGGCGCCTAGCAGATCACAAGTGGTAGCTACACCCAGAGTTGGATCGGGTATTTTCTGCGAATGAGGTGAACCTCGGCTCAAAGCCCTCTGTCAACCCGCTGTAGATGACCTTCTTTCTGGGCAAGCTAGTATTGAGGACTAGAACTGTTTTTCTCCCAAAAGTGGAATCTCCTTTCTGTGTCAGTCAAAGCATCACCACACCCTTCTATACAGGAATGGAGACTTTATCAGCTGGGCTCTAAAAGAGCCCTCAGCTTTTACTTTGATCGTACCAAGAATCATAGTGAGGCTGATCAGCTCTTTGTTGGAGTTGCTGGAGCCTAGCATGGCAGGGCAAGGCAACGGAGAAAAGGACTTCTTACTGGATAGTTTTCCACATCAACATCAGCTGCTCACTGGCTAATAAACAGTCCCCAGGAGTTTTATGGGCTCATTCAATCAGTGCCAAAGCTGCTACCTCTGTGTTGGCATGCAGAGTGCCTGTTCTGGACATCCATCAGGCTGCTACGTGAGTGAGACTTCATATAATCACAAAGCAACACTTTCTGGAGAGCGTGGTATTCATTGCAGGGCACTTAGCCCAAGCTGGCCTGTAGGCATTTTGGTCAGTTCACAGACTCTGGGCGGTACTGCTTGGATTTCGATTTTAAAGGTGTGAAGGACTGGGTTATTTAAGACCCAGCGGTGCCAGGGGACAACACCTGAAACCTTCGTGGGTAACCTGTTCCGGCGTACAAATGACAGAGACACGGGACACTTCCTTCGGCGTCAAAGATTCGAGCTTTATTTACTGCAGGGAACACAGAAGTCACGTGAAGTACACAGCATGTAAGTTCGCGGGATCTGATTCAATTCGCTACTGTGGATCGCTCCTTTTTATACAGTTTTCTCCCATACGTTAACATGATACACAAAGGTTTACAACTTGGTTCCCATCATTATCCCCAAGAGGGGTCGCTTTGATGTATTCAAGGTCCGGAACATAAGTACAGAAACATTCGGTGGTTCCCAACTGTAAAAACCCATCTACCCACCATTAGTACATTCCAATCGGCAGTAAACAGATCGAAGAAGGAACAAGGACAGGTGCAAAGGAAGGCAGAAACAGTGGGGAGATCGAAAAGGGTGTAAAAGGGGTGGCATCGGGAAACACGAGCTGCAGGCATCAAAGGGACGTGCCTAATGAGATGCACGGATAAGACAATAGACCGGCACGGCAAGATGTGCCTCGAGCGGGGACATCTGCCTTACAGTATCATCCCCCTCATCATAAAGACACTTTCAAAGGAAACGTGTCTTCCGCAAGAGTCTTGGGAATCCCAGGGTCGCGAAGCGGACAGCGTCCGTTCGCTGGCTACTTGAGGGCAAGTGACAAAATGGATTCCGTATCTAAGATGGAACCCGTGGGTACAGATAGAAACCCACGAAACAAACGAACGGTTCAGGTTAGCACAGCGAAACTGCGCACACCCACTAAACTCGTCATTTGCGGTTCATAGATACCAGACTCGACCATATTCGTGCGAGTCGAAAACACCACTTACGATCGTCACGGAACCTCAGACGCTCCTTTTGCCCTCATGTAGGCAAGCACTAGTCAGAATCATACTCGATATTCATCAGACCATCTAGATGTTGCTGTAACATAACTCTGTCCAGCTGAGTTCCTTTGGTAACAGGCGGCTGTCTTATACACGTCGTAGCACAGAGGCCACATAAGGCAGGACCACGCTGCACACAAAGGCAACACGTGAACAGAAACGCCACAACAACTCCGATGATCATCAGAATCTTCCAACCCCAAGTCGACATCAGGCCCCAAAACCACCCAAGTAACGTCCAATCCCCTACGTCCACGTGTATGGACTCAGAGATCTTATGCAACTTTGAGATGGCTTGATAGACAGTCGGAGCGTTATCTGGAATGAAAATGCAGCAGCTCGAATGGATCACCTTACATACTCCACCTCGATCTGCTAAGACCACGTCTAAAACCATACGGTTTTGTAACGTCATAAGCCTATCCGCCTGAAGTTCTGTGGTGATATTACCAAGGGCACTGGCAGTGATATTAGCTGTCGATTCCACCACTCGAGTCAATTGTCTCAGGTTCCTACTATTAACCATAGGCCCCCAAAACGGGAGGAAACCCTTGAAAAAGTCTCCTGCCTCTTGACCGGCAGTGTCCTCTTCGCTAATCACGCCTCTCACAACTCTAGTCTTGTGATAGTCTGCATCAACAGTGAACGTCGGAGGCAACAGATTTGCGATATAACATGAGCCCACAAAGTCAGAGGGCAACCATGTATACGCACGATCATGGCAGACAAAGTATGTACCCTTGGCAGCCAGAAACACAGGGGAAGAGAGCATCGGCAGGCTATAAGTCTCGGAGCAAGCACTCTCTCCAAGACGAGCTCTCGATCTTCGGCCACGACCCAGTAAACAGAAATTACCAAGGTGGGGTACGACCCATATCGGAGGCGAGCTTTTAAGCTGTTTTTCACCAATGAGCGTACTATACTCGACCTTACTCAGGACCCTATAGGCTTGTACCTCTTCCCCTGGATGAGCGACGGTTCATAGATATCCCTATCTAAATCATCTATCGCTATAGCCAAAGGCTTTTGGTACGAATCAGGGCCAGAGTGGGAAGGATGTGGCTCTCGATTGGGGTAGGAATCTAGTGCACTTCGAAACATTGTTTGAAATGCTCGAGCTGAACCCTGGGAACTATAAGGAAGGACCAGATATGGAATTCCCTTATCCGTGGTATGTGGCATTAACCCGCACACCCAACAATTAGTAGTGTTAACCACTAACTGATGCTGATGAAGGAGCTGAATAAAGGAATTATTTCTGAATTCCGCACGTCTAGCCTGTTCGTGTTCGGGTAAGATATGGAAAGAATGAGGGGATACAGTGGAGGTAGGTTTAGGTTCAGAAGTAGGAGTAGGTATGGCAGAAGGTAGGAAGTACGGTATCATGTAATACACCCCACCCGCCAATAGCGAAGAAAGAACCAGAAACAGAAGGAACACTTGAAACATAAAACATTTGGTACGAGTGATCTGTTGCAGTTTAAATCTTTGCGCCTGAGCTTCTTCTAAGTCCATCAGCTTCGAAAACGCCATCCCCTAAGACCGTCCGCAACGTTTCTTGACGCACTTCGTTCTGTGTAGCAGTAGTCAATCCCTAGGAGTTCCCAGGAACCGACGGTCTTTGACCTAGTGCCAAGACCTACTAACCAGAAGGAAGTACACGCGCCGCCCTACGGTACACCTGGATGCAAGGTATCTTATTCACAAATATATACAAAGTCTCTTAGCTGTGGAAGCAAAAACACATATATGGAACGAAACTCAATATTTACAAGAATAATCACAATTATACAGGGGTTCAGACTGATCGTGGCAAATGGGATAATGCAGATTTCGAGGGGCAAAACGAAAATGTATTAGTCTTTGGTGCTGGATCGCAAAAAGTATCGAGTTTTCCCAGGACGTGTCTGTTCATCAAACAATGGATCCGATGAAGGAACAGAGTTCTGTTGATCAGTCAATTGTTCAGATCTTGAGTCTTGTGATGACAAATGTTCAACAATGTCGTTCTGCTGCACTGAGGATTCTCCAGCAGGTTCAGCGTCACTAAAAGGTACGAAGGTCTGGAATTTCTCTGTTTCAGATGAAGCAATGCCTTTCCTCACCCACGAGTCCGCCGGTAAAGGTATAGGTACCTTTTTCGTATGGGTGGCATGCACCCAGTTCTTGCGACCTTCCAAACGGACAGCAGTTCTCGTGGCAAGGAGGACTTGAAAAGGGCCAGTGAAACGGGGCTCAAGATTCTTTTTGCGAGCGAAGTTTCGTGTAACCACCCAGTCTCCCGGTTGGAGCTGGTGGCCTGGACCCTCCGTCTGCGTCGGCAGTGCTTCGTAAACCTGTTGGTGAATTAACCTCAGTTTAGCAGTCAGATCATGAAGATAATCAATCAACATTGGGTACTCAAGATCAGAAAACACACTTGGTCTAGGGACCGCCCAAACATTCGCAGGACGGCCGAACACTATTTCATAGGGACTAAGCCCTACTCGGGAGTGTACGGTCGCCCTTGTTGACAACAGAGCTAGAGGCAAAGCGTCAGGCCACGAAAGACCAGTCGTAGCCTGAATCTTAGCTAGTTTGAGTTTAAGGGTGCCATTATACCCTTCAACCAAACCTGCTGACTGGGGATGATTGGCGCTATGGAATTTTTGGTTAATTCCAAGGCCCTTACACACACTCTTCATCACACTCCCTACAAACTCACTTCCGTTATCAGACCATACAATTCGGGGCATTCCATACCGAGGAAAGTATTCCTTCAGTAGGATTTTCGCAGTAGACAGGGCAGTATTGTCTTTGAGAGGGTAGGCTTCAATCCATCGGGAGAATGTGCAAACCACAACTAAAACGTATTTCAGGTTATTGCATCGCTCCATATGGATGAAGTCTAGCTGGATCACTTCAAAGGGATATGAAGGGGGAGCAAAATGGCCAGGAGGTGTAGGGGTTCCCTTACCAGGATTGTACAACATACATACCATACAATTTTTAACCAATCTCTCAGCACATTTCGTAATACCATCATTCTTCCACACAGGGGACAACAACTTACAAATACCTTTCACACTAATATGTGCTAACCCGTGTGCCATCGTCACAACAGCCAGCACATACGCATCTGGCAACATCCATCTCTTATGCTCCGACAAATCAACCCAACAACCATTCGCATCCAACTTTCCCGTACTCTCTTTCCACTTCATCTTTTCAGTATCAGTGGCCTCGTTCTGAATCGCTTTCACACTTTGGATAGTATCCTCACACATACCAGTCTCTGTAGGCCACCTAACCGAACTCGTCACATACATTCTAGTGCTAAGGTTCCGGGCAGTCTCCTTAGCAGTCTCATCCGCAAACGCATTACCACGGCCGACATCATCCGTCACCTTACGATGCGCACTACATTTAACAATTGCTACCTGCTTAGGCAACGTAAGTGCATCCAGAAGATCATTCACAAGCTGTCCATGCTGAATCTTTGTACCATGCGACGTCATAAAACCTCTCTCTCTCCACAACCGTCCAAAGCTATGGGCGACGCCAAAAGCGTATTGGCTGTCGGTAAACACATTCACTCGTTTCCCTTTCGCCAACACACACGCTCTAGTTAAAGCAATCAGTTCTGCAGCTTGGGCAGAGGTCTGATTCAATCTCGCAGCTTCCACAACAGTATTCAAAGTTACCACAGCATATGCGGTAGTCACATCACCATTTGGCAATTTAAAACATGAACCATCCACATACAATGTTCCATCGGGATCTTCCAAAGGAGTGTTTTTAAGGTCCACTCGACCTTTTGTTTCCTCCTCAGTCCTTAAGTAACAGTCATGCGCTGCTACTTCATCTGACTCTGCACTGATTGGCAATAAGGTCGCCGGGTTTAGAACATTACAACGTTTTATCTGAATATGACTTGCCAACAGCGTCAACTCGTACCCAGACAACCTTGCACTCGTCAAGTGCTGGGTTTTCGTACGATTCAAAAGAGTGTCAACCGCATGTGGAACCATCACCGTAAGCATATTATCCATGACCAATCCTGCTGATTGTCGGATGGACACCGCAGCTGCCGCTGTTGCTCTCAAACAACTCGGCAATGCTCTAGCTACCGGGTCCAAGGTCGAGGAAAAATATGCACATGGACGTTGCTTATCACCAAAGGGTTGCGTTAAGACACTCAACGCACAACCTTCCCTCTCGTGAACGTATAATGTAAACGGCTTGCTGTAGTCGGGAGTACCTAACACAGGAGCCGAACACAATGCGTCACGCAGTTCAGAAAAACTTTTCTGACATTCTTCCGTCCATGGTAAAGGAGTTGGAACATCCTTGCACGTAAGAGCCACCAATGGTTTCGCTAACAATGAAAAATTTGGAATCCACTGTCTGCAGTATGACGTGATACCTAGAAAGGCACGCACATCTCTTTGGGTTGTTGGCATAGTCATTCGCGCAATCGCTGCAATTCTCTCTGGGGTCAACCGTCTTCCCTCCTTTGACAATAAGTGACCTAAATAGGTTACTTCTTGACAACAATATTGAAGTTTAGAAGGTGACACCTTGTGATGTAAGTCACAGAGATGTTGCAACAACGATACCGTAGCAATTTTGCAAATGTCCCGAGTATCTGCGGCCACCAATAAGTCGACGTATTGGATTAAGGCTGCACCAGCCGGCAACACAAATGCATCTAGTTGGCCCTTCAAGGCTTGACTGTATATCGATGGACACTCACAGTAGCCCTGAAGAGCATGTTTAAACCGGAAGCTACGACCACCAAGAGAGAAACCGAAAAGGTCTCTGCTTTCTTCAGCAATCGGGATACTGAAGAACGCATTCTTCAGATCGATCACTGAAAACCATGATGCTGAGGCTGGAATCAGAGTCAGTAACGCCGTGATGTCAGGCACAACAGGGAACTGAGGAATCACAATTTTATTTACCTCCCGTAAATCGATAACAAAATGATAAACAGGCGGTTTCGAAGGATCGGTACGTTTCAAAATAGGCAGTACAGGGCTGTTGCACACGTTTCCCCGAGTCTCCTCAATAACATCTTTCTCAATCAGATCATAGATGATCGCCAACAGTGCCCGTTCACCGTCAAGAGAGATTCGATACTGGGGAATACGTGGCAGTCGCACATTAGATTTTAAATGAACAACATAAGGGGAGATGTCAAGCAGGCCCACGTCATTGGGACCTGTCGCCCACAAAGATGCAGGAAGAGAACTCAATTCCGGTGGAAGCTTATCGAGAGACAAGTACATTGGAGAGATCACTCTCTCACCCAAAGTAAGCTTCACTCCCGCAGGAGAACAGTACAAAGTCGCATACAAACGTTTTAGCAAATCCAGGCCCAAAAGATTTTCACCACAACCAGTGGTCAAAATCAACAGAGCTTCGAGCTCACGTGGCCCAATTGTAAGTGGCAAAGGGCACGAAACCGGATTGCTAACAGGGGCGCCAGAGAATCCAACGGAAACATTTGTTAAGCCAGAAAAAGGTGCGCCAGGGAGTTTCGAATGCATGATGGAACTTTTCGCTGCACCAGTGTCCAACAGAAAAGGCTCAACGACGCCCGATGTGGCAACTGCGACGTAAGGCCCTCTCTGATCAACCGGAACTGATACTACTCCCTCTCCTTGTCTATGGCTGTCCTAGTAATTACCGTTGTCAGTTCCCTGATCGACGTAATAGTCATCTACATTGTACTGCGCAGATCGACCTTGCGACGATCCACGTTGATCAAAACAATTATTGGAATTTGACGAATTGTCTGAACGATCATTTTGAGCACCACAACCCCTACCACGTGATGTCTGCTGAGAACCACCACGACCTCCTCTAGATATGTTACCACTGTTACGCTCATTGAGGACTGGGCAGTTGAATTTTAAATGACCCTCCTGTCTACAATAGGCACACTGATTGTACCCTAACGAAGATCTCTGCGAAGAGGAGTCATTTCGCGATTGCGACCTATTAGATTGCGATTGCGTTCGATTACGTTGTTGCGACTCATTCTGATTCGAACGCGGAGGATACGCCTGCTGCAACAACACTTTAGTTTTAAGTTCTTTCGTCTTTTTATCGGCGCGGTCATTCTCTTCTTTCTCCCTATTCTCATAATACTGTGCCGTAGCCAATATTTGAGCAGAGGTAGAGACAGCCCACGCGCTCTCAGAATTTTTCAATTTGTTGCTCAAGTCGGGCAATAAGTTAGAGACAAATTTATCCACAAACAACCGCTGGCCACCCTCGGTACCCATATCCTGACCACTGTGATCGATGAATGCCTCCTCAAATCTCGTAAAGAAGTCAGAGACACTCTCGTCCTTCTTCTGTCTGCAAGCTGACAACTTGTCCCAGTTCACCCTCATAGCTGGCATAAGCGTTTTCATTAGGGTAATAATTCTCTGAGGGAGAGCAGTAATAAGCTGTTCAGGCTTAGCCCCACCAATTTGTCGTGTATCTGCCGCAGTAAGGGCAGCCCAATCACCACCTAATTCGTTTGCATGATCTTCCTGATGAATCTTGGCCCATACCGGTTGCGGTACGACATTGCCAAACAGCATATCGATATCGGCAAGATTCATTATCGTAGCATCTACAAGCTGCGACAATTCCTTATAATACCCTGCAGGATTTTTGCGAGGGTCAGGCAAAGATTGCTTCACCTGCAGAACTTCCGATCGTTTCCACGGGAGATGAATCCATACTCTCTGGAAATGTGGCAAGATCGGTGGAGCAACATTAGCGTCACCTGGCATCCACACTGGTGGAACTTCGCGCATGGGAAACTGACCAGACGCATCTAACGATCTCTCAATATCCTCAACGAACAATGCTTGAGGCATCATAGAGGGGCGAAGAGCCAATAATTACTCAACAGCACGTCGAACATTAGTACCTACTATCATTCCGCTCGAAAACTGGAGCTGTAGGTTGGTCAAAGCAGTTAATACATCATCCGATGCATCAGCCGATATTTGGTCACGCAAAGCCTTGCACATTTCTTCAAAAACATATCTTTGTGTTGGTATATTGAATTGACTAAACGTATTCAATACCGAACGTGGAGGATTCCTATAGGGGTGCAGCATCCATGCCATCGCCATATTGTACAGCGCAGCACGTTCCCTATTACCAGGAAGCTGACTACGTCTTTGTGGACCGTCCGAACCAGCGGACTCAGGAATAGGTCCAAGAGAATTAACAAAGTTAGCAGCAACTAAAGGGGTACGACGTCGGGTAGATGGAGAAGTATACGATAGAGTAGTAACAAGAGAAGAATCGGGAACAGAAGAAGCAGCGGGAGTAAGTAGAACAGGAGCAGCAGCGGGAGCAGGAGTATGAGGAAGTACATGCGGAGGAGCAGTAGGAACAGAAGTAGGCAAAGGAATAGGAACAGTCGGAGGAGCAGGTTGAGGAGCAGGTACAGGAGCAGGTACAGGAGGAACCACAGGAGCTGCGGTACCCTGTGCGTACGGAGGTGGTGACTTCATAAGATAGGACATTAAAGGATCCTCAACTAATTCCTCCTTCTTATCCGACTCCGTTGGCAAAGCGGGATAACATTTATCTATAGTCATACGCTGAAGCCTATCAAAAACCTTTTCCTCCTTATCACGCTGAAACTGCTCTGCTTTCTTTACAATGGTAGCAACACCATCTCTCTGATTACGTTTTGTCTGTCTGATCTCTTTCTGTCTGGCTTCTTTGCGCCATAACCGAAAGGCATCAAACATAGCCGGCCTTGACTTTTTCTTAAACAATTTAGCCTCAAGATTATCTAAGATCGGGGTTTCGAAACTACCATGAGGTGTCCAACTAAGGACACCATCTTTTTTGGTGTAGCGAATCCAATATTCATTAAAGGTAATCGGACCTAACCCATGTTTTCTGTAAAGCTCATAAGTGGGAGTTCCAACCGGAGGTATCGGACACGAGTCCTCCAGTCGGGAATCCGTACCACAACGTCTGAAACAACTGAACAAAGTACTACGACCAGGCATCTTGCACACTAGCCGAGTTTCACAAACTTCAAGGGTTACTGGATTTACCAAGTCCCTGCAAAGAGCAAAAACCCTCGGTTTTTGGCGGCTGCAGTCGTCAAATATTACAACAAAGAACCAAGTACGAAGAACCACAAATGCAATGGAACCATGCAACAACTAAGCAACCACAACCAAGGACTCTGGGAGCGACCCACAAATACTTAACTCAAAGATCGATGGCGTCACCAGGAAGGCCCGTCAATCGTCTCGCTGTACCAAGGTCTACGCCAGGCGCCAAAACAGGTCTACAGTCAGGGCAGCAGTCCGTCGCAGCCGTCAGGAGGCGGGAAAAGTCGTCGGGCCACTTATTTCGACAACAGGATCGATGAAGCGGGGTGCACCTTCCCTCGGAGATTTCACACGAAGTTCCTCACGATCGTCGGGCTTGGACCGGTACCACTGATGCAGCCCCACGTTGGGCGCCAACTGAAGGACTGGGTTATTTAAGACCCAGCGGTGCCAGGGGACAACACCTGAAACCTTCGTGGGTAACCTGTTCCGGCGTACAAATGACAGAGACACGGGACACTTCCTTCGGCGTCAAAGATTCGAGGTTTATTTACTGCAGGGAACACAGAAGTCACGTGAAGTACACAGCATGTAAGTTCGCGGGATCTGATTCAATTCGCTACTGTGGATCGCTCCTTTTTATACAGTTTTCTCCCATACGTTAACATGATACACAAAGGTTTACAACTTGGTTCCCATCATTATCCCCAAGAGGGGTCGCTTTGATGTATTCAAGGTCCGGAACATAAGTACAGAAACATTCGGTGGTTCCCAACTGTAAAAACCCATCTTCCCACCATTAGTACATTCCAATCGGCAGTAAACAGATCGAAGAAGGAACAAGGACAGGTGCAAAGGAAGGCAGAAACAGTGGGGAGATCGAAAAGGGTGTAAAAGGGGTGGCATCGGGAAACACGAGCTGCAGGCATCAAAGGGACGTGCCTAATGAGATGCACGGCTAAGACAATAGACCGGCACGGCAAGATGTGCCTCGAGCGGGGACATCTGCCTTACAGTATCATCCCCCTCATCATAAAGACACTTTCAAAGGAAACGTGTCTTCCGCAAGAGTCTTGGGAATCCCAGGGTCGCGAAGCGGACAGCGTCCGTTCGCTGGCTACTTGAGGGCAAGAGACAAAATGGATGCCGTATCTAAGATGGAACCCGTGGGTACAGATAGAAACCCACGAAACAAACGAACGGTTCAGGTTAGCACAGCGAAACTGCGCACACCCACTAAACTCGTCATTTGCGGTTCATAGATACCAGACTCGACCATATTCGTGCGAGTCGAAAACACCACTTACGATCGTCACGGAACCTCAGGTGGGGAATCTGTGGTTAGAAGTATGCATCAGAAGTTGCTTACCTTTGGGAATGCTCTTTCTGATGAATACTCTATCGAACCTCCGACTCCTCCCCGACCCTATTATCCCACCCATTCTGTGAATTGGACTATTTTTTCATCCTAAGTCCCTAGTCTAGAGATCTCTACACTGGTAAAATCCAATCTGCTGTTGGGCACGGATGGCCTAGAAAGCAACTAATGTCAGGGTGCAGGAGTGGCGATTATATGCTGCTCTGCATGTCCCTTCCGAATTGGAACGATATCCGTGCAGAGCAGCACAGCACCACCTGTTGGCACGCATGGGCAATGCCTAAAAGTTGGGAATCCTCTCTGATGCTGGTGGAATATTCAAAAGATGAGAAATTTGCAGTTAGATAGAGTATGCTAGGTAGAGTAAAAAATGTGAGCAACTGACACCGGTGGCTGCTGTTGCTATGACGATGTTGTCACTCACAAGATGAGCAGAAATGTGTCTGAATTCACCAGGCAACACTTGAGAGCTATTATTGAAAAAAACCTTTGGATCCAATCTTAGGCCTCAGAATATTCATAAGGTAAAGAATCTCCAGGAAGATAAAGTATTCCCCAGAAATTTTGTAAACTAAGATAAGTAACTTTATTCTTCATGTTCATGTCCAAACCCTGAGGTTTGTAGGTTCTAAAATCTAAGTAAAGGATGGCTAACAGTACGGCATCTTTGTTTACAGGTGCCTCGTTGACATATGGCACGTTAACATGGCAGCCTAAAAGCTTAATTTAAATAAAGTATATTCCTGATTGGTATTTCTATTCCCAGATTCCTCCCCATACTGGATGCCAAAGATTTAAAACCGCATTGTTCCTGTGTGCCGTTAGATGGCGTTGTGTGCCCCTGGGTTGACTATGTTCCACCACAGAAGTGATGAACAAAGTCACTTATGTGTGCCATCTCTGTGCACTGACGTCATTTTCTATTTTCGGTGCCTTTGTATGTGGATCCTGAGCTTGTTCTCCATTTTTTTCTCAAATTGTACATTTTTGTACTGTGCATGAGAACTGTTGCCTTCTAAAACTACATGGCATAAGCATCTTAGGGGCTGTCACAAACAGATGTCTGTGACAGAGACCTACGATGTGTGCCTCTGATGTTTGTTGCATGACTTCAGGTCCTGCGAGTAGTGTGCCCTTATTATTCCTAAGGTCACCTTGGAACTTCAAACTGTATGTCCCCGAACACCACAGGAAATCACAGTTTTGTTACTGCTTCAAGGTGAGAGCTCAAACTCAATCCTGTTCTTGGGCTGTCCTCATGACAGGTCCTCATCATGTTCCAACTCTGCCTTTTAAGCAGAAGCACAAGAAGGGCAAGTGGAATTCATCCCAATCATGTCACTGTCGGCGAAAACGTCAAAGTGTCTCTTATTCTCTCTCAGCCGCTGAGGAGCCAATGCCAAAACTGATCCTGATGCACTCTTAGCTTCCAGGCCCATTGGTGATGTCACAACATGTTGGTGCCTATAGAGAGAACATGGTGCAAATGTTTGACACTCTTCCGGCTCCCTCTGGCATGCTGTTGGACCCCAAGATTCTGTAGAAGCTTCCTACTGAGTTACTGCTGGCGGGTCCTTTACCTAAGAAATTGGAATCTGGTTTGGCTCCCACATTGGAGCTGACTTCCAACCCAGGACAAATATCCATGCCGGTCCATTTGATGCCAACGTTTCCCCCAATGCCAACGCTGCTGGCTCCAGAGGAAGACCTTGTCTCAGTCGTCTTATCTGATTCTGAGCCGAATTTCTGTCTGCCATGGCCAAAGTCTCATTCCGAAGCTGTAGCATTGCATGTGGCCACATTCAGTTCGACAGAACCATGCCTCCACCTCCAAGTCACACCCCAGCACACCAACAACATTTTGGCTCTGACTCTGCTCAGTCAACCAGCTATTTTGGGGCCACAATGCAAATGAAGGGGATTATTTTCCACCGCATTTTGACGAGAACAATCTATGTTTGAATGTAGAGGAGGCAAGTGAGTTCGACACTTATCAGATACTGGGTTCATTTCTTTGTCTGGGCCATCAACAGAAAATTCTTCCTTTGCTCTACTGATAAGAAAGGCTACAAAGTTCTTAGACTGACAAATTCCAACAATGGATAAGAAAACTAGTTTGTTGATAGAAGTTCTACATCCTTAACAGACTTCCTCCATCCAATTCTACCATTCAATGAGGCCCTCGCCAACACCTTAATGGGCACCTGATCCAAGCCTTGTTCTTGCCAACCAGTGGACAGGCAGGTTGCCAGACACCACAGGCCAGCACCAGGTGACTTTGATTTTTTGACTCAACACCATGTGCCAGAATGTCTGTTGGTTCAGGTTTCCACCAGCACATTAAACCTCAGTTTATTCCCGACAACTGCAACAGACGGAGTTGAAAAGACTGAAAGTATTTGGAAAACCTATGTTTTTCTCAGCCAGCGTAGCCCGCCAGTCTGTCATTTTGCCAGCTGTTTGTTGGGGCTTTTCCCATGCCCTATGGGGCATGGTTGGCAATATCTTGCTGCCATTCCTCGGACGTCGAACCAGCCTGGCTCAAACTACCCAGGATTGTCAGGATGTGTCATAATATATTCTTTGTTCTGAACTGGACAGTACCTACTGCTTCCCCATGCTTGGGTGAGATCTGCAGGCTTGTTCGGCGATGTGCAAGATTCTTTGGTGGGTATGCCAATTGATGGGTCTCGCCTGTTTGGTGAGAAGACCTCATAACACAACAGCCACTATCCCCACAACAAGCAACCCTGCCTTTTTTTTCTTTTTCTTAGCATTTTTCATATGACAATAGTTACTCATGATTCAGTTATCTAGTATTGCAGAGGTGTCCGCCTGTTCTTCTTAGTAACCCATTCTCCTAATGCACAGTCTGATTGACAAACATAATGCATTTTGATCTGAAGTATTTTGATCTGAAGTATTTTGTACGTAAAAGTCCCATGCTCCAAAGAAATATTCCCATATGCTTTGAAACTTCTGCATTTATATATGGAATCCTACAGTTCCCTCGTAAGCAGTGAACTCACCATCTTCTACACAGTAAGAAGGAACCTAGTGGTAGTTTGCCATATATCATGCCATCGGAACTCAAGCAATATAATCCAAAAAACATTAACAGAAACATAACCAATAACAGGGTAGGCTCGATGTAGCTCCATGCAGTTTCTAGTCACTGTGTGAAAGATATATTCTATTATTCCCTCATTATCCTAGTGTACCCTGCATCTTGTAGTATAGTATGTATCTAAATGTAAATGTAAATGTACAGGAATTTATATAGCGCAAATCACCGAGCGGTTTCTAAGCGCTTGCTTAGGGAACCTGTCCTGGTATTCCCCTGTGAGATAACCCCAGCAGGGTATCCGCAAGGTGAAAGCCAGGCATCCCGCCGCGAGGGGCCGTTGTGGAGATTAAGCAAGCTATTGCCCAGAGTCGCAGAGTGTGAACCCGTGAATCGAGTAGGCACCGGAGCGAGAATTGTCAAGTCCATGGACATTTTAGGACTCAAGACCCCGCCGAGCCGGAAATTGAACCCTGGTCCCGGGCTGACCTCTGATCCAGGTCTGCCTCCTCTAACCAGTGAGCCACACTTCCCCATCTACTAAATCAGTAAAGCCCTGAATACTCAAAAATGTAAGTGCACCACAATTTATTCTTCCATTACACTGCATCTCCTTCATTATTATTCCCATATGTGCTCAGTGCTGATTGTAAGGCTGTCACTAGCGCATCCCAGTTTGAGGAAATAGGGTATTTTCGCAAGCCAAGAGTGTCCTCTCTGTGGAGGGATATACCTTCCGCCCTGGCCCAGTTGAGTGTTGAATAGGACCAGGCCTAGATCGACGGGGATTCGCTGGATTTCCAGTGACGTGTGAGGAAAACGCTTGGATACCACCAGTACAAGTTCCAAGAAGCTAGTGGTGGTTTTTTGTTTCTCATCCCTTGGAGACCGCCCATGAGTTTGTGAATGATCTTTCAGTGCACTCAGTTAGGTGTTGCGTCACCCCTTCCCAATTGCTGCACAGCACGGGGCACAACCAAAACATGTGTAAGATATCTGCGTCGCGAACTACAAGCACCCCTGTCCTTGGGATAGGAATTTAGCAGAACACGTCCAGGTCAACAGTGTCAGCGTACTTCCCAGTCCCACACTACTTTGACATTGACCTCCAAGCCACTTTGGTTGCCCTTAGTGGCACACAACCACATTGTGTATCAAACATTTACTCAAAGGGTGGCAAAATATGACATCTGATAGGTGCATCCTTCAAATTTTCAAGTGGGGCTCTACCCTGCCATTCCTTTTCAATCCGCCACATCTTTCACCCTCATCAGAGTGTCTTACAGAGGACCACCTGTCCATGTTGCGTCAAGAGGTTCAGGCTCTTCTGGCCAAAGGAGTTATGGAGAGGGTTCCAACCCTGGAAATCCTGGCTGGGTATTACTCCTGCTGTTTCCTCGTACAGACGAACAGAGGTCTGCATCCTAATTTAAATCTCCACCCCTGAATGCCTTCTTGCAGAATGACAAATTCAACATTCTCATGTTGGCCCAAGTTCGGTCTGCCTGGATCCAGGCAACTGGATATTGGCTTTGGCTCTCCAGGACACTTACTTTCATATTCTGGATCCTGCAGATGCAATGTGTAATTCATGTAAGACACAATTTGCCATGCTTCCCTTCGGCCTCACAAGTGTCCCTCAGGTGTTCATGAAAGTAATGGCAGTGGTTGCAGCACATCTTTCTTCCCCAGTTAGTCGTAGACCGCCTTCAGGCTAAGGCAAACCTCCTATCTTCATTGGGGTTCGGAAGTCACACTGAGTCTTTTGTGAAGGCTCCCTTTAATTGGGGCCATTCTGGATACAGTTGTGTTTAAAGTCGGCCCTCCTCCATAAGTATTTCAGTACATTTAGGTGATGATCCTGATGTTTTGTCCTTGGTCTCAGTAAGAGTGACTCAGATTTCTTAACCAACATCCTGCTCATTGACCATACAGGTGGCCTATATAGGTTCTGCAGTGGACCTGAAGTCTCACTTGGCACAACACATGAGAAACCTGGTGGATTCCAATTAGGTGGTGTTTGAGACTCCAAAGGAGATGCAGTTGTGACTGCTTGTCCGCAGTTAGACCAGCAGAGCATTCCTGCCCCATCTAAGGCCGGTGGTAATGGATGTGTTGCTGCTGAGTTAGTGAGGACATCTGGGAGAGGTGGAGATCAGAGGACTCTGTTCTCTGGAGAAGACCAAGTAAAATAATATGGCCGACCTTGATGAAGGGTGGTTTGGATAAAAAAGTGGATTGGGCCTAGTCAGCACTTCCCTTCAAACATAGAGGAAATTTCAAGACCAATGTTCTGAGCAGGTAAAGTTCAGCGGGGCAAGGAGGGAGGAGGGAGCATTGTTGTCGGGGAGCCTCAGGACTAAGCTGCTGTGAGTATTTCTACATTCGTTCTATATTCATAATATTGGGGAGCAGCTGCGAAGCCAGTCAAACCGGCTATGCACATTGGGTGGGTTGATGAGCAGGTTGTTCCAGGATTACCCTCGCCTTTCAGAGCGTTGTTTAGCCATAAAATGTGTAAGCCCCACGTTTTGGATTTGGCTATGTGGGCACCTTTAGCACAACAACCAAGGGTCCAGGACTGGTGGTACACCACTTGGGGGTTCAAGACTCACTCAAGCTGTGTCCAGGTACGGGTTCAAGATGGTGGGAACTTTTTATCTCCCTGTGGCTCTGAGTAGGAGGCCAGCAGACTAGCCCTTGGAGTCACGCTATTAGGCCCGGGTTGAGGTGAAAATGCAGGGCTCAAACAGCACGGCTGACTTCTGAGGGTTCAAGGCAGGCCCCATGCAGCAAAGCAGTCCTTCCAGGTGCAGCAAGGCTATCTTGCAGAGTGCACAGTAGGCAGCCCTCTGAGCATCCTTTTGCAGGTCCAGAAAGTGAACTGAAGACTGGGTCTGATGACCCTATTTTTATACCTAGTGCCTTCTTTGAAGCTTGGGAAAGGTTTCTCTTTGAAGTGCTAAGAATATCATGACTCCACTGCCCTGGCTCCAAGCTTGCTGCAGGAACTATATAGTGGTGACAAGCCTTTTGTGAAGGCAGAGAACAGCCTAATCAGTTGAAAATAGGGCTGTGCTCAGCTCTGCCCCATAATCCTGCCAGCAGATGGCCTATTCAGGCACACCAAATTTCCTATTATGCAAATGTCTGGCACAAAGTCTAACTGCCAGTTACACCCAGTCACGTGACCTAAGGCAGACTGCAGGCATCAAAAGGATAAGGGCAGGAGAATGCCAAATTTCTAAAAGTGGCATATTGAAACCTGTAATTTAAAATCTGACTTTACCATGAAAGAGGATTTTGCATCACGATTACATAGATACCAAATAGGAACTGATTACCTGATCCCAATCAAAAGTTGGCACTTATGAAATGTAATGCAACACAATGTTATCCTATTGGCTAGGTAGGCCTAACTGTAGTGAAAACAAATTTAGGAGTTTTTCACTACCAGGACATAAAACTTTAAAGTACATGCCCAATCTTTTAGGGCCTGACCAATATGCAAAGAAGGGACATTTAAAGTTTAGTAAGGGGGTTATATTGCCAAGTCGAATTGGCAGTTTAGAACTGCATTCAGGCTGCAGTGGCAGGCCAGGGAGTTTTAAGGTGCTACTTAAGTGGGTGGCACAATAGGTTCTGCAGGCCCTTTGGTATCATTTAACTTACAGGCCCTGGGCGTATGGTATACCACTTTAAAAGGGACCTATAAATAAATTAAACATGGCAATAAGGTGTAAAATGTAACTTTGTTTAGGGGCGTGATCACACGCACTTCAGCACTGGTTAGCAGCGGTAAAGTGGGTAGAGTCCGAAGGCCAACAAAAACAAATTCAGCACAAAAGTTTAGAGTACGGGCAAAATGTTTTGGGATGACCCTGCAGAGAAGGCCAAGTCTAACAGGCCTGTTACAAGCCGAATAGTTTGATTTGTTGTTTTATCCCTGGCCCAGCAAGGACTTGCAGTGGGCATCATTAAAGTTTACTTTTCAACCCTATTTGCCGGACCAGCCGTAATTGTTCAAAACACCTGTTGTGATGAGTTTTTTTTAAAATTCTTTTTATTAATGCACACAAAATAAATCATAAACACATACAATAAAGTACACTGGGTTGCGTCCAATTAAACAATAAATGATGATACATCCTCCTGATTACAGAGATACAATACAAATAACAACCTACGGGTTCAGGGATCCTCCGATAATGCTGGATCATCCGGTGCGGCGGGCACAAATATTGCCCCTATACACATTCCAGGGCCCCTAAATTTTACCCCACTTCTTGGGTCTCCCCCTGGCCACATACACCGCTCGCTCTCTAAACATACACCAGTCCAGGTCTTCCACCCATTTCCCAATAGTAGGCGGCTGATTCGCCCCCCATAATTGCGCGATATTACGCTTGGCAATAGCACATGCCAACGTGGCCCACACCTTTCCATGAGACGTAAGATCTGTTGGGTCCCAAACATTCAAGAGACAACGCCGCACCTCCAACTCAAAGCTCACTTCCCACACCTCGCTTACCTTAACATGAACTGCGGACCAGTACCGCCGAATGAGGGTACAGTCCCATAGCATGTGGAGAAACGATCCAGCCTCACCACATCCCCTCCTGCAGTCGTCACTTGCAGCCAAACCCATGGGCACCAATCCTGGGCCAGTAACATAGCAGCGGTGGAGGACCTTCAATTGCACCCACCGGAGTCTCATTTGGATAGCAATGACCCTTGGAGAGGCCACAGCCTCCCTCCAGTCTGCATTGTCAAGGATCAATCTGTCTGCAGTCCATTGGTCTCTAAGAGCCCCAAGGGGATCCTCCGTGTGGTTAACTAGCTTTTTATAAATCAAGGAGATCGTTTTTGTTGGGAGATGACCATCTAACACCCGATCCTCCAATGGGGGAGCCTCTGGGGGTGTCACTTCCCGGGGAATACCAGCTAGCAGCGCATGTCTAATCTGCAAGTAACGAAACCGCTCACTCCCTTGCAATTGATACCGCTCCTGCAGAGTCTCAAACGTGAGGATCCCATCTTTACCCCACATATCTCTTACTCTGGGAATCCCAATGAGGTCCCATTTATTTAAGCCTTTAGACTTCCATAAGCTTCCCAGGCATTCAGCGTTCCAGAGAGGCGTAGCCAAAGTTATCTTCCCATCCCATTTAAGGGAACGAGTATCCTCATGCCAGACCTGCACAGCAACCGCCATAGGACCCGCCAAGGGAAAACGCCCCCGTCTGGCATACAATGCCCTGGAGAACTCTCCACCGGGTATCTGGCCGCAATCCATAGCATAGCCGGGATCAAGCTGCGAACCATAAATAGCACGATTAACTGCCGCCAGATGTGACGCCCAATAATACTTCCGGATGTTTGGTAAGCCGATCCCCCCTGTCATACCACGGCAACGTCCATTTCGTAAACGCCATTCGGGGCCTGCCGTCCCAAAGGAGCTGCCTCTGGAGAGACTCAACCTCCTTGAAGTATGATGGGGGAACTGGGTCCATAGAGTTTTGAAGCGTGTAGAAGAAACGGGCAAGAGCCATCATTTTAAACAGGACAGCACGTCCCAGCGGGGAGAGGAGAAGTGATTTCCAACGGACTACGTCCTGCCGGAACCGGACCAGAGGCGGCAGCAGGTTATTGGAATATCTACTCTGAGGATCCAGGGATACAAAAATGTCAAGATACTTGAACCCCTCCGTTTCCAGCCTAACCGGACAGCTCACAGGGACATCCGGAGGATCGCCTCTTAAGACAAAAAGGACCGACTTCGCCCAGTTAATGGCGAAGCCGGATTGTCTTCCAAACACCGCCTGGACGTCCAAAAACGCTATGAGCGAAGTCCGGGAGTAGACAAATACAGTAAAATGTCATCAGCATAAAGCGATATCTTATCCTCCCACTCGGACGTCCACCTAAGCCCCCTAATCGATCTGTCCAACGAACCCACGCCGCCAGCGCTAAAGCAAATAACAGCGGGGAAAGAGGACCTCCGTGTCTGGTGCCCCTACCCAAGGCAAAATCTGCTGATCTATGATTATTTACAACCACTCGAGCTAGGGGATCGGAGTACAAAAGACGGACCCAAGAGGCATACCCCGGACCGACGCCCAGCTTGTCCAAGACGGCAAAGAGATATGGCCACTCCACTCTGTCAAATGCCATGGTGGCGTACAGGGACAACAAAATCGCCGGCTTGTGTATTTGTGATGCACCGCCCAGAACCCCATGCAACCTGCGTAAATTAAGGGCCGTATTACGGCGGGGCATAAAACCCGACTGATCCTGGTGGATCAGTGTTGTAATGACCTTAACCAGCCGAGTCGCCAGCAGCTTTGCTAAAACCTTCGGCTCGGCATTCAGTAAGGAGATCGGCCGGTATGAAGAACATTCCGTCTTCTGTTTGCCTTCCTTGTGCAGGACTATGATATTTGCGACCCGCTGATCGTACGAAAGCTGACCCCTATCCCTGCTCTCACTAAACATATCCTTGACAAAGGGAGCCAATTTATGTGATGAGGTTTTTAAAAGGCTTGGCGTACATTTCTTCCCAAACCCTGTGTGATGACACAGTGGGACCTCAGTTGGACCTCAGTTGGGTTTCAAACGAATTCACAGCTGTGCTTTGTGTCTCCTGACTCTGAAGACTGTTTTCTTGGTCGGTCCGACTTCTTCTTGCCATTTGAGTGAACTCCTGCTCTCTCGGAGCAGTCACCTTGCAGTACTTTTTCCCTCGAATAAAGTGGTGTTGAGGAACATCAGCTATTTTCCCAAGGCTGTAACTCCTTTTCATGTTGGGAAATCTATCATTCTGCCAGCAGTCTTTTCTCCACCTCACCCCTGGGAAAATGAGAAAAGACTCCATGGGCTAGACACCAAGAGAGCCTTGAGGTTTCACATTGATCGTACCAAAGCCCATCGGATGAACCATCACATTTTCGTGGGGTTCTCTGGGACAAAGAAAGGCAAGGTGGTACAGAAAATGACCCTGTCAAGGTGATTGGTCCTCTGCCTTAAAATAAGCTACACATTGGCAAAGACGCAGCCCGGAAGGACTGACGGCCCATTCTCCCATTTCCACCACTGCATTGCCTTGGAGAATGCCTATTCTGAATTTGGTGCTGACCACGCACCATTAATCTAGCACCTGGAGCCCTATGCACTTGTACTTGATCTCGGGGCCAGACTCGCCCTTCCTCCCCCTCCATACAGGATTAAAACCATAACTTCCTCAGCTTTCTTCTGGGTTGCCTAATTCCTCATGCTCACAAGCCTTGTCCTGATGAAAATCTCAAATTTCTGAGATCGAAACGCTGTCGACCTCTTGTGCAACAAAAAACTCCTTTACTGTTTAAAAATTAGCTTCAGAAGTGTTTGTTTATAATAATGCGATGTATGTTTTTAAATATCACCTCCACTCACTACATCACGTTCATTTTCACTTTTTTTATGTGAGCACCAGATCTATAAACAAACTGTTTTGAAAAATTTATATTTATAAATAAATGAATTATTTTGTCAATGTCCACTTGTGTCCCTTCCTACAATTTCAAATGTCTACTTTTGCTCCCTCTGGCATTTATCCAGTAATGTGCCCTAGGCCATAGGCTAAGTGATTAACACTTTCTTAAGTCAACAGTTCTTGCTTTTTTATGACCTTTTGGCCTTACATGAACTATTGTTGTCTTGACAATATCGTTTACCACCCCTGGTTCAAATATTGGGGCTCCCTTGTTTTGTAATACATATTCTGAATGTCAGGCCGCCTTATGTCCTTGAGCATACACTTTCATGCTAAACTACTGCCTTGACGAAGAGGTTCGACTCAAAGGCCATTATGCTTGTTCCGTCGTGCAGGACATTTCGATCAGAAGCACCATCTTAGGTGGTACTGCTTTCTCAAGGTGAGGAATCGGAGGTTAGAAGTACCATGCTCATATAGAGTTCACTGTTCTTCTGTTACTGACCTTACTGCCTTTTGTAAAAGGCCTTATAGAGTATTTTCCTCATTGTTCCAGTCACTCAGTGTTTACTCAAGGGATTCAAAAACAGTTTTCAACTGTGAGCACCAACATTCCTGGATAGTAGATAATGCTTACCTTTACAAGTACTGTCTAATAATAGTAAAAGTACTGTGCACTTGTTTGGAATGATGCTGTTGTTATTGGTAAGCTTAAAGGACACCACATGACTACTTGTATATGTAGCCATTTGTCTTTGGTGAATTGTATTGTAAATATCGAATGTACTTTAAGAAATAAAATGTTATTTGACAAACTATTAGCTTTTTACGTGGCAAGACGTTACATTTATCCTTTGCATGTTATCATTAGGTGAAACACCTAGATACAGCCCTGGAAATATGTAAAGAAGAGCTGGAGTTGTATTTGAATCAGCTAGAAGAAAACAAAGAGAACTTTGAAAAGCAGATTACAAAGAAGTCTGAAGAGGTAAAACATCGTTTTTTCACAATTTTTCTTTATATTTTGTATTATATTGAGTGAAAAATTAGAGAATCATCCCTAATATCGGTAGGTTTGTTTTAATTAAGTGTCATGCGAAGGTTTTAAGATCTTGATGGAATTCTGTAATTTTGGAGTTTTTCTCCCACGTTTATTTGTATTTTCATAGAGCACACTCCTGACTTCATAGAACTTTACAATGTCAATAGATAAAAATACATTATAGGGCCAGATGTAGGTGGCAATTTACCGACCGGTAACGATTTCGGCCGTTACCGATCGGTAAATAGTCATTTGTAATGTAGGGGCCCTATTTTTCCGATCCAGTAAATTTACCGAATCGGTAAATTTACAGAATCGGAAAAATACCGAATCAGAACGATTCGGTATTTATCGAATCTGAAATACCTACATCACCCTCCCCCCCCCCATTTTACCACTTCTTAAATACCGAATCGGTATGATTCGGTATTTATGAAGTGGTAAAATGAATTTACGTACATCGGGCCACATGCATCTATCAGTTAAGAACAGATTACCTTTGACAATAATAAAAATAAATATGTACAAATATGTAACGTGAATGAGACCGATTACATAAATAAAAAAAGACAGTTACAGTGAACATCAAAAATTAAACAAGATGTATGGAAAAACAGAACAATATAAACATAATTAACAATACGATAGAATTATGAACTATTTAAACAGGCAGTTTTGTAAATATGGTCCAGAATACCCTCAATTTGTAGGAACCTTGTCCATGGTTACATTTCAGGTGTGGCATGACAAAATACATGAACAGCTGTTCTGGTATAAATTGTTCCAATCTCTCCACCATTGTATATCGTTTCTGGATGCTTCTTTCATCATTTCCCTGTTCTCTTTACCACAGAGGATTCAAAACTGCATCATGTTTTTCTTGGCACCTCAAGAGCTCTTATGCAATCCTTTAAGGAAGGTGGGAGGCCCAACTGAGCTCATACCAACCTCCCTTTCACTACTCCGACCACATCACAAACAGACACGATTTCCCTTTTTTTCTCTCTTCAACTCCAACATCCAGGTTAATTTCACATGTTCCTTCACCTCAGTGCTCCTCTATCCAGGAAAAGGACTGCAGCAGGAAGGAGGTGTGTGTCCATGCCCCAGCAAGGACCCAGATGTTTGGCTTTTTTTCTAACCTAAAACAATGCAAACTGCATCTGGCTCCTTGATGGGACATAGAGACACAGCCAGATGCTATTTTGATATTTTCGTAAGCTAAGCAACATACTATAACAACATATGCTGTAAACTCCTTATTCTCTCTTAAAGCTAGTTTCAGTGGTTCTTTGGCCTTATTGCATAGTGCTGTAGAAAGGATGCATACCAGTTTGAGTCTCCTCTAAGCTCTAAAAAGGTTCTACACCCCTGTTGTAAAATGTAGAAACAAAGTCTGTTCTCATAAACTTCATTACTAAGAAGGTCCAATACCAATGTTCATGTTGGAAGGTCTTGAACAAATGAATATGATTTTGTTTCCTAAGGATTACTTGGAATATCTTAGTCCCTTCTAGTGAATGTTCCTTGATATTAGATACTTACATTCATCAATTCATTCTTGTTATAGGTTAAACGATTACAGAAAGAGTTGAAGCTCAAATCGCAAAGCCTTCAAGATACCTCTGAACAGAATGTGTGCTTGCAACAGTCACTTCAGCAGCAACAACAAATGTTGCAGAAGGGGGAATTGAGGATTGGTGAGCTGGAAGATAGCCAATCGAACCTTGAAAAACAGGTAGCGTATATGACGTCAAAGGATATGTACTGCATCAATATGGTAGCCTGTTGTCTAAAGATGGACTGTCTTCCCTACCTCTTCCCTGAAGACTAAAGAAATTAAGTTGTCATAGAGTACATTTTTACATTCTAGATGGGAGTAAAATATACTTTTAAGTAAACTGTATGTAATTCGCATCGCAAACATAAAGTTAAGAGGAACGATAGCCACAGGAAGTAAAAAGTTTAAAAATACCACTTTCAGATTAGGTGTTTAACATCCACTATGCATTAATCTCTCTCGCTATATATATGTCAAACACAAAACGCTCCTGCTGGCAACCCCTCGACTTTGACTGGGGTGGCTCGAACCGGCGGAGCAGCCGGAATTAATATCCATGAAAAACGTCGTTCCTCACGAGCACTCTATGGAGTGCGAAACGTGTCACGTGAATTTATGAATTGAATAAATCAACTTTTTGGACTTATACGTGGATTGTGGTCTGTAAGTCTGGCGCCTAAGTGCTCGTGAGGAACGCCGTTTTTCATGGATATATATATATATATATATATATATATATATATATATATATGTGTGTGTGTGTGTGTTGTATTGCATAATTAATCACGGCTGCTCATGCCGTGGAGAGGAGCTCCGCTTCAATTTACTTGAAAGACTGCAGGATGGAACCCTTCCTACCCGACGCAGCACGGTACTTTTTTGCAAAAACAAGCTCGTCTTTTGAATTTCCCTCCCTACTAAGGGTACAAAAACAGCCTGTGACAATGGTGGAATTTACACTGAACCTACTATAGGAAAGAAGATGCACCTCCAAAGGGGACTACATTTCCCACAACACTTCCGTGCTAATGAATTGTGCTACGCCCACTGTGGGAGCTACTTTGATTAAATGGCAAGTTGTAAAGGAGGTGCGTGATCAGTGTTCTTTTTGCTGCTAGCCCATGATGAAGAGGCGTACTGAGCCTCGAAACGCGTCGGCAGAGGCAGATTGAAATACCTTGGGTAATGAAGGACGAGCTGCAGCGAGGCTGGAAAAGGTCAAGTGCCGTGGTGTGCCCTCTCGCTGCTCTTGAGCGATTTGTATTGCATATATATATATATATATATATATATATATATATTCACTTAAAAAAACATAGGTTTCAGGCCTTATATAGTTAGAAATTAGCATTTAAAAACCCATTGAAATTGCTCCTATATAGTTAGTTGTACTAATTCTATTTCGCGCACCCGCAATCCACTGCTGATGATGTCACATATTACATCATTCATGACATGGTCAGTGACATCACTGATTACATCACTGATGACATCATCCAGTGACTGTGTGTTTCTGTAAAGTTTAAATATGTTTTACATATTGAAGAATGAGTGGATGTATAAGTGTCTGGATGAAGGATTTAGTAGGTGCGTGACTGACTGTATGAGTGAGTGATTAAATGTGTCTTACTAAATGCATGGGTTAGTGACTAAACTGTCTGAATGTGTGCATCAGTATGTCTGTTGTGTAAGCTGCTGCATGTGTTGATCAGTAGCTATATGAGTGGCTATATGGGCTATTGATTGGTTGCCCAAGTATTTGAATGGGAGACTGAGTGTGTGTGTGGGTGGCTGGGAGGTGTGTGACTCTGTACATAGATGTGTGAGCAGTTGATTCACTAGGTGTATGAATTCAAGAGTGCATGTGGAAACATCTATATGGGCGGTTGACTGTGTGCATGGGTGTGTTGGTGAGTGAATGGATATCTCAGTGCTACATGTCAAAGTAAAGTACATATGTAAAACACAGTGCATGTGAGAGTTGGCATATATAAATGACTATACATGAGAGCCAGTGAATGTGCGAGTGGCTGTATGGATCATTGTGTACTTGTATCAGTGATTGTATAGGAGAGTAAGTATGTGTTAGTATATGTTTGAATAAGTAAGGTGTTGTGTGTATAACTGTATAGTTGAGGAAATGGAATTGTGATTGATTCTTTGCATGACTGACTAGGTGTGTGAGTAACTCCATGGATGAGTGGCAGTGTGTGAGTGTCTGTATAGGTGTATGAGTGCATATGATAGTGTTGTATTGATGAGTGACTGTGTATGTATGAGTGATTCTATGGGTGAATGAGTGAATGTGTGTGTAGACCTAGGAATCAGTGAGTGCGTATGTAGTAACTGGTATTGGTGTGTCAATGGTTTCAAGAATGGTAGTCTGTATTTAACACTGGGTGTATCAAAGGTTATATTAGAGTGTGAGGAGGTGCATTGTATTTTCACATGAATGATATCATCAGTGATGTCAAATGAGATGTCATCAGTGATGTCATCAGTGATGGCATCAGTGATGTCACTGACCATGTCATGAATGATGTAATATGTGACATCATCAGCAGTGGATTGCGGGTGCGCGAAATATAGTTAGTACAACTAACTATATAGGAGCAATTTCAATGGTTTTTTAAATGCTACTTCCTAACTATATAAGGCCTGAAACCTATGGTTTTTTAAGTGAATTTGAAAGGTTTTTAAAATGCTAATTCCTAACTATATAAGGCCTGAAACCTATGGTTTTTTAAGTGAATTTGCAAGGTTTTTTAAATGCTAATTCCTAACTATAATACTATACAAGGCCTGAAACCTATGGTTTTTTAAGGGAATTTGCAAGATTTTTTTAAATGCTAATTCCTAACTATATAAGGCTTGAAACCTATGGTTTTTTCAGTGAATTTGCAAGGTTTTTTAGGTTTAAAGTATTTTATTAAGGTACAAAAAACATGGGGAAGGGAATAGGAGGTCAAGCGAACATACAATACAAGGCGCGAAGCGTTGCAGTGATTCAGAGGGAAAGTGGGGAGGCAGGAAGCCCCGGAGGGCAACAAAGCGTGAGTCATAAGGCAATAAGGCAGTGCAAATGACCCTCCAGTAGACCCCCATTCCCCGAGCAAGGCCGAGCTAGAGTAGCGTCCCGCAACACAGGAAAAAAACACACCATCCCTCCAACCCCCCGTCCCCGGAAAAATAGAAGAAAGAAAAGTAAAGGAGAAAAGGAAAGAAAACAATACCCCAACATCCTCGTCCGAAAGTCAGCATTAGAAGCATGTAACCCTGCCCCCCACCCCCAGCCCCAAACCCCTGATCCCGCCACATTCACTCCGCTGGAGCCGCCGGCGGCGTCAGCCTAAGGAGTCGCAGGTACCGTGGACACGTGAGCTCGCGAAATTCCGTGGACAGCAGTGCCAAAAAGGGGTGCCAGAGCTCTTCAAATTGGTCCACATTCCCAGCCACTGTCAGCGACATCTTCTCCATACCCAGTACCTGCCAGAGCCTGTGTAGCCAGCCAGTGATAGAGGGGGCAGTGGGGGTACGCCAGAGTATAAGGATGTTTTGAACCGCTGAGCCTAGCGCAATCGCAATCTGTCTACCCCTGCGGGACTTCAGCGGGTACATCAGGTCATTGGGGAGGCCTAGCAAGACATACGCAGGGAAGCGCGGGAGTTCTATCTCAAAATGCCTGTCTACCTCATCCAAGACCTCCTTCCAATAGGCCGACAGCACCGGGCACTCCCAGAGAATGTGCGTGAGGGTACCTTCCTGTCCGCAGCCGCGCCAGCAACCTTTATCGCCGATTTTGTGCATCTCGTAGAGCCTCTCCGGGGTGTAATACCAATAGGTGGACACCTTAGTAAAGGTCTCCGTCAGCCCAGTGTGGTACGCAGAGTGCCTCGCCCGGTACGCGATCCTGTCCCACTCCTTGTGGCTCAAGGTCCTGCCCAATTCCCTGTGCCAGCGCTCTCTCCCCGGGTTATGGTAATGAAACGGCGGGGGTTGGAGAAACTTATACAAGTCGGTGATAAGCTTGGCATCCGAGGTCCGGGTCACCAGCCATCGCTCATAGGGCGTAATCGAACGGGCAGCGACGTCGCGCACTGGGGGTTGAAGAGCCCAGTGGCGAACTTGCATGTAACGCAGTCTGTCCCCCTCCGTCTGACCAAACTCCTGTCGGAGCTGCTGGAAGGGGAGCACACCCTCCGGCCCGTAGATCTGGAAAAGTGCCCTACAACCCGCGCTCACCCAGTGGGAAAAGGCTCCCGGTTCCAGACCCGGAGTGAAGTCTGGATTGCCAGCGATGGGAGTGAACGGTGATGGAAAAGTGGTGAGCTCACGAAGCTCGCACACCGCGTCCCACACTCGCAGCGGAACTCGGGTGATAAAGGAGGCGTAGAGATTAGGCGGGCGGTGAGTGCGCCGCAGGAACGGGACTTCCTGGAGAGTACGGCCCGCAACTGCCTGGTCCTGAAAGAGCCAGTGCTTGTCCGATTCCCACCGGCTCCACTCCACCAAATATCGGAGTTGCGCCGCCTGAAAGTACTTCCGGAGGTCCGGGACACCGAGACCCCCCGCCTCCGGGGCAAGCATGGAGAGGACCCGTTTCATGCGAGGCTTACGGCCCTGCCACACAAAGCGGGAGATGTCAGCCTGCGCCTGCCGTATCCAACCTACAGGGGGCTGGAGAGGTAGAGCGCGAAAAAGATACAGGATCTGAGGCAGTATCGTCATCTTCACCGCTGCGATACGGCCCAGCCACGAGAGCAGGCCTTTGTTCCATCGGCCGAGTTCCTCCTTGATCTTTTTGCCCAGGGAGGAATAGTTAGCTGCGACCATTGCAGGTAGGGAGGGTGCGAGCAAAATCCCCAGGTAAGGCACCGTGGAGGAGGACCATTGCAGAGGAAAAAGACGCTGGAGGCCCCGCCTGGTGTCGACAGAAAGTGACACATCCAGGGCAGCCGATTTAGACATATTCATTTTGAAGCCCGCTACGCGGGCAAAGGCGTTCAGTTCCTGGACGCAGGCAGGGAGCGACCGCTTGGGGTCATCCAGGGTCAGCAAGACATCGTCCGCATATAGGCTGACAGTATGTGTGTATTGCCCCATCTTCACCCCAATAGCGTCCGGGTTATCGCGGATCCTCTGGGCAAACGGCCCCATATAGAGGGCAAACAGGAGCGGCGAAAGGGGGCAGCCCTGTCTCGTGCCGCGCTCAATGGCAAAGCTGCCGGAGCTGTGTCCATTGACACGCACCGATGCTGACGGCCTCCTATAACAGTTAAAAACCATAGTGCGGAACTTCTCGCCGATCCCCAGTTTCCCGAGAACCAGCTCGAGGTACGGCCAATGAACCCTATCAAAGGCCTTTTCCGCGTCGACCGACAGCAGCATCCGCTCCCCCGGGACGCGTGAGGCCTTTTCTAGCACGTGCGTCACCCTCTTAGTGTTGTCGACCGTCTGCCTACCGGGTACAAAACCGGCCTGGTCCGCCTCCACCAGACCTGGTAGGTGCAGACCAAGTCTGGCCGCCAAGATCCCCGTGTAAAGCTTGAGGTCCACATTTAGAAGCGAGATGGGCCGATACGAGCCGCACAGAGTCCTGTCCTTCCCCGGTTTCGGAATAACCGACACAGTCGCCGAGAGAAGGTCCGGCGGTATGGCTCCCGGTTCAGAAAAGGAATTGAACAAGCGAGCCAGGAGAGGCGCGACAGTGGGACAGAAGGTCTTGTAAAACAAGGCCGTATAGCCATCCGGGCCCGGGGCCTTGCCGTGCTTTAACCGTGCAATAGCGGAGATGACTTCCTCCACATGAATGCCCCTCTCCAGGTGGTCCGCCTGGGCGGGATCCAGGGCAGGGAGGGTTACCGATTCCAAATAGGCCTCAGCCTCTCCCGGTGTGGAGGGCTCTGCAGCGTACAGCGCCTCATAGAAGGCACGGAAGGAATCCGCCACCTCCGCGTCACCGGAAACCGGGACCCCATCCGCTCCCATCAGCTCCTTTACTACGTTGCGTTGCTGCGCAGCCCTGAGCCGGTGGGCCAGGAGCTTACCGCATCTGTCTCCGCCGGTGTAAAAGGCATGCTTCAAGCGCAACGCCGCATATTCCGCCCGGTCCAGGTCCAACGCAGAGAGGAGTTTCCGCGCCGCCTTCAGCTGCCTCCAAACTCGAGGAGCCCCCGTCCGGCGGTGAACCTGTTCGAGTTCCCTGACCTGCGCCGTTAGTTCCTCCCTCTTACGTTGTCGCTCCCTGTTCTCCGCCGAGGAAATGGAGATAAACTCCCCTCTGACGACCGCTTTCAAAGCTGCCCACTGCATTGCTAAAGACGTGTCGGAGTTGTCATTGTGGGTCAAGTACTCCTGAATGACCTCCTCCACTCGCTTCACCACCGATTTCTTATGGAGAAGCGTGTCCGAAGCCGCCACATCCCTCTGGAGGGGGGGCCGCCGGCCAAGCGAATACTCCGGAAACCGGCGCATGGTCGGATAGGGACAAGACCCCGATGTCCGCCGCCGTGGCGGCCGAGCGAAGCGGCCCGCTCACCAAGAGGTAGTCCAACCGCGAGTAAGTGCGGTGTGCGTGGGAGAAATATGAGTAGTCCCTATCGGCGGGGTGCATGGTGCGCCAGAGGTCATGCAGATCCATCTCTGCAATCTGGTCCTGTACCGCTCTGGAAAGCTCCCCCGTCTGCGGAAAGCGCTGGGCAGACCTATCCAAGGTGGAGTCGAAGACCATGTTCAGGTCTCCCCCCAAAATGACGTGGCGATCGGGCGAGGCAGTAACGTCTACCAACACAGATTCCAGGAAGCGATCCTGGTGGTCATTTGGGCTGTACACGGAGCCAACCGTGAAGGCAACACCCCCCAGACGCATGCGATACACTAGAAGCCTCCCCTTCTGCTCGGCATGTTTATACAACACCTCACCCCTGAAGGAGCTGGCTAGAAGAATGGCTACCCCCGCAGTCTTAGTCGCAGCTGAGGAAAAGAGTTGCGTGGGGAACTTGGCAGAGCGCAACCTATGGCAGTCTTTAGAGAGTAAATGGGTTTCCTGCAGTAGGCAGATATCCGCCTGTGACCCTTCCAGCAGGGAAAGGATCGCCCTACGCTTCACAGGATTATTCAGACCCTTAACGTTAAGGGTCACTACTTTCAGGGACGGCATCGCTCCCAGGGACGCAAAGCGCTATGCAGCAAGCGGGGGATCAGCGGAAGGGGCGCGCGGGGCAGGGGCGCAGGGAAGGCCAGAATCGGCTTCGCATGTGTTCGGACAGTATCGGACGGGACCCCCCCAACACCAAACCAGCTCTTGAACCCCCCCAGAACCAACCCATGGCAACCAGCCAACACCAAAAACAAGAAAAAACACCCCATTGTCTCAGTCTAGCCCAAGTGGGCGAGTCTGTAGAAACCAGTCAGGTGGACGTCCAACCACACACCTCCAACCTCTCCCCCCCCAACCCCCAGCCCCAACCCAGCATCGCAGACGCTAAGAGTCTCTCCCCCCGGAGAAGAGTTAGGCCGTCTGGGCCACGCCATTAGATTCAGGCAAGTTCCTGGCCGCAGTCCTCAGGGCCTCCGCCATATCCGCCCTGATGGTAGGGGAGTCAGGGCGACTCGCTGTCGCTGACGATTGGCGCCTCCTCGATCTCCGTCGGCCCCGTCGCTCGGGGCGCCTCCATGCGGGTGTCGCCCCCTCTTCCTCTGTAGCTGTGAGTCCCAGCACCCCACAGACATCTTGCAGCTGATGTAGCACCCCATTCCATCGGAAAATAGGACGGAAGGGGTGACCCCAGGAGTAGGCCGTCTCATGCTCTCGCAGAAAGTCCGTAGCGATGCGGAAAGACCTGCGCTTCTGCAGTGTGATGGCGGACAGGTCTTGATAGAGCGCCACGGGTCGTTCTCGGAAGGAGAGCGGCTGCTTCCTGCGGGCCTCTGTCATAATGCGCTCCTTTAGGGGGAAATCCGGCAGGAATGCCAGGATATCGGGTGGGGGTGCCGATGACTGGCGCTGGCGGCCCACCCTGTGTGCTCTGTCGATGCGGATCGGGAAGTCCGCTTCTTCTCCCAAGATGTCGCGGAACAGGTCCTGCAGATAGGCCACCAGGTCCGCACCCTCATCCGCGGACGGAACGCCTCGCACCCGGATGTTATTCCGCCTGGACCTGTTCTCGAGGTCCTCAGAGTGGGCCTGGAGCTCGACACATTGCTCCCGAAGGCGGAGAACGTCCTGCTGGAGATGAACTATCTCTTCATCACGACGCTGGGCCGCCGTTTCCACAGTGTCGACCCGCTCGCCCAGGCCCTCGATTTCTCTGCGCACTTCACGGACCTCTCCGGCCACCTCGGTCTTGAGAGTCTGGAATTCCTCCTTGAGGGAGCTGAATAAGTCCTCCATGAAGGACCTCGTGACTGGTGGTTCGCCTCCGGTGGCGTCCGTTGAGGCCCGGGAGGACCCTGGGGACGGCTGCGTCCTGTCTCGCAGTTGCTGGGCCCTGCCGAGCATGTCCGGCAGAGTGCGATCTCCCCGTGCCGCACCTCGTCTCCCAGCCATCTTGGCCTCCGCGGTGGGTGAAGCCGAGAGCTGGCCGCTGTAGATGCGCCCAGCCGCTCGTGGGTACCAGATGTGAAGACCTCGCCGAGGACAAGGGTAGTGCGTCACAGGCGACAAAATGGCGGCACGGGCCAGGGCGAGACAACCATCGAGCCAGTCAGGGCGATAATCCAGGTTCAGGTCGGAGGCTTGCAGCCGCGTGCTTCCAGGGAGGACGGCAGATGCGTAGGCACCAGGAGGAACCGAGGCGCCCGTATGGCAAGGGCGCGGGCGAGGGTCACCAGCACCAGCTCCTCAACGACAAGATGGCGGGAGGGCGGAACCTAGGAGGGCAGCCCAGGCCAGCAAGTCTATGGGCGACCCTCAACAGCAATGGGTCGGGAAGGTGCGAAACCAGTGTCCCCTAGTTGCACCGGCTAGTACACCCGGTTCGGTCACCGCTCAAACTCCACCGTCCCCCGCTTCCAGGCTCGTAGTCCGCAAGGCGTCACACACCAACACCCATGGCAGGGGGATAAATCGCCGACGCAGGTCTGGGGTCTGTCGTCCAGCGATGACTCTGGCCACCGGGGCGACGGCCAGGAAGCCGCCGCACTCCGCGGAGTCCGTCGAGTCCGCTCCCTCGGGATCCGCAGCTTTCAGCACTCGGCCCAGCCGAGGCGCGCGGACAGCACCGCAGTACGCTCCGCCTCCAGGCCCTTCTCCTCGGGGCGATCCAGGCTCCACTCCCCGCCTCGGTCTTTGAACAAACTTTTCGGGGACTTCCCCCGGGGCAACAGAAGTCAAAGTGGCATCAAAATGTGCCCCAAGAGTTCCGGCACAGTTCTCTCACCCGCAGTGCAGCCGCGGGGGGAGAGAAGCGCAGAAATCGGGGCTCGAGCTGAGCTGGGCCGGAGGAGCTACGGGAGGAAGCGTCCGCTCACCCCGCCATCTTGGCCACGCCCCCCTGCAAGGTTTTTTAAATGCTAATTCCTAACTATATCAGGTGTGAAACCTATATTTTTTTTCAATAAATTTCAAAGGTTTTATAAATGCTAATTCTATTATCGGATAACGTTTATATATGTTATTATCCTTCTGGGACCACCTGAGCAGCCATCTTGTTTCTCAGGAGAAGTGAGGCACAAGAGAGCACTAAACAAGAGTGGAAAACGCGAAAAGGGGGCAGGGTAGAGACCCCCTGACCCCCTAGCCCTTCTCAGGGAGTCCCAGAAGGACCACCAAGTGCAAAAAAATATATTTTTTTTTAAATCGCGGGTTACGCGCATGGTACGCGTACCGTACGCGTACGGTGTACCATCGATTTTTTTTTTTTCTTTTTAAAACATTTTTTTTTGCCCTTAGTCCAGTGGAAGGCTAGAGTAGCCGAAACGCGTAGGCCGTCTGTTTTTTGATGAGCAGCATCCTGCACATGGTGTGTAAACAAAGAATACGTTTTGAAAAACTTACTGCTGCTGTGCTGTGACTTCTGCCGACGAGTGGGGGGCAAGGAGAATATATATATATATATATATATATATATATATATATATATATATATATATATATATTCTACTCCTCTTTACTTCAGAAGGAAAACTGCCGCCTTCCAGACCAGCGGGCGTCTCGTCAGCCAAGGGACCTCTGAAGTCAGGTCCCGACAACAATTCACCTTGCAAGTAGAACAAACTACCAGTGACGAGACTCTGTGCTGACCAAAGTGTTTATTTCATGTCACCCTCGGACGCGTTTCGCCTGACCAGCAGGCTTGCTCACAGTGATTACAATCGCCATTTTTAAAAAAGCGTACACCCAAACAGTCATGTGATTAGGACTACAACCTGACTGACAGTGAAAACAGACTCGTAGTTTCTACAAAATACAAATGACATTCCGTTTTCTGATTTCATATTATTCACTACTTTCATTAATATTGCCTCCATAATTAAGTGACAAGCTTTTCCTTGAAATATAGCATATTTAGATTACTTCCCAATATGTACATTTGAATTTCGTGTCTCATCATACTAGGATGCATTTGTAAATCAAATAGCCGCTTAAATGCAAAATTTCTGAATCGCACCGAATATTGTGCATTCCATCAAAGCCTTATATTGCGCCCATAGTGGGCATATACACAGTACATGGTAGTTAAGCATTACTGTAGTGGAATTTAGCATTCAACTTCATTCTTTTGTAAGATACTGCCCAAGTGGGCAAATACCTAATGTCGTCAGAGATAAAAGGACTGTGAAAAAGAGGGGAAAAGAAGAGGGGGGAGTTGAAAGAAAAGGGGTGAGAATATAGAAGAAGAAAGGTGCAGGAAGAAGAGTGGGGAAAAGAAAGAAGGAAAAGTGCCCTTATTTTTACATTTCACAATTTTCTGACACAATGTGTGTACAGACATAGAACATTAAAATGAGGTTACCGCTGCTTTTCATCTTTGAATTATCCAGCATTCAAATGACATCAAACTTTAACATGGAATTTTATCATGTGTTTGGGAGTTCAAACTCACAGTACCTATTAAAGGTGTGTGCTTAGATCTTCTTCAAGGTTGAGCCCCGACCCCTCCCCCCCCCCCCCCGGGGCCTTAGAATTGAGTTCTAGAATATTCCTTGATTCCAGGCGTCTCAATTTTTTAAGTCTATCTCCGCCTCTCACGCTTTTGGGAACCTGGTCAATCACAAAGTAGCAGAGCCCTGCCTCATCTTTGTTATGCTTCTCATCAAAATGGCGTGCTACTGGATACGATGGATCTGTGTTCCGGATAGCTCACATATGCTGCAGTATGCGCATGTGCACTGGATGAATAGTGCTGCCCACGTACCTCAGGCCACATGGGCACTGAAGCACGTAGACAGCATAGTCTGTTTTGCAGTCGAAAAATCCTCTGATTTGCTTAACTCTTTTAGTCAGACCCCCTTGGTGTGAATTGGTGTTGATTCCCAGCTTGCACGCCTTACATTTCGTGCATTTAATGAAGCCAGGTTTTCTTCTGAGCCAGTCTGATCCTGCTCATTTCAATTTAGGTTTAGGGGGCAATATGTTAGACACTAGCATTTGTTTTAATGACCTAGCTTTCCTAAAAGTGATAGCAGGTTTTTTGGGAACTAGGTCTTGTAGTAATGGATCATTCGCATTCGGGTGCCAATGACGGTTTAGGATTTTTCTTACATCTGCGTGTTTTTTGTTGTAGGATGTTATCATTCTGACCTGGTCTATTTCACTCTGCTTTGTAGCTACTGGTTTGTTTTGGTTAAACAAAATTTCTTCCCTACTGCGTTTTTTTGCTTTCCTAATCCACCCACTGATGTTATCCTGTGAGTACCCTCTTGCTGAAAACCGGGTATTGAGTGTTGTCAGTTCTTTTTCTAGATATTCTGGGTCACTGCAGTTTCTGATGGCTCTTAAACTTTCTCCATACGGAATGCTTCTGATTAGATTGGTTGGGTGGAAGCTTGTTGCATGGAGCAACGTATTCCCTGCTGTGGGCTTCCTATATAGATTGGAGTGCAATTTCCCATTTTTTACAAAGATAGTGAGATCTAGGAAGTTCAGAGATGTGGTACTGATGTTACTTGTAAATTGTAAATTAAGGTCATTGACCTGAAGTTTGTCAATAAAGTTTTGAGCACTAACTTCTGAACCTTTCCATATGAGGAACAGGTCGTCGATGTACCTGCTCCAATGGAGGATATTTTCATCCCATTCTTTGTGGAAATCCGCTTGGACCACCTGCTCCTTCCACCAGCCCATATGCAAATTAGCATAGCTGGGGGCGAAGCAGGTGCCCATCGCGGTCCCACATATCTGTTTATACAGGTTGGCATCAAATAAGAAATAGTTGCTATTCAAGCAGGTTGTAATCATTGCCAGTAGCATTTGTGTATGGAGCCATAGGTTGATTGGGCGTTCTTTTAAGAAATGTTTTACTGCCCGCAGGCCATCTTCATGCCTGATACTTGTGTAAAGTGTAGAGACATCAATTGTTACCAATAAAAGGTCTGTTTCCCATGGAATATCATAGATTTTTCTCAAAAAATCGCTTGAGTCTTGGATAAAGGAGGGAAGTTGTTTGACCAAAGGACATAGGAACGAGTCAATAAATTTGGAAGTATTTTCCAGGCCTCCTCCTATTGCGGAGATGATTGGGCGGCCAGGTGGGTTGACCACATCTTTATGCACCTTAGGTATAAGGTAAAACACTGGGGTAGTTGGATTGGTGATCTTTAAGAACTTGAGTTCCTCTAGGGATAGGAGGCTCTGTTGATACCAGCCTTGCAGTTGCTGATTATATAGCTCAAACTGGTGTTGCATAGCCAGTTCTGTTGTCTTGAGATAATTCGTACGGTTATTGAGCTGTTTATGTGCCTCAACTAGATATTGTCCCCTGTCCCAGAGAACAACATTCCCTCCTTTATCGGCGTTTCTCACTATGCAGTTGTGATCAGATTTAAGTTTCGTGATTAACGCAGAGTACTCTTTTTCTTGTTTACTGAAATTTTTATGCTTTACACTCGTGCATTTTTCTAAGTTTTTCAAATCATTTACAACCAGTTCATGGAAAATGTCAACCGTATCTCGAATACTGAGAGGGGTATACTTTGAACTGGGTCAAAAGTTCGTGGTCACAGATTTGTTAATGTTAATGTCTTGTTCTTCGGCAATCAATGCCGCTTGACTGCTTGTAGCTTCGTGAAATTCTTCCGGATTGCAACTTATAGTTTGTGTTGGGGCCTCAGTCTCGAGATTTACTCGGATATCGTTGCCTCGTAAGTTGAGTAGTAGATCCATATCAGCTATAGAAAGATTGTCTTCAATAGCGGTAGATTCAGTGACGGTTGTGGGTTTCTTGGAGTATTTGTTTTGTGCAAAGAATTTCTTTAAGTTTATATATATATATATATATATATCTGTACTAATATAATAAAGAGAGAGCCCAAACCTTTGAGGCGGGTAATCTCAGGAGCCACAGCACCAATCACAACACCCAATACAGCATTGGAAAGGACAGTTGCAGCAGATGGACATAGGCTATACAGCTGCCCACCATATACATTAGAAACGTAAAAGAACCTTACCGGCAAAGTAGTCCCTTGTGGGCGTGGGCGGGGCGTGGCATGACGACAAAAAAAAGCGTTCCTTAAATGTGTGCGTTGTGCTGGGGGCGTGTGCTTGGGGGCGTGAACAAGGCCAATGGGTGCGGCAATTGCAATTGCGCCGCACCAAGGGGTGTAGCCAATGGGCGCGACAAACGGCAACAATCGCGAGGCACATCCCCCCCAAAAAACGTGCCTTGAGTGCGTGTGGAAAACAAACGTGTGCGTTGGCCCGGGGACGTGGCCAAGGCCAATGGGCGCAGCAATTGTGCGGAAGCAAGGGGCGTGGCCAATGGGTGATTTAGGCCAATTAGGCGAGTGCAGACGCGACTGATCGTGCCTGCGGGGACAATAACTGCAGCGTCTCCTGCGCGCTGTCACACACTCAACTCTCTGCATAAACGAATTGACATCAGGCGCACAACATCAACCAGGGCTGGAGCCGGGCTCAGGCGGCGGATGACGCGACTAAGCGCGCCTGCTGGGACACTAACCTTTGAACTGACTGCACTTTCCCACACGCGCAGCGTCTCCAGCGCGCACTGTCACCCACTCAACTCTCTGCATCAACGACTTTACACCACAAGCACAACATCAAACAAAACTGGAACCGGGCCTCAAGCGGGGGATGTCGCGATTCAGCGTGCCTGCGGGGACACGAAATTTACAACTGAATGCTCTTTCACACACGCTTACCTACGGAAGTGGAGTACATACACACTAGAGACATCTGCTAATACTTCTTACTCCGAGGTACACACAGTATCTGCACACACATGCCTAACTATTGTGACACTTCATTCTAAAAATGTTGTCTATCGCGAGATTTTAAAATAAATTTCCCTTGCCTATTACACACATTGCACACATTCTATTTCATACCCGGACAAAGTCGGGACGGGCTGCTAGTATATATATATATATATATATATATATATATATATATATACCATCTCCAAAGGTTACATTGACATTATAGTTAGTTTAACATTTCACTGACCACGCAATGTTTTAAACTCTAAAAACTACTGAAATCTACCCGTTCTAGTTATCTCTAGTAACTAACTTATGCAAAGTCTTGTCATAAATAATGTAATTTCAAATGTTGCAGGACTTCACCTGCAGCCAACCCCCCACTGCGCATTGCCAAAGGCCCCATCCCCCAGGGACCGTATTTTTCTTTCATTAAAGAGAGGGGACCACACGGCCCCCTTCAAGTCTTTACGGCCTAGGGTCTTTGTGTTTTGTAAGGGAAGGGAGACATGTGGCTACCTTCCCCAACGCTCTTGGACTCGCTCGGACCCTATCCCCTGGGGCCATTTTTGGTTAATAAGGGGAGGGGGATCAAGGTCCTCCTCCCTGGGGCATTACCGTCCTAGAGACTCCATACCCTCGGGGCCAAAACATATATTTAGAGGGGAGGGGGGTACACCCCCCCCCTCCCGCCTCCTCAACTCTCTTGTAGCCCCATGGACCTTTATTATTCATGAGGGGAAGAGAGCACATGGTCCACCTCCCTGGTCCGTTACAGTCCCTGTGACTCCATCCCCTGGGACCAAAACATATATTTAGAGGATGGGAACACGTGCCCCCCACCCACCTTCCTGAGCCAATAGTGGCCCTTGTCCCATCCATGCCCTGGGGCTCTAGTTGTTGCGCTCCCTTCCCAAGGCGGGCGCTACAAAGGGAGGCTGTGGTTATCGCGCACGGCAGATAAACACCTACAACGAGAGCCTAGCGGGTAATCTTGTATTGCTGCTATTTCTGAATCTATTTTACTACGTGTGAATTTATTTTAAAACGTGTGAATGAATGAACTCACATCGTAATATTGTGGGAGGCTGAACTTTGAATTCTATGAGACGCAATCCGCTAGTTTTTTAAAACAATTTAGTACTTTGCACATAGTTTGTATTTTCTGTTAAAAGTGCTATTTTCTTACCTGTGGCCCCCCTGGTCCACAGCAGTCAAGAGCGGACTGTTTGTGTGGAGGGAGGTCGCAGGGCAATTTTTAATTTTTAACCCACTTCCGGGTTGTGTCACACGTTGCCATCATCTTGGGGAAAGGGACGCTCTAGTTGTTGCGCTCCCTTCCCAAGGCAGGCGCTACAAAGGGAGGCTGTGGTACTCGCGTGCGTCAGATAAACACCTACAGCGAGAGCCTAGCGAGTAATCATGTATTGCTGCTATTTTTTAATCTATTTTAATACGTGTGAATTTCTTTTAAAACGTGTGAATCAACGAACGTACATCTTAATATTGTGGGAGGCTGAACTTTGAATTCTATATAACGCAATCCGCTAGCTTTTTAAAACAATTTAGTACTTTGCACATAGTTTGTATTTTCTGTTAAAAGTGCGATTTTCTTACCTGTGCCCCCCCCCCCGGTCGACAGCAGTCAAGAGCGGACTGTTTGTGTGGAGGGAGGTCGCAGGGCAATTTTTAATTTGTAACCCACTTCCGGGTTGTGCCACACGCCACCACCATCTTGGGGAAAGGCTCGCTCTAGTTGTTTCGCTCCCTTCCCAAGCGGGCAGTACAAAAGCAGCCCATGGCACTTACGTGCAGCGGATGCGCTCAGCGGGCGCGCCGCCGGCGCGCCAAAGGCAAGTCGTCTGCGCCCGTCCGCGCCAGGCTGGGACCCGAGGCCCAAACCTCTGCTCCTTTTAATAGTGACATTTTACAGTATTCCCCTATTCAGCTGCAAAACCTCCGTATGATTCTGCGGCCTAATTATATTTGTTTAAACACTGGTGGAACCATGGTTCCCTGCCCTGGCTGTAATTTTTCTGTAAATACTGACATACATGGATCAGTGCTAGGTGTAATGCTATAATAGCTAGCATTACACCTAGTCAGCAAACTGAACATAATATGAAACTTAAGCAACTCCCCAATAATAACTTCTCATTCTATAATATCAACTGTCGCAACCCCCCTAAACATCAGGCTGACGTATTTGATCTGCTAGTGGATTTCATTACAAGAACGGAGGCTACATTATATGTTATCTTCCTGACCGAGACATGGCTGAATGCTAGCTCTGGTCCTTATGTAGCTAAAGCATTGCCACCTAATTATACAATAGTCCGGAAATACAGAGAAGATAGAATAGGTGGAGGGATCGCTATAATTTTTAAAAAGATCTTTAGCTGTAAGTTTGATGAGTTGCTTATTCCTGGCTGCGAAGCAGCAGTGTTCAAATTGCTTTTGACCCCTCACTTTTCCTTTTCTAGGATACTGTTGTACCGCCCCCGGGGCCATCTGGCTTGTGGGCCACAAACTTCTGAGATCTAATCATCCCTTTTCTTTTCAGTTCGGCCAATTTCACAATTTTAGGAGATCTCAATCTCCATCTGGAAGATCCTGTTTGCGGTATAAGCAGCACCTTTGTCTCTGACTTGGCTGCAATGAACATCTTACTCCAAAATTTGGGCCCTACCCATAGAGCTGGTCATTTGCTTGACCCTATCTTCTCCAATATACCCTACCTTTATTGCTCGGCAGCCACCCCCCTGTGTTGGACCGATCACTTCTTAGTGAGCTTCTGGTTTACGGTCCCGCGTCTCTCACACGCATTGAGCAACAGTGCTAATAAACCAATTGGAAAGATTTGGACATGGCCAATTTTAATCATTTTCTTTCTGTCAATGCCCACATCTTCAAAAACATATTTTCCCTAAATCTTGTGGCCTTTCAAGGATGGATTCAATCAGCATTAGACATCTGTCTTCCTGTCTCGTCCAGGAAATTAAACGACCACCGTCCTCCCGCTCTGTGGTTTTCCAAAGAGTTGAAAAGGGGAAAAAACGAAATGCAAAAATATGGAAAGAGGGTGGCGTAGGACCTATGCCCCTGAAGCCAAAAGCGTGCATCTTCTTGTTAAAAGTGCGTATCACTCCCTTTGCAGGTCCGTGCATGTTAACTTTGTCGTCTCTACCGTTACAGAGGCTAACAACTGCCCTAAAACCCTTTTCAAAATGGTCAAAGATCTTTCTGGTGCTGCAACCGCTCAGGTTCCCTCCAGTTTAAATACAATGCAATGCGAGGATCTTGCCCAGTTTTTTCTTAACAAAGTTGAAACAATATATTCTGCATTGGCAGGCAACACCCCTCCCTTTAATTCTATTGTCCGCCCCAATCTCTGCTCAACCTGGCCCACCGCCCGATTGCCAAGCTGTTCCCGCTATTGACCCCAGGAACATACTTGATACTTGGCTACTTTTAGATATGACTACGCTCAAACTACTCCTTAATAAGACCAAATCTTGATCCCCTGCGACATTCTACCTATCACTGTATTACAACAGCTTGAACAACCAGCATTTCAATACATCTTGGAACTTCTTAATGCATCCTTAACGGAGTCTTCCGTCCCTTCAGACTGGAAGCATGCAATGGTTGTTCCGCTACTGAAAAAAGCTAACACTGATCCAGCACGTCCCTCTAACAATCAACCTATTTCCCTGCTTCCTTCTCTCTCTAAGGTCCTGGAGAGGCATATTAACATCCAACTATCCCAATTTGTCGAAACTAACAAACTTCTCCATCCCTCCCAATCCGGCTTTAGGACCAGTTATTCGACTGAGACTACACTCTTAGGTGTCACAGAAATGCTTCGTAAGAATTTGGATGCAGGTGACACGATGGCTTTGGTGCTATTAGACTTAAGCGCGGCCTTTGATACGGTTTCTCATGCCGTACTCATAAAGGCCCTCCAATCCATAGGAGTTACGGGCTCTGCTCTAAATTGGTTGATTTCTTTTCTTACTAACCGCACCTTTCAGGTCTTCTCATCCACTGCCAATTCTAAGATCTATTCTTCACCTTACAGGGTCCCACAGGGATCTATTCTTAGCCCCCTGTTATTTAACATTTATGTTAGACCCCTGGCAGCTATTTTAGAGGAATCTGGGTTGTCGATATTCTCATATGCCGACGACACCCATATTACTTTCTCTCTCTCAGCTGGTAAGACTACAGAGTCTTTGGCCCTTAGGACAGCACTCAATAAAGTTGCGTCTTGGATGCACGCCAATCTTCTGAAACTGAACGGTGAAAAAACTGAGGTTCTGGTTCTTGGTAAAGACAGAGACCTCTTGGGCTCTCAACACTGGCCGACAGAAATGGGTCCTTTCCCGCAACCCTCCTCGGAAGGTCCGCAACTTTGGTTTTATTATCGACGAAACTCTATCTATGCGTCAACAAGCTACCAAGGTTGCTGCTGCATGCTTCACCATCTTGAGATGGTTGAGGAAGATTGTGTGGATGTTACCTGACCCTACCCAGAGAACCGTAGTCCAGACCCATGTTACATCTAGGTTGGACTATGGTAACATCCTCTACCTGGGAGTTAATAAAGATGTTACACGCAAGCTGTAGCGTTTGCATAACTCTGCTGTTAGATTACTGTGCCGGGTCTCCAGCACCTCTTCGACCTCCAGTCAGCTGGGGAAGTTACATTGGCTCTCAGTCGAGAAACGGACTAGGTTCAAGGCCCTAACCTACATGTTTCGTGTTAAGTACGACAGAGCTCTCCGCTACCTGCAACACTTAGCCTGTCCCTATGTACCTTCTCGCACTCTTTGGTCTTCTAAACAAGCCAAATTCCAGGTCCCTACGGTCAGACTTTCCCGTATGGGTGGTCGGTCCTTTTCGTATTTAGGTCCTGTACTGTGGAATGCTCTCCCTCTCTCTCTTCGCACTCAACCAAATCTTTTACTGTTTCGAAAGTCACTTAAAACCTGGCTCTTTAGCCAGTAGATCGCTTTTTCCTCTGCTGATAGCGCCGGGAAACCCTTTTTGGGTATCTGTTTGCGCTGATACAAATTTAAAATAAATTAAAAGAAATTAGGTCGAGCCTAGCGCAGCGCACATGCACTGCTCTATGGGAGGCTTCTTGTGAGCACTCTAAACTTCTCCGTGTGGGTCCGACTCCTCACACACATTGGATTGGCCTTTGCGTGTGTCTTTCAATGAAGAAAGCATGCAAATGGCCAAAGGTGGGTGCATCTCCCACCTCCTTTCCAATGTGTCACTCCCACTGCGTTTTGCTCTCGGGAGCGAGCAGCGGCGCGCAGGGTGCAGCTGCATTCCCGGTGGGTCAGGTTACACGCAACGTGTCGTGCTTTTGCTTGTTTTCACAATGGCAACAGCGTCTTTTAATTTATTCTGTCTCTCCCCTCCACATGTGTTGTGTTTTTTATTTGTCTCTCCTTCCCTGAGATCTCTGTTTATTTATTTTTAAAGTGAAACAGCCCTCACCGAGGCTTGAACCCTGTTCTCCAGCTCCAAAGTCGGCAGCATTATATGTCGAGCCACCTCCTCGCTTCGATTCTCTGAACCGTTTTTCAGATGCTACATTTGCCCGGGTTTTTAAAATTTATATATGCTCTACAACTGGTAAAACGGAAGAGCACATTTTTTTAAGGCAGAGAGAAAATGCTGCGTCACGTGTTCTGCATTATCGTGTTTGCTGCGAGCCTGTTACCAGCGCCCCTAAATATCAAGCTGCTTTAACTAGTTTCTTTTCTATGCTTGAAAAGGAGACGCTTTGGAAGCTGCATACTTTTGTGAATTCTTTGGCACCAGCCAAGCTCTTGCGGATTGGCCGGAAACTATCAGGAAACTCTGAGTTTACGGCTCAGACGTCCTTCGGTGCTAGTCTGTGCTCTCCTCTGTGCAGTGGTGCTTGAGGTGTGGCTGCTAGGAAGGACCCGGTGCAGTCAAGAAGGAAGGGGCCCTTCTATTTGCCAGACTTTCCCAGTTCCTTCCTTCTCTGCGCCCCACATGCCATGTACAGCCACACCGGAACCAGACTGGTTTCACTTGGGTCACTGGAAAACACGCAGCCAAGCATATACTGGTCTGGTGAGAGGCACATTTTTCTCAGTTTTCTAGAAGTAGCGCAGCCGTGGGTTAATGCATCTGCTGTGGAAACCTGTATGGACCGACAAGTCATAGCTTTGTATGCAGCAGGACTAGCAGGTATTTTCATCCTTCCAGGTGGATACTGGGGACCAGCAAATGTGGTAATAAGTACATCTGTTCACTGAGTTACAGCTGTGCGTGACTGTGACAGCAAGTGTAGTTAACATACAGTGGCTGCACCCGGCGGACACTGGGTAAAGGGGGTGAGACGTGGGTTTGTGTCTACCCTCCATACATGCTCCAGCTTGAGTGTTTCGTTTAAAAGTGTTAATGTTTGGCTTGGTTTCACCCAAAAGTGTACGTTCTTTTATATTCCAGGTTGCACTTCTTGCCTCGGAACTTTCCAGGACTGTTAAAGACCTGTGAAGTGCTTGGGTGCAGCTGTGTGTGTGCCGGGAAGCTGTCTCAGCCGAGCTGACACACACGACGAGGGCCTCTGAAGCCCTTACAGCCCAATGGGCATTGTGCGCCTGCCAGAGACCGACCAACCCCTCTCTCTCTCTCACAGTAGATGACGTCACAGACATCTGTACTCTAGATTGGGCCAGAGACAGCTCGCAAACACAGTACATCACGTGACAGACAGCTGCACTCTAGACATCTCTCTCTCTCTCTCTCTCTCTCTGTCTCTGTCTCTGTCTCTGTCTCTGTCTCTGTCTCTGTCTCTGTCTCTGTCTCTGTCTCTCTCTCTCTCTCTCTCTCTCTCTCTCTCTCCTCTCTCTCTCTCTCTCTCTCTCTCTCTGTCTCTGTCTGTCTCTCTCTCTCTCTCTCTCTCTCTCTCTCTCTCTCTCTCTCTCTCTCTCTCTCTCTCTCTCTCTCTCTCTCTCTCTCTCTCTCTCTCTCTCATATCACATGAATTACAGCTGTACTCTAGACTGCACTTTCAAGAGTAAGCCAAGATTTTTTGCTGCATGGCTAAACACTTATAAGGCCCCAAAGGTGAGACCTATTGGCTATGCCAAATGCTTGTTTATTAAGGGGATGGGAGCTCGTTGGTCCCCTAAAGCCACTATGGACCCCCCGGGACCTCATCCCTTGGGCCACCTTTTTTTCCCCTTTAATTTGACCCCCTCCCTGAGCTAATAGTTGCCCCAGGGACCTCCTCCCCGGGACATCAGGCGCTCCAGGGTGGGAGCCCCGCCATTCCTGGTGCTGCAGGAGCCAGCTTAGTTCCCGCTCTGTGGGAGCAATCTGGATTTCCCTGCCTTCAAAGGTGGGCAGGGAAACAAAAGAAGGGAATGGGGTTTCTGGGGCTATAATCAGCCATGGGGTGAGTGCCCCCCTTCCTTATTTTAAAAAATCTGGCCCCAGGGGTTGTGTCTTCTGGGACCTTAATGAGACTCTGGAAGGGGTGCCCCGTGCCCCCCTCACGTTACATTTTCATGGCAGCCCCTGTTGGCCTTTTTTTTTTTTAAACATGCCTCAGGATTGCAACTTTATTTTTTGTTTTTTAAATTAGTTTGGTCCTCAGGCCTAGGGAGGCATGGTATCCTTACCCTGACCGCTTTATTTTTTTTATTAACTCTGGGCATGGGGACAATCTCCCTGAGGTCTGAAATGGCTGCCTGCAACATTTTTCCTCATGTTGTAGATAGTCAATTAGTGAAATTCCCATGAGGGGAAAATCAGAATGTTTTTTTTTTATTGGCTTTGAGGGCCCCTCCTGGAGACTCTCGAACTCAACTGTCCAGATCTCCAAATGCTTTTTATCCTTAACATCACAAAAACTACTGAACAGATTTGCATCAAATCTCAAAAAGCACCCTCTCTGGACCAAGATCTAGCTTCCGGCCATATTTGGTGTAATTCTGGTTTGCCAGTTTTTGCGATACTGCTTTCCAAAAAGTCTATGGAAAATGCATGTGTTTGGAACCCCTCCCCCTCTTCCTTTTTCTCCTGTTTGATGGATCGCGTCAAAACTTTTCAGAAAGTAGCAGACCTAAATATACCTATATTGGATATAAAAATATCCAATTATCCATCCCCCAGTGGCGGTCTTTTGAATATATATATATATATATATATATATATATATATATATATATATATATATATATATATATATATATATATATATAATCCCCCCCCCCCCCCCCCCCCCGAAGGTTACAGTGACTTTATAGTTTGGTGAAAATGTTGGTTAAAACGTAAACGTTTTAAACATAAGAAAGTCTACAATAAATGTAACCAGTTCTAGTTAACTGAAGTATTTATAACTCACGCCCTCGCCATGCTCAGTGTTGTCATCAATGATGTCATTTCAGATGGTTTCATTTGTTATCAATGATGTCATAAAACATGTCATGAGTGATGTACTGTGTGAGGTCATAAGGCGTGCATGCAGAGAGCTCAAGTTATAGTTGGGTGAAAATGTCAGTGAAAATGTAACATACTATAACGTCTTTTTAACCTTTGCTTTTCTCAGTGGATTTGAGGTTTTTTATTGTAAAGTAAGTTATTTTCTTATAGAGACTTCTAGCACAGATTCCTCCCCTTTTGAATGTTCGCCAGGCATCAGACTGGATCTGGACATTTTTCAGCAGTACCTCTGCCCGCCGGTAGGTGGTGCTGTGTGGCTCTGCTCTGACACCGTTCTGCTCTGGAAATGATGTGCAGAGCATATATAGGTGCCACTCCTGCACTCTGGTATCAATTGCTTTCTTTTAGCACTGCTAGACGCAAGTCTGGAGCTTCCTTACATCTCTTTGAGACACTTACCTCAGGCAAATAATTGCTTTACAGTGTGCAAGAGACATGTCGCCTCCCAAAACAAATTTTTTTGATTCCTGTAAGGACTGATTCATGTTACAAACAAATGTGTGTTACAGATCTTCATCTTTGTCAGATTTACCTGTGGTGCTTGGGGTAGAGCCACAACTCTAATGCCTGCAGTGACTGCGCATCGATGAACCTTAAGGCCATATGAGACCGCAAAGCTAAACTTTATATCACCAAGCACTGGAAGACTCTGTGACGAGATTGGTGCAAGCCAAAATTTGAGATCCAGGAGGTGCAGGAATCGTTCCTGAGTTCAGTCTTCGTCTTGATCACAGTCTTCAGGTAAACCAAAGAAAAAAACACAAGAAATGTAAGCTGGACAGCCCCTTTCTGTTACTTAAATTTCCCAGACCAGGTGCAGGTGTTGTGCCAAACGTCTAAGTCTTGCTCGTTGTTCGCCTTTGGAGTCGATTCATCAACTTTTTCTGGCACAACCGTAATTTCGCGGGCCGACTGCCAAAACCAAAACAGATCGAAGAATTGTGTGAAGTCATTCTCTGACTCTGTGGATCCTTGCTGACACTCTCTGGTATTTCTGTGAGCCCCACAACCAGCGAGTTGGGCCCAGATGGACCCTTCAAGCCTTCTAGCAGTCTGCGACCAGTGGCGCATTCCACACCAATTGCCAGTACTTTGATTCTGATGACAACTCCATAGACAGAGACAATTGTCCTCTCTGATGCTGAGTCAGCATTGATTCAACCTCAACCAAGGCTGCACTCTGCCGTTGTGGAGACCCGTTTTCTCTGCAGGATCTGCCTACACCAAGACAAAGGTAGACTCTGCATTCCTTGTTTGGCACAGATTCGGACAATAATTACGATGCGAGGAATAGGGTTGGACAGCCATACCATGAAGGGAATTGGTGTGATGAATTGCAGGAGGCGAGTGGCCTTGATACCTCCCTTGAGTCGGCGCTCCTCTCCTGCTGCTGAATAGAGTGCTTCTTACGCCATGGTAATGCTTAGGGTGTGCAAAGTCCTTGTACTCTAGCTCCCCACCTGGATGTCAAGACCAATATAATTACAGAAGGCCTTCAGCCTTGGCAAACATCCACTAATCCCTTTTACATTTTAGGTCCTCACGAATACTTTGTTGGGGGGATGGGCCGAAACTTGCTCTGGCCCCTCTGTAAAGTGCCAGGTTTCAGAATGCCTGCATCCCTCTCCTAAAAGCCTGGTTGTGTAGGCGTCTGCAAGTAAAACAACCCCAAATCGTTTCCCACTACTCCCCTTGATCGTGAGTCAAAACGGGTGAGGTAATTTGTGAAAAGATTATTTTCACCCACCAAGTTGGTGCTTCCATCAGTAAATGTCAGCTGCCTGCAGGGGCATTATTCCCACACCCTTTCGGATTCAGTGACTCTAGTCCTCCCAAGGTCCTTTAAGATCTTTGACCTGTCCTCACCCAAGCAATACAGGTTGATTATAATGCCTCCAAGATCAGAAATTATTTTGGCTGGGACACCACCGTTGCCATTACTTGGGCCGTTGGCACCAGTGTAGCCATTCACCACCACGCTCGGCTGTGGTCCACCATTTCTTTTCAGGCAATGTCCAATCATCCCTCATGGACCTGCTGTTCAACGAGACTCACCTGTTTGCGCACAAGTCGGACTCTACTCTATAACGGTTCAAGGAGAGCAGGGCCATGGCACGCACCCTAGGCTTGTCTGCCTTACCTCGCCAACCACATCAGCCCTACCGCTCCTTTTGCCGCTTAGGCAGAGGAACCCCATATTGTAGGCCAATCCCTGCAGGGGGCCCAGCAGTTTAGGGGTTGAGACCCTGTTGTCCACTACCCCTGTGGCCAAGGTCAATGGGCCGCCTATTTAACTGTGCCACCCTTCCCAGCAACCTAAAGTGGCTATTGAGAGGGTGACCATGGTGAAGTAGGACGCAGTAGTTATTCCTGCTACTTTCTGGTGCCCGGGAGGAATGGAGGCCATCATCTGATTTTACACCTGCATACTCTCAACACCTTCCTTCAAAGGGAGAAATTCAAAATGCTCACACTGGTTCCGGTTTGTCTGCCCTCTACCCTGAAGACTAAATGGTGGTGTTGGACCTATAGGATGTGTAATTCCATGTACCTGCTTCAGGACCCATCATCGCTACCTGTGGTTCTGGGTGGGACAGGAGCATTTTCCGTTTGCTGTGCTCCCCTTTGGTCTCGCTAGTACCCCTCAGGTTTCTACTAAAGTAGTGGCAGCACCCCTTTGGAAGTGGGGGTGCCAGTCTTCACTCTACCTTGATGACTGGCTTTCAAGACAGGCTTGCCCCAGGCAGTCGTCAACCACCTCCAGAAAACAACGAACCTCATTTCAGGGGTTTACTATAAACAAGTGAAGTCACACCTGACTCTTTTTTAGACACTCCCCTTCATCTGAGCCATTCTAGACACAATTCATTTTTGTGACTTTTCCCTGGGAATAAGTGTGCAGGACATTCAGGCTATGATCCCAGTCTTTCTGCCTTGGTCCTAAATTTCAGTGTGGCCAATGTGAGGCCACTGGGACAGATGGCCTCCTACATTTTACTGGTCAAGAATGGCACGTGGATCCCACAAACTCCGGAATAAACAATTAGAATACAAAGCGTTAACAAGAGAAAAAGCCCAAGCCAGACTACTTCAAACAAGACACAGGGTCTATGAACTCTGGGAACGGGCCGGCAAAATGCTGGCATGGCTGGAAAAACGAGGTCAAGAGGGGCAATGGGTCCCTGAAATCATACTGGAAGATGGGAGGCGGGTAACAGACCCCCATGACGAAGCAGAGACGTTTGCATATCACCTGGAGTCCATATTTACCTCTAGGACCACGTCCTCTGAGGACTCTCGTCAGAATCTGGACATAATGACTCTACCAACCCGATCAGATACCGACAGGGAAACCCTAGATGTCGGTATTACCGCAGACGAAGTCTGCAAAGCTATCTCTGCTATCAACTCTGGAAAAGCGATGAGGCCTGATGGGATTCCCATTGAGTTCCTCAAGGGGATGGCTCTCAAGGTAGCTCCACACCTTAAAAACATGTTTGATGAGAGTCGAAAGAGAGGCATTCTTCCCCTAGACTAACGACTAGCCACTATCGTTGTCATTCGCAAACTGGGTAAACCAGCAGCAAATTGTGGCTCCTATAGACCTATTTCGTTAGTTCAGAAGCCAAGTGTGAGACGGACCCGACGTAAATGAGAGCCTTACCAGACTAACGCCGGAAGGTACGCCACCAATAGGGGTCATGCCTCGCTGTTATGCCACTGGACTACCAGAACCATACTCCTCTGATGTTTCTCCTCAGGGACGCGACGATTGGAACACCCCGGAAGCAGTCCACACAGAACCCGGAAGCAGTGGAAACGAACCAATGAAAGGCCACCTAAGTCAATGGGCAGGATCAGCGAGGATTGGCGCGCAGGACGAGGACGAAAGCAGGAAGAAGGTAGCGGAGAAGGAAAACGCGGGACCCGAAAAACAAGACGCGGGACCCGTGGAAGTCGAGACGCCAGTGAACCCGGACGTGGAAGAAGATCGTTGGTGCGAGGACTGGTGGTGTCCGGAGGATGCTGGACAGTGGCCGCGACTCAGGAAGAGTTGCGGCGGGGCCGGTGAGTGACAACGGCTCAGGGGATTTGGGGAGCGGGGAAGTGGGAGAGAGCGTAGGTTGGGGTTCGTAAGCACTTGGTGGGTTTTGCCTTTGTTGCTGCAATATCGGGCCACATATCTGATTCGTTCACAAGCTCATATCTGCCACTCGGTCACTCGTTCTTTAAACACCCTCTTTTACCCCTTCCTAGTCACGTAAAGGCCCTTTTTCCCCCTTTTTACTTCCTAGCCAGGTATCTATTGGTTTTCACGTCTTTTTCTGCACGAACCGTATTTTCGTTCATACACCTACGGTGTGGTGAAGGGAAACCAAGTCCATTCATTATTTACCATTCTTACGGTACCCTTCTTTATTTCTTCACTCTCCTATGAGCCTCCGAGAAGACAAGGAGAAGACCACGCCCTTGCCCAGTTCTTCATCGGAGACCTCAGAAGAAGTTACCGAGGATCAATCCACCAAACCTATCCCATCTTCGTTTGTTTTCAATAAAACATCTTTGTTTAAACCCATACTTCAGCCTCCACGCCTGTTTATAAAGCCTGCCCTCCCACACCAAGGTTTTGGCCAAACTTCTTGCATCCTGGCTAATAGCTGTGCTCCCCTCTCTGGTCCATGAAGACCAATCAGGATGCATACCAGGTCGGAACACCTGCCTTAATATTCGACGGGGCCACAATGTCCTGGGTCGGCAGCCCTATCTGCGTGAAGACGCGGTTATACTGTCATTAGACGCCACTATGGCGTTCGACTCGAAAGAGTGGCTCTATCTTTTCGAGGTTCTAGCACGATTGTGCTTCGGCCCATGTTTCAGACGATGGGTGGCATTGCTATACAAGGATCTACTGGGTAAGGTCAGGATGAACAATCACACTTCACGCACATTTGCCTTGCGGAGAGGCACCAGACAAGGTTGTCCTCTGTCCCCCTTACTATTTGCATTGACCCTCAAACAGTTAGCCTACTGGATAAGACGGGACGTTTCTATAAGGGGACTAAAGTGGAACGAGGATACGGAGGACAAAATATCACTCTATGCAGATGACATCCTCATATACCTGGAATTCCCTGAGCCTCCTTCAACAGTTTATTTAACATCATCACCAACTATGGCAAATACGCGGGATACACTATTAACTGGTCCAAATCAGTATTATATGTGCCTCACGGCTCCCCGCCTCGTCTACCTCATGGATACACGATTGAACAGGCCTCGGCAGGTTTTAAATATTTGGGCATCTTTATTACACCGGACCCCAAATTGTTCTATGAACATAATCTTCTAGGCCCCTTAAAGCGACTACAGGACGATGTGAGACACTGGAGGTTGCTGCCCCTATCCCTCCTAGGCAGGGCAGCTCTATTTAAAATGTTAGCACTTCCCCGATTTTTATGTCCTTCAAAGCTTCCCATTTCCCATAGCTGACAATTACTTCACCACCATAGAGGGGGAACTCCGTACCTTACTATGGGACGGGAAAGCACCACGTATTGCCCTACATAAGCTCACCAAGGGGTGGTATGACGGAGGAATAGCCCTTCCAGATTTACGCCTCTACTATTGGGCCTCCCAATTAGTACCCGTCAAACACTGGATCTACGGATCCCCAACGAACCCAGCCTTCCACTTAGAAAAATACCAGTCAGGTCGAGAGGGATATATGAGGGCCCTTTACAGTAAAGCTCAAAAAGGCCGATACTTGGGGTCTATGTCATACACAGTGGCCATTTAGCATAAGGCCAATAAACACCTGGGCTGGGCGGAGACATTCACAAAAGCTACGCCGTTGTGGTCCTCGCAAAGACTGGGATCACTTTGCTTCCACAAGGGATTTGATAGGTGGGACATTATCAGAATCACTAACTTAGGAGACTTGTTCACTAAAGGAAAAATTCTCACATTCAAAGAACTACAAACCAAACATAGACTCGCACAAGGAGAGATTTTCCGATATCTACAAATCCGACACGCCATTCTTGTTAACATCCCAGACCTCCCTTCCTTACCAGACACCTCCACCTTAGAGGACCGCTTGCTTACCAAACCACTTCTGACTAAAGCCACCTCCTGCATGTACCGTAAACTCTGCAATAACCTGCCTGACACCTTTCAATCTCTTAGAGACCGCTGGCAGGCGGACCCAGGGGTGTTGGAGGATGAAAACTGACAGACTGAATTAATGTTCCCTAGGGAAACAACCATAAATCACCGCTTCCGCCTCATACAATTCATTTCATTAATCTTTATTTCGATCACAGATCATAAAAGATGTAGAACAATACATACATTTAAAAACTTATTAAACATAGTGTGATCCAATTTTATAAGAAGTAGTTAAAATATAGATAAGACATTTGTGGAAAGCCGCTAGTCATGTCCATTTATACCAGACTTTTCATCATTCGGCTACGGGTGAACCACAGTGAAGTTAAAAATTTTGACAGTGCAAAAACGGTAGGAGGGGAGAGATCAGATTTTAGGACTCTATAAGCAGTTTGGTGAGATCTAAAACCCAAGTTCCTGAGCATCGGAACAAGCCAATATTTCCTGCTCCGCTCGTAGCCCTTGCAGAAAAGGACCGCATGCATGTCGTCCTCCTTCGGGTGTGCACACATTGGGCAAATTGATGTAGTGGAGCAGGTTGACCAGGATGCTGTAAACGCGGCTAAAGGAAGGCATCCATAACGCCATTGTAAAAACAGTTTCCTGGTTAATGCAGGGGAGATCTCATCTAGAGTTTTTTCAAGGGAATAGGTATCTTTTATATTCAAGAAGAAGTTTGTCAGAGACCCCTCACGAGTGTCATTGGAGGCTCTGGTGAGCATCATGGCGTAGTAGGTATTCGCGAGTGCCTTTTTTGGGATCTTAGTGCAGGAATTGAGAGGATCAATCCATAGTTCCGGGAATCCCATTTCCTCGCACCTTCCTTTGACGTAAGTCAACCAAGGAATCCTCTTTGTGCACCGTAGTTCCAGGAATTCTTGTAGTTCTTCTCTATAGCTTGCGAGATCTGGGCTGGTCCACAAATGCATACAATTAAAAATACTCCATAAGTCCTACCTTTCAGGCTTTCTCCTGGCCAAAATGGGTAGCCGGTGTGATGCGTTCTGCCTTCGGGGATGGGGGCAAGACGGTACCTTTTATCACATCCTGTGGGACTGCCCCATATACGCCCTATATGGGACAGGACAACTAAGAAGATGAAAGACACTCTGGGTAAACACATCCAACTATCACCAAAAATGGGGATTCTAAATATATGGGAGCCCACCGACCTAACGGAAGTGGAACAGCAATGGGTGGCACTGGGATACTTATTGGTGAAACAAGCAGTGGCAATGCCCCGGGGTTCCAACAGATTGCCACTGACGATCGGTTGGGTGGTGGAAATGGATTAATGTATGATTGCAGAGAAAGAGGTCTACAAACAGAGGCTGCCCCAAGAAGTGGGATAAAAAATGGGGATGCTGGAATACCTATAGAGGGGAAATTTGTACTTTTCCCACAGAATATATGGCGATGAGACGGCCTAGACTTGAAGACCCCTTAGATCCTCGTCTGTAATAACGAACGTCAATCCACTGTACGATATGAATGTTGTACCCCAAGGGGATAATGTAAAGATGATTCTGTGCTTTAAATTTATTAAAAAGTTTTACAAAAAAAAAGAATGGCACGTGGCATATGCGGGCTCTGCAGTGGGGTCTGAGGTTTCAGTGGGCCCAACATCAAGGGATCCTCTGTAACTATGTTCAGATTTCATAGGAGACTGCAAAAGATTTGCAGTCGTGGTTACTGAACGATGAAACAACCAGTGGCATACTCTCCTCCCTTCCCCATCCAGAGCTGACAGTGGTGACCAATTCATCGCTTTTTGGTTGAGGTGGCCATCTCGAAGAGGTAGAGATTAGAGGCCTCTAGTCTCTGGCGGAGTCCCGACTCAATCTTCTTGAGCTGAGGGCCATCAACTTGCCTTTGAAACCCTTCCTTCCACCCATCAAGTCGCCACTTGAGGCTGGTGCTCACAAACAATGAGGTTGTGCTAGGGTCACTGACCCTGTACCTCTGGAAATGGCTGAACCACCAAGTAATTTTTCTGGGGATGAACCACCTGGCAGGATCATTGAATGCAAGGATGGAAAAGCTCAGCCATCGGGCCTAGAGGATCATGATTAGCAGTTACACTCGGAGGTGGCGCAAGGTCTCTTCCTGCGAATGGGGAGAACCTTGACTAAATCTGTCACCACTGAGAATGCACAATCTCAACATTTCTACGTGTTGGAGTTTCCAAGTCATCTCTAGCTTGAGGATATGTTTAGCCTTGAGTGAAACTCAGGACTCATGTAAGCCTTTCCGCCGATACCACTCCTGGCCGGAGTTCTCAAAACATCACGACCGACCAGGCCCAAATCATCTTAGTGGCTTTGGATCAGCCACAAAGAGTATGGTATCTAGATCTCCTGGGTTTGAGCATACGTCTTTTGATCAGTCTGCAGTCCAGGTATTTGCAGTGTCCACCTTCAAGCTTCGAGATTAAGCGGAATCAACTGAACACCTTCGACCTCTCGAGGTGGTTGATGTCATCTTGGCAGCTTGTGTCCCCCGACAAAAAATGTATACACCTGTCGCTGGAACACATTTGTGGCTTGGTGTGGTACTCTGCAGATAGGACCCCTTCAGGCCAAGTAATCTGACGTTTATTTGTTTTTTCCCCCTAGGCTTGCATGGCTTTGCTCTGGGCATATTAAAAGAGTACGTTTCGCTCTTTTGGCCTTTTTGAGGTTGCTAGATCAGCTCTCATTCTTAAAGTCTCTAGTTGGTATGTTCTTTTTGAAGGGTTTACACCATTTGTTTTCTCCCTTTTCCTTTGTCATGCCATAATGGGACTTTAACTTGCTCATTATCGTTCTAATGTACACTAGTTTTGAGCAACATCACAGCTGTTCCTTGCTGCTTCTCACCCTCAAGACCGTGTTCCTCGTCGCCATAACGTCGTCACGATGTGTGAGGGAGCTTCAACCCACTGTACACTACCTTTTCCCCAGACAAGCAGGTTTGGGTTTGCATACGTTGGCATCCTTTTGGCCTAAAGTTGTGACGTCATTCCACGTTGGTCAGAAAATCACCTTGCTGGTGTTATGTGGTTACACCTCTAACGAAGAGAAGAAACTCCAATGGTTCGACCCCAAGAGAGTACTGGCCTTTTACTAGCCCGTAACAAAGAAAACCGGGTGGAAAATCAGTTTTTTGCAGGGTTTGCTGGAGTGAAAAAGACAAGGCTGTGCAGAAGAGAACCATGTCCCATTAGGTTGCGCTCTGCAATTAATCGTGAGTATCCTTAGGCAATAAAACTGCTTTCTGTAGGTAGGCAACTGCAAGCTTCTATATCGCTTAATAAGAGCATTACAGCCTTTGATATTCAATGATCACATCTTATCCATTGGCCTCTAAATTAGAAATATTGTGCTGTGACTTATAGTCGTCAAATTGATATTCATGACAGAGATTGTCAATCAGGAGTTTCTTCAGGGATCACCTATAGCAGCTGGTAGAGGTTTTATTTTGTCTCCTACTCTTTCTTCACGCTTTCCCGAAATGTAAAAAATAAATAAATCTAAAAATAAACTAAAATATTTTGGATTGCCAAAACAGCACCCATCTAAGCCGATTTAAACGACATGAGAAATTCACTGGTGGCCATGCTAAACTTCCAACCCACCCTCACCCACCACGCCCTCAATAATGTTTGTGTTCTATGATTGATCACATAAACAAGATAAGTTAGTTAGGTATTGTAGATGATTTCAGTGCTGTTTTGGATCTACAGAAATCTTGCCACCATTAAAAGTTTAAATGCATTTATTCAACTTTGGACTTTTCATAAAAGTTGTTGCCTTTACGGTATGCGAGTCCGCTATGGCCAAAGAAACTAATTACGGCTATTTTGTGCATGTTATGAAGATTGCATCCTCAGAACCTTCATGCACATCACGCTTTTAACAGATTCCTTATTTTACCGGATGTTGGCTTTGCCTTCACCTTTAATTATTAACTCATTGGCCCCTCTGTCTTTCCAGCCTGTAAGCATGATGCACATTGCTGCCGCAAGGCATTTAACCATTGTTTTTACATTATTCAAGCATGTTTTATGTTGGGAAAACTCCGTCATATGGGTTTTAAAACCTACCCTATTTGGGATCTTGGCACTACACATACATATAAGTAGTAGGAAGCACTTCACCTTATATTTTTGTTTCACCATCCTGAAAATTGTCTATAGTTGACGACTAATTTCCAACCTCTTTGAAACAATAGCCATTATTGCTGATTACTGATACTCTCACGTAAAAGCATCTGTGAGTAATGCTCATCCTTTTAAAACTACTTCTCCCTAGGTACTAATGCTGGTCGGGAGATAGCCAATCCCATTAAATTAAAACACCCCATTCTTAAACCCTAATTACTCCTTTTTCATGCTAAGGGGCGTTTGTAGTATCCGCTTCTCTGGAAGTCACTGGTTTGTCGGCTAGATCACCCACTGATTTCCAGTCCCAGAACATAAGGTCAGCTGCTATTAGACCAGTAAAAAGGTTCTAATTTCTCCTGACCTCTTCTCATCCACTGCTTCCAATCTAGCTATAGCCGACAAAATCCTTTCCTGCCAGATTGGTAGTAGATAATCTCTTGTCATGATCTCTCCTCATTCAGCTTCTCAGATCAGCTGCTGCTGGGTCAGTAATCATGGTACTCTATGCAGAGTGAGTTATGGTACAGCTTCCTCAAAGGCTCACTTAAGCCTTACAGACTGGGGCAAATACGTTTTGGGGGAGTTTTATGTGCATTTGTAAAGCACATTATCTGGCACTGAGCATGTATGTCTGTCTGGCTCTGCTTGTGGTAGGTTGGTTAATTGAAAAACCAGGTCTTCAGCTTCTTGCCCAATTCAAGAAGAGAGGAGGAGGCTTAGAGAGTAGATAGATAGATAGATAGATCTGAAGGTTCCCTGTATCTCCTGCAATCACAAGTTCCTTGATCGATGGTGCATTGAAAATACCCTCTTTCTCAGTTTGTAGGGCAAAAAAGGGGATTATTTCTGGCAGGACAATATACATAGCTCACGGAATAGGGGTGCTCATCCTGCAGCCCATTTACTATTCTTTTTGCACTGGAGCCTTTTTGATCCCAAAAGTGGATGATTGGAGGAATCACCTTATCAGCGACTTTTTACGAGAACTTTAAACACTTATTAGCAGCTACAGCATCCATGGAGTCATCAAGACTCATTCTAATCATCTGATAAATATTTTTTTTACAATCCATACAGATTGCAAAACTGGAACAAGAACTTCAAAAACAGAAAGTAACGTCTGCAACAGAGTATAGAAAGTTGGAGGAGAAGCTGCACACAGCCTATCAAGAAGTGAATCTAAAAAGCCAGCAGGTGCATGATTTTGCCAACAAAATTAAGTAAGTTCAATGTTACAAATTATCCTTAGTTTTCCCTGAAATCAATGAAAGGAAGTGGTTACATTACTGTGGCATTGTCACTGTACTCTGTAAGATCATCTCATAAAAGATATAGCATTCCATGGTCTGGGACAATACCATGACAGGCGGAGGTGGGTATCCAGGCTTCTTTAAATTGGTCTCTGCATTTTACATGGCCCTGTGCTCCTGCTACACAATCTATTTATAGACCTGGCCTGTTCATTCCGCTGAGGCAACACAGCAACCCTATCACTAGGTGGCATCAGTTGTTGGATATGCCTGGTACAGTTACTCATTCCCCAGAAAATATTTGTAGGTCTACCTACAGTGAGCTTTATACTTATCTCAAGCTATCAGTCCTTCACAAAAGTACAATATGTAGTACAATAATATTGGATACCATCCCGAAGGGTAACCTGATTGTGAATAGACACTGTCGGCTTGTGTTTAATCGCAGCTGTTCTGTCCGAGGTAGCCTTGGCCAGAAACTTCTTTGTAAGTATAGCCTTTGGGCAACCCCGACAGGATGTGGGAGAGAAAAAAAGATCAGCTAGCCCAATCTCATCCGCAAAGGTTTAACGTACGCTAGCCAAGGTATCTCAAGAACTGGATGCAGTTTTATACAATCCTCAATCAGTCAATTTAGTGGGGCAGAATCCCTTGCCCAGATGGAACGCCAGAGCAAGAGTAGAGCTAGTTTGATTTTATCCTCAATGTACAGGGTACCAAGCTCATCATGGCATCTATAATTCATACAGCCACAAAGGATTGCAAAGAGATTTTTGAGGAAGAAATTTTCAACCCATTGAATGCCACTAACCTCTGTCATACACCATATACCTGTCCCATAGTTTGCGGTCAACACTGATTTTGCTTGGTAAATGGTCAACAGCTCCATCATGGGTTTTGTGACCAATTTATTTCAAAATCTCTGTATCCCCATAATCGTCTTTTCAAACATTGCAATCCTGTTAGCTACCATTGGGTTCCACATGCATTTGCTATCAAAGATAACACCTAAATAGGAAAAGGAGTCCATTTCAGCCACTCTAATGTTGTTAATATGGTATACAGGTCCAGGTCTTATCTTAGGCCTCATCTCACATGTGATGGTAAAGGTTTTACTTTGGTTGACCTGTAGATTCAGGCCCCACATGAAGGAGATGTAATAGTCAATTAATCCTTGCAATGCTGTCCCTGTTCTTGAAACAAATGCTGCATCGTCTGCGTATAAACCGAATGGGGTGGGTGCACATTCCCTCGTAGGGGGCATATCTAGATCCCAGGGTAAGGGCTGCTTCAATTCTGTTCATTTACAGAGAGAAGAGGAAGGGGGTGAGAATGCAGCCTCACTCCTCGCTTTATCTGGAACAGATCTGTACACTCACCATTTGTACTGTAAAGGACACATGCTTTGGCCTCCGAATAAACCTGTCTTATGAACATAATAAGGTCTTTCTCAATGCCTATCTTATTCATGACCACTCAGAGTTTGAAGGGAGACACAATCTAATGCTACCGAAAAGTCATAAACAGAGTACCTTTCTTAATGACAGCATACTTGGCTATGATCAAACTCAAGTTCAAGCATTGATCTATTGTGCTCATCCCCTTCTTAAAACCGTATTGGTTGTCTACAAGAATATTATTACTAGTTGCCCTCTCCTAGTCTGTGGAGCAAGATGCATCCCATTATTCTGACCGAAGCATCCAGCAGGGATATCGGTCCGTAATTCTTAGGCTATGACCTATCCCCCTTTTTATAGATCGGGACAATAACTGAACTTTTCCACATCAAAGGCAGTCCAGCCCTTGCTATGACTTTAAAATCGTTCGTGAGCAATGGCCCCCCACGGATCCTGAGATACATATCACTAGCAACACCATCTGGCCTCGGTGCCTTGCCCTTGATACTTCCCTTTAAGGCCGTCATCACCTCCTCCAGGTTAAACCTCAGGGGGTCCGTATCTTTGTCCAGATATACCGAAACCTCAGATCCAGTGCATTTCTTGATGTGTTTACTCTGCGGATAGGACATGTTGATTGATGTTTTTGTTTGTTTAGGATGTGCTTGCTGTGATGGATGCGTTAGCCTGTCATAAAAACCCAGTGCTATTCACTGATTGCCCATTTGTTTAATTTCTAAGTCATTGTGTCATTTGATGTGCATTAATTTTCCTCCATACTAAGCATGTGCACAAATATAGACTTTGTCTAAGAAGGAAGAAAAATATTGGCCATTTGTCAGAAGTATTCACAGTGCAATAATTGCTATGATTTTTAGGTTCACCGCTTACAAGGTAAACTTTGTTTTCTGACTCCTTTTCACAACACTCTACTGTGAGAGTACAGTCTAAATCTTTTAATGCAGTTTGTTTAGCAAAGGGACCATACTCCCATCTTTCATATTGTTGTAGCCAATCATTTTTGCTTTGTTGGGGATTTTGTTCCTAGCACTGCCTGGGGCACAGCACACACAGTTGTCCAGCTATTACTAAGCTCTGTCTGAGTACAGAGCTGCACCTTTTAACTTTTTTTTTTTTTTTTTTTTTGGGTGTAAAACTTTTATTGACATTCATCATCCACGTAACAGCAGTACATTTACACAGTAATCATGGCAGGAGATAAACATAAACATCACGTACTTCTACACAGCTATTCAGCCGACAACCCTCCGGTCCGGCAGCACAGGATGAGGATGATATGGCAGACCGTCAGGATGTAAATATCGGAGCCATGAAATTTTACTTTTAAAGTTCATTTTTGTTTTGTTCCTTTTATAAAAAATAAAAACCAAACCAAACGTAGTGGCTCAATAGTAGTGTATAGACATAAAGCAATATAAAAAAGAGATGCTAGTAGAACACGCCGACCCCCAACCCCAGGCCAACCCCCATCACCCCCCAGCACAGCGTAAGCTGAATTCCCAAGGACAAGAGCGCATTTCTAATCCTACCCCGCCGGAACCCACAGGTTAATCAATCATTTCCTCTTCATCATCTGAGTCCTCGTCTTCATCCTCCTGCAGCGGGTCACACAGGTCCCCTCTGTACCTATTCCAAGCCTCCCATACCCTATTCCACTTCTTTGGGTTCGCTCTGAGTTTATAGACAGTTCTTTCAGTCAACATCAATTTGTCCATGTTTTTACACCACAGCGCCAAAGTGGGTGGCTCCGCCACCCCCCATCTCTGCGCCACATCACGCTGTGCCACCATTGTGCCAATTGTAACCCATTGCCGTTGTCTGAGTGTAAGATCAGTGCCCTCCCATATATTTAGGAGACAAAGGCGTGGCTCGGATGTGAGGGAGGTATCGAGGGCCTGTGAGATCGTGCGCATGACCTGCTGCCAATATCTGGCGATGAGAGGGCAGCCCCTATAGTGTGTGTAATAGTGTGCCATCCTCCCCACATTCCCTAAGACAACGAGGGGAGTAAGCCCTGTGCATTTTGTGCAGTGTGGTCCTTGTATAATACGTTCTGTGTAGTATTTTTAACTGTACGAGCCTGAACCTGGCCGATACCCCAGCTTCTCTCGGAGACGCCATAGCAGCATTCCAATCCGTCTCATCCATAGCACCCAACTCATCCTCCCATTTTTCTCGCAGTTTCTGTAGGGGGTCTGGGAGATTATTCAGCAGTTTACGATATGTGAGCGAGGTGGCCCTTGTTTGCATGAAATCCGTAAGGAGCCGGTCTTCCAGGGGTGAGGACTCTGGGACTGTAGTTCCTGGGTCCAACACCGCCAGGAGAGCGTGCCTGATTTGGATATATCTGTAAGTTTCTGTGGGGCCCAGGGCATATTGTTGTTGAAGTTGCTCGAACGGAATCACCCCTGTGGACGACCAGAGATCTCCCACCGTAGAGATGCCTATATTATCCCATTGGGTGAACCCTTTACTGGTCCTGAGGCAGCCCAGTTTCTTGGCATCCCAAAGCGGGGTAAGCTTCGTGATGATTCCCTTCCACTGTAGCTTGGTGAGCGCCCTGTACCATAAGGTGACTGTGTGTTTAGTAGGGCCGATCAGGTCCTTGAGGAGACATGGGTTATAGAGGGGGGCCAAAAGACTTTGTGTTCCCAGTTGGGCCCTGTCCGCCAGGTATGCCGGGTCATTGTGTGATGCATGGATCCACTGGTTGAGTACTTTGAGTTGGGATGCCCAGTAGTACAGCTGCACATTCGGTAGTGCAATCCCACCATCGTACCAACCGCGGTTAAGTTTGAGGTGAGCTATTCTCGGGGGACGCTCACCCCATAGCAGGGTGGTGACAACTGCGGTGATTCTCTGAAAGTAGGAGGGCGGGATCACAACTGGAGTATTCTCGAAGATGTAAAGGAGGCGCGGGAGCGCCATCATTTTAAACAGGGCAGCGCGGCCTAGGAGTGTGAGCGGCAGGGACGACCAGTGTCTCACGTCTGCCTTCAGACGGAGGAGGGGGGGCGCCAAGTTCCAGTCGTTGAAGACGGCCGTATCGCTAGTGACATGGATGCCCAAATACTTGAAGGAGATATCGGTCAGCACCAAGGGACAGTGTTCGGGGAGGACTGGCCAGGGGCCCTTCAGAACATAAAGGACCGATTTCGTCCAGTTGATCGTGTAGCCAGAGGCCGCACCGTGTTTGTCGCATAGTGCTAATAGAATCGGAACACTCGATTCGGGGGCTGACACGTAGACCAACATATCATCAGCATACAATGATACTCTATCCTCCCAGGTCTCCGTCCATCTGATGCCCTTCAGCAGTGGTGACTTTCTGAGAACTATCGCGAGGGGTTCAAGGACCAATGCGAACAATAACGGGGATAAGGGGCAGCCTTGGCGAGTCCCACGCGCTAAAGAGATTGCTCGTGAGATATGGCCATTGGCCGCCACGTGGGCTATTGGGCCTGTGTAGAGTAGTCGGACCCATGATACAAACTTCGGTCCGAAGCCCATCCGATGCAGAACTGCGAACAGGTACTGCCACTCTACCATGTCAAAGGCCATCCTGGCGTCCAGCGACAAGATGGCCGCCGGCTCCGTCAGGGAATGTGCTCGTGCCAACGCGCCGTGCACTCTACGGAGATTTAACGCTGTACTCCTGTGCGGCATAAAGCCGGACTGGTCTGGGTGGATCAGCTGGGAGAGGTGCAGAGTCAGTCTATTCGCAATCACCTTCGCTAGGATCTTTGCCTCTGCATTGATGAGCGAGATCGGGCGATAGGATGTACAGCATTCTGGAGGTTTATCAGGTTTTGGGATAGCCACTATCGTCGCCAAGCGCTGGTCTAAGGGTAGCGTTCCGGTCTCACGGCAGTTCTCAAACATAGCCAACAATGGTGGGCCTAGTGTGTCTGACATCGTTTGAAACCATTCGATTGGTATCCCATTGGGGCCCAGTGCTCTGCCCGTGTGCAGTGCACCCATCGCCATACGGAGTTCCTCTACCGTAAGGTCCGCTTCCAACTCAGTCTGCGCCTCCGGCGTTAACACCTCCACTTCCACATCTTGAAGTGCCAGTTCCGCCTTTTCTGCCGTGACCACCACCTCTGGGGTGTACACCCCTTGGAAGTGGTCCGCCAGGAGGTCGACTATCTTGGGAGGGTGCGTGTGATACATCCCTACTTGGTCCCGTAACTGCAGAATGTGCCTGCCTCCGTCCCGTTTTTTGTCCAACCAAGCCAGCAATTTGTTGGCTTTGTCGCCCACATCATATACTCTGCACGCTGTCGAGTCTATATGCTCCAACACCCTCCGGCGAAGAAGGTCGTCATGTTTTTGCTGGCAGAGAGTCAGCTCGTGTCGAGTGGTCTCTGACGGTGTGGTCATATGAGTCACATTAGCCTGTTCCAACTGCAGTTCCAGTTCTACCAATTCTTGTTTTTGTTTACGTTTATGATCGGTTATGGTCGCAATGGCCTGGCCCCTCAATACTGTCTTGTATGCTTCCCAGAGAATCGTCGGTGAGGACACCGACCCGGAGTTCTCCTGGAAATAATGTTTAGTGGCAGTTTTAAGGGATTTTCGGATTGGAGGAATTTTAAGATAACCAGGGTAAATGGGATAGAGTCGTTTGCGAGCCGTAGCCGAACAGGACAGTGTAGCGATCAAGGGAGAATGGTCTGATATACCCCGCGGCGCAATCTGTACCTTGTCAAAAGTGAGTTTGCCACCCCCCAGTGTAAGAAAATAGTCAATGCGTGACAGGCAATCATGGGTGGAAGAGTAGTATGAAAAGTGGCGATCGGTGGGGTGAAGTTGTCTCCAAATGTCTACCAGACCCTGTGCTTCCAAGAAGTCCCTGAATTTCGTTGGGCCAGTGGGGGGGGAGCGTGCCGGGAACCTGTCCATGTCAGTATCAGCCAATGCATTGAAGTCTCCGCCCACCAACAGATCCCCTTCCGGGAGTTCCAAGAGAAATTTACCCAGGTCCGGAAGTGCCGATGAATGTAGCGCTGGTGGGATGTACGCAGACACCACGTTAATGGGCACGCCCTCCCATTGCCCACACACCGCCGCGAAGCGGCCATGTTTGTCCGCTTTCGTGGAGTGATGTATGAAGCGTGACGTCCTCTTCACCCAGACACCCGTCCCCCGGGGACCCGAAGTAAAGTCTGAGTGCATTACCATGCGGTATCTTCTCCTATCCAGGGCTTTGGTGGCCACCCCCACCAAATGTGTTTCCTGAAGGAGGGCGATTTCACAATTCAGCCGTTTAATACATTGTAAGACCAGCCCTCTCTTCACTTTATCTCCCAACCCCCTAACATTCCAGGACAACACCTGTAGTGGTGGTACAGCCCCTACCCCAGTGTCATGCGTTACTACAGTAGGCTGTGAGAGATCCGCCATTTTGTGATCGAGTGTGCAGTTGGGTGTCCCAGAGGGTGGGACGGAGCCATATCAAGTAGAGCATTCCCCATCCCTGTGCAACTAAGCATGTGTTTGCGCCATTTCAGTGTTCGAGGATCAGAGGCAGTATACCCGGTGTCAGGAATACGGTCAGATGTGACTACTAGCATGTTCAAAATGAGGAGTAGAGCCGAACAGTTCAAACTAACCAACCAACACAACCCCCCCGTTCCCAACATCCCCACCCACCCTGCTTTCCTGCTACACGGACTCCAAACTGCCCACCACCCCAATTTAGCAGAGTGCTTAAACCCACCCCAAAGAAAACACACAGTTACTTGCTCGTTGGGGGTGAGGAGCACTCCGGAATTAGCGACCCCTCGTACCCTCCACGGAGGCCCTCGGCCCAGTGTCCTTGGCGGTTCCAACCACAGTCCCAAACATCAATGTCACGTACATGTGTTCAAGGGTCCACCTCCAGACTTAGATTAGCCTCATCTCGTACCGGTGAGCTTCTGCCACTGTTCGAACCTTCGGCCCCGGCAGCGTTACGGTCAGAGTGAGGCGAGCCGTTCTTAGTCCGTCCAGGGCGGCGAGAGTGAGAGGCAGGACGCCAGCCGTCCAGCCAGTCTCGTGCAGTGCCAGGGTCATCAAAAAACCATGTCCTGTTCTCTGCCACCACCCGAAGCCTGGGAAGATCATGGAATAAGGGATTTCACGTTTCCTAAGTTCCTTTTTAACATCTAAGAATGTTTTTCGCCGCCTGGCCACCTCCGCCGTGTAGTCCGGGAAAAATGCCACCGTTGAGTTGAGGATTTTCACTGGTGGCGAGACACGTGCCGCCTGTAGGATGACGTCCCGGTCGCGGTAGTTAAACAGTCTTGCTAGGATTGGCCGCGGCGCGGCCCCTGGTTTCGGTTGACCTCCCGGGACCCTGTGGGCCCGCTCCACGGAAAAGAAGGTCGACAGGCCTTTAGGTTGAAGATGAGTTTTGATGAGCTCCTCCACGTATAAATCCGTAGCCCTTACACCTTCCGTCTCCGGAACGCCAAGAATGCGCACATTGTTCCGCCTGGAACGGCCCTCCTGGTCGTCGAGCTTGTCTTTAAGGAGCTTGTTTTCCGCCATGACCGCTTCCATGGCCGTCTGCAGTTCCGAAACATCCTCCACCAGCGATTTCGTGACAAGCTCTAGAGAGCCTACCTTTTCGGCCATCTTGTGAAAGTCCGCACGGATAAGGGTGATTTCGGTCGAGATAGAGCCCACCGTCGTCTGGACCTGCGTAAGAGCCTTCATAACATCATCCAGCGTCGCCTTCTTCGTTCCCCCAGGCTCTCCTGGTTTTACGGGGGGATTCCTCCCATCCGCCGGAGGGGAAGCGGTTCTATCGTTTGTGAAGCGGTCGATACGAGTCTGGGTTGTGCCGCCTTTCACACCTTTCCCGGCCATCGTTCGGTCGCGGAGGGAATACAGTTCGTCGGTCCGGTGGGGTATCAGGAGAATGCGCAGTCACGATGCGGTCCTCAGTTCAAGATGGAGGGGGCTTCCGTTACAAAGAGAGAGACGCCTTGATGGTCCCCGCAGGGCAGACTGTTGGGCAAAGTTCGGATGGTAGTCTTGATAATGTACGGCCACCCTTCCAATGAACCTCTGTTGGATACAGCGAGCCGAGTGGCACTGAGCAGGGCTGTCACTGGGTGTGGTCCTCCTGCACCGACCACTTCCTGTCTGTAGTAGCCGAGCAGGCTGCACTTCCGGTCGGTCTCAGTTCTCACTCGAGGGCCCGGAGGTGGGCCTGTGCTCCGGCTGGTTCAGCATTCGACGATAACTCCGCCGTCCAATGCTCGATTTTCGTCCGGGAACCTGCTGCCAGTCCCGCCCGGTCTCGGGCGTTCGGTGCTACCGTTGGAGGTAACAAATAGTCACGGATTATCGTGCGGATAGATGGAGAGGTCGCTTCCCCGCCGGAGCTAGTCCTCTATGCTGCCGCCATGTTCGGCCGCCAGCCACGCCCCCCCACCTTTTAACTTTTATAACTCTTGTTTGTTCATATAATGAGGTGCTCTTTGTATGAAAACCTGAGTGTGAAACTGCATATAGTTTTTGGCCCGGCTTCTTACTTGATGAATGGGACCATGGCATGCAGTTCAGCTGATCAGAGCAAAAGAGAGCGAAGGGTGTGAGTGTGTGTGTTCACATTGCCACTCTTGATTCCAAGCCAAGGTTAATAAAAATGTGTGAATTTGAGTTTGGTAAAAGCACATGTTTTTTCAAAAGACTGCAAATTCACAAGAATATTGTAGCAAGTCTATTTTTTTCACAGAATATGGTAGCCTGTCAATTTTATTTTTTAATGAAGACATGAGATGTCGGTTGCTTTAGCATATCTCACGCGGCTCCTCTCTACTGTTCCTTATATATATTTCGGAATGGAGGTTTGAGAGTCTTAAAATCTACACTTTTATGTAATAATTCAAATAGAAGGATTAGATTTATAACACGATTTGTTGCCAATTCAGAATATGGCTATAACTCGAAGCAAAACAAGAGCATGTTTCCCATTTTATCTAGAGCCTCTATGTTGATGAACCGGATATTCATTTTCTCCTTCATTTCACTTGTCCCATCTGAAACACTGTTTTTCTGAGTTCCTTGCAGGTATCAGGCATTATAAGTCCCTCTAATCGCGCATGCTAAACTTTTGGAAAACTGAACTGCAAACAAGTTTAAACAAGTATTTGTAAAGTACCCGTTCACCTCTAAGCGAATGGCTCTACTGACGCTATTTAAAAGGCTTTTGAAGAATTGAAAACTAAAACCTCTCATTTGACTTCTTGCTTATAATTGTCTACTGGTTTGCCACTAAAGGCTTTTAGATTGACAGCAATAAGTACGAAAGAGAAGCAGACAGTACAGTAGAATCTACAGAAATTAATTGGAAGAACGTTTCTGAAAATAAGTGATAGCAGCCAGCCATTTCCTGAAACTGTTCGGATCAGCCTACTAAAAAAGCGAAGTAAGCAGCAGTTTTGCTCAAGGTGTTAAATTGTGATTCTGATCAATGCTCATGTAAACTAAGGATAAAAAAAAAAAAAAAATCAGAATCATGTTTGACTGTGCGGACTGGGAGCACTGAAGTCTAACAACTGACTAAACTGTACCTAATTGCATTTCATAAGACCAGCAGTTTCTGCTTCATGGGAGCCAGTTAAGGAACATGCTAGAACACTGCTCAGGAGCTAGTAAATTCAAGAAGATTCCAACACAACTACTATAGCCTTTACTTTTCAATATCTAGTGAGAATATTTGAGAGTCAAGCTGTAGTTAAGATATTCTGGCAGAGACAGATGTGAAGTGAAAGAATTTGTCGGATCCTGATGATGAGGAAGATATGGCTACCAAAACTGTAGAATTAACCCACGATTAAGAATCGCTCTTTGCACAGTCTGCTTCCAATTAGTGAAGATTTGGAAAATCAATTGACTTATGAATTTAGAAATCTGAAAAAACAGTTAGTTATAGATTCCTTACTTTAGAATTACCCTCAGGCATCAGACTGAAACCGGAAAGTTTTTTCGTCAGCAGTAACTCTGCGCATCGGAAGGTGGCGTTAGTCAGCTCCGCGTTGACGTCGTGTCGTCGGGATGATGTCGCCGTAGCTACTTAGACACCGCCCTCAAACGCTTATGTCAGTTCATTCTTGTTCCGTGCCAGCCAGCACAGATCCGGAGAGAGCGGTACCTCTAGTCACTTTTTGACTGAACTTTTTGAGCGACTTTTGTCGGCTACTGCATTAGATGCCGGTCGTGCCCCCGGCCGGTGTTGACCCCGCCCTCCATCCTGATGAGAGGGTATTTTGTGCCCCTGTTCACTCCTGGGGTCCCTTTTAGGCCAGATTGGCACCCAGAGGATGAGGAAGAGGACTGAGAGGTCAGGTGACCCTCTGACTGACCAGTTGGACAGTGAACAGGACTGGAGAGAGGAACTGGGGGAAGCCAGTGGTCTGAACACCTTCCCTGACCGTGGCATGTTGCCTCCTCCTACCGTGGCTACAGAGGAGTGAGCGTCATACGCAATGGTGTTGCGTAGGGTGGCCGAAGCTCTCAACCTTTAGCGCCCTACAGTGGTGGTCAGGACTAACCTCCTGACAGAGGTGCTTCAACCGCAAGCGAGCTCTTCGGAGCCCCTGCTGCGTTTAATGAAGCCCTCCCCGACTTCCTTTTGGGAACCTGGTCCAGGCCCAACACGGGGGCTCCCGTGGATAGGATGATTGCCCCACGCCACCGCCTAGCTCAAGGCGACCCCTATTTCCTCTCCCAACACCCCACCCCTGAGAGCTTGGTGGTTCAAGCCTCTCCAAGAGCGCATTCCCCACAACTCCACCGGAGAGGGAACCTAAGAAGCTGGATCATCTTGGGAAGAAGATTTTCTCTTCCGTGAGCTTCGGACTGCGGTCGGTAAACACTGTATGTCTATTGGGCCGTTATTCCCACTCTGTGTGGGACACAGTTGTGCAGGTGCTACCTCAGTGTCTGAAGGAGGCCCGGACAGTGCTCTACCAGGCTATTGCTGCCGGGATGGATGTAGCGAAGTTTACCATCTGTTGTGGGCTGGATACCGCCAACTCTCTAGGCAGGACTATGTTTGTGTCGGTAGCCCTTTCGACGCTACACCTGGATGAGATTGACTGGCTTTTCTGGGGATGTCCAGAATACCCTCATGGACATGTCCTTTGATGACTGTCACATTTTCACAATGCTCTAGAGCATTTCAAGGACTCTCCAGCCACTCCGCGCAGTCTGCTGTTCACCCCTTTCGTGGCTACCCAAGGAGTGCCCCACTACATTCCACCCAGAGCCACAGACCGGTGCAAGTTCCCCAACCTTTGCTTGGCCCGGGACGTGGGAACCACCGCCGTAGTTCAGGGGGCCAGCGGGCAAGCCAGTCCACCAACCCCCTGTCTGCAGCAGCCTCTAAGCCTTCCTAGTCCGACATTTCTGGCCCATCAAACGCCAGTGGGCGGCAGGATTCGCCATCACCTCCCCCACTAGTGCACTATCACATCAGATAGGTGGGTTTTGCAGATAGTTCGAAGGGGCTACTATCTCCCCCTTTGAGGCTATCCCACCAGCCAAGCCCCCCCAGTACCACCATATGTCGGAGGATCACCTGGGCCTTCATCAACAGGAAGTTACAGCTCTCCTGGCCAAGGGAGCCATTGAGCGTGTTCCTGTCTCAGAAGTAGGTTATGGTTGTTACTCCCTCTACTTTCTGATGCCCAAGAAGGACAAGGGCCTGCGTCCTATCTTGGATCTCAGGAACGTCAACCGCTTCCTCCAGAAGGAGAAGTTCAAGATGTTGATGCTTGCTCGGGTCTTGTCTACCCTCGACCCTGGAGACTGGTTGGTAGCATTGGACTTGCAGGATGCTTATTTTCACATCCCCGTCCTGCTGGCCCACCGGCGTTACCTGAGGGTCACAGTAGGCCACCAGAACGTTAGGTTTACTGTGCTCCCCTTTGGTCTTTCCAGTGCCCCTCGGGTGTTAACGAAAGTGATGGCGGTGGTTGCAGCTCATCTGCTCAGATCAGGGGTTCCAAGCTTCTCTTATCTCGATAACTGGCTGTTGAAATGAAATTAAATGAATTTGTACTTGTAAAGCGCACTTATACCCCCAACCGGGGTTTCCTGGCGCTGTACGCATACCGCTGTGGAACCCTTCCTGGTTTTTCCCTGTGAAATGTCCAATCCTGGGCATCCCCAAGGTGAAGCCAGGCATCCCAGCACTGTTGGGGCCGTTGTGGAGATTAAGCAAGCTATTGCCCAGAGTTGCAGAGTGGGACCCATGATTAGAATAGGCACCGAGGCAAGAATTATCAGTTCCGAGGAAATTGAGCACAAGACCCGCCGAGGCGGGAATTGAACCCTGGTCCCGGGCCAAACCTCTGCATCAGGGTCTGCCGCTTTAACCATTCAGCTACACTTCTCCACACTGTTGAAGGCGGACTCGCCACAGATTGTCGTCTCCTACCTCCAGACTACGGCTGACCTCCTGCATTCGCTGGGGTTCTCCATCAATGTGCCGAAGTCACACCTGATCCCCTCTCAGAAGCTCCTCTTTATAGTCCTGGACACAACGCGGTTTCGGGTTTATCCTCCCAAACAGCGAGTCCAGGATATTTGGGCTATGATTCCGATCTTTCAGCCTCTATCCCAGGTTTCGGTCAGTCTGATCCTGAGGCTGATGGGCCTCATGGCCTCCTGCACCCTGCTGGTCGATCATGCCAGGTTGCATATGCGGGCTCTGTAGTGGGACCTGAAGTTCCAGTAGGCGGAGCATCAGGGGAATCTGTCCGATTGCATCCAGATCTCAGATGGCACTGCACAACAACTGAAGTAGTGGCTCACAAACCAGGATTGAGTCAACAGCAATTCCCTCTCCCTTCCCCAACCAGAGCACACAGTGGTGACTGATGCATCCCTTCTGGGATGGGGCGGCCACATGGGAGAGGCAGAGATAAGAGGCCTCTGGTCTCCGGCGGAGTCCAGGCTCCACATCAGCCTTCTGGAGCTCCGGGTGATTCGTCTTGCACTGAAGGCATTCCTTCCCTCTGTCCGGGGAAGAGTAGTGCAGGTATTCACCGACAACACCACCACCATGTGGTACTGCAACAAACAGGGTGTGATGGGGTAGTAGACCCTATGTCAGGAGGCCCTTCGCCTCTGGCATGGCTGGAACATTAGGCATATCCCTGGTGGTTCAACACCTAGCAGGTTCCCTGAATGCCAGGGCGGACAAACTCACCCGCAGGTGCATTATGGATCACGAATGGCGTCTTCACTCAGAGGTGGTGCAAGGTCTCCTTCAACAGTGGGGAGGGCCTTGGTTAGATCTATTCTCCACCGAAGAGAACGCGCAATGTCAGCAATTCTGCGCATTGGAATTTCCAAAGCTGCACTTTTTGTCACGAGTGAGTGCGGTCTGTTGTACGCTTTTACCACTTCTGCCCAGAATGCTGAAGAAGATCAAGCGCGACCGTGCCCAGGTTATTCTGGTGGCTACGGATTGGGCACGAAGAGCCAGGCATCCCAAGCTGCTCAACATGGCCATAGATGCTCCGATCCGGCTGTCTCTTCTGGAGGATCTTCTGTCGCAGCAGCAGTGGACGATCCTCCACCCGAACCTGTCCAGCCTCCACCTCCTTGCTTGGAGATTGTGCGGTGGCAGTTGACATCATTTGACTTGCCTCCTGAAGTTTGTGATGTAATCTTGGCAGCCAGGCGTCCCTCCACTAAGATGGTATACGCCTGCTGGTAGAACACATTTGTGGCATGGTGCACAGCAAAGGCAGTGGATCCCCTTTCTGACCCTCTTTCTGAGGTTCTGTTGTTACTTCTCTCTTTGGCCCAGCAGGGCTCTGCTCTGGGCACTATCAAGCATTATTTAAACAGTTTTCCTTACAGGCATCTCAATGTAAGTCCTTATGGCAGATCCCCAGTAAGTGGCACAGAAATAGAAAGAGCATGCTGACATGGTCAGATATCCGACTTCAGCCCGATCGCTGAGGCACTCACTCTTCAGCACTCAGCATTTGAAATCCTGCAGTCTAGTCCATAGTCAAACCCTCCCTGTTTCCTGCTCACTACCACTTAGTGCCTACGACGCATTCCTCACGACATTGTGTATGGCTTGGCATTGTTATCCAAAAAATATCTGTAATATGCTTGATTGAAAGCACTCCTGTGATATGATGTAGATCGATTTAATTTACAACTATTAATTAAAATTGTTGCTGTAATCAGAATTACACCTTGCCATAGCAAAAACACAAAGTTATGACAATAAGTAAACTCAACACGAATCGCTAAGGAGCAGCAGTCATAACAAGCCCCAGACAGCAGTTAGGAGCATCTAATAATCAGCTTAAAGTGCGCTTTTTCACCTGCATTCTACAATACGGGTTCTGCATTAAAACATGGCTAATCATCAAGATTGGCGAGCAGATCAGAGTAAAGCACTCAAATGGAAAGAAGAGAAAAATTCATTCAGAAAGACTTAAAAAGCAATGTAAAACCTTGAGAATCGATTTAAAACTGAATATGAAGCATCTTTTGGTTAAAATACATTCACATCTGTTACATTAATAAAACTTGACAAAGGAAGGCAAAAAATCACAGAGCCATTAAATACATAGTTTCAAAGTTTTATTAGTTTAGCACAGTTACTTAAAACCATTGCTATACAAAATGTACTTCAGCACAGTTATGAAATTTAACTTTTGGCACATTTATCATATAATAACAGGGCTAAAAAACAATTTTCCAGACTTAGTGACCGGTATGCTTATTGAGAATACAGCATTATAGTTGCCTATGTGAACGTTTTTCTGTGCTTGGTCTGATAAAAATAATTAAGACAAAGGGTACTGGGCCAAAGGACGGAAAAAGTCTGTAATAAGTCTTTGAGGGGGGGGAGAGGAAGCATAGCGGCCAAGGGAGGTAGTAGAAGATTGTCCAAAAGTCTCACAAATTTACCAAACCTTGCAAGCACTTGGATGTCAGTAGATGTAAAGCACAAGGCCGAGCCCTCCCAGCACGTCCTGGCACCCCATTTTAAAAACAAGGGTTTCAAGAGGGACCTTCTGGGGGCTGCTAGTGCCGGGCAGCAGCACAGGAGGTGCAGCCATGATTCAGAATGATATTTACACAGCCTACAATAATAATAATAATAATAATAATAGGGGCATTTATAAAGCGCTGAGTTACGCGCACCGGCGTGTCCCCGGGCTGACAGTGAGAAAACATAAAACAGGGAAAACAGTGCTGGCAGGACACAATTATCTAGTAAAGAAGCCCCCCCCCCTCGCTCGATGGAGTCCATTTGTTGAAGGCCGTCGAGCGCAGGCCTAGAAGTCGCATATACATTATATTCTTCCGAGCTCCTGCGCTTAAATTTTCCTGGAAATATGCTTGTGGGATCCCAGGAAGATACAAAGAGTTCAAGGGGAGCAGAATAGTTGATGACTTTACAGCCTGCAGATCCTTAGACTGAGAGATAAGATTGACTTGCTTGTTGTTGGCGCATTTCCAGGCCGAGTATGGAATAGTAACTGAAAGGAGAGATGATTTGTCAATCTCTAACACTCTTATGGCCTTTACAATCTGGGTGTTCCAGGGATTGCCAGGAGTGGACAGGATTCTGTTTAGCTGGGATTTAAGAGTGTTATCACCTGCTTTTAGGATCTTTATAAAATAGTTCAGGGTGTCGGCCTCGCAGTAAAGAGATTGTCTTTGTAGACCCAGCTCCAATCGTAGTCTTGCCCGCTGAATGAAACTTGGCAGATGGAAGAAATTTTTGTAGGTGGAAATTTGAGCGAGCTCAAGACTGGGGGAGCATGCGCCAGGTAAAGCCTGATGTCCATAAGTTAACGCAGGAAGTAGAATAGCTTTAGTCACCTTCAAGATGGCTTCTGCAGAAGGGCTGCTCAGGGTTTGGTTCAGCTGGGTCTGGGAGTATGTAATTGCACCGGCTCTCTTTTACAAGGCAGCTAGGTGAGCTGTAGGCCTAGACATCTCATTGAACCAAACTCCCAAGTAATTGTATTCTACTATTGTGTTAATCCTGACGGGCCCAATGTTCCATGTCAGCCTTTTCTTATTCTTGCATCTGCCGAATATCAGTACCTTCGTTTTTGCCTGGTTGATTTGCAGAGCATTGGCGATGTTATATGTGTGGAGCGTACTTAGTGCCCGTTGGAGACCCGATTTTGCTTAGTCCATTATTACAATGTCGTCTGCGTATTGCAATATGTGGAGAGGCTTTTTGGCGGGTCCTAATTTTGGCGGGAGAAGATTACTATTCTCCAGGTATATACCAAGATCATCTGTATAAAGGTTGAACAACAGCGGCGCAAGAACGCAGCCTTGCTTTAGCCCATCTTCGACAGCAATTCTTGAAGAAAGTTTCTTTGGGCCGGTTTTAATTCGCACCCACTTCTGCAGGGAGGTTAGTGCTCCTAGTAGGTCGTGCGGAATCCCCCATTTGTTCAGCTTCCTCCACAAGATGTTCCGAGACACTTTATCGAAAGCCGCACTGTAGTCTATGAAGCAGCAGTAAAGTGGAAGATGTTTTTTTGTACTGTCAAAGTCAAAGTCAAAAGGTATGTTTATTATGACCTTAGTCATTTAAACAGGTGCAAGAGAGTATCAAAAAGTTAAAACGCTGAGCTCAACTCATTTAAAACATTATCACAATAAAATCCATCACATATTAGTTAAAACTCTTACACACGCTTCATCCTTTGTCGACGCCCTTAAAATTGCATTTTAGTTAACATTCCCCAGTTATGAATAAAACAAACCCATTCTACATCCTTCAGCTAGACTAGTTTCATTAATTTAAAATGCTTTAGAATATACCTGTTATTCCCGGTTTCTTAGCTCACTTAATGCTGCTTTTATGTATTTCCCAAGAGCAATCGCAATGTCGATAGTGGGTATTTCAGTTAACAGGTTGGCTGCCTGCGCTCTAGAGCTTATATCATATTTTAGGAACACGGGACGTAACCACAGTTTCCGCTGTTCCAGTAAAAACAGACAATCGAGTAGGATGTGTACCAGGTCTCCTTTGCACCCCAAATTACATTTACAACATCCATTTTTATCTAACAATTTATTTTTCAAATCTTTATTTGTTAACAATGGGTTTAGACCAACCCTCAGCCTTAAGATCTCCTGCCTAAGTCCGCGGTTGGGAAGGATGTCTAGGTAGGGGAACCAGTTTTCATTTAGCCATGCGCCCATCATATGTGTTATTGATTTCTTTTTCGCTAGATATTCCATATCGGACAATCCCGATATTTCCTTCCCCTTTGATTTCAACTCACTCCTAGTACAAAGGAGTTGATGAGTTTCCTGGTTTACCTCTACCTTTAATTTTTTACAGATTTGCGTAACTCTTTCCCTGCACATTTTTGCCCATTTTAGGTTACTCGTTTGGATTTCCTTCTTGCACCATTGTGCTACTTTTTGTCCCTCGGGGTCTTCCAGACGTTTCCAAAGTCTAAGTATTGCCATTTGAGTTAATGTCTCCCAGGACTTTGTGCCTATTTCCCTTCTTATGGCTTGCACCATCGCAGATTGTGGGAGAGAGAGGAGTCCTTTGAGGCATTTACCCTCTACCAAGTCCCAGGCTCCTTTACCGCTCAAATAAAGGATTTCTGCCCCATACAGCACTTGGGGGGGTATCATTGCCTCAAAGGCCCTTAGCATTGGTCTGTGCGACATCTCACCGTAATCCCTGTTGAACATTTTTAGGCCACTTATCGAAGTGTGTGCTTTGGCTTTTTGTGTATCCCAATGCATATCCCATTTTAGGCTTTTGTCGAACCATATACCTAGGTAGCGATACTCATTCACCGTCTCCAGTTTGAGCTCCCCTAGGTACCAATTGAATCTGGTTAATTTTTTCCCAAAGCAAAGTACTTTAGTTTTATCCAGGTTGACAATAAGAAATTTATTAGCACAGTATGCGTTGAAGGCATTGAGCTTACGCTGGAGGCCTATTTCTGTCTGATCTACAATAACAAGGTCGTCTGCATATAGTAGGCAGGCCACCTTGTTTCCGTTCATTCTGGGACTTGCACTACCCTCGACCTCTAGATGGGCCGGTAGGTCTGACAGGAATAAGGAGAATAACTGCGGCGCTAACACACACCCCTGTCGTAGGCCGTTTCTGATGGGTATTTTTTGCGTTAAGGAGCCCTCCGTATCCTTGATGACTTGCGCCCAGTTCTCATTATGTAGTTCCTTTATTATTGTCAGGAGGTCACTCGGGATGTTTACTTTAAGTAATGCTTCCCATAGGCACGCGCGATCAACCGAGTCAAATGCGGCTCGGAAGTCGACGAAACAACAGCACAGCTTGCCATTTTGTTCCGTTGACTTCTTCGCCAATGCCCACAGTGCAAACCCATGGTCTATAGTCGAGTGCCCTTCCCTGAAACCTCCTTGCTCTGTAGGGACAATCTGGCGCTCTTTTACCCATATGTTGAGTTGCTTCAGTACAATTTTAGAGAAAACTTTCTCTCCTATATCAAGGAGGTTAATCAGGCGGTAGTTTTGTGGTGCCTCCATGCTACCTTTCTTATGGATGGGCCTAATTATAGCACCCTTCCAGTTGGATGGCATTTTGCCTTCTGTTAATATTGTACCAAACATCTGAGCAAAGAATCTTGCCCACCAGTTTATGTCTGACTTTAAAATTATTGCTGGGAGGTTGTCCGGACCTGCTGCTCTGGATAATTTCAGCTCTCTTATTGTATCTTCTACTTGTTTTACGCAAAATTTAGCTTTTAGGTCTGCTGATATTTCCTGCCATTTATGTGTCACTACCTGGTTTGTGGTGGCTCTTGCCCCATACAATTCCCTAATATACTTTTCCCATTCGGCCTCACTAACTACACATTTTAGTTCCCCATCAGAGGGGCTAAGGGCTGCCTTTACCAATTTCCAAAATTGTCTTAGGTTTTTATCCTCAATCGCTTCCAGCAGGTTTGACCAGCATTTCTCTTTAAATGCCCTTTTAGCGTCATTTACCATTTTTTTATACTCTCTTTTTAGACGGGTTACCTGATCCTGTCTCTCCTGGCAGAAGTTCTTTTTTTGTTTTCTTTGTGCTGCCCGGATCTCACGTTTTTTGGATTGACACTCTACTGAAAACCATTTTACTCTACTGGGTGGTTTTCGACTTGTATTATTGACCCTTTTCAGTTCAATTCTTAAACAACAGACAACTTCCTCTAGTTTACCTATAAACCAGTTCAAGGTTTTGTTCTCAAGATTTTCCGGCTTTATTTTAATTTGCATAGCTAGCAGTTTTGCCTGATATTCCTCCGTGAGTCGTGTCGTCACACGTCTAGGGTACTCCACCTCCTGGGTGATCACTTTATCTCTGGGTAAGCTTCTTCCCCCTTGTATTTTTAGATATAGAGGGATGTGGTCGCTAATCTCTTTTTGTTCCAACCTAAATTCCCGTACTTGGGGGAAGTTCCAGGCATGTAAAAACATATAATCAATTGGGCAGTTCTGAGAACCTACTTTAAAAGTTTTCCCTGCTGGGCAGTCGTTCTTCATTCTTCCATTCAGGCATTGGAAACCCCTGCCTCCTAGGAAGTATACCAGAGCTGCTTCATGTTTTGATATCTCCCCTACTGGGAACCTTGCTGGGTTTATACCAAACACCTCTAACATTTCTCTGTTCCAGATATCCGCCTTTTTTGGGTTAAGTTTATGATTGAAATCCCCCATTATTATCACGGTATCCAATACATATTTTTCTGCAACAGAATCTACATCTTCTTTAAACAGCTTCATCTCCTTCTCATACTCTGCCCCATTCTCCCACTGCATGTACACATTCATTATAGTCAGCATTTTATACTTCTTTTCCACTGTCAATAATTCTATTCTGCTAGTCTGAACCCATTTACATTTCATTTTTATCAGATTTACTTCTCTGAGCACTTTCGTTGAAATCAAAGTCATTAAACCACCCGACGGACGACCAGAGTTCTTTTTCTTGGCCGGGCAGTTTAGTTGTAGGTATCCTTCATTAAACGGGGTTTCGTCACATGACCAGGTCTCTTGCAAGCAGGCAATGTCCACTTTATTTACTATCTCCTTTATAGTTTCTCTCTTTTTCTCATTGCCTAGCCCGTTTACATTCCATGACAGGAGACCTAGACTTTGCGACACCCCCTCATCCCATTCTATCTCACTCATACCTCCCTCATCTCCCTCGGCCTCCGTATGACTCCTGTTTAAATCGAACCTTGGGCTGCTACAGTGTGACCAATTACCCCATGGGCCTTCGTTTCCTGTATTGTCTATTTCTATATTTAGACAGCTTTGGTTCCCTTCCTCGTCTTTATATAATCTCACCTGTCTTCTCCCTAAACCTGCATGATGCTTTAGGAAGGTATTGTCATTGGGGGCTTTTACTTCCCTCTCCGGGATTATTCTTATTCCCAGGTGGTTTATCTCGCTAGTTGCTTTGAGGATTGCCATTTTTACCAGGACTGAATGTAATGATACTTTTGTTATTTCTTTACCATTTCTGGTCTCTACAAAGCCAATTTGCCGGAGATCGCTTGTACTGATCCCACTAAGGCTACTACATTCCGCAAAGACTTTCAAGATCTGTGCTCTGTTCAGGGGGTTCCTTTTCCTGTTCGTACTCCCATTCGTACTACCCCTTTTCCCCGACTGCATATGGTCCAAATACACCCATTTATTTTTCTCTCTCTCTTGTACTTTTTTAGGGGTGTCATATTGGAGCTGTCTTGTCTTTGGTCCCTCTGATCGCCACCCGATATTTCCCGTTCTTGGAATTACCTGGACTAGAGGGCTTACAGCTCTATTACCCCTATTTGGATGTCCTAAGGCTACTCTTACTTTCTGTTTCGTAGCACAGGGTGTTAATGGCTTCTCTTTTATGACCTTTGTTCTCCCATTTTTTCTTGGGTTTATCGGGGTCGTTCTTGGGTTATACTCCTTTTGCCTTGGTCTATTTGGTGCATCTATCTGGGCTGGTGATTTTAGGTCTGCCTGTGCCTGTGCTTCCCTCCCTGCTGTCCTCCCATTTTTCTTTACTTTTGAGGCTTGTTCTCTCTTCTTTCTACCCCTACACTTATGGGGGGCCCCTGTAAACACCCCGCGCCTTTTTATCAACATTGGGCGTCTGGAGATGTATACATTTTCAGATGCTTCCATAGAGTCGTTTGATGACTTTCGGTTTGTTGGATGTGGGGATCCTACTGGACTTCCCGCGGATACCTCCACCAATTCCATCTCTACTCTTTCATCAATCGAATGTTCAGTGACAGGAGTGCTTTGCATCCTCGGCATTTGGTTCTTTATCCCCACTAGTTCCTCTTCGATCCTTTTTAGGTTCGATTTCTGGGCTTTCAATACTCCATTATTTGATAGAGTTACTTCAAGTATTCCTTGTAACGTCTTTTGTAGTATCAATATCAGGTCCACCAATGAAGAAGTGGGTGTTACGGAACACTCCGGGTCCTGTGTGTGGTCTCTGCCTGGGTTTGTATGATGACCTGTTCTTGTGGGTTCTTGCTGTTGGATTGAATTTTTGGTACCATGTTGTTGAGGGGAATGGGCTGGCTCCCCGCCCCAGATTAGGCTCTGGCTCTGTATTCCATTTCCCCTTGGTTCCTCATTTCCCAGTGACTGTAATGAGAAAAGTTTTGGTGACGATGAGAGCCGGGGCGCTGAGATGTGGATATTTTGGCTCTGGAGCGTCAGGTTTATTAATACGGAATCCTCCATTCCTACTTCCATATCGGGATTCACCACTGCTGCTTCTATCCTTCCTACTCCTTCCGCACCATGTTCTTCCGTATCTTCCTCAGGGTCCGGTCTTATTACTGGCTCTAAAGGTTTGTAGTGTTTCCCTACAAAATCCTTTATAGCTTTGGAGGTTAGCGTATTGTCTTTCTGTTTAGAATTTGTTTGGTCCCCGTCCCTTTTAGCCTGTTTGGCGTTTTTATTTACCCTTTTGACTTTCCTTTTCTTGCGCCGCCCTTTATTATTCTCTATATGTGAGGCCTGGCTTTCTTGGCTCTCTTCCACAGATATTGAGCCCTCTGTTATTTTGCTCTTCTCTGGGCTATCTTCTTTGCGCATGGTTTGCCCTTTTTTCGGTCTCATTTCTCGGTTAGGTTGCCTACTGTGTAATGCAGCTATTTCTCGTTTCGTGCGGTCGTTTCTCAGATTTAAAAGTTTAAAAAAGGAGTAGCTGTAACTTTACACTTACCTCTGTTGTGCCTTATGCCCACCGATTAGCCTACCTGCCGCCTCTGTTATCCTCTCTTGCGGTGTCTTTTGGCTTATTCCTCGCCTGGTTCTCCTTATATTGTTTCCACTCACGTTTTAGTTTTCAAAGTTCACAGTTTTCCGTTTTCTCTGATGCTCCCTCTCTTCTTCCCCCCTTACAGCAGTGCCTCTGGTGATTTCTGGACCTCCTATTCACCAGACTGTCCGCTTGTGGTTCCGTGGGGGTTGGAAGCTGCCTAATACTAGGCAGGTGCACACGAGTGCTGTACTTTCCAGTGCAGCCAGGGGTGGCTAGGGTGCTCTCCCAACCTGCACCCCACGCTGCCCCTGCACTGCCCCGCACTCCGCTCCGGTTGTCCTGGGTGCAGGATGCTGATATTCTCACCCCCTTGAGGCTGCCAGTTCGCTCCCAGGTGGCTACACGTCGTTTGCTACGACGCACCGTCGGTCCCCAGGCAATCCCCAAACCTACTCCGCCCCCTTACTATACTACGCGTTTGTCACGCGCTACGTGTCCGGGGGGGCTAGAGTGGCTAGAGGGGAACCCGGGCTCACCGGTGATTTTCTGTTAGGCGTCCTCCTCCAAACGGACCGGCGCTCTCCTCCTCCGCTGGGTCCGTGGTGTGTGAGGTTGCTCGGCGCTCCGCGATCGGCTGGTCGGGTCTGTCAGGCAAGGCAAGGCTAGGCTGGGCTAGACGACAACAGAGCGATATATATTTTTTTGTACTGCTTTTTGACTCAGAATGGCTAGAGTAGTAATATTGTCTATTGTGGAGGCCGATGCCCGAAACCCAGGTTGATAGTATGGAATAATGTTATTTTCTGCAACCCATTTTTCAAGCAACCGGAGAAGACATTGGGCATATGCATTTGCCTCCAGATCTAATAGGGCAATAAGGCGGTAGTTAGCCGGTAAGGCAGGATCTCCTTTCTTGAATATGGGGCATAGAATCGAGCCTAACCAAGAGTCTGGTAGCTGGCCTGTCGTGAACACGTTGTTAAAGAGGGGAGTGAGAAGGACCGCCCACTCTTCCGGGGCACTTTTGAATATCCCGGCAGGGAGTCCGTTGGGCCCTGGAGCTCCGTCTTTTTTCATGGCTCGCAGGTGCTTGGCGACCTCAACAGCAGTGGTCAGTTCGAGAGTTCTGTTGGAGTGGAAACAGTGCGATCTCTTAATTCGACCACTGCGGGATCCCCAGAGACACTGCGATAAAGATTGGAGACGTGCTGGGCCCAGGCTTCCTCGCAGACTGCGTTTCCTCTCGTCTTGTTGGCGGAGCGAAGTTTGTTCATATGATTCCAAAACTGGGACTGGCTTTTGCCCTTGAGTAGGGCGAACATTTTTACCCACTCAGACTGTTCTTTGAGTCTCTTGGTCTCCCATAAGGATTTCTTGTAGGTCGTCCGTAGCGATGCCACCTTGTTGGCAGTGTGTACGGTTCCAATCAGTTTGTGCTGGCGGACGGCCTTCCTGAGGATCTTTCGCTGGGAGGCTAACAATGGGTCATGGTTTGCTTCGGATGTGGCCCGAATGATCTGTGAGGAACTGCGGGCCCTGCCAGGAGATCCTGTAGCTTAACAATTGCCTTATCCCACTGATAGTGTGATTCTGTCGAGGCACTGTGTCTGAAGTTAAGTGTTTCGCCCTTGAGCCAGGTTCCCACTTTGGCAGATCCCCGTGGATCCCATTTGATTCTTCTAACCATGGTGTGCAATTCGGCCCGTGTTGAAAGCCCCACATCTGTCGTTTCGAGGGCGACTTGCATTTGCAGGTGCAGTGTAGCCATTATGGGGTTGTGATCGCTCTCCAAAAGTTAGGGGATTTCCATCCTGGCCAGATGATTGCCCAGAAGCGGTGAAAGAAAAATATATAATCGATGGTTGAAATTCTCCTAAATGTTGGCAAAAAACGAGCGTCCGGGTGCTGTTCCAGCGAAATGTGCTGAGCCGAGCGGAAGTTATGAGTTGTTAGAAAAGTGGTCATCGCTTCTTGCTGCTTGTTTTTCCGTGCTAAGAGGCCGTTGGTTTGGAGGTCTTTGATGTTAAAGTCTCCTAGTAGCAGTACCTCCGTGGATGCAAATTCCACTAAAAGATCTTCCAGTTGTTTTATCATTTGATCAGTTACCGTTGATTTTGCGGTTTTTGCTGTATTGTGGTAAATGTTAATTAGGAGGATGGAGCATGCCCTGCCTGAAAATGACAGACCGGTGATCAAGACCGTCTGCCCTGCCGTCAGGTTCCGGGTGATAGGTGTAACCGTTATCTTGCACCTGCGGCTGATGAAAATAGAAAAGCCCCCTGAGGGTCTTCCATGAGAGTTGACCTGGGCGGCCGGTTGGAAGAGTTCATAATAACCAAGCAGAGGCGATGGAGATAGAGACCAGGTCTCCTGGAAGCAAATTATGTCACTTTTGTTCAGGAATTCCACGGCTGATTTTGAAGCAAGGGTTGACTTTAGCCCGCACGTGTTCCAAGATATGATAGTTAGTTTGGAATCAGGCCAGTTAGTGATCTTGTTAGGAGGATCGCTGATGCTGGACGAAGTTGATTGACAGGTCTGAGACGGAGTCTCCGTAGCGCGTGTCGTTGACATGGGGGACAGGGCAATTAAATTTGCATATCTATACAATGGGAGTCAAGAGGGAAATTATAAGGCTAGGTCACCCTCCACTCAATCTATCCAAAAAATACAAAACCTAGTCCTCATGGCATTTATCATTACAAGTCCGTGTACACAAGTGGATTGCCGGAAAGATCATTCCACCCACACTTCTAATTCTAGAAATTGTTTGTCGTGTATCAGACGAATGCCAAAGTTAAAAGGGCCAATCTCTGATAAACATAAAACTAAACAACACAGTACAAACATCCACTAGAAGGACAACACTTGAAAAATGTGTGAATAGCTAGATGACACCTCACGGGCGCACCACCAATGGGACCCCTGGCTGGTACTCACCAGGATGGCCCTGTTCTCATCATTGGTGTCATCTAGCTTAACGCAAACGTGTCCGACACCCCAAAGGAAAGGAAGACAGTGAATGGTGCAGTGTACGCAAAACTTATATGTGACAAGGACTAACAACGTTCAACATATAACAAAACAACTATTGTGCACACAAGATACATGAACCTTTTATTTGTATTCTCTTGTTGCCAACAGTAAACATATAAACATAAAAAAGAGTGAGGCGAATACTACCTATCGATTCGCGCTCACCTCGAAGCCGACATGTTTCATTGCCATGGTGGGATTCAGGCAATTTCTTCAGGGCAAAAATTGTAAGGAAGCCACTGCCAGCTATACTGTGTTTTAAGAGCTGTAAATCAATGGAAACATATATGTAGGTAAGAGACACTGCCTAAGAACTCCAATGGGTAAAATATCAAAATTATTTAAACCCGCAAAATGGATAGAATTACCTAGCTGGTGGATTTTTCTTTCATACCGTGACTGTAGCGTCTTTATGTTGTCAAGTACCTACTCCCGATCGGTGAGTCAGGTCTGAACTCCCTTCCGTTTTTCTAATGAGGGAAGGTGCAAAAGAAACAGCCCGGGTGCTGTTCCAGCGAAATGTGCTGAGCCGAGCGGAAGTTATGAGTTGTTAGAAAAGTGGTCATCGCTTCTTGCTGCTTGTTTTTCCGTGCTAAGAGGCCGTTGGTTTGGAGGTCTTTGATGTTAAAGTCTCCTAGTAGCAGTACCTCCGTGGATGCAAATTCCACTAAAAGATCTTCCAGTTGTTTTATCATTTGATCAGTTACCGTTGATTTTGCGGTTTTTGCTGTATTGTGGTAAATGTTAATTAGGAGGATGGAGCATGCCCTGCCTGAAAATGACAGACCGGTGATCAAGACCGTCTGCCCTGCCGTCAGGTTCCGGGTGATAGGTGTAACCGTTATCTTGCACCTGTGGCTGATGAAAATAGAAAAGCCCCCTGAGGGTCTTCCATGAGAGTTGACCTGGGCGGCCGGTTGGAAGAGTTCATAATAACCAAGCAGAGGCGATGGAGATAGAGACCAGGTCTCCTGGAAACAAAATGATGTCACTTTTGTTCAGGAATTCCACGGCTGATTGAAGCAAGGGTTGACTTTAGCCCGCACGTGTTCCAAGATATGATAGTTAGTTTGGAATCAGGCCAGTTAGTGATCTTGTTAGGAGGATCGCTGATGCTGGACGAAGTTGATTGACAGGTCTGAGACGGAGTCTCCGTAGCGCGTGTCGTTGACATGGGGGACAGGGCAATTAAATTTGCAGCCTATCATACGTTGATTGTTATAACATGCAATGTTTAGGAGATTGTCAGCTTTCGACGCATCTGGGAGCCAAGCATGGGTTGCGCCCCGGGACCCCTTCAGTACGCTGGTGAGCTGTTTCGCAGGGGCCTGTGGGAGAAGAACGTGGGGGTATTTTTGTTGAGTAGGGACCCACATTTCAATGCCCCAGTTTTCAAATCGATTGGATTCCTTGAGAATTGTGTTCCTAATGGATTCCTGGGACCACATTGTAGTAGTGACCTCAGAGCCCCCTTTCCCTGGTATTGTGGAGAACTTGACTGATATAAGGTCTGACGAGGCGACCCCAGCCGGTTATGGAATGCAGTTGAAAAGGCGGAGGAGGTTGCATCTGTTAAGAGTGTCGTGTGGGCCCTTGTGCACATAGTGTGGATAGAAGACCAGTCCTGCTCCCTTTTCCGGAATCTGAAGATCCTGACTCCTGGCTATTCCAGGTAAAGGGGCTGTCGCCATCAAGAGTTGGAAGTTTGCTTCAGGTGGGTAACTAGTCCCCCCCCGGTTGGCTTGTCAGTCCCAGCAAGCTTTATTTGGGTTTTCTAATGGATGGAGCCCACAGCGGTCTGTTGCCTTACTCGCTGGTGAGCTTTGAAGATCCGTATTCGAGATTTCTGCCATTACCTGGGGATTAGGTGGACTTTTCCGGTCTTCCATTATTACTTCTGTGGTCTGTACAGGGTTATTCTGGTTACCAGCGCTACAATCATGGGTACTTGTTCCTGTATATTTGTTACGCGGCGATACGTTTACTGTAGTTGTGGTATGTGCTTCAGTAGCTCTTGTAATTCCGGGACTGCCCAGGGTTGATGGACCGGGCATTTCGCTGGTGTCCTTTGAGCCCGCGAGGTTCATACTTGTCTTGATATTTTTTGTTTTGGGTTTTAGAGGCGGGTTGAAAATGGGGAAATAGGGGGGACCCCTTGGTTTATTAACTGGTAGACTGGGTGCCGCTAACCCTTCAAGCCCTGCTCTTCTTTTAGCTAAGCGTTGGTTTTTAGATTGTTTTTTAAGTTGTTTTCTCTCCCTCCTTGACAATGAAGTTTTCATTGGAGGCTTAGAAACGCTGTTAGTCGGGCCCGTGTGGGTAGTGTCGAAGCTATCGGGTCGCGTGGTTGGTACTTGCGTTGATGTGGTATCAGTGTGTTCCAAGCCCGCTGTAAGCGAGCCGGGGTTAGTCCCTGATGAAAGACTGGCCGAACTTGTGGTAGCTTTGTCGGCGCGGGGGGGGGGGGGGAGGGGGGGAGTGTTTTTCCTCACAATGCATGGGCCGGCTGGTGTGGCGGAGCGTCATTAAATACATAGTTTGTCATAATAAAGTTCAGGCCGAGCCCATCAGTTAATGGAAGGGTGTTTCCCAAATGCTGAGGATCGAGGTGTTGGACGTTGGAAGCAGCACCACCAAACTAATTTAGAGCCTGATGGGGTCATTCATATGATTAATTGTTATCACAGAGGACTAGAATGCTTGTTACAGTCATCAGAATTTTCAAACATCTTGAGGTCAGCTGCATTGATTCTCCCTTTAAGCAGGCTTCCACTGCCTTGTTACAGGACCGAATATTTACTTAGGCAAACCTTTCTATGTCTGGAAAGATTTTCACAGATACACACAATGTGGATTAGTGATTCTGTTGGATAGTTACATAAGCGACATGCGGGTTCTGTAGACATCTTCAGCCTACCATGTCTGAAGTCTTTTAACAGAACCAGGCCAAAAACTTTTCACATAAGCTGGTACTTCTGCGGCTTTGAATGAAGCAAAGTATGTAGGCAGTTACAGGGGTTCATAAAGTTTGAGTGCCCAGCTAGCATTTTTCCAGCTTCTCTACATCAGCCAGGACCGATTTCCGCCTGCTTGGTAGTGATATGATGTAACACTGACATGTCTCAAGCAGTTGCAAAAGGCCTCTGTTTGTACTGTGCTTGCACTATGTAGTACAATCAGCTGAGGAATTCAATACCTGACTCATTGGGTGATGTCAAGCTTAATTAGCTTCAAATAGACTAGTGGATGCGCAGCTCTTTAGATTACATTCTGCCCGTAACTTGTTGCTCCGCCAGGCTTCACCCCCAGCCCCATGCTTTATTGTGTAACTGCAGGCTATGAATACAAGTTGTAGGAGACTGAAGAGGGTCTGGGGACTTAGCTATGATGATACTAAGTTTAAATACACATCTACTCTAAAGCCCTACCATAGCCGCTACAGAATGGCCTGTGCCACCTTCTTTTCTGATCAGATTACAGCGGCCCATAACTGTCCTAAAATGCTTTTCTGAATAGTCAGTGAGCTCTCTGAGCCTTGCAGAACTGCTAATGCAGCTCTACTATCTCCGGTTCAATGGGAGGAATTGGCAGTTTTCTTTGTGAGTAAAGTGCAGGATATTCAGCAATCTCTGCTGACAGGAAGAATTTTTTTTCAGACTGATACCACTCCGTTGCTCCCTTCTGTTGATGCTTCGATTTTGGTTAACGCTCCTCCTATCTGCCAAACATTGGACTCGTGGGATTCCTTGGACCTGTCTTTATTTTTTTCTTTGGTACAATCTATAAGATCTGCTTCTCCCAGTGATCCCCTTCCTACTGCCAAGCTTTGTCTTTTAGATCCGGACATCATGCTCCTCAGTTCTTCATTGTAGGAGGGCTCCATTCATCAGGTGTGGAAACACGCCACGGTTATTCGTCTTCTGACAAAACCCAACTTGGATCCTGACAATTGGTCTAATAATAGACTCATTTCCTTGCTCCTATTCAGTCTACAATTACAGAAAAGCATATCGGTAGACAACTCTCTGCTTTTGTGGTGTCTAATTTTTTTGATATGACTCCCAATCATGGTTCAGAACAGGACACAGCACCAAATTCGCTCTCCTGGGTGTCACAAAACACCTCCGTTAGCTCCTAGATCAGGGCGAGGCGGCAGTGTTGATTCTACGCACTACATTCGATACGGTGTTCCATGACATGCTCATAGGGAGATTGACACAATTGGGGATTCAGGAAAAGCCTTTGGCTTGGCTATCCTCTTCCTGAAGGGTGAAACCTTCCAGGTTTTCTCATGCAGCGCAACATCCTTGTCATGCTTTGAGGACAACACCATTGGCCAGTGGCGCTGGGTGATATCCATAACCCAGCTTCCAAAGTCAAGGCTTTCTGATAGACAATAAACTATCCATGAAGCTGCAAGTGGCAAAAGTATCCATAACCTGCTTTGCCCCTTTGAAATGGCTACATAAATTCATCTGGATTCTCCCCATATCTGCCCGGTGACGGGAACGGCCGAGCGGGGTGAGCCCTGCCGGGGACAGCAACACAGAGGGCAGCGGAGTGAAGGGAGAATCGCCTATGCCGGGGCGCTCCTGAAGTTGACATCTGGAGCCTTGCACCACCATATGACATTCACTGCTGCAATTTACCACCGGGGCTCAACGGAGAGCGATCGGAGCGTCCGAGATTGGAGGGGCCTAGTGCAACAGAAAGAGCCGCGGTCTCCAGTAGCGTGCAAGGCAAGGTGAGCCCTGTTGGGGAGGCTACTGCTGGGGGCGGCGGAGAGGAGAGGAAGCCACATACGCCGGAGCGCCCACCAGCCCGGCCCCCTGGCGTCCCGTTGCACATCTGACACGACGTTCGTGGCCTTTCGGGGCTTCACTAGGCGCTGCAGGTGCCATTGTACACGAGGTACCACAGCGAAGGAGCCGATCTGCGTTGGCAGGCCACGTGGGCCAGGCATAGTGTATGTGCGTGTGACTCCACCGGGCGCGCCACTAGACTGTACACGGCATTGTCTGGTGCCTGCCAGAATCCCAGGTGGTGACCGGTACATTGTGGAGGGGGCCGGACACTAATGCTGGTTCACACGGGCGCTGGGCTGAGTACTACCATCGCTGCCCGCTACGGTTGGTGGTTCCACTGCAGGGGAGGGCGACTCCTCACGTCTATGACCCGGAGGCGACTGCGAAGTGGATTGCATAGAACATATCGGAGGTGGGGAGGATACTGCACACTAAGCCTTCCTGTGCGGCGAATGGCTGGGCCCTGCTCCTGGCGTGGCGGACCCCCTGGCTGGATCTAAGAGATACCCGGCGTGGGCCCGGAACGGACAACCAGTGCGACGCTGCGCCCATCCACGCGCGGGATCACGAGCCACTAACAGCTGGAACTAAGGAGCGTGTGGCATCTACGACGATTTGCGGTGGGCTGGAACGGGATCACCCGGGGTGAATAAACACCGCCAACCTGGCAGCGAGAACTATAGGCAGAAACAGGACCAAGATGCCCGAGAGAGGTGCTGGTCTGGTGCTACAATCTACTGGCTCTGAGGACCCGCTGGCCTCCTCGAATGTAGAAATGGTGCCTCCAACGGGCAGGGACTCCCAAGAGGCTAAGCTGGACCTCATCCTGAATGAGATCAGGGCTTCCAGAGAGGCGCTCGAAACACGAATGGATAACATGGCAACTGGTATGTCGCTACTGCGTGCTGATCATAACAAGCTTGCGTAGAGGGTCACGGAACACAAGCTAGCACTAGATGACCTAATACCACAACAGACCGAGCACTCCACAAAAATGGAAAACATGGAGAAACAGCTGAAGCTAATTTGAGCAGTAGGATGGGGGCTGGCTGACATTTGGAGGCGTATGCACCCACTGGATAAAGAGTATACCTTTTTTTCCCCTCCCCATAACTTACACACAAGAATTGACCATATGTTTTGCACCACAACACTGCTGGATGTGGTGACCACGTCGGAGCACATGGGTAAGACCTTCTCAGACCACAATTCAGTGGAGGTCACGGTACAGTGGGGCAGAATGCCCACGCCTATACCAACATGGCGCATGTCTCCGGACTTGCTTGAGGATACTGTCTTTAAGGCAACCCTCGCAGACGCAATCAAACAATATTTCCGTATAAATACTGACATGGCTAGCACGCGACAAATTGAATGGGATGCCTCTAAGGTATCCATCAGGGGGGAGGCAATGAACATAAGAACGGGCATGAGGCGCATGGTAATGGAGACACTTAGTGAGGTAGAGGGCCGACTGGCCATGTTGGAGAGTAGTGGCGGGTACGAATCTGCCCTTTACACCGTTACAGGAGGCCCACATGCAACACGCCGAGCTGTTAGAGGAACTACGCGTCCTGGATTACAAAGAATACACTTGCAAACAACATGCACACGCAGAGAAATCAGGGCCCCTATTGGCTCGATTGATAAGAGACGCCCCTGCTCCCACTCCCATATTAGAGGTTGAGGATCAGACTGGGAAGCTAGCCACGACACAATTTGATATAAACACTGCCTTTCGAGACTACTATGGAGCATTGTATGGACCACACCGACGTATGTCGGAAGACGCGTTCGAGGAGTTCATGACTGGGCTTGATATGCCGCGCCTGGAGGGGGCTCAGAGTGAGGGACTAGCACGACCCATCACGGTCGCAGAGATACGACAGGCTATACGAGCTCTCCCGAGGAATAAGACCCCTGGCACCGATGGTCTGCCAGCGTAGTTTTATGGGGCGTATATAGACCTGTTGGCTCCACGTCTGTACGTGGTGCTCAACGAAGCGAAGAAAGCACAAGGACTGCCACAAACCTCACTACAGGCCCTAATTGTTTCACTGCCTAAACCGGGTAGGGATAGTCTACACCCGGCTAACTATAGGCCTCTGTCCTTGCTAAATACCGATCACAAGATCCTGAGCAAGGTCTTAGCGACGAGACTAGCTCAGTATATTCCGGGATTAGTCCACCCAGACCAATGTGGTTTTGTGCCTGGCAGGAGCACAACGATGAACCTGAGGAGGCTCAGCAACTTATGCTCCATGACCGTTCGCCCACTGCAGCTGAGGGCTGCATCTCCCTGGATTTACTTCAGGCATTCGACTCACTCCGGTGGGATTATATGTTTGCGGCGCTTGAGAGGTTTGGGATCCCAGCTGATTTCGTTGCTTGGGTCCGATTATTATACACTCGCCCTACGGCTCGGGTCCGCACAAACAGATGTATATCACCACAACTGGCCATAACAAGGGGAACCAGGCAAGGCTGCCCGCTATCCCCCTTATTGTTCATACTTGCGCTAGAACCGTTGTTGTGCAAACTCCGACAAACAGCGCAGCACAGAGGAATCAGGAGAGGCGGAACGACCCATGTGGTATCGGCATACGCGGATGATATTAACCTTTACTTGAGAGACCTACAGGGTGACCTAGATCCCATCCCGGGTATTTTTGAGGCCTTTAGCGCACTTTCGGGCCTTACGATCAGTGAGTCTAAGTCGTACAGGTACTGTTTCACTGCTCTTGGGGCGCGTGACCCCTTGCCTTTTCCCCCCTATAATTTTGAGATGGCCGAGACTACCTTCCGTTATCTAGGGATACAGATTTATAGAGAAGCGTAAGACATGCTTGACGGCAACCTGGGCAGAGCTGTAACAGCGCTGAAAGCGCAGGCGCAATTTTGGACCACGTTACCTTTGTCGGTGGCGGGCAGGGTGGCCATCTCGAAGATGGTAGTACTCCCCAGGCTCCTTTACTATTTCACTAATTTACCCTTCTTGGCGCCAGCTGTTATATTTCGGACCCTGAACACAATGTTGACGGAGCTGGTGTGGGGGCAGGGTAGACGCCGTATTAGCCTAGCCAAGCTGCAGCTACCTACAGCGGAAGGCGGTATGGGAGTCCCGGATCTATTGGCGTATTATTATGCATGTCAGCTGCAGTGGCTGGCTTATTGGATTGCGGGTCACAACCTGCATGAAATAGATATGACTGAAACTGACAGGGAGAACGGTGCCATACATACTCTGTTGCTCCCAAAAGCTGTGATCCCCGAGCAGTCTCCTCCCCTACTCAAGATCGCCATTACCTGCTGGAGAAGGGCTGTACGATACACATCCTCTGCCTCCTGCTATGCTCCAACTATACCATTGCTGGGGATCCCACTGGGTACGAGACTATTATCCACTCGGGAACTCGCAGTATGGGCCGATGCGGGTGTGTCGCAGGTGGGTGACTTTTTCGGTGAGGGTGTTATGATGACCTTTGAAGATTTCCGAAGGGCACATCGTGCCCCTGGGGGATCGTTCCTGCTACATGCGGGGGTGCGCCGATACGTCACACAGACTTGGTCGCCAGAAGGTGATGAACCGGGTATTAACACATTACTCACGATGCAGTACCTGATGGGATCGGGTAGTCATTTAACGAAGTGGATCACGAATGGTATACGAGCTGGGAGAGCGATTTCGCTACAGCCGCTGAGAGAAACATGGGAAAGGGACGTGGGACAGGAGATTCGGGAGAAGGAATGGGAACGTATCCTTAAATTCCCCAAGAAAGTATCGCGGAACCCAAAATTTAAGTTCATACAACTCATGATCCTACACCGTGCATACCTCACACCACACCGACTACATGTAATGTTCCCAGACACACCTGACTCATGCCCCCGGTGTGGCTTAGAAGATGCGAGGCTAGTACACATGTTGTGGGATTACCCGAAACTAGGATATTACTGGAAGACGATACACAATGCCCTGTGCAGGATAGCCCCTAATAGGCCATATGACACCATAGTATTTAGCTTACTGGGCCTAGGGCCTACGGAAAGGAAGAAAAGTGTAGCCACACGGTTCGTCGACCTTGCAATACTGCTCGCTAAGCGCACTATCACCATGAGGTGGAAGTCGAGTAGGCCACCTGACACTGATGTATGGACGACGGAAGTGGTGAGATGGGGTAAGGCAGAAGGGTTGGCACTACAGCTAGAGGAGCGTAAAGGCCTGAGAAAGACCCCTATATCGTTAGAATGGAATGCCCTGATGTTGTCCTTTGAAATTTACTGGTGGGGAGGAGGCGTCTGAGACATTGTCTGTGGCCAACTGAGATGTGCTGATTGTTACGAGACGATACATGTTCAGACTCCCCGAGCACACAGCCGTTCCGGATGGAATAGCCCAAGTGTTGGCGTGGCTGCACTATACATAGAGGTAGACGAGATATATTTGGAATGTGCTTTGTATGTTCCCGGAAGGTGTCACGACAACGATCCGGCCTACATAAAAGACAGTCACGAGAAGTACCGCCATGTAGATATAACAAATGATATGACTATATACGAGTACCTGGGGAGGGAATAGGGTGGGGGGAGTTGGGTGGGATGAGTTGGGACTGCAACAAAAAGGGAAAAAAAACAAAATGTTACATAAGCATGTACAGTACTGTAAACATTTCATTACATCACAACCTATATGGCCTGATTGTACTGTATAATACTATGCAATTATATCCTGCAAATAAAAAGTTTTTAAAAAAAACAAAAAACAATGGATCCATTTCAGATTTTAAGATTCTAAGGGCCCGATGTAGGTAATTCCTATTTACCTACTCTTAAATACCGAATCATACTGATTCGGTATTTAAGAATAGGTAAATAGGAAGGGGGGAGATGTAGGTAATTCTTATTTTAGAATTACCGAATCTGTATTTCCTACTGATTCCTATGGGCCTTGAAGCCCATAGGAATCAATGGGAAATACCGATTCGGTATTAACCGAATCGGTAAATACCGAATTCTGCAAGGGTGAACGGGGTGTCACTTTAACACCCTGTAGCACCCCAATTCCAGGCTTGTGTGCCATGTGGCACACATACATGCCCTAAGGGCATGTCTGTGTGTCACATGGCACAGGTGTACATGCACAGATGTGCATGTACACCTGAATTCGGTATTTTACCACCCAATTGTATTGGGTGATAAAATACCGAATTCTGAAGGCCTGTAGCACTGTAAACAGTGCTGCCTACATGTGGGATTTACCGAATCTGTAAAATTACCGATTCGGTATTTTACAGAATTGGTAAATTTACCGATTCTGTAAAATAATGGCCCCTACATCTCAATCACCAAATACCGGTCGGTAACGGCCGAATTCGGCCGTTACCGACCGATATTTGGTGACCTACATCGGGCCCTAAGTGTGGCAGAGTACTCCCTAATACCCAGGTTCCTACATAATTGTAAAATCCATTATTTCCTGGCCTGCTTATAGGCCGGGCAGAAAAAGACCTTGTGAGCTTAGGTTTCTTCCCTCACATGGCAGCCAGGGCAAAGGTAGCAGGACCCCTCAGTCCACTTGTTAGTTGTTGCAAATAATGGGAGAGTGCCATATCTGAATTGGAGGAAAAGCTTCCTTGTCAACGGTGGATGTGTTTCGTCCAAAACCGGTTAAAAGCAGTAGGAAGATTTATGGTTCAAAAACGCCCAGGTCACGCTTGTAGTAACACACACTTGACTTACAAGCCGCAGATAGTAATCTTTCAGTTGTTTAGATAGAGTTTTCTTCGGGGTAATTACGCATGCTTTCTCAAGAGTTACCCAAAGATCCTCTCTACCAATTGCCTTAAAGGAATCTCTTACAAAAGACAACCATGGTATTTTTCCCACAGCTCCTGGCAGCTGTAGAAAGGACCTGAGCTCCTCCCTGTAGTGGCCTAACTCCGATGTACTCCAGAGCCGGCGCCAGTACAGCAGAGGTCGACTCGAAATAAGGTCCGCCACAGGGAGGACACCCAGGTCCATTCTTAGTGGGACCAGTGGGGTGTTAGTTGGCAAGACCGTAATGCATCTGAGGAATTTTAGTGTGTTGGTTTTACTGTGGCCCCAAAGTTCCGCCCCTTACAAGGCCGCTGAGCGAGCTTGAACTTTGTAGATCTCCAACTGGGGACAAATTGCTTTTAGTGAACAACCATTATGAACTTTACTCAGCCCACCTATTGTCTGAATGAGCCTTCGATTCGCCTTCTCGATTTGGGGAGCCCAGGTCATTTTATCATTCAGGGCCAATCCCAAATATTCAAAGACGTTGACTCGTTCCAGCGGAATATCATCCATAACTGGATGGGGGTAGGAAGAGGATTTGGCGCCAAACACCATATATTTTGTTTTACTGATGTTTACTTGGAGTTTCCTCTTTTTGCAGAAGCCAGTGAATTCCCTTAGTATTCTCTGCATCCCCATGGGTGACTTTGAAAGGAGCAGGGTGCCATCCGCAAACATCAGTGCAGGAAATTTGCGGGAACCTATTTTTGGGGAATCAAGATCTTTTGCCTGCAGAAGATCTTCCACTAGACCATTGAGGAAAAGTGAGAAAAGGGTTGGCGCCAATACACAGCCCTGGCGGACCCCCTTATCAACCAGGAAGGGGACCGTCAGCTGTGCATCTTTTCCATTCTCACTCTGGCATAAGTGCCCTCATGGAGGCGTTGCAATTGTAAACAAAGATAAGATGGGACCCGATGGTTGCCAGAATATTCCATAACTGGCCTCGATCAACCATATCGAAGGCTGACTTTAAGTCAACAAACGTGAGGTATAGGCTCCCCTGTTCAAGTATTACATGCTTCCAGTGGATCAGCTTTAACCTAAACAATTGATCCACCGTGGACAACTTGGCCCTGAAGCCTGCTTGAAGCGGGGTTAATATGGCCCGGTCTTCAATCCATTCTTGCAGTCTCCCCAACAGTAACCTCCCATATAGTTTCTGCGAAACATCTATTAGGCTAATGGGCCTGTAATTTAATGGTTCCAGTGGGGATCCCTTTTTATAAATTGGGACAATTTAGGCACCTGCCCACGTTACTGGCGCAGGAAGACCGAACTGGATTGCATTGAATAGTGTTAGAAGATAGGGTGCCCAAATTTGGTGCTCACTTTTAAACAGATCACCTGGGATTTTATCAAGTCCTGGGGCTTTGTTGGGTTGCAGTTTGGACAAAGATAATTCCAATTCTCCCAATACAAATAGAGGTGCATCAGATAGGCTTTGGAGGTTAAAATTACAAACTGGAGTGTTATTAGTGTTTGTGTCCAGAGTTGCGGAAGAATACAAATCCTTAAAGTACGAGAACCAGGCACGCTCATCTATGTTAGGGTCAAGTGTGGTTCTACCTTCCACTTTCCCATGGTGAACAAGATTCCAAAAACTTTTACTATCTTTTTGGTCAAGGGCCATCTTAATTTCTTGCCACCTTACTGCTTCCCATTCATTCTTTGCATTAAGGGTGGTGCGCTTATATGCCTTCCTGGCTTCCCTGATACGCAAATGATCAGAGCCTTTCAGTTCTGTCAAAAGGGTCTGTTTCGCTACCCTGCAAGCTTTCGTGTACCATGAGCTCCTAACGCTACCAGATTTGGGGTTAGTCATGCCACTCTTAAAGAAGAAAGCAGCCAAAACCTCAGTGAGTCTTTGGTGGAGCATTTCGAGTTCGCTATCAAAATCGGGGAATGTTGATTTACCAGCCACAACACTAGCTCTCTCTAATACTGGGATAATACTTGCATATAATTTAGGCAGTGATTCCTCAGATTCTATTAGCCTATTCCATCTTATCCGCCTCCTGCCTCTACAAGCACCAAGTTATTTTGAAACACCTCTTCGCTGTTTCCATTAGTGCCAGGCCACTGGGGGTCCCAGGTCATGACTATAGGGTTATGGTCGCTCTCACATCTGTCTCCTACGGCAAAATCTACCACGTTCTGCCATAGTTCCATACTAATCATGATATAGTCAATGACTGAGGACTGTCCAGGCCTCTTAAAGGTCGAGCGACCAGGGTTATCACTAGGGAAACGGCCGTTACAGGCCCTCAGTGAAAAGTTCAAGGTCAGAGATGTTATCTGGAGGGCCAACGGCGTCCATCGGGTGGTAGGATGCATATTGAGGGGGGGATTGCCCAAGTGGAATCCTCTGCGTTAGAGATCGCATTTGTGTCTCCACTTAGTGGCTCAAAGTGGCAATTGAAATCACCATAGATAACAAATTTAAAATTTTCCTCCAGGCCACTTAAAAAATTTGTCAAACTAGTGATTGTTGGCGAAAGTAGACATTTATATTTGCGAGTTTTTGCAGGTTCTTGTGGGTCAGAATAATGCAGGTTATATCTGGGGAATGTGTCTCGATTCGCTTAACCATGCATCCTAGGTGTAGAGCAACCAATATGCAGAGTCCCCCTGACGGTCTCCCCATTGGACCCTTAACAGTCTCCTCGCAATACGCGACAAAACCTGCCCTATATTTTGGTTCTACCGCCCAAGTTTCCTGAAAAACACATATTTCACGAGAGTCAATATATTCCCCTCAATCTGGGTGTTCAAGTTTAGATGCAAGGCCCGCAATATTCCAGGACAATATTCTAAAGCCAACAACAGTTGGCTGAGTTGGTAACCCTCCAAGACCTTCAATCAGTAGGCTTGATATGCCTGTGCGTGCTGGATTTCTATCTATAGTGAGATTCCCAGATTCACTAATTTCAGAAATGGACAGTACTTTGCAGTATTCAGGCAGGATCAGTTGGATTCCAGTGATACAACAGGCAGTTTCTCCACCAATAAATACACTCGGTTTTAGACCAGTTATATCCCCATAATCCCTCCCAGCATTTCCTCGTCTAGGCTGTGATGTCTTATTACTATCTACTTCGGGGGTTACCCTACCTGTCTCTTTACTGCTCCCCTGTAATAAAACATTGGTACTCTTCTTAATTCCCATACTTAGTGTTGGTGCAAAATCAGGGTCGGTCGCATCCAGTCAATCGACTGAATCCAGTGCGCTAAACCTATTATGGAGGGGGAGGGTTGCAGATTGAACACTATTCTCCCCCGTTGGGCAAATAAGTCTTTCTTCAAAATGGGCCCTCCTGCCTTCATTATACTCATAGTTCCCTTGGTTTGAAACGTTGTCTAGCGGTGTGTAGAAATAGCCCAAGTCCCTTGCCTGTGTAGTGGTTCTTGAACTTGCACAAAAACCGCCACAGACATGGGAAGCAGCCCTTGGGTCATTAAAATTGACAACAATACAGTCCCCTGGTATTTCTTTTGCTTCACCCCTACCTAGGCCACTCTTCTGACTAACAGTATCCTAACAGTATCCTACACTGTGCATGGGAGGAGAGCGGTTGATTAATGTTTAACCAGTGTATTGTTTTGTTCTTTAGCTGCTCGTGTGTGTCAGACTGCCCTTCCTTGAGTTCTGGGACACCTGTTAAGACTGTGACGTAGGGAGTACATTCCGGGGGGAGATTTAAGTGTTGGTATACATTTACTACCTTATTGGATCCCCTCCGTCCCCCAGTCAGCAGCGTTGGCGTCGTCAAAGTACCCTCATTGCTAGATGTAATAGATGTAATAGCATTATTGGACAGTGTGGCTAGTGGTGGGCCAGCGCAATTATTTACAGTTGAATTAATGCCTTCAGCCGTCATCCCTCCCCCGTCCCTCAAAACATCTGGGCCCTGACTATCACTCGCTGGATTACTCTTAACATCTTTAGCAACTTTACTTAGCGAAGACTCAAGCTGCCCAAACTTTATCTCAACTGTTCTCAGTCTTGCCAATAGGGGTTCTAAGGAGGATTCTATTAGGGCACCAATTGTTATCCAATAATAGTAGTCAATCTTTGGGGTGCCGTTAGACCTGTCTTCTGGGCCCTTCTCAATTGACCCTGCAGATGGTATTGTTGGGCCCCCAGTTCACGTTCCTCATTTAGGGTTTCATCTGGTTTACTCCGCTTAGCTGACTTTAGGTTCTTCCCTTTCTGGGGGGCTCCTCCTCTCTTTCTTTTCGATATTGCATCCTGCTCATGCTGTTTGGATTTATTGGGTTGGTTGTGCACCAGAGCAGAGCATAGTGCAGTATTGCATGATCCAACTTCCAGTGATACACCCTGGCCAATTGAGGATATACAATCTCTCGCTCCTCAATAGTAATTAGAGGATGCGCCCGATGCAGTCCTCGGCTCGATGGCTGCGTGGCAGGGAACAGGGGTGCTTGGGGAGTGTTTATAGGTGAGGGTGCGGTCGCTATTTCCCCCCAAGGATGATCTTTTAGTGAATGCAGGGTCTAGAGATAATCTGCGTTCAGTAATCGCAATTTTGTGTGCTAAAACAGAGGACCCCCTGGTTAATAAACTGGTCTAAAGTTCCAGCCACATAGCCCAGTCCTGGATTTTTCCTTGTACGGCCCTCACGACTTGCCATGATTCCCCACAGTTCAGGTACTAAAAAGATGTTAAATATGTAATTTAAAATGAAAATGCAGTTTCTTTTTTTTTTTCTTTTTTTTTTTTTTAAACCTTTATTGATAAACATTGACATACAATAGCAATCATACAGCCACATCGGGTCGGCTGGCAACATTCCCAATGATCATAGCAGGATGAATGAATACACAGCCCTTCAGCCGACAACCCTAGGGCCCGGCGGCAATTAAGCAAACATGTCATGTCATACATTTCAGCACAGGAGGAATGAGGTCTTTATTTTATGTTTTTGAAAAACCAACCAACCAAAAAGTAAGAAAATAACTGCAGAGGCTAAACGCAAGGCAGATACATAAGTAATCCTTCTGGGGAGGGAGTACCACATCTACAACTGTTACGTGGTAACAAGTGAAAATGCAGTTTCGAACCAAACAGCACTGTGCCCTTGGTGGCACTCCTATGGAGACGTAGTCCCTCTTTGATATTTATCAAATAACAAAATTTGATAAATCGCTGTCAGTTATGATTCATCAAGTCGTTTATTCAATGAAGTTCAATCCAGATTCAATTCATCAGGATGTAATTCAAATCAAAGTATCCTTTGTTTAATAATGTATCTCTATTATTCATCCGATTTTTAAAGTGCGTCCCAATGGATTTCGGAACATGAGTCCTTCATCAGGAGACTGGTACACAATCTGTGGGTCATCAAATACATTCTAATCAGGAGTGGAAACTCGCCCTCAACACAGTATAAACAGATTAAAATGGTGTGACTCAAAGTTAAAGGTGAAATCCAGAAACCATGGGAAATGAGTGCTCTACGGTTATTGACCTGGAACGTGGGTAATAGCGTGGGGTGCACATTGGTTAACGGTGGTGGATAGTGTGCAGGTCAAAAAGTAAGGGAATGTGCCTCATGCTGGGTTGCTTTCATCGAAAAGTGTGTGCGCAATAAGGTCAAGTGATTCTATAACGCGATAGTGCGGGTAAAAAAATATACAATAGTGTGCGTGAAAAGTAAAGCAAACCGGGTGGCGTCTTAAAGCCGATGTAAAAATCGATGTGATCCACTCTACGACACTTCACTCTACGACACTTTACGCTACACAACTCCACTAGGACACTTTACTCAACGATTCTCTACTCTTCACCATTGTACACCACTCGTGACACTTCACTGTATGCCCCTCCACTCTATGCCTCTTTCATGCTGCTCATCTCTATGCCGCTCCACTCTATGCCGCTCCACTCTATGCCGCTCCACTCTATGCCGCTCCACTCTATGCCGCTCCTCACTATGCCACACCTCACTATGCCACTCCTCACTATGCCACTCCTCTCTGCCACTCCACAACTCTACTCCAGTCTACTCTCTTCCACTCTACTTCACTTTGTCACTCGACTCTGTCACTCCACTCTATGCCCCTCCACTCCAAGTCCCTCAGTATACGATCCCCTACTCAACACTACAACCCTCCACCCCATCCTACGACCCTCCACACCACACTATGACCCTTCACCTCAAGACTCTACACCCTAGGACACTATGCAATTCCCTCTTCACCACTCCACTTTATAACACACTACTCCACATTATGCCAGTCTGCGAAACTCTACTCCACTGTATGACACTCTACTAAATTCCCTCTATGCCACACCACTTTATTCCACTCCACAACACTCCACTCTACAACACCCTACTCCACAACACTCCACTTGACTGTACTCCACGCCATGCCACTACTCCACACCATGCCACTACTCCACGCCATGCCACTACTCCACGCTCTGACATTCTACTCCGCTCTGGCATTCTACTCCGCTCTGGCATTCTACTCCGCTCTGACATTCTACTCCGCTCCTCTGACATTCTACTCCGCTCTGACATTCTACTCCGCTCTGACATTCTACTCCGCTCCTCTGACATTCTACTCCGCCTTGTGTCATTCTACTCCGCGTCGTTCTACTCCCCTCTGTGTCATTCTACTCCCCTCTGTGTCGTTCTACTCCCCTCTGTGTCGTTCTACTCCCCTCTGTGTCGTTCTACTCCCCTCTGTGTCGTTCTATTCCGCTCTGTGTCGTTCTACTCCCCTCTGTGTCGTTCTACTCCCCTCTGTGTCGTTTTACTCCCCTCTGTGTCATTCTACTCCCATCCGTGTCATTCCACTCCACTCTTACATTCCATGCCACTCTGACATTCCATGCAACTCTGACATTCCATGCAACTCTGACATTCCATGCCACTCTGACATTCCATGCCACTCTGACATTCTATGCCACCTCTATGACATTCTATGTCCGTCTACGACATGCTGCGCCACTCAACAACATTCTCAACGACACAACGCTCTACTCCACACCACTCTATGCGACTCCTCTCTACACCACTCCACTCTATGCCACTTAATTTTATGACACTACACTCTATGCCACTCCACTCTATGCCACTCTGTCCTTCCAATCTACACTCCTCCATGCCCCTTCACTCTACGCCTCTCAAGGCCACTACTTGCCTCGCCACTCTAGGCCACTCTGCTATGCCTCTCTACTCTACAGCTCGGTGCAATTTCCTCAACACCACTCTACTGCACTCCACTCTACGACCTTCAACTTCATGCAATTCCCTCTACACCACTTTATTCCTCTCTGTGCAAATCCCTCTATGTAACGCTATTCAATTCCCTCTACGCCACTCCTCTCCATGCAGTTCCCTATGCGCCACTCCTGCCACCCTACTCCACGAAATTTCACTCTACGACCCTCCGCTCAATGACGACCCCCGCTCAATGACGACCCCCTGCTCTATGACTCTCAGCTCTATGACCCTTCACGCCACTCGACGCAATTCCCTCTACGCCACTTTACTTCACTCAACCCCACTCCACCCCACCCCACTCCAGCCCACTCCACAACACACTACTCTGTCTACTCTCCTCTCTTTGGCGCTCCTCTATGCGGCGCTCCTGTATACCGCGCTCCACTCTGACGCGACACTCTGCCACTCCACCCAATTTCCTCTACTCCTCTGTACACCCCTCCACTGTACACCCCTGTCACTTCATTCTGTAACACTCTAAACACTACACTCTGATCCCCTCCTCTCAGCTTCACTTTACTCCGGTCTGTCACTCCATATCACTCCACTTTACACCATGCCACTTTACCCCACTCTACTCTACACCACAACACTCTACTCCAGTACACTCCACTCAAATATATAACACTCCAAAACACACCACTCTGTGCCCCTCCACGTCACTCTGCGCCCCTCCACGTCACTCTGCACCCCCTCCACGTCACTCTGCGCCCCCTCCACGTCACTCTGCGCCCCCTCCACGTCACTCTGCGCCCCCTCCACGTCACTCTGCGCCCCCTCCACGTCACTCTGCGCCCCCTCCACGTCACTCTGCGCCCCCTCCACGTCACTCTGCGCCCCCTCCACGTCACTCTGCGCCCCCTCCACGTCACTCTGCGCCCCCTCCACGTCACTCTGCGCCCCCTCCACGTCACTCTGCGCCCCCTCCACGTCACTCTGCGCCCCCTCCACGTCACTCTGCGCCCCTCCACGTCACTCTGCGCCCCCTCCACGTCACTCTGCGCCCCCTCCACGTCACTCTGCGCCCCTCCACGTCACTCTGCGCTCCTCCACGTCACTCTGCGCCCCTCCACGTCACTCTGCGCCCCTCCACGTCACTCTGCGCCCCTCCACGTCACTCTGCGCCCCTCCACGTCACTCTGCGCCCCTCCACGTCACTCTGCGCCTCTCCACGTCACTCTGCGCCCCTCCACGTCACTCTGCGCCCCTCCATCCCCTCCACGTCACTCTGCGCCCCTCCACGTCACTCTGCGCCCCTCCACGTCACTCTGCGCCCCTCCACGTCACTCTGCGCCCCTCCACGTCACTCTGCGCCCCTCCACGTCACCCTGCGCCCCTCCACGTCACCCTGCGCCCCTCCACGTCACCCTGCGCCCCTCCACGTCACCCTGCGCCGTTCCACGTCACCCTGCGCCGTTCCACTTCACCCTGCGCCGTTCCACTTCACCCTGCGCCCCTCCACGTCACCCTGCGCCGTTCCACGTCACCCTGCGCCGTTCCACTTCACCCTGCGCCGTTCCACTTCACCCTGCGCCGTTCCACTTCACTCTGCGCCGTTCCACTTCACTCTGCGCTGTTCCACTCTCTGCCGCTCCAATCTACACCCATCCACTCCACTCTATGCCCCTCTTCTCCCCTTCACTCCATTCTGTGCCCCTCCACTTTCCACCCCACGCCTCTCCATTCCACTTCACGCATCTCTACTCTACGTCTCTCCACTCCACGCTATACCCCTCCATTCTACACCATGCGTCTCCGCGCCCCTCCGCTCCACTCTATGCCAATGTACTCCACTCTAGGCCCCTCTACATCCCTCCACTCTGGGACACACCACGTTACTCCACTCTAGGCCACACCACGTCACTCCACTCTAGGCCACACCACGTCACTCCACTCTAGGCCACACCACGTCACTCCACATTAGGCCACACCACGTCACTCCACTCTAGGCCAGCCCACGTCATTCCACTCTAGGCCACAACACTCCACTCTCCGACACGACAATCTACAACACGACACTCTGCGACATGACACTCTACGACACTACACTCTACGAAACGACACCCTAGGACATTGGTTTTTAGCCATGCGGAACAGCAGCCACTCTGATCTACAACATGGATAAAGCAAATTGGCAAATCCAGTAGCGCCCCTCCACTTCACTCTGTTTGCCTCCACTTCCCTCTGCACCCCTTCACTTCCCTCTGTGCCCATCCACTCCTCTCTGCGGCCCTCCACCCACTCCCCACTGCGGCCCTCCACCCACTTCCCTCTTAGCCTCTCCACTTCCCTCTGCACCCCTCCACTTCCGTCTGCGCCCCTCCACTTCACTCTGCACCACTTCACTTCACTCTGCTCCACTCCGTGCCACTTCACTCCACTCTGTGATACTCCAATCTACACCCAGCCACTCCTCTCTATGCCCCTCCGCTCCCCTTCACTCCATTCTACACCTCTCTACTTTCCACTACACTTTCCACCCCACTCCACTCAACTCCTCTCCACTCCACTCCTCCCCATTCCACGCCTCTCCACTCTCCACGCCTCTTCACTCTATGCCCATCCATTCAACACCATGCCTCTCTGCATCCCTCCACTCTGCGCTCCTCCACTCCATGCCAATGGACAAAGATATGGCATTGATTGGTCTCTACCATGATATCAAATAACCGTATGTAATGTGGCTAGACAGTAGTGTACCTTCTAAGATTTGTAACCTTCAGTATTTTTTTCTTTTTTGTATAGCACATTAGGACCGTTGGTCTTCCACCAACTCTCACGCTGTATGAGTGAAATTTCTTATTGTAGCTAGTTTTGTACATATCGTGCTGTCTGAATTGGTATTGTGGCAGGGTAGTATGTGCTTCTTAGTACAGTAGTAGACATTAATACTGTACAAATACCATCCTCCTTAACTTACATACATCAGATAGCTCAGATAATGATGACAAATGAACACACTCCTGCAGGGCATTCATTAAGGCTTTTTGGATATTAGCACTAGGTTGCTTTTTCTGCAAGAAACTTATAGATCAAAGTGGGTAAGCCTAACAGGGGTTATTGTTGTCTTTGGTGTTATTTGCCAGTTGTGCAGTTAAATCTGATAGAGACTACTAGCCGCAGGTTCCTTAACATAGAATTATCCCCAGGCGTGAGACTGGATTCGGCAAACTTTTCTGCCACAGCATCCCTGCGAGCCGGGGGGACGGCACCACGTGACTCTGCCCTGACGTCGTCCGCGAGGATACATAAGTCCTACCCTGACGTGCCTACGTTAGTTTTTTCTCTTTTCTGCGTGCAACGCGGATCCGGATTGTGTCCTGGCCTGTTTTCAGGCCTTCTATCCCTTTTCATGTTTGGCGTTCAGTGGAACAGTATTCGATTGCCTTTGGGCTTCAAGACGTGTACCTCTTGTGCATGTCCCATGTTGGCGACGGACCCTCAACCGATTTGCATGTGGTGCCTGGGTGAGCACCACGACTCATGGAGCTGCAACGCTTTCCAGCACCTTAAGCCTAAATCACGGCGAGAGCGCCGGATGAAGTTGCTGTCGGCGCGCTTGTCCAGGTCATTGTCGTCCCAGCGTCCGTCTCCTACCTCGGAGGCGAGGAGCCTCTGGTTTCGTCTGCAGAATCGTCTTTCGCTGCAGCCCTTTGGGTGTGGTTCACCGGCTGGTAGGTCCTTCAGTGTGTGTCTGAGGCCCTGTCCTCCTTCCGCGGTGGGTGCCGTCTCCCCCCGGGACGTGCGTCCCCGCCTATAGCCTCCCTACCCGCCGTTTCCAGGCGCGGCGGTGACTAGAGGCCAAATGACAGCGGCTCTGCAGGCTTCTTTGGCCCTTCCTCCACCTCCTGAGATGTCAACAGATCCCTTGCTTTGCGCTGGGACTTCCGCGGAGTCGCCGGCGGCTCTGGTGCCAAAGGTTTCGGCTCCAGGTCATCGGAGAGTGGCATTGTCAGGGTGTAGTCCTTCGGGGCTCCCCTCTTAGGCACCTAGCGTCCCTGCCTCGTCACAAATCCCAACGGGGCTCCCTGTGGCTTCGCAGGTGACCGCCAGTCCTCCGTGCTTGCCCCCAAACCCCCCTCAGTCCTCTGAGCAGGCGGCTGCCTCACCAGAGGTCGAGCCGGCGCCGTTTCGGCACCAGGAGCCTTCCTCCCCGGCTCCAGTGGAGTCGAGGGTGGAGACCGGGGGCGCCTTCCTGAGTCCCTCTCGGTCCTCTGCGCGGGCGGCTGCCCCATCCGAGGCCAACTTGGCTCCTTTTCGGCGTCGCACCTTCACCGGTCCGTCATCGGCCTCGCCCCATTCTCCTGGAGAGCACGTGGTGGAAGGAGTCAGCCTGGCGCCATAGAGGCCCATTCCGGCGCCGGTCGACGCTGATCAGGCGCCGTTGGCAGATTCCACAGAGCTGCACGGCGCCGGATCCTGGTCCTGGTCCTGGATTCGTCCCCTGAGGTCCCTTCGTCTCCTGAGGTCCGTCATCTGTTGGTGTGTTCCTCCCCAGAGACAGGGCTCCGTGTAGTTGCCTTTTCACCGGCATCTTCCAGGGAAGGCTCTTTGCAGTCCCCTCAGCCAAAATCCTCGAACCCTTCTTTCCGTGGCTCGCGGCAGGCTTCTTCACCGGCCTCTCCACTCTCCCCTGGGCCCCTCAGTTCCCCATTCCTCTGTGGATCCTCCTCTATGCCAAGGCTGGCCACTTCCCCCTGGACTTGGGGATGGGCGGCTCAGTCTGCAACCGTCACCCACGGAAGAATTGCTTTCACCTCCGCTGCGCCCTACTGAGGCCAGTGTTACCTTTGTTCGGGCTATTTCCACGGCTGCTGGTATTCTGAGGATGGGTGAACCTGTCACTCCATTTCCTACAGACAACCTCTTGGAGATTCTCCACCAGGGCTCTGGTGGATGGGAGTTGTTCTTTCCTTTCGAGGCGTCACTCCATAATTCTCTTATGGGGGCTTGGGAGCGACCTGCCACGGGGGATCCAGTGCCTCAGGCACTACTGCATCGCCAACATCCGGGTTCGCACGACCCGGTCTATCTTTCTTTCCACCCTTCTACTCAAGGCGCTCTACTGTGAAATGCCTTTCCGTGTTTGCCTGTGGTGTTGTTCCCTTCGTGTCTGGAGGCCAAGTGGTTAGATTCATGGGGACGTAATGTCTTTGCTTCTTCCAGTGCTGCTTTGTGGGCGCTTAACACTTTGTGTGTGCTGACCAGGGCTACTTCTAGCCTTTGCGATTCTGTGGAGTTCCTTCTTTCTCATGTCTCTCATGAGGGTGCCTGTGCTGATCTGCGGAGCCATGTGTTGGATGGTAGGGAGTTGGCAGCGGTTATTCTTCGTGCGGCCTTGGATGTTGCCGATGCTCTTGGCCCTGCTATGGCCACTTCTGTGGCTCTCTGTTGCCATGCTTGGCTACGTGATGCTGTTTTTCCAGAAAATATTAGATAGCATCTGGTTGACCTGCCTTTTAACGGGGTCCTGCTGTTTAATACTCATGCAGACTCCGCCATCCAGCGTCTTCTTGCGGGGCTCCGTCCTCCTCCTCCTTCTCCTTAGTTAGTTGGTTTGCTGATTCTCTGGGTCTTGGTGGTAGGCATTAGCCCACTTGTCCTGGTATTTGGTTTTTGGAGTGACAGTTACACTTTCTGTGAGGGTCACTGTGCCCTCGGGGTCCTTTGGTTGTACCTTTTGGCTGATTACTAAGCCTTCTGTGGTTTCTGCCGCAGGTTTATAATTTGTTCTCTGATGCTGGATTGTCTTCCCTAAGAGTTGTTTCCATGCTTTCTTTGGGACGTGTCCTGTCCTGTGTGGGGTAGCTTTTCTATAGCCCTGTCTTATGCTGGGAGGGTATGGACTCCCCTTTGCGGATCCCTTACCTTTCCTGTTGTTTTTATATTACGCTGTTGCGGCCCTTGGTCCTTACTGGAGCCTGGCCATCTATGGCGTCATGCTGCTGGGTTTTGCCCTTTGTCTGCCGTTTGGCCTGTTTCTCTGTCTGGTGTTTATGAAGAGAAATTTTCTTGTGTTGACGGCCTGGTGCGTCCTACTTGTCTCTCCTCTTCTATTCTTACTGATCACACTTCTTTGTGGTTCGATTCTGTCCGGAGCGGTAACCTTTTAGGGGTCATTCGGGATTTTTCTGACCTTGCCCATGCTCTGATCCCGACGTGGTGTGAGCGTTTAATTTGTGGCGCTTGCCAGCGGCTGGCTGCACCCGCCTGCTCTTCTGTTCTGTGGCCGCGGGCCTTTGCATGCGCTCAGGTGACCCTGCTTCTTGTTCTGCCGGAATCTTGTGAGGTCACCTTCTTCTCCTGCCTGCCTTTATTGCTGAGGCTCCTTTCTGTCTTGTCTGTTGACTTCCAGCTGTGATAGGCTCGGCTGCCCTCTTCACTGGGTGTGTTTCCCTGTGGAGGGCTTTGCCTGCGTTTCTGCCTCTTCTCCTTGGAGTCTGTGGTTGGCTCTTCTTCCTCTGTCCTTCTCTGGTGGGGTTCCTTGGTTGGGCTTGAGGTGCACTGGCCTCCTTTTGCCTTGTTCTTGCTTCCTCCTGCTGATGAAGATTGTGCCGCCTCTTTTCGAAGTCATCACGCACCCCCCTCTGGGTCCAGTGTTCTTTAGTGGTGACGAGGTTCTCTTCTGCCTGGGGGGACTGGGCTATTCTACCTGTCCCTGTGACTCATCCCCTATTTGGGCCCTGTGTCGTCCAGGCTGGAGAGGTCCTTTAGCAGACCCTCCTTCCTCTTGGGTATGGCTAGGGTATCTATTCTATGTTAAGGAATCTACGGCTAGTAGTCTCTATCAGATGTACGAGTTACTTACCTTCGGTAACGATGTATCCAGTAGAGACGATTCTAGCCGCAGATTCCTTCACGACCCGCCCTGCCTTCCCATTCTGCGAGGACCCTTCTTTGGTCTCGTGCATTCGCCTGCCTCCGGGTGGTTGTTTTCTGCGAGTGCTTTTTCTTACTCCCTCCCTAGGGGGATGCTAGTCTTGTTATTGGCTCCATTTCTTCCTTCTAGTGCTTGGTTGATGATTTTGTGGGTGCCTCAGCACCCCTGTACCCTGGTTTCCAGTGTGGGGTCTGCTTATGCTCTTCTTCCTCTCGTTGTTTGCACTTCTGGCCCCTTTGCAGTTCTGAAGGTTGATGTCACTTGGCCGAGTTGCGACCCTTAGCTCTTGTGATGTCTCTCCCTGTTGATGTTGTCTGAGGGTGAATTGTCATTCCTCTTCCGTACTGGCCTTGATGCCATTCTCCGTTCTGGGCTGTGTTTGCAGACTTCTTCATTTGCTGTGCAATTTTTTACATGCTTCCTGCCCCCTGGGAGACTGTCACTTTGTTTGCAGTCTTGCTTGCAGTAGCTGTGCTCTGTTCTTTCCTTTCATGACTTCTGGTGCCATAGTGTCTGGCACTATTCTAAATGGTACAGTTCCACACCATTAGTTTCTTCCCTTTCTGTTAGCTAATTTATTTTTTTCGCACACTGTTCCCATATTCTCACAGTTTTTGTTGTGATGGCTCCACGTTGTGGTGCGAAAAAAAGTTCTCCGAAGAAAACTGACGTAGGCATGCCGGGGTGGGACTTATGTATCCTTGCTGACGTCACGTGGTGCCGTCCCCCCGGCGCGCAGCTATGCTGTGGCAGAAAAGTTTTCTGGATCCAGTCTCACACCTGGGGATAATTAAACGTTAAGGAATCTGCGGCTAGAATCGTCTCTACCAGATACATCGTTACCGAAGGTAAGTAATTCGTACTTCAACGCATCAAAGCACTACTAGAAATGTCATCCTCTTTTGTCTATCTTCCTTGTGGAGTCTTTCACTTTCTGCATCAGCACAGTGCACAAATGTATTATACTATTTAGTAACTTATGTTACTGTATGAGATCACAAATGCTTTACACACTGCCTCTGAGATAAACCTGTCTGCTCTTGCCAAGCTACCAAGGGGGTGAGAAGGAGTTATTTAGGAGTGTTATGTTCTTATCCTGACTAGAGGTAAGGGTCCCTATTTGTCACAATTACCTACCTGTGCCAACTAGAGACCCCCAAATCTAACATTGTTGGTCAGTTGTGAGTATTCTGGACATGCATTTGTGACTCATGTATAGTGATTGGTGAACACTACTTAGTGAGTGCAGATCAAAACGCAACCACATACTTTTTGGTATATTCCTTTTTGGGATTTTCTATTTTTGAAAGATGCCAAATTGAATCACCATGGAGAAAGCAGCATTTATAGCCTCTGTTGATCTGGAATGGGAAGAGGGGAGACTAGAATGCTACACCTTAAAACAGCTCAAGCATTTCTGCAGAAGATTCAACATTTCTACCACTGGTATCTCCAGGAAGGAGGACCTATAAAGGGTGCTGAGGGCCTGGCATGAAGCAAGGAGTACCCCTGAGGAAGGGGCTGAGAATGCAGATGAGCAGCTGCAAGGGCTATTGGGTCCAGGGGGGAAGAAAGTAGTCTCCCCAGCAGGTAGCAGTGTTTCTGCCGGAGGACTGTCTCCAGAAGAGCTGGAGGACAGGAAAGAGAGCAGGATGCATGAAATGGAGCTGACCAAGCTCAAGTTAAGTGGGCAGTTGGAATTTGAAATGCAAACTAGAAAGTTAGCCATAGAGGAAAGGAGAATGCAGTTTGAACATGAAATGGGTTTGAGGGAGTTGAAATTGAAGGCCAAGAGCTTAGAGATTACTCCCTCTGGTGGCAGCACACCGTCAGTGCCTGTGGAAGCTAGAGTGTATATTCCCAAAGATGCGGTGAAAGAGTTTTATATAAATGATGATATTGGGCAGTGGTTCAGAGCCTATGAGGTAGCCATGTCTTCCCACCGGGTCCCTGAGAGAGATTGGGGAGCGGGGTTGTGGGGAAGGTTCCTTAGTGAGGGGCGGGACACACTGTTAGACTTGCCTTCTGAAGTCCACAATTCATACAGCCACATGAAGGAAGCTTTAATGTCTAGGTATGGTTTGACCCCTGAACTCTAGAGGCAGAGGTTCAGGTGTTGTAAGAAGATCGAGAACAGTACCTGGGTTGAATGTCACTTTCTTTTGCAGAGCACTAGATGGTTGGGTAAAGGGCAGCAAAGTTGTTGATTTTCATGGTCTCTTTGATTTGATTGCATGGGAGCACTTGTCTAATAATTGTTTTCCTGAGCTGCACCAGCACCTGATTGATAGCAATCTGACTAACCCTCAATCAATCAATCAATCAAAGACATTTGTAGAGCGCACTACTTACCCGGAGGGTCTCAAGGCGCTTGGGGGGGGGGGGGGGGGGGGTGCTGCTACTGCTCTAACAGCCAGGTCTTGAGCTTCTTCCTGAAGGAGAGGTGGTCTTGGGTCAGGCGCAGGTCGGTCGGGAGGGAGTTCCAGGTCTTGGCGGCCAGGTAGGAGAAGGACCTTCCTCCTGTTGTCGCTCTTCGGATGCGGGGGACGGCGGCGAGGGCGTGGTTGGTCGATCGGAGGTGGCGTTTGGGAGCGTAGAAGTTGAGGCGGTTGTTGAGGTAGCTCGGGCCTTTGTCGTGTAGGGTTTTGTGTGCGTGGGTGAGGAGACGGAAGGTGATTCTCTTGTTGACGGGGAGCCAGTGCAGGTCTCTTAGATGTCCGGAGATGTGGCTGCGTCGGGGGATGTCGAGGATGAGTCTGGCTGAGGCGTTCTGGATCCGCTGGAGTCTCTTCTGGAGCTTGGCGGTGGTTCCGGTGTAGAGGCCTAGGAAGCTTGCTGAAGAGGCGGACTGCTGGGCGAGCACCCGGGTCCAAAGCTGTCATATGGGAGACTCCGCCAAAGGTGGGCAGGGTCCCCAGCAAAAGAGTGGGGGTCGCCAGGGTAAACAGACGGAGTTCCGCAAAGATCCCCAAAGTAGTCCCCAAATGAACCAAGGGAAAGGTTCCCTGCCTCCCCCTGAGAGAAAGCAAGGGGTCCCGACAGGTAGTCCTGTTCCACAGGGGCCCCTGAAATGTTACAAATGTGGGGACCTACGTCACAAGGCAATGATCCCTGGTGCCGCCTAATTGGAAAAGCAGCACCCACTGGTGCTCCGTCTCGGCAGATGGCTTGTGTAGCCTTGGGGGAGGAGATTGATGTCCAAGGTGGGTGACCCTTGTCTCTTTTGGAGACTGTGAGGTGGTCTCAGAAACTCAGCTGCCCAGGAGCACTAGGAATATGGGTAGTGGGTGACCATCAATGGCCAAAGGGTGGAGGCTCTTAGAGACACAGGAGCCAGTGTGACAGCTGTCAGGTGTCACCTGGTGTCCCAATAGCAGATTGTCCCTCATGCATTTTGCCGAGTTGTTGCTGCCGACAACACAGAGAGCCATTGTCCCATAGCTCAGGTTCCCTTTGAGTGTGGGGGGTCTCTGGTACTCTTCAGGTAGCTGTGAGGCCCACCATGCATGTTGACTGTTTGTTGGGGAACGATATGGAGAGCTCCCCTTGGGAAAAGGTGGAGAAGAGTACTCACTTGAAGATGGTGGGTCGGCCTGACTGGGGTGCGTGACCACCCGGTCAATGGAGGCCAGTAGGGGTGCGCAAGAGGACCTAGAGCCTGAGAGGGAGGCCCAGGAACCTGCCTTATAGAGAAGTGGCGGGGCACAGGAAACCGGCCCCGAAGTTCCCACAGCCCAGGAGGTGGTAGACCCTGAGGGGGATGCTCTGGAGCCTACCGGGGAACAGGTAGCTGAACTGCGGGACCTGCCTGAGCTGACCCATTGTCAGCAAGGAGGAGGCCACTCCAGGGAAGAATTCTGCCAGGAGCAGAGAGAATGCCCTTCTCTCGAGGGCTTGCAGCCACAGGCTGTAAGCCAGGCAGCAGGTAATCAGTCAGGATCACATTGGATCTAGTGGGAGAATGGTCTCCTGTATAGTGAGGCTAAGGTTGCTGAGCCTGGGTCAGCCCGTGTGCTGGTGGTACCCCAGAAGTTCAGAGCCTTCATAATGGGACTGGCTCATGATGTGCCATTGGCAGGACATTTGGAGCAGAACAAGACTTTGGAAGGCTTGTTACCCACTTTCATTGGCCCCAAATGCGCAAGAGTTCAGGCACTCATTGCAGAATCCGTCAGACTTGCCAGGCAAGTGGAAAGAGTGGGAGGAAGAGCAAGGCTCCTCTCCAGCTATTTCCTGTGGTCAGTACCCCGTTTGAGCGGGTGGGGATTGACATTGTGGGGCCACTGGACCCCAAGACAGCCATGGGCAACAGGTTCATCCTGGTCTTGGTGGACCATGCCACCCGGAAGCCATACCTCTGAGGACAGTGACGGCCCCCGTGGTGGGACAAGCACTGATGGGAATTTTCTCACAAGTAGGATTCCCTCGCGGGGTAGTGTCTGACCGGGTAACCACCTTCATTTCTAAGTATATGAAGTTCCTGTGGGGTGTAAATTACAAGTTCACCACCCCCAAGGAAACTGGTTGGTTGAAAGGTTCAACCGGACCCTAAAAGGCATGATAATGGGTCTTAAGGAACCCATGAGGCGTACGTGGGACGTCCTCTTACCATGCCTACTCTTTGCATACCGGGAGGTGTCACAAAAATCTCTAGGGTTCAGTCCCTTTGAGCTTCTCTATGGACACCCGGTCAGAGGACCTCTGAGTCCGGTCAAAGAAGGCTGGGAGCAATCTCAGAGGAAACCTCTTAGGATGTATATAGCTACATGCTGCCCTTCAGGAACCAGACTAGGCGTTTTCAGGCAACTCGCTGAGGCGAATCTGGAAGCCAGCAAGGAGGAGATGAGGCGCTGGTATGACCCGAATGCCACTCTGGTAGAGCTTTAACTGGACATAAAGTGTGGGTCAAGGCCCCAGTGGAGCCCTGTGCACTCCAAGATAAGTGGACCGGACCATTTGAGGATGTGGAGCTCCAAAGTCCAGTTACCTACTTAGTGGACTTGCGGTCTCCCAGGAACTCCTTGAGGGTCCTGCATGTCAACCGCCATAAGCCCCACTTAGAGAGGTCTGAAGTGGGCATGCTCTTAGCAACAGATGCTGGAATTGAGGAGGAGACTGAGCCTCTTCCTGACCTCCTGTCTGCAATAGAGAAAGATGGGTCAGTGGATGGTGTTAACCTCTCTTCCACGATGACCCCTGAGCAACAGAATGACTGCTGCCAGTTGCTGGGACAGTTTTCTGATCTGTTTTCCCTGGTTCCCTGTGTCACAGATTGGTGCGTCCATGATGTGGACCCAGGAGACAGCTTACTTGTGAAGCACAAGTCTTACAGGGTAACAGACAGGGTGAGGGCTTGCATCAAAGAGGAGGTCTCAAAGATGCTTGCACTAGGGGTGATTGAGTCCTTTAGCAGTCCTTGGGCCAGCAAAGTGGTCTTGGTCCCAAAGGCTGCAACGTCGGGTGCCACACCCGAACTCCGGTTCTGGGTGGACTACAGAGGGCTCAATTTAGTCACGAAGACTGACGCGCACCCCATCCCCAGAGCTGATGAGCTCATTGATCGGCTAGTGGTTGCACGGTACTAGCAGATCGCCTTGACTGATGGGGCAAAGGAGAGGTCAGCATTCTCCACACCAGATGGGAATTTCCAGTTCTGTGTTATGCCCTTTGGGATGAAGAATGCCCCTGCCACCTTTCAGAGGTTGGTCATCCAGGTGTTGGTTGGACTGGATGAGTTCAGTGCCGCCTACCTGGATGACATCGCAGTGTTCAGTGCCAGTTGGGAGGAACATCTGCTCCACCTCTGAGAAGTGTTGTTGGCGCTCAGGAAGGCAAGCCTCGTTATCAAAGCAAGTAGGTGCCAGATCGCTCAGGGTTCTGTTGTGTACTTGGGACACCAAGTTGGGAGCGGCAGGTGGCGCCCCTGCAACTCAAGATTGAAACCATCCTGGCTTAGGAGCCCCCCAAAACCCAGACAGAGGTGAAGGCCTTTTTAGGACTCACCGGGTATTACAAGAGGTTTATCAAGAGATATAGCAACATTGGTGCACCCTTGACAGAGCTGACTTCCAGGAAGCAGCCCAAGAAGGTGATTTGGACTGACACCTGTCAGAAAGCTTTTCAGGCCCTGAAAGCTGCCATGTGCACAGCACCCATGCTCCTGGCACCCAACTTCTCAAGAGAATTCATCGTTCAAACAGACGCTTCAGAGCATGGTGTTGGAGCTGTTTTGTCACAGATGAATGAGGAGGGCCTAGATCAACCTGTAGGCTTCATCAGTAGGAGGTTACTTCCACGGGAACAGAGGTGGAGTGCTATTGAGCGTGAAGCATTTGCTGTGGTCTGGGCACTGAAGAAGTTTAAACCATATGTTGGACTTGGCCCTTCTGGCAGGTTCACCCATAAACTTTTTGCTTTGGTATGTGACTTGGTGTTAGTTATTTTTGGCTTCTGCGCACTTTAACACTGTGTCCCAGTGTAAAGTGCGTGCGCACTCTGAGTGCATGTTGTGAGATTGGCCTGCCCTTCCGTAGGAATGCATGAGGAATGTGTGTCCATGGTAGTTCCTGATGCGTGGGGAGTGCAGGGTCAAGTTTGGTATGTGCGAATTTGTCAGAGTAAATGCTGCGCGATGTTGTGTGCGGATTTACTGTGTCTAGTGTGGAAGTGCCACTTCTAAAAGTTGGCATGTCTGTGTAATAAATGTGAACTGACTGTCTGGCTTGTGATTGGCTGGAGCTGGCTGGTGAGCCTGGCTCCAGGAGTCAGGATGGGTCTGCCCCGGTGGTGAATAGGGATATTTACATCCAGATGGGTGAGAGGAGTGCACCTGGGACCTGAATAGGGCTGGGCCTTCCCTACACAATGCTGGCTCCGCCCCCTGTGGTGCGACTGATGTCCCTAGCCTGTCCTGTGAAAGGGGAGAGGAGCTGAGCACAACAGAGTGCTCCGAAACCAGTTGCATCTGGTTTTTCCCTTAACCCTGCAGCCTGAGACAAAGGATTTATGTGTATAAAGATGGGCTGTGACCCCATTAAAATGTTCTTCCCGATCCTAACTTGAGGGGGGCCTGCTGCTGCTGCTGGGTGCCAGGAGGATCACCACTGGGGACTGCCTCCCTGCCTGGTGGATCCTGTGAGCTGGCCCCTAGGCCCAGCCTTTGCCCCCCCTGCCTTCCTAGGAACTCTTGCTGGACTTTCCCTGGACTTTTGGGGACCCCCTGCTTCATTTTTGGCGCAGGTGCCCACCCTGCACTTTTTCCTGCATTGGTAGCCATCCTCGCGGGTGCCCACCCCGCCAGGAACTTGTGTGGCGTGTTTTGTTGCAGACAGACGGGAGACTACCCCGTAGTGGTGTCCTTCACGGGTGCCCACCCGCACATCTGCCATTTCTGAGGTTTGTCTTTGGTTACGGGCGCCCACCCCGTCTCGCATCTTTAGGAGGGTGCCTACCCCTCGTTTGCCCGGAAAACTTCACCGCCGCCGGCCCGGGGGATCCCGGGCAGAGTGCTGTGCCCGCCTCCTAACTGTGCTAGAATTGGTTCCCAGCCTCCGGTACTCCCACCGCGTCATCCCTGGGCCGCGCAGGAGTTGGTCCAGCCTCGAGGGCTTCCCCGCGCGCACCCAGAAAGCAGGGAGCGCCCCGGAACGCAGCCAGGAGGTGCAGCTGCCAGCGAGGCCCCGATGAGTGGGAGCCTCGCCCGCGGCACCAGCTAGACCACCGAGTCCACCGGGAAGCAGCCCGAGAAGGAGACAAGGCCTCCAGCCACCGGTTGACTCCAACGTGATTTGCGGCATTTTTGGTGGTAGGGCGGCCCCGGCTGGCAGCGGGCCGCTCCCCCAGCGAGGCTATATTGTGCATCGAGCCCACGAGGCTCCAAGGGGGGAATTTTGTTTCTAGAGCCCACGAGGCTCCTGAGGGCCCAGTTGTTTATTCAGAGCCCACGAGGCACCCGGGCCCATTGTTGTTTAGAGCCCACGAGGCTTGTGAGGGCCCAGTTGTTTTATTCCTCGAGCCTGCCAGGCTCCCATGTTGTTCTTGGGCACTGTTGGTTCTTTGGAAGCCCAGACGAGGCTCAGAAGGCACGCTGGTACCCATACTCAGTTCCACAGCTGCCCAGCACTTAGTGGGCAGCTGCTACGTTTAGGCCTGTTCTTTTGCGCATTCTTATTTGGCTGCCTGCGCAGCCAGCCCAGACAATCTGGACATTGGGCCTGAGAGGCCAGCTTGGTCTGGTGTCAGTTATGCGATCTTTTGCGTAAATGTGATTACTTGCCTAATGTGATTTATGCAATGCTTTATGCCTATACCCCTAAATGTATTTTTATGCTTAGGAGGTTGTTTTTCCTTGTATAGGTTATGCGTAGTGTGTTCCTACTTTCTACCAGTGGTTACTGGTTGTGTGCTACATTTGCTATTTTGTGCTTCAATTATTCTATGTTCTAAAAGTGCTATTTCTACAAAGTGTTATTTCTACAAAGTATTATTTCTACAAAGTGCTAGTTCTACCAAGTGCTTGTTCCTGACAGTGGTCCATGCGGCACTGTCCTGTGTATATAATCCCCTGTAAATTCCACCCGTGCCAGTGGCACAGTGTACATTGTGTGTTTATTATCTAATGTGTTTGATATAATACAAAGGCTATTTTTATATATAACCTTATGTGGAGTTTCCTTTGTGGTGGGCCTTGGTTGTTGTTGCTGGGTGCGCGCGAAACGCTTTACACATCGCCTCTGGGATAAGCCTGACTGCTTGTGCCAAGCTACCAAGGGGGTGAGCAGGGGTTATCTTGGCGAGTGACTTCCTTGCCCTGACTAGAGTGGTGGTTTCTGGCTGGCTCTGGCGCAAGCCTTCGCCAACCAGAAATCCCCATTTCTAACACCATACCTGTTTGGGACTCACTTCCGGGTGTAGACAGACCACAGGCCCCTCAGATGGTTGATGCAGATGAGGGTGAGAATCCAAAGCTGTTGAGGTGGTCCATTTCCCTACAGGGTATGGACTTCACGTTGGAACACCGCCCTGGTACAGAACACACCATAGTGATGAGAACTCCTAGGAGTTAGGGTAGTTCTCCCCACATTTCAGATGGAGAGATACGTGTTAGACCTGGCGCCATTGGCGTGGGTCTCCCTTCCATTTTTACTGTTGCCTCATGTGTTTTGCTGGTGTTAGATGTTTCGGGCACTGTGCCACTTCTGTCCAGTGCCACAGTGCAAGTGCTCCCTATTGTAAAATGAATGTATTAATTGGTGATTCCATAATTGACTGTTTGGTTTACTTGTCAGACCCTAGTACAGTGCACCAGAGGTGCCCAGGGCTTGTAATCCAAATGCTGCTAGTGGGCCTGCAGCACTGGTTGTGCCACCCACAGAAGCAGCCTTGTAAAATGTGTCTAAGGACTGCCATTGCAGAGCTGTGTGCAGCCTGGTACTGTCATGCTGCCTGGGAAAGTGCACCCACTTGCCAGTCCCTAAACCTTCCCTTTTCTTCATATCAGTCACCCCTATGGTAGGTCCACGGGCAGGGTGCATTGTAAGTATAAGGTAGGACATGCCCTGGTGTGTGTGGCATGTCCTAATAGTGATCTACAGCCATTTTCGTTTTTCACTATTGCAAGGCTACCTATTCTCTATAGGCCAGAATGGGCAGTTAGATTATTACATCTTGTAATCATAACTGACTCAGGGAACACAGTAGAAATTCGAGTTTAGTATGCCTGAACTCAGAATGATAAAATATATTTTTTAGTGAAGTTGGTTTTAACATTCTGTGTTTGAAAATACAACTTTTAGAAAGTAGGTATTTTCACGCCTAACTATCCAGGCCTGCCTCTGCTAGGTTGTGTATTCCTTGTCTGGAGTTTTAGTGACAGGGCTGGAGGATTCCAGGAGACGGGGTGAGTCTGCCCAGTGGTGAATAGAGAGATCTGCATCTAGATGGGAGAGAGGAGTTGCACCTGGGACCTACATAGGACTGTTCCTGCCCCCCACAGTGCCGGCACCACCCCCTATGGTGCATCTGATGTCTCTGCCCTGCACTGTGAAAGGATAGAAGGAATCATGTCAACAAAGCCCTCCAGGGCTGTACTTTCCCTCCACAATGCTGGCTCAACCTCCTGTGGGGTGTCTGATGTTTCTGCTCTGCACCGTGAAAGGAAAGGAGGAGTCATGTGAACAAAGTGCTCACGAACTGGTTTGGACTAAGCAAAGGCCCCTCTCCCCTCAGAGAACAAAGGATTTGGGGGTATAAATATTGGGAACTGATCCCAAGAAGTTAGATCACTTTGGACTACAAGAAGAAACCTTTGCTGAGGAGAGGAACCTGAAGAAACTGTGGAGAGACTATCCCTAAGCTTAAGTGCTGCTTGGGGGATTGGCCTGCAGTGGTTGCCTGACTGCCAAAGAAAGGAGAAAGAAATTTGTGTGCTTTACTTTCAACTTGTAAAGGATCTACAAGGGTTTGGAACAGAGCTTGCCTCCTGCTGAAGTCTCAGGGATAACAGACTTCACCCACCAGCTCCTCAAAAGTCTTCCTGAAGTGCCTGCAGCTATGCTGGACTTTGGGGGATTTGCGTGTCGCAAGGACCTGGAAGCGCGACTCAAGATCGAGAAGCGTGTCGCAGAACTGCTGCTGCCGCTTCACAACACGAAGCGCCCCGCATGACTGGAGACGAGAATCGACGTCGTCCCAGACGCGACGCATCCCTGGGAAGCGTGTCGTAGGAGAGAAGGATCAATGTCTCCTCAGATGCCGCCCCATCTCTGAGAAGCGTGTCGCAGGGCCTGTCGCGGCTCATCACCGGAGAATACGATCGTCGTCGCCGCAGACGTTGCTGCATCAACGGGAAGAGTGTCCCACGGCCTGTCGCGGCTCGCATCGTTGTGGAAGAAACTCGCATCGCCAGTAGAGAGGATCGATGTCGGCGCAGACGGCGCCGCATCGCTGGGAAGCTTGTCGCAGGGCCAGTCGCGGCTCGCATCTTGTAAAGTATCTCGCATCGCCGGAGAAGAGGATCGACGTCACCACAGACTCCGCCGCATCACCGGGAAGCGTGTCGCATCAAGGAGAGAGCGTCGTCTTTATTTCTTGGCACCAGAACTTTGCTGCATTTCCCTCGCTGCAACATTGCTTGTCGTGGAAGCGCAACGCATCGTAAGGTACATTGACGCAAAGTGTCGCACCTTAAGAACTGAACTAAACTAAGCTAAATCTTTCATCTTAAAGTAACAGTATTGTGTATTTTTGTCGTTTATGGTCTTGTGGTAACTCTATATAAAGTATACTTATTTTTTATATAAAACCTTGTGTGGTGTCCATCTGTAGTGTTGTCACTGGGATACTGTATGTGGTCACAAATGCTTTACACACTGCCTCTGCGATAAGCCTGTCTGCTCGTTCCAAGCTACCAAGGGGGTGAGCAGGGGTTATTTAGGCATGTAATCCCCTTATCCTGACTAGAGGCAAGGTTCCCTATTTGTCACAAGTACCTACCTGTGCCAACTAGAGACCCCCAAATCAAACAGAATTCCTGTGTGGCGCATGGGCACAGCCCTCTTCCGGAGACCGGGTTGATCGGGCCATTGCTGGTAGGCACCGTCCTGCCCCGGGGGATCCACTTTGCCTGTCCCTCCACCCTACTTCTCAGTGCCTGGTAATTCAGGCGGCTTTTGGGCTACAGGACTCCTCCACTTTGCCCTTGTTTCCTCCCACCCGGGAATCCCGGTGGCTTGATGCATGTAGAAGACAGCTTTTTGCTTCTTCTAGCGCGGCCATCTGCGCTTTAAACACTACATGCGTGTTTACACGTGCTTCCTCTGCACACTGAGACTCCATGGCTAACCTTCTTCCTTCCGTTCCGGAGGAATTGCTTCCGGAGCTTCTCCGTCTTGTCCTTCACGGCAAGGAGATGGCACATTTTTCAATACACTCCTCCCTGGATACCACAGACTCTGTCGGCCGTGCTCTTGCACGGTCGGTGAGTTTGCGCCGCTATGCCTGGATGCGCGACAGTCGATTCCCTGATAATATTCGGGAGAGCCTCCAAGACATGCCATTTAACGGAATAGACATTTTTGGGTCCCATGCAGACTCAGCCCTTTCCAGGCTTTTGTCGGGGCTACCGTAATTCTGCTGTGTCACAGACTGGCTTTCTTCTTTGTTGCGGGTCTTCCTTTACGGCCCGGGTATTATCAGAGACAGGTTGGTGTCTCTGTATGGCCTTTTGTTTTTGTTTTCAGTCCTCTGACTGTCTGTTTTGCCAAGAGGACACCCCCCCCCCCCTTTTTGCCAGAGGTTGATCCTTGCCCTACGTGGGGTATTCGCTGGTGGCTGGTGTCTGCATTTGCCTTTTGTTCGCTCCTGTGGAGTTTTCATCATGAGTATCCCTCTGGGATTCATATACCCCTTTATTGCGTCCTGCAGGGTCGCATCGCTCTGTTGTCTGTGGTGCTTCCACTCCTGGTCTAGGTCTATGCTGTGTAGTATCTACCTCGCATGGCCTGGCATCATGCTTTTTGTCATATGGTTTGTTCTTTGACGCTAGCCCCTTCTGGGTTGTTCTCGCCGGTAAGGAGTTGCCGTGGGCCTCTCTGTTATACGTTTGTTATGGCCTTTTGGCTTATTCCCCAGCAGTTTTTTCCACATCCCAGCTGCTTCCATTTTTATGTTCGGCTGGCATTCTTAATGTGGCGGACTCGTGGAGCCGGTTCTCCTTGAACTTCGCTCTTCCTGGCATCTAGGACCTGTGAGTTGGTCCTGAGTACTCCCTTGTTAGGCTTGTCTTTTCTTCTAATTGTCCTGCGAGGGGACTACTCTCTCTTCTGGATCGAAGGCAGCGGCTGCTTATAGCCTGGACTAGTTCCACTTTCTGTATAAATGCGGGTACTTTTGGCCAGGTTTCAGCATCCTTTTGAGGCTGCTTCTGAGCCATGATCTTCCTAATGGCTTGTGCGGGCTTTCCTGCCTTGGTCTTGGCCCTGTCGTCTTACATCACCAGCTCTTCTCTGGTGTTTGTGGCTCGTTGCCTTCTTGCTATTGTGCGCTTCTCCGCTGTTCCTGCTGTCTTGCTTTCTGGTGCTCTTCTGTTGTGGTACTACAGACACGCTCTGGCCGCGTATGCTCTACCCATCCTTGTGATTAAAAGTAGGCCCATATGCCATGTGTCCTTTACAACCCTTATCCTGGGTTGCCTGATGTGCGTCTTCATCCTTTTACTCCCCGTCCTTCCCTTCTATCTTTTCAGCCGCTTGAGGTCTCTTGCCTACCCTGCACTCTAGCGGTTGCAGTCTGACAATGCTGCATTCGGTAGGTCCCTTATTCAGATCTGATGTCTCCTTTTGGGTGATGCTTTATGGTAGTTTGTCCTTACTCCTGGGTCCTGGACTGGTTGTCCTTCACTGTGATGTGTTGTGGTTTCAGCCTTTCTGTCGGCTGCTGTGACGGTTCACCAAGGAGCTATGGCTCAATGGTAAGTCTTTTGCCTCTGGTGGCACAGGCTAACACAGACCAAGGGTTCAAATCCTGCCTCTGCTCTGCATCTTCTTCTACCTCTGGGGGAGGTTTTGGACTTAACAATTGCGGGGGTCCCTCCCAGAGTGGTGCTCTTTTCTTTTCCCTCCCTCAGTTTACAATATACGGTGCATGGCACTGTCCTTCTTTGGTGATGGTTTTCACCATACCTTGTTTTTTCTTTTTCTGCACACTATTCCCATATTTCACAGTTTTTGGTGGTGGCTTCGTGTTCTGACGCGGAAAAGTCTTCTGCCGAAAACTGATGTCGGCGCGCCGGGGCGGGGCATATATGGCTCCGCTGTCGTCACGTCCATGGACGACGTTAGGGCGGAGCCATACGGCAACTAACGATATGTAACTTGTACAACAATGTCTTTGAACACAGAGATGCATTGTTCTGCTTCACTTAGGCTCTTAACCTGTTTTCCAGTTTGTTCGATTCAGTTCTAATGCACATTGTATCAATTTTTGATTTTATAGATGTGAGGCGTCTACTGCTTCAGTGGAATCTTCTGTGGTTGTTTTTTCCACTTCTGTGTGATCTGCGCCATTTTCTGGGGCACGAGCAAACCGAAGGGCCTCAAACGGTAACAGATTACGGAGACCCTGTCCCAGGACACCTTGAAAGGACAAGCAGTGGGCTGTGTAGCGTCCAGTGCTGGGACCGAACCAGTCTGATTGCTCCCCCGTTCAATAGCTGTTCAGCCAATGTTTAAAAAGGGTCTATTTGCAGTTGGGTGATTGCCTCATAGCTGGAGCAAATGGAGTAAAATTTCTCTTATGTACTTTTCTGTGGTTAGGTGCTTTTCCCACTTGCAATAATGTATGAGGAGCTCTGCATAGGGACCTTTCCACCCGCTTCTTTCCACTCTCACACCTGCCTCTGAATTGTGCTCTTCCCATCGTGTGACTGTCATCTGTCACCTTCAACATGCGGTCCCAGCGCTCTGCTTGCAACCGCATGGAGCTGGGCACCAGTAATCACACTTTCCTCTTCACGGTGACGCCCAGCTGGGGCCTCCGACCACAAGTCCAGGTGGCTGGCAGCAGCAGTCCGCTCTCGCCCAGCAGCGCCGCAGGCAGAATTGGTGCGCCGGGCTACAACTCGACTCTAGCCTCAGTCGCGACTCCGCTATGGTCCCCACCGCTCGGCCATCTGCAACCGCAGACGGGATCACGTATTGGCTCCCAGCAGGAGACCGTCCATAGCAGGGCAAGTAGGAAGTCTCCGCTCAGCAGCCCACGTCACCTCTCTGCAGGGCGCAGCGGGGCCTTCCGATGTATCTAGGGGAGCCCTATCTTAAACTAAACTCAACCAAAGGAGGAAACGCTACCTTTTTGAAAGCAGAGAACGAGTCTGCCAGCGGGACAGCCACGGCTGCAGGAGCAGGAGCCGAGTCCCCGCTGCCGCCGCCTCTCAACACCAACGCGGACGCAGAGCGGGGGGACTCCAACCCCCAGGAGCCTTTGCGGGGGCGCGCAGCAGTGACGCGCAAGTAGGCGCCCGGAGGCGCTTAAAACAGCAGCGCAGCCGGAGCGCCTTGGGAGCCCTATCTTAAACTAAACTCAACCAAAGGAGGAAACGCTACCTTTTTAAAAGCAGAGAACGAGTCTGCCAGCGGGACAGCCACGGCTGCAGGAGCAGGAGCCGAGTCCCCCCTGCCGCCGCCTCTCATCACCAACGCGGACGCAGAGCGGGGGGACTCCAACCCCCAGGAGCCTTTGCGGGGGCGTGCAGCAGTGATGCGCAAGTAGGCGCCCGGAGGCGCTAAAAACAACAACGCCCCCTCCGCGTAGCGGGACGCGAGCGGGACCAAGCCCGGGCAAAGGGCGGGCCCTCTGTGGCCCTCAGAGGCCTGAGGAACCTGGCCTAGGCCACTACCCCTGCCCGATTTCCTTCAGCCCAAGTAACTATTGGACACAGAAACTGTAAGTCTGCTAACATTTCATTACATGATACAGGGTTGTTAGTTGCCATTCATTGCTAAGCCCTAAGTACATTGGCCTGTCATCACACTGTTAACATTTCAAACAGTCATTTGAGATTAGCACTGGGGATCGTCATGAATTGTCGGGAGACCAGAAGCATGGCTGTTGCAGGAGCGAAAAAGTTAACCGGGACTCTGGATGACTTTATTGTTCGCACCAATGCATTAATTGATGAGGGGATATTATTAATGGACAGGAGGATGTCCCAAGATCTAGCTATGGCCAAGAGATCTTCCTTAGGCCTCATTGCCCAGGCATGTACGCCCAACACCGAGCCCGCCCCAACACTCTCGCAATGGTACACAACACTGGGGATACTGGGGATTTTGATGTCTTAAGCTCACAACAGGACTTGGAAGCTACCCCTAATCTTAATCTTCTGACAGAGAGTGGCTTAGACAGAAATGAGCTAGACAATCCACCCTTGGCAAGTGCCACAAATCAAAGGGGTTTGAAAGAAGGGGCAATCCCTAAACAAAAGGCCAATAAACCCACCACCCTTAAAGGGAAGAAAGCACAAACTGCCCACAACCGAGACAATACCATCTTAGACCCGGCAATTGTGAATAATAACTTGGCAGTCTGTGCAAATGATATGGGGGGGGTGCACTCGACAAAAATTGGCTTGCCTCTAAGTCTTCCAGACAACACCATTATTGACAATAGTCTGGAGGAAATCCTTGAACTTAGTGGTGAAGTCACTAATCTAGCCAAACATAGCCAGGATGGGAGTGGGTCAAGCACGGCTAACAATAATATTTTTAATATGTTAAAAGCCCTACTCGAACCCATAGAGGTTAGATTACGTTGCTTAGAAACCATTTTGAAAAACAGCCATAAGGATATAAGTGCCCCAAGCTTTACCTTGAACGCTAAGACATCCCACGTCGCGAATACAGCTAATAAGTCATCTTTGGCTGGCAAAAGCGTCACTGTGGCTAAAAACAATGTTCCCAAGAACCCTAGTAACACTCCAAACCTGGGAGGCACTAAAGCAAAGACCCCTGATCTAAAACAACCAGAGAATTCAACTAAATCTAAGACAACTCCCCAAGTTAAATCTAATGATCCCATTCCGCCGACCCCAAATCCTGACCCGGCTCCAAGAGTTAAGGCAGCAGCCCGTAGAAACATCCATCTTCCCCCAGATGCCTGCCCCTATGTAGTGATTCTTACTGGAGTCACTGAAATTTCACCATCTGAAGTAGAATCCTACCAGGCCCTGAAAAATTAAGTGTGCCACTGGCTCTCCAAAAACCATCCCATACCGCCGAATATTCCAAGTAACATTCTAATGGTGGAGAGAACCCCATGGGTGGGAGGGAATAGAAAAAACTTAAAAGGGGACTGCGTTGTGGTCACTTTCGAGAACACACAGGTGGTAGAACATATATGTAGAGGACCCTCTAGATATCAAGCAAGCACTGTTACTGCTAGGCCCCTCTCTTATTTCTACCTACCCGGGAACCAAGCAGATAAAAGATGGAGTTGGCTAAGGGGCCCACATGAGCAAAAAGCAAGTCAAAGGTTTAACCCCCCATGGGAGGCGCATCCTCTGGGGTGGGACGAGGGTGGCGATGAGGAATGGAACCTGGTCAGGAGAAGAAGAGGAAGACCGTTTCAAGGGGGGTCTGTTGCAGGGCCTCAAAATAGTTACCCATATTATTACCATCAGATTGCAAACGGATATGATAACCATTTCAACTTCCCAATTGCTAACCGCTATGATTGTCTATCAACCCTGGATTGGGTCGACTGACAAACACAGGGTTCACCACTTAGACAGAGGCCTAACAACTCCCCCACCCCTCTGCAAAAGGAAAATAGCATCTTGGATTGGCAGATGTTAAACCCAATCCCCACTTTTGACAAGGGTGCTGAAGGCGGGGCCCCATTGCACAAAAAAATGGATGAGGTATTGGGTGGACGGGATATTACTATGGCAACATGGAACATCGCGGGTCTCAAAAATAAAGTGGATGACCCGATCTGGCGGGACCTCATAGGATCTATGGACTTAATAGCTATGCAGGAGACCTGGGACACCCAAAATTTACTGACAGTGGATGGGTTCACCACCTTCTCTATACCGGCTGTCGGGTCAACGAGGGGGCGGGCCAGAGGGGGACTGGTAACCCTGATCTCTACTAAAATCCCAGGTACATACACGCAAATAGCTACTGGCTGTCCTTATTGTCTTGCTGTTTTAATTACTTATAGGAGCTACCATAATGTTTTGGTTATAAACTTTTATAATTCTTTTGATAGGGACAGGCCAGTTAGAAACCTGATGATGTTAAGCTCTTTCCTGGTTGATTTTAAAGAGTCCGCAGAGTATGATTGTGCCATCTTGTTGATGGGAGATTTCAATGTTCATGGTTGTCAGGATAAATGCCCCCCAAATGTGTTTTTCGGCCCCTTGGACGAAGAAAATATCCACTTTGAACATTCAGAGCAGGGTATTTTTTTGGAAACCTTGTTGGCCGAAAATGGGTTAATTCTGCCAAATGGGTGTGAGGAGGATATCCCCACGTTTATAGGTCATGGCAGTGGTTCCGTGATTGATTACATATTCCTCAGTAGTATTTGTGGTGTCCAAATCAGTAGTTATTCAGTTCTAGGGTCCCACTTTAGCGACCACAACCCTGTTGTATTAAAAGCAAAGAACATATTTGTTATTAAGGATAGCTGCCCAAACCTGGTAGATAAACATGATATGCGGTTGACAGACCAAGCCCGCAGAATCAAATTGTGTAAGCTAATCCCTGAAGAGTTTTTCTGTAACCTCTGTCTTAGTAGTAGGGAGGACCTAAAGTTATGTATGGATGATCAGGCTGGGGACAGTGAAGTAATGGAGGCGTATAAAAAGGTTTGCCTCGACATTCTCTCTAACCTGACGCGTCAGGGTAAAGGCAGAACACAGGGGAAAGAAGGCTGGTTTGACAAGAACTGCTCAGCGGCTAACCGTAAACTCAAGGTAGCACTTAAGTCTAACCCAGTAGATAGACGGCTCGTGGCCACTCTCAGGAAAGAATACAAGACCGCAATCGAAAGAAGGCGGCGTGAAATTAGAGAGGATGCCTGGGCCGACCTGACCTCAATTGATGTTTTAAAAAGCAGCGCCAAGTTCTGGGCTGTGGTTAATCAACCCTATTTCTCTGATTCCAGTAATAATGAATTGGACTGTGGAATCCAAGAAGACAAATGGCACTCGCACTTTAGGTCCGTTTACGAACAAGAGACTTTGGTGGCAGAAGGCATGATTATCCAGTATTTGGGTGTCTTTCATAGATTCACATGCCTGAATCATTCCCCGTCGCCGGGACGGGAGCCTCCGGTACATAAAAAAGTAATGTCCTAAGGACATACATAGAGAATATAGGCCGAAGGGCCTCCCCTTTGGGGCCTTTCCACGTCCTTATGTAAAAAGGACCGAACTCTCATCGTTAGCCAATCAGCTCCGACCTCCCTCTAGAACCTTCCCGGGAGGAGCCTCAGTCCCTCAGATTTTCTACCGCACGTTGTGCTAGGGAGTCTCCAACCTGAGCTCTTCAGGTTTTTCTTGCTTCGAAGTCTCAAACTTCGCTGGAAGTACACTTTGTACAAACAAAATACATATCCTATCTTCGACTGCTGTCTCCCATGTCGGAATCCAATAAGAAGGCTTCATCCATGGCGGACTCGCAAAAGAAAGCCCTTCTCAGGGCCTGTTCCTCCTGCGGCAAGCAGCGGATTCAAGCGGAGGACAAGCACGATCTGTGCTTATATTGCCTGTACCCTGACCACGTCCCTGACAAGTGTAGGGTGTGTAGAGCCTTCCCAAAGAAGACTGTTAAGGAAAGAGAGGCTCGCCTTCTCGAATGGCTCGACAGGCTTAAGGTCCGAGACACTCTGGAATCTTCCGAGGGTAGTGTCTCCGTGACCTCCAAAGTCTCCAAGAAGAGACCCAGGGTGCAGTCCCCTGGAGAGACAGACACTCCTCCTAAGAAGGCGCACAGGAAACCTTCGGAGGCACGTTCCACCACCTCCTCCGTGTCTGTTAAGGATGGCCAGAGGTTCAAGAAACCCGCTCCATCTACTAAGCGGACCACCTCGGTCTCGACCACTGTGTCGACCACTACGGCCTCATCGCCCTCCGCGATGGCCACAACGACCACCACTGCGTCCTCAGGCGCACCGGTCTCCTCGACCATTCCTCCAAAGCCTTCGTCCAAGACTAATACCGGACCATCGCCACTATCTGCGTCATCGTCACCTAAGAGGTCCAAATCTAAAGGTACCCCTTCGCCGAAGACATCTCATACCGAAGGATCGTCACCTAAACGGTCGAGGTCAAGTTCAAAGGGTCCGCCTTCACCCAAGAAATCTCAAGTCGAAGGCTCTACCACCAGTAAGTCGGCGATTCCCTTATCCCCGCAGAATTTGATGCCATCGACACTAACGGAGGCGTTCAAGTCACCAACACACACGGCGGGCGCGCCATCTTCACGCACGTCGTCGGAAGAGACCCCGGCGCCATCTTGGAAAGAATCTAGATTGGTCGAAGTCTCCATTCACTCGATTCCAACTTCCTCGGTTCCCCCAACGGTAGAGTTGGCACCCGAGCAAGAGCAGGTGACACTGCAGAGTGAGGAGTCCGACGAGGAAAACCAGGACGTTCACGAGGACCAGGACGAAGTTATGTATCAGGAACGCTCCTTGAACGTCAACACGGAGAACACCCCGATGATCTGTTTGCCCCTGTCTCTGGTCAACGATTTGCGCTCCCTGGTGCAGGACTATAAACAACGGTTCCCGGATGCCGACAGCGGAACCCAGGTGCCGGTCACCCAAGCGCAACCGTCGGCCTCGCGCCCTTCCGCTCTCCAGGCCCGTCCTCGGAACCAACCCCAGCCTCGCACTCGGCCCCAGCCTCAGGTGGAGGACTCCTCGGAAGCCGAGGAGGAGGAGACGGACTTGGAGGAAGGCGAAGTGCAAGACGTTGACTCGGACCACAGAGACGACGATGCCGATGCTGCGTCATCACACCATTCGTCTACCCCGGCATCCCCGCGACCGCGCCAATCTGAGACGGCGGACGTTGGGGGTTTCCACAAACTGGTGGACAGGGCAGCAAAGAGGTTTCACATGGCGGTGGAATCCACGGAAACGGAATGCTTCCTCCATGATTTCAAGGAGCACAGCCAGAAATTGGCCAAGTCTATTCCACTTATAGACTTTCTGTGGGAACAGGGCAAGAAGCTGATGCTTACGCCTGCCTCGGTGCCTGCGGTGGTTCCGCGCCTAGACAAAAAATATAAGGCCCCGATCACCGCGCCAGCCTGCCTGACCGGCCACCCCAAACCGGACTCGGTTGTGACTCAGGCGGCCCAAAAGCAATCCCGCAACCCCTCCTCGCCGCTGTCCGCACCCCCAGACAAGGAAGGAAGGAAACTGGACACCATAGGCAAACGGTTCTCTACCACGTCCGCCATGACCATCAAAGTGGCGAATTCCATCGCCCTGCTTGGGCGCTACAACCGCCAGCTATGGGAAGACATAGCCCCCTATCTGCAAGGCCTGCCATCCACGGTCCAGGACGAAGTGAAAGCTCTCCTAGCGGAAGGACAAAACTCCGCGGCTGAAATCATCGACTGCGCCATCGACGCAGCCATGACGGGATTCCGCCAGTTGGCCGGGGCTGCCGTGCTCCGCCGCCAAGGCTGGCTCAAAGCAACGTCCTTTCGACAAGAGGTCCAATCTAAGGTGCTGGACATGCCGTTCGATGGTCAATTTCTCTTTGGGGAGAAGATAGACGAAGCACTCCAGGCTATCAAGAAAGATACCGATACGGCGAGGGCTCTGGGCTCCCTCCAGTCCCGGAACCAGTCCTTTCGGGGGGGTCGCTCCCGAGGTCAGTACTCCTACAGAGGTTCCTACCAAAATCGGTCGTCCTACTCCTACGGCAACAGGAACCAGCCCCAGCACAAACAACAGACCCGACAGTCGTCCTATGGGAGGTCGTCCTTCAGAGGCAAATCCGCCAAGAAGGGCACTGGCGGCCGCCAGTGACCATTTACTCCAGCCAGTCCCACCACCATCTCAATCCTTTCGAATTGGGGGAAAACTGACCCACTTCCTCCAAAATTGGCGAAAAATCACTACGGATCGGTGGGTACTACAAATAATTCAATTTGGACATTCCCTCGAAATGGTCAACACCCCTCCCAGCACTCCTCCACTGAAGTGTGCTCACAAACACCTGCACCTCCTTCTCAAGGAAGTATCCGCCATGTTGGTCAAAGGAGCCATCGAAAGAGTCCCAGAGTCCCAGAAGGGGAAGGGTTTTTATTCCCACTTCTTCCTAGTCCAACAGAAAGGGGACAAATGGAGGCCGATCTTAGACCTCCGGGCGCTCAACGCCTTCCTGCGGAGTCAATCCTTCCGGATGGTCACAATCCAGGAGATCCTGGGGGCGCTGGAAAGAGGAGACTCGATGGTCTCCCTGGACTTACAGGACGCCTACTACCATATCCCCATCCTCATACGGCACAGGAGGTACCTACGGTTCGAAATAGCAGGCAGACATTACCAGTTCAAGGTCTTGCCATTCGGCCTCAAATCTGCACCACGTATCTTCACGAAGTGCTTGGCGCCGGTGGCAGCCTTCCTGCGACAAAGGGGTCACCAGGTATTCCCCTACCTGTACGACTGGCTGGTGAAGGCGCCTTCCCCGGAGGGCGCGACTGCTTCCTCCAACGCCTGCAGCGCTCTCTTTCAACAGCTGGGTCTGACGATCAACCTCAAAAAATCCTGCACTACTCCATCAACGAGGATCACCTTCCTGGGGGCTACCTTGGACACGGAGCGCGCAAAGGCTTTCCCCTCGGAGGACAGGACCAACAAAATACTGTCTCTGGCCGCGGCTGTGGCCAAGAAGTCTCGCATCAAAGTCCGGACATTCACCTCCTTGCTAGGGATGATGTCCTCCTGCATTCTCCTCATACCACACTGCAGGCTCCGCATGCGTCCCCTGCAGGAGGCGCTGGCGAGACAATGGAAACAGAGTTCCGGCTCCTTCGAGGACATTATCACAATCACACCGGCCATCACAAAGGCCCTTCTGTGGTGGAGAAACCGGACACACCTGACGGCCGGCTTGCAGTTCCTCCTGCCGCCGGCACCTCTGGTCATCACGACAGATGCCTCACTGGAAGGCTGGGGCGCGGTTCTGTTGGACCTTCGAGTCAGCGGCAAATGGGACGCCCAAGAGAAACAACTACACATCAACCTCTTGGAACTGAGGGCAGTGTATCTGGCTCTGCAGGCATTCCTGCCACGTATCGGAACTTCCCCGGTGCTCGTCAAAACGGACAACACCACGACGATGCACTACCTGAACAAACAGGGGGGAACGCGATCTCTCTCTCTCTCAAGAGAATCGCAAAAAATCTGGAACTGGTTGGTGGCACACGGGCTCTCCCTCAAGCGGAGTACGTTCCCGGGAAGGACAACACCATCGCGGACGCCCTCAGCAGACAGACCTCTCTCTCCCACGAATGGGAGCTGAACGGCGACACGGTGGCCCACGTCTTCTCGCAATGGGGGACCCCGAAGATCGATCTCTTCGCGACGGCAGGGAACGCCAAATGCCCAAGCTACGCAAGCTGGCATCCCCAACGGGGGTCGCTGGGAAATGCTTTTTCCATCGGCTGGTTCAGCGTGTTTGCGTACGCTTTTCCTCCGTTCCCGATGATACCGAGGCTCCTCCGGAAGATGAAGACGGAGCCGTGCACCCTGATCCTGATTGCTCCGTACTGGCCGAGACAACACTGGTTCTCGGACCTGCTTCGCCTTTCCATCAAGCCCCCGATTCACCTGCGACAACACCCGAACCTCTTAACGATGTCCGGGGGCCAGGTACACCACCCGAACCTCCGTTCGCTCAAATTATCGGCCTGGCTCCTGAGCACCGAGAGTTCGGAGACCTAGAGATCCCGCAGGACTGCAGGGACGTACTAGCCAAAGCGAGGGCGGGCAGCACGAACAAGACCTACTCGCTGAAGTGGAAGAGGTTCTGCTTGTGGTGTTCGGAACAAGGCTTACACCCTCTCCGGGTCACCCCAGTACAGTTGCTACCATACCTCCTCCACCTGGCTCAATCGGGGCTGGCTCACGCCTCCATTAAGGTTCATCTGGCTGCGATTTCTAGATTCACCAGGACCTCATCTGGACCTTCCCTATGGTCCAGTCGACTGATAAAGCAATTTCTGAAAGGGCTCTACAGATCCTTTCCGAGGCCTCGGAAAGTCCCTCCGACCTGGCAATTGAACTTGGTGCTCAACCAACTAATGAAACACCCTTTCGAGCCCATACACCGGGCCACTCTCAAACATCTCTCATGGAAGACGGCACTCCTGCTCGCCCTGACATCGGCCAGACGAGTCAGCGAACTTCAAGCGCTGTCTATTCAGGAACCGTATCTCCAATTCAGGCACGACCGAGTGGTACTCAGGCCCAACCCTAAATTCATTCCTAAAGTGCCGTCAGACTTTCATCTGAACGAACCAATTGTACTCAAGTCATTTTTTGCGAACCCTTCCACAGCGGCAGAAAGGTCGCTGCATTCCTTGGACCTTAAAAGGTGTCTCAAATTCTACTTGGACAGGACCAAAGAGGTCAGGAAGTCTTCTCAACTCTTTGTAGCCTACAGCAACCCGCGCATGGGTTTGCCCTTGACAAAACAGAGCATCTCCCGCTGGATTTCTTCAGCGATTGCTTTCTGCCATGATCAGGCCGGACGGCCTTTGACGGACCGAGTGGCTGCCCACTCTACCAGAGCGATGTCAACGTCAGCGGCGCTCTTCGCTGGAGTGACGATCCTGGACATCTGCCGAGCGGCGACCTGGAAGTCCCCGCACACCTTTTCCAGGCACTACTGCCTGGACATCGAACTGCAGAAGGACGCTGCAGTGGGACAAGCGGTGCTGCGCCATCTCTTCCAATAAGGTGAGCCTTACCTCGTCCCGCCATCCAGGTATGCACATTCTTCATGGGTTTTTTCTGCTATATGCATGACTGTATATTGCCATGTTTTTCTCACGTTGTCTGTAATTTATGCAGGCCTGCTGGTTGTGAGAATGTGCTTTACCACTATGCATGTATAACTGCTGGCTACTCTGATTAAGGCATGTGAATCTATGAAAGACACCCAAATACTGGATAAGAAATGCGTTACTTACCTGTAACAGCAGTTATCCAGTATTGGTGTCTTTCATAGATTCACATGCAACCCTCCCGCCTCCCCGGTAAGGACTCACGTACCTCTATGTCTACATTGCGACACCCTATCTGGGTGCGTACGAAAATCTGAGGGACTGAGGCTCCTCCCGGGAAGGTTCTAGAGGGAGGTCGGAGCTGATTGGCTAACGATGAGAGTTCGGTCCTTTTTACATAAGGACGTGGAAAGGCCCCAAAGGGGAGGCCCTTCGGCCTATATTCTCTATGTATGTCCTTAGGACATTACTTTTTTATGTACCGGAGGCTCCCGTCTCGGCGACGGGGAATGATTCAGGCATGTGAATCTATGAAAGACACCAATACTGGATAACTGCTGTTACAGGTAAGTAACGCATTTCTTGCCTTCCCCCAATTGCCTTATACCTTAATTGTGAATGAGGAGGAGGTGGCCGTGGCCATTGGTATGATGACCAGTAATAAAGCTCCTGGACCAGATGGCGTTCCCTCTGATCTTTTTAAAGTCGACATTTTATTTTGGTCCAAAGTTTTAGCCAATGTTTTTAACAGAGTTTCTAAGACAGGCATTCCTGAGTCATGGACACAGTCGGTTATTGTACCCATTTATAAAAAAGGGGACCGGGGGGATCCTGGCAATTACTGACCTATATCCCTCATTGATTCTGCAGTTAAGGTTTCAGGGAGAGTGGTTTTAGGTAAATTGACCAATTGGTTAGAGGAGACTGATACACTTTCCCCTCTACAGTACGGTTTTAGAAAGGGGCGCAGCAGCATTGACCAAAGCCTAAACCTACAATTGCTTATCGGGAAGTACACCTTAGCTAAGCAAGGGTCTTTGTTCATTGCCTTTATGGATCTGTCCTCGGCATTTGACCGAGTAAACAGATCCAAATTGTGGGGTCAGCTCCTTAACATCGGAATAGATCCTAACATAGTGCACTTCCTAGCAGACCTCCATAGGGACCTCACTGCAACGGTCCGTTACGACAGAAAGGGGAACTGCACGGAAAAAATCAGCATTATCAATGGTGTGAGGCAGGGTTGCATTCTTGCCCCCCTGCTCTTTACACTATATATCAATGACCTAGGTAGAGTTTTGGGTGCAGCGTGCAAGGACATTCCGAGGGCAGGGAAATATCTACTGCCAGCCTTACTGTATGCGGATGACGCTGCCCTCCTAGCCAGAACTGCAGTAGGACTTCAATGCCTGTTGAACTCTTTTTATGTTTTTATGAATAATCTTGATTTAAGTGTTAACTTTGGCAAATCCCATGTCATGGTAATGGGCCATAAAGCAAAGACCAAAAAAAATGTGATGTCATTATATTGTAATGGACATAAGCTGTCACGAGTCCCCAGATTCCCCTACCTGGGGGTTGTTTTTGATGAAGGTTCCACGTGGCACCCTCAAATGGTGGAGAAAAAAAACAGCCCTGGCACGCTCTATCTCTGCGGTGTTGGGCTTCTCCCGTAAATTAGGGGTGAAGCCCATTGAGGCAGTACTAAAAGTATATGCTGCCAAATGTACTGCCATCGCCATGTATGGGGCCGATTTGTGGGGCTTTAGGCCAGTTACATCGCTTCAGGTTACGGAAGATAATTTCTTAAAAACGCTTCTTTCCCTCCCAAGATCCACTGCAAGCTTCATAGTTCATCAGGAATGCGGCGTGGACTACTTGGAGGATGAAATTGCCATGGCCCCCCTATTAAAATGGTTAGCAGTTTGGCTAAACCCAGAGCTTGAAGTGAACCATGAAATTCTAAAAGACTGTCTGTTGCTAGATCATTGGGAAAAGATCCCTTGGTTGAAATATGTGCAACAAATGTGCGAAAAGCTGGGCCGGCCCGAATTGTTCGACAAACCCTCTAGTCTGGTGAAAGGTGATTTGAAATGGGCTAAAAACACTTTTTTGCTGAACAGAGGAATGGACAGAGAAGGCAGGGAGCTGTTAAAGCCCTCTGTCAGGACCCATCAACTGATCGTCTCCTCTGGCCCTGAACCGGAACTCTACCTTATAGTTGTCAACGATGCCAATCATAGGTACCTTTTAACGAAGTTCCGATTGAACAAAATTCACCTTTTAATTTCTGGCCGCCCTGGCTGGACCAGGGGTGTACGGACTTAGATCTATGCAAATGCGATGGCTGCTCAATTATGGACACTGCCCACTTTCTGTTTTTTTGTGATTATTTTAAGGGCATTAGGAAAAAGTTCATTATACCATTGTTAAAAGGAAAAGGCTTTAGGCAAGTGAAGCCAGCTTTGTTGTACCTTCAACTCTTGACGGAAATATGGGAAATTTACAACGTGGCTAAATTTTTAACCATAGCGGTGAGACTCAGCAAAAAGATCGCTTGGTCCTAGGTGATTTTCCACAAATGTTAACCATTGTAACTTGAATCAAGTTTTTTTTTTAAAAATTACAACTTCTTATGAATTCTCCAATTATTTGATCATTGTATATGCTGTTGTTTTAAAATTTTTGCCACCATGTATTGCATATTTTATTGGGTACTCCCTGTCTTTTCATGTTGTATTTTATCATATATTATGCAGCCTGGTGACTTGTGGACCTCTTTTATGTTTGTGTACTGTTATGGTTTTTGTTATTTAAACCGAATAAAGTATCTTTTGAACTTGTATCTAGCAGTCTGCAGGACTCCATCTTTGCTTTGGCCCTCGTCCAGATTTTCAGGGGCAACGGGCCTCTGCGTCATCGTGTAATGCCCATCTAAAGGTTGGTATGTTCTCTGTGTGTGTCGAAACGTGCAATCCTCCGTCCTTCGGCTTCCGATGGGGCATGGTGGGGCAAGATTATGCTTCATGTTATCCGGGCTACAGGAGCCTCACTGTCTTGCTCTTGATCAGTAAGTTTGCACTACATCTCATAGATCTCGTGCTCATGTGTCTCCAATTGACCCTTTCTTCCTTTTTATGTCCTATAACCAGCGAGAAGTCCTGTCCCTTAATCACTGCCTTGTATGCCTTCCATAGGGTCGGTATGAGGTCTACAGAGGATTAGTTTTCTGTGAAGTTGTGTTCCCTGGCCTCACAATGGCCTTCTCGGGTACAGGGTATCTTCAGGTACCAGGCATTGAAGATTATTTCTCTGTGGTCAAGTCGATTTTGTAGGTCGTATACCGCCCATTTGAGGTAATAATCAGTAATATCCCTTGTCAAGTGGCGCACCTCAGGGAATTGGGGGAGTTGATGAGCCAAGATGAAGACGTAGTCAATTCGTGAAAGACCTTGTGCCACTGAATGGAACGTGTAATGTCATGTTGTGCGATTGTGGGGGCGCTAGTTATCCATGAGGCCGAGAGCCGACAGGAAGTCAGCCAGCGGGCGACGGGCGGACCCTGTCTGCCTGGGGGGCCAGCGGTCACTCATCACAAAGTACCATGTTAAAATCTCTGCCCATCAGCAAGATACCAGCTGGCAGTTGGAGGAGAAGCTCACTCGGATGAGAGAACTTAGTGTCATGCAATTGCGGCGGAACGTAGGTGGAAATAATGTTAATCAGTTTGCCCCACAGCGTTCTAGAGAGCGCAAAGTATCTTCCATGTGCACCAGGCCAAATGTGCTGTATGATGAGTGGCAATGTTTTGCGCACCATAATGCCCACCTCTCTAGAACCGGTGTTATAACCCGCTTGGGCCACCATTTTGTGTTCCCTCTGATGCAGTGCATGATATGACTTACCCTTGATCTGTTTCTTGGAGGAGAACTACCTCAGGGGAGTGTTGCTAAATGTATTGTACACCATTTCGCGTTTAATTTGATCTCCTAGTTCATTTACGTTTCAGGAGCGCAACTTAATGGTTTGTGTGGTAGTGGTAATAAGAGTTTGAGAGTATGGGGTAGTGTGAGCTCTCTTCTAGCAGTAGTATGGATCAGAGTTCGGGACGGGAGTCCACGCTGATTGGTCAGACTCTGCGTCAGTGACAGTGTGATACAGAAATAGTCGTAGCAGGAACACAACAAAAACATTAACCCGTTCCCCTGCAGGGTGGACTTTGAACTGCCTGCGCCCACAACTTTGCAGTGCGCCTGTCGCCCCGAAATAGTATACAAACTAAAGGTGGCAGAGCCAGTGCCATGTTTCCCACAACCAGCCCCTCCCGCTCCCCACCTCCAAAGTTAACATGGATAGTTGTCCCCAAAGTTATGCGTCTTCACATGGTGACGCTTCACTGCCTGCTTCGGCAGTCAAATGCATAATTTGTGGACAACTCACAATGCATTTAAAATCTCTATGCCTATTAGCACAGCTATGTGAACAAAGGTATGCAGTTCCTAGTGAAAGCTAGTATCAAAGGTCTGAGTAGGATGGTTCAAGAGGGAGTAATATGCTCCAATTGGAGCAAGGGACCCAACACACCAGAATGGGTGTCCTGCTTCATCATTGGTCTAGCTCCTCATTGGGCCAGCAATGCAATGTCCGAACAGGACCTACGAGAGGGCACTTTGCCGGAGATCTTTTTAGAACAGTAGTTTAATGAAGTGAGGGTGTACGGGCTAAAAACAATACATTTTATGAATGAGTTCACTAGCCTAGTTAAAACGATGGGAGCTCCTTTAGGATGAAATGGTCCTAGATAGATTTGTGTAATATTAGTTTTCTCTGTCAACATGTTTGTTGCCTTGTTTTAGTCAAAATGTTCAAGTGGCAATATTTCAGGACCTAAACACTGCCTTAATCTACTCAATGCCCGGTTTCTCTAGGTGTGAGTTCTTAAAAAGAGATAACCAGTCACTCAACCAATTATGTGACAAATCTAGTACCTTAAATTTGATTAAAACAATCCTGAAACACAAAGACAAACATGAAAATAAGTATTTGTCAATCACATATAAACTATTCCAAGCAAAGCAACTGTCAACAACAAGGCCCAGGCTGGCGTGTGCACAGAACAACCAGAATAAAAATTAACACCACCATAAACACACAAAAAAAGTGATATACTTTCGTTATAGGAGTAAAGGTGTAAGTGGCATGGACTCAACCGATTAGGGTAATGGTTCTGCCCCCGCAAGTGAGAGCAGAGCAGACAGAACGCTAGTTAGCGTCCTGTGGGGAGAGAGCGTGAAGTTGTAATTAGGCTTGTCTTACCGTGCCAGCAGAACAGTGGTGGGAGAATTTCTTACACAGACGCGGAACGGCGTCCACCGCGAGACTCACACCGGCTCTGCTTCCTCCGAAGGAGGCGAGGCAGGCGGGTGGAGTCTCTTTATGTGCGGACCAATCACTGATCAGCTGGTGATTGGGACGCTGCAGCCAAATGGCTTTTCACATGGCGCTTGGTCAAAGACCGGCACTGTATTGGCAGTGTAAGTTTGTAACATTAAAACTGTATGTGAATGTAAATATGTGAGCTACCCGCATCAACATAATAGATGATGTCAGAATCATGGAACACTCACACCCTCTACTGTGTATAAAATTCAGAGTACATGTGTACATATTGGTAATGAACTTATAAGGGGACATGTTGTATGCATGAATACATGGAGATCTGCATAAACAGTATAGGACTACCGTATCCTTGGGGGATTTAAGATCCAAAAGCCTCCTTGTGGGTGGCCAGATGTCAGGAGATACTTGGAAGGCATTAAGAAGACATCATTAAGCGGTATACAGCTGCCGAAGTTCCAGGTAACTATAGTATGCATGTTACAAGTGTCACTAGTATAACGAAGTTAAACAACTAACACACAAAGCCATAAGGAAGCCATATTGAACATATTAAGATTATTCAGAAACATGATATGGGCAGCATCGCCCGCACCCTTTTTGCTCCATGTGTAGTTTGGAAATCTTGTACATCTATAGCGGCGAGATACGCACACCCACCTCTTCGTCATTTAACGCTTTTTTTAAATGTTATTCTTTTTATTTAGACATTAAATCGATACACAGTCAGCATTTAAGAGGAAATAAGTCAGGAGTACATTAAATAAACATTCACAACACAATTACAATCAAAGGACATCGGGTAATATCGCGTTCATGGCGATGGTGGTTCGTCGAGGTGGGAAGTACGTGGGGAGGTTACAAATATTCCTGCAGTAAGCATTCCAGTTACTCCAAATCAATTACCACTTTTTAGGGCATCCCGGTGCTACGTAAACTGTTTTCTCCCTGAACATACACCGTCCCTGTCCCTCTGCCAGTCTGTTACCTTTGATGGGTGGACAGCACCCTACAACTGTGCGATGTTATGTCGGTAGGTTCCCACACATTCAGGAGACATCTTTTCGCTTCCGGGTGGCTAAGCAGTTCTAGTACCTCACCTAGGATATCATGGATTTTGCACCAATATTGCTGGATGCATTCACATTCCCAAAGTATGTGCATGAATGTGCCTTTCGCCCATAGTGTCTCCTACAATCTTCATTATCCGTTTTCCCCATTCGAATCCGGCAGTGCCCCGTAATGTAAGCTCTATGGAGTATTTTAAGTTGAACGAGCCGTAGCCTGGCAGAGATCGCCACCTCCTTAGGTGAGGGACTGCTTCCACCCACTCCTCGACATCCAATTCCAAGCCTTCTCTCTCCCACTTTTCCTCTGTCAGCTTATGGGGATTTGCAGTGTTGTTTAGCAGTGTCTTGTAAGTTAGTGGTATGGCTTTCGTTGGTAAGTGACTGTCAAGCAGCCTGTCTTCCAGGGGGGAGGATTCCGGAGGAGAGGAACTTTTTGGTATGTGGGACTGTAATGCGTGACAGACCTGTAGGTATCTAAAGTATTCAGAATTGGCTAATTCTTTTTTCTGTTGTAGAAAGGCAAACATGATTATATCACCTTTGACCCACTGACCCTCAATTTTGGAGATCCCGATGAGATCCTATGTGTCGAATCCTTTGGACTTCCACAGATTGCCTAGTTTCTCAGTGTCCCATAACGTAGTTGCCATCGTAAGTGTCTGCTCCAACCCCAGGCTTCTATTCGCCGCATGCCAGACTTGAACCGAGTGCTTGGTAGGCCAGGTTATGGGGGACTGCTGAGTTTTCGAGTATAGCATCTTATTATAATTCCCTCCTGGAACAGCCACCTGTCCATATTATACCCCGGATCGTCAGGGCGACTGTAAGTGCCCTGATTGATGGCGGCTAGATGAGCGGCACAATCATATTTTGGGAGGTCCTGGAGACCAATCCCACCGTCATACCAGTTTAGCGTGATTTTTGTAAGTGCAAAACGAGGTTTCCCACTCCACAAGAGTTCCCTCTGCAGGCCCTCTAACTCCCTAAAATAACGTACAGTAACCATGTCAGGGTTGTTTTGTAGTGCGTAGAGGAAACGCAGTAGTGACATCATTTTGAGCGCCTTCGAGCTGACCATGTTGCGTTTCGGCCATTGTAGGGGTGGGAGGAGGTTGTGACTGAATCTGAGGCTATGGTCCGGGGTAATATAAATACCCAAGTATTTGAACCCAACTGTTCAAGACACTGTAGTGACTTGTATTGGGCAACCCCGGAGCAGGAGAGGCGGGGTCCCACTGATGACAAATAGAAGAGACTTACTCCAGTTAATAGAATACCCAGAGTATCTGCCAAAAACTGCAAAGATGTCTATTACAGCGCTTAATGACATCAGAGGAGTGGCCAAGAATAGCAACATTTCGTCTGCACACAGGGAGATGTGGTCCTCCCATGTAGCCAACCATCGCAATCCCCTTATCACTGGGTCCCTACGAATCCATGCTGCCAAGGACTCTAAGGCAAGGGCAAAGAGGAGGGTAGACCGTGGACAACCCGGTCAGGTCCTGCGACTCAAGACTAAGACAGCAGATTTTTTGTTGTTGACTACCACTTGAGCCAAGGGTTCCGAGTAGTGGAGTCCAACCAATTGGATATACTTAGGACCAAACCCAAATTTCTTTAAGACCGCAAAGAGGTATGGCCACTCGATTGTATTGAATGCCATAGTGGCATCTAGGGAGACTATTATTGCTGCTTCTTGGATTGTGTCTATTCTCCCCATCACTCTGTGTACTCTACGCAGGTTCAGTGCCGTATTGCAGTGAGGCATAAAGCCTGATTGGTCCGGGTGCACCAGCCCACTTATTACTTTGACCAAACGAGTTGCAAGGAGCTTAGCTAGGATTTTGGGTTCTGCATTAAGTAAGAAGATGTGCCTATAGGATGCACAATCCTGTTTAAGTTTGCCTTCTTTATGAATAGTGACCAGTGTTGCTATCCTCTGGTCCAGCGGTAGTGTCCCCTGTCTCTTGCTATCCTCAAAAATAGCCCGTAGGTATGGAGCTAGCTTGTCCGGACTTAGTTTATAAAGCTCAGTGGGTAGGCCATTGGGGCCAGAGGCCTTACCGGACCGGAGACTCCTGATCGCTTGTGCTATCTCATCATTGGTGAAATCTCTCTCCAGTAGATTCAAGGCTTCCAACTACAGAGTGCGGAGCGAAATATCTTGGAGTAGTGATTGTGAATTACTCTCGGTATAACCGGCTCTCGTGTTATAAATTGCACTATAGTGGACCGCAAATTGATCAACAATTTCTTGGCGATCGGTGACGGTCCGCTCACCCTCAGCTACTAATTCTGACACCAGTCTGCACACTAATTCTTTCTTATCCAGCCAAGCAATTAGTTTCCCTGCCTTATCACAGAGGTCGTATATACAGCCAGCTATTTCTCTTCCCATAGTTTTTGCTCGGTCCGTAACTATCACTTTTTTATTCGTCCCTTTTAAGTTTTAGAGCATGTAACTTCTCCTGCGTGACGTCCTCACTCAGTTCGTTCTCCATCCAGAGGACTTCATTCTCTATATCAACTACTTCCCTTAACCTCTCCTTTCTTGTCCCAGCTATCAGCGAAAGTGCCTGTCCCCTTATAACTGACTTAAATGCTTCCCAGAGGATTGTATTGAGAAGGAAAGAAGTTCCTCAGCATTATGACCACCCCTCTGGAGCCTCAGGTGAAGCCCGAGTGGGCCACTAACCTATACCCCCACCTGTTTCGTGCCTTACAGGAGTTACCCACCAAATGTGTTTCTTGGAGCGTCTGGGGCAAGGCTGCCTAATGTATTGCAAAACCACGCACCTTTTGACTTTGTCCCCCAGTCCATTAGCGTACCAACTTAGCACCTAAATGCTTTTTCCCAGTGTGTATTCATGTGACCAATAGTAAGTCATGCATTCCTCTAAAGATGTGCAGGTTATACGTGTCGATTCAACAAGAACAAACATAAATCTCCCAACCCAACTGCCCCCTTCCCTGCTTCCCTGCACTCTGGCCATAAAATTAACGATGCAGTATGCCGGTCGCCCAACTAGTGAACTAAAAGAAGTAACGTGGGGGAGTGTGTGTTGTGTCGTGACTCTGATCCCTCCATTATATCTAAGTCCATGTTATCCCCTGAGAGGGCAACGACTTGATGTCCCTTTCCAAGTGCAGGCAGGCAGGCAGGCAGGGTGTCCCAAGCAGCCAGCACCAGTGATAGGTCATGATACCTATTTCTCACGTATGTGCAGACAAAGTTTGGCAAAGTGAGCACTTGGTAGCATCGGCACATGGGCCGAGGCATCGCTCAAGGCTTGCTGTATCCGGCATCTCAGCAAGAATTGTGTTCTTTCGCTCCTGTCCTGCCAGTCCACAGCCTCTTCTGGAAAGTCGAAAAACCAAGTTTTCCGTCATCTTCCACTCAGAGCCGAGCCGGGAACAACATCGCGTACTTAACACTGTTGTCTCTCAACTTCTTTTTGACGTCAAGGAAGGAGCATTGTTGTTTTTGCACCGATTGTGTGAAATCGGGGAAGAAAGCGATATTGGCATTCTCATCGTAAAGTGAGGGGCCAACCTGGCATCCTGCAAAATTATATCCCTGTCACGAAAGTTGAGTAGCCTTGCCAATATCGGACGAGGGGGCGCTCCAGGTTTCGGTCTCCCCCCAGGAACTCCATAGGCCCGCTCAACCCCAAACAAGTTTGACATCCCTTTGAGCTGCAGGTGGTGGAGGATAAGGTCTTCCACAAAGAGGGGCGTGTGCTGCCCCTCCGCCCTCTCCGGAACTCTGAGAATGCGTATATTATTTATCCTAGTTCGGCCCTCATAGTTGTCCAGTTTACTTTCAGCAAATTTCCTGAAGGATTGCAGTTCTTGGATTTCTTCATGTAGGTGTGGGGTGTCAGCGACCAGGCTCGCTGTAGTGATCTCTACTTGTTTCACCTTTTCTCTGAGTTTGGTGAGGTCTGCCCTGATAAGCGTTACCTCTGAAGAGATTGAGTTCATCTTCTGCTCCAGTGACGCTCTGACCCCGGCGATTGCTTCTATGACGTCTTTAAGGGTGAGTTCAGGGGTGTCTCTCTCCGCCTCCCCCACCGATTGGACTTTAAGCTGTTGTTCTTGGTGCGTCGTTTTTTTTTTAACATAACGACCCCTCAATTCTTGCGAGTCACTTCTACAGTGGTTTCAAGCACGTGGCTGGAAAGGCACCCCCACGTCCAATAGTCGCACTGCTTTTTGGCACTCTGCTAAGGCATCGCTCCTCAAGATATTGCGGTGAGGCCGGTGATGATCACTGCTTATGACCTGCAGGTCTTCTACTTAGTTTTGGAGGCCACGCTGCAGGAACAGCTGATAGGGTGGAGTGTCAGTGCGGAGAAGGTTCTGCCACAAGACCCCCGCCCTAGGCGATTCACAGTACCCGCATTCTGAGGCAGTGAGCTGGTAGGGCCATGAGGAGGGATAGGTTCAATACAAAGCCCTTGTGATATTGTATGGAGCAAGTTGCAGGCCCCACCCCAAAGCTCAATATGATGTACTGTTTCCAGTCTTGACAATAGGATCCCACAGTGCCCACGCAGGTGTCGGTGAATGCAGGCCGCTTCCAGAATCTGTCTCAGATCAACGCTGTTACAGATCGCTGTCAGATCCCACAACAAAGGACCTCCAGGCCTCGCAGCACCACAACCTCGCACATTCTGTCACCGCATGTCTTAGAAGGCAGACCATTATGTGCACCTGGTCCCTACGCTGACAGTTCAAGTTTCCAGTGCCTCCTGCCAACATAAAGGTTGTTGCGGAGGGAGGGGTGCATCAGCAGGGGGTCACATCAGTCCATCTTCAAGCCGAACTAAGTGCTTGATCGTCCGGAACCAGTCCCCCGCAGCAATACATGCAGGCCCGGGTCGGACAGCAGGTTGCCACACTCGTTTCACTGTTTTCCGCAGGGGCGTGTTCACCCCCTACGAGCCTCAGTACGAGGTTGTATCCACCAGAAGTCGATGGCCACCTCTCTCAATCACACCCCTTCGGAGATGGTTACGACTGCCGCCGGTCAGGCACACAAGGTTGCTGCTTCACCTCGCTGCCCAGGCCTCGCCGCGATGCTCGTCCCAACATCGTCTCGGGGCCAAAGAAAGCAGTGTTTCTGTATCCTAGTGACCAGCAGCCTTTAGATATTAGGCCTGTTTGCCACGGGAGACGGATATATTATTACGGATTATGGGGTATTGAGCCGATGGATGGCAGGAGCCGATTTAGCACCCGGCCATCTTGTTTCGGCAGTTGACCACACCCCTGAGCTTTGCCAGATCTTATGATGGATTTTAAGTATAAGTATGAACAAAGATTGAATTTGAAGAGGATGCATCGTTTGGGATGAAATTGTGAAAATGGATTACTGCTTTTGTTTTGAGTTTCTTGGATACGTGATGATAATTATGGTTTACATTGGTAGATTATTCACTGTTGTGCTGATGCTGTATTCATATTTGTTAACAGTATTTGAAGCATTGTTTAAAATAGTTTAAGAGTTTAGATTATTGAATTGAGTTTAATATCGGGTTCGTCGAAATCCAAGATCTTGAAATATTTGGTTACTTGTCTGTCAAGTGGTGTGTTGAGCGTGGTACCACTTACAGATTGAAGTGGGTTCTGAGTTAACAACTTCTCTTTTTTTGGGTTGTGTGTATTAGTTCAGGTTTGGGCAAGTTACTCTAGAGTGCACAGGAGAAGGCACATTAACAGGGTAGAAGACTAGAGGTCAGTAGTCTACTTCGTAAGGGAGTTGTTATATTGATAGTAAGCTATCAAAATTAAACATTTTGTGTTGACTGTTCTTTTCTTTCTAGGGTAAATAGACAAGTGTTGTGATTAGTTGTTTAGCCAGGAGCAGCTCTTGGATTAGTGAGATGCCACCACAGTGCAGTGTTCCACTTGGTTGGTTCCTGACTAAGCCGCAGTGTGATAGATTGACCTTTGAGAGAGTAGCGCTGCGATTGGTAGCTGTTCGCTAAATCGTTTTCAAGGCGGTTTCAAGCTAAATAGTGTTTATTTTCAAAAACTAAACAATGGTACTACACGTGCACTTGGATCTCTGAATAGAATCAATATTCGGCTCATAATGAGACTGTACAGTTTCCTATGGAGATTATTTTTAATATTAGAAAATTGGATCTTTTGAGAAGAACCATGTATCATATGAAGCCGATGCCGGGACCTATGCAGTTTGAGGTATTAAATAAATGCAATTGTATGGCTTCAGAGAAGGAGAGAAAGAAGGCTTTTAAGTAACTAAAGAGCTCATTTAGGCAAAGATTCAAGAATCAACTAGATACATGTGAAAAACATTGGAGGGAGGATATGAGTGAGTGTGTAAAAACATTCCCTGCTTTAGTCTCAGAAGAGAGGAAAGATAAAACAAAATCTCAGGATGAGAAGACTGATGAGAAATTTAGATGTCAGCTTCTACATTCCAGACCACTACCATACACAGATAGGCCCATAGAGACAACTCAGCCTGTTGTAGGGGTCAACAGGGGTGCTGGAGGAGATGGTGTTGTGGGACAAACTTCTATTGGAGTCACACGGAGTGCTTCTAAAGTAAATGTAAATGTCATGGTACTTATAGAGCGCACTGTCACCAAACGGTCACCTTGCGGTGTTGCCTATTCGGCTTCCTGGCGCTGATACTCATACCGCTGTGGAACCCCTCCTGGCTTTCCCTGTGAAGTGTCCACTCCTGGGCACCCCCAGGGTGAAGCCAGGCATCCTTAGCGCTGTTGGGGCCGGTGTGGGAGGCTAAGCAAGCTATTGCCCAGAGTTGCAGCGTGGGGCCCCTGATTAGAATAGGCACCGAGGCGAGAATTAACAGGTCCGAGGAAATTGAGCCCGAGACCCCACCGAGGTGGGAATCGAACCCTGGTCCCTGGCCAGAACTCTGCATCAGGGTCTGCCGCTCTAACCATTGACCCACACTCCTCCACAGTAGCGATGGTCCCAGCAACAGTTCCTAGTACGAGTGGAGAGGGCCAGTGACAATTGAACCATCATCACCTAAAGTGATTAGTATTGGGATATTTTTTAAATATTACAGGATAATGTAGATTTAAAATGCTTTTAACATTTAATAATACTGAGTAAATGAGATATTTGATTTTTTTAAAAAGCTGCCAGATGTGCTAATGAAGCACATGATTAATAAAAAGGGTTAGCTGATGGATTGGAGGTTGACTTCAGTAAAATAAAAAATGTAAAACTGAATTATAAAATGGATTTGACACATGATGAAATAAGAAAGATGGGCTTGATCACTTTAAGAGACCCATATTAAAGAGTTATGTGAGAAAACATGGGATTGGAGTGATTTGAAGAAATATAGAGACAGTTGGAAGAGAAGCACCACAAATAGAAACAAGCATTGGCATAGCCAATAGTTCTCGCCTTTGGGACCTTGTAAGTGTTTAGCCATGCAGCACATTATCACCCACTGGGCGGATTTCTGTACTGGAACTAGTACTTATGTAAAGTGCTTTAATACTTTCATTCGCACTACATAATGCAAAAAATAAAAATGAGAATTGCTTGCAGATTTCTGAGGTGGTGGGGCCAAAAGATGAGTTACGCTGTGCCTACCTGCTGTAGATGTTTGGTTTTTCTCCACAACAGTTAGGGTAAAATGCTGATTGCTAACGTTCTTCTGTTTTGTTTAATCAGAAGCATGATCATCCGGTCAACAAATGTTTAAGCATCACAATGTTGCTATTTACTGAAACCCCATGAGCATCGTTTCCTTCCTTCCCAAGACATGAGTGGCCTTTAAGGAGCTTTAACTATTGTAGCAGCTGCTTGTTGCCTTCTAGGGTAGTCTTGTTGGCCAAGGCCCGCTCATTAGATGGTGCTTACAATTCAGCTGAAAAGTAAGATATCACCATAATTGATTTTGTTTCTGTTCCTTTGTGCTTTAGAGAAAATGAAAGCGCACTCTTGTGGTGGGGTGGAGGGGACGCGCAAGGTCTGGAAAGAATCCTGACCCAAAACAGATGGCAGCCTGCGCACCGCTGTTGCTGGCTCCTATTATATAATGCCAGTACCAAATCAGAAAGCGAGCACAGTATAGAAAATCAGGAGCCGAAAAAAAAGGAGGCTAAAGTGAGTTAGCCCAGTGTGCAAGTGAAGGCGGGCCAAGAGTATGCTGCATCTTGTGAATTGCAGCCTACCTGTGGCCCAGATTGCAGTGAGCAGAGTCCAGAAAGTGGTAAGGAGACTAGTGCTGTCTCTTCCCAAAACAAAAGTTGTTTAAAAAATGATTTTCCCTTTCTGTGATTACTGTCTTTGCATGTGGTTGTTACAGTTTAAAATTGCAGTTTTGACCTACCTGTGATTGCATATTTTATCACCTGTTTTGTGTTTTAAATGTGTGGTTTTCCCTGCCCATGATTGCTTGCATTTAACGTGTTGAATTGTGGGATTTGCCGTCCAACCTATGTAGTTTGTCACCCTCATTCCTTGGTGACAAATCTGTTTTCCCTCCAAATTTCTCTGTTGCTCTGTACTAAGACCTGTGTGTTAAAACAGTGCACCCCCAGACACCATTTTGTGTTCACAAGCCAGTAAGGCCAGCCCCCCCGCCCCACCCCCACGCCCCTCCAGCAACAGGGATATTCTACAACATAGGGTGCTTCTGAGAGCTGTTTAAACAGTATTTACTGGGGCCTGTGCACTTTGTTTTTGGGCCAGCAGGGGGAGTAAAGTTTTATTCATACAGTACTGTTAGATTTCGAGTTAGTGAAGCCTTTACCTGCAGAAGTCCAAAGTGTGGATTGAGCCTGTTTGTCTCCTAGGAGATTCTGAACATGAGAAGCAGCTTCCAACTCCCTGGCCAGCAAACCTTGGCTGAGGTGGCTGGGACCTTATATTGTCTGCTAGTGGTTGGCACATGTGTACACTGATTGGTGGTAGTATCTGGTGTATCTATTGGGTTAGAGTTAATGTCCTCATTGGTTGGGTAGTTGAGGGTTCTGATTGGTTTCTGGGTCTGAGATTCAATCATTTTAGGGTTGGGACTAGGGCTAGGGTTAGGATTTCTATTGGAAGTAGGGACTAGGGCTTCCTATGTTATTGGTTGTTGGGAGTAGGGTGGGACTAGGGCTAGGGTTAGACCTTTAATTGGAAGTAGCTATTTAGGGCTTCTGGTGTGATTGTTTGTTGGACTAGTTGTGGGACTAAGAATAGTGTTAGGCTTTCTATTGGAAGTGGGGACTAGGGCTACCTGTCATTGGCTGCTTGGACTTGGGTTGGGACTACTGGTAGGGCTAAGGCCTTTATTGGACGTAGAGATCAGGGTTTTTGAACTGATTGGGTGCTTGGACTAGGTCTAAGATTGGCAGTAAGGTCCTGGTCTCCTATTTGTTCTGGATTGTGGGGCTAGTGTTGTGATTGTATAGTGTTAGGGTTAGGGTTCCCATTGGCTGAAGGGGTCACCTAATTACTAGGGCTATAAAAAAGGGCCAGGCTTAGGGTGTCTCAACCCGGGCGGAGAGGACAAGGGTAGTTGCCTGTATGAGCCTGTTAAGGGCAGAGAGGACAAGGGTAGTTTCCTGTTTGAGCCTGTTTGAGACTGGTCGGGCTAAGGCCAGAAATGCTGCCCTTTTTCTCTTTTAGCAATACCCCAAACTTCTTTTTACTCATCCAAAAGCCTCCTAAGACCTAAAAAAATAAAAAAGCTTTTACTCTTTTATCCCTCCACTATCCTTTTCAATCGAAATTAACAGACTAACATGTTCACTTCTCAAAGTCCATATTAAACTATACTAATATACTACCCAAATAACTGAATAACATATCAACTACTCCAATAACTTCATATTTTTTTACTATACTAATTTTCAACAGTAATCCTTTATGGGTTCCGGAGTGGCGTGCTACTCGCCAGAAAAGCGATTCAACACCCAAGAGGGGTAACAAGTGCTATATGAACGCAAATCTTTCATACCCCTTTTTATCCCTCCGCTATCCTTCTCACTCCAAGTAACTGACTAATATCCACCACTGAAATTACTTCATATTTCCCCATAGTAATTCACCACTAATCCTTTGTAGGCTTCCTGAATAACATGCGTCAACAAGTGCTAAATAAATACAAACCTTTGTCCTCCTCTATCCTTCTGCTATCATTCCAAATCCAAATAACTGACTAACCTATCCACCACTTAAAATGTACTTGCATGTTTCACTATACTAATTCAACACTAATCCTCTATGGGTCCCGGAGTAGCGTCCTACTTGCCGAAAAAGCGCTTTGACGCCTCGTCAGGGGTAGTAAGCTCTATATAAATGCAATTACAATACAATACAATTGCCAACTAAATGAATGTTAATAATTTTGTCGGCCTCTAGTAGGATGAAAGGCTGAGCAGACGCGCTGGGATTCGAACCTGCGGTTCTGAGGAGAAACATAAGATTAATAGGGTGCTTGCCTTAAAGTTAAGATTGCATTATATAATGCCTGTACCAAATCAGAAAGCCAGCACAGTAGAGAAAATCAGGAGCCGAATTGAAAGGAGGCGAAAGTGAGTTATCCCAGTGTGCAAGTGAACACGGGGCTGGAGTATGCTGCATCTTGGTGCCGAGTAACAGATGTTCATTGCCAACCAAATTAATGTTAATTAGTTTGTCGGCCTCTAGTAGGATGAAAGGCTGAGCAGACGCGTTGGGTTTCGAACCGGCGGTTGTGAGGTCAAACATAAGATTAATAGGGTGCCTGCCTTAAAGTTAAGATTGCCTTCCTCCTTCTACAAGTTAACAGCAATGGGCCTAGCATGACAGTGAATGCACAAGTTTCTGATTGTAAACAGAGCATTGGCCGGGCTGTGCCTGTGCATGTGGCATATGAAGGGAGGGTTGGTTAAAAAGAATGGAGCGAGAGAGAAGCAAGGGCGGGTGAGCGTGACAAACGCGCTAATTAAAAACAGATAATGACATGATCCCCAACAGATGACGCCCTGGCTCATAACCGCCAGCCGTAGGCAGATACATTTACTGGGAAAGGTGAGACATACAGCCGCCTTTGCCCAATTGCGTGCTGTCTTTTTAGAAAGACACACGCAAAGACCAATTGAAATAATACAGAAAAAAAACACAGGGACGAGCGTGTGGAAAGTCCAGAGTGATTCCAAGAGGTCATCCTAGAACAGCACCAGCGCGCTGCCCTAGGCTCAACCTAAAAAAATGAAAGGGCTTGAGAGAACACCAAAGAATTTTGCAAGGGACTCCGAAGTAGCAATGGGTTCAGTACTGGAGTTTCCCTTGAATGAGGTTCATGGTGGGAATTTGGTACATTTGTGTTGAATTAGAGCTGATTTGTATGCTTTTGTGCATAATTTTCCAGAGCTTCGATAGGATCGAGCAAAGTGGTATGATAAAATTATGAAGTTGACAAGTATTTCCCTAATGTTGTGGACAGATTTTAACTTTTTATTTGAAATTGTGATTCACAGAGATTTATGACTGGACTGCAGAGTTGATGTTGTGTAACTGACATAAGAGCTGGCAAGGGTTGGTCCAAATAATGCACCACTCACAGAAGTACCAGACAAATCTAAGGCTGTTGTTGAATATTTGAAAAAATTAATTCCTAAAAGAGATATAAATTGTGAGAATCTGAGAACCACACAGCGGCCAAAAGAGTCAATCAATTCTTATTATGAGAGATTGATGCACAATTATAAGAAGCACATCAGCGTTGAAGATCAAAAGAAAGATGGTACTAGCGTTTTTTTTTCCTGCATTCATGAATGGGTTAAGTTCAGAAATTAGTAACCATAGTCAACAAAGTTAATTGTGTTGGGCAGGCAAAGAGCATAGGTGAGATATTGATGTTAGAGAAAAATAGTAGTAGAGTATTTTGAAGCAAAGTAGAAAAGGCTTACAGAGAAACTGATGATTCCATTGACGAAACAAGGAGCGAGAATCAAACGGGTTTAAATATGAATTTTATGCAGAATGGAATGAATGAAGTGAATAAATGAACTCAAGGTGGTATGAATGGTGGAATAAACTTGAATTTTGAAAGAATATGGTGTGTCATTGTGGGAGAATCGGGCAGAGGGAGTGTAGGCAGGATCCAAACAGGATTCAATAACATTCTGAGCAAGCTCCACAGATGCAGAGAAATGGTGGGATGGTAAATAAACTACAGAGCAGAATGTACGAAAATCGGAAATCATTTCAAGAACCTATGCCTGCAGCTCCGGTGATGCAGCAGAATGAGATATAAAATACCACAAAGTGCAGGATATCAGCAGAATGCAATGACCCTAAATGATGAATTGTCAGAATAGTTCACAATCAAGGTGCCAGAGGGGGAGGAGGGTTGCCTACTTGGAGCATTCCTAGAGGTAGATCAAAGTGGACCTTTAATTGCTGAAGTAGTCAATGGCCACTTCCTTTCATTTTTATTTGATACAAGAGCTACCCGTTCTACAGTTTGTCTTATGGAAGTCCCAAACCTACCCCTCGCAGGAAGAGCAGTGCAAGTTGTAAAAAAAATACTTTCTGTATTCTGTGTATCTACAAGAAAGATGTGTGGTGATTCAGTGTGCTTTTGTGAGGTAAAATTGTTTCTCATACATTACAAAGCAATCACTCTGTGAGATGCAGAATGATAGATACAACATAAAGCCAATAGCATGGGTTGAGAGGGTAATACCCCTCTACCCGAGCCAAAACTCGTTGTATATTATAAAATATTGGTATCAGTAAGTCTTGGAGATTGCTTGGCTGTCAATCCAGACCTAAAAAGCAGTTCTCTTTAGTCCATTGTTATAGAGGTCATGGCGTTTGGGAAGGGTCCTCCTATATGGAATCAAGCTTGGGGGCCAACTGAGGACGGTAACTGCCCCCTCCAATCGGCCAAGGCTAGAATTTTGGGAGTGATGTTTGACAACCAATTAAACTTCACAGGACAGATCAGCCTCCTGACTTTGTCATACTTCTTTCTATTGAAGTTCTAGGTAAGGACCTGCCTTTTATTCCTCAGGATCTCAAAAAAACTGTAATAGGTACACTAATCCTTTCAAAAATAGACTACAGCAACTCATTGTTTTTGGGCATTGACAAGGATCAGACAGCTAAACTACAGTCATTGCCGAATTCTGCAGCATGAGTACCACTTAACATCCCTAAATACCTCTCCATCTCTGCTAGTATTAGGCAGCTCCATTGGCTTACAATCCAACAACTTGTCGAATTTAAAGGTCTTTGTTTGGTACATAAGGCGCTGTATGGCGGGGGGGCGGCCATGGACATCCAGAAACTATTTCTCTGATACTCCCTGCGACGGAATCTTAGATCAGCCAACACATTGCTAATTCAGATCCCTAAAATCCAAAAAGCCAGATGGGGAGGGAAAAACCTATCCTACCGGGGAGCCAAACTCTGGAACAGGCTGCCGATCACTATCAGGCTACAGCCTAATAGGCTTCAGTCTTGGAAAATGGCCAAGACTTGGCTACTTCCCCCCCAAATATTCTCAGTTACTACGCCTGGAAATATACAACAGGCCATTCTCAGCACCATGATGCCTCGGCATTCGTGCGCTCCATAAATATGTTACTTACTTATTTACTTACTTATAAACAATCACCAACTTTGTTTGCTGATGTCTGCTATTACAACACCATTCAGTGGATGGCCTTTTTAACAGCCTTTATCTCAACAGATCAATCAATCAATCAATCAGTGACACTTGTAGAGCGTGCTACATACCCGTAGGGTCTCAAGGCGCTGGGGGGGGGTGCCGCTACTGCTCGAACAGCCAGGTCTTCAGCTTCTTCCTGAAGGAGAGGTGGTCTTGGGTCAGGCGCAGGTCGGGAGGGAGGGAGTTCCAGGTCTTGGCGGCCAGGTAGGAGAAGGACCTTCCTCCTGTAGTCGCTCTTCGGATGCGGGGGACGGCGGCGAGGGCGTGGTTGGCTGATCGGAGGTGGCGTTTGGGTGCGTAGAAGTTGATCCGGCTGTTGAGGTAGCTCGGGCCTTGGTCGTGTAGGGCTTTGTGTGCGTGGGTGAGGAGGCGGAAGGTGATTCTTTTGTTGACGGGGAGCCAGTGAAGGTCTCTCAGATGTCCGGTGATGTGGCTGGTTCGTGGGATGTCGAGGATGAGTCTGGCTGAGGCGTTCTGGATCCGCTGGAGTCTCTTCTGGAGCTTGGCGGTGGTACCGGCGTAGAGGGCGTTGCCGTAGTCCAGTCGGCTGGTGACGAGGGCCTGGGTGACGGTCTTCCTGGTCTCGGTGGGGATCCACCGGAAAATCTTCCGTAGCATGCGTAGGATGTTGAAGCACGCCGAGGAGACGTTGTTGACTTGTCTGGTCATGGAGAGGGAGGAGTCCAGGATGAAGCCCAGGTTGCGTGCATGGTCTGTCGGTTTGGGTGCGGTGCCCAGGGCGGGGGGCCACCAGGAGTCGTCCCAGGCGGAGGGGGAAGAGCCCAGGATGAGGACCTCCGTCTTGTCCGAGTTCAGTTTTAGGCGGCTGGTCGTCATCCACTCGGCTACCTCTCTCATTCCTTCGTGCAGGTTGGCTCTGGCGGAGGCGGGGTCGTTGGTCAGGGAAAGGATCAGCTGGGTGTCGTCGGCGTAGGAGATTATGCTGAGGTTGTGTTTGCGTACGATGGCCGCGAGGGGGCTCATGTAGACGTTGAAGAGAGTGGGGCTCAGAGATGATCCTTGAGGGACGCCGCAGATGACTTCGGAGGCCTCTGACTTGTACGGTGGTAGGCGGACTCTCTGTGTTCTTCCGTCGAGGAAGGAGATGATCCATTCCAGCGCCTTGTCCTGGATTCCGATGTTGCTGAGGCGCTGTACTAGGGTGCGGTGGCAGACCGTGTCAAAGGCCGCGGAGAGGTCTAGGAGGATGAGGGCTGCTGTTTCTCCATTGTCCATCAGGGCTCGGATGTCATCAGTGGCGGCGATGAGGGCGGTCTCGGTGCTGTGATTGGCTCGGAAGCCGGACTGTGAGGGGTCGAGGGATCCGTTCGTCTCGAGGAAGGCGGCCATCTGCTTGTTGACGGTCTTCTCGATGACTTTGGCTGGAAACGGGAGGAGCGAGATGGGGCGGTAGTTCTTGAGTTCGGTGGGGTCCGCTGTTGGTTTCTTGAGTAGAGCGCTGAGTTCGGCGTGTTTCCAGCTCTCAGGGAAGGTGGCGGTGTCGAAGGATGTGTTGATGATGTCTCGCAGGTGGGGTGCGATGACAGCGTCGGCCTTGTTGAAGACGTGGTGAGGGCAGGGGTCGGTCGGTGATCCGGAGTGGATGGAGTTCATCGTGCGGATGGTGTCTTCGGTGCTGATCGGGGTCCAGGCGTGGAGGGTGGTGGTGGGGGGTGGTTGTTCGGTCATGGTGTGCGTTGGATGGTTGTTGAAGCTGTTGTGTATGTCCGCGATCTTGTTGTGGAAGTATGAAGCGAGGGAGTTGCAGAGGTCTTGCGATGGGGTGATGTCGTTGTTTCCTGCGCTGGGGTTGGAGAGCTCTTTCACGATGTTGAAGAGTTCCTTGCAGTTGTGTGCGTTGTTGTCCAGCCGTTCCTTGAATGCTGTTTTCTTGGCGGCGCGGATCAGCTGGTGGTGCTTCCGGGTGGCAAGCTTGAAGGAGGTCCTGTTGTCCGGTGTAGGTTCCCTTCTCCAGACTTTCTCGAGGGCTCGGCAGTTCTTCTTGGAGCTCTTGAGTTCGTCGGTGAACCAAGGGGCTTTCTTGCTGCCGGGTCTGCTGGGCGGGGTCCTCAGCGGGGCGAGCTCGTCCGCGCAGATGGTGATCCACTTTGTGAGGTTGTCGGCGGCCTGGCTGGGGTCCGCTGAGCTGGCAGGAGGGTGCTGGCTCAGGGAGGTGGCGAGCTGGTCTGCTGTGATCTTGTTCCAGCTTCTGCGGGCGGCCTGTTGCTGGTGGTGGTGGGTCGTTGTTCTCTTGAAGGTGAAGTGGACGCAGCTGTGGTCCGTCCATTGAAGCTCTGTGGCGTGGCTGAAGTCGATGTCTGTGCTGGATGAGAAGACTGCATCGAGTGTGTGTCCGGCGAGGTGGGTGGGGGTGGACACCAGTTGCTTGAGTCCCAGGTTGGCGAGGTTGTCCAGTAGGGTGGTGGTGTTGCGGTCGTTGTTGTTCTCCAGGTGGAAGTTGAGGTCCCCCAGGAGGATGTAGTCAGAGGAGGGGAGGGCAAGCGGGCTGACGAAGTCGGCGATGTCCTCGCTGAATTGTGTGCGTGGTCCAGGGGGTCAGTAGATCAGGGTGCCTCTGAGGGTGGTGTTCGGGTTGGTGTGGATCTGGAAGTGCAGGTGTTCGGCGGTGGTCAGGGTGTTGTCGGTGCTGGTCGTGAGACGGATGGTGTTCTTGTGGATGATGGCGATGCCTCCTCCCATCTGGTTGGCGTTGCGGTCCCTCCGGACGATCTTGTAGCCCTCTGGGATAGCGATGGCGATGTCGGGCGCTGAGGAGGCGTTCATCCAGGTCTCCGTGAGGAAGGCGACGTCAGGGGCTGTGGCGTCTAGGAGGTTCCAGAGTTCGATGGCGTGTCTGTGGACGGAGCGGGTGTTGAGCAGGATGCACTTGAGGTGTCCAGTTAATCACTTGGATTTATCAAGCTTTAGAAAGATGGACATTTCTTAGGCTTCCAGGATATCTACAGCTTGCAAAAGATGGACCTTTACCAGGCTTCCATGATATTACATCCTATACTTCTGCTCCCCTGAGAATATCTTCCATCTTCTCTGTACTGGGACTCATCCATCAATCACCATTAATTATACTGGTTGTTTCCTTGAATGTAAAGCCTAATGTTCAAAACTCTTCAGCAGGTGCAAAGTCTGAGATTCAAAAAATCGGAGGCTTCTAGGCTCAAAGTATTTTGAAATGTATAAACCTTAAACTAAGTCGACATATTTGACTCTCTTCTGCATTGCAAGTAGGAGGGCGTGAAAGAGGTGTGTTCCTCCTTTTTGTGAGTTGCAGAGGCTGTATCAAAGCATAAGACTGTAGTTGCAACCCCAAACCACTGATTAGCTACCGACCAACAAGATGGAGTATAAGCTGCTCCTGCGTGATTGCTTCTCTGTATGATGCATTCTCAATGTGCCTAATTGGGGAGCAAGCAGTGTTCCAGGGAACCCCTGTATGCCTTTTTTGATGCCTTCCTTGGATTACAGAATGCATCCTACCTGATATTAATGAGATAAGAACTTTTGTGACCTCCTGTAAATTCACATTTTGCTATGTGGCTCATTAATACATTAGTCGTATTGCAAAAGGTAGGTCACATTGCGATCCACTCAGTCATCAAAAACACCACTGCATTACAACATGTAATTTTGAACATTAGGCCTATAATCACACCCCAATATGAGACCTGTTGCACATTACAGTTGACCCCGTGTGGCTTCCTACGTTTCCAAACTAATCGGACCAACAGTCATGTGTTCCTTCCAAACTCCAGTTGGGAGTTGTCATCGGTCAGATTTGCATGGTCAGCAATATACTCTCTGGCTTAAATAATTCCCTCTCTGAGCCATTGTGAACCATATTGGAGCTGTGCTGTCATATGATATGGTTCATAGTTTAAAAGTCCCACACAACTCCTGCAACAGTTGCTGCCTCATTTGCAATCAGGAATTGCAAGAAGGAGACAGCCTGAAGATAAGCCGCCACCTTCTCTTACATCTAGGAATTAGAACTCCATTTAGTAGGATCTATTTAATTTCTAAAAAGACATCGAATGCCCATGTTAATGGAACATCTCTATGTTAGAGAAGCACATTATCTTTAAAGGTGCTATTTGAATAATGTATGTTGCCTACAGTTAAGTTTTACTTGTATTGCCCTTGGATCCCTCCCACTTTATATGCAACATTCCATTACTTTGTGGCAAGACTTGTGTTATATTACTGCACTTTCATGCATACACATATAGCGGAAGTTTGAGAGAGAACTCAGTTGGTGTTTTCATTGCCTGCGCCTTATATTATGTTTGAGCATAGCTTGATCTCCGGGCTACATCTAACTGGTATAACACACAAGACAATACAAATGTTGGATTTAATAGTGTGTAAAATATTTAACTTCCATAAGCGACATGATTAGATTGTGCAAGATTTATTATATTTGAAAATCAAATCAATCCAAGTGAAGATGTACTTTGTGTTTTCTGTACATTGAATACGCATCCTGCTCTCAGGCTAAGTGCTTAAACATGAAACTAAGATCAGAATTATCCCCTTGGTTTACAATTAACTTCAATCTTGAACCTTTATTATGTTTTCCTGCACTCAAATCAGTCTTACTTCTACTCTTTTGTATAATGTTGAACATATTTGTGAATGTTTCTTCGAACAAATGTTCAACAAATTGTTGAAATAATGTGAGAATGCAAGTTATCAGCCCTATAATCTCCTCATATTAAAATCACATTAAATTAATTTTAATCCCAATAATGATGATAGGATATCTTATGATCTGTTTATTTACTTTTAGTAATTAGAAGAAGATTGTCAAACAGCAGTAGACTTCTCATACAGATCTACTGCTTTATGACAATTTTAAACATGTTGTTCTTTTAGGTTTTTAGGATGCACATGTCCTGTTCTCTTTCTTAGTTTTAAAAAAAAACTTATTTGAAGTATTTAATGCTTCATGCGCACAAGTCCATTCATGAAGAACTGTAAATGAACTTTTAATGCTTTGTTTGCCTGAATAAGATTACATTGATTTACAGTGGCTTACTTAGAGTTCTTTGCCTCTCTCACCTATAGGGAATTAAAGCTGGAATTGCAGCGCAGCGAGGAAGAGATTGCTAAAAAAGAAGAAGAACTGATGCACCTCCAAGATGATGGTGAAGCCAAGTCAGTGCAGCTCAGTCATATGGAAATGGTTTTAGAACACACACAAGCTGACTTGGATAAACAAATTGAGATTGGTAGGTCAATATTCACTCTTATAGAGCAAAATGTATTATATGTTGCCTAAGAATATATTACTTTGGATGTGTCAGTCTCCTTTATTCTCAGTGTATGGTAACGGTATCAACTTATAGAAGGTACTGTGCATCTGTTTCACATTTGCAGTGTAAAACCTGGCTTCCTTACTGATGGTCTTGCTCCTATTGCATTACTTAAATCTACTAGAACCCCGTGCATGAAGGCAGAAAGAAACAACTCTTACTGCACTTCTCAAGATCCTCTCCTCTATCAGGGAAAGACCATCATGAGAGCTCAATGCCTTGTCTTTCTTTTTAACATTTTCTTGCACACAATGGATCAAGGTTGAAGAAACCTTGAAGATAAGGAAAGATATATGGGTTGAGGAAGGGAATTAAAGACGAAAGATTTTTTAAGTAAGCATTACCTTCTCATCCCCTTCCTCGTCTCAGACTTTAAGGATCTCCCCAAGCAACAAGCCTCAGACCCAATACCGTAGCAATAAGAAAACGCTCCCACACCAGGGAAAATGCTGAATATCTAATTAATGAAGCAGTCACAAAAGCAGAATTTAACTGTTTCAATCTGAGAGCACAATGGAAAGCACCCTGGTCCTGAAATTAAGATACTCCTTACACCTGTCTTTCAACCTGTAATGAGAAAGAGTTGCCTAATCATTGCTTTACTGATATGCATAACATAATCATCTGCATCTACCCAAGGGGCAGCCATCCCAAGAGTGAATCTACCCTGCACAGCCACAGGCAGATGCTGTCAAAGATGACCTAATTTTGATTCAGTGGCCAATGTTTGACGTGGTATCTTTTCTACCTCAATGAAAGGCTGATAATTGGTGCGCCAGTTGTCACTTTGTATCCAAACAGAAGGCGTGAGAAAATAAATGCTTGCCACTCTAGTGATGGGCGCCTAAGCACTTATTTCTCTCAGATACAATTAGGAAATTTGAAGACTTGATTATTTAATGTATTTTTAACTTAATTTTGTTTCAGTAAAGTGACATGTCTGCAACCTCTGTAGGTAGTAATCAAAAAAGAATGTCTATCTCAACTGAACAAACTTCCATAATTACATTACCTCCTTTTTTGTATACATGTTTCACTCATCTGGTAGTCCTCTAAATGAGTCTGCATTTGAGTGGTGTTGGGAGCTGTGTCTACAACCATATCGATTTTAATCCCCTACAATGGACTTTGTTTTTGTGGCTATGCTTGGAGATTTCAGTTTGTATTGGAGTTGTAAAGAACAAAAGAGGACAGCTTGGATGAAAGCCTTATGGAGAGGTAACATACAATGACGGATTATACAGAAATCAGAAATGGCAGTCAAAAAAGTGTGAGAGAAGCTCAGGTGAATTAAGATATGGTTAGGCAATGTTTCTACAGGTTATCTGCCTGTCCCACTGCTCCCCCTTGAGATTCCATTTATTGAAGGGCTCCAGATAATCATTAATTTGCGGTCTCTCTAAAGCCTAGGAACTGCTCTCCATCTTTACCAGTTCATGTTGGGGTTTGTCATTAAAGATTTTTCCAAGACTATCCTCAGTACCTCCGGTTACATGTTCCTCCTGATTCTTCACTAATGTATGTCGACGTTTTGCTCTGGGATATCACAAATCACCTGTAATAAATGTCACCTTTTTTGGAAAACCACCCACATCAACATCAGCATCAGTGTCACTCTCCAGTGTCTATTTGCCACTTCTTTGCCTCCAGTATGGATAGTCAAAGATGTGGGCCTTTATTGTTCACAACAAGTTGAAAAGGCTGCTCACCATGTTTCTACCTCAGGTTGGCAGTGGTTCTGTCACCAATCCAGATCTCTGCAATGCATTCAATTCCAATTTGCTGGTGGTATGGCACTGGGTAATAGATATTTCAACTAGTTTGTACAGTAGTTCCACTTTCTCCCCTTCTTCCACTTGTATCTCCTACATTTTATTGTACCTGGCCTTCAGCAACCATCCAGAATCCAAACTTTTGTCTCAGCTTGGCTAGCCCTCTCCTCCTAGCATTACCATGCTGCATCAAGCTGCAGTCAGCAGTGTGGGTTCAGCGGCTTTCAATGGAGGGGTTTGACAGGGAAAATGTGGTTGTTGATGGTCGTTCGCCGATGCAGAGCTCTCAATTAAAAAAAATCCAATGGGAGCACTTTGGCCAATAATGCATCTGCTCCACTCACTGATCACCACTCTAGTACTCTACAGCCTACAACATACTGCAGTATTTTGTATTATGATAGTCACATTAAACAAAGGTTCAGAGTAAGATTAATGTAAACATCCCAGAACCAAAGGATGGCCCCAAGCAAGAGTTGTTAGGACTTTCATGACCAGTTTATGGTGCAATAAACCCTTGAAGTTTACCTCATCACCTACCTCATCACTCACCCTCCCTCCCAGATTATATATAGATTATTCTTATAAAGATGACAAGTTATTCCCTGGGTGGAGAAAACTACCATTACCAAATTAGAGTCATCCTGATGAAACTATGAAACAAACTCTTCCTCGCAACTCTCAAGAATCAATTCAGTGTGTGAAACAAAGGATATCCTAAGGGCCTTGCTGTACGACCCCAAATCGAAATTACTGAACCAGAATGGAGCCCTTTCCGCCATCACATTGACCGCAATCCCCTCCAAGGATATGGGTTCAGTATCAAGTGCCACTCTAAAGCTATTGGTAAGATTTGCAAAAGAGAAATTCACTTCAAGCAAGGCCTGAATATAACTATTAGTATTGCAACCATCTTATCCCAGTGAGTCATAGCCAAAAACCTGGGTATCAGCTGGAGGCGTAAAAGTTGGAACAAAAGGATATCCAAGCACCTGGCCCCTTTTGTCTGTTTGAAAAAAAGCATGGGAGGAAGCAGATTGTTTGATATGTCTGTAAAAAGTTTAACCTGAGACACCTCAAACATCTTGAAAATGTCCATGCATATTTAAAGGTTTAGCAGAAAATCTAAAGATGCTTGAAATATTCTGCTTGATTTCTGTCTGCTGATAGTCTGATCCTGGAATTCGAGTCCCTGAGAGGGCTGCCAGATGATGCTCTTTCCATCTCCTAACCTGGAGGGTTAAATTGGTCAGTGTGTTTATTGTATTTATTTATGCATGTATCTAGACCCACATCTCGGGTAGCAGTGTACTTTGTGTCAGAGGAATAAGAAAGGCAAACGGAATTTGATACAACTCAAGAGTGATAATGCAGCAGACAAATACAAGGAATAAAGTGAAACACCCAAGGAAGGAAGGGGTCCATAATATTGCGCATTAAGAAAAAGTGAATGTCATCCCCCAACTGCCTACTGAAATGCAGGAAGGTAAAACAGTGACAACTATTGCTGTGGAGGAAGTGCTTTACAAAACATCTGCCAGGTTGTTATTGTAAACCAAGAAGATCCTTTTAAATCTGAGAAAGAAAATGACTAATAATAATGGCAAAAATATAATCTTTTATTTAACATATGAATGTGTTGTTGTCAATGACTAAGGCACCACAAGAAGGGACCTTAGGTGGACTTACAGTAACATCCACATGTATTCAGAAGAATCTGTTGCAAGGAAGGTTTGAAAATTCACATTCACGATGGAGTTCCCCATCAAACTGCTTTTCTATCAAAGTTTTTAAGCATAGGATTAGCACAATGCCATCCACACAGAGATAGAAAGGTACACAGTATTTTGCCATTTCTACAGCAAAGTCTTTAAGGATAGGATTATGACACTGCCATTCATGCCCAGATTTAAAATGACAAAAGCCTTTTACCACGCCAGGCACAGTATTACAGCTTTGGATTGGTAAAATACCATCCAAGCCAACCTGGAATGAATAAAAGCAATCCCTGACATATGTTTCTATCAGTATAGCTCTTCAGAGAGGATTAGCTTTGTCCAGGCACAAGAGAGCACCCAGTATAAGTCAAAACAAAAACCTTGAAGGCATAGAGTGCCACAAAAATTATGCAAAAAAAAAAGCAGAGAACTCTGGGTACGTCCACGTTTAGGTGGAGAGCAGCTGCTATATAGAGCATCCTACAACACCAGTGACACTGAATTTGCTCACCTCAAATGTCTGCCTTTCTATCAAAGTTTTCAAGCATAGGATTAGCACAGTGCCATCCACAATGAGATAGAAAATGACAAACTCCCTGTGGCAAACACTCCACCATGCATAACAGAACACCCTGTGCAGTGGGAAGTTGCCGCCTTTACGTAGGTTCGTCACTGGGCCAGGCCACAGGCCAGGCCTTGTGGGCAACCCTCCACTGCGCACAAGCAAAGACTGTGCGCAGCGAGTGGTTAGCTACATGTGTGTGGTTTGCCGTGCGCAGAAGGGTGTTGGATATTCATATGGTAATTAAATATTACTGTACATAACAAAAATAGATATTCCCTGAAAAAATCACTGGAATTCACTAGTTGTAGTTATAGATCTCTCAAGTAACTGTAGCTTGTGCCCTAAGGTAACTATAACATGCACCCTCACCATGCACTGCTAATTTCCCAACTTATTACATCACTCATGACATCTTCTCTGACATCAGTGATAATATCACTGCGTAGTTCTACCCCTAAGGAAAGTAGGGTTTGGTAAGGCACCCATCCCTGTTGCGTGCCCTATCCTGGATCTGAGAGCACACTCCTTGTCTGTACACAGGCTAAGGGCCAGAATCTAAAAAAACTATCTTTCTAATTATATTGGGGCATCATTTAAAGAATTATTTATAGATCTCTTCATCCATGCTTATCAGATACATTCTCCATTTCCTTGGAGGTACCTGAGTGGACGGAAACCGTTCTTGTGATTGAATGGAACTGGTGACTGAAATTGGAGAGGGTGTTTGTGGACTGTAGTTGAAACTTTTTTGATTGGAATGCATAAGAGCAGCATTAGGGGAAACAGTGCAGTTGATATAATAGTATGCTAGTGACCTAAAGCTTCTCTAGGATCTTGTAGTCTAAATTTAACATTGATAACGGATGGTATGGGGGCTTGTCCTGAGTTTCCTTACCTGCTCTGGGCATTGTCACTAGTATGGCTTTTTTACAGAAGTGTTGGCTGTTCACTTGAGTGTATGTGAATCATTTTGGTGGTCAACAGGTCCTTCAATACTTCATTAGACTCAACTGCAAGTGTTTTGAAAGCCCTTGGTTTCCTCCAGCTTTGAGCTTTTTGGACAGTGCTTATCTCCAATATCGTGATGGGCTCATCATGACATAATTCAGTTTATCAAGAGTTATTAGTGGGAGATAGGCCTCTATGAGGAAGCCACTTACTTGGTATGGAACAGGTGAAGTTACTTTTAGTAATCAAGCTCATGATAGTCTCAATATTTAATTTATGTCCAAATAGAAGAGCATTGTCAATCTTTACTTGGCCCAATTTTAACCTGGTCTGTCTGACTTATCCCATTCCTGGGGTTGCATGGCTTGATATGAAAAGCAGTGTAGGCCCTGTAACCTGCCAATCAAGGTTCTTCTGTGATCCTTCTCAAGCTTGCACTAGTCATTAACGATCATCATGCTTCAGTCACCTGTTAAATGCATGTTCCTCTGTCATCCCTTTAAATGCCTCACGCTGCACCCTTTATCACGCAGTAGCTCTATTTTCTTTGAAATAAAGTTGTATCATTTTCCTTAGAGTCCCTAAATGTCCCTGAAGATCTCTGACCTGTCTTTGCCGAGACCATGCAAGACGGTCATGATGCGGTCAAGTTGACAATTTGGTGTGCTTTGACCACAACCAATTCCATCTAGCGAGCTATTGGCACCAGCGCCTCCTCCATGCGTGACTGTGATCAACTGGGTTCTCATCTGATGTCCAGTCCTCCCTTATGTTCATGCCCGTCGATGGGACTTGCCTGTTTCGGGACAAGGGTAATTCCACTTTAGAGCGATTTAAGGAGAGCAGAGCTACTACATGCTCTTTTGTGCTTATACCACCTCGCCAACTGGAGCACACTTTACACTTCTTTCGCAAATTTGGTAGAGCTATCCCATTCTGCCAGCCTGTCTATCCTCAGGAAGGAACTCATCAGCTTCTCGGTCAAGTCCATGGTGCCCACCATCCCCATGGCCAAGGTCAAATGTCTACCCAGTCCAGTGCCCACCACCACCCCACAGCAGCATTACCTGCAAAACACCTTAGGGGAGCAAAGTTACACGGTGGGAGACTGGATCTAAAAATGATTACCAAGCCATAACGTCAGATAGGTGGGTCCTGAAGATCATTAGCAGGGAACACGTCTTACCCTTCCTCTGTTCTTTGCTGCACCTTCTGTCATCCCCCCCTCTGCAACTGACAGAGGACCAGCTCCCCATTTGACGGAGGTAGTGCAAGCCCTTTGGCCAAAGCGTCTGTTGAGGGTGCCAGTGCTGAAAGTAGAATGTGGTTATTCCTGCTTGTTTCTGGTGCCCAAGGACGGAGGCCATCCTCCTATTTTATACCTGTGTTATCTCAATGCCTTATTCCAAAAGGAGAAATTCAAAATGCTGCCCCAAAATCAGGTCTTTTCTGCCTACGATCCTGGAGACTGGATGGTGGCTGTTGGACCTGCAGGATGTTTATTACCATATACCTCTCCTTCTGGCACATTAGTGCTACCTGCATTTTGTTGTGGGACAAAAGCATTTCCAGTTCGCTATGCTCCCACCAGTACAAATCTGGTAATGATGGCCATAGTGGCAGCACACCTTGGACGTCAGGTTTGCAGTCTTCCCATACCTTGACCATTGGCTGCTGAAGGCAGACTTGCCTGAGGCAGTTGTCCGCCAACTCCAGACCCAGGGTCATCTTTGGGGTTCACTAGCAACCTGCTGAATTCACGCCGGACTCCTTCTCAGATGCTCCTCTTCATCAGAGACATTCTGAACACAGTTTGGTTTCGTGCCTTTTCCCCAGGAAATCGAGTCCAGGGCATTCAGGCTGTGATCCCGATCTTTCATCCTTCTGGTCTTGGATTTCAGAGCAATTGACTATACGGCTGCTGGGACTGATGACCTCCTGCATCCTTCAGGTTGAGCACGTCAGGTGGCATATGCAGGCTCGGCTCTGCGGTGGAACCTAAAGTCTCAGTGGATCCAACATTAAGGGGAAACCTTTGACCATATCCAGATTTCAGGGGAGCCTGCAAAAGATCTGCAGTTGTAGTTACTGGATGGTGATTGGGTCTGCGGCAGGCACTTCTCTCTTCCCCACCCAAGCTGATAGTGGTGATGAATACATTGCTGCTTGGATGGAGTGGCCATCTGGGAGAGATGGAGATCAGAGACCTCTGGTTTCTGATGGAGTTTTGGCTCCATATCAATCTACTGGTGCTCCAGGCAATATTTTTGAAGTTGAAGACCTTTCTTCCATCAATCAAGGGGAGCCTGGTACAGGTACTTATGGATAACACAACTTCCATGTGTTACTACAACAACCAGTGTAGGGTGGGGATCATAAACCCTGTGCCAGGAGGCCTAGCACCTCTGGAAATAGATGAACCACCAAGGGGTTATCTTGGTGGTGAACTACTTAGCAGTGTTATTGAATGCCAGGGTGGAGGAGCTCAGCAATCCGCGCATAGTGGATTATGAGTGGCAGTTACACCCGAAGGCGGCGCAAGGTCTCCTCTGCAAATCTGGAGCACCTTGGCTTGATCTCTTCACTATTGCTTAGAACATGCAATGTCAGTACTTCTGCACATTGGAGTTTCAAAAGGTGTCTCTCACTCATAGATGATTTCCCCTTTGAGTGAAACTCTGGACTTCTGTATGCCGTTCTGCCAATATCACTCCTGCCCGAGTTCACAAGAAGATCAGCGCCAACCGGGCCCAAGTTAGCCTAGTGACTCTGGATTGGGTATCCAGAGCAATTGGGCTTTAACATCTGTCCTCCGATGAGGTTGCCCTTCCAGGACGATCTGCTGTTGCAACTGCAGGGCAGGTTCTGCACTCAGGCCTTCATAACCTTCACCTTCATCCCTGGAGATAGAGCAGTGACAGCTGAACACATTCGAACTTCCTCCAGAGGTGGAAAGTCATGTTGGCAGCCAGTCTTCCTGCGACAAAGACTGTATACGCATGTCCTTGGGACAAATTTGTGCTTTGGTGGTGTACAAGGAGGATGGATTCTCTCCAGGCAAATTTAGCTGACATTTTGTTTTGTCTCTAGCCAGGCAATGTTTTGCTCTTGGCTCGGAGACAGGTTGTCATGGACTCATGTAATACATACACTGAGCCATCAGCTTGTGGGAACACACTTTGTTGGGAATTGTTTAACTGATGAAGTGGCCAAATCTGCAATTGTGACTGCTACTATAGCTACAATTACTCGTTACTCTGAGATATTGGCTGCTGTTAATGCTGATAGACAACACCCCTTCACCGAAGGGCTTCCCTTCTAAATACACCTACCACTTAAGTGAGCAAAACATTTCTTTTCTAACCATACCAGGTGTTGGTGATCTCTTGATTCCCGACCAGGACCGCAGATGAGCTTTGATAGTTGCTGCGAATATGTGTTGCTTTACACATGCTGGTGTGGTGGCCACAATTTCCCTGATACAGCAGCGATATTGGTGGCATGGCTTACATACGCATGCCAAAAATGTCCTTTGTTGTGACTTTTCTTTTCCTTTGTCTATTGTCTCGCTCACTTCTTTCAATCACAGTGTGAAAGTTGAAAAGATGTTTCGTTCCTCACTACTTTCAAAAGTCTTCAACCACCTCTGCTGATGGAGTTGTTTGGGATGAAGTTCCTTTTGATGTCTTCGTACTCACAAAGATCCTTCAGATTCCATGTGTCTTCTGAGTTTCTATGAATTATGTCATTGTACCTGGGTTACATTCTGATGACTGGGATATGGAAACTGTTAATTCCATGCATTCTGAGCTGGAGTATTATTCTGTATTTGATGCTGAAGACATGTATCTTAACACTGCTAACTCTGGTGGCATGTTCTGCTACCATCATTAGACTTAATTTCTGCATTGAGCTAATGTTCCTAATTTATGCTGAATTGGCTATTTTTTCGAAATTGTCCTTATATATATTTTGATATATTATATGCTTTGTAGCAAGATTTTTTATTTGCTTAGCTAGTTACAAGTTACATATTTTATTTCTTCACTGTGATGTTATTTAAAAAAATAAAGGGTGGTTTTTGAATTCAGTTCAGCTGCATGAGTTTCTGTCTACAAATCCTACAAGGTCAAACAAACAACCTGCTTCATTTTCCTAGTGATCGTTAGCCACATAGCTCGCTTGATAGACACAACACTAGAATCCAGATGCTGTTTTTCACAGAGTACCTCTAAATCATGTACTCTGGAGTTAGTTGCTCTTTCAATTCTAACTCTGCACGCACTTTTCACCCTCCTGAGGCGGAAGCCGGGAGGTCTCTTGCCTTTCCTTGTATTTTAATCGTTTTTAAAATTGAATTGTGTATTTTCTTACTTTGGCTACACCTGAGCTGAATTGGTGTTTTGTGACCCCCTGCTCTCAGTAGCGCTTCAGACCCCTTCTCACCCCCTCCCCTCTTGATCCGGACCTGCTCTCGGCCGAGTGTTGACGCCGAGAGCAGAGCACCGGTTTTTGGCGGCCATCTTGGGTCGGGTTGTGGTTCGTGACGCGATTTCAGCGTCATAAAAACGGACAGGGATGACTCCGCGCAGGGGACGCGATCAGCGGTCGCGCCGGATCTGCGCCGGAGTCGTGCCAGAGTCCTGCCCGTCTGCGCCCGTCCGCGACACGGCAACGGACGGCGCGGCGGTGAACTCTCGCCATAGGGTTACTTACTCTGCAGGGGATCTACTATCCTATAATTCAAATACTGCGTCCTGTCGATTTGTTTTTCCAGGCCGTCATAAAGGTAAACGCCGCTGTCCTGGCTGTGGTTGGTATCCTAACATATATAGGGCTTCTGAGGCACCCCACGTACTCCCCGTTAATAACTTTAAGTGCTTATTACTAAACACCCGCTCATTGCATAGGCAGGTTAAAGAGTTTGTGTCCCCCAAATCCTGTTCAGCCCAGCATAAGTTTTCCGAATCTTGGGTAAAGGAGCTAGCCATCTTCTTTAATACAAAAATTAAATCGATCCAAGAATCCTTTCCTCCAGCTGCTCCCAATGTATCTCTGATTGACTCTGATCTGATGTCTTCTCCATCTGACACATGCCCCACATTATCGGAATTTCCACCTCTATCAGAATCTACCTCTCTGGATCTTTTACTCAGGATTAAATCAGGTTCTCCACTTGACCCATGCCCGGCGAGTTTTCTTGCTAGCAATGCCAAGATTCTAAATTCCCTGATCTACCCTGTCTTGAACCTATCCTTGTCTAGCGGCAATGTTCCCCCTGCCTGGAAGAAGGCAATGGTTGTTCCCCTCCTAAAAAAACCAGGCCTCGATCCAGAGATTCATGCTAACTATAGGCCCATATCTCTCCTGCCCAGTTTAGCTAAGATCGTTGAGAAGCACGTCCATTCTGTGCTTTCTTCCTTCCTGGAAGATCATGGGTTACTGACTGCTGAGAAACCACTCTGTCTTATGCTCACAGAAACTTGGCTAAATGAGTCCTCTAACCCCGACATTACGGCGGCCATTCCACCCGACTATATAGTCTATAGACAGGACAGGGCACTGGGTAAAGGTGGAGGTGTAGCACTCGTAGTCCAAAGATCCTTTGCTTGTGCAATTATTCCATCTTCGCCCATTTCTGGTTGCAAATCTCTTGCCTTTTCCATTGCACTTTCCCCGCACCAATCATTCTCAGGGCTCCTAGTCTATAGGCCTCCTGGTCTGCGAGGTTCTTTCTTTGATGAGCTTCAATCAGCTATCACTACTCTATGCCTAAAGGTGGAACATTGTATAATGCTTGGGGATTTCAACATCCACATGGATGTCGAGTCGGACAGTGAGGCTATTAAAATCATGGACATCACTGCTCCTCTCGGCCTAACACCCTTCATCTCTAGTGCTACTCATAAGTGTCACACTCTTGACCAGGTTTTTTCCACCTTTCCCCTTACGATGTCCCGCCCCACTCCTGTTTTATGGTATGACCATTCTTTGATCAGCTTTCTTATTCAAGGTAGAAGTAAAACTTCCTGTATTAACTCGGACCAACTTAGGCACCCTAGTAGACCCTTTCACAAAATTACCCCGGAGAATCTGGCTCAAGCATACCACGAACATCCCTGTACCCTATCTGGTCATTTGGAGAGGGACCTTGAAACTTTTCAGAAATGGCTGACTGAAAGGCTTGATGATCTTGCCCCTCTTTCTACGCCTCGTTCATCTAGCAAGCGTAGTTCGGCTCCCTGGTTCTCTAAGTCACTTGCTCTTGCCCGGCGTAATTGTAAGTTAGCTGAAAGACTATGGCGGAAACAGTACGATCAGGAAGCTAAGTCCGCTTACAAACTATGGATCAAATCTTACCACGCTGCTATCCTTGAGGCCAAAAAGAATTATTTCGCCAACAGAATTGAATCTGCGTCAAACTCTTGTAAAGAAATTTTTACCATCGTTAAAGAGTTTGTGTCCCCCAAATCCTGTTCAGCCCAGCATAAGTTTTCCGAATCTTGGGTAAAGGAGCTAGCCATCTTCTTTAATACAAAAATTAAATTGATCCAAGAATCCTTATCTCCAGCTGCTCCCAATGTATCTCTGATTGACTCTGATCTGATGTCTTCTCCATCTGACACATGCCCCACATTATCGGAATTTCCACCTCTATCAGAATCTACCTCTCTGGATCTTTTACTCAGGATTAAATCAGGTTCTCCACTTGACCCATGCCCGGCGAGTTTTCTTGCTAGCAATTCCAAGATTCTAAATTCCCTGATCTACCCTGTCTTGAACCTATCCTTGTCTAGCGGCAATGTTCCCCCTGCCTGGAAGAAGGCAATGGTTGTTCCCCTCCTAAAAAAACCAGGCCTCGATCCAGAGATTCATGCTAACTATAGGCCCATATCTCTCCTGCCCAGTTTAGCTAAGATCGTTGAGAAGCACGTCCATTCTGTGCTTTCTTCCTTCCTGGAAGATCATGGGTTACTCCACTCTACCCAATCTGGTTTCCACTCCAATTTGACCACTGAGACCGCTCTATTGGAGGTTAATGAAGCCATTAAGGAAGTTCTAGACGCAGGTGGAAGAGTTATGCTGGTGATGTTGGATCTGTCGGCGGCCTTCGACACCGTCCCACATGAGGCCCTCTTGAGAAGACTTCAGGAGATTGGTCTACGTGGGACGGTGTTAAGCTGGCTGAGATCTTACCTAGCGGGTCGTCGACAAGTGGTCTGGGCCCCTCCTTACTCCGCAGAGGTGCCGCCTATGGATGTCGGAGTCCCACAAGGGTCGGTGCTGAGCCCGACCCTTTTTAACATCTTCATGACTCCACTGGCGGTACTTGCGGAGTCCATGGGTGCTCAAATCATATCATATGCTGACGACACCCAGCTTCTCTTCACCTGCAAGAAGGGCATGGAGTTTGACGGGGAGAGCATCCGTGGTTGCCTTGGGGCTGTCTTCGACTGGTTTCAGCGAAGCAGCCTCAAGTGCAACCCTGATAAATCTGAGGTGCTCTTCTTCGGCTGTCAAGCAGATCCGCCTTGGCAGGAATGGTGGCCGGTGAGCATGTCTCCACCTTCTTCTCCCTCTGTGGTCGCTAAAAACTTAGGGATCAAAATCGACAACACCCTTTCGTTGAAAGTACAGATCACAGGTCTCACCAGCACCTGTTTCGGTCTGCTAAAAATGCTGCGAAAATTTCTACCTCTGCTTCCTCTAGTCTTCAGGAAGCAGACTGTACAGGCTTTGATTTGTTCGAGGATTGACTATTCAAACGTTCTCTACCTGGGTTTACCGGACTACCTCCTGCATAAACTTCAGGTAGTTCAAAACTCCGCGGCAAGGGCTATTTTCGGCCTACCTCGGCAATCTAGGGCATCAGAGCTGCTTTCTTCCCTTCATTGGCTTCCTGTCAAGAAGCGGATTACTTTCAAGGCTCTCACATTAACACACAAGGCACTCCATTCGGTTGGGGCCTCGTACATTCAAAAATGGCTCGTTTTTTATAAACCCACCAGATCTCTCCGATCGGAATGTCTCGGCCTTGCAACGGTTCCTCCCATTAGGAGGGCCAGGATAGGAGGACGTTCCTTTAAACATCTTGCCCCCAAACTTTGGAACTCCCTTCCTGTTGATCTCCGTCGCACCTCCAATCTTCTTGCCTTTAGAAAGGCTTTGAAAACTTGGCTTTATAATCAGTAAGCTGTTCTGTTCTGTTTCTCCTTTCTCAGCTGCGGGTTAGAAAGCGCCGGGACACTCCTCGGAGTAGCCGTGCGCTATATAAGCAACCCCCATTAACATTAACATTTGAAATGCAGAGGAGGATTTCTTGCAGAGCAGGATGGTCTTGCACTGTGCACCTCTACCTTGGGTAACAACTAACCAATTACAAGGTACGGGGTCCGGCTGTAATTTCAGAGATTCTTTCAGTTAATTACTGAGCTCGGGTATTATTTATGCGTAGGGAGATTGGAGTAGCAGAGTATATTCTTTATCATGGTTGGCTTTGTCATTCTGTACAGCCTTTTGGCCCTGTTCAGTATTCTGTTGATTTATATATGTCTAATAACTGCAGCACACCAGCCTCATAGCAGAGCATGACAGAGTAACGGAATCTTGTAAACTTTTCTCGTGTTTTTGTTTTATTGTGGATGATGCATAAGTGAGTAACGTGAAAGGGAAAGATCTGTTTTCCTGTGGTCCCCTGAGGACTGGAGTTGTGTTCTGGGATACCGATTCACTTGTCTCTCCGGAAAGGTTAGAAGATTAATTTATTTATTTATTAATGCATTTTTTTTTTAAGTTTAAGAAGCTGTATTTAATCATAACAAATCAATAACCTACATTAAAGACCTAGAGAATAACAATGTTAGAATATCATATAAGCAAAAAAGAATAATCAGTATATCAAATAAGAAAGCTATATTTTTAGGGAATTAAGGAAAAGAGAAGGAAGGGAAAAGAGCGGGTATAAAATCTTTATAATCAAAAATCCTGAAATATACGTCAATGCTATGCTCATGAGAAATGTAAAGAACAATTAACTGTTAAAAATAAACATTGCCAAATAATAAGAGAAGAGGAAAGATAATACAAAGAGGAAGGAATTGAAGGGGGTTGGAAATTTTCAGAACAGTGATGAGAAACATTATTGATTGAAACTGTATTTAAATAAGTAGTTAATGGCATCCAAAAAACATCTCTATTTACATATAAATTGCATTGGGAGGCAAATGCCACATATAATCTATGGTATTGACAAACAGTATTCCACCATGACTTAGTTAAAAGTTTAGTCAAACATTTCCAATTCATTGTAATTTGTTGAAATGCTAGAGCCAACATAAGGTCAAACAACCCTCTTTCATAGGCAGATATAGGAATGGATTCTGAGAGATTGGATAATGGTATGTGGATCTGAAAAATTTTAGAGAAACAATCCCAGATTTGTGTCCAAAAAGAAAGAACAGGGGACATGAAAAAAGGAGATGTGAGAGATCTGCTGACGTAAAATCACAGGACCAACATTTCTTATTGTCTATCCGTGGAAAAGTAGCTATCGAGACAGAAGTGAAATATAACCTATGATATAGAAAAAACATAGATTGAGTGGCGGAAGCGGATCTTGAAATTCTCAACGACCGAGCCCAAATCTTATTCCATGTATCAGTGCTCTACTGGAAACCTAAGTCCGATTCCCAAGCAAGTTCCAATTTAGTCTTATTTTGTTCTGGATTTGTGGTGTTAAAGAATTTGTAAATGGAGGAAGCTTTTGGAATTAATGTTAAGATTTGAAGAAGTGAGTCCTGAGCTATGGGAACATCATCAGAAGGAAGGGAATAAAAGATGTTTAAAAGTAATTCCATAAGTATGGAAAATGTATGCAAAAAAGATCAAGGGCAATTAAATGTAGCTTGAAAGTCAAGAAAAGAACAAGGAGAGGTGCCATCGAATAAATTGTTAAACCAAGAGATTCCCTTTGCTTTTCATGAGGCCCAGTATATAGGTATATTATTAATAGTTATAAGATGATTATGACGCAGAGGAGAATGAAGAAAGGTATTTCAGGGTATTCATTTTGGTTCAAAATGAGATTTTAATAAAGAGCAGGTGTGTTTAAATAGTGGAGGTGATGTGAAGGTGTTTTTGGCAGTAAAAGAAAGAACTTCTTTGGTCGAGAAAGGAGCAAACATACAACGTTTTAATAGTGACCCATAGAGGAGTAAAAGGAGAGGATTCCGTAAGAAGCCAATGAGAGGCTTGTTTTAAGCTAAATGCTTTGATATAATCGAAAATCCGGAAAGTTCACCCCACCTACAAGTCTCGGTTTTCTGACATGAAGTAAAGAGATTCTAGATTTTATGTTTTTCCATAGAAATTAAGAGAGAAGAGTATTTTTTTAAAAAGGTTCCAGGGATCTGAATAGGAATCACTGAAAAATAATATAATAAAATGGGAGTAATCATCATCTTAATGGAATCAAGACGGCCCTGTAGTGTAGTTCCTTTATCCCTGATAGGCTCTGCGCATTGGAATAATGTACACTATAGATTTGACATAGGACTGAGGTCAGTATGTGTCTATCGAGTACATAAAACTTAATTACTTGTGTGTGTCAGCTAACTCAGAGGTCACTAGAAACTTCTCGAATAAACAAGAAGGGATTAGTTTCTGACAACCGCATTAACATGACAACATAGTTGCCCTTAGAATCGGAACAATCTCAGAATTGTGGAAACAATAGATAACCGTTTCACTCAGTCAGTCGTGCATGCTTCGTTTCTACAGAGTTGCACAGAAATAGAGAGGCAGGCGTTTCAATAAAAAAGGGTTTATTGAACAGTCTTAGTTCTCATGCAAGAGATATGAACTGCTACAATTGTAAGACAGAATGCGAAGTATAATACGTACAGCGTCATATTTAGTTCTGTCCCAAACTATACCATCTGGTATAGGAACCGCTGTGATGTTCACTGCTGACAAGTCTCATGTTTCACGATGGGATGATTTGTGTGGCTGGATAAGTAAGTTGACTCTTTTACTTGCTGTGCCAATTGAATGTATCTTCCATTTATTAGCATACCCAGAGTTATTACCAGAGCTAACAAAACTAGAAAGAAAAATATTCCCAAAACAATCCATAGTTAAATCCATGGTGAAACCATATAAGTCGTTTTCAATAGATGAAAAAAGTCTGTTGCTTGTTCTTTGAAAGTTCTTTTTGCGGGCGTCTTTTCAGGTTCGCTGGAATCCTCCGAAAACGTATCAAGGTTAAAGAAATAGCCAGAAGCAGTTCTGTCAATGGTTGAAATTGCATCCGGATTCGTTGAAATCGCTGGAACCACTTGATCACTTGTTACTTCATTGTAGACAGGTGTATGAAGACGAACTGTTATTTGGGTCTCAGGAGGAACGAGTTCCATAGCTTTGTTGCCTAGTCCTTCTTTTCTCACTGCAGAATCTTTAAAGGTGATGAGTCTCTCAGTTTGAACCTCTTGGTTTGTAGCTATAGGAGTGCTTCTGCTACATTGGCGGAGTCCACTTGGCCTACTGCTTATTATCGGCCACATAGTGTGGTTTGATCAGGTAGATACACAAATCTTTTCCCTTTTTTCCAGCAAGGGGCTGCAGTAGTACTGTTCTTGATCCGTGGATTGCTAGGACAGGTATTAGTTGTCTGTAAGAACGCCCAAATTCCTTCGAGTCCACAATCTTTTGTCTGACTAGATCTCCAAGCTTTGGGATCCAGTCAGGCCTTGCTGGGACGGCTGGTTTTTCCTCAGTGGTGGTTGGCTTCAGGAACAAGTTTCTTTGTTTCGATCTTAGTCCATTTAAGTCCTGTAAAACAGCCAAACTATCTTTAATATCACATTTCATATTTTCCAGCACTGTTTCATGACAATCAAGATCCGGAACCAACATTCTTGTCCAAAATAGGACCTCATATGGGTGGCACCCCCTAGAGAACTTCTTGGCAAATTGTTTAATGCACGTTGAACCCCATAAAGATGTTTGACCCACCCGTTGCCCGAACCTAATACCCTAGCTGTTATAGACTGCTTTATGTCCTGTTTTTTTCTTTCCAAAACAGGATTTCCCTCCGGATGGAATGGAGAAGAATACCGCAATTCAACACCCAAACTGGCCATGGCTTCTTTGTAAGCCCGAGAGCTAAACGCAGGGCCCTGGTCAGAGTGTAGTGTGCCTATTGCGTATGTGCCGATAAATACTCGCAAATCTTTTATAACAGTTCAAGCATCAGCCGAGCGCTGAGGCACATCCAAAGGAACCTTGAACACGAATCCACTGCAACCATGATATATTTGTAGTTACCATCCCTTTGTAAGGGACCGCAGTGGTCCAGGTAAACACACGCTTATGGTTTATCTGAGATTAACAGGGGCATCTGCGCAGGACGTTTCACAGTAGAGTCTTTAATCTTTTGACATATTTCACAATCCAAAACATAGTTCCGGGTCAGTTTCCTAATGCCTGGCCACCAGTACCTCTGTTTTAATAACGATATTGTGGCGGAAACACCTGCATGAGCAGAGGCGAGCCCTTCATGTGCTGCTAGGATTAGTCCTAATCTATGTTCCATGTTTGGAATTACTCTATCCCCCACTCCAGGGATTCGAGCAAACAGAACATTGTTCGTGTCTACTATATATGAGTATTTGATCGGAAACTTTTTAGGTAACGCTGCACCGCTGCCTTTGCTTGAAGCATTGACAGCCAGTATTATTTCACTGTCTCTTCTCATTTTTGAACTAGTGATCGCAGCTACGGAAGCCGTTTGCACAGCCCCCTTCGTGGCTTCGTCAGCTAATGAATTCCCTTCAACGTGAACGCCATCACGTTGATGACTCTGCGTGTGTATCACGCAAGTGTTTTGTAGTCCGTTTTGCAACTGAACTACTTGTTCCCAAAGCTTTTTATGCTTGATGTGCCACCTTTTGCATCTTTGAAAACATTTTGAAGCCAATTCTGCAAATAGTCATTGTAAGATTGAACACAGTAAAAAGAATCGCATACTATGAGTGTGGGGAATTCGCGATCCGTATTTTCCAGTGCCTTTTTGAAAGCTTGTAGTTCAGCTCGCTGAGCTGTACAATCTCCTAGAGATTGTGTTTTAGTGATCACAGGTCTGAATTTGCCATCGCGCATACGACCTTTAACGATCGTGCATGCTGCACTATAAGCTTACTTACCTTCCGTATCGGGTTGTGCAGATCAGTCGGTATAAATTATGAATTCGTACTGATCCAGAGGGAGAATTTCAGTAGGCAGAGGACATTCATGTTCGTATTGCATGAATGCTTGTGTTTTCAAATAAGGATCAAAAACGTATTCAACATTGGTTGCAGCAAGAGAATTAACCTATGGTATCCATCTTGGATGTAAAGCTTTTGCATTCGGAATGCTCGCTTTTGTAACTGTCTCTAAGGCCGGTACAGGAGGTACGACCATAATGCGTTTCCCCTGTGCTAAGGCTCTCTCTTTTGCTACAGCGGTTTGAACTGCTGTCAGAATTTTTTCTGTAGAAGTGAATTTCATTTCTGCTTGTGTGTGCAAATGTGATTTGTATGCAATTGGTAATTTTTCACCTTCGTTAAAAGTTAAGTAGGTGAAACCGCATTGACCCGGAATGATTCAAATCACTAAGTTGCGTACGTTTACGCATGTTTGTAAATGTTTTGTTGCGAATATGTCAGCTTGAAGTAAACGCTAAATTTCTGGGTGTTCTTGTGTCCAATTCATTGTTTTAAAATCAGGTTTGATTAATCCCTAGAGAGGTTTAACCCTTTCTGCGTAAATTAGAATGTTAGTTCTTCCAAAATTCAGGAAACCTAGAATCGACTACGTTTTTCAGCGATTTTGGAGGTTGGAGCAGCGCACACTTTTCTAAAAAGTTGACTGCCAGGCTTTTGCCTTCAGTTGAAAGTTCATATCCTAAGAAAAGGACGTTGAGATGGGCAATTCTTGATTTTGTAAAATTTAATTTATAACTCTAAGGCGAAGCCCAGTATAATGGTGTTCACTATGTTCAAGAGCCTGTCCAGGTCATCGTCTGTCAGATATGAACTAAAGTCCTGTGCACTCAAAACAGAAAAACACCAATTTGCCAAAATAATAGAAAGAATCTAACCTCGTAGTGATAAAGTCACCAGTTCCAAGGGAAACAGCTGTGCTGTATCGGTATTGTACCTATTATTAGGACGACATATTAGGAGGAAATGGCCCCGTATAAAGGAGTCTAAAATGGCAGCTATATTACATGTAACTGATGAGAAGAAAAGAAGGGGAAGGAAGAGGAGGATCACACTCCCCTGGACTTATTACCATAATGATAAAGATATAGCAGTTCAAAATAAACAACTCAAAGGTAAAGAGATAATGGGACCCAACAATAATGACCGAAGGGTGAACTGCAGCCTAAATGGACCTAGTTATTTGAGGGAAGTCCAAAGAAGAAATTATAATTCACACTGCCCTGGACTTATTCGTTATGTTAAATGTACTAGTTAGGTGGGTCATTGACTCTTGGGACACTACTATTGCACGCAACCAGTGGGAATAATATGGACATTAGGACCCACGGTTATCAATGATGCATACATTTTGGCTCTTTTCTCTCGTGTAATTGAACTTTTGAATATTGCAGCTTTTACTCGACCTCTACCTACCCTTGATCACTCAGAATTTGATTACCCTTCTGCGTTGGAATTAGCACCGGAATTGGGGTAAGAACTTACTTGCCGCTCCTCTACCATTTCTTGCTTAAGTTCGGGCCCATTGAGTTCCTTTCATTAATACCCCCTCCCCTTTCCCTTTCTCTCCCTCTTTCTTTAGCCTTCCTTACTTTGGCTTCAGCCACTAAGGTACCTTACAGATCCCACACACTGAATGTGTTTTAGTCACTTGGGCATTATTTGGAGTGTGCTAATCGTTCACTATAATGTGCATTTAACATGTTATCTAGTTCAATTGTAAAAAATGTTTTATCCTTTTGCTCTTCTTTTCGACACTGGGCTGACACCACTTATTTCCGAATTTTGAATGTCACAGGGCTTACACTTACCCATGATCTCGAATGTTAAGCATTAGGCCTTTTCAGTCAAGTAATGGTTGTTTTTTTTTTTTGTTAAGAAATATTGGCAGTATGAATCTCTCTCTTGTGGTCTCCACGCATGTTGGGTGACGGTAGCTGAACATGCCACTAAATGTGGGTTATTATTTATATTGCTGTGGACATGGATTTCCATGCCCTGTGCTTAGGTCATCTTTTTCTATTTCCCAGCCCTGAGGAGTTGTAGAACTTTTCCTTTTTCTACAATGAAACACGTGTCGGCTGGCTGTGTATAACCTATACCTGATGACCTGTTAAAAAGGGAGAACAAAAACTCTAGATTATACTACCGATGTTGGATGGTTTCTTCATCTCCAGAACTTTTTACTTACACACTGGTGTTTTTCTGTTTTGAGTGTGCAGGACTTTATTTCATTTGTGATTGTGTGGCATGCTCCACACGGATTGAGCGGTTTGAGGGTCTCCCCTCCCTGTCAGCACCATTCCTAGTACTGGATACTTATCACTGATTGTATCGTTGATAGTGCTTGAGCGCCATTACTTCCTGCCTACTAAAAACATAGTCTGTCAGATAGTTATCATCGTCATATGACAATGCCTCGTCATCAGTTTGTAGTACCTCTGTTACTCTTGCTGAGAATAATCCCGGGCTGTTCTTGAACCCTAGAGGGAGTCGACAGAAGTGACGCTGGGTCCCCTCTACTGAGAAAGCGGTCAAATACCTACTTTCAGGTGCAATGTTTTGATAAAAGAAACTATTCAAAATATCTAATGTGGTTTATATTTTTTACGCACAATGTTATTCATTAATGCTGTACCATGTGCATTTTGCACTGCAAATGTTTTACATCAAGAGTTTAGGTGTCTGTAATCCAAAACTAGACGATATGTATTGTCTGGTTTGGAGACAGGTATCAAAGGATTGTTCATTGATGAGGTACATGTTTCAATCACCCCTTGGTATTCAAGTTGATCTAAAATCTGCCTGACCTGTTTTTTAGCTTCTTGCTTAACTGGGTACTGCCTTTGTGCATTTGGTTGCTTTTTTTAACTGGATTTTATGGTGAGTTGAGTCCTCATCCCATCCTACATGATTTTTATAGAATGCTGGTGTATAAGCAACTGCCCATTTCCTGGCATAAGTGTATTTTAAATGTACTGGAACATGGTTGAAGAAAGCTGGCATAATGATGCTTCACCATGTGGGCACTCCCAGACAAATTCTGGTGGCCAGTCCTGTTCTGCTAGAGGTTTATCATAACCCTTTGAAAGTCGCTCCTAAAAGAGTGCTTTCACTTTTCTTGGTATGTCTCCATCCATCCGGAGTGGTATTTTATATTACCTATGTGGAGAACTAACCCTGGTGTCTGCAGTTTCAACTTCAATGTCTTCATTCAAGTCCACTGTCTCCAGAAGTCCCTTCGGGTTCTGGCGAGCTATTGATACTTCTGCCGCACTTTTCAACATTGTCTGAGCCCATTCTCCGTTCTTGAGTTGTGTTCTCAGGATCCTTGGCATGTCTGATCTTTAGACCTGCTACCTTCTTTTTGGAGAATTTAGGTTTTTGTTTGTTTTTCTGAACGTCTTGATTGTCTTTGGACTTCATGTGTTCTTCCTTGTTGTCTGACCTCCTCTTCTTTCGGATGTCTGTGATGATATCTGAAAGGTACGAGAGGAACGTGTTTCAGTATCTTGATACCTGTCCAGTTTTCTTAAATTATACCTATTCCTGAGGTTGTACCTCCTTTCAGAGGGCTCCTTTTGAGGAGACCTACCTCTGGAATAAGAACGCTTCTCTTTGGAAGGTTGTTTTCTATTTTCCCACTTTTTTTTTAGAGGCCTTTTCAGGACTTTCAGACAGTTGTGGTTTAACTGGTTTCTCACCTTAACTGTCTCTGCCTAATTCTTCATAGGATTTTTCATTTATTCTGGCTAGTTCTTGTGGTTCTGTTACATCAAATTCCCTTAATTTCTGGCGGATTGCCACTGATGCTGCTTCTCCTTTCATATTAGATAATATTATTGATAGACCTGGTTAAAAATTTTCAGTAATTTCATAGCTAAATTCAGAGCAGGCTCTGCCCCATAGTCGTTTTGAATCTGTTTCAGGACGTCGGGTATTACCGCCATTGAGGTAACACCATGTGTCTTAGTGTAGATTGCAGCAAAGACTGTGCCCCAAGTGGTGCAGTCTTCCAGATGTGGTGTGATCTTCATTGGTAAGCAGATTGTTAGAATTCTTTGCTTCTCATAAGGGCTGGTATTAGGAAATACTGCTTCGATTGGTGTAATTTTTTGGGCTATCCAGAATGAGATTTGTTCACGTTTTGCGGGCAATTTACCCATGACTGCGTGTAAAGTCTGTGGAGTGATTTTTTTGTGTATTCCCCTGGTGAGAGGTTTGTTGTGGAATAACTAATGTTGGTTGAACTGTAAAAGTCTGCATGACATATTGGACCAATTGTCTGTAGATTTTGATTAACTTTGATTTGAGCAAGTAATTCTACGTCTGTCATGTCTTCGATTTCAGGATGAGGTGTGTAACCTGCTAAAACCAGCCATGTTGCTCCTGGTCTGCCTAGTGGACCGAGCCTGATAATGTGATTGAAATGTTTTAGGGCGCCTTTAAACCAGAGCTCATGCTCCTGGTATGTGAGTGGAATTTCAATATCCTCGAAAGGAATATATTCCTCTGGTGGATCATCTTCTTTGCAGAAGTGAAACATTTTAGTTACTGGATTTGATTCAGGGAATACTATCCATGAGTAGAATAGCTCTGTCTGGTGACATTCATGTGCCTCTATCACAAAAACTGCTCTACCACCTCTTGGTATTAGACCATGTCTTATACATTTTAGAGTGATGGCTCTCCTTAAATTGATAGGAATGATTATAGCATTCTCATCGGTTTCATTAAAACCTGTATTATTTAAAGCTACCGCGACATCGTCTGGTTCAGCTCCACCTGTTTCGCTGTTGTGCCGTTTTTAGACATCGTTTAATGAAAAATGCAGAGCAAGTTTCAAGGGAACAGAGATAAGGTGTACAATATTTTGGAACACTGAATCCTTTAACCTTGAACAAACCAAACAGCTAATACATAGGATTTTCGTCCTGCTCAGCTGTGGCGGATATTATCCCTTACCCTCTCCAGAAGTCTTATGGAGTATTACGAGTAAAGGTTCTCTGAGAAAAGCATGACTTACTTCAGTATCTAGCTTTAAATTAGTGCCCTACCAAACCGTTGGGCGCCTTGTTGTGTAGTTCCTATATTCCTGATAGGCTCTGCGCATTGGAATAATATACACTATTGATTTGACATAGGACTGAGGTCAGTATGTTTCTATCGAGTACATTAAACCTAATTACTTGTATGTGCCAGCTAACTCAGTGGTCACTAGAAACCTCTCGAGTAAACAAGAAGGGATTAGTTTCTGACAACCGCATAAACATGACAACTTTGTTTCCCTTAGAATCGGAACAATCTCAGAATCGTGGGAACAATAGATAACCGTTTCACTCAGTCAGTCATGTCTGCTTCGTTTCTACAGAGTTCCACAGAAATATAGAGAGGGGCGTTTCAATAAAAAAGGGTTTATTGAACAGTCTTATTTCTCATGCAAGAGATATGAACTGCTACAATCGTAAGACAGAATGCAAAGTATAATACGTACAGCGTTAGCAGTAAGATAAAATAATAGTGCAAAAGCATGGTGTGTAGCTATGACATATATTCATAAACATACATACATAAATAACATAGGCTAAAATACTCATCTGGTGCTTCTAAAATAATCCTTCCTCAGTGTACCTAACCTAAGTGTAGTACAAGGGAAGAAGTAGGTGTTGTTTAGCTCTAGTCTAGTTTAGCCAAGAGTTGCCAAAAGTTTCTCTAGGTTCTAGTCCACTCTTAACCTTGGAACGGGTGAGGTTGGAGTCTCTATCCGAGTCTCGATCTCTAACACCCAGCAAGGGGAGTCAGAAACACTGGACCTGGATTCTCGGCGAGGAGGATGATAAGTCTGGTCAGTGCGTCAGGTAGGGACTTGACTTCCTTTTGAAATTGCCGTGGCGTGCCGCGTCATGCAAGTAGTCAGACGAACCGTGGTTTGCAATGGCAAGTGAAGGTATATTTATACCTTGAAGGGGTTTGGGAATGCCAGTACTGACAAACAAGTTGGGCATAAGAACATCATGAATAAACCCCCAAGGAATGAATGTTCATGCATAATAAATTAGTTATTGGAGAAATCAATATCCAAGCAAGGGGAAGTCCGAAAGGCTTAAGAGTCTGGTTTTCCAAGAACTCGTTGTGACGAAGGTGAACGGATGTAGTTGACCATGCCTGTATTTGGTTAGCATGAGCAATGCCTAAATAAGGGTTGGATTGCTGTGCCTAAATATGGGCAATGTGAATTGTACCTCTATAAGGGCATAAATTGGGAAATCTATGTACGGTATATGAATCAATACACTACAGCCCCACCAGGAGAGGAAAAGAGGATTCCAGGATGAGAAGAGTTAGGATATGCAATCTAGCGCTACATTCATGTTCAATTTGACCGAGTCAGTAATAGAATTGGAAAACCAAATACCAAGATATTTAAATTTGGAGCTATTCCAATGAAAGCCGGTAGAATCAAATTGTTGTTTGAGGCAAAATTTTGTAATTGGCAAAACCTCTGTTTTATCAGAATTGATCTTCTAGCCTGACCTCTGAGAAATCGGAAATTTTTTGTAATAACGAAGGAATACAAGAATCTGGATTGAAAATGAAAAGCAAAACATCAGCATATGCAGATAATTTCAGGTGGTGATCTCCATATGGAAAACCAAAGATAGAGGGGTTCTGACGAATATGGGAAAGAAAAGGTTCAAGAAAAAGAACAAACAAGAGGGGGGATAATGGGCAACCTTGCCTAACATCTCTATGAAGTGGGAAATGCTGTGAAATTTGACCATTAAAAATTGTAGATGCAGAGGGAGTACAATAAAGGAGAGAGATAAGAGAAATAAATTTAGTACCAAAACCATGCCATCGAAGAGATTTAAACAAAAAAAGACCAATCTACCCTGTCAAAAGCTTTTTCCGCATCAATGGAGATCGCCGCGTGCGGAAAAGATAGACAAGGAGCTTTATTGAGAACATTGAAAAATAGACGAGAGTTATCAGAGGTTAGTCTACCTTTAACACATCCACATTGTTCTAGGCCTATTAAATGAGGGAGGAAGGATTCAAGGCGTAGTGCTAAGAGTTTAGCAAACATTTATAATCAACATTTATCAAGGAGATGGGGCAGTAGTTTTTGCAGAATTTGCGGTCCTTGCCTTCCTTATGAATGAGATAGATAGATGCTTCTAGAAAAGTACCAATTGCTACACCAGAAGAACACAAATGTTGGAAAAGGTTAAAACTTTTGGTAAAAATAGATTGGAAAAATGAAAATAAAATTCTACAGAAAAACTATCAGGACCATGGGATTTATTCTTCTTTAAAGAATTTAAGGAGGAGGAAATGTCCTGTAATGAAAGATCTATGTCAAGAGAGGTGAAATCTAGATCTGAAGAAGGAGAAGGGAAAGTACTAAGATATTCATTGATAAGTGCATCAATTAGGGACGACTCAGGAGTGTAAAGATCAGTGTAAAATTTTGTAATTATCCTTATCTTTAAAAAGATGTTTACCATCAGTAGATTGAATAGATTTAATGAATGTTTTCTTTTTTCTAGATTTTAAATAATTAGCAAGAAGTGAGCCAACCTTATTACGACCGCCGTAGTACCTGGCACTGCCACGAACCATAGTAAAGGAGGCTCTATCAGTAGAAATTTTATTAAATTCCATCTTAGCTCGGATAAGTTGTTGCAGAATAGAGTCTGATAAAGAAGTATAAAATTGGTGCTCTAATAGTTTGATAGAAGATAATAATGCTTTATGTTTATTAGAAGACTGCTTCTTTTTCTTAGAAACAAAGTCAATAATAAAGCCTCGAGCAGCTGCTTTAAAACTATCCCACACCAAAGCAGGTATGTTCATTAATAGAGAAAAATTCTTCAGCAGAAGAGGTGAAGGAAGAAGAAAAAACTGTGTCTTGTAAAAGATAATTAATAAATCTCCACCTAGACATTTCAGAATGAGGAGGAAGTAAATCGAAGTCAGCGATCACTGGAGCATGATCTGAAATCAAAATGGGCTCAATCGAGGAGGAAACAAGGTTTTGGGCCAAGGATTTAGAAAGAACTATGTAATCAGTTCGGGATAGGGAACCATGTGGAGGGGAAAAAAGGCAAATTCTGATTGGTCTGAATTGTATAGCCTCCAGGCATCAACCAGTTGAGCCTGTGTAATAATATTAAGAAATTGCTGGTGGGTTTTATGAGGGATAAAACGCACCTGGGATTTGCGATCTATAAAAGGATCTGCAACTTCATTACAATCACCTCCAAGTATAAAAAATTAATCCTTGTTTTAAAAAATGTGTCTGTCATAGTAGGGCAAAAAGAAGAATCCGGTTGAGTTGGGCCATATAGGTTAAACACAGTGAGAGGGATGTTATTAATTAATAGTTTAGGTTTAAAGTATTTTATTAAGGCACAAAAACACGGGGAGGGGAGCAGGAGGTCAAGCAAACATACAGTACAAAAAGCGGAACGTTGCAGCGAGTCAGAAGAAAAGCAGGGAGGCAGGAAGCCCCAGAGGGTAACAAGGCAAAGACATAAGGCAATAAGGCATTGTGAACGACCCCCCTGTAGACCCCCACTCCCTAGGCAAGGCCGAGCCCGAATAGCACCCCGCAACACAGTAAAGGAGAAGCATACCGTTCCACCAACCCCCCGACCCCAGAAAAGAAGAAGAAGGAAAGCAAAGGAGGAAAAGAAAGAAAACAATACCCCCAACATCCCCGTCCGAAAGTCAGCATTAGAAACATATAACCCCTCTTCCCGCCCCCAACCCCCGGCCCCCGATCCGCACTTTCACTCCGCCGCTGCCGCCGGCGGCGTCAGCCTAAGGAGGCGCAAATACCGTGGACACGTGAGCTCGTGAAATTCCGTGGACAGTAGTGCCAAAAAGGGGTGCCAGAGCTCCTCAAACTGGTCAACATTCCCAGCCACCGTTAGCGACATCTTCTCCATGCCCAGTACCTGCCAGAGCCTATGCAGCCAACCAGTGATAGAGGGGGCAGTAGGGGTGCGCCAGAGCGCAAGTATGTTCTGAACAGCGGAGCCTAGCGCAATCGCAATCTGCCTGCCCCTGCGGGATTTCAGCGGGTACATCAAGTCATTGGGGAGGCCTAGCAAGACATACGCGGGGAAGCGCGGAAGCTCGATCTCAAAATGCCTATCCACCTCATCTAAGACTTCCTTCCAATAGGCCGACAGCACCGGGCACTCCCAGAGAATGTGCGTGAGGGTGCCCTCCTGTCCGCAGCCGCGCCAGCAACCTTTATCGCCGATTTTGCGCATCTCATAGAGCCGCTCCGGGGTGTAGTACCAATAGGTGGACACTTTAGTGAAGGTTTCCGTCAGCCCAGTGTGGTACGCAGAGTGCCTCGCCCGATACGCAATCCTGTCCCACTCCTTGTGACTCAGGGTCCTGCCCAGTTCCCTGTGCCAGCGCTCCCTCCCAGGGTTATGATAATGAAACGGCGGGGGCTGGAGAAACTTATACAAATCAGTGATGAGCTTGGCGTCCGAGGTCCGGGTTACCAACCATCGCTCGTAGGGCGTAATCGAACGGGCAGCGACGTCACGCACTGGGGGTTGAAGAGCCCAGTGGCGGACTTGCATGTAACGCAGTCTGTCCCCCTCCGTCAGGCCAAACTCCTGTCGGAGCTGCTGGAAGGGGAGCACGCCCTCCGGCCCGTAGATCTGGAAAAGCGCCCTACAACCCGCGCTCACCCAGTGGGAAAAGGCTCCCGGCTCCAGACCCGGGGTAAAGTCCGGATTGCCAGCAATGGGAGTGAACGGCGATGGAAAAGTGGTGAGCTCACGCAGCTCACACACCGCGTCCCACACTCTGAGCGGGACCCGGGTGATAAAAGAGGCGTAGAGATTAGGCGGGCGGTGAGTGCGCCGCAGGAACGGGACCTCCTGGAGGGTACGGCCTGCAACTGCCTGGTCTTGAAAGAGCCAGTGTTTGTCCGATTCCCACCGGCTCCACTCCACTAAATACCGGAGCTGCGCCGCCTGAAAGTACTTCCGGAGGTCCGGGACTCCGAGACCCCCCGCCTCCGGGGCAAGCATGGAGAGGACCCGCTTCATCCGAGGTTTACGGCCCTGCCACACAAAGCGGGAGATGTCTGCCTGCGTCTGCCGTATCCAACCCACGGGGGGCTGGAGAGGCAGAGCGCGGAAAAGATACAGGATCTGAGGCAGTATCGTCATCTTCACCGCCGCGATACGGCCCAACCACGAGAGCAGGCCCTTGTTCCATCGGCCGAGTTACTCTTTGATCTTTTTGCCCAGAGAGGAATAGTTAGCTGCAACCATGGCAGGCAGGGAGGGAGCAAGCAAAATTCCCAGGTAAGGCACCGTGGAGGAGGACCACTGCAGAGGAAAGAGACTCTGAAGGTCCCGCCTGGTGTCGGCAGAGAGCGACACATCCAGTGCAGCCGACTTGGTCATATTCATTTTAAAGCCCGCCACGCGGGCAAAAGCGTTCAGTTCCTGGACGCAGGCAGGAAGCGACCGCTTGGGGTCATCCAGGGTCAGCAAGACATCGTCCGCGTATAAGCTGACAGTGTGCGTGTATTGCCCCATCTTCACCCCAATAGCGTCCGGGTTATCGCGAATCCTCTGTGCAAACGGCTCCATATAAAGGGCAAAGAGGAGCGGCGAGAGGGGGCAACCCTGTCTCGTGCCGCGCTCAATGGCAAAGCTGTTGGAGCTGTGTCCGTTGACACGCACTGACGCTGATGGTCTCCTATAGCAGTTAAAGACCATAGTGCGGAACTTCTCGCCGATCCCCAGTTTCCCAAGGACCAGCTCGAGATATGGCCAATGAACCCTATCAAAGGCCTTCTCCGCGTCGACCGATAGCAGCATCCGCTCCCCCGGGACGCGTGAGGCCTTTTCCAGCACGTGCGTCACCCTCTTTGTGTTGTCGACCGTCTGCCTACCGGGTACAAAACCGGCCTGGTCCGCCTCCACCAAACCTGGTAGGTGTAGACCCAGTCTGGCCGCCAAGATTCCGGTGTAAAGCTTGAGGTCCACATTTAGGAGCGAGATGGGCCGGTACGAGCCGCACAGGGTCCGGTCCTTCCCCGGCTTGGGGATAACCGACACAGTCGCTGAGAGAAGGTCCGGTGGGATGGCTCCCGGTTCGGAGAACGAGTTGAACAAGCGAGCCAGTAGAGGCGCGACAGTGGGACAGAAGGTCTTGTAAAACAAGGCCGTATAGCCATCCGGGCCCGGGGCCTTACCATGCTTTAGCCGTGCAATCGCGGAGATGACCTCCTCCACGTGAATGTCCCTCTCTAGGTGGTCCGCCTGGGAGGAGTCCAGGGCCGGGAGGGTCACGGATTCCAGATAGGCCTCAGCCTCTCCCGGTGGGGAAGGCTCTGCAGCGTACAGCGCCTCGTAAAAGGAACGAAAGGAATCTGCCACCTCCGCGTCACCGGAAACCGGGATCCCATCCACTCCCACCAGTTCCTTCACCACATTGCGTTGCTGCGCAGCCCTGAGCCTATGGGCCAGGAGCTTACCGCACCTGTCTCCGCCGGTGTAAAAGGCATGCCTCAGGCGCAGCGCGGCATACTCCGCCCGATCTAGATCCAACGCAGAAAGGAGTTTCCGTGCCGCCTTCAGCTGCTTCCAGACCCTAGGAGCCCCCGTTCGGCGGTGAACCTGCTCAAGCTCCCTAATCTGCGCCGTCAGTTCCTCCCTCTTGCGTTGGCGTTCCCTGTTTTCCGCCGAGGAAATGGAGATAAACTCCCCCCTGACAACCGCTTTCAAAGCCGCCCACTGCGTTGCCAGGGACGTGGCAGAGTTGTTATTGTGGGTCAGGTAGTCCTGGATGACCTCCTCCACTCGCTTCACAACCGATTTCTTATGGAGAAGCGTGTCCCGAAGCCGCCACATCCCCCTAGAGGGGGGGGCCGCCGGCCAAGCAAAGATTCCGGAAACCGGTGCGTGATCGGACAGGGACAAGACCCCGATGTCTGCCGCTGTGTCGGCCGAACGAAGCGGTCCGCTGACCAAGAGGTAGTCCAACCGTGAATACGTGCGGTGCGCGTGGGAGAAATAGGAGTAGTCCCTATCGGTGGGGTGCATGGCGCGCCAGAGGTCATGCAGGTCCATTTCCGCAATCTGGTCCTGTACCGCCCTAGAAAGCTCCCCTGTCTGCGGAAAGCGCTGGGCAGACCTATCCAGGGTGGAGTCGAAGACCATATTCAGGTCTCCCCCCAAGATGATATGGCGATCGGGCGAGGCAGTAACGTCCACCAACACTGATTCCAGGAAGCGATTCTGGTGGTCATTTGGGCTGTATACCGAACCAACCGTAAAGGAAACACCTCCCAAACGCATGCGATACACTAGAAGCCTCCCCTTCTGCTCAGCATGTTTATGCAACACCTCCCCCCTGAAGGAGCTGGCTAGGAGAATGGCCACCCCAGCAGTCTTAGTCGCAGCAGAGGAAAAGAGTTGCGTGGGGAACTTGGCTGAGCGCAACCTATGGCAATCTTTGGAAAGTAAATGGGTTTCCTGCAGGAGGCAGATATCCGCCTGCGACCCCTCCAACAGGGAAAGGATCGCCCTACGCTTCACGGGGTTATTCAGACCCTTAACATTAAGGGTCACTACTTTCAGGGGCGGCATCGCCTCCAGGGAAACAACGCGCTATGCAGCGAGCGAGGGATCAGCGGAGGGGGGCGCGCGGGGCAGGGGCGCAGGGAAGGCCAGAGGCAGCAGCGCACATGGTCGGACAGCTTCGGACGGGACCCCCCCCACACCAAACCAACAGTTAAACCCCCCCAGAACCAACCCATAGCAACCAACCAAATCAAAAAACAGGAAACAACACCCCATAGTCTCAGTCTAGCCCAGGTGGGCGAGTCTGCAGAAAATAGTCAAGTGGACGTCCAGCCACACGCCGCCCCCCTCGCCCCCCCCAGCTCCCAGCCCCAGCCCAGCATCGTTAAAGCTAAGAGTCTCTCCCCCCGGAGAAAAGTTAGGCCGTTAGGGCCACACCAGTAGATTCAGGCAAGTTCCTGGCCGCAGTCCTCAGGGCCTCCTCCATTTCTGCTCTTATGGTGGGCGAGTCTGGACGACTCGCCGCCGCTGACGATGGGCGCCTCCTCGATCTCCGTCGGCCCCGCCGTTCGGGGCGCCGCCATGCGGGTGTAGCCCCGTCCTCCTCCGTAGCAGTAAGGCCCAGTACTCCACAGACATCTTGTAAAGAGCGCAGCTGATGCAGCACCCCATTCCATCGAAAAATAAGACGGAAGGGGTGACCCCAGGAATAGGCTGTCTCATGCTCTCGCAGAAAGTCCGTAGCGACGCGGAAAGACCTGCGCTTCTGCAGTGTGATGGCGGACAGGTCCTGATAGAGCGCCACCGGTCTTTCTCGGAAGGTCAGCGGTTGCTTCCTGCGGGCCTCCGTCATGATGCGCTCTTTTAGGGGGAAATCCGGCAGGAATGCCAGGATATCAGGCGGGGGTGCCGATGACTGGCGCTGGCGGCCCACCCTGTGTGCTCTGTCAATGCGGATCGGGAAATCCGCTCCTTCCTCCAAGATGTCGCGGAACAGGTCCTGCAGATAGGCCACTAGGTCCGCACCTTCATCCGCGGATGGAACCCCTCGCACCCGGATGTTATTCCGCCTGGACCTGTTCTCGAGGTCCTCCGAGTGGGCCTGGAGCTCGACACACTGCTCCCGAAGGCGGAGGACGTCCTGCTGGAGATGAGTTATCTCCTCATCGCGACGTTGGGCCGCCGTCTCCACAGTATCGACCCGCTCACCCAGGCCTTCGACTTCCCTGCGCACCTCCCGGACCTCTCCGGCCACTTCGGTCTTAAGAGTCTGAAATTCCTCCTTGAGGGAGCTGAATAAGTCCTCCATGAAGGACCTCGTGACTGGTGGCTCGCCCACGGTTGCGTCTGTTGATGCCCGGGAGGCCCCCGGGGACGGCTGCGCCCTGTCGCGTAGTTGCTGGGACCTGCCGAGCATTTCCGGCAAAGTGCGATCTCCTCGTGCCGCGCCGCGTCTCCCAGTCATCTTGGCCCCCGTTGAAGCCTAGGGCAGTTGCTGTAGGCGAGCGCCACCGCTCGCGGGCACCAGATGTGAGGCCCTCGTCGGGGACAAGGGTAGTGCGTCACAGGCGACAAAATGGCGGCCCGGGCCTGGGCAAGACGACCCCCGGGCCAGCAGGGCAGGCAGCAACGACCAAAGTGTAGGCCTCCAGCCTCATACTCCCAGGGGGGGCAGCAGATGAGCCGGTACCAGGACGAGCCGAGGCTCCCGTGTGAGAAGGGCGCGGGCAAGGCTACTGGGCTCAGCTACACAAAGACAAGATGGCGGGAGGGTGGAACCCAAGAAGGCAGCCCGGGCCAGCAAGTCCGTGGGCAACCCTCAAACGGCAACGGGTCCGGAAAGTGCGAAACCGATGTTTCCCTTCACCACCAGTTGATTGCCCGGCTCGGGCACTGCTCGAACTCCGCCATCCAGAGCCTCCAGGCGCGGAGCTCGCAAGTCAGCACTCCTCGAAACCCAGAGTAGGGGGAAGATCGCCGGGGCAGGGCTGGGGTCCGTCGCCCAGCAATGGTGCTCGACACCAGGCCGCCGGCCAGGAAGCCACCACACTCCGCGGAGTCCGTCTAGTCCGCTCCCCCGGGATCTCCGGCTTTCAGCTTTTCAGCACTCGGCCCAGCCGAGGCGCGCGGACAGCGCCGCAATACGCTCCGCCTCCCGGCTCTTCACCTCGGGGCGACCCGGGCTCCACTCCTCGGAGCGGTCTCCAAATAAACTTTTCGGGGACTTCCCCCGGGGCCACAGAAGTCAAAGTGGTCTCAAAATGTGCCCCGCGAACTCCGGCACAGTTCTCTCACCCGCAGTGCAGCCGCGGGGGGAGAGAAGCGCAGGAATCGGGGCTCGGGCTGAGCTGGGCCGGAGGAGCTACGGGAGGAAGCGTCCGCTCACCCCGCCATCTTGGCCACGCCCCCATTAATTAATAGTTTGACCACAATCTACCTTCCATCGGAGTCAGTGTCTTGTTTAACAGTGCATTTCAATTTTCTGTGGCATAAAATTACAACTCCATTCTTTTTTGTGTTGGTAGGGGGAAGTCAATACCGAGCCAACCCAATTCCGTTTAAGTTTAAGAGCTTCAGCCTCGGATAAGTGAGTTTCCTGTTACAAAACTAAATCAGGATTATATGAGGCTAGATGTGAAAGAATTCTCTACCTCTTTATAGGATTATTGAACCCTTTTACATTCCATGTAATAACTCTAAATGGAATAGATTAACATCATAGGAACAACGGTGTATTTATTAAGAGAAAATTCAAATGAGTACAAAATGTCGAATGAGCAATTGAAAAGTTGGAGGAAATAGTTGATAATAATATGAAATGGTAAGGAAAAAGAAGTATAGTGAGGAAGATGGAAAAATTGAGACGAGATAAGACAATAGTAAATGTCTTCCAACATCAGTAAAAGAAGAAACAAAATATAGTTAGAAAGAAGAAGACCGGATATGAAGAAGAGAGAATCTGGTATAGGAAGAAAAAAGAAGAATATAAGAAAAAAGGGAAAAGAAGCAAGGACAGCAAGAAGAGAAGAGGATGGGAGAAGACGCCACGTCTGGAGAAGGAGGCCCTTGCTTCAAACGCTTAGAAGCTGAAGACGGCGGAGATGATTTCGAAGATGACTTTGACAAGGAAGAGCGATAGGAAGGTTCCCCAGCCATTGATCCTGCGGTAAAAGGTGAGTCCAGAGCAGAAGCAGGAAGAGAAGATGCTGATGTGGTACGTGCTTTACGCGTAAAAAACAATTTCAGTTTGCCCATTAAGTTCATATATAAGAGTCACCAAAGTAATGCATATGTCTTTTTATGAGTTAGCAGAAGTCTTGGTATGCAAACTTTCACAAGAGAAGTGAACAATGGATGGCCTGTGGGAATAATAAAAAATATTGACCACAGTCGTCATATGATAGAAGGTATTGTATGCTTTAGTTTATGGTTGGAAAGAACCCGACTGAAGATCACCAAATAATGATGCAAGCAAAAGTACATCAAGGAGTGTAAAAAAAGCGTACTCCAGCCCGAATAGTCATAAAGTATCATAAATGCTTTATGAAAAATGTCTTGAAAAAGCGTATCTTTGCATGCCTTTCAGTAGAGCAGCTGACAGGGCATTAGGGGCAAAATGGAGGGTGCTCTGAGGTCACTGTTACAACAGAGTAAAAGCCACGTAACGCTGTGATACACAAGACGTGGTATACTTTTTCCACCAAAAAAGATAGTTGCAGGCATGAGGGCTATGATTTGGGGCAGAGCACTGAGGTGAGGAGAAAGAGTAAGCCGCTTATTTTCGGAGATGTGGAGGAACCGGCCAAGCCAAAAATGGCGGACGTTCTGTAGAAGAGCCATTCGCGACTATAAATAATGAAAGTGCGATGCGCTTAAAGCGAGAAACAGCTCACCAGGATCCGTGCATCTTCTGATTTCAGGAACTGATGTTTCCAGGAGAAAAGGGTGCGAAATGACGCACCAGCGGCTCCACAGAAGTCCCGGCGAGCTTCCTCCTCAGGCGGCCATCTTGTTCGGCGCCGGAACCACACCCCCCTATTTATGCCTTTTTATAAAGCGCAAACTTTAGCCAAAGCTCTCCGAGTGCTTTACAGTAGAACCAGTTACATTACATAAGGACTTCAGAGTACATGAATTACATAAAAGATACGAAACAGAAGAGCTCTAAACTCAAAAAGAATGATAGTAAGTACAAATGTCTGCTACAGATACTTGTGGTTAGAGTTACATATATACAAATGAGGTATTATGAGCTAGTCTGGATTTGGGGTCACAGGTGCTAATATGGTGTGTTGACATAGTCCTCCCATTCTGAAGTCCTGTGCTCACGACATAATTCTGTTTCACAGCAGAATCCTTCAACAAGAGAAGGGTCAAACAGAAAGATCTGCTGTGTCCTGTTAAAACCAGTCACTTCATGTGAGCCACGAGGTGTACTTGTTATCCATGTTCTTCATGATGTACTCATATTTAAAAGCATGGTGACATTATATACAATCCAGGTAACACACACAATATCCCATACGTCTATACGGTAAGAAGCGTTCCTGTGGTAATTACTGTTAGATGCAGCTGCTGGACAATAAAGAAAGCCTGGTAGAGCAGGGTACATTCTTATGTTGTACACAAACATGTGTGGCTGACCTATCCTTTCAAGTAACCAACGTGCATTGTGATCTTATGAGTTCACAAAAGGTCACAATGCTTTACTGGGCAGAACTTAAAGGTTTGAGTGACCTGGGCAAAATATTGTTCTTCGAGGAATAAGCATAATTCAGTATTAAGAATTAAATATAAATCTGAACATATTTTCTACATTGCTATAATGTTCAATGGTCCCCTCAAGCAAGGCGCTTCTTGCTGGCCATCAAAATAAACTTGAAATAAATATACAGTTTGAAACTTATAAGTACAGAATACTAGATATTGAAACAAACTAGTGGCTTTAAGTGTCACTGAAAATCTACCCGATTTACAAAGTGTTGCAAAAAGGTACTCAAACTTACAATAGGTGCCCAAGCTCGAATGAAGAACATATTCACACTAGTGAGTAAAGGGTACAAGAATTGCCCCTCACCCTTTTTTCCTGCAGCAAATATTATGGCACAGCCTATAGCTAGCAACAGTACAGGACTCACCTTAGCACTTGTGTAAAGTAATTTCTTACATAAAAGCGAAGTGTTTTTTCTCAGGTCTGGGTTGTGACAGCACCGTTTTAAAATGTTCCTTTTGTTATCAATACACATAGACTGGGCCTTGTGTAGGCCCGTTTTAATGATATACCTTCCTGACCTGCCTGATTCAGACATTGGCTTGAGATTTTGTCAAACAAGTCTTGGCATCTCGGTTGAGTATCCATCTTTTGCCAAATGATATTGGCTGTTTGGGTATACATTTCCTCTGCCACTTCAGTGCTTGCATTGAAGAGTGCGAGGGACTACTTTTCCACTTTATCGCCATCTGTTATTGGCTTATCTTGCTGTAATGCCTTATCACTCAATGCATCAGCACATTCAATACAGGCTTATTGGCTTTGCAAATGCTTGTTACCTAATGTAAATGAGTGAACAGAAATACTTTATTTGAGGATCTTGCCATAGGGGCTTATAAGGTGAATTAAGATTTGACTAATCCACAAATGCAGCTCTTCCTAAAAGGTGAATGGTTAAAAGTGAAATACAGCTATTTAACTGAAAATAAATCACAGTTCACTGAAAATGCGATCAGTTGAGGGATAGGGCCGTGGGCAGGTAAAGGTTAGAGCTGTGTTACAAGTCAGTGTGCGGTTCAGTGTGCGGTGAGGTTATGGTCAGAGTTTGGTTTGAATTCATGCTAAGCATTAGAGTTATGTTTATGGTCTAAACAAAGGTAGGTACAAGGTTACAGGTGGCTTATAGTCGGGACCTGGCTTAGGTTCAAATTACTTTAAGGAATGTTATTTGAGGTCTTACTGAGTCCAAGAGGACTGCCTTTTATTCGAACTCTAGTACTGCTCCCTCCGAATGGCCATGCTCCAAACGTAGGAGTCAAAGGAAGCCTGAAAAAAGAGTTTCGTCCAGTGGAGGGTGATGCCCTCCACTCCTCCCTCCTGATGACACTTTCAGAAGTGATTTGCCACCTGAGACTTGTATTTTAACAAGTGCCTATTTACTTGCCCAGCAGCCTATGATCATGCCCTATATGGCGTAGCTATAGTGTAATGAGAGGTCAGCAGTGGCGTCTGGTGACATTTGAAAGTGGTGGGGCAGAAACTCGTCAGCATACTGCACCGTAGCGAGCGAGCGTAGCGAGCGAGCCCGAACCCCCTAAGGAGGGTTCGGGGGGAATTCCCCCCGAGAAAATTTTGAAAAATTAGTGGAAAAATGGTGCATTTTCAAGAAAATTTGAGGAAGCAGGAAGGTTAATAAAGCAATTGTGAAAGTGCAGGTATTACATTATTAAAGAGCTGTCATATAACATAGGTAGCTGCTTATTCAGTATAACCACAGAGCTTTATAACAGACTTCAAGATACAATGCTGAGAACCTCACAGATTGTTTTTATTTAAACTGCAAACAAAAGAACCAACTAAACAGGTCACAAACTATCACCATTCAACATATTTACTTTTTGTATCTAAATTCTGCACGTCTGTCTTTAAGCGCAGCAAATTTTTCAATTACTTGAATGTTAAAGTCAGCAATATTTTGAACAAGCTCGCTCTCTATAGAGAGCATTGCTAATGCATTGAGTCTTTCCTGAAGCATGGTGTTCCTCAGGAATGTCTTAATCCTATTTAAGGTGGAAAAAGATCGTTCTGCCTCTGAGGTGGTCATAGGAGTGGTAATTACTATTTTTAGTAAAGCTACTGTCTCTGTAAATGTCTTTTCCATATGAAGTTCATGAATTAAAGACAGCAAAGACCTGGCATTTGTGGCCTTCTGGTACACAGGCATTGAGTACATTACTGTCAACTCACTTTTCAGGTCCTCTTGGTTGAGCATCGGATAAGCCTCCACAGCCGCATGCAGAGCATGCTCAGGGAAGGATTCATTATATTTGGTAAAGTATGTACTTTCCAATAATGCGGCACTCCCCAAATGTTTTGTGAAAGCAAAACGGTCTTGTGCATGTACAATTACAATGTCACATATCTCTTTTGCCTTTTGTACCAGAGTGGTGATGTTTGTCCTGTGGTTTGAAAAAATTGAACCGGCTGGCAGTTGGCTGTCTAAATTGTCAACCTCATCTCTCACTTGGTTTATGCTTGCGACAAAGTCCGTGGTACATCTTTTCACAAAGACAGTATCTATGTCTCGTCCTTGTAACTGATTGTATAAACTCTCGACTTTTAACATTATCTTATCAAATAAAAATAGAAAGAACTGAAACTCTCTATCGTTTAAAGTTCTAGCAAAGCCACGGGCTTCACTGTGACTTGTGTAATCAAAGGTTTCATTGGTTTCTATGGCTTGAAAACATTTCAGAAGGTCCTCCCTATATTGAAATATTAGTTGGACTGTACGTACGTTATAGTTCCAACGAGTTGAGGCTCCCCTCGGAACCCTTTTGTCCACAATCTCCTGAAGTGCTTCCATTCTTTTTGGGGAACGTGAGAAGAATGCTGCCATGCCTCCTATATCCTTAAAGAAAATTTGTGTCTCTCGGATCTTCGATACTGCCTGTTGCATGATAAGATTAAGTTGGTGGGCATGACAGTGCACATAATGAGCATACGGGTAGACATCTCTAATTCTTTTCTGTACGCCACCATGGCTTCCACTCATTACGGACGCACCATCATAGCTTTGTGCAATAAGTTTTTTTCTTTGATGTACCTCTGGGAAAATAAAGTTGAGTTGATGCAGTAGAGCAGCAGTAATGGTTTCTGCAGTGGAGTTTTTTAAATGAGTGAAACTATAGAACCGCTCCACAACATTATAGCCTTTGTCCAGGTACCGAAAGACTAATACGGACTGCGTTTGTGTGGCCACATCAGTGGTGTCATCAGCCTGAATAGCCACAAAGTCTGTGTTTTGCAACTCTTGGACAATATGGCTTCTCATAATTTCTAGCATACACTCCAGGAGTTCATTTTGTATCGTTTTAGAGGTGCCCTTAAAGACTGTAGCACTTGCTAAATGAGATTCCATTTCCTTGTCTATGCTTGCTACTAAATCTACAAGACCCATGAATATTCCAGGATTTGTGGACCCTTCCGATTCATCATGGCCTCGCAATGCCAGTTCGAAAGCACCACAGAAACGAATGCAATCAATTATTTTCGATAGTATGTGTCTATTTCTATCAACTGTTTGATTGTGTTTCTGTATTGTTTGTCGATATGCATCGCTGATGTGCTGCTCAATCGGTGCGTCTCCTAACATTCCCAGTCTCGTCACGTTTTCCATATGCTTTTTTGAGTGTGCATGCTTCTTTATTTTTTCAGACAGATGCTTCAAGTCCAACACGCCTTCTTTTGTCCAAGTAAAGTCACCATTAAACAGAAAGCAGGGGAAGCAGAACAGTCTGTTTTTTGAAGGGCACCCTGTAAGCCAATCAGCTTTTGTGTACCAGGTTTTGGAGAAAGTACGATTGTAACATTTACCTCTGTCCTTGGTAACTTGTTGGAGTTGAAGGTCAGGCTGATGAGGTCCTAACCTCTTTATCTGTAGTTTATCTTCTAGTGGGCGTGCATGGAATGACCGTGTAATTAACTGTTGTACCGTATTCATCTTGCTGATGCTGTCCGTACCAATATGAAAGAAGCCTGTCAATAGTCAAAGTACAACGTATAAGATTTGGTGCAATAATATCAAATGTCAGTACAAATACATATATCTTGTGCATGACAGCAAGTGATATAGCTCCAACAGCTCATGTTAATGGCCAGCCAGGGGTGGCATAATACATGCTCCAGCCCCTGGTAGGCCTTGGGTGCACCTATGCCCTAGGTACCTATGGTACACTATACAGGGACTCACAAGGGTGACCCAATACCCAATTGGCAAATGCACCTAAAGTACATTGTGTGAATTTAGAGAGAGAACAGCTGTGCTGTGGGTCTGATTAGCAGGCCCACAGCCTTTCTAAGTCATAAACCAGAAAAGCAAAAAGCAAAGAAATGGGGTAACCATAGGAAAGCAGACCCTACTCTCCTACATAACGCTCCCCTTTGGACAACAGGATAGGGAAAAAAATACAGCCTGACTGCCTGCTTCCTCTGTGTGCCATAGTGGCACTGAAACAGACACAGTTTGAATTGAGGGCCTTTAACAAGGCAAGGATAGATAGTGCATTTAACAACCGTTATTGCCCAAAGCACAGGGCTAAGGGCAGGCTCAGTATTACTAAATTCCATCCAGTCAGGGTAAAATGTTCAGAATGTGCACCCACCCCAACCACCATGTAGAGTGAGTGACCACAAACATAGCCCTATCTCAAAGCTACAAAAAAGTATCATCAGTTTCCTTACCTTGATGAAAGAGCAGCAAGGAGGTTGGGCCTCTTCTTCTTTCTTCTCCAAAAATTGCCCAAAAAGTTGGGTAAAGGTTCAGGTTGTCAGGCTTTACCAGGTGCTGGAAATAAAAATATAACAACTTATTTCCATGTCTCTCATATGGGGGCAAAGCTACATTGGCAGCTGAGTAAGAAAATTATTTTGTACAAATTACTCTGTTTGATGCATAAGGTGGTAGACAGCTCTACTACAGTGATGAGTAGGACAACAATCAAACAGTAGTCAATAATAAACACATGGCAGGCAAGCCAGTCGTTAATCCCATGTAAACTTGACCCTCTGGTCTCCAGTTATGACATTCCAAAGAAGGTCGTAAACTTGGTATGCAGTTTTTGGTAACACTATCCCGGGAAGTGCTTTCATACGAATATCGCCCCTTGCGCTAGAGTACGCTCCTCAAATACAATTATAGGTCGAAGACTGCCTCAGGAATCTATTTTCAGACCACACGACTTTCAGATCATGCGCTCCCCCTCGCTAAACATGCCTTCTGTACTGTTAAAGCAAAGCAGGACAGCCTCTTTACAGGATCGTATACCAGTATTTAAAAAAAAAGCATTTTACTTTGTGGCTAAAATATAGGAGAGCAGCACATGACGTGTGGTAAACTTTCCCTTTAGTATGTGACCTACAAACTGGCTTCTTTCTTTTACTCCCACAGTTGTTTCACTTGTCTAAGTCAGGTCTTTAGTTCAACTGGTCAGTAACCCCGGTGTGCCGGAGCCCTTGGAGACTGGTTTTGAAAGCCCAGGGCCACCCAAGCTGCCTCTAGCATTTTCCCCATTTTCCAGAGAAAAATTTGAAGGAGCGGGAAGGTAGAGCGAAAGAAATCAGAAAGGTAGAGGTTACCTTCCTTAATATAAATTATTTTTTGCGGTCTTTGGGTCTGACAGAAGCTGTCTGTCACAAACAGTGCTGTGTACAATACTACAGAGAGGGCTTTGGAACAGCTTCTAAATGCCTTCTGTGAATACCTTAAGTCTTAAAATGTTTTTTTTTTTTACCATCCAGAGGAGCTTGCACCCACACGACTGGGCTGTTTTACCTTCCTCTGGAATGGATGGTAACATCTATGATACATAATTTAACTCTGCTAGACAGAGTACCATTTTGCTTTAACCGCATCGCTGCGGCGGCTTTTCCCGCTGTGCGCGGCAGATTCGAAATTACCGCGTTACGTGACGAGCTGGCCTTGTCATCCGCGCAGGACAGGTAAGCGCGATGACGAGCCCAGCTCGTCAATAGCCTCGAAGGGGTTAATAATATTTAACACCTGTATTTGCAGAGCTGTCAGAAAATATTCAAGTGGATGCTGTAGTTTAAATACGTGGAAAATTGTGATTTTAATTTGACATTAATAAAATAATAAAGCAAATGTTTAGCTTGCTTTTTAAATGACGGGGTTGATGACAAATAATATTTATCTACTCTGTGGTAACATTTGATGCTGAAAGCATTAGAAATGCACGTTTTTGTAGGTAACTAAGATTTAATTGATTTTACAGAGACAAATAAAGGTTGCATTGATCTAGTCATCAATGCACAAGGAGATGAGTTCACTCAAGGACTATTACTAGGGATAAACTGTGTTGAGAATTTGCACGGAAGCACACTGAGTACTTCAAACAGAGGGACATTATTTCTTAAGAATATGCGACTCTGAAGAATAAAATCGAGCGTTTAATGTCTGCATTTCAATAATATTTTTATTTACAGATAGTGCTTTATATGTAAAGGTACCGTCCGGTACTGAGTACTTGCAGTCCTTCAATTTAATAGGTAGAGGTCCTGCACTTCTCAGTAAGGATTCAATATTTTTAATGGGAGATTACTAACACTTTTCAATAGCACACAGGTACTCTATAGTGGTGAGTAACTAGACTTCTATAATTCCATTTCCACCTTTGTTACAGCGCATTTTACCCATAACTTTATTTACCTATGGACATGTGTTCATCTTCAGATATTGTTTAACACAGGCACACCTGGAGAGCGAAAGACTCTAGCACTCTAATATAAAAACACAAGTAGTCAAGATATAGCCGCCAATTTTTGCCAAAAGTTGGAAAACCAAGGTCTAAAGGTTGTGAATAGCCCCTCAAAGGTGGACACCCCAGCAGCAATAACCTTTCTCAGTGGGAGGAGTCAATCAAGCATTGACTACATGTTAATAAATGGAGAATTATTCACTTGGGTAAATTCATTCCAAATTATTCCCCGTTCAAAAAGTGACCACTTCCCACAAGTCTTCAAATTAAGATGCAAGATCCCTAAATTAAGCACAACGAACGGACTATCCTCACTGCCCTCAGGTTATAATCTCAAGGGGGTTAAAATTGTGCTGCTCAGAAGAGAAGAGACAAAAACCGCAGCGGAGCATTTGATGAGGCCTGGGCAAGTCTAATGGAGTCAAGCAAGCCCGGCTGAAGACGGCTGTAATGCCAGAAACCGGTCCTGGGAAGCTTGATTCCGGTCCAGGGAAGACATGGCTTGGCAGTTCGGGCTGGACTGTTCCCATGAGGCACAGGGTCAGACTGATTTGCATATGGCCATGTCTGAACTGGGGTGGCGGAGTGAGCTAAAGAACGGTGATGGATTAAACCCAGATCAGTTGACTGGGGGTGAGTGTTTGTATTGTCAACGCTCCGTCCATCACCACCTTTCATGGTTTTCCAAGTCTAATAAGGAACATACTGTCAAAATTCCCAGTCAGCACAGTCCTGTTCTCAAAAAATTGAGAATTCCAAGTTACATGGGGTCCAGATAGACAGAGCTGGTACACCAGGGAGTTACAGGAACTAATAAATTACCAGAGAAGTAAGAAGAATCGCACTTGATCCAAAAAAAGGAAAACGATCTGAAAAAAACTCACCTCTAAAGCTGGAGTCTTTTTTATGAAAAAGAAAGTTGAAATGCAAAAAAGATGTATGAAAGAGGAATATGGATCAAGCTCCTCCCAACCAGCAAGCACCAAACAAAGAGTTTGGGGTGCAATAAACAGGTTGGTCTTGGGACAAGGTTCCCATCAAAATGCAGGGATATCGGAGGAGGCTTGGGATTCCCTAAGTTCTCACAATGTATTCCTAACCAGCAAACAGTCCGACGAGTGAGAATAGCCATTACAATCAAAAGTCGGTGACAACATTGACTAAGGAGGTGGAAGGATCCAGGAGGCAAAACAAAACACCGTAATCTACAGCAATCATGCAGGCAACTCTGAAATACAATGCTCAACTACCCTCCAATCAGTCAACAAGGAGGCCTTAACCTACATTTAGTGCCTAGGGAAGATATTTAAAAAAATTGAAGACAGAGGGAGCACCGGGCCCAAATGGACTTCCAAATGCGCTATTAAAGCATGACATTGATTTCTGGGCTTGTTATTTAACACCCCTTTTTAATCAAGTCTTCTATTTGAAGTTTATTTCAACCTCATGGAATGGGAACATATTCTACTCCATTTATAAGTAATGCGGTCATTCATCTCCGTTTAACCACAGGTTAATAGCGTTAATTGATATAGTAGCCAAAATCTAATTTATTTACATGCTTTATTGACCTTAAATCCATTTTTGATAGAGTTCCCACATGTCCATCTCTGGCCAAAGCTGGTCGAATGGAGTATTCCAGGAAAACAGTTAAACGCAATCACAGCACTACACAGTGACACATGGGCTCAGATAAAATTTGGAAATGTCAGCAGAGTAACGTCAAAAATCTACACAATGAACAGCTTGAAACATGAGCGAGTCCTAGCCCCAAGTCTATCCAATTTATAGCATACCAATTTAGGCAGCTATTTGCCACAAGTGGAAAGTCACCCCCCAAAACGTACAACTGAGAAAATTGTGTGCTTTTAATACGCCAACGTCATTGTCATCTAGAGCCAAACTCCCAGTGGACTTCAATGGTCAATTGATGCACTTGCAGGTTGCATTGAGTAGCACAGCTTAGAGCTGAACCTAAGTAAAACGAAAGTGGTCTGCCTCATGGACTCAAAGTACATGGAAAGAGCAGCCTTATTTCCAGTAACTAATTCTTTATAAAGTTTTTGTCTCAGCTACAGGATAAGACCATATTCGCAAAGAGATGACAGACATACAAGGACATTAGTCGATACATACCGCAGTTTGAGGCCCCAGGCGTATATGACAGCTCATTTTTCTTTGACTTTAAAATTGACAGACTATGCTAACCTGAAAAACGTGACAATTTGGATCATATGTATTTAACTTCCACAAAACTTGGTAAATTGATATTTATTTTAGTTAAAAGTAGTAATCAGCAAGTCTTTTAAAAGGGATTTTTCTTTTTAATTAAAATATTTGTATGATATGTTGCATGAATCCTTAGCACTTCGTAAACCTTGTTTACCGGGTATAACCAGGGTCCCTTAGTTACTGCATAATGTAGAAACATCTGTTTTATCTGATACTAGTTTCCATGTATGAACACCACACACTCTTGCCCCACTGCAGGCAGCAGACACAAAGGCTACTCAGCACCTTTGCCTCAAGCCCTACTTGTTGCCTCTGAACGCCCACAGCACCCCGTGAATGCCAGCCGCCTGCACCACCAGGGCCGTTTCAAGGTGCCGCGTGGATGGCTTGTGTCGGTCTGACGCTATAGCCCGCCGAGGTGATCCTACCCAAGGTAGTACCAGCAACGAGTGTAAAGGCCAGGCCTGCTATCATTATCAAGGAAGCATCTGCCCCAAAGCCGGGTACCAAAGTCCAGGGCCACACTCGAGAGCGTGCATGAAGGCCGGGTGTCTACAGAAGGTCGCAAGGCCCAGGCTTCACTTCAGGCCGGTGCCAGGCCAGGGCAGGGGTAAAATACATTGCATCACAGATAATATTTAATTTTATTTTATTGAAAAAAAGGTTTAGTCACGACGAGTAACACTGCATAAAACCCCTCTCACAAGCATCTGCCCCAAAGCCGGGTACCAAAGTCCAGGGCCACACTCGAGAGCGTGCATGAAGGCCGGGTGTCTACAGAAGGTCGCAAGGCCCAGGCTTCACTTCAGGCCGGTGCCAGGCCAGGGCAGGGGTAAAGTACATTGCATCAGTGATTCACAGATAATATTTAATTTTATTTTATTGAAAAAAAGGTTTAGTCACGACGAGTAACACTGCATAAAACCCCTCTCACAAGCATCTGCCCCAAAGCCGGGTACCAAAGTCCAGGGCCACACTCGAGAGCGTGCATGAAGGCCGGGTGTCTACAGAAGGTCGCAAGGCCCAGGCTTCACTTCAGGGCCACACACGGTGCCAGGCCAGGGCAGGGGTAAAGTACATTGCATCACAGATATTTAATTTTATTTTATTGAAAAAAAGGTTTAGTCACTGCACGACGAGTAACACTGCATAAAACCCCTCTCACAGACAGATATGTTCGGAGTTCACCTCGAGGGGTCCGTCACTCACACAGCCTGTCAAAGCACACAAAAATTTCACCAGCCGCCAGACAGTAATAAAATAAAAACGTTACTCACATTAGGGGGAGTCAGTCTGACAGTCACACGCTCATCGACTGGTCTGGAAGACTGGAAATGAGGAATCACTTCTAGAACCTTCTGCGCGAAGTGAGTCACGTCACTGTCTGCAATGGCCAATCACCTCAACATGGCTTGATATTTAGCCATAGGTGATTGGCCAACTGCACAGAGCAGCAAACACCCACGCGCGGCACCATGATCCTGCTGTTTTAGCCAATCCTGGCGCAGGCTTAACAGCGCCACTGCGCCAAGCAGCGCCAGGATTGGGCTACGTGCAGGAGAAAATCTGCCCTGGTTGAGACCGGGGCCCCGGGTCCCTGCCATTGTCTCCAAGTGCTACAGGGGGGGGGGGGGGCGAGGTCTACTGGGTACTACGCATGCGCAGGCCAGTCTCAATTATGAGTACTCCTGCCTGTTGCATGCGTAGTCACCCCGACCCCGCTGCAGCTGCTTACGCTCTCTGGCCTGCCTGTGCGCTGTCACTCACAGAAGTGACTCACTCTCTCTGCCGCAGCCCCGCCCGCCCACTTCCCATAGGCAATGCCCGATTCTGTCGGGTTCGTCCCGGCCCTGTAGCGCCGCTAAGTCAGTGCGCTCGGATTTCTTTTGACAACGTTTACTTTACTTTGTGTTGGCACCAGTGGCGGTCGTCCATGGCTAGTGGGGCGCTGCCCCAACGCCCCCAATGGACGCACCGCCAGGTCAGAGTGGATTCATTCTCGGTTTCTTGCTGTGCAGGCTTTTTATGATCAGACCGCCACAAGTTCCCCTCGGTATCACCATAGTCCGTATTCGTCTCTAAGGTATTTTTTGTGCCTGAAATGGCTTCCGGGATTACTTTCACTTATTCACTGTGTTCTTCCACTGTTGTTGCCACAGTTTTGAACATGCCCTCAGCCTACTTTCCCCTTCTCGGGTGTGTGTCAGCATTTTCTTTGGAGTGTGTCTTGGCTGGTTTGGGCTTCACCATTTTGCAGCTTAACCAAGCTCAATTCATTGTTTTTGGCAGTAAAAATACAGTCCGTGGTCTTTTTAAACATCAATTAAAGTGCCCAGTGCCAAAATTGAGTATCTGTCGCTTCTTCAGGATCAGTCTAGTCAATTCCCATCAGAGCTCTCCCCAAATCTCAGAGCACCTTAATAAATTCAAGCAAGAGTGTACTTTTAGAAGCAACTAATTCTCAGTCACAGAAATGCTGATGGAGAGTTGTGCTTCACTAGTAAGCCAGCAGCTGCATCAAGCTCAGTCTCTAATTTACCCTCACCTTGGACACATGAACAATATATGGCTTTCAGACCACCTGCTCTGCAATGTTGTTTCTTTGTTACAGTCTAGCACGAATGGCATCTTCTCATGCACAAGAATATCATGGGGTTAGCAGCCGTTTTCCTTTTCTCTTGTCTTCCCTCTCCAGTGCTCCAATTCAGTTTACCTCCTTGTTATAACTTCCTTCATTTGCTGTCTGGTTGGGGATTTGGGGGAGCTTACAGACTCTCCCTTTTGAGACACCCTGGTATTGTTTTGAGAATTTTTGCAGCAACAGAGACAACAAGCTGGTACTGAACCCTTCTGTCTGTACCATAATGGCCTTGCCTCCATCTCTACATCAGCGAGCTTCTGCCCATAGACCCCCATCTGAGGTGGCAGACTTCCTTTCATTCAGGTAATCGCCATGGCTTGCACACCAGGGACTTTCCCTCAACCATTCAGGGACCCGCGCTGCAAAGTCCTCAGGCCCTGTTCAGGTGCATCATCAGGCCAACTTGATTTTGTCTCTGGCCTGCCACTTTCGGTCCTGATCAGATACAACCCTGATACAGGAAGACTCTCTGCAGTAAGGAACTGTTGGTATTAATCTTGTTGGGGTTTTATCACCAGAGGAATGGCAACATTGCAATTTTACAACGAGGAGACTGGTCTCTATTTGTGAGGTTGAGTGAGAGAAGCTTAAGAGTGTCTGACTCCATTGCGTGCTCAATCATACCTCAATTAAATATCAAGATTATTGAAGAGAAGTAAATAATATAAAACTAATCTATTCAATAAAATCTATGATTGAAAAAAATATTCGCCTTAGGCAAAATACAAGACTCATGAGAGAACAGCACAACTTTAAAATAAAAATAGTAAATATCTTTGAAGTCCACACGCAAAGATATTAGTTCATCAAATATCATACATAATCATAATTTGTTTCCATACATGGTTATAACACTCAGTTTGAGCTCTGTTTGCAAGAGACTTGAATCCATATAATTCTGAGGTGAATTTCCTGGTTTGTAAGAAAAAAAAATTGCAGTCTTAATCCCTTGAAGAGAAACAGCAATTTTTAATGTATCAATACTTTTCCCTATAACAATGCCAGTACCGGTAATTATAATTTCTTTAATTAATTGTGCAGCTGAGGAGAAAGACATAGTTCGCATTTGTTTCATAACATCTTTCCACCAGTCCAAAATGTTTGAGCAGTAGCATGTGCTTTCAAGAGCTCCAGCAAAGCCCTATTACAAGCACAGCTGAGTTTCTCCATTTTGTGAGGGGACAAATGAGCTCTTCCATGAATTTGTTGTTGTATCGAATCTTTATGAAGTTTGATACATATTTGGAAGTTGTTCTTGATAAATGCTCCACTCTGGAAATAAAAAGACTGAATTTTTCTCACAGTGAACTTTGTGCTTGTTGATAACAAATACATTGTCATCCAATATAGATTTCTGTATTTGAGAAGCATGAAAGAGATCGATAGGATGTTTTAAGATCAGTCATTTGAGTTAAATAGATTTTCTGTTTTCGAATCTGATGTTGCCAAGCCAGTTGTACTACTTCATAGATTCAAGTTACTTCTTAGCACTTCTTGTAGAGGTAAATATCTTAGTCTCAGAACAATGAGTAGAATTGTTATATTGTATTCTACTTCATTGAGTTACATAGTATTTCTTTTTGTCGGGCATCGGAATGTAAGATTTTTTCTTGGACTTGTACTTTTGTGTTGCCCTATATTGAAGCCTACAGTTGAAATGATTAGTTTGTTAGTTTCTTCCATTACCCTTTTAAAGGATGTTACAGCAAATATATAATTAGAGCTATGTTTATATATTGGGGTTTTATATTATTGGAAGCATATTGGGAAAAGGGAATTATTTATAGAATGTGGTTCAATGTAATATGTTTTGGGAGTTGCAGATGTCACTGGCAGTGTCTAAGTGGGTTACCAGAGAAGACCAACTGTTACTATTATAAAGTTGGGAATCCAAATACCCCTTTTTTGAATGAGACAGTAAGTTTTCTGATAGAGATTAAAGATGTATTTTTGTGTTTCCAAATAAATGTTTTCATTTACCTATTCTTTAATCATTTATTAACCCGGGAATCATTAAATGCATTTTTGGTTCTACCTGCAGCACATATCTTTTGTAAAACGTACAGTTTTGACACCACATTCATTTTTTTTTTAATTGTATTAATTGTTTTCTAAAAACTCCCATTTGACGTTTGCCATCTTTGAAATCCCAGTTTCAGATCTTTAGTTAATGTGGCCAGATTTATCTTTGGTGAGGCTCTGATATTTCTCATCAAACGTTTTTCAGCATAAGCCACATTTGTGTAGGTTTTTTTTGGATAAAACATTGAAGGCCACCATCATCGTAGATTTTGACCAATTTAATAAGTATTGTGAAAAATATTTTTTTATTAGCTGGTGGACAATAGGGATGGATAGATGAGGTGATGATAACATCTATATTATATTGAATGCAAACATTTTAGAATTAATAGAACTAATATCGTCAAAGATTTGAGCATTAAATCAAAGGCCAAAGAAGATAATGCGATACCAAAGGGGATGATGGACGGAGCGCTTGAGCAAATCAAACACTCACCCCCAGTCAACTGATCTGGGTTTAAACCATCATCATTCTTTAGCTCACTCCACCACCTCAGTTCAGACATGGCCACATGCAAATCAGTCTGACCCTGTGCCTCATGGGAACAGTCCAGCCCGAACTGCCAAGCCATGTCTTCCCTGGACCGAAAACAAGCATCCTGGGACCGGTGTCTGGCTAATCAGCCGACATCAGCCAGGCTAGCTTGAATCCAGTGGCAAAATAAGCAAGGGACCCACTTCTTAGGGCGAACAAAGCGATACCAAAGGAGAGGATGGACGGAGCGCTTGAGCAAATCAAACACTCATCCCCAATAAACTGATCTGGGTTAAATCCATCATCATTCTATAGCTCACGCCACCACCCCAGTTCAGACATGGCCATATGCAAATCCGTTTGACCCTGTGCCTCATGGGAACAAGATAATGAGCAGTCTTACTTCGTTACTTTTTCAGTATCACTTCACTAGAAAGTAGCCAATTTAAATTAATTTGTCATTGATCCATGACAGAGGGAACCTTATCCATTCTCAGCTGCTATGGAATCTCTTCACACGTTGACAATTGGAATGTATTAGGAAGTACGAGCAGAATCAAATAAATTTCAAGGTGAATCCATTACACATTGTGTTCCTATTTAAGTAAACACTCCTGACACCTACCAATCACTCCGCCATCAGCTAAAAAGCATGCATACTGATAGGCTCTGTTTTTCAAGAAGAAACTTGTTAATCAATCAAATAATTTGTAAAGCTCACTACATACCTGCAAGGGTTTCAAGGCGCTGAAGGGAGAGGAGGAAGGGGGTGCTGTTGCTACTGGTCGAACAGCCAGGTCTTGAGTTGTCTCCTGAACCGGGCACAGGGGCACTGCAGCGGGGGGGGGGGGTGGCGGAGAGCGACCTACCTGGCATGGGCTTGCGTATGCGTAGGAAAGGGATGGCGTACTACCAGGTGTGGTGTACGTGTGATACTGGTGCACAGAGCTCTGATTTAATAGCCTTTGAAGACATTCTGATACTGCCTCTATGTGGCAAGGATACTTCCACATAATGTAAAGGGCCTCCACAGTTACCTTTAAAATAGCCATGCCCTATTATCACATTCTTTTTACATAATCTAATTTAAAAAGTATTCTCTTGTTGTATCTATGTGTGGAGAACTTCACCCCGCTTTTTCGTAAACAGTAGGTCCAGTTATTTTATCCTCCGACTGTCTGATGTAAAACCTCTTCTCCCTAGGGGTTGACTGGGCACATGGAGTTGTGAATTTTATAATTAGTTTTTTTGTTTCATCCTAATATTTACACTACCAGGTTGGTTTTACTCCAGTATTGACCAATGCAGTACACCACAAGCCCAGGAGTTGGAACCCAATAGATTGGACAGACTTTACAGTGATCTTCACATCGACAAAACCAAATAGTGAAGGCAGCTTTAAAGAAAACTTGAACTAAGGGCTTTTCACATCCTTTATGCATCATTTACACCAGTGATGTATACTACTCAAATCAACACACACAATGGAAAAAGTGAAATCTATCCATTGGTGTAGCGATTTTTTCATGAAATACATGTATACCTACTTGTTCCTGACCGAGGTTTTAATGCTGTGAAGCGGACTGGAAAAATCAGATTGCTTGTATTGCAGGTAGAAAGCAAGAGACAAAGACATCTGTGACAAATGTATTATGTAGTTTTTCACTTCAGTCATCCCTCCTGAATTGCATCAATTCTCACTCCTTGCACCTCCTTCACTGGTGATATCTTGTAAGATGTTCCTCCCGTTAGACTCAGGCCATCTCCTTGCCCACTTAGATGGAGAGTTCACATCATGTCCTTTGACTTGGGGAGTTCCCATGCAACCCAGAAGAAGCACCTGCAAGGTCTTGAAAAAGAAAAGAAAGAGGATGCACCTACCGAGATGCCCCTTGCAAGATATCAGCAGTGCACTGAAGATTATGCACAGGTATGTTTTTTCAAAGAGAGAGAAACATTGCAGTGTTCTGCCTGCATTATCATTACGTATTGGATTAATCTAGCGCATAGTGCAGTCCAGTGTAAACACCAGACCAGCATTAATTTAGAAAGTTTCCCAGGAGATTACCACTAACACAGATGGCACTTAAGGAGTTGCATAGTTGGGGATGGTTAGGCCTTTGCTATTCATAACAGCATACTCCAAAGCAGTGTTATTCCTCACTAGACTGTGAAGCATTTGAGCACAAGTAATTTGCAGTCCCATGCAAGTAAACAAACTATTTTGTTTTGTTTAACTGGCCGTTTTCCTACACTGATAACTCCCAATAGACAAAGCCCACAACCCAGAGAGAGGCGAAGCACAGGTGGAATGTTTTTGTTATGTGTGTACCCTAAGGAAGGAAGGAATGCCACCCAATACTGCATGGCCAAATGTTTCACAGCCCACCTTCTGAGGTACCCATACACCTTCCTGTCCACCAATCGGACAGTGATATGTCGAACACCGTGCAGTGTGTACGAGAGGTAGAATATGTGATTTTCTTTTTTATTGGAATAAGTTCCTTAATGGTGCCTTTAACTTTCAATTGTACTTCGATAAAGATAAGTAGACCCAGAATCACCTGGTTTATTCTGTCAACAAAGTGGAACCAAAAGAAGGGCTTCTAGTTGGCTACAACTTACCTTGATGAGTTATTTTGTCTACCGTTCCATTATGTAACTGAGTCTTCATGCTTTGACTGTTTCCCTGGTATATCTCCTTAAGCACATTGGCTTTAAAATAGTTTTTTATATAGCACATAACATATCTTGACAGCCTTTCAAAAGGATGTTAGGAGACTACTAGATACTGAGGCAGATGGCTGTTATTATGGTAGAAGGCATATCAAAGAAAACCGACATAATTTGGCTGAAGCTAATTTTTGTAAGTGAGAAATGTTATAAACTAAATTACAAGTGAGAAACAGCAATTTCAAACCAAATGAATGAAATCGAGGTGCAGAAAAACGGGTAAACAACAAATAATAATTTCTATGTTCTGAAACATACGTAATATATCATTTAGGGGGCGTCATAATTATTTCACAGGCAGAAGATGGAGAAAAAATAAGTAATGTTCTATATAGGAAGAATCTACTTTCTGTTTAAATAAGACTTTCAACTTAGCTAAAAGGATAAGGGGGCCTGGGGAGATGGGTCTGTATATATGAAAACAAATTCTAGCGTACAGAGAGTGGTGTGATGGAACTTGGGTATGTTCATCTCTTTCCATCCCTGGGTAGCAAAGATTCTCGTCACTGCCTCTGCTAGAATAATGCCGGCAGAACACTGAAATGTTTATCTACTCTTCATTGAGAAACATACATACGTGTGCAATTGCTTTCATGTACTCGTTTCTTGTCATAGATCTCATAACATATCATGACTGTTATCCTTGTTCCATGTAGGAGATATTGTGACACAGTGAGCCGGGGGCAGGGGAGGGGCACAAACCATATACTCAGAAAGTGGTATAAGAACCATGACTCAGGTCAAGACAATGTCAAGAGGACGTAGAAGCGCTGGGTAACCCAAGGAACCACCCAAGGTGAATAGAGAAGGGACCCCACGGAGAGTGTGTGCAGTGTGGGAACACGACCGCATGCTCCGTACTACTCTACGTGTAAGTCACAGTTGGATTTTTAAAGATTAAGGACCCTTCCCAATGGACCCTGAAGAAACCCTGTGGAAGACAGAAGGTTGGAGAGTCACACCACTCGTGGATACCCTAGTACCCACGTTACCTACACCGGGGAAGCTGGGTGCATACGTGTGAATTTGTGTCGGGAAACCGCTGTCGAACCCAATGGAGGACTTCAGAAAAGTGCTGCTGCTGAAGAAGGAGAATTGTCCGGTGGAATCCGAAGGTGGATTCTAGATTGGAGGTACCTGCAAGCAGAGGGGACAGAGTATGAATTTGAATTTAAAATTATTTATAAAGCGCACGTACACCAGCGGTTTCATGGCGCTACAAGTAACAATAGATCTGGGCAAAAAGGACCGGAACTGGGGGAAGGAGAGACAAACTGCTAGTGGATCAGTTGAAGGACTTCGTGAAAAGATGAGCCTTGAGCTGCTTTCGGAATTGTGGGTATAGGGTTAAGGCTCTGAGCTCGAGAGGCAGGGAGTTCCAGAGGAGGGGGGCAAGGGGCGCAAATTTCGAACCTCCCCATTTCTTTCTCCGGAACCGAGGGATTGTAAGAAGGGACAGGGTGGATGAACGTAGTTCCCTAGTGGGAACGTAGGGGGTGATCTCAGATGAGATGAAAGCCGGTGTCGTGCCCAGTCGAGCTTGAAAGGCAATGGAGGCAAGCTTAAACTGGACACGGGCACGAACAGGGAGCCAATGGAGAGACTTTAGGAGGGGAGTGGTGTGGTGGGACTTCGGGAGTTTGAACACCAGGCGCGCCGCCTGGTTTTGGATTTGCTGCAGACGCCGTAGGCTATATGCAGGTATACCTGCATATAGGGCGTTGCCGTAATCCAAGCGGGAAACTACCATAGCCAGGGTGATCAATTTGAGGGCAGCAAAAGAAAAGAAACGGGACACCCTGCGTATAATACGCAGTGCAAGGAAGGAAGAAGAAACCACAGAGCTAACCTGGGAGTGAAGGGTGAGTTGAGAATTAAGTTTAATGCCTAATGTTTTGACTGAGGTAGAGGGGATAGGAGGAGAGAGAGCCTAGGGAGGGGGGCCAAAATGAAGAAGACCAGGGGCTGGATGAACCACCCGTCAACACCAGCTCAGTCTTGTCTGGGTTGAGTTTCAGATGGTTGTGGTTCATCCAGTCCTGGATGTGAATCATAATAGATTGGAAGTTAAGAAGGAGAAGAAGACAGATTAAAGACAAGCTGGAGGTCGTCCGCATAATTAAACACGGCGACCTCCATTTGTTGCAGTGAGAAAATAAGAGGGGCAATATAAAGGTTAAACAAAAGAGGGGAAAGGGAAGAGCCTTGGGGGACCCCGCACTGAACTTTCCGAACGTCCGCAGTAAAGTCACCCAGGCGAACTGCCTGGGTGCGGTCCCTCAGGAAGGAGGATAACCAGACCAGTGCGGTGCCCCCGATCCCCGCCGCCTTGACACGGGAAAGCAAGATGGTATGATCACCCGTGTCAAAAGCGGCTGAGAGATCGAGGAGGACCAAGGCCTGGGGCTGGTTGGTGTCCATTCCCTCCCTGAGGTTGTCCAGGACCGAGAGGACTACGGACTCCGTGGAGTGTGCGGGGCGGAATCCGGCCTGGTGGGGGGCGAGAGCTCCGTGCTTCTCCACAAAGGAGCTCAGAGCGCAGGTGACATGGCGCTCGAGCACCTTTGCCAGAAATGGCAGGAGGGAGATGGGGGCGGAAATTGGCGGGGGTAGAGGGGTCCGCGCCCGGCTTTTTCAAAATGGGTACAATTACCGCTGATTTAAGGGGGTTAGGTACCACGCCTTGGGGGGTCTGGACAAGTGGTAAAAATATGACGGAGAATATGAGCAGGGCAAGGATCTAATGGGGAGCCGGATTTGACAAGGGGTATTATGGAGGTCAAAGATTCCTTAGTCAGAGGGGGGAGGGTGGTGAGTAGTCCCTTGGGAGGGGGACACTGTGGGACCACAAAAGTTGGGGAGAGGGGGGGATATTGGCCTTGATGGTGGCTATTTTCTGAATGAAATAGTTATTGAGGGAATGACAGAGTTCCTTGGAAGGGGCGGGCTTTAAAGATGTTCTGTCCGAAAACGCCAGATTGTGCACGATCGAAAAGATTTCCTTCGACTGGTTCTCTGCTGCGAGGATTTTGGAGGAGAAATAGATAGTTTTGGCCTCCAAGATGTCTTTTTTGTATTGGGTCAGGATGTTAATAAACTCCAATCGCAGTAAGGGGCAATAGTTTCTCCTCCAGGCCCGCTCCGCACGGCGTACCGCTAGTTTAGTGGCCTTGAGATCATCGTTAAACCACTGATTGGCGTCCTTCTCACGCTTAGAGGTGATCCGTTTTAGAGGGGCAATGGAGTCGCAGCCTGAGGAGAGCCACTGTTCAATGGCCTTGACCTGGGAAAGGGTGGATAGGCCTTGTAGGGAGGGAAGGGAAGTGGTGAGTAGGGAGGATAGATTTTCCGGATCAACCCGACCCCAAGCGCGGACCCAGATGTTTTTGGGGAGAGGGGGCTTGACCGGAGGGTGAATGGGAAGGGTAAATGAGATCAGGTAGTGGTCAGACCATGTGCAAGGCGAGATGGAAAGGGACTCTACGGGACAATTCAAGGACCAGATCTGGTCTAGGATGTGACCTTTGATATGAGTAGAAGAATGGATATGAGAAGTAAAGTTGAGAGGTTGAAGGGTCTCTGAAAATTCTTTTGAGGATGAACATTCAGCTGGGTCAGAGGGCCAAAAATTAGTCACCCAGGAGTAAAATGGAGGAGTTGTTAACTGTGATCGTGGCCAGAACTTCCAAAAAGTCAGGGAGAAACAGTGAAGGGGATTGAGGGGGGCGATAGGTGAGTACGCAGGTGAGAGGGGGTGTGATGGAAGTGGTGCGAATGGCTAGATACTCAGTGGTGGCGATGTCTGGCAGAGACAGAGTTTGGAAGGGAAGGTCGGTGCGGGCGATGACCGCCACGCCGCCCCCAGCTCTGCCATTTAGGCGGTCTGCGCGAAGGGCATACTATGGGGCTGGTAAAGTGGCCAGTAGAGCCGGGAGGGAGTCATCACAGAACCAAGTTTCCGTTAGGAAAACAAGATCTGGGGCATGAAGGTCAAGTAGCACCGAAGGTTCGTGCGCATGGGCTACTGCAGACCGGGTGTTTAAGTAGAATGCCGAGAGGGTTCTGGAGGTAGCAGGGAGAACATTGTCTCTAGAAGAAATGAGGGGGGTGAATGGGGGAGGGGGGATGTCGGGGGGAACAGTCGGAGACATACCAAGAGCCGAAATGCGAGAGCGAGTGGAGGCTGGTAAGGACCATGGTCCCTGGAGGCAGCGTAGTTGAGCGGGGGAGTAGATGGTAAGTTGGGCAGAATGACGCGCCCCCAGCCCCGGACAGGCGCGGACGGGCGCAGACGGGCTTGCCTTAGGCACTCCCGCTGCGCTCGTCCGCTGCGCTTGCGTGGGAGGCACATTTAGGGAAAAGGAGGTGTAGGCGTGGCCTAACGAGTGGGCGTGGCCTCGCGCTAGCGATGGCGGCCGTGAGATCTGGTTCAAGGACAGCGCTAGATCCGCTGTGAGTGCTTGCAGAAATTTTAAAATACAGAGAGGTCTCTGAATAGAATACAAAGTTTGAACAAATGAAAATAAAGACAAAATCAGCAATTTAAAACACGAGTCACACAACCTCTGGCTTCCGCCTCAGAGGTCTTCAGTTACAATGGCCGCGCTTGCAATCAGCGCTTTTCATAGGCTGAGAGGTGGGCGTGGCCTAATTAGTGGGCGTGGCCTCGCGCTAGCGATGGCGGCCGTGAGATCTGGTTCAAGGACAGCGCTAGATCCGCTGTGAGTGCTTGCAGAAATTTTAAAATACAGAGAGGTCTCTGAATAGAATACAAAGTTTGAGCAAATGAAAATAAAGACAAAATCAGCAATTTAAAACACGAGTCACACAACCTCCGTCTCCCGCCTCAGAGGTCTTCAGTTACAATGGGCGCGCTTGCAATCAGCGCTTTTCATATGAGTATGTCACTCAGGAGTGACCAGGAGACTTGGAAGATGAATGACCTCTGTCGGGTCTTGTAGGAGAGTTTACAAGGACCTTGACTCTGCAGTTGTGAAGAACAGGCGACGCTTAAGAAGAACAAGAGCTGGGCACGAGCTGTTCCACAAGTGCTGAGGGGTTGGTGTCTGGCGAGAGCACCAACAAGCCTTGGAAAATGTAAGCAACGTCTGGACCAGCAAGGTCCAGGGGACTCACCACAAGCAGGGGAGTCAGGGCACGTCCAGAGTAATCAGGGGAGCCCAAGAGAAGCAAAGCACCCACAAGCCGGAGGCAGTGGAGTCGAGAGAGGACCTTAAAGCAGCTCACTTAAAGATGCAGGCCACGATGCACATGATGCAGTGTGGCTAAAGATTCTGGTCACAGGAGATGCTAGAGGTTGGGATTACTTGGAGCCCAAAGATCTTCTTGGAAGGAAGTCAACAAGCCATTGCAGCTGCAAGTTGACTTGGAGCACAGGGGTTCGGTTATTGCAGCCCCCCATGAGGGAAACTTGCCTCAACCTTGGTGAGAGGGCAGGCCTCTGGAGCTGTGGAAAACCACCACCTGTGTTGCACAACCTTTCGGAGTCCAGAGGAACCTAGGATCAGCAGACCGGTCGACTTAGTTGCGGTGCCTGCGAATGCAGGGGAGTGACTCTTTCATTCCAAGGGAGATTCATTCAAGTGTCTTTGATGCTTCACAGGCCTTGGAAGAATCCTGTATGATGCACAGGCACAGACGCTGCAGCCGACTGTAAAGGAGAAGGGGTCAGGCCCAAATGGGGTCCAGCAAAGTCCAGAGTGCCCAGACGGTAGAAGAAGAAGCGGTGTCTGATCTGAATCTCATCCCAAGCCAAATTTAGGGACAGACACTGAGGTAAGCGCTTAAGTACTCTAGGGAAAGGGTTGGAATGCTTCAGGGGACCCTCCCAGGGGATTGTCTGGACAGGAGGGAGGTTACTCCAATGTCCTTTGTCCAGGTCGAGCCAGAGCGGCAGCCAAGGCTCCCAGGACTGGTTTGAACTGGACTATGCCCAGGGACACCGAATGTGCCCCTCATGCAGACTTAGTGGCGCTGGAAAGTGGACCCACCTGGTCCCAATACACCAAATCCTGTCTGGGAGGTGGTCGCACCTCCCCGTGACAGGATGCCTATTGTTCTGCCTTCCCCTGCTCGAGCTTGGCTCAGCAGCAGGGGGGCAGAAATGTGTCTCTGGTCGACAGCAACCATTTTGTGCTGTCCCGGTCTAGAAGGTTGGGCACCGGGAACAATGAGAGCCTAATGGAGGGTTCTTCTGTTTGATACCATAGATGATAGGATTGTTGCAGCCAGTTTGGAGATGGTCATTGTGTAATTACGCGGTGCCCCTCTATATGGTATATGGCTGCTTCACTGACAACCCAGGAGAATGGACTCAGTAGGCTGAAGGGGTGTCCTGCTTATGCAGGGGCACCCTCTCACTTAGAATCAAGCACCCTGCCTTCAGGATTGCAAAGGTCTTCTATAGGGGTGACTTATAGGTTTTAAGTGCAGTGACCCTAGATATAGGAAACCTATATATTTAGCAAGTGGTGTTAGCACCAGCCTACACAGGCTGCAATGGCCTGAATGGTATACCTATGCCCCGTGTACCTTAGTAACATATACAGGAGACTTATAAGGGTATCCCAGTATCCATTTCTAGGATATATCTAAGTACTTGTCATAACAATTTAAGAGAGAAAGCAGTTAGACTGGGGTCCTGATTAGCAGGATCTCTAGTCAGACTAGTCAGTAACAGCTTAGCACCAGGCAAAAAGTTGGGGCAACCATGCAGAAGGATCCTACCTTCCTACATTGTGCCTTTCTCATATTTTGAAGCCACACTCTTTTGTCTGGTGTTGTACCCACAGAATTCTTGAATTGTATGCTCAGCTCTCAGAAAGTTTACATTTTTATGCCAGTTTGAAGGTTGAATGTGTACTATAACATAGTTTTAGTTTTTGCACCTGCATAATTCCTTTGTTTTGGTTTCGTTTCATGATCTAGACAGCCTTGTGTATGAAACATTAATTTGCATCCTGCACTTGTGTGCTTTCGTTTTATGCTGATGGGGTGCTCTTGGATCTCCTTGTCGCCCTATTCTATGATTCAGACTGCTTTCTTTTGTTAATCTAAATCAAAACAAGGGGGCCCCTACGAGTTTAGTACCTCTGGGCGGCACCGGTACATGAGTGATTTTTATTATAAAACTCACCCTTCAGAAAATCTTGAGGGCCTGCTTCATTATGGAGTTTTCATGACTGAGTCCAATACGTCCATTGTGGGCTTCAACCTGATTTCTTTCTGGACGCACTTACAGATATTTCAAGGCATCCTGTCAGTAAATGGTTAAGTTTGCCTGATGCATATCTGCAACAAACTTCATTATCAGAATATTGCCTTGGCAGTGTTAAAAACAAATGCGGACACTATGTGGGGTCTAATGACCCAAGTATCCTTCCTCGCAGTCTACCTGTTTCAGCCTTCCTAGAAGGTACTGGGGCTTTCGTCATGACCAGTGTTTCAAGAATCACATGTAAATGTAGGCGTACTTGCCAAGCACACTGATACTCCAGAGTGTCCTGGCGCTGTACTCATACTGCTAGGGAACCCTTCCTGGTTTTTCCCCGTGAAATGTCCACTCCTGGGCATCCCTAGGGTGCAACCAGGCATCCCTAGCGCTGTTGGGGCCCGTGTTGGAGACTAAGCAAACTATTGCCCAGAGTTGCAGCGTGGGACCCATGATTAGAATAGGCACCGAGGCGAGAAATTAGGTCCGAGGAATTATGAGCCCAAGATCTGCCGAGACCAGCCAAGGCGGGAATTGAACCCTGGTCCCGAGCCAGACCTCTGCATCAGGGTCTGCCGCTCTAACCATTGAGCCACACTTCATGGATTGCCTAATCCTTTCTAGTTCAAACCTACAGGATCTTACCCCTGTCACACATCATACTTTCATTCATACAATGTATAGACTTTATGCATATGTCCTAACCAGCTAAATCATCGGTGGGTATTGATGTATTTAGCTCTTATTTCCTTTTCTATTGACAAGGGAGAGTCAACATTCTTATAGTCACACTTTCTTCAAAGAAACGTCGGGCTCCATCACCTAAGCGTCCTGATTCCTCGCCTGGCGGTTCTTTTGTTTCTAAACATTTCTAGACTCAAATTTGACACAAACACTGCATTAAAAATGCAGACTTGAAATTGATTTTCTAAAGCACTTATTTGGACATAATTCGGTCAGACAAGTGAAGATGGGCTAAATGTATTTATTTCTGAATTGATTCAATAAGTGGACTTATATAGTGTGATTAATAAACTGAGAGGCTATTCAGGTGCTTGAAGGTCATGATGGTTCAGGTAACTCAATCGTGAAGCCATGTCTTGCTTGCTCTCTGGAATTCGCTTAGAGAGGTGGAGGTCTGTAACTGCAGTGGGAGGTTGTTTCAGGTTTTCGCTGTGAGGTAGAAGGAGCATCCTCCGATGTTGCCTGCAGGGGATGTGCGCGAGTCGGAGCGTAGTTGTGTGGTTGGATGGTGGAAGTTCAGTCAGTGGTTGATGTAGGCTAGTCCTTGGTTGTGCAGTGCTTTATTGGCATGGTTCATCAGCCTAAATTGACATCTCTTCTGTATAGGGAGCCTGTGGAGTTTTCTAAGGTTGGGGGGGGTGGGGGTGATGTGTGTCTGTCTAGGGAGGCAGTGAATAAGTCTAGCAGGGGAGTTCTGTATGGTTTGGAGTCTCTGCAGAAGCTATGGTGATTCCAGCGTTGAGTGCGTTGACCTGATCTAATATGCTGGTGATCAGGGCCTGAGTAACGGTATGCCTGGTGTTCAGGGGGAGTTATTTGAAGACTTTTTGGAACATGCAAAGTGTAAGAAAGCAGGTAGACGAGACTTTATTGATCTGGGACTTCACGAGAGGATAAGCTGAGTGTTGACTGCGTAGGATAAGAAGTTCAGTCTGTGGGTTTGAACAATGTAGGCATTTAAGAGGGTGGGGCTGAGTGAGGATCCTTGAGGGGCCTTATCCATTCTTCCAGGAAGTAGGCGATCCATTTGAGGGTGCTACCTTGGATACTTGTGATGCAGACGTCTGATCAGGGTGTGATGAGATACGTTGTCGAAGGCAGCTGAGAGGTCGAGGAGGATCAGGGACACTATTTCTCCACAGTCTAGAGGGCTCTGATGTCAATGGTAGCTCCAATAAAGGCGGTCTCAGTGCTGTGGTTGGCACAGTATTCTGATTGGGAGGTGTCTAGGAGAAGGTTCTGCTCCAGAGATTTCGTGAGATTTCGGTTGATGGCTTTTTCAAGGACTTCGGCAGGGAAGAGAAGAAGGGCAATGGGGTGGTAGTTCTTGAGTTTGCTTGGGTCGGCAGATGGTTTTTTGAGGGGTGGTTTGGCTTCTGCTTGTTTCTAGTCTTTGGGAAAGGTGGCCATGATGTGGGTTGAGAGCTCGCTGCTGATTCTGTGGCTTAAGAGGTTGAAAATGTGGTGAATGAGGAGGTCCGTGGGGACTCCTGTCAGAATGGAGTTCATGACGGTGGTGGTGTCCTGGGGGATGAGCTGTTCCCATGCGGTCAGTCGGTGGTACTTGTTGGTTTTGGTGAGTTCATGAAGGGGAAGGAAGTCTGAGGGCTATGGCTGGGGTTCGAAGTTCCTACAAATGGTGGTGATCTTGTTGTGGAAAAAGTCGGCAAGTCGGTCGCATAATCAATCAGGGGAATTATAAGCGTACTACTCACCTGTGAGGGTCTCAAGGCGCTTGTCAGTCGAAAACCATGTCTTTAGTGCCTTCCTGAAGGTGTTCAGGGAGGGTGCACGTCTGACGTCGACGGGGAGCTTGTTCCAGGTCTTGGCCGCGATGTAGAAGGATCTTCCCCTTGCTCTGGCTCTGCGGATGTGCGGGGTTTCAGCGAGGATGAGGTTGGTGGAGCGTAGGTTGTGTTTGGGCACCTGGAGGGTGATTTTGAAGTCCGGTGTTGTGTAGGTGTGGGTGAGTATTGTGAAAGTGATTTTCTCGACGGGGAGCCAGTGTAGCTTGCGTAGGTGTTGGCTGATGTGTTTGCGCCGAGGGATCCTGAGAATGAGTCTGGCGGCGGTGTTCTGTATTGTCTGGAGCTTGAGGAGTAGGGGCTTGTTGATGCCGGTGTAGAGGGCATTTCCGTAGTTCAGCCTGCTGGTGAGGAGTGCTTAGGTGACTGTCTTCTTTGCCTCGGAGGGATCCATTTGAAAGTCTTATGGAGGATGCGAAGAGTGTTAAAGCAGCTGGACGTCATGGCTTTGACCTGTCTGTTCATGGAGAGGGAGGAGTTGAGTATGATGAAGAGGTTCTTTGCGTGGTCCGTGGGGTCAGTGGGGTGCCAAGGGCGGTGGGCCACCGGGTGTTGTTCCACACCGAAGTGGTGGTTCCGAGGACGAGGACTTCTGTCTTCTCTGAGTTGAGTTTTAGGCACCTGTTGTTCATCCAGGCAGCGACGTCCTGCATTCCTTCCTGGAAGTTGAGTCTGGTGGTGGTGGGGTCCTTGGTGAGGGAGAGGATGAGCTGGATGTCTTCGGCATAGGAAACTACGCTGAGGCCGTGCCGTCGGACGATGGCGGCAAGGGGGGGTCAAGTAGACGTTGAAGAGGGTTGAGCTGAGTGATGATCCCTGTGGGACTCCGCAGTTGATTTCAGTAGGTTGGGAGAGGTAGGGTGGCGTGGTCTAGCAAGTGGACGCTGATATCTCCGGCGAAGATGGGGTCGAGAGTGTGTCCTGCCTTGTGGGTCGGTGTGGTGACAAGGTTGTTTCAGTCTGATGTGGGCTAGGTTGTCCCTGAGAGTGGCGGAGTTGGGGTTGCTGAGTTTGTCGAGGTGGCAGTTCAGGTCTCCTAAGAGTATGTAGCCTGCGGTGGTGATGGCACGGGGTGCGATGAGGTCGGCGATGGTGTCGGCAAAGGTGTGGAGTTAGGGCTGGTCTGAACCTGGAAGTGCAGGTGTTCGGCGGTGGGGAAGTTTTCCCTGGAGATGGTGAGGCAGAGGGGGCTTTTGTGCACAATGCCTCCTCCCAGTTGTTTGGAGAGGTCCTTCCTCTGGATCTTTTACCCATCTGGTATGGCAATGGCAATGTCAGGGGCCGATGCGGCGTTGGTCCAGGTTTAAGTGTAGAAGGCGACGTTGGGTGAGAGCGAGTCCAGGAGGCTCCAGATTTTCATGGCGTGTTGGTGCAGGTAGCACACATTGAGGAGGATGCATCTTAGGGCATCTGGGGTGTCGGGGGAGTTGGTGGCAGGGTGGTGGTGAAGGTCTGGCGGCAGTGGTGGCAGAAGAACTGGCTGTAGTTAGTTTTAGGCGTGGCCTGTTGGCAGTTGTTGTTTCTTACGGGTTGAGCGCGAACAGGTTGGCTGGGTCCGAGAGGTGTGTCGTGGGAGATCCAGGGTCCCTAGTGCAGGTCGCGGACAGGTGCAGACAGGCTTGCCTTTGGCGCGCCAGCGGCGCAACCGCGCAGCAGCCGCCATTAAATAGGGGAGGGGGAGGGACGAGAGCCTGGGAGGCAGGAGCGGGGGCTGTCCGGGGGGAAAGGGGCCGCAGGGCAGCAGCGGAGGGAAAACAGTCAAGGAAAATCAAATAAAAAAAAGAATAAATACGTGGGATCAACCAAGTAGTTAAAAATAATTAAAGCGGGACAAGAGGCATAGGCTATGGGGCTGAAGCAGGCATGATCTGGTAGGCAGGATCGGGGAGTTGAACGGGCAGCAGGCACAACCTCACCAGGAGGAGGAGGTTGAGGGACTGTGGTGCAGCGACGGTACAGCGGAGCTGTTGGGGAGAGAGTTGACCCAGACCAGAGCTAAAGGTCTATCTGGGGACGGTGTGCTGCTTCTCTGACGATGTTGAAGAGCTCTATGCTGTGGTTGGAGCTGGGCTCACTGAAGTCATCTAAGGCTATCCTCTCTGTCTTTCTCAGTAGCCGCTGGTATAGGTTGAGGTAGGTCTTGAAGGTGGTTCTGTCTGAGGTGTCATTGCTTGTGTGCCATTTGTTTTCCTCCTCATTTCTTAATTAGCATTTTACAGTATGCAAATGTGCGGCATCTTCTTGCCAGTTGCTTGCAGTGGCGTTTGATGTTCTCAGTTCCTTGGTGTACCATCTTGCCTAATTGGTGAATCTCCTGTGTCTGCTGGTCTTGATGGGCGTGATGATGTTGGCGTAGTTGGTCATCCAGGACTTGAAGTTTTTGATAGCTCGGTCCAGGTTTGATGCAGTGTATTGGATCGTGATGTGTTGATGGCGTTGGCCTCTTGGCTCCTGATACTTTACTCCTAATGTGGTGGGGGCGCTGAGTGGCTCAGCTGTGGAAGTGTGGGCTGGAGATATTGAAGTGTATGATGGAGTGGTCGGTCCAGGTGAGTTCGGTGACATGGCTGTATGTGACCCTTCTGCTGGAGGTGAAGATGGGTTTAGAGTATGTCCTGCGATGTGAATGGGGGGGTCGGTGATGACTTGTGTGAATCCAGTGTTATTTATGCTGTCTAGGAGGCTGGTGTTATTGTTGGTGTTGGTTTGGTCGTCAAGGTGGAAATTCAGATCTCCAAAGAAGATGTAGTCTTTGGAGTCAATGGCGATAGGGGTGATGAGGTCAGGGATGACGGTGCATAAGCTGGGGTATGGTCCGTAGGCAATGGTGCCTCTGATGATGTTTTTTCCGTCTGTTTGGAGTTTAAAGTTGAGGTGTTCCATGGTCTCGATGGTGTCTTCTGTCTTGGTGGTGATGTGGATATTTGCTTTGTGGATGATGGCGATCCCTCCGCCGGGTTTTTTGGTGCGGTCTCTGTGTGCGATCTTGTCTCTGTTGGGTGGTGCTGTGGTGATGTTGGGAGTGTCCTTGAGGGTGAGACAGTTTTTGGTGAGGATGACGTAGGGTTGAGGGTGGTGGTGAGGTTCCAGACCTTAGTGGGTGTGTTTGCAAAGCAACTGTGGGTTGAGTAGGAGGTAGGTAAGTTGATGTGAAGAAGGGACGTTGTGTTGGTAGGTTTGCGTATTAGTGGATGGCATGTTGTTGGGCCATCTGATGGTGCAGGAGAAAGAGCATTAGATACATGAGAACAGACCTGCCCTGGATCGGGGGAGTTGCAGCAGCATCAGTTGTTGTGTTGTCTGCTGCCCCACTCTAGGAGTTTGGCAGTGTAGCTGCGGGGTGTTGGAGAGTCCCTGATAATGGGTGTGGTCCAGGCATGTATGGGTGCAGATGGGGTTGCTTCTGGTTCACCTTTGACGGGCCAGCGGAGCTGCCTCAATGCGGCCTACTTTAAGTAGGTCCTGGGAGGAGAAAGGAACAGCAGCGGCTCCTCCGCTAAGGCGGAGGAGCGTCGCCCCACTGCTGTCTGAGCAGTTCAAAAAAGAAGAATAAAACAATGCAATGGTCTTGTCAGAACAGGAGGAGGTGTGGTGAGCACTCTGTAAGTGCACATGATGATTTGGCCGGCTCTCTTGTGCAGCCAAAGAGTCATGCACAGTTAGCATGTTCTCCACCAGACTGTATTGCACAGCCTAGGTGGAGAACACGCACAGGCTCCCAGCCCTGTCTGTGCGCCGAACCACGGTGCTCAGACCAATCACGACGTTGCTGTCATGCTGGTGACAGCAGCATAGTGATTGGCTGGGGAGTCTGGGAGCCTGTGTACTTCGTGGACAGAGGACAGACATTGCAGGAGAGACGGAAGCAGTACTCAGGTAAGTGTTTTTTTTCTCCCATTCTGCTCCCACCCGCCTCACCACCCCCGATTGTTAGCAGCCGCCATTGGGAAAGAAGCTTAGTGGTGGTGGGCGCGATGAGTGCGGGATGGGAAACGGGCAGCGGCAAAACAAGCGAGAGAAAAAGGCAAAAATTTGTCTCAGATGATATGAAAGAAAAAGAGGCAAAAAGGCAAGACCGAAAATGAGGGAAATGAGGCGCTGAAGGATGGGAAAGGCACGCAAAGTCAAAGAACGAGCACAGACAGTGAGGAAGGCCCAAAAGGTAGAGCAAAAAATGCCACAAAGCACAGAGTCTGGGTGAAGGAACAACAAGGCACAAGGCGGACGAGAATCTGGCAGTTCTGAGGCCGACAGCAAGAGTGAGAGATGGGCCTTGTACCTGCTCAATGGGGTTGCGCTGCATGATTTAATTCAAGACCATCCTTTTTACTTTATGTAGATCTTCTAGTGCAGTTGTATCTACCAATTGCTTCTACCAGATTTTACTTTAGCTGGTACACATTGGTGTAAACTGGCCTCATAAATGCACCATCTCCCTGTCAATTTGAGATTAATGATCGGACTTTTGATTTACAGCGGATTTAATTGTATCAAAAATTGTCCTGAGAAAATACTGTGTGCATGTTTGACCGAATGGATTTGATTTGTCAGACAGAAAACAGTATAAAAGTGCTGTATATGTTTAGGATTTGTGTGTGCCAAAGCATGTATACTCTTTGTGATCTTTTTTTGTGATATTCCAAACATGTAACAAAATTAGAGAATTTGGGAAAGACTAAGGCTTCGCTTATGTGGTGGCCGGTTTTATGTGCAGGGATACCGTGTCTCTGGAAAAGTCGCTAGCCGGTAGCCCTGCACATAAGTCAGGCAATTATGACTATTTGTCCACAGAATGGAGAATACCATGCAGACTGGGTACACATTTCCATTTGGCGCCCCTATTCTTGGAACGAATCTGGGCTTGTGTGGAGTGGAAGATCATCAGGCGGCAGCAGAGATTATCTTGCATGCCAAGGAAGGTGGGTAGGCAGGGGCTGTAGGCTGAGTCCTGGATGCATTGTACCCAAGGCTTCATGTAATTCTACCAGATGGATTTTTGAGTGGTACAATTAGGTCTGGTGTTCCCACACCTGGGCAATCTGAGTGTAGGAGCAGTGAGGTAGTTAGATTTCTTCAAAATAGTATTTGCCAATGCCACCCTGGCCCTCCCTGGAATTGTGCTCTGCCTAAATACAATCTGGTCCTAATTTTGCTTTTTATGCTCATCCCACTGGAGTGCTCCTATGTATACTCGCTCTTTTTTGTGGGGCAAGCACAGCAGGACCATTTGGTTCTCCTAGAACCCATGACAGTCATCCTCACATTTGCTTTTCTGAATAGGTCACTGGTCAGACACCCACAGTCTTGGCACCACTAGACCCTTGTCCTTCCCTTTCAGAGCTGCACTCTCAGGTCACCCCCCCCCGAACTCGGCAGCCATGTTAGAGTAAACTAATCTCTCCTGGGGTGGGGTGGCCATCTGGGAGAGGAGGAGGTCCGATGGAACCCTGGCTTCAAATAAACCCCCTGGAGCTGAGGACCATTCTCTTGGTGTCGAAAGCCTTCCTTTCTTCCATCAAAGGGAGGCTGTTGCAGGTGCTTATGGACAACAACACTGTAATGTGGTATTGCAGCAAACATGACAGTGTGGGGTCAGGGACCCTGTGCCAGGAGGCTCTACGCACTCTGGAAATGGCTATATCATTAGGAAACTTTCCTGGTGGTGAATCACCTGGCAGGATTTTTGAATGCCAGGGCAGACGAGCTCAGCCGTCTGTGGTGATTGCCCGTTTTGCCTGCTAAAGTGCTAAAGTGTGTAGCCTGCTGACAGCGTAACCCTGTCTGTGCCCCGGCCTGTTCCGGTTTCGTTTTGCCAGCCATTTTGTTGTTGTTGTGCATAGGAGCCCGTCCCCTCCACCACGATCCCGCCTCCCAGCTGCTCCTCCCTCCCACTGAGCGCCTAGCCTCGCTCCGTCCCGCGTTGCGCTGTGTCCGCCCTGATTCCTTCGGAAGCGGACGCTCCCCACGACCCCTGGTCCCACCTGGGTATTGTTACTCTGCTGAATTACTCTGCAACTTAAATTGAATTCTGGTGCTTGCGCTGCTCGAATTGCCTCCCCAGCTATTATTGTGCTCGATTTTCAGATATTTTGTTTTCGTATGCTGCTCGCTTTGCTTGGCTTTATTTTGCCTATTTAATCGCATTGCCTCCATATTTATTTACTAGGGCTGTAGCGATTGCCCGCTTTGCCTGCTAAAGTGCTAAAGTGTGTAGCCTGCCGACAGCGTAACCCTGTCTGTGCCCCGGCCTGTTCGGTTTCGTTTTACCAGCCATTTTGTTGGTGTTGTGCATAGGAGCCCGTCCCCTCCACCACGATCCCGCCTCCCAGCTGCTCCTCCCTCCCACTGAGCGCCTAGCCTCGCTCCGTCCCGCGTTGCGCTGTGTCCGCCCTGATTCCTTCGGAAGCGGACGCTCCCCACGACCCCTGGTCCCACCTGGGTATCGTTACTCTGCTGAATTACTCTGCAACTTAAATTGAATTCTGGTGCTTGCGCTGCTCGCATTGCCTCCGCAGCTATTATTGTGCTAGATTTTCAGATATTTTGTTTTCGTATGCTGCTCGCTTTGCTTGGCTTTATTTTGCCTATTTAATCGCATTGCCTCCATATTTATTTACTAGGGCTGTAGCGATTGCCCGCTTTGCCTGCTAAAGTGTGTAGCCTGCAAACAGCGTAACCCTGTCTGTGACCCGGCCTGTTCCGGTTTCGTTTTGCAAGCCATTTTGTTGTTGTTGTGCATAGGAGCCCGTCCCCTCCACCACGATCCCGCCTCCCAGCTGCTCGCCCCTCCCCCTCCACTATCCACATATGACAGATGCATCTGCGCGTAGCGTTCACGCGCAGGGGTCGCGCCCAATGCGCGCCGAAGGTGCGCCAAAGGTAAGCCCGTCTATGCCCGTCCGCGCCTGGACCGCTCCCAGCGCCAGACCCCCTGGCCCTCGCAATACCCACTCCACCCGCATAACGTACGACGCTGCTACCCTCCTTGCCCTTAACCCCGGACGCACCCCACAATGCTTCCCCAGGACACAACCACGGACCATTCGCCTGCCACTCCTGCATGTTCGCCTGCATCAGGACCCAGGCCATATCCTCCCCCTTCATACACAACTCCGACTCGAACCACCTGAAGTGTATCCTGCTGAACACCCGATCGATCCACAAACATGCCACTGAACTCTGGGAACTACTCGACACTACATCACCGGACGTCGCCTTCCTCACAGAAACCTGGATGAACGCCTCATCAGCACCCGACATCGCCATAGCCATTCCGGACACCTACAAGATCATCCGAAAAGACCGCACCAACCAAACAGGAGGAGGCATCGCCATCGTCCATAAGAACACCATCAGAATCACGACCAGCTCCGACGTTAACCTCGCGACCGCCGAACACCTTCACTTCCAGATCCACACCGACCCCAGGACCACACTTAGAGGCACCCTCATCTACAGACCACCAGGAACCCGCACACAATTCAACGAAGACATCACTGACTTCATCAGCCCACACGCCCTCATCTCCGAGAACTAGACCTCAACTTCCACCTGGAAAAGTATAACGACAGCAACACCTCCACCCTTCTGGACAACCTGGCAAATCTCGGACTCAAACAACTTGTTGACACCCCCACCCACTTAGCCGGACACACGCTCGACCCTATCTTCACCTCCAGCAAACACATTTCCTTCGATCACCCCACAGCTCTCCATTGGACGGACCACAGCTGCGTTCACTTCAGCTACAAAAAGACCACGACCCACATCCCACCACAATCTATTCCCCGAAGAAACTGGAACAAAATCACCACCGACCAACTCTTCACATCGCTTAACCAACCCCCCCCCCCCGCCATATCATCGGAACCACACCAAGCTGCCACCAAACTCACACAATGGATCACCCACAGCGCTGATGAATTAGCACCCTTGAAAAACTACCAGATCAAACAAGGTAGCAGAAAGGCCCCCTGGTTCAACTATGACCTTAAGAAATCCAAGAAGTTATGCCGTACCCTAGAGAAAACCTGGAGAAAAAACCCAACCTCCAACAACCTGACCACCTTCAAGGACGCCACCCGCAAACACCACCAATTGATCCGATCTACCAAGAAATCAGCATTCAAGGATCGACTCGACAACAACGCCCAAAACAGCAAAGAACTATTCAACATCGTCAAAGAATTTACCAACCCCACCGCCGGCACCAACGACATCACTCCCTCCCAAGACCTCTGCGACTCTCTATCCTCTTTCTTCCACAACAAAATCGCCGACATTTATAACAGCTTTGAAAACCTGCCCGAAGAACAACCCACTCCACCCACCTCCGAACCAAAACAGCACTCTCACAACCTTTGCGCCTGGAACCCAATCACTACTGAAGACACCATCCGTCTGATGAACTCCATCCACTCAGGTTTACCAACTGACCCATGCCCCCACCACATCTTCAACAAAGCAGACTCCATCATCGCACCCCATCTCCGCGATGTCATCAACTGCTCCCTCAACTCTGCCACCTTACCAGAAAGCTGGAAACATGCCGAACTCAGCGCCCTTCTGAAGAAACCCACAGCGGACCCCTCTGAACTTAAGAACTACCGCCCAATCTCACTCCTCCCCTTCCCGGCCAAAGTCATTGAGAAAGCAGTCAATAGCCAGCTCGCCGCCTTCCTTGAATCCAACAATTCACTCGACCCCTCACAGTTCGGCTTTCGAGCCAAAGACAGCACCGAAACCGACCTCATCGCTGCTACGGATGACATCCGAACGCTACTGGACTACGGAGAATCAGTTGCCCTCATCCTACTTGACCTCTCCGCCGCCTTCGACACAGTCGGTCATAACACCCTTATACAACGCCTCAGCAACGTCGGAATACAAGGAAAAGCATTGGACTGGATCATCTCGTTCCTCGCCGGAAGAACACAGAGAGTCCGCCTCCCACCATTCAAATCAGAGGCCACTGAAGTCATTTGCGGCGTACCACAAGGATCATGACTCAGTCCCACCCTCTTCAACGTGTACATGAGTCCCCTCGCAACCATCGCGCGACAACACGACCTCAACATCATCTCCTACGCTGACGACACCCAGCTAATCCTTTCCCTCACCAAAGACCCCATCACCGCCAAAACCAATCTACACGAAGGAATGAAAGAAGTAGCCGAATGGATGAAGAACAGCCATTTAAAACTAAACTCGGACAAAATGGAAGTCCTCATCTTAGGATCGTCCCCCTCGGCATGGTACGACTCTTAGTGGCCACCGGCTCTGGGCACAGCACCCATACCCACAGATCACGCACGGAACCTAGGCTTCATCTTAGACTCCTCCCTCTCGATGTCCAAACAAGTCAACGCCGTTTCATCATCCTGCTTCAACATCCTACGCGTGCTCAAAAATATCTTCCGCTGGATCCCCACCGAAACAAGAAAAACAGTCACCCACGCACTAGTCACTAGCCGTCTAGATTATGGAAACACCCTTTACGCCGGAACCACAGCCAAATTACAGAAAAAACTCCAACGCATCCAAAACGCCTCAGCCAGACTCATACTGGACATCCCCCGTCAAGCCCACATCTCCGGTCACCTGAAAGATCTACACTGGCTTCCCGTCAACAAGAGAGTAACGTTCCGTCTCCTCACCCACGCACACAAGGCCCTCTACGACCTCGGACCCGAATGCCTCAACAAACGACTGTCCTTCTACACACCCACCCGCCAACTACGTTCATCCAATCAAGCCCTCGCCGCAATTCCGCGCATCAATAGATCCACCATGGGAGGAAGATCTTTCTCCTACTTAGCGGCCAAAACCTGGAATTCTCTCCCTACTCACCTCCGCCTTACACAGAACCATCTCTCCTTCAGAAAGCAGCTAAAAACCTGGCTATTCGATAAGTAATGCACCCACCCTCCCACAAGCGCCTTGAGACCCTCTGGGTGAGTAGTGCGCTATACAAATTATTGAACTTTGAACTTATTGAACTTGATGCCTTGTGGATCATGAGTCAGAAAAAGGGGTGGTGATGGACAGAGTATCTATAAGCAGTTGCGACAACAGGATAAGGTTCTACACCTGGGCAATCACAATCTTCGCCTCCATGCATGGAGATTGAGCGGCAACACCTGAGCACCTACGATCTTCCTCTGAAGGTGGTTGATGTCAGCTTAGCAGCCAGGCATTCCCCGATGAAATCTGTATATGCCTGTTGGGACAAATATGTGGTTTGGTGCAGCATGCGCCGGATTGACCCCCTCCCGGCCAAGTTATCTGACGTTCTGTTTGTTTTCTCAAACCCAGCAAGGCTTTGCTCTGGGCACAGTTAAGGAGTACCTTTAAACCTTTTTACCGTTGCGATTTAGTTCTTTTGAAATGCTTCAGTGGGAGCTTAACATGATCCATACATGTTTGATGTACACTCCCTTTGATGCTGCTTCACATCTGTCCTTTGCAGCTCCTCATCCTCAAGAAGGTGTCCCTCATCACCATCACTTTGCAGCGTGTGAGTGAGCTTCAGCCACCTTGTTGTCAGACAAACTGGTTCTGGAGGCGTCTGCATCCTTATTGCTAAAAATTGTGACACCGATCCACATTGGTCTAACCATCATACTGCCAGCGTTCTATGCTCCGCCTTACCTCTCTAAGCAGGACTCTATCGCTTGGACTCTAAAAGATTGCTGAGCTTTTACATCGATTATACCAGAGAATATAGGATGGACAGTCGGATATCGGTGGGGTTTGCCGCAGTGAAAAAATAACAAGGCTGTGCAAAAACGGTCCGTCTCCCGCTGCATCAACATCTGCTACGCATTGGCCAAGAAGCCTTCAGAAGTTCTGGGATCCCATTCCACCAGGCCCCAAGCTGTTGCACGTGGAGTTCCTGCCCTGGACATTTCCCAAGCAGCTGATTAGGAGTTACTTCATATGTTCACAACATACTACTTTCTAGACAGCCACGTTCTCTGAGAGAGGGCATTTTGCCCACTCAGTCATACAGGGCCAATTCACAGACTGGAAGTGATTCAAAAGGTGAGGAACCTGTGGTTTGAAGTCTTTATCAGAAAAACAAGTTTCTTATCAGTAACGCTATTTCTGATGTATATGCAATCTAACTGCAGATTTCTCACCGACACTTCCACCTTCCCTGTTCTGTGAATTGGGCTCTACGCATTAGATAGATTCCAAATCTAGGAATTTGCACGCTGATCAAAGCCAATTTACCTTTGGGAGTTCTGCATCTGGAGGTCTTGACAGTCTGGAAAGCAACAAATGTGAGCGTGGAGGTTGGAGCCCATGTCTGCCTCGCACCTCGTTTTCAGAGTTGAACTGCATCTAGCGTGGAGCTGCACGGTATCACCTACAATGTGCAGAGGTACTGCTCAAAAGATTCCGGATACAATCTGACGCCTGGGAAATATTCAGAGGTGAGTAATCTGCAGGTATATAGTCTATCTGAAAGAGCATTACTGAAGGTAAGTAACTTGTTTAACAGGGAAAAAATAGTTGTTACAAACATGGTTTTAGAATTTGATGTACTTTAAAATATATCTGTAAAGTGCATGTTTCATTATGTGACAATAAGTACAGTTTATTCCATTCTGAATTTTTATGATCGAAAGACGTGTCATGGAGTACATCATCACTCAGATTTGTTTTCACTGACGTGTGTGACCGAATGAATGAACTGTTGTCTCTTTTCTTATGTTGAGTCATTTGCTTGATGATAAGGCATCTGTCATGATTTACCCGGCCTTGTCATAGTGTATTTCGATTTGTATTTGGTTCCTCATCATTGATTGACATGTAAACAATAATTTCTTAACTTTGTTTCTAAAAGTGGCCAGTTTGGAGTGCGATCTGCACCACAGTGAGACCGAGAAGCAGAAACTTATCCAGAAGCGGGAGGAGCTGGAATGTCAAGTCCAGGCCATCCAGGAAGAATTGAATACAACCATCAAACGCCTGAAGGAGCTGCAGGATGTGCTGCAGCGTGCCCAGCTATGTCTGGAAGAAAAGAAGGTCGCCATCGGCGACCTCACCTCGGATCTTAGGTGAGTGAGATCATGCACTGCATGCGAAGATTGAAGAGCTCAGGGTATAAGGACCATTGGAAGATGTTCATGTATGTGCGGAACAATGCGACTCCACCTCTGCAGGCGTCCTGTGGCACCCCTTTTCACCCTCTATTAATATTCTTTCAATGAAAGAAATTCACTAGAAAAGTAACAAGATGTCAAACCTTAATGAATAAAAATAACTGTGTAAAGAGAGCCTATGTTTTAGTGCTTTTCTAATCTTGCAAGTATCGAAATAGTGCAATTTCATAGAGCTACTGAAACCAAAATAGTTTTTTAAATGAGATGTGTGAGAGGCATCTGTGCATTAATATATATTGTTTATCTGCAGAATCCTGCATCACTATGCTTGCAAGACGAATGGTTCCTCTTGCCCCGAGACCAAGGGGAACCTGTGATGGTAGAAATCAGCAAGAAAACAAGCCATTGTGTCGCATCTGCACACAGTGAAATGACTCGATGGGTGAATGAATTAATGAATGAATGCATGCACTCGTGGAGATCTGTGGGCATGCCCTATTGATGATCAGAGAAACCCAAGCATTATTTGTCAATCAATTGCGTACATTAAATTGGGTAGTATTTAGGCTTGTGTTTGCCCTAACTATCTTAAACTGAGACTTCCCCGATACCAGCAGGCGAGGTCTCTTCGCTCAAATACATTGAATCTGCTACATGCTCCCCGAGCCTTGAAGGCTCGGCTTGGGGGTAGGACTTTCTCCGCTGGAACAGTAAAATTGTGGAATGCTTTGCCCCTGTCTATTCATTCTGCCACTTCAGAGATCTGCTTTAGGAAGCAATTAAAGACTTGGCTCTTTAATCAAAAAATCTAAACCACTCCATTTACCACGCCGGGACACCTCTGTGTGAGGTAGCTGTTCGCGCTTTTAGAAATGTCAGTATTATTATTATTTTAATATTAATATTTTCATGACTTTATTATATAAGGCAGCTTATAAGGTAATATTATGTCTAGCATCGAATGCACGCTCCTTTTTTCATTGAATACAAAATAAACATGAATAAATATTAGCAGGATGAATACAAAATAAATATGAATTAAAACAAATACCTTAAAACCGGGGGCTTACTTATGATGATGCGAAGTGGAACCCCTCTAAGTGAACCTTTCTTGTGCCTATTTCTTAAAGATGGTTATATTTGTCTATTTTGAGAATATGATGTCCTCAATATTGCTTGTGAGACCAGAAATAAGGTGCAATGTCATCAAAATGACTTAATCTAGTGTACTAATGAAATAGCTATAAACCAAGTTTATTTCTGCTTCACTCAGCCAGCCAAGGTGGCCATATCCGTTGAATAGTGCACTGGCACCCCATTAATTTCTGTAGTATTTTTATAGGGCGCACATAGTCAAATGCATCAAGAGCCTTTAAGTCTTAAGGGTATTGAGTATCTGTTTCAGACTTTATTTCGGTCATTTATACCATAAATGTGCAATATAACTCTTACATAGAATATTGATATATTAGTCGGGCAATCATTGCATAGTAAAGATTCTGGGTATAAATTGCATTCGGCTGGTACATAAAAAGTTATAAATTGATAAAAAACTTTTAAAAGCATATCATAGACACCAAACCTCTAGGGGCAAAATAAAGTTCAGCTCATTCATAAAAATTATATAACGTTAAAAACGTTAAAACATATCAGAAATATCAAACCACATAGAGCTAGAACCAAGGATATGACGCAAAAGCCGAGCCGCCCTCTGCCTGGAATGCCCAAGGCAGTAACAACAATAATCTCCAAGAAGACAAAATGTTCAAACAAAATGGGGCCATTGTGTTGCCAACACACAACTAACATCATGGGACCAACGCAGATCTTGCAGTGACAATGATAGGATGCCAAACAGTCGAAACTTCAGGATATTACAGAGTAGGTGACGTGAGCTACTCCTCACCCCCCTGAACCTCAATCTGTGTGCAACAGCTTCTTCCTAATGCCCCACATAAGACCCAACAACTTTGCCACTGCACAAGCTACCACTGGTCTGGGTTCTGATCTGAGTATTCGCAACGCCTCAGCCTAGTTATGCGTTCCCATCTGCCTGCATATTGTTAGGATTGGCGACTGCTGTCTGTGCTACCTAACCCCAGTATTGCATTTTAATATGGGTTTTAGTAGGCAGGGAGGCGGGTTCCTATTTTCCCAGTGACCCTCCAACCCTATACGGATAATAGATGTTTTACATTTTTGAGCCACCCAATCGTTTTCTTCTTCTCTAGAGAAATGACTTCGTCAAGGGCCTTGGCACAAGAGACCAGCTCGGGGGTGGACCTAATCCTCCTCCAGAATACCAGTGGGCGCAGCTTGGCCTTATCAGCGATTGATTTCCTGCCCAAATCTAACCTTAAGGTATGGAGGGGGTTGCTCAATGGTAACTGGACCAAACTCCTCAGAAACGTATTATTGGCTCTAGTTAGATCAAGCAACCTTTCGAAACCCCAAAAAGCTGTCCCATATAGGGCTCAGCTCAATGCTTTGGACTCTTATAGCTACAGTGGTGCTGCCACTGGTTTGCTATAGAAGGTGCTAAGTTCCTTGCTCAGGGGCCCAGCTATTTGAGTGAGCTTCAGGGTACTGAATATCAGAAAACCTGTTCCACTAGTGAGTAGGCATCCATTTGTCTGATTTGGGTATACGTTTATGTTGTGACTACATCAAATAACCCTTGTAGGCAGGCATTTGTAGTTTTTAAAAACAATTTCTGTGAATGACTGTGCCGTAATTTTAGTTTGGTGTCACCATACTTAATTTCACACTCATTATAGTTTGAAAGCAGCAGGAAAATGTGACTTGCTTTCCTGCTACTCCCTAGCACATCCACCCTTTTGAATCTTTGTTTGTATCATTGAGAGTAACAGCCAGAGAAAGAAAATGTAAAGTTACTCCAGTAGCAAAAAGCTCTTCATGAGTAGGATGTAGCCTGTGTGAGTCAAAGAAAAATTGAGATGCTTCAGAATAGAGTATTATACGTGTTATTGAATAGATTACTGATTGCGTTTGATGATTAGTTTTGGAAATGCATGCATGCAGTGTTTCAGGCTTTTTGTCACTTAAAAACACAGAAAGGTGGCACCAAGCTGGTCTACTCCACATTGTTTTCCCAGTGGTGTAGGCATTGCCATGCTAGCTTTCAAGGAGAATGAACGAAACATAAATATATTGCTTCTATACATGCCGTTGTCAGATGCTCCAATGACCTAGGCTTTGAAGAACTGCTGCAGCTCAGCCCCACACATCTATACTAGTGGAAGGCTGATGTTTTGAACCACTCCCACATCTGTAAGCAGTGTAGGAGATACTGGATGTGATCTCTGTTGCTTGGCTTCTGGCGGGGTTCAGCCGACAGTGAGGAGAGCACTAACCTACTGCAAGTTCCATCCTCATCTTCCCCGTCTATTTCAATGCAAGCTATAGCGCTCAAGTTGGTGCTTGTTCTTAAGATGGGAAGAGGTGCCTCTTAGTGCTTGCCAGTGAGTCTGATATTTTGTCTAAGGATATTGCTACAGAGAGAAATTACTACTAATGGTAATCTGACATTTTGAATATTGCTAATGAGATTACTGCTGATCTCTGAAATGTTGTTGAAGGTGTGGTATTAACATATTCATTAATGCAGTGAATGCTGCTATGAATATAGATAGGCACTCTGCTGTACTTTTGTTTTGCTGGTCACTCGGGTTGTATCAACAAACATTGTAAATTATTTTGGTCTTGTTATCTTCAACGCATTCATATATACATTCTTCACATTGGCTCTTTCATAGTCACATTCTTTTTTTTTTTTTTTTTGAAAACCTTTATTGTGCAAGCAGAAGCATACAAATACGGGCCTACAACCAATCAGGCCGGCCACGACACAGTATGAGGGCACAAAATCAGCATTGAAATTCTCCAGCAGTTTCTCAGCAATATATAAACAATCAGTCAACATTAAAAGGCCCGGTATAACCGCTAGGAGCAGGATAAAAGAAGGTTAATTTTATGATATAATAGGAAGTATAGCAGGATCAGTTGCAACTGTTGATATCTGAATTCGTAGGGAGGGCAGTCGGTAAAGCATCAATACAAAGGAGCAGTGAGAAGCGAAAGTAATAGCAGCAATTGGCAAAGTCAGCGCATAGTCGCCCCGTTTCAAATCCGTTCCCGGCGCAGCCCACCATCCACCCATTACCATCTGAATGTGTGCTGGTACAAATCAAAGGAATCAGAACAGCAACGCAAAGATAGCCATCCACTATACTAACCCAAATAAAGGGAAAAAGAGGGGAAGGGTAGAAAAAGGAATATTAAAAACAGGAAAGGAAGAACGCAGCGCCGCAGTACGCGCCCCATGGCGAGTAAAGCACACAATACTAGAGACCCACAATCGGGGTCGAGGCAAGTAGGACATGTAAATGTGCTATCATTATCATTGACGCGAGGAAGTCATATCCTACACTGCCAGCTAACACCCCATGGAGGACGCGCGCGGACACAGCGTCCCGATAAAGGGATACAAAATAGCCATAGAACTAAGAAAAAACGAACAACATACAGACCCCATCCCACCCACACCACCCTGCACCCCTGCAGAAGGCTACGGTCTACCCCCCCAGCAGCGTGCCTGTCGCCCTAAGTAGAACCCGAAATACAGAAGAATCAGAAAGTAAGAAAAGAACACTACAGACAAAGAGGAAGGAAGGGGGGGAAGAAAAAACCAGTGGGAGAGGAGATATGCAATCGAACATTCAGCTCCCACCCCCTGCCTTAACACAGCTAAAACCCACATCGAAACGAGATCAACACAAACTCAAGTATCAGGAACATGAAGAGGAATCGGTCATATTGTTACAGCTGCGAGCAGTCCTCATCTCCATACATTAATTAGCAGTCCACCGAGGCAATTCTATCTCACCCCTGTCCTCTCCTGATCATAACTTTAGTACACAATAAAGTAGAATACAGCAAGCAGTTAGGCATGGAGTGCACAGAGGATCGGAACAAGGCAGGCCAAGGATGCAAAACAGGGGATCCCATTCTCGTGCAGCAATGCAAACAATGGCGGCAGCGGACCAAACTGTCAAAGAGGAACCGCAGGAGCAGCAAACAGCGTGGGTGCGGCCCCGCCGACCAAAGGGGCCAGGTGTCCCCCACGGGACAGCCGTGGGACCCCACCAAATCAGTTCAAGTCAAACAGCCGCCGAGCTCCTCACCCAGACTGACCTGGACGGGCCCCGGCGTGGGGCCCTCACCCACGTCCGCCACAATCAAAATCTCCTGGAGACTCGAGGCAGCAGACATATGATCTCCCAGATGAACGGCGGCAGCACTCCCTGCAACAGCCGGGAGAGGCAAGTCAGTACACTCCCTCAGGCGGGCCGCATTTATGGGGGACGGCCCAACAGGCCCGGCGGCAGAACCGCTATCTTGCACAGCTGCGTCAAAGGCCATGGTCTCGCGCCAAGAACATAGGGCAGCGAAGACATCGCCAATCGTGGGCTCACTCCCACAATCTTCAGCCATCGTGCATTTCGACAGACCAGATTCGCCGCCCCCAACAGGTCCGAGACCCAGGGCGCCGGCCGCCATTTTGTCAATGCAACAAGGACGCTCCGTTCCTCAACCCCGGACCGGGGCGTCGAACAAGGCCCAGCGGAGTCTCGTCGGGCCCCGCTAATGGCAATCTTGGTGCAGAAGGATGGGCCGCCAAGAAACAAGGGGTAGCCGGCGCCACAGTCTCACAGGCGCCGCCCGCCGATTCCGGGCGAAGGGCTTCAAGATGGCCGGACAGGACAACAAAGGGGGGACAAGCCTCCTGTACGGTCTACCCCCGTCCGAGGGAGGCCGCGCCCCGCAACAGAGCCCCGGGCCACCAGACCGGGCCCGGTCAGTCGCCACCGGTACAACAGCACAATGGCCTCTTCAGCCGACCCCTCTCCTCCACCGGGGGCCCGCGCCGACACCCCGCTCCGGCCGACCGTTGCAGGCGAGTCCCCGGCCTGCACGCCACGGAGGCTCCGGAACAAACAAGGGCACAGCTCAAGATCCGCGGCACCCAAGAGCCCCCGGGACAAACGGTGAGTGCGAGCAGTCTTTCACCTGCCCATATTATATCGAATGTGTCTCCTCGGGGCAGGATGAGGTACAGGATATGCGTTTCAGGCCGGAAGGTTGACAGAGCCGAGCTACAGTGCGGCCATCACGGTCGCGAGCTTCCATAGTCACATTCTTGAATCATTCCCGTTGCCAGGCTTAAAATCCTCAGTAACTTTAAAAGGGTGTTAAATTGACCATAGGCCCAACAGCTGTGTTGGTTCAGTAGCATATCCACTTTATTTGAAACAAGCCAACTTCAGCCAAGGATTTGGAAGTGCTGAGCCAATTACCTACGTGTAGAGGCCATCAGAACTCAGATTTCTACTGCATGTTGTGTGTGAGGGAGTTTCCAAGAAGAGCTCTGCTCTAACCTGGGTTTGACTTTTTTGGGCTAGATCTTCACCGCTAGTTCATCTTCCCTGGACATCACCCAGCTCTAACCTTAGCTTTTAGCAAACATGGTTGTTTTACGGGTTATGGTAGAATTCTCTATACATCACTGGCTCAGGGAGTTTTTTTCTTATCACAAACTTGCACTGTACCTGAGAAGGAGAAAATGTCTCTGTTAAATCCTTTTTAGTCTACAGACAGAAGATTTACACTCATGATCATTGATTTAACTGTCTATGCCCTTATTACAAAGTTGCCAAATGCGACATCTGCAAGACCTTCCCTATTAAGTTGCTCAAGGACAGAGAAAAGACGCTGGCTGTCTACTGGTCATAGAGGAATCTCACTTCTGAAGGGGATGGCCTCTCATGTGGGGAATCATTTGTGAAATGTTCCCAAGCACTTTCACTAATGCTACGCTAAATAGTAAACACATTGAACATGCTCAGCTTCTAATGCCATCAGAAATACCTGGAATCCCATCATCAAAGCAAAAGACAATGCCTTCCTTATAAAATGCATTAAAAAAGGACCAATGATAGCCTGCACAAAACAATGTGTGAAAATCTAGCCCTATTGACATCCTGTTGGAAGTCCAGAAATAATTGTCCTAGGCCATGGGTACCACCATCGACAAAGAAGATCCCAATGTCACTGAGCATCCCATCAACCATCGCCTCACCAGCTAAATTCACAGCCACTGCTCTGTTATTGATAACTAAGATTACACCGTTGATGGCGAGACGCCGGTCAATTGAAACATCAGTGACCAACTCAACCCTGTTGACGACTATCCAACTGACATCAGTGCTAGTACCACCCTTTTCGACTTCAATTACTACATCTACAACTATGTTGATGATATGACAACCACCTCATCAATGAGCATCCCACCAACTGCCCTATCGACTGTCCGATTGACAGAAACTCCTTTTCTAGCACTGACTTTTTCGCATTCGCCATTCGAGGTTTCCACTCCGCCTCCAGCGCATAGTCTTGACTCTGAGCTAGAAGCTAATGTCCGTGATCGTGAGCAAGTGTCAGACACAACATAAAGTCTTCCGCAGCTGGATTTAATCTGTGCCCCTGAATATGAAGAGAAGGGTTATGAAGTGGAGCAATATCAGCAGGAGAGCTCCTCTACCAATGGGTCCATTGCCTGCTTCACAGTCGACCCCTCCTCCTCTCACCCCGCCATCCCCTCGTCAGGCAGGAGTCCCTCAGATTCCATTGTGCCCTCCATCACCAACTCTGTACCGTCTCCCACCGACAACTAGGGATGTGGGAGAATATGACGCATCAGATTCAGAACTGGTATTGTGCTTGGAGGAAGAAGGTGAGTTTCTAGAGGAGGGTGAAGAGGGCAATGAGAATCAGCAGAACAAACAATGGGAGGACTACATGCTCTCAAATTGGGGGTGGAAGTTGCCTATACAACCAGACCCACTCCCGGATTACATCACCGGTTTCAATTTCTCATTCAATGGGGCTGGCAAAAAATGTGAGTTTTCCATGCAATCGATGGGCAGCGGTGCTTTATATATGATTTAATAGAACAGTCACACAAAGCAACCATCACTATTCCAATCTTGGACTGTGGCCTGAAATTAATGCAGATGCAGTTACATTGCAAGCAGTAGTACTCTGACCGGAAAAGTATGGTGTACATCATTCCCGGTGACATGTCTTAAAGGACCATTCAAAACCTGACTCTGTAATTATGGCAGCAACTCAAAATAGATCAACAAATCTTGTTACTTCTTCAGTACCAGGCAAAATCAGTGTAAAATCACACAAATTCTGTTTGATTTTACAACTGGAAAAATTGGACCCACACGGTAATTCACATTCAGTGTATTAACGTAAAACTTATTAGCATGCCCTTCGAAGCATTGAGAATTCAGGTTAAAGTCTAATGGCTTGAGTTCTAATGCACTTAGGGGGTCTAAATTCTATTGAGTGATATTGGATAGAATGTTTTAAAGATGGAAATAAAATCAGAAAGAAAACAACCTTCTCATATCCAGTGACCTAATAGTAGCTAGCATTTGTAAATAAACTGTTTAGAGAGGAAGATATTGATACACAGGTATTAGTACAATCAATAGAAAAAGGATTGCTTTTATCAGCAATACCACAGCTACAATATGTGTGTTCATGCATTCACCCCACAGCCTAATAGAGACATATTTGAGGCAGCTTAAAGATGGACTACCGCATAATGCTTGGCCTAAAACTCAGATTCCTTGAGGAGAGTCTGACAAGCTATTGATATACCTTAAGTATGAACAAGCTTACAATGAGAAACCATTTTCTCACAGCACAATTACTTCTGGAGATTTAGGCCACAGTGTGAGACCAGACGAAGGTAGGTTTACAAGTTCTATGGATTTAATTTACATGTTAATATGATGGAGTGAGTGGAACAGTTCTTAGCCACGATAGATACCAAAACTAGAAACACATTCAGAAAGGGCCAGGACAGGAAAAGAGGATCATGAGTCATGTCAATCTCACTTTTGTGGTGGTGGCCATCTCCATCAACAATTCTGGTGGACATTCCCAGTGAACGATTAAAATCAAATGAGCTCAGCGGTCAAAGATTAATATTAATATTGGCTATTCAGTCCACAGGTTTTACTCACAGGCTGTCAAACCACTCCAGTTTCTTTCTTAGCACTTAAAAACACAGATTAAGCTATTTATTTTGTATTGGAATATGTGCCGTAGATTTGATTTTCATTTTTACCAAACTTGTTTTTTTACACATATTGTTAATATATTTTCATGCATAAAAGCAGTGAACTTCATTAAGTACTCTAATAAAACCCTTACCAATTCATGCGTCCTAATTCATATCATTGTCTCAGACTCACACATTGTTCCTGGTCTAACTTCTTTAAAGTTATACCAGCAATGTTATTCTCCTATATCATATAATTTACAGTAACAGTGCTGTATTTATCATACAGAAAGGCAGTTGCTCCTTCTGTGGGAAATATTGAAAGATGAAAGTCTTCTTAGGGATTTGACTTCATAGAAATGTCAAGTTCACTGGCATATCTTCCCCTGGGTGACTCAATTATCTCCTGCACAATTTCCCTTACTGAATTGTTTTTAGGGTGAAACAGAAATACATAATGTATGTATGAAAGGATGTAAAGTGAACAGCTTAAGGAGTCCACCAGCTAATCTTAGAAATAGGGAACAAGATGTTGTCAAAAAGGGAATGCAAAAAACAAATATTTAGGATTTTAGCTTTCTAATTTTGTGAGGCAAACCTAAGAAAAAGATTATTAAGCATGGGTTTATAGGGAAAATGTAACTTTCAAGCACAAAAGCAGCAATCAGCAGACACGCTACATGAACAGCTGAAAACCCACTACGAGTGTTCAAATTATTGGGCGTAGAATAATATAAGAAGTTACACATTGTTGGCTTTTGTATTTTGGATCAGTGAAAGAATTCTCAAAAGAGGTTTCTTAACTATGTTTTGAAGGGTTTTCTTATATTAGCTAATATTACTCGGTTGGTAAAAGATGTAATTTTCAATATGTTTTTTTTTCATCCCAACCATAAAAAGTGTGAATAAAAATTTGAAAACACACAATTTGCTTCCTATTAGGATTGTTGAGTGCCAGTGCTAAAACCTTCAAATATATATGTCTGTTTCAGGTGCGAAACATAATTTAATAGATGAAGACTGCAGAATAAATATGTATAAATGTAGTACACATTTTGAAGCAGTACCTCATCAAGTATTGAAAATGTTTCAGGAGGAACTACAGACTGCAAATGTAGCAAAAGATCATCTTTTTGATATCTTGGGTTGCGTAAAAAGAGGTTTGTCTTTTGACTGTTAATCCCAAAACACATGTGGATTTCAGAACAGCTTCTTAATTGAGGCCTGCAGTATTTAAAATATTATACTAAAAGCTACAACTAAATTGTATACCTCTATCTGTGGAATTAAGGCTAGCAGACCATGTGTATGTTAATGAGATCTGGGCAAATGTAATTCATAAGAATGGAGAGAAAATATTATGTAATATGCCATGTTCCTGGATGCATGAAACCTATTTCTACCCCTATTTGAAATTAATTTCTCATTGATACTCACAAATGTCCTTCTTTTTTATGTGTTGCTATTCAAATCAACATATAAAAAAAGTATAACTTTAGTGCGGAATTTATTACTATGAGGCCCAATGGTAACTGTATTAGAAAAAGGTCACACATTTCCTGTACTTCATAATATAATCCCTTGAAATGAATAAACCAAAGACTATATTCACATAGATAATGCATTACGAATGAAAGTGGTGACATGTGCCTAGTTTATATTTACTTGCATGACGGAGGCTTTTTTTCCAAATACTAAGTGTGCAAAATATTGGATGCTGCAGTGCATGTTGGCACATACATTGGGTCTGTGAAATTGTTAATTATGGATTAAATTTTGACTGCATTCATTATTACTCTTATATGTATGTTTGTGTTATTTTTATAGCGCAAGTCTAGCCAAAAGGCAGTGCATTGGGGAAGTAGACAATGGGGAAAAGAGGGGCATTTCGAAATTCCATGGCCTCTGTGCTATACTTATTACCAGTATCTGTTATTGACATCCTTGAACAGTTACTCTGATGGAAAAGCCTTTAATGTCAGAGCCCAAAAGGGCAGTGGCTATTCACAGGCATTTGACCGCCGGAGTGTGGGTTCCAGGGCTCAGATGTGGACTATTGATGGCCTCATTTGGCTTTCATGTGCCTGGTCTGTTGAATCCACCCCAAGTTATCAGTAAAAGAAGTGCATTTCGAGACCTTGATTCAAATCTCAGGGCACAAGAGATGTAGGTAGAGAGTGTTTGTTTCTTATAGGTTCCGAGAGACTAATCTCAGGTGCGTAGGATGTTCTGAGGGCTAGACAACTTTTATTATATAGTATTGAACTTGAAGGCAACCTTGAATATCTGTTTGGGAGCAAATGGAGAGATCTAGGAGCAGCTGTCTGGGGTTTGTTATGTCTTATTCCGGTAATGATCCAAGCACACAGGTTTGTACAGTTTGCTTGTTGCCAAATGTGTTCTTGGGGTGCAGTGTGTGGATATGTTTGCCAGGAGACATAACACTGCAGCCAAGTCCCCAGGATATTGCTAGTTTTTAGGGGAGTATATATCCTCTTGACTGTTCAAATAGGAATAATTCTAACCATACCTATTCGTAGTTTGTGTTTTTAACATTGTAAATGACAAAACACTATCAAACTGAGATCTAACGGATTAAGCTCACAACAGTCAGAACGTTATGCTTCTGGGCATCAGTGAGGAGATATATTTAGTCTCTTTATAGTTTGAGAACCTCTTGGTCAACATTTTTAAGCTTCTGGGCTAGTTATGAGGGGACTTTGGATGGTTCCACGTTTTCTGTTCCTGGAAAAGTTAAAGGTATAATTTCAAATTAATGTAATACAAACCACAAAGAAATATTAAATCACATACATAGGTAATTTGTTAATTTTGAGATTCCTTGCTGGTAACCATGCTGATTTAAATAATATAGTGGGTTGATGAAATTCCTAATATCAAAGATTTGCCTAGAATGCACGGGTCAACTTTATTTCTGTGTCTTTCTTCTTCGGTTCTGAGTGATCACCTACTATTGTTGTATTGTACCTACTTTTTTAGTGTGATAAACTCTTTATTTTGGGGCCCCCTTTAACTATACGCTGAAGACACACAAATGTTCTTTTCTGTCCATCCTCAGTCAAAACTATAAATCCAGATCCCCAGTTGTCCAATAACCACTCATCACTGGTTGGCCATGCACTCCCTTTAGTTCCCAGCACCTCCCATCATCTTCCTCCATGTTAACTCCCTTTTGCCGCCTCAGCTTTAAAACCATGAGTGCTTTAGTTTTTAGTTTTTAAACACTTATCTACATCAGCGCATCAGATGCACAGTATAATTTCCTCAGCATCAGAAAAATATTTCCTCATTTTTCATGTAGTATTACAAAAAGCTCATAAATGCACGTGTCAAAACCAAATTGAACCTTTCCAACAGCTTTCTCTTAGATCTCCCCAAATGTGCTCTCTCCCATCGACAAAGTTAGCAACTTTACCAACCGAATTGCATTCGCCCTCCTATACCATGAGGCCCCTTAGGTGTTTTTCTTTACGGCCACAGAAACCACCCAAATATAGGAGTCCACCTGATCTATTGGCTTCTGTTGATGTCTAAATTAGGTCTTTACTTCCCATCTAAATAAATCAATGTTTGGTGTTTATGGTCTTTAATGCTATTCAGTTCTTTCTGAACTTGTGTATTTTAAAACAAAACAAATACATGGGGTAAATAACTGTGAACAGGGTAAATAACTGTGAATGGAGAAATTAAGTGTGAACTTGTTTCTCCTGTTTCACAGGGATATTAATTGCCAGCAAAATGTAAAGTACATTATAGTTTCGATTTGATATATAACATATACGGTAACCATTAATTAAGCGTGAGTAATTGTGAGGTTTTTTGTAAATTAGAAAAGTAAAAGTTCATAATGATGTGTTAAATTTTCACAGCAATATGAGAAACTAATTTATGCACACGTAAACAGTTTGGCCTGGCTTAAAAATTCTCTGTCTTTTGATAGGTAAGCTACTTGGCGACCCCTAATCTTTAATGAGAGGTTTAATGGTGACTAGTTAGAGTAAAATAGAAGTTGTTGCTATACACTTGCAAGTACCTAATTAGTAAATATTACATGACACATAGAGAGAACTTTAGGTTGTGTATAAAAAGTAGAATGAATATAATGAAATGTACAGGTAAGAGAGATACTCTCATGGAGAAGACTGGGAAATACGTTTGATATGTGGACACACATGATATGCAGAGCATGATTAGATAGATAACTGATGCCAGTAAAATAGTTCCACAGTAGAGTTTCAGACCTCTTCTTCTGTTAGATCATGTTATACAACTGTGACAAGAATGTCTGTATCTTGCCCCATAAGTTGCCACACTAGATTGCTTTGTTGTGTTTGATTGAGGTAACACATAAAACTAGAGCCATATACATGGTTGTGCTAGTCTTGAACCATAGGTGGGCATTGTGCCATGTGTGTGTTTGACATTTTGCCACCTGCACTGCAGCGCCTAATTAAACAGTGTTGCTGTGACAGAAGGAGAAATGCCGATGGGCAGAAGAGATGGGGTACTTTGAAAAAAGAAACACCTATCTTAGTGTCTGCCTTGTGGAAACCTCTTGAGATCTATTGTGGCCTTGATTTAAGCAAATCCAAAGTACCCTGTTGTTTCTGGAGCCTTATAAAAGAATTTAATATAAGGGAAAATACACAATGGCGCATGATCATTGAGAAAGGATCCTGTGATTAAGCGTAAAGGGTCATTGAACTAAAGCAGATGGACTGGATTCTCCTTATACACATGGTGGTGTCTGCTATGTCATGCTTATAAATAAAATATTCTAGTAGGAGGAGAAGGGACAGCGCTTGACTCAGCCTGCAAGGGTACTTTTTAGGTCTCGCCTACGCAGAGCGCCTGCGCTGCATAGGAGGGGACCTCTTGGAATCGATTTGCTTTTTTGGTCCAAAACGTGCACGCTTTACATGGCTTTCAATGGCAACGCGTACACGTTTGGCGATTCCCTTGCAGAAGCTTGCAAACATATGGTGCCCCTGCTCGCTCCCGCAAAGGAAACGCTTTGTGGGTCTGTTTTTTTATTTTTCACTCTTGGGCCAGCGAACTGACGTGTAAAAATCGCTGCACACACACATTGTGCCGGTCCCTGCAGTGTGATAGAGTGATGTGAACTTCAGATGTTTATTCTCGTCCACAACCACTTCCTGCAGATTGTTTAAATTAACATCCAGGCGGTGGAGCTGCGAGAAAATGTATGGCCATCTGGCTCCATGGCAATATATCTTAGTGAGTTGTACATTGATAAATAAACATAGTGTTTTCATAATATTGGTAGGCGCGCATACATGTGTACTTCACCCACTGCCCACATGTTCTACAAGACTACGCTTGCTGAGTACGCACGCTATACTAAAGACACAGAATACGGCATCTGCAGCGATGCAGAACCAATTAGATTATGTACGAATATTTAAAGTTGTTATTAAGTCATTTTAGAGCGCCTAGCATTTCCAGCATTGATACATATGCAGACGGTTGTTGGACGTGAGCTCGAGCTCAGCTCGTCATGGTTTTCAGGAGGAGTGGTCTTTTCTCCTTTCCATCTTCAAGTTGCTTGCTCGTGCGCTCTTATAAGCTAAGTGCTTAGTTCTGTATTGCATTACAGATTCCCCAGTGTTACCAAGAACAGAGGGCGCCTGCTGCAGACTTCCAGATAAGTTTGTTCGTTACACTGCGCCTACAGCATGACATTATGGTATGACGTCTTTGTGGAAAGGTCACTGAAATTTTAATCTTGTACCGTGTGTTTTATATCTGCGTCTCAGACCACCAGGGGGAATGTCTGTGAACGTACACAGAGCTCATTTATAGCTGGTCTGTGGCTGAAGGGCATGGTCCCGTGCCCTATTGGTTGTAGCTCTAGAGTACTTCAAAGGCCAGAGTAGAATGCACTCCATGACCTTCCCCTGTTGTCCTATTAATGCTCAATTGCTGTCTGGGGTTATGCCTTAGAGGCAGATATGGGGCTCCTTTCTTGAATATTCATTATACGCAAAACTCTTAGAAGCTCTGCATATTCGGTATTATAAGTCCATTCCACATAGAGTCAAAAAAGCACGTTGTTCCCCGGCATGCCATCTTCTAGGGTTAGAGCCCTCGACAATGCACAGAGAGACAAGGAGTTAATACAGACTTTTTGTCATCTGTATAAAATATTAACTCCAGGAAAGATCTGCTTATCAGCTGTGCAGAGAGCCTTTGATGTCTGCGCTTGAAGTGCTCTCCTCCACCTTCCCTCCGCTTGCTACCTCCGAACGGAACCTCCCCTCCTGGCTCCGGGACGCAGGCTGTGTTTTCCGGGCACCCTGCTCCTCGCAGAGGCGCTCTCCAGAGATCGCGCTGGTGCCAGAGTGCTTTTAGCCTGCATGGAAATCTGGAGATTTCATGGCAGGCCGGTGTCGGCTGGGGCAGGGACAGTTGCATGACAGCTGGAGCCTGACGTGTGACTGACTCTGCTTCAGCTCTCCCTGCCTGCCAAATGCTATGAAATCTCACTAAGCCCCCATAGCTCTTCTCCATCGTCTCCCAGCACTGCTGTGCCCTCTCGCCCCCCCTTTAACAAGCAAGAGGGTTACGTGCAAAGCCCGAGCCCTTGCGTTATCAATGGGGACACCTTAATGAGACCAGGAGCAGTGCATTCTGGGGTGTTTTGACTGCTTTGCTCGAAACCATTTAGTGTATTTTTAGCGCTGAATTGCAACTTAAGTTTTATGGGGAATTTCTGTGGATTTGTATACCAAGCTTCCTTGTCTGTTCTTGGCACTGAACCATCATTTCCCTGTGGTTTCTTTTTGGGGGATTTTATAATGAGAAGCTCTGCCCACAGGGTTTATCCCACTCTGTCGTTTAATACTAGGTGGCGTCTACAGTAAATAAACAAGCATTGGCGTAGCCAATAGGTCTCACCTTTGGGACCTTATAAGTGTTTAGCCATGCAATAGTTGATGTTGTTGCACGAAGGATATTGTGCTGCGTAACTAAATACTTATAAGGTCCCAAAAGAAAGACCTATTGGCTATGCCAATGCTTGTTTTTTATTGATTCCTCTACACCCTGCTTGTCTGTATTGGGGAGGCTCAGGAGTCTTTAAACAACATGAATGTCCCAGATAATAACATCTTTTATTTTGCAATTGACTGTCCAAATTTATATTTTTTAACAATTTTTTCCAGTTATATTAGAGAGTGAATCATGTTTATATTTATAACAGCCACTGGTGCAGGTCTCTACCTGTATGGTTTCACAAGTTCTTAATTGTTTGCTAACTTCACTGCGGTCGGTTGCCCCTTCCATCATCGCTGAAATGTGACCCTTACAATTCTTGTGAATATTTGTGAATTATGTGTTGGCTCTGAAACTCTTTGTACCTGTAGCGTCATTCAATTCTCACTTTCAAAGTGTTTTTTGTGATCGTACAGTATTTTTTATCTGTTTTCAAGCTAAAATAATCCATGGATCTGCCAGGAACCTTGGATCCTTTGTTATTATTATTATTTTTATTTTTTTTATTTGTTTGATTTCTGTGGGTTCACTGGATATGTATATTTTTACTTTGTATGCTGGTCCATGATGACTTCTCTTAATTAGAGATCTTGTCAATTATCTTAATTTAATTTTAGACAGGGATATATTTTAGTTTAATTTATAAAATGCAATTCCCTTTGCATGTACTATTTTAAAGGCTTAAATTAAGAGTAAAAAAAAAATGTTTAAATGTCAACCTCTTGTGATTTCTGTCCCGCCTCCTGCAAATGTGTCACCAGCTAGATTTTTATTTGATTTCTTAATAGTGCTCCACTTTTCCTCAGAACAATCTTTCCTAAGGGGCACATAGCAGTATTGGATTGGCTGGAATCAAAAGAATTGCGCCTAAATGGTTGGTGTAGTGAAATGTTAGTGTGTGCGATGGTGGAGGAAAGCTGTAAAAAGCTCACGTAAAAGCTTGAATGCTAACCAAAGTCTTATCAGACTGGACAATGATGGTTCAGCAACTATTGGATCTTGCAGCCACAAGACCATCGTATAAGGGTTGCTACTATTAAAACGTTGGGATAACCAACTTAGGAACGGAACAAACATTTTAAGAAAAAGCAAAATAGCTGAAGCACAGAGGGAAAAATTGAAATTTGGGGAGTATAGCTAAGTTTAATAGACCAGCTAGAGAACTACTACCTAGGTTCAAAGATTGGGTCAACTCAGCCTTGTTAAGGGGTAGGGTATCTGATTGAAGCATCAGTCAATAGAAGGCAATGTATGGAAGACAGTACAGAAGAAGAGGAATGAAAGCCTTCGCCTGTGTGATGATGCAGAGTTGTCTTTGTTGCTAAAAATGATTTTAGAATGTACTGTAAGCCGCATATAGGATCTTGACCTAGCGTTTTATGAAAATACTCTAGACTAATGGGAAACATTGTAGGAACACCAAAAATGCTTTTTGTATTGTATTGTTATATCTTTTACCATGCGCCTGCATTAACAAAAACAGCACATAAAGAGTATTTTCATCTTCTCGTGCACCCAAAAAGTATACAAACCTATGCAAATTGGTAAGCAATATTAACCTTACTTGTGTTAAACCACTGTGAAACATCTTTCATCCTGAATATATCTGGGTGGGCTACAACATATTTCACCCATTGGAGCATTTCAGTATTGCTGCAATGTCTGTTGACCAATCCAACACAATGACTCCTTGTGTTGACAATCAATACCAGTGTGGATTTACAACCAGATTCTGTTTACTGGATAGTAATTTCACTCTGCTAAATTGAACTATTCTCAGAACAGGTATCTTTACTATTATATACATGTTGCTGAGATCGTCCAAACGACCAATCACATTTGCTAATTTAATATTAATATCTGTTTCACAGAGGTTAAAGTACGTGTTAAAAACAACGCTGTCCAAAGCTGTTTTGGATTCATTTGTCATTTAGTTTGAATAATGTGTGAAACAAATTGAGCTCCTGTTCACATACCTTCGAAGACTTGTCTTTTAAAACTTCACCAGGTGGGGCCTCCCTCAAACCAACCTAAGGGTGTCATGCGAAAGGATTATAACAAAATCAGTATTTCCTTTCTGAATAGGCTTGGGTGTTTTTAATAGAGGATAACCCAGAGAATAGGTGAAATTTCGAAAGCACACACACACACACTATTTGATTGTGTCATGGGAGGTAAACTGTTATGGTGATGAGCTATTGCCTTTCTTTACAATGAAACGAGTGGAGAGACTAAGAGCGACCCAGGCAAAGGAACAATATTAATCAGATTTACTACCCAGAATACTTAAAGCATGTAAAGTGGCTAGATAGTAGGAATATACTAGGTGGCCTTTGGCTTCATACTAGTGGAAGTGGAGGGCTGGTGGTCTCTATGTAGCCACTTACTAACTTTGCTCTGCGTAAATGTGAGAGATTTTGGAGGGCTAGAAGATTTTTTGACAGTCTGTGAGGAGTGTATAGAGCAGTTGAAGCCGGCAGTCATCTGAGATATGTGTGTCTGAGCAAATGTCTTCATTAGCTGACCCATCAAGTTTGAATTATTACCTCCAGTTAGGCGTGGCAGATTAATGAATTAACTGTAATGTTTTAACGTAGGCACCTTTTCAGTGCTCATCAGTGGTAGGGGAGGGGCTGAAGAGACAGACTAATGTTAATTGGCAGTTGCAAAATATCAATGTCTCCTGGAAGCACAGTAGCAGGGTTGAAAAGCAAATCCCCACATAAGCCCACCTTTCAGCTCACCAGGCTGCCAGAATGCATTGTGATGAAAGGAAAAGATGTGACAAAGCCGAGTGCAGGTAAAACAAGCCGCTTCATGATTGGCTAATAAATTACAACGATAAAACAGACTTTGCTCCTGAAAAGTGGCATCCTAGAAACAGCAAGATGGGGCTCTCTGACCTGCACTTAGGGTGTTGGCATCAGATTTTGAGACTGAAGTTGCATAGCAAGGAACAGTCACATTACTTCAGAATGAATAAAAAGGCTCAACAAGATACCACTGTGATTTTCTTTTGTAAAGGGTTGGGGGGGCAGTGAGTGGTTATAGTGGAAATTTAATATAATTGCTAATTCTTAAAGACCAGCCGTCGTGGTGTCTGGTTTTGGATGGTGGTAGGAACATTTAAAAAGTGTGCAGTTTACCACCATTTTGACTTTGGAGATTGAAGAGTTAACTTGGGTGTTATAACATTGGAACCCCTTTCAGTGATCATCAGTTGTATGGGGGGGCTGAAGGGAGACTAATGCATGCTCTTCTACAGTGTTATTCGGGTACACTTCTTGCTGTACACCGGACACAACAAGGAGGCTGTCAGCAGTTATGTAATTCCAACGTCTCCTAAAAGCACAGCAGCAGGGGTGGAAAGTCCTCAGCTCATGATGGTATTCCATTTAATAAAAAAACATGCTTTCTACATATGAAACATGGATGGTAGGCATAGCATTAAGACATGCACAAGTACACACTTGACTGGCCTTGCTAAATGTCGTTGTGCTTTAGTGGGAGACAGGGTCTTAGACCGATTTTAATTTAAGGTTTTAAAAGACAATACTGGTTTTTGTGTTGATGAATTTTGCAAAGAAAACATGAAAAGTAGACCGGTTCTTTAAAACCAAATCCATTCTTCTATGCCCTGGCAACTGAATCTTGATTTGAAATTTGATGACAACAGAATAATGGGATTTCTTTGTTTCATTTCAGACATTATAAAAGCGAAATTGAAGAGAGAGATCTGGAACTTGATGATATGAAACAGACACTAAAAGAGAGAAATTGGGAGCTGAAGCAAAGAGCAGCTCAGGTTGAAAATATTTTTTACATGTAGAATTGAAAATCAATAACATGTACAAAAAGCAAAAGTTATATTATTTTCCAGAAAACCAAATTTTGACAATAGGTGTGTTGCATTTTAAATGTATTTTTTTGAAAGTTCAAGGTCAATGTTCCCATTAAATGTTTAACATGCTAAATTTCTAATTATTCTTCGAAATGGTTACAGGCACACACCTTTTTATCCCAATAATCTCCTTTTCATGAAACAGGTGAAGTGACTAATGGCCACATTAGTAGATAAGTATTTTGCGATTACGGAATAGTGTTTTTTATGGAATCGCTATTTGGTAATCGCAAAATGCTATGTATGTAGGAATCGCCAAAGATTTTAGAGTGCCTTATTATTTCCGTATAGCGATTCGGTAAATAGCGGATCGCTATTAGGTAATGTTACTCCATTCGTTCCTATGGGCCTTTCGGACCATAGGTGGGAATTGTTTTGCACTAGCTAATTTGTGATTATCTAAATTAGCTAAAGCAAGGCTGCCAAGTGGGCTAAGACAACCCTGAAGCACCACAAAAAAGAATGTGCACATGTAAAGCACACACATGCCCCAGGGGCATGTGTGCGCTATATGGCACTTTGAAGAATACTGTTTTGTGCATTTTTCAAAGTTTGCGCATGGTTACCATCCACTTGAAGTGGATGGTAATAGCGAATAGCGTTTTTTATAAGCACAGTTAGCATCTGGAAAAAAGCTTCTTACATGTGCATTACGGATTAACAAATTGCGATTCCCTATTTGCATTCGCAATTTAGGTCATTGCTAAAAATTGCGATTACCTAAATTGCTAATCACAAAGCCTTTCATACATTAAGAAAGGCCATTTTGCATTCGTAAATGGGTGAATTTAACGGTTCGCACCATTTGCGAACTTTAAATACTTTGATACATATGGCCCTAATTGAGGTATCACTATAAAATGGTGTTATGGAATTTTGATAACCAAGATCAGCATGCCAGCGTGTTTGAACAATCATTTGTTGTTAGTGGTGCCTATTTTCCGTGTATAATTGGTGCTCGCTGTTTGACTTGTTGAATTGCAGTTGGGCAAACATTAAGAATTATTTTTTTTCTAATAAAAATGTGATATCTGTCAAATGGTCAGGATTTCAGAACAGTCTGAAAAGTGACAGTTTCAAAGTATAAGTACTTTTACATTGAAGATTATCTGCTAGAGGCGGACATGATATTGTTTCAACCTTTCCGCTGTCCAATTTCAACATTTAACCTAGTTTTGTTAATTACGTTTTAAAAAATGCTAGGTTTACCTGATCAAGATTTCTAAAAATGTGAATTTTTACCAACCAATCCTAGCTATAAATAAATCTCTAGTGACATTTTCAACTTTGAAAGAGGTGAGATTCACAAGTTAAAATAAAATCCTGAAAGGTCATCAACATATTTTTAATTTGGAATCCTACTAAAAATCTGCAGATTCTAAGCTAAACAAGTTTTTTTTAAATGCATTTATGTGTATTTATGAGGCATTGAAATAGCTTAGAAAAAGCAGAGAATGCCCTACATGAATCAAAAACGCTTGTAATTTGCTTTGGAAAAAATGTCTGCAGGTTAAATTAGAGGATTTTCAAAGTCATTGAATGCTTAAACAAACACTCGATACAACTTGGTACATTAAAAATATGATTAAAGGGGTACGTCAGTTTAGGAATAATTTGTTTGAATCTGAATGTGACACTAGTATAGCTTTGCAAACCGACAAACATAAGAGTATCCCTCTGCCTAATAAGGAACGGGGGTGGGGAGGTGCACCACGACCAAATACCACCTCAGTGAGAAGAGGGTAAAAGGAAAAGTAATCCTTTTTTTTAGATACAGCCCTCACTCTCTAGTGGTGGCATGCTTCATCATTGAGTTCACCCAAAGTCCTAAAGTTCAGGGTGGGCTCAACTATGTTTCTGGGAGCTCTTTATTTATTAGTATGTCTGAGGAAGTTACGTGTAAATAAAAATTACTCCTCCTCTCCCAAGGTATCCCTTTATTATCGGGGTGGATGGGAAATGATTCAAATAAGCTATAGAAAGGGCAACAAGGATACAATGGTCTTATGACACTTATATTGCCAACATGTTTCTGTCCTACACTAATTGCCATACAAGGTCCTGGGCATACTTTAGGGCGGGTTTGTTTTACTAATACTCCCCTAGTGACATTTCTGTTCACAGAATTTTTTTATTATAGCAGGCGCATTATTTTCAGGCACGCACAGATAGTTAATACTTGTTGGTTCAAAGGTACCCTGGCAGTGGGTATTTTCAAACCCCTCGGGGAGTGGAGGGCGGCTTGCCCTGTAGTCAAACTTTCATTGAGTGTCCTTACTGTCTGTATACCTACTCCGGTCTGCTTGCACCCGGCCCATAGAGGGTTCTATCGAAAAACTGATTACTTTTTCCTTTTCCCACTTCTCATTGAGGTGGGGTTTAGTCATGGTGCACACACCACCCTTGTTCCTTATTAGGCAGAGGGATACTCTTATGTTTGTCGTGTAATTCCAGGGAGCACGTATCCCCCACGTCCCTTGGTGTAGAAGATCATCTCACTACCCTTTCGGTGGGAAGGTCTTTTGACCTCCTGTACCCATAGTTGAAAGATAGCTTTGCAATCCACCTCAAATTCCATAGGAAAATTTACATTAAAAAATTTAATGGTTTCTTGCAATAATTCAAAGCTTGGAAATTGACTAGTAATAGCTATTGTTTTATTTTCTATTAATGTGTTTATTGTCAGTTTCAAAAAAGAAAGAAACAAAGAAAAGAAAACAAAGGACATGCACAGACATCATAAGAATCAATTAGTGACAATGCAGTGTAGAAACACCGGTCAGGAAGAGTGATCGCAGCTCAGCAACAATAACCTATACATTCACATAATAAAGTAATAACTATTGTTACCGCCCACCCCTGAAACAGTAGACAACCGCAATTCCGTCAAAATACAAATACACTTTTATTTCAGGTTTTAGAGTAGAGCAGATACATTAATTATTACAGGCCAATTTCAGCTAAACATTTTAATTATTTGTCCTAGCCATAGAATTATTTCATTTAGATATTGTCACCAAATTATATACTCAAGCAAGCACACACTGTTTTAAGCGATTTTATAGATTTTGCCACTAAATCCTCCCTTCTTAATTCACCACTTTCACTTTTCTGTCCTCTGGTGTTTGCAAAATGTTCAAATTGCCAAAAAGCCTCTTAGTAACCCCAGTTTAGGTTTTCACTTTTCTTCTACGCCTCTTGTAGTGTTTTTTCAAAATAGTGGGATTTTGATTCAGCACATTGTCCAGGATTGTAAAGATAATTGTATAAGTCTGTAGCAAATCTGAATGTGCTGTTATCTAACTTTGTTTTTATTATTTTCTCTGCAATTACTGCTTGGATAGTAAGGAATCCATTACTTGTTAGTGTCTGGAAACAGTTCCAACAGTAAGTCTTCGGTACTTCATGACTATCGAAACTGTTAACACCTTACAAGTATATGACAGTAAATTGTTATCCTTTATTTTGTAGTTGACCCAATTGGACATGAACGTTCAAGAGCACAGGAGTGAGATAGAACACAGTTTGATCAGAATGGAAGCTGCTCTGAAGACATCTAAATTTGAAATCAAGGATTATGTTAAGCAGGTTATTAATGTTGAACTTTTTATTCTTTGCTGTTAATCTGTTTGTGTTAACATTTAGTGATATTTTTCAGCAGCCACATTTATCTAACATTAAGTCATTTGGCATTGAACTTTAAAGTAGAATCTATATTTGTTTCTTTTGTAATTAACCTTTTTTAGTTCTGTTTTTTTCAAACTTTATCACTTTTTGCGTAGAAGAAAACAGCATGTACAAACAGTATATAAGAATACAGCAAAGAAAAACACAGTCAACACGAATGCCCAAAGTTAGTATTGATATTCACTTAAGGCAATGATTGAATCTGATGGGTGTGGAGGCATTGAGGGGATTAGCACATTCAAAGAGCCCCTCCCAGGCCCTAGGAGGACTAGGCTGTTAAAAGATTATTTTAATCTGCCTAGTCACTGTCAAAGAGCCCGACAGTTTAAAATAGTCAATATTCATCCCAAGCTATGGCACATGGTGAGCCCTCTGCCAGCCCCCAATTGTAGTTTTTATGAATGTCTTGAACAACTGCCCTATTTTTTCAAACTGTGACATGTTGTAGGTGATCAATGCTGGCAGTTTCTCCATCATAAAGATGAGCCAAATTTTTGTCCAGCAGAAGCTCACCATTGGAGCTGTCACCTGCTTCCAGTGGTGTACCACTGCAACTCTGCCCTCTAGCAATAGTTGTGTGATGACACAGCCCACCAGCTAGCACTAGGGTTGTTCTGTCCTCAATCAGAATGCCCAATAGTACAACCATAAGGTGCATTGAGAGAGCAACTCCTGCAATGTGTTTTATTAGACCCAGAGAGCTTCCCAATATGACTGAGCCAGTGGACAGGCCCACCAAATATGGAACATTGTTCCCCATTGCTGACATTCCTTCCAACATTTATCAGCAGACCCAAACTGGAGTGAAGTACTATCTGGTAAGGAACTTGTATGTGTTCTCTTTGTGTTTGGTACACAGGAAAGATGCTGCCACTCTAGCCCACATTGACTCACTTTTCCCCTGGTCTAGTTTAGTCTTCAGCTGCCTTTCCCTCTTACTCATGTAGGCATGTCGTACAGGGTCCAAATTTAAGTCCAGTGCCTGGTAAAGGCGAGAGATTTCTCTCCGGCATAAAGTCTGGCCAAATAGTATCTCAAACGTGACCTCACTTCTTGTATTCACTAAAATCTTTCTGCTCTCTGGAGAGCCAGACTTTGCATTCCTCCCAGGATCTTAGCCTGCCCTTGTCAAATAATTAATATTGCCTACAAGGTCCAGCTCCCTCTCTGTTTAGAAATGAGATGTCAGTTTGGCCTGGCAGGAAAACAGGATTATGAGAGAATGGAGTAAGAAAAGGCGGAAGGGTAGTAAACTTCTCCATATGTGCCAAGGGACTCCAATGTTTCAGCATTATTGGAATGGGATACAGTCTATGGCATGGGTGAAACCATAATACATTTTGCAGTGGGGTAGACAAAAGTGTTATGTAGCTATATCCAAGGAGTTTGTTTCTGCGTCTGCATCCAAGCTTTTGCTTGGCAGAATCAGCAGCTTGCAAGTACCTAGGCATATCTGGTAAGTCCAGGCCACCTTTCAACGGTCTCGTAAAAGAAAGTGACTCTGCTACTCTAGGGGATTTGCTTCCCCAAACAAGCTGCAGGAGTCTGGATGGCAGTCCTTTAAAAATTGTTTTGGGATTTATAGAGCGAGGACGTGGTGTAGCAGCCGACTCAGGAGCTGGGGATCCGGGTTTGTGTTTAGGTTTCAGCTCAAAATCCTGTGATTCTGGCAAATTAGTAAATCTCCACATGCCCATGGACAGCACCTTGATACTTTCACGGGTGATAAGGTGCGCTATATAAATCTACAAATATAATATCTAAAGTGGGAGAGTGTGTTATCTCATAAATGACTCGTGGAAGAAAATACATTTTGATGCTACTGATTCTGACTATCCATGACTAGTCTAATTTGCCCTACAGGTATAGGTTTTTTAAAGAGAGTGCCTATCAGGGGGGCCATATTTCAGTCATAAAGGGCACTACAATGAGATGACAGCCATATACTCATATAGTATATGGATCCCCCTGTGTAATCAAATTCCGCCGACTTGAAATTCTGTTTGCCTTCTGCTGTGGTTCAGTCACGCTCATTGCTGAAGACTTGGTGTAGGTAATGGTAAATCCAGATATCTTAGAGAATACCTCTAGTTCCATTTTAAAATGTAACTATGGACTCAGCCTGATGGGTGAGGAACCATAAAACATCGTCTGCACAGAGCACCACCTTGTACGTCATGCCCCCCACCTGGATGCCATTGTTGTCAGGATTGTCTATATTTCTTTGTATGAGAGGTTCCATTATTGGCAAATGGGGGGCATCCCAGCCATGTTCCTTGGTCCTAAAGCGGTCTTAATGAGGACCTTAGGGATATATCCCTATTCCACCCAATTGAATTCCTTCTCAGCATCCCCCAAGAGAAGAACCATTGGTATGTTCTGCATTGTGTGTACGCTTGTCAGACTAACCCCTAATTGTTCTTGTCCTACATGTGTCGGCACCTACTTAAGCCAGATTGGAAGGCTGAAATTATATCTGGCCAAACTGTGTTCGGTCTTGAGAGGAGAACTTTAGTAAAAACATATTTACTTTTTAAGTCTGGTTTGGTAGTTCAGCTGTCTACAAGAGTTATAGTTTCCAAAATGCAAAGAGTGGGCTTTGAGTCCGCTTTCTTTGGCCATTGGCTCCTTTATGCAATTCTTTTAAGCCATTAGTTTTACACACTGTCAATCACATCTTTGATCAGCCCAGACCATTTCTTGTGCTATCTACCATTGAGTTATCTTTCAGCTTCCTATAAAGTTGTCCATTCCAATACACAATTGACTTTTTTTGCATCTAACATTTACTCATTGCACCTTCAGTGCTCATACATTTATTGGATACAGAAATAAATTCCTTACTTGACATGCATTTGCCATGTGATTTCTAGGTGATGTTGTTTCTTGGACTAGCATTTTGATACGGGCTTCTCTCTACCAGAGTATTTGACTATCTCTTAATTCTTTTAAAGTCTTTCAATTGCACTGTTAAGTGTGGAATCATTGACAAATGTGAACTTGCATACATTCTGCACTGGGCCATGTTAGGTAGCGGAAAATATATCCTGCCTGAGTTACCAATGATAGAACAGGCAGTACTGTTCTCCAGAGGTGTATGGGTTTTGAACATTGAAAATATATATATTTTCCATATCAATCTTGATTTCCCTGTGACCTATTGCAAGCTGTGCAGTACTTCATGCAGGTGCTGGCATTGCATAACACAAAGGTATTAGGATCTTTTTTTAATGTGGCTTCCACAAAATTTGCTGCCCTTGGATCTTCTTACATCCATGCCTTTTATGCACTACCAGTTGGGGTGGAAAGGCTCTCAACATGGTATAAGTATTGTGACAGAGTCGATGAACTTTCTCCTTCATTATGCTACAACTTTGTGCACACCGCTGTGTATTTTGTTATCTTTTTGTAGTTGTTTTGCTGCTCTGTGTTTATGGGATTGTAGGCAATAGGTTTAATATGTAGACATTACTTATTTTAATTTTATCTACCACTGGGCTCTTGTTATGTTTTGTGAACTTTGCCTGTATGGTGCTAAGATGTTGCTGTCCATCTGTTTGCTAGATTAACTGAAGTGTCTTTCTACTCTGAAAACTCTTTGGCAAGGGTTGTCTTTGTTTTCTATGTGGCCTTGGCTAGGGCTGATGGGCCTTAGTGGATGAGCCCAAAAGCTAATGTTATGTAGTATCTTCAGTACTGGATCTTTCGTATGTTCACATATGAATTATGTTGAGTATAAGTGACTTATTTAGCACATTTCATTGTTACTGACCAGAATTAACTGTGTAATAATGTAGACCAATCAGTTTATAAAAGTTACTAAAATACTATGGCCTTTTTTAATATTGATGACAGGTAAATAATATTGCGTCTAAATTCAACATCATATACTTTGAAAGCAATTGTAATGTTTAAGTTAATTTTATGCTGTGATCACTGCTATTCAGTGTTTAACATTTTTTTATCAAGGCACTTTTGAGTGGTTGCATTTAGTACCATGTCCAGTAACATAACAGAAAAAAAAGATTAGAAATAGCATAGATAACCTAAAGCAATTGAAAAGAATTTGTGAAAAAGCTTTCTCAACAACAAGAGATCATAGTTATTTGGAAACAGAAGGCAGTAAATATTAAGCCTGGCAACTCAGTCATCTAATACTCCTAAAGATGTTATCAATTGCATATCTAGGTTCTGTTGGCATTCCTTGCAGATTTTTCAGGCAAGGATAAGACAATCCTAATACCAGTTCCTGTCTTTCCGTGCCTTCCAACGTAGAGCAGGCGGTCCGCTCCCAACTTTATCGGTCTTTCGACAACTCCAAAACTCTTCCACAAGGTGCTAAGGAATGATGTCCTCACTGAAAAGGACAGGATCCAAGACATGCTGCAGGAAACAGAGGTTTGTCACAGACCCACCAAACACGACTCCAAGTCATATTATAAATGCACCCTAATGCACTCTACTTTTGAGAGCCGTAGTGTCTCCTAACAGTGCATTTGTGGTGAAACGTTCTAATCCCCCCCTATGGTGATGACCTCATGTTGGTCATAAAAGATTATCTAAAAATTGAGGGGCAACCCAGTAATTCTAGGGATCTGGGTAATAAATCAGATATACAACACAATAATCCCCCTGGTGAGAGGAGAAAGCCTGTCATCTCTAAGCCAATAAGAAACGTATACTAATTATTGTTATAGTACATCAATACAATGTATTACTCTCTGCATTTATTATTCTCAGCATCATACTGGACTCATTGCTCACAAAGAACCGCCAGATCAATGCTGTCTACTCATCGTGTTTCCACACGCTTCGCCAGCTACAAAAGAAATTCAGATGTATCCCCACGGAATCGAGAAAGACGTCACCCATGCACTCATCACCAACATACTGGACTCTACGCCGGCGTCACCCAGAAACACCTCAGAAAAATACAGAACGTTCAAAATACCGCAGCCAGACTGATCCTCGACATCCCTCACCGCAGCCACATAACACAACACCTCAGTCAACTCCACTGGCTCCCAGTAAACAAGAGAATCGCCTTCAAGCTCCTCACTCATGCCTACTAAGGTGCATTACCAGCATTTCTGAACCACCGCCTCTCATTCCACGCACCCGCCAAATAACTTTGCTCTGCCCAACTCGCCCTGCCCACCGTCCCACGGATTCACAAGTCCAGAACCGGAGGAAGATCCTCCTCCTACCACACCACCAAGACCTTGAACACCCTGCCACTCCACCTCAGGCAAACCCCATCGCTGACGCAATTCAGGAAGAATCTCAATACCTAGCTCTTTGACTGAACCGCCATGCCCAGACTGATCAGCAGCAATCCTCTCCCCTCAGCGCCTTGAGACCCTCACAGGTGAGTAGCCACGCTATACATGCTCCTGAGTGATTGATTCTTGCAATAATTCAATGTACCACAATTTTAGTAGAAACTCACAGTAGAAAATGTCATGTTGCAGATGCTCCACAAATGGCGAAGTACAGTGTAACATATGTGAATAAAGTGCAAAAGTGCTTTTTTAGAATGTATACAATCTTGGAGCTGATGTGGAAAATTACAAATACAAGACTCAAAATCTACATCAGTCCACTAGTAAAAATCGACCTTTCGACCCTACACATAATTTATACAAGGTCATCACCAGGACCTAGATGGTAGCATCCTACAATGAAAAAGATAAAGTATACAAAACTATTAAACGAACAAGTACATCGTACTACATACCAAAACATTTTTTGAAAGGCAAAATCTACCAACATAGCACAATGGCTGAAAAACTCCAATTTCTTTGGAAAAGTAAAAATCACTCTATTTGAGAAACAAACCCTATAAAATGAGTACATTGTACTTCATTCCAAAATTGTTTTCTTAAAAAAGGGGGAGCACATACCAACACAGCACAATGGCAAAATGACAGTGATTCCTTTGTAAGAGTAAGAATCAATCAGTAGTAAAAAACAAAGTTGGAAAACAGTCTTCATATATTATCAAAAAGAGACAAACAGGGGGGAAGGGAAGAGAGAACTCACTCTTTTTGCTGATAACACCGTGCGGAGAGAAGTGGTCGGGCCCAACTATTTCTAAAATAGCAATTGGAAAAATTGTGTAAAGACAGATTTGCAAACAAAAACAGGCATATGCTGCCCGCAGTCGGTTAGAGAGCTGAACTTATCCCTGCTCAGACCGCACATGCGCTGGCACCCTAGTAGGAGCACGTAGCATCAGGGTTGAATTGTGTTTAGAGATTATTAATTTTGTAGCAGATCAGGGACCCCAAGAATTTTAAAAAAAATAGTTGATACTTAAGATTTGAAATAATATTGGTGTCCGAATGAAAAAGGGCAAGACTACAATAGACATGGAAAAAATACAGAGGACATGAAAAACATATGTACTCATGGTAATTCATTGCTGTTGTATGACAGAACCATGCATGTCTTTACCACAAATGTTTTTACCACGCATATCCCTTTACCATGAAACTGTAAGTATTTTACAAGTTCCTGAAGGAGGGAGGACTTCTTTGAAGTAAGCTGAGGATCCCGTACGATGGGGATTGCAAGATCATGAAGGGAGAAACACAACATATGTTTGCGGTAGTTCTACTACTGAAACCAGATAATTAGTGAAAATTAAAATGCGGACCGTGCAAAAACTAAATAGCAAGAATCCATAACTACATAATAAGCAAGAAGCTATCTTACCTTGTTTTTTGAAGAATTGTTTTTACAAGGAATATTACCACATAACTAGACCAGATGACAAATTGGAATAACACAAGGATTACTTTCATTGAGAAACCATAACATTTTGTTTAAGCCCTGAAGAAGTGAAGTGTGCGCGAAACACATGTTGGCTGTAGATTGTATTTGCTGTATGCAACGAAAGAGACCATAAAGAAGACTAGAAAGAAACTACTACGGAAGAATGTATATTATGTGACTTTATTTATCACAGAAACTTGGCTCCCAAAGGTTTAAAAAAAAACATTAGGACGTGTGCTCCTATCCCTTTGATCTGGTCAGACCACTGTATGCTCAGGTTCAGGTGGGTTAGGCCAAAGAGTTTTCCTTCCAATAAAGGCAACTTATCTAGTACGGTAAGAGCTTTTCGTAAAGTCCAATCTCAAGCCCTCTGCAGTAGGAAAGCCTTCTCTCTCTAGCAAGGTCGACCAGGATGTTACTCTTATGGACCGTTATATTGAGTCCTCTATTCGAGCTCTGGCCCCTGAAAGACGAAAACGGCTGCATCGGACGAATCCTTTCTGTCCATGGCACAATCACTCTCTCAAAACAATCAAACTTGAGTATAAACATAGGGAGAGAAAATGGAGTGCGACCTACAGCCCTACTGAAAAAGCAGAGTACAAGGAAATATCATTTCAAAATTAAATTAGAAAAAAAACTAATTTTGAGGCCAAAAATGTAAATGCTGGAAACCATTGGAGGAAATCTTTAAAATTGTTAAATCGTTCACCTCCCCAAAGCTGGCATAGGCCATAAATCACCCTCCTAGGAATGGTGTGAAAAATTTGCCCTTTTCTTTCACAAGACAATAGCTGCTATCCTGGCCAGCCTGCCCCCACCCTGGGGAGGAAGGCGGTGCCATGGGTGCTTGCAGGGACACTGCAACTCCCGGGGAGATAATGGGAGTGAACAATCTTGAGCTAGCGCAATTAGCTCCCACCACTAAAGCCAAAGCCATTTTCTTACTCCTCCTCTCCAGTATCCATGGAAGATTCCTTGGCAGCATGTAGGTGCCTTAAATCAGGTTCTCCCTCTGATCCAAGCCCTGCCATTATTCTATCCCGAGGAGCAGAGGCTATCAACCCACTTGTAAATCAGCTTCTCAACACATCCCTTTCGTCATCTACAGTGCCCAAAATATAGAAGCAGGGAAAAATTGTACCTCTACTGAAAAATACCCAGCCCGACCCCACAGATCCGGCCAACTATAGACTGTTCACTCTACTTCCTGCTCTATCGAAAGTGATTGAAAAACATGTAAATCAACAGATTTAGTCTCACCTAGAAGCCCACAACCTGCTACATGCTAGTCAATCTGGGTTTCTTCCCAACTGCAATACTGAGACAGCACTGCTTGAGGTAGTCGACTTCATCGAATTAGCCTTGATGCTGGTGACAGAGCGCTGCTGATCATGCTAGATTTATCGCCTGCATATGATGCTATCTCTCACCACATCGTACTGGCCCATCTCAACACTGTTGGAATTGGAAGGCAGGCCTGGAACTGGCTAGCATCCTTTAATCGAGGGGAGAGGACAAGGGCGCCCCTTTCTCTGCCAATCCTCGTAAATTGAGGATGGGAGTGCTACAGGGCTTGGCGTTGTGCCCCACACTATTCAGTGTGTCTCTCACCCCCTTGGCAGCCCTGGCAGAGTCATTAGGGGCCAACATTGTTTCATATGCTAATGACACCCCTCTGCTGTTCTCCTGGAAGAACAGTGAGACATTTCCAGGAAAATCCGAAATTGCATCAGCATAGTCTTTTGCTGGCTCTCTTTAAATCATCTCAAATGCAATGCTTGGAATTCCTCTTCTTTGAACATCACACCGAGGTATCTTGGCAGTCTTTCTGACTAACTGATGCCGCTCCACCACTTAATCAAAACTCATCAGTGACTAATGTAGGAATTACATTTGATGGACAACTATTGTTTTGCTCCCAAGTCAACACAGTGATGGGCACCTGTTTCGCCTTACTGAGTATGTTGCGAAAGTTTTAGTATAGTCTGTCCTTTGCGGCAAGACAACAAGTGATTCTAACCCTGATCACAGCGCGATTGGACTACAGGAATAGACTCCACTTAAGTCTACCTGTCTACCTGATTGATAGGCTGCAGCTAGTCCAGAACACAGCTGTGCAAACGATGTTTAGGCTACCTCGTAATTCCCGCGTATCACGTAATTCTCGATCTTTACTGGCTCCCGATTACAGAATTGCTTTAAGATCTTGCTTCTTACCCAGAAAGCCTTATGCAGAACTGGCCCGTGTTACTTGTGTGCTAGAATTAAGTTTATTCTCACCAAAGAAACCTGCACTCTTCCAACCCATTTCTTGCCAAAGTTCCACAGTGTAAGAAGGCAATGTCAGGGGCAGATCTTTCTCTGTCCTGGACCCCTCTCTGTGAAATAAACTTCTCTCTGGAACTCGGATGCATCAAGGCTACCCCCCTATTCCAGAAAAAACTCAAAATATGTCTCTTCCCTAAATTCTAAGTCTATATCCCCATTCTTCTGCAGTTTATCCCTTTCTTCTGCATTAGCGCCAGGACACTCCTTGGAGTAACAGTCGCGCTCTAGAAATATTATACATACATACATGCATACATATATAAACGCATATGCGTACTAACTACTTTACAGGTAAGTATAAACCCAAAATCTAAATTTATGTATAGATAGATATATAGATAGATAGATTTTCCTTCAAATCCTTATCACAGGTACGATACAGACGCCAACGCTTCAAATAGAAACAGCAAACATTACGTTGTATGCTTCAGCGGTTAGAATTTATTTTTATTGCGTGCCACCAAACTTGCACTCTATATATATATTCACTCCAAAATGCCCCTGCATCAGAGACGCACTCCTCCAGCCAGTAAGTTTCAAACTCTTTTATTGCAAAGGAACAGGATTGCAGCTCCGCTTTAAATGTCCATCTGCCTGACGCGTTTCAGAGCATTCTTGCTCTTTCTTCATCTCTTTTACCTGTTCCCACAGTTCCCTGCGTGCTTAATTAATTCATTGGCCTCCGGTGTGCCATTCTTGGTAGAGTCAGTTCCGATGCACGCCGGAACTTGTAGGCAATTCCATGCATATTTTTCACCTCCAGGGGTTGTGTGCATTTAAAACAATCCCTGGACCGATAACAGCCCTCCAGTGGGCCTCAGAGCTGAAAGCTTGTTCCACATTTTTGGCAACAGCTGCGCCGTCCTTGTCCTGATCAGTTCAGGCCAGACGATCACTTCACAATGTTTAAAGGAGGTGCGAACTCCCACGGCTGGGCCAGCCGCGTTTGAATATTCACTCCAAAATGCCCCTGCATCAGAGACTCACTCCTCCAGCCAGCAAGTTTCAAACTCTTTTATTGCAAAGGAACAGGATTGCAGCTCCGTTTTAAATGTTGGTTCCGTGGAGCGAAGGAACAAGTTAACAGCTCTGGGGCCCACTGGAGGGCTATTATCGGTCCAAAAATGCTTTTACTCAGCACACAACCACTGGAGGTTGCAATTAGGCACCAATTTTGCACTACAAATCCCGGCGTGCATTGACACTGTAAAGGAAAGAAAACGGCACACCTGAGGCCAATTCAAAAGAAGGAAGCACGCAGGGGATTGGTGTACGCTTGGAACTGGTGCAGTATAAAGTCACCTCTGAAGAAAGTGCGTGAATGCACTGAAACCGGTCAGGTGGATGGACAAATTGCGCGGAGCTGTTACCTTGTTTTTTGGAATAAATAAAGTTGTTACTTTCCAACTGGAGGAGTGCGTCTTCATGCAGGGGCATTTTGGGAAGAAATTAATATGCAGCGAGCCTAGCCGTAGAAGGTCGCACCACCCTTGGAAGTTTCAAAGGGGCCTGCGGGGAATGAGATTTTGATACCTTTTCTGATCAATTAGATACCTATCTCATTCATCTATTTGGATCGATTATTTTCTGTCATTGAGTAAAAGACAAACCCCGCATAGGTTAAATCAACCCCATAGACTGACACAACTCTGAAGAACCACTTACGACTGATAAAGTTTTAAAAGTTTAATATAAAATTAATATCAGTTGCATATACAATCCTCTCAGGATAAGATTCAACAAGTATACAGGAACTAAAAGGAACATAAATTCCCTAAAGAATCTCAGTCTACAAAAGAATACAATTAAAACCAATTCCAGAATCAACAGATTAAAAAAACATAGACACAAAGTGGATCCGTTGCGTCATCTATAAAAAGAGAATAACAAGTTAAATCTGTCCCTACTCTATGCTAGGTGACATCCCTACTTCACAAGTTCTTTACCTAAAAAGGTGTCAGCAGTTTGACTTCCAAAGAAGTTCAAACTCTCTTAGCCTCTAATGGTAACTTATATCGAGAAACAGTACCCTCTCTGCCTACCCATCCGCTCTCTAAGGGTCCTCGGCCTACTGCTCTCTTGCGCTCTGCTCTTTCTCTCTGACTCCTCAGGCCATCTGCGCTAACTTCTCCCCAGGGTGCTGTCCCTAAATACACAATCACAGTATGGGTGGAACGCCCCTTTGACGCCCACCACGTACATTCACATGATGTCATTTCTGGTTCTTTCCATAGCTTCATCTCTTCGCGTCGTCCGTTAAGTTGACCTTGCTTCATAGGCACCATCTTCGTCTTCTTGCTGGTGACTTCATTGACATTCCAGTTGACACTTTCAGAGCAAAAGTCTATCACCTCAACAGACCTCCATTCTTTACGTTTGTATTCGTAACCTCATTTGGTCCTGTGAACGGTCATTTCTAAACAAGACACAAATTCCAAGTGTCTCTTATCTCACTTAGGCCATAAACTTCGTCCAACATTGTCACCTTAAATCTAGCAAGACCTTTGACTCTTGTCTCGCACGTTCAGATCAAGGCTATCCCCTGTTCCTGTGAGCCCACTAAATTACATACAGCGGACTACACTCCTGCGAACTCTTGGTCAGTTAGGTTAAAATCACACATGACCAAACCTTTCTAACGTTCCTACAAAAACTCTTCTACACAGTATAACCTTTAACACACATTTATATATAATCGATTTTAGCAAATCAGTGATTATACGCGAATGCATTCTACATAGAATACAACATTTATATTCTCGTGCTTACATAGTGTTATACATACTCTGCACATTTCTTCGCTTTACGTTTCGTCTTCTTTCTCCGTTTAATAATTACACACGTATATTCAGTTTGCACGTTCTGCTGTTCTTAAGCATTTCTATACATTTCTATATTAGCCCACTATGTATACGGGCCTTCCTAATTCTAATACACTTTATAGAGTAGATACAGATACATTTCCTATTACATTGGTTACATCGGCTAATTTTACGCTACAAGTGCTCCTTCATGTTACAACTTCTACGTTTATGCGTTATGTGCTTGTGAATATGGTACAGATATATTTTTCATTCAAATTGCGCTCTCTCAGGCCCGTCAGACCTGAAGGTCAGGACTGGATTTACGGCGCAGTTGGTTCCGTGGAGCAAAGGAACAAGTTAACAGCTCTGGGGCCCACTGGAGGGCTATTATCGGTCCAAAAATGCTTTTACTCAGCACACAACCACTGGAGGTTGCCATTAGGCACGAATTTTGCACTACAAATCCTGGCGTGCATTGACACTGTAAAGGAAAGAAAACGGCACACCTGAGGCCAATTCAAAAGAAGGAAGCACGCAGGGGATTGGTGTAAGCTTGGAACTGTTGCAGTATAAAGTCACCTCTGAAGAAAGTGCGTGAATGCACTGAAACCGGTCAGGTGGATGGACAAATTGCGCGGAGCTGTTACCTTGTTTTTTGGAATAAATAAAGTTGTTACTTTCCAACTGGAGGAGTGCATCTTCATGCAGGGGCATTTTGGGAAGATCTATATAAATATATATATGTGTGTGTGTGTGTATATAAAAAAAAAATATATATATATATATATATATATGTCTTATCAACCCCTTCGCAGTGGGGGTAATTCAGCGCCCCCGTGCTCATGACGAGCTCAGCTCGTCATGAGGCACAGTGCTTTTGTGCTCACGACGAGCTGAGCTCGTCATGACCACACCCGTTTCCGTGGAACGTTCAGCACAGCAGGGGAATTATCCCTGCATGTGAGCGTTCCACGGCTCATGACGAGCTCAGCTCGTCATGAGCACACGAGCATCGTGCCTCATGACGAGCTGAGCTCATCATGAGCATAGGTGTTAACCCATACCCACACTAAGTCCTAAAAATACCCTTGCCATCCAAAACCCATACCCACCATAAACCCCAACAATACCCTTGCCACACAACAACCCACCCTAAAAATACCCATGCCACGCAAAAACCCACACCACACTAAATCCTCAAAATACCCTTGACACCCAAAAGCCCACACCCATCCTAAACCCTAAAAATACCCTTGACACCCATATTTCACACCCCCCTAAACCCTAAAAATACCCATGCCACCTAAAAATATATAATTTACCGTCTTAATTTCTATGCAGGTAAGTACTTTAATCAATAATAACTCAAATCGGAAAGAAAAAAACAGAGTCCGTGGTGTTAGAGTTCTTAGGGGTTTTATTCCTTAAAAAGGAATGGTCAAGACCTGGATATCATGTTCTTCCCACCACAGGGGTGGAAGAAGGGATAGAGCGCGCTATAGTTTATTAACAGTACATAGCTTATATACTTAATTTACATCATAGAAAGCAATGCAGTAGGCGTAACAGCTGAGAGAAGACAAGATAACAGTATCCACGTGTTACTAGTACGTAATCAGAAGGCGTGGACTAGGCGTGAACTAGAGGTGTGTGCTAGAAACGTCACAGGTAGGTGTCACAAGGGGGTGGCACTAAACAGAAATGTTGCAATGTTAGCAGAAATCGGAAGCTTGGATGCGCGCGCAGCTGCATGATGTGTGATTAACATGAAACTGGAGGGTGCAGGGGACTTGACATTTACACTGACGGAAAGAGACAGAAGTCTGGCATGTCAGATCAACTTGTACTTCTATCATATCTGATATCTGATGTTTGGGAACCATATTATCTGAACGGGAAAGGTCTCTGGGGCAGAAGCTATTCTATACTGACTATGAATGCGTGTATAAGCGCCTAAGTGTCTGCATGAGAAACGTGGGGGCATGGGCCTTCCAGGGGAGCATGGTAACAGAGGCTATGAATTACTTGCATGGAGACAGGCCGGCCCTTTGCTCTGCAGCTGAGGGGGATGTTTACTGGAACCAGTAGGCAGGAATGTATTTTCGAGGAGCGGAACAGATAATTCGAAGGTTGTAGTCAGTCTTGGCAGGCAGCAGGCTGAGCTGAGCGCGGTGGGCCGCGCTGGGAGTAAGTCAGAGCTCACGGGTACAGAGGCAGCCTGGGCTGAGGCTTTCAGAGTCAGAAGCCAGAAAAGAGGCTCGATGGCAGAAATTCAGGGCCTACTTTGCCAGAGCTGAAAAACGTGTAAAGTACACTTACAAAAAGACGTTGGCATAGCATACTTAGGAACGGACTATTCAATCCATTCAGGGTGGATCTGAAAGAAGACATGTTAACGTTGGACGCAAATGTATTTGCGTCTTCATAGCTGAGACAGGAGGGAAGTTACATGCACTTTAAGCTGGTACATGGAGACGGTGGGGTACTCGCTAGGGAACACAACTTGACCATAGAATTTATATTTCCTCATTCCCTCCTTGTTCCCTACGGACCCTTCATGATATATCGATCCTCATGAATCGATCAGTTTGTTCTTGTAACATCATTTGCTCTTCTTTCTTCCTCTCACGTTTTGAGAGGAAACTGGAATGTTCAATACAAGATGTGGCACACAGTCCACAAATCGCTGGCCCACACTGTAAGCACAGGCAGCAACTGAATACTAGGACTAGGCCAATGCCTAGGAAGGATAGGATCTTCCATCCCCAAGCGGTTAACGTTGTCCAGAACCAACCGGACCAAGTCCAGGTGCCTGGATTCTGATGTATCTGATTTGCAATTTTATGGAGACGTGTAATAGCTTGATATACAGATGGTGCGTTTTGTGGAATGTAAACACAGCAACTTGACCCGATGACCTTACAGGCTCCACCTCTATCTGCCAAGATGACGTCAATAACAAGACGATTCTGAAGAACAACAACCCGCATGGCGGACTGCTCTTCTGTTAAGTTACCTAGGGCGGAGGCAGTTTCGTTCACTACTGCTTCAAGTGTTCTAGTTAATCTGCGTATTAGTTTACTATTTTGGACAGGGCCTAAAAAGAAAAAGAATCCTTTATTAAAATCTGTGTATTGCTCCCATGCCGTTTCAGTGTAATCGACAAGTGAGATATCTCTTCTGAGTCTATTCTTTACTAGATTTGTATTTCTGTGATAATCAGGAGGAGCTAGGAAAACAGGTGGCAGAAGGAATGCAATGTAACAGGTACCATCCCAATCTGGAGGTAAACGTATGTATGCGGTATGACCACAAACAAAATAGGAATGACTGGTAGCTTTAAAGGACGATTTACCATGATCACTGAATTCGACCACAGTAGTACATTTACTATGACCCAAGTGTACTGAACCTTTCTTACTGACACATAATTCTCCAGTGACTGGTAATACTGACATAACGGGCAGAACTGGTGCAGCTTCAGATTCAACAGTAAGAATCATAAGGTTAATTGTGTAATTACCTAATCCATATACTTCATTTTCTAGATCAGTTCCTATTCTAGTGGGGAGTCCCTCCTTATCAGGGGAACAGACGTCGAGCAGGACCAAGTTCAGGTTTCCCCAAACCCAGCCCCCATCGAAAACAGCAATATCAGGATCTAAGGAATTAATTATTTTAAACCATGCACCACAGGAGCCATTGTGAGTGAACGGGTACGGAAAGAGGGGCAGAGCTCCCTTGTAATTCTGGTAGGGAGGGAGTCGGCCACATATCCAGCAGTTTGTAGCATTATTAGTCTGATGGGAATGATGTAGCATACTAATGAATGTGTTATTGCGCAGCGCAAGTCTGTAAGAAAGTTCATGTGGAGGTAACTCGCTAAAAGAGTGTTCAGCAGAAAAATTGTAAGCAGATTGTTCACGCTTGAAAATAGGGTAATAGATAGGGAGAAGTATACTTGCAACTATTATCAGAAGACTTAGAAAAAACATTATTAACAATGTCACTATACAGTGACTACGCAGTGATTTGCAATATGTACGTTTCTTGAGTTGTCTCTCTCTCTCTCTATCTCGATCTAGGGGATACATGTCAGAAACTATTTAACCGATTCACCTAGGGGAGGACTTAAACAATTAAACTGTCTGACTTGCTAGATCGAAGCTTGAGTCGATACTCCTCTTGGGGAGTTTTCTCTCGTTCGGAAATTTTAAAGTCACTAGGCTTGATACAGTCTTTGGTAGGGGTGGACGAGCCTGGGTCGGATTTCAGTTCATTGCATAGTTTAACATGGCTCGTGTGGATCCACCCCTTTCTTCCTTCAACCTTTACTGCGGTCCTCGTTGTAAGAAGGACGGTCTTTGGCTCCTTCCAGCGGGGCTCTAGCGGACTTTTCCTGTCAAAGTTCCTTATGAGAATCAGGTCGCCTGGACGGACATCATGCGGCTTTACATCAGTGTTGTCGGGAAAGGCTGCGGCAACCTGTGAACGACATGATTGGAGTGCAGACATCAAGGAGGCAAGGTAATCTGTCAACATATTACAATCAACATCAGTAATTTTCTTCGGAATGGGCGTCCCCCACATATTCGGTGGTCTGCCGAAGACCACTTCGTACGGGGATAGTCCTGATCTCGAGTGGGCAACCATCCTCATATAGAACAGTGCCACTGGCAGGGCGACTATCCAGTCGACCCCTTTCTCTTGACATATTTTAGCAAGGCGTGTCTTTAATGTCTGATTATGCCTTTCTACAAGGCCTGCGGCTTCAGGGTGTCGGACACAATGGAATTTCCATTGATATCCTAGCAGCAAGGAAACCTGCTTCATTAATTCGGATGAGAATGGCTGACCGTTATCTGAGTACACGACACGAGGCAAGCCGTACCGTGGAAAGAATTCACGAACCAACTGCCTGGCAGTGGTCGGAGCAGTGTAATCTGGGACTGGGTATGCTTCGGTCCAACGGGAAAGTGCACAAACAATTACGAGGACATATTTAAATCCTCGACAACGGTCCATCTGGATATAATCCATCTGGAGGACTTCAAAAGGGTGATCGGGAAGATGAAATCCACCTTGCTCTACAGGGACGCTTTTACCTGGATTGAACTGACAACAGATCATGCAAGTACGCACTTTCTGTTTTGCTGCTGCTCGTAAGTGTTTATTGCTCCAAAGATTTTATAAACTGTCTAACATCGCTTTTTCTCCTAGGTGTGCTGGACTATGTGCTGTATTGATCATGACTTGAACCATAGAATCAGGGAGAAACCATGTAGATTTTCCCTTCGTCATCCAACCTTGATCTGTCTGGATCCCTCCTAGTTCAATCCATTTCTTTATTTCATCTGGGGTAGCATGTGTCTGAATATCTATAACATCTAGTGTGGGATCCCTGACTGTCATACAATTTGTCGGTCCTATTGTCTTTGTCACATCGGTTGTCTGAGTGTGAGTCAGTGCTGTATGTTTTGCTGTCTGGTCTGCCAGGTCGTTACCCTGGGAAACAGAATCTGTAACTTTAGTATGTGCTTTACACTTCATGACGGATATTCCTGAAGGCAGATGTATTGCTTCTAACAGTGCTTGAATGAGGGGACCGTGTTGGATCTTGGCACCATGAGAGGTCAGAAAACCTCGTTCTTGCCATAACATGCCGAAGTCGTGTACAACTCCGAACGCATAACGGGAATCAGTGTATATATTAACATTTCTGTTCTTGGCTAGAATACAGGCTCTGGTCAGAGCAATAAGCTCTGCCGCCTGAGCGGACAGTGTGTCAATACGATGTGTTTCTTTAACTTCGGTTTCAGTGGTCACTGCATATGCGGCCACTAATTCTCCTGTACTTGTTCTCATACATGAACCGTCCACATAAAGTGTCAGGTCTGGATTTGTCAGTGGAACATCTGTTAAGTCTCGTCGTGGCTTTGTTACTGCATTAATGATTTCTATACAATCATGCGGGGCTGGATCTGTCATAATTGTAGGTAACAGTGTTGCGGGGTTCAGAATGCTGCAGCGTCTGATTTCTATGTGTGGCTGGAATAGCGTTAATTCGTAACCTGTCAGTCGTGCTATAGTCAAGTGTTGAGTCTGGGTTCTGTTTAACAGAACCTCTACAGAGTGTGGAACTTGTACTGTTAACTGATGTCCTAAAACAATTGAATCGCTCTGTCTTATTGCTAACGCTGTTGCTGCTACTGACTTTAAGCACGCAGGGAGTGCCTGGGCTACTGAATCCAATGTACTTGAAAAATAAGCGCAAGGCTTATGTGAACCTGCATGGTCTTGAGTGAGGACAGACAATGCTGTACCATCACGTTCTGTAACAAAAAGTGTAAAAGGTTTGCTGTAACATGGTGTCGCTAAAACTGGTGCTCGACATAATGCTTTCTTTAATTCCTCAAAGGCTTGTGTATGTTCCTGAGTCCAAGGAAGGACAGTCGAAGTCGCTGCCTCCTGTGTCGTTAACTGGATGAGTGGTTTAGCTAGAAATGCATATTGAGGAATCCATTGTCTGCAGTACGAGGTGAGGCCTATGAAGGCCCGCACTTCCTTTTGTGTCTGGGGTCGTGGCATATTTACAATTAACTGAATGCGATCGGGAGTGAGCTGTCTCCCCACTTTGGACAGCAAGTGACCCAAGTACACAACTTGCTGAACACAGAATTGTAGCTTCGAAGGAGACACCTTGTGTCCCTTGTCTGCCAGGAAATGTAAAACTGTCAGTGATGCTTGTTCACATTCGGGCTCACTTCGTGCGGTGATCAGCAGATCATCGACGTATTGCAGTAAAGCGGTGTTAACTGGCATTTGAATACAATCTAGTTGTCTTTTCAGTGCTTGACTATAGATGCTGGGGCTTTCTGTGAATCCTTGAGGTGCGCGGGAAAATTTGAAACTTCGTCCATTTAAACTGAAACCGAAAAGGTATTGGCTCTCTGGGTCAATAGGTACACTAAAGAAGGCGTTCTTGAGATCAATTACAGTAAAGAACGTTGCTTCTGAATCAATAGCAGTCAATAGAGAAGAGATATCGGGGACCACAGGGTACTGTGGAACAATGCATTTATTCAGCTCTCTTAGATCAATCACCAGCCGATATACTGGCGGTGCATTGGGATCAGTGCGTTTAAGAATCGGAATTATTGGCGAATTACAGATATTGGAGTCGGTCTCTACGACCACTCCTTGGGCAATGAGCTCTTCAATGATTTCCAGTAAAGCCACTACAGCATCGGGTGGTAACTTGTATTGTCTGATTCGCGGTAGAACAACTCCTGTCTTGAGTGTAACACGGTATGGTGTGATATGCATACAACCTACATCAGTTGGGCCTGTTGCCCACAAGTGATCTGGTACATTTTTCAATCTGACATCGAATTCTCGTAAGACATAATGGCCCTTGAAATCCCGCAGAAAGAGTCTAACCCCCTCCGGGGAACAGCAGATTATAGCTCCTAGAGCCTTCAACGTTTTAATTCCTAACAGATTTTCTAGGCATGATTTCGTAAGTAACAAGTCTGTAACTCGTGATAATGGACCCACAGCCAGGGGAACTGGTTCAGATACTTCATTTACAATGGGCTGTCCTGAAAAACCAAGGGAAACATTCTGTGAGCCTGAGAGGGGTGCCCCTGGGACTTCATTATGACTGATTGTTGTGCGGCTTGCCCCTGTGTCAATTAAAAACTTTCTATCTTTTCCCAATACTTGACTGTGTACATAAGGACCTTCTTGATCTACAGGAATTTCAATAAGAGGCAAGCCAAACTCCCTCTCTAGGCTGTTTCATGTGTATCGTTGATACTCAGGATAAGCAGATTGGGCATACTGGTACATCTGTTGAGAAACTTGTTGAGTTGAGGCAGTGGGCTGTGGTACCGCTACTGTCTGTGCTGTATGAGATGAAGCATGCATAGGCTGTGTGTTCTGCATGGGCTGTACATTCTGTGAAGTCTGTTGCTGAACCTGATCTTGTCTAGGTGGATGCGGTCTTTCTTTAGTTTTACCTGTGGATATGTTATGTTTCAGGACTGGACATTCATGTACATAGTGACCTGGCTGTTTACAATAGTTGCATGTCCCTTTAACGGGAGCTGCGGCGTGACCTGTCTGGGTCGTACCCTTTCTGTTTCCGTCGGTATGGACCGACTGGGCTACTAACATTTTCATTTTCGTGTCTTTCATACGTTTCTGTTCCTGATCCTGTTCTTCTCTAATTCTATTCTGATGGTATTGTAACATTTGTAACATCTGGGATGGCGTATTTGCTTGCCATGTACTCTCAACCTTGTATACACGATTCTTGACTGCTAACAGGGAATTCTCAACTAACTTGGACACAAAAAGATGCGGGTACGACTCGCTACTTGGTTTAAGACCACTATTAATAATAAAACATTTCTCGAATCTTGAATAAAAGTCACTAGTATCTTCGTCGGGTTTCTGTTTACATGCTGAGATTGCATCCCAGTCTTCTTTTCTAGTTGTCAATAATCTTGGCAGAACCTGTACTATCAAACCTGGTAATGCTTTAGTTTTCTCCCCAAGGCCTACCCCTGGGACACGTTTGTTCTCTTCATCTTCTATTTCTGCCCATGCAATCTTTTTGTCTCCCACCTCCCATTCTTTTTCCTTTAATTTCTCGTAGATGCCCGTGGGCAGCAGTACCTTTAACATTTTCATGATATCTTCATATGTGTAATCCCCCATCAGTAACATGTCTTTAAGTTCTCTGTGAAAACCTGGAGGGTCTTTATCATGGCAGGGTACTAGTTTCTTCATTTCTAACAGTTCTAACTTAGTCAGTGGCGTGTGTACATACACACGTTTCAAGGTACGATCTTCACCCATAACTGGATGTACCTCTCGTAAGGGGTTCTGACTTTCAAGACCATGCAGACGCTCTATATGATACATTTTTCTTTCTGGGGGCGGGGCGGGAACATATTCGGAGCTTACAAAAGTGTTATATCTATGTCGTTGTTCTAGAATTATTTGTATTAACTTGGTACTGAGACCTCTCCATCTATCCATGAGTAGTGCTTCTAATATTTCGGGTAAGGGACCTGGATCAGAATGTTGGTTTCTGTATTTCGTGAGGAGGTGCTGAATCATGTATACACCTGCTAATTTCTGCTCGTCTGGGGAAAGGTTCAGAAATGTCTGCGCTAAGGTGTCATCATTGTATATGTCTGGATTTTCAGACCATAATATGGCTGACCGGGCTAGTTCTTGTTCATCCATAGAATTGAGTACGTGGTACCCCATTCTCTCTCGGAGTCTTTTATCAGTTTCCTGGAACTGATGTTCAGAAGAGTTCGGGTTTGTTAAGGCAGAGAGGAAAACTCTCTTGCTTTCCGGACGGATACCTTTCCTAAGGTAAGTTCCCTTACCTACATACGCTATAGTATCTGTAGTCTTTTCTGGTTCTTCAAGTTCTTCGTCCTCCTCGGAGGAAGCCTTTTCTTTTTCTTTTTGGTGTATATCTATCACTGCCTTTCTAATTTTCTTGTACATACTGGCTATGCAAGTCCCCTTGTCATGTTTTCCTTCAGATATATTTTGACCCCACTTGTTTAGTGCATCTAATTCACTCTGATCTGTCCCAGGCCTGTCTCGTTCTCTTATTAGGCAATTTATGAAAAAACGTAGTATCTGTGCTTGAACGTCAACTTTCTGACGCTCCATGGCATCCTGAATACTGTCAGGGTCTTTCCCAGTCTGAACAAACTCATATATTCTATCTAGGCGCTCCTTCATTCCTGCATAGCACAGCAGGAAATCAGTAGCAGATCTTAACCGTAGTGATGCCATCATCATTATATCGTCTTTGCCGGGTACTGGATCATATCTGCAAACTGAAAGGTTTTCTTTGAATATGTCAAGGCGGGGTGACTTGAACGTAAAAGGATTCCGCAAATCCCCGAGCTGTAACCTACGTGTTAATGGCGGGGTGTGAAGACCCCCGGTCGCACCCCCTGAGGCGGAAGCTTGGGCATTATCTTTCTGTGGAGTCTGTACCTGGACTTGAATTTGTCTTTTAGTAGGATCAGGTAGAAGTGGTTTCGGTAGATCAACTTTAGGTGCGGGAAGTGGTGGAGGTGGTGGAACAGGAGGATTCTGTTGTGGTACTGGCGGAATATGATCTTGGGGCGGGTTACCACCCCCGTCCCTGTCGTTAGGCAGGGCACGGACAGGCAGATTGGTGTAAGCGGGTGCTACATCCTCTAGATAGGAATTCAGGAATATGTCTTTAGTGGTCCTATGAGTTACTTTAGTTGGAACCAATGGTGGCGGCAGATTTTTCGGTATTTCTGAAATGGCTTCAGGCGAACCCTCGGCCGCGAGATACATGCCGTTTACGAGGTTATTTCGTGCGCGGTCTACTTGCTCTGATTTTACTCGGATCCCCTCGGTGACTAACTCGTTTTCTTGGGCCTTGTCTGATTCTTTAAGTCTGTCTTCTCTACGTAGTGCTTTTTCAGCACGCTTATGTGATTCCTTACGCCAAAACTCTATGGCGTCTTTCTGAGATTGTCTGGCTTTCTTTTTCCATAGTGCTTCCTCTACCTTCATGATGCACTCGGCATCCCATGTTCCGGTAACAGGCCATCTGTGTCTTTCGTCTAGATGCTTAGTATAGTCGGCCCATAAATCTAGATACAATATGGCATCTAAGCCATGCTTATGGTACATAAAATTTCCAGGAGTGTCCCTAGGGGGGATAGGAATTGCTTCCTCTAGTATCCCTTTCCTAGTTCCTATCTGCTTTAATTTGTCGAAAAACGGCATCTTGTTTACTTAATACTGAGTGCTCAACCCTAACTGCTTAATACTGAATACAGCTAGTTATACAAGAACACAATAATGCACATTTAAAAACGGTCACATTCATACCACGACATTAATCACATGAAAAGACATTTTGAAACATATATGACTACCCCCTATACCGGATGTACTGCTAAACAGCACAGATACACTGCTAAAACAGTGCAGACTTCAGAATACTAGATATACTGCTAAACAGTACAGATACACTGTCTAAAACAGTGCAGACCGCGTTTGTGTACCCAAACCCGTCTTGATACGTCCCAGCAATGGTACTCACCGGGAAGCACGGAAAACAGAAGGCCTCGGAAAACTCGACTGGACTGGACTCGACTCGGCTCGACTCGGCACGTGGATACTTCGGAAAACTTCGGAAAACTGGTGGGCCTCTTGACACCTCGGACCTTGCTTCTTTCGGCTAGGCTCTGGTCGGGATCCTCCGCACTCCTCACCGCCTCGTCTGGGTACTGATCGCAGTCTTCGTCACCTCCGTGGGCCAGAGGGAGATGCAGGAAATCCTGCCGGTACGCGTAGTTTTCCTTCTAACTGATGGCAGGGGACAGAGCTTGCAACGCACCAACCGGCGCGTGAGGTGGGGGAGGGGTCCCTATTCGGGCGCCAAAATGATGTAAATATATAATTTACCGTCTTAATTTCTATGCAGGTAAGTACTTTAATCAATAATAACTCAAATCGGAAAGAAAAAAACAGAGTCCGTGGTGTTAGAGTTCTTAGGGGTTTTATTCCTTAAAAAGGAATGGTCAAGACCTGGATATCATGTTCTTCCCACCACAGGGGTGGAAGAAGGGATAGAGCGCGCTATAGTTTATTAACAGTACATAGCTTATATACTTAATTTACATCATAGAAAGCAATGCAGTAGGCGTAACAGCTGAGAGAAGACAAGATAACAGTATCCACGTGTTACTAGTACGTAATCAGAAGGCGTGGACTAGGCGTGAACTAGAGGTGTGTGCTAGAAACGTCACAGGTAGGTGTCACAAGGGGGTGGCACTAAACAGAAATGTTGCAATGTTAGCAGAAATCGGAAGCTTGGATGCGCGCGCAGCTGCATGACGTGTGATTAACATGAAACTGGAGGGTGCAGGGGACTTGACATTTACACTGACGGAAAGAGACAGAAGTCTGGCATGTCAGATCAACTTGTACTTCTATCATATCTGATATCTGATGTTTGGGAACCATATTATCTGAACGGGAAAGGTCTCTGGGGCAGAAGCTATTCTATACTGACTATGAATGCGTGTATAAGCGCCTAAGTGTCTGCATGAGAAACGTGGGGGCATGGGCCTTCCAGGGGAGCATGGTAACAGAGGCTATGAATTACTTGCATGGAGACAGGCCGGCCCTTTGCTCTGCAGCTGAGGGGGATGTTTACTGGAACCAGTAGGCAGGAATGTATTTTCGAGGAGCGGAACAGATAATTCGAAGGTTGTAGTCAGTCTTGGCAGGCAGCAGGCTGAGCTGAGCGCGGTGGGCCGCGCTGGGAGTAAGTCAGAGTTCACGGGTACAGAGGCAGCCTGGGCTGAGGCTTTCAGAGTCAGAAGCCAGAAAAGAGGCTCGATGGCAGAAATTCAGGGCCTACTTTGCCAGAGCTGAAAAACGTGTAAAGTACACTTACAAAAAGACGTTGGCATAGCATACTTAGGAACGGACTATTCAATCCATTCAGGGTGGATCTGAAAGAGGACATGTTAACGTTGGACGCAAATGTATTTGCGTCTTCATAGCTGAGACAGGAGGGAAGTTACATGCACTTTAAGCTGGTACATGGAGACGGTGGGGTACTCGCTAGGGAACACAACTTGACCATAGAATTTATATTTCCTCAATACCCACCCTAAAACTTAAAAATACCCTTTCCACCCAAAACCCCCCACCCACTCTAAACATTTTCTTGCCACCGATACCCAGCTAAACCCTAAAAATGTACTTTCCACCCAAAACCTCATATCCACCCGAAATATACCTTTACCACCCTAAACCCTTCAAACACCCTTGTCTTGACATACATACATACATATATATATTTACATTTTCGTTATAAAGTAATGCGTGGTAAATGCATATTTGTGAATTCGTGGTAAAAACATTTGGTGGTAAAGAAGCATTAATTGTAATGGACGCTTGGTAAAGGCTATGCATGGTTCTGGCCTCATTGTGAAGGTGACTATGATTTTGCTGAAGGGTTTTCCTTTCTCTCAGTTTCCTACTGAGGGAAGTGGAATTTTTACTCTCATCCCCTTTGACCACTAGGTCGAAAAAAGGATCAGAAACCAGGATGAAGTTAAGGATAAGCTTATTGTCTGATGATATAGACTTTAACCATACTTGAAATCCACATCTTAACGCCTGGTTTCTCCAGTATAGAACTTTCCCCCTGACCTTGCGGCCCACCTGAAGGCTTTCCTAAGTGTTAATCAAGGAACAGTACACTCAAGCCAAGCTCGCGACCGTGATGGCCGCAATGTAGCTCGGCTCCGCTAGCCTTCCTGCCTGACACACATATCCTGACACGTATCCTGCCCCGAGACGACATACTCGGGAAGACTCGGAAAGACGAAGGAAAGCTTGTACTCACAGTCTGTCCCGGGGACTCCTGCGAGCGGCGGATCCGAAGTTACACCCCTGTTTGGTCTGGGGCCTCCGCGGCGTAGAGGTCAGCCTGCTAGATGGTGTCGACGGCGGCCCCTGGTGGAGAGGAGAGGTCGCCTGGGAGAGGCCGTGATGCGGTTATGCCGATGGCAACGGATCGGGCCCGGTCCAGCGGCCGGAGGGCCCAGTGGTGAGGTGCAGCACGCCATGGACGGGGGAAGACCGTGTAGGAGGCTCCCCCCTTTGTTGCCTTGTCCGGCCATCTTGAAGCCCTGCGCCCGGAGTCGGCGTGTGGCGCCCACGGGGCGGTGGCGCTGGCGGTCCCCCTTTTGGTGGCTCTCCTTTCAGCACCCAGATTGTCATTCCTGGGGCTCGAGGGGGCTCCCGTGGTGGCCTTGCTTGAGAGCCTGCTCCAGAAGTTGAGGCACACGGGGACGCGGCTGGATCTGCAAGATGGCGGCCGGCGCCCTGAGTCACGGATTGGGCCGGGGCGGTGAATTTGAGTCACTGAAGTGTACGGGGGTCTGGTCATGTGAGCGGGAGCCCACGCTTGGCGATGTTCTTGACGCCTTAAAGACTTTACGCGCAACCCTGGCCCTCGACGCCCTTGTGCTGGATAGAAGGACGACCGCCATTGCCGTCGGGCCGTCCCCCATGGACGCGGCTCGGCTCCGAGTGTGTGCTGTTTCGTCCCCCTCTGTTGCCGTGAGGAGTGCTGTCACTGTGCATCGACAAGACTATACACCAGCGGCCCCGGTTCCCGGGGTCGCCTTGACCGTGGCGGGCGCGGGCGTGAGCACTGCGTCGGGGCCCGTTCCTGCTCGACTGATCGGGGAACAACGTAGATTGCCAATTCGAACTGCCCCGGCGAGACCCCAGTGTTATTCTGCGGGGACGACTCTACTTTCCTGGGCGGTGAGACTTTACCCACACTGTTTGTTGTTGTCGTTGCTGAAACGTCTAGACTGCCGCACAAAGTTCTTGCTTGGCCGCTGGTTGCTGGAGTCCTCTGGTTTGCTCCCATGGTCTGTCCTGTTTCTACCATACGGCTTCACCACTTTGATTTGTTTGCTGCCCACTACTCTACCACGCATGGTAGTGATGGCTAGGAAAGGACAGGGGTGAGCCGGGTCTGGACCCGGAGGACTGATGGTTGGCGGATGGAGATGAGGAGTGCCCTCAAACATGATACTATGGACGATTGCTTCGAAGGTTTATGATACCCGAGACTGTCGATTTCGTTTTGATGTTGCATTAATGTGTGTTATGGCGGGGGTAGGGGCCGAATGGTTCGATTGATGGCTCTTTCCTCCTGGTTCTTTTCCTTTTTTGTCTCTTTGTTTCCTTTCCCTCTCTCTAACTTTTCCTATATTTCGGGTTTCCTATTTAGGGCGACAGGCACGCTGCTGGGGGGGGTAGGCCGTAGCCTTCTGCAGGGGTGCAGGGTGGGGTGGGTGGGTTGGGGTCTTTTCTGACTGTTTTTTAGTTTCTACTGCTCTTTTGTGTTCTTTTCTTAGGCCGCCGTGGCTGTGCGTGTTTCCCACGGTGTGATTGCTTGTCGGGGGGGGGGGGTGAGGTTTTCGTACTTTATACGATATTGCTTGCACAAATATCCTGACTTGAACGCCCCACCCCCGATAACGTGGTCCCCAGTCACTTTGCTCGCCCTTATCGCTGTGGGGGCGCGTACAGCAGCACGGCGTTCCTTCTTTTCTTTCCCTTTTTAGTGTTCCCCCTTTTTCTTATCTTCTGGGTCAGTATAAGGAATGACTGTATCTCCTTATGCCGTTCTGGTTACTCAGTTAGGTAGGAGTACGATAATTTGGTGGTCTGTGCGCACGTGGCGGGCTACGATGGGTACTGATTGGAAATATGGCATCTATACTCTGATTGCTGTAGACTATTGATGATAACCGTTTTTATTGATGCCTTAATGTTTTGCTGTTTGATTCGTGGCCGCTATGGGCACTCAGATGATTAAACTGCAACTGATCCTGCTATAATTTCTATTATAAAAATTAACCTTCTTTGATCCTACGACCGGCGGTCACACTCGGCTCCTCTACGATTGAACTGCTAATCCGCAATATACGGGGTGACTGCCGTGAGACTTCTTCATTGATATATGTGCTTTTCAGATTGCTTCGTGGCCGGCCTAATTGGTTGTAGGCCTGTATTTGTACGCTACTATTTGCACAATAAAGGTTTTCAAAAAATTAAAAAAGGAACAGTACACTCGCCGGAGACACTCTGGGGAAGTGCAAGGCTACTATGCGCTGTAACGCTCTCTCCTATATCAGCGGCCTGTCCCGCGAGACACAGGCTGGTTGACACAACTAGAAAGGTCTACTTTGTCCCTAAAAAGCAAAAACCAGGGCAGTTTAACAGAATTTCGTGGCTAGAGACTGGCCTTGGATAGGGCAACCCTGTGACAGTCCTGCCTGGACAAAGCCCGTCGACGTTGGGAAACTTCGACTAGATATATATATATAAATGTGGTGATGAGGCTGGCAAGCGCATTACCTGGCTCTCAACTAGAGAACTAGACTCTAGAGTGGCGCCCAGTATCACAACTGCGGATGGAATGCAAGCAGTAGTTGGCCCTGATATAGCCTCCGCATTTTCCGAATACTGTGGCCTCCTATTTGCCGAATGGACACCCACTGATTGGGAGCCTCATGCCCTGGTCATCGCTGATATTCCCCTACCCAGACTTGGTCCTATGGAGAGGAAGACTCTGGACCAACCACAGACCGTAAAGGAGATCAATGATGGTCTAATAGAAGTCAATAAAAGTAAACCAAAACAATTGCACCTCCAATTTTAGACATGTACCTCTAAGCCATTTCCCCACTAAGATAGACCTAGCCACCATTGTGGTATTGCTGAAAACTGGTAAACCAACAGACCAGTGTGCCTCTTACTGGCCTATCTCCCTCATCAATGCTAAAGTTAAGTTATTCGTGAAGGTGCTGGTGAGATGGAACACCCATGTACTGACCTGGCTAATATACCCAGACCAGTGAGGCTTTGTACCCCATCACAGCACAAGACATTGCATTAGAAGGGTTCATCTTGCCCTGGCCCGCTTCCAGACGCTGCACTGAGACACTGCACTAATGCTTCTTGACTTGGAAAAATCCTTTGATTTGTTGGGCTGGGCCTTACAGGAGGTCCTTGTTAAACTGGGCATTTTTGCTCAATCCCAATTCTATATCTGTGTCTTATATGCCAAGCTGCAAGTCTGGGCAAACTGAGTGGTTTCCCCCATATTTCAGATCCGACGGAGCATGAAACAGGGCTGTCCCATCTTCTGTTTACCCTGGCGATTGAGCCCTTAGCAACTGAGATACGATGTGACACCAAGGTCGGGGGCTTTGATTGAGGAATGGCCCTAGAGGACAGGATAGCACTAAATCCGATGATGTCCTCCTATTTATGCCCCACCCGGAGATCAGATATGCATAATCTCTAATTTGGACACTTTGGGGTCTGCATCAGGAGTAAAGTTGAACTGGTCAAATCACTACTGGTACCTCTGTGGGGAGACAGGACACAAAATGTTGCACCTGTGCCTCTCCATCAAACACTTATGATACCTGGGAATCTAAATGACCAGAGAGCCAGATCTGGTGTGGTGTCTTAACCCTAGACCCCTAGCCCAGTCAGTTCAGGAAAATTTGATGGATACACCAAACTGCCACCTAACCTGTTGAGGAGAGTAGTCCTATATAAAATAATGAACCTTCCACGCCTACTGTACGCCACCCAGTATTACCCCTTTGCCATCCCAAATAAGAAATTTGACGGCATAAATACTTAAGCTGGTAAATCTATATGGGCCAGTAAGCCCCAGAATCTCCTTTGACAAATATGTAATATCCACATTCAATGGTGGTCTGGCCATGGCCAACGTTCGTCTCTACTACTGGGCTGCACATACACTGTTATTGAATGATTGGGTGCATGGAGGGTGGGCATACCCAGTCTTCAGAATGGAGGTCTTACTGATTGGTCTAGACAACCTCACAGTTATGTTAAATGGGACGCCAATACTGCGGGCCCTCCCAGAACTGATCAGAGGGGTGATCCAGGCCTGTAAGGCCGCACTGCGATCAACGAGGTGAGACCCCCAGGGTGAAGACGGAAGCCCCGCTTTGGACAGGTGGCTGAACCAGGTGTCACAGCAGGAGGACTTTAAGGACTGGGATAGAATAGGTGGGTTGACATTGGGTAATGTGTGGGAGGGCAATCACATTAAATCATTTTTCTTTCAAACCAAATTCTCTCTCCACATATCTCAATTCTACTGCTACCTACAGCTCAGACACACCCTAGCTGGCCACAGAGCGGCCCTTGTGGCCCCACCAGATGACAACATCCCGGAGGTACGACTACTCCTGGGTCCAATAGAGAGAGAGTGTATTTCACAGGTGTACAGAACCCTGGTCAATCACTCGCTTTGTAGCCTAACACATCTGAGAGCTCGTGGGAGGGTTTGCTAGGTCATCTTGAGGATGCAGATTTGAGAGGCAATATCAGCTAGAATTGTCCTCATCCAAATGCATAACTTACACTGTACATATTTCACACCCAGCTTCTATGGAAGGTGAAAAGACACTTGGAATCCACCTGCACTAGATGACCTGATGTCATGTGAGATGTTTTCCATATAATGTGGGGATGCCCTCCTATTCAACAATGCTGGATCTTTATCTTTCGAGCGCTTTCATAGGTCCTGTGCCTGCAGATTGAGGCCTCACCTAAAGTCGCTTTACTAGGTATACTAGATGATTTGGGAGGCCCTAGGGGCGAACAAATCCTAGTGGGATTGAAGACTCCATTAGGGAAAAAGAGACAGACAAATACAGGAAGGAGCCTGGGCCCTCATCACTGAGAGATGGAGTGGGGGCATGGGCCAATATGCAAAGTTTGAGAAACCTATTTATACAACACAAGATTGACCAAAAAAGCATATTAAGTTGTGAGGTGGAAAGGGGGTCCTACTATGGACTGGTTGGGGATTGTGCTTACCATGGGATGGAAGAAACAGCTGTGCTCCGAGATTTATGTTTTTTTGTGAAGGGTTCCCTTCGAGAACCAGCAATGGATATGCTTTCTTTGTATTTTTGCTTTAAAAAAACCTATAAAAGGTGGTCTTATAAAAAAAGTTATAAAAGTGTGACCAGTTGTCATGCAGCCTGACTCCAGCCCAGTGTTTTTACTGTTTGGCTGCTATCAGCGACTCTGCTGCTGCGTAACAGCTCCATTATCTTTTTTTGGTTCTGCTCGTGTGCCAGAACAGGTTGCCTTCATGATGATGGTGAAATAAGGAAGAAAGTGTGTAATTTTTAATGATGGTTTGGACGGCTACAAAGGTACTAGAATGACTCTATGCCTCCATTTAAACTGAAAACAAATGTTTTGACAGAAATTCTGCTCTGCAGCCTGGGCCAGCAGAATCTGGGCTCCTACAATCATTTAAAGATGCCCTTTAATGGCTATCAGGTCAAAGCCATTTTCTTGCCCACGTGTTAGCGAGCAGATGGCCAGATGTCATAGGCTGGAGCCCAATAATCAGGATTTTCTCACCAAGTTTCTTACTCTGGAGAGTTCCCTTTTTACATACCTCAACCAGTAAGGTGAACCCAAATTCCCATCTAACCAGTGCTCTGGATAGAGAATCCCCAAAAATGTTTGCCTTTGGTAAGTATGTGTTTTCTTTTGCCAACCTGGCACTGTGATCCGTAAATGCAGTCATGCTATTGGGCTGATATACACCTGCACTATGGACATGAGCAGCAAGATTTTGGCAGCTGTTCTGGAGGATCTTAGGGCCTCATTTGCTCAGATGATCCATGACAGGAAGGACACTGCCAAGAATGTTCTGCATGGCAGTTTGGATGCCAAGCACTTTATTGCTGGACAGTCGGAACAAGTAGTATTATTCTTCATAGACAAGGCTGGATGAGGGCCACTGGTTTCTCCCGCAGTCTGCAGGCATTGCTAATGGATATGCCTTTTGATGGGTCACTTATCTTTGGAAAGAAGGTGGACTCCACTTTGCAATGCTCTAAAGACAGAAGAGCTATAGTGCGTTCCTTGGGGCTTTGACCCCTGCAAAACAGTTACTGAATTACTGCACCAGTCTCAGAAATGTAGGTTCTATTCCAGGGGGTTGGTTTATAGCCAGAGATTCCCTTCCTAGCCAGTGATGCAGCAATCAACACAGTTCTTGGGGTTGTGGGCACTGAACCAGCACACCACTAGATGGCCAGCAGGGGCATTAGGCTTCTATCCTCTTTGCCTGCCACAACAGCCACTAAACTGCTTTAGTTTGCCCTCCGAGGTGTATGCCCAGCCAGTAGAGGACAGTATCCAGCATTTTCTCCCCGGTTGGCTTATCTTTTGTATCCTTTTCACCCCAAATCTTTCAGACACCAGAGCAGATTTTGGAAGAGCATTTGTCCTGCTAGACGAGGCATTGCTGTTGCACTCCAGGGCTTCCCGTTACTTCCTGGTCCCAAAAAAAGGACAGGGCCCTCAGGCTTGTCTTTGACCTCCAACCCATCCAAAAGACATCCTGTGGAATGATACATTCAAAAGGCTCAGATTTATTCAGTTCTGGACCAGGGGGACAAGATGGTGTCCTTGGACTTGCTGGGTGCCAGTCCTGCAGTCTAACAGGAGTTACCTGCGATTCAGAGTGGGAAAAGAGAATTGTCAGTTTTCCCTGCTCTTCTTTGGCCTCACCATCACCCCTCTGGTATACACAAAAGTGATGGCAGTGGTTTTTGCTCATCCTTAGAGGCCAAGAGCTCCTGTATTCATGTAGCTTGATGACTGGCTGCTGAAGAGGGGCTTGCCACAGTTAGTCGTGGACCACCACTGGACAATGGTGGAACTCGTAACTTAGTTGGGATTTACTGTGAACGAGTCAAAGTTCTACCTGGTTACATCACAGGCGTCCATTCAGTGGTGTGAGTCAACACAATGAAGTTCATGGTTTTACTTTTGCCATGAGTCTAGGACATTTGGGCTTTGAGCTTGATGTTTCTGGCTTGATCCTAGTTCCAGGTGAGGGTGGCTCTGAGGCTTTTTGGCCTCTTAGCCTCATGCATCTTCCTTGTCAATGACACCAGGTGACGCAAGCAAGCCCTCCAGTGGAACTTAAAGTCCCAAGCGAAACAGTATCAGGGCACCTTGCTGATACTGTACATGCCCTGGAGGAGATGGCCCATGATCTGCAGTGATGGCTGACCAGTCACAGTGTGTCCTGTGGCAAACTATTCACCCTTCCCCACCCAGAGCTGGCAGTAGTAAAGGACTTCTGGATTGTGGGTGGGGTGGGGCGGGGGGGGGTTGTTATCTGGAGGGGTGGAGATCACAGACCTCTGGTGTCCAGTGGAGGGTTGACTCCAAATCTGCCTATTGGAGTTATGAGATATTTGTCTGGTCCTGATTGCTTTCTTGCCTTCTATTAGGGGGAGGCTAGTGCAGACTCTCAAGAGACCCACCACTACCATGTGGTACTGCAAAAAGCAGAGTGGTGTGGGGGTATTAGGTATAGTGCCAAGAGGCTTTGGATCTTTGGAGGTGGTTTGAGTGCCAGACCATCCTCCTGGTCACCAACTACCTTTCATGGCCCCTAAATGCCAGAGCAGGCGTACTCCGGCAGGTCACGAATAGCATCTGCATTTAGAAGTTGCACAAGGTGTTATCCTCCAGCTAGGTATTCACCACCATCGAGAACATGCAGTGTTCACAATTATGTAAGTTAGGATTTATGCGAAAACACTTTTTAGAAGACGCTAGAATAGAACAAGAGACTCCTTTATGTCTTTCCGCCACTACCTCTCTTACCCGTGTTCTGAAGAAAATCACAAGTGATCTTGCCCAATTCATTCCTATTGGTCCTTGATTGGGCTAGGAGAATGTGATACCCGGAAATCCTGAACCTGAACATTTGACCTCAAATCAGGCGATCACTCCTGTCTTTTCTCATTTCTCAGCAGCAGGTCCTGAACTCAAATCTATGCAACTTACACTTTTATGCATGGAGACTGAATGGTAGCAATTGGCAATGTTCAATTTGCCACCTGAAGTGCCGAAAGGTAACCTTACCACCAGATTCCCCTCCACAAAATCCATTTATGTAGAGTCCAGGGACAACAATATAACCTGGTGCGGTGCCTAGTTCACTGACTAATCACAGGCAAAGTTGTGAGTTGTGAGGCAGACTTTAGCCCATCAAAGCTGTGCAGAGGGCACGGTTAAAGGTTATCTGTCCATACTTTCTGCATTTCTACATTTGCTAGACCAACTGTCTTTGTTTAAATCAACTGTAATTATGAGGTTTATGAAAGGTTTGAAACCCATGTTCCCCTCCCAAAATGTTTGTGATGACTTTCAAGCCTGTGCATAAGCTGCCCGCTGCATATCCTGGCCATGAAGTCGGTCTACCTAATTGCGATTATGTCAGCTTGTTTTGTGAGTGAACTGCAGCCACTTTCAGAGCAACCACCCTCTGCCACCTTTTTTCTAGGAAATTGGTGCTGAGGACCCAGGCACCCTTATTACTAAAAGTCATGACTTCTTTTCACGTTGGGGAATCAATCAATCTGCCAGGGGGCTTTATTCTACGTCACCATTCGAAAGGGGAGAGGCTCCATCGGTTGGATGCCAAAATGGCTTTAAGTTAATACACTGACTGGGCAAAGTAGCATCGAGTAGACAGTCAACTTTTTAGGGGCTGCTTGGAGCAAGGAAAGGAAAGGGAAGGCTATGTTGAATTGTCTAGTACTTGCCATTAGGAACTATTACTCCGTGGTCATGATGCAACCTCCAGAAGGTCTGAGAGCACATTCCACTGGGTCCAAGGCCTCAACCACTGTGTTGGCTCGAGGGTGCCTGTCCTTGTTATGTGCTATATCCCCTTTTTTATTCAACAGGGTCTAGCGCAATAAGGAGTCTTCCCTGCACTAACTCTACATAACCTCCAGCGATTTTTGGAAGTCAGAGCCAACCTCAATTCCACCACCAGTAGGTACCTGCTACATTGACCCCCTTCTTGCAATATCATGAGTCCATATTAATAATGCCCATATATATCCTTAATTCTCTGTGTCCACCCCAGTCCTGATGAGACCCTAAAGGGTCGAAACGCCGTTGACAACAAAAAAAAAACCAGACCTATTCCTGTGAAAACTAACACTGGGAATGTATCTGCTGTGTTTGAAACATATGCAAAATGTAATTTGGCTGTCTTAAAAAATGTTAACCAATGTATATGTATGTTTATTCAAATTGTCACCTTTCCTCTTTTCTTGGCCACTTCCCTGTTTCGATTAATTACCCCCTAGCCCCCCTTCTGACAGGATCCAAACTAGTTCTCACGCCCACTGTAACTGGAGTCTGGCTGTCTAGAAAATTCCTGGAAATCAATAGAAGCCCTTTCTGGCGTTTCAATCTCAAAAGCAGTGCTTTTAAAGTTGTGATATGTTCTGCTAAGTGTTCCTGTTTTTTCCCAGATTAGTCAATCCCTATTAAGTGGTTAACACCACTCTAACCGTCCTGTGCTGAGATGCAAGCCCTTGTCTTCTAAGGTAGAGTTGCCAACTGCCCCAGCAAGAATGTGTATTTCTACTCTGGAAGTCTGGTGACTGGCAAAACTGGTTTTAAGGCTGGTTTGGCACACATAGCCTGAAGTACATTATTTAAAAATTAATTTGCCACTCGAGTTATCAAATAATTTTGAAGGACTTTGGTAACATTTTCCTTGGCAGAGATATACAATTAAATATTTTAACTGCACCTTGGCCTGTCTTACATTAATGTAGCTGAATCTACCCAGTGAAATAGCTTATAGGCCTTGAGTCAGTGTGAGGGTCTACTTTTAAATACATAGTATGCTATTTGTTTTATATGTTAGGCACCCTGCCATTGGGACATCCAAGGCACACTCCAGAAATATTTTTTCTACGCCACAATTCAGCTTTTCTTTGACGTGTTACTGTAGTGCTTTTAAAATACTGCCCAGCCAGAGCACAGCGGTGCTTCTAGCATCCCTATATGTTTATCAACTATGGGCTGTACCTCCTATTCCATTGATGCACATCTGTGACATTTACTATGGCCCTCCAGGAAATGTAAATAGACTAATGGTTGAAACCAATACTACCAAGAACACTTTAAGACCAGAGTAAGCACACCGTGGCACTGAATAGGAGTGTCCCAGTGCACAGAGTCCTGATAGGGTATAGAAACAAGTTAAAAAACTTGGGTGACTATGTAGAAAAGACAACTTTGCTACAGATTGAAGGAGGTTTAGCGATAGTCCAGAAATACAATAAATGCATCGGTACGTTTTAATGCCTACATACATTTGCATCTATAAACATTTGTTGTGGTGGGTTGGCCTGATCATCCTGTCTCTTTCTTTGATACTTGTATTTTATGTTGTTGTTTGCAACCTTGATCTGAAAGAAACGCGTTAGTTATATATTCCTTACCTTAGAATTATCCCCAGGTGTCAGACTGGATGCGGATAATTTTTTCGTCAGCAATACCTCTGCTCGTCGGAAGGTGGCGTCGGTCGGCTCCGCATTCGGCGTCCTGGTCGTCAGGATGATGTCGCGGCAGCTACTTAGACGCCACCCTCGCGCGCTGACGTCGGTTCTTTTTTTTTTCACGCCAGCCAGAGCAAATCAGGGAAGAATGGTTCCTCAGTCATTTTTTGACGATGTTTTTCTCAACTTTTGTCGACGTCTTGTTTCGACTCCGAACAGGTACACATGGGATGTCGGGTTTTAAGGCCTGCGATTCCTGTACCCGGTTGATGTCGGTAACGGATCCACAATGCGTGTACCTCTTTTGCCTGGAGCGCGACCATGACCCCAAGTCGTGGTTTGACTGTCAGTTGTTGACGCCGAAGGCTTTGGGGGAGCGGTCCCGAAAGCTACTTGAACATCCGCAGTTGGCTCCGCGCCGTTTGAGTTCCCAGTTGAGAGGGAGATCGAGGGACCGGTCGCAGAGCCACCATCCGTCTGGCTCGAAGTCTTCGCACTTGGGGTCGCATAATTCAAAGCATAAGAAGAAGTCGAAGAAGCATTGTCGCTCTTTGCCTTCCCCTCGTCGGTCGGTCGGCTGACTCGATAAGTCACTCCCACGGCTCCACGTGCAGAACCTGAAGGGTTGACTTTGAGCTTCCCTCCCTTTCCGGGACTCGGAGCGACCCCTGCCCAGCTTCGTACATGCCATCTTTGGGCGGACTGACCCCGCCAGTGCGCCTTCGGGCCCACTGAATCGGTTGGGTGGCCTAGTTCTTCGCAGCCGGCGGCTCGGGCCCCTGTGCCGTAGGGCTCCCTTAGATCCAGATCTGGATCGGCGCTGATTGACCTTATTACACCTCCACCGGTGCCGCTTCCAATGGCACCACTACTGTGCCCGACGCCAGTAGCCCCAGCCTTCTTTCTCACGTGGACACTGCGCCGGACCGGCGTCGGTCGACGCCCTATCTGGCGCCAGGTGGGGTTTTCATGCCCCTGTTCACTTCTGGTGACCCTTTAACTGACCAGCTAGGGTCTGAACTGGACTGGAGAGAGGAACTGGGGGATGCCAGTGGTCTTGACACTTAACCGACATTGGCATGTTGTCTCCTCCTACCGTGACTACAGAAGAGGGAGCGTCATATGCTGTGGTGTTGCGTAGGGCGGCCGAGGCTCTCAACCTTGAGCTTCCTATGGTGGCGGTCAGGACTAACCTCCTGACTGAGGTGCTTCAACTGGCGGTGAGCTCTTCAAAGCCCCTGCTTCCGTTTCATGAGGCCCTCACCGACGTCCTTTTGGGCACCTAGTCCAGGCCCAACAAGGGGACTCCTGTGGACAGGATGATCGCCCAATGCCACCGCCTGGCTCCGGGCGACCCCACTTTCCTCTCTCAACACCCCACCCTGGAGAGCTTGGTGGTCCAAGCCTCCTTCTCCAAAAGCCCCTTCCCTACCGCTCCACCAGAAAGGGAATCCAAGAAGCTGGACCATCTTGGGAAGAACATTTTCTCTTCCTTCAGCTTAGGACCGGGATCTGTAAACACAGCATGTCCTTGGGCCGTTATTCGCACTCAGTGTGGGATACGGTGGCACAAGTGCTGCATCAGTGTCCAGAGGAGGCCCAGGCAGTGCTCTCCCAGGCTGTCGTCCCCGGGAGAGATGCAGCTAAGTTTACAATCTGTTGTGGGCTGGACACCGCCGACTCGCTGGGCAAGACTATTTTAACATCAGTAGCGCTTTGTCGCTACGCTTGGATGAGGTCCACTGGCTTTTCAGGGGATGTCCAGAGCACCTTGATGGACATGCCCTTGATGGCCTTCGCCTTTTTGGCGACAAAGCAGACAATGCCCTAGAGCGCTTCAAGGACTCATAGGCTACGGCCAAGTCCTTGGGCCTCTTCTCCCATCCGGCGCAGTCTGCTTTTCGCCCCTTCCGTGGCCATGGAAGGGGTGCCCCGCTACGTCCTACCCAGGGCCACAGAAAGTTACCCAACCTTCGCGCATCCGGGGATGTGGGAATCTGCGTCTTGGTTCAGGGTCCAGCGGGCGGGCCATTCCACCAACCCCCTCCCCCTCTCTGCAGCAGCCTCTAAACCCTCCTAGTCCATCCTTTTAGGCCCATCAAACGCCAGTGGGTGGCAGGATTCGCCATCACCTCCCCCATTGGCGCACCATCACTTCGGCCAGGTGTGTTTTGCAGATAGTCTGAAGAGGCTACTCCCTCCCCTTTGAAAACTTCCACTCCAGCCATACCACCTTGTTACCACCTCATGTCTGAGGATCATCTGGCACTTGTCTAGCAGGAAGTTACGGCTCTCTTGACCAAGGGAGCCATCGAGCGTGTCCTGTCCTAGAAGTAGGTCGTGGTTGCTACTCCCACTACTTTCTGGTTCCCAAGGGGACAAGGGCCTGCGTTCTATCTTGGATCTCAGGGGCGTCAATCGCTTCCTCCGGAAGGAGAAGTTCAAAAGTTTGACGCCTGCTCAGGTCTTATCTGCCCTCGACCCGCAAGCCTGGATGGTGCGTTGGACTTGCAGGACGCTTATTTACACATCCCTGTCCTGCAAGCCCACCAGCCTTACCTGCGGTTTATGGTAGGTCGCCTTGCATTTTCAGTTTACCGTGCTCCCCTTAGGCCTTACTAGCGTCCCTTGGGTGTTCACGAAAGTGATGGCGATGGTCGTAGCTCATCTGCACAGATCAGGGTTTTCAGTCTTCCCCCTATCTCAACAACTGGCTGTTGAAGGCGGGCTAGCCCCAGGCAGTCATCTCCCACCTCCAGGCTACGGCTGACCTCCTGCATCAGCTGGGGTTCTCCATCAATGTGCCGAAGTCGCACCTGATTCCCTCTCAGAAGCTCCTCTTCATTGGAGCGGTTCTGGACACGGCGCAGTTTCGGGTCTATCCTCCCGAACAGCGAGTCTGGCACATTCGGGCTATGATTGCGATCTTTCAGCCCTTGTCCCGGGTTTCAGTCAGACCCTGAGGCTGCTAGGTCTCATTGCCTCCTACATCTTGCTGACTAATCATGCCAGGTGGCATATGCGTGCTCTACAGTGGGACCTGAAGTTCCAATGGGGGCATTATCGGGTAATCTGTCCGACTACGTCTAGATCTCGGAGGGCACTGCTCAACAACTGCAGTGGTGGCTCACGAACCAGGATTGGGTAAGTGGCAGGTCATTCTCCCTTCCCCAACCAGACCACACTGTGGTGACGAATGCCTCCCTTCTGGGATGGGGCGGGCACATGGGAGAGGCGGAGATCAAAGGCATCTGATCTCCGGCGGAGTCCGACCTCCACATTAACTTCCTGGAACTCCGGGAGATTCATCTTGCACTGAAGGCATTTCTTCCCTCTGTTCGGGGAAGAGTGGTGCAGGTGTTCACGGACAACACCACCGCCATGAGGTATTGCAACAAACAGGGCGGGGTGGGGTCGTGGACCCTATGCCAGGAGGCCCTTCACCTCTGGATATGTCTGGAACATCAAGGCATTTCCTTGGTGGTTCTACACCTGGCAGGTTCTCTGAACGCCAGGGCAGACGAACTCACCAGCAGGTGCATAATAGATCACGAATGGCGTCTTCACTTGGAGGTGGTGACAGGTCGCTTTCAACAGTGGGGCGAGCCTTGGTTAGATCTATTCGCCACCGAAGAGAACGTGCAATGTCAGCAATTCTGTGCGTTGGAATTCGTCACGAGTGGAGTTGCGGTCTGTTGTACACCTTTCCGCCTATACCACTTCTGCCCATAGTGCTGAAGAAGATCAGGCGCGATCAGGCCCAAGTCATTCTTGGGGCTCTGGATTGGGCACGAATCATCTGTTCCCTCAATGAATGAGTAAAGCTTTACTGTATGAAAATATAAAAAATTCATTACAATAATAAAACACGATAAATACTTCAGTTAAGAAAATCGCGAATGACATAAAACACGCTTAAAATCCACATTTATTTACTTTCCCTTGAGGCAACGATAGGTTATCTAAAAAATGCCGTCAAGTTCCCAAAAAATGTAGTCCTTTGCGGAAAAACAATATGCAATAGCGTCCTTAATAGATCTGCAGTTAATGGGTAGTAATGCTTTTTCAAATATTTTTTCCTCCAATCCAATAAAATAGGACACAAGTTAAATGCTCAATGAACTTCTCCTTTTAATTACATAGGCGGTAAACCTTTGAGGGTGAGCAATTTATTTTTCAGGACCCTTCAGATTGAAATATCTGAATCAAGATAAAACAAAATCTCAAACATTTTAATTTGCATCTGGGATTGAGGTTATAACCAAAGTATTCTTGTTATACAATAGAATATGACTCTATTGTATAATTTTATATACAAATAGGGAGCCCTACTCAATAAGAACTATGGCAGTCAAATAATTACAAAAACTAGTGGTCCTATTGGAATGATAAATGTATACTTGATGTATAAATAAGCACAATGAGACTTTTTGAAGAATGTAGACCAGGAAAACAGCACATGTAGTCCAACACTGGTAGTTGCAAAAAGAATAATCAACTGTATTTTGTAACACTAATAAGTAAGGTGCATAGTGTCCCATGTGAAGGAGAAACCAAACAATACAAAATAAAGAAAACAATACAATTACACATCCAATACAAAAGTGCGCAAAAATAATTATCATATATATATATATATATATATCTGTTACACTCTGACCCAATAAGTGCTTCTTATCAACACTGAAACATTTACTTTAAAAGAACCAAAGCTTCAACTGACCAAGATCCAGAGTAGTCAGATTACGGCTTTTGATAGTGATGTAGTTTCATCCAGGCAGAATCCTGATTCCTTCTTCAGATTTCCTGACCTACATATTTGTAATGCCTTTTTTAATTTTCCATCTCGATCTCTCTCAAGGCAGTTCTCTGTTTTTTTTTAATTACTTTCAGCTGTTTCTGGGGTTTCCTTTTTGCTAAAATTATTGAGCGATCTTTATTTTCAAGACAAATAAACAATCTCCTAGTCGTATGGGTTGAAATAAAATGAAATATATCTTGTATCAAATTCACCCAGTCACTAAACCAATCAGTAGATTTATGAGAGAAATACAAGGTTATAAAACGTTATTTACTTTTTAACATTAATTTATAGATAAAATTCCCAATCTACTTCACTGATCTTAAATTAGTTGATTTACAGGTACTATCTAAATGCTGATTTTTTTGACTGCCAGGTATGATGGTTAATATCCACGTTTATTTGTTGCGGGTTATGATAGCTTTTCTTTCTTGGAACTCTTTGATAATCTTGACTCAAGGAAAAAGTATAAGAGTAAAGCTAATAATACTTTTTGACTTTGCCGACAAAAAGGTGGGTTTAGCTGGTTGATCTGATGGTAATCTCCCTTTCAAAATACCGAAACCAAAGTCAAGGAAAAATTCCCACATGTAATAACTTTTAGACTTGAGATTCTCCCACCATTTGACCATAATGGGTTCTGGAATATTCAAGGCTGAGTCTGGAGACTCCTCATCCAAAGGAGAAGACCGAAGACTGAATAGTAAATTATTAGAATCTCCTGTTATGATTACCATCATCAAGGCATTTTGATCAAGGTTTAATTCCAGTTCATCCAGTACTGCTTGAATGCCATTTGTATTCTTCACTACTGATGGTGAAAAATAAGCATTCACTATCAAAATGTGTTTTTGTCTATTATCCCCTAAAACGTTTATTAATGTACATTCAGATTTTGTCTTAATTACAGAACTTTTCAAATTAATACTATTTTGAATTATTGTGAGTAGCATCTCTGACAGATGGCTCATTCAACTCACATTGGCTCGAATTTCATGTGAACTAAAATTTGGTAAGGTAAAAGATTTAGTAAGCCACTTTTTCTATAAGCAGGTCACTTGATATTGATTTAGAAATGTTATCAAATCCTCCCCTCCATGGCTTAGATGCCTTTCAATGCCTGCGATGTTCCAGGAACAAATAAGCATGCTTTTAAATTAAATGTATGGCTTTGGTGCTCCCTTAACTGAGATGAGTTGATGTGGTCATATTCTGAAAAGCATAATGCGTTGATGGATTGGTAACAGTAACTGTATGTTCAGCCTTTGGATATTTTGTGATGTTAATCCCTAGATTTAAATCTTTAATAATATTTCAAAATCCTCGGAAATTACATATTTGGTAAATAGACCCATGATGTACGAGTCCTTCCTGTAGTATAAATGGATGTTTTCATTTAGATGGTTCTGATAATGGAATACCCTATGATGCAAGCTCATTCTCTTTTTCCAGTATCTTTCGTTTAATTAGTTCATTTGACCAAATTGTTCACGTAAGCTAATTTTGAGTGATGAAAAGAGTAATGCGTTGATGGATTGGCAATACTAAATGTATATTCAGTCTTTGGATATTTAGTGATGTTAGTCTCTAGGTTTAAATCCTGAATGGCACTTGAGGATCCTCACAAATTACTAATTTAGTTGATAGACCCATGATGAAGGAGTCGCTCTTAAATTATAAATGGATATTTTAATTTAGATGGTTTTGATAATGGAATACCCCTTGATACAAACTCTGCCTCTTTTTCCAAAATTTTTTGTTCAATTAGTTCATTTGACCAAATTGTTCACGTGAGCTCATATTGAGTGCTGAATTTGTGGACAAATGTTACACTTAAATAAATGGAGGCTATTTGCCTGGGATCTGGAAAATGATGTTATATTTTCAAGATATTTTGACGATTGAGGATATTGTATGATCCTTATGAGACACATTCTGGGATGAAATCCATTGTAGGAATAATATAAAAATTTCAGTGGACATTGGTATTCTGTTATGGATGTACGGAGATGATGGATTTCTTACTAGGACACCCAGCTTCTTGTCCTGTCCTGCTTGGTCTTTGCTATTTGTTTTCTTGCTCTTATCCAGTATATGTAACGTTTGAGGTCAATTCTGATTATTTAATAGTGGCTGATTTGTATGTGTGCCAGTAGTTGTGGTTGCAACAGAGATCTTTTGCCCAAGTTGTAATAAGGTCTTCTACAGTTTTAGCAATAATCGTAGATTCTTGATCGCTTTGACTTGTTGAGACATCAAACTCGGTACAACTTGATCACTACTTCATGTTACTAGTTCACACTCTCAATAGGTTTAATGGACCCATACACATTAGCGCCTGTGCTGTTCTGAAGCTCTACTTCTGGGGAAAGAACGGCATCCTCATTTACAATATCATCCTCTTTTTGGTTTTATATATATATATATATATATATATATATATATATATATCAAATAAACCTTCTTTAGTTTTACTTGCAAGTATGGTCAACTGGTGTATTGGTAGAACTTTATTATTTTTGTTTAGTTTTCTTAATTTTTTTAAGTGATGTTTGCTTATGTAGGGAAGAAAGTTGTTTTTGGTACCGCTTGATGAAAGATTGGTCGAGGTTTCTTTACAGTCTGGTTCAACTGTCATTAACTCAAGTTCAGATGTGCCATCCTACTCAGTTTGGTGTGGGTTTAAGGTCAGCTGTTCATTCGAAGCTCATGTTAAGTTGAAATGATACTTGACTCTGTTGTTCACATCTTTACCAAGATATTGTCCGTCCTCTGCATTTGGCTCATGTTTTGATTTGAGGGATTCTAATTGTGAAACATCCGATTTGACGAATTTGAATTTTTCTGGTAACAGTTGCAATAGGCTGGCTATGTTGTCCAACCTCGTCAAGTTGGAGAGATAGGATTCCAGCTTTTCTAAACATTTTTGATTTTTTTAAGAGATTCTCCTGGAGATTGTGTACAATATGAAGCTCATTTTGTATGTACTTCAGTAAGAGATTTGCTCAACACAGCCAGCTGATTATCTATCACATCAGCCAATTTAGTCAGGGTTGTTTGCTTTAATACTGGATAGACAGGTGGTGTGAATGTCATCTTTATCCTCTTATGGAGCTGAATCACTTGTTATGTTATTTATTTTGTGTGGTAATAAATTGGGTATCATTTCTTTCAGCGGTATCTTGTCCACATTTGCCAATTCCAGTAACAATCTTGAATCATTCAAATAATTTGAGAAGCAGTGATTTATTTCATTTCCATATGGATTATTCAGTGTATTTTTATTCAGGCCCTCACACTCGCCAGATATTTTTAACTGTGGCTCAACACCATAAAAGAAGTCAGAGTTGGAATCACACATAAATTAATGCACGTTTTCAGATATGTTGCTGATTGTGGCAATTGTGCTAAATAAATGTTGTGAAGGAGTGGAAAGTCATGACAGAGTGGATCCTGCATCAGAGATGTCAGAGACAGATGAGAGAGGGTCTACAGTCTTTAGAGAATCATCAAAGTCGAGTCAGTTTGCCCAGTGTTCGGAATTGACAGCACCCTTCTGAAAATGATCCTTTTTCGGTACTTGCATCATTGTATTTGCACCCAATTTTTGTGACCATGGCTGTGAAAGGGCTGTGAGGTCTGAAGTTGTCAGAATTATTGTTGCATCCTCCACAATAGTCCCTGATAATATAGGTGACATTGCGTTTGGCTTTTTGGATTTTTTCACAGGTGCTTTTGTGATCTGGTTTTCAAATCAGAACTATTGAGTTATTTCAATGCAAAAGAACTCCAGGAAATACCGTAAGTAAACCAGTAGCATGAAAGAAGAGATAGTGAATTAATCCAACCAGTTAACGACCAGCCAGCCACACCTGACCCAGCTGCTTGTTTAGGTTAAGATCCAAAACCTCTCCAAAAAAACTCCCTCCACGCTCTCGGTCCACACAACAGCCACAACCATGACCCACCGTATGGCACCACACAGTTCACAACACTGCGCGCCCTGCTTCTCTCATGTGCCCCACACATACCTTTGCTTTAGGTAATTCACTGCCTCACTGCGCCATGCCTGGGGAGTCATTGCCAAAGTGTGAATCCTCACCAATGTCCTCACAGATGGCCCCCCCCCCCCCCAAGGGGAGATGAAGCAGGTGGTAGCACTTATGGCCAACTCCTCAGTCACTCCTGCGGCACCTCCTCACCTCTCCCCCTCAAGATTGTGAAGAAGCCAGGTGTGCACTTAAGAGCTTTATGGGGGGGGCTGAAGAGGCATAAACGGAACACACCCAAACATGACTGAAGGAACAGAGGAGGAGCAGAAGCCAGGACAATGTGCAAAAGAACTGTTGTTGAGCCCCTGCAACCCACCCCGTAGGGACCCTCCTGAGCTACACAGAGAGAGCTCGGAAGATAGAGGAGCTCGTTATTTAACTAGCTGGGATGCCGGAATCACTGGGACGTTCATGCACTCCCGGCACACACATGCATGAGGACAGCTGTGAAAACACCACCTGACAGTAACAAGTACCTTGTACGGCCAGGGATTGCCGGAGGACGTCTCCCCCCCCCCCCCGTTCCTTTAACAAACATTATTAAAAGGACATGAGAGGGATTTATTTTCTTTGGAGGCGGGGGTCGTACAACCCCCGGCCGTATTTATTAAAACATAAAAATAAATCAAAAATTGAAATAAACAATATTTACACAATTATGCAGAAAACGTTCCATAACATTTGATTACAATTGTTATATACAGATATCAGATGGCTAACCATAACATAACTCTAGTACAAGGTATTTCCAATCCAAATCTAACGTATCAATCACATTTAGGCTTTCCTGTTTTCAGTTTCTATTTTTGGAAAATTCTGGTGTTTTTTTTTCATTGATTTCAATACCTTCAAAAAAAGTGTTTTTCCTGTGTTTATGGAACGTTTCGCTTTTATTATTGCTTGCTTTCTGCTCTGATAGAACATGGTATATAGACAGTGTATGTATCGTGTATATAAGTCCAAATAGATTTTTGCACATTAAACTTATCGTAGTACACCATACAATACTTCTTCCATGAGTCTTTGGTCATGCATGCTCGCTCTTTCCTTCCCGTTTAAACTTGTATCTGTGAAAAGGTCCTCTCAACATTGGCACTTGAGACGGGCAACGCCAAAACAGCCAGTACACAATTTGCTAACTCTGGCCACTGACATAGCTTTCCATGTCAATACTGGTGTACTTGAAGATTGCGATTCTCAGGGCAGGTTCTGCAACATTTGCATTGAGCTGGGGGCTTTTGCCCTCAGAGTTATTGAAGCGGTCAAAAATGAAGCAGCACTTTTGAAACTACGGAGGAAATTCCCCTTTACTAAAGAATCTAGAATGTGTACAGAGAGCCACAGTGAGGTTTATTGACTTCAAATGCAATTGGTGGTGAAGGGACATTTCTATGCAACATTGCAAGCCATTTCTCATACATTGTAGAATAACCGTTCCTAAATTGCTCTTCAACATTGCTTTACTTACCAAGTGGCAAGCACTCTAACATGGAACATGTTGCACTGCCAAAGTCTCTAAAGGTGTCACCTAGCCTACTCTCAAGGAGTACCAGATGGATTCAAAAGTCAGTAGCATTTCTCATTAACTCTGAAGTTGTAAAGATGATTTCAGCATACCATCTAACAAGTGGCAAGGATCTCCTACAGGGAAACAGTTCAGCTCGGGTATCAATTTTGACAGGTCTTCACACAACTTTTTCATATACGTAGCAGATTCACTGCAAATGCAAACACTATCACTCCAATCTTTGTTGAACTTGGAAAGAACCTTTTTTGCAGAGCATTCCAAGTGACACTGCGTTCCATGTTTTTCCAAAAGTCTGGTGTCATGTTTTAATCACTATCCCAGATGCTTGGTGATAGCACTCCTAATATATATACTTGTCAATATACCTTGCATTGAGTGTTTAAAGCCTGAGGGGTTGGCAATTCACCTACTATCAATACTGACCCACTAGAAACAACTGCGGGCTGATGTATTAAGGGTTTTTACCCATTCTCTGTGGGTAAATCTGATGACATGTATTAGGAAAGATTCTTATGAAACCAGCCATTTTACTTATCAGTGAAAGAATCAAACACAGACAAAATATAAAATATGATTTTGATATTTCCTGATGATTTACAGTTTATAAAATAATTAAATGAGACCTAAAACATGCTTCTAAACCATGCATCTTTAGACCAAAGACCACAAAACTGAAAAAAGCAAAAGGAAGAAACAACAATATTTTAGTGGTATCCCTAAACATCAAAACTCAAGCAGAATAATATTAGCCCAGTATTTCTTGCTGCTAGCTTGTATAACAAAGTTACATTGTATTTGCCCCTTCAGGAAAAACAAAATGACTTTTTCCTTTCTTTGAATGGCATTTAGTTTGTGGTAGTTAAGGTGTTTTTTCAGTGTTTATATGTTTACACTGGTGAGGGCTATTTCTCTTTCAGTGGGGTTTTATCAGTTATTATAGGTTTAAACCTAAAACCCCACAGCCTAATTACATTCTACAATATTTATTTTCTGCGTATCCTATTTGGGCCTACGGCAAGGTCACTAACTGGTGTCAGATCCTTATCACTTAAACCACGCCCTCCTGTCGGAGTGCGCATGTGCAAGGGGGGGCCTGTTTACCATGAGCATACTTACCCCCCCCCCCCGTTACCCCAGTACGCCCTATTAACCTCTCCCTTCCATCGAAGTGCGCATGCGCAGAGGGCCCATTTACCGTAAGGGTGATTCCGCCCTCCCGGTTACCCCGTGTGCTCTAGTAACTCCATTAAAGGGGGCCTTTGCATCTCTGTGCCCTTTACTGGCGTCATTGTGCAAGTGTGGGGTGGCCAACCAGCCTAGAGAAAGCGTGACTCCCCCCTCCCCCGCACCCATGTAGCCAACAGGCTGTAACTGCATGCAAGTCACTATCAACCTTACACGTGTCTATCATGTGCTTCAGTTAGAGGGTCAGTATATGGGAACCACTTGCTAGTCACGCTTTAAATTCAAGTCAATAGAGGCTTAACACGGTCCAAGGATTAAGACATTCCAATCCAAGGGGAGGTATGCGGGGGAACCCTCATTACCTCAAAATAAAGGTTTATAGTTGATGTCTCAGGGCAAGGGAACATCCGTCAGGAATTGTATGTATACTGTGTTCTCTAAACCTAACATGCACTGTAACAAACACCTTTGGATTGTCTCATACGAGGACCAAAAGAATATATAAATAAATAAATACTGGCATGATGTCACAAGTGCATGTAGGCATCATACTGGGTTCGCCAATTGCAGAACTGAGAGCGACCCCTGGTCCATAAGCAATGCTGCGTCCCCCACCCATTAAGTTTTCCAAATTTTCTGAGAACTTTGAGAGCAGATAGGTGGGTAGAGGAAGAACATTACAGGGTCTCGTGCAGGAAGCAATTGTAGATTGAAAATTACTTGCGAACTCATTTGTGACTGAATAAATCATATTAAAAATGCACCATCATTAAAAAGTGGACCTGTAGCGCAATGTTAGCAATTGCTTGTGCTGCGAGTCCACTGGTGAAACTGCAAGCACAATACCGATGACAAGGGGCTGTGGCTTTGGAACCACAGTGCAGTCAACAAAACACTGGTTGTCCATTACATTCTCACCAAATCCTGGATATGTAGTAAGTCTGCTTTAGGTGCCATCTGTGCAGCCTCTCCTTCACTGTATATGCGGATATGTTGTGAGGAGGATGTCAGGCAGCTGAATAGAATGACTGAAATTAACTTCTGTTAACACTTTAGAAAGAAATGATGGCTTTACCCTTCAATACCACTGATCTTTTAAAAAAAGACTATAAATCAGATCCACCAGCGATAGCTCTAATTGACTCACCCACCTAGTTAATGTAAGTGCCACTAGGAAACCGTCTCCAGGCTAAGATTTTCATTGCCATGCACAAGAATAGATGGAGGACCAGCAACAGTCAACTCCAAATTGAAGTCCCACTCAGCTGTCAGATAAGCCAAAGAAGGAACCCTGTCAAAAAAGGAGACCACACAGGAATCTGAAATAAAGAAGACTCACCAAGTTCTACATAAAGAAGGAAAGTGCCACCATTGACTATCAATGACCTCAGACAAGAAAGGCCTCGGACGTTCAGATTCCTTAGTTTGCAAAACCATCACACACGTAACCACCTACATGAATACAGGCACTATAAGCTATTGCATTAAACATTTCACTTTGCTTTCTGGTGAGTTGCAAAGCGATAGATCTGTGAACCCACATCTCAACACATTTTGAGTTCACATTCGGTAGATGACTTCATCTGCCTGGACATTGCTATCTTCTGTTAAGTGAGTAGAATGAATTTTGATGCAACTCATAGTAGCTGTAAGCCAAAAGTTCATATCTTCCCTGCATATCTTCAAGGAAACCAGTGCCCCGCACCAGGGGACATAGTGCATGGCCTTGGTATTTTGTGTCTTCTTCAGAACCTTCCTTGATTTAACTTGTGGAAGAAAAGCATTAAATGCCAGTCAGGTGGTTCTAAGTGCCTACAGATTAATATGGAGTCTTGTGTCAGCCTCTGGCAATAGCTATTTCCAGACAACAATAAATCAGAACAGCACCGCCTTTCTTGACATATATATAATAAATCTCCAATGTCCTTATCATTCCAATTGAACCAGTTTAACGCAAGAGAAGTAGATTGTCCCAAAAGATAAATTGTAATTTCCTTTGTTTTCAATAAAAAAAACCTTCAGCCAACGCGTTCTATCCTAATCTACTAGGACTTCTTCAGGGCAATTGTATTATCCTTATAGTCTGAATGCAAAGTGGAAGTGACCGTCCGGTGTTAAATAACCAAAAATCTCATGGTGGCTTCCTTCCAGTCCCAAAAACAATGATCCGGTATGATAGCCAGCAACAACAAAATCGATTTGGGTGATGTCGTGGTGCGCCACGATTATAGTACTTTTTTTAAAAATTTTATTTATAGAGTTTTATATAGCGCGGACTTGACCCTTGGGTATCAGTGCGCTTAACAGTTACATATGGACATTTGTGATATAATGCGAATAACTTGATATATTTCCTGTACATGATTTTCTTATCAGTTTCAATAAAAGCAGTAGCATTACTATATAAAAATTCCTATACATAACATTATTTACTTATCTGTTTCAACAAAAACAGCAGCATTACTATATATAATATTCTTATTCGTTTTAGTACAGTACCATTATTTCTTAGCACATGGTTCTGATGTGCTTTCTGTGGGATCTACAACAGGAATGGTTCTTGATTGACGTTTGGGTATTAGTCTTTATGTTGAAGAATCGTCTGCCTTATGTAAATGTAATGTATGTATGTATGTAAATGTATAGGCATTTATAGAGCGCACTACTTACCCGTAGGGTCCCAAGGCGCTTCGACTGCTGCGAAACCCTTCCTGGCTTCCCTGAGAGATGGTCCCTTAATGGGTATCTCCAGGGTGAGACCAGGCATCCCCGGCGGTCTGGTGGGGCCGTTAGTGAACATGAGGCAAGCTAATGCCCAGAGTTGCCGAGTGTGATCGCTGATCAGAGTGGGCACCGAGGCGAAAGAATTATCGAGTCCGCTGACCCTGGTCCAGAAACCTGCCGCGCCGGGAATCGAACCCTGGTCCCGGGCTGTCCTCTGCTCTCGGGTCTGCCGCCTCTAACCAGTGAGCCACACTACTTGCTCATTAGGAAGCTCTTCGCTTCCTTCTTGAATGTTGCTGTGTTTGGAATTTTTCTAATGCTTGGAGGGATGAGTTCCAGATTCTGGGGGCTGCTCCGGAGAAAGCTCTGTCGTATGTTTTCTTCTTCCGAAAGATGGTTGGTTTCAGCAGCATATCTCTGGCGCTCCTGGCTGGTCTGCTTCCCCCTGAAAGCTCTATTTTTTGATCTAGGTACCTTGGAGTTTTGTAGTGGAGCGCTTTGTGTGTAGTACATGCCAGTTTGAATTGAATTCTGGCTACGTATGGTAACTAGTCTAAAGCTTTCAGGTGCAGGGAGATATGGTCGTATTTTCTGGATCCCGTAATGAGTCTTGCTGCCGCATTTAGACATGCTTTTAGTGGGGCTGTTGAGATTTTTGGGAGACCTGCTAGAGTTGTACATCCATATTCAATCCTAGAGATAACTAAGGACTGGACTGCTAGTTTGAGGTCCGCCATAGAGATGAGAGGTTTCATTTTCCTAATATAGTTCAGGTGAAACCGGGCACTTTTTGTCATTGATTTGATGTGTGTTTTTTATGTCTAGGTTCTTATCAAACGTGATTCCCAAGGATTTCGCGGATTCAACTAGTGTCGGGTGCAGTTTAGTGCTGTGATCAGTTTGGTCCATTCTTTTACTTCTGTGGGTTTCTTCGATGGTGATATTGATAGGAATTCCTTTTTTTGTGCGTTTAGTTTCAGATGATTATTAGTTAGCCAGTGTAATGAAATTCTGAAAGCCTCATTCATTTTCTTTGTCTTTTACTGACGTTATCTTGATGTATATCTGAGTGTCATCAGCGTACATGTGAAAAGATATGCATGCGTCTCGGAGAATTTCTGTGAGTGGTTCAACATATAAGTTGAATAGTGATGGGGATAGTGTGGATCCTTGAGGGACTCCAATTGAATTTGGGCATGACGGGGAGAGCGTCTGGTTGACTAAGAATCTTTGAGTTCTGTTCTGGAGGAAGGATTCAAACCATTTCAGAACAATTCCAGATAGTCCAATCCTGTCTTGAAGCCTGGTTAGCAATTTTTCATGGTTTACTATGTCAAAGGCAGACAACAGGTCAAGAAGTACTAGTAGGCAAGTTTGATTGTGGTCTAGGGCCTGCAGCGCATCATCTATTATGTGTAAGATTGCTGATTCCGTACCATGGCCTGAATTCGGATTGACAGTCGTCCAGCAGCTTGAAATTGGCAATGTGGTTGTTCAGTTGATTTTGTACACATTTCTCGATTAGTTTGGCCAGTATAGGAATATTAGTTACTGGGCGAAAGTTATTTGGCTCTGCCGTGTCCGCTGTAGGTTTTTTGATGATGGGGAGGACTTGACCTGTTTTTAGGCAATCTGGTAGGGTTCCTTGAGAAAGTGAGGCATTTATAATTTTTTTCCATATTGGAATGACAATGTGATTGATTCTTTTTAAGCATTTAGTGGGGAGGGGGTCATTGTCGTGGTTGTTAGGTTTGATATCCGAAATAGTTTTGTCAATGGTATTCTGGTCATATAGCTTGAAGGTTGCCCATTGTGCATTGTTTTTCAATCTAGCCTGATCGTTTGTATAGGATTCCTCGTTTTGTTTAGGTAGTTGACTACGAAGGTTGTAAGCTCCAAGCTGAGCTCTCTTTCTAGTTTGTTGGCCTTGCCCCTGAAGAATGTAGAGAATTATTTGCAGCTCAGTTGAGTTTTAGTAGTTTCTTGTGCGGATATGGCCTGCTTATTTGACTGTTGCTTAAACAAATCGAATAGTTTCCGCGGTCTGTTTTTGACGCTGTCTAGTTCTGATCTAAAGAATTCTTTCTTGGAGTTGAGTACTTTTTTGTTGTATTCGTTTCTGATCTTTCTGAGTGTTTTTTTAGCTGGGGGGATGATGGGTGCTATCTCCATTTTCTCTCTGCTAGTCTCAGTTTACGTCTATCTTCATTCAATGACTCATTAAACCATGGATTTTTGTCCTTCTCAGATATTCTTTTTAGTTTTAGAGGCATGGTGGAATAGACTATATTCGTCATTGACTTAGTGTAGTCCTCAGTGAGTTTGTTAGCGTTCAGCAAGTTGTTAGGCCGATTTAGTTCCTTCTCGCATCTTGCTACTAGTATCTCAATATTAGGGTCTTTGATGTCTCTGGTCCATTTTTTCAGTTTGGCAGACTGCACGGTTTTGCTCTTTTTTTATTGTGGGTATCAGGAAGGTTATGGCATGGTGATCTGACCAATCACAGGGAACAATTGATTGGATTGTAACATCTTTACTCCTTGAAATTACCCTATCTAAGGTAGCCCCTTTCAAGTGGGTTGGTTGTGTGCAGGTTTGAGTGAGGTTTAGATCTGTTTAGAAGTCTTCAAGTGGGTTGATCTGTTTGTCATTCTTGTCATTCCAGTGTAAATTGAAGTGGTCTAGGAATATGTTGTTCGTGTGACTGTTAGAATTAGCTGTGATGATCTCCATTAACTGTTCGATGAAAGTAGCATTATTGCCTGGTGGGTGGTAAAGCGCATGCAGGATGCATCTTTGATTGCCTGCTGTTCTTACATTGAGGCCTAGGTATTCACAAGATTCAAGAGGGTTTGACTGAATAACAACAATATAAGGCATGAGCAACAATAGAGCTGCCTCTTTTAAATGCGAATCGCAAGCAGATATGTTGCTCTTTGTATATCTCCCATTGAATGCTTACTTATTTCTTATTCGTTGCCTGCCGGAGAGTCGATCAGCTGTTGGTTGGCTTATCCTTCGCATTTCTAGCTTTTTAGCCCTTTCTGCCCCCAAATCAATTCCGCTTGTTTTAGCCTGCTCTATACTTAGATTTTAAAAAAAAAAATGTATTAATTCTTTCAATAAGCTAGGAAGGAAACAACCCCCCCCCTTTTAATTATTAATATAAGAAATGTATTTGATTATGTTGGTTATAATTATTCAACTAAATACATAAATATATATTTTTTAAAAGAGCATTTAAAACTTCATTTCTTAATATATCTTAAGCTATTATAGTCATACCTACGTGTCATGTCTGATATGGAATCAGACCATGCAGTCGCTAGCTCCCCTAACCATTCTAATGACTCCTTTAAAATATTCTTACAAAGGGAGATGAGGTCCTGCATGATTGACACGCTCACGGAGGTCATGTCATCTAAGAGACCCTTCTTACAAGAACACGATGACGACACTCCTCGTGATCCTGAAACAGTATACTACAAGAGCAGTAAAAAACTGAAACATTGTGAAGGCACTATTAGAGGTCGTGGTACCTCACTTGACCTGGGAGGTCCTAGCACCTCACGCTTTTTGGGAGGCCCCCGCGCCTCAAAAGATACAGGTGTCCCTAGCGGCACGAACTTGGCGGGTGTCCCTAGCGACACAAATTTTAATAGTGCACGTGATGACTCCGGTACCGATTCGGACCAAGATGAAGTCTTTGACAACCCCTATGATGAGTTTATCCTTGACTTAGACAATAAAGATCTCAATTACCTAGATTTTAATATCCAGTCTGAGGTGGACTCTTCCCCCTCTGCTAAAGACCCATTTTTGATCCCTTGGGTGGCTAAATGTTTTCTTCCCTCAACATCTCCCACCCCAATAGTTCCAAATGGTTTCCCCAGGATCATGTCTCTAAATTCATTACCAGTTGGCTAAGAAATTTTCTTGAGAGACAGACACGTAATACCCTGAGATCTGAATGCCCGAGACCCTGCATCGAAGATAAGGTCTGTCAGACCCCTAATCTCGATCCTGACCCTATTAAATTTCTTTAAGCTGGGTAAGGACCCCAGGGAAGGCCTTGAGAGAGCTCTCAAAAACTGCCAAGACTGTCTTCTTGATGTTCTCGGCCCTCTTACTAAGATTCTTGATTTGGCTGAAGAATCTTATATCTCCAATTCACCCCTTGACACTAATTTGGTTAGAGGCTGGAGGGCAGGCAACGATGACCATAAATTGGAAGTCAAGGGAGGGTAGGAAGGCTTGGGGAAAGGGACCAGATCAAGACAGGGAACAAGGTCATAATTAAAACATTTAGTTAATAATCATTATAATAATGCAGTAGGGTAGTAAACAATACAGTAAGTAAAAATCAATACCAAAGCCTTGAAATAATGGCAAGTAAGAAGAGTAAGGAGAGCCAACTTATCTGCTTGTGAGCCGCATTTAAAAGAGGCAGCTCTACTCTTGCTTATGCCTTATATTGTTGCTATGTTGTCACCACATTCTTGTTCTTATCTTTATGATGTAAGCGGCTGTTTGTGAGTTGCATTAAAGGATTAATGCATAATGTTAGCCTCCGTGTCTTTAATGAAATCCAGATTCTCTGGTCATGTTAATGGGAGAATCGCAATTTGGTTGATATCTATATCTGATCTGTGTATGCATGCTATACCACCTCCTGTCTTTTTTTGTCTATCTAATCTCACAATGTTATAATGACGGGGGAATCAGAAGATCCGGGACCGGGGACGAAGATTCCGTGAGCCATGTTTCTGTTAGGATTGTTACGTCTATTTCCTGACTAACGATGATGGCTGCGATGTCCGAAGCATGTTTTGTTGCGGACCGACAGTTGAGCAGTAGGCATAGTAGTGGTTTCCTGTGCTACTAGAGTTCATTTCACTCGTATTGGCGTTCAGCTGGTCTTGTTGTAGGTTGTTATGGTTGGATTTCCTATTCTTGGGCCAGGGTTTTCTGTTGGCATCCATCGGAACTGACTTAATTACCTCCCCTTTGCTGCTAGTTTCCGGCTCATATGATCGTAATATGGCTAAGGTTTCATCGTCCGATGGGTATTTAAGATTTCTGTTCGGTCTGTTAGGATTATTTGAAAATGGTATGAATGTCTCTTTGCTCTTTTCTTGAGAGCTATGCACTAATTTTTGGACGTGTTTGATTTTGGCGGGGTGCTTACCGTGATTTCCAGTATTGTATCTAAAGCTTGTTATGCGTTTAAAATGTCCTGTGACATCTTATCCACTTTTGTTTGTTTGTTATGGTTGGGTTTCCTATTCTTGGGCCAGGTTTGTTTTCTGTTGGCATCGATCGGGACTGACTTAATTACCTCCCCTTTGCTGCTAGTTTCTGGCTCATATGGCTAAGGTTTTATCGTCCGATGGGTATTTAAGATTTCTGTTCGGTCTGTTAGGAATATTTGAAAATGGTATGAATGTCTCTTTGCTCTTTTCTTGAGAGCTATGCACTAATTTTTGGACGCGTTTGATTTTGGCGGGGTGCTTACCGTGATTTCCAGTATTGTCTCTAAAGCTTGTTATGCGTTTAAAATGTCCTGTGACATATTATCCACTTTTATTTGGAGAGCTTACAGTTCTTTCTGAGGTTGTAAAGGTATTTCGGGAGTATGCATCTGCCAGGTTCGAGTTTGGCTTGTATTCTGAAGTTTTAGATCTTTGGTTTCTTCATTTTTGCTATTTTTGTCATTGGCTCGGGAGATAGTGTCTCCTATATCTGATAGAAACAGTTTAGTATTAGATTCCTTACCTTAGAATATCCCCAGGCGTCAGTCTGGATCCGGAAACCCCCATCGCCGGTGCCTGTATTGCTTAGGGGCCGACCACGATGACAAGTCGTGCCCCGACTACCGGGCCTTGATGTCGAAAGCTAGGCGGGAGCGGTCCCGTAAGCGCCTCGAGCTCCAGCAGTCGGCCTGCGCTGCTCGAGGTCCCGGTCCAGGAGGAGGTCGAGGGACCGGTCGTGGGGCCGGAGTCATCACAGCTCGGCGAGTCGACACCACTCGTCGGGCTCCAAGTCCTCAGGTAAGAGGCACAAGAAGTCGAAGAAGCGACACCGCTCTTCTGACTCCCCCCAACGCTCGCACGACGTGGCCGGGGGTTCGAGTGACACCGCCAACGCGGCTCCGCCGGAGCCGCAGACGTCGCGGCCTGCTCCATACCCACCGGTCCCTGGGCAGAACGCGACGCCGGAGGAAATAGATGCCTTCCTCATGGCCATGAGGTTGCGCACTCCTCCGTCGGGTTCTGCGGCGCCATGGGGCCCGCCGTGCCGACTGGGAGCCCAAGTGGGCTGGGTGCTTCGGCCCCGGCGCCATCTGCGACTTTGGTCCCGACACCGCAGGGCCCCGCCGGATCAGAGTCGCTGCTTGTCGACATAACGACCCCTCCGATTCCTAGGGTGTCGCCCCCGACGTCGTCCCCGATCCAACCCTCGATCCGGTTCCGCCGCATTCGATGTTGAGAGAAGTGCAATACTTCTATCATCCGGCCCCATCATTTGAACCTGAATACCAGGAGATGGAGGGCGAGGCGGATTGGAAGGGGTCTGATTACCCTCTGGCATGGGAGTGCCAGTCTTTTCAGGTCAAGGCAGGTGAACTAGGAGAGGCCAGTGGTTTGGACACTTCGCCCGACACTAGATTTGTCTCCCCGCCTACCGTGGCTACGGAGGAGGGGACTGCCTACAGTGTGGTGTTGACGAGGGCAGCCAAGGCCTTGTCTCTTGAGCTCCCCGTCGCGGCCGTGAGGACTAACCTCACTGAGGTCCTCAAACCGCAGGCAAGCTATTCGAAGCCTCTACTGCTGTTCAGTGAGACCTTAACTGACGTTCTGTTGGACACTTGGTCCAGGCTGGCTATTGGTCCCCCTGTAGATGGGAACGTGGCCAGACGCCACCGCCCGGCCGACCCTTGTTTCCTGTCCACCCACCCCACCCCCGAGAGCCTGGTTATCCAGGCCTCTAATTCCCAGACCGCATTCCCGACAGCTCCCCTGATCGGGAATCCAAAAGGTATGAACAGTACGGAAAAAAGATGTTCTCCTCACTTAGTTTGTGGTTGCGGTCGGTCAACACCGCTTGCTTTTGGGCCGTTATACCCACTCTCTGTGGGACACGGTCACGGACGTGCTGCCACAATGCCCGGAGGAGGCCCGGGTTAAACTCGCCCAAGCCCTTGCCGAGGGTCGAGATGCGGTACAGTATTCCATTAGAAGTGGGCTGGATACCACGGACTCGCTAGGCAGGGCGATTGCAACGACTGTGGCGGTTCGCCGCCACGCCTGGCTGAGGTCCGCCAATTTTTCGGCTGATGTCCAGAACACCCTTATGGACATGCCATTTGATGGCCGTCGCCTCTTTGGCGACAAGGCAGACAGTGTGCTTGAGCGTTTCAAGGACTCCAGGGCTACGGCCAAGTCCTTGGGCCTGTCGGCCCCGCGCCAGCAAACTGCTGCCTTTCGCTCCTTTCGTGGCCAAGGAAGGGGCACCCCCACATGTCCTGCCAGTCACGCGCCTCAGACTAACAACCAGCATGGTGGCGGACGTGGTAACCGTCCTGGTGCCAGGGGACAATGGCGAGGCCAGTCCACATCCACCCCGCGGCATCCGCCTCAAAGCCTTCCTAGTCCGAGCTTTCAGGCCCATTTAACGCCAGTGGGGGGCAGGGTTCGCCATCACCTCCTCCACTGGCGCGACATCACATCAGACAGGTGGGTGCTGCAAATCGTCGAAGGGGCTACTCCCTCCCCTTCGAGGTGACCCCTCCAGCCTTACCACCGCAATACCACCGCATGTCGGGGGATCACTTGCAACTTCTACAAGAGGAAGTTACGGCTCTCTTGGCCAAAGGTGCCATCAAGCGCGTTCCTGGGCCAGAAATAGGGCGTGGTTGTTACTTCCACTACTTTCTGGTTCCCAAGAAGCGCAAAGGGGGCCTACACCCTACCTTGGACCTGCGGAACATCAACGGCTTCCTCCGGAAGGAGAAGTTCAAGATGCTGACTCTGGCTCAGGTCTTAGCTGCCCTAGACCCCGGAGACTGGATGGTAGCGTTGGACTTGCAGGACGCTTATTTTTACATCCCCGTCCTACCGGCCCACCGACGATAGCTGCGGTTCACGGTAGGCCATGAGCACTTTCAGTTTACCGTGCTCCCCTTCGGCCTTACTAGAGCCCCTCGGGTGTTCACGAAAGTGATGGCGGTGGTCGCAACTCATCTGCGCATTAGGGGTGCCAGTCTCCCCCTATCTCGATGAAGGCGGACTCGCTCCAGACAGTCGTCAGCCAACTCCAGACTACGGCCGACCTCCTGCACCTGCTGGGGTTCTCCATCAATGTGCCGAAGTCACACATGTGCCCCTCTCAGAAGCTCCTCTTAATCGGAGCGGTTCTAGACTCGGCGCAGTTTCGGGTTTATCTTCCCGAACAGTGGGTTCAGGATATTCAGGCTCTGATTACGATCTTTCAGCCTTCATCCCGAGTCTCGTCACGGTGACGCGGCTTCTGGGGATGATGGCCTCCTGCATCCTTCTGGTGCATCAAGCCAGGTGGCCGATGCAAGCTCTGCAGTGGGACCTGAAGTTTCAGTGGGCCCAGCATCAAGGCAACTTGTCCGACCATGTCTTGATCTCGGAGGGCACTGTAAGACAGTTGCAGTGGTGGCTCATGGACCGTGATTGGGTCAGCGGCAGATCCCTCTCCCTACCCCAACCGGAGCACGTAGTTGTGACGGACGCGTCCCTTCTGGGCTGGGGGGCCACATGGGAGAGGCGGAGATCAGAGACCTCTGGTCTCGGGCTTAGTCCCAGCTCCACATCAACCTTCTGGAGCTGCGGGCGATCCGGCTTGCACTGAAAGCATTCCTCCTCTCTGTCCGGGGGAGTGTAGTGCAGGTGTTCACGGACAACACCACCACCATGTGGTACTCCAACAAACAGGGCGGGTGGGGTTGTGGACCCTGTGCCAGGAGGCTCTGCGCCTCTGGAATTGGATGGAACATCAGGGCGTGACCCTGGTGGTTCAACACCTGGCAGGTTCCCTGAACGACAAGGCGGACAAACTCAGCCGTCGGTACATGATGGATCACGAATGTCGTCTGAACTCGTACATGGCGCAAGGTCTCTTTCAGCAGTGGGGAGAGCCTTGGTTAGATCTATTTGCCACAGAAGAGAACGCGCAATGTCATCAGTTCTGCGCGTTGGAATTTCCAAGGCGGCACTCGCTCGGAAACAATTTTTTGTCGTGAGTTGAGTTGCAGTCTGTTGTACGCCTTTCCACCTATACCACTTCTGCCCAGCGTGCTGAAGAAGATCCGGCGCGACCGGGCCCAAGTCATCCTTGTGGCTCCGGACTGGGCACGAAGATACTGGTATCCCGAGCTACTCAGCATGTCAGTCGATCCACCGATTTGTCTGCCTCTTCAGGAGGACCTTCTGTCTTAGCAGCAGTGGACGGTCCTCCACCCGAACCTGTCCAGTCTCCACCTCCATGCGTGGAGATTGAGTGGCGACAGTTGAGACCATTTGACTTGCCTCCTGAAGTCTGCGATGTAATTCTGGCAGCCAGGCGTCCCTCCACAAAATCGGTATACGCCTGCAGGTGGAACAGATTTGTGGCATAGTGCACAGCAAAACTGTGGATCCACTCTCTGGCCCCCTCTCTGAGGTTCTCCTCTTTCTTATTTCTCTTGCCCAGCAGGGCTCTGCTCTGGGCACTATTAAGGGCTACCTCTCTGCCATTTCCACCTTCTTACGGCTTCCTGATCAGCCCTCTTTGTTCAAGTCCTCGGTTGTAAATAGGTTCTTGAAGGGCATCACTCGTATGTTTCCCCCTGTTCCTTTTGTGATGCCGCAGTGGGACTTATCTGATGTGCGCTCCCTTCGAGCCACTTCATAACTGTCCTGTTCGTCTTTTTATTCTGAAGACTGCATTCCTGGTTGCCATCACCTCTGCCAGGAGAGTAAGTGAGCTCCAGACCCTTTCTTCACAACCTCCTTTCCTTTCTGTCCATCCGGACAAAGTTTTGTTGCGGACGCGACCCTCTTTCCTGCTCAAGGTAGTCACAGCCTTCCACATCAGCAGTCCATCACCTCGCCCACCTTCTTTCCGCCTCTGCATCCTTCAAAAGAGGAAGACAGGCTCCACCGTCTGGACCCAAAAAGTGCCCTCTCATACTATCTGGATCGCACACGCCAGTTCCGGGTGGATGACCAACTCTTTGTTGGTAACGTGGGTGCTAAGAAAGGTCGGCCGGTGCACAAACCAACCCTTTCTCGATGGGTCGTCTTGTGCATCAAGGCTTTTTATTCTCTGGCTAAAAAGAAGCCTCCTGTGGGGCTGCGTGCCCATTCCACTCGGGCAACGGCGGCTACTACTGCCCTGTGTCGGGGAGTCCCCTTGCAGGACATCTGTCAGGCAGCTACGTGGGCCTCGCTGCACACGTTTGCAAGACCCTATTGCCTGGACAGCCATGTCCTGAGAGATGGCTTTTTCGGCCGTTCCGTTCTCCAGGACTTTCTGGTGTGATTATTGGTTTGCAGACCCACCACCGGGGTTGGTATTGCTGGGGTATTTATTCTAAGGTAAGGAATCTAATACTAACCGGTTTCTTTCAGATGCACAAGTTACTTACCTTCGGTAATGATATATGTGTAAGAAACAGTAGTTAGTATTAGATTCCTTTCCGCCCCACCCATCCTCCCTGTTCCGCGAACCGATATCTAGGGTTAAGGTCATCCCTTTTCAAGGCCGTAGTTTCATGGCACCAGTGTTGGTTTTTATCATCACTCTGCATTTCTGGCGTGGAAAAGCTGTGTATAAGAACTGACGTCAGCGCGCGAGGGCGGCGTCTAAGTACTCCGGCGACGTCATCCCGGCGCCGACGATGACTCCTACCGGCGTGCAGGGGTACTGCTACGCAAAAGTTTCCGGATCTAGACTGACGCCTGGGTATATTCTAAGGTAAGGCATTTAATACTAACTACTGTTTCTTACAGAGATATCGTTACCGAAGGTAAGTAATTTATGCATTTGTTGGGTGTGATGCGCTTCCTGACATCTGGTCTTTTGGTCTTAAGTTCTGAGGAAATGAATTTCGTAAGGTCTTCGTTGAACTTTGTGATGCTGTTGAATGGGGTATGAGAGGGGTGTTAGTTTTCAAAACCTTTGTTTCTGAAAGGGGGTTTCCATTGACTGTCCTACAAGTAGGAGATGTCACCCGAGATAGTCATTGATTCTACTCGCTGCACTGGCATCGGGGCGGTATTGGCATATGGTGTAGCGTTTTCACCTGTCTCTGCCTCATTTCCGTCTAACGAGCCTCCTGTTAACTTTGTGTCTCCTAGTATCATTGTAGTTTGAGGATCTAGATGGTCTCTGATTGTTGTTGTGATGTCTGTGGCGGTATTGTTGAAGGTGTGTAGAGTGGCTTCTTGTATGGTCTGTTGTTGATTAGAGAGTTTTGATTTATCTACCCATTCTTTTAGCGTTGAAAAAAGGTTGTTGAATTTTTCTAGCGCATTGTTAGCTGCTTGTATAAGTACAATGCCTTTCTTGTAGATAGTTATGCATAAATCCGCTGTCAGTGTTGGTGACAGGATGATCATAAATTTTGTGCCATGTGGAATGTTGTTTGTGTTTTTTACGTTGAGCATCTTCGTAATGACAGTGCGCCATTTAGCCGTTTTTCTGGTGAAAAATATCAGGACATTAATAATTAAGCCTTTGTTTAGGTTGAAATAGGGGTCAGAAATCAGCGTGTCTGGATGCTTTCTAATTAGGTTGTGTTTGAATTTTTTTGCTGCATTCTTAGTTCGGTTGTGTGGATGTTTTATGACAAAGGAGTTTGTTCCTGTTGATTCTAAATTGGTTCCTGCCATATTTAAAAAAAAAAAACTGAATGACAATACCTGTCTCTTGCTTTTTGCCGGATTATTTTTCGTTGCTGAATCCTCTTTGCTCCTTTGGTCTTAACTGATAATACCTGTCTCTCGCTGTTTGCAGGACTATTTGTCGTTGTTAGGTCCTCTTCGCTCCCTCGGTTTTACAAATCCCTATAAAACATCATTCCCTTTAGCAATTCCAAGATGGCCGCCGTCTTAGTTGCTCATGCTCTCTCAAGGTTGTGAGGCCCTTTTCTATTTCCGAGCCCAGTCCTCTTTTTATTGTTCTTACACTGTTGCCATTTTGGGAGTTGAGCTGATATGCAAGATAGAGCACTTTCCGGGGCAAACATAAATATATCAAGGCAAGAAGCATACCACAGTGAGACTACATGTGTGTCTGAAAAGACCCGCCTCAGTTTGCCTCAATTTACATCCCAAATATGTCCGCTGCGGCCACCATTCTGAAATCAGGCAGCCAGCAGCGCGGTATTAGTTTGCTGGCAAAACACTTGCCTCATGTTATCTCTTGTATATGTCTGCGGCAACCGCCATTTTAAAATCAGGCAGCCAGCAGCTCGGTGCAATGCCGCCTTATGGTGTGTAACCGACCGCACAACCACTCGCGGGGATGAGGGCTCCACAGGCCCGGTCTCGCACCGATAGGCACGACACGTCACGTCTGGGGGGAGAAAACACAATTTTGGAGGTGCCACGATGATCCGTCGCCGATGCGAGGATCCTGGGTCCAGCAGGGTGGCCCGCAGTCGTCGTGACTAGTGAGGGGACCGCCGCTATCGGGTCCAGAGGCCAAACACGTCTCGTGAATTCCCACCCGACTTTCCTCACTCTACAATCACCAGAGGGCCCACTTCAACCTGCTGCAGACTGTCGGTCAGCTGGCCACAGGCGATCAACACCTCACCATGTGGTTGTTGTTATCCGGCCCTGCAGCGTCTTGCCCGTAGCCCAGGTGCCGTGTAGGAGATTGAGGGCTCGCTTGAGAATCTTCCAAGGTAGGTCAATCTCTCCTTTCGTTTCCTTATGAATGTAAAAAGAGATGGTGGATGGAGGGGTTTGCTGGGGATTTAAACCGAATTGGTTATTTTGGCACACGTTGTACACTTTTGTTGTTGCTTCTCTCGCGTTAAACTGGTTCAATTGGAATAATAAGGACATTTGAGATTTCTTGTATATATGTCAAGAAAGGTGGTGCTGTTCTGATGTATTGTTGTCTTGATTGTTTCATATTCTAAGTTAGCGCCCTTGGGCAGGAGGTGCTTTCAAAACTTGCACACAGATTCATACTATTATTGTAAATACATTGGTACAATCTTCTAAACTGGTGCTGCGTTAGTGTTCTATACCCAACTGTCTATTTGGTGTCAATAGCAACTTCTGTTCAGATGCTTCAAATGGGCTCCCCACCCTGTCATGGCCATTTGTTATGACAGGAACCTGGCCCCCAGGGTTTGGAAAATTCATGTGCTTTTATACATTCCATATTATGCGACTTATCACCCCTAACGGTATCCAGGTGCTGGGGCCGTCTGGGAGATTAAGTGAGCTATTGCCCAGAGTCACATAATGCTTAGTGCCGCCGAGGATTGAACCTCAAGCCCCGCAGCCGGAGTCAGCCACTCTGGTCGCTGTACCACATCTCTCCCTTTTAATAGATTGTCATTGTGCATCTTCCACATTTAAGTCAACAAATTCACCAATAGAAGATCTGTAATTTAACTTTGATTTTAAGACTTCAATGTCCTTAGCATCCACTCTAGGGACCTCATCTTCAGCCTCACGTAAGGTACTAGTACAATACAAGACCCTGTAATGCCCGCCAACCTCAGAAACCAAACTTCTTGACTTTTATTTGTGGTGTAAAACAAGGAATCATCCTATGCAGTGGATACTTTTAACAGTGAGAGCACCTTCATTGCAGAGGTGTCTTCCACTGCTCCCATAAATGGAAATTTTCTAGTTCAATTAAAACTCCCAACTATTGCTGCACAACCATCCTCTTTTACTGCGCAAGTAAATTCATCTTATGGTTGAAATTCAATACCAAAATTCTAACTAATAGACTGAAAAAGTCTTGACATCATTCATTCATTCATTCATCCTACGCAAACAGGTTTGTAAAAGAAAGGCTAATGAGCGCCAATATAAGGTTGTTTAGCCATGTGATGGTGCTACCAAGTCTCCAGCTTTGGCAGAGGAGTCTCAACATCTATGGAATTGGCCATCAGTAACAACATTTTGTAGGCAGAAAAACTGAAAATGTGTGTAAATTATCGAATAGGAATGGAACCTCACAGGAGGAAATGCCCTAAGATGTAGAAGCAGGCATCACTACCTGATAAACTGTGAGTAATTATTCTCCAGAGCTGAGTTGTGTTATGGGAAGGAGGGGAACGGAGATCATTGCTTCTCCTAGATCATTGCTTCTTGTCCTCATGAGTTGACCTTTGGGTCATTTCTAATTATGTGAATGGGGCCACTAAGTCAAATGTTTTCTTTGTATTTTAAAGGAAATGGGACTTTATTGTTGTTGTAATGTTACTGCCATGCCCCTAAATGATTATGGGTAAGTCATTCAAGCATGTGAATCTATGAAAGATAACAATACTGGTGAACTGCAGTTACAGGTAAAGTAACTTATTTCTTATTCCCTACACTCTGAGGAGAAACGCTGTAATTGCAGAAATGTGTTGTAGGGATCTGGGATTCCAGTATGCCCACACCAAATTCCAACATGCTCGTAATGAGGACCTATGTGTCCATCTAAGCTTCAGTTTCAAAACGAAGGGCGGTTTGAAACAGTTCTCTACAGTGAGTATCCGTACCCCTTTTTACAATCTGCCCAATGTCAGCTTCTCTTATATCAAGAAAAAGATCATTCTACCTGCCTCCAACTGCCCTAACATCCAGTAACAAGTTTTTCAAAGAGGCTTCCCTTGTGACACAGACTTAACTACAGCTGATACCTGGGATGCCTCCTTCTGCCTGACTCGAAGCCAAGATCACGCATAATTAGTGGTATGTTTAATGTATAGTGAAAATTAGGCAGGGCCAAGTATATACTTTAATTACTATATTATCATAATGTATTGTACGTTAAGCAAGTTTCCAAAAGGGGAGGCAGTGTCAGGAAAAAGGGCAGCCAGCAAAGAGGCAGAGTGTAAAGTCATCACCTGGTTTGCCATTCAGGTTGGTGGAGTTACAGTTTCAAGATGGTCTTGAATACATGGAGAGAAGTAGTAGCTCTCAAGTTATCTGTACATGTGTACCAGTGGAGGGATTCCTACATTGAAAAGGACTGCAATAAGGATGTAGGAATTCTAGGGCTGTCGGGGAGATTCTTTATGGCTCAAGCATGTACATTGCTTATTGAGAAGGAACGAGTAAAGGGTTTATGATTGGTATGTGGGAGAAGTGCCAAGGTTAGTCTTAACAGCTTAATTCTGATATTTGAGCAAAGTCCTTGTTTTGGCAACAGGCATTTGGATTGTCGATGAGTAAAGGTGTGTTTGCCTGTGGAGATTGGATGGCTCTTTGGGAAAGTTAATAACTTTGTGTAGTGGGGTCAAATGAGCCAAGCCTTAGGCAAACTAAGGGGCCAGTGCAGAAATCACTTTTACTCATGGGTAATGTATTAATTAATGCCTTGGATGTGTCAAATGGGAGGCAAGGGTAGATTTTCAATATAATTTGTGCTTAAAACTTATCAACAACTCCAGTGGTGAATATGAACGAATCCAGCTGCTGCATGCTTGAGATTAGCAGTATGTCAAGGTTTCTGATGGAAAGGAGGCGGAGTCAAGGTAGATAAAAAGTGTATCATCAGGCAAGATACAGAACCTAGAGCAGAGGAAGGGGAAGTAGATGATTCAAGAGGAGATATAAATGATTTAAGTTTTGGAGAAGTTTAAAATGAGTGTTAGAAATGGGGTTTCTGGTTGGCCAGGGTATGCACTTGAGCCAGGAGAACCCACCACTCTTGTCAGGGCATGTCTGATGTATGAATATATGACTATATCCCGCATTCTTTCATCCCGCATACCATCACTCCGCATTTTTTACTACACAAGTACCATTACTCCGCAAGCCATAATTCCTCAAACTTTTACAACGTATATGACTTTATTAGGCATGCCATTACAACCCAAATGCATGTGTGGTGAAGTCATATACTTTGTAAAATATATATGTTATATATATATATATATATATATATATATATATATATATATAGATAGATAGATAGATAGATAGATAGATAGATATATATAGATATAGATATATATATATCTATATCTATATCTATATATATATATATATTTTTTATTAAAATGAAACATTATTCATTTTCGATTATATTATATGTATATCTATATTAATATTACACATATGTATGTGTATATATATATATATATATATATATATATATATATATATATATATATATATATATATATATATATATATTAAATTTTTTTAAATTAATAATTACCCTTTACACCCTAAAAACTAATCCCACCCTAGTCCCTTTAAATACCCCAGCACCCTTAAACACTAACCCATCCTGACCCTAAATACCCCTGTACCCCAAAACCCAAACCTAGCCCTGTTCCCTATTAATACCCCTGTACCCCAATACCCAAACCTAGCCCTGTTCCCTCAAAATATCCCTGTACCCCAAAACCCAAACCTAGCCCTGAACCCTAAAATACCCCTGTACCCCAAAACCCAAACCTATCCCTAAACCCTAAAATTACCCCTGTACCCCAAAACCTAGCCCTGTACCCTAAAAATACCCCTGTACCCCAAAACCCAAACCTAGCCCTAAACCCTAAATGACCCCTGTATCACAAAACCCAAACCTAGCCCTGAACCCTTAAAATACCCCTGTACTCCTAAACCCAAACCTACCCCTGAACCCTAAAAATACCCCCGTACCCCAAAACCTAGCCCTGAACCCTAAAATACCCCTGTACCCCAAAACCCAAACCTATCCCTAAACCCTACAAATACCCCTGAATCCCATAACCCAAAACCCGCCCTGAACCCTAATAAAACCCCCTACACCCCAAAACTTAAACATACACCCTTAACCCTAAAAATACCCAAGCACCCCCAAAATCAACCTTATAATCTAATAAAAATACACTGTGCACCCCATAAACCAAACCCACCCTTAAAATACCCCTGAACCCCTAAAACATAGCATATACAATGTAATGGTATGCGTTTTAAAAGTATTGTGGAGTAATGGTACTTGCATTGTAATGGTATGAGGAGTGAAGGTATGCGGAGTGAAATTTGAAAAATTGTGGGGTCCGAGCAAAACATCGCCCATGAATGGGTACAGAACTGGCATGCTGCAGACTACAATGACCAGCATGCTTGAGAGCGCATTCCACCGAGGCTCCCACCTGAGGGTAATCACTGGGAAGCATTGAACTGGCCGGTAATTGTCTGCAAAGCTTCCAGATTCGAAGCTCCTCCTCTGACGAAGGCTACAGGAGTAGCTGAAATGCATTAGGAAACGGAGCGGCAAAAATGAAATAAAGCTTGGATCTCAACTCACCGTGATGTGTGCGACTCGTTTCTTCCTTCGTGGAGAGAATTCTACATATATCAGTGGCGTGGTCCTGCCACAGAACAACGCACCCCTACGCAAGAGCGCCACACTACTGCCTACCTTGGACTAACACTGTGAGACAACCCGAAAGGAAACTCGGCAGGTGGCAGCCACCAGGGACTGGCCCCTGGGAGTAGTCTCCGCTCGCATAAAAGTGGCTTGCAGAGAATCACGGATGTGACAAAAATTGTGGGGTCCGAGCAAAACATCGCCCATGAATGGGTACAGAACTGGCATGCTGCAGACTACAATGACCAGCATGCTTGAGAGCGCATTCCACCGAGGCTCCCACCTGAGGGTAATCACTGGGAAGCATTGAACTGGCCGGTAATTGTCTGCAAAGCTTCCAGATTCGAAGCTCCTCCTCTGACGAAGGCTACAGGAGTAGCTGAAATGCATTAGGAAACGGAGCGGCAAAAATGAAATAAAGCTTGGATCTCAACTCACCGTGATGTGTGCGACTCGTTTCTTCCTTCGTGGAGAGAATTCTACATATATATATATATATATATATATATATATATATATATATAGATAGATAGATAGATAGATAGATATATATAGATATAGATATATATATATATCTATATCTATATATATATTTTTTTTTTATTAAAATGAAACATTATTCATTTTAGATTATATTATATGTATATCTATATTAATATTACACATATGTATATATATATATATATATATTAAATTTTTTTAAATTAATAATTACCCTTTACACCCTAAAAACTAATCCCACCCTAGTCCCTTTAAATACCCCAGCACCCTTAAACACTAACCCATCCTGACCCTAAAAATACCCCTGTACCCCAAAACCCAAACCTAGCCCTGTTCCCTATTAATACCCCTGTACCCCAATACCCAAACCTAGCCCTGTTCCCTCAAAATATCCCTGTACCCCAAAACCCAAACCTACCCCTGAACCCTAAAATACCCCTGTACCCCAAAACCCAAACCTATCCCTAAACCCTAAAATTACCCCTGTACCCCAAAACCCAAACCTAGCCCTGAACCCTCAAAATACCCCTGTACCCCAAAACCCAAACCTATCCCTAAACCCTAAAAATACCCCTGTACCCCAAAACCTAGCCCTGAACCCTAAAAATACCCCTGTACCCCAAAACCCAAACCTAGCCCTAAACCCTTAATGACCCCTGTATCACAAAACCCAAACCTAGCCCTGAACCCTTAAAATACCCCTGTACTTCTAAACCCAAACCTAGCCCTGAACCCTAAAATACCCTTGTACCCCAAAACCCAAACCTACCCCTGAACCCTAAAAATACCCCCGTACCCCAAAACCTAGCCCTGAACCCTAAAATACCCCTGTACCCCAAAACCCAAACCTATCCCTAAACCCTACAAATACCCCTGAATCCCATAACCCAAAACCCGCCCTGAACCCTAATAAAACCCCCTACACCCCAAAACTTAAACATACACCCTTAACCCTAAAAATACCCAAGCACCCCCAAAATCAACCTTATAATCTAATAAAAATACACTGTGCACCCCATAAACCAAACCCACCCTTAAAATACCCCTGAACCCCTAAAACATAGCATATACAATGTAATGGTATGCGTTTTAAAAGTATTGTGGAGTAATGGTACTTGCATTGTAATGGTATGAGGAGTGAAGGTATGCGGAGTGAAATTTGCGGAGTGAAGGTGCTTTACGCTGATATACACTCACCCTCTGATAGCTTGGTGCAGAGCAGACAGGCTTATCAAAGAGGCAATGTGTAAAGTATTTGTGCAGCACAGTAAATACTGTAACACAGTGAAAATGCCCCAAAAAGGATTCCACACCAATTTTGAATAATAGATAGTTTTTGTCTTATTAGATTTTTGTCGTTTTGGTCATATATAAATAAGTATAGTTGAATCAATTATTGACTGTAAAGTGGTCAAAAATTCTAGGAGGATTTAGGTGAGTGATTACTTTATTGGTATCCAAACTAAAAGGGGCGTCTTTGCGGAGTATCAGGCTGTCTGAACATAAAGTGGTGTACCCCAATAGTCCCAATGTTCAACAAAGAAAAAGTGTGAGCGCTGCCTTTAAGGGAGACACAGTAATCCTCTGACGAACTTGCCAGCCGCCTCCGTTTCACAAATAGAGTAACTGGGATACAGAAAAATGCCTTTTAAAGTGAAGTGTGGTGGAAAAACGAAAGGGGAGGGTAAAGTTTCTGCTCCCACAGGTGTGCCGATGTAAAAGTCCTCACCCAGACCGGGTAAAAATAAGGTTCGCCACCTTAAGCGCTGCTTGTAGTTGAAGGGTCCACACCGGTCATGGGGTTTGACAGTAACTTGAGGCAGCGCATTGTGGATACGGGAAGGGTGTGCCCCATGCTAGCAGTGCTAGCGTGTGTGCCACAACAGGAACAAGTAATCTCAAGACTTCCTCACGGGAGAAGCTGGTAGTCATTCAACTGCTCTTGAGGTCAGTGGGCCTCATACACGGGCCAGAGTTGGCAGCAGAGGAGTAGCGCTGCTATGCAGCTCAGAAGAGCAGGCGGAGTCAGAACACGGCAATGTCAGGGAAGCTGTGCAGGCTTTTGGCTCTTGGGGAGTCTGGACAGTGCGTGTCCAGTGTGAGCAATCACTAAGCAACTGGGCGGCTCCTGGGTTATGCGCAAGCAGGAAATAATCAGGACAGACTGACTGGCCGTAGAACGGTGCAGGGGGGGTCAAAGAAAACACGGAGCCTGATACTTTAGGCAATGGAACCCCATGATCTTAAAAACTGGTAGCATGCCGTGGGCCATAGCATGTGGTCTTTGATGTCGGGAGAGCTCTCAGAGAACCAGAGGCAAGCTAACAGGTCCTTGGAGTTCATGGGAAGTTAGTAGGCTATAGAGGGCAAAGTCAGTTCTCCCTTACTGCAGAGGCAGCAGGTGAACACAACAGAGCACAGTGCAGAGTGGCAGTCCCTCCTGCCAGCACACCAATGAGCAGATAGCAGACCAACACAGCAAATGAAGTGCTCTAATTCCAAACTTTAGGGTAAGAGCTGTGATCTGCAATGCTAAAGGAGTCCATGCCTTCGGAGGGGGAGCTTCTACCGAAGGCACTGACCACCTGACCTCTTCATCCATTGAAAAACCCTCTAAAAGGCCTGACAATGGCTCAAAATGGGAATTTAAATCCCCTCCCACTACATAGGGTAAATCTTTTGGTATTTCGGATAGATAGTCCGAAAGTTCATCTATAGTGGACGATTCCCTGGTAATTCCAACTGGCCTAGAATAGATGTTTATTAGGGCAAGTTTCGCTTGATTTGGCCAGGACAATAGAACCACAAGGATGTCATCAGAGGGGGCCGGTAACCGTGTAGCCTCGCAGCCTAGGTGGGACGCCACCCAGGTTGTAAGCCCGCCTGAAGGGCGTCCTTTGCCCTCCCACCTGGCTGGGATAAAAAATGACTGATAGCCTTGGTGCCCATAGTCTTCCCTTGCCCAGGTCTCTTGGAACATGCAAACATCCCCAGTCTCGATGTATGTTTCCCAGTCTTGAGCAGTCAGCTTATTGGCTAATCCGGCCACATTCCACCAAATTAGTCTCAAATGTTCAATGGCTGGACTTGCCGGGTTGGGAGAGTGGAGGGGGACAGTTCCGGGTGGTACCTCAGTTATTTCAACGGGAACATTATCCACAACGGATTCAGATGGCTCAGGGAGATTACAGGGACCATTGTCCGAGGTCGCAAGGTTATTAGTGGACAGTCAATCAACCCCGTCAAGCCCGCTCAAACAGTTGAAGCGGTTGAAATGGAAGTAAGGTGTTTCAGGTGGCTGGTGATTTGGGCGTCGGACATGTTCTTTGTATCTTTGTATCTTGTTCTCCGTTCCACCCTTGTCCAATTTCCTTGCGGCCGGTCATGATGCATGTGGATAGGTGGGAAAAAGAAGGAGACTGGCAAAGTCTGTATGGTGGAATCCAATGATCTGTTTGAGCCTGCGCAGATATGTAAGACAGTACCAGGGTCCCTAAAGGTCACCATTATACAGTCCCCTATTATTGTTTTCCTCGTCTTCCCCAGCCATGGCACCCTTCTAACCATAATGATCTCATTATTAAAGTGTGGTGGTAGGGGTCTGTTCCAATTCAGCCATTTAATGACTTTCTTCTTAAGGGATTGGAAATCTTCGTTTTCACCCCTTTGTAGGGAGGGGGCACCCGCTAAAACCACCATGAGACTATTGGCTTCCGGTGGGAGATCTGGTCTCCGCGGTCTTTGAGCGGGCTGGCCAGGGGGGGGAGAGGGAATACTGGCAATGGGGGGGAACCCCTGATTTATACCAGGCTCTAAACTGGGGGGGGGGGGGGTCTATTAACTGAGGAGGCATGGTATTTAAGATACTTCGTGGGGTCGGGACGGAAATAGCCATAAGTGGCTGCAAAGGGGGGGCAGTGGTGGCACCCTGTGGAGCTCCCGCATTGGCTCCCTGTAAATCTCCTAGATTAGAGGGGGGATTTTGTCTGTTAGGGAAGGTTCCTGTAGGTGGATTAAGCCCCACAGTTCTAGTCTGCTTGGTGACCGATGTGGTCAAGGTAGTTAGAGTAACCTCTAGAATGGTAAGCCTAGTCTCTACTTTTTTTAGACTTTCACTAATGGGCTGCAAGAGTGAGCAGAGTAGAAGTTCCATGCTCCCTAGAGATATAAGAGGGGGAGCTATGTTAGATGGGTTAGCCCCTGAATCACTGCTAGTAGCAACAGAGATAGCATTTATGTCCTTGGTAGAAATAGTGGTGTTCACGCTATCTCCAGCCCTAACGGGGGTGAGTGCCGGCTTGTGTTTTTTACCAAAATCTAAATGGGATATTTTGGTTTTCCCCTGTCCCTCCCTCGTCTTTCTTCTGCGCTTGTTGGTTGGAGGGCCATGCAGTTCCACCACAACAGTGTGCTTAGGTTTCTTTTTCGTGGTTTTGTTTTGAGGGGGGGTTTGGGTGACCAAGTCAACAGGCGTGTTAGTGGAGGTTAAAGGTGGAGTGGCCTCCGTGATCTCTTCGGACAGTGTACCCGGCATGGTAATGCTATCCCGTAACAGTAGGGGGACGCCATCTTGAGTTAGTAAATCCTGGCTTTCAATGGGGGTGCCTTCCTCTTGGGAGATGGGATAGGGAATTATCTCACTAAGGGGTCTGCTTTTCATGATTTCAATGGAGCGGCGGCGCTTTGCCCTGCGCTTCTCTAAAGAGCTTTCTTTTCCCCCTTCTCCCTTAGCGGATTTAAAATAGTTGTCCAAAGTTCCGGTGTTGCTTCCCCCCGCCCTTGTTGGAGTTTCACATAGTGGAGGTGAGGGCATGTTCGTAATCTGGTCCTTGGGTCGGCTGGTATCAGAAAGGTGCGGGCGAAAGAGAGTGGGCCCAGCCCAGCCTCCTTCAGCCCCGGACGGCCACAGACGGTCCTGCCCTTGTCCCGGGCTTCTCCCGGGACGCTCCCGCGCGCTCCCGCGCAGCGGTACTATAGCACAGTAATAAGGGAGAGGTAGGGCGAGGGGCGGGGCAGGCAGGGAGAGCGACCCAGGTGTTGTGGGTTGACCTCACGCAGGGACTCCTGGAAGTTTGAGTCCCTGCAGGTCCGCTCGCAGCCCTGTACTTCCCTCTGACAAGCGCCCAGCAGCACAGCCCCTCCAGTCACGGTGCGCCTCTCCCGCCTCACGAAGCGGGACCTGCGGAGCGGGTCCCGCGAGGAGCTGGCGGGGAGAGATGAAATCCGGCGTGTTGAGAGACAGCCCACAGCAAGAGTCAATCAGGCAAGAAGTCCCACGACGTGTAGAAACAGGGCTGGTTTTAGTGCTGGGGCGGGGGGCGGGGCAGGCAGGGAGAGCGACCCAGGTGTTGTGGGTTGACCTCACGCAGGGACTCCTGGAAGTTTGAGTCCCTGCGGGTCCGCTCGCAGCCCTGTACTTCCCTCTGACAAGCGCCCAGCAGCACAGCCCCTCCAGTCACGGTGCGCCTCTCCCGCCTCACGAAGCGGGACCCGCGGAGCGGGTCCGGCGAGGAGCTGGTGGGGAGAGATGAAATCCGGCGTGTTGAGAGACAGCCCACAGCAAGAGTCAATCAGGCAAGAAGTCCCACGACGTGTAGAAACAGGGCTGGTTTTAGTGCTGGGGTGGGGGGCGGGGCAGGCAGGGAGAGCGACCCAGGTGTTGTGGGTTGACCTCACGCAGGGACTCCTGGAAGTTTGAGTCCCTGCGGCTCCGCTCGCAGCCCTGTACTTCCCTCTGACAAGCGCCCAGCAGCACAGCCCCTCCAGTCACGGTGCGCCTTCCGCCTCACGAAGCGGGACCCGCGGAGCGGGTCCGGCGAGGAGCTGGTGGGGAGAGATGAAATCCGGCGTGTTGAGAGACAGCCCACAGCAAGAGTCAATCAGACATATATGTAACAAAACCTTTGGTTTGTCGATTGCGCAGAGGCTTTTAGAGTTTTAAAATATGATACTGACCCTCCAATTGTATTTTCAATATCTTCCTTTTTAAATGCCATGTGGCACATTACGAGAGGACTTTTAATGAAACTATAGGGGAAGACTATTTGGAGGATTTCTTTTCCAACCTTTTGTGTACTGTAACGATTGTTTTTAGAACTTCGAATCTATCATGCGTCTGACAGTTTTATCTGTGCACAAATCATGGAAGTGTAATTATTGAATTATATGTGTAAATATTTGGATATCATCTTTTGCTATGCACATTTATGGCCTAAACGGCCAAAATAAAGTTTTAACTGACTGACCATGTTTAGAGGACAGAGCAAATGCACTTTAGCACTGGTTAGCAGTGGGAAAGTGCCCAGAACTCGAAAGCCAACAAAAAGAGTCAGAAAAATAGGAGAAAAAAGGCAACCACGCAGAAAGGGCCAAGTATAACAATGTGAGAGTGGAAAGCTATCAAGTAACAGAAAAAAGTAACAAATGGTGGTGAGGAGTGAGAGCTAAGGTTAAGCATTACCTTGTCCTGTGAATTTCATGCCTACCATTTTAGTTGTTACGCTATGGCCTCTATTAACCTTCGCACTCCTATAACTTCAGTTTTTATAGTGAGAGAGAGAGAGGCTGCATAATGGGTAACCCATATAATATGATCTTATATTGCCATGAAGGAGTTTGTTCACATCACAGACAAAAAGCTAAAGGAAAAAAGATAAGAAAACTACTTAAGTAGATAAATATGTGGAATTATAGAAAGAGAAAGAACAACCTTTGCTTTGTCTAAAAAGAATTCCGTCTAGAGGACGGAGTGTTTGTTAAAGCAGTTCTCTGCAAGCTGCAGCTAACAATGGTCTCCGACTGAAACTGGTTGTTCATGTTTTGTTTTATGAATAGAATGTTGAATAAACAAAAGACAAAGGTAAAGCTGTATAGCGTTTCAAGGCACTCTCATTAACATGTTGAAATCTGAATGCCAATGGGCTCCATGAAGTGGTTTAATCATTTCACAAGGACCTACAGAATATTTTCCACATTCCCGAGTCCCTGTGAAATATAGCTTTCTATCCCACTGCAGATTCTGCATCGACACTTCCTTTATATTCTTGAAGCCCTTCACACTCGGAGCTAATGCTGGCTCTCAAGACATGGAAAAATAGTGTTTCTGGTTTGAGGAAGACCAAGTACCGGTGAAATGTCATCAGGGTTCCAGGATCTAAGGAGAGTAAAGGATTGTATTTTTCACTTCACATTGTTGGTGTTTGATACTCATGATAGGGGCCTCAGGGGTATGTTTTGATGTGTGCCTTATCCACAAGTGCCAGCTGATATATTCCACTCTAGCCAGGTGCGGCTCCACAATTGTGGAGGAGCGCCGCTCCACTGGCTCAGAGCTAACATGTGAAAAATAAAACGATATACAATAATCATTTTATTTCTCATTTGCCGCTCTGGGCCAGCTTGTGCAGGGAGGGTCAGGGCCAGGGCATGGGAGGGAGAAGGGGAGGAGGAGGTCTATGTGCTATTCTAAATGTGCATGTGTGTTTAGCCGACTGTCTCAAGCTGGCCAAACACACATGCGCACTTAGGTTTCTCCAACCCGGCTGTATTGAGCAGCCGGGCTGGAGTAACAGCTAAGATTCTCTGTCCTACTCAGAGCTTCTTTTTAGCATGCTCGGGCCAATCCCCGTGCTGCTCTCATAGAGAGAGCAGTGCGGGGATTGCACAGGGGGTCTGATGCTGCCCAGTGACTGCTGGGACCAGGGAGCAGCACAGCAGAACACTGAGATGCAAGGAGCGATAAGGCTTGCACCTTCAGGTAAGTGATTTTTTTTTAATTAGTTATTAATCCCACACTCCCCTGCCCTCCCTCCACCCACCCCACCACCGCTTCATTGTGTCGACCTCCACTGACTCTAGCCCACAATATTTAGCCAAAGAAGAATGGGTCACATGACACCCATCACTGCATCCTCTTCCTAAATAGGAACAGGGCACATTTGTGAGGTCCAGCTGACCCGTTCTTCCATTGCCCGCATTACTGGGTGGACGAGGAAGGGTCAGTCACTTACCACCTGCTTTTTCTTTTGTTTAAGCCCCCCTTTACCTTCTGCAAGGCTTGGAGGCACTTTGAAGCCTGCTCTTTGGTAAGATAAGGGTATAACCCTGAAATGCCTCTTTCTCAGGGGAGGAGGGATAGGGTTTATGTTACACTCCATAGCACAATATTTGTTTTAGATCCCTTCTCATGTTTGTAAACTCCTGGAGAGGAAAAGCCTTTGGCAAGCTAATAGGTTTAGCTTTGACTTTTACTTACAAGACAGACCTATCAACTTTATTATTGTTACAAGCTGGGGACGCAACAGCTACAAGGACAGGACAGGGCAGAGAGGGGGTTGGACAAGGTGACACACAAGTGTTCCAAAAGGGCAAGGGTACATAGACAGGAGGCTAAGGCACACTAAAGGGCTGAAGGGGATAGAGGCACAAATATTAGCTACAGAGAGGCACCTGGAAGAGGGCAGGGCAGCATACAGGTTATAGTGAGGCAGGGGCATAAATATGGTCTGCAGGCTACAAGGCCACCTAGAGGGGTGAGGAGTACACATAGGGACTGTAGACGACCAGGGTCATATAAAGGAACTGCACGGGTAAAGTAGGGAAATACAGAGATGCTGTTCCAGGGGGTGGCAAAAGTACACAAAAGTGCCTCAGAGGAGTACCATGGGCAAGGCAGGACAGCACACAGAGGTTACAGTAGGGCAAGGCCACACAGACAGGATGCAGTTGGATGAGGCACAGAGAAGGGATGCAAGGGAGGCTGAGGATGCATGTTGGAGTGACCGGTTGGGACACAGGGGAACTGAAGAGGGTGTGGAGGAGCACACAGAGGGAGTTTAGGAGTACAGGGCACAAATAGGTGCCCATTGAAGGGCACTGAATGTGGTGGGGTAGAGGTGCATGGGGTTGCTGAGATGGTGGGCACACAGAGTGGATGCTAGGGAGGTAGAGGGCACATAAAGGTGTTGCAGGAGGTGTGGCTGGCCACATACACAAGCTGCAGCCTCAGGACGGCATTCAAGCGTGAGGAAAGTGGGAGTCACGCATCATTCCATGTTAACTTACCACCAGCATCATACTCCAACACAACCATCATGATATACCCTCTCACATACCTCATAAAACAACACAGCCACCATCATAGGTCAGTACACTCACCACTATATAGCTACACAGCCAACATCATACACCAACACACCATCCTTTATACCTCAATACAACCCATATGATGGGCCTAAACATCCGCTCTCAAACACCAGCAAACCCATTGTCATACACAAGACAGTGCCCTGGGCCAACACACTTATCATCATGCATCTATTCAGCTAACATTATACACCAACACAACCAATATAAGACATCAACTCAATCAACATTATAGGTCCACAGAACCAGCACCAGACACCAATATACCCACCACCATACATCCACAGAACTAAGATCATATGCCAACGTGTCCACCATCACACATCAACACACCCAACATAGCGCCATCTTAAAACAAACTCACGAACATACCTCAGTACACCCAACATTGTGCATACACCTCAACATCATACAACAATACATACACCATTGTCCACACAACTGAGATCCGAGGCCAGCACACCCACCTTCATACGTCCACACAAGCAACGTCATATACCAACATATACACACACATCATTATACGTCTACACAACACATACACCAACACACAATTAAACTCACCTTTATTTACAGAGCTAACACCATACATAACATTCCAACCTTCATACACTAACAAATCTAATACATGTCAGCACAACCAACACCATACACCAACATACTCACCTTCATACATGTGTCCACCAATCATCTTATAGCAGTACATCCACCCAATATTATATGAGAGCGCATGTCACATTACATGTCAGTAACTAACAACAAGGAGCTTAGAGTGAAAATAAGATCATAGGTCGCCCTCCACTCAATATCCACTTTCCACAACTATGACCTAGACCAAAAAGCACTTATAATTGCTTAGTTACTGGTGAACCTTACGTTGCAAAGCTATTACAACTAACGCCCCTATTTTAGTTGATGGGGTAGGAGGTACATCCATGCTGTGCCACTTTTAAAATTGCCCAATCCCTTATATAAAACAACAGTTGTGAGACGACTAACAACACACACCCATGTGTCAGACTCAGACAAAAGAAAAAAGTGTTTCTGAGCGTGATGGCACCTCACGGGCACACCACCGACGGGAACCTGGCAGGTACTCACCAGGATTGCCCTGATATCATCATTGGCACCATCAAGCTCAAAAGAAATGTGTCCAATAACAAACAAAGAAGTGTTTGTGAAAATATGCAGTGTAAGTAAACCACGAACAGCACATATAGTGTCAAACCAACATAAACACCACAAACAACACGGATATATAGTTTTATTCGGTCTCTTTCGTGTTGGTTGTGGGCCAATGTCACGTGAGCGTCGCTCCCCGGTGGGTAAGTGTCGCAGTTTGTCCCCGGGGGCTGGTTTACGGCCTACCGGGGGCGTGGACTCTCTGCGGGTGATGCGGCCCGCGTGTCGTCCTATCCACCGTTTCCCGGTGTTGGGGCATCGAGAGTCCAAATGGAGACATATGCTGCAGCGTTGCAGGTCTCGCTAGCGTCTCCTCCTCCTTCCCCTCCTGGGGCGTCAGCGGATCCCTCGCCCTGTGCAGGGTCCTCCGTGGCGGCGCCGGTGGCTCCGGCGCCGACTGGTTCGGATCCAGGCTTGGATTATGTGGTGCTGTTGGGGTGCGGCTCCTCCGGGGCACCTCCTTCAGGCCACAGCGTCTCTGCCTCGCCGCAAACTCCCACGGGAGACCCTGTGGTGTCGTGGGAGGTCGATGGGGCTCAGGTCGCATCCCGAGCCCCTCTCGGTCCTTTGACAAGGTGGTCCTGTCTAAGGCTGAGTTGACACAGCTACGGCGCCGGCAGCAGCTGGACCATGCTGAGCCACAAGGGTCGGTGGACCCTCCTCGTCCCGCTCCGGGTCAAGGCCGGGTGAGGATCCCTTTCCCTTTCCCTGGGCCCCTCTTGTCCGTCCCCTCGTTGCCTCGTTGGAGGGCGAGTCTGAGGCTGACTCGTCCCTGGCACCGCCACATGAGTTGCCCGAGCGATCTCCGCCTCATTCTGGGCCACAGCTGGCGGAGGGCTCCATGTCACTCCCCAGGCCTGTCTAGTTCCCCCACGCAGGTGGCAGCCTCGGCGGGGGTCGGTTTGGCGCCGTTCCGGCGCTGCCCTGGGGCCGGTGCCGCTCCAGCTCCACTCTGGTCTCCGGTGCGGGGTGACTTGGAGGAACCTTGTCCAGTGATGCCCGATAGTGCCGACGTCCTGTCTCAGGCAATGGACTCTTCGGCTCCGCGCAGGGGTCGTACTGCGGATTCGTCTTCGGACGCTCCTTCTTCTCCAGAGGCAGGCTGTATATTGGTGTCGTCCTCCCCGGAGACTGGTCGCCATGTGGTGTCTTTATCACCCGCGTCGAAGGGCGGCTCCCCACCCTTCCAGAGACAGAGGTGTTCGTCCGAAGAGCGGCAGGTCCCTCATTCTTCGGCTCCTTCTGACTTCAAGATCTGGCCCTTGCCTGTCCTGCTTGCGCTCGGGGACGACAGCCTTAGTTTGCAGCCGTCGCCCATGGAGGAGCTGCTTTCTCCACCGCGGGGCCCTACGGAGGTGGGTGCAACCTTCGCTCACGCGGTGTCCATGGCTGTGGGCATCCCGCACATGGGTGACCCAGTGGCTCACTTTCTGGGGGACCATTTATTGGAGGTCCTCCACCAGGGCTCTGGTGGGAGGGAAATCTTACTTCACTTTGAAGATTCACTCCTTTCTTCCTTGACGGGGGCTTGGAGGCATCCTGCCTCAGGGGACACGGTGCCTCAACATCTTCTGCACCAGTACCTCCCGCGCAGCATGACCTGGCGTGTCTTTCCCTTCACCTCTCGGCTTCCAGCCCCCTTTTGCGGACTGCTTTTCCCTCCCCACCGCCCCTGTTGACTCCGCCGTCTCTAGAGGCCCGCTGGCTGGACTCTTGGGAGCGCAACATGTTGTCCTCCACCAGCGCTGTCCTGCCAGCCCTTAACACCTTGTGTGTGCTGGATAGGGCCTCCTCCTGTTTGTGGGACTCAGCTGAGTCTCTGGCAGTGTCCCAGAAGACTGGTCAGGTGGATTTACGGCATCATGCTTTGGATGGCTGGGAGCTTGCAGTGTTTATTCTCCGCTTCGCTCTGGACATCTCGGAGGTGCTGGGCTGGGCCATGGCTTCCTCAGTCGCTCTCCGTCGCCGTGTTTGGTTTTGGGATGGAGTGTTCCCTGAGAATATTCGGGAGCGACTCATTGACCTTCCGTTTGCTGGCAGCCTGTTGTCTCATGCCCCGGCCGACTCCGCCGTCCAATGGCTCTGGGTAGGGCTCCGTCCTCCTCCTCCTCCTTATCCTCCTCCTCCTCCTTATCCTCCTCCGTCCCTTCCTCAGTGACTCCTGAGGTGGGTTGATTCTGGGCCTTCTTAGGCCACTTGTTCTGGCTGTGGAGTGTGTGTTCTGGCCATTAGCGTCCTTCCTTGAGACTTAGGCATTGTTGGCTGCTATGCGGCCCTTTTGTTGCTTCTGTGTGTTTGCTCTGCTGGAGATGTTGCGCATACTTGGCCCTGACATTAGGCCTTCTGCTTTGCTTGGGCTGTTTGTCAAGCCTCCCTCAGGGTGTTTTTTCCCCATGCCTCCTTTGTTTTTCCTCTGCTGCAGAAGTTCTTCCAAAGATGGTTCCCATATCTTGGGGCTTAACGTACCCAATGTGGGGTAGTGGTAGCTGTCATAAGGCTTGCACTCTTCTAGGGGGTTCTGGTCGCCTTCGGGTGCCTGGTATCCCTGGCATTTATGTAGGTTGCTTTTGCTTCCTGAGGTCGTGTGCGCGGCTGCTCGTAGTGGTGTGCCCGGGCATCTCCTCCTCTCCCCGCTCCTGCCCTGAGGTCTGGGATGATCCTGTGTTCTCCCTTGCCGGGCGCTGCCTACTCGGCCTTCCTGGGGCCTCAGGATGTTCTTCTTGCTTCTGGCGGCTTTTGTCTCCCAGCGCTGTTCTGGCTGGCAGGTTGCTCTCCATCTGGAGTGGGTTCGCCTTCTTTTTCCTAGTTTCCTTGGGTCCTCTAGGCTTCTTCTTCTGCTATTCGTGTCTTGGCATGAGGTGGCATCGGGTTTGCCTTGTGGGGTAGTGTGGTCCTTCGGCCTCTCTGACCTTGCCCTTGGTGTGTACGGGCCTCTTCAGCCTTCTTCTTCCTCCTACATCCTTTGGAGTCAGTGGGGTTCTGCTTGTGGGCCTTATCATTGCCTGGCAGGGATGAGGTTCTACCTGGTATGCAGATCTGGTCCCCTGTGGGGCCCTCTGTTCTGTATTGGCTGGTGGGGTCCTGTCGCAGACCCTCCTTCCCATGGGTATTGCTAGGGTATCTATTCTACATGAAGGAATCTGCGGTTAGTAGTCTCTGTCAGATGTACGAGTTACTTACCTTCGGTAACAATGTATCTCGTAGAGACGATTTTAGCTGCAGATTCCTTCACGGCCCGCCCTGCCTCCCCTATTCTGCGAGGACCCTTGGGTTGGTCTTCGGTACTCGCCTCCTGGTTGGGGGCTGTGTCTCCTGTGAGTGATTTCCTTGTTCTTGACGGGGTGGCTCGGTTCATTCCTCCTTGGTACTTTGGAGGATGGGGTTCTGGTGCTCCGGTGCCCTGCTGCTCTGGCTACTCCAGGTTTGGGGGAGTTTGCTTCTATCCCTGTCCTCCCTCCACTCCCTTCCTTCAATTGCTATGCTCTGATTAAGGGTCAGCTGGCCATGTCTTGCCTTTGTCCCTTGGGGGTGGTTGCCCTCTATGTTGGGGTGGCTTGGAGGTTTGTTGTCCCTGTGTGTCTTGGGACTGGTCCCCTTCCTTGCTCAGGATGGGGGTGGTAGGTTTACTACGTGTGCCATGACTTTACGCATGTTCCTTGCCTCTGGGGCAGAGGGGTAGAAGGCTGTCTATGTGCTGGCAGGTTGGCTGTGCAGGGCTCTGCTTGTTCTTTCTTATTTCCCTGTCTTTGGGTTCTGCGGTGTTGACACTACTGTGTGGTGTTGTTAATCACCGTTTCTTTCCAATTTTTCTGCTCTTCGCACACTGTTCCCACGCTTCCACAGTTTTTTATGTGGTGGTTCCGCGTTGTGGTACGGAAAAGTTCTCAGAAGAAAATTGACGTAGGCGCGACGGTTCGGGTCTTATGTGACCTCATTGACGTCACGTACGCTGACGACGCCTCGGCGGACTTGCGTGATTTCGCCCCGCCCCCGGCGAGCAGGGATGCAGTGGCAGGAAAGTTTCCGGATCCAGTCCCACGCCTTTGGGATAATTCTACGTGAAGGAATCTGCGGCTAGAACTGTCTCTACCAGACACATCATTACCAAAGGTAAGTAACTCGTACTTTACAACTACACACTATTCAAGCACCCACACAGTCACGTTAATATGCCCCCATCCATACATCTTTAACACCAACATTACATGGCCAAACAGCCACTAACCTATAACTGCACACACTATTATACGCCAGCACACTATCTTCATACATCTAAGCACACTCAGCACTACTGCCTACGAACATAATACAGCAACATACCCACCATTTAATGCCACAGTGACCAGCTACCATAGACTAAAGCAATAGTGTTAATGCAAGAACCTAGTCACTCAAGCGTGCATACTTTTACACACCTACAAACATATTAAACTATTGACTCTGACACATCACATAGCAAGCTCACTCAAGTATTAAGAGTTTACACAGGCACAATTACACAACAGCACTACTAGCATCAGAGTCCAAAACACACCCTATTCTACATCCATAAAGCTATCAACATACACTCACAACAACATCTTTATGTACCAATGTCAGCCAACAAGTACCAGTATAGCCGCCATTTAACATTATTCAGCATTGTGTGGTAAATAAAAATCTACCTGCGGAATTTCTATGCGGTAAAGTTCAATAAGAATAACTCAATCAAAAATGAGAGGCAGAGTCCGTGGCATCTTGAGTTTATAAGGGTTTTATTCCATAAAATGGAATTGGTTCGAACCAGGTATCATGTTCCATCACCACGAAGGTTCAGGAAGGGATAGACAAGGGAATGGGCATGGACAATGCTTTATTAACAGATTACAATATATATAGTCAATGCATATAATGGTGATGGATGCAGAAGGCGTAACAGCTGAAAGAAACGAGATAAGAACACATGTGCGTAACAGAAGGCGTGCACGAGGGCGTACACGGAGGTGTGTACTAGAAACGTCATAGAGAAGTGTCACAGGTGGGTGGATCCATAGAAGAATCCTGCAGTGTCAGCAGAAATATATGGCAGAGATGCGCGCGCAGCAGCATGACGTGGAACTGGAGGGTGAAGGGGACTTGACATTTAGCATATACGGGGAGACAGAAGTCTGGCGTGTCAGAGCAACCTAAACCCAAATCATATCTAGTATCTTGTGTTTGAGGAACTGTATTATCTAGAAGGAAAGGTCTCTCGGGCAGAGGCTATTCTATACTGACTGCTAGTGCGTGCATATGTGACTACGTGTCTACGTGTAAAGCAAGGGGGCCATGGGCCTACCATGGTAACGGGAGCTATGAATTACTTGCACGGAGACAGAAAGGCCGGGCCCTTTGCTCTGCAGCTGGGGGGATGTTTACCTAAACCACTAGACAGGAATGTATTTTCGAGGAGTGGAGCAGATAACTTGAAGGCTGAATATAGTTTTGGCAGGCAAGCAGGCCGAGCCGGGCACCCCTCACCGCGCAGGGAGTAAGGCAAAGGTCAGGGATGCAGATGCAGGTCCAGGCTGCAGCTTTCAGAGACAGAAGGCAGAAGAGGCTCGATGGCAGAAATCAGGGCCTAGCTCGCCAGAGCCAGGAAAACGTGAAAGTGCACCATGTAAAGACGGTGGCAAGGCATACTTAGGAACTGAATATTCGACCCATTCATGGTGGATCTGAAAGAGGACATGTTGACGTTGGACGCAAATGTATTTGCGTCTTCATAGCTGGTTGTGGAGGGAACATACATGTACTTGAAGCACGTACATGGAGCCGGTGGGGTCTACGTTAGGGGACACAATTGACCATAAAAATTCATATTACCTCATTCCCTCCTTGTCCCCTACGGACCCTTCATGATATATCAATCCTCATTAATCTAACAATCTGTTCATGTAACATCATTTGCTCTTCTTTCTTCTGACGGGATTTTGAACGTGGACTTGAATGGGGAATACATGAAGTGGCGCACAAGCCGCAAATCGCTGGCCCACATTGCAGACATAAACAACAACTGAATACTATGAGAAGGGCTATTCCTAGGAAGGATAGGACTTTCCATCCCCAGGCTGATAACACGCTCCAGAACCAACCGGACCAAGTCCAGGTGCCTGGATTCTGGTGTATCTGACTTGCAATCTTGTGGAGACGGGTTATGGCTCTATACACTGATGGTGCGTTTTCTGGAATGAAAACACAGCAACTCGATCCGATGACTCTACAAGCTCCGCCCCTATCGGCCAGGATGACGTCAAGAACAAGACGATTTTGAAGAACGACAAGTCTCATAGCAGACTGTTCCTCTGTTAAGTTGCCTAGGGCGGAAGTAGTTTCATTAATAATAATAATAATAATAATAATAATAAAGGGATCTTATCGTGCGCAGACTTAGCCCAGTGGGCATCAAGGCGCCTAATTCCAAATCCAGCTCATAACAAAGAACTCTGCAACTCAACCTGTGTAGGCTCTAGAGAAGCACCATGTTTTTAGGGCCTTTTTAAACAACACCAGAGAAGGTAGCGTCTTCATCTCCATCGGCAGGATGTTCCAAAGCTGTGGGGCAACGACGGAGAAGGCCCTGGCTCCCCACCTGGTGAGCTTAAAGCGAGGGATGACAAGTTGAAGTTGTCCCGAGGAGCGCAGACACCTTGGAGGGTGATAGCGAGTAAGTAGGGAGCTGATAGCATCTTTGGGTCCGTCCTCGAGAGCTCTATAGGTCAGGCACAGAATTTTAAAATAAATTCTGTGCTGGATAGGCAGCCAGTGAAGGTCTCTCCTCGCAGCGGTAGCAGAGGAAGACCTGGGAAGATCCAGGACAAAGCGTGCAGCAGCGTTCTGCACTACTTGCAGTCGATGTATGAGGCCCTTGTTGGTTTCCATGTAGAGAGAGTTGCAGTAGTCTAACCTGGAACCAACAAGGGCGACTGCAATCTGCTTGCGTGCTTGAGGGGACAGGTAGCTGCGAATTCTGTTGAGAGTCCTGATCACGCCCCAGCTGGTCGCGACAGTCCGACTCACCTGTAGAGACATCGAGAGTGATGTATCGAACACCACACCCAGATTTTTGGCGGATTGTGAGGGAGTGGGGCAAGTTCCAAGAGAGGAAGGCCACCACTCACTCGACCAGATATCTTGGTCCTTCCCAAAAACCAGAACCTCAGTCTTGTCGCCATTTAGCTTCAGGGAGTTGGTGACCATCCAATCTGCAACATGTTGCATACAGGTCCTGAAGCAGGAGGCAGATGTTATGACAGAGGACCGGGTGAGTGAAATCATAATCTGGGTGTCGTCGGCGTATGATACCACCTCCATCCCCAGCGATCTCACAAGTCTAGCAAGGGGGGCCACGTAGATGTTGAATAGGGTCGGACTTAATGCCGACCCCTGAGGCACCCCACATTGCAAAGACTTTGCTGGGGAGAGGTGGTTGCCGAGCATCACTCTCTGTTCCCTATCTAGGAGAAAGGAGTTAAGGAGACTCAGGGCTGGACCAGAGACACCTGCCTCCCTAAGCCGAGATGTTAAGATGGCAGGAGACAAGGTGTCGAATGCGGCCGTGAGGTCCAATAGCACCAGAATAGTTGTTTGTCCAGCATCAACCTCGCGTCGGATGTTATCGACTACATAGGTGAGGGCAGATTCTGTGCTGTGATGTTTTCGGAATCCATGCTGGGTAGTGTCCAGGTACTCTGAAGCTTCGAGGAAGGAAGATAGGTGGCGATTCAAGTGTGCTTCTAAGATTTTAGCAGGTGCAGGGAGCAAGGAAATGGGTCTAAAATTTTTCAATTGACCTGGGTCAAGTGAAGGCTTCTTGAGAAGCGGCTTCACAATGGCCTTCTTCCAGACTAATGGAAAAGTGCCTTGGGCAATTGCCTTATTCATCACCTCAAGTAGCGGGGGAAGGAGACTGTTCCTACACTCCTTTAGCTTTTTAAGAGGCAGTGGGTCAAGTGGGGAGGAGGATTTGGTCTTATCTAAAAGAAGATTCAACCCCTCCAGAGACAGAGGTGGAAAGTCAGAAAGAGAGCTGGAAGGGGCTGTATCCAGTGATTCCAAAAGGGTTATACCTGGGAGATTATTTTCAGTCAGGGAGAGACGTTGTACTTCTAGAGAAGTATGAATGTCAAAGATTTTCTTATGAAAAAAGTCTGCAATATCATCACACAGACGTTGGGAGCTAACTACGGGGTCTGGAAGTTGGAGGGAGCATAGTGAATCCGCAATTTTAAAAAGCTCCCTGGAAGAAGTGAGTGAACTAGTGAGATTGGAAAAGTATTCCTGCTTCTCCAATATCACTTTTTGCTTATACTCCCGTAAGGCAGACTTATGAGCCTCCCTATCCGCAGGATCCCAGGATTTCCTCCACCTCCTTTCACTGCTTCTGCAGCCCTGTCTTAATAGTCTAAGATGGTCCGAGAACCATGGAGCTGATGGTTTCCTCCGGGCTACATATCGCAGGGATGCAGGGGCAAGTTTTTCCACAGCATTCAAGATGGAGTCATGCAGAGTTTGTGCTGCCTCATCCGAGTCTTTTAGGGAGAGAACCTCAGAAGTAGGGACGAAAGGAGCAAAAGCGTCGTTGGTGAGATTTCTGAGATTTCTCCTAGGAGTAAAAGAGGTGGTCCCCTTCTTAGTGAGATTGGAAATGGAGAAGACTAGGTGAAGAGGAACCGCAAAATGATCAGTCCACACTAGCGGTAGAGGGGTGCCACAAGAAAGTCTTTCACTCACTACTGCTTCAAGGGTTCTAGTTAATTTACGTATCAATTTACTGTTAAAGACAGCACCTAAGTAGGGAAAGAAGCCTTTATTGAAGTCTGTATACTGCTCCCATGCCGTTTCAGTATAGTCGACAATCGGGAGATCTCTCTTGGGTCTATTGTGTACTAAATGGGAGTCCCTATGATAATCAGGAGGGGCTAGGAAAACAGGTGGCAGAAGGAATGCAATGTAACAAGTACCATCCCAATCTAGAGGTAAACGTATAAATGCTGTATGACCACAAATGAAATAGGAATGACGGGAAGCCTTGAATGTAGACTTGCCTTTATCACTGAATTCGATCACGGTAGTACATGTACTATGACCCAGGTGTACTGAACCATTCTTTCTGACACATAATTCACCTTTGACTGGTAATACTGACATAACGGGTAAGTCTGGTTTTGTATCGGACTGGACATTCAGAATCATGAGGTTAAGTGTAAAATTACCTAATCCATATACTTCGTTTTCTAGATCGGTCCCTGTCCTTTGGGGAAGACCCTCCTTGTCAGGGAAACATACTTTATGCAAAACTGTGTTCAGGTTTCCCCATACCCAGTTGCCCTGGTAAACTACGGAATCAGAATTTAAAGAATTAATCAAACTAAACCATGCACCACAGGAACCATTGTGTGTGAACGGGTACGGAAAGAGGGGCAGAACTCCCTTGTATTTCTGATAGGGAGGGAGTCGGCCACATATCCAACAATTAGTAGCATTGCTGGTCTGATGGGAATGGTGTAACATACTAATGAATGTATTGTTGCGCAGCGCAAGTCGGTAAGACAACTCGTGCGGGGGCAGTTCACTAAAAGTGTGCTCGACAGTGTCATTTGAAGAAGAATGTGCACGTGTGAAAATAGGAAAATATATGTGTAACAGTATACTTGCAGCAATAATCATAAGACTCAGAAAAAACATAATCAGTAAAGTCACTATGCAGTGACTACGGAGAGATTTACAATATTCACGTTTCTTGAGCTGTTTCTGTCTATCGCTCTCTCTATTGGGGTCTAGCGGATACATGTCAGGAACTTGTCTAACCGATTCACCTAGGGGAGGACTTAAACAATTAAACTGTCTGACTTGCTAGACCTCAACTTTGATTTATACTCCTGAGAAGGAGTTTTCTCTACCAGGGGGAGTTTTGTGTCAGTCTCTGGAGGAGGGCAGGGCTGGGAGTCAAAGTCTGGCGGCAGTCCATGGCATTTCTTAACGTGACTCGAGTGAAGCCAGCCCTTACGGCCCTCCACTTTTATCGCTGCCCTTGTAGTCAATAACACGAGCTTCGGCGCCTGCCAACGGGGCTCCAGCCGACTCCTCCTGTCAAAGTTCCTCACGAGCACCAGGTCCCCCGGAACAATCTCGTGTGGCTTCACCTCGGTGTTGTCGGGAAAGGCTGCAGCAACCTGTGAACGACATGATTGTAGTGCAGACATCAAGGAAGCAAGGTAATCTGTCAGCATATTACAGTCAACATCAGTGATTTTACGAGGCAGAGGCGTCCCCCACATATTCGGTGGCCTACCAAAGACCACCTCATACGGGGATAGCCCTGTTCTTGAATGTGCTATCATTCTCATGTAAAAGAGTGCAACGGGTAAAGCTACTATCCAGTCGACGCCTTTCTCTCTACAAATCTTGGCGAGACGAATTTTCAGGGTCTGATTGTGACGTTCCACGAGACCTGCTGCCTCGGGATGTCGGACACAGTGGAACTTCCATTGGTAGCCTAGCAGGAGTGATACCTGCTTCATAAGCTCGGACGAGAATGGCTGGCCGTTATCTGAGTACACGATACGGGGCAAACCATACCTGGGGAAGAATTCACGTACCAGCTGCTTGGCAGTGGTCGGAGCAGTGTAATCTGGGACTGGATATGCTTCTGTCCAACGGGAAAGTGCACATACAACTACGAGGGCATATTTGAATCCTCGACAGCGTTCCATCTGGATATAATCCATCTGGAGGACTTCAAAAGGGTGATCGGGAGGATGAAATCCACCTTGCTCTACGGGAATACTTTTACCTGGGTTGAACTGACAACAGATCATGCAAGTACGCACTTTCTGTTTGGCTGCTGCTCGTAAATGTTTATTGTACCAAAGGTTTTGAATACTGTCTAACATGGCTTTTTCTCCTAAATGTGCAGGACTGTGTACTGTGTTAATGATAACTTGAACCATAGAGTCGGGGAGAAACCATGTGGATTTTCCCTTCGTCATCCATCCCTGTTCTGTTAGGATCCCTCCTAGTTCAGTCCATTTCTTGATTTCGTCTGGTGTAGCATGTGTCTGTATGTCAATTACATCTAGGGCGGGATCCCTAACTGTCATGCAATGTGTCGGTGTCGGGACTATTGTCTTTGTCATGTCAGTTGTGTGAGTATGAGTCTGAGCTGTATGCTTGGCTGTTCGGTCTGCCAGGTCGTTACCCTGGGAAATGGTATCTGTGACTTTCGTATGTGCCTTGCACTTCATAATGGATATCGCTGTAGGTAAATGTATTGCGTCTAACAGAGCTTGAATGAGGGGACCGTATTGGATCTTGGTTCCATGAGAGGTCAAAAAACCTCTCTCCCGCCAGAGTACTCCGAAGTCGTGTACAACTCCGAATGCATAACGGGAATCTGTGTAGATGTTAACTCTCTTGTTCTTGGCTCGAATACAGGCTTGAGTCAGAGCGATGAGCTCTGCTGCTTGAGCTGACAGGGTGTCAATACAATTCGTTTCTATGACTTCAGTTTCTGTCGTGACTGCATATGCAGCCACTAACTCTCCTGTACTTGTTCTCATACATGAACCATCCACATAAAGTGTCAGGTCTGGATCTGGTAATGCGGTGTCTGTCAAGTCTTGTCTGGGTTTCGTCGTAATAGTAATGACTTCAATACAATCATGTGCCAAAGGGTCTGTCTCACTTAATGGCAGAAGTGTAGCAGGGTTCAATGTATTACAACGTCTGATTTCTATGTGTGGCTGAAACAATGTCAATTCATAATTCATAACCTGTCAGTCGTGCTATGGTCAAGTGCTGAGTCTGTGTTCGGTTTAAAAGAACTTCCACGGAATGTGGAACTTGTACTGTCAATTGGTGTCCTAACACTATGGCATTGCTTTGTCTGATTGCTAGAGCTGTTGCTGCTACTGATTTCAAACACGCAGGCAGAGCCTGGGCTACTGGATCTAATGTACTAGAAAAATAAGCACACGGTTTGTGTGAACCTGCTTGATCCTGTGTGAGTACTGACAATGCAGTACCTTCGCGTTCTGTGACAAAAAGTGTAAAAGGCTTGCTGTAACATGGTGTCGCTAAAACAGGTGCTTGACATAAGGCTTTCTTTAAGTCGTCAAAAGCTTGTGTGTGTTCCTGAGTCCAAGGGAGGACAGTCGATGTCGCTGCCTCCTGTGTTGTCAACTGTATGAGTGGCTTGGCTAGAAATGCATACTGAGGAATCCATTGTCTACAGTAAGAAGTGAGGCCTATAAAGGCCCGTACCTCCTTTTGTGTCTTGGGTTGTGACATGTTTACAATTAACTGGATACGGTCAGGCGTTAGCTGTCTCCCCCCTTTGGACAGCAAGTGCCCAAGGTAAACCACTTGCTGAACACAGAATTGCAGCTTCGAAGGGGACACCTTGTGTCCCTTGTCAGCCAAGAAATGCAAAACCGTCAGTGATGCTTGCTCACATTCTGGTTCACTTCGGGCGGTGATCAATAGATCATCGACATACTGAAGTAGGGCAGTGTTATCAGGCATGTGAATACTGTCAAGTTGTCTTTTCAATGCTTGGCTATAGATGCTGGGGCTTTCTGTGAATCCTTGAGGTGCGCGTGCAAATTTGAAGCTTCGGCCATTTAAACAGAATCCGAAAAGGTATTGGCTATCCGGGTCAATGGGGACACTAAAGTAGGCGTTCTTCAGATCAATTACAGTAAAGAACGTTGCCTCGGAATCAATGGCTGTCAATAGTGAGGAGATATCTGGGACCACAGGGTACTGTGGTACAATGCATTTATTCAATTCGCGTAAATCGATAACTAATCGATAAACTGGAGGCGCATTTGGATCAGTGCGTTTAAGAATTGGAATGATAGGGGAATTACATAGATTCGAGTCGGTTTCTACAACCACTCCTTGTGCAATGAGCTCGTCGATGATTTTCAGTAAAGCCACTACAGCATCTGGGGGTAACTTGTATTGTCGGATTCGTGGTAATACTACTCCTGGCTTGAGTGTGACTCGATATGGAGTGATGTGCATACAACCTACATCAGTGGGGCCTTGTGCCCATAAATGTGCAGGAACATTCTGTAATCTGGGATCAATATCTCTCAACACATAGTGACCCTTAAAGTCACGCAGAAACAGTCTCACTCCTTCCAGAGAACAACATATTACAGCTCCTAGAGCTTTCAGTGTCTTGATACCTAATAAGTTTTCTGGACAAGACTTCGTTAGTAACAAATCTGTAGTGCGAGACAACGGACCAACTGCTAGGGGGACTGGTTTCGATACTTCATTAACAATAGGTTTTCCTGAAAATCCAAGGGAAACATTCTGCGAGCCTGAGAGGGGTGCCCCTGGAACCTCCTCGTGACTGATTGTCGTTCTGCTTGCCCCTGTGTCAATCAAAAACTTTCTATCTTTCCCTAATACCTGACTATGTACGTAAGGACCCTCTTGATCTACAGGAACCTCAATAAGAGGCAAGCCAACTTCCCTCTCTAGGCTGTTTCATGTGTATCGCTGATAATCGGGATAATCAGTTTGGGCATACTGGTACATTTGCTGAGTTGCATGTTGTGTTGCGGCAATCGGTTGTGGCTGTGGTACCGCTACGGTCTGTACTGTCTATTGTGGAGCATGCATAGGCTGTGCATTCTGTGGTACGTGTTGTTGGGCCTGGTCCTGTCTAGGCTGACGTGGTCTCTCTTTAGTTTTACCTGTAGATATATTGCGTTTCAAAACTGCACAATCGTTTACATAGTGACCTGGCTGTTTACAATAGTTACATGTCCCTTTAACAGGAGCTGCTGAATTATTGAACTGTGTCATGCCCTTTTTCTGACCGTCAGCTGGAACTGACTGAGCAACTAGCATTTTCATTTTCGTGTCTTTCATACGTCTTTGTTCGTGATCATGTTCTTCTCTAATTCTGTTCTGTGGTACTGTAACATTTGTAACATTTGGGAAGGCGTGTTTGCTTGCCATGTGCTCTCGACTTTCAGTACACGATTCTTTACTTGGGGCAGAGAATTCTCGACTAACTTGGATACAAAAAGATGTGGGTATGATTCGCTACTTGCTTTCAGGCCACTATTAATAACAAAACATTTCTCAAATCGGGAATAAAAATCACTAGTGTCTTCATCGGGTTTCTGTTTACAGGCTGAGATTGCATCCCAGTCCTCCTTTTTAGTTGCTAATAAACGTGGCAAAACCTGTACTAACAATCCCGGTAATGCTTTAGTTTTATCCCCAAGCCCTAGGCCTGGGGTTCGAGTTGTTTCTTCATTTTCTAATGCAGCCCAATCTATCTTAGTTTCTCCCACCTCCCACTCTTTTTCTTTGAGTTTCTCGTAAATACCGGCAGGCAATAATACTTTCAATATTTTCATAATGTCGGGATAGGTATAATCGCCCCATGAGTAACATGTCTTTTATTTCACGGTGGAAACCTGCAGGGTCTTTATCGTGACTGGGCACTAGTTTCTTCATTTCCAATAATTCCATTTTAGTTATGGGCGTGTACACAAACACACGTCTAAGGGTATTATCATCATTCCTGACTGGATGCACTTCTCGCAAGGGATTTTGTCCGTCCATGTAAAACATTTTTCTTTCTGGGGGTGGAGCTGAAACAAACTGTGGATTCAGGAAAGCACTTTATCTGTGTCGATGTTCTAGAATTACTTTAATTAAATCGGTACCTAGGCCTCTCCATTTATTCATGAGTAACTCTATTAGTACATCAGGTAAGGGACCTGGATCAGAATGTTGGCTCTTATACAATATAAGGAGGTGCTGTATCATGTACATACTAGCTAGTCGCTGTTCGTCTGAAAGATTCAGAAATGTTTGCGCTAATGCGTCATTATTATATTTATCGGAATTGTCAGCCCATTGTACTGCTGACCTAGCTAATTCTTGTTCATCCATGGAATTGAGTACATGGTACCCCATTCGTTCTTGAAGTATTTTATCGGTAGCCTGAAATAGATGTTCAGGAGTCTTCGGGTTTGACATAGCAGAGTGAAAAAGTCTCTTGCTTTCTGGACGTATCGGTTTATTAAAGGATCTACCCTTTCCTACATATGCTATCGTTCCTCTATCTTCTGGCTCCTCCTCCTCTGAGGATTTATTCGCGTCTGATTCTGCTTCCCTGTCAGCTTTCTCTTTTGCATGAAATACTGTTATTTCTTTACGAATTTTCCTGTACATGGCCTCTATACATGTCTTTTTATCATGTTTTCCGTCTGCAATATTCTGACCCCATGTAGTTAGTACCTCCATCTCTTCTTTATTTACACCAGGCCGGTCTCGTTCTCTTATGAAACAGTTTATGAGGAATCCTAATAGTACACCTTGAGTGTCTACTTTCTGATGTGCCATGGCCTCGTGAATACATTCCTGACCCTCCCCAGTCTGAACAAAATGATATATCCTGTCTAGGTAATCTTGCATTGGAAATAAAACCAAAAAGTTTGCAGCACGTCTTATGCGTGTTGAGGCTAATATCATGCAACCGTCTTTGCCTGGTATTGGATCATATCTACAGTCTGTAAGAAACTCTTTAAGCTTTTCAATTGTGACTGGTTTCGGAGTACGTTCCATTGCTAGTTCTCTAATAGTTAATCGGCGTACTGGTGGCGGGGTATTGTAACCTCCTGATGCACCTCCTGAGGCGGAGGCTTGAGCATGATCTGTCTGTAGGGTCGGTGGCGGCTGTAACGGAATTCCAAAAGGATTAGTAGGGGGTGCAGGAAGTGGTGGAGGAGGGGTATGCTGTTGCGGACCTGGGGGCTGATGATCAGGGAACGGGTTACCATCAGCAGGTGGTACACGGGCAGGTACATTGGTGTATGCGGGTGCTACATCGTCTAAATAGGAAGAAAGGAAAATCTCTGCTGCGGTCTTGTGACGTAATTTAGTCGGAACCAATGGAGGGGGCAGATCTTTCGGTACTTCCGGGGTCGCCTTGGGCAGGCCCTCGGCCAGGACTGGATACAATCCTGTCATAATAGCATTACTACGTCTTTCGTGTTGTTCTATTCTAACTCGTTCTCCTTCTTCTAGTAGTTCTTTTTCTTTGGCTTTTTCGGAATCCTCTCTACTTTTCTCTGCTTTTCTGAGTGCTTTCTCTGTCCGTCTGTGTGATTCTTTACGCCATAGTTCAATGGCATCTTTCTGTGACTGTCTGGCTTTCTTTTTCCATAACGCTTCTTCTACTCTCATGATGCACTCGGCATCCCATGTCCCTGTAACGGGCCATCTTTGATTCTCTGCTAAATCCTTGGTGTCATCCACCCACAAGTCGAGATATAATACAGCGTCTAAGCCGTGCTTGTGGTACATAAAATATCCGGGAGTGTCCCTGGGTGGGATGGGAACAGCTTCCTCGAGTATTCCTTTCCTAGTTCCTATCTGTTTCAGTTTAGAGAACAGCGGCATTTTGAGCCGTGATACTTGATACTTGATACTTACTCGGATTTGGACACCACTAATACAATAAACACAGTAATGAAAATCAAACAATCACTCATACCACGACATTTAAAACACATTGAAACATTTCGGACAACGAACAATAACTTAATAGCTGAATACTTGATATACTGCTAAACAGTACAGATACACTGCTAAACAGTGCAGACCGGGTCTGTGTACCCAAACCCGTCTTGACCGGACACAGATTAATGCACCTGTCTAGATGCGTCCCCAGCAACGGTACTCACCGGGAAGCACGGAACGGAAGGCCTCGGAAACTCGACACTGGACTGGACCGGGCTGGACTCGACTCGACTCGTGACGTAGGTACTTCGGAACTTGGTGGGCCTCTGAATACCTCGGACCTTGCTCTCTCGGCTGGGCTCTGGTCGGGATCCTCCGCACTCCTCACTGCCTCGTCTGGGTGTCGATCGCAGCCTCAGTCACCTCCGTTGGCCTGAGGGAGATACAGGAAATCCTGCGGGTACGCGTAGTTGTCCGTCACGGCTGTGGCAGGGGACCAGGCCTGCAACTCACCGCCGGCGCGTAAGGTGGGGGAGGGGTCCCTATTCGGGCGCAAATTATGTGGTAAATAAAAATCTACCTGCGGAATTTCTATGCGGTAAAGTTCAATAAGAATAACTCAATCAAAAATGAGAGGCAGAGTCCGTGGCATCTGAGTTTATAAGGGTTTTATTCCATAAAATGGAATTGGTTCGAACCAGGTATCATGTTCCATCACCACGAAGGTTCAGGAAGGGATAGACAAGGGAATGGGCATGGACAATGCTTTATTAACAGATTACAATATATATAGTCAATGCATATAATGGTGATGGATGCAGAAGGCGTAACAGCTGAAAGAAACGAGATAAGAACACATGTGCGTAACAGAAGGCGTACACGGAGGTGTGTACTAGAAACGTCATAGAGAAGTGTCACAGGTGGGTGGATCCATAGAAGAATCCTGCAGTGTCAGCAGAAATATATGGCAGAGATGCGCGCGCAGCAGCGTGATTGACGTGGAACTGGAGGGTGAAGGGGACTTGACATTTAGCATATACGGGGAGACAGAAGTCTGGCGTGTCAGAGCAACCTAAACCCAAATCATATCTAGTATCTTGTGTTTGAGGAACTGTATTATCTAGAAGGAAAGGTCTCTCGGGCAGAGGCTATTCTATACTGACTGCTAGTGCGTGCATATGTGACTACGTGTCTACGTGTAAAGCAAGGGGGCCATGGGCCTACCATGGTAACGGGAGCTATGAATTCCTTGCACGGAGACAGAAAGGCCGGGCCCTTTGCTCTGCAGCTGGGGGGATGTTTACCTAAACCACTAGACAGGAATGTATTTTCGAGGAGCAGAGCAGATAACTTGAAGGCTGAATACAGTTTTGGCAGGCAAGCAGGCCGAGCCGGGCACCGCTCACCGCGCAGGGAGTAAGGCAAAGGTCAGGGATGCAGATGCAGGTCCAGGCTGCAGCTTTCAGAGACAGAAGGCAGAAGAGGCTCGATGGCAGAAATCAGGGCCTAGCTCGCCAGAGCCAGGAAAACGTGAAAGTGCACCATGTAAAGACGGTGGCAAGGCATACTTAGGAACTGAATATTCGACCCATTCATGGTGAATCTGAAAGAGGACATGTTGACGTTGGACGCAAATGTATTTGCGTCTTAATAGCTGGTTGTGGAGGGAACATACATTTACTTGAAGCACGTACATGGAGCCGGTGGGGTCTACGTTAGGGGACACAATTGACCATAAAAATTCATATTACCTCAATTGTTAATTCAAAAACAGTACTCCATCACATAACCTTTCTCACTTTTATAAATATAATCAAGTAGATTCTAAACATATTTCATTCCAAGTTTCATCAGGTAATAAAAGTAACAGAATATGGGTTAACTTACAATGCTGGGTATGGACAAAAGTTGAAGGTAGCATCTTGAAAGCGAATTTCTAAACTTTTTAGTATTTTTAACGTCTTTTTACCTTTCAACGTTGTTTTTTAGAAGTATAACTCCGCTACAACTGTTTTAATTCCAGAGTTACCCATGCAACAGTTAATGGCCATAAGATTCTAATAGAGACTGCAGATTCCTCACCTTAAAATATTCCCCTGGTATCAAACTGGATCCAGAAAATCTTGAGCAGTAGCTCTGCACACTGGTAGGTGGCATTCTTCTGGACCTTAGCCTGCCCTCAGTGGCAGGCAAGACTAACGTCTTGACAGAGGTGCTTCAGCCGGAAGTGACCCCTCAGAACTGCTTCTCCATTTTAATGAAGCCTTTTCGGACGTCCTGCTTGGGACCTGGTCTAAGCCCACCACAGGGTCTTCTGTGAACAGGACAGTTGCCTGCCACCATGGCCCCACCCAGGGGACCCCGAGTTCCTCACACCCCACCCCACCCGGGGTGCTTGGTGGTCCAAGCTTACACTTCCCGCATAAACCCTCACACATTTCCTGCCACCCTACAGATAGGAAATTTAGGAGGATGGACACCTTAGGCAAGAAAATGTTTTCTTAAACACAGAGTGCCATTTGGGCTGTTACTCCCAAGCACTGTAGGATTCGATTGCGCAGGTGCTGCCCATGGTCACGGAGGAGGCCCAGGCATACTCTCCCAAGCTCTGGCAGACAGGAGAGATGCAGCCAAGCTTTTGATCAGATATGGTCTGGATAAGACTGACTCGCTAAGCAGAGCAGTTTCTTCGTCGGTGACCTTATGGCGCTGTGCCTGGCTGAGAATGACTGGGTTTTCAGGGAATGTTTAAGTCTTGCCTTTGGACATTACCTTTGATGGCTCCTGTCTCCTCTCTCCAGAGTGCTTGAAGGATAGCAGAACTGCAGCCAGGTCATTGGGCCCTTCCTTGGGCCCACACTAACCCCAGCACGCCTTTCACTTATTTGTGACCACGGAAGGGGCTTCCAGACGTGTCTTTTTTTGCCTAGCCACCACCGCACGCAAGCTCCCCAGCCTCTGCATGGCCAAGGGTTTGCGGTGCCCCCAGATCCCGAAGGCCAGGCAGTCAGAGGTCGGGCTTGCAGCTAGCCCCTCCACCACTCCCCCGGCAGCCGTAGCGTCCAAACCTCTTTAGTTCGTCCTCCAACCATCATGGGCAACCAGTGGGAGGCAGTATACGCCATCACCTGCACCACTGGAGGTTAATAACATCATACTGCAGATTGCCCGAAAGCAATGTTATCTCCCCTTCATGACTGCCTCTCCACCCATGCCACCCACTTGCGACAGGCTGACAGAGAACCATATATCCTTACTCTGCCTGGAAGTGGAGGCTCTCTTGGCCAAGGGAGCCATTGAGAGGGTGCCAACACCAGAAGTAGGTTGTGGTTTTTATTCCCACTACTTTCATTCTATCCGAGACCTGCTACATTTCTTCATCAAAAAGGAGAAATTCAAAAAGCTCACACACGCTCAAATGCTGTCTGCCCAGGACCTGGTAGACTAGATGATAGCATTGGACTTGCAGGATGCATATTTTCACACACCCCCCCTTGCATTTCCACAGACATTACCTCTGGTTCAAGGTAGGCCATGAGCACTTGGGTGTTCACCAAGGTGATGGTGGAGGTTGCAGCTCATCTGCAGAGATTAGGTTTGCCAGGTTCCCCTATCTTGAAAACTGGCTGTTGAAGGCAGGCTCATCCCAAGCAGTCGTCTCCCACTTCCAGACTACATCGGACCTCCTGCATTGGCCGAGGCTCACTAACAATCGTGCTGAAGGCACACCTGGCCCCCTCTCATACCCTCCCTTTCATCTGAGCCGTTCTGGACATGGTGCAGTTTTAGGCCTATCCGCCCGTTAATGTAAGTCCAAGATATTCGGGCTATGATATTGTTGTTTCAGCCTCTATCCTAGGTTACAGTGTGACTGACTTTTCCATTAGGCACAGAATATGGGGAATCTCTCTGACATGGTCCAGATCTCAGAAGGAACTGCGCAAGATCTTCAGTGGTGGCTAACAAACCGTGATTGGATCAGTAGCACACCCCTCTCCCATTCCCCAGTCAGGTCTGACAGTAGTTACAGATGCATCACTCCTGGGATCGGGTGGCAATCTGGGAAAGGTGGAAGTCAGAGGCCTCTGGTCTCCGGTTGAATTCAGACTCTAAATCAATCTAATGGAGCTCCGGGTGATCCGGATGACATTAAAAGCCTTTCTACCCTTAAAGGGAAGGCTAGGTTCTTGGCCAACACCATGGTCATGTGGTACTGCAACACACAGTGCGGGGTGGGGTTGTGGACCTTTTGTCAAGAGACCGTGCACCTCTGGACATATCCCTAGCGACTCATGAGGGACTTATCCATCAGAGGTGGTGCAAGGCCTCTTTCAGGAGTGGGGAGAGCCTTGGTTAGATTTGTTCGCCACCACCAAGTATGCACAGTGTCTGCAGCTTTGTGTGCTGGAGTTTCCAAGGCAGATCTTTTTTTTTGTATTATTTTTTTATTTATTATTATTATCGGTAACACAACAAACACAGGAGTGTTAGCCTACATCCACAGAGTGGCCGTCTTCCGACGAAAAGAGCAGAGCACATGAAACATTTAAATCAGTTATTGTGGTACACAGCAAGCTGCCTACAACCACTCCGGGCCGGCCGCGTCCAGCAATCATTGAGGAGTCACTGCAATGTAACATTTGAACATGGTCTAATGATAAACCTACATTTACACTCTTTAGGTGAAGGGCAAAAGGAAAGAATAAAGAGGGAACACAGGTGGTCAGTGTTCTCTGCACTCTCATACAGAATCATGCCAACAAACTTTATAAATGAGGCCCCCTAGGGAGGGGCATGCAGGGGGAGGGAGGGGAGGGGGAGATGGGAGAGGGGCAACCGACAGATATTAGGACAGAAGGGCATGCATTCGTCCCAGGGGGTCAATAACCAATATCTACAGAAGCCGCCAGTGCGATCGTGTTCTCTGAGACATGTCTAGGAGTGTGGAGCAATATTCTCAGCGCTGTTGAGTCATGTATGAAGGGTTGGGTCATTACAAGGGGCAATCTGCCAAGTTCATTGTATCAGTGTCTGCCGCTCTGGCTGATAGGTAGGATGTCAGTGGTGACCAAATGTCGCGAGGTCTCAAGGAAGTAGGCAGCAATTCAGCATAATTGGAGAGCTGTTCCTGACAATAGGTCATGTCATCCAGCCATTCCTTAAACTTGGGCGCTCTCCCTCTACCCCAGCGGCATGCCACCCGTCTCTTAGCCATCAACAATGCTAACGCTATGTATTTACGAGATGATGACGGAACAGGAAGGACATAGCCAAGTAATGCCATCAGCGTAGTAGTGTCCAATTGTATCTCAGTCATCTGATGCAGAGCCTCAAAGACCTGCTCCCAAAAGGCTCGGACTACTGGACAGCTCCAAGCTAAGTGTAACATACCTGCGTTGGTCGCATGGCACCTTTCACAGGCGTCCGATTCTCGCAGCCGAAACCGGTGCATTTTGGCTGGTGTGCAATACAACCTGTGGAGGTATTTGTAGTCTATAATGCGCAATCGAATACTGGCCGATACACGCTTAGTCTGAAGGCAACAAAACTCCCATTGGTCATCAGTGATTTCAACCCCTAACTCCTCACTCCACCGCGTTCGAGCTTGGGGAGCTGTTACCACTTGTTGCTCTTGAATAGTACGGTACAACAAGGAGACCAGTTTTGTAGGCGTTTCACGTTGCAGAAGCAGGTGGAGTGGTGTCAGTGTGGGGGCTCTGCTGGGAAATCGACATGCAAGGCTCGGATCCCATTTCGGAATCGCAAGTATAGGAAGCTGTCCAGTGGCGTGTGAGTCAGATTTCGAAATAGGCTGTCTGGCGCCCGGAACTGGCCATCCTCGAACAGAGCACCCCAAGTGATGAGAGCAGCTCTTTCCTTAAGTTTGAGAAGAATAGTCTCTTGCAGCAGTGGCATAGTAGGCCAATGGTAAAAGCGGGGAGTATAGAGAGTCAGCTCGCAATAGGGTCGCAATGCGGCGCCACGCCGTAATTGTGGCATTTATAGTATTCTGGATCCGTTCCCGAGCTGGTATTTCAGCAAACAATACCCCTTCTATGGGGATCGGGTGCGCGAGCCAATGTTCAGCTGCTATGTGCGGCATGTATCGGTGGTGTTGTACCCAATAATATAGATAATGGGCCTGTGCGCTTAAGTAGTACAATTCTAGGTCCGGGATGGCAAAGCCACCTGCGGCATAAGGCCTGGTGAGAATCGACCATTGCAAGCAAGCTTGGTCCCCCCCCCCCCACACCAACCTAATCAATGCAGTTTTTAACAATGCGAAGAAGTGGCGCCCTGGGTGATACGGGATGTTGAGGAAAAGGTAGAGTAGTTGTGGAAGTATGACCATTTTGATCAAAGACGCCCGCACGGCTAGCGACAGTGGTAGCTTTATCCATAGGGATACCTTGTTGGTGATACGGGTTAGCGCGACCCCATAGTTAACTCTCATAAGTTCTTCTTTATCTCGTGTGATGCCAATCCCCAGATAGCGGAACTCATCGTCACACCAATCTAGTGGGTAATCTAAGGGGAAGCGTAGCTTCGAGTACGTGAGGGGGAAGAGACATGATTTTCCCCAATTAATCTGGACTCCAGATATGCCGCCAAAGATAACAAACTCCCGAAGGAGCACGTTAAGGTTGGAACTGGGATCTCGGATGTAAAGCGTGATGTCGTCGGCATACATAGAGACTAGGATTTGCCGCAGTTGACATCGCAGAGCCATATCGTTATGCCGTTGCCTCAGCCGAGCTGCCAGCGGTTCAGTGACCAACGCAAATTAAAGAGGCGACAGGGGGCACCCCTGCCGGGTGCCCCGGGCAATTGGGAAGGGCGCTGACATGTGGCCACTGATCATCACTCTAGCGCCTGGTCGACAATATAGGAGCTTGATCCATGAAATAAATAGAGGGGGAAAGCCCATTCGTTGCATGACCCCGAATAGGGAGTCCCATTCGACAGAGTCGAAAGCTTTGGTAGCGTCGAGAAAGACTGTCGCAAGAGGAAGGTCAGGGGAAACAGGATCCAGGACAGTAAAGAGCGTGCACGAGGTATGAGAGGTGGATCTCCCCGGGACAAACCCAGATTGATCCGGCAATATTAGGCAGTCTAGGAGTAAGGTCAGTCTGTTGGCAATTACCTTCGCCAATATCTTCGCATCACAATTGAGCAAGGAAAGGGGGTGATAGGAGCCACATTGGTGAGGTGGTTTCTTGGGCTTCAGGAGGGAAATAATGAGCGCATCTCTCATGGATGGTGGAAGGATTCCCACTTCAGGGGATTCTTTGAAGACCTCACGTAGAATAGGTGCCATCAGGTCTATATAAGTTTTATAAAATTCAATAGGGATTCCGTCCAGGCCAGTGGCCTTGCCCGATTGTATGCCCATAATGGCATCCCGGACCTCGTCTAGCTCGAATGGCGCGCTTAAGAATTCCCGGTGCGCATCACTAAGCCATCCTAGGGCTGCGTCACCAAGGTAGAAATCCAAATCTAGGTCGCGTTGGCCAACGCTTGTATACAGGGTGGCATAGTGGTTGGTGAATTCATCTAGGATGGAAGCGGTATCCCAGCATCTCGTTCCATCTGATTTTTCTAAGTCTATTATATAATTGGAGTGTCGTGGGTGTCTAATCACATCTGCAAGAGCTTTGCCGGATCGTTCGCCTTCCCCATATCTACGCGCCACCCAGTGTTTGCCACGAAAGCGCACCTCTCTGTCTGCTTCCGCCATGTATTCCGTTAGCGTTGCTCTAAATTTACCCTGATTGTCACCATCCGGGTGGTGAGCCAAAAGAGCCTCAAGCCTACGAAGTTCCAGCTCTAGTCTATGTAGGGAGGAAGTGATGCTTTTTAAAACTCCCGCTCCTTTAGATATGCAAACCCCTCTAATGGTGACCTTAAATGCCTCCCAAATCGTTTCCACACTCTGTACTGATCCCCTGTTGATCTCAAAAAATTCCCTGATCTCATCTTCCAGTTCCGTTCGGAAGACCTCATCAAGCAGCATACGCATATTTAGTCGCCATGCGCTGCGTGGGCATTCAAAGGCCGAGGGGGAAAGAGTGAGTAAGACAGGTGCGAGATCAGAATATGTCCTGGCCAAGTGTATTGTCGCACTAACCAGGGGGCCTAGGACCCGAGACAAAAGACAATAGTCCAGTCGCTCCCAAGAGGCGGCGTGAGCAGTGAAGTGTGTTCCCTCACGTCGGAACGGATAGAAATGTCGCCAAGCATCCAGCAAACAATTATCAGAGATGATATCATGGAGCGTTGTGGCTGCCTTGGTGCGGTGATGTGGAGCGGGTGGGATCTGTCGGTAGCCGGAGCATAGGTGACGTTAAAATCCCCTCCCCAGATAATATTGGTCGAACCAATCTCCCTTATCTTGTCCCATAGGGAAGAGAAAAAGTCAGGGGAATCTGTAAAGGGGCCATAACAACACACTAGAGTCACTGAATTCTGTCCCAGTCGTCCCCATGTGAGGCAGAACCTCCCTTGTTCGTCACTGAGGGAACCTACCGCAGAAAAAGGCACATTATTCTTAATCAATATAGCGGTGCCTCTGGCATAGGTAGAGTAAGATGAAAAGACTCTGTACATTGACCAACGAGAGGCAAAGGCTGGGGCCCGTAAGGGGTTAAGATGAGTTTCCTGGAGCATCGCTATGTGAATGTGGTGGCGGTCTAGGTAGGCTATGATCTGTCTTCTTTTTCTAGGGTTCCCCAACCCCAGGACATTCCATGTGAGGACGTTCAGTGGTGTCCCCCTATGAGCCATCGTGTGCGTGAAAAAGTAAGTTGAGCATGTATAGCCACATGAAAGCACAGCATTCAAGAAAAAAAGGAAAATCACTATGTGTAGTGTAGGGTGTAGAAAGCCACTCAACAAATGCAGTCTTAGAAACTAAAAGTGCGCGAAGACGTGCATCTAACTGTTCGAACCAACATTCACCCAGTCCCATTCCCCCCCTCTCCCCCACCCACTGAAGCATCCCAATCATGCCCGTACCGTGCACCCACACACCTGCAACCTCTCCCCCCTCCCCTCGCTCTCCCCCACCCCCCCAAACAAAGAAAACAACAACAGTTTGGGTCTCACTAAACTCTTGTAGTGGACCAGATCGGGGTATGGCCCTTAGGGGGCCGTCTAAGATGGCGACACAACCTCGCCCCCGTCATGCTCGCCAGAAGCCAAGGCCTCGAGCAAGTAGACAGAGGTGCCAGGCGTTAAGTAATGTGGCACTTATCGGGAGAGCCAGTACATCCCCCCATATAATTGCAAAGGGACCAACAGCAACAAGGCATTTTAAGAAAGGGCCACAGCCGGACGAGGAGCCATTATTCTAGTAAGCTAAGTCCTCGTGTCAAGGGGACCATGAAACTGACCTTCCCCCCCACTCCCGTCCAGGGGGAAGTGTACATCAAATCAGGCAGATAGGATCAGGACAGCCCACATAACATCTCATACAATAATTCCAGTCTAAAATCACTCCGAGCCCCAATTTACAAAGTATGTGGGTCCTACTAGTGTTCCATATCTGCTTCAACTATCGGGGGTCCCGGGAATCGTCTGCATCTGCTTCCTGTCTAGCCGATCTCTTCAAATGTTTCAAAAAGTCCTCTACTTGCTGTGGCTTCGTAAAGAATCGCTGCTTCCCTTGATGAGTGATCCGCAGTCTTGCCGGGTATAGAAGCACGTTATCAACCTGAGCTTTGCGCGGTTTTCGCCTTGACATCTAAAAACTTACGGCGCTCCTCCTGTACCATAGGAGTAAAATCAGGATATATGGAAAATGTGACTCCATTGTAGACCAGCTCTCTCCCGCTGCGTTGTGCCCGCAACATCCGGGTCTCTGTAGTTTAGGAGACGCGCTATTATAGGTCGAGGAGTGTCTCCGGGCTTGGTCCGGGGCGCTAGCGAGCGATGCGCCCTTTCGACAATAAATTGGGCAGAGAAAGCGTCAGCACCTACGGCGTCCAGGAGCATTTTCTCCACGTATTCCTCCATACGTCCAGTATTGGTGGACTCTGAAATACCAATAAGGTGAATGTTGTTGCGCCGACTGCGCGCTTCCAAGTCCTCATTTTTCGCCGCTATGGAGCGCAGAAGATTGTCCATGCGAGACAGCTGGGACGTGTGGGTGGCAGAGACATCTTCAGAGTCAGAGATGCGTCTTTCGGCTTCTTTAATCCTCTCGTCATGGTCATCCAGCTTGTGGGCGATGGCATCAATCTGTGACAATAGCCTGTCCACCTTATCCACAATGGTGGCGAATCCTTGCCGAACTTCTCTGAGGATCTCTTGGACATCTGCAGCGGGGGCAGGCGCCGTCGCTCCATCCCCATCGCGTCCAGGCTGTTCCCGATCCCCTTGGCTAGGTCGGGGCGCTTTTTTGGCCGTGTCGAAAGTAATCTTGGGTTGACGCGTGTCCGGTTTGCCCATTGCGTCGATCTGGTGCGAAAGGGATCACAGCCCCTTAGCCCCCACAGCGCCCAAGACCAGCAAAGATACACATAGAAGCAATGGGAGTATCAGTTCGCAGAGTGGTAAAAGCCGTGCTGTTTCGGTAGGAGCACTCATCATAGGGCCTCCCTGCAAAAATTCAGACTCTCCCGCAGGCGGCCGCTTCACCTCCACTCTTCACTCCAGTGAGCTTCGTTAGGCCTGCAAATATTACAGTGATTGGGGAACGAAAACACCACCTGTGCCCTCCACCACCTAGTGAGTACTGTCGAGCCACTCAGCACTGCTACACTCTGGGGTCCAAAATGGCGCCGGAAGTTCCACACTGTCAGCTTAGCTTCTCAGTAGTCTGGGTGTAGCAGCAAGCCACATCGGCAGCTCGTGGGCGTACCTCGCTCTGTTCAGGGTTGGAGGTGGGGGCATCACATACCCTCACGGCGCTTGGTGGCCTGACAGTACCGCCACAGAGGTCAGACACGCCGTCAGATCCAAGGCAAGACCAGAGCCAGCGCCGATCTCAAGTGCACATCTAGCCCAACCGTCCCCAGATGACCTTACGCAGGGTTATATGCGCTGTGTAGCGGTCCATAATTGCAGCGTCTCGGGCTTCAGGGTCCGGTGTCCGCAGGTCACGCCTCAGCAGTGCCGCTAATGCGGTCCACTCGGCTACTTCACAGACTCTGTGCCGGGCAGTCGCTGTCCCTCTACAGTGTTACTCCAGGACAGGGTCAGAGATGGGGGGCGCCATACCTCCCTCGCAGCCCCTGAGCGGCAATCAGCCCTATGAAGCAGGCCGGTAATTTCGTCAAGGCCTGCTCGTACCTAAATGCTTGCCGTGCAGGGGGATCGGCTTCGCTCAGGTTCACACCCCCTATGTGGCAGCCAGCAGTATCAGCGTCGTAGGCAGTTGGGTGTAAGTCCCGCGGGCCAGGATCGCGGCCCAGCCAGCCTCGTTGCAGCCTCGGAGCAGGGTAGTTTCTGCAGCCGGCACTTCAACTCCGGGAGTCTCACTGTCAGGCGGGGTCAACTTTCTCCGTAAGTTCCTGGGTCAGCGAGGCAGCAACAGCAGCGAAATTCGGCCCACAGCTGCAGCACGGTGCCCGCAATCTATCGGGGGTGTCAGGGTCCACCCGCTTGGGCAAAGATGAGGATAATTAGAGGATTAATAACACCGGACGGCAGGAGCTCGCTACAGAGCGGCCATCTGCTAGTGCGTCACCTAGCGCCCACCTTCCAAGGTAGATCTTGCTCGAAGATGCTTTTCATCTTCTATGGAGCTCAGGCCTCCTATAAGTCTTTCCGCTTCTGCCACTCCTCCCCAGAATTCTCAAGAATATCAGGAACGTCTGGTCCCAAATCACCCTTGTGGCTCCAGATTGGGCTTGGAGAGATTGGTATCCTAAGCTGTTGAACATGGCCATCAGTCCTCCAATCAGGCTGCCCTTTTGGGAGGATTTATTGTTGCAGCAGCAGCAGGGGAAGGTTCTCCACCCAAACCTGTAAATTGTCGTCCTTTCTGCTTGGAGATTGAGCGGTGACAGTTGATAGGTTTCACCCTTCCGCCCAAAGTCTGCAATGCTATCTTGGCAGCCAGGCTTCCCTCTACCAAGACAGTATACGTCTGTCATTTGGAAAAGTTTGTGGCATTGTGTGCAGAGAGACAGGTTGACCCTCTTTCTGCTCCCCTCTCAAGTCCTTCTCTTTATTCTTGCTCTTGCCCAGCAGGGCTCTGCTTTGGACACCTTAAAGGGCTATCTTTCTGCCATCTCAGCCTTCCTGCAGTTGCCAGATCAGCCATCCCTGTTGTACATAGGTGTTTGAAACGTCTGCAACACGTTTTCACTTTCACCCTTCTTCATGCCTCCGTGGGACCTTGATCTAGTACTCACCTTTCTACTGTGCGCTCCCTTTGAGCCACTGCACAACTGTTCCCTTCAGGCTCCTAACCATCAAGACGGCCTTCCTAGTGGCAATAACATCTGGCTGGAGGGCCAGTGAGCTTAAAGCTTTGTCATCTAAGCCACCGTACCTGAACATCTTCTCAAACAAGCTGGTTCTTTGCGCTAAAGTCTCCTTCCTACCAAAAGTTGTCACACTCTTCAATGTAGGCCGGTCCATCACCCTGCCTACTTTTTATGCTCCGCCACGTGCTCTCAAGAGGTGGAGGAGGAACTCCACCGACTGGACTCAAAAAGAGCACAAAAGAGTTCGGGGTGGACAACCAGCTCTTCGTGGAGTACGTCGGAGCGATGAAGGGAAAGGCTGTGCAGAAATGGTCAATCGCCGGATGGATAATGCTCAGCATTAAAATCTGCTATGCACTGGCTAAGAAGCAACCCCCCTGGGGGCTTGTGTGCTCATTCCACCAGAGGCAAGGCTACGACCACTGCATTAGCTCATGGCTTACCGTCCCTGGACATCTGCCAGGCAGCAACGTGGGCGCCTCTGCACACATTCACAAAGCACTACGGCCTGGACATTCAGGTCCGCCAGACGAGCACTTTGCGTGTTAGGTCTTACAGAACTAACTTGGTGGGAAATTGTTTCGCAGACCAACCTCTGGCGAGGTGTTGCTTGGGTATCTTTACAAGATAAGGAATCAGCAGTTAGACATCTCTAGCAGATGAACAAGTCACTTACCTTTGGTACCTCCTTATCTGGTAGAGACTCTGTCTAGCTGCAGATTCCTTACTGACCCACCTATCCTTGCTGCTCTGTCAACGGATTTCTAGGGACGGGGCTTTCCACACCAGTGGTCCGTTTTCTTTGTGGCTTTGTGCTCTTGGCATGGAAAGTCGCGAAAAGAAACTGACGTCAGCGTGATGGTTTGGCCTCTATATAGGCTCTGCGCACGTCACTTCTGGCACAAATGACAAGGATGGGGCCGATGATGCCACGTTGAGCCGAATGATGTCACCTACTGGCGCTCAGGGCTACTACTCACTAAAAATTCGAAATCCAGTCTGACGCCTAGGGTTAATTCTAAGATGAGGAATCTGCAGCTAAATAGATTCTCTGCCAGATAAGGCTTGATCGAAGGTAAGTAACTTGTTCCTTCACACTATGATTCTGATGTTTTGGCCTCTTTCCTGGATTTTGGTGAAACTGACTCTGAGGCTGCTCGGTATTATGGCCTCTTGCATTCTGCTTTTGCAATACACCCTATGTCATGTGCTGGTTTTTCAGTAGGACCTAAAGTCCCAGTGGACGCAGCATCAGAGGAATCTTTCCGACCTGATACTGCTATTGGAGGAAACTGCAAAAGGCCTGCCATGGTGGCTGAGGAACTGCAGTTGAGTCCAGCGGCAGACCCTTTATCCTTCCCCCACCCAAAGCTTACAGACGTGACAGATTTGTCACTCTTAAATTGGGGCGGCCATCTGGGGGAGGTGGATATCAGAGGCCTCTGGTTTCTGGCAGAATGTTGGCTCCACACCAACTTGTTAGAGTTGAGAGCTATTCACTTGAAATTGAAAGCCTTCTTTCTATTCATCAAAGGAAAGTTGCTTCAGGTGTTAACAGACCGCCACCGCCATGTGGTACTGTCACAACAGTGTTGGGCGGCGTCATGGACCCTGTGACAGGAGGCTCTGGACTTAGCTACAGCACCAGTACATTTTCCTGGTGGTACAGCACCCAGCAGGCTCATTGAATGCTAGGGTGGACAAACCTGGCCGTCAATGCCTTGCGGATCATGAGTACAGTTGCATCCGGAGGCGACACAGGGTCTCTTCCAAAAATAAGGCAAACCTTGGCTCGATCTGTTTGCCACTGCTGAAAACCCGCCTTATAAGCACTTCTGCATTTTGGATTTTCCAAAGCAGCTCTTGCTTGGAGACCTATTCTACTTTGAATGGAACTCAGGACTCCTGTATGCCTTTCTAGTGATACTGCTTGTGCCCAGAGTTGTCAAGAAGATGAGGTACGACTGGGTCCAAGTAATCCTTGTGGCTCTGGATTAGTCAAGGCGAGCTTCGCATCCAGAATTCCTCAGCACGAGCCTCTGTCCTCAGGACAGGCTGCCCTTTTGGGAGGATCTCCTGTCGCAGCAACAGGGCAGAGTCCTACACATGAACCTGCGCACACTTCACCTTCGTGCATGGAGATTGAGCTGGGACTGTGATGTCATTTTGGCTGCAAGGTGTGCTTCCACTAAATCTGTCTATGCCTGCCATCGCAAGAAGTTTGTGGCTTGGTGTTCCTCATACCATGTGGACTCCCTTTCTGCACCTCTTGCAGAGGTTTTGTTACTCATTCTTACTTTGATTTGATTTTAAATTCATAAAACGCAGCAGTTACTCGAAGGCGTCAAGGCGCTGTAGATTACCATCCAAGAAGAGAGTCTACTAGTATTCCGAAGTCTGAAGATAGCTACAAGCAAAATAACAAAGTCTTAAGGGCCTTCCTGACCGGCAGGAGCTGGCCTTTTGTTTTTTGGAAGAGTGTTACAAAGTTTACTGGCAGCATTGGAAAATGCTCTGTCGCCCCATCTATTTCTTATGATTTTCGGTACGTTAAAATGTAGTTTAGACGCTGATCAAATAGATGTGCCAGGGGAGTACCAGACAAACATGGTTTTTAGTCTTGAAGGATAAGGGAGATAGAACGCCTTGTGTACCATACAGAGAAATTTGAAGCTGATACGCTGTTCATTTGTGAGCCAGTGAAGGGTTTCTAATCCCTTGGCAGCTGACTGCCATCTAGGAATGTCCAGAACAAGCCTCGCCAGTGCGTTCTGTCCCACCTGGAGTTTATGCTGCATACGCTTGTTCGAGTCCAGGTAGAATGAGTTGCAATAATCGAGTCTGGACGTTACCAGGGCAAGAGCAAGCTACTTGTGTGCAGGCTGATGAATGAATGCAAAGATTGTCATAATCCAGTTGCAGGTTTAATTGTATTATTAGTTTGAGCGTTAAAATTAAGTTCAAGTCCATCAGTACTCCTAGGTTCTTGGCATTTTTTTCAGAGAGGTGCCACATAAAGATTGGAAAGCCTTGTTCTTAGAGATGAGCCCTGAGGCACTCCACAGGGCAGTGAAAAGGCATTTGAGAAAAAGTGCTGCATTTCACCTTTTGCAATTGTTCCCCCCAGGGAGGAGGACAGGAGGGCTAAGGCTTGATGCGAGATGCCAAGATCCTGGAGTCTATCTAGCAGCAGAGCGAGTGAGATGGGGTTAAACGCTGCAGACAGATCCAAGACTATCAGCATCACCCCCTGTCCCTCATCCACCAGACCTCTGATACAATCCGCTGAGATCAAATCAGTTTCTGTCCCATGATGTTTTCTAAAACCGAACATTCGGGCTATGATTCAGATCTTTCAGCCCTTGCCCCAGATTCGGTCAGAATGACCCTGAGTCTGCTGGGCCTCATGACCTCCTGCTGACCAATCACTCCAGGTAGCATATGCAGGCTCTGCAGTGGGACCTGAAGTTCCAGTGGGCGCAGCATCAGGAGGATCTGTCCGACTACGTCCAGATCTCGGAGGGCACTGCTCAACAAATGCAGTGGTAGCTCACGAACCAAGATTCGGTCAGTGGCAGGTCCTTCTCCTTTCCCCAACCTGACCACACTGTGGTGACGGATGCCTCCCTTCTGGGATGGGGTGGCCACTTGGGAGAGGCGGAGATTAGAGGCCTCTGTTGTCCGGCGGAGTCCGGGCTCCACATCAACCTCCTGGAGCTCCGGGCGATTTGTCTTACCCTTTAGGCATTCCTGCCCTCTGTCCGGAGAACAGTGGTGCAGGTGTTCACAGACAACACCAACGCCATGTGGTATTGCAACAAACAGGGCAGGGTGGGGTCGTGGACCCTATGTCAGTAGGCCCTTCGCCTCTGTACATGGATGGAACATCAAGGCATTTCCTTGGTGGTTCAATACCTGACAGGTTCTCTGAACGCCAGGGTGGACGAACTCAGCTTCAGGTGCATGATGGATCACAAATGGCGTCTTTACTCGGAGGTGGTGCAAGGTCTCTTTCAACAGTGGGTAGAGCCTTGGTTAGTTCTATTTGTTACCGTTGAGAACGCGTAATGTCAGCAATTCTGCGCGTTGAAATTTCCAAGGCCGCACTTGCTCTGGGATGCTTTTCATCGCAGGTGGAGTTGTGGTCTGTTGTATGCCTTTTCACCTATACCACTTCTGCCCAAAGTGCTGAAAAAGATCAGGCGCGCCCGGGCCCATGTCATTCTTCTGGCTCCGAATTGCGCACGAAGAGGCTGGTATCCCCAGCTGCTCAACATGGCCATTCCGATCAGACTGCCTCTTCGGGGGGATCTTCTGTCGCAGCAGCAGGGAACGGTCCTCCACCCGAAACCTTTCCAGTCTCCACCTCCTTGCGTGGAGATTGAGCGGCGGCAGTTGACGTCTTTCGACCTGCCTCCCGAAGTCTCTGACGTAAACTTGACGGTATACGCCGCAGGTGGAACAAATGTGTGTGATGGTGCACAGCAAAGGCTGTGGATCCCCTTTCTGCCCCTCTCTCTGAAGTACTCTTGTTCCTTCTCTCTTTCGCCCAGCAGGGCTCTGCTCTGGGCTTTATCAAGGGCTACCTTTCATCCATCTCTGCTTGCCTTCAGCTGCCAGACCAGCCTTCTCTTTTCAAGTCCCCCATAGTTAACCGTTTCTTGACAGGCTTAAAGCATCTCTTCCCTTCATATCCTTTTGTTATGCCTCAGTGGGAATTTAATCTGGTACTGACTTACTTAATGTGCGCTCCCTTTGAGCCGCTTCATAATTGTCCTTTATGCCTCTTAACTCTTAAGACTGCTTTCCTGGTAGCTATCACTTCTGCTAGAAGGGTGAGTGAGCTCCAGGCTCTTCCCTCAGAAGCTCCTTTCCTGTCTTTCCATCCGGACAAGGTGGTTCTCAAGACCCATCCATCCTTTCTTCCTAAGGTGGTCACTGCCTTCCACATCGGGCAGACCATTACTTTACCCACCTTCTTTCTGTCCCCGCATCCTTTTAAGGAAGAAGAGAGGCTCCACCGCCTGGACGCAAACCGTGCGTTCTCCTTCTATCTGGATCACACAAAACAGTTCCGGGTGGATGATCAACTTTTTATTGGCTACATGGGTGCAAAGAAGGGTTGGGCTGTACACAAATGCACCATTTCTCGATGCGTTGTGTTGTGTATTAAGGCTTGTTCTAGCTAAAAAGGAGCCTCCAGTGGGGCTGCACGCTCACTCCACAAGGGTGACGGCAGCCACTACTAATTTGGGAAGAGGAGTGCCACTGAATGACATCTGTCAGGCGGCCAAGTGGGCATCTCTGCCCACATTCACCACACACTACTGCCTGGACAGCCAAGTCCGGAGTGAAGGCTTCTTTGGCCGTTCTGTTCTCCAGGACTTTCTGGTGTGATCTTGGTTCGCAGACCCACCACCGGGTTTGGTATTGCTTGGTATCTAATCTAAGGTAAGGAATCTATAACTAACGTATTTTTTTCAGATGCACAAGTTACTTACCTTCGGTAACGATATATCTGTAAGAAACATTAGTTAGTTATAGATTCCTTACCGCCCCATCCATCCTCCCTGTTCTGCGAATCAGCTTGACGTTTGGTTCACCAGAGCGAAAAAGAGTAAGGCTGTACAGATACAAACAATCTCCAGATTGCTAGTCTTCTGTATAAAAATCCACTACATGCTGGAGAAGAAGCAACCCCGATTGCTTGTAAGCTCTCTCCACCAGGGACAAAGCAATCTGAAAGAAACAGGTTAGTTTTAGATTCCTTACCTTAGAATATCCCGAGGCGTCAGACCTGATCTGGAAATTTTGCGTAGCAATACTCCTGCACGTCGGTAGGCGTCGTTTGTGGCTCCGCGTCCGTCGTTGGCGCCGGGATGACGTCATCGGAGTATTTAGACGCCGCCCTCGCGCGCTGACGTCAGTTCTTCTTTTTTCCACGCCAGCAAGCGCAGGTCCGGAGAAAGTGGTACACTTTAGTCAATTTTTTACTAAATCTTTTGGATCTTTTTGATCTGCTTTTCGAGTGGACCGACTCCGACGGTACCGGTAGGGATGCCCGGGTTCAAACCATGCGTCGATTGCAGCCGACTGATGTCGGTTACCGACCCCCATCGCCGGTGCCTTCATTGCCTGGGGCCCGACCACGACGACAAGTTGTGCCCCGACTACCGGGCCTTGACGTCGAAGGCTAGGCGGGAGCGGTGTCGCAAGTGCCTCGAGCTCCGGCAGTCGGCCCCACGCCGTTCGAGGTCCCGGTCCGGAAGGAGGTTGAGGGACCGGTCGTGGGGCCAGAGTTGTCATAGCTCCGGGAGTCGACATCATTCCTCGGGCTCCAAGTCCTCAGGTAAGAGGCACAAGAAGTCGAAGAGGCGACATCGCTCTTCTGACACCCCGACGCTTGCGCGACGCGGCCGGGGGTTTGGGCGACACCGCCCGTGGCTCCGCCGGAGCTACAGGCATCGCCGCCTGCTCCATACCCGCCGGTCCCTGGGCAGAACGCAACGCCGGAGAAGATCGAGGCCTTCCTTATGGCCATGAGGTCGTTAGCTCCTCCGTCGGGGTCCCCGGCGCCTTCGGGCACAGCGGCCCCGACTAGGTCCCCAAGCGGGACGGGTGCTCCGGTCCCGGCGCCGCAGGGCCCCGCCGGATCCAGGTCATCGCCGTTCGACCTTACGACCTCGCCGGTGCCGACCCCCAGGGTGTCGACCCCGGGGCTGTCCCAGGACGACACCGTCCCCGGTCCTACCCTCGATTCGGGTCCGGCGCCGGAGCGACGTCGCCGCTAGGAGATTTTTACTTCTATGACCCGGCCCCATCCTTTGACCCTGAGTATCAGGAGATGAGTGGCAGGGAGGATTGGAAGGGGTCTGAGAACCTCTGGCATGTGAGTGCCAGCCTTACCAGGACTGGGCAGGTGAGCTTGGGGATGCCAGTGGTCTGGACACTTCGCCAGACACTGGTTTTGTCTCCCCTCCCCCCTACCGTGGCTACGGAGGAGGGGGCTGCCTATAGTGTGGTGTTGACGCGAGCGGCCAAGGCCTTGTCCCTTGAACTCCCCGTCACGGCCGTGAGGACTAACTTCCTCTCTGAGGACCTTAAACCGCAGGCAAGCTCCTCGTAACCTCTGCTGCCGTATAATGAGGCCTTATCTGATGTTCTTCTGGGCACCTGGTCCAGGCCCGCTACAGGTCCGCCTGTAGATAGGAATGTGGCCAGACACCACCGCCCGGCTCCGGGCGACCCTTGCTTCCTGTCCACCCACCCCACCCCCGAGAGCCTGGTCATCCAGGCCTCTAACTCCCAGACCGCATTCCCGACGGCTCCCCCTGATTTGGAATCCAAGAGGTGCGAAAAGTACGGAAAGAAAATGTTCTCCTCCCTAAGTTTGGGGTTGCGATCAGTTAACACTGCGTGCCTCTTGGGCCGTTATACCCACTCTCTGTGGGACATGATCACAGCCGTGCTGCCACAATGTCCTGAGGAAGCCCGGACTAAACTCGCCCAAGCCCTTGCGGAGGGTCGAGATGCGGCATGGTATTCTATCCGGTGTGGACTCGATACAACGGACTCGCTAGGTAGAGCGATGGCAACGATGGTGGCGATTCGTCGCCACGCCTGGCTGAGGTCCGCCAACTTTTCGGCTGATGTCTAAAACACCCTTATGGACATGCCGTTTGATGGCCGTCGTCTCTTTGGTGTCAAGGCAGATGGTGCGCTTGAGCGCTTTAAGGACTCCAGGGCTACGGCCAAGTCCTTGGGCCTGTCGGCCCTGTGCCAGCAACCTGCTGCCTTTCGCACCTTTTGTGGCCAAGGAAGGGGCGCCCCCACACGTCCTACCAGCCACGGGCCGCAGACTAACATCCAGCGCGGTGGCGGACGTGGTAACCGCCATGGCGGTGCCCGGGGACAACGGCGAGGCCAGCCAACATCCACCCCCGCAGCCTCCGCTTCAAAGCCTTCCTAGTCCGAGCTTTCAGGCCCACATGACGCCAATGGGGGGCAGGGTTCGCCATTCCCTCCTTCACTGGCGCAACATCACTTCGGACAGGTGGGTGCTGCAATTCGTCTGAAGGGGCTACTCCCTCCCCTTCGAGGCGACCCCTCCAGCCATGCCACCGCAGTACCACCGCGTGTCGGGGGATCACTTGAATCTTCTGCGAGAGGAAGTTACGGCCCTCTTGGCCAAGGGGGCCATCGAGCGCGTTCCTGGGCCAGAAGTAGGGTGTGGTTGTTACTCCCACTACTTTCGGGTTCCCAAGAAAGGCAAAGGGGGCCTACACCCTATCTTGGATCTGCGGAACGTCAACGGCTTCCTCCGGAAGGAGAAGTTCAAGATGCTGACTTTGGCTCAGGTCTTAGCTGCCCTGGACCCGGGAGACTGGATGGTAGCGTTGGACTTGCAGGACGCTTATTTTCACATCCCCGTCCTGCCGGCCCACCGGCGTTACCTGCGGTTCACGGTAGGCGACGAGCACTTTCAGTTTACCGTGCTCCCCTTCGGCCTTACCAGCGTCCCACGGGTGTTCACAAAAGTGATGGTGGTGGTCGCAGCTCACTGTGCAGGTTAGGGGTTTCAGTCTTCCCCTACCTCGACGACTGGTTGTTGAAGGCGGGCTCGCCCCAGACAGTCGTCAGACACCTCCAGACTACGGCCGACCTCCTGCACCTGCTGGGGTTCTCCATCAATGTGCCGAAGTCACACCTGTGTCCCTCTCAGAAGCTCTTCTCCATCAGAGCGGTTCTAGACTTGGTGCTGTTTTGGGTTTATCCTCCCGAACAGCGGGTTCAGGATATTCAGGCTCTGATTCCGATCTTTCAGCCGTTATCCCGAGTCTCGGTCAGGTTGACGCTGCGGCTTCTGGGGCTGATGGCCTCCTGCATCCTTCTGGTGCATCACGCCAGGTGGCGGATGCGGGCTCTGAAGTGGGACCTGAAGTTTCAGTGGGCCCAGCATCAGGGCAACTTGTCAGACCATGTCTTGTTCTCGGAGGGCACTGCAAGACAGTTGCAGTGGTGGCTCACGGACCGCGATTGGGTCAGCGGCAGATCCCTCTCCCTACCCCAACCACGTAGTTGTGACGGACGCTTCCCTCCAAGGCTTGGGGGCCACATGGGAGAGGCGGAGATCAGAGGCCTCTGGTCTCCCGCGGAGTCCCGGCTCCACATCAACCTTCTGGAGCTGCTGGCCATCCAGCTTGCACTGAAGGCATTCCTCCCCTCTGTCCGGGGGAGTGCAGTGCAGGTGTTCTCGGACAACACCACCGCCATGTGGTACTGCAACAAACAGGGCGGGGTGGGGTCGTGGACCCTATGACAGGAGGCTCTGCGCCTCTGGCAGTGGCTGGAACATCAGGGCGTGACTCTGGTGGTTCAACACCTGGCAGGTTCCCTGAACGCCAGGGCGGACGAACTCAGCCGTCGGTGCATGATGGATAACGAATGGATGAACTCGGACGTGGCGCAAGGCCTCTTTCAGCAGTGGGGAGAGCCTTGGTTAGATCTATTTGCCACTGAAGAGAACACGCAATGTCATCAGTTCTGCGCGTTGGAATTTCCAAGGCGGCACTCGCTCGGAGACGCTTTTCGTCGCGAGTGGAGCTGCGGTCAGTTGTACGCCTTTCCGCCTATACCACTTCTGCCGTGAGTGCTGAAGAAGATCATACGCGACCGGGCCCAAGTTATCCTTGTGGCTCCGGACTGGGCACGAAGATACTGGTATCCCGAGCTACTCAGCATGTCTTTCGATCCCCTGTTTCGTCTGCCTCTTCAGGAGGACCTTCTGTCGCAGCAGCAGGGGACGGTCCTCCACCGAACCTGTCCAGTCTCCACTTACATGCGTGTATATTGAGCGGCGGCAGTTGAGGCCATTTGACTTGCCTCCTGAAGTATGTAATGTGATTCTGGCAGCCAGGCGTCCCTCCACAAAATCAGTATACCCCTGCAGGTGGAACAAATTTGTGGCATGGTGCACAGCAAAGGCTGTGGATCCGTTTTCTGCCCCTCTTTCAGAGGTTCTCCTCTTTCTTCTTTCTCTTGCCCAGCAGGGCTCTGCTCTGGGCACTTTCAAGGGCTACCTCTCTGCCATTTGAATTTGAATTTGAATTTGTAGAGCGCGAATTGCTGCCCTGAGGCGTCCAAGCGCTAGTAATAACCAGAACCTACCTTAGAGACAGAGGAGGGGGTTGAAGTTAAGGAGGTGAGTTAAAAAGGAAGGTTTTGAGCTGTTTGCGAAACGAGGTGAGATTAGAGTTGGCTCTGAGGTGAAGTGGAAGGGCATTCCACGTCCTGGAGGCATTGTCGGCGAAGAACCTGCCGCCGGACCTGGATCTTTTTATTCTAGGAGTCACTGCTAGAAAGGTCTGGCTGGAGCGGAGACTTCTGTTGGGCGTGTAGTGAGTGACTAGGTTGCGAGTAATACTCGGACCAGTGTCCCAGAAGGCTTGATGGGCAATGCACATTGCTTTAAAAAGAATTCTTTGGCGGACTGGTAGCCAATGGAGGCTAGCCAGTCCGGCCCTCACTGAATGTCTGCGAGGGATCTCCAGCAGTAAGCGGGCTGCGCAGTTCTGCACTATCTGCAGCCTGCGCAGAGTGTAGTCTGGGGCGCCGAGATAGAGCACATTGTTAAAATCAAGGCGTGATTGTATAAGCCCTTGTATAGCCACCTGTTTGGCTTCCATGGGAAGGAGGGGGAAGATTTTCTTTAGCATCCTCATGATGCCAAAACAGGTGGCTGACAGTTTCGTGGCCTTCATATTGAACGATAGGGATCTGTCCAACCAGACTCCGAGGCTCTTGATACTGTCTTTGGGAGTTGGTGGAAGACCATTTCCGCCTTCTTAAGGCTCCCTGATCAGCCCTCTTTGTTCAAGTCCCCAGTTTTAAATAGGTTTTTGAAGGGCATCACTCGTATGTTTCCTCCTGTTCCTTTCGTGATGCCTCAGTGGGACTTGAACCTTGTTCTGACTTACCTGATTCGGCTCCTTTCGAGCCACTGCATAACTGTCCTCTTCGTCTCCTTACTCTCAAGACTGCATTCCTGGTTGCCATCACCTCTGCCAGGAGAGTGAGTGAGCTCCAGGCTCTTTCCTCTAAACCTCCTTTTCTTTCTGTCCATCCGGACAAAGTTGTGTTGCGGACGCGACCCTCTTTCCTGCCCAAGGTAGACACAGCCTTCCACATCGGGCAGTCCATCACCTTGCCCACCTTCTTTCCGCCTCCGCATCCCTCGAAAGAGGAAGAGAGGCTCTACCGTCTGGACCCAAAACGTGCACTCTCATTCTATTTGGATCGCACACGCCAGTTCCGGGTGGATGACCAACTCTTTGTTGGTTACGTGGGCGCTAAGAAGGGTTGGGTGGTGCACAAGCGGACCATCTCTCGGTGGATCGTGTTGTGCATCAAGGTATGCTACTCTTTGGCTAAAATGGAGCCTCCTTTTGGGCTGAGGGCCCATTCCACCCGGGCCACGGCGGCTACTACTGCCCTGGGTCGGGGAGCCCCCTTGCAGGACATCTGTCAGGCAGCTACGTGGGCCTCGCTGCACACGTTTGCAAGACACTTCTGCCTGGACAGCCAAGTCCGGAGAGATGGCTTCTTTGGCCGTTCCGTTCTCCAGGACTTTCTGGTGTGATCATTGGTTCGCAGACCCACCACCGGGGTTGGTATTGCTGGGGTATCTATTCTAAGGTAAGGAATCTAATACTAACCTGTTTCTTTCAGATGCACAAGTTACTTACCTTAGGTAACGATATATCTGTAAGAAACAGTAGTTAGTATTAGATTCCTTAACGCCCCACCCATCCTCCCCGTTCTGCGAACCGATATCTAGGGTTAAGGTCATCCCCTGTCAGGGCCCTAGTTTCATGGCACTAGTGTTGGTTTTTATCATGGCTCTGCGTTTCTGGCGCGGAAAAGCTATTTATAAGAACTGACGTCCGCTCGCGAGGGTGGCGTCTAAGTACTCCGACGACGTCATCCCGAAGCCGACGACGGATGCAGAGCAGCAGACGACGCCCACCGACGCGCAGCGGTACTGCTACGCAAAATTTTCCGGATCCAGTCTGACGCCTGGGGATATTCTAAGGTAAGGAATCTAATACTAACTACTGTTTCTTACAAATATATCAGTACCGAAGGTAAGTAACTTGTGCATCACAAACTGTGTTAGCATGTGTCCTGGACATCTGCCAAGATGCCACATGGATATCTCTCAATATGTTGACAAAGCTCTACTGCTTGGACAGTCAGGTCCATCTTTGCGGGCATTTCGCCAGTTAGGTTCCTCCAGATACGTACTATTTTGATATCTGTTATCAGGTGAGTCATCTATAGTTAGAAGTATCTATAAGAAGAACAAGTTGCTTACCTTTGGTAATGCTTTTTCTGGTAGAGTTTCTGTCTAAGCGCAGATTCCTCACGGAGCTTCCCATCCACCCTGCACTGCTAAATTTGCACTTTCGCCAATAAGATCCCTTAAACACTGCACACTGGCCAAAACTATAGCATTGATTTTTATGTGGCTCTGCTTTTTGGCGTGGATCTAATGACAATAAAAAATGATGCCCACAAATTGTGTTGGGCCTATATAGGCCTGTGACGTCACTCCTGAAGCTGACCACATCATTGTAGAGCTGAACGATTCCATCTACTGGTGTGCAGAGGTACTGATCAAGATTTTCCAGGTCCAGTCTGACACCCGGGAAATGTTCTGAGGTGAGGATTCTGCGATTGGGTAGTCTCAGCGAAAAAGGCGTTATTCAAGGCGAGTAGCTTGTCAATCTAAGCACTTCATTCTTATCAGACAGTGGGGACACATCAGGGCCCAAAGATATAATTGACCTAATAGGTTATGTGTCCTGCTATGTAACATCAGTGATATTTTATTACCATTCAGTTGTAGGTATCAATGGATTCTCAACCCATCTTTCTATTTTTTTTTGTGTAGATTGCACAATTAGATGAAAAATTGCAACAAACAACAGATCAGTTGCATGAAAAAGACTTTGAAGTGCTTCAGAAAGATCAACAGTTGAATCAGCAAAAGAAGGAGCTTGAAAGAAAACAACGAAAAATAGAGGATCTTGAAACAGTAGGTTTTCTTGCACTGCATTTTTTGGGAGTGGTAAGCAGGCATATTCGCAATATTGTGAAATAAAATACGAAGACAGCTTTCAAACAACTCTTTTTCGGCTTGTGTTTTATAAGACCATGGTGATGCCCTAAAACCCTTTGATTGATAGGAGCTTAACTGTGTTGTAAAATTACATGTTACTAAAGCATAGAATTGTGCTGCAATCTGTACACTCTGTGTCTGTTTTTAAATTATTGTATGTTTACTTACATTATATTAGAATTGCCTTTTCAAACAAATAATTAATTGTGCTTTTCAAAGTTTACTAGCAGAAGATTCCGTCTATTTATTGGTAATGGTGAGCAGTTTCCTGTTAAAGCAACTCAACTTCCCCCAGCACTGCAGTAGAGCTTTTGAATGGTGGAGTAATATAAGTTCTGATAAGTTTTTCTAACTTCAGATTCATCCTCCATAGAAGATTCCTGGGCGCCAGACTGGATACGGAGAATTCGTTCAGCAACGTTCATGCATGTCAGTAGCTTGTGCCATGTGGCACAGAGCTGATGCAAGTTCCTTTTTTCCGCACCCTTCATCCAGATCCGTACTTTTGTTGACTCAAAATGTTTTCACAGTGAGATAGTAACCAAAGTCCCCATCAAAAAGGGCACTCTGTACAGAGAGTCCAGCAAGGTGATCTCAGTTATGGACGCTCACAAGTCACGACTGGTGTTTGGGCTCAACCGATTTTTCTAAGGCATACAACAAGTGTGCCCTTATGCACCTGAAGGCAGTTCGGGACCGGGAAGCTTAACTTAACACTGCAGAACATAAGTTTTCGTGGTCGACTCATGGGACCCACTCCCATTCCAAGTCAGAGGCCTGATCGCAGTCAATGCCAAGAGACCGCTCCTGCAAAAAGTACACTTTCCGATTGTTGTCCTCTGGTAAGTCGAAGACCGAATATACAAAAGCATCAAAAGCTAAGCAGGACTTGACCCCATCCTACCACTCAAAGTCTGGCAAGAAAGTCAGATGGTATAAAGATGAAGATCGCACTAACTGATGTCCCCTGAACTGGTCCCACTGTTGAAGCCTATGTGCTCTTAGTTACATGGACCATTGTAAACCATGCAGCAAATAGTGTCTTTCAAAGAGTCCATGCTGCAAATTTTTGGTGTTATTCAGCCTCCTTCTGACTCTCTCTGAATCCCTCCGGCACACATCTGGGCCGCCGGTGGATCCGCCTCTGATACCATTTGCCTGCTCTGAACACATTACTGGGACTGTACGGAGTCCAGTGCTGACTTGTATTCTGGCGCCAGGGGCCGCCAGGTTAAATTCATACAAAAGCGAGCTCTTTCGGCACCCATCAATGATCAGATCTGGGTGCGGATTTCCAAACCCAAACCAACTTCAGCCCACTCCAAGCCAATATCATGCTACAGCAGCACAAAAGTGCAACGGGTCTATCATAACCAGATTTAAACGCAAGGCCTCTGTCTCAACGTCAGTGCTAGCAGAGTATTCAGTCTTTATCTGATTCGCATCCAGTGTCTCAAGGGACACTGATGATGAGGTGGGGGACTGGTTGCTTTCTCCTCATTACACTTATGATTCATTGTATTTAGACTTGAAAAATGCCAGTGGGCGTCACAAATCTCCTGAGACAGAGCTAGACTCTCCAGTTAGGCCACCAACTGAAGAAATGACTTTGCTTGGAGTTGTGTTGTGGGAGGCAGCTGAAACAATAGAATTACAGTTTCCCACTACACAGTCTAAAACAACCAGGGCCAGCTTCATCAGAGCCCCTGCTGATGCACATTTAACTACATGACCAAGCCATGGTCCTGCTTGCCAGTCTATCAGTAGGTGGGTGGCTGGTTCGGACTGGCCTGACTTCCTTACCAAGCACTCTACACCAGACAGCCTGATTGTGCAAACTTCAACTACTAAGGTCAATCAAAATTCATTCCCATCAAATCCTCTGGATAAGGAATTAAAACGACTTGTTGCTTTCAGAATGGGAACCTTTTCTTCAACAAGTCTAGCCCTTATATCTATCAGTGATGTTTGTCTCTTGGACAGGTACACCCATGCACTAGAGGATGCGTCTTGCCATCCATCTCAGAGGACCTCAGGACTTCTTTACTCCAACCGATACCTGATGGTTAGGACGCAGCCAAGTATGTGCTTCTCGCTACTTTGGACACAGAGGATGCATCAGCAGAGCGATTGGCATTAGTGCTGATCTCAAGAGACTTGCCAGGATGAGATCAAACAATTTTCTAGATGCATTCAGAATCACCAGTGTGCATGCCCTTCAACAGCTCTAGCATCTTCGAAAATAAAGCTGATTCAGCTCTAGGACAAATCAAAGACAGTCATGTCACAGAACATTCTTTGAGGCTATTGACACCAGCTAACCAATTTGTACACCAGCACAGAAAATTCAGCGGCTGTTGCAAGAGCCTGGCTTATAGGTAATTCTAGTCTGCTAACCTATTTTGCAACAGTCAACGCAGTCCTTACGGGGCTGTGGTGGCAGCACTGTTAGACACTATTCAATCAGTATGAGCAGCAATTCTCCAATTCTTCCTCCCTTGCTGCTGCAGCTTCCAAGACTCTTTAGTTTGTCCTCCCATTTTCATGCCTGGCTGGTAGGAGGCCGAATACAACATTTACTTCCCGGCTAGAGATCCATCTTGTTGGGCAGCTAGTTTCTACAGAGTGCTCAAAGGGCCTATGCTCTGTCCTTTCCTTGTCCATCTCACAGTTCTCCTGTGCCAGAGTATCTCTTGGACGGGCACTCTACTATCCTTGTGCAGGAAATTGAACTGGTGTCCAAGGCTGTGGAGTGGGGATGGGTACTATTTGTGCTACTTCCTTGTTGTGAAGAATGACAGAAGCCTCAGGCTTATTCTGGATATCTCTTCATTGTATGTCTTTCTGATGAAGGACCGGTTCAACATGCTTATGTTGGCTCAGATCCTGTCGGCTCCGAACGCATGGGACTGGATTGAATTCTTGGACTTATGCCTGTTTCCATATACCCATCCTGCAGTCCCATAGGTGTTACCTGTGGTTGAAGATAAACCAGGAATACTTTCAATTTACCTCAGGCCCTCGTGACCAAGGTAATGAATGAAATGAAATGAAAATGAAATGAAAATTAGATTTGTAGAGCGCGGCAGTTGCCCTGAGGCGTCCAGGCGCTAGAGCTAGAAAACGGACCTGACCTCTGAGGTTACTAATTGTTAAACAGGAGAGTTTTAAGCTGTTTCCTGAAGCTAGTAAGGTTAATGTTGTTGCGCAACTGCAGGGGGAGGGTGTTCGAGAGTCTGGCAACATTGTATGAGAACGAGCGTCCTCCTGCTCTGGATCTGAAGATTCTGGGGATTTTGGCAAGTGTGGCGGTTGAGTAATGACAGTAGTTGCTGCCCATCTTCGGAGGTTGGGAGTACGTTTATTCCCATATATCAAAGACTGGCTGCTAAAGGTAGGCTTGCTGCAGTCAGTAGTAGACCACATCTGGACGACAGATTGAAATCCTGACACAGTTGGGTTTTACCATCTATAAGCCGCAGTTCACCTGACATTCATGGAGAGAATTCCATTCATCTTGCATTTCTGGACACAGTGGTGTGCAAGGCATTTCCTTTGCCACAGCAATTGTGGGACGTTTCAGGATTTATCTAGATGTTTTGGGATCAGTTCTGAGATTCAGTGAGTTGGCTGTGAGGCTTCTTGGTCTCTTGGCCTTGTGCTTCCTCCTCATCCGTACACTATGTGAAACATGCGGGCCCTACGGTGGAGCAGCAGATACTAGTGGACCCAGCTTTGTGGTTACCTCTTTGACTCCATTCAAATCGTAAAGGATACTACTCAGGATTTGCAGTGGTGGCTGGTAGACACAAACATGATCTGCAGCAGGCCACTTTCCCTTTCCCACCTAGAGTTGATGGTGGTGACAGATGCATTGCTGATGGTTGTAACTTCCGCCTGGGAGAGGTGTATGTCAGAAGCCTCTGGTCAAGAGACCACTCCATATCAACCTTTTGGAGCTGTTGACAATCTATCTAGCATTGATAGCCTTCCTGCCATCCATCCAAGAGAGGGACTGGTGCATGTCCTCACAGACCGCATGATTGCCATGTGGTTGTGCAACAAGCAAGGCAGAGTTGAGGCCTGGATTCTGTGCCTAGAGGCACTATGTCTCTGGAGGTGGTTGGACCAACTAACATCTTCCTGTTTACCAACCACCTAGTGAGGTCTCTGAATGCCTTAGTGGATGTATTGAACAGGTGTTGTCTAGCAGACCACTAGTGGCATTACCATCTGTGGTGGCGCAGGCCATCCATGGTGGTGTAAGCACTTTTTAGAAGGGTCATTCCGACTGGAATGGAAGGACGGACTCCTGTGCTAACTTCCACCCCTATCCCTCTCTGGACTTCGAGTTCTGGGTAAGATCGAGACAAACTGGGCTAATGTCACTCTCATTGCTCTGGTCTGGTCTAGGAGAGTATGGAAACCAGAGCTTCTGCGGTTGAGTGCTTGTCCTTCAATCAGGCTTCTACTACAAAAGGACCTCCTGTTTCACCAAAATAGCAGCTTCCTGCATCCAAGTCTCAACAACCTACACCTACATGCATGGATAGTGAGTGGCGGCCAAGTGGGGGATGATAATGAGTGGCACGTTAAATTTTGTCTTGTGCTTAAACAGGGGTTTCTATAATGCTTCCGATAATTATCATATGTGTTAAGTAACCCAATATTTGTTACATATTGCACAAAATGCACCAAGAAAAACATACAGTATTTACCGTATCATGTGGATTTTGGTGCGTTAAACACCAAAACCTGCATGTTGTTCCTCATGGTTCATAATATGTGTTATTTATCACACTCGATAAATAACATACTCCATGGTATCATTATTGATGTGTGGCGATAAATAATGCCTCAACTTATAATCAGGCCCTAGATGGATTTGGCTTGACGTCTGAGGTGGCTGATATTAGTCTTACAGCCAGACGCCCTTCCACGAAGTCGATCTACAATGGGTCCTGGGAATATGGTGTTTGGTCTGGTGCCTAAAACACTAACCCCTGGCAGTACAAACTTTGAGATGTTCTTTCATTAGCCAAGCAAGACCTTGTGGTGGGCACAGTGAAGGGCTATTTATCCATCCCTTTCTGTGTTTGCCTCACCCACCATCTTTTTAGGCAGTTGTTATGCTTTTTACAAAAGGTTTGATGCATGTCAATTATACTAAGCTGTTCTGTATTATTCTTGATCCGGAAATCTATTTTCCTAATTGCAGTTATCTCAGTGCATCACAAGTGAGCTACAGTCACTCCTGGTACAGCCACTTTAAGCCTCTTTTTTTCTGGAATAATCAGTACTGATGACCAAGGATGGCTTCCTGCTGAAGGCCATGGCTCCCTTCCAAGTTAACAAATGTATTGGATCTGCCAACTATTTTTCCCCACCTCACCCTTTACTTGAGGAGGAGAGGCTCCATCTACTTTATCATAATAGCTCTTAGTATTTAAATCAACTGTGCAAAGCACTTTTGCATGAATGGTCATCTATTGGTTTCTCTGACCAAGAAAGGGAAGGCTCTGTACAAAGATGACCCTCTCAAGGTTGGATAGTTCTCAGTATTAAAAAGAGAAAAAGCAAACTGGAGAACATCAGACAAACGGGCTCTCAATGGGTCAATAGAATTCCCACCACACCAAGTGACAAATCTAGACCATCTATATGAATAGACAGTTTTAGTGGAGTCACGCCTGGCTGACAAGATGACATCCACCACGTCAGGCGTGAGAGAAAAGGAAATCAGGTTGCCCCGCTCAATCTCCAGGCATGAAGGTGCAATGTCTGGAGGTGGGGGTGTAGAACCTGCCCCTCCATCTGAGAGAGGAGGTCTGCCCTGAGAGGGAGACGGAGCGGTGGGTGAGAGGAGAGGTGGTGTAGATCTGTATACCACACCCTTCTTGGCCAGTCCGGGGCGACCAATATAACTTGGGCCCAGTCTTGGCAAATCTTCCTCAGAACCCGAGGAATCAAGGGTATGGGAGGAAACGCGTAAAGGAGTTGATTTCCCCAACCCAACTGAAACGCGTCCCCCAAGGCTCCTTGCATCGGATACTGGAGACTGCAGAATGACGGGCAGTGAGCATTCTCGCGAGTGGCAAACAGATCCACCTGAGGAGTCCCCCACGTCCGATAGACGTGACAAACCACCTCCGGGTGAAGCCTCCACTCGTGGTCGGCCGAGAACTGCCGACTGAGACTGTCTGCACGCACGTTCAGGACTCCTGCCAGATGATTTGCCATCAGACAAATCTGGTGGTCCTGAGCCCAGGACCAGAGACGCAGAGCCTCTCTGCAGAGTCACTGCGACCCCACTCCTCCCTGCTTGTTGATGTACCACATCGCGGTCGTGTTGTCCGTCAGGACTTGGATCGACCGACCGCGAAGGGAGGGGAGGAAGACCTTGAGCGCCAGACGTATCGCCCGCAACTCTAGAAGGATGATGTGAAGCAACCTTTCCTCTGGAGACCAAAGACCCTTGACCTCCAGATCCCCCAGATGAGCACCCCACCCTAGAGTGGATGCATCCGTTATCACCGTGGCCACCGATGGAGGTAGTTGAAAAGGCTTTCCTTGTGACAGATTGCCTTCCACGCTCCACCAAGACAGATCCGCTGCATTTTCTCCGGAGATCCTCACTGACTCCCCGAGATCTCGGTTGTGCTGATACCACTGCCTGCGGAGACACCACTGGAGTGCCCTCATGTACCAGCGTGCCTGGTTGACCAACAGAATGCAAGAAGCCATCAGACCGAGCAGGCGAAGGACCTTCAGGACTGGAACGACCGCTCCATTGAAAAATAAAGGAATCATTTCCTGAATGTCGCGAATCCTTTGAGGAGGAGGGAATGCACGACAAACAGTAGTGTCATGAACAGGTTGCGCTGGGAGGGCACCAGGTGAGACTTGGGTACATTTATCGAAAAACCCAACCTGAACAACAACTGAGTTGTCTCTTGCAGATGATGGAGCACCTTCTCTGACAACTCCGCTTTGATCAGCCAGTCGTCCAAATAAGGGAACACAGGTATCCCCGACCTCCTGAGATGAGCTGCCACCACGCCATCACCTTGGAGAAGACTCGAGGCGCAGTAGTAAGACCAAACGGAAGAACCGCAAACTGGTAGTGCTGCGATCCCACCGTAAAACGGAGATACTTCCTGTGCGACTTCAGGATTGGGATGTGGAAATACGCATCCTGCAAGTCGAGCGACACCATCCAGTCTCCTTCCAGCAGCGCTTGAAGAACCTGAACAAGGGTGAGCATCTTGAATTTCTCCTGTTTCAGATAGAGATTCAAGATCCTGAGATCCAGGATTGGACGCAGTCTGCCATCCTTCTTGGGGATCAGGAAATACCGGGGGTAGCATCCCTGACCCCTTTCCTGCTCTGGGACCACCTCCATCGCACCCTTTCGTAACAGAGTTAGCACCTCCTCCTGCAGAAGAGACAGATGTTCCTCGGTGCAAAAGCCTTGACAAGGAGGGTAATTGGGAGGGAAATCCCGAAAGGGAAGGGCATACCCATTTTCTACAAGATTGAGAACCCAAAGATCTGATGTAACCGATTCCCAATCCTGTAGAAAATGGGTAAGCCTGCCCCCAACCGGACCCACATGATCCTGAATAGCGGATCTAGGGCTGCTTTTCTGAAGCAGGGGGGGTGGAAGAAGAGGAGGAGGAAGAGGCCAGTCGTCCACGAGGACGCGCTCTTTGCTTTCCCCTGTACGATCTGTACATAGAATTTTGCTGCTGCTGCTGTTTCTGCTGTTGCTGTTGACCTTGCCGGAAATTCCGAAAGGAAGAGCGACCAAAGCCCCTGAACCTCCTGTTGGACGAAGAGCCTCTGATCTGGAGACCTAAAGCCTTAGCTGTCGCTCTGCTATCCTTAAATCTCTCAAGGGCCGCATCAGCTTTCTTCCCAAAGAGACCAGAACCATCAAAAGGAAGATCCAGCAAGGTCGCCTGAACATCAGCCGAAAAGTCTGAGGATTTCAGCCAGGCTGACCTCCTAGTGGCGACAGCAGTGCCCATGATACCAGCCACAGAGTCGGCAGTGTCCAGACCACTTTGGATACCCTGCCGAGCTGCCGCCTGAGTATCAGAGATCACTTCCTCAAAATCCTTCCTGCTGGCAGCAGGAACTTTAGGAACCAGGACACGCAAAGAATCAATCAGGGCATGCACATATCTCCCCATCCGACAAGTGGCATTAGTTGACTTCAACGCCATGCTAGCCGATGAAAAGGTCTTTTTTGCAACCTGGTCTTGTTTCTTCGCTTCCTTTTCACAAGGAACCTGGGGAAAGGCACTAACACTCTTTTTAGAACAGGCTGCTTGAATGACCAGGCTCTCAGGTGAAGGATGAGAAGACAAAAAAGCAGGGTCCTCAGGTGCAACCCTGTACCTTCTCGCAACACTCTTAGAAACCGCAGGAGCCGACAACGGTTTCTTCCACACCTCCATAATGGGATCCGTCAAGACATCATTAAATGGAAGCAAAGGCTCCACCACGGAGCTCGGAGAATGCAAAACCTCAGTGAGGATATTGGATTTAAACTCTACCGTTGGCAAAGTCAATTGAAGAAGTTCAGCAGCCTTCCTCATAACCAAATGGTACGGTTGGATATCCTTAGACTAAGCACCAGAGCCTGAGGGCAACTCCCACTCTGGAGAGAAATCAAGACTTCCTGAATCAGCCAACTCCTCAAAACAGTTCTCCTCCAATTCACCTTCCACCACATCAGAATGTGAATCCAAGTACCTTTGCTCTTCCAAAAGGCGTTGAGCTTCCCTTCTGGACCTCTCCTTCAAACGCCTCGCAGTCGGATCCACCAGCGTCTCCGACGGATTTGGGGCCGACGCCGGTATTGAATCCGATGGCACAGAGGAATGCCCTCGAGGACGATCTGGAGCGGGCGACGCCGGAATCGGCGTCAACGACTTCGGCGGAGCCGGAAATTGCCAATGCGGCATCGGAGCCGGCATATAAGGCATAAACGGAGCCGGAGGATAGGAGTGAGGAACTCCCAAGCTGTAAGCCAAAGGACCCATGGGACCCAAAGGTGCACCAAAGGGGTACCACGCCCTTGAGAAGACGCCATACATAGCGTTAAGAAACGCTGAAGGGTCCTGGCCGGGGGCAGGAAAGGGCGGTTGAAAACCCTCAGGCCGGTCCTGAGGAGGGATTGGATTCGGCTCTTCAACAGGCACAGAATCCACATCCTCCCGAGCCTCTTCCTCTTCACGGGCTGGGGAAGGCGCCGGAGACGGATTCGGAGCCGGAGAAGGATTCGGAGCCGGAGTAGGAGACCGCCCATGCGACTCCGAAGGTGAGGCCTCACCTTCAGGCTCAGAGACATCCAGAGTAACCACCTTCGAACGTACCTTCTTCGGTGACCTCGAGCCCGACTCCTTACCGGAACGACGTCGGGACTCATGTCTCCTCTTCTTATGTTTCTTCTTCGACTTCGAAACATGATCCGATGCCGACCTCGAAGACGACCCCTCTCGAGAACCAGACCTCGACTTCGTCCTCGACTTCGACCTCGCCCTTCGAGAACGAGACCTCGACGATTTCTCTTTCCCAGCCTTCATCTTCGCAACCAGGAGTTTGGCCTCTCTCTCCCTCAGGGCCTTCGGGTTCATCTTCCGACATGAAGAACAATCTTCCACATCATGGTTGGAACTCAAACACCAGATGCAGTCATCATGCGGGTCGATAATAGACATCATTTTACCGTACTCCCTGCAGGGCTTGAAGCCGGTCTTCTTAGATGACATCGTCGAAGAGACAGGATACAAAGAAGCAGAAATTTGCAACAAAAAGGCAACAAAGTACCAGTTGGCTACAGAGATTCCAGATAACCGTTAGCGTCGACGACGCGGAAAAAAAGGGAACTGATGTCATCACGCCGGCGTGGGCCTATTGTAGGCGTCGGTGACGTCAGCGGAGTCGCGAGCGAAGCCGCGTCTCTATGACGTCCAAGTCCACGTCGGCGCAAGGCTACGAAAAGAATTTCCGAATGTTGCTGACACAAGGGGGATATTCACAAGGTGAGGAATCCACAGGCAGATATAGTATCTACCAGAAAAAGCGTTAACGAAGGTAAGTAACTTGTTCTTTCCTCACTCGACATTCCTCCCGCACCAAAAAAAAATTCCTAGGAGCATCTGTCCATCCTGCTGAAAGAGGTGTGATTTTACTCTTCAAAGATGTCCTAGCCCTTCAACCCCTGAATGCTTTACTGTGAAGAACAAATTGAAGATGCTCACATAGGCTCATATTCTATCTGCTTTGGACGTGTGATACTGGATGTCTTTGGATGTGCATTTTCATATAACCATCCTGTAGTTCCACATGCATTACCTATGGTTCAGTGTGGGCCTGTAACACTTTCAATTTGTCATGCTTTGCTCTTGCCTCACCTCTGTCTTTTGGATGTTCACAAAAGTGAGGATGATGATCTTTGCCCATCTACAGAGTGCGGTAGGTTCTGTATTCTGTTAACTTTACATAAGGCTGTTAAAGGCAATATTGCTGCAATACTTTGTGCACCACCTCCTGGTGATGATGGATCTCCTGACATTAGATAGGTTCACCATAACATGCCTAAGTCCCACGTGATCCCATCACTGAGGCTTCCATTCAATTGGGGCTTTTCCTCTACTGCAGCAAGCCCGTTAGCATTGGGCCTAGAATTCGATATTTTTGGCTCGATCTTGGACCCCGGTGAGGGTAGCTTTAAGTCTTCTTGACCACTTAGCCTTTTGCATCCTCCTTGTAAACTATGTGAGGTGGCACATGCAGGCCCTGAAGCGGAACCTGAAATCCCAGTCAGCCCAGCATCAAAGTCGCCTTTTTAACATCATTCAGATCTCAAAGTAGACCCCACAAGATCTGCAGTGGTTGGCTTGACTGATCAGAATTTGTCCAATCGTAGATTGCTGTCCCTTCCCCACTTGGGCTACTGGTTTGGAGAGGAGAGTCATCTGCAGCAGGTGATCAGAAGCCTCCGGTTTTCAGTAGACATCTAGCTCCACATCAGTCTACTGAAGCTAACCATTGGGTCCTAACTGCTTTCTTGCTATTAGTCAAGAAGAGGTTGGATCAGGTTCTCAGAGACAAAAATCCCACTATGTGGCACTGTACCAAGCATGTGAAGTGAAACCCTGGATTCTGTGTGAAGAGGGTTTGCATCTCTTTCTCACCAACCAACAAGCATGGTCCCTGATTCATAGTGCGAATGAACTGAACAGATGGTATCTAGCAGATCATGAGTGATGTATACATCTTAAAGATGTGCAGGGCATGTTCGACCACTGGGGAAAGACCTACATAGATATTTTTGCCACTGTCGACCGTGTACTATGTCAACCGTTTTGAATGTTGGCGTTTCAGCGAAAGCACTTGTAAAGTGATGTGTTCTGGCTCAAATGGTGTAAGGGAGACTCCTAACACCAGAGCCCAGTTATCCTAAATGCCCCAGGTTGGGCCACAAGAGTGGTCATGGAGGCCTCCGAGTGGCATGTTGGGGACCCAAAGCATTGAAAATGCAGATGGATGTGGAGGAGCAATCCAAGACAGGTTTGAGTATTGCCTGCATTCCTAATAGCTGGGTTTGACAGACACAGATGAGCAAGATTCTTCAACGAGTAGCTCTTAAGCTACTTGGAGCTTTCCAACTACCTGTATGTAGCTCTCCTGTGTGCACAGTAGTACTTTTTTCTTGGCTGAATTAATTTAATATATCAACTTTGAAACTGTGTATTTTCAAAAGGCTGATGTGTGGAGGAAAATGGTTGAATTTCCAAAGCTTTCTTAAAGCTGATATTAGAGTGATAAAAATTATGATGTGTACCAGACACATAGTACTATTATTATTACCTTGTTGCCAGGGGTATTGAAGCTGTGGGTGTTATGCACATTGTACAGTAACCACCAACTTTCAAATTACTGCTGGCATGCCTGCCTGATGCACTGTGATGATCACTGTTGGTAATCTTCTCTGAAGTAGTCTCTGTTACAACACTAATAATAATAATAGATCTGGATTATTTTCATTGAATATAAGTAGCTCTTATTAAAGAAAAGGTTGGAAATCTCTGCTGGAGCAATGGCTAACCAGACTCTCCGGTGCACTTCAAAAGGGCTGTTTGATTCTGGAAAGGTCACTGGTAAAAGGGGTCTGGGCACATTATAATTAAAAATAGTACATATATATTATTTGGTCATAATATATTTTATAATTAAATATGTACTTTTTAAAATATATTTTTAACATTAATGTATATTTACATACTTCATTTAAAATCATTATTTCTTATGGGGTTGTATTTTAAGTCCCTACCTACTTTAGTTTCTATGGGGGGTTGTTGCAGTACCAGTGGTTCTCCATGTGTCGTGCTGGATTTTCTACAAAATTATAAATTACTACAAAAGTGAAGTTTGTGAATCCAAATAGTAGTACACCTACTCAAAAAGTGCATTTTGGTAAACCGACCCATAGAATTCACCTTTATTAACAAAAGACAACGAAAGCAAGCAACATGGAATTTTATGAAACCCAAAGTTATCCTAACGGAAAGGGATAAAAAGTATTTAAAATTACTGTCTATGTGGGTCTTTTTTCCTTGAACGTTATTGATTTGGTAGTATCGATGAACAGTCAGAATTAGCAGATTTTGGTCCGTTGACCAGAATTACTTTAGCTTCTTCATAGAGGGCCAAGATTACCAGCAGGACCTGAGGGTGTACATGGTCAGACATTCTTAGAGTCAGATCCATGAAGGAGGTTCAAGAAGAACACAATGGTTCAGGTAGGAGATGGAAACTTCCAACCTTGATGCTGGATGCAACAACAGCTGGCATTTTCAGTGGCAGCTGTTAATAGGCTGTAGTTTCAGTACTTTTCTCCCAGCAGGCAAGATCCGAGAGTGGCTTCTCTGTGAGATTACTTGTAGGGACTTTGAAGAGAAAGAAAAATCTCATGTGTGGTAGAAAGTTCTGCTGAAGGCTGAGGTGGTTGCTACTTTCCAGACAGATGCCTTCACTTCATCCAAGTTTTCCAATGGATCTCACATTTTTGGATGGTAAAGGTTTTCCGGTTGGTGCTGAACAATACTGTCCACTCATCCATTATAATTTTCTAGTATTTGGTTTTCTAACATGGAAACCATATGACTCAATTTTCAATTGCTCACCTGTACAGAGCGCAGCTCTGATTTCAAGCAGGCAGACTCTCACCACAAATAGCTGTCCTCTGAAGGTCTCTTTAGCCTAGCCTGCCTAGCTACCAGAACATTGAGCATGTGGAACTCCAGTGGCAGACAGATACCCCGTTGTCCCTGATAGTATGTCAAGAAACAGTTTTCCCCAATTCTGCTAAGCACTTCAGTCTAGACAGGATAGGAACTGTTCTTACCAACTTCTTGATTGAAGGAAATGTTTTTTTGATCTAAACCTCCACTAGACCAGAACTGCCTGATGGAGCTTTTTATGAGTCTTCATCCCAGAGGTGGCTATATTATTTTTGTGAAGTATCAATTTGAGGTTTCCCTCAAACTGAACTACACCCCCTTTCACCCCAGTGCAACATAGTGAAATATTTAGAGAATCGGTTTGGGGAGCCAAAGTCGCCCATCCTGCTTCTCTTCATTTTTACACATACAGCTTTCTCTTATTAGCAAAAGTTATGTCCTCTTTTCTTCTCTAACCCCTCTTCTTCAAAGGGAAGGCCACTGATTTGAAACAGAACTATGCCCCCACCTGCTGGCCGTGTAGAAAGCATTGTTTTCGTCTGGGAGAGCAATAGCTCTTCTACTAGCACGGTGATGGCCCATTTTAAATAGGACAGCATGCAAAACTCCAGGCAAGTCATTCCGAGCAAACTCATTTGCATCACTATTTGGGAACCATTCTTGGTGCATTAGAGCTCAACAAATAATAAAGCTACAAGGTTTGGCCCCTAGGGTAAGCCTGACCGTAAACTTAGTATTAGGCTTATTTGTATTACTTATGAAGGACGAAACTTGGTGAAATAATTCTCTTCATATTTTTCTGAAACTAGTCCCTTGCTTGACAGGAACTTCAGATGTGCACTTATCCCCTTTGTACCAAAATATCAGTGTCCCCATATCTAATAGAGACTTCTAGCCACAGATTCCTTACCTTAGAATTCCCCCAGGCGTCAAACTGGATCCGAAAGATTTTTTCATGAGCCATACTCCTGCACGCCGGTAGGTGGGGCCGATTGGCTCTGCGTCCGTCGTTGACATCATCTGCGCCGAAAGTGATGTTAAGGTATCTATATAGGCGCACTAGCGTCAATTCTTTTCTTACTGTGCCAGCCATTGCTGATGCAGAGAAGTACTATCGCTCTGCCATTTTTTGAAACGCTTTTTTCTACATTTAGTTGAATATTTTTTAGGTTTACCTCCTGGTGTGTCGAGGATGTCTTCGCCCAAGTCGGCTTTTAAGCCATGCAGCAGCTGCTACCAGCCCATGTTGCTGACGGACCTGCACCTCATGTGTCATGGATGTCTGGAGTGCGACCACGGCACCAAGTCATTCTCTGATTGCCGTGTTAAGGCACCAAAGACTTTGAGGGAGTGTTTCCTGAAGCTGCTACCGGCCCGGCATGCGACTTGCGGAAGTCCAGATCCTGGTCGAGAGTAAGGTCACGGGATAGTTTGCGGAGCCCGAAGTCCTCCTTGTCCCACTCGAAGCCCTCAGGATTGTTTAGGTAGGGGGCACAAAAAGAAGAGCAAGAATTCGAAGCGCTCTTTGACTTCTCAGCGGCTGAGAAGATGAGGTAACCTCAGCATTTTAGACCTCACTCCCTGGAGCCTGGGCTAACTCCGTGCCTCCCCGAATTTCTGAATGCCCGAACGACCCCTGCCCAACTGAGAGAATTCTATGAGGCAGTGTGCCTCATATTTGGGTGGCCCGGGCCCGCGGGGTCAGAAAGGGCCCTATTTGGTTCCACGCTGGCAGCTCTGACTATTGTTTCCGTTATGCACCGGGAATCCATTCCTGGATCCGGACCAGCACTGTTTGAGCCATCTCGACCTTCCCCAACACTGGCCCCATGCTTCCGGCAGGGCCAGTGCTCCCCCGGCGGAGTCATCCCCGACTCCAACACAGAGCCTTAGGTGCGTTACACGACTCCAACGCCGGCAGGAGCTTTGCCTCCTGGATCGGAGACTGTGCCTTATTCTTATGGGTTAGGCCTCGAGGAAGACTAGGTGTGGTTGCTGGACCCTGTAGAATACTAGTCCTATGTGGTAGAAATGTGTGGACTGGTGTGAGGACCTGGGTGAGGACAGCGGCCTGGACACGTCTCCAGATGCTTGTCTGCTTTCTCCCCCTACCATTGCTACGGAGGAGGGAGCTTCTTACGCAATGTTGGTGCACATGGCAGCTGAGGTCCTTGACATGCAGCTACCCACAGTGGCAGTCAAGACTAATCTCTTGACAGAGGTGCTACAACCGGGAGTCTTCATGTCAGATCCCATACTCCCATTTATTGATGCCCTCCCTGACTTCCTCCTGGCTACCTGGTCCAAACCCAGCACAGGCGCTCCTGTGACTAGGACCATTGTTCTTCGCCATCACCCGTACCTGGTGACCCATGCTTCCAAACTCAAACCTCTACCCCTGAGAGCTTGGTGTTCCAAGCTTCCTCCCCCCAAGGCGCTATCCCTCCCCTCGTTAGGGGACCCAAGAGGCTGTCCTCAGTTGGGAAGATGTTTTCTTCCGCCAGCCTAGCATTGCAGTCCATTAATACTGCATGCCTTTGAGCTGTTATTCCCACACTTTGTGGGATACGGTTGCGCAAGTGTTGCCACAGGTCGTGGAGGAGACTGTCACTGTCACTGACTGGAGGGATGCAGCAAAGTTCACTATTCGATACAGGCTTGACACAACCAACTGGCTATTCAGATCAATAATACAAAAAGAAAATGGTTTTGGTTACAAGAATCGCCTGCACACTGTTTGTCCCTACTAATTTTCAAAACCTCAGACCTTGTGGCAAGGGACTACCATAAGAAGAAGGAGGGCACTACACGCCCAGGTGCTAGAGAAGATTTGTAAATGAGTCTGTATTAACTGATGCCGGTCATGAAGGTATTCACCAATTAAACTGTTGCTTGTCCAGTTCTTTCCGGAAAACTGAACACAGGTTCAATAGGGGAGAACAAACAAAAGGGATACCTGCTCTGTATTTACTGATATGGTAGAAGAACTCGCCAACCGTTGAGCTAACAGGAGAATCCCTTGAGGTTACTATTACGTTAAAGGTCCATTCTTGGAATCGCGTAAATTGATTGCACACAGGTCTTCCCACGAGTTGGATTAGTGCCCTGTTGAAGTGCCATGAGAACAGTGACGAAACGCGTAGGCTGTTCCCAATGTGCATTTGTCTTTTTGAGAGCCGCGTTAAATTCAAGGCCCTCTGTATTGCTTATAAGGCCATACATGGCATAGGACCCAGGTTCCTGATCGAAGCCTTTCAGCTCTATACCCCCAGAAGGCAATTAAGATCGGCCAATACCAGTCTCCTGCCGGTGCCACGTACAAGATCAGTCACCTGGGGCGACAGGCGTTTTCTCGTGGCCACTCCAAAACTTTGGAACCTCCTGCCAATTGCCATTAAAGCCGCTCCGAATCTGATTAGTTTTCGTAGGCTTTTGAAAACATGGTTGTTTAACCAGTGAGAAGACGGTAGGATAATGAACTTCAGTTGCTCCACAGCGCCGAGACACCTTCGGGTATTTGTCGCGCTATAAAAGTTGCGTAAATAAATAAATAAATAAATATTATTCTACATCTTGAGTAAAAAAAAGAAGATGAAAAACAATAAGAGTTTTGGAGTATTATGAAATTTGAACATATTTTCCTGCTGCCATTTAGCTGAGCGAAAAGTTAGGCACTTGCCGATGTGCATATAAGCATCATACAATATTGGATGCATCTTTTATTAACTCTGGACTCTTGGTGGAATGTAAAGTATATATACAGTGCTCCTCTAAACTGTGGATTTGTGGCTAGTCAGAGCAGTTTGCAAGACAGTGGCACTTAGGCAACATGCCTGGCTGATGATGACTGGCTTCTTTGGGATGTCCAAGCTTCACTTATGGAGATGCTCTTCATTGGCACCAGCCTCTTCAGGCACAAGGCAGCTTTGTGCTTGAGCTCCTTGAGGATTCTTGTGCTACAGCCAGGTCCTTGACCTTTCTGTTGTCCCATGTCTACCTCAATCTGCCTTTCACTCCTTAGGCAACATTTGCCGCCCAGTCACAGCTCATGCTCCCCAGCTTCTGCGTGGCCTGGGGCGTGGTACCCACGGACCTTTGGGTCAGGTGGCCAGGGGTCTGGTCAGTCCACCATCCCCCCTTCTGCAACCACCTCCAACCCCCTCTGGTCTTCTCCTTTACCACCATGGGCACCCAGTTGGCAGCTGGATTCACAAGCACCTGCCCCACTGGCAGTTCATACCATCAAAACACACAAAAAGGGTGCGTGGAAGCCGATTACCATGCTGGGGGAGAGGGGTCCCTTTTAAAGGACGGTTCCCCTCACACACCTTTGGTGTGTGAGGGGAACCGTCCTTTAAAAGGGATCCCCCCGGCCATGGTAAGCAGCTTCCACATGCTCATTAGACTTATCAGTAGGACCCTTGGGCTCTTTTTGTGTGTTTTGAATGTGATTGAGTGGGAAGACAGCCCACCAAGGCCCTTAAATCTCCTCGTAGCCCTCTGTGTGAATTCTAGTTCATACCATCAGACAGGTGGGTTTTCCAGATTGTCCGAAGAGGCTATTGCCTCCTCTTCGAAGCTACACTTCCCTCCATGCCATCATCTCACGGAAGATCATCTGTTCTCTGCGAGTAGGTCATGGCGCTCTTGGCCAAGGGAGTCCTTGAGAGGGTACCAGTGCTAGAAGTGGGCTATGTTTGCTATTCACACTACTTTCTGGTTCCCAAAAAGGACAAGGGCCTTCATCTTTTCCTCGATCTCTGAACTTTCAATCTCTTCCTCAGAAAGGAGAAATTCAAAATGCTCATGTTGGCTCAGGTCTTGTCTTACTTTAGACCCAGGAGATTGGATGGTAGCATTGGACTTGCAAGTCGCATATTTTCATATTCCCGTCCTGCCTGCCCATCGGTGCTATCTGCGGTATGGCTATCTCGTGGCTTATGATAAGCCACAAGCACTTTCAGTTCACTGTGCTTCCTTTTGGCCTCACCAGCTGCCCTTGAGTGTTTGCCAAGGTGATGGCAGTGGTTGCAGCTCTTATACAGAAGTTAAGGGTGCCATTCTTTCCCTACCTCAACGACTGACTGCTGAGGGCGGGCTCACCCAGGATGTCATCACCCACCTCCAAACTAGGGCAAACCTTCTGCACTCACTGGGGTTCACTATCAACGTGCTTAAGTCACATCTGAGCTGTTCTGGACTCATTTCTGTTTCAGGCTTTTCCTCCTGAGCGGCGAGTCTAGGATATTCAGTCTGTGGTCTCTGGACTGGGTACAGAGACTTTGGTATCCAGAGCTATTCAGCATGGCCATCGATCCACCGATCAGGCTACCCTTCGGGAACATCTTCTTTCAATCAATCAATCAATTAGAGTACTTGTAAAGCATGCAACTTACCTGTGAGGGTCTCAAGGCGCTGAGGGGAGGGGGTGCCGCTACTGTTCGAAGAGCCAGGTCTTGAGGAGTCTTCTGAAGGCGAGTAGTTCTTGGGTCTACCGTAGGTGGGTAGGGAGGTTGTTCCAGGACTTGGCGGCAAGGTAGGAGAAGGATCTGCTGCCGGAGGTTGCTCGTTGGATGCAGGGGACAGTGGCGAGGGCGAGGCTGGCGGAGCGGAGCTGGCGGGTGGGGGTGTAGAAGCTGAGTCTGCTGTTCAGGTAGGCTGGTCCGGCGTTGTGGAGTGCAATGTGTGCGTGGGTGAGGAGCTTGAAGGTGATCCTCTTGTCGACGGGGAGCCAGTGTAGGTCTCTCAGGTGGGGGGTGATGTGGCTGTGGCGGGTGACGTTGACGATCAGTCGGGCGGAGGCGTTTTGGATGCGCTGTAGTCTTCGAAGGTGTTTGGCTGGGATTCCTGCATAGAGTGTGTTGCAGTAGTCCAGTCTGCTGCTGAAGAGGGCCTGTGTCACAGTTCTTCTTGTTTCGGTCGGGATCCACTTGTAGAATCTGCAGAGCATGCGGAGGGTGTTGTAGCAGGAGGAGGAGACTGCGTTGACCTGTTTAGACATGGAGAGGGAGGAGTCTAGGATGAATCCTAAGTTGCGTGCATGGTCGGTGGGTGTCGGTGCTGTTCCCAGTGTGGTCGGCCACCAGGAGTCGTCCCAGGCTGAGGGGGTAGGTCCGAGGATGAGTACTTCTGTCTTGTCCGAGTTCAACTTCAGAAGGCTTATCTTCATCCAGTCGGCGACGGCCTTCATTCCCTCTCGGAGGTTGGTTTTGGCAGTGTGTGGGTCCTTGGTGAGGGAGAGGATGAGCTGGGTGTCATCGGCATAGGAGATAATGTTGAGGTCGTGTTGTGAAGGCCACTTGTGCGAGGGGGGCCATGTAGACGTTGAACAGCGTCGGGCTGAGGGATGAGCCCTGGGGGACACCGCAGATTATGTGGGGTGGCCTCGGATCGGAAGGGCGGGAGGCGGATGCTCTGGGTTCTGCCGGAGAGGAAGGACGTGGTCCAGTCAAGGGCATTCTTTTGGATTCCGGCTTCTAGGAGGCGTGTCTTAAGAGTGCGATGGCAGACCGTGTCGAAAGAGGCTGACTGGTCCAGGAAGGTGAGGGCTGATGTTTCGCCGTTGTCTAGTTGGCGCCTGATGTCAGCTGTGACGGCGATGAGGGGTGTCTCGGTGCTGGGGTCCACCTTGGGCTGCTTGAGGAGGGCGTTGATTTTGGCGTGTTTCCAGCTTTCCGGGAATGTCGCTATTTCAAAGAAGAAGTTGATGACCTTCTGTAGTTGGGGTGCGATGGCAGCGTCTGCTTTGTTGAATACGTGGTGTGGGCACGGGTCTGACGGAGAGCCTGAGTGGATGGAGTTCATGACCTTGCGTGTCTCATTGACGTTGGACCAGGAGGTCAGGCCGTTGGCGCTGGTGGTGTTCACAGGGGAGGTGGGGTCTGGCATAGTCGGGGTGATCATGGTGTTGAAGCGGTCATGGATGTCAGCGATCTTGCGGTGGAAGAAGATGGCTAGTGAGTTGCACAGTTCTTGTGAGGACGGTATGTCATTGGTGTTGGCGCAGGGGTTGGAGAGTTCCTTTACGATGCTGAAGAGCTCTTTGCTGTCGTGTGCGTTGTTATCCAGGCGGTCTTTGAAGGAGGATCTCTTGGCTAATCTGATGAGGTGATGACGTCTGCGGTTGGCGTCCTTGTGGGCTGCGTGGTTGTCCAGAGTGCGTTCGTGGAGCCATATCTTCTCCAGTTTCCGGCGTGTGCGTTTGGAGGTCTGGAGCTCGTCAGCGAACCAGCTGGCTCTCTTGCTGGCGTGGTTGTTGGAGGGTTTCTTGAGTGGGGCGAGGGTGTTTGCGCAGTCGTCGATCCACTGTCTGAGGTTGCGGGCTCCGGTTGGTGGGGTCGGTGGGTGGGTTTTGGGTGAGGGTGGTAATCAGCTGGTCTTCGGTGACTTTGCTCCAGGAGCGGCGAGGTAGCTGTTGGGTGCGGTGGTGCGTGGTTGGTTTATTGAAGGGAAATGGATGCAGCGGTGGTCGGTCCAGTGGAGTTCGGTGGTGTGGCCGGCGGCATGGGTGAGTGCGGTGACGAGTTGTCTGAGGCCGAGGTTGGCGAGGTTGTCGATCCGGGTGGCAGAGTTGGCGACGTTGTTGTTCTCGAGGTGGAAGTTCAGGTCCCCGAGGTGGATGTAGTCCGTGGAGGCAAGTGCGTGGATGCTGGCGAGGTAGACGATGGAGTCGCTGAATTGAGCTGGAGGTCCGGGGGGTCTGTAGATGAGTGTTCCTCGGACGGTGGTGTTGGGGTCGTTGTGGATCCAGAAGTGCTGGTGTTCGGCGGTGTTGAGGGTGTCGTCTGCGTGGGTGGCGACCTTGAGGGTGGATGATGGCTATTCCTCCTCCGGTTCCGTTGGCGCGATCTCTGCAGGTGATCTTGTAGCCGTCAGAGATGGCTATGGCGATGTCAGGCGCCAAGGAGTCGTTCCACCAGGTCTCAGTCAGAAAGGCCACATCTGGGGCGGAGGTGACGAGAAGATCCCAGAGCTCGACTGCATGTTTGCGTGCAGAGCGGGTGTTGAGGAGTATGCAGCGGAGGTGGTTGAGTCCAGTCCTTGGAGGTTTGGTGGTTCTGTCGCAGGTGAAGCTGCAGGTGTGGCAGGAGAAAGGTCAATGAGTCCGTTTCGGGGCGGCTTGGAAGCAGGTGTGGTTTCGTCCGACGTTGAGTGCGTGAAGGGTGCTGGTGTCGTAGTGGAGTCTGGTGTTGTGGCGTTCGCGGGGGTTCTGGCGCTGTGCGCGGTCCAGGCGCGAACGGGCACAGATGGGCTTGCCTTAGGCACGCCCACTGCGCCCACTGCGTGCCCTCCATAAGAGGGGGATGGGGAGGGAGGAGCAGCTGGGAGGTGGGAGTGGGGTGGCCAATGGGGAGCAGGGGGGCGGGGCCGCAGCGGTGGGAAGGAGCCGGAAACGACGGCAAAACAGGCGGGCGGCAGGGAGCAGGCCAGAGGCATCTGGTGGCCGTGTGGTGGCGTTGGGAGCGACTTGCCTGCGAGCAGGGTCAGAGCAGCATCTCTTCTCTATTATGCTATATGTACCTGGGCACGTCTCTTAAACGCTTGGCGTACCTAGTCAGGTCTCTTCTTACATGCTATTTGTGCCTGGTCAAGACTCTTACATGCTCATTAGCGCCCGCTGTTTTAGAATTCCCACTGATGTTGCCATTTCATGTGTACTCCCCTTGGGGGGATGAGACCCTTGTGCAGTGGAGCTGTGATTTCAACATTCCTGGTTTATCAAGTTGCTGTAAAGTATAATCTACCTGTAACTAAATGACTGACTTGAACTGTATTTTGCTGTAGAGAGCTGTGGATTGGCACAGTGTTTTGTATATGCCATGATTCTGTTCCTCAATAAAGGTTTTTGAAAAATAAAAAAATAAAAAGTCTCTTACATGCTCTGTAAAACCGGGTCAGGTCTCTTACATGCCGCATGTGCCTGGTCAGGTCTCTAAGATGCTATGTGTACCTGGTCAGGTCTCTAACATACTATGTCTACCTGGTCAGGTCTCTAACATACTATGTGTACCTGGTCAGGTCTCTTAAACGCTATGCGTACCTGGTCAGGTTTCTAACATGCTCTGTGTACCTGACCAGGTCTCTAACATGCTATGTGCTTTTGGTCCGGTCCCTTATATGCTTTGTGTACCTGGTCAGCTCTCTTCCTACATGCTATATGTACCTGGTCAGGTCTCTAACACGCTATGTGTGCCTGGTGAGGTCTCTAAGATGCTATGTGTACCTGGTCAAGTCTCTTACATGCTCTGTATACATTGCCAGGTCTCTTACATGCCATGTGTGCCTTGTCAGGTCTCTAAGATGCTATGAGTACCTGCTCAGGTATCTAAAATACTATGTGTACCTGGTCAGGTCTCTTAAACGCTATGCGTACCTGGTCAGGTTTCTAACATGCTCTGTGTACCTGGCCAGGTCTCTAACATGTCAAAAAACAGTCAAAAAACTCTACAAGAGAACTATTTCAGACAGTCACTCCTCTATCCAACCCGCCTGCGCCACGCTCAGATGGATCACAGTCTCTCTCGGATTCGCTAGCAACATTCTTTGAAAACAAAGTCAGTGCTATCTTCTCAACCTTTTCCAGTACCCCTTCCTCCTCCACACCCATTGCACCTTCTCTTAACAAGGCACCAACTTTTTCTGCCTTCGAACCCACTACACAGGAACATATCAAACTTCTTGTTGCTCGCACCAAATCGGGGTCACCAGCTGACCCTTGCCCTCCCGCTATCCTTAATCTCATCCCGGAAGCTCTGACTACCATCTGCAATGCAATGTTTTCATCTGGGATATATCCATTGGTTTGGAAGGAGGCCATAATTAAACCACTTCTAAAAAAGCCCACATTAGATCCTCTCCTTCCCGCCAGCTACAGACCAATTGCTTGCCTTCCTTTCCCTGCCAAAATTTTCGAAAAAATTATGAATACACAAATTTCTAAATTCATAAACGAAAACAATTTACTCGATGATACCCAATTCGGGTTCAGACAGGGTCATGGAACAGAGACAGCGCTACTTAAAGCAACAGATGAGATAAGGATCACAATGGATAAGGGAGGAGCCGCGGTACTAATACTCTTGGACCTCTCCGCAGCCTTTGACGCGGTCGATCATGCCACCTTGATCAACCGTGTCTCAGCCATAGGAATAAAAAATAAAGCCGAGGAACTTCTTGCCTCATTTCTGGCTAACCGTCCTAAGACGGTGAAGATGGGCAACTACATCTCCCAGACGTTCTCTCTCCCTTGTGGAGTACCTCAGGGCTCCTCGCTAAGTCCGACACTTTTTAACATCTAGTATTATACACACCGAGCACAGGGGTTTTTAACATCTATGTGTCGGACTTAGCGAGGGTTATAAAATCCTATGGAATTGCCCTTACAACCTATGCGGATGACACACAATTGGTGTTATCCATATTTAATGATGGTATAACGGTTGCGGCTAACTTCCAAGAGGGAATGAGGGCAATAAGTTCCTGGATGTCATCAAACTGTCTTAAATTAAACTCTGATAAGACAGAGGTGATGACATTCGGGAAACTGGAACCTATCTGGTCCCCCCCAATGGTGGCCACCTGAGATGGGAATGCCTCCTCAACCGGTGACCAAGGTACGTAATTTAGGAGTCATATTTGACAACAAACTGACTTTCCACCAACATGCCAACTCGGTGGTCTCCTCTTCTTTTTACATCTTAAAGAGGATTAAAAAACTAATTCTGTACCTACCTCCTTCTGCGGGCAAAACGTTAATCAGTACTCTGGTCTTCTCTAGAACAGATTACTGTAACGCCGTTCTGCTGAATGCCCAAGAAAAGGTCCTCAACAGACTGCAGATGGTCCAAAATGCTTCGGCCAGGACCTTACTAAACATCCCCAAGTTTGCATCCATCTCTCCGTATATTCGACAGTTGCACTGGCTCCCAGTGAGGAACCGGACTAAATTTAAGGCTTTATGCATCGCCTACAAAGCCATCAACAATCTAGGCCCACTATATCTAAAAAAAAGCATTCTGCCCAGTCGAATACTCAAGAACTTTACGTTCTTCATCGGCCCATTTGCTAAAGGTTCCTCGGACAAGAAGGGCAAATTGGGGAGACAGATGCTTTACCACCTCAACAGCCAAACTTTGGAATACTCTACCCGTTCCATATCAAAACGGCTCCCACACTGGTTAACTTCAGAAAAAAACTCAAAACATGGTTGTTCTCAATATAAGATATTTTTATTTACTACAGTGAGAGTTCTGTTATCTCAGCGCCGAGACACCCATCTGGGTATTTGCGCGCTTTAAAAATCGCATAAAATAAATAAATAAACATGCTGTGTGTTTTTGGTCAGGTCCCTTGCTTTGTGTACCTATTCAGGTGTCTTCTTACATGCTATGTGTACCAGGTCAAGTCTCTTACTTGCTCTGTATGCCTGGTCAGGTCTCTTACATGCCATGTGTGCCTGGTCAGGTCTCTTACATGCCATGTGTGCCTGGTCAGGTCTCTAACATGCTATGTGTACCTGGTCAGGTCTCTCACATGCTATGTGTACCTGGTCAGGTCGTGACATGCTATGGTCAGATCTCTAATATCCCATGTGTGCCTGGTCAGGTCTCTTACATGCCATGTGTACCTAGTCAGGAATCTTACATGCTATGGTCAGGTCTCCAAGATGCTATGGTTGCCTGGTCAGGTCTCTAAGATGCTATGGTTGCCTGGTCAGGTCTCTAAGATATTATGGTTGCCTGGTCAGGTCTCTAAGATGCTATGGTTGCCTGGTCTGGAATTTTAGATGCCATGTGTTCCTAGTCGGTCTCTAAGATGCCATGTGTTCCTAGTCGGGTTTCTAAGATGCCATGTGTACGTGGTCAGGTTTCTAAGATGCCATGTGTACCTAGTCAGGTCTCTAAGATGCCATGTGCACCTGGTCAGGTCTCTAAGATGCCATGTGTACCTAGTCAGGTCTCTTACATGCTATGGTCAGGTCTCCAAGATGCTATGGTTGCCTGGTCAGGTCTCTAAGATGCTATGGCTGCCTGGTCAGGTCTCTAAGATGCTATGGTTGCCTGGTCAGGTCTCTAAGATGCCATGTGTTGCTAGTCGGGTCTCTAAGATGCCATATGTACGTGGTCAGGTTTCTAAGATGCCACGTGTACCTAGTCAGGTCTCTAAGATGCCATGTGTACCTAGGCAGGTCTCTTACATGCTATGGTCAGGTCTCTAAGATACTATGGTTGCCTGGTCAGGTCTCTAAGATGCTATGGTTGCCTGGTCATGTCTCTAAGATGCTATGGTTGCCTGGTCAGGTCTCTAAGATGCCATGTGTTCCTAGTCGGGTCTCTAAGATGCCATATGTACATGGTCAGGTTTCTAAGATCCCATGTGTACCTAGTCAGGTCTCTAAGATGCCATGTGTACCTGGTCAGGTCTCTTACATGCTATGGTCAGGTCTCCAAGATGCTATGGTTGCCTGGCCAGGTCTCTAAGATGCTATGGTTGCCTGGTCAGGTCTGAAAAACAAGACAGGTGTGTGGAGGGTCTAGGGGAATATTTTATGACCTGTCTGCTCACTCCCCTGTGACAATATGCAAAACACAAAAGAGCAGACCAGGTCAAACGTTGGTGTGTAACTACCACAGCTACTTTGAGACAAAGAAGGTGGGTGCGTTAAACAAGTAGTTGAAAACAGCAACTGTAAATTACAGGAGACTAAAGCAATTTCCATCAGACCCCCGTCGTGGTGGAGTATTACATCACGTGGAAATTGCTGATCATACCATGCCGAATCCGAACGTAAAGTGCCGGTTCGGGGAAGATGTCAAAAGTATGCTGATAATGTACATCCTAGAGTGGTATGAATTCAAAAGGTGCAGTGCTTAAAATGGTGATAGTGAATTAAAAAATGGCTACTCAGACTCCAAATGGCATTTGAACAGGAGTCTAAGTGTCAAGAATTAAAAACACGCCAAGCAATAGAGTTATTCTATGGCGCTGTGCAGTAACGGTCGACATGTTTCAGCCTGATGGACATTTAGCCCGGCTCTCTTCACGACCTTAAATTGAAATAGCTACTGCAACCCCATCTAATATATTGCATAACGAGTAACAGGAATGTGCTACTAAAGAGATACATTTATATCATAAACTAAGATACTTAAGTGTCCACTGAGAGGGAAGATATGCGTCTTCTTCCCAGCTTTGTGTGGGTGATGACCTCACCTCACCCGGCGACCGCTCGGGAGTATGAGGCCCCGCTCTGTCCGTCGGTGCCCAAAATCCGAAAACGAGCGGTTTATGATATAAATGTATCTCTTTAGTAGCACATTCCTGTTACTCGTTATGCAATATACTAGATGGGGTTGCAGTAGCTATTTCAATTTAAGGTCGTGAAGAAAGCCGGGCTAAATGTCCATCAGGCTGAAACATGTCGACCGTTACTGCACAGCGCCATAGAATAACTCTATTGCTTGGCGTGTTTTTAATTCTTGACACTTAGACTCCTGTTCAAATGCCATTTGGAGTCTGAGTAGCCATTTTTTAATTCACTATCACCATTTTAAGCACTGCACCTTTTGAATTCATACCACTCTAGGATGTACATTATCAGCATACTTTTGACATCTTCCCCGAACCGGCACTTTACGTTCGGATTCGGCATGGTATGATCAGCAATTTCCACGTGATGTAATACTCCACCACGACGGGGGTCTGATGGAAATTGCTTTAGTCTCCTGTAATTTACAGTTGCTGTTTTCAACTACTTGTTTAACGCACCCACCTTCTTTGTCTCACAGTAGCTGTGGTAGTTGCACACCAACGTTTGACCTGGTCTGCTCTTTTGTGTTTTGCATATTGCCTGGTCAGGTCTCCAAGATGCCATGTGTTCCTAGTCGGGTCTCTAAGATTCCTTGTGTACGTGGTCAGGTTTCTAAGATGCCCTGTTTACCTAGTCAGGTCTCTTACATGGCCATGTGTACCAGTGACCGTGTACAGTTTTGAATGACAAGGCTTTCCTTTTTCTTCCTGGTAAGACCTTCATCATAGCTGCTGTGCGAGCATGCTGAGCTCTTGGATGAAAACATTTTGGGCGGCCTTCAGCTAAATTCGCAATCATTGTATGCACTACAGTGAGGTCAAAGTGCATTCAGTGTAGCTGGTTCTGCTGGATTCATTTAAAGATAGCATTTATCGATATCTCCCTCACCTGCCGGCACATTTCCCTCCACTTCTGACGCGTCACTCCTGAGCCTCTCTTCAAGCTCCGTTTCTCATGCCCTCTGCACAGTTTACCCTCCTCGTTGCCCTGTGATGCACTACAGATGTATGATATTGGATGCCCCCATTACCCAAAGTCGGTGACTGCAGCAGTCTCGAGGGCCTGATGGAATGTGTTTGTCCTGTTCAACAAAATCACAAGAAAACTCAGGCAAAACTTCAGGCCTCAGTCCTAAGTGAGGGGAAAGGAGGTGCAATTATATCAGACTCTTTTGGGTTCACACGAGCAGATTGCATGTTTGCAGTAACATGGTTCTTCCAGCGAACACGAATCATGAAATGTGTCTCGCACACTGCTCGTGTTAAAGGGATGACTTTTCTCAGAAGTAGAAAACGATTGCTTCAGATGGAGAAAATAGTCCGGAAATCTCATTCAGATTTCTCAGGTCGCTTATACCGAGCCTCTTTATCAAAAGGTGGGATTCATCGGGTTGTCAAGAGAAGGGATATTCATTTCTGGGTTTGTGAAAGATGTTCCTATCGGACACGAAAGGAAAAGATTTTCTGATCACCTTAACTAGGAACTCAGGCGCTTCAAAGACAAAACCCAAGTAAATAAATTACCGAATATATTCAAAATTGCAGACTTTAGCTCAGATTTTAAAGAAATTGACCGGATCAGTGCAGAAATACATTTGATGAAATGTTCCTGCAGAAAATAGTCACCTGAAATTCTGAGTTTGGTAGTTGAGAGACTTCAAGGCTTGTTCAGATGTCTCCCTTCTGGTTCTAAAACAGTCAAGAGCGGTCATGAGTCGAAAGTAAATACCACATCCCTCTCCCTTCTTTTCTGCCCTCTGTTTCCTTCCTTTCCTTAATCCCCCACCCCAATCTATTCCTACTCCACTATCCCTGCTCACCTTTGTTTCATCTGTCTTTCTTTTCACTCAGCAGAGGTCAGTGCGAGGGATCTCCTTAAACATGCCATACTAATGTGCGAGGGTGATCATTGCAGGTGGTGGCTGAGGATGTTTTTCTTTATCATCTAAACTATTGCTTACTCTGACCCTTCTCCTGCCTGCCACCTATCTAAATAAAATAAGCATTTTTTAAGTGGCTAGACAACATCAAAATTACCCGGTTGATAGGGTCGTAACCACCCATCAGAGTGGTCTAGTTACAGAAAGACTTTAACTGCCCAGAGGATACTCTTGCTGTAGGCCAGAGGAAGATGGGTCAGCACGGATACATTTTAAGTGTGATGAAGTGCACTCCATGCTCTTCTACTTTGATCAGTTCTTTTAGCCTTGGAGGAGGCCTCTTTGTTTTCTGCAATGCCAGCATTGTTAATGCTGTGAAGTATGAGAAAGAGCACCATACTCTGCGTTGTCAGTAACCAGTATTTTCTCCATACTGCAGCAGGCAAAGGCTGCTTAAGGGGGAAGCTCAGGGTTGTGGTGCTTCTTGTGCTGTGTGCCTACATTGCCGACAACAAGATTATGGACGGAGTGTTGAAACCTTTCAACCACTCACCCCCAGTCACAGATCTGGGCTTATCTATCGTTCTCTCACTCACTATGCCACCCCAGTTTGGGCCAGCCATATGCAAATCAGTCTTGACCCTGCTCTTCATGGGAACCGTCCAGCCCGAATTGCCAGGCCAGGTCTTCCCTGGACCGGAAGCAAGCATTCTGTGACCGGTTTCGGGTTATCACCCCTTATCAGCCAAACTAGTTTGAATCCAGTGGCACAGCGAGCAAGGGACCCACGTCTGGGTATACCCTTGGCCACTTAGGGCGAACATAACAAACACAGCAAGATGATGTATTGAGTACTGAAACTTTTCAACCTCTCACCCTCAGTCACAGATATGGGTTTAATCCATTGTTCTTTTGCTCACTATGCCGCCAAAGTTTGGACCCAGCCATTTGATCAGGGTCAAGACTGATTTACATATGGCTGGGCCTAAACTGAAATGGCGTGGCATGCCAAAAACAATGCATTTAACCCAGATCTTTGAATGGAGGTGATTGATTGGTTCAGCATTCCGTCCGTCATCTGTTCTTTTTGTTTTCGTCACCCTAAGTGGGAATTGTATGCCCAGATGTGGGTTCCGTGCTCACAACGCCACCAGATTCAAGCTAGCCTGGCTGATGAGGTGTGAAACCCCAAAACCTGTCCCAGCATGCTTGTTTCTGGTCCAGGCAGGACCTGGCCTGGCAGTTCTGGCTGGACTGTTCCCATGGGGAGCAAGGTCACGACTGATTTGCATATGGCTGGGTCTAAATTGAAATGCCGTGGCGCACAAGAAAACAATGGATTTAACCCAGATCTGTGAATGTGGATAAATGTTTCATTGGCTCAGCATTCTGGCCATTATCTGTTCTTTTTGCTACATTCCCAACAGCGGCATCGTCAACTTGCTACCACAGAAACAGCAGGCTTTCCTCAAAGATTGCCCTCCTTGACTTTGTCCTCGAAGGCCCAGCGGGCTTGAATTGCTTCCTTTTAAGTTGCTGGTTATCCTCCCCATTCTGCAAACTGGGCCCTTTACCTGAAAGCTCACACTAGAGTCTACACACTGCTAAAGTATCCTTCTGACTTGCCTCCGCATTCTAGTCATAAAAGAAACTGATGTTGGCTCACCCTGGTGGCGCCTATATAGGCACTGTGCATGTCTCATTTGGAGCGGATGATGTCAGCATGGAGCCGTCCACAGCCTCCAATGGCTTGCAGAGGTACTGCTTAAGATATCTGAAAGAGACAATTAGCTATAGAATCCTTACCTTAGAATTACCCCCAGGCGTCAGACTGGATCCGGAAAGTTTTTTGTCAGCAATACCCCTTTCCATCGAAAGGTGGCACTGGTCGGCTCCGCGTTCGTCGTTGGCGTCGAGATCGCTGGGATGATGCTGCGGTAGCTACTTAGATGCTGCCCTCGCGCGCTGATGTCAGTTCTTTCTTTTTCCGCGCCAGCCAGCGTAGATCCGGAGAGAGAGGTTCTTCCAGTCACCTTTTGACTGATTTTTGGGCGACTTTTGTCGACACCGTTTTTGAGTCTTCGACTCCTGGTGTACATCAAGGGTTCCCGGTTTCAAGGCTTGGGGCTCCTGCAGCAGACTGATGTCTGTGACTGATCCGCATCGCGTGTGCCTGTTTTGCCTTGAGCGTGACTATGATCCCAAGTCAAGTCGTGTCCTGACTGCCAGACCATGAATCCCACGTCTTTACGGGAGCGCTCCCGGAAGCTTCTTGAGGCCCGGCAGTTGGCTCTGCACCCTTCGAGGTCCTGGTCGCTTGGGAGGTCGCGGGACCGGTCATGGAGCCATCACCACCAGTCTTCTTCAAAGTCTTCGCACTCCTCAGGTAAGTCGGAGAAAAAGAAGTCGTCAAAGAAGCATTGTCGCTCGTTGACTTCTCCCCTTCGGTCGGTTGGCTGACGAGGGGTACGGGTGGTGCCCTCTCCTTGGTAGCCTGATGGGTCGGCTCAGAGTTTCCCTCCCTTTCTGGGACCCGGAGCAACCCCTGCCCAGCTTCGCACCTTTTACGAAGCGTTTCATACCATCTTTGGATAGCCCGACTCTGCCAGAATGCCTTCGGGCCCCACAGACTCAGCTGGGAGCCCCAGCACCACAGGGTCTCCTTGAATTCAGGCCTAGATCCACATCTGCACCGGTCGACCTGATTACACCCCCCCCCCCATTCCCCCCCTCCCCCTCCCCCCCCCCCCCCCCCCCCCCCCCCGGTGCAGATTCCACCGGCACCACATCTGCAGCCAAAGCCGGTTGTGTTCCCAGCCGGCGACGACGCCGGCCTCTGCCCAGTACTGCGGTACAAAAGGGGGTGCTGATGGACGGAGCATCTGAATCAATCGAACACTCACACCCAGTCAAAAGATCTGGGTTTAATCCATCACCGTTCTTTAGCCCACTCTGCCACCCCAGTTCAGACATGGCTATATGCAAATCAGTCTGACCCTGTGCCTCATGGGAACAGTCCAGCCCGAACCGCCAAGCCATGTCTTCCCTGGACCAGAAACAAGCTTCCGAGGACCGGTTTCTAGCATTCCAGCCGTCTTCAGCCCGGTTTGCTTGAATCCCGTGGCAAAGTGAGCAAGGGACTCACGTCTAATCATACCCTGCCACACTTATGGTGGCCAAAAGCGGTACAAAAGGGGGTGGTGATGGACGGAGCATCTGAATCAATCAAACACTCACACCCAGTCAAAAGATCTGGGTTTAATCCATCACCGTTCTTTAGCCCATTCTGCCACCCCAGTTCAGACATGGCTATATGCAAATCAGTCTGACCCTGTGCCTCATGGGAACAGTCCAGCCCGAACCGCCAAGCCATGTCTTCCCTGGACCGGAAACAAGCTTCCGAGGACCGGTATCTGGCATTCCAGCCGTCTTCAGCCCGGCTTGCTTGAATCCAGTGGCAAAGTGAGCAAGGGACTCACGTCTGAGCATACCCTGCCACACTTATGGTGGCCAAAAGCGGTACAAAAGGGGGTGGTGATGGACGGAGCATCTGAATCAATCAAACACTCACACCCAGTCAAAAGATCTGGATTTAATCCATCACCGTTCTTTAGCCCACTCTGCCACCCCAGTTCAGACATGGCTATATGCAAATCAGTCTGACCCTGTGCCTCATGGGAACTGTCCAGCCCGAACCGCCAAGCCATGTCTTCCCTGGACCGGCCACAAGCTTCCGAGGACCGGTTTCTGGCATTCCAGCCGTCTTCAGCCCAGCTTGCTTGAATCCAGTGGCAAAGTGAGCAAGGACTCACGTCTGAGCATACTCTGCCACACTTATGGTGGCCAAAAGAGGTACAAAAGGGGGTGGTGATGGGCTGAGCATCTGAATCAATCAAACACTCACACCCAGTCAAAAGATCTGGGTTTAATCCATCACCGTTCTTTAGCCCACTCTGCCACCCCAGTTCAGACATGGCTATATGCAAATCAGTCTGACCCTGTGCCTCATGGGAAAAGTCCAGCCCGAACTGCCACAGGGGGTTTTGCAAATAGTCCAAAGGGGCAGTTCCCTCTCCTTTGAGACTACCCCTCCATCCATGCCACCTCAGTACCATCGCATGTCGGAGGATTATCTGGTCTGTCTCCAACAGGAAGTTACGAGCGAGTTCCTGCCCCAGAAGTAGGATTGGGTTGACTACAGATCGCTCTCCCTCCCCCAACCAGAGTTCACAGTGGTGACCGATTCATTACTTCTGGGATGGGGCGGCCACATGGGGGAGGCGGAGATCATATGCCTCTGGCAGAGACCGGGCTCCACATCAACCTTCTGGAGCTTCGGGCGATTCATATTGTACTCAAAGCTTTCCTTCCCTCTGTCTGGGGAAGAGTAGTGCATGTGCTTACGGACAACACCACGCCCATGTGGTACTGCATCAAACAAGGCGGGGTGGGGTCGTGGAACCTATGTCAAGAGGCCATCCGTCTCTGGACATGGCTGGAACGTCAGGGCATATCCCTAGTGGTTCAACACCTGGCAGGTTCGCTGAACTCCAGGGCGGAGGAACTCAGCCGCAGGTGCATGATGGATCACGAATGGCATCTTCACTCTGAGGTGGTGCAAGGTCTCTTTCAACAGTGGGGAGAGCCTTGGTTAGATCTATTCGCCACCGAAGAGAACGCGCAATGTCAGCTATTCTGCACATTGGAATTTCCAAGACGGCACTCGCTCGGCGATGCTTTTCAAGATCAGGCGCGACCATGCCCAAGCCATTCTTGTGGGTCAGTATTGGGCACGAAGATTCTGGTATACCGAGGGATTACCCATGGCCATTGATTCTCTGATCTGTCTGTCTCCTCAGGAGGATCTTCTGTCGCAGCAGCAAGGGACGGTCCTCCACCCAAACCTGTCCAGCCTCCACCTCCTTGCGTGTAGATTGAGCGGCAACACTTGACAGCTTTCGACCTTCCTCCCGAAGTAAGTGATGTTATCTTGGCAGCCAGGCATCGCTCCACTAAGACGGTATACGCCTGTAGATGGAACACATTTGTGGCATGGTGCACAGCAAAGGCTGTGGATCCCCTTTCCGTCCCTCTTTCTGAGGTTCTCTTGTTCTTCCTTTCGTTGGTCCAGCAGGGCGCTGCTCGGGGCACTCTTAAGGGCTACCTCTCGACCATTTCAGCCTTTCTTACGCTTCCTGATCAGCCTTCTCTTTTCAAGTCCCCTGTTGTAAATCGCTTCCTTAAGGGCATTACTCATTGTTTTCCTCCTATTCCCTTTGTAATGCCCAAGTGGGACTTGAGCTTGGTTCTTACATATCTTATGTGCGCTCCCTTTGAGCCGCTACATAACTATCCTCTCAGGCTCCTGACCTTAAAAACTGCCTTTCTGGTGGCCATCACCTCTGCGCATAGGGTGAGTGAGCTCCAAGTACTTTCTTCTAAGCCTCCTTTTCTGGCTGTTTATCCAGACAAGGTTGTCTTTCGCACTCATCCATTCTTCCTTCCCAAAGTGGTTACTTCTTTCCACATTGGACAGACCATCCCTTTGCCCACCTTCTTGCTGCCTCCACATCCTTCCAAAGAAGAAGAGAGGGTCCACCGTCTGGATCCAAAACATATGTTGTTTTTTTTAGTTGGATAGCACAAAGCAATTCCGGGTGGATGACTGTTAGACCTGACATCATTGGCTTGAGTCTCTCCTCCATTTTTTCTGTTTGCCTCTACTGTTTTACGATGTTTTGCTGGATAATGCTTTGGGCGCCGTGCCACTGCTGATCAGTGCCACAGCGCAAGTGCTCCCGATGTTAAATTGATGTATCGATTGTATCCATGTTTGGCTTATTTGGTTTACTGTCAGTCCCTAGTCTAGTGCACCAGGAGTGCCGGGGCTTGTAAATCCAAATGCCGCTTGTGGGCTTGCAGCACGTGTTGTGCCACCCACAAGAGCGGCCTCGTAAAAGAATGTCTACGGGTCGGTCATTGCGAGACCTACGTGCGGTCTGGTACTGTCACACGGGCTGCACAAGTATACCTACTTGCCAGTCCCTCAAACCTTCCCTTAACTTCATGTTAGTCACCCCTATGGTAGGTCCACGGGCAGGGTGCGTTGTAAGTATAAGGTAGGACACGCCTGACCAAGTTGGCATGTCCTGATAGTGAACAACAGCCATCTTCCTTCTTCACTATTGCGAGGTAGCCTGCTCTCCATTAGTTAGAATGGGCCGCCGGGATTATTAATGCTATGATCCTAGTTGGCTCGAGGAGCATGGTGCAAAGTCGAGTTTAGTATCCCTGAACTCGGGGTTTAATTACGCATCCGCTGGCGTGGATGGTTTTTGGACTCTGGGTTTGCAAATAGCACTTTTAGAAAGTGCCTATTTTCTTGTCTAACCATTTCTGGTTTCTGCTGGTCTTGCGTGTGTGTGACTGGAGCTGGGTGGCTCCAGAGGTCTGGATGAGTCAGTGTGGGATGAGTGGGACATTTGCGTTGAGAGTAGGGGGAGAGTAGTTGCTGATAGCCTGCCCTGCCTGATACAATGCTGGCTCCACCTCCTGCCAAGCGACGGATGGCTCTGTGCCTGCCATGGACGATCCTAGCCCCACCTCCTGCCAGGAGGCCGATAGCTCTGCTCCTGCCAGTGACAATGCTGGCTCCACCTCCTGCTGGGCGTCTGAGGACCCAGCCCTGCTCAGTGAATAAGCCAGGTGCTTCTGCCTGGCTCCACCCACAACAGACCCAGGATGTTGGGAAAGTCCCCTGCATGGACAAAGGGATCAAAGCCGAAAAGGGGTATAAGAGTAGGACCCCTGAACTAAGAAATCAGATCACTTCTGACAAGGAACCCTGTAACCAAGGACAAGAGGCCTGCTGATCTGAGGACTTGCCTGCCCCTTCTGCCAGTGTGCTGTTTGCTGGGGGGAATCCTGCAGTGCTTCTTTATTTTTGCCAAGGAACCAGGAGAGAGGAACTGTGTGTGTACTCTCACGCTTGCTAAGAAAATCTCCAAGGACTGGAAGAGTGCCAGTCTCCTGCTGAAGTCACAGGGCTAAAGGACTTCATCTGCTTAAAGTGCTATTTGCTGGAACCTGTGAATCCAGCACCGCTGAAAGAACCAGCAATCTCGACGCAGACGGACGTCGCCGAATCCAGCTCGACATAGTGAGTACGGCTCCAGTGTCCCGCTTCCTCGACGCCGGCCGCCGGGCCCGATCGACGCCAGCAGCAACGCCAGTGAGTAGTGAGTTCGGCTCCAGCTCCAAGGGACCTCGTGTCTGCACCGCTGCTGATCGCATCGCCCTCGTGCCCTCTCGACGCCGTGAGCGCTGCTCACACTTGCAACAGAATCATCGACATCGACGACTGCTGAGGCCTGATCGACACCGAAGACGCGACGCCGGATTGCTTGACGCCGCTGATCATCGTGTGCTTCATTTTCCAAGGTACTGTGTTGCTGGGGGTCCGTGTGACTCCGGGCTCGACGTAGCGCTCCTCGCGGTCGACGTCGAACCTTTGGATTAACTTTGCCTCGACGTCGTGTAGCCCCCGTGTGGGTTACCTTGTTGCTAAGAACTGTGTTTCCAAGAAGAAGAATTGCTTTGATACGAAAAGACTTTGTCCTAAAGAAGCATCCGCATTTGAACCGTTATTTCCCTTCCAAAAGTATTTATTAAGATTGTGTATATTTTTGTCGTTATTTGGTCTTGTGCCAAGCCTTATATAAAAATACTTATTTTTATAATACTACTGTGTCGTGTCCATTTGTAGTGTATTCACTTTATTACTGTATGTGGTCATAAATGCTTAACGCACAGCCTCCGAGATAAGCCTGTTCTGCTCTGCCAAGCTACCAAGGGGGTGAGCAGGGGTTATCAAAGGGTGTGATCCCCTTGTCCTGACTAGAAAAGGTGTGTCCCTATTTGTCAGAAGTGTATACCTCTGCCAACTAGAGACAGCCGGTTCTAACATTGGTGGGTCAGCGGTGAGGATTTGAACTTTGCATTTATGACCCATGTGCAGTGATTAGTGTGCGCTACATAGTGAAAGCAGACCATAGCGCAGCCACAATCTAATTTGGAAGGATCCTATTTTTGGTTCTCCGCTTTTCTGAAGCTTGATTTTTTTAACACTGCCAGTTTTGACCATGAGTGACACTGGAGTCACTACCCCTGTTGTTGTTGTGGAGGAATTCGATAGAAACAAGATCGAAGATTACAACAGAAAGCAATTAGACCATTATTGCAAGCAGTTCAACATTCCTACCAAGAGCTGCAGAAACAAACAAGAAGTTGTCAAAGCATTGCAAGCCTGGTTGGAGTCCAGAGATCCCACTGATCCGGTGGTGGTACCGCCAGTGGAAGGGGATGAGGAGGCGCCAGTGAATGGGCCTGTGTCCTCTCCCGGAAGCAGTGTTTCCTCCAAAGGTCTGTCCCCTGAAGAAAGAGAAGAAAGGGCGAAGGAGCGTGCATACAACATGGAAATGGCAAGGCTAAAGTTAAATGGGCAGTTGGAGTTAGAAAATGCAAGAGGTAGAAGAGAAGCTGATTTGGAGACCAAAAGGTTGGATTTCGAAAGAGAGAAGTTAGCTTTGGAGCGTGATACCAAGTTGAGGGAGTTGGATATCCAAGCTAAGAAGTTAGAATTGAATCCCTCTGGTGGCAGCATCCTATCTGTGCCTGCAGACAGTAGGTTTTATTTTCCCAAAGATATGATAAAAGATTATCATAGGAACGAAGATATTGGCCAGTGGTTTAAAGCGTATGAGTTAGCATTGTTGGCCCACCAGGTCCCTGAGAAGAATTGGGGAGCGGGGTTGTGGGGTCGCTTTGTGAATGAGGGGAGAGATACCCTGTTAGACATGCCTGTTGAGGATAGGATGTCGTATGCTCATATGAAGGATGCTTTAATGTTGCGGTATGGCCTAACCCCCGAGAAGTACAGACAAGCTTTTAGAGAATGTAAGAAGTTGCCTGGTACGACGTGGGTTGAATATGTGTCTTATTTTTGCAGAGCCATGGATGGTTGGGTAAAGGGCAGCAAAGTGGAAAGTTATGAAGCTCTTTATGATTTGTTTGCTTGGGAGCATTTGTCTAATAACTGTTTTCCAGAGCTGCGCCAGCACCTTATTGATAGCAAGATATCTAACCCTAGAAAACTTGCTGAGGAGGCGGACCGCTGGGTCAGTACCAGGGTCCACAAGGGTCCAGTGGGAGACTCAGCCAAAGGTGGGCAGGGTCCCCAGCAGAAGAGTGGGGGGGACAAGGGTAAACAGAAGGAGTCTCAGAAAGGGCCCCTAAGTAATCCCCAAGGGAACCAAGGGAAAGGTTCCCAGCCTCCCCCTGAGAAGAAGCCAGGGGCCCGACGGGTAAACCTGTTCATAGGGGCCCCCTAACCTGCTACGCTTGTGGGCAGGCGGGACACCGGTATTATGACCCCCAGTGTCCCATGAAGAATTCGAATGCACCGCCGCGTGCACCCCCCCGTCAGTTGGCGAGTGTAGCCCTGGGAGGGGAGGAGATGGTTGCCCCTGGTGGGAGGGGTCCCGCAGAAATGTCCCTGGTCTCGCTAGGAGACATGCAAATGGTCCCTCCACCCCCTCTGCCTAGTAACACTAGTAAATATAGGCAGTGGGTGACCATTAATGGCCATAGAGTGGAAGCTCTCAGAGACACCAGAGCGAGTGTGACAGCTGTCAAGTGTCACTTAGTGTCCAGAGAGCAGGTGGTTCCCCACGCATTCTACCCTGTGATAGCTGCTGACAACTCCCAGAAAGAGTGTGAGGTAGCTCAGGTTTCCTTTGAATGGGGGGGAGTTTCAGGTACTCTTCAGGTCGCTGTGAGGCCCGCCATGCCTGTCGATTGTCTCCTGGGCAATGATTTAGAAAACTCCCCTTGGGCTAAGGTGGAGAGGGAGACGCACTTGAAAATGTTGGGTGTGCCAGAGTGGGTGTGTTCAAACACCCGATCGATGATAGCGAGTAAGGGTGTTGATGGGGTCCCGGAGCCTGAAAGTACGGCCCAGGACCCAGCTGTGAAGAGAAGAGGCAGGAGGCGTGGGAAACAGGCCCCCGTAGTTCCCGTGGTCCAGGAGGAGGTAGACCCCGAGGGGGATGCCCTGGAGCCCACAGGGGAACAAATTGCCGAACTGGGATATCTGCCCGAGCTGACCCATTGGCAGCAGGATGGTGGTCCCTCCAGGGAGGAATTCTGTGCCGAACAGAAGGTGTGCCCTTCTCTTGTGGGTATGAGGCAGCAGGCCTCAGCCCAATCTTCAGGTGATCAGTCAGGGTCACATTTTGTGTACTGGGAGAACGACCTCTTGTATAGCGAGCCTAAGGCTGCTGAGCCTGGGTCAGCCCGTGTGCTGGTGGTACCTCAGCTCTTCAGAGCCTTCCTACTGGGTTTGGCTCATGACGGTCCGTTAGCTGGACATCTGGGGCAGGACAAGACCTATGACAGGCTTGTCACCCATTTTTATTGGCCTCAGATGCGCAGGGATGTAGACATCCATTGTAAGACTTGTCACACTTGCCAGGCAAGTGGGAAAAGCGGAAGGAAGCAGAAGGCTCCCCTCCAACCTTTTCCAGTGGTCAGTACCCCCTTTGACCGGGTGGGGATTGACATTGTTGGGCCCCTGGACCCCAAGACAGCCCTGGGCAACAGGTTCATCCTGGTCTTGGTGGACCACGCCACACGGTACCCGGAAGCCATCCCTCTCCGAACAGTGACGGCCCCCGTGGTGGGACGGGCACTGATGGGTGTTTTCTCCCGGATGGGGTTCCCCAGAGAGGTGGTGTCGGACCGGGGCACCAACTACATTTCTAACTATATGAAGTCTCTGTGGAAGGAGTGTGGGGTAACATACAAGTTCACCACTCCTTACCACCCTCAAGGAAACGGGCTGGTTGAGAGATTCAACCGGACCCTTAAAGGCATGATCATGGGTCTTGAAGAACCAATGAGGCGGAAATGGGACATCCTCTTGCCATGCCTGTTGTTTGCTTACCGAGAGGTGCCGCAGAAATCTCTAGGGTTCAGCCCCTTTGAGCTTTTATACGGTCACCCGGTAAGAGGGCCTTTGAGTCTGGTCAAGGAAGGCTGGGAGCAATCTCCCAGGATGTATACAGCTACATGCTGGCCTTTCGGAACCAGACTCGGCGCTTCAGAGAACTTGCTCAGGCAAATCTGGAAGCCAGCCAGGAGGAGATGAAGCGTTGGTACGACCGGAATGCCACTCTGGTAGAGCTTCAGCCTGGTCAAGAAGTGTGTCCCCTGTGGATCCTTGTGCGCTCAAGGACAGGTGGACTGGACCGTTTAAGGTTGTGGAGAAGAAGAGCGATGTCACCTACTTTGTGGACTTGAAATCTCCCAGGAACCCCTTGCGGGTCCTGCATGTCAACCGTTTGAAGCCCCACTTAGAAAGGTCCGAAGTGGGCATGCTCCTAGCTACAGACGCTGGAATGGAGGAGGAGAGTGAGCCTCTTCCTGACCTCCTGTATGCTAAAGAGTAGGACGGGTCAGTGGATGGTGTGGTCCTCTCTGACACACTGACCCTTGAGCAGAAACATGATTGTCGCCACCTGTTGGGACAATTCCCGGATCTGTTTTCCTTGGTTCCGGGTGTCACTCATTGGTGTGTCCATGACGTTGACACCGGAGACAGCCCTCCTGTGAAGCACAAGGCTTACAGGGTGACTGACAAGGTTCGAGCATACATTAAGGAGGAGGTCTCCAAAATGTTTGCGTTAGGGGTGGTTGAGTCCTCTAGCAGTCCTTGGGCCAGCCCAGTGGTCTTGGTCCCGAAGGCTGCAGCGCCTGGTGCTTCACCAGAACTTCGGTTCTGCGTGGATTACCGAGGACTCAATTCAGTCATGAAGACTGACGCGCACCCCATCCCCAGAGCTGATGAGCTCCTCGATCGGTTGGGGGCTGCCCGGTACCTTAGCACTTTTGATTTGACGTCTGGGTACTGGCAGATCGCCTTGACCGATGGGGCAAAGGAGAGGTCAGCATTCTCCACACCAGATGGGCTATACCAGTTCCGGTAATGCCCTTTGGGATGAAGAATGCCCCTGCCACCTTCCAGAGGTTGGTCAACCAGGTCTTGGCTGGACTGGAGGATTTCAGTGCCGCCTACCTGGACGACATCGCAGTGTTCAGCGCCAGCTGGGAGGAACACTTGCGCCACCTCCAGGAAGTGTTGTTGGCCCTGCGCAGAGCAGGCCTTACAATCAAAGCCAGTAAGTGCCAGATTGGGCAGGGTTCTGTGGTGTACTTGGGGCACCAAGTAGGGAGCGGCAAGGTTGCCCCCCTGCAACCCAAGATTGATACCATCCTGGCTTGGGCGCCGCCCAAAACCCAAACTCAGGTGAGAGCCTTCTTAGGACTCACGGGTTATTACAGGAGGTTTGTCAAGGATTACAGTAACCTTGTGCACCCCTTGACTTCGCTGACTTCCAGGAAGCAGCCACGAAACGTGATCTGGACTGATGCCTGTCAAACGGCCTTCGACACCCTGAAAACTGCAATGTGCACAGCACCTATACTCCAGGCACCCGACTTTTCGAAAGAATTTATTGTCCAGACGGACGCTTCAGAGCATGGCGTGGGGGCTGTTCTAGCTCATGTGAATGAAGAGGGCCGAGACTTACCTGTAGCCTTCATCAGTCGGAGGTTACTTCCCAGGGAAACGAGGTGGAGTGCGATAGAGAGAGAAGCATTTGCTGTGGTCTGGGTGCTGAAGAAGCTAAGACCCTACCTGTTTGGGACTCACTTCCGGGTTCAGACAGACCACTGGCCCCTCAGATGGTTGATGCAGATGAGGGGTGAGAATCCAAAACTGTTGAGGTGGTCCATTTCCCTACAGGGGATGGTCTTTACGGTGGAACACCGCCCTGGTACAGATCACGCCAATGCTGATGGACTCCCTAGGTCAAGGGTAGTTCTCCCCACATTTCAGCTGGAGGGGACACGTGTTAGACCTGACATCATTGGCTTGAGTCTCTCCTCCATTTTTTCTGTTTGCCTCCACTGTTTTACGATGTTTTGCTGGATAATGCTTTGGGCGCCGTGCCACTGCTATTCAGTGCCACAGCGCAAGTGCTCCCGATGTTAAATTGATGTATCGATTGTGTCCATGTTTGGCTTATTTGGTTTACTGTCAGTCCCTAGTCTAGTGCACCAGGAGTGCCGGGGCTTGTAAATCCAAATGCCGCTCGTGGGCTTGCAGCACGTGTTGTGCCACCCACAAGAGCGGCCTCGTAAAAGAATGTCTACGGGTCGGTCATTGCGAGACCCATGTGCAGTCTGGTACTGTCACGCGGGCTGCGCAAGTATACTTACTTGCCAGTCCCTCAAACCTTCCCTTAACTTCATGTTAGTCACCCCTATGGTAGGCCCACGGGCAGGGTGCGTTGTAAGTATAAGGTAGGACACGCCTGACCAAGTTGGCATGTCCTGATAGTGAACAACAGCCATCTTCGTTCTTCACTATTGCGAGGTAGCCTGCTCTCCATTAGTTAGAATTGGCCGCCGGGAGTATTAATGCTATGATCCTAGTTGGCTCGGGGAGCATGGTGCAATGTCGAGTTTGGTATCCCTGAACTCGGGGTTTAATTACGCATCCGCTGGCAGGGATGGTTTTTGGACTCTGGGTTTGCAAATAGCACTTTTAGAAAGTGCCTATTTTCTTGTCTAACCATTTCTGGTTTCTGGTGGTCTTGCGTGTGTGTGACAGGAGCTGGGTGGCTTCAGAGGTCTGGATGAGTCAGTGTGGGATGAGTGGGACATTTGCGTTGAGAGTAGGGTGAGAGTAGTTGCTGATAGCCTGCCCTGCCTGATACAATGCTGGCTCCACCTCTTGCCAAGCGACGGATGGCTCTGTGCCTGCCATGGACGATCCTAGCCCCACCTCCTGCCAGGAGGCCGATAGCTCTGCTCCTGCCAGTGACAATGCTGGCTCCACCTCCTGCTGGGCGCCTGAGGACCCAGCCCTGCTCAGTGAATAAGCCAGGTGCTTCTGCCTGGCTCCACCCACAACAGACCCAGGATGTTGGGAAAGTCCCCTGCATGGACAAAGGGATCAAAGCCGAAAAGGGGTATAGGAGTAGGACCCCTGAACTAAGAAATCAGATCACTTCTGACAAGGAACCCTGTAACCAAGGACAAGAGGCCTGCTGATCTGAGGACTTGCCTACCCCTTCTGCCAGTGTGCTGTTTGCTGGGGGGAATCCTGCAGTGCTTCTTTATTTTTGCCAAGGAACCAGGAGAGAGGAACTGTGTGTGTACTCTCACGCTTGCTAAGAAAATCTCCAAGGACTGGAAGAGTGCCAGTCTCCTGCTGAAGTCACAGGGCTAAAAGACTTCATCTGCTTAAAGTGCTATTTGCTGGAACCTGTGAATCCAGCACCTCTGAAAGAACCAGCAATCTCGACGCCGACGGACGTCGCCGAATCCAGCTCGACATAGTGAGTACGGCTCCAGTGTCCCGCTTCCTCGACGCCGGCCGCCGGGCCCGATCGACGCCAGCAGCAACGCCAGTGAGTAGTGAGTTCGGCTCCAGCTCCAAGGGACCTCGTGTCTGCACCGCTGCTGATCGCATTGCCCTCGTGCCCTCTCGACGCCGTGAGCGCTGCTCACACTTGCAACAGAATCATCGACATCGACGACTGCTGAGGCCTGATCGACACCGAAGATGCGACGCCGGATTGCTCGACGCCGCTGATCATCGTGTGCTTCATTTTCCAAGGTACTGTGTTGCTGGGGGTCCGTGTGACTCCGGGCTCGACGTAGCGCTCCTCGCGGTCGACGCCGAACCTTTGGATTAACTTTGCCTCGACATCGTGTAGCCCCCGTGTGGGTTACCTTGTTGCTAAGAACTGTGTTTCCAAGAAGAAGAATTGCTTTGATACGAAAAGACTTTGTCCTAAAGAAGCATCCGCATTTGAACCGTTATTTCCCTTCCAAAAGTATTTATTAAGATTGTGTATATTTTTGTCGTTATTTGGTCTTGTGCTAAGCCTTATATAAAAATACTTATTTTTATAATACTACTGTGTCGTGTCCATTTGTAGTGTATTCACTTTATTACTGTATGTGGTCATAAATGCTTAACGCACAGCCTCCGAGATAAGCCTGTTCTGCTCTGCCAAGCTACCAAGGGGGTGAGCAGGGGTTATCAAAGGGTGTGATCCCCTTGCCCTGACTAGAAAAGGTGTGTCCCTATTTGTCAGAAGTGTATACCTCTGCCAACTAGAGACAGCCGGTTCTAACAATGACCAACTCTTTGTTGGATACGTGGATGCTAAAAAATATCAGGCCATGCACAAACGGACCATCTCTAGATGGGTTGTTTTGTGCATCAAAGCTTGCTATTCCTTGGCAAAGAAGGGGCCTTCGGTGGAGCTACGCGTCCTTTCCACCATGGCGACAGCAGCTACCACTGCTTTGGGACGTGTCAGGTAACTACGTGGGCATCCCTGCACACGATTACAAAACTCTACTGCCTGAACAGCCAAGTCCGGAGAGACAGTTTCTTTTGTCGTTCTGTTCCCCAGGACTTTCTGGTGTGAACTTGGTTCGCAGACCCACCTCTGGGGTTGGTATTGCTGGGGTATCTATTCTAAGGTAAGGAATCAATAACTGTCTCTCTCAGATGAACAAGTTACTTACTTTTGGTAACGAGATATAGTGTAGTTATAGATTCCTTACTGCCCCACCCATCCTCCCCGTTCTGCGAAATGATTTCTAGGATTAAGGACTTCCTTTCAGGGCCCTAGTTTTGTGCACCAGTGGTCAGTGTCTTGCATGGCTCTGCGCTTCTGGCGTGGAAAGTAGTGTATGGACCTGACATCGTGCGAGGGCAGCGTCTAAGTAGCTACAGCAACGTCATCCTGGCGACCACGGCGCCAACGACAAACGCAGAGCCAAACGACACCACCTTTCGACGCGCATGGGTACTGCTGACGAAAAACTTTTCGGATCCAGTCTGACGCCTGGGGGTAATTCTAAGCGAAGGAATCTATAACTAATCTATGTCTCCTACAGATATATCATTACCTAAGGTAAGTAACGTGTTCTTTATGAATCCGGTCCGACGTCTAAGGAATATTCTGAGGTGAGGAATCTGCGGTAAGATAGTCTCTACAATAAAAAAACATTTAGATGATCAGTAACTTGTTCATCATACAAATTGGGTTAGGAATGCTAACACTGTATTCATCCCACTGTTACATTATAACCAGTAAATAAAAAGATTCATAGACTAATGAACAGGTGCGACGGAACAGCTAGTTTTATTCTCTTTTCTTAGTTACCACTTCGCTGACCAACAAGCAGTTCAAAGATCTATAACCATTACATTTTTTGACCCTTTGTGGTGCCCAGGCCTGGGGCTTTTTCAAGTCATAATGTTAAAGTCAGTTATTCATGGCGGTTGTCATTATGGCTGGGTACTTCATTTAACTTCTGATGCGCTCCTTGTAATGGTAGGTCCGAAATGTTATAGTACCTATCTTATTCTTGACATTTTTTTGTTTACATTCTTGAAATGGACAAGGCATTTTCCTTATATTTCCTGTGATTACGTTGAAGAGTCTGGACCTATGGTTGCCATGCGATCTGTGCCAATTTCAAGAAAGTAAACTAACAAAGTCCTTTAATTAAGTTTTTAATGTTGACTTATTTCTGCAGAGCAGCCCAAGTTAGTTGTTCAAACCCCTGCTAAACATTCACAAACAGTTTATCAGGACAAAGTTCCACCTCAGGTCAACTTTGACACCTCTTGTTTTTCTATGTAACGCTCGCTAATTCGGTTCACCCGATATATTCTCGTCACAGGAAATATCCGAAGGGCATGGCACCTCTGCCTGAAGAGGACAGCTCCTTTCAGGATTTCTTTTTACTGCTTTCTGTCTTCCTATCTGGAATTGCTCTGGCATTTTGACAAAAGGATATATATTTATGTATGCTATTTATATCTGTGGACCAGTCACTCAGCCTTCTTAGAGGGCCCACAGGGCTTCACTAGTCTGGTAAAATATACTATGAGGGAGCATTGATTTGTTTGATTGTTGTTATTTTACAAAGCTGCCTGATCCTCAGTCCAGATCCTCACTAAGCATTGTGGCGTGGCTTCTGGTTCAAGATCCAACGTTTCTAGACTGCTTACCAACGTGTGCCTGCATGTTTCTGTTTTGCTTACTCTGTTTCTGTTTGCCTTTTGAGGCTTAAATATTAACACTTTCTGTCTTGCAGATTGTGAAAGAACATGAGCAGTGTATTTCAGATCAGCACCAGGATGCGCTTGAAGCAGGGCAGCATTTGAGACAAGCAAAAGAGCAAATTCAGCACTTACAGTTGGAGCTGATGGAAACCCAAAGGCAGTTGACTCAAGCACAAAGAGAAGCTGCTAGCCTCACACATGAACTTGAGGAAATAAATCTTCTTTCTCGTGAGAAGGTAACACATTCAGGATACTCATTTTTCTTTTAGCAGAAGTAAGGCTCACATCTTTGTGGCATAAATATTGTAAGAGGTTCTTAAAATTGTATTTATAAAAGATATTGCTACAGTTAAGGCGTTTAAGAGCTTGCCTACAGTGATGCATACAGATGCTATTAAAGCAGAATAACACTCCTTGCACATAGAAGTGTGTTTCCCTCAAGCATAGTACATGTTTCTGCTGGTCACGTCACCCAATCATCTAGCTATCATGCATAATTTGGCCTTGGTCAAAGCATGGGTATCTGTAATGTAATGTAATGTATGTGGTCTTGTAAAGCGCACTGCTGCCCTGAGGCGTCGTGGCGCTGTAGACCGCTGGGGAACCCGTCCTGGCTATCCCTGTGAGATGGTCCCTACTGGGTATCTCCAAGGTGAAACCAGGCATCCCCGGCGAATGTGGGGGGCCGTTGTAGAGATGAGGCAAGCTAATGCCCAGAGTTGCCGAGTGTGATCCCTGGTTAGAGTAGGCACGGAGGCGAGAATTATCAAGTCCGCTGACCCTGGTCCACGACCCTGCCGCGCCGGGAATTGAACCCTGGTCCCGGGCTGTTCTCTGCTTCCGGGTCTGCCGCCTCTAACCAGTGAGCCACACCACTCCACTATCTAGAGTATATAGAGTATCTGTCCTCTAGCCCCTGAAATGCAAGGTCATATCCTTATAACCAAATATGGCATACTCATGCACAGAAAATAACCAACCTATGAGCAAATAATAAAGGTTTTTCTGTTTATCAGTCATCAAATTTTCAGTAGGGTAAAACTGAATAGAAGATTGAGGGGTAGCAAGGAGCTCTGAAAGGCTGCTGTTGGGGCTATAGCGGGTGGCAGAGTGTGGCTGTTGTAGCACAGCATGGGCGCACTGTGAGGTGGGCAGTGATTATTGCGGTGGCCCACAGAGTAATACAGCACAGGTCAGCAGAGCCAGGAGTGGGGTGTGGTGCAGCACCGGAGCTGGTGCTGTGTCGGCGCGGAGTCATGCAATGTTTCCCTGCGATGTTTCCTTACTCCCTAAGTGGCTCCAGCAGACCAGCGGTCCAGGAGTTACAGTAGCCCTGCAGTAGCCCCAGTCCACCTAACTTACTAAAACTTTACTAACCTAGAGTTTGAATTGGGCCATAGCACTCAGCTGTCAGTCAGCTTTTGCTTTGCCTCACCTTGCCTGCCTGTTATACCTGATGTCAGTCAACTGAGGAAGGAGGAGGAGGGGCGGCCAGTGAGCAGAGAACAGCTTTATTCCTCAAGCGAGTCAGGAGATATACCCAACTTGGGATATTTGAGGTCCACATCACATTCCTGCTTGGTTGTGGCTACCCAGTTGGGGAGGGACTCGGTCCCCCAGCTTGCTTTTGGTCTTTTTTCAGACGCAAGACTGCATAAAAGTGCAAGGATATTTCCCTCACGCTCGCCATTGGCATTGGAGTATTGCAGTATTGGTGGCTGAGTGCCTGCTGTGTGTTGGGGAGCCCTTGGCTGCAGGCACCCTCAGCGGTGCAGAGGCAACCAGTATTAGGCTGGTACGGCTTGTACCTCAAGGAGTCTGCTCCCTCCACGCACACGTATTACTCACTTTGTGGGCTCTCTTGTGTGCTCCTGCTCCTCCCTCTAGGAAAAGGGTTAACATCAACTTGTGGAGTTGCAGGGAGGAGGAAAGAGGGAAAAGCAGGCATTGAGCATTCGTAGCATCTGTGGAGAAGTGGATATGTTTTTGTAAGGTGTTTTAGAAGATACCTTCTAGGTGTCTGTGCTCTGCTCGTTTAATTGCCAGGTCCAATTGCTAATCACACTATCTCTCCTAAACTTTCAAAAACGAAAAAAACTATTTGGCAATCGAAGCCCCAGTCCCACTTGTCCCATTTGTCTCTTTTCTTGTCTCTTAAAGTCCCATCCCTCCATGTTGTCCCTGTATTCAAAGAGAGGTAGAAGGGCAGGAAATAGGGAGTCAGAGATGTCTTCAGGTGTAAACTAAGAAGATTGGTTGAGTTTAGTTATGGTTCTGCCCAGGGCAGTGTCTCATGTCAGATTAATCGCTTTGATCATAACCCACTGCAGTCCATTCCCCAAAGTCAGTTCAGCAACTTACATTGCTTAGAGTAAGCAGGGGAAGAAATTGTCATAGAGGACACAAAGGCTGTTTCGGAGTCTAATATCGTCAGTATCAAGTTGAACTCAGAGTCTGGGCCTAAGAGTCCTATGGCCCTGTCTGGTGGCCAAAATGTTGCTCCTATGTCAGGAATGTCGAGGTCTAAAGAGGCTTCTCTAGTGATTCATGGTGACCTCTGTTGCGATGTGTGTAGTGTTGACCACGATAGATTGGAGAACTATTCTCTGCCGGACATTGGCACTCTAATAGAGACAAATCAAATTAGGGAGACTAACTTAAAATCGCCAATTGACCCGGACATGGTCTTGAGTCCACCTTTGGACTGCCTACCTAGTTGGCCTACATTACTGGTTTTGTGTAGCAGTACGCCATCTTCGAGGGTCTCTCTTTTAGGTTCAATGGACTCGCTGAATTGTGATTTGCCCACATCCACAGTTTGAAGTAAGTATGAGTATATGTTCCTTTTCTGTAGATGTATTAATTTGAGGCCAAGTCCTTTTCTCTAAGTTGCAAAGCACCGTTCAAATGTAAGAAATTCATTCCATTTTCATTAAAAAAAATACTTTATTGATTTAATGTTGAACATAGACAGCCGACACGTGTTTCGCCCTGTGTGGCGAGTGGCGCCAGGGCTTTCTCAAGGCTATTTCAATTTCGGCAATTTCCGACGGGACTTGCATCGTGGGCGGTAATCGATGAAGGATTCTGTGAATTGAGGAGATTTAACTCCAAGAAAAACTGTTTTTGAGAAACCATCTTTGTTGATTTTATACAATGACGAAAACTGAAGAAACCTAAAGAATGTCCAAATTAAATTGAAATAGCCTTGAGAAAGCCCTGGCGCCACTCGCCACACAGGGCGAAACACGTGTCGGCTGTCTATGTTCAACATTAAATCAATAAAGGATTTTTTTGGATTTCTTTTTTTAATGAAAATGGAATGAATTTCTTATGTTTGAACGGTGCTTTGCAACTAAGAGAAAAGGACTTGGCCTCAAATTAATAAATCTACAGAAAAGTAACATATACTCGTACTTACCTCAAACTTTGAAACTTTGAAGCTCATAGGGTCCAGAGCTTTGAGTATGGTTCCCTTGCTTATATAACAATTGTGAAAAAAGATATAGGCCTGGAATCCTTGGACCTATTGCTTCTGTTGAATCCCACATCCACAGTGGCTCAAGTCCTTGCACAGTCATCAAAGTTGGACATAGAGGGGACAGGAGGGGGGAGGGCCCACTCCAATATCTTATTGTCTGTAGAGAAGATCGTTTCCTCGATTTTGTCCTTGTTGGATAAATCAGTTGCTATTTCTGATCATGTGTTGGATGTGTTGTCCCCCATTTTAAGGGAGTGCAGCATCTCACTTCTTTTGGTTTACGTCCAGTGAATGAAGAAAGGGGCACTGAAATCAGATCTCAGGCTCCCCAGATTAATACAGTGGCATTAAATGGGGTGGCAGAAGTTGAAGTTCAGGTGGGGGACTATGATGGACCTGGAGCCACTCCTCATGGGCAATCAAACAGTATCTTCGAGTCCATTAACGAAAGTGTCAATATGCCCTGTTCTTCTTTCTCAAGCCGTGTATCTGGAGATCAATGCAAGGCAGCACAAGGGGCAAATGTATCTGTATCTGAGAATCCTCTATACTTTTCCTGATATTTAGAAAAAGAGATTCCTCTTACCCATGGAGATTGTAGTTTCACAAAATGACCTTTCTAGTGCTAAACTATCAAGGGCTAAACAAGATGGTGTTTCTTCTGTGAAGTGAGCCTCTTCCCCAGATTGCAATGGGACTAAATGCCAGAGGAGGAAAAATAAATGGATTTGGCGCATTATGAAGTGTAAGTCTAAGAAACAGAGGTTTTCTAACACCTTTGAAGAGTCTGCTTCCATTATCCAGCCTCAAAAAGTAGAAGTGTCGATGAAGACTGTTCCTCTTATAAGTCGGGAGTCTCAGTCCCCAGAAGTAAATTTTATTTTTTATTTATTTTAGAGTTTTATATAGCGCTGGCTAGACCCGGAGGTATCGGAGCGCTTTACATAAGATTCCACAAAGTTACAAAATTACATAAGTTACATCAGTTACTAGAAAAACATTTCACGAACGTAGAAGACAAGATAAGTTGAGCTTAGAATGGAAAGTGTGTAGGGTAAAGGGGTAGGAGGGAAATAGGATGAAGAGACGAAGGAGAATCTGCCCAAAATCCGACTGGGTAGGTGTCGGCCGAGGGGGAAGTCCACAGCCCATCTCCTTTATAGCTATCAGGTAGCTCCACCGGTCAAATAGCCAGGTCTAAACGGTAAAACATTTAGAGAGCATAGTGGACAAGATAAATGGAGCATAGTGGGGGCAAGGGGTAGGGTAAAGGGGTAGGAGGGAGAATGCTCCGCAGAGATGATGGAAAGTCTGCCCAAAGTTCGGCTGCGTAGGTGACGGCCGAGGGGGAAGTCCACAGCCCATCTCCTCTTTAGCTATCAGGTAGCTCCACCGGGCATCGGTCAAAAAGCTAGATATCCATGGTCAGAGGTAAATTCGTAGATTAAGTATCCTGATGGGTATGACGGATGGGGGATGAATAGGGAGTAGCTATTCCGCAGCGCCTTATACTATTATATCAGAAGTATCAATTCTAGGCTGCCATTAACAAGAGGAGGGGCTTACGGATATGGAGGTAACTGAGGTGGTTTGAGTATGTGACTAGTGAAGGGTGATGCTGGGGATGGGACTGTAGAATCTGTGAGTACAGATGTAGAGGGTAATGGAGTTCACCAAGAGGCTGGGTGGATCTCTGAAAGATTTCCCCAGTCTCCTCTTATGGGGATTCTTTACCTGTATGGACTGATCTTAGACATATGAGCACTCTCAATGGCTCTCTGGCTCCTCCGTTTTTTCAACCAGCTCCAATGTTTAAATCTGTGGCTGTGCCAAGGCAGAGTAATAATCCAGCCGAAGGACTTTGGTATGGCCATTTTTCTAATACCTTGAAGTTTGTCTCTTTGTTTGATAGGAAAGTGGGCCCAATGAATAGAAGCTTCAACCTGCAGCTCAGATATCAAGGATTTGTGCCTGGTATCAAGTAGAGCTACTGATCAGGTGTTCTCGGATCCCCTAAGCACACTATTGAGTTCTAGAATCACATTTAGTTCTAGGATTTTGGTAATGCTAATCCTGCCTAATGTGAACCATTTCTAGAAAAAAGGTATTGATGTTTTCCTGTTTGAAGAGACCACTGACGCTATGTTAAATAGTCATAATGTGGGCATTCAGTGCCCTATTAGAGATGTATGAAATAGAAGGGGGACTGTAAATCCAAAGGATATCATAATCTCTATTGGTAGAGTTATGGGTAGGAGAGTGATAAATATTGTGGGACAAGAGGACCAGATGGTAAGGGAACCTGGAAAGGGAGATGAGTTTGTTCCCTGTAGTTGGGTAGCAGGTGCACTAAATGTCTCCAGAGAAAATATAAAACTTCCCGTGTTACAGAGGTAGCCCATTGGGTCAAATTGTTTCCTGGAATATGGCATTAGGACATTCTAATTCCAAGCTAATCTTTTTAATGAATTTTCACCCAATGATAATGTGCTTAAAGGGAACCTAGATTTGTTCTGATTTTAAATGTGAGAATTATTTTGTATTTTCTTGTGCAGCAAACCCTACAGTAAAAGGTCACACCAGTGGAAGTATAGCTATTTTACTTAATAGCAGTAGAAATTGGAATCCTCTGGTGTTTGTCCATCCCTCAAATCTTTGTATTTGTATAAAGTTACTCCTGTGCAATGTAATAGGAGGATCATATTAATATTTTCTTCTGGTAAATGTTTATATTCCCCGAGAGGTTGTCGGACTGATAATTATAGTGGGCAATTGTAATGCTAAAATCTCAAATTGTTCCTCTTTGACCTTTGGAAACCTGGAGTTGGATGAGATGTGGAGTATCCCAGAGGCAATTTACCCTGGTTATATTAGATCAGATAGGCTGGTTTATGCTTTTTGGATTGACTGAGAATCAATGACTTTGTTGCTTTAAATGGAAGATTCCCAGAGGATTCTCCAGCCTCCTTCACTTTCTGCTCCTCTCGAGGGCAATCATTAATTGGGTTTCCTACCAAATGTTTGGCACTTGCACACAGTTTCAGATATTGAGTAATGATTTGAGTGATCCCACTATTCTCTCAGTGGCTAATAATTCAGAACTTAAGGCGATCAAGACGTGGAATTCCATAAATGATACAATTGTAACAAAATAAATGGGCGTGTGTTTTGGTAAAATAATATGATGAATTTGGCAGAATATGTTAAAACAGCGAGTTTATACCCATTTCGAGTGAACACTGGTTTGAAAAGCAGCGGTCTTTGTTTTGATCTTGTGGGAGTAAGAAACCAGCAAATCGTGCTAAAGCCTTGGTAGTCACCACTTTGTAGGGAAAAAAGCTAAATCATGATCTAAATACCCACGTAAGGGATCAAATTAAGCAGCCATCACTACTGAGGTAAAGGGAAATCAACCAGTTGAAGTGGGAGAGAATGAGACTGAAGGTGTCTGAAAATAGGAGGGAGGAGGATCCGAAATGGATTAAGCTGAAACTAGTTGCGTTTTCTGGTGATATGGGTAAATAATGGTCCTTAATAGCCGAATATTAGAATATCTAGAGTAAAGGCTGAGTCCATTTTAATATCTGACGCAGCATGGACCCAATATACCTCGCACCTATATGCATCTTATTCTAGTTGGTTGTTTCTGTTGGAGTCAATGATGATTCTCCCTAATTGAATGCATATGGCCCTCCTTCCTGTGAGGAGAGAGTTTTATTCAGGGTGCTAGATATTCCAGGGTGATGGGCCAGGACAAACTCCTGATATCTCTCTTTTAACAAGATGCTTCTGCATGAGCTTTTTTTCTGCGCCCGGTGTTTCAATAATGTTATTTGTATGGGACCATACCGTCTTCTTAGAAAGGAAGTGTAGTGGTGCCTTTATATAAAAAGGGTCCTAAAACTTCTCCTGCCAGTTTTAGGCAGATTGCATTATTGGATGTGATTGGGAAATTGTTTGCCACGAGTATGCTTCTTCACCTTCAGGATTCAGCATTTGGTGGTAATCTTGTCCCTGTGGTGCAGGTTGGTTTTCGTAAGCATTGTGGTACCCTAGATAGTATCACAGCCCTCCACACTCTGATTGAAAAGTATGGCTTAAATCGCTTCCTTTATAGATCTCTCCACAACGTTCGACAGGATTGATCGTGGGACGCTGTTGAGGAAATTGGTTGTATTAGGGCTCCCCATGCATTTACTTAGGCTAGTTCTTGCTTTGCACTCTTCTGCTTGATCTCCGGTCCTGATGGGAGGGTTTATCTAGTAAAGAAGAGACTCACAATGGGCTGAAATAGGGGTGCTTACTTGCCCCCCTTCTCATATCCCTTTATATTTATGTTTTACCAAGCAGAGTTGGACAGCCCACCAAAACTAGGAACAATGCATCTGGTTTTCTTCTCTATGTGGGTGATGTTATTTTGCTAAATTTAACCCCAATAGGTCTACAGAGACGTCTTTCTGAGTTAGGAAACTATACTGATGAACATTTCCTAAAAATAAATATATAGAGCAAAGTTATCATTTTTAGGTCTTGGAAGTGTAGAGTTGGGAAAGATTTGCATTGGTTTTTAGGGAAAGACCAGCTGGAAGTGGTGAGGTTTACTCATATTTAGGTAGAATGTGTTTCCAGTAACTGCTCAAATACAGATCGTATCAGTCAGTACAGAATACAACATACAGATATAGTAGACTAGTAGAGCAACCTGGCAGATGCAGTCTGAAAGTATATAGAAAAGTGAAACAACGATGTCAAACACTAGTCTATTCTTTCGAATCCATTGTACATACGCTAGGATAGGTTCCTTATAGACTTATACTGAACCTACCTCTTATCAGCGGGAAATGTTTACTATATAGCCTTATACGACTTATACCTAACCTACCTCTTGGCTATGGAAATGTTCACTACATATCGCTGTACTTACCTACCTCACTCTCTATATGGTATTGTGGTACGAACTATATGAATATATATCTGTTTACTCTATAGCTCTATACCTTGGCTATACCTAACCTACCTCTTATCAAGGGAAATGTTTACTACATAGCTCTATACTTACCTACCTCACTGAATTTATGGCAATGCTATGCGAATTATATCACTACATCATGTATATGTATTCGTTGAAGCGCTCTGATACCCAAGGGTCACGTTCGCGCTATATAAAACACTCTAAATAAAATAAATAAAACAGAAGTAAGGCATTATCCCAGACTTCTGCCATTAGCAGGCTATGCAAGTGTTGTGGGCGAAGACATTTTACCCATGTTCTAGCGGTATATAAGATTAAAATTCTGCCTTCATTGAGTTATGCCTGTGAATCAATGGATGAGCGGTACTGGGCCTTTTTCGAGAAGGTTGAAGGGCGCATTTGGCGCCAAATATGTAATTTGAATTCTTTAGTTGCTCTAATGGTTCTCCAGCTTGAATAATGGCTCCTTTCTACAAATGTGTTTGCTATGGCAGCAGGCCTAAGGTGGAGGAACAGCATACTGAATAGTGACGCAGGCTATATACGGGCTGCATTAAAACATGACATTTTCTTCTGTCTAAAGGAACGAAGTTCTGACTTCTCAAACTATATGAACGCTTTGGATATGTATGAAATTGGTCAAAGTGAAGTGGCACTCCTCCCAAAGCTGATTTTGAAAAACATGATTGAAAAATCAATTTATGAAGTTAGTCGGAAAAGAGATATTGTACTGTGTTCTCGGCATGGTATGAATGATCTAGCAGTGGAGAGTAGCAAATGTAAAAAAAAAAACCTTAACCATATGTCCTATGGAACCTTCCCCATGGTATGCGTAGAACTATTTTGCTATTAAGGCTGAATTTACTTCCTCTACTACTGGGACATGGGAAGGATGACCTAGAGAAGAGAGGCGTTGTGACCTCTGTGGGAATTATGTCCAAGATCTAAATCATGTGTTATTTGTTTGTCCTCTCCTTCTTTCATTACAACGTCAATTGTTCAGACTATTGTTCTTAAAGAATAATATTACCTCGGTATAAGAAATGTTTTTTTTGCATCACCTTCAGAAATAGTTTGTTCAAAAACATTTACTTTTTTTAAACAATTCCTAAATATTTTTTTAGATACGACTATATTAACTGTATTTGCCCCGGTATTTGATGAATATGGTTTTTTAGGAAATTAAGATTTTGCACAGTTTAACTAGATTTACAGTATTTGTTTTGCTTTGTAAAGCTGATTGCACATATAGAAGTACTGTTCTAGAGCTGCACTGTAAAATACTTTGCACAATATTGTTGCTATATTGTGTATACTTGGATAGTTTCCTGTATTTTTTAAGAAGTCCTTCTTATTGATTCAGTCATGCATTTGCACTTCTGTATGGTCACACCCAGGCTATTTGACTGATCCTGCTTGTTTTTCAACTCTTAGAGTGCACTGAGGCCTGCTAATCAGACCTCAGTGCCTCTGCCCTGTCTGTAAAGCTTGTATGGTAGATTGGCTATACCCACTAGGCATAGGCTAACTTACCTGTAAGTCCTTAGTATATGGTAACCAGGGGACCTAGGGCCGGTCAGGGAGGCACCTCGGGGTTGCAGTATGACAAAGGTAAAAGGAGCCTCCCAGTCCACCATTCCTGGAAGAGCAATTTTGGCCAGCTAGCCCGACTTTACCATTTAACGCCATGGCAAAGTCAAAAGTCACCCGGAATATGTGCAAGTCATCCCTATCAAGCCCTAAGACAGGGTTTAATGGGCAAAACATGTATTTTACATGGTCTGACAGTAAAAATGCAAAGTACTGTGGAAAGACTTGGTCGCCCTATTGGCAAATACAGGGTTAAACAGGCGGACCCCTCAGCAGTGCGGACTCCTGTACAGTGATACCAAAGTTAATACTCCAAAGTATCAAACAACTGTAAATTAATGTAAAAAATACCAGTGTACACCTTTTACAAAGTTGCCATTTTGTTGCTTTCAATCTCCTGTGCTCTTAATGGTTACACATGGAGTTCGAACCAGAGACCGCTTTCTGCCCTCCTGGGGAGACATGCTAACGACTCCCTAGAAAGAAGACAATAGGGGTATGCACTGAAGAGAGGTCTTACCACCCTCCAGTAGGAAGGCACCTGGGTGTTGGTCCACAAGGTGAGCTTCAAAGTTGAAGCCGCTTATGAAGAGAAAATAGGGAACACTAGAGAGAGGGGCAGCCTCACTGTTTAGGCAAACTAACTGGTACACGGAAAAGAGAGAGTAAACCTGTTGTCCAACTGGTTTCTCTGGGCGTGCGTTTAGCTCTCTTTGTAGCCACACCTCTAGGTTAGGCTAGGGAGCTCTGGGTGCCGAAAGAGACGTACTGCCATGTTCGGAGTGGGCAGAATGGTGCATCTTGGGAAAGCCAGATGCTATACTTTCCAGGAAGTGGTCATCAGGAGAGAGGGAGGGAACCTGTTAGCTCATTGGCTTCTGACCCTTTCCTACCCTGAGGGTATTTTCTGAACATAAATAGGGCATCCTTGGCACCCAGATCTCAACTGGACTGGAAGAAGGATTGAAGGACTGCCCTGCTGCACCGTGCAACCAGGAACCAGCAAAGAAAAGCTGCACTAGTGTGGGCTTCACCTTCTGAACCTGGTGACTAGCAAAGGAGACTAGACTGTGCCTGCTGTTTCCTGCTCAAGCTGAAGTCGCCTCCAGAGCCAGGCCAAAGCAAAGAGACTCCAGGGGTCAGTTGGATGACCTGTTCACAGCACAGGGCCACAATGGCTACGAAGCCCACTGGAGCAAGTTGGTTGCCCAGAATCTGCAAGGCTCCACTGTACATCACCAGAGATGAGAACCCAATGCTTGAAGTTGGAGTGTAAGAGCCTAGGAGGTCATCTGAGTGCACCTTGGTCATCCAGAACCTAGTTAGCCAGGTCTGGTGGCTCAGTGGACTAATGACTCCACTGCAGAGGCCTGTTTTCGACCTCATGGTCACAGGTTCAAATCCCGGCTGGTCCACTCAGCATTTCATCCATCTGAGGTCGATAAAATGAGTACCATTGAATTGGGTAACAATAAACATTTGCTGTTCAACACCAAAATGCCTATGGGTGAATGTGCGCTTTACGAATACACGTTATATTCTGTTCTGTTACCACACAAGGAAGGATTTGGCTGTAACGGCGATACTGGGAGACTATTAGCCCACTGGCGACAGCACCAAGAGGACTTCGAGGAACGTCCAGCGTGTGACCACGACTGCCTCACCCCCTCCGTGGTCCGTTGAGTAGCGGCAGGAAGACCCCCGTAGACAGCATCACATCCACAGCATCCTTGAACATCTTTTCTTTTGTTGATAATCCAATTTATTGATTTTAAATGAATACCTAGGCAGCAATAAAACACAGCCAGATTTTCACACAATGATTAGTACAAAACAGTGACAGATAAAACCGGGAGGAGTAATGCCCCCACAGTCATAAGTCCATCTAGGGGTAGCAAGCGAAAATGTCCATACCATTTCCATAGGGAAGCTTTGAAAGTTCAGTCTTATTCCACCCCAACCCATTTACCCCACACCCTAAGAACTTTTTTGGGGCAGCCGCGGGCAGCATGCATTGGGCGCTCTTGCGCTGCGCACTAGTCCACCCCTCTGCACTACCGTGTCATGGAAGGGGGGATATATGATGTTACAACGCGGACTTTTACTCCGCATACCGTTACAACGCGGTTTTTACAACGCGGATACTGTAACAACGCATGTATTTACAACGCATTTTTTTACAACGCAGGTACCTTTACAACGCATACCATTACAACGTAAGTATAGGTAAGTATATGTTAATATTAATAATATAATAGTAACTTAATTTTAAAAATATATATGTTAATATTAATAATATAATAGTAACTTAATTTTAAAAATATAATTTAATGTAATTTTAAATAATTTAATTTACGTTTATTATTTTAAATTTAAATTAATATTACTTTATTTTTACCATGTACCCCTGTACCCCAGAAACTGAAAACTGACCCTAAACCCCAAAAATAAATTAAAGTAATTTTATGAAATATAATTTAAATTAATTATTGAAAATTAAAAAAAATATAACATTATTTTTACCCTGTACCCCTGTACCCCAAAAACTCAAAACTGACCCTCAACCCCCCCAAAAAATGCAATGTAATTTAATTTAATTAATTTAGTATTAAATAATTTAATTTAAAATTAAATTTAATTTATTTTTACCCTGTACCCCAAAAACTGAAAACTGACCCTGAACCCTAAAAATAACCCTTTACCCAAAAACTGAAAACTGACCCTGAACCCTAAAAATACCCCTTTACCCAAAAACTGAAAACTGACCCTGAACCCTAAAAATACCCCTTTACCCAAAAACTGAAAACTGACCCTGAACCCTAAAAATACCCCTTTACCCAAAAACTGAAAACTGACCCTGAACCCTAAAAATACCCCTTTACCCAAAAACTGAAAACTGACCCTGAACCCTAAAAATACCCCTTTACCCAAAAACTGAAAACTGACCCTGAACCCTAAAAATACCCCTTTACCCAAAAACTGAAAACTGACCCTGAACCCTAAAAATACCCCTTTACCCAAAAACTAAAAACTGACCCTGAACCCTAAAAATACCCCTTTACCCAAAAACTGAAAACTGACCCTGAACCCTAAAAATACCCCTTTACCCAAAAACTGAAAACTGACCCTGAACCCTAAAAATACCCCTTTACCCAAAAACTGAAAACTGACCCTGAACCCTAAAAATACCCCTTTACCCAAAAACTAAAAACTGACCCTGAACCCTAAAAATACCCCTTTACCCAAAAACTGAAAACTGACCCTGAACCCTAAAAATACCCCTTTACCCAAAAACTGAAAACTGACCCTGAACCCTAAAAATACCCCTTTACCCAAAAACTGAAAACTGACCCTGAACCCTAAAAATACCCCTTTACCCAAAAACTGAAAACTGACCCTGAACCCTAAAAATACCCCTTTACCCAAAAACTGAAAACTGACCCTGAACCCTAAAAATACCCCTTTACCCAAAAACTGAAAACTGACCCTGAACACTAAAAATACCCCTTTACCCAAAAACTGAAAACTGACCCTGAACCCTAAAAATACCCCTTTACCCAAAAACTGAAAACTGACCCTGAACCCTAAAAATACCCCTTTACCCAAAAACTGAAAACTGACCCTGAACCCTAAAAATACCCCTTTACCCAAAAACTGAAAACTGACCCTGAACCCTAAAAATACCCCTTTACCCAAAAACTGAAACCTGACCCTGAACCCTAAAAATACCCCTTTACCCAAAAACTGAAAACTGACCCTGAACCCTAAAAATACCCCTTTACCCAAAAACTAAAAACTGACCCTGAACCCTAAAAATACCCCTTTACCCAAAAACTGAAAACTGACCCTGAACCCTAAAAATACCCCTTTACCCAAAAACTGAAAACTGACCCTGAACCCTAAAAATACCCCTTTACCCAAAAACTAAAAACTGACCCTGAACCCTAAAAATACCCCTTTACCCAAAAACTGAAAACTGACCCTGAACCCTAAAAATACCCCTTTACCCAAAAACCCTAAACTGACCCTAACCCCTAAAAATACCCCTTTACCCCAAACATATAACATTTAAAAAATAACTATATACTTACCAATACTTACGTTGTAATGGTATGCGTTGTAAAGGTACCTGCGTTGTAAAAAAATGTGTTGTAAAAACATGAGTTGTAACAGTATCCGCGTTGTAATGGATGCGTTGTAACAGTAGTGCGTTGTAAAAAATGCGTTGTAACAGGTGCACACCTGGAAGGGGCCAACGGATCCATCTAAAGGGCTGCAATGTCTCGTTTAGCTACCATCAGAGTCATGGTGAAACAAAGCTTCTCTGCCCTGTTCCCGTCCAAACCATCAGTAACACCCAACAGTATGGTCATCAGGTTCAGCAGGATCTCCCAGCCCAGGACCTCAGTAAGTTCCGCAGTCACTAGCTCCCAGTAATGCGTAATAGCGGGACAAAGCCTTACCATGTGATGAAAATCTGCTTGGGGGTAGTGACAGCGGGGACAAGAAGAATCAGGTTGGAGCCCAGAGCGATGAAGGTGCAATGGCGTGAGGTAGGCCGTGTGCAAATAGTATATTTGAACTAATTGGAGCCAAGCTGAAACTGTAACTATTTTAGAGGCCATCAGGGCATCCCTCCAATCAGCGTCATCTAAAGGATTAATCCAACCCTCCCTCTTATCCCGGAGAGAGGAGAGGAAATATGGTGTGTTATTTGTGAGGGAACGATAAATGCGAGAAATCCCCCCCTTCCCCAAATTACCAGTCATAACCTGTGCTTCGGGCGGGCTATATTCGGGCACCGAGGTCCCCTCTGACATGTGCATATGGAGTGCATGGCACAGCTGAATATAACAGTAGAACTGAGAGGCGTGGAGGGAGAACCGGGTCTGAAAATCTGAGAATTCGCGAATGTGGCTCCCGCTCCACAAATCCCCCATCTGAGAAAGTTCGATGTGGTCCCAGGCTCTAAAACCAGAGAGAGTGGCAAAGTCTTTGAGCTGTGTTCCGCACCACAAGGGGGTATATTGGGTTAATCTGCTTGACCAGAGGGGATGGTGCAGGGCAGCACGCCACGCCAAAAACATGAGTGACTTTCGGCAGAGTGTGGGGAGTAGCCGTTCCGTAGAGCATTCCTTGAATACCGGAGAAACCCAGGGCGTGCAACTCCAGCGGTAGGCTGGATCCGCCCAGCCACCATTGAACCAATCATGGACCGTAAGAAGCCTGGTCACCAGATTATAGAAATGTAGGTTTGTCATTCCCAACCTCCCGTCAAAGGGCAGAATTCTGCATCGAGTGAGGGCCAGTTTAGGCCTCCGACTCCCCCACAGGAATTTGGTGGCCAAGCCATCCATCTCTCTGAACCTGGACCTCGGGAAGGCCCTTGAACATCTTGAACATCCTTCATCTCTTGCGTCAGGACCACGTCCATAAAATTCCATTGAAAAGGGAAGAAAGTTCCTGGAACTGCATGGAGACTGCTTCATTTGCTAAGAAACCGGATTCTGAGGGCCTTGTTGGTTCCCCCACCACAATACAACTAGCTCAACTTTTTGATGAAAAAGTTTCTAAGTGTCAAATTTGTTGAATTTGCCAACGCTTGTTGGCAGTAGAGTGAAATGCTTTGATTTACTGTACATTGTAAATTCTATATCTCTGGAACACTCTGGTAGATATTTTTCATTGTGGTGTTTAAAAATACATAAAAATACAGTTTATTTTTATAAATTAGTGTCAGATTTCTTTGGTGTTGTCGATTTCTTCTTCAATTGTTTTGGTGCTGTTTAAGTACTTTACACTTTTTCCCATGTGGAAGCCCTGCTTCTCAGAGCCACAGTTACCCAGGGTTGAGCTGAAGGTTTGACAAACTAAACCTGCTGGTCCTGAAGGGGTTGGTAAGTGCATTACACGGTGAGGTCGCTGAACCACACACTATGATATATACCCAATATTCTAACAACAAGTATGCTACTAGTTTATTGGCACCCCTAATTGTTAGGAATCTGCATAAGGACGCATGCAGTATTTTAGCATGCATCACTCACTGTGGGTACCATTATCTCTGCCAAGCCGCCACCTGCATGGAATCAATCACCAAAAGCAAGCTCTGCATGGTTAGCGAGTAACCGTGAAAATAGTTTCTGTGCCTTTTAAATATGAGATGCATTTCTTTATATTAAAATGCAAATTATCTGCTTCCGTGTTCACATCTTATCAATGTAGAATGACTCAATTTCCCTCATTCAGCTCGGTGAGGAGTAACACAAAGCTTGACCTGGGCCAGGCCTTGGCTCTCCATGCAATATCTGACTTTGGTAGTAATCAGCTGACATCACAGCTGAGGCCAGCACCACATCGTCATCCCCTTTCCATCAGGCCTATTAATGTGCACTGGCACACATGGCTGCTACTGTTCTGCCCTTCTTGTCTGTTAGCAACTGCGTCCTGGGATTCTTGTTCTTTCCCTCTCCCGCATTCCCTCCTCCTTAAAAACCCCTGTAGTGTAATCTCAATATATGGACTGAGGTTCATTTGATTTTTTTATGCATTTAAAGATGGCATCATGCTTGGCTGAGCCTCTTGTGGTTCTAATTCATAGTGTTTTTTCACTTTTTCTACTACTTTGGGTTCAGTTGCGAAGGTTGATTCTTTTTCTGTTTTTGTTCCGTTTCTGTTGTCTTTTTCCTTGATTCATGATTGTTTATACCATTTATTGTTCGGCCTCTGCTTGGCTTAGCCAGGTACCATCTTGTCCCCTGATGACCACCTATTTCTTAAACTTTGGATAAAGCATCTAGCACCAAGCCAGTACTGTCAATGAGCACTTCTGGTTTCATAATGTTTGCCCATCCGGGCCCAAGTGAAAAGAGCATCCCAGACACATCTTTCACTTTTCTTAATAAACCCTTACCCCAGTTTTTCTATTTAGAAAAAAATCCCACCTTCAACTTTTTTTGGGGGAGGTCTCATTGGCCTACTTTATGCTGCATTGGTTATATGCCTCTGATTCTGTTCTATTTTTTACTACCTAATTAACAGGTAAATTGTACATTTTTTAAAATAAGTTATTTGTGGAACTTACCTTGCTTAAGGTTTCACACATGTGACAAAAAAAAATAGGTCTGCCAGGCAAATAGCAATCGTTTGTAAATATTGTTTGATGGTTAATATGACTCTTCTTAAACTATGTATTTCCTTACAAGGCCCAATATTTCAAATTAGTCACAACAGTGCGCTTTTAATGGTAGCCATTTTACAAAGTAGTTTGGTCTGGGATAGAGAACAAATAAGCTTTCCCTGAGGAAGATTTCTAATCGCAGATTCCTCGCCTTGTGAATATTCCCCAGGCGTCAGACTGAATCTGGAAAATTTAAAGTATTATTCCTCATTTGCGTTAGATGGCATTTTGTGGCTCCACGTCCACGCTGTTCCACTCCAGAAATGACGAGCAGAGCTGCATCTGAGCGCCACCCATGTACGCTAACATCAGCTACTTTCTTTCTGCACCTTAAGACGCAGATCCTGAGCTTTCTGACCCTTTTTTCAAAATTCTGTCAACACTTTGCAAGTGAAAATGTCACAGTGTTCAAGCCGTGTAGGGATGTTTGCTAACAGATGACTGACGGACCATCAAACGTATGCTTATGGTATGGTATGGTTTATGCTCTGTTAATTTATTTTATTTGCTCTTTCATGTATGTTGTTAATATTTCTTTGCTCAAATGCCATTATTTGCTCGAGCGCCAATCTCCAATTCTCAAGTGCCACTTCCAGATGTCTGTAAATTCAGGTGTCTGCTTGATGGGGCGCTTCGTCACACATCCGACTTTCACAGTGTCCCAATATGCAACAATTACTGTCTATTTGTTTCAACAATGCAAGTCAGCCTCGGTTATGCGTCCCTCTGTGTACACATCATGTCGCAAGAACAATAGGGGGTTCCTGTGCCTGGTTCCAGTGTCCTACTTTCCCAATCCAACGCGGCTGTGGCTCGAACTCACTGCCAGCTTTGGATCACACTTATAACTCGCTATAATGTCAAACACTACACCCAAAACCCCTTCGGGGACCTCCACTTTGAATAATCTAAAAATACGTTCGCTTAACGTGAAAGGACTTAAGCATCCGGTTAAGCGGAGGAAGATCTTGGACTACATTCAGAGGCAAAAAGGTGATATTGTCCTCTTACAAGAGACACAAATCGATGCTCTGACCCTCGTGGCAAAAACATCAAACATTGAAATAGCGTCTCATGCGGCTGATACTCATGGGAGTTGGGTCACAACCAAATTGATTAAAGACAATACGGAATTCTTTATTACCAATGTCTAGGCTCCTAATACTATAGAGTTAGACTTTTGGAATGATCTTTCTAAACAGATCAAAACTATCCCAGACTCTAGTATGCATGTCTTGGCCGGAGATTTTAATCTACCCTTAGATCCTGCCCTGGACAGGGACACGCTCTGTGCCTATAGCAGTAACAATTCTCATAGAGCCTTTACTAACCTCTGTTCCCGATTCAACCTGCTGGATTCATGGAGACAACAAAACCTAACAGGTAGGGAATACACGTTTTACTCTCCACCTCACAACTCATACTCGCGTATAGATTACCTATTTATTACCAGTAACGCCACTGCTAGCATAGTAGAGACGACAATTGAACCCAGGGTGGTTTCAGACCATTCCTGCATCTCCTTGTTCATATCCAATATTAAACCGACAACCCGCCAATCCCTTTGGAGACTAAACAATGAGGTAATTTAGAAAGAACAACACAGAAAAACCATAAAACATGCGATTCAGAGTTACCTCTTGAATAATACGGAATGACACGTCTGACCTAACCTGCTGGGAGGTTCTGAAAAGCACAATCAGGGGTTAAATCATCAAAATCAGATCAGCCATAAATAAGAATTACAATAAAACACTTGACGAATTAGAGAAGGAAATCTTATCTCTTGAAAGTGAACATATAGCATCTAGAGATGCGTCAATAATGAATGATTTGGTAAACAAAAAATATGAATATAATAAAATAATAAGTAATAGAGTTGGGGTATGACTTAATAAACAGAAGAAGTTCAGGCTTTGTGAATCCAATAAGGCTGGTAAAAGCCTTGCAGCTTACCTAAAGTTTAAAGTGCAGAAAAATACGATAAATAGTATAAAAGATCACAAAGGCGTAGTTCATTCAGACCCAAATAAGATCGCTGATATTTTTAAACTTTTCTATAATACCTTATATTCTAAGAACAAAGATGTTGACGAAAGTACAATTTAGGAATATCTCAATGAGTGTGACCTTCCATCCCCGTCAGAGTTAGAACGATTAGAACTCAACAGCCCAATAACCGCCCTGGAAATTGAAAAATCTATTAAATTGCTTAAATGTAGGAAAGCCCCAGGCCCAGATGGGTTTAGTGCAAAATTTTATAAGTGCTTCCCCTCGCTTTTGGTTCCTCTCCTCTTACACCTATTTCACAAATTTTGTGAGACAGGCAAAGTCACAGGTACACTGGCTGAAGCTATTATTACAGTACTACCTAAGGACGGGAAAGATACGACACTTCCCAAAAATTACAGGCCGATTTCCCTTATTAACTTAGATTGTAAGCTTTACGCTATGATTTCAGCAAACCGCCTACAAAAATTCTTACCTAAACTTATTCATCCATCTCAGGTTGGTTCTTAAAGAATAGATTGTCTAGCGACAATACCAGGGTCTGTGCACATGTTTTGGAAAAGGCTAAACTTACCACCTCGCCTACAGTAGCCATCACGCTCGATGCTGAAAAGGCATTCAACAAAGTTGACTGGACTTATCTAGAAGCAGCTCTGAATAAATTTGGATTAGACGAGAATTTCACGCGTATGGTCATGTCATTATATTTCAGTCCCTCGGCCAGGGTCCGTGCAGGAGGATCGATCTCGCCCGCCTTCCAACTCCAACAAGGAACTAGACAAGGCTGTGCCCTTTCCCCCCTCACTATTCCTACTCGCCATTGAACCATTCTTGTATCACATCAGGAACAATGAACATATCTCTGTGGTCCATTTTAATGACTACACAGTCAAGATTACGGCTTACGCCGATGATGTCTTAGTTGTCTCTGAAGAGGCTGATAAGGCCATCCCTGCACTCATGTCTACAGTAGATAACTTCTCAAAGGTGTCCGGCTATAAACTAAACTGAAGTAAAACTCCCAAACAATCTCAGCAGTAAAGAGGTTATGGGCGACTCCGTCCTGTCATGGCAACCTAAAAGTTTTAAATATTTAGGCCTTGACTTTGAGAAAGACCTAATATCTACTCTTCATATCAATGGAGCTTTGGTCTACAAGAAGATATCCACATTACTGGAAGGGTGGTCACCTAAATACCTCTCATGGTCGGGCAGGGCTGAAACCCTAAAAAAGATGGTGACTCCCTTGGTCAATTACCTTGCTAGCATGCTCCCGATGATTTTCTCCTCTGATTTTTTGAACAAGATCTGTAAGCTCTTCAACACGTTCCTATGGCAGGGTAAGAAGCCCAGAATATCATTGAGTAAGCTACAGCTTTGTAAAGGAAAAGGCGGTCTGGGTCTTCCTAACTTTAGGAACTATCAAACAGCATTTCTCTGCAAGCAAGGAGCCAATTGGCTGACAGTACATCCGGACTATACTCTGTATGGCTGGACATAGAAAGGTCACTCATTGATAGAATACCTCTATCTGCTCTCCTTACCATGGACCTATCTCACCTTCCACACTCAACACCAAAAGAGCACTTCTACGAATAGACCACCTTTATAAGCTCAAAATAAATAAGTCCAACATGGCCTCTTTATGGAGAAGCCCCTGGCTCCGGATTGAAGGTAGCATGCTCTACTAGGAGCTTTGGTCTCACAAAGGTATAAACCTAGCTAAAGACCTCTTTACAGGTCCACAACCGTTACCTTTCTCAACCCTCCAGAGCCAACACAATTTAACCCCCATGGACTTCTATGACTTCCTTAAATTGAAGTCTCTCCTTTCTACACGCTCTATTAAACCCTATGATCCATCATTAATCACTCAACTGACATTGATATTGAAATCTGGCCACGCCGTATCCAGAATATACAAGCTCCTGTCACCTAACCCAAGGAAAGCACATAAAAAGAATGAAGTTAAGTGGGAATCCGAACCCTCCTCCTCTAATACCTCATTTGATTGGGAAAAAGTATATAGCACAGCCTTCTCAAATAAAATATCCCCTATTTTATCACAGACTAAGTACATGTTACTCAATAGGTCATACTGGACGCCAGAAAAACTTTTTAAACTCCAGCTGTGAGACAGTGCGACTTGTTGGAACTGTAACTCTGCTGTTGGTGACTTTACCCACATGTTCTTTACTTGCCCCACTACTTTACAGCCATATTAGGATAACATCAACAAATGCATAGGTCACATTTTCAACACTCATCCTCCCAGGGAATTTTCATATATTTTATTGGGCGTCTTAGATCCAACACTGGTCAATGATAACAATCGACACCTGATGGACCTCTTGCTTAGCCTAGCCTGTAAGGTTATATTGTGCAAATGGAAAAATGCTAATGACATATCCTTTAGAATCTGGCAAGAGTGGCTGTCCTTCCTGAGAGGTGCGGACAACCCGACACTTCATTGCTCCCCGTGGCGCAGGACTCACCGCAAACTTTGGAAATCCCTAGACACCTCATCACTGTCATTTGACCCCCGTGAATTTAACCTATTGTGAAACATAGAGTTCTATATAGTATCGCCACTGCTATGAAGGTGTAATTTTATCTCATTCATTCATATGTCACCATAATGCTTACTCAATTGGTCACGCTTGGTATTTTACTATGCTCAATGTTATTTTCCTAACCTGCGACTCACAGGTGAATAATGACTGCACTTAATAGGCACTTGAGCACGATAGTGTATGTATCTTTTGATTAGCTTGTATCTTTTGGTTAGTATGTATACAATGATTACCTTGAATTATTTGCTCAGACACCATTACTATTGTTATTTAATTTCTTCTATTTTTCTTTATTTCATGTATGTATTTCTTTCGGTTTTGTGGTTTTTTTTTCAATAAAACTGATTTGAACACAAAAAAAAATTGTATTGGAAACTGTATTGCACATTCTGCATTCCCCTGCAATTCGCGCTTGTATACTTCATTTTTAATTGCGTCTTGTTTTTAAAATCGCCACACTTACTTTTGCACCTTTCATCTTCACACGAGCACCAGGCTGCGGAAAGTTCCGTTTGAATGGAGGGAATGTAACGCAGACAGGAAATGCAAAGTGTCACAGTTAGCGCTCTAGTTTCCTGCCCTGCATAAAGGCGGATGCACACCTCTATGCACAGCGGACGCGTGCAGCAGGCGCACCGAAGGTAAGCCCGTCTGCGCCAGACCGGGCCTAGGGCCAGGAACCCTGGCTCCTGCTCACACAGTTCCTCTACGCTACTCTAGGGATAACCTACTTAATATCAGGCAGGCTCCAAACACTCAATGCTCTCACTCAATCTCTATGGAGGATTCACAAAGACATTGTACTCACTGCCCATATGCTCTTGAAGCTAAGGGAATCCTGCACTCAGCTGGGAATATGGTAAGCATGGCCCTGCTGAACTGCAGATCACTCCCCAAAGATTCCCTGGAAATCTCCCTGCTCCTTCAGGATTCGGAGCTTGACATCTTGTTTTTGACAAGAGACCTGGCTGTCCTCAAGCTCCAATCCTGACTTAGTCCACGCTCTCCCTCCAGGCTACTTGATTCAGCGCCTGGACAGACCGGGTGGCAAAGGCGGCGGAGTCGCAATTATTTATAAAAACCACCTCACCTGTCATATCCTGGATAGCCCAATTTTGGACTGCGGGAACGCCCACTTTACCATCCAACTCTCCCCCTCAAAATCATTCTCCTGTTTTCTCTTATACCGTCCTCCTGGTATTCAGGGACAATTCTGTAGCTCGCTACTGGAAACTGAAATCTCTCTAGCCAGCACATCATCCAACTTCACTCTTCTTGGAGATTTAAACGTAAATGTAAATGTAAATGTAATGTAAACCACCATTTTGATGATTCACTGGACAAGGTGGCTGGAGAACTCGCACTTGACCTCGCAGCTTACCATCTTCACATCAAGAGTCATCAAGTCACACAGGAGAAAGGTCATCTTCTAGACCCAATTTTTTCAAACATAAGCAAACTTAAAGTGACGGAATCCTCACCCATCCCATGGTCAGATCATTTCTTAGTATCATTTAATTGGCATATTCCCTTTGAGCTCCGATCCCACGCACTTTAGAACGACCGTTGCCCAAACTTGTCTCGGAGGATTGATGGCGCAAATTCAAACTATCCATTCCCACATATGACCCGGACATATCACAGGCAGATAAACAATTTTCTTCTTGGATTGAGAACTCTTTGGACAGAGTACTACCAAGATAAAGCTCACTAAAAAAAAGTGGCGGAACATTTAAATCACCCTGGTTTACCCCTGAACTCCGTAATATGAAGAAACAATGTAAACGACTAGAAAGAGCATGGAGGAAAGATTTTGCCAACACTAAAAAAATAGAATACAGAGCATCCATTATATCTTATAAAACCATCCTTAAAACAACTCAGGCAGCCTTTTTTGATAAAAAAAAATCAATCTGCCACCAAATCCTCCAGGGAAACATTCCGCATTGTAAAAAAAACTCCTAAAAGTTCCTGATTAACTCCCCCCTCCCCGACCCCTCCGGTCTTCGATGTAATAAATTAGCAGAATTCTTGGATGCAAAAATCCGAAACATCTTAAAACTCCTCCCAGCCACCAATAATGATCACTAAGTAGAGCCCCATTCAATAGAATCCCTGGAAAACAATCTCGCCCTAGGTGCATTCACCCCTATCATGGTGGAGCTACTTTCCCCCATTTTAGAATCAATTAAAAGTGGCTCTCCACTTGACCCAGTACCAATCAATATTCTGAAGTCAGCCGCCCCCATTATCTACTCCCCGATCTCCGAATTAATCTACATCTCTTTAACCCAGGGTATCGTTCCCCTGAGTTGGAAAAGGGCAACAGTAAGGGCACTCCTAAAAAAATCCCACCTCGATTCAACCGAGAAGAGCAACTACCGCCCCATTTTGTTACTACCAGGAATTAGCAAGGTGGCTAAAAAATACGTCAATCGCCAGCTCTCAGACTTTCTGGAGGACATTTACACCCTCCCAGATGGGTTTTCGCCCTGGCCAGGTCACCGAGACCGCGCTGATAGCAGTTGTGGAAGAGGCAAAAAAGATACTCGATTCAGGAGGATCAGTAACTGTGATGCTCCTGGATCCGAGCGCAGCATTTGACATGGTGAATCACCGTATGCTGGTACACCGACTAAACAGAATAGGAGTCACGTGCTCGGCTCTATCCTGGCTGACATCATTCTTGGAAAGTAGAACGTTCCAGGTCTCCGAGGATAACATTTGTTCACGAGCGATTCCACCCTGAGTCCCACCCTTATTAACGTGTATATGTCCCCACTGGAGGAAATAATTGCCCCTTATGGAATCAAACTGGTCTCCTATGCAGATGATACCCAACTTGTTGTATCTCTGAACCAGTTTGACCTATCCCCGGAGAACCTGTGCTCCTGTTTTGCAGAAATCACCAACTGGATGAACACAGCTCACTTGAAGCTCAACGGCGAAAAAACAGAGCTCCTGGTATTAGGTAACCAGTTGAAATGTACCCCTAATTCGATGTGGCCGACCTCTATGGGCCCTGCCCCTACCCTGAAAAAAGAGATCAAAAGCCTGGGTATCTGGCTTGACCAGGACCTTACCTTCCATACCCAAGCTAGGAAAACGGTGTGAGTCTGCTTTGATTTACTCTGAACCACGCGGAAAATACTTCCCCTCCTGCCTGCCAACTCTAGAAAACTCCTTGTCCAGGGGCTTATTCTCTCAAGACTGGACTATGGCAACGCCCTTTATCTTGGCGCTCCAAAAAAGTAATTTCTAAACTCCAACTAGTCCAGAACTCCGCAGCCAGACTTCTCACAGGTACAAACACCCGGTGTTCTGCTAGGCTCGCCTTAAATGCCCTGCACTGGCTTCCGATTCAGGAAAGAATTAACTTCAAATCTATTTGTATGACACACAGAATCCTTCAGGGTAAGGGCCTTCCAATCCTGCGATCACTGATTAAACCATACAAAGCCAATAGAGAGCTTCGCTCTGACCATCTTTATTTAGCTGACACTCCCAGAATCAAGAAGGCACGCACAGGGGGTCGCCTTTTCTCTTATAATGCCCCCAGACTATGGAAGTCCCTACCACTCAGCATTCATAGAGAAACCAACCTATCTACATTCCGCAAGCTCCTTAAAACATGGCTTTACCCATAATCTCTTCTGGTCCGCTAGTTCACTTACGCAGCGCTGGGACACCTCCGGATAGCCATGCGCTATACAAATCCAATTGAATCCAAAGGCGAAGTTGCATGTCACCAAACATCAGAAGACTCCACGCCACAACAGATTGAAGTTGAAAGTGAGGTCTCTTTCACATTCCCGCTCCCAAAGTCGTTCCTGGAGCAGATTCTCATCACAGTCGGAGTCTTCGGGTAAGTCCAAAATGAAGCATAGGAAATTAAAGCAGGAATCGCCACTGTCTAACTCTGGAAAAAGAATGAAGGTGTCAACATGCCTTCCGGTCTTGCTCAAAATCTTCATTGGAGCTGATTCAGAATCTAGTCCTAATTTACCCTGAATTCCCAGGTCCAGTGATATCTCAGCAAGTGGAGGCCTTTAGGGAGGCCATGCTAAGCATTTTTGGCACTTTACTGGTTCACTCTGGTATGCCTTTCAGCCCACAAGTACCTGCAGGGGCCACAAGCTGGACTTCTCTGTGCCCCTTGAACATTCTTTGGGTTACACACCAACTCCGGTTCTAACTCTGGTTCCAGTGCCACCCACCATGCACGTCATTTACATCTATACTGGTGCTGATGGCAGAGGGAGATTTATAGCCCATTTTGCTTTCTGACTCGGTGGAGCATCTGCCACTTCCAAGGCCAAGCTCAGTTCCTACCAGAGTGCAGCCTGTGGGCAATCCCACTGATTGTAATACTTTGCCCTTACCACATTGTAAGGTCCAAACTTTGCACTGATTCAGAGGTTGACAATTTTGATGAGAAGGTCATTTTGTTCCCTAATATGATGAGGAAAACGGTAGGAAGAGCTCCAAGATTGCAGTGCCCTGGATACTTCTCTTGATACTGGCCTTTTTTTGCCTCCTGATCCTGCCACTGAAGAAAGGGCCTCCATTTCTACTGTTATGCGAAGAGCGGCATACATACTGGACCTAAACCGTCGCACTATGGAGGTAAAGACCAATATTTTAACAGTGGTGCCCAGCCTCGTCAACCATCAACAGAGCATTTGTTACCATTTAATGAAGCACTTACAGATACCCTCTTGGGTACCTAGGCAGGACCACCAGTTAATCTGCAGGTCGCTCGTCTCCATCACCCAGCATCAGGAGGACCTGCTTCTCTTTCACAACATTATACATCAGAGAGTTTGGTGGTACAGATATCCATCAGTAAAATAAATCCCAATGCCTTCCCCATTACCTCCTGATATTTCCTCCAAGGGTGGTAAGCCATCACATCAGGCAATTGGTCCTCCAAAGTGTACAATGGGGCTTCGCCCTCCCTAGTCTCTTTACCAGCTGCACATTCCACCACCATCAAGGTGCAGGCCCTTTTGGTGAAAGGGGCCATAGAGAGGAATGCAGGATCAGAAGTAGGAGCTGGGTGTTAATCCTGCTACTTCCTAGTACTGAAGAAGGAAGGAGGCCTTCGTCTTTTTCCTAAAGATTTCAACCCTCTCAATGACTTCCTGTGAACGGGCAAATTCAGGATGTTCACCCTAGCCTTGGTTCTGTCATCCCTGGATCTTGGAGACTGGAATGGTGGTATTAGACCTGCAGGACCCTTATTTCCATATCCATGTCCTGCAACCCCCATAGGCGTTACTTGCCTTGCACAGTGGCCACTAGTATTTTCAGTTTACAAGTTCACAAGCGCCCCTTGGGTGTTCATGAAAGCTATGGCAGTGGTTGCAGCACACCTTCTGAGGGTGAGGGTACCTGTTTTCTCCTACCTCGATGGCTGGCTGTTGAAGGTGGACTCGCCCAGTCTATTGTCAACCACCTCTAGAGGCGGAGGCTTGACTCTACATCAGTGTGTTGGAGTTGAGGGTGAGTCAATTGGCGTTGAAGGCCTTCTGGCCACCATCAGACAGAGGCTTGTGTAGGTGCTCACTGCAACAAGTAGGGCATGGGGGGGGGGTGGGGTGAGGGGGCTTGGGTCATGTGCCAGGACGCTCTGTGCCTCTGGACGTGGCTGCTCCACCAGGGAATTTTCTGGTGATAAACCACCAGGCAGAATCTCGAAAACAAAAGAGTGGATGAACTCAGCCACTTTTATCAGTGAGGAGAACTCTGGCTTGATCTTTTTGCCATTGCCGAGAGTGCTCAATGTAAGCTCTTTTGCATGTTGGAGTTCCCTAGATGGCTCTCTCTTGGAGACTCGCTCTACTTTGAGTGGAGCACAGGACTCCTGTATACCTTCCCGCCACCTACCTCTTCTGCCTTGAAGAAGTTCTGAAGAAGATCAGGAACAACGTTACCCAAGTCTTCCTACTGGCTCCGGATTAGGCCAGCAGCGTCTGGTACTCCTATCTTCTGGGCATGATCATCTGCCCTCCTCTAGAATAGGGAGACCGTATTGGGGTACCTCAACATTCCAGGAGACATCGCGGCGGAATTAGGAAAGACGTCTACTCGGTTTGCCAACCCAGCGAGAGAGGGAGCTATATGCTTGTGACCAATTTACATACTGCATGAATTTAGCAGGATGGTAATGTCGAACACACCGGTGGAGAGGGTTAGGTAGGGTCAAAGAGGTGGGCATGTTTCGCGATTAGATGGGACGCTCAAGGGCAGCCATGCGCTTTAGAAATTCTTTTTCACTTGATCGAACGAGCTGATGGCACATGGATTCACAGAGGGAGCATACCTGACTATAGTTGTAAATTGGACAATGCGTATTGTAAGGGGATATGTATGCGGGGAAAATGCTGGACAATGAAATTGAGTTCTATCCGTATGCCAAAGCCAGAGAAATGCGACATTAAAAAAATCAGGAAGTGAACCAATGTACTTTTGTGAGATCAATGTAAGTTGTTTGTTGGGTGAAAATCAATAAAACATATTTTAAAGAAAAAAAGATCTGCCCTCCGATCAAGCTGCCGTTTCGTCAGGATCTTCTGTCGCAGCAGCTGGGCAGAGGTCTCCACCCATGCCTGTTGGATTTACATCTTCATGTTTGCAGATTGAGCAGCGGCTGTAGACCTCCTTTGACTTCCTCCTGAGGTTGGTAATGTCACCTTGGCGGTTAGGCATCTTTATAAAAATCGATTTATGCTCGTCATTGGGATACATTTGTGGCTGACAAGGCGTTGCAATGGTCTTTCTCATCGCCATAACATCTGCTAAGATTGTGAGCGAGCTGCAGGCTCTTTCTGTCAACCCACCTTATACAACATTCTTCCCAGGTAAGTTGGTGTTGAGGACCCGAATTTCCTTACTCCCAAAAGTGGTCACTCCATTTCATGTCAAGCAGGCTATCACTGTTTTATTATTCTATACCCCACCTCACCATACAAAGGAGGGCAACAGACTGTACTCTTGAGGTCACTCTTTGCATCTAAAAGTTCTCATGTAGAGATCTGCACACTGGCCATGCAAAGTTGCAGTTGGACTCTGCATCTGAGGCCGCAGACAGCCTAAAAAAACAACTTACCTCTTTGCGCATGGGTGGCACTTATATGCGGTTCCGCTCATCATTACGGAGCAGAACGACACTGCCATGGAACCACGCTACTTCACCTTCCGGCAGGTGTAGTGCTTTGGATTTTCCAGATCCAGTCAAAATGTGTGAAATCTGTGGTTAGATAGGGTATAAACCCAAAAGATTGTTACTGAAGGTAAGTAACTTGTTCTTATGTTTCAGGTCTCAGTAGTATAGTTAGCCAATTAATACAGTGTTTATACTTTGTACAATTTGCTTTAGTTTAGGTCTTTGAGTAGAAATTTAGCACATACAATTGAGGAGGCTCTAGCCCTGAAGCTTTATATAGCAGCTGAGTTGTAGGTAGACCCAGATTGGTGAGTAATCTTCAACCTCCATTTTGCAACCTAATTTCTGAAGATGATATTTAACCTAATAAGCTATCCTAGGAGATTTCCATGTTGTGACATGCAGATAGGACCACTCAGAAGGGGGACCCCTGGGAACTGATGCTAGGCAGCAGCACAGGGAATCCGAATACACAACCAAAGCAAAAGTAGCTACTGCCTAGATACAATAATCATATGGGCTCAATACCCGAGTCCCATAATTATCCAAAGTTACCTGAAGCGGACTGGTACACAAAATTCATATCAAACAGCCACGTAAGTTTTTAGAAAAAGGATTTCATTTTTATTGTTTTCATATTTTCAATTAATAGGAATATATAAAAAGGTAGTTACACATACATCATAAATAATCATAACACTAGCTGTGTCCCACACATCCCTTTACACATACAGGCAATCATACTAGAGCAGGCATTCATCAAACAATTCAATCATACATCCCAAAACACAATATAGCTGCCAACTGGTGGTTAGTTGACTACAGTCCCGTTGGGTCTCTGGCTGAAATGAGACCAGTCCGAAGAGTCTGGGACTAACTTCGAACGCTGATGCGCGTTTCGGTGACAGGCCTAAACAAAGGCCACACCTTCATCGGGAAGACTAAGGAAGGGTGGGGGACAGCAGCGGCATCTAAACAATTCATTAGAAAAAACACATTATACATTTCAATATTTTTTTATAGATTGTGGCATTCAAGCAGTCAGCTTCAAGAACAATAATCAGCGATTATTTTATAAGCACAACCCCGGAATCAGGCGCTTAGGAGAAAAATGAACGTGAGAAATTCTACAAAAAATGTGCACAAGGCAAAAATAGAAAAGTAAGCAAGGAAATAAATACAAATGAAGCACATAAGAAAAAACAAAGGTACATGTACATACCTAAACCAAGTGTACCTACACAGGAAGCTTTGGGCATAAACACATTAGGTCAGGCGTCAATGCAGATTAGTTGGCACAAATCATTAGCAGGCACATGAAGCTAAAAAACGGGGCATGAAAGCATTAAACAGGCAAAGTAGCATCATCATATGCACTAGACGTCCTTGTGGGCATAAACATGAAGCCTAAAATGAACACATCTGGTCAGACATAGAACATGTTATGCAGTACGTCAGCCTAAGTCCATGAGGCCTAAGAACAGCACGACAACGTTACGTTACGTTAAAAATATTTGTACCGCGCACTTACACCAACGGTTTCTTGGCGCTCTTAACAAACTGCAGAGATCATGGTGATGGAGTTACTCATATGCTGACTGAAAAAGCAGGGTTTTTAACTGTTTGCGGAAGCAGTCATAGCTGGGACAGAGACGGAGTGTGGAAGGCAAGGAATTCCAGGTAGAGGGGGCTAAAACAGAGAAACTCGAACCGCCATGTTTTTTCCGTTTGAATTTGGGGACCACAAGGAGATTGAGAGATGTAGAGCGGAGGGCTCTAAGGGGGATGTAGCGAGTCAGGCAAGATGATATAAAGGCAGGAGCTGCCTCAGAAAGAGCCTTAAAAACAGTACAACCCAACTTGAAAAGACACCGCTTGGAAACAGGGAGCCAGTGGAGACTATGAAGGAGGGGGGTAACGTAATGATGTTTGGGTTGGTGAAAGATCAGGCGAGCAGCCTGATTCTGCACCAATTGCAGCCGATGGAGGTGGCATGCCGGGGTCCCCACATACAACAAGTTGGCGTAGTCAAGCCTGGAGGTGATGAGGGCGATGACCACTAAAATCAGGGCATCTCTTGTGAGAAACCTACTAATTTTGCGGATCCTCCTAAGTTGGAAAAAACAAGAGGAGGTAACTGAGTTTATTTGTGGTCTCATCGAAAGATCTTCAGAAATCATCACCCCCAGGCTCTTCACTGTGCTCACCGGAGTGGGTGCCATCCCAAGGGATGGTGGCCAAAAGGTGGAATTCCACGGATTAGTGGGCCCACCCGTGAGTACCAGCTCAGTCTTTGTGGGATTTAATTTTAGTTGGCTATGACACATCCATTCTGAAATGGCCAGCATAATGGACTGAAAATTAAAACAGGAGGAAGGATGGGAATCGATGGGAAAGATTAACTGGAGATCATCTGCGTAGTTGAAGATTGTGACCGGAGAATTTCTGAGGGAAACTAAAAGGGGTTGCAGATACAAATTAAATAAAAGAGGAGATAGTGCAGAGCCCTGAGGGACCCCGCAAGTTAAGGGTGTGTAGGGTGCAGAGAAAGTGGACAAGTGGACAGCTTGAGTTCGCTGGTCAAGAAAGGACCTTAGCCAGTCGAGAGCCACTCCCTGTATGCCAGCATTGTGGACACGGTCGATCAGGATGGCATGATCGACCGTGTCGAATGCCGCCGAAAGATCTAGAAGGACAAGGGCCTGAAAGATGTTTTTATCGGCGCCTGTCCTGAGGGCATCCATGACTGCTACTATTACCGCTCGGTAGAATGGAGGGGTCTAAATCCAGCTTGTTGGGCATCCAGGAAGGAGGATTTCTCTATGAAAGAGCTCAAGCAGCGGGTGACATACGTCTCCAAGATCTTTCCCAAATAAGGGAGGAGGGATATGGGGCGGTAATTACTCAAAATAGTGGGGTCCGCGTTGGGTTTTTTCAAGATAGGTAAGACGGCTGCTGTTTAAAGGAACGAGGGACCTCTCCGGTGGCCAAGGAGTTGTTAAGCAAGGCTAGAGGAGGGTCCGGACAGGCCAGAAAGGCTTCCCTCAAGATCATAGGAGGGCAGCAGTTATTGGGCGAGCCTGAGCTAACTTTTAGAAGCAGTGAAGAAAATTCTTTTAAAGAAATAGGCGGTGTAGGAAGGGGGAGGCTCTAATTGGCGCAGTGCAACACTAGCGACAAGCAGGGACTCTCTCTTTTCGTCAGGGCTGAGGGTTACCTTCCAGACAACCTCTGCTTACCCTCTAGGTAGTGTGGCTTAAGCAGTCGTAGGCTAATCTTTGGGGCACATAGGGTTAAACACTTGCAATATTACACCTTTACAACGAGACCAGACTGTATTCTGTAAAAATATATATCTTTATATAGATTTTAAGCAGGCTTGTGAATACAGTCAACGTACTTTACGGTGTCGGTTTCAAATTACTTAGTTCAAGTTGCCACAGTTCTTTCTAGCAATAAGCGTTCTCTTAGGGCCCTCAGGCCGGTGTCAACAAAGTTCTTGTGGAGCAGGCGGCTTCCAGGGGATCTGTCCCACGTCGCGTTGCCTTCCCGGGGTCGCTGTTCGTTGCGGCTCTCAGCCGAGCAGTTCACGGGTCATCCGGGGCAGCGGTGTTCTGTGGCGGCAGGGTCCTCTCCTCGTCGTCCGCTCCGACCTTGGAGGCGGCGGCTGTGTGATGGCGGCAGGTGGCAGTACGGTCCCCAAGTGCAGGACGTACCCAGCCAAGTGCCGGTGCAGCTGTGCGCTCACAGCTGGGCTGTCGGGCAAGATACCGACCTAGTGGATTCTCACAGGGCAACTGCACGTCTTTGCAAGTGGATTGGCTGCTCGTGGCGCAGTCAACTCGAGAGCTCGGACCGGACGGGTCCTCCTTCGCTTTGCTCTCGGGCTCCCGGTGCAGTTGCGGTCACGGTGTTCGGGCCAGCGGCGGCTGGTCCTCACTTTGCTTTCGCTGTTGCTTTGGGCCCCGGTCACGGTGGTCAGGTGGATGTCGTTGCCTTGGAGGAGATTCCTCCGTCGGTACTGCAGCGATAAGCAGCACACGCAGTCGCTTTCTTCAGGGTGTAGCGCCCACTGGTCCTGGGGCACTGGTCAGGGGGCAAGTTCAGTTTGCAAGCCCTTGGAGATCTTTTAGCAGAGTTTGGCACAAAGTAAAGCAAGTCTTCTCGCAGTCTTTCCTTCTTCCTCTCCTTCGGCAGCAAGGTACCAGACACAGGCAAGAGTCAGCACCCTTCCTTGTCTCTCACGGTCCTTCTCGTCGGGCAGAGTTCCTTCTGTAGCCCAAACAGGATCTAAACAGGATCTAATTTTCAAGGAGCAGGGCTCCTTCTTTTATACGGTATTTCTTTTGTTCCCCCAGGCCAGGGGGGCCTTTGCATAGCCACTTTCAGTTCTTGAGTACCCCGGTGGGTGTACTCCGGCTTCTGCTTTTAGTGTGAGTGGCAGGCGCATCAGACGCCCCACAGGAGGTGGAGCCAGCATTGTGCGGACAGGGGCTGCCAGAGTACCTTGTTGATGGGGGCTTCGCCCTTCCTGGGCCAGGTGCCGGCTGAGTCATCAGTCGCTCCCCAGGAGGGTGGAGCCAGCATTGTGGTGGCAGAGCACAGCTACAGTTCGAGTCAAGAGGCACTCCTACCTCCCACTAAGGTGTAATCTGCGCATTCACCACCTGTCATCCCCCCAGCCCTGTCACTCACACGTCCCAGACAGTCAGATACACATACCAGCAGAGGCGGGCTGAAATGGTTAGGCAAGCAAATGCTAACTTTCTAAAAGTAGCATTTGCAAACCCAGGATAATAAAAAAAACTTTACTAAAAGAAATATTTTATCATCCTGAGTTCAGGCATACTAAACACAACTCGCTACCATGCTCCTTGAGCCTGCTGGGATTATAGGGTGTAATAATTCCAGCAGCTCAGTCTGGCCTAATGGAGCAGGTAGCCTTCAATAGTGAAATACGGTTTTGGTTGTAAGTCACTACTAGGACATGCCACACACATCAGGGCTTGTCCTACCTTACACCTACAACGCACCCTGCCCGCAGGCCTACCATAGGGGTGACTAATATGTAGTCAAGGGAAGGTTCAGGGCTGGCAAGTGGGTGCACTTGCCCAGCTAGCGTGACAGTACGAGACCGCACGCGGGTTCTGCGGTCGCAGTTCCCAGACACATCTTTACGGCTGCTTCGGTGGGTGGCGCAACCAGCGCTGCAGGCCCACCAGCAGTATTGGCATCTACAAGCCCCGGCACTTCTAGTGCACTTTACTAGGGACTAACAGTAAATCCAATGAACCAATCATGGATACCAATCGCATGTACAATTTACAGTAGGGAGCACTTGCACTGCGGCACGGGTCAGCCGTGGCGCAGTGCCCTGAGTATCGGAAAACCAGCAAAACATCGGAGGCACATCAGCAAAAAGTGGAAGGGAGACTCACGCCAAGTTGCCAGGTCTAACATGTGTCCCCTCCAGCTGAAATGTGGGGGTAACTACCCTTCCCCAGGGAGTTCCACATCACTAAGGCGGAAAAATCTGGACAGACCGTCAGCGCTGGCGTGATCGGTGCCAGGGCGGTGTTCCACCGTAAAGTCCATACTCTGTAGAGAAATGGACCACCTCAACAGTTTCGGGTTCTCACCCCTCATTTGCATCAACCATCTGAGGGGCCTGTGGTCCGTCTGAACTCGGAAGTGAGACCCAAACAAGTAGGGTCTTAGCTTCTTCAGCGCCCAGACCACAGCAAATGCTTCACGCTCTATTGCACTCCACCTACTTTCCCGTGGAAGTAACCTCCTACTTATGAAGGCTACGGGTTGGTCAAAGTCCTCCTCAGTCATCTGTGAAAGAACAGCCCCTACACCATGCTCTGAAGCGTCTGTTTGCACTATGAATTCCTTGGAGAAATCAGGAGCCAGGAGCACGGGCGCCGTGCACATGGCAGTCTTCAGGGTGTCAAAAGCCTTCTGACAGGTGTCAGTCCAAATCACATTCCTGGGCTGCTTCTTCGAAGTCAGCTCTGTCAAGGGCGTCACGATCGTGCCATAGCCCTTGACAAACCTCCTGTAATACCCAGTGAGCCCCAGGAAGGCTCTCACTGCAGTCTGGGTCTTGGGGGGTTCCCAAGCCAGGATGGTCTCAATTTTGGGCTGCAAGGGTGCTACCTTGCCACTCCCAACTTGGTGTCCCAAGTACACCACGGAACCCTGCCCAATCTGGCACTTGCTTGCCTTGATTGTGAGGCCTGCTCTGCGCAGGGCCATCAACACTTCCCAGAGGTGTCGCAGGTGTTCTGGCCAGGTGCCACTGAACACCGCGATGTCATCCAGGTAGGCGGCACTGAACTCATCCAGCCCAGCCAGCACCTGGTTGACCAATCTCTGAAAGGTGGCAGGGGCATTCTTCATTCCAAATGGCATAACCCGGAACTGGAAATGCCCATCTGGTGTAGAGAATGCCGACCTCTCCTTTGCCCCATCGGTCAAGGCGATCTGCCAGTACCCAGACGTTAAATCAAACGTACTCAGGAACTTGGCAGCCCCCAGCCGATCAATGAGCTCATCAGCTCTGGGGATGGGGTGCGCGTCAGTCTTTGCGACTGAATTGAGTCCTCTGTAGTCCACACAGAACCGGAGTTCGGGTGTGGCACCCGGCGCAGCTGCCTTCGGAACCAAGACCACGGGGCTGGACCAAGGACTGCTGGAAGACTCAACCACCCCGAGGGCAAGCATCTTGGAGACCTCCTCCTTGATGCAGGCCCGGACCCTGTCAGTCACCCTGTAAGCCTTATGCTTCACAGGTAAGCTGTCTCCAGTGTCCACATCATGGACGCACCAATCTGTGACACTCGGAACCAGGGAGAACAGATCTGGAAACTGCCCCAGCAACTGGCGGCAGTCTTCCTGTTGTTCGGCGGTCAGGGTGGGTGAGAGGTTAACTCCATCCACTGACCCATCTTTCTCACAGGCCACCAAGAGGTCAGGAAGAGGCTCCGACTCCTCCTCCATTCCGTCATCAGTTGCCAACAACATGCCCACTTCGGACCTTCGCAAGTGGGGCTTGAGGCGGTTGACATGTAGGACCCGCAAAGGGTTCCTGGGCGTCTTCATGTCCACCAAGTATGTCACGGGGCTCTTGCGCTCCACAACCTCAAATGGGCCTGTCCACTTATCTTGAAGGGCACAGGGCTCCACTGGGGCCAGGACATACACCTCTTGTCCAGGCTGAAGCTCGACCAGAGTGGCATTCTGGTCGTACCACCGCTTCATTTCCTCCTGGCTCACTTCCAGATTTGCCTCTGCAAGTTGTCTGAAGCTTCTGGTCTGGTTTCTGAAGGCCAGCATGTAGCTATATACATTCTGGGGAGGTTTCCTGGGAGATTGCTCCCAGCCTTCCTTTACCAAACTCAGCGGTCCTCTCACGGGGTGACCGTACAGCAGCTCGAAGGGGCTGAACCCTAGGGACTTCTGTGGCACCTCGCGATATGCAAAGAGTAGGCATGGTAAGAGGACGTCCCACTTACGCCTCATCGGACCTTCTAGGCCCATGATCATGCCTTTCAGGGTTCGGTTGAATCTCTCAACCAACCCGTTACCTTGGGGATGGTAAGGCGTGGTGAACTTATACGTTACGCCACACTCTTGCCAAAGGGACTTCATATACTTGGATATGAAATTGGTCCCCCTGTCGCTCACCACCTCTAGAGGGAATCCTACCCGTGAGAAAATTCCCATCAGTGCACGTCCCACCACGGGGGCCGTCACTGTCCTCAGAGGGATGGCTTCAGGGTACCGGGTGGCATGATCCACCAAGACCAGGATGAACCTGTTGCCCATGGCTGTCTTGGGGTCCAGAGGCCCAACGATGTCAATACCCACTCGCTGGAATGGCGTACCGACCACAGGGAAGGGTTGGAGGGGAGCCTTGTTCTTCCCTCCCGTCTTCCCACTTGCCTGGCAAGTCGGACAGGTTCTGCAATGAGCGTCTGAACTCTTATGCATTTGGGGCCAGTAAAAGTGGGTGACAAGCCTGTCATAGGTCTTGTCCATCCCCAAATGTCCTGCTCAAGGCACATCGTGAGCCAGACCCAGTAGGAAGGCTCTGAACTTCTGGGGTACCACCAGCACACGGGCTGACCCAGGTTCAGCAGCCTTAGGCTCTGAATACAGGAGGTCGTTCTCCCAGTATACGTAATGTGTTTTGGCCTGGACACCATTGGCCTGGTCTGCAGCCTGCTGCCGCATACCCACGAGAGAAGGGCATTCTTTCTGCTCCTTGCAGAATTCCTCCCTGGAGGGTCCTCCTTCTTGCTGCCAATGGGTCAGCTCAGGCAGGTCCCCCAGTTCGGTGATCTGTTCCCCTGTAGGCTCCAGGGCATCCCCCTCAAGGTCTGCTTCCTCCTGGACCGTGGGAACTTCAGGGGCCGGTTTCCCGCGCCCCCTGCGCCTTCTCCCTAAGGCCGGTTCCTGGGCCTCTCCTTCAGGCCCCAGGACCTCTTGATCACCCCTACTGGCTGCCATCGACCGGGTGGTCACGCACGCCCAGTCAGGCAGACCCACCATCCGCAGGTGAGTCGTCTTCTCCACCTTTTCCCAAGGGGAGTGCTCCAAGTCATTCCCTAGCAAACAGTCAACAGGCATGGTTTTTCTTACACAGCCCTGCAGAGTACCAGAGACCCCCCCCCCCACTCGAAGGGAACTTGAGCCATCGGACACTGACTCTCAGAATTATCAGCGTTGATAACCCTACAGTAGGCATGGGGTACAACCTGCTCTTGAGACACCAGGTGCTGCCTCACTGCAGTCACACTGGCTCCTGTGTCTCTAAGAGCCTCAGCTTCCTTACCATTGATGATCACCACCTGCCCATATTTCTTAGTGTTAGAGGGCAGGTAGTTCGTAGGGATCATCTCACTGTCTCCTAGCGAGACTAGGGTCATGTGAACGGGATCCCCACCCCCCGGGATCATCACTTCTTCTCCTAAGTGAACACTAGTCACTTGACGGGGCGGAGCACCAGTGGGTGCGGGTTTTCCAAACAGGCGACACTTGGGGTCACTGGATATGTGCCCAGGCTCGCCACATTTGAAACAATTGAAGGGCCCCTTTGGAACAGGTTTACCTGTCGGGCCCCATTCTGCTTCGGGGGTGGGGGAGGCTGAGAACCCTGCTGCGGGCTCCCCTGGGAACTACTTTGGGGGCCTTTTTGGAACCCTTTCTGTTTTCCCCCCTTGTCCCCCCCACTCTTCTGCTGGGGACCCTGCCCACTCTTGGCGGAGTCTCCCACGGGACCCTTGTGGACCCTGGTGCTGAGCCAGCGGTCCGCCTCCTCAGCAAGCTTCCTCGGGTTGGACAGCTTGCTATCGATCAGGTGTTGGCGTAACTCAGGAAAACAGTGATCAGACAAGTGCTCCCATGCAATCAAATCAAAGAGACCTTGGAAATCATTCACTTTGCTACCCTTCACCCAACCATCCAGTGCTCTGCAAAAGTAAGTCACATACTCCACATACGTATTCCCAGGCCGCTTAGTACATCCCCTAAACTTCTGTCTATACATTTCAGGGGTAAGCCCGTACCTGTTCATTAAAGCTTCTTTCATGTGGGAATAGGATCTCTGATTCTCAACGGGCAAATCTAGCAAGGTATCTCTCCCTTCGCTAAGGAACCTTCCCCACAACCCCGCTCCCCAATCCTTGTCAGGGACCCGGTGGGAGGACATGGCTACCTCGTATGCCCTAAACCACTGTCCTATGTCATCCCCCTTAAAGAACTCCTTAACTACGTCCTTCGGGATGTGCACTCTTGACTCTACCTGCACTGGCGATGTGCTGCCACCAGAGGGAGGACGATCCAAGTCTCTCTCCTTGAGACTTATCTCCCTCATTTTTACTTCATAATCCATCTGGTGCTTTCGCTTTTCCAGCGCCATTCTTTTGGTTTCAAGCTCCAGTTGGATTTTCAATTCTGCCAGCTTTCTTTCGTGATTCCTCGTTTCCTTCCTGTCCGCCAGCTCCTCTGGCGACAGGCCTTTTCCAAAGCTGTGCACGCTGTCTTGTCGTTCGAGATCCACTAGATCCCCAAGTGCATTCTGCTCCTCCGTTGCATCTTGTTCCGCGAGGGCGTCTTGATCCTCCGGGGCCTTTCTGGACTCTACCCAGGCTTTCAGGGCCTTGTAGAGCTGTGGCTTGTTTTTGCAACCAGTGTGCGGCACCTTGAGTTTCTTGCAAAAGAACTTGAGTTCCTCTCTGGTGTATGTATCCAGCTTCGCGGCGTCCCACTCGACCTCAAACACCTCCGAGGTCGTGGACTCCGCTCCATCCAGGCTCTTTGTGCCCGGCATGGTTTTCGCACTCGGAATCTTCTTTTGGCAAAATTCAAAAAGCAAAGTCTGTGGCTAAGTAACTGGACCGTAATCCCTGTGTAGTGGTCAGAAGCTCAGGTATAGATATCGCAAGTGTAAATTCGAAAATCCTCACCGCTGCGTCCAATGTAGGAAGGGGGAGGCTCTAATTGGCGCAGTGCAACACTAGCGACAAGCAGGGACTCTCTCTTCCTCGTCAGGGCTGAGGGTTACCTTCCAGACAACCTCTGCTTACCCTCTAGGTAGTGTGGCTTAAGCAGTCGTAGGCTAATCTTTGGGGCACATAGGGGTAAACACTTGCAATATTACACCTTTACAACCAACCCACCACACAACGAGACCAGACTGTATTCTGTAAAAATATATATCTTTATATAGATTTTAAGCAGGCTTGTGAATACAGTCAACGTACTTTACGGTGTCGGTTTCAAATTACTTAGTTCAAGTTGCCACAGTTCTTTCTAGCAATAAGCGTTCTCTTAGGGCCCTCAGGCCGGTGTCAACAAAGTTCTTGTGGAGCAGGCGGCTTCCAGGGGATCTGTCCCACGTCGCGTTGCCTTCCCGGGGTCGCTGTTCGTTGCGGCTCTCAGCCGAGCAGTTCACGGGTCATCCGGGGCGGCGGTGTTCTGTGGCGGCAGGGTCCTCTCCTCGTCGTCCGCTCCGACCTTGGAGGCGGCGGCTGTGTGATGGCGGCAGGTGGCAGTACGGTCCCCAAGTGCAGGACGTACCCAGCCAAGTGCCGGTGCAGCTGTGCGCTCACAGCTGGGCTGTCGGGCAAGATACCGACCTAGTGGATTCTCACAGGGCAACTGTCCGTCTTTGCAAGTGGATTGGCTGCTCGTGGCGCAGTCAACTCGAGAGCTCGGACCGGACGGGTCCTCCTTCGCTTTGCTCTCGGGCTCCCGGTGCAGTTGCGGTCACGGTGTTCGGGCCAGCGGCGGCTGGTCCTCACTTTGCTTTCGCTGTTGCTTTGGGCCCCGGTCACGGTGGTCAGGTGGATGTCGTTGCCTTGGAGGAGATTCCTCCGTCGGTACTGCAGCGATAAGCAGCACACGCAGTCGCTTTCTTCAGGGTGTAGCGCCCACTGGTCCTGGGGCGCTGGTCAGGGGGCAAGTTCAGTTTGCAAGCCCTTGGAGATCTTTTAGCAGAGTTTGGCACAAAGTAAAGCAAAAGTCTTCTCGCAGTCTTTCCTTCTTCCTCTCCTTCGGCAGCAAGGTACCAGACACAGGCAAGAGTCAGCACCCTTCCTTGTCTCTCACGGTCCTTCTTGTCGGGCAGAGTTTGTTCTGTAGCCCAAACAGGATCTAAACAGGATCTAATTTTCAAGGAGCAGGGCTCCTTCTTTTATACGGTATTTCTTTTGTTCCCCCAGGCCAGGGGGGCCTTTGCATAGCCACTTTCAGTTCTTGAGTACCCCGGTGGGTGTACTCCGGCTTCTGCTTTCAGTGTGAGGGGCAGGCGCATCAGACGCCCCACAGGAGGTGGAGCCAGCATTGTGCGGACAGGGGCTGCCAGAGTACCTTGTTGATGGGGGCTTCGCCCTTCCTGGGCCAGGTGCCGGCTGAGTCATCAGTCGCTCCCCAGGAGGGTGGAGCCAGCATTGTGGTGGCAGAGCACAGCTACAGTTCGAGTCAAGAGGCACTCCTACCTCCCACTAAGGTGTAATCTGCGCATTCACCACCTGTCATCCCCCCAGCCCTGTCACTCACACGTCCCAGACAGTCAGATACACATACCAGCAGAGGCGGGCTGAAATGGTTAGGCAAGCAAATGCTAACTTTCTAAAAGTAGCATTTGCAAACCCAGGATACTAAAATAAACTTTACTAAAAGAAATATTTTATCATCCTGAGTTCAGGCATACTAAACACGACTCGCTACCATGCTCCTTGAGCCTGCTGGGATTATAGGGTGTAATAATTCCAGCAGCTCAGTCTGGCCTAATGGAGCAGGTAGCCTTCAATAGTGAAATACGGTTTTGGTTGTAAGTCACTACTAGGACATGCCACACACATCAGGGCTTGTCCTACCTTACACCTACAACGCACCCTGCCCGCAGGCCTACCATAGGGGTGACTAATATGTAGTCAAGGGAAGGTTCAGGGCTGGCAAGTGGGTGCACTTGCCCAGCTAGCGTGACAGTACGAGACCGCACGCGGGTTCTGCGGTCGCAGTTCCCAGACACATCTTTACGGCTGCTTCGGTGGGTGGCGCAACCAGCGCTGCAGGCCCACCAGCAGTATTGGCATCTACAAGCCCCGGCACTTCTAGTGCACTTTACTAGGGACTAACAGTAAATCCAATGAACCAATCATGGATACCAATCGCATGTACAATTTACAGTAGGGAGCACTTGCACTGCGGCACGGGTCAGCCGTGGCGCAGTGCCCTGAGTATCGGAAAACCAGCAAAACATCGGAGGCACATCAGCAAAAAGTGGACGGGAGACTCACGCCAAGGTGCCAGGTCTAACAGGCGGAAACTCTGTCAAGAGGCTGGTATTCCTGGGAGGGGGAGGGAGGGAGAGAGAGAGGGACAGGAGGGATAGGGATATTGTTTTTTATAGTTGTAATTTTTTCAATAAAATAAGAATTTAGAGAGTCGCAGAGGATTTGCGCTGGCTGGGGTTGGGGAGAGACCCTATCCGGCAGGGATAGCTCATTGACGATTGAAAAGATTTCTTTGGCCTTGTTATTAGAGTCCATTATCTTTTAGGAAAAATAGGCAGTTTTGGCTGTCAGGATCGATTGTTTGTAAGACTGTAAGGTGTCTACATAGGCAATTTTAAGCAGCGGATCGTAATTGCGCCTCCAACGACGTTCAGCTTGCCGAAGGGCAAGTTTGTCGGCTTTAAGTTGGTCGAAGAACCAACGTTAAGCGTCGTGGGGGCGCTTGGCTTTAATTGTTTTAAAAGGGGCAACTTTATCGCTGGCGAGGCGTAGCCATTCATCCAAATGATCAGCCTGATCAGCCAGCGAGATCGCTGGGGTAGGTGAGGTGGAGGCCAATATGGCATGAAAGTCTGCCAAATTAGTCCTTTTCCAGTTGCGAGCTGAAAGATTCTTTACAAGGGGGGAAAGCAGGGAGTATGAAGATGTAGATGAAAGGAGATAAGATAATGGTCAGATCATGAGCAGGGGAGAACACTAGGGAGATGTCTAGATTGGCCGTCCAGACCTGGTCCAGGGTGTGGCCTTTCAGGTGTGTAGGAGTGTGGACGTGCTGGTAGAAGTTCATACTGGTTAGAAGATCAGTAAATTCTACGGAAGGTTGACTTTCGCGGACATCAGAAGGCCAATAATTAAAATCGCCGATAATCATGATGTAGGCGTGATTGATCGCAAGATGAGAGATGGAGTCACTGAATAGTTGGGGGAAGAGAGGCATGTAATCAGGAGGCCTGTAGGTGAGAACACATACAAAGGAGGAGATGGCAGAGGAAAATTTTAAGGCGAGGCAATCAGTTTTAGGGATGGGAATTACAGTAAGCTGTGAAAAATTATATTCAGTACGGATAATAGCCGCTACTCCGCCACCCGTCTTCCCAGCAGGCCGATTGGCTAACATAATGTAGTAACCTGTGGGGATTGCCGCAAGGATGTCGGGGCCAGAGTCCTCCGTAATCCACGTTTCCACTAGGAGGAGGATATCAATGGTGCTTTGATGTAGTAGTTGAAAAATTTCAAGCTGGTGGCATATTAGGGAGCGAGTATTGAGATAAGAAATTGAGAGGGAGACAGATTTTGAGTTCGGTACAGAGGGAGGGGCTAAGGAAGGGGTGTGCGGGGAGTCAGGAGTGGGGATATCGGAACAAACAAGGATACCGCAATCCTGAGCCGCCCTGGCAGTGCGGGCAGGAATGGGCCCTAAAGAGTTTAGGCGTTGGAGTGCAGAGGAGGTATAAGAGTAGAGATGGGCATTACGACAGGGCCCTGGGCCTGGTCGGCCGCGGACGGGCGCAGACGGGCGCAGACGGGCTTGACTTATGCGCGACTTCGGCGCGAAGTCGGCGCTCCCGCTGCGCTCGTCCGCTGCGCTTCCTCCATATCGCCATTAAGTACTTAAAGGGGAGGGAACACTAGACCGCTAACCTGCGAAGATTACGTGCAGGGCGGAAGTGATGTCACGAGCAGGAAGTGACGCTCCTGACACTGACCCTCCGCAACAAACGGCACCCTGAGGGGAAAAGCATTAGGCATGAATACACATCATCATGACATGACAATAGGCCCTAAACACTTGCAGGAGGCGTCTTTAGTAGCTTAAAAGCATGGGCACACATTAGGCATGCCATCAGGTCTGAAAAAAACATCATAGCAGTAAGCATGCATCAACACCTTATGCCTACCGTCACAGTGGACCTGAAAACGTGAACAATACATTAGGCATCAAACCAGCCATGTAGGCCTTAGGGGGGGGAAGCATTAGGCCTGAAAAGAAAACATGCTTGAAGGCCAGGAGTCCTCACCTTAAGCATAAAGACGTTGTCAAGCCTTGGGGAAAAACATGATCATTACCATAGAGCATTAGGCCAGAACATCTGCAAAAGGCGCAGACCAGCAGTGGTATAATCATAAGCATTGATGCAGCATCGCATTTGCATAAATCCCTTCAGTATGGGGCATAATCATTAGGCAGAACACCAACAGTATAAGCCTTGGGTGAAAAAGAACATCAGGCCTCAACCTTAGGTTTTGAAACACATTACGCATAGCATTAGCCTGCAGCCACCTTATGCAGTAAAACAGATGAGTCATAAATGCAATATCATTAGCGTAAAGACACATTAGGCATACATCATGGCATTAGGCATCATAAAATACAATAGGCAGCAATCCTGGGGTATAAACACCTTAAGCATGAATCTTTGCCGGTACATTAGGCATCATTAGGGCATTTCTCATTAGCATAAAAGCATGAACATCAATGCAGGATTACACAGAGCATTGAAATGCATTAGGCCCCAAGTCAGAAGGGCGAACCTCATACATGCACACACATTGCAAAGGTTGTCACCACTCCCTGGAAGTAGCTGTCTCTCAAGTGGGCAGTATAGATAAAGTGCTCTCCTCATGCAGGAGTAAAGTTGCAGCGCTAAGTCCAGGAATGCAGGACTAAGAGTCCTGGGGGCTGGAAAACAGTTGAAGTACTTCACAAGGCGGTAGACAGCAAGCATAGCACAGTCAATGCGAATATAGCACTCTGGCAGCACAGCGCTGCAGGACCCACGCACCTTCTCCTGGGCAGGGGCTGGAGGCGGCGATCACGAAGCACTAGATGGCTCACAGTCCCAGGGTCCCAGGGTCCCCCCAGAATAAAGTAGCGCTCTGCAGCACAGCGCTGCAGGCGTCAGCTCCTCACCTCCTTGAAGTACAGGCCACCAAATAAAGCGCTTTGACAGCAGAGCGCTGCAGGTGTCACTCCTCCTTTGGCAACCAAGAAAATAGTGCCTTCAAGGCGCTAGGGAGCTGGTGTGGATCCAGGGTCCCACACAAGACAGTAGAGCACACGAGGCGCTAGTTCCCAGGAATGCCGTCAGGGTCCCACAGAATCAAGCTGCAGCAAAAATGCGGGGAATTACATATTTAGTGCTTTAGCAGCACAGCGCTGTATTGACAATAACCATCTCTCCCTGGCAGCATGCGCAGCTGGTCCCACCAAATAAAGCTGCAGCCCTCACAAGGTGCTAGGGGGCTGCCGATGAGCCAGAGTCCCACACAAGGAAGTAGTGCCCACACTCCTTACCTTGGAATACAGGCAGTCAAAGTATAGCGCTCATGAGGCTCTAGAGCAGCAAAGCAGGCAGGCACGGCTTGGCAAGATCAGCAGACAGTGGGCACTCATCAGTACAGGACAGCAGGTCCAGAATAAAGTAGCGCTCTGCAGCACAGCGCTGCAGGCGTCAGCTCCTCACCTCCTTGAAGTACAGGCCACCAAATAAAGCGCTTTGACAGCAGAGCGCTGCAGGTGTCACTCCTCCTTTGGCAACCAAGAAAATAGTGCCTTCAAGGCGCTAGGGAGCTGGTGTGGATCCAGGGTCCCACACAAGACAGTAGAGCACACGAGGCGCTAGTTCCCAGGAATGCCGTCAGGGTCCCACAGAATCAAGCTGCAGCAAAAATGCGGGGAATTGCATATTTAGTGCTTTAGCAGCACAGCGCTGTATTGACAATAACCATCTCTCCCTGGCAGCATGCGCAGCTGGTCCCACCAAATAAAGCTGCAGCCCTCACAAGGTGCTAGGGGACTGCCGATGAGCCAGAGTCCCACACAAGGAAGTAGTGCCCACACTCCTTACCTTGGAATACAGGCAGTCAAAGTATAGCGCTCATGAGGCTCTAGGGCAGCAAAGCAGGCAGGCACGGCTTGGCAAGATCAGCAGACAGTGGGCACTCATCAGTACAGGACAGCAGGTCCTAGAAGCAGTCATCTCCCATAAAGTGGCACTCCTCCGGACATAGCAGTCGTCACTCCAGCAAAGGCTCTCACTGGCCCTGTGGACAGCAGAGGAGTACAGATGGGCTATGGGGCCAGCACACAGGCCCTTGTGGCTGTACCTCCTGGCAGAGTGTCCCCTCTCAATCAAGTCCACATTCAGTCTGAGCACATGGCATCTCTACTTCTCTACATATACACCCCTCCTCCCACCTTCCAGAAAGGGCTGGAAGCTACTAGAAGGTCCCTTGCAGTTCCAGTCTCAACTGTCACTGTGGGGGAGTGTAGAGCACCTTGTCACTTCAAACACTAGACCGCCAACCCATCTTAGGCAGGCGGCACACACAGACTGAAATGGCGTCCATTTTAAAAGTGACATTTTACCAAAGTGCATTTCTACAATGGTAGAAATCAAGGTGCGTACACAATTGCACAACATTTAATATTTTAAGATCAGACCCACCTTGTCAGTAAAAAGGCTTGGGGGAAAAGTGAAAGATTTTAGGACAATAAGGGCCAAGTCCAACACTGACCTATTACCTTAAAAGCTGTTGGACATCCTTCCTTTGTTTTGTCCTTAGCCAAGCAAAGCCTTTCAATGGGCACTGTTATTTGTCTGCCCTTTCTGCCTTTCTACGTTTGCTGACCAAGCCATCCTTGTTTAAATCACCTGTTGTGATGAGGTTTATTAAGGGTTTGACAAACATGCTCCCTCCCAAACTCTTTGTGATGCAACAATTGGACCATAACTTGGTCTAAACATTTATCATAGGTACACCTTTGAAGCCTATGTATGGCTGCTTGCTGCATCTCCTGACCTCATTGCAACTATGTCAGCTCATCGTGTGAGTGAACTGCAGGCAGTTTCAGTGCAACTGCCCTACACCACCCTTTCCCAGACAGATTGGTGTTCAGGACTCAGGTGGCCTTGCCGAAAGTTGGGATTTCCTTTCATGTTGGATAGTTGATCACTCTACCAGTGTTCTTTACTTCTCCTCACTTCTAGAAAGAGGAGGAGAGGCTGAATCGTTTGGATTCCAAAAGCCCTTTGTTTTTACATTAACTGTACAATGGACCATCAAGTGTACAATCAACTTTTTGTGGTGTTTTTCAGGAGCAAAGAGAGGCAAGAATGTGCAGTAGAGAAACCTGTTGAGGTGGGTGGACCTCTGCATTAAAACCTGCTACACTGTAGCCAAGAAGCAACTTTTCTACAATGTGTGAGCTAATTCCTCCAGCACTAAGGCCACTACGTTGGCATGAGGAATGCCTGTCCCTGATATCTTCCTGGCTGCGACATGGGCGTCCGTGTATGCGTTCAAGCAGTACTTCAGCAGTGAAAGCCAGGTCCTGTGGGATGAACACTTCATCTTTTCGGTTCTGAAAGGCATTTTAGACTGAGCCCACTCCACAGACCCTACACCTTGGGTAGCTAGTGCTTTAGTATCTACTCTAGGGTGAGAAATCTGCAGTTTGACGTATCCATTAGGACTACTTTTATAACGTTCTGTCTGCCCACCCACTTCCCTGTTCTATGAAGTGGCCTTCTTTTAGCATCTAAAAAGGACCTACGTTAGTATTTAGCACCCGGTTACCAACAATTGTTCACACACAGCTCTGAGGTTGCAAAAAGGGTGTAAGACAAGGAACAGACATCATTGTGAAGGGGTGGCGCTTACATGCGGCTCTGCTCTTTCACTTCCAGGTCTATATGAGGTCAGCACAAAGCCACACAATGCCACCTAGTACTGCGTCACAATTCTCCGGTGCCTAGAGTGTCTGAGAATCTGAGGATCGATAGAGTATCTACCAGAAAGACCATTTTCTAAGGTAAGTAACTTTTTTATTTCTGTAGTAGAGGTGAGAGAAGTTTACCAAATGGGGAGAATCTGTAAATTGATAGGGTTTACCATTTCTTGCAAGGTATTTTCCCACAGATGGCTCATTCTCTGTTTGGTCTATACGTTAATTTTCTTTTGTATAACCTACAATACTTGATGTCAATAGCATTTTTTTAAGTATTCTAGAAAAGTATAGAAATTTCTGGTAACAATTGAGCATGACTAGCAAAAATAAGGAAAAAAAAGGGGGAGATAACCCAATAACCCAGGTAGAACAATGATTAATAACACAAATGGTCCTAGTGGAGGAAGTGTAGCCCTTGACTTCCTCTGCAATAGTATCTTAAGGAGCCCTTAGCACAAGTAAGGTTTTCTATGTATTTAATGTATTTATTTTCATATTGAATAAATTATCATTTCAAAAAACAGCAAAGACTAAATTTCAGTACTAATACATACCATACCAATAGTTTACAAATGTGAACTGTTTTTAATGCGAATGTATTTAAGTCAAGTCAAATAGTCTTTATTCGGATTTTGCAATATCCATAATGTTCACTGTTCTGTAACTGGGGCTCACAGCAGCATTACCAGCTCCCTGATTCACGGCCGGGCTTGGCTCCGCCCCAACCACCACGAACGACCGGCCGGGCTTGGCTCCGCCGGTCCCACGAAAGACCACAATCCCCAGGATCCCTTGGGGCATAACGCTGACGCCACCACCGAGCGCACCAGGAGGCGCTTAAAGCAGCGTCAGGTGCAGAGTCTGCTGATGTTCACCGTTCTGTAACCGGGGCTCACAGCAGCATTACCAGCTCCCTGATTCACGGCCGGGCTTGGCTCCGCCCCAACCACCACGAACGACCGGCCGAGGGGCATAACGCTGACGCCACCACCGAGCGCGCCAGGAGGCGCTTAAAGCAGCGTCCGGTGCAGAGTCCGCTGATGTTCACCGTTCTGTAACCGGGGCTCACAGCAGCATTACCACCTCCCTGATTCACGGCCGGGCTTGGGTCTGCCCGAACCACCACGAACGACCGGCCGGGCTTGGCTCCGCCCCAACCACCACGAACGACCGGCTGGGCTTGGCTCCGCCGGTCCCACGAAAGGCCACAATCCCCAGGATCCCTTGGGGCATAACGCTGATGCCACCACCGAGCGCGCCAGGAGGCGCTTAAAGCAGCGTCAGGTGCAGAGTCCGCTGATGTTCACCGTTCTGTAACCGGGGCTCACAGCAGCATTACCAGCTCCCTGATTCACGGCCGGGCTTGGGTCTGCCCGAACCACCACGAACGACCGGCCGGGCTTGGCTCCGCCGGTCCCACGAAAGACCACAATCCCCAGGATCCCTAGGGGCATAACGCTGACGCCACCACCGAGCGCGCCAGGAGGCGCTTAAAGCAGCGTCAGGTGCAGAGTCCGCTAATGTTCACCGTTCTGTAACCGGGGCTCACAGCAGCATTACCAGCTCCCTGATTCACGGCCGGGCTTGGCTCCGCCCCAACCACCACGAACGACCGGCCAAGCTTTGCTCCGCCGGTCCCACGAAAGACCACAATCCCCAGGATCCCTTGGGGCATAACGCTGACGCCACCACCGAGCGCGCCAGGAGGCGCTTAAAGCAGCGTCAGGTGCAGAGTCCGCTGATGTTCATCATTCTGTAACCGGGGCTCACAGCAGCATTACCAGCTCCCTGATTCACGGCCGGGCTTGGCTCCGCCGGTCCCACGAAAGACCACAATTCCCAGGATCCCTTGGGGCATAACGCTGACGCCACCACCGATCGCGCCAGGAGGCGCTTAAAGCAGCGTCAGGTGCAGAGTCCGCTGATGTTCACCGTTCTGTAACCGTGGCTCACAGTAGCATTACCAGCTCCCTGATTCACGGCCGGGCTTGGCTCCCCCCCAACCACCACGAACGACCCGCCGGGCTTGGCTCCGCCGGTCCCACGAAAGACCACAATCCCCAGGATCCCTTGGGGCATAACGCTGATGCCACCACCGAGCGCGCCAGGAGGCGCTTAAAGCAGCGTCAGGTCCCTCGTCCCGCGAGGACGCACGCGGGACGCGCCGGACAAAGGGCGGACAAAGGGCGGACAAAGGGCGGACAGTCTGTGACAGTCCGTGACTGACCGTAACTGGGCTGGGCCAGGACCCCTGCCTGTTCTTGTTGAGGTCTATCCTTGCTACCCCTCAAGTAAGAAATATCTTTGTCAACATATCCCTGAATTCTCTGTTAATCTATCCAATTGGAAAACGCTCTCTGTTTACTTGGCTTTGGGGGTTATACTCCTAGTTGACTATTAACTAATTGTTTTCGACATGTCCAAACAAAGGTCTTCATCTGTACCTAATACTATAGACAACTACCTGGTCCAGGCTGTGAGTAAAATAAATAGCACAAGACGGATATCGTTGGGCTTGAGCTCACCACCTGTCACCTCTGCGCAGAGCTCTCAGCTAGATCCTACTGTGTTAGAAGTTCCGATACAGGTACATAGTAGTGATACTTCAGTCACTGAGATAAGCCCTAATGTTAATCTTGATTTGAATATATCCTCTGCTGTTAATTTAGACAATGACCCAGGTGACCAGTTAAACACGATAGAAGATGACCCCCCTTCCCCTGTGTCTGTGCCTGCGACTAGAGCTATTAGAGCATGCAGAAAGGGTCAGAGTAAACGGGGTGGGTTACACTCCAGTAGGAAAAGAACAGCATCTTCACCGGACGCCACAGCTATAACAGAGGTGGACGGGGAACAAAGTGAGAAGGAGATACTAGGTGATGAATTGATTAATAAGCTAGTGAGTATGATTGACTCCAAGATGAAATCCATAATCAAACCATTGGTAGCCAAAATTGACCTATTAACAGCCGAAGTAAATAGATTTGGGGGAATGATAAATAAGACAGTGGAGGAGGTGGGTAACATACCAACTCTAGTCACAAATAGGGTTGTATCATCGATAAATACTCCTAGGGGTGGGATAGGGGGTAATGATGATGGGATACCAGTTCCGCCTCCTACTCAGCAGCCAGTAGACCAAGGTGCCCGGGTAACAGTCAATAAAGATTTACCACCAACTTCCGCAGGGACTGGTGTAGACCAAGGCCCTGTTCAACTTAATGTAGAGGCTTCTCCTCTTGTTCTGGTCCTGGCCAATGTACCTCCCCTAAAATCAGGTCAAGTAGAATCTACCTCCTCTTTGATTAGCAAAGCATACCACTGGCTATGTAATAATATGATGATATCTCCGAGGGGAAAACAACAGCTAGCAGGGAAAATCACAATGGCAAGAAGGGAGGAGTGGATAGGGAACAGTGCGAAAAAATTAAAAGGAGACTGTGTAGTTCTGCATTTCCTAAGCCCAGAAGTACTCCCCGAGCTTCTAAGATATATATTCCCCCTGCAACGTAGGAGTACCGAGATTGTTCCGCTAACCTTGGATTTCTTCTATAGGAGAGGTTGTACAGTGAATCCAAGCATTTTAAAGACAAAATGGAACTCGGTAACAAATAACTGGGGTAGGGCTGCACAACCTAGTGAATGGGGAATCAGCGTTGAAAATAGATTTGCGGCACTGTCAGACCTAAATGAATGCGATTGACTTGAGAGGGCAGGCAGTGGTGTGTTTAATGATCTGGCTGAGCTAAATATAACCTACACTTCTATTGTTGAGGATTTTGGTTTTTCTAACGTTACTTGTATGTCCCAAGGAAGATTAACAGGCGACACAATCTCTCTATTTAATAGTAAGAAGAATGAATCCTCCAAGCTGCCATTCAATTCCAAAGCAAAGACTGAGTCTGATATGTGTGCTGTTGCTCCTATAGTGGGTACTAACATTGAGAATACCTCTGTGAGAGTAGATGTTACTGATGTTATCAGCCACAAAGGTATGTTGGCAGGAACTGAACAGGAACTACTAGAAGAAAGTGTTGCGAATCCTTTATTGATGGACCCGGATGGTATCGTGGACATTGTGGGGTCAATTCTTCTCATGGAACATTGCAGGCCTGGGTTCTAAACTGGACTCTGGAGAGTGGCTTCGATTTGTTAATTCTTTTGACCTATGCATATTTCAGGAGACCTGGTCATGTGAACCAACCTTTGCTCGTGGATACTTGAACTACTTTGTGCCAGCTTTAAAAGGCCCAAGGGGAAGACCAATGGGTGGTCTAACCATCTGGGTTCGGCAGTCACTAAAATTAGATGTCAAAGTAAAAGAAACTAGCCACAGAGACATTCAACTAATCACAATGAATTCTGATATTCTGGGATCATTAGACATCTACAATGTATATGTGTGGAGATCTAGGGGTGGGAGGTCAGAGGTTTTGGCGGCCTTGGGCTTCCTACTTGATATCTATTCCCAAGACAATCATATTGTCATTGCAGGTGACTTTAATCGAACATTTGAACCCTTAGCCACAGACGATGATTTCCTTGGGGATGAAGAGGATTTGCATTGGGGGGTCCCAAAATTAGAGTTGAAACCAGTTGCGCGCTGGACACGTGATTAATATGAATGCCTTGTGTTTTGAGAAAGGTCTAAGAGCATTAAATAGAAGGACGTCAAGTGACAAAAATGGGTCCATGACATTTGATAATGGGCAGCACAAGAGCAGAATAGATTATGTACTCTGTAGTCTGCAACTATGGCCGCTGTTAAGTGACATGGAGGTTGTGTGGAGGAGTGAGAGTGACCACAATCCTCTGTGTATAAAGCATAAATGGTGGTCATTACCCAACAGGACCAGCAGTTCTACTGCCCTTGTTCCACCCCTAATTGTCCCTACTAACGATATGCGTAGGTTGAGATGGATAAATGTTGCAACTAATCAACAGGCCATGGATAACATCAAAATAGAAGCCGATAAAGCGATATCAGCCATGTAACATACTAATCCTTCCAGTTTTGAGCGGAGTGGCATGGCAGCAATTCACGATACTCTTTTTTCAGTAATTAAAAACCACTTTTTGAAGCCTGTAAAGGGCAAGGGTGAGAGAATTCCCAAGAATGCAAAATGGTATAATGCCCATTGTAGGGACGCACGTAATGCTCTAGGTACTGCTCTAAAGGGTAGGGACGCATGTAATGCTCTAGGTACTGCTCTAAAGGGTAGGGATACTATGGCTATTCAATCCGCTGGAAAGGAATATAAAGCCAGTATAGCGAACGCAAAGAAAGCCTGGGATGAGCATCACTGGTCCGAATTAAAAAGAGCTAGTGATAAGAAAGACTCTAGACTGTTCTGGAGCATTGTTAAATGGGGTGGTGAGGGGAAACCTGAACCCCCAAATAACAATGTCCCGGAAGATGAGTGGGTAAAATGTTTTAGAACTCAGTATGCTGAGACAAAACAGGTTACATCTATAGTGGATATAAATTATACCCACTTTAAAGATAATTTCTTCAGTCTACAAGAAATCCTGGTGGCTTTGTGTACCGTGAACAGCGGGCGTGCACCAGGCATGGATGGTGTTCCTGCCGACGTCTTTATTGATGATAAAGAACGTTGATGTAAGTATATTTGCCTCCTCATCAACAATATTGCTAAGGGTGCAGAGATATCGATATCCTGGCAGGGAGCAGTAATCATACCAGTGTTTAAGAAAGGCGACCGATCCCAGCCCGCCAACTACAAGCCGATTAGCCTTATTGATACCATACAAAAGATAATAGGGCGTGTGATTGTGAATAGGCTTCTTGACTGGGCTGAGGACAACGATGCTCTGTCACAGTTCCAAGCGGGATTCCGTAGGTCCACAAGTACTCTGGATCAAGTTTTCCGCTTCAATTTACTGCAATGGAAGACCGTGGTGCTGGGCGGAGTCAGCCTATATGCGGCTTTTGTCGACTTGCGGGCTGCCTTTGACCTAGTGCCGCGGTCGAAGTTGTCAAAGATCAGCTATGAATTAAACATAGCAGTCTGTTCTTTATTCTATTGCTAATTTATTATACTCGTTTCTTATTGTCAGAACGCTCTTTTCATTTTCTCATTTTCTGAAAATCTTTTTTGTGCATATACAAAATATACAAATATACAGAATATACAGATTTATACAAAATTTACAACAACACTCTTCTGACTCCTAAACAACACATCCATACCATACCTTTCACACTCCAGACACTCAAATAACATTCACACACATAACAAAAGGAAACCTATGAGGTATAGGTTAATGTCAACAAGAAATTATATACATTACAAGCAGTTTAGACAAATTGGATAAGTCACAATTTTTCGCTTAGTTCCAATAATTCAAACAGTTCTAATTAAGTCATATATTGATCTAATATCTCTAAACTTTTTCATTTGTTGACAAAAAACTAAAAAAAGATCTACGCGTTTCGAATGCCCTAATTGCGGGGTTCTCCTCAGGATCAACACGATTTCTATAAAAAAAGAAGACATATATGTTCCAAAATTAGACTGCCTTATTTATCAAATATCCAAATCACTATCTAGAGCAGCCGCCAGCCGGCTAAAACCAACATACCTTATGACTTAAGTTCAGGGTGTCTCTCAGGACTGGTGTGGGTGTTGTGTTAGGTACACTGAAAACAAAAAACCGTACAAAATACGTTACCGGCTATCCCTGCCATGTGTGAGCGAATACTACCGGCTTAGACTGTCGGTACATGCACTCACCTCGCAAGCAACAGATGATCGCTTGGGGTGCCTGTGGACAAAACGGAAATAGAAACCGTTGTTCTTTTGGCCGCCTTAAAGTGCACAATACAAAGACTGCAGTCGCCTATTATTTTAACGACTTACCCGGTGTTAGTGTCCGGTTCACTAGACCAGGCGTTCTTTTTTTCGGGGGCTTGATGTTCACATGGCCGCCATATAACTGGAAACATGCACTCAATGCACACAGTCCTGGAAAGAACGGCCCATAGTTAACCAGACTTCCGTTTTACCATGTAACATGAGGTTGCAGACCAAACAATTCTCGGTTTTCTCGCTAAATGGAGAGCAAACTCACTTGTTAGGCTTTGACGATGTGCCGTCTTCGCAGTGTAGGCAAACAGTCCTTCCGTGCGAGTCACTCCCGGTCATGTGACTTGGTTAACTCTTAAAGGGAACAAGACGCTTTTTCCGTTTAAAGCTTTATTGAAGCTTTCAATGCACAGGCACGCTTACGTTCTTGAGTGAAGCATTGTTCACAGACATTAATCGTGTTGCATCTCTATCTAAGCACTAGTAGATGCTATTTTCTCAAAAACGGATTTTAGCAAGGGGGACACGCGAAATGTGTGGTGTTTCTCAACACCAAATGCATTCTGGTTATGGTAGTTGTGAATCCATTTAAAAAGCAACGTGTACTAGCATTTTGAACCCCTCCTGTGTCGTTTTTCCGATGTAAAGTTTTGAACATGGGCACCAGATCCCATATATTATGTTCTTTGCCAGACAATTTGTGAAAGTGAGGTGTTTCACTTTTACAAATTGCCTGACAAAGAACATAATATATGGGATCTGGTGTCCATGTCCAAAACTTTACTTCGGAAAAACGACACAGGAGGCACGACAACGAATTACCCAGCACAAGTCTACAACATTGGACCTCACATGGACATAATGAAAATGACCTTCGGTGGACAATCATCTCTAAAATATAGTGCAGAACCAAGAGCTTTTGCCTCATATACCTGCAAAGCAGGCTTTATAGGTTTCGTCAGGGACTTTCTATGCTCGGAACTGATGGTACCTGATAGTTGCCTATGCCTCAATGTAGCTATATCTATAAAACTAGGATACGCTCATTTTATCAAAAACCCCGAGTGGCCTTCAGCGAGCATTGGCTATCTTTGATCTATTTTGCGGAGAGCATGGCCTGGAGGTCAATGTGACCAAAACGAAACTTATGATTTTTAATCCCCATCCTAGTTTTAAATCTAAAATCATTATGAATGGTCGGCCTTTAGAAGTGGTGAACATTTTTACTTATCTGGGTATTCATATCTCAAATAAGAACGGCTGGAGCAAACATATAGATATAGCTACATTGAGGCATAGGCAACTATCAGGTACCATCAGTTCCGAGCATAGAAAGTCCCTGACGAAACCTATAAAGCCTGCTTTGCAGGTATATGAGGCAAAAGCTCTTGGTTCTGCACTATATGGTGCTGAGCTATGGGGTTTCGAGAAGGTGTCTGCCCTACAAATCTCAGAAAATAAGTTCTTTTGGTCTATCACAGGTGTCCTGAAAAGTACTCCCTTGCTGCCCCTCAGGTACGACCTGGGTAGAAAAGCGGTTACAGACTTGGTCAGACTCCGACCAATTCTGTATTGGAGAAGGCTCTGGACCACGCCTGAGCTTTCCCATTATGCTGAGGGTTTTTTAGATATTATCAAAGTTGATATATTCCACAAAAACATGTGGCTTAATTCTTTGAAAGTAATCTTGAATGAACTTGGAATGGGTTCGCTTTGGTCAGATCCAGCTGGAACAACTTTCCCTACTAAAAGTGCTTTAAAAGAAATTTATTGGGAAAAGGTAGCCTCCGGGGGTTGGAGTAGCACTAGCTTAAGATCTGTGACTGAAGGATTCTTAGAGGCTAAGTTGTACCCCTCCCTGGAACCTTACTGGGATAGTATAACTAGACCTGGTGACCGAAAACTTCTATTCCAATTGAGGGCAGGTTCACTACCTCTCAGATCTCTGACAGCTAAATGGGAAGGTGACCTGAATGCTAGCTGCCCTGTTTGTGGTTCCTCTAATGAAACTAAGGGCCATTTTTTATTCTCTTGCACATCCTACTTGGATCCAAGACGTGTATGGCTAAAACCGATGTGCAAGAATTTAGGGACTACCAGTAGCACAGTTGCCTTGCGTATTATATGCACCAGTAGTGAGATATGGATATTAATAGCAACTTCCAAATACCTTGGATGGGCATGGTCGATCAGACAGAGACTGCTAGCCACTTGACTATTCTCTGTCTGGGTAAACTATATTGTTTAAATATACGGAGACTGCTAGTCATTTGACTATTCTCTGTCTAGGTAAACTGCCCGTATAATCTATCCATGTTATTTTTTTAGAAACCTGTTAGTATTGGGTGTTTTTTTAACTCTTTTAAATACTTTTTAATGGATATTTATTGATATATGATATCTCTAAATTTTGATTTGTACACTGAGTCACAATTTGAAAATAATATGCTTTATCTTTTTACTGTAACTGACTGATAATCTGATTGTATTTTTAAACTGTTCTTGCTTTTATGAGTGAAATCTCGAATAAAGCATATTTTGACTTGACTTGAATATCCATAAAAGTGCAAGTCATTACAGCCAATAGTACATAAATATATAATCACATAAAATGCATCCATAAAAACGGGTTAAGATTAAAGACTTTCAGTATCAACATAAGACCAATGTGCAAGGATAGCTATAAAGTGCAAATAATTACTGTATATACATTCTGTAAACATAAGACCAATGTGCAAGGATAGCAATAAAGTGCAAGCATTTCTGTATATACATTCTGTAAACACAGTTCTAGCTATATCAATGTAAACTTTAGACTAAGTGCAAAGGTAGCAGATATTAGTACAAAATAGTTCACTTTATCTATGGCATATTCATAGAAACTCTCGAACATATCGCAGCTTGCAGGAAGGAGCTTACTCTGAAAATAATATCATCACTACCTAGCTGCTGTATTTCATAAAATGCCAAATTAAAATCTATAATAGCATGTGCTGTGAAATATGGAATCAAATACTTTTTAGTATATCTAGCATAAAAACCACAGAAAATGTAACAAAGTTTGTTTACAACCGATGCCACACAGGCAAGGCAGGTTCTCCAAATTTTTATTAAAACCTAACGTAAAGCAAAGTGAATATTTTATACTTCCGTCCCTGAGACGAAATAGCAAACTCCTATTCCATCTCCCAAGATTTTTTCTGAGGTATACCTATGGTATATTATTATTCTTGCCTGGTAACACCAGACGAGGGGTATATCTAATAATTGACGGTTTATGGTGCTCATATTTTCTCTTTCCTCGTGTTATGTCATTCAATGCCCCTCTCACAGACTGCAGACTTATACCGTCCATGACTAGGGGAGTGGAAAAAATGTGCTCCAACTTTATACTGGCTAGGCTTTTCTTCACTGCACTTAGCCATGGCATGTAACTACCCCTGTGACATTTAAGACAATCTGTGATTATTTCTTGTGTTGAAAGTGCTGCAGGATTTTGCCATATCTTTAGCCAGAATAATGCTGGCCGCAACTTGATGAAATCCTCCACATAATGAAGATTTAATTCCTTGTGGCAAATATAGGTCGGAGATGAAATTATAGCCCCTAATACCTTTATACAGAATCTATTTTTTCTCAATTTGGATACTACTACAGTTTATATACCCCCACACCTCTGCGCCATAAGTCGCCGTCGGTATACATTGGGTTCTATAGATCTGTAGCAACGGTATTACCACCACCGCCTGCTTTGGCTGTCGGAAGCTAATGATTGAATTTATAGCCTTACCGAGTTTATTTTTTCCAAGCGCCACATGTGACTGCCAGGATCCTGAGTCTGAGAAGACTAGACCCAGGTAGGGAAAAGTGCTGGTGCTTCTTAAGAGCTCTTTTCCTGACACAATATGGTGAATGTGGTGCTTTTTAGGCCCCAGGACATAGTACACAAATCCAAATCTGCCATAAAAGATACTAAACCCGTTATTAAAGTGCAAAGTGCTTTAGGTGTGCGGCCTATCAGGACCGCATCGTCCGCATATAAAAGTACGGGAATCAGTTTACCATTAATTTTTGGAACATCGCAGGTTAATTTAGACAGAGATTTATTTATTTCATTTATACAAAGAATAAAAAGTAAGGGGACTAAGACAACCTTGCCTACCCCCCCTACCAATTAAAATATCCCCGGAAACCTCTCCTTCGTTGTTTATCCTAACCTGTGCTTTCAGGTCTCTATGCAGATGCGCCAAGAAGTATACAAGTTCCTTATCCAACCCATAATTTAAAAGAATCTCCCATAGTCGTGAACGGTTGACAAAATCGAAAGCCGAACTTAAATCCATGAAACCCAGATATAGGGGGGCTTTTTTAGCAATAGTATATTTGCCCAATATAAGATTTAAGTTCAGGCACTACTCCTAAATCCCAGTTGTCAAGGACTTAAAATGTGTGCTTCCTCTGCCCAATTCCTGATCTTATTAAAAATAACTCTCCCTAAAATCTTCAAAGTATTGTCAATCAAGGATACAGGGCGATAGCAACTAGGATTAAGTCTATCGCCCTTCTTAAAGCTGGGAACAATAATACTATTTGACCAGGTTTTAGGGATTGTAGTATTAGACAGATTGTTAAAAACATTACACAATAAAGGCGACCAGAAATCTGGCTCGGATTTAAATAAATCAATTGATAATCCGTCAGGACCTGGTGCTTTATTTCCTGCTCTTTGGTTTATGGCATCTTCCACTTCGGTTATAGAAATATTAACAGTGTTAATTAGACAATAACTGTCAACGGTCATTGTTGATGCTGTATATATTTTAGAGAAATGCTCTTCCCACGATTTGCTAGCTATATTACAGTTTATCGAGGTAATGGTTAAACCCAAAGACATCATAGATTTTACCTCGCCCCAAAACCCAGTGACATCTTTAAATGCAGCGGAGCGTGCTAGAGAATCCCACCGCTCCTTCACAACTCCTCTGTACGTGTTTTTGTTGCTTTTTTGTAGCGTTCTCTAAGGGTTCGCCCGTGAACAAGTGCCATTGAACTATCTATGGTTTTTACCTGTATTACCAATGGGTTTAGAGATTTCTTGTTTAATGCCCGCGCATAACTCAGTAAAAGGCTGAATAATCTCCACGCCTGGGCATCTATCAGACAAGCACGTTTTTATTAATATAGGATAAGATTTTATGATGCCCTTCCAAATTACTTTAAGTTTGTCGGTTGATGCAACCAGATTCCTTGCCTCTATTTCTTTACGTTTTGTGAGTTTATTAGCAAATTAAAAAATTGTCAAGATTGGGTTATGGTCGCTCTGAGCAGTACTTAGAACATCAGCCTTTACTAAGTAGTTCACAAGGGAGGAAGATATAAAAACATAATCAATTGTAGACGAACAGCCACGTCCTCTAAAGGTAGGCAATGGACCCTTGTCCATCATACCACCAGCTTTCTCCATAACGTTAATTAAATCCCGGCTGGCTAGGTGGTTATGCAATTCTTCCCCTTTTTTACAGGGGGTTACCCGGACTGATATCAAAGCTGAGTTGTCCATTCTTTTATGCAAATGCGCATTGAAGTCACCCCCAGGCAGATGCCATCCAATTTGCCATACCTTTGTTCGACTACAACTTTGTCAATAAAATCAAACAAATTGATAAAATTCCTATTGGGTTGTGAAATAAAATCATTATTATAAAAATGTATTAAGACATAATGTGATCCCATTAGAATAGATTATAGCCTGGAAGTTACTATCATTTGTCTCCAGGGGTTTGATCTTACTCCCTGCGATAATCTTTATCCATATGGATAAGCCCCCACTGGGTCGGCCGGCTACAGGGATAGGTACAGTGTTATTATAACAAGAAAATCCCTCAAGAAGCAAACCACTGGTGCACCATGTTTCTTGAAACATTAGAATATTGAATTTGCCGATCCAGTCGGTCCACTCTACCATTTACAACTTTGACTTTAGACCAGCAATATTCCAACTAAGTATGGTTAGATTATGTTCTATGGAGCCAAAGTCGTCAATAACAGGGCACAATGTCAACGATACTTCCGAGCCCACTTTATGAGGGTTGTGAGTAGACCCAGATAGGATCCCCATATAATTGACCATTTCAGCATCCTGGGGCCTTTCTCCAGTGATCTGGGGTTCTTTTGGTGGTCAGTCCGGACTCTCCAGATCAGATAAGACACTAAACCGGTTTTGTATAGAAGGTATTAGTGTAACTAAGTTGTGGGTTTTCTGAGGAGGTCTGTAAAAGAACCCCAGAGGTAATGAAGTTATAACAGTTGGGGAGTTAAAGTGATCACTGTTACCATTTAATATATATTTCACCAGGGAAGGGTATCTAAAGTTCACGACTATACAGTCGCCCAAGATATTCTTGACCGACGGTCCAACCCATCCCACCCGTCGAACCATTAGAATATCATTGGTAATTTCCATTCCCATCCCTTTACACCTGAACAGCCAGTCAATGCACTTATCTTTAAGCTGGTCCCAGGACTCACTTTGCTCTTCTATGAGAGGGGGTACACCAGCTAGGATTATACCATAGGGGCAAGCTTCAGGGGGCAAATGGAGGACAGTATCAGCATGTTTTTTAACCCGCATAACAATAGTCGGTTTGATGTTAGAATCTTTTGCCGATTTTGCGGAGGCTGACACACAGATGGGGGAGGCAGAACTGCCATAGGTAAAGAGGTTTGACATAGGGCCCTGTCAACTACGGACAGAGGTGGCAGTGCTGGGCGAGGCATTAGGGGACGGATTGTTTTTATCGACATCACACCTGCCGCATGCATTAATACTACCAGATGTGTTGCAGTTACCCCTGCCCCCCCTAGTGCCCCTATTAACAGCATCCAAATCTTTTAGAAGCCGTTCCCCCCCTGATTTGATCAATAATAGTAACCCCTCTTCTTTTAGCATCTTCTTTCTTCACCAGGCTTTCTAGTCTATCCAAACGTTTAAATATAAGATTAAACTGCTTATCCATTAGACTTTTCAATTGGTTAAAAGTTGAGTCCACTATAGTATCAATTAAATTACCATTTATCCTGTCTTTTGTGCTATTTGCAGAAGTTAAATCAGTCTGTGTGCAGATAGAAGTAGATCCCGTTCCTTCTGTTATTAAGTCTACAGTCATATCGTCTGGTTGCACAGTCATCCTGGCTGATGCGCCACTTATTACAATTTTTCCATGTGACCACATACTCTGAGGGGTTGGCTGGCTTTTATTACAGGGTGGTTTTTTCCTCTTATTAAGTGGCATTTTTGAGGGGCCTCTCTTCCTCTTTTCTCCTGCAATTTTGGTGTTGGAGGCAAAAGTAGCGGGATCAATAATGGCTTCTTTATCCTGCTGGGAATCAGAAATGGCAATCACATTGCTATCCGTTGTCGTGCCCACAGGTAGGTTATCATTGTGGGTGGGTTTGACAATTATTATGTTCGGTGAGCCATAGGGAGAGTTTAAGTGGGGTGCTGATAATCCCATTGACATCCATCTTTCTGTATTTTCAATCTCTGTTGTGACCAAATTAAAAGCATTCTCAAGCATGCTTTTAAAGGAAGAGGAAATGATAGACGAGTTCTTGGAGGCATGGGCAGAAGTGACAGTAGTACGTTTCCCCATAATGCAAACATGCACTCACCTCACGTACAACTTGGAGGGGTGGCCCGCCCGACCGCGATCGTCCGCGGACGTCCGCAGACGGCCCCGCCCTTGTCCCGGGCTTAGCCCGGCGCCGCCCGCGCGCGTCCCGCGATGCGTGTCTGCGGACGCGCTTTGAGGGCTGGGGCCGGCGCGGTGATGACGTTGCTCCCGTAAGGTTTCCTGGGAGTTGTAGGCGGCGGTAGTGGAGCCGCTATGCCGTTCCCCTCACGGCGCTGTAGCTGCTGGTGCAGCGAGGGACCTCCAACAAGCTGCCCAGAGACAGCCGTTCCCCTCAAGGCGTCAATGTGTCAGGTGAGCGCGTCCCCGAATGTATTAAAAACATCACATTATCCCTGTCCGTCACATATATATAATATTGTATATAGCACAAGCGCACTACTTATTCACCATAATCACTCTTCACCATCACTAAATAGGAGCACCTTAGTCTGGTATTTATTAGTACTGAAATTTTGTCTGTTGTATTTTGAAATCATTTATTTGATATAAAAATAAATGCATTAAATGCATACAAAACTTTACTTATAAGAAGGGTTCCTTAAGATACTATTGTCGTGCAAGTCAAGGGCTGCACTTCCCCCACTAGGACCATTTGTGTTATTAATGTAAACTATCCTAGTAATTTATGACGGAAAGTCTTAATTTTTATTAAAGATACAGAATCTAGTATTATGCTTTCTTATCTTGCATTTATTCCAATAGCAGCCAAGATAAGTGCTAGAAACTACAGTTCCCAGAAGGCCAAGCAAACGGCTTACCAATGGAAACAAATAGAATCAACAACAGTAACCAAATTAAGACTGTCAGTCATAAATTACTACGAAAATCTACATTTTATGGCAAGACCGGAGGCTCATATTATGCTTGTTCAAAGCATATCAACAACCAAAGAAGCAACAGTAATAACAGGTTTACAATAAAACATTCGGAACACATTGTCATTGGACCAATCCGCTGATCTCAGAATGTCCTCCAATCTGGAGCCTTCACAAAAAGCTTTGGAAGCCATGGTTCCCCTGGTGGAAAGGGCCCCAAAGACAGAAACATCGTTGCCAGCCAGGGACATAACCCAGCAAACCCAACGGGCCAGAGTGACAGAAGAGATAGGATTATGAGGTTTGCGGAAAGATATGAGAAGTTGAGAATGAGCGGACATTCTGAGATCAAAGGTCCGTTGTTCGTACACCTTGAGGCATTGACCCACACACAATTTAGATTGAAAAGGGAAATAGGGATAAAACACAGAGTTCAGATTTGATTTGGTATGCTTGTTAATGTGAAACATCACCCCAGCAGGGGTGAACTGGCGAGAATAAACATCCATCGTTTTGACATCAGAAACACGTTTGAGGGGGGCGTGGCTAGCAGCCGAGGGAAATGGTCGCTTGCTGAAGCGGCTTCACAGCCCTCGCCGTAAAATCCGTCAATTTATGCTCAAAAAACACTAGAGATTACCCCAAAACAACAGGGAACGTCTCATGTACCGGTCCCCATCTGCAGCATCACTTTCGAGGCAAAAGAACGGGAATTGAAGCCTTGTGAGGCACCCGACTCGGAACGGCCCAGGACACATCAAAATGGCGGCCCTTAACGAACAGCTCTGGCAGCCGAGATCGAAAGTGACATGCCGAGACCTCCTTAACTGAAAGTAGTGACTGGACACAGCTTGCAACTGCTGTGGCCCCTGAGACCCTTTCCTGGCGCCAGAGTGAACTCACCGGGTGCTTAGTTGAAGCATGTAGGCTGCCCGACCAAAGTCTCTGGCCTGGGAGCCTTTCGGAGAGATAGCGGAGCAGGGTAGGGCTGCGCTGAGCCTTCCGGCAGCAGCAGGTGAGGAGCGGTGTGCTGGAGGTGGCGGCGAGAGGACTTACATGAGGTGCCAACCCCCCGCCCGGACCGCGCACTGAGCGGTGGGTGCTAAAAAAAAAATCGAGCCCCTGGCTCTGCGACCTGCTGTCGGAGAGGCGGGTCAGACGTGAGCCCTCCTGGCACGGACCGCAGGAGCCACTGCTCTGCACCCGCTCCCACCACCAAACACGCCCGCCCATAGACTTGCTTTCTCCCCGGTGTTCTTGATAAAGAACAGTGCAAAACAATGCCCGGATGAGATTTACACGGCTGGGTGGGGTGACAGAAATTCTCACCCCACAGGGACACCATAGATAGCACACTCTTGCCTGCGACCATGCCTGATCCTGGATCAGCCTTCCCTCCGAGGTCCTAGACGGTGAGGTGCATAGCTCTTGGCCTGGGGAGACACATAAGGCCAGACATCCACGAGGCCCTGACTCACACGGCCCCTAGTGAGGAACCCACAGAGGCAAGACCTACCCCCACGGAGGCGGCAGTGAGGGCACTAGGAACAAAGGGGCTCCAAAATACCCGGTTTGACTGCTGCCTCAACCGCCTCAGTAGAATCCCGAGGCTCACAGGACACCCTTGGAGCCCAAGAACTAACCGAGGTTCATAATTGCTCAACCCAGACAACCACCAACCACAAGCAGGAACAGCAGAGAGGTACCAGCGAAAGAGTCTTAATTCATCTTCTAGCCTCCTAGATACACCTGGAACACCGACAGGCCCGCAGGGTACTTCTCTTCCCAAGTGCAGCCAGCGTCCATTACAGGTGTGATCGCCCAAAGGAGCCCCATGGCTAACAATAGAGGCTCCAAAACGCAAGTACAAAAGCAACTGGAGAAGTTTGCCTGGACGAAGAAGGGTGAGGAAACAGGCATGGCTCCTGGAGACGATCCTAAAATTTCCCAACCTCGCTCCCAGGTTAAATCTCCTACAGTAGAAGATGTCATGGATGCCATAGCAGGGGTGCGAACATCCCTGGAAACGTGCATCAATTCAGTGAACATAGAGATGACCCTTCTGAGAGCTGATTTGAAGAAAACGGACACCTGAGTTAGAGAGGTTGAGTCTACCATGGCAACCCTGGTGACGGAGACCTCTGCCCTCCAGGATCAGGTCACATGGCTACAGCACCAACAGAAAAAGATGGAGGAGCTCCTTGACGACTAGGAAGGGAGGGCCAGACAGAACAATGTCCTTATCCTTTGAGTGCCCGAACGAATGGAGGGACCAGCAGCTGACCTCTTCGTTGAAGACCTCATCCTCCGCCAACTCCAACCCAACGTCTCTCAAGCTACTTCTTCATCAAGCAAGCTCATAGGGTTCCCGGTGTTCGCCCTAAAGCTGGAGCTCCTCCACGCCCGCTGATTGCTGGAGTATTCAACTTTCGGGATAGAGATGTTATCCTACAAACTGCCAGAACAGGACCTCCTCTGAAAATTGATAATGCCAACATCACATTCTTTCCGGACTACACAGTCAAGGTACAGGCACAAAGGCGCAGCTTCACAGAAGTAAAGAAAGCCCTCCGTGATAAAAATATCAAATATTCAATGCTATTCCCAGCCAATCTCTGAGTGGAGTCCGAAGGTAAGACTTGTTTTTTCTTGTCCCCAGAAGATGCTTGGGATTGGTTAGAGTGATGGCGCCAAGTAGGCAAACACCCTGATGGACGAAGTAATGGTGGCACTACTGGTGGCCAACAGACACTTCCCGCTCCCGGGGAGAAACAGTCAGAAGGAGACCCGAAAGACACACATTGACTCAATCCGTTGGGGCCCATAGACCTCATTTAGAAGTTAGATCCACACCTGCTGAATTGACAACCTTCAATTTCCTACAAAACCCCACAAGACTACATCAAACTAAGTATTGGTTGGGGTCCGTACGAAACCTAAACGAAGCTCCACTGTTTTGATAACGTTGGCAAGATCTTAAAACCAGCACGAATAGCCATGCGCCATAGAGCTAGTGTCCCTCGAGCTCCCCAACTTCACTCCAGGGCCGTGCGCGGACCCAATGCGCATGGGTGTAGGATTACACACTCCCGGTAGCTCCCCATTCCTACTACAGTGATGTGCGCAGACCCGTAGCGCATGCGCGTAGGTTTACCCAGTCCCGGAAGCAGATATCAGCGTGGCCCGTCTCCTCCGCCTTCAAACGCAATGGTAGCATTCGGAAAGTCTGCAGCGAGGACCAGGAAGGCCATTCCTGCCCCGGAGCACGGCGATTCAGTAAGTGCCCCCGCCCTAGAATCTGCACCTTGAACTTAATGTGAACTAATATAGGCTGAGGTTTCCCGGTTTCCCTTACAATTCCTGCCGGTTCTCTTTGCAGATCCCGACCCAAGGCACGATTCCAGGACTTAATTGGTAATTATTTCTGTGCCTTATTTTAGCCCACGGTTCAAGCGTCCACGTGGCAGATAGATTTGTACCCTAAACCGATAGCGGCTCCCACAGTACTTTGTTTAAATAATCGATCTTCCTGTACCCCTGTTTAAACAGTCGTAAATCCTGTATGCTTGCTCTTAGGACCCAACTCAAACGACTGATCCCGCTTTCAAAAACCATGTATACTCCATTCATCTTATACCCAAGTAAGCATGGTGCATACTTTTAAATACCCTTTTAACAAGTACCAAGTGTGGACACTGATTTATTACTTTTTCCTAGACTAAGTTCTCACGAGCACCTGGAATGTATTAATAAATGTGAAGGATCTCCAACTCCAATTAACCAGCAAGTAAGAGGCTAATTACCCCGTTAATACATAGATTAGGCTTTCTTAGCTATAGCCAAGTGGGCCTGACTTCTTGCCTTTGCTCATCCCAGATCCTCTCCCACTTCGAGTGATGCACTAACTAGGCAATCCAGATACTGAACCCCTTGAAACCAACAGGGAGTGCCTCAGACACTCCCCATCTGCATTTACCTGCTTCCCTAAAATAGTAAGTGCAGTTACGCAACGCGGCGCCCAGTGCAGTGTTTAAATGATTAATACCCCAAGCGCTCGACTGCAATCCTCTGGTTTCCCACCACCCGGGCCTATTTAGCAATTAAGATTCCTAAAAAACAGTATGCATGCCAACTGTTATTACCCTGACACTGGGAGCACACAGGCACTGTATTAATCAAGCATCCAGTAGGGCGCAGTGCTAATATAAGCTTACTTTTACTTTAGTTTCAGAGTGCTCACCCTGTCCTGATGATGATCTTGACTCAATAAAGATCGAAACTTTGTCGACCCCCCCAATGAAAATCCCCCCATTGTATATATTTTTGTGGATTTCTTTTTGTTGTCCATGTGATATTTCGTGTATTTTCACTTTCACTCAGTCACGTTACGCACCTTGTCACTCATGTGAGCACCTGAACGTACTTGTGTAATACAAACCTGCAAATTACAATGATTAAAACTACAAATGTTGCCCTACATGCTCTGCTCCCTAATTGATTTAGTTTCTAGACAAAATAACTTATTTAGTGTCCTTGGACCTAATTAGGCCACCCTTGATTCATTGTTCTTTTTACATACACTACAACCCCAGGTTCGCTTAACGGGGTACCATTGGTTTCCCTAAACATCCTTATATATCTGGCACCCCCCCGAACTTCCCTTAGCAGTTTATTCAATATTATAACAAACTTTGGTAAATACACAGGCTACTCTTATCAACTGGACAAAAACAGTGTTATGTGCTCCATGGCACGCCACCTCGTTTACCTTGTGGATATTCAATCCAGTGCACATCAGCAGGCTTGCCCATAAAGTCCATGCAGACTTGTAAGCTTTAGTTGTTCCTGGTGCCCAAGCCCTGCTGATGCAGGGAGAAGCTTCTTCGAACTAAAGGTCAGGTTGGTTATACCTGAACCTTTCCACGCAGACAGAACCAAAGAATTGTCCAGAATGAGACTGTGTTACTGACCCAGGGGATCTAGAAGAAGGTCGTTGCGAGTAGGAAGAAGGACCGGGAAGTCCACTGCTATTTCCAACAGAGATGAGAAACAAATCTGTGATAGCCAGAAGGTGACCACTATCACTAGAGAGGCAAATTGGCGTCTGGTCTGAGCAAGGACACTGTCGATCGTGACAAAAGGAGGAAAGGCATAGTTGAGATTAGGAGGCCCATCTTGGAGGAAAGCATCTGTTGCCAGAGCTAGAGAATCTGGGTGCTAACTGAGGAATTGAGGAAGCTGAGATTTGAGGCGAGAGGCAAAGAGATCAATGTGAAAAGGGCCCCATTTTTGACACGGATATAGAAAGACGGATGGAAGAAGCTTCCAGTTGCTGGAATCCCGAAGATAACTAGAGTGCCAATCTGTTACGGTGTTGAGATCGCCTGGGAGATACTCTCTTCTGAGAGAGATCTTGTTGAGAAGGCAAAATTCCCAGAGGCTCTTTGCTAACTCCGCAAGAGGTTTGGATTTTGTGCCATCTAGACGGTTTATGTAATGGACCGCAGAAACATTGTCCATGCGGAGAAGGATAAAACAGCGAACTTGGTCCTTTGCGAGGCTCTTGATTGCAAAGGAGCCTGCCAGCATCTCTAAACAGATTATTGTACCACAATGGGTGCCCCAACCCGACAGAATTGCATTGGATTCTAACACAGGATCTGGGGACGAAGCGAAGATTGTTCGCCCATTACACGCATCTAAATGGTCTATACACAATTGAAGTTCCAGGCGAGACTCCTGGTCTAAAGAGATGAGATAGGAATAAGCCATGCCTTGATGCAGATGACGAATTTTTAGACGCTGGAGGACACGATAGTGAAGAGACTCTGGAAATGTCACCTGAATGGAGGCGGAAAGCAGACCTACAATCCTTGCTAGAGATCATAGGGAGACCAGAGAGGACTGAAGCACTTGGGAGATTTCTGACTTTATTGCAGAGACTTTTGACTGAGGAAGATGAAGAGAAGCAGTGGAAGAATCCACTAGAAAACCTAAGAAATCGATGTGCTGAGAAGGAATGAGCATGGATTTTTAGGGGTTTAGAATGAAACCCAGGTCTAGAAGGAGAGATCAAGTGATGCTCTGATGGGACAACAGAATTTGCTTGTCCAAGTTCATTATCAAAATGTTGTCGAGATAGATAATTAATCTGATCCCAAGGGACCTCAGATATGTCACCACCGGTTTCATGATCTTTGTAAAGCACCATGGTGCCGACGACAGGCCGAAGGGAAGGGATCTAAACCGATAGGTTACTCCTAACCATTGAAAGTGAAGACATTTTGTGTGAGCAGAATGAATTGGAATCGGAAGGTACGCGTCTTGTAAATCTATTCTGACCATCCAATTGTTTAACCACAAACTGATTGAACCACTTCAGATTTATGCAGGACATATTTTCTTCTTCTGTTTGTGCACTAGGAAGATGGAACTGGGAACCCCGAGTGATCTAGAGGAGCAATCTGAATTGTCTGTTTGTGGAGAAGGGATTGAACCTCTGTTGAAATTAGATTTGCTATGTCGGAAGAGAAGGCAAGAGGCGGAGGGAAAACTGTTTGGAAAGGTGAAGCGTAAAACTCTATAAGATAACCTTGGATAGAGTTTAGAACCCAAGGATCTGCGATCAGAGTTTGCCATTTTTGAGTGAATAGTCTTAAATGACCCCCAACCGGGGAGGATCTGAGGGATTTACCTTATTGGAAATTACGGCAGAAGTTCTTCTGTCCCCAATCTCTGAAACCTTGACCACTTCGGGCGTAGAATTGGGTTTGTAGTCTTGATAGTTGGAACTGGAAGGTCCTCTGGAGCCTTGATTCTGATAGGAATGGCCGGCAAATCGACCCCTGCCTCTGCCAGCCTGTCCAAAAACCTGAGGAGAAAAAACTCTTGATGGACTGTTGGGCTTTATCAAGAGAAGCAAAAGTGTTGACCAACTTGCTTAAGTCTTTGACCAAAGAATCACTAAACAAACGGCAGTCGGCCCTAATTCCAGGGTCGAGTTTAGCCAAATTAGCCAATTTGGGGTCAAGTTTAATAAGCAGACCTTTGCAGCGTTCATGAATAATTGCAGAGTTGGCATTTCCTTGAAGACAAAAGGCCCTTTGTACCCATAAGGAGATATCCTGAGGATCCAAATCTGTGCCATCCAAACAAGCAGATTCCGCCAAGTCAAAAATGCGAGCAAGGGGCCCTACGACGTCCAATAACTTGTCTTGACAAGTGGGCAAGGCCTTATCCACCCCTTTACGGGGATCCTTGTCAAACTTGGAAAAGAAAGGTAAGAAAGGCTGATCAATAGTCGGAGCGATTGGAATATTAGAAGCCAGAGAAGGCTTAGGGCATTCCGACTTCAGTTTTGACCTTGTGGATTTATCCAAAGGGAGACAAAGTCTAGCAGAAATGTAGTCACCAGCGTGGGAAGCCAGGAACCACTCCGTGGAGTTTGGATGTCGATAGAAGAATGGTCAAACATAGGAGTACCCTCAGAGTTCAAAACAAGTGTGGAGAAAAAAGAATCTGATTTCAGTTTTTTGGGGGCGGGGAAGGAGGATCACTGACATCAAAACGATCAAACAAATCATCAGCATCATTCATATCATCGTCTCTGTCTGAACTATGGGAAATTATACATTTTGTAGGCACCTCCACCTTTTTTGACTTAACTTTACATTTGGTTTTGCTAAGGTTAGATAATTTTTAATCTCCAATGTTGTTTGATGATCAGAAATGATTACGCACTTGTATAGCGCACGACTACCCGTAGGCATCTCGGCGCTTGTATGAATACCGCAGAGGAACCCTTCCTGGCCTTTCCCTGTGAGGAGCCCACTCCTGGGCACCCCCAAGGTGAAGTCAGGCATCCTCAGCGTTGTTGGGGCCATTGTAGAGATTAAGCAAGCTATTGCCCAGAGGTGCAGAGTGGGACTCATGATCAGAATAGGCACTGAGGCGAGAATGATCAGGTCAAAGGAAATTGAGCCCAAGACCCACCGAGGCAGGAATTGAACCCTGGTCCCTGCCAGACTACTGCATCAGGGTCTGCCGCTCTAACCATTGAGCCACACTTCTCTACAATCAAAGGACATCAATGCTGTTTTCCACAAACACGTGTTGTTGGATTGTTTCTTTTTCAGAGCGGGGCCTCTAACAGAACTTGAGCTGCTGCCGAGTGAGGTGAGGCTTACCCCTTGGATAGCAATGGTAAGCTTTTTTTGCTAATTAAGTTATTAGTAAAATGAATAGTATCACAGTGCATTAATTTTAGAAAGCATTGGCATACGAAGAGTTGTTATGTGTTCGAGGCATGTGGGCTGCTGAATTCATATCTGTGCATAGATCGCCGCCTAGTGTTGGGTCCGGATGATCGCACATTGTTGTCCTGGAAGAGTCTTCGAAGTATCGCGAGATAGGTGGCTCCTCCCCTGGACTACAGTGCGCATGGGCATCGACTCCATCCTCAGATTGTTTTTTTCCGCCATTGGGTTCGAACGTATATTGGTTCCCTCTAGTCGGAATCGATAAAACTTTCTTAAGGCCAAAAGGTCTTTAGTTTTCTTCGTCGGTATAGTCTTGCGTTCGGTGCCTATTTCTTCCAGCTCTGTTCCGACACCCGTGTGCTTTCGGCGCGGAGGGCCCAGTCGACGCCACAGACCTTATCGACTACTCATCATGGACCGTAGTCCGTTCAAGAGATGTCCCGTCTGCAACTCGAAGTATCCCCACATCGACGTCCACCCGGTGTGCAACAAGTGTCTGTCGCCGGACCATGATGAAGCCAGTTGCATGGCTTGTTCACGTTTCAGGTCCAAGAAGACGCTTAAGCATCGACGCGCTGCGCGCCAGGAGGCCCAGCACACTGCACCGGCACCTGTGGACATTTTCGATGCTGGGGATGTTGAGGAGGAAGCTGACCGGGAAGTCGGTGACAACCTTTCGAATCCCGCGTCGGAGGTCGACTACAACTACGACGCGGACGCTGAAATGTTCGAAGAAGTCATCGACGAGGTAGGAGACGACGACGGGGCCTTTGGGGCCATGGAAGATAGCTCGAGCGATGAGCTACCTCACACTGACACTGGGGCTGTACCGCTTCATAAGGCTCAGGTCAAGGGATCGCCACTAGGCCTTACCCAAGATCTTACAATGGGTTCTACGGCCCCACCTTCGGGCTCGGCTATGGACATTACTATTGAGCCGCACCCTGCAAAATCAAAACCGAAAGTGAAACCAGCGGTCTTGACGCAAGCAACAGCACTGATGCCCCCCTCGAAGCCGAAAGTGCGCATTACTTTGGTCGGATCCAAGGCCTGGGAGCCCTCGGCGCCAAAGAAGCAGAAGGGTGTTGTCGATCTGAAGGCGCAAGTCAAGGGCGTCGAGACGAAGTCTGCCACGCCGAAGACAAAGGTCAAGGTGGTTGAGCCGAGTAAATCGGCGCCGAAGACGGTAGACACCGACAAAGGACTCGGTGATCCGAAAGTTCTCGAGTCTCTGCGTCAACAAGACAAGGCCAAAAGCGGCGCAGCCCGTGAGTCCACACCTGGTGCTGGCTCGAAGGATCCCGTCGGATCGACGCAACCGTCCGCCGCTTTCACCAAGCAAGTGGCGGACTCCCTACAGCGCATCAAGGAGAAGGCCTCAGCTGTCGGCCCAAGAGATCCTCCACCTTCGAAGCCAGTCGAGAAAGCTCACAAAGCGTCGACGCCCATTCACTTCACGTTGCCGCCGAAGGTGGCGCCGAAGGCTTTCACCCCAAGAATAGTCGCCAGCGTGCCCGAGAAGGTGTCTTCGGTGCCGAAGTCGACGACGGTGGTTCCCACCTTGAAACATCGGCAATCTTCATCAGAGGAACAACAGGAACATTTTATTGATGCCGACACGGGCAGACTTTCCCTCCATAAGCGGGAAATTGCCCCGGAACAGCCGATGGAGTCCTACAAAATTCCTTTAAAGAAAGAGAAGGACTCTACTTCGACTCCTGTCCTTGTGGAACCACTTTCTCCACATGCCCATAATGTCTCGCCCACTTACTCTGACGTGGACGCTGAGGAGGGTGATGAGGATGAGTACAGCTATCCTGTCTACACAGACCCTGATGATACCAATGAACCCTGGGCTGCTGGTGCTGACCCAGGTGATCCTCATTCTGCCCCAGACGCTCAACTTTATTCTGTGAAGACATCACCGACAGAGGATTCAGCAGCCTTCAATGCCCTCATTGAACGGGCAGCTAAAAACCATGACGTCCAGCTCCATGCTGACCCCATTGATGTGGATTTTCTTTTTGATACCTTTTCAGTCTCAGAGAGAACTGTCAAGACTCTGCCTATGTTAAAGGGTGTCTTAAAACATGCTGGGGAAATCTTTAAGGAGCCTACCAGAGCCAGGGTGATCAACCCTAGGATTGAGAAGAAGTATAAACCAGCGCCTACTGATCCTACTTACATCAAGGGACAGTTGCCTTTGGACTCTCTTGTTGTTTCCAATGCCCAGAAGAGGGCTCATTCTCAAACAACGGGTGATGCTCCTCCCCCAGACAAAGAATCTAAGGTGTTTGAGGCATCAGGGAAAAGGGTGGCAGCCCAAGCGGCCAATATCTGGCGCATTTCCAATACACAAGCACTTCTAGCAAGGTATGACAGGGCACACTATGACACACTGGAGACCCTGTTGCAGCACCTGCCAGACGAATACAAGGAGGCAGCTGAGATGCTTATTCTAGAGGGGAAGCTAATATCCAATGCTTCAATTAAATGTGCACTAGGCGCGGCTGACACCGCGGCCAGGGCTGTCAACACTAGTGTCATGTTGAGACGAGAGGCCTGGCTTAGAATCTCAGGGTTTAAGCCAGAGATACAGACCACCATTCTTAATCAAACAGTGAATCCAGGTCATCTGTTTGGCCCAGAGGTGGACACCACCTTGGAAAAGATTAAGAAGGACACTAGAGGAGTTTCCAGAGGCCAGCTCTCCCAAACCACGCAGTACTACAAAGGCAACACGCAGTCCACATACACCAAACAAAGTCGAGGTGGATATTGTGGTAACAGCGCCAAGGGCAGGGGTCGTGGAAACAACAACTCCAGATCCTCTGCCACCAACAAACAGTGACGCCTTGTCACTGCCCCCCGACCACGCAACACCGGTCGGGGGGGAGACTTCAGCAGTTCCTGCCTGTCTGGAAAACCATCCCCACAGACAGGTGGGTTACACAGCTCATACAGTACGGTTATTGTCTGGAGTTAACATCCACTCCACCCAACATACCCCCAAAACACCGTCCTATGTCCGCCGAGCATTTGCACTTATTGCAGCAGGAGGTCCTCGTCATGCTGCAAAAAGGGGCGATCAAGCTTACTCACTGTACTTCTTGATACCGAAGAAGGATGGGTCCCTCAGACCCATACTGGACCTCAGACCCCTCAATCAGTACATTCTGTCGGAACACTTTCATATGTTGACCCTGCAGCAAGTCCTCCCGTTGCTCAGTCAAGGGGATTTCCTTGCAACTTTAGACCTGAAGGATGCGTATTTTCACGTTCCGCTGCACCTGTCACACAACAAATACCTACGGTTCACCATCCAAAACCAACATTACCAGTTCAAGGTTTTGCCTTTCGGGGTCACCACAGCACCCAGGGTGTTTACAAAGTGCCTGGCGACAGTGGCAGCGCACCTAAGGAGATAAAACGTTCACGTCTACCCTTATCTGGGCGACTGGCTCATCCAGGCAAAGTCAGCCCAGCAGTGTGCCGCCCACATGTCCCACACCATTCACCTTCTTCGCGATCTGGGATTCTCACTGAATTACCCAAAGTCCCACCTGCAGCCCGCCCACATAAGGCAGTATCTGGGTGCGACGATAAACACTCTGGCAGCCACAGCACAGCCAATTTCAGTGAGGGTCAACAGCATTCAATCGCTGATACAACGATTCGAACCCCAACACGCGCTTCCAGCGCGAGTGTTCATGCAGTTGATAGGCATGATGGCCTCCTGCTTCTCCATAGTCCCGCACGCGAGACTACATATGCGTCCGCTTCAGGAGTGCTTAGCACGTCAGTGGACTCAGGCTCACGGACAGTTGAAAGACCTAGTGTTGGTGACCGGTCGTGCACTAACCCTAAATTCCTTCCTAAGGTAGTGTCTCAATTCCATATTAACAAGACTATTGAACTACCTGTGTTCTTCCAAAATCCTGAGTCATTGGCGGAGAGGATGCTCCACACGCTTGACGTCAAAAGGGCCCTAATGTATTACATCGATAGGACCAAGGATTTTAGAAAAACTAAACAACTCTTTGCTGCCTTTGCGCCACAACACAAAGGTAACCCCATTTCCAAAGCTGGTATAGCCAGGTGGATCGTTAAATGTATTCAGATCTGCTATCTGAAAGCCAAGCGTACTCTCACCATTCCACCACGGGCCCACTCCACCAGAAAGTTGGGGGCCTCCATGGCTTTCCTTGGAAATATTCCTTTGGAAGACATATGTAGAGCAGCCACATGGTCTACCACACACACATTTACAAAACATTATTGTGTTGATGTGCACTCTAAACAGCAGGCAGCTGTAGGGCAGGCTGTTCTAAAAACACTTTTCCAAACTGCTGCAGCTGGCACGGGCGGCCGCTGTTAATGGAGGGACTGCTATGTATTCTATGCACAGATATTAATTCAGCAGCCCACATGCCTGAACTGCATCTAAAAAAAAAATAAGTAACAAATATGCTACTTACCAGTATGCATCATGTTCTTGGCATGTAGGGCTGCTGACATTCATATCGCCGCCCTCCTCCCCGGTGCCTGTAGCAGCTGCAGAATTCACATATACTTCTAGCATGGTCATCATTCACTTAGTTTCACTCCATCTTGGCCACAATGGCTAAAAACAATCTGAGGATGGAGTCGATGCCCATGCGCACTGTAGTCCAGGGGAGGAGCCACCTATCTCGTGATACTTCGAAGACTCTTCCAGGACAACAATGTGCGATCATCCAGACCCAACACTAGGCGGCGATCTATGCACAGATATGAATGTCAGCAGCCCTACATGACAAGAACAGATGCATACTGGTAAGTAGCATATTTGTTACTTATTTTTGTTTTCTAGATGCAGTTCAGTCATCATAATACAACAGCAGTAACATGTATGTATGATTTTTCTTGTTCAATATAGTGATTGCGGTGACAAAAATATTTGTAGGACCTGAAGAAAGCTAGGAAGACTATTTCCATGTGACTGAAACATGTCGACCGTGGGAGCAGTGACTAATTCCTAACTGCTCCATCTTTGTTTTTTCACCTTTCACATTTTAATAGGAAAACATATGAGATACTGCAAAGAAGGATAGTACACCATCTCTATGGTTTATCCTTTTTAAAACACTTTTTTACAGTTTTGTTGCACTGCATATTAGAGACTATCTTAAATCACCCATTTTCTATAACACAATCCCATTTGCTTTTTTCCTTTTATAAGAATCACACAGAAGGTTACAACTCTCTTCTTGTTCTCTGTGATAACTGAAAGAGGTAGTAGAGGGTTTTGTAAGACCCCAGATGATGACACCGGGCACGTGATTGTCTATTGATGGGATACCAACTATCCAGAGGTGATTCTGAGTACTTTCTCTGTGTTTTTCCTTTGCTTTCTATATTTGACTGCACACACAGCATCATAGTGAGTTGTGATATCCTCAAGAATTAGGGGGATTAAATCCTTCCAAGACTTTAAACTTCCCTCAGGGGGGCGTGGCCAAGATGGCGGGGTGAGCGGACGCTTCCTCCCGCAGCTCCTCCGGCCCGACTAAGCTCGAGCCCTTTTCTTCCGCTTTTCTCCCCCTGCTGATGCTCAGCGTGTGAGAGGAGTGTGGCGGAGCACCTGGTGCGCACGTTGATGTCGCTTTGGCCCTAATCGCCTCGGGGAAAGTACCTCAAAAGTCCGATCAAAGATCAAGGAGCGACGGTGAGCCTGGGAGGCGGAGCGAATCGGAGTGCTGTCCAGACGCCTCGGCTGAGCCTGGTGCTGAAAGCTGACGATCTGGAGGGAGCCTGACCCGTCACTCGACAGAGGATAAAGGAGCCTTGCGGGCTGGGACCTGGCGGCACGGAGGACTTTGGACGTGTGCTTTGGCGCCCAGACTTGTGTCGGCGACACCCCGCACTGTGTGGGCCCCGGCCCCGTGGGCGAAGTACAGCGGACTCAATGCTGTGGTCGGACCATTTGGGCCCTTTTGTGTGACTGTGTGAAACTGGCTGTGGAACTTCTCAGATTGCTGTGTTTCTGAGGGGCCCCGGTGGTGTCGCCGGGCTTGGCCGTTTTGCCCTGCCCTCCCTGCCGCCATTTTATCCCTGAGGGATCGGTGTTGTTGGCCTCCACTGGAGCCCTTTGCTGGCGGATGTCTGTGCCCACCACCGCTGCCGGGCTAACTCTCTGTGGGGCGTGCTGATGGAGGGCCCCCTACTATAGCTCTCTATTACCGTCTCGGCTGGGCGCCCGCGGCTGACGGTGCCCGGACTGATCCGCCATTTTGTCGCTTGTGACGCAGCGACTCTGCTTGCCGGGAGATCCCCACATCGAGCGCTTGCCAGCGGCTGGGCATTCCTGAGGCGGCTGGACCTGTGCCCACTCATCGATTGCAGCGATTGCGATGACTGGAAGAGGCGGTTCGAGGAAGGGGGACCGCACCCTGCCGGACATGCTTGGCAGGGCCCAGCAACTGCGGGACAGAACACAGCCGTCGCCGGGGTCTTCCCGGGCCTCGGCGGATGCGACTGGGGGGGAGCCACCGGTCACGAGGTCCTTTATGGAAGAACTGTTTAGCTCCCTCAAAGAGGACTTCCAGACGCTGAAGCGGGAAGTGGCCAGTGAGGTCCGTGAAGTGCGTAGGGAAGTGGAGGGCCTCGGCGAGCGAGTTGAGACGGTGGAGACGGCGGCCCAGCGCCGGGACGAAGAGATAGTCCATCTTCAACAGGACGTTCTCCGCCTCCGGGAGCAGTGTGTTGAGCTCCAGGCCCACTCTGAGGACCTTGAGAACAGGTCACGGAGGAATAACATCCGAGTGCGTGGTGTGCCGTCCACGGACGAAGGGACCGACTTGGTGGGCTATCTGCAAGACCTGTTCCGGGAGATCCTGGGGGAAGCTGCGGACTTCCCTATTCGCATTGATAGGGCACACAGGGTTGGCCGACAGCGCCAATCATCGGCGCCCCCACTGGACATTTTGGCTTTCCTGCCCGACTTCCTGCTGAAGGAACGCATCATGACTGAGGCCCGCAGGAAACAGCCCCTAACTTTCCGGGAGCGGCCTGTAGCGCTTTATCAGGACCTATCCGCCATCACGCTGCAGAAACGCAGGTCCTTCAGGATTGCCACTGACTTTCTGCGCGAACACGAGACGCCATACTCTTGGGGACATCCCTTCCGCCTGATCTTCCGGTGGAATGGAGTGCTGCATCAGCTACGCTCCTTGCAGGACATTTGTGGAGTCCTGGGGCTTACGGCGGCGGAGGAGGAAGGAGCTACACCGGCATGGAGGCGCTCAGAGAGACGGAGCCGGCGAAGGTCGGCGAGGAGACAATCGGCGGCCAGCGCAGGGCGTCCTGATTCCCCTACTATCAGGGCGGACATGGCCGACGCTTTGAGGGCGGCAGCCAGGGACTCGGCCGGCTCCACCGGCGTGGCCATGACGGCCTAACACTCACTCCGGGGGGAGATGCTCTCAGCTTCTTTGATGCTTGGTTCGGGGCGGGGGGTCGGGAGGGAGCGGATGGAGGTGAGTGGCTGAACGTCCACTTTGCTTTTTTCTACGGACTTGCCCGTTTTGGGGCTTGACTGAGACAATGGGGTGTTTAAGTTTACATTTGGCTAGTTGCCATGGTTGTGTTTTGGGTGGGTGTACGGGTTGTTCTGCTGTTGGGGGAGTCCTGTCCGATGTTGTCCGTGCCCACGCTTGGTCTGTTTTGGCTTATCCCGCGCTACTGCCCCGCGCGCCCCACCCGCTGATCCCTTGCCCTTTGCATAGCGTTCCTGATCCCCGGGAGGAATGTCGTCCCTAAAGGTAGTGACCCTTAATGTTAAGGGTCTGAATAACCCTGTGAAGCGCAGAGCGATCTTATCTTTGCTGGAGGGGACGCAGGCGGACCCACTTATTGTCCCGGGATTGCCATAGGCTGCGCTCTGCTAAGTTCCCCACCCAGTTCTTCTCCTCGGCAGCGAACAAGACTGCGGGGGTAGCCATTCTTCTAGCGAGCTCCTTTAGGGGGGAGGTTTTGTATAAGTATGCTGAACAGAAGGGGAGGCTTCTTGCATATCGCATGCGCTTAGGAGGCATAGCGTTCACGGTTGGCTCCGTTTATAGCCCAAATGACCACCAAGAACGTTTCTTGGACTCCGTGTTGGTGGACGTCACTGCTTCTCCCGACCGCCATGTCATCTTGGGGGGAGACCTTAATATTGTCTTCGATTTGTTGATGGACAGGTCGGCGCAGCGCTCTCCGCAGACGGGGGAACTATCCCAGGCTGTGAAGGCCCGGATTGCGGAAATGGACTTAAACGACCTTTGGCGCTCCATGCACCCCTCTGATAAGGACTACTCTTACTTTTCACATGCACACCGAACCTACTCACGGCTGGACTATCTCCTGGTGAGTGGACCGATGCGCGCTGCCGCCACAGCGGCGGACATTGGGGTCCTGACCCTGTCTGACCATGCACCAGTCGCTGGCGTTTTCAAGTGGCCGGTGGCCTCTCCCTCTCGGGGGGTGTGGCGCCTTCGAGATACCCTTTTGCACAAAAAGTCTGTAGTGAAACGCGTTGGGGAGGTCATACAGGATTATTTGACTCACAATAGCAACACCGACACCTCCCAAGCGACACAGTGGGCGGCATTGAAGGCAGTCCTCCGGGGGGAATTTATTTCCATCTCCTCAGCCGAAAATAGGGAGCGGCAACGGAAGAGGGACGAGCTGACCGTTCAGGTCCGGGAGCTTGAGCAGGTCCACCGCCGCACGGGGGCTCCAAGGGTGTGGAGGCAGTTGAAGGCAGCGAGGAAACTCCTGTCGGCACTGGATCTTGATAGGGCGGAGTATACCGCCTTGCGCTTGAAGCATGCCTTCTACACAGGGGGGGACAAATGTGGTAAGCTCCTGGCACACCGGCTCCGGGTCGCGCAACAGCGTAGCGTCATGAAGGAACTGGTGGGTACGGACGGGGTGGTCGTTTCTGGGGACGCAGAGGTAGCGGAATCCTTCCGCAGCTTCTACGAGGCGCTGTATGCTGAGGAGCCCTCCTCGCCGCGGGACGCCGAAGACTATTTGGAGTCGGTGGCCCTTCCGGTGCTGGATCCTGCTCAGGCGGACCATCTGGAGCGGGATATCCATGTAGAGGAGGTGATTTCCGCTATAGCGCGGCTGAAGCATGGTAAGGCCCCGGGCCCAGATGGGTACACGTCTCTGTTTTACAAGACCTTTTGCACGGCTGTGGCCCCTGTCCTTGCTCGGCTATTTAATTCCTTCTCCGAACCGGGAGCCATCCCACCGGATCTCCTGAGTGCGACGGTCTCGGTAATCCCGAAACCTGGGAAAGACCGGGCCTTATGTGGTTCGTATCGACCCATTTTGCTTTTAAATGTCGACCTCAAGTTGTATACGGGGATTCTAGCGTCCAGGCTGGGCCCGCACCTCCCCGGACTGGTGTAGGCGGACCAGGCTGGCTTTGTACCCGGCAGACAGACGGTTGACAATACCAAGCGGGTGACGCATGTTCTGGAGAAGGCCTCGCGGATCCTGGGGGAGCGGATGCTGCTGTCAGTTGATGCGGAGAAGGCCTTCGACAGAGTTCATTGGCCGTATCTCGAGCTGGTTCTCAGGAAACTGGGAATCGGTGATAAGTTCCGCACCATGGTATTCAACTGTTATAAGCATCCTTCAGCGTCGGTGCGGGTCAATGGGTGTAGCTCCAGTGGCTTTGCTATCGAACGCGGCACGAGGCAGGGCTGCCCCCTCTTGCCGCTTCTGTTTGCCCTCTACATGGAGCCGTTTGCTCAGAGGATTCGCAACAACCCGGATGCTATTGGGGTCAAGATGGGCCAGTATGTCCACACGGTTAGCCTCTATGCGGACGATGTCCTGTTGACCCTGGACGACCCTAGGAGGTCGTTACCTGCTTGCATCCAGGAGCTGGACACCTCTGCACATGTGGCCGGCTTCAAAATGAATATGAGCAAGTCGGTGGCGTTAGATGTGTCCCTGGCTGCGGATACCAGGAGGGACCTTCAGCGACTCTTCCCCATGCAGTGGTCCTCGTCCACGGTGCCATACCTGGGGATTCTGCTGGCGCCCACATTACCGGAGATGGTTGCGGCCAATTACACTTCCCTCAGCAGGAAGATCAAGGAGGAGCTTGGCCGCTGGAGCAAGGGCCTACTGTCCTGGCTGGGACGAATCGCGGTGGTTAAGATGACGGTGTTACCCCAGATACTGTATCTTTTTCGTGCCCTGCCTCTCCAGCCCCCGGTGGGCTGGATACGACAAACGCAGGCTGACATCTCCCGCTTTGTATGGCAGGGCCGCAAGCCGCGGATGAAGAGGGTCCTCTCCACGCTTGCCCCGGAGGCAGGGGGTCTTGGTATCCCGGACCTCCGTAAGTACTTTCAGGCGGCGCAGCTGCGATACCTGGTGGAGTGGAGCAGGTGGGAGTCCGACAAACACTGGCTTTTTCAAGACCAGGCGGTGGCGGGCCGCACCTTGCAAGAGGTTCCATTCTTGCGCCGCGCGCATCGCCCCCCTAACCTTTACGCCTCTTTTATTACGCGGGTCCCCCTGAGGGTGTGGGATGCAGTCTGCGAGGACCGGGGCCTTACCACCTTCCCTTCGCCGTTCACGCCCATAGTGGGTAACCCAGACTTCTCCTCGGGGATGGAGCCGGGAGCTTTTTCCCATTGGGTGAGTGTGGGCTGCAGGGTGCTCTTCCAGATCTACGGACCGGAGGGCGTGATTCCTTTTCAGCAACTTCGGCAGGAATTCGGCCTGACGGAGCTGGACAGATTGCGCTACATGCAGGTTCGGCATTGGGCCCTCCAACCCCAGGTGCGTGACACTGCTGCTCGTCAAATTACACCGTATGAGAGGTGGTTGGTGACCCGGACCTCCGATGCCAAGCTGATTACCGATTTGTACAAGTACCTACAACCCCCGACGTTTCACTACTATAACCCAGGGAGGGAGCGCTGGCACAGGGAATTGGGTAGGACACTCAGCCACAAGGAATGGGACAAAATTGCATATCGGGCGCGGCACTCTGCATATCATACGGGCCTTACGGAGACCTTTACTAAGGTGTCCACTTATTGGTACTACACCCCGGAGAGACTGTATGAAATGCATAGACACACTGACAAGGGGTGCTGGCGGGGCTGCGGGCAGGAGGGTACCCTCTCACACATTCTTTGGGATTACCCTGTGCTGACCGCTTACTGGAAGGAGGTTTTGGACGAGGTGGATAAGCACTTTGAGATAGAGCTGCCGCGCTTTCCGGCGTATGTCTTGCTGGGCCTCCCCAACGACCTAATGTACCCATTGAAGTCCCGCAGGGGTAGGCAGATCGCGATTGGGTTGTGCTTTGTTGAGTTGCTAATGGCTTTCATTGCTCAGATTTGGGGTGTTGGATATGCGCACAGGGGTTACGCAGATTGCATTTTTTGCTTTTCATTTGCTGTGCTTTTCCTCTGGACCAACGAACTGCTCTTCGCCAACGCTCCTGAGTTGCACCTTTTTCTTTTACTGTATTGTATGTAACCCTAACCTCCTATCCCCTTCCCCCATGTTTTTTTGTCTCAATAAAAATGCTTTAAACCTAAACTTCCCTCAGACCCTATCTTATTATATTTAACTTTACATTTACCATCTGACACAGCATTCCCCTCCTGGGAGGAACCACGTCCTGAACCTTGCGCGAGGAACCCTCGGTAAACATTTATGACGCATCAGGAAAATCATGTTTAATATTGGAGGGTACAAATTTCCTCTATCTGCTATCCCCCGCAAAATGACTAGAAAAAATGATTAGGGGTTCTGCCCACCTCACCCTCCCGTACCTGAGCAGGAGACATCCAAAGATGAAAAAGTAGAGAGAAATGGTACTGAAGGGATCAATCCATTTTTTAATTATCAAACAAGAAACAATTAATTATCTTGTGATAAACAGATTAAATCAAAGAAGAATATATCAAAGTTCATATACACAAATATGGGCGGACAGCCAAAAAGGCCCAACAAAAACGCAATTTATGTACAACACATCACATGTACACTATATACAAATATACACAACATATACAATATCAAAGTAACTTATATGTACCCTCAGGACAAAGGAATATATACAATTATATATATACACACCAATTTACATATGTACCTCCTCAACAGTCTAGTGGAGTATACAACTACAAGGTAGTGCCAAACGAAAAAGGCACCAGGAGGTTAACGCATATACCCAGCTTATATTTACATAGGCGCATCAATGAGTAAATCAAATCTTTCTTTGATTTAAATAAGGGACTCCGTTTAAAGCCAAAGGTGTCGACGCAGTCGCGGTCGCGTTTCAGCCAGATGATATAGGCTTCATCAGGACATGGGTACTCTAATCTTCAAAGCCCTGGTCCAGTCTAGGGAAGATCTTAAATGGCCAACCCACACTACCACCCACAAAGGGTGGGGTAGTAGCCACCGTCTCGGCTCAAATCCCGTGAAATCTTATTGTCTTCAATGTGTCCGCCCAGCACGAAATGAAGGAGATGAAAACAGTAAATGTTTGCAAAGTGGCTCAAGTGACACAGTCTTCCTTATTTCACAGGGGGCTACAGCCACGCGTGGAACAAACGTCAGCTATGGCGTTTCTCAAAGTGAAAAAAAATGGCCAGAGCTTTGGACATCAGAGACAGCATAGAATGTTCCATGATTTTGGAAAAGCGTTTCATAGAGGCTTCCATCGCATGCTCTACAGAAGAATTAATAAAGATATTCAAATCGTTTTTGAAGGCTTCCCCTTCATCATACTGCATATCTGAGCCGGGAGAGCTGTCAATCTCCATTTTAAAGATATGAGGTGAGAAAGAGCAGGAGCAAAAGGGTTAACAAAACCCAAAGCTGAGGACTGCCTTTGGTCGTCAAAACACTGAGAAAGGGATGGAAAACCACTCCCACTGGGCGGAGCACGACCGAAGAGCAGGACGACAGAGCTCAGTGGAGGAAAAACAAAGTCCGACAGTCCAGGAGATAGCAGCCCACCGAGGTGAGAGGGGACAAGTAAACGAGAGAGAGAGAGAGAGAGAGAGAAGAGAGGAAAAAAAAGAAGAAAAATGAATATGAATGAATGAATTACAAGCACCTGCGGGAGCGCAATATCCATATAAGCAATACAAATGAAATATAAGGAAGAGAGGTACTTATCTGATTGCGAGCAGCAAGAAAAGAGAGCTGTTCTCAGTCAGAGCTATCATTATTTTTGGGACTACTCATTCATTGGTTACTATTGTTAATTCTATTTGTTCCCATTGTTCAGCCGTTTGCCCGGCATGCTGGGAACTGTAGTTTTTAGTACTTATCTTGGCTGCTATTGGAAATAAATACAAGATAAGAAAGCATATGAGCCTCCAGTCTTGCCTTTAAAAATAAGACACTGAGAAGGGGACTCGTCCGTCCGTCTTCCCTATCATAGTATGTACCAAGCACTAAGACCGAGCTTGCTACCCCAGTAAACTAAATTTTAGGGGATCGATGCTCAAAAAGATAAAGGAGAACTGAGGTAATTGAAATTTTTATGGTCAAGTATGTCCCCTATCGTGTACCCCAACGGCTCCATGTACGTGCTTTAAGTACACGTAATTTCCCTCCATGACCGAATATGAAGACGCAAATACATTTGCGTCCAACGTTAACATGTCCTCTTTCGGATCCACCATGAATGGATCGATAATTCAGTTCCTAACCATACCATGCCAACGTCTTTACATGGTACACTTTTACGTTTTTCCTGGCTATGCCGAGCTAGGCCCTGATTTCTGTCTCCGAGCCCTTTCTGCCTCCTGCCTCTGAAAGCTGCAACATGGATACGTATCCCTGACCTCTGCCTTACTTCCTGCCAAGCGAAGCGGTGCCTGGCTCAACCTGGCCTGCCTGCCAAGACAGTATTTTGCCTTCAAGTTATCTGTTCAGCCTCCTCGAAAATACATTCCTGTCTAGTGATTTAGGTAAACATCTCCCCGGCTGCAGAGCAAAGAGCAAGCCTTCCTGTCTCCATGCAAGTAATTTACAGTTCCCGTTGCCATAGTAGGCCCATGGCCCCTGCACGTAGACACGCAGACACATATGCACGCACTAGTATTCAGTATAGATTAGCCTCTGCCCGAGAGACCTTTTACTCCAGATAATACGTCCTCCAAACATAAGATACCAGATATGCTATAGGTCCAGGTCGTTCTGACATCCCAGACTTCTGTCTCTTCTACTAGTGTTAAAGTTCTCCCCAGTTACACATCCATGTCACGTCATGCCAGTTGCGCGCGCATCCGCACTTTCTGCTGATTCTGCAACTTTCTCTATGCCTCCACCCACATGTGACGATTCTTGTGACGTTTCTCTGACATGTACAGTGCACGCCTCCGTGTACGCCTATTACACGCCTTCTTTCACGCCTCCTGTTACGCACATGTGTTCTTATCTTCTCTTTTTCACCTGTTACGCCTACTGTATTGGATTCAATGATGTTACTTTACTATATATAATGTGTAATGTTAATAAAACGTTGACTTTCCCTTCCCGAACCCTAGTGGTGACGGAACATGATCTCCAACCTCGAGGTTTTATCATTAAAACCCGTAAGACTCAGATACCACGGACTCTGCCTCTTATTTTTATGAGCTGTCTTGTAATGATAATTATACGGAAAAATAGATTAGGTAAAATATTTACCACATAATTTGGCGCCCGAACAGGGACCCCTCCCCCACCCCACGCGCCGGCGATGCGTCGCAGGCCTTGTCCCCTGCCACAGCCGTGATGGACATCCATGCGCATCTGCAAGTTTTCCTGTATCTCCCTCAGGCCTACGGAGGTGACGGAGACTGCGGTCGACATCCAGACGAGGCGGTGAGGAGTGCGGAGGATCCCGACCAGAGCCCAGCCGAGAGTAGCAGTGTCCGAGGTATCCAGAGGCCCACCTGTTCCGATGTGACGAGGCGCATGCGTAGTAGCAGTACCAGTAGAAGTCCAGTTCAGTCCGAGGCCTTCAAGTTCAAGTTCAAGTATTGCTCCCGGTGAGTACCGTTGCTAGGGACGCATCTAGACGGGTGCATTAGTTTGTGTCCGGTCAAGACAGGTCTGGGTACACAGTCCTGGTCCGTACGTGTTCACTTAGGTGAGCGCGGTATGACGTGTCTCTTTATGGGACCGGTCTGTACTGTTTAGCAGTGCATCTAGTAATCCAGTGATTCAGTGATTCAAGCCTTCAAGTACTATTTCTCGTGATTCCGAGTATTGTGTTTTATGTACTAGACAGTATCTATTCAAAATGTTTTAATGTTTCATGTCGTGGTATGAATGACTGTTTGTTTTTCATTACTGTGTTTATTGTGTTCGAGCAAAAGTAGAAATGCCGTTATTTACTAAGTTACGTCAGATAGGAACAAGGAAAGGGATACTCGAAGAAGCAGTTCCTGTCCCGCCTAGGGACACTCCAGGGTATTTTATGTACCACAAGCACGGCTTAGACGCTGTGTTGTATTTAGAATTATGGGTGGACTACACCAAGCACCTAGAAGAGAAGTTTAAATGGCCTGTCTCAGGGACATGGGATGCTGAATGCATCATGAGAGTAGAAGAAGCATTATGGAAAAAGAAAGCCAGACAATCACAGAAAGATGCCATAGAATTGTGGCGTAAAGAATCGCATAGAAGAACAGAAAAAGCACTCAGAAAAGCAGATAGAAGTAGAGAAGAATCCGAAAAAGCCAAAGAAAAAGAGTTACTAGAAGAAGGAGAACAGGTCAGATCAGAACAATTAGACCGTCAAAGAAATGCACTCATTACAGGCATGTATCCAGTTCTTGCCGAGGGCCTGCCCAGGGCGACCCCGGAAGTACCCAGTAACCTGCCACCACCATTGGTTCCGACTAAAGTACGTCACCATAAGACTGCAGCAGATATTTTCCTTTCTTCCTATTTAGATGATATAGCTCCCGCATATACCAATGTACCCGTACATCCTGCTAATAGTAATCTGCCACAGCATATTCCTGCTGATCAAGCCCAAGCCACGACTCCTCCACGACAGCATTTTCCCGCACCTGGTATCACTTCCCCTACTGTTCCCCCTACTAATCCTTAGAAAGTTTTTGATTGACACAGGGGCAAGTAGGACTACCATCGGTCATGACGAGGTTCCAGGGGCACCCCTCTCCGGCTCACAGAATGTTTCCCTTGGATTTTCAGGAAAGCCTATTGTTAATGAAGTGTCGAAACCAGTTCCCCTTGCAGTTGGTCCATTGTCCCGTACTACAGATTTATTGCTTACGAAGTCGTGTCCAGAAAACCTGCTTGGTATTAAAACGCTGAAGGCTCTAGGAGCTGTAATTTGTTGTTCTCCGGAAGGAGTGAGATTGTTTTTGCGTGACTTTAAGGGTCACTATGTGTTGAGAGATTTTGATCCCCGATTACAGAATGTACCACAGCATTTATGGGCACAAGGTCCGACTGATGTAGGTTGCATGCATATTACACCATATCGTGTTACACTCAAGCCAGGAGTTGTTCTGCCTAGAATCCGACTATACAAATTGCCACCTGAGGCTGTAGTAGCCTTATTGAAAATCATTGACAAGCTCATTGCTCAAGGAGTAGTTGTAGAGACTGACTCCAATATATGTAATTTTCCAATCATTCCGATTCTCAAACGTACTGATTCAAATGCTCCTCCTGTATGTCGTCTAGTGATTGATCTCAGAGAGCTTAACAAATGTATCATACCCCGGTTTCCAGTAGTCCCAGATATTTCATTCCTATTGACAGATATTGATTCTGAAGCGGTGTTCTTCACTGTAATAGATCTCAAGAATGCCTTCTTTAGTGTTCCCATTGATCCGGAGAGCCAGTATCTTTTCGGATTCGGTTTAAATGGCCGAAGCTTTAAATTTGCACGTGCACCTCAAGGGTTCACGGAAAGTCCGGGTATCTATAGCCAAGCCTTGAAAAGACAACTTGACAGTATCCACATGCCTGCTAACACTGCCCTACTTCAGTACGTCGATGATCTATTGATCACCGCCCGAAGTGAACAAGATTGTGAACATGCATCTCTGACAGTCCTATATTTTCTGGCCGACAAGGGACACAAAGTGTCTCCTTCGAAGCTGCAATTCTGTGTTCAGCAAGTTGTGTACCTTGGTCACTTGCTGTCCAAGAGGGGGAGACAGCTTACACCTGACCGCATCCAGTTAATTATACATATGTCACAACCCAAGACACAAAAAGAAGTACGGGCCTTCATAGGCCTCACCTCTTACTGTAGACAATGGATCCCTCAGTATGCATATCTAGCCAAGCCCCTTATACAGTTGACAACCCAGGAGGCAGCGTTATCGACTGTCCTCCCTTGGACTCAGGAACATACACAAGCTTTTGACGACTTGAAGAAAGCCCTATGTCAAGCACCTGTTTTAGCGACACCATGTTACAGCAAACCTTTTACACTTTTTGTCACAGAACGTGAAGGTACTGCATTGTCAGTACTCAACCAAGATCAAGCAGGTTCACACAAACCATGTGCTTATTTTTCCAGTACATTAGATCCAGTAGCCCAGGCTCTGCCTGCGTGCTTGAAATCAGTAGCAGCAACAGCTCTAGCAATCAGACAAAGTGATTCCATAGTATTAGGACACCAATTGACAGTACAGGTTCCACATTCCGTGGAAGTTCTTTTAAACCGTACACAGACTCAGCACTTGACTATAGCACGACTGACAGGTTATGAATTGACGTTATTTCAGCCACACATAGAAATCAGACGTTGCAATACATTGAATCCTGCTACACTCTTACCGTTAAGTACAACAGACCCTATGGCACATGACTGTGTGGAAGTCATTAACACTATGACGAAGCCCAGACAAGACTTGACAGATATCGCATTACCAGATCCAGACCTGACACTTTATGTGGATGGTTCATGTATGAGAACAAGTACAGGAGAGTTAGTGGCCGCATATGCAGTGACCACTGAAACTGAAGTCATAGAAACACATCGTATTGACACCCTGTCTGCCCAAGCAGCAGAGCTCATCGCTCTGACCCAAGCTTGCATTCGATCCAAGAACAAGAAAGTTAACATATACACAGATTCCCGTTATGCATTCGGAGTTGTACACGACTTCGGAGTCCTCTGGCAAGAGAGAGGTTTCCTAACTTCACACGGGGCCAAAATACAGCACGGTCCCCTCATTCAAGCTCTGTTAGAAGCAATACATTTGCCTACCGCCATAGCCATCATGAAATGTAAAGCACATACGAAAGTCACAGATACCATTTCCCAGGGTAACGACCTGGCAGACCGAACAGCCAAGCATACATCTCAGACTCATACTCATACTGATATGACAAGGTCAGTAGTACCAACACATTGCATGACAGTTAGGGATCCCGCCCTAGATGTAATTGATATACAGACACATGCTACCCCAGACGAAATCAAGAAATGGACTGAACTAGGAGGGATCCAGACAGAACAGGGATGGATGACGAAGGGAAAAGCCACATGGTTTCTCCCCGACTCTATGGTTCAAGTTATCATTAACACAGCACATAGTCCTGCACATTTAGGAGAAAAGGCCATGTTAGACAGTATTCAAAACCTTTGGTTCAATAAACATTTACGAGCAGCAGCAAAACAGAAAGTGCGTACTTGCATGATCTGTTGTCAGTTCAACCCAGGCAAAGGCATTCCCGTCGAGCAAGGTGGATTTCATCCTCCTGATCACCCTTTTGAAGTCCTCCAGATGGATTATATCCAGATGGACCGTTGTCGAGGATTCAAGTACGTCCTCGTAGTTGTATGTGCACTTTCCCGATGGACAGAAGCATATCCTGTCCCAGATTACACTGCCCCGACCACTGCCAAGCAGTTGGTTCGTGAATTTTTCCCGAGGTTTGGTTTGCCTCGTGTCGTGTATTCAGATAACGGACAGCCATTCTCGCCCGAGCTCATGAAGCAGGTTTCCCTTCTGTTAGGTTATCAATGGAAGTTCCACTGTGTTCGGCATCCCGAAGCAGCTGGAATAGTAGAAAGACACAATCGGACACTGAAAACACGTCTTGCCAAGATCTGTGCAGAAAAAGGGGTAGACTGGATAGTAGCCCTTCCAGTTGCTCTCTTCTATATGCGAATGGTAGCTCATTCTAGGACAGGGCTATCCCCGTATGAGGTGGTTTTTGGCCGGCCACCGAATATGTGGGGGACGCCTCTGCCCCGTAAATTAACCGATGTTGACAGTAATATGCTGACAGATTACCTTGCTTCCTTGATGTCTGCACTACAATCATGTCGTTCACAGGTCGCAGCAGCCTTTCCAGACAACACCGAGGTGAAGCCACACAAGATCGTCCCTGGTGATTTTGTGTATGTACGTAATTTTGACCGGACGAGCCCTCTGGAGCCCCGTTGGAAGGAGCCGAAGATCGTTTTAATGACTACAAGGACTAATGTGAAACTCGAGGGGAGGAAAAACTGGCTGCACTCGAGTCACGTCAAAAAATGCTATGGACTTCCGCCAAAAACTGATTCCCAGGACTGTCGCATTCCAGTTGATACTAAACTCCCCCTGGTAGAGAAAACTCCGTCCCAGGAGTACCGATCAAAATTGAGGTCTAGTAAGTCAGACAGTTTAATTGTTTAAGTCCCCCCCTGGGTGAAGCGGTTAGACAGGTTCCTGACATGTACAAGCTAGACCCCAATAGTGAGAGAGATAGACAGGAGATCAAGAAACAGAAATATTGCAAGAATCTCCGAAGTAGATGTATCGTTACTTTAATTGTCATGTTTTTTCTGAGTCTTACGATTGTATGCCTAAGCTATGTTTTACATGTATACCTTCCTATACAAGCACATTCTTCTTTCAATGACTCCGCAGATCACACCTTTAGTGATCTGCCCCCGCACGAACTCTCATATCGACTTGCACTGCGCAACAATTCTTTCATCCGTATGTTACACCATTCCCATCAGACCAGCAATGCTACTAATTGCTGGGTATGTGGCCGACTCCCTCCCTACCAGAAAATGTCGGGAGCCTTGCCTTTTTTTCCTTACCCGTTTACACATAATGGTTCATGTGGTGCATGGTTTACATTAATGTCCTCATTAGATAGTAAGTCCCAAGTTTCCCAAGGTAATTGGATATGGGGAGACCTGAATACTGTTATGCATAAGGCATGTTTCCCTGACAAGGAGGGTCTTCCCCAAATGACAGGTACCAATCTAGAAAACGAAGTATATGGATTGGGTAATTATACACTTAGCCTCATGATTTTGAATGTCCAGTCAGAAACTAGTTCGAACTTACCCTCAATATCAGTTTTGCCAGTAAAGGGTGACCTATGCGTTAGAAAGAGTGGTTCAGTACATCTAGGACACAGCGATTGTAATACAGTTATTGAATTCAGTGATAAAGGCAAGTCTACATTCAAAGCTTCCCGACATTCTTATTTCATTTGTGGCCATACAGCTTATATAAGTTTACCTCCAGACTGGGATGGTACTTGTTACATTGCATTCCTACTGCCACCTGTTTTTCTAGCCCCACCTGATTACCATAGAAATTTTCATCTCATTCATGTTAGACCCAAGAGAGATCTCCCGATTGTCGATTACACTGAAACAACATGGGAACAATACACAGATTTCAATAAAGGATTCTTCCCTTAGTTAGGCACTGTCTCGAATAGTAAATTGATACGTAGATTGACCAGAACTCTTGAAGCTGTAGTGAATGAAACTACTTTTGCCCTAGGTAACTTAACAGACGAACAGTCTGCTATGAGACTTGTCGTTCTTCAAAATCGTCTCGTCCTTGACGTCATCCTGGCAGATAGGGGCGGGGCTTGTAGAGTCATCGGATCCAGTTGTTGTGTTTTCATTCCAAATAACGCACCGTCAGTATATAGAGCCATAACTCGGCTCCACAAGATTGCAAGTCAGATACACCAGAATCCAGGCACCTGGACTTGGTCCGGTTGGCTCTGGAGCGTGATATCAGCCTGGGGATGGAAAGTCCTATCCTTCCTTGGAATAGCCCTCCTCATAGTATTCAGTTGTTGCCTATGTCTACAATGTGGGCCAGCGATTTGTGGCCTGTGCGCCACATCATGTATTCCCCATCCAAGCCCACGTTCTAAATCCCGAATGAAAAAAGATGAGCAAATGATGTTATATGAACAGATAGATGGACTCATGAAGATTGATATATCATGAAGGATCCGTAGGGGACAAGGAGGGAATGAGGTAATTGAAATTTTTATGGTCAAGTATGTCCCCTATCGTGTACCCCAACGGCTCCATGTACGTGCTTTAAGTACATGTAATTTCCCTCCATGACCGAATATGAAGACGCAAATACATTTGCGTCCAACGTTAACATGTCCTCTTTCGGATCCACCATGAATGGATCGATAATTCAGTTCCTAACCATACCATGCCAACGTCTTTACATGGTACACTTTTACGTTTTTCCTGGCTCTGCCGAGCTAGGCCCTGATTTCTGTCTCCGAGCCCTTTCTGCCTCCTGCCTCTGAAAGCTGCAACATGGATACGTATCCCTGACCTCTGCCTTACTTCCTGCCAAGCGAAGCGGTGCCTGGCTCAACCTGGCCTGCCTGCCAAGACAGTATTTTGCCTTCAAGTTATCTGTTCAGCCTCCTCGAAAATACATTCCTGTCTAGTGATTTAGGTAAACATCTCCCCGGCTGCAGAGCAAAGAGCAAGCCTTCCTGTCTCCATGCAAGTAATTTACAGTTCCCGTTGCCATAGTAGGCCCATGGCCCCTGCACGTAGACATGCAGACACATATGCACGCACTAGTATTCAGTATAGATTAGCCTCTGCCCGAGAGACCTTTTACTCCAGATAATACGTCTTCCAAACATAAGATACCAGATATGCTATAGGTCCAGGTCGTTCTGACATCCCAGACTTCTGTCTCTTCTACTAGTGTTAAAGTTCTCCCCAGTTACACATCCATGTCACGTCATGCCAGTTGCGCGCGCATCCGCACTTTCTGCTGATTCTGCAACTTTCTCTATGCCTCCACCCACATGTGACGATTCTTGTGACGTTTCTCTGACATGTACAGTGCACGCCTCCGTGTACGCCTATTACACGCCTTCTTTCACGCCTCCTGTTACGCACATGTGTTCTTATCTTCTCTTTTTCACCTGTTACGCCTACTGTATTGGATTCAATGATGTTACTTTACTATATATAATGTGTAATGTTAATAAAACGTTGACTTTCCCTTCCCGAACCCTAGTGGTGACGGAACATGATCTCCAACCTCGAGGTTTTATCATTAAAACCCGTAAGACTCAGATACCACGGACTCTGCCTCTTATTTTTATGAGCTGTCTTGTAATGATAATTATACGGAAAAATAGATTAGGTAAAATATTTACCACAGAACCCTAAAAAATGTTTTAAAGAACCCTAACCCACGAACACTACTTGGTGGCGTTGCTTCTTATTATGGTTCCCCCCTGGATGCCTAATCTATCCGGTCATGCTACGACTCTTCAGTTACAGCAGAGTCGTTTTGGGGGGGGGAGGGACTCAAGTAAAATAGGTTGTTTGAAATTGTCTCAGGGTGACCAACCAGTTAAGGTGTTTTATTTGCGGGTTTGTATCGCGCTAGAATCGACTCCCGAAGGAGTATCTCTGCACCCAAAGCAAGTGATAGACCAGGGGTGGAAGAACTAGAGATCTAGGGGAGGTGCTAAGTTTGGAACAAAAATGTTTTTAGCAGTTTCCTGAAGACCAAATGGTCTGTACAATGCCTGAGAGAATCGGGGAGTTTGTTCCAAAGGCATGGGCCCAGATAGGAAAGTGCCTTTCCTCCCTGTCTCGCCCTTCTGACAGTGGGGATTTGAAGAAGGGACTGATTACTGGAACGGAGGGTACGTACTGGGTTGTAGGGGACAAACTTTTCCGCCAGGTACGTAGGGCCCAGGCCGTGTAGGCCCTTATGGACAATACAGCAGGTCTTAAATTTGATCCGTTGACGGACCAGCAACCAATGGAGTTTCTCCAGTAAAGGGCGTGATGGGGATCTAGGTGAAGCATTTAAGACTAACCTTGCGGCAGTATTTTGTACCGCCTGGAGCCTACTCATTAGGCTGTCCTTTTCTGAGATCAACAGTCCGTTACAATAATCCAGGCGACTGAGCACCAAGACCTGACAAGGGTTTTCCTAGTTGTGTCCGGTAGTACGGGAAACACTCTTCGGAGTAATCCTATTACTTGAAAACAGGACCCGGCTGTTTGGTTTACGTGTTCTCTTAGAGAAAGACCTTGGTCCAACCGCACACCCAGGTTTTTCACCACCTGCTTAGGGCTGGGGACGGGGCCTAGGTCTATGGGCCACCAGTCCGGAGTCCACAGCAGTGTGACTTCCCCAAAGAGCATTACCTCCGTCTTTCCCACTTTGCACTGCAGGAAATTCGACGCCACCCATTGCGAAACAGCCCTCATGCATTCTGAAAAGGGCTGTTTAACCACTGAGCTAAGTGACTTAAATGGGAAGAGGAGCTGAGTGTCATCAGCGTATGACACTGGGATGAATCCGTATGATCTCATAAGGCTGGCCAAGGGGGCCGCATATATGTTAAAAAGTGTAGGGCTCAAACATGAGCCCTGTGGCACCCCCTTTGTAAGCTCTACAGATAGAAATGAGCCCATACTGACACACTGTGTACGGCCCGATAGAAAGCTCCTCATCCAGACAGCGCCGAACCCTCAAGCCCCACCTCTTCCAAACGGCTGAGCAGAATGTCCTGGGATATCGTATCGAGAGTAATGGAGACCTTGGTCAAGATTTAAAACCATTGGTGGATGTTTTTGAGACGTGAGTGGTCTCGGACATCCATTATCATGTTTCAGCCATTTCTGATACATGCGCCTTGGGTTAATATGGCTTTGGTCAGGACCGGTGCCACATATGCACTTAGACATGTGGTTTTCTTGTAGTAGATCGTATGATAAAATGAATCACCTTTTGTGAATGTACTGTTTATGGAATACCAAATGAGAGAGACATTATGGGTTTATGGTAGCAATGGGTAGCATGGAACATCAGCAATGCGCATATGGGGTGCAAAAGCCATGCACTATGTCCCACACATGCGGTCCAGTAATCATCAAGACTAATCCACCGCATTCAAAATCACGCCGTGAGTTTTATGCAGGTATTTCTTTTCTGTGACTGTATGACAATGTGATGTCAAATAATTATGCACCATGTGGTATTGTGGCTTGTGTAAAACATATATTTCTTTCAAAACATTCGGAGTAAGGACGTACTTGTGCTTGGGTTCTTCACAACATGGCAGCTCGGGGTGGGTTTATTCAACACTATGGGATCTTTCACATATGCTTTTGTCAATCTTTGTAAAGGTTTGGCTATTAGTGAGAATCCACTAATCCATTGTCGACAGTAATCTACCATTCCTAGAAACATTCTCACTTGTCTCTGTGTTTTTGGAGGCTGCATTCCTTGTATCATTTTGATTCTCTCTATAGTGACTTGTCTAATTCCTTTAGAAATCTTGTGACCTAGGTATTGTACTTCTTTCTGACAAAACTGTAGCTTTGATGGGGACACCTTATGTCCTTCGTCTGCTAAATGGTTCAGTAATGCAACCGTGTCTGAAACACATGCATTTTTTGTCTTTGATGCCACCAACGGGTCATCAATATATTGAACCAGTCGGATTCTCCAGGCATGCTTAGACTCTCTAATGATTTCTTTAACAATTGATTAAAGATGGATGGACTCTCAGTATACTCCTGAGGAATTCGGCACCATGCCAAGATACGGTCTCCAAACTGGGAAGCAAATATTAGCTTGCTCTCAGGATGTAATGGAACAGTAAAGAACGCATTACTGTGACTGTATACCATTCTGCATCATGTGGAATTTGGTATAGGATTACTGCTGGATTTGGCTCAATTGGACAAAATGGGACAACAATTTTATTGACCTTTCTCAAATCCTGCACGATTCTGTACGTTACATTAGGCTTTTTCAATCCCATTATAGGTGAATTACAAGGACTGCTTTCTATTTCTCTCAAAATTCCTTGTTCAATCATTTTGTTTATCACTGGAGTTATTCCTTCAATTATCTCTGCTGTCATTTTGTACTGGGGAATGTTTGGGTAGCTCACTCCTTTTACAGAAACCTTGACAGGATCTACATCTCTCATTAATTCAATATCTTCTCCGGTGAAATCCCACACTTGTTCTTTGACTAACTCTTTTAGTTCAACAGGTATCTTCTCTCCATCAAATACAGGAAACATACCATTCTTTTCTGATTCTATCAGTGACATAGTCATTTTATACAGGCTATCTTCATCTAGGGTTTGAAGCTCAATGCCATCTGGTGAACAGTAAATGGCAAAATTCATTTTACACAGAATGTCCCTACCAAGAAGGTTAACAGGACTACTGTCACACACTACAAATCGATGCATGTCTTTGAAATTTCCAATTTCTACTTCAACTGGTTTTGTTAAGGATGCTTTGATCTTTCTATTTGCTACAACTACAACTTGGATGCTTTCTCCAGTCAGAGGAAGATTTTGAACTTCTACTGATCTGACATCTGACAGTAGAACGGGTAGCACCTGTGTCCACTAGGAAAGTCACTTTCACATCATCCACCTTTCCATTCACAAAAGGACCAGATTAATCTATCTCTAGAGTGGCGCCAAGTACGCATGCTTCTCCCTCTCTTAGGCACCGTCAGAATCTGTCGTCCGACTCACTCCCATCTTCCTTCAACCGATACTGCGAACTCACATTCTTTCTGGGTGATCTTATTACCTGTTCTTATTACCTGTTCTGACTCTGCATTGTATTTCTGTAGATTTACACTGTGTGGAAGTGGAGGTTGTGGCACCTGACTCTGTTGGGTAACTACCTGCTGCTGTGGCGATGGCTGTTAAATTACCTCATTCTGCACCTGCGGATTCAATGATGTATTTTCAGGATTAACTCTTGGTGGGTACTTACACTCTTTCTTCCAATGCCCTAACCTGCCACAATTATGACAAGGAAACTTTTTCTTAGCCTTATCCAGATTTCCCATTACTTTTGTTTTGTTAAAATTTCCCTTCATTCTTCCTTGACCTCCTTCTGTGCTTTTATTCTCTAATTGGGCTACTTGATGTTCAGCTACTTTTACTTGTGCCCACATGGCTTTCTCTTTAAGCTTTCTTTGCTTAACCTCCATGTCATCACTACAGTATTTTCCATGTCTCAAAACTTCGTCTACCGAGCATGATTGCCATCCCATCAAATTATGCTTAATCATGTCTCCTATCTCTGATCTTAATCCAAACACAAAACGATACACAAAATGACTCTTGTCCTTTTCATTCAATCCCTTATATCCACTATACTGTTTGAACACTAATAGAAATCTCTCATAAAATGCATGTACTGACTCTTTTGGTTCTTACAATGTCCTGTCAATCTTTACCCAATCTGTCTCCTTTGGTGGGATTTTATTTTTCAGAAACTTGTTCATACTTTCGCATTACTTCAGGTCCAGGAGCACCTGTTTTTAGATCTTGTGGATATTCAGTTCTTGGCCAGTCTACTGAAATTTTACACTCGGACCATAGATCTGCTGGTACTACTATGTCAAACAATCCATCTAAATCCTCCCATAGTACCTTTGAAACTTTTACAAATCGATCCACCTGTCGATACCATTCCACTGGCTTTTCTCTTAGTCTGGGGAAATCATTTGTGACCGACAGTATATCCTGTCTGGTCCAAGGAACATGTACATACCCTCCTCTCGGTATTTCTCTCGTAGGAAATTCATTCGCTACAGGGTCTTTTACTGTTACTGGGAACGCTAACATTGTTTTATCACTGTTCTCTTTTCTTTGCCCATTTAGCTTTCCACTTATCCACATCTCCCCATTTTCTCAGCAACACAATGAGCTCTTTTATTTGGGTTAATCTTCCTGCAGTATTCATGTTGTCAATGTCTTTTTCAGTGAAATCTACTCTGTAATGTTTCTGTAACACTTTATGCTTTGCAAAATCTACATTTAGTTCAATTGCCAATCCTTCTAATCGATCATGCATAGTTTTCGCTCTCCAAGTAATGCTTTTACACACAAACATTAATTCATCATCTTGGTATGCTTTTAATCTATCTGTTCCAATTGTTCCAATTATTAATTCTTCCATGTCGATTTTCAGTCTAACCACATCTAATATTTTAGGTTCTTGGACTTCTACCTTTAAAGTTTTAAGCCAATCACTTCATTCCTGCTCTTCGGTCCTACTGGAGTTTGTGACAAATCGATGCTCTCTATACTTTTCTCAGGAGTCGCATAATCTGATTCCGCACCAGTTGGAAATTTATACGGAAGACTTTGGTTAAAAGTCAAATCAGATGGTGTCATATGGCTAGTACGCCTAACCTCGGACAAATCTGGATAAACCTTTTCTCTTACTTTTTGTAAACTTTGATTCAAAGAGATTGTTAATGACGGTTCTTTTATTTTCTGGTTTTCAAACACTGGAATCACAGGATCTATTGCCACTGAGACTGTTACAGCTTCTATATTTTTAGTGAGTTCCTGTATCTTTTCAGTTGATTCATTTGTAGAACCTGTATATTCAGAAGTACTTGGTTGTTCTTCAATTCGCCTCTCTACTATAGCTATGTTTACCCTAGTTTCTTCATTTTGTTTGGGTGTACCAGTAAGTCTGATTTCTATTAGTGGGGCATTAGAATCCTATCTCATTTCTACCCTTTCCGGAAGATCTCTGAAATTAGAGAATCGTCTTGGGGCGTATCAGTAAATCTGTCTTCTATCGGTGGAGCATTTGGAGTTACCATTACAGAACTCGGTTGGTATGGACGTGGTCTTCTATTTTTTTTTTTTAAACTCTTTATTCGTGAATGTACAATTCCAGTGCAACATATATCTTCTATTTAATATCTCCTCCAGCACTACATCCTCTGATTCACAATCCTCATAACCTTTCCTTTCTGTATCCACATTATTTCTTTTCTCCGTACATTTCCATCCTACCACTTCATCAACTGTTCTTACCGAATACATTCCATCACACATATCAGCATTCCTCCATCTCCGCATTCTACTCTCATGAGTTTCTTTCCATAATCCTCTCAATCTGCCTCTTGGTCCTCTGAACTCTTCAAACCTTTCTCGCTCCAATTCATGCATATCATCCTCTCACTCAGCTAATGCTTCAAATTGAGTCCGTGTAGGTCTTGGTTCAAGCTTTGTCATCTTTTCTCTTATATTCCGCAGTACCGCAGAACTAAAGGAACCTACTTCTGGAAATGCTAATGCAACATAATTCTTGGTATATCTAGCCCAATTTTCTAACCATATACATGCATGGTAGGGGGGGCGCTAGGTGGCGCCAGACCAAGATGGCCGCACTGGTGTGAGGCTCCCAAACGGCCGAGCACGCTTCCCTATCCTGCAGTGATCCTGACCGCGAGTATCTGCTTGTAACCTGTCCCATTGTCTGCATCTTTCCGTGCTGATCAGGGCGACACCTCATATGTTCCAGATATTCTTCATTTGGCGAGGACGGAAGCCTGGGACGACCTGTGCGACTCGAGGAGCGGCTGACTGCATGCTTCTGGCGGCCTTGCCTGGTTGGGAGAGTCCGGAGCTCTGCGGCCTTTCCAGCAGGGACGAGTGAGCCTGGCCTGCTGAGGGGCGCCCTCCTGTCGAACTCGAGACTACACCTGCACTCCCGAGAAGAGCTCCGGCCGCTGTGTCAGGTGAGGGCTGCCTGCTGGCGGAGGTCCTCCGCAGCCGACTCTCTACCCCCGGTCGGCGCTGACCTTCATTCTTGCTGAGCCCGCCATTGAACCGGCGCGCTGTCCCGCGGCCATCTCGTGCCTTCCTGGACGTCAGCGGGCCATACATACTGACCCGCCTACAGTGTGCCACCACTGCCGTATGCACCCGCCTGCCGGACCCTGCATTGCCGCTGCGCTCCCGGGGGGGCCTTCAGTCGTCGCAGCGGGTGAGTGCTGCTTTCCAGCTCTGTGCCTTCGCAGCCCCCGCCCCCCCCCCCCTCCCCCCCCCCCCGGTCGGCGCTGTACCTGTCTCCTGCCTGACACGTCTCCCCACTGGAGCGCTATCCTGCGGCCCTCCCGGACATCTGCATAGCGTGTGCACCGGCCCCCCTTCAGGGCGCCTCTTCCCCAGCTGTCAGGTCGGCCTTGAAGTTTGCCGCGTCTGCTGCTTCCCCGCCTCCCACGGCTCTGAGGCCAACACCTGCCTGTGTCTCACTTACGGGCGGAGGGAACTACTCTGCCTGTGCTGTCCTGCGGCACTGCTCTGCCTGTGCTGTCCTGCGGCCCTCCCGGGCGGCTGCGGATCGGGCGTACCGGCTGCCAGGTCGGACTTGCAGTTTGCCGCTTCTGCTGCTCCCCGCCTCCCTCGGCTCTGAGGCCAACACCTGCCTGCCTCTCACTATCGGGTGGCGGGCGCTACTCTGCCTGAGATGTGTGAGCTGCTCTTACTGTCTTCACTACGCAGGGGGTAACCTACACATCGACGTGTCCGCCGGCCCGCCCTCACCTTTGAGCATCCTTCCCGAGGTCGGAGGGGGACTGCCCTACTCCCTGCCGTCTGTCACTGCTGTGGGTGTGGCGCCGCGAGGACCGACGATCACCTAGTGCACTGACCCATTGACACCAGGGCGGCCCTGCTGTTACGGACGGATTACTCCCTCACCTTCCCTCCATGACTGTGAAGTGCTGCACGCAATACAGGTTGCATCCTGAGCCCCCCCCCCCCCCCCCCCCCTCCACTGGGCAAGGGCACAGGCACGGCCTGACACAAGACCATAGCTGTTCGGGGCATCTGCGTGGGACGTCGGTCCGCACTGCTACTATTTCCCCACGTGCTAGCCCTTCACGCTGCCCTCTCCACCAGGGTCCCTGTTTTCAGTTGCACCTTTTGCCACGGACTCCTTAATTTACCAGTCTCCACTACGTTGGATCTGTTGAGAGTTCATTTTCTTCTCTTCTGCTGTGCCCCTCCTGCGCTCTGGCGTCCACCTCCCCCACTACATCGCGGACGCCCAGAAGAGACATGGGCCGAAGTGACGCACGCCAGTCCAAAATACCCTTTGAATCTAAAAAACAGCCCAAAACGACGCCGGAGCCCGGCGGCAGTCCTCCTGCACCGGCTCCTCCGGAGGAGGACTGGAAGTCATTACTGTTGGGAATGAAACAAAGCCTATCCTCAATCGACGCCAAAATAGACACCATTAATTCACGCATGGACAGTGTGGTTTCTAAACTGGAGCAACATGACACCCGCATCAAGGAAACAGAGGATAGAATTTCGGTTCTTGAAGATGGGGCCTCCTCCACTGGTAAACAGGTCACTCAAATGGACAGGTTGCTTAAACTTATCGCGGACGAGAATGAGGACTTGGAAGCGAGGTCTCGACGCAACAACGTTCGAATTTTAGGCCTTGCGGAATCCACCAACACCGGGAAGATGGAGCCCTTTGTAGAAAACCTGCTTATTGAACTGTTTGGAAAGGAATCCTTCTCCCCACATTTCATCATTGAACGTGCTCATCGATCTCTGGCAGCGCGCCCGCCTCCAGGAGCCCCACCTCGTCCCATCATAGTGCGCTTCCTGAACTATAGAGACCGTGATGCGGTGCTCCAGCGAGCGAGAGCAATGGGGACTGTGAACTACTGCAATACTGCCTTCTCCTTTTTTCCTGATTTCACCCCCTCTGTCCAGGAGGCTAGGCGCAAATTCACTGTGGTTAAAAAGAAACTTCAGGCACAAGAAATCCCATATGCCATGCTATACCCTGCGAAGTTGAAAGTGACCTTTCAGGGTACAACGCACTTCTTTCTAAACCCGCAACAAGTTGAGGATTTCCTTAAACACAGCAGAAGAGAACGTACCAGTGACGATGCAACTCAACGCAGATCTGGGTCGAGATCGCCGATGGCGCAACAGGACTAAGAGACTACTTAGCGGTATCGTTTCCTTTTCATAAGGCGCGCAGTGTTCATTTGCTAACAGATGTCTGAGTATTGCTATTCCTTTTTTAGGTACCTGATCAGCACGGGGCTTATCGGTCCATGATTCTCCTTCGTGCTCGGTCACCCACCTCCGTCCCACTTTTGGCGACTAGGGTCTCTCCCTGTTGTCTGTGGGTGTAAGTAGGGAGGTGGATTGGTAGGTCTGGTGCCCCTAGTCCTGGTCCCCGAGCGGGCGTACCCCCACTAGCACCCCTTCCCCCCTGCGGGTTGGGTTCTGGATTATGCCTTTTCTGGGTAATACTCTGTTTTCTTTCTGGGTTGTTGGGTGGGGGCTGTATTCCCGGCCAGTTGGGGTTGCCGGTGTGGGTGGGAAGGAAGTATGCTCCACTACCTTTGACATGGAAATGTTCTTTATGCTGTCAAGAGGGGGGATCGGTGGGAGGTTTTTATGGGGAGATTGTACTGTGCTGGATATCCAAAGTGCTTTAATGGTCAATTGTGTGATCGCGAGCTACAAGATTTCTTCTATGTATGAATGGGTGACGTAGGTGACACACTACCATCGCACCAATTTCAGCTATTGTCGTGGAACATTCGGGGGCTGAATAACCCTAGGAAAAAGAGGCAAATTTTAGGTTACCTAGATAGACAGGGCATTTCAATAGCTATGCTGCAGGAAACTCATTTAATGCAGGATAGCTCATCTCTCTTCGCTACCAGGTGGGCCTCCTGCAGGGTTTTCTCCTCCTATTCCAACTATGCAAGGGGGGTTACAATTCTGGTTAGACGGGGTGTGAACTTCACGCCTGCCGGGACGGACGTGGACCCCGGTGGCAGATACTGTATGATGTGGGGTAAACTACATTCTCATACGGTCCTTTTCGTTTGCTATTATGGCCCCAATGTAGACGACACTTCCTCACTTCTCACGATGTGGGGTAAAATTCAAACTCTGGGCATTAGCCATGTGATACTGGGTGGGGACTTCAACTCCGCGGTGGCACCGGGTATTGACAGATCCCACCCCCTGCCGGCACACTACTCCCATACCCAAAGTACCCTATCCTCCATAGTTGCTGAACACCACTACATTGATGCATGGCGACACCTCCACCCGTCCCTTAAACAGGGCACTCATTACTCCGCAGTGCATTCCACTTGGGCGCGGCTCGACTACGTGTTCCTATCGGCAGGCCTCACCCCCTGGTTAATCACAGCCCGACACCTTGCCAGGACTTTCTCTGACCATTCCCCGGTTCTTATCTCACTACGCATTCCAATTGAGACCTCCCCTTATTTGAGCTGGCGCCTCAACCCTTCCCATCTCACCGATTCCGCCTTCAGGGCAGACCTTGAACAGGACATCCAAGACTTTTTCGACAGAAATGTGGGATCGGTGTCGGATCTCTCTGTAGTCTGGGAAGCCTTTAAGGTCACCGTTCGGGGATGGTGCATCTCTAAGGGAGGCGGAGTCCTTAAATCCTTGCGAAGTGATCTTCGTAAACTTGAATCCGAACTTCGAGACTTAGAACGGATTGGTACTCGCGAGGCCCGCGATCATGCTACGAATGCCCTCCTTCGGGAGAAACTAAACGACTACGCGGAGGCGGCGGATAGGGAGTGCAAATTCCTCGGCAAACAGCACTCTGCACGGGTTTTCGGTGAGGGGGATAGACCTGGCAGGGCTCTGGCCTCCGCGGTCCGGACCCCTAGATACAATAATTTCGTCACTGTCTTGCTTGATGAACAACAAATCCCGCAGCGAAACCTTCCTGAACAGCTCCGCATCCTTACAAATCACTACTCCACCCTCTACACTTCTCAAAGATCGGCTCCTATTAACCTACATCCTTACCTGGAGGACACGGCCATTGCGTGGCTTGGTCCAACCCAACAAAAATTCCTCCACCACATCCTTGAGGTAGATGAAATAAAGGATGCCATCATGTCCATGAAATCGGGCAAATCCCCTGGGTCTGATGGGCTGCCAATCGATTTTTATAAGGCATATGTTCACATCCTTGCCCCAATACTACAACAAGTTTATTATTCCGCCCTCGAAGTGGGAATCCTCCCGCCCTCGATGCGCGAGGCCCTTATCGCATCTCTCTTGAAACCGGGCAAACCACCTGAGCACTGCGACTCATATAGACCCCTTTCTTTGCTCAATACAGATGTCAAAATCTTAGCGAAGGTACTGGCGTCTCGCCTTAACCTGTTGATGGAGCGCCTGGTCCTGCCAGATCAGGCGGGTTTTGTCCCCAATAGGGCGACCTCACATAACCTTCGCACCCTTCAGGCGGTACTGCAAGACATTAACCCCAAGTCCGAAGCTGCGGCAGTGTTTCTCGACGCCACCAAGGCGTTCGATTCCCTTGAGTGGGATTATCTGCTGGCCCTCCTTGAACGCATGGGGATCCCCTTCAGCTTCCTCGATTGGATAAAGTTATTGTACAGCAACCCCAGTGCCTCAGTCTTACTCAATGGGGCCAGGACGGCTCCGTTTAACATACATAGGGGCACCAGACAAGGCTGCCCCCTTTCCCCAGCCCTCTTTGCGATTGCCATCGAGCCGCTGGCAGCCAAACTTCGTCAGCACCATAACCATCGTTCCCTTATTTATCCGGAGCGTCAGCTCTTAATAGCTCTATATGCTGACGACATGACCCTATATATAAATAAACCGCAGGAAAACCTTAACCCCATACTACGCGAAGTCACCAAATTCGGTGCGATTTCAGGAATACAAATTAATTGGTCGAAGTCGGCTCTATTCCCCTTAACGGATAAGACCACGCAATTTCCCCTGGACTATCCCTTGATTTGGGAAACGGATGACCTAAAATATCTCGGAGTGGTGGTTTCCCGGAATCGCGAGACCCTCATCAGGGCTAACTATGGTACCGCGCTGGACAAACTTACTGATACAATCACTAAGTGGATCCATCTCCCACTTTCAATGGCAGGACGAGTCTCACTTATAAAGATGGTAGTCCTCCCCAAATTGCTCTACCTCTTTATTAACATACCATACAATCCTGGTTCCCATTTCTTCCGCGCCCTCAATTCCCAATTGTCGAGGCTTATTTGGGGGGGTAAACAGGCCAGGATAAGTCTGAAGACGCTCATGTTACCTTATCACCAGGGTGGGTTTGACGTTCCTAACTTCCAGCGTTATTACGACTGTGCCCAGGGCCACTTCGCCGCGTACTGGCTGCATCCTCCCCCCTTCATGGCCCATTTAGCAGTGGAGGATGGATACATGCGCCCGGTGCAACCGTCGGGCTATCTCTATACTACGCCGAATGTCTCGGACCGAGACCCTACCACAGTCGACTGCACGGTGCAAGCGTGGAGGCGAATTGCGGTTCACATGGAGGTTGAGTTTTTGTACTCACCATGCATGCCTCTAGCACATGACCCTAGATTACGGGTCGCCTGTGAGGAGATTGGCCGTAAACTACTCCTGAAACTGGCGATTCACACATGGGGTGATTTATACCTCCAGGGGCAGTTCCGAACATCGGCGCAATTCTTCGGAGAGCACACTGCCTCGGTCATGGACACGTTTCTCTATGTCCGGCTGAGACAGAACGTTAAGGCAGTTACTCCGAATTTTCCTGACGAGCCAGACACACTGGCCCCTCTGCACTCGCTCTTACAAACGGACAACCCCAAACACGTGGTGTCCATGCTGTACAAGCATGCCCAGCCGTCCCCAACGCCGCCTCCACTCAAAGTCCGCAGTGCATGGGACAATGACCTTGGCTCCCCACTGTCAGATGATCAATGGGAAGAGAGCTGCTCACACACTAATGCAGTTACTGGTAATACCCGGCTCCGATTGATACATTTTAAATTCTTGCATCGCATTTACTTTACCCCTTCCAAACTGTTTCGGCTTGGCCTCCGTGACACTGACCATTGCCTTAGATGCGGGGTGGAGGGTGCCGATTTCTTCCACCTCGCGTGGACATGCCCCTCCGTCGCGGCATACTGGCAGGCCATTTTTCGTGCCCTTTCGGATATGGTTGGAGTTGCTATTGATCCCTGTCCTGGGTCGGCCCTGTTAGGTCAATCGGTCTTTGCACTGAAATCACATAGAAAGTTTTTCGCAATGGGCCTTTTATTAGCCAAACGCCATGTAGCCTGTAGATGGGGTAGAGGACGTGCTCCTAAATTCAAAATCTGGCTCGACATTATGTCCACTTGGCAAGATCACCTCCATAACTATGCCGAACTCTTACCACATAAGTCACGTCCCAAAGATATCTGGGGTCCCCTGTCTGCCTATCTCCTCCGTCAACAGAGTGAGGAGCATCCTGACACTTAAATCCATACCCTTACATGCTGTCCTCCCCTTCTGCTCTCTTATCGTCCTCCTGTACCGATGGACAGACTCCTCTATATCCTGGCAGTTCCTGGTGCCCGGCTTTGGGCTGGTCCGCGACGCATACCTTGCACCTGACTGCGCACTCACGTTAGCAACATGTTACATGTAGCACCACATACAAGCCCTTAGCACATTATTGACCTCACTGGGTCGGTTATGAACCTTTCCCCCCTCCCCCTCCCCCTTATCCCCCTCTTCCCCCTCTTCCCTCTTTGCCCTTACCATGCCAGCCAGAAGTATTTAGTTGGTGCGGAGCCTTCGGGCCTTGATGGAGGTTGCTCCTCCTATTTCTTCATGTTGCATTAAGGCTCCTCACCCTCGGATCCTCTGATCCACATACACTGTATGGTGGTATATCATGGGAAGGTCGGTCCCCAGTTGTGTTTGATTTCTGGTTTTCTCTTTCACAAAAAACTTGAAAAAGAAGCCTCAATTGCTTTTTGCTGGTATACAATGTGCTTCGGCCGGTAGATATGACATCTGTACTACCTGAATAGGCCACATTTCTATCGCGGCCGGCCCAGTGGGTTGTAGGCGGCATGCTGTGTTTAAGTATTAATGCTGTGCCCCTTTTTACTTATGTCCTGCTCTGGGCTCCATTCTATGTAGCTGCCGGCCTGCAATTGCAGGGTGTAGGCGTGAAGCTGTGTACTACCTATCACTTTGGTCATCAATAAAGGTTTCAAAAAATAAAATAAAAAATAAATACATGCATGGTAGCCATATTTTGTCATCATATATGATGCAGGCGTTTTAGGCAGATGAAACAATTTAACCCTCTCTTGACACTATTGCCTTATCCTTTTCAAACACATTCTTCAACTTTTTGAACCATGTAGGTTTTTCTTTTTCTCCTCCATAATAAACCTAAATTTTTCTGATGATTTCCTGACTTTCAAAACAATCGCGCACTCTCCCGCAAACTGCTTCGCTAAACGGACCTATCACAGCGCGGTCAACACTAACGCACCAATCAGAACACGAAAAGTTTCACTTGCGCACAACCAATGATTTTACAGTCTTGGCTAATGCACCAATCAGCGCTTACTCTGTCCTAGTCACGCGGACCAATCCCAGCGCGACACCTTTGACGTCAGCCCTGCTCCGGCTTCTGCAGCTTCGACTGACCCCTCCTTTACAAAATGTATCGGCACACTGTATGTATCCTTTTATACAACTAAAACCAGTTAGTAACGACATAAAACATCCCCATTCCTCTGTTTTGCTAAAACCAAAGTGATAGTTTCCTCAATCACACAAGTATTCTGTATTTCCAGTAGACAGCGCTTACCTCTTCTCTACCACAGAATTTTAGTCTCGCCGATAAAGTAACACATCCCTCTACCTTACCCTTCTCTCAAGCTTAGGTTAAAATCTATTACTCTTTCAGGAATAAGTTTTAAGTCAGAATACGCAATGATTCCTTTGCTCAAGCCCAAAATTTTATAGACTGCCTTCGCTATACATTCACCACTTTTACACGTAAAGGTCCCAAACTTGTAACATATGACGATGTCACCACTTTGAAACATACTATGTGATGTGTGACTTACATGCCACACTTGTGCGACTTACATGCCACACGTTCCTCTTCCTAGGCAGAGTAACCAGCTTCCTACTTCCCAGAAGCCTTAATTCCGGACTACATATAACGCAATACAGACTCAACATATAATGTTAGTCATAAATTCTGTACATCAAAACCCTGTATACATTGCCGTACACATTACTTATCCTAGTTAACCTATAGCAACCTATCCTCTGCTACCAAGAAATAACTGATCCAGCGCGGCTCCAGAAATTATCTGCAAAACCCTCACCATACTCCTAAGGAACTATTCTCACATTACTCATCAGTGGGGCCCGACACACTGCAAGACATTTATACACATATTCACACTGCTCCAAGGATTGGTGAAGACTAGAGGAAAGCTGCTGGATTTTTAGCGGAATGTCTTACTTCATACTACACTATATACATCTGCAGTTTATCGATATTACCATGGTTTTAATTTCAAGAAGCATAAAAACACCCCACCATTATTGTCAATGGCTCTGCTAGTAAAAGTTAACTAATGGACAACAAGACCAGCTTAATTGTCCATTTATTTAATTTTAGAGTTTAAATCTCCTAGCATGACCTTACTTGTATTCACTCTATTTCAAAATTCATTTAAAACATTAATAACCTAAAGAGAAAAAAAAGTTACATTCAAACATTTATATTTATTAGCATAACAGTTCAGGAAAGTACGCAAAATTATATTACCAAGATTTCAGGACACGGACATCAGCATAAGGACAGAACAGTTCCCAAAAACCACCTCTCTATTCTTTCTTGGTGTTCACCTCCCATCAGGACTCCGCACCCATTCAAAAAGTTAGAGTCAAGAAAAATTTCAAAGTCCTCGCAGCATAAAAAATTCAACAATCTGACAGCATGTCGTGGTACAAAATAAAATCGAAAAGCAAGGTTTTTTCTTACTTCCAAACGTCCTCTTTTATACCATTTTTCCCTAACTTATCTATCTAAAACTTGTAACTTTTGGGGTCTTTCTTTATTCTGATTGGTTAATTCAAGGGGTGGATGAGCATAACCTCGTCTCCTCATTGTCTATATTTCCGCAAAGTCATCATTTTAATCAAAAAATAAAGTCTCTATTGTCCTTTAGCAGTCCTTTCCGCTTGTGTCCTTTAATTTGCAATATCTTCCAACTTTCCCAGGCTTAAGATGCGGACATTCAAATTTGTTGGCACCAGTTTGAACATCCAGGCCACACTGTCCTTGACCCACGCTGTACAGACCAAGGATACTTGCACTCCTCTCGAGTTCAATCACGCATGCGAACATCATCTAAAACTCGGAGTCGTGAAAAACTTCCATTTTGGATTAGGCCGCATAGGCCAAAATGGGAACTATTATAGAAACAAACACAATTAAACATTAATTTTCGAAATATAGCCCTTCTGTTTACCTCCCCCCACTCTAAGGTAACCCAGTTAGTTATTTGTTGCTATATCTGCTAGGTAATAAGCATGGTTTACTCACCATTCTCCATCATTTATGCCACAATTAGACATACAGAAAGCATATGCATACAGATTTTGGTTAGAATATGGCATTTGCGCACAAGATTAGTATGACAACTGCACTTAATTAGTAAATTAATTTATTTATTATTCGCAACATAAGCAAATTAGTATCCCACGTGTATTTGTGTGTGCACTCTATTCTATGTTGGTTATTTATAAAACCACACAATTAATGCAGGTTACTGTTATGGAGTAGTGACTTCACGAGGGGTATACAACATTTTTTGTTTCCATCCTTACTCCATAACACTCTGTAGTCTTTTTTTTTAATAAAGTGCCATCCTTAGCCTCCTTGGTGTCAGTAATGCTGCTCCCACATCCCTCTGACCTACTTCGTCAAGGTGTCACACCCTCTGTCAACCTAGATTCTTTCCTTGTGAGCTCCGCATCTTTCTTTTAATGCTGTTGCGCAGACTAAATACTGTTCGCTGGCTGCCACGAGGCGTTTCCGGGTACACACCAGCTGCGTCCGTGATCGATTGATTGTGTTAAACCGGCCTTATTGTGATGAGATAACAACTGGGAGTGTACGGATTTCTTTATTGTTGCGATGTTTCACACCCCTCCGTTTCTTGTCACTTCCCTAAGGGGAGTGCTCTATTGAACATGAAGGGACTCAGACAATAGTAGTGGCTGACTCAGGTCATTAAAAGAGCTTTTAGATTGACATAAGTGGGATATTGTGAGCTGTCGACATTACAGCGAGTATTGTTGATGTATCTTGGGTAAATACCAAAGGTATTTCCGTTACAATCCTTTCAGTGTGTACAGTTAGAAATTGTTAGTTCTCGCAACATTTGAGTTCATTATTCCAGCTGTTTTCAACAGCAGCCCGGTAATGCCAGCTAAAGGTGGCAGGGCAGTAGTCAAAGAATTTCTTAAGCAGAGTGAAAATGTCTTTGTTTTCCATACATGCTTATTAATTATGTTTTGAAAATGTCTACAAAGATGAGCTAAATGTAATTCAGAGTAGCTTGAAATAAGTTCACCGACCAGAAAAGTAAGCATCTTAATAAGATTAAGGCAACTATACGGAAGAGTGAGAAATCATGTAGCTGCCTAAAATGATTGACCATTTTATTGAGTAGAGGTTCAAGGTTAATTGTCCAATTCCACTCTGGATTAAAATTAGTTCCACACTCAGGTTATCCACCTCCTATTGTAAATGTTGTGATTTGGTCAGATAAGCCGCAATAAGTTGGATTTCATTCATATTTTATTTATTGCCGAAGTGTTGACTGAAATCCGTTGCTATTTACTTAGTGGCTGGAATAGTAGCTTCTGGGGCACCTTCATTGATCGCTGCTGTCGTCTGGAAGCCCAAGAATTAGAAAAAAACAAATTCTGTTGAAAAGGAGGTGATAGTGTTCACTTAATCACATGAAATAAATCTTTTTTTTTTTTAACAAATTTTTATTTGCATCAAAAGTACACAACAACAAAAAGAACAAATCAAAAATATACAAAAATCACATTTAGGCATTACATTAGTCACAGACAAAAATACGGTCATGTAAAAAGAAAAGAAAAAGAAGAAAAAGAAAGAAGAGATATCAGTAGTTAAGACATAAATGTTCCCCAGATTTTGTCAGTTTTTTGTTTAGCCCGAAGGCTTTTGAGTTGGCAAGAGTGGTCTCCATAGCATAAATTTCTTTAACAAAGCTCCACCATTCCATAACAGTTGGCGTATTTTTCTGAATCCAAGCTCTGGCAATAATAACATGAAATAAATCTTAATGCATAATTTTTTCAGCACCACATTTTTTGAGGTTTCTGCAGTTATGCCTGTTCATAAAGACCGATTTTCCATTTTGGGGGGCAATAGAAGGAGCAGAGAACTATCTTCCTTAAAGTTACACTGTGGGATTACCCACTTGTCACAGCGGGCACTGACAGCCTGCAGATTATAACTGGATTGGCCACAAGCCCAGCCATACAGAGGCTGTTACAATGTGATCATGTGACACAGAAGTATTTAGCCCTGGTACCTGAAAGTGAAGGTGCGGGTCTTCAAGACAGAGATTCCAAATTCCATGGATCTCAGATGGGAGACATTGCAGTGCTTGCCGGTATCTTGGCTCTCATTCACATTCTAGAATGTGAGTTTGATTAGGAGCTTCCTACAGTCCTTATAGAGAATAAAACTATTGGTAGTCTTGTCCCTGAGCCAAACTAATTACTGCAGCACTGGCAAACTGTGGATACTGATTGGCGTGCATCTTCACTATAAATGCTAATTACCTCTAGTGGATACTTTTACACAAATACAATCTTAATTTAATTACGTACATGATCTAATTCTTTGCTAAAAGCAGATCCGGTTGTTCAGGGTGGTCAGCTACTAATGATGGACATTAGAGAGCCTTGGTGCCTGTGTGGAAACTTTGCCCTTTGAAATGTTGAGTCGCCCGAGTAAACAGGCAGAAGGAAAGAAAGTAATGGTCAGGAATGCACATAGTGACCTTTGCATGACGGGAACTAGGTTAAAGTCCTCGGTTTTAGAGGTGACAGGGAGCCAGGCGTGCTCCACCTTTGTCAGACAAGAGTCGACAAGGCCGGGTGGACGAGGCGTTGCTACTGTTACAAACAGGTCAGGTAAAATTAGTTTAGGTGTTTCCCGGCAAGAACGGGCCAGTCATGGACAGACCGAGCTGGATCCCATCTGGGGATACTGCTCCAGCTGACACGATTTTCATAAATACGTTGTGCACAGTAATACAGTCATGATAAACATTGAAAATGTATAAGAGAATCACTTATGTTCAGGGAAATCAGAGTGAAAGCTGTATATCGAACACCATTGAAACAAAGTATAGCTACCTCAGGTGAGGTTGCCAGGGTCACAACAGGGTGAGCACTGCAGTGAGTTAGCACTACATTTTCTGTTTTGGATTGGTATAACTTTTGGAGGTCACAAAGGTTAATCGAGAAAACACTCGGTGTTGAATTGTCATTTTAAAAGTAGAGCTGGTCTCCTCGTCCAACTAAAATACATCGATAGAGTAAATTTCATGAGGTGCAAACTTTGGAAAGTCGGTATGATTACTCCCTCGCCTTCCTCCGGTGAACAATGCAGGAGGGTCATTTACTGCATATATATAGTTGTCAAATTGCGTCCTTATTGGAGACGGGTACCCTCTTAGGACGCGTGTTTTGGTGGACTATATCAAATGACCCTAAAGCGATCCTTTTAGATGTCACTTCCGACATCGAAGGAGACTGTTATAAACTGACATTGCTCTGGCTAGGCTTGACTGTGGCCAAAAGAGGTACCACCCGCCAATGGAAACACAACTCGTCCCCCCTCAGTGGAGGAGTGGACAAAGGGATTAGACTGGTGTATGAGTAAGGAACAACCAGTTTACAACGCCAAAGGCGGTCCCCAAAAATACAGGACATTCTGGAAGAGATGAGCAGATTATAGGGGAATCCCCATTGCACCAGGAGACTCTCGAACCCTGACTGAGACCGAAATCCGTACCTAGACGGGATGAGGCGTTCAGTTTGAGATGGGCCATGCAGTGGGTGGAGATGGGGGGGGGGGAGCGGAAATTGTGGGAAGGGGGGTGTCGGGAAGCCTAGGGAATTCAGTGCCTTTTTTATGTTGATATATTGTTTCCTGACTATGTAGATTGCATCTAAAGTCAATAAAATACATTATAAAATAAAAATGAGCTGGTCACATTATTTGCGAGATCACAGTTGCAAAGTATATGAACTTTGCACCCATGAGTTTAACATTTAATTACAATTGTAAGTGTCTAGTTGTTCGAGCCTCTCTGTAATGCCGGTAGTCGTTTGTTTTTGTAGGAAGCTCGTGGAAACAGCTTGGCAGAAGAGCTGGGTGCTGCTCAAGAACGCGAATCCCGGCTAGAGTTCAGGATGCAAGCCGAGATACACACCCTGAAAGCAGAGATGGACTCACTAAAGGAGACCCATCAACAGGAGGTGAGACTAAAAAATGAACCGGACATCTATAGTCACTCTCTGAAGCCTTGCATGAAGGTGCAGTGTGCGGCTCGATATTGGGATTATATTTCTTCACCTGAACAAGTATGTCCAACAGAGTGAGATGTTTTAATCATGGGGCATTCCTTAGTATTTTATGGCACAGGAATTAACTTGGGCTTAAAGCCTTCTTCAGCTTCCTTCCATGGGTCTCAGCGCGTATCACTATCCACTTTCAGCTTAATATCGCACACTAAGGGGTGGCACAGGGATTCACTGTTTCTATGAAAAGTACGTGGCTAATACTAGTATAGCTCAAATGTCTTCATCCTTAAGCAGGTTTATTATGACACACAACGTCATTGATTTACGACCGGGGCTCTTATTCTGTGATTTGAAGACTCTTACCACGGTTCATGGGAGCTGTTGTGGTCTGTTTCTTGTTTTGGGCAGTATTCCAGGGCGCCAGACCGGTTTGGATGGGCAAGTGTGGGCCGGGCACCCTGCACCGCTTCCAACTCCATGGCTTGTGCTAGAAAGGCATGGGTAGTGCATGTGGGCATCACACCCCACACACTGCCCCAGCCTGCCTAGCACAATCTGTGAATCTACAGCACAGAAGGGCTCCCACTCCATGTGAGCGGCTACACCTTGATGATGGGCCCTACCGACATACTGTAACTATGGGTGGGAATTGTGAGGGCTGCACCCTTCCTGTCGCCAATGATGCTGCAGGATGTGCAGCTATCCCTTAGCCCTTAGTCTGTTTCAAGCCCCTATTGTCAATGCATCGTTGGTGTGTGATGCATTTTCAAGAGTTTGCTGCACCTCACGTTCACTCCTGCCCTCATATCCAGGTCACTCCCCACCAGGAGAGCCTTTGAAACGGAGCACTACAGGGGGCACATTTTAAAGCGGAAGGAATCAGGCTGTCCAGATTGATTGAGTTCATAATAATGCCTGTTGGAAAGTGGTGACACCAGTTCATGTTCCGTGCTAAATATTTTATATTGTTGAGGTTCAAATTGTAGGAATGGTTTGCAGAGTTCGATGTCATGATCATCAATGTTTGAAGAATATCCTGATATGAAGCAGGACGTTCATGGGCTTATGTGGTTGGCACAAATGCTTTTTAGGGTCTAGCTACAGCTGATGCTTTATTTTCTTAGTAGACTTTGCAATCCAAACCACAAGGCAGTTTGTTTTCATCCACATTATGGCTGTAGCTAAGTAGAGAGTAGAAGACAACCCCTACTTGACTTGCCTTGCAGGCTGGCACTGTGATGTGGGTAAAAAAATATTCTTGGCGCGCATGTTTTTTTTTAAAAATTATTTTATTTTTGTTGTTGCTGTCATATGTTACATAATAGCGGATATTCGATCTTCAGAGCAGCGTCAACATTCGGCTGCCTATAATCATTAAAGCAACTTTTACATTTTACCCCCCCAACTTGCTACTTCAAGGGTCAAAATCCACGATCCAGAACATTAGTCTATATCAGCATAGGTGTGTCCAGATGCATCTAGCAGCTTTTGAGTCAGTTATTCAAACTAGCATTCTCGCCTGTATGTAGGTTCCCAGGGCCTTGTGACGTGCGCTGCCTCTGATTTCCACTCCTCCCTCTCTCCCATCACTCTAGATCCTCATCATCCCCTGAGCTGTCCCCATCCTCTTCTTCAGGCAGAGGCTCACAAATGTCCCCCCTGTAGGTGTTCCAGGGTGTCCAAATTCTGTTCCATTTTCGAGGATTACGTCTCTGTTGATACACTGCCCTCTCTGTCACCATAAGCACATCCATATTTCTGCACCATTGCGCCAGTGTCGGTGTCGCCTGTGCCCCCCAGTTTTTCGCAATATCTCGCTTTGCCAGCATTACGCCAATGACCACCCATCTTTTCGCATGCAGTGACAAATCTGTTGGGCCCCACACATTTAGGAGACAAACTCTAGGGTCAGGTGTGAACGGGTGCTGGAGGGTCTGGCCGATTGTGCGTGTAACCCGCCTCCAGTAGTCCTGTATATTTGGACAGGTCCATATAGTGTGGTACAGTGTACCCTCCTCCCCGCAATTCCTCAGGCAGAGTGGGTGTTCTGCTCTGTGTATTTTATATAGTGTCGTGCGGGTGTAGTAGACCCTATGTAATACTTTGAGTTGGATCAGTCTGAATCGAGTGGAGATACCTGCCTCCCTGGGTGATGCCAGGGCTGCGTTCCAGTCTGCTTCATCTAGGTCCCCTATCTCGTCCACCCAATACTCCTTTAGCTTCCCAAGGGGATCCGGTAGGTTATTCATGAGTTTGCGGTAAGTGAGGGAGGTCGCACCGGACTCCATGTAGTCCGTAAGCAATCGGTCCTCTAACAGAGCCGATTCCGGAAGTGTTACACCTGTCTCCAACGCCGACAGGAGTGCATGTCTGATCTGTATGTATCTGTATGTTTCGGTCTCCTCCAGGCTGTACTGCTCCCTCAGGGTTGCAAAGGAGAGCACGCCCTCTCTGGTCCATAGGTCGCCCACCGTGGAAATCCCAATGTTATCCCATTGATCGAACCCTTTGGAACTGCGCAGGTTACCGAGGGCCTTGGTATCCCATAGTGGCGTGAGTCTGGTGATCACTCCCTCCCATGCCAGCCGTCTCTGAGCTTTGTGCCATATGGCTACTGTGTGTTTGGTAGGCCCTTCCAGCTTTCTCATCATCCCTTTGTTGTAGAGTGGGGCCAGAAGGGTGGATGTGCCCAGTTGGTGTCTATCTGCCTTGTATGCCGGGTCGTCCTGTGCTGCGTGGATCCACTGGTTGATCACCTTAAGGTGAGCGGCCCAGTAGTACAGTTCAAGGTCAGGGAGGGCTATCCCCCCACTGTACCAGTCTCTAGTTAGTTTCAATTGTGCAACCCTGGCCGGTTTGTCTCCCCACAGAAGGCTGGACAATTTCGCCGACACGTGGCGGAAGAATGAGACGGGGACCATCGCCGGCGTGTTCTCCAGGACATAAAGGAAGCGAGGGAGCGCCATCATCTTAAAGAGCGCCGCCCTACCCAGCAGTGTTAAGGGGAGATTTTTCCAGAGGCGCACGTCCGTCTTCAATCTGTCCAGCTGGGGCTGAAGATTCAGTTCAAGGAAGGTCGAGTGCTCCCTCGTAATTCGTATCCCTAGGTATTTAAAGGCGACGTGTTCTACGAGCAATTGGCAATCCTCAGGTAAGGCTGGAAGGTCGCCCTGCACCATATAGATTATGGACTTGGACCAGTTGAGTTTATAGCCTGAAGCTGTACCGTGGCTTTCGCACAGTGCCAGTAAGACCGGGATACTGTTCGAGAGGTCCATGAGGTAGACGAGCATATCGTCAGCATATAGGGATACCCTATCTTCCCATCCACCTCCCCATTGTATGCCTTTCAGCAGCTGGGTGGTCCTGATAATCGTGGCCAGGGGTTCTAGCACTAAGGCGAACAGCAGTGGCGAGAGTGGGCATCCCTGTCTCGTGCCCCTTGCCAGCGGTAGCTCCCTTGATATGTGTCCGTTTGCGGTTACCCTTGCCACGGGTTCGGTATACAGGAGTCTGACCCACGATATGAACGTCGGGCCAATACCCATGTGTTCCAGGACCGCAAAGAGATAGCGCCACTCCACCATATCAAACGCCATTTTGGCATCTAGTGACAATACCGCTGCCGGTTCCTCCAACTGCGGGGCTCGGGCTAATACCCCGTGTAGCCGTCGCAAGTTCAGCGCCGTACTCCGGTGTGGCATAAAGCCCGACTGGTCCGGGTGTATCAGGTGCGCCAGATGGGGCAGTAGCCTGGTGGCCAACAGTTTCGCCAGAATTTTACTCTCGGCGTTAAGGAGGGAGATCGGGCGGTATGATCCGCACTCCTCAGGGGGTTTGCCGGGCTTAGGTATCGCGACGATTGTAGCCGTGCGCTGATCAGGAGGCAGTCGCCCCTGTTCCCGACACTCCCGAAACATGTCGAGCAATGGCGCGGACAGCGTTTCGGACATGAGTTTGTACCACTCTATTGGCACACCATTGGGGCCTAGCGCTTTCCCGGGGTGAAGTGCCGCTATGGCTATCTGTATTTCATCCGCCGTCAGATCGGAGTCGAGTTCGTCCCGTTGGTCTGGGGAGAGAGTGCGGGTCGGTACTCCTACAAGAGAGCCCTCCGCCATTTCCCGTGTGACCTCATATTCAGGGGAGTATACGGAGTGGAAATGGTCTGCCAGGAGTTCCACTATTCGTGCCGGACTGGTTTGTATCTCACCCTCAGGATCCCTCAATTGCAATATGGCCCTCTGGCCTCCCCGTGCCTTCTCCAACCACGCCAGGAGCTTCCCCGCCTTATCGCCTATGTCGTACACCCTGCTCGTAGTCGCGGACATATTGTCCTGCACTTTGCGGCGCAGAAAGTCAGTGTGCCGCTGCTGGGTCAGTCGGAGCGCGTGCTGGGTGTCCCCAGTCGGGTTCCCTTCGTGTTCCTGTGCAGCCTTATCAAGTTGTTCCTCTAGATCTATCAGCTCCTGTCGTTGTGTGTGCTTGTGCTGTGCGATCACTGAAATCGCCTGCCCGCGGAGAACTGTCTTGTAGGCCTCCCAAAGGATTGTAGGCGACTCCACTGATCCTACGTTCTCTGCGAGGTAAGATCGTGTATATTTCTTCAAGGCCTTGGCTACTCCCGGCACCCCAAGGTAACCCGGGTAAATAGGGTAAACTCGTCTACGGGTCCGTTCCTGACTGGACAGAGTCAGTTTAAGCGGGGAGTGATCGGAGACCCCTCTCGGTCTAATCTGAGAATCAGTGAAAGTGAGGAGACCCCCTCCCAGCGTCAGGAAATAGTCTATCCGCGATAGGCTGTCGTGAACTGCCGAGTAGTACGTGTATTGCCGGTCATCTGGGTGGAGCCGCCTCCATATATCTACTAAACCCTGCGCTTCCATGAAGTCATGCAATTTGGAGGGCCCCGGTGTTTGTGTGCGCACTGGATGGCGATCTAGGGAGTCTTGTGCCACTGCATTAAAATCACCACCCATTACAAGATCCCCTTCTGGAAGGTCTAACAAAAATTTCCCTAGTTCCGGGAAACCTATGGTGTGTAGTGCCGGCGGGATGTACACTGAGACTACGTTAAGCGGCTTCCCCTCCCATTGTCCATGTATCGCTGCAAAGCGCCCCTGTGTGTCTACTGCAATCGATTGGGTTATGAACCTGGATGAGCGATGAATTAATATCCTGGTGCCCCTGGACCCCTTCGTGAACTCAGAGTGAACCACCATGCTGTATCCTTTCCTGTCTAGGGCCTTCGTAGCCGTGCCGGTGAGGTGTGTTTCCTGTAGTAGGACCAGGGCGGGATTCAACCTTTTTATACTTTGCAGGACCAGCCCTCGTTTAACTTTGTCACCTAGACCCCTCACATTCCAGGACATGAGGCGTAGCGGGGACGTCTGCCCTACATTAGTGTCCTCCCCCATCATGTTTGGGTGCGCGGACTGGAAACTTGTGCTCGTGGATGACCAGGAGGGCCGTGTGGTGGCCCTGCGTGTTGCATCGTGACTTTACCCTGTTATGCTCGTGTGCCCCATCGTAGCTACCCTGCCCCTGTGTAGAAACCAAGAACCAAAACCCCATCCTACCCCCAACTCCCCCCCTCCCTGCCCCCCTGCTCAACGGACTCAGAACTGCCCGCCCCCCCAACTCAGCAGAGTGCTTGAACCCAACCCATAACATAGTACTTGCTCGCTGGGGTGAAGGCTTCTCCGTGGTCAGCGGCCCCCTTCCTCAGCTGCGGAGGCCCTTCCGCCCAGTGTCCAAGGCGGCGTTGCCTGCCTTCGTCTCCATCAGTTCAACCAGACTTTAGCAGTGACTTATTGTTCTCCGTCTGCACTATCCTCATGACGGTCGGACAAAGGGGAATGTAACTCTGCATCCTCATCGTTGGCTTGTGAGCCCTGTCGGGAGCCAGCAGTACGGTGCTTGTTCTGTCTATTGGAGCGACGAGGGAGGCCCGCCGTCCTCCATCCCTCTAGCCAATCCTGCGCCACCTCCGGGGAGTCAAAAAACCAAGTTTTGTTGTCAGCCACGACCCGAAGCTTGGCCGGAAAAAGCATTGAGTACGGGATTTCTCTGGCTCTTAATTCTTTTTTGACTTCAAAAAAGGTTCTTCTCCTCCGTGCCACCTCGGCCGTATAGTCAGGAAAGAACGCCAGCGTCGCGTTCTGGATCTTAATGGGGGGCGAGTTCCTTGCCGCTTGTAGGATTGCGTCTCGATCCCTGAAATTGAAGAGCCTCGCTATGATTGGTCTGGGGTTAGCGCCCGTCTTGTGGCGTCCCCCCGGCACCCGGTGCGCCCTCTCCACTGTGAAGAAGGCGGAGAGTCCTTTGGGCTTTAGGGTCTCTTTGATTAGGTTCTCTACATATAGGTCCATTGCCCTCGTGTCTTCCGATTCTGGTACACCTATTATACGGATGTTGTTCCGCCTCGAGCGCCCTTCCTGGTCATCGAGCTTGTCGCGCAGGTCCTTATTCTCTTTTGAGATGCGTTCCATACTAATCTGGAGTTCCGAGACGTCTTCAACCAAGGATTTGGTCACCACCTCCATATTGTTCACCTTTTCTGTCATTTTATGAAAGTCCGCCCTTATAAGTGTGATCTCTGCTGAGATCGACCCCACCGTGGCTTGTACTTGCGTGAGGGCCCGCATGACGTCGTCAATGGTCGCCTTCTTGCCACCGGTCACTTCGGCTGTCTTGCTCGATTGTGACTTGGCTTCCTGCGAGGGAGAGCCTGGCTTATCATAAGCAAACCGGTCCAGGCGCGATTGTGCCGCCACGTTTTTAGGCCCCTTGCCGGCCATCTTGGTGTCGTCTGGGGTGAGCTATCTTCCCAGACAGCTACCGGGGGTCGTCCCTGGGCCCGCGTTGTGTTCTGGGGGTAGGTGTAGCCCCTGAGGTGTGTTTTGGTTCCCACGGTCAGTAACTATAGCAGAAAGGAACGGGTCCCTGTTGTTCGGTGGTCGGAGGCTGCCAGTCGAGTCTCGGACTATTTTGTGGGGCAGGCAACCGAGTGATGCCGCCCAGGAAGAACTTCCTCCGTCCCCCTCTGGTGCTGCGTGTGACGCCCCTTTCCCGTGGCCGCTGGAGCTATTGCTTGGGTCCCCTGATGTTAATGGGGGGCTCAGGTTATCGCCAGGCAGGTCTTACTGTAATTAAGATGAGTGCCCCGCGTGGATGCTCAACTGTTCTCAGAGCCCATTCCGGGCGGGGGCGTCTGTAGGTTCGTCTCGTATCCGGGCTCTCCGGTCGGCAGGGGGGGAGCCGCAGTGTGGTCGATTAGGCAGCGCGGTTCCTCCGCCGCCAGTCCCTGCGCTCTGGTCGCTGCTGCCCAAGATGGCGGTCCCAGGTCCCTATGCCGCCTCTCCGAGCGCCGGCCTCCGTCTTCGCCGGGCGTCTGGGTTCTTGTCTCTCTCACCTCCGACGGCCCCTCGCCAGGCAGATCGGGCCCCCGAAGTCTGTTGACGGAGGCTGGATGCCTCGGTCTCGGTGTGGCTGTCGCTCTCCGCGGCCGGGCACTTCCGGTAAACCACTGCCCGACACGGGCCACTTCCTGCCAGGACGCCGCGCACTCTGTTCCCCGGTCCGGATGTCGCACACAGGCCCGCTCGGGGCACTGCCAAAAACTGTACTTCCCGACCTCGGATTGAGGTCCCGCCGGTCCGATTTGCTGCAGCCTGGTCCTGGGCTTCGTTGCCTTCCCGCCTGGGAAATTCTGCCAACGGATAAATGTACGGATTTGACTGGGAGCCGCTTCAATCACGGAGCTCTCCTTCTAGGCTGCCGCCATCGTCAGCTGCTAGCCACGCCCCCGGCGCGCATGTTTTTCATTGTATTCTAACCAGCCTTTGCTCATTCTGGATAAACATTTTTTGTGGTCAATCATAGAGACATTCTTTTTTGTTTTTATTTGATGGGTAACATGTGAATGTCTTCAGCGTTTGAACGCTGAGATCAGTGTAGTTGGTGCTCTGCTTTACTTCGAATCCACAGTTCCTATCTATGTATCCCCGTAGAAGGATAGATGGGTGAGATGTAGGAGAGCCTTGAGCTATTGCACAAATGACTGGAAGCTCCCTGGTTGTAGTGCAGGCCCAGAGCCATTTTTGTGAGTCCGTTTTGTAGAAGAATCTGATCCGATCTGCTATGAAGATGTCTATGATTTCAAAACCTGTGTTAGGCGCTAAATCCTCAATTTTTATTAATCCGCCTCACCCTTTAAGCATTGTTCCAGAGTAGTTGGAATGTTAAAGGCCTGATCTTCTAGATGACTATCTAAAAGTAATTTCTAAACCAAGTCAGTCCTCATTCAGTAGATTTCTGCTTTTAACGGATATTGGTTCCCCCAGATGCCTCATCTAGGAATATCCCCTGGTTGCAAAACGTAGGCTCTCTATTCACAAGTGTGTGGCAGCCAGTAGGTGGTTGACTTCCTCTAGTTATCCTAATACCCTTAAATCATCAGCACATGCTCATCTGACATGTAATGACATTCAGGCGGTAGTACCCAGATAGTGTGGCATGCTGCATCCCCTGTTTTCTTATCTCGGGCTATGATACAGCCGATGCTGGATCTTATGTCACAGCTTTATATAACTGTCCTGGTGATAAAGAAAAAATGTCTTACTGGTGGAGTGCAAACTCTGCACTTTACCACTGCCAATTGGGAGAATTATGTCAGTGGACTTTTTGCCTCTGGTGTGACCTGAATTTACCACAACAAGAATCTAAGAGATACACATTCAATTTTGACTCCAATTCATTATACCTTCCTGCTATCACTGTCCTACCCAAACGAATCCGAACATAAGGCATTGTGGCCACCTCTCGTTTTGATAGTCTCAGATTAGAGATTTGTACTAGGTAAAACATCTGTTTGATCCCAGCCTCAAATCCCTGTTGAAGGTTTTGCCCAGCATGGATCTCCTGCAGCTGGTAATAACGGTTCTACAGCCAGATTTGGAGAAGACTAGAATAACATATCTGAGAGTCAAAGAAAACCTAGAAATGTATTCATTATCTGCAGATCAACTGAATTGATCTGGAGGTCAAGCCCACCCCTCTGTGTAGTGTTGTGCATCCTGAAGATGCCGTTATCCCAGAGGTGTGTGCAAATTGATGCTAACCCATTTACAGTGGATATTTTGATAGAACCAGTCTGCACTGTCCTTAGCCCAAAATAGGATAATGAAATTATATCTCTCTGCTTTTTCTTCACACAATTATCGCCCTTGGTGCCTTTCATTGCATCAATGTTGAATTTCCAATATGAATTCCAGCCCAGAGACATCCTTTGATGTCACTTTCATGCTATATAAATCGCCTCCTCTCCCAGCCCATTCTCATTCTCGCTTTTTCCATGGACTCCCCATTTAAAGGTATGTGTTTGTACTTTTTCTGCCGTGATTGATTCCAAAACTAACTTTTCTGGTATATGTTGCTTTCGGCAAGGTAAGGAGGGTTACAGCAAAGCCTTTTTCAGTCTTTATTCCCAGCTAAGCGCTCCTAAACGTTTATTCTTTCCGAACTGTCTGTAGTGGTTGTGTTTAGGTTAAATAGGCATCATCAGCGTTGGTTATGCCTTTATGGGATATTAAGTACTTTCTGGCATAGGCATCTTTTGGGTGCATGCTGACTCTAATGGTGCCACCTAGTGTGTGTTGAACGAACTGCTGAAAATGATTCCTGATGCACTAAGCAGCAAAAACATACTTTAAGTTGAGGAGTAGGCAGGAAAAGCATTACCAAAAGTAAGTAACTTTTAACTGAGTGTTTGCAGAAATACATAGATTTGAAATGCATAGTGAAGTGCAGTAGTGTGCTTATTTTTGTGCGGTGTCTGGTATAGCCACATAAGACACATTTATACACATTGAATGTAAATCGTACTCCTTCATGCAGAGAGTGGTTATCCTCAATAATCTGTCATGGATTCAGCCCTTTAGGACCTTTGTCGAAAACACCCCTGGCATACACATTTTGCATTTGATGTGAACACCAAAGAACAAATAAGTGCCTCATGTCAGCATAAAAAGTTATCAGAGGCTTCCATACATCGTCAGTGACTATGAATTTAAACTTGCGCTGGGACCCTTAACAAAAACCATCTTAAGAAATTCACAAATTCCCTTTTACGCTACTAGCCATCTGATGGCTGTTACCTCTGCCAGAAAGTTAATTAGGAGGCATGTTGTTTAGACTGGCCGCATAAGGCAAACTTAGTATTTTCAACATTTATTTTACAGTCCACATCCTGCAGCATATTGAAGCTAGTACATAATCAAAAAGCTGGAAACTACAAAACACAACAGATCTGCAAAAACAAATGCTTTTCCTGAAACTAGATTAATCCCAAATCCTAAGAATGAGCAACTGTTGGCAAACCCAGAGCAAGGTTACCCCAAACATTCATGTGAATGAATGAATGTGTCTGCCGGTCGTTCTTGCTTGCCTCACAGCTCTCTCGAAGACACGGTGTCCAATTGTGGTTCAAAGGTCTGTGTACTCTGTGGTCTGATCTTTGCAGGCAATCTAGGAGATAGTGTTTCACTGTATGAAAAAAAAACACATCGCAAACCAGGTTAAAGAGGAGGTTTTACCTGATCCCAGATCTACAAGTATTCCATCACAGCTTCTTCAAGTACATTCACAAGAATACAGAAGTTAGACACCATGATCAGTTATGCTGTAACAAAAAGCTGTTTTTTCAGTAGCTTAGGAAATGATAATTCACTGTTGTTGCTACAAGACTGGCTCAAAGCTGACTTCATTGTATGAATATTGGTAGCTGTGCTGATGCCAGATTTGAAATAGTTGTTCAGCATATGTATGTATTCTTTCCGGCTCTGTGCCTCACTCCCTCCTGCTTGACACTGCTACAGGCATGAATTCGGTCAGCGATGAGCCACTTACCTCTTGCCTTGGGACTGTACACAGGTCATCACCCTCTTGACGACAGTCGAGTGGCACTGATATTTATGGGTTTCTGCGAGATTCACATGAGGGGCACTCTGTAAATGTTCTTTCTCTGTTAAAGACAACTCCTGCTTTTTACGGGGGTGGTGAGATTTCAAGAATTGATGTCCTGCTATTCCAAAAAGATCCAGGATCTACTGGTTATAGAAGCAAGAAACTTGCTCCTCACCTGGATAGTACTGCGATACCCACTAGCACTAACATTGTACATGTTCATTGTTTGAAGTATACCTTTTATGTTCACACTCGGTGTCAATGTTTTAATTAGTGCATCCCTATTAAAAAGCATCTGCGAAAGCCAATGAACAAGTCCTGGAAGCAGCCTGTTGTACCAGTTGGCCAGACTTTGTGAGCTTCAATGTTTGACGCAAGTCTAGAGGCAACAATTACTCATTGTGCAAGTACTGAAAGCATGATGTACGCACAGCCATCCTTAATTCTACTGTATGTTTCTTTATTATTGTAGATGACTGCGCTTCAGAAGAGACACGAAAGTGTTCAAATGTGTACGGACAAACAGAAATCCACCAACCAATGCCTGAATGAGCGACTGCAACAGTTGATGCATGATCTGGAGGAAGCCCAAGAGAAGATCAGCAGTTTGCAGATGAATCTTCAGGCCAGAAATGAGGTGATCCAGGCTACAAATGAAACACTGCTTGTGAAGGTAAGTATAAAGCATTAAAACTGAAGCTCTGATCTGTTTTTGACACATCACAGTTCTTATGTACTAAGCCATCAGTTCTGAATAGTCCTCACGTTACATAGGTTGTTTTTCAATCACTTTATGATCAATCCGGTCTGTCTGAACTAAGTACATTTTGCTCTGAAAGCTCGGTGCTTTTTGTGCTCATGAATGTTTGAAATTCAACTTTCATAGTGAAAGCTGATGTTTTTACCAGCTACCTGTTTGCATTTTTTCTAAGAGGCCGTAATTTGAAAGGCAGGTTCAGTCTCCAAGTCATTGCAAAGACCTTTTTTTTACCCAAAAACTAACATCACTTTCGTAGGATTGCACATGTTTGGAGTAGATTAGAAATGTGAAGATGAGTAAGAGAAATTCTAGAAGCCTTATTATTCCAAAGAAATTTAGAATCTAATTGTTTTTAAATCTAGTAGGTATATATACAGGGCACATGGAGAAGACAAATGCAATTATAGGAAAAATCCTAATTTTTATGCAATTCAAACAACCCCACCAGGAAAGAAAAAGAGGGTTCCATGAAGAAAGAAGTTTATCAACTTTATCTAAACAATCAATGATATTGGCCGGGACAGAATCTTTAATGGAAGGATTAAACCAGACACCTAAAAATGTAATCTTGGAAGGATTCCAATAAAAACCTGTGGGACTAAAAGAATGGGTAATGTTGAACTTAGTAAGTGGAAGGATTTTCAGTTTTATCTGAACTGATCTTATAACCTGAAGAACATACCTGGTAAGGATGAACACAAGGAAGTGATCAATAACAGCACAGGGTGAACACGGCACATCAAGGGAGTGAGAAAATGAGTCGACGCACTGTTGAAACATAACAAGACAAGAATACAACAAACAGATGGGAACCTGCACAGAAAGACGTTAGTTCAATAAAAAAATACATAACATGGTAAGGGCAATAAAAGTTGTAAGACCGAAGTTGAATAAAACAAAATAAAATCTTAAATTGCTATGCAATAATTGAAAAAGAACAAAGTGCAGTCATTTTACAGAAGGGCCAGAAGTTTCCATGTTACTGGAAGAATGAAGGCGGAGGAACTCTCGAACATCCACAGGGCATGTGAAGGAAGATGTTTTATTCTGAAAAGTGACTTTAAAGAGAATAGGATGGAACAGGCTAAAGTGGGGACCTAAAGAGCGAAGTATCAAAATTTCTTTCCGCTTGGCAGCTGTAGGTTTTGAAACAACCTGTCTAAGAAAAACGTTATTCCCCTGCCATAAAAGTTATTTGGATTTCACTGCATTGAGGACTTTCAATAAGTCCATAAATTTAAGAAAGAAAATAACAACTCCTCTGGCTTTAGCTGAGGGAGATGAAAATTGAGAACAATGTCCAAGGTGATGGGCTCTCTGTATATTCAGTGATGTGGAGGAAGGAAGGCCCACCAATTGAGGTAAGAAGGACGTAAAAGAAGCAACTGGATCATTACCTTCCAGAAGACCATAAAGGTGCAGGTTAATTCCTCCTATTTCTATTTTCCAAGTCTTCCGTGTGAGCTTTCAATAATGCCACCTTCTTTTCCAAACCAGAGATTTTAGGAGTCTTGTCTTGCACATCACTGACTCGTTGCTCAAGTAATGAAACTCTTGTTTTCTTTTGAGACCACTTGTCATCTAGATTCTGTATATTCAAGTTGGTTTCTTGCAAAAATGGACGTAGCGCAGATATTTCATCAAGCACAAGTTCAAGAGAAATAGGAGAAGATAACTTAACAGGAGAGGGTGGATCCTGCTTAACTCTCTTGTGCGTAGACAATGGCACAGTATGACGATTTTAGCATGAAGCGAGGACGAGGAAGACGTGTTTGGTGAGGGAGAAGGGCTACTCAAAGAGCACTTGTAAGATTTTTAACCAAGCAATACTTTCTGTGAGGAATACAATATGTGATGAGGAGAAGCTTTAGATTGCTTTAATCTTCCCATAAAGTATGAAATGCTGTCTTCATTTGCACCAAAGCACAGGCCACAAGCAAGGTATGAAGAGATTGGAGCCACAGCAAAAACCACCAGCAACCTCAATGAAGAGATCGAATGCAGGACCAATGTGCACAGCAGCGTCAGAAAAACTATATTACGTGCTCAAAAACAAATAAATATGATTAAAGCATAAACTCAAAAGTAGCAAAAAAGACAACAACAAAAAACCTGTGAGTAGGATTTTGACATCGCAGGGGAGAGAAGAACACTGAGGAGCAGAGAAGTTCAATACAAAATGGCCGTCTGCATGAAGAGACACGAAGTGGGCATGTTTACAGTCCAAAAACGAGTCACAAATGGTAGGCGAAAGTATTTGCATGTTCCTCATGCCTTCCGCCATTAGAGTCAGCCTTTCTCCCGATGCGGGACCAAAAGAACAATTTGAGCCGTAGAAAACCCATCCGTTTAAGCACGGAGCTCCCAGGTTACGTAGCCATATTAGCCCGTGGTCAAGCTCTACCCCACTAGAAATGTCCTTTTGCTTGTCTTTACAAAATTAATATCTGTAATATACTTACTCCTAGGGGCTTTTAGCCAGCCATTTTTACCCATAGGCCTGTTGTCGATTTAGTCACGTTTTTCGTCCGTCTAGCAGCTGACCTAGCTATGAAATTTTGCATAAAAAATTGACAAAGCCAAAAGACTGGCAGCCAAGGTCAGACCAATTGGCTTTGTTGACGCTTGTTCCGTATTTCAGCTCCCATCCATTCTTTTTCCACACTTAGGTTGATGGCTTGTAATATTTTAGCACCTTTTGGTCAATCCCTCATTTTCTGGTACCACTACTGATAATGCCAGGGGAAAGTATAGCAACTTATAAAGTGCTATTGTTTTTGCTTACTTTATCTTCCTCAGCCATTTATTCAATAGACTTTGGGTAATGGTGTTATTGAACATTCATAAGCCCTTAGTAAAAATAATGGGCAGATACTTCACCTGTTTTCATTTGTCCAATACAGGGCTAACATTTTATCAGTAGCCTCTTGGTCATTCCTGAAGAGCATCATCAGGGAATAAACCACGCATATGCCCCTGTTGTCTCAACCAAACTCTGTTTGTGCCAAAATATGTCTTAACCTTCCCTGCAAATTGTTCCATGAACATTTTGATTGATAACATCATGTCCTGGTTTCATTCCGCTGCACTATGGAATATGCCAGGTAGTTTCCTGGTCACCAGAACTTTAGACTTAGGGTAAACATCACACACCCTAATAATTGTGAACATAACACCACAAACCTAATTTGACTTTCAACTTGTCTAAGAATGTCCACCATCCATAACAAACCACTTTTCGGCTTCCAAAGTTATCAGTACGTTTATATATTCCCCCTGTTTGTGCTATGCGTTATGAGAGCACATTTCTGAGTATTATGGCATGCTTGAGAATCTAGGATAAAGCTACTTTATCTAGGTCAATCGGGTATGGTTGCAAAGAATCCAGTCTGTTGCTGAGAATCTTCATGAGTAATGTTGCCTCAACATTTATAAGTTAAGTTGGCCTGTAGTCTATGCACAGATAAGTGCCGCTCTCCCACAGTTGTAATTGCCGCCTCTGTTACTGTTGCGCTAACTGAATGAATGAAGTAGTGTGGCTCACTGGTTAGAGGCGGCAGACCCGAGAGCAGAGGACGGCCCGGGACCAGGGTTCGATTCCCGGCGCGGCAGGTTTCTGGACCAGGGTCAGCGGACTCGATAATTCTCTCGCCTCGGTGCCCACTCTGATCAGCGACCACACTCGGCAACTCTGGGCATTAGCTTGCCTCATCTTCACTAACGGCCCCACCAGACTGCCGGGGATGCCTGGTCTCACCCTGGAGATACCCATTAAGGGACCATCTCTCAGGGAAGCCAGGAAGGGTTTCGCAGCGGTCGAAGCGCCTTGGGACCCTACGGGTAAGTAGTGCGCTATATAAATGCCAATACATTTACATTTACATTTACAATGAATGAAATAAAAATCTTACTTATTGGCTCAATCAACAGAGCTGCTACTACTAATTTTTCTTGACTTGCCAGGGATTTATAACATTGTGATGTCCCCAAAGTATGTATGTTGCTGTACGCATTGGGTGCAATTGCTGTATAAAGATGTTTATAGAATTTCAGTGATGATAAACCACCCTCAGACAGCACCATGTGAGTTTAATGCACTGACTCCATATAGACATGCTTGTTAGAATAAACACAGGTTCCTTATCAAGTGACCAAAGATCCACCTTAAGTCATTATATCGCTTGGCCCACACGTACTACCCTGCAGAAATTCCCCTCAAACCATGACTTTATGAAATATATAAACCTGATACATAAAAAGTTGCATAAAAACAGTAGAATTGACGTTACCTGCAAGGCTTTAAGTGGGATGAAAAAACTGGGTCAGCCCTGCCATGCATCAGGGCTTAGATTAATGAATTTCAGTGTGGCAATCCGCATCACCGCACTGAAATGGAAAGTCATGCATTATAGGCATAGTGCCTGTATCTGCTGTCAAGCCATAGCGCTTCTATCCTGACTGAAACTAGCTGGCATGCCAGCTCTTGCTAATTGAAGCAACCTTAATGCGCATGAGTGTTTTTCTACTGCCTCCTGTCGTCCCTACAAGCTGGTCCCTACGAATTTCCTCGCCCCGCCAGGGACTAATGCAGCAGGCTGTGACGTTTCTCCCAGTTCTGTGTTAACTGACAGCTCTACATGCGTGGGAATTTCAAAACGGAAACGTGCACTTAGGGAAGTTAAACGTTCTGATTTGGTCAATTACATATCAACCCCAAGATGGTGGCACTCCAGTGATTTAGCGGCAACAGCAGTGAGCTACTGAGCATATGGTATCATGGGCGGTCGAGAGAGGGCAGCACTTAGAAGAGGCACAGGTAAGCCTGGTGAACACCAGCGGGAGCTAAGAAAGCCGGTGAAAGCGGCACCCGCAATTAAAGGTGAGGAAGGGGCAGGCTCACGACCGAGACTTCACGTCTGGCATGGCCGCAACGCATTGGAAGCACACCCGGAAAACGCGACCTGAGACGGCCGGTGTTCTATCCAGCTGTGTACCCTGTCTAACTGTGTACCCCCTACACTTTGCGCATGCGCTGTGCATGCGTGTTTAGGTGTATTTTGGGTGCGCAGCAGCCTTATCCGCACCCTGTCTGGCTGTTTACCCCCTGCGGATAGTGTTAATATTGGTACCGGGTAGTGCTATCAGCGTTGTTACACTTTTTTCCCATTTGAAGGTGAGTTGCAGGGGCGGATTGGCAATGCTGGCATTCGGGCATCGGCCGAAGGGCCGGTATCTCCGTGCCCTCTGTGGGCCGTTTTTTTTTCTCCGCTTTCCCAGCCGCACAGTGAAGCTGCCTTAATTTCTCTGTCTCCGTGATCTCTGTGGACTAGGAAAGGGGAGAAAAAACAACGCCCACAGAGGGCACGGAGACAGAGACAGAGAAATGAATGCAGCTTTACTGTGCAGTGATTATCCGCTGTGGCCTCTCCTTCACCCCCTGCCCAGCAAAGCAATCAGGCTGAGGGTGGCTGGGGAGGGTGTGTTTTTTTGCAAAAATCGGCCTCCCTGGGGGCCAGTTGTTGCTCAGGCCTTTGAGCCATTTTCACCTCGGCCCCCCTGGGGTCCACGCAGCACATAAACAGTGTTAGTTTTTTTTTTTTAATTTAATGCGATTTTATATAGCGCAAACTTTACCAGAAGGTGTCGGAGCGCTTTACATAAGAATCAGTTGCGAAACATAAGGATTTAGGATTAGATGCGTTACATAAAAGATACAAGCAGAACAAATTGCAAATGTACAAGTAGTAAAGTCACTCAAGGAAGAGAAACAAATGGATTTACTCTAAGAGTCACATAGGAATTGCCCTGAGGCCTGGAGGGCTGGGGAGGGCTGATTAATTTACTAATTGCAGGGGCATCACTGCTGTTCATGTGCTCCTGAGATGAAGGTCTAGGGAGGGCTGAGTAGGTTAGTAATAGTAGGGGCTACGCTGCTTATTAGGTGCTCCTTCCCTGAAGGGCTCAAATAATTTTGTGACAGAAGGGGGCCATGCTGTTTTTTTAGTTGCTCAGCATGGCGCCATTGTCACCTTTCCCCTGTGTCTCCTGTGCAAGAACAGTATCCTCTCACTTTAATTCATTTCTGGGCCAAACATCTTAAGGATTTTGGGGGCCCTGGGCAAACATATTTTTGGACCCCTGTTCGGAACAAATTTGAATTTATAATCCAATTTCTGATCTTTGATGCCCTCTTTCAGCTGGTTACTGGACAGTGCACTAACATACTTGTCCAAATTCCTAATGTATTTACATCTAATATTCAAGGACATTGATGTGTGTAACCAAATGGTGTTTCATGAAAGGGCACGCCCCTTGAATGTGGGCCACGCCCCTTAATTGTGGGCCACGCCCCTTGAATGTGGGCCACTTTTTTCGTCAGTGCCCGGGCCAAATTGTGATCCCAATCTGACCCTGGTGAGTTGTAATGACATTATACTGTAATGTAGGCCAATGCGGGCACGTCTAGAGCGAAGCAGACAGACCGAACCGGTCTATATCTCCTCCCCCGTGACATAGGGGGTACACAGATCGTCGGGGGTCCACACATGGATAGAACACCGGCGGGCCTCACTGCCCTGTGGCCTGCACTAACTAAAGCTGCTAGCGAATGTCGCCCGGGGGACCACAATGACCTAAAATGCTTTCTGAGACACGCCCACTCTCACGGGATGCGCACCCCTAACACTACAGAGCCTGGTTGCCCCCTACCATCTTGCAATGACCCCGGGCCTGCAACCGCTGAGACACAATTGGACAGCATATAGGCTTTTAGGGCTAAGGGGGAATCACTGAGTGGAAATGCACCAAAACAGGCATAACCGCCTGATGAGCAGGCGAGAGCTGCGTGCAGCATGGGAGCAGAGAAGCCGAAGCGCCCTGAGGGTGCCCATGCAAGGCATGTATAGTCTCTGCAGTTTCCTGATCGCACCGTTCCCCATTTGTGTGTCACCTATGGTCTGTCTGTTTCTATGTTATTATTATTAGTTTTAAATCCTTCATGAAGCTGTGGGCATATTCTGTTCTGTCTAAGGAGCTGTCACTGGGAAAGGGGTGTCGGCGTAAGCTGCGTAAATACAAACCTCAGCGTCACTAGTGGCTGTTTGCTTTTTGCCAAACTTTTTGTATTGCCCTGCCACACATTGTTTCGTTTGGAACAAATATCTCTCAAAAACATTATGATACACTTTTGTTGACTGTATTTATTTTATTTGCAAACTTTTTATAGTGCTGTGCTGTAAGCTAAAATGTATCTGGGCACTTTAACTCCATTTAGGAAATGCTGCAAATTTGACAAGCCATTACTCTGCAGAGAATTACAGAGCTCCACTAACTATAACCACCATCATACTAGCGTTAATTGTCTGTATTTTCTGACCACTACCAATTTTGATTATGTTCTATCCTTCTGAGACCACTTGAGGAGTGGGTGGAGGCAGGTAGGTGCGCTGCTTTGGTGCAGTCACAGTCTCACACAGAACCAGTTGCAGATGGAATTTCCCAGAAGCACTATTGCAGCCATTGAAGATGTTAGAGTTTCTGGTTCCTCAAATAGGTGTAATTTCTGATATTTATATGATTCCCTTCTCCTCATTGCTTCAATTTTTCTCGTGTGAAAGTGCCGCTCATAGTCATTAAATGTCACACATAATTACACTGAATTCATGAAAATGTCACACAGCAATCTGAAACCTTTGCAGCAATGCTGGGGTGGGGGGCTCTCAAAGGGGCGTGGCAGATGTAATAATGGGTGTGACTTAAAAACACCCAAGTTAAAAATCTGTGCCTACCATAGTATGGCTCACGACTGGTATTTTGCTGCATCTGTCATTGCATCCAGATATATGATACAACAAGCCAGGACTATTGGCTTTGTCAATGGTTGTTAGTTGCATAAGATAAAGAAGCAGAAACTATGGCTTTGTTGTATATATTTTTGAAAATGTTTCAGTTCTGAAATGATTAGACTGTGCAAGAACTATAACGAGTCTTTGAAGTTACATCACAGGCAGTGAAGGGTGGCACTGCTGCAGAGTTAAGATTTTTTGTTTCACCCTTGGGATGAGGGCAAATTTAAGAGCCCGATAGAGACCCGTCTCACACCTGCTTTTTTTGCTCCGGCTGGGCCCGGCCCACTTAAAGCCCTGGTTAACTGTGTGCAATTGTAGTGTTTGTGAGTAAAACTGTTACCGGTACATTTTGAAAAAGAGCTACATATTGCTGCTGTTAACCCCTCCCATGCTAGTGACGGAAACGTTCCGTCACGAGCCTCGGGTGGGCTGTGCTGGTGACGGAACGGTTCCGTCACGGCCCGCTCGCCGCGCCTGCGCGGTGCGAATTCTGCGCCTGCGCTCGGTGTTCTCAAGAGCGGGCGGGGCCGTGACGGAACCATTCCGTCACAAGCACAGCTCACCCGAGGCTCGTGACAGAGCGGTTCCGCCATGAGCACGGGAGCGCCGCGCGGCCCCGCCTCCCCCTTAGCGCTGCGGCGGAATAGCCGCCGCAGCGAAGGGGTTAAAGGTCGACAATCACTTTGCTATTCAGAGCATGCAATTGTTGTTCAACTTTATGTGTAGGTGTTCTGTTCTACAAATGTGAAAAAAATACATTTTTCGTTTAAAAAAAGATGTTTATAGATCTTCAAAAACAGTACTCACACTACCTCTTCTGCAGCAATCGCCTCACCCATGATGTTTTGCGTTGCCAAATACAGACTTGTAAATTCTTCTAGGTTGTCGGTTACTGTTTTTCTCGTAGAACGTTTAGCCTCAATAGCCCATGGTTCACCTTATTAGTTAGAGGGAAAGTTCCACACAAGACCTTTTTGGAAGTTGAATAGCCTGCATCACAGTTGGTCATTTTATGTTTTTTAAGTGTAACTTTTGTCACTTAATTCCACCTTTAACAGGTAGGCAGCTGTCCCCTTTCTCTCCATGCGCTATTCTCTGGCACAGTTCCAGTGGAAGAAAAGCACATGTTGCTGTGTTAGGGGGAACAAACGAGGGTTCGGCTTGAGCGCAGTAAGGCTACGCCTGAATTAGTATGAAAACGAAACAAATGCCAGTACTGCTCTTGTTATTTTGTCAAAGATACAAGGAGCTGAGTGTGCCTTTCTCAGCTTCGTTGACCAATTATTCAGTCCACACCTAATGTTTATAAGAAGGAATTTTATTTTCTACTTCCAAGAATTCGTATTTTCTTTGTACTTTTTTCAAAGGGCTTTTTCAAATTTATATATACATAAAAAGAAAGATTAAATAACAAATACAACGATTGGGCAAGGGAATTACAAAAAATACAATCTCAAGTGAGAATAAAGTGTGAGTGATGCGGGAGTATATACAAGACACAACAAATATCCACTACTGTTCTCTCAAAATTCGCAAGTTCACCAAACATACTACAGTCATTCTACATGAAAACACTAAGACAGGTGAGGGAATTGGTGGGGTTATGTACAAGGGACAAAGACTCTTTATCTACTATATACAATTCGAATAGGCAGAAGAAATCAAAGAAGTTCTATTCTACATGAAAAACACAATCCAAAAGAATGTATACTCGGTCAAATCAATTTGAATGCACTATATGCACAACCTAGATGAATCTCAATCAGCCAGATGACACAAGGTCACCATGGGGAGAAATTGAAAGATTATTCTATCTAGAGGGGTCGACGCGTTTCAAATCCCATTATTTCCTGGGATTCTCCTCAGGACCAGAAACAGACATGGATCTGTAAAACATAAAACAGAAATAGAAAACACTCAGTCAACTGTCTACACACCAGCGGGAAACTCAACAATGCACTCTGCCTTGCACACACACTAGTAGTACCTGTCAGGGTTTCTTGGTGGATTATTTGAAGAAAGCTGTAAAGAGGAAGGGGTGCGCCATGAATAACTAGATCAAGAAAACGGCATGGCTGAAAAGAACGGTAAGAAGGGCGTTGTTCTACTTACTGCGACGTATTTTGTAGTCTCCTTCGGGAGGTTCACGGTTTTCGAGTCTGATGTCAATCAGAAGTTGGAAGCGGAGCCTGCGGTTAAGGGTCCATCTGTCAATAGATCATCGAAAGCGTGTGAATGCGATTACATATTACCGTCCTAGTTGCCGTGCTTTGTTAGAAATGGTGAAACAATCCCCGTGGGCTCTTACCATCCGCCGTCTCTGTCCGTAGCCTTCGTTTGGCAATTGAATTGGGCGCCGTGCTAAGTGGTCATAACTGAGGCCATTTAAACAGGCGTCATCCAGGTGTCTAAGGATTCTGGGATTTGTAGTCTGTATTTTCTTGTTCTATAAATGGTACAGTTCCGACATTTCATTCAATCCTTTTGTGGTGGTGTTGAATTTAAGGATAAGCATTGCCTCCCGTTGTCTAAGTCTGGCTTCTAAGTCACCTCCTCTCTTGTCTGGGTCAATTTTAGAAATGACCGTCCATTTAAGGTCTGTTTCAATGTGTCCTTTTTCTAGCCAATGTTGGACTAGTGGAGCTGTGAGGATTTTCGTCTTTATTCTCGACCTATGTTGTGAGATACGTTGTCTTATCTCCTGGTTTGTCTTGCCAATGTATAACTGACCGCAGGGGCACACAATTCCATAGACCACGTTACGAGTTTTGCAATTTGAAAAATTCTCATGCTTCCAGAAAATACCGTCATGTTCAAACAATGATCCTTCCAATGTTATTGGGCAATTAACACATGTTCCACATCTGTGATGGCCTTTTACCGGTGGCAAACCTACATACTCTCTCAGTGTGGGAGTTGGTGTTTTTGGTACCATTGCACGTACAAGTTGATTGGCAATGCTTTTGTCGTTTTTAAAAGCAAAAAGTGGTTTGTTTTTAAACTGGGGATCCAATTCTTCCAATAGGTGCCAATTTTGATGGATGGTTTTCTTCAACCAATTTGAAGATGGGCAATAGGTTGACACACACACTATTCTAGACAGTTTTACACGTTGTCTTCTTTTTAGTAGTTCTTCCCGTGGTGTCCACCACGCTCTTTTCTGTGCTTGTTTCAGCAATTTCGACGGATAGCCTCTTTGTAAAAGCCTCTCTCTTAGGGCATTTGCATGTTCAGTATATTCATCCTTAAATGTGCAATTCCTCCTGATGCGGAGGAATTGGCCCACTGGTAAGTTTTGCTTTAAGCTTCGGGGATGGTTACTCGAAAAGTCAAGGGCCTTATTCCTGTCTGATTTTTTCCGATATAGTGTTGTTACCAATTTGTTTTCTACACAGTAGACCTCTACGTCTAAAAAGGTGATTCTAGTTTTTGAAAATTGGATACTGAATTGAATATCTTTGGTGCGATTATTTAGCCAGCCATGGAAATTATTCAATTCTGCCTCACTGTCTGTCCATATTAGGAAGATGTCGTCAATAAATCGTGCCCATCCTCTAATTTGGTCTTTGTACGGGTTGTTATTGTATATGAAGCACTCCTCATATTGACTCATATAAAGTACGGCAAGCTCTGGGGCAAAGGGGCAGCCCATCGCTACTCCCTTAGTTTGAAAGTAAAAATCATCTTTGAACTTAAAATAAATGGTTTTTCGATTTCTTTCTAAAACCATTTATGACACACGTAAAGTCTTATTTACAAGACACTACAGATTTTATTTCCAAGTTGGACACCATACCGTTCACCGAGAATCAAGGCCTACTCGTAAGTATGGATATAGTGTCATTGTACACACAGATTCCACAAGACCAAGCCCTAGAGGTCCTTGAAATATATCTGGACAAAAGAGAGAGACCTATGAAAATTCCGACAAATTTTATCTTGGAACTTGCCAAAATAGCTCTGACCAGAAATTATTACGGAGAAAATCAGACAGGAATAAGGCCCTTGACTTTTCGAGTAACCATCCCCGAAGCTTAAAGCAAAACTTACCAGTGGGCCAATTCCTCCGCATCAGGAGGAATTGCACATTTAAGGATGAATATACTGAACATGCAAATGCCCTAAGAGAGAGGCTTTTACAAAGAGGCTATCCGTCGAAATTGCTGAAACAAGCACAGAAAAGAGCGTGGTGGACACCACGGGAAGAACTACTAAAAAGAAGACAACGTGTAAAACTGTCTAGAATAGTGTGTGTGTCAACCTATTGCCCATCTTCAAATTGGTTGAAGAAAACCATCCATCAAAATTGGCACCTATTGGAAGAATTGGATCCCCAGTTTAAAAACAAACCACTTTTTGCTTTTAAAAACGACAAAAGCATTGCCAATCAACTTGTACGTGCAATGGTACCAAAAACACCAACTCCCACACTGAGAGAGTATGTAGGTTTGCCACCGGTAAAAGGCCATCACAGATGTGGAACATGTGTTAATTGCCCATTAACATTGGAAGGATCATTGTTTGAACATGACGGTATTTTCTGGAAGCATGAGAATTTTTCAAATTGCAAAACTCGTAACGTGGTCTATGGAATTGTGTGCCCCTGCGGTCAGTTATACATTGGCAAGACAAACCAGGAGATAAGACAACGTATCTCACAACATAGGTCGAGAATAAAGACGAAAATCCTCACAGCTCCACTAGTCCAACATTGGCTAGAAAAAGGACACATTGAAACAGACCTTAAATGGACGGTCATTTCTAAAATTGACCCAGACAAGAGAGGAGGTGACTTAGAAGCCAGACTTAGACAACGGGAGGCAATGCTTATCCTTAAATTCAACACCACCACAAAAGGATTGAATGAAATGTCGGAACTGTACCATTTATAGAACAAGAAAATACAGACTACAAATCCCAGAATCCTTAGACACCTGGATGACGCCTGTTTAAATGGCCTCAGTTATGACCATTTAGCACGGCGCCCAATTCAATTGCCAAACGAAGGCTACGGACAGAGACGGCGGATGGTAAGAGCCCACGGGGATTGTTTCACCATTTCTAACAAAGCACGGCAACTAGGACGGTAATATGTAATCGCATTCACACGCTTTCGATGATCTATTGACAGATGGACCCTTAACCACAGGCTCCGCTTCCAACTTCTGATTGACATCAGACTCGAAAACCGTGAACCTCCCGAAGGAGACTACAAAATACGTCGCAGTAAGTAGAACAACGCCCTTCTTCCCGTTCTTTTCAGCCATGCCGTTTTCTTGATCTAGTTATTCATGGCGCACCCCTTCCTCTTTACAGCTTTCTTCAAAGAATCCACCAAGAAACCCTGACAGGTACTACTAGTGTGTGTGCAAGGCAGAGTGCATTGTTGAGTTTCCCGCTGGTGTGTAGACAGTTGACTGAGTGTTTTCTATTTCTGTTTTATGTTTTACAGATCCATGTCTGTTTCTGGTCCTGAGGAGAATCCCAGGAAATAATGGGATTCGAAACGCGTCGACCCCTCTAGATAGAATAATCTTTCAATTTCTCCCCATGGTGACCTGTGTCATCTGGCTGATTGAGATTCATCTAGGTTGTGCATATAGTGCATTCAAATTGATTTGACCGAGTATACATTCTTTTGGATTGTGTTTTTCATGTAGAATAGAACTTCTTTGATTTCTTCTGCCTATTCGAATTGTATATAGTAGATAAAGAGTCTTTGTCCCTTGTACATAACCCCACCAATTCCCTCACCTGTCTTAGTGTTTTCATGTAGAATGACTGTAGTATGTTTGGTGAACTTGCGAATTTTGAGAGAACAGTAGTGGATATTTGTTTTGTCTTGTATATACTCCCGCATCACTCACACTTTATTTCACTTGAGATTGTATTTTTTGTAATTCCCTTGCCCAATCGTTGTATTTGTTATTTAATCTTTCTTTTTATGTATATATAAATTTGAAAAAGCCCTTTGAAAAAAGTACAAAGAAAATACGAATTCTTGGAAGTAGAAAATAAAATTCCTTCTTATAAACATTAGGTGTGGACTGAATAATTGGTCAACGAAGCTGAGAAAGGCACACTCGGCTCCTTGTATCTTTGACAAAATAACAAGAGCAGTACTGGCATTTGTTTCGTTTTCATAGCTGTGTTAGGGGGATCACAGCATGATGGCGCCTTCAAAGTGTCAGCTACTAATGTTGGAAGTTGGCAGAAGTTACGCTGGAGGCAAAAAAGGACTTCATAGTTCTGGGATTTCGGATTATGGCTTATTCAGTGCTGCAAACAGGTTGGGTGGAACTTTCCCTTTGTAAAAACACATTCTGAGTGCCTTGTCAATGTCAGTCAGTCAGTAGAAGTACGTTTATTTAGACCATTGATCTCTAAACTGCATAAAAATTATTACTTTACTTTATTATTCTTTATTTCGGCAAAAATATTTACCATAAAAGACATTTATACATTATAAAACATTTTAAAATATAATAATTTAGCAGATACGGCAAGTCCTTTGCATAGAGTTACATCACATTGCAATATAATTGTTTGCTTGCTAAGCAACCTTGATACATTTACTCCTAAGAGACCAAACAGCACCGAGGTACTTGGCTACTGTGAATACAATGTGATTGGACAAGTCAGTTTTAAGAACGCTAAAAGCGGTTGAGCATTCAGTAAATCTCAAGTTTCTGCACAGAGGAATAATCCATTTCCTGCGAGACGCCTGATAAACAGGGCAAAAAAAAATTATATGGAGCTCAGTCTCATCAGCCAATTTACAAGCAGGGCATATACTGTTTACATGTTCATTCCACTTGTTTGTGAATACTCGTACTGGGAGAGACCCATGTCTCCATTGCAAATACAGCTTCCTGAGCAGGGAGGGATAAAGATTGTCTAATACTGGCTCAAAAATATAAGTGTCCTTAGTCCAAAGAAATGAATCGGTTAATGTCCCATTGTTTTGGTGGCGGTACAATGCCGTTAGTTTGCAATATAGTATGTTTTGGCCAATAACTTTTTGGGAAGCAGTGGGCAAGCGGTTATAGGGTCGGTCCACAATTTCAAAAGGCCCAGGCCCTCCAGCTCTGTTTTTATAAATTTCAGCCATTTAATTTCTCCTGCGTTAGGGATTGCAAGTACCTCCTGAAGTCCTTGTCTGCAGCTCTTTAGTTCCGGGACAGACCATATCCTGAGCCAATATGCTAATGGTCGGAAGGCCAGTTCTTCGTTAAGGGGTCGCGTCCCAAGATCCATCCTTAAAGGAACAAGGGGGGTGCTGGGGGGAAGGGCTACAAACCTTCGGATAAACTTGTTCTCCTCTTTTAGCAGATCCTGGGAGGGTACATGGCCCCAGAGCTCGCACCCATACATAGCAGCCCCCTTGCCTGTGCCCTGTAGATCTGCAGTGGTGGGCCCACAGGCCGGATGGATGACTTGTTATTACACAGAAGCTTCGTGATGCCGCCCGAATACTGAGTCAGTTTTAGGAGTGCCTTCTCTTGATGGGTGCACCAGGTAATTCTTTCATTTAGGATAATTCCTAGGTACTCGAAGGTCCTCACCCTTTCCAGTCTCTTATGTTCAATAGTTGGGGAGGATCGGAATTTTGGGGGGGGATTAAACACCATAAATTTGGTCTTCGAGGTGTTAATTTCTAGGCCATATTCCCCACAGAAACCCACAAAACCATTGAGTACTCTCTGGATACCCATCATGGACTTAGAGAGCAACAAGGTATCATCGGCGTACATAATGGCCGGTACTCTGGATCCTGCTAGCTTGGGAGCATCAGAATTGGCCACCCCATTGAGGTAAGAGATAACCCCGTTGACGTTGAGGCAGAACAGGGTTGGTGCTAATACGCAGCCCTGCCTTACCCCTATGTCAACGGGGAACCTATTTGACAAGGCGCCATCCTTGCCACATCTTACTTGTGCAAAATTGTCAGTGTGGAGATGAACAATCATCTCCAGCAGGCCCTTGGGGACACCCAATCTGGCTAGCACATCCCATAGTTTATTACGGGGGCCCAGGTCGAACGCTGCCCTCAGGTCCACGAATACAGTATAGAGGCTGCCTCCCCCCAACTGTACCGTTTTCCAATGGATGAGGGCAAGACGGAAGACCTGGTCCGTCGTTGAAACTTTCTCTCTGAAACCGGCCTGAAGGGGACTCAGTATGTCGTGTTCCGTCATCCACTCTGATAGACGGTCCAACAATAGCCTGGCGAATAGCTTTTGTGAAACGTCTATCAGGCTTATTGGCCTGTAATTGACCGGGAGCAGAGGGGAACCCTTTTTAAACATAGGTACGATCTCTGCCCCCAGCCAAGTGGGGGGATCATCATACCATTCAGGATAGCGTTAAACAGCACCTTGAGGTACGGGGCCCAAATTTTTACTTTGTGTTTATATAAATCACCTGGAAGCCTATCGAGGCCTGGCGCCTTTTCGGGCGCTAGCCCCAGGATCGCCATAGTAACCTCTTCCAAGGTGAATTCATCCATGGGTACCGCGTTTTCGGTGTGTTGATCCAATATATGTTCTAAAGGAGTCTCTGGGCGTTCAGGTTTATGTGAACTATACAGATTTTTTAAATGTTCCTCCCAAACTACAGGTGCTATATTTGCTTCGACTGCGGGTAGGGGTTCTGCTGATCCATGCTTAACAATTTGCCAGAACTTCCGGCTGTCACCAGTGTTAAGTGCGGCTGTCATATCAGACCAGTGTCCCTCATCCCACTCTATTTTTGCGTTGTGTAGGGTGGATTTATAGGCAAGTCGGTTCGCCCTGATTTCGCTTAGGCTCTCACTTTTTTTGAGTGACTCTAGCAGTGTAGCTTTTGCTCTCCTACAGGAAGCGTTGAACCATGTGGCTCTTTTCTTCTTATGTTTCTTAGGCCTAGACACAGGGTTTAGTACTTCTGCCATGTTGATACATAACTCAGAGTGAATAACCCCAAGCACAGGGAAATCACCAATATTAATTACATTGTTATTGGGTGACTCAAGTACTTCTAAAGCAGGAGGATCATTGGCAGTGACTGAGTGCGAAGTAAGGGCATTGACTTGTTCTAGTGCGTTGACCACCGCTACATACAGTTTTTGAATATTATTTGGGTTTATTAGGAATTTTAGCCACTTAATTCTGCGCCTACTGCTTTGCAGAACCAAAGCAGCTGAAGAGGCTGAATTTTCTTCTGCTGAACCCATAGGGAGACCCTGAGCCATAAATGTTAATGAAAGAGCATTATGGTCGCTATCATTCCTAAAGACTATCCTAAAGTCCTGTACTTTATCCCAATCCTTCAACGAGACCATGATATAGTCTATTCTGGACTCGTAACCTGGCCTGTTGAAGGTGCATTTAGGTGGGATATCTCCTTCGACTCGGCCATTACATGCCCTCAGTGAGTGGCGAAGCGTTAGGGAGGTAAGTTGGGTGGCGATAGGTGTCCAAGCCTTTACCGGTGGAGCTGCCGGGGGGGGATCCCCCAAAGATCATCCTCATCACTCGTAACACCCACTAGATGGTCTGGGAGAGGCTCATATTGTGTATTAAAGTCCCCCCCCCCACGATGATTGTGGAGCTTAGTCTAGCAGAGTCAAGGAATAATGCTAAATCCTCGATTGTTCTCGAGGTGCCTGCTACCCCTACCGCTCTAGCGTATACATTAATTAGTGCTATGCTAGGGCCATGTGCCCATTCCAGCACAACGCACTGGAAATCAGCTGAGTCGGTTTCGTGAGGTGTTGCCCTACAACCAAGATGAGAAGCCACCCAGATCAGAAGCCCCCCCGATGGGCGACCCTTCCCGCACCAGTTTGCCAAAGTTTCAAACGAAGCATATCCTGTGTGGGAATGCTTCTTCCTGGCCCATGTTTCTTGGAACAAACATATATCGTAGCCTTCTATTAGTTCCAGCCACTCAGAGGAGCCTTTTTTGTTGGACAGCCCTGCGATGTTCCAAGATAGAATAGAGAGTCAGCCAGGGGTCACAAACTGATCGGTGTCGTTAGTCCCCTGGGAAGCCCCCCTTGCCCTTAGATGTCTGTCCAAATAATTGTGAGGCGTGCATTCTTTTATCATTGGGGTTAATTGAAACATTTCCTCTAGAGGAGAATTATACTTAGTAGTTAAACCACTATTAACACTGAGTGACTTGTTAGATATAGTTATCAGGGTATGTGTAGTTCCTTCTAAATGGTCAGCGGAAAGATCCTCTTCATGCCTATTCTCATCTGCAGATTGAGTGAAGTCTCCAGACCGTGACATTGATGGAATGGAGGCAGATCGTTCCAAAGGGTGGGCAGAGCAGTTAAATAAATCTGCTTGTGGTGGTTTAATTGTAAGCTTATGAGAGAGTCAATGCACTTCCTCAAGGCACCCAAATCTATTGTAGACTGGGGCTCCTGACCACCCACTATGTGTGTTTGCCCATTGGTTATAAGTCCCACCATGCATACGTATCCTCTCTGGGATCCAACTCCAGTTTCCTCCTGTATTATAATGAGGGAGTGGAGGATAGAAGAAAGTTAGGGGTCTTGTTGCTATAGGTGAGTTCGCGGTGTTATAATTCCAGGTGTGGATATGGTGTGCGGTATTGGGATTTTCGAATGAAACAATCACACAGTCACCATCAAAAGACTTATGCGAGGTACCTATCCAGGGTACTCGGCGCACCATGAGAATTTTGCTTCTCAGATGGTTGGATATGAAAGAATCACGTTAGTGTTAGATTCCTTACCTTAGAATATCCCCAGGCATCAGTCTGGATCCGGAAACTTTTGCGTAGCAGTACCCCTGCGCGTCGGTAGGCGTCGTCTGCAGGCGTCCCCTTTGGCTCCGCGTCCGTCGTCGGCGTCGTGCGCCGTGATGACGTCGCTGGAGTATATAGACGCCGCCTCCGCGCGCTGACGTCAGTTCTTCTTTTTTCCGCGCCAGTAAGCGCAGATCCGAAGAGCAGTACTCCGGTATTTTGACCAACTTTGTTAAAACTTCTAATCTCTTTTTGGTGCCTGGTAGGATGCCCGGTTTCAAGAATTGTGACGGGTGTGACCGCACGATGTGGGTCACGGACCATCACCGACTCTGTCTCCGGTGCCTGGGCCCCGACCACGACGTGGACGCCTGCGTCGACTGCCGGGCTCTCACTAACAAGGCTAGACGGGAGCGGTCCCGCAAGCTGCTTGAGCTCCGGGTGTCGGCCCCGCGTCGGGAGCGGTCCCGGTCCGGCCGGAGGTCCAGGGAGCGTTCGAGGTAGCGGTCGCGGAGCCGCGCCGAACGCTCCGGAAGTCGTCACCATTCGTCGGGCTCTTCAGGTAAGAAACACAAGAAGTCGGGGCGTCGTCATCGTACCCCCGACTCCCCCCGACGCTCGCGCGACGCGGCCGGGGGTTCGGGTGACCCCAACCCCGCGGCTCCGCGAGAGTCGCCGGCGCGGCCTGCCCCATACCCTCCGGTCCCTGGGCACGGCGCGACGCCTGAGGAGATTGAGGCGTTCCTCATGGCCATGAGGGCGCTCAGTTCTCCGACGGGGCCTACGGCGTCTTAGGGCCCAGTGCTACCGTCTGGGGGCCCTAGCGGGTCGGGTGTCCCTGACTCGACGCCATCGGGTGCTCCGGCCCCGGTGCCGCCGACGGCTCCGACCCCGGCGCCGCAAGGGCCTTCGGGGTCGACGCCGGCTGGCCTACCGGCCGGTCCGGCACCGATTCCATCGGGGTTGCCCCCGACGCCGTCCCCGCGCGGCGCCGGTTCTCCTGTGCCGGCTTCGGCCGGCGCCGGGGCTCCGGCAAAGGCTCCGGGCGGCGCCGTCCCCATTCCCTCCCCGAATCCGGACGCGGAGTCGGACTGGCGTCGATCGACGCCGGGCTCGACGCCGATGGGGCCTGTGAACCCCGAGGAGCCGGTCTACATAGTTGACTCCGAGTATGGAGATGATGAAGAGTACGGGGAAGGTTGGGAGGGGTCTGAGGACCCTCTGTCACGTGAGTGCCAGTATGACCCGGACTGGACAGGTGATTTGGGGGACGCCAGTGGTCTGGACGACTCTCCTAACCCTGGCTTTGTCTCTCCTCCTTCCGTGGCGTCGGAGGAGGGAGCTGCTTATTCGGTGGTGCTGATGAGGGCTGCCAAGGCCTTACACCTTGAGCTCCCCGTCGCGGCCGTGAGGCCTAACATCCTCACTGAGGTCTTCAAACCGCAGTCATGCCCAAAGGAGCCACTGCTGCCGTTTAACGAAGCCTTGTCAGACGTTCTGTTGGGCACGTGGTCCAGGCCCGCTTCAGGTTCGCCTGTTGATCGGAACGTGGCCAGACGCCACCGTCCTTGTCCGGACGACCCCAAATTCCTGTCCACCCATCCCACCCCCGAGAGTCTGGTGATCCAGGCCTCTACCTCCCAGACCGCATTCCCGTCGGCCCCGCCCGATCGGGAATCCAAGAGGTATGACCAGTATGGTAAGAAGGTCTTCTCGTCCCTGAGTCTGGGACGGCGGTCTTGCAACACCGCATGCCTCTTGGGCCGTTACACCCACTCTGTGTGGGACACGGTGCGGAACTGCTGCCAGAATGCCCCATGGAGGTGCGGGCGAAGCTCGGCAAGGGCTGAGGGCCGAGACGCAGCTAAATATTCCATACTGTGTGGTCTTGATACGACCGACTCGCTGGGCAGAGCTATGTCAACGACGGTGGCGATTCGTCGCCACGCCTGGCTGAGATCCGCCAACTTTTCGGCAGATGTCCAAAATGCCTTGATGGACATGCCGTTCGATGGCTGTCGCCTCTTTGGTGACAAGGCGGACCACGCGCTGGAACGCTTCAAGGACTCCAGGGTCACGGCCAAGTCCTTGGGTCTTTCGACCCAGCGCCAGCAAACGGGTTCGTTTCGCTCCTTTCGTGGCCAAGGAAGGGGCGTCCCCACACGTGCTGCCAGCCACGCGCCGCAACAATCCTTTCAACGCGGTGGCGGCCGTGGAAACCGCCGTGGCGGCGGTCGGGGTCAACGGCGGGGTCAGACCACACCTCCCCCCGCAGCATCTGCCTCCAAATCCTCCTAGTCCGTGCTTTCGGCCCCATGTGACGCCAGTGGGTGGCAGGGTTAGCCATCACCACGCTCACTGGCGCACAATTACGTCGGACAGGTGGGTGCTGCAACTCGTCAGAAGGGGCTACTCCCTCCCCTTCGAGACCACTCCTCCAGCCATGCCACCGCAGAACCACCGTGTGTCGGGGGACCACTTGACACTTCTGCAGGAGGAAGTTACGGCCCTCTTGGCCAAGGGGGCCATCGAGCGCGTTCCTGGGCCAGAAGTAGGGCGTGGTTGCTATTCCCACTACTTTCTGGTACCCAAGAAGGACAAGGGGGGCCTACGTCCTATCTTGGATCTACGGAACGTCAACGGCTTCCTCCGGAAGGAGAAGTTCAAGATGTTGACATTGGCTCAGGTCTTGGCTGCTCTAGACCCGCAAGACTGGATGGTAGCGTTGGACTTGCAGGATGCGTATTTTCACATCCCCGTCCTGCCGGCCCACCGGCGTTACCTGCGGTTCACGGTAGGCCAGGAGCACTTTCAGTTTATCGTGCTCCCCTCGGCCTTACCAGCGCCCCACGGGTGTTCACAAAGGTGATGGCGGTGGTCGCAGCCCATCTGCGCAGGTTAGGGGTTTCAGTCTTCCCCTACCTAGACGACTAGTTGTTGAAGGCGGGCTCGCCCCAGACAGTCGTCCACCACCTTCAGATGACGGCAGACCTCTTGCACGACCTGGGGTTCTCCATCAATGTGCCGAAATCACACCTGTGTCCCTCTCAAAAGCTCCTTTTCATCGGAGCAGTTCTGGACTCGGCGCAGTTTCGGGTTTATTCCTCCGGAACGGCGGGTCCGGGATATACAGGCTTTGATTCCCATCTTTCAGCCGCTATCCCGGGTTTCGGTCAGGTTGACGCTGCGGCTGCTGGGGCTGATGGCCTCCTGCATCCTTCTGGTGCATCACGCCCGGTGGCGGATGCGGGCTCTGCTGTGGGACCTGAAGTTTCAGTGGGCCCAGCATCAGGGCAACTTGTCCGACCACGTCTTGATCTCGGAGGGCACTGCGAGACAACTGCAGTGGTGGCTTGCGGACCGCGATTGGGTCAGAGGCAGATCCCTCTCCCTTCCCCAACCGGAGCACGTAGTCGTGACGGACGCATCCCTCCAGGGCTGGGGTGGCCACTTGGGAGAGGCAGAGATCAGAGGCATCTGGTCTCCGGCGGAGTCCCGGCTCCATATCAACCTGTTGGAGCTGCGGGCGATTCGTCTAGCACTGAAGGCATTCCTCCCCTTTGTCAACGGGAGTGTAGTGCAGGTGTTCACCGACAACACCACCGCCATGTGGTACTGCAACAAACAGGGCGGAGTGGGGTCGTGGACCCTTTGCCAGGAGGCTCTGCGCCTCTGGCATTGGCTGGAACGTCAGGGCGTGACTTTGACGGTTCAACACCTGGCAGGTTCTCTGAACGCCAGGGCGGACGAACTCAGCCGTCGGTGCTCGATGGATCACGAATGGCGTCTGAACTCGGGCGTGGCGCAAGGCCTCTTTCTGCAATGGGGAGAGCCTTGGTTAGATCTATTCGCCACAGAAGAGACCGCGCAATGTCATCAGTTCTGCGCGTTGGAGTTTCCAAGACGGCACTCGCACGGCGACGCCTTTCGGCGCGAGTGGAGTTGCGGTCTGTTATACGCCTTTCCGCCTATACCACTTCTGCCCAGAGTGCTGAAGAAGATCAGGCGCGACCGGGCCCAAGTTATCCTTGTGGCTCCGGACTGGGCTCGAAGGTACTGGTATCCCGAGCTACTCAGCATGTCAATCGGTCCCCCGATCCGCCTGCCCCTTCAGGAGGACCTTCTGTCGCAGCAGCAGGGGACGGTCCTCCACCCGAACCTGTCCAGTCTCCACCTCCATGCTTGGAGATTGAGCGGCGGCAGTTGAGGCCATTTGACTTGCCTCCTGAAGTCTGTGATGTAATTCTGGCAGCCAGGCGTCCCTCCACAAAGTCGGTATACGCCTGTTGGTGGAACAGATTTGTGGCATGGTGCGCAGCAAAGGCTGTGGATCCTCTTTCTGCCCCTCTTTCAGAGGTTCTTCTGTTTCTTCTTTCTCTTGCCCAGCAGGGCTCTGCTCTGGGCACTATCAAGGGCTACCTTTCGGCCCTTTCCGCCTTTCTAAGGCTTCCAGATCAGCCTTCTTTGTTCAAGTCCCCAATTGTAATGAGATTCTTGAAGGGCATCACACACATGTATCCTCCTGTTCCGTTTGTGATGCCTCAGTGGGACTTGAACCTGGTTCTAACCTTTTTGATGTGTGCTCCCTTTGAGCCCCTTCATTCTTGTCCTCTCCGTCTCCTGACTTTAAAGACGGCTTTCCTGGTTGCCATCACCTCTGCCAGGAGAGTGAGTGAGCTCCAGGCTCTTTCTGTCCAACCCCCTTTCCTGTCCATTCATCCTGACAAGGTGGTTCTTAGGACTAGACCTTCTTTCCTGCCCAAAGTAGTTTCTGCTTTTCACATCGGGCAGTCCATCACCCTCCCTTCCTTCTTCCCGCCTCCGCATCCTTCAAAGGATGAAGAGCGGCTCCATCGTCTGGACCCAAAACGTGCGCTTTCATTTTATATGGATCGCACACGCCAGTTCCGGGTGGATGACCAACTGTTTGTTGGCTACGTGGGTGCGAAGAAGGGACGGGCGGTGTGTAAACGAACCATCTCTCGGTGGGTCGTTCTGTGCATCAAAGCGTGCTACTCTTTGGCTCGGAAGGAGCCTCCTGTTGGGCTGAGGGCCCATTCCACTCGGGCCACGGCGGCTACTACTGCCCTGGGCCGGGGAGTCCCTTTGCAGGACATTTGCCAGGCGGCTACGTGGGCCTCACTGCACACCTTTGCGAGGCACTACTGCCTGGACAGTCAAGTCCGAAGGGATGGCTTCTTTGGCCGTTCTGTCCTCCAGGACTTTCTGGTGTAGGAATGTATTGGTTCGCAGACCCTCCACCGGGGTTGGTATTGCTGGGGTATCTATTCTAAGGTAAGGAATCTAACACTAACGTGTTTCTTTCAGATGAGCAAGTTACTTACCTTCGGTAACGATATATCTGTAAGAAACATTAGTTAGTGTTAGATTCCTTACCGAACCCACCCATCCTCCCTGTTCTGCGAACTGATACCTAGGGTTAAGGACATCCCTTTCAGGGCCCTAGTTTCAAATGGCACCAGTGTTGGTTCTCTCATGGCTCTGCGTTTTCTGGCGCGGAAAAGCTGTGTACAAAGAACTGACGTCAGCGCGCGGAGGCGGCGTCTATATACTCCAGCGACGTCATCACGGCGCACGACGCCGACGACGGACGCGGAGCCGCAGGGGACGCCTGCAGACGACGCCTACCGACGCGCAGGGGTACTGCTACGCAAAAGTTTCCGGATCCAGACTGACGCCTGGGGATATTCTAAGATAAGGAATCTAACACTAGCTAATGTTTCTTACAGATATATCGTTACCGAAGGTAAGTAACTTGTTCGTATAGGCCTGTACGTGTTAAGCCAGTGTATGACTTTGTTTTTGAGTGACCCAAAATCTTCCTGCTGATGATATGACAATTCTGGCACCCCCGTGAGCACAACTACATATGGCCTAACGTCAGGGGGAAGATCTACGTAGCCCCTATATTGATTTATGTTAGGTTTTGCTCTTGATGTTGTTAAGTGAGGGTTATTTTGCTTGCTAGTGGTAGCTGTCCTGATTGTCGTAGCAGGGGCAGGGGGATCACCTGCTGGTTTACGCCTGCCACTACGTTATTGGCAGGAATATCATTGACACCCTTATGCCTAGGTTTTGGAATGGGTTTGGCTTTTAAGGCCTTTGTAGGGTTTGGTGCAGATGATAGTGTGACAACAGGTGATGATAGTGGTGTGTTATTGGGAATGGCCAGTGGGCAGGGTGGTTTGTTTTTGTCGGTTATATTGAGAGTGGCTAGATTTAAGATACTTTTTTCTATCTCTAACAGCTGGGTTTCTATTTGTATTAGTCTAGCTTCGACAGGCGTTAAAAGTTTTTTGAGTGTTCCCCACACAATTGTCAGGAATTCCACATCCTTCCCTTTTATTGTGCAGAGTGGGACCCCGCCATCCTCACTATCCATTACCAAATTATTTAGGTCACTCTCATCCTTTGATTTTGCAGCGGCGCTGGGTTCTATTTCTGGATTCGAAGGGGATTTGGGCGGTGTATGAGGCGGTGCCTTGGTGGGTAGTTGGGCTTTAGCTACCTTGGCCTTTTTCCTTGCATAATTCAGAAAAGGGGGTGGTGATGAACAGAGTGTCTGAATTAAGCAGACCACTCTTACCCAGTCCAAAGATCAGGGCTTGATCCATCACCGTTTTTTAGCTCACTGCACCATCCCAGCTCAGAACTTGGCTATATGCAAATTAGTCTGACCCTGGCCCAGTGCATCATGGGAACAGGGCAGACCAAACTACCAAGCCAATTCTTATACTGGGAAGGAAACAAGCTACCGGGGACCGGTTTCTGGCATTTCAGCCGTCTTCGGCCCGGCTTGCTTGAATCCTGATGGTGCAATGAGCTAGGGACTCACATCTGAGTATACCCTTCCACGCTTATGGTGGACAAAAATGCTTCAGAAAAGGGGGTGGTGATGAACAGAGTGTCTGAATTAAGCAGACCACTCTTACCCAGTCCAAAGATCAGGGCTTGATCCATCACCGTTTTTTAGCTCACTGCACCATCCCAGCTCAGAACTTGGCTATATGCAAATTAGTCTGACCCTGGCCCAGTGCATCATGGGAACAGGGCAGACCAAACTACCAAGCCAATTCTTATACTGGGAAGGAAACAAGCTACCGGGGACCGGTTTCTGGCATTTCAGCCGTCTTCGGCCCAGCTTGCTTGAATCCTGATGGTGCAATGAGCTAGGGACTCACATCTGAGTATACCCTTCCACGCTTATGGTGGACAAAAATGCTTCAGAAAAGGGGGTGGTGATGAACAGAGTGTCTGAATTAAGCAGACCACTCTTACCCAGTCCAAAGATCAGGGCTTGATCCATCACCGTTTTTTAGCTCACTGCACCATCCCAGCTCAGAACTTGGCTATATGCAAATTAGTCTGACCCTGGCCCAGTGCATCATGGGAACAGGGCAGACCAAACTACCAAGCCAATTCTTATACTGGGAAGGAAACAAGCTACCGGGGACAGGTTTCTGGCATTTCAGCCGTCTTCGGCCCGGCTTGCTTGAATCCTGATGGTGCAATGAGCTAGGGACTCACATCTGAGTATACCCTTCCACGCTTATGGTGGACAAAAATGATTCAGAAAAGGGGGTGGTGATGAACAGAGTGTCTGAATTAAGCAGACCACTCTTACCCATGCCAGAAACCGGTCCCCGGTAGCTTGTCTCCTTTCTGGTGAAGAATTGGCTTGGTAGTTTAGTCTGCCCTGTTCCCATGATGCACTTGGCCAGGGACAGACTGATTTGCATATAGCCATGTTTTGAGCTGGGATGGTGCAGTGAGATAAATAACGGTGATGGATCAAGCCCTGATCTTTGGACTGGGTAAGAGTGGTCTGCTTAATTCAGACACTCTGTTCATCACCACCCCCTTTTCTGAATCGTTTTTGGCCACTATAGGTGTGGCAGGGTATACTCCGACATGAGTCCCTTTCTCACTGCACCATCAGGATTCAAGCAAGCCGGGCCGAAGAAGGCTGAAATGCCAGAAACCGGTCCCCGGTAGCTTGTCTCCTTTCTGGTGAAGAATTGGCTTGGTAGTTTAGTCTGCCCTGTTCCCATGATGCACTGGGCCAGGGACAGACTGATTTGCATATAGCCAGGTTCTGAGCTGGGATGGTGCAGTGAGATAAATAACGGTGATGGATCAATCCCTGATCTTTGGACTGGGTAAGAGTGGTCTGCTTAATTCAGACACTCTGTTCATCACCACCCCCTTTTCTGAATCGTTTTTGGCCACTATAGGTGTGGCAGGGTATACTCAGACATGAGTCCCTTTCTCACTGCACCATCAGGATTCAAGCAAGCCGGGCCGAAGAAGGCTGAAATGCCAGAAACCGGTCCCCGGTAGCTTGTCTCCTTTCTGGTGAAGAATTGGCTTGGTAGTTTAGTCTGCCCTGTTCCCATGATGCACTGGGCCAGGGACAGACTGATTTGCATATAGCCAGGTTCTGAGCTGGGATGGTGCAGTGAGATAAATAACGGTGATGGATCAAGCCCTGATCTTTGGACTGGGTAAGAGTGGTCTGCTTAATTCAGACACTCTGTTCATCACCACCCCCTTTTCTGAATCGTTTTTCCTTGAATAGGCAGAGGTTTGGTTGCGCTTTCTTTTAAGGTTGAAGTTAGGGCCCTTTTGACTGGGATGCGTAATCCTCCCGATGTTTTCCGTGGTTTTGGTAGTATGGAGCGTCTTCCACGGGGCCCCCTCACCGGGTGTGTCAGTCCCAGCCTCCCCGCTTGCTAAAGATATTTGAGTGGGAGATATTACTTGTGGGGACTCCGCCTTAGGTATGTTTGCCATAGGTGCTAATGGCTGATGAATTTCGGCCTGTGTGACAATCATAGTGGGAGTAGGTTCAGTTGTGCGGTCTGGCGATTTGGCAAAAGCAAAGTGCCCTAGGGAGGATTTTTTAGCCATGGCCAGTTCTTGGGATAACCTTCTCGCTGCTTCTAGTTCACAGGACATCCTACGCTGCATTTTGTCGATTTCCTTGTCTATGGCTATGTTAGTTTTGGAGATGAAATCGTCCAAGGTTCCGTTTTTAAGCTTCCCCTTCGCTGCCCTAGTCTTGTATTCTTGTGTTGACATTGTGCGTGGTCTTTTGAAAGATTTTGAGCAGTATATCAGGGGTCAGATTTAAGGGCAAAGAGCTGTGGCCCAGTCCAATCTCAAACAGTCTCTAACGGCCTCAAACGGCCCGCTCTTTGCCCGCTCTTTGCCCGCTCTTTGCCCGGTCTTTGCCCGGTCTTCGCCCCGAGCTCCGCCCCGCGCGCGTCCCGCTGTGCGCGTAACCAGGGGCGCTTATGAATGACAGGGAGGTGTGGCACTGGGAGGGGGCGCGGCTCGGGCGGGAAGAGGAACCAGCTGGTGATGTTAGCAGGTATGCTGGTCCTCGCAGTCCCGCTCGCCGCGCCTCTCACCTCCTCTGCGGCCAGAAACGCAAATCAATCTGCCCAGGAGTCCAAGGAAAAGCAGGGGGCTTTTAAAGCTACTCCAGTAGCGAGGAACAGGAAACCAGTGTCAGAGTCTCTCTCGAGCATATTACAATAAATAGTTTAAAACATATACAAAACAATTTGCTGATACTTTAAAAGGTAAAACCTTAAAAGGGCAATTCCTACCTCCCTCCCACAACTTACAATTTTCTTATAAAAATACTCATGAATTTACAATGAGAAACACAGTCTTGAGATATAACTTAAAGCTAGTGTTACAGCCTAATCACAATTTACTTGAGGATGTCCCACTTTATTTCCATGCCAATTTCTATCCGATCATATTTGGTTCCAACAGGGTCCTTTTTACCGCCTTCATATATTTTGCCATAACAATTGCTATATCAAGGTTTGGCATATCAGTAAGCAGTTTAATTGCTAGCAGGCGCTCAGTTATACCATATTTAAAAAAAAGGGTTGTAAAAACAGTTTCCGCTTTGGCACAAATTCTTGGCAGTCTAATAAAATGTGTAAATTGTCGCACTTAGTACCTAATGCACAGCAACATTTACCGTCAGATTATACCATTTCTGCTTTTCTATTTCCATGAGATACCCAATGGTTGACTCCTATTCTCCATCTGAGCACATCAGCTCTTAAGCCAGCGTTAGGTAGTGTTTCCAAATAGGGGTACCACATGTCATTCACCCAGCTATTCATCATAAAATGGACTGATACTTTCTTTCTCTGGAATATCATGTCATTTTGCCTGGATACTTCTCTTCCTGCTGTTTTAACCCCTTCCATGCTGATGACGGCCGGAAGCCATCATCGCACACAGTGCTCGTGTGCTCATGACGGCTCTCGGCCGTCATGACTGCACCCGCAATCGGAATGTGCGGCGCAGAATCGCGGCCGCGCCCAAGGGGTTAAGCTCCACATTTGAAGCTTCAACCGACAGTGTCGCCTGGTCAAATTTTACTTTTAGGCTTTTGCACATTGCGCACAGTTTCTTTCTGGTCACATTGGCCCAATTTAAATCACTGTGCAAGATCTCCTCTTTACACCATTCTGACACTTTTGCAACTTCCTCAGATCCTAATCTTTTCCAAAATCTGAAAAGGGCTACTTGTACCTGTATGTTCCATGATGTCAATCCTAGCTCCAATCGGATTGCTTGGATCATCGAGGAGCCAGGTAGTGACATCAATGGTTTTAGACATTTCCCTTCCTCAGTGTCCCAATTATTCTTCCCAATCAAATACAAGACTTCGGCCCCATACCGCACTTGTGGGGGTATCATTGCCTTATAGGCTTTCAATGGTGGTCTGTGTGACATATCCCCGTCGATATGGCTAAATTTCCATAGCCCACATCCTGATGTAGGGGCTTTGGCGTTCTGGGCTACCAGATGGATGTCCCATTTTAAAGACTTTTCGAACCAAATACCAAGGTATCTATATCCATTCACAATTTCTAATTTGATAGAACTAAGATACCAATTAAAATTCTGGATTTTCCTCCCCAAACATAGGATTTTAGTTTTATCCATATTTACAGTCAGGCATTTAGCCAAGCAATATTCATGAAAGGCAGATAACTTCCTTCCAATCTCCGTTTGGTCAAAGATTACCAAATCGTCAGCATACAGCAAGCAGGAAATGTGTTTCCCAATCATCTTAGAGCTGTAACTTCTATTCACTTCTAAGGTGGCTGGGAGATCAACCAGATATATTGCAAACAATAATGGGGCTAATACACATCCCTGCCTTAGTCCATTCTTAATTAATATTTTAGGTGTCAAGACTCCGTCTGTATCTTTGATGACTTGCGCCCAGTTATTTTTGTGTATCTCCTGGATAATTTCCAAGAGCCCCTCTGGGATATTGAATTTTCTTAAGGACTCCCAAAGGCATCTCCTATCCACTAGGTCGAATGCCGCACGGAAGTCTACGAAGCAGCAGCATAGCTTTCCCTGCTTTTCCATAGACTTCTGCGCCACAGCCCACAGTGCAAAACAGTGATCGATCGTGGAATGCCCCTTCTTAAAACCTCCTTGTTCCACTGGTACGATCGACCACTGTTCGACCCAGCCTTTCAAACTGCCCAGAATTATTTTGGAAAATACCTTTTCGCCAATATCCAGTAATTTGAGAAGTCTGTATTTTTTTGGGGCTTTTCTGTCTCCCTTCTTGTGGATAGGTCTGATTACTGCTCCTCTCCACTTTTCAGGAATCTGGCCTGACTCCAATATTGCCAAAAGAATACAGGAAAAAAATTCCGCCCACCAATCTTGCTGGGATTTTATGATAATTTCTGGCAGATTATCAGGTCCTGCTGCACGGGTTAGGTTTAAGTTTCTTATCATTTTATTTACCTTTTCTGTTGTAAATAGAGGTTTTAGATCTACCACAGCCTCCCTCCAGGAACGGATATACCCACCTGCCACCTCAACATTTGTTCCGTATAACTCACCTAGATATTCTTCCCATGCTGCTTCCTCTAGCCCCGTTAACCTGTCCTGATGCCTTTATCAAATTCCAGAACTTACGCAAGTTTTTAGATTCAATAATTTCCATCAAGTTTACCCAGCATTTCTCTTTGTAGTCCCTCTTCAAATTTCTAACTAACGTTTTATACTCCTTCCTCACATTACAAAGATTTTTGTGCCTTATTGGATCATGTTTTTTCCTCAGACTTCTTTCTTCTCTTCTTATTTCTCTTTTCTTGGTTAAACACTCACTGTTAAACCAGCTAGGCTGTTTGCCTTGCATTGATTGTTTAGCAATTGTGCATGGTTCCTTACTTTTTAGTTCTACTTTAAGGCACTGCGCCATTTCTTTTATCTTTTCCTCAAACCAAGACACTTTCTTAGTCCTAGCATCTTCCAAACGCACTTCCTGTTAAAATCCAGCTAGCTTTTCAATATATTTCTCTGTTAGTCTTGTTGTCAGACGTTTAGGGTACTCTACTTGTTGAGGGAGAACTAATTCTCTAGAGCTTGGGGGTCCACTTGTTAATACGAAATGCAGAATATTGTGGTCACTATCATCACAAGGAGTTATCTGAAACCCCTTGATGAGGTCAAAATTCCAAGCATGAATGAATACATAATCAATCGAGCAAAGTTGGGAACCTATCTTAAAGGTCTGCTTTGCCGAGCAGTCTGTTTCCCATCTGCCGTTTAGGCAAAACAATAATATTAGCCCCAAAAATGTGCCCAACTTCATGTCTTGTTTAGAAATAGTACAATTTGAAAACATCGCTGGGGATATATTATTTGAGCTCAAGAGGTCTTTAAACTACCGGTCATATATCGAGGGGTTCAGTTTATGGTTAAAGTCACCCATTACAATTATTGTATAATTTAAAAAAAATTCACACAGTGTATCTAGATCATTTTCAAAACGTCTCATTTCAACCTCATATTCTTCGTTTGTTCCCCATTGAATGTAGACATTTACAATTATTATGTGATCATACAACCCTTCTGAGCCCAGCATCACTGACCCATAACCATTTACATGTCGTATTTTCAATCATGACCCTTTTAGTTATCTTGGTCGAGACAGGAGTCATAATGCCCCCTGCCGGGCGACCAAATCTTTTTCTTCTTGCTGGCTTGCGTAGTTGCACAAAACCTTCAAAGACTGGGGTATTGTCGCATAGCCAGGTTTCCTGCAAACCTATTATCTCAACACCTCGGGCTAGGGTTTTTATACTTTCTACTTTTATCTCCCCTCCTAGCCCATTTACATTCCAGGATAACAGGTTCATGCTACGTGACACCCCTCCTCCCTAATCGACATCGATGAGATGGTCATCAGCAGAATTGTGCCCATATGGGGTGCTTGGCCAACTATCATTAATGGACCAATCCCCCCAAGGGTTACCTGTCTCATTGTTCTCAACTACCATTCTCATATTTTCTCCTGCCCTTCCCTCGCCTGAGATCAGATTTATCTGCCTTCTTTCCTGACAGAAACATGGCTGAAACCCCATACTATCCCCACTATCACCCTGGGGATACCTATGGGATATAAAATCCTTTGTCAAGACCGCCCTGAGAAGGTAGGAGGCGGGACTGCCATAATATATAGAGATGCATTGAATATTAGAGTTTTAGAGCAAGTGATGCTACCTACCATGGAAGTAATAATTTTCCATCTAAAAATCAGCGCCAAGGTATACTGGAAAGGAGCATTAGTCTATCGCCCGCCTGGACCCAACGCTGGGTTCTCCCTTGCCCTTACTGAACTGTTAGCCCCCTACATGAAAGCTAACGAAAATTTTATTTTACTTGGAGATTTTAACTTTCACACTGACATTGCTGATCACCTTGATACGAATGTATTTTTGACAGATCTTGCTCTTCTAGGTCTGCATCTCCGAAATAGTTGACCTACTCACTCTGGTGGTCACACCCTGGATTTGATTTTTACTACCCATCCCAATGTTCACTGCCACCCTCCTAAGCACATTTATTGGTCTGACCATAAAATGATAGATTTCTCCTTGCTACACTTACCTAATCCCACAAATCACCCTGCCACACAGTCCACTAAACGCAGATCATGGCATAAAGTTACTCCTGCCAGGTTCGCACAAACCTGGAAACAGCCTATATTCTCAAACTCAGATAATATCGATACTGCTCTCTCAAAGTTTAACTCCACACTGACGACAGCCATTGACACCCTGGCTCCTCAGAAAAATGAAAAAAAATCCACCATAGCTAAAAGGGAAGCATGGTACACTGAGGCCCTTAAAATAGAAAAGCAAGGATGTAGAAAGCTGGAGAAACTTTGGAGACGGACAGGCAATGGGGAATATAAGAACCGATACTTGGAGGCTATGACTACTTATTACAAAAATATAAAAAAAAGCAAGAAAAATAAGCCTCACCACCCAAATTGCAGAGGCGGGCAACTCTACAAGAGAACTATTTAAAATCATTCAGACCTTCACTAATCCTGTAGTGTGTGAGAGCCCAGATACTTTCACTCAAGATCTATGTAATGAAATATCTCAGTTCTTCGAGGATAAAATAGAAGGGATATATAAGAAAATTATTGCAGTCTCAGGTCCCTTGGATACTGAGGCCCCTGAAATCTCCCCTATGGTGACCTCTGGTAAAACCCTTCATGTAATCCCAGAAATAACCATTAAAGATCTGACTTATTAACCAAATGAAGGCCGGCTCTCCTACTGATCTGATACCCGCCAAACTAATCTCCCCTCTGAACGAGATATTAGGACCCTCTATTCAGAAATTGCTGAACCTCTCCTTTGCCGAGGGACAACTCCCACAATCCTGGAAGGAAGCGGTAGTGAACCCTATACGCAAAAATTCCACTCTGCCCTGGTCAGAACTCTCCAACCTCCGCCCAATTTATCTCCTCCCTTTCATCAGCAAACTGGCAGAGAAACACGTTAACACCATCCTCTCCAGCTTTATCGAGGCGACAGGGGGCCTGGACCAATCTCAATCTGGGTTCAGGCCCAACCACAGCACTGAATCGGCCCTCCTTTCTGTGACAGATAAGATCAAAATGTCACAAGATAGAGGCGGCTCCATGATTCTGGTGCTGTTGGACCTGTCAGCAGCCTTTGATACCGTGTCCCATAACATCCTTCTCAACGGTTTGCAGGGAGTAGGAATTGGAGGCTTAGCGTTATCATGGTTGGAGAGCTTCCTCTCCGGGAGATCACAATCTATCAGCTTGGGCCCCTTTCATTCCATCTCAAGAGTGCTCACGAAGGGGGTGCCACAGGGCTCATGCCTTAGCCCTACATTGTTTAATGTATATGTGGCCCCCCTTGCTGAGATTGTGCGGAAATATGGGTTCATACCGGTTTCCTACGCTGATGACACCCAGCTCCTCTACCCTTTCAGCTCCCTTGGCCCCAAAGTCAAGGAGAACTTTGCTGAGGGTATGAGGGCAGTGTCACATTGGATGGCTGTGAATTGCCTCCAATGTAACGTGGGAAAAACAGAGGTCATGCTCTTTGGCAAGGCGAGTCTCTCTGGTCCCCAGACTGGTGGCCAATAGATCTGGGCCCAGTACCCACATCCAAACCTCATGTTAAGAATCTAGGGGTGAAGTTGGACCAAAAGTTGACCTTAAAGGAACACACTAATTACATCGCAGGGTTGTGTTTCCATACTATCGGCCTTCTTAGACGTGTCTTCCCGTATCTCCCTGCCACCTATAGAAAGACACTTGTACAGGCCTTGGTCACCAGCCGTCTGGACTACTGCAACGGCCTGCTGACATTAGCAAATGCAGATGCAGTAGGTCGTTTGCAGGTAGTCCAGAACACAGCAGCGAGATTGGTCATGAGTGTACCGGCCAGGACTCCCTCTAAGCCCTTGTTGAAAGAACTACATTGGCTCCCTATACAGCAGCGCATCAACTTTAAGATATGCTGTACGGTCCACAAGTGCCTATATGGAGCAAGTCCTAAATACCTGTCACAATCCCTTGAGCTGTACCAGCCTAGCAGGTCTCTCCGCTCAAGCAATCAAGCCCTTCTAAAACCCCCTGCTACAAAGAAATCCAGACAAGGAGATCATGCTTTCTCCTCGGTTGGACCTGCCTTACGGAACAAGCTCCCCACCGATGTAAGAATGACCACCAACCATATGTCTTTTAGAAAGACATTAAAGACCCTTCTCTATCAAGAAGCATTTCTGTCCTCCTAACCTCTTATGTCACACTACCTGATGATTCTTTGGCTGGCAAAGCGCGGAGATACCCTTACGGGATTGATTCCAGCGCTATATAAGAAATTAAAATAAATAAATAAAATAAATAAAGCCTAAATGACAAGCTGAAAAGGCTCTGTCCTGCTGATTCCTCTTCTCTATTTCTCTAGCCGGTACCAACCTTATCCCTTCCTTTGCTATCTCTTTTTCCGCCCTCACAATTGCTGTTTTTACCAAACTTGAGTACAGTAATACCCTAGTAAGTTCTTTCCCATTGTTATTATTACTGAAACCTACTTGTTTTAAATCCTTTGATCTCAACTCCCTCAGACTAGGGCATGTAGAGAAGGAGTATACAAGTTGGGAACGGTTTAGGGGTATAACCTTCCTGCCTTTTTTTTCTCCCTTTCTCTATTTCAACAGGTTCAAAATATAGCCACAGATTATCCACATCTTTGGCTGGAAAAGTTCGCGGTTGCTTCCCCTCTATATCACATTCCATTCCCTTCCTCTTTTTACTGAGGCCTCTCCCCTGTCTAATATTCTGTTCATGTTCATTTGCCCCTGGGGTAATTTTTTCTTGAATTAACCACCTTGACCTCTCTTTTATTTGTTGGCACAAATTTTGTTTAATCCTTTCTTTTCGCTGTTACTACCTTCCCCACCCTTGCACTATTTTTTGGGATCCTCGTTGACCTCCTATTTCTTACTATAGCTCTTATCTTCTTGGGGGATTACCATTTCTTTACTCCCTTTCTTCACAACGTTTGGGATTCCTTCCCGCCTTTTTTTCACTGCCCTCTGCTTCTTTTTTAAGGGTGCTGTTCTTCTCTTTACTCTCCGTACGTTATATTGCCTATAACACAATAGGTCCTTCCATCTATTTACCAACATCGGGCATCTCGATATATAAACTCCTGATGGTCAATCTTCTGCTTACAATCCCTCTCCTCTACCTGCAATGGGAGGTCCAGGGTCTGAGCCGGTCTCACTATCGTGGGCATCAGCCCCCTGATTCCTTGCAATTCCCCTACAATCTTCTGAAATTGGGTTTGGTGGGTTTTTAGAATACTATTATTTAACATCGCCACTTCCAACAACCCTTTGCAGGTTTTTTGTAGCATTAACATTATATCTAGCATTGACGCCGAAGCTGTTGCTGATATATCTATATCCAAAGTATTGTTATGCGCTGAATTTTCTATAAATTCGGCTCCTTGAGTTTTATGTTGCTCCATGCTCTTTGCTGTCGTGGACATTCTAATCTGATCAGTCACTTCTCTGTTCTCTTCTAGAGTTGGTTAAGTTCATCCCTTCACAAGTCGTATCAATGCCACCTGACAGGGAGAAAATCCGAGGTGAGGAGGATAGGCTAGGTTCCGGGGTGACCTCAATTGGGCTTTGGTTCAGTTGGTTACTAAAGGGTACATCTAAACTGGTTACACAGTCCTCCAGATCCATTTGTTCATACAATAGTTCTTCATTCAAATCCAGGGTTCTCACTGGGGTTTGCAATTTTTTAAAATGTTTTCCCACGAAGTCTTTAATTGATTTAGATACGTGTGCGCCTCCCTTTAATCCACCTTGGGTGCCGTCGCTTGTATCTTTGTTTCTTTTAGAAGACCTTTTGCCACGCCTTTAGATGATTCCATGCTCTCTACCCGGGACTCAGTTTCAGGCACAATTTCCTTAATGGACCTATCTGGCTCTTTCCGACCTTTCTGGCTTTGTCTTTTTTGGTGCCATCATACAATGTCTTTGGCTTCCAACTTTAGATAAAAATGCTTGCTTACTTAGGCTGTATTGTATTTCGTCCCCTTTCCACCAGAGTATTGCGCTGCCGTCTGTTTTCTCCAACCCCACCCTTCTTGTAGACGTAATTGGGGGTGTCAATTTTCTATATCTTATAAATTAGTACCAAATTTGGTTAGGATTTATATATATAACTTAATTTAAACACAGTTATTACTCCACTTACCTCCGCTGTGCGTGAACAGGCTGAACTGACTGGTTTAATTCAATCTGCTTTCCTTCTTTTTCATCACCACGTTGTCAGTTAATTACACCTGTGCCAGGGGATTCCTTCAACTTTCTCAGGCACACATCTTTTGCCTAAAGCTTGCCCCACACACTACATGCTAAACCACAGGCTTTCACCTCCAGCCTTGTTTGCTTTATTGATTTTGCCTTGTGGACAAGGGCAAATGGCTCGTTGCTCGGTACCGTTACTCCGTACCGATACCACCCGTGGCAGCCTGGGGGGCTTTTCTGCCTGCCCCCGTGTTTTCCACCTCGCTCCTTGCTCCTGGTTCTTCCGATGGTCCAGGAAGCGCGCGCTCGCGAATGCGATCGGCGAGGGCAGCGTCAGCCTTGCGTCCGCGTTCTTGGCTTGTTCTCGGCTCCTCCCGCTGCGCAGTGTTGCGGTCAGCAGCTCCGTCACACACACACAGCAGAGTGCTCTGCCAGTGAATAATTATATTTGTGACTCTTCACGCATGCCACCACAGTTTTCAGTGAGGTGCATTCAGAAACCGCTGACGCGCTTAAGGGGAGCAAATACAGATTGGGGAGCAGCAACAGACAGACAGAACCTGTATGTATCAGCTCCCCGCTGAAGAAGTGGGGAGCGTGCTTTTATTGCGATAGTGTTGAATGGGACCTCTTTCTGCATCTTAAAAAATGTCCCTGAACTTTTATCTCATGCTCTAGTTGGAACGGCGGCTTTCCCTCCCTTGCTTGTTCTCGGTTGAAATCGTCATACTTCTATCCTGAACCCTGTAGCGGCTCCTCCGCTAAGGTGGAGGAGCGTCAACCCACTGCTCACGCATCTGTGTAAAAAAATTAAATCATCGTAACGGAAGTTATTTCTGTTATCCTTTTTTTTTCCAGGCAGGTTGTGCGGGGCTGTGCTCCCGTGACGTCTGGGAGGAGGAGTGGTTGCTGCACACTCCAAAGTGCTCATGACTGTTTGGACGGCCGTCTCGGCACGCCCCAAGCAGTCCTGCGCATATTGCATGTTCCTCACCAGGCTGCATTACTCAGCCTGGTGAGAAACATGCAATCCCTCCCAGGTCCCGTCTGAGCACCGAGCTATGGCACTCAGACCAATCACAACGCTGCATTGCAGCATTCTGATTGGTCAGTGGAGGGATCCGGGGAGCTTCCTGGGTCCTGGAGAGACGAGGGACAACACGAAATAGGAGAGGCGGCTGCGGACTCAGCGAGAATATAAGTACGTTTTTTTCAATTTTGTAATTGCTTCCACGCTACCTTGCGTCCACTTTCTTTCTCTGCAAGCCACTACTGCTTGAACCACTTCCTTTAGTGCTGTCCGTACCCCAGTCTCTGAGACCATGTCCCCGCTCTTTACATGGAGGTAATGCACAATTTCAGCCGCGTTTTTCGGATCTTTCAAGATACAGGCACTCATTCACTGGATGTTTACCTTTTTCTCATGGGGAACAGCTCTAAACTAAGGCATTGTCTGAAATCAAAAGTGACCTTTTGTCCACTTCTACCAGATCTTTTGGCTCAGACTCTGATCAGAGCTTGCCACCACTCAGAGATGATGGGGGGTGGGGGCATAATTTACTCCCGCTTTATATTGATGACAGTCTATACTTGGACCTAAAGGAGGCGAGTGGGCTTGATATAACGTTACCGTTGGCCTTTAGACCCCCAATGGAAGAGAGTGCTTCCTTTTAGGGCAACGTAGGTGCTGGAGCTACAGCAAACTGCTTTTGTTGAAGACAAGACAGATGTCCTTACAGCGATTTTGCAGTATCGGTCAGCGTCATCGGTGCCCCTGCTCCCATTCAATGAAGCCCTTAATTACACCTTGAATGATGGACTCCCGTTAAACCAGCACAGAAAGATGTCAACCAACATTTGAATCACCGCCCCCAATCAGTGCCTTGTCGGTTTAACTATTTCTTTTTTTTTCTTTTTTGATAACCAATTTTATTGATTTTTCAGAAACATACACCTTTAGACATGAGATCAAAAGCCAGCACAGAGCCATTGCATCTGAAGGACATAGCATCCGTAAGGCAGTGTACATGCTTGTAGTAAGCAACAGAAACAGAGAAGCACCCACCACATCCTGCAGTGGTACATTAGTCGTCTATTGCCCCAACCCCCACCCATTTGCCCCATGTCTCGGACATCCCCATGTCCCCGCCCCTTGCCTGCGCATCCGTCCACCCCCGTGTGCCAGCGTTTCATAGTAGGAGCTTTCAAGGGCAGACAGTTTGTTGCAATATCTCTTTTAGCCACCACCAACTCTGTATTCAGGAAAAGTATGCCCGCTCGAGAGCCATCTAACCCATCGGTAAGTCTCAGGAGCGCAGTTGTGGGAAGAAAAGGTACCTCCCATCCTAGGAGCTCGGTGAGTTCCCCTGTTACCAATTCCCAACAGCGTGCGATGACAGAGCATTGCCATACCATATGGAAGAAGTCAGCCAGTTGGTGTTGGCAGCGTGGGCAAGATGCTTCAGGACAAAGCCCGGCATGGTGAATGTGCAGTGGTGTAAGATACGCTGTGTGTAGATAATATTTTTGGATCAAGCAAAGCCGCGCCGATACTGTGATTAATTTAGGGGCCCATTAGCATGTCTCGCCAGTCGGCATCTTCCAAGGTCCCAACCATCCCTCCCATCTGTCCCTGAGTTGTGAAAGTGTGTTGGGGGTGTTATTCGTGAGAATTCCTCCCTTCCCCAGATTGCCAGTCATCACCTGCGCCTCAGGCGGACTGTATTCAGTATTTAGGAATAGACATACCCTCTGAGATGTGTGAGTAGAGAGCATGGCGCAGCTGCAGGTAGCGATAAAACTGTGAGGGATGTAGGGAGTACAGGTTCTGAAGATCCTGAAAGGTGCGCATGCTGCCCCATTTCCAGATGTCCCCCAACTGTGAGATCCCTATTAGATCCCATGCTCTGAATCTGGTTAGACCGGTGACCCCACCCCCAGCCGGGGGCCCTGCCAAAGTGGAGTGTATTGGGTCAGTTTGCCAGACCAGTGGGTCTGACGCAGAGAGGCCCGCCAGGCCAGAAACACCAACGTGTGACCTCGGGAAGGGTTCTGGGGATGGCGTTTCAATACAGCATACCCTGAAACTTGGGCAAGCCTAGGATGTGCAACTCCAATCGATATGCCGGATCCTACCAGCCCCCGTTAAACCAGTCATGCAGTGTAAGGAGTCGAGTGGCCAGATAATAAAGGTACAGGTTTGTCATCCCCATACCGCCATCAAAGGGGGGGGATTCGACACTGGGCGAGGGCCAACCGGGGCCTAACCCCCCCACACAAGAATTGGATGACCAGGCTGTCCATTTCCCAGAACCACGCATGTGAAAAGGGGAGGGGAGTGTTCTGAAGCATATAGAGAAACCTGGGCAGTATCATCATTTTGAAAAAGGCAATGCGGCCCATCGGATTCGACGGCAGTGCCTTCCATCTGAGGAGATCAGCCCGGGCTTCTTTCAATGAGGGTGTTAAATTGAGCGCCCAGGTGAGGTCCGGGAAGAGGGCCACTCATATCCCGAGATATCTGAAGGACTGCCGCCGGAGGGAATCGTGGACTGCCACTCGTAGCACTCTCTCGAAAGGTGAAGGAGGACGAGAACTATTTCTTTTTTAAACACCTAGATTACCAGGATTCCAGTATGGGTCAGTGATAGGCCCCTGTACACTCTTTTTATTCTATGTGTCAGTTATCCTATTACTTATGCACCCTTGTAGCTATATATAATTTTTAAATTACGTTTTTGAATGTTAGTTTTGAACCTGTACCCTTCCAGGCCATGAATAATTATATCTGTTCTTTTTACTCCTAGTCGAGTTTATAGGAGCAAAGTGAATGTTTTCCTTTCCCCTTCCACCCCATAAATCAATTCACATCATTCATACTAAACCCCACCATTCCGACATTGATGGAACTTCCTGGGATATCTTATTTCGCATTCAAATGTGTTTTACCATTATAATCAGGGCCACTGGAATTACGCGGTTGTGTGGCTGCAGCGGTTTTTGCATAGTTATGAATTTGCCACATAATCCACCATGTGCCACGTAATCTGCAGATTTGAACAAAAATAAGTGTGTTTCTAGCTCAAACGGTTAAAAAGTTGCTAAAAACGCAGCAGCGCGTGTTGCTGTGCAGTGGAAAAACCTCCGCAAAAAATTTCAGGTCTCCTCTCTGTTGCTTATTGCTATATTTGAATGTTAAACTGGTAATTTTTTTGATTTGCAACCTATGCCCAAATGTGAAAAATAGAATTATAATAAAGTAATACTGTCGCATAATTTGCGTTTTCTTGCTGCACTATTTAGTCAACCCTGCCACATAATTTGGCTTGGGTGTGGCTTGGACCTCGATGTGAGCGGCCGCAGTCTCCGGAGCTCCTCCGCGGCCGCCCTTCTCCCACACTGATCCTGACTTTAATACCTGGCCACCGATACCACATTGTGGGGCGGAAAGCCCGGTGATTGCAGCTGGAGGAGTGTAAGGCACTAGCGAGCGCAACAAAAGTGCAGAACTGATCTTTTCCCGTTTCCAGTGCGGGCCGTGGTGCTGAGGCACAAAATGGCGGCCAGGAGTGGCGAGAGAGAGGCCTGACCGGGGGACGCCTGCCACCGCAGGGGGGCCTTGGAAGTGCCCCTGGTCTCGCCTATGGCAACCAGAATAGAGGCGGCAGACCCCCGCAGCTATCCACAGTAAGGAGACGACGAGTTCAGGTAGTTGGTCCTGTTTTGCTGGCCGGCCGCCTTTTGCCTGACTTTAAAATGGCGGTGCCCGCTCTGTAACATGGCGCCATTACCTCCGATGTTGGTGAGGATTTCGGCTTGGTGACTGGAGCTGAGCGTTGCGCAGGGTTGCTGGCCCGGTCCCCGAGGCTGAGCTGGAGTGCAGCGCCTCCTGAACAGTGGCTCGAGTGCGCATGGGTGCGCTGAAGAATACCACGAGGCTGAGGAAGGGGGACCACGGACTAGCCTCCCGGGCTGCGGGAAATGGAGTTCCTGCGCGCTCGCGACGGCCCACCTGACTGTGTGCCCCTCGTGGTGGCCCCTCACGAAAGATCAGACCTGTGCTGAAGGACATTACCCTGGGGGCAATTTGTACAGCCACCGGAGCAGTGTGGTAGCAGACCTGGCTTCCTTGGACCCAAGGTGAGAAGTGGAATCCGGGGTCGGCACTTCAGGGAGGCACTCTGGGCCGAAGGCGACCATTGACCGGACTTCCCAGGGAGATCTTGGCTGCAGAGAGATACAAGGACTATAGGTCTGACACAACCTATAGAGCATTGGCGGATGCAACGCAGCCCTTCGGGACCTGGCCCTCACTGCGAGTCTGTGTGACACTCTGCGGCCGGGGGCTGCCGCTGTAAGCTGCTTTGGAGTGCGGGGCGGCTGCTTCAGGGACTGGAGTGCGAACTGGATTACTGCGCGGTGTAATTCCGGACTACGGTGTGCTTGGGGCGCGCTGCCTGCTGACATGCTTTGTCCGCGGGTTTGACTGAGCAGGGGTCTGGTGGGGAGCTAGCCCAGTTGAGTACCCCGTGCGGACCTGCCCGGACCCAAGGAGCGACATCATACCCTGCCCATGGCAGAGTGAGCATAAAGACTCTGCTGCTCTTTTTTTTTTTAAAGACGTAGTTTATTGGTTTTCTGCACAAAACATAAACATTGACATATCAGTTGCAATATCAACCTCATAGAATTTACAGGAAACCCCCCATCTGCCAACCATTACATGTTAATCTTTTACATAAACGCTATGCAATCAGTGTACCAAATTAAACAAAGCCCGTTTAAGTATACCCCCTCAATTCCCTTCTACCATAACGTTACCCTCCCGCCGTCCTTCCTAAGCCCCCCATCACCGACCCACACAACCTTGTCAATTCTCTTTATCAGGCGTATTCAGGAGTCACCATGTCACTATCCATTTGATGTACCTGTCATGTCTCGGACTTTCCCCAAGTAGTGATCCACTCTACTCAGTCGTCTTGTGGCTCATATTCTCGCAGTGCCTGCACTAAAGTCTCCCATGCCGTCGCCGCCTCTAACTCTCTATCATTGTTTAGCCTACACACTAGTTGATACCTTAACGCGCTCTCACTGTTAGTCCACTTTATGAACTCGCCCCTCCATCTTTTGCTGCCAGGTCCCACTGTTGCCTTCCAATGCTTTGTGATTTCTCGTTTTGCGAGTATAAGCCCCATGTCCACAAATTTGCTCGTGATCTTATTTTTGAATGTGTGGGGGAACCAGTGCAAAACGCTAGTAGCCATATCGAACACCAGTTGTCTCTCTGTTATCGCGTTTAGGGTGTCTACCACCTCCTCCCAATAGAGTCCCATCGCTGGGCAGGACCACAACATATGTTCTAATTCCACCCCAGTTCTCGTGCATCTGGGGCACGCCGCCTCTGCCACCTTAAAATACTTCCGGATTTTCCCTGGTGTCAAGTACACTCTGTGGAGTATTGAGAAGTGCACCAGCTGCAACCTCACGTTTCTCGTGCTCTTCCAGGCTCTTCTCACTATCTGCGTCCAAGCCGCATCAGGGATATCTTTCCTTATGTCTGCCTCCCACTTTCCTTTTAATGATTCCAGGGGCGCTAACCCTTCATCGAGCATTCTGGAGTACAGACACGTCACCGCCTTAAAGGTCCCAGCTGCAATCATGGCATACTGGCAGGCCATCGTCGTCTTAGGCTCCATCAGTCCTTCCCGCCAGTGTGCCTGTATCGCTCTTGTTAACGCTGCGTGTAATAAAAATCCTCCTCTTGTAGTGTCTGGTAGGGTATCATGGTCCCATCTTCATATAGGTCCCCCAACATTTGAAGTCCCGCATCTTCCCAGACCTTCAGTTTTGACCAGTCCCTGCCGTGTGGTAACGCCGTCACCATTCCAAGTGGGATTTCGGGTGCATACAGATGCAACACTCCCGCTCTGCGTTGGGAACGGTTCCAACATAGTCCTCCTTAAGGTCTAACTTCTGCTGCAACGCTATAAACGATAGGATATGGCACGGTATTCCCCTACCTCTCTTATGTTCCGAACCTCTAAATTCTTTTGCTATTTCTTGCGTGAAGAACTGCAGTTGGGCTGTTAAATAATATAACTCAAAATCTGGGACCGCCAGTCCTCCTTCAGCCTTAGGTCGTATAAGCGTTGCCTGTGCAACTCTACGTCTGCCCGCACCCCAAAGGATAGACACTATCAGCGATTTTAGCAATTTAAACGTGGAGCTCGGTATCCACACTGGCAATGTTCTAAAATAATATAAGAAACGAGGAAGCGCTACCATCTTTAACAGGGCTATTCGGCCCGTCACTGACAACGGGAGGGTGGCCCAAAAGACTATGCTACTTTTCAACTCCCTCACGCCGCGATCCACGTTCCCCTCCAGCATGTCTGTGGCCGTGTGATAAATGTGTACTCCCAGGTATTTCAAACAGGTGGGTTCCTACCTCACCGCTTAAGCCGTGTCGGGCCAGGTCTCCCCCTGTCTCGCCGGGAACAGGCATGTCTTTGACCAATTTACTTTCAGGCCCGAGATTTCTCCAAAGTCCGAGAGCAGGTTTCCAGCCCCTGTCATCGCTCCGTCAGCATCTTCAAGGAAGAGCAGTAGATCGTCCGCGTATAGTGATATGCAGTCTCAATACCTGACTCAGAGATTGTTCTGGTCAGGTATTGAGACTGCGCAATACTGTGGAGGAACACAGCACCGTGTTCAGTCTTACATGCAACTCATGCATGCCAGAATAGTAGGAGTAATCTCGGTTCAGCGGGTGCTGTGCAGGCCAAGCGTCCACTAGTCCCCACCTTGTCTGCTTGTCTGCCATTCCAGCCTACCTTTGGTCAGCCTATGTATCGGCGAATCAGCCAGGGGGGGATGCGATCGATCTAGGGATACGTCCGTGATAGAATTGAAGTCTCCCCCCATCACCAGAGGACTCACCAGGTAATGCGCCAAAGACCCAGATATCTTCACCAGAAAGCCCAATTGATCAACATTAGATGCATATACGCTACAGAAGGCAATGTCCCTACCTCTTAGTTTTCCTTCAATAGCTACAAATCTTCCCTCTGGGTCTATCGTCTGTTTAGTCATTTGAAAAAGGACCCCCGCTCTAATCCAGATCAGCGCCCCTCTAGCAAACGCTTAGTATGTGGTGTTATACATTTGGCCCTTCCACCTACGCTGCAGTGCTATACCTTCAACTTTTGTTAAGTGTGTTTCCTGGAGTAGTGCAATGTGTACTCCCCTGCAAACTAGATAGGCGTGAACCTTATGACGTCTTGTCATAGTATGAAGTCCCCTCACATTCCAGGTTATACATCTCAAAATGGCTGTGTCACCCATTCTCACTTAGTTTTCTGTGCAATTTAATTTGTGACTCTGTGCCTGCATCGATGATTGCCCCCCCCCCCAAACATCCCAGGTCTCCCACCCACCCAAGAACAAGACCTAGCAACACCCATCCAGCTCCCATCCAAACCAGTACAACTACCAAAAAACTGCGAAGCCCAAAAGTCGACACTGTGGGCATGCCTTAAGGGCAATGAGGGGGGACTATATACCAACGGGTAGCCACCTTATTCCTCCAGATCTCACTGTCCAACTGAGCCTCGATCGGTAGCCCCCTCGGACACCCCCCCTCCCTCTCAACAGTGCAGATTTAAACCTCCCTGATACCCCACACCTGGGAGTCCATTTTGGTTCCAAGTCCGCAATCCGGCCGGCTCCCCAAGTCTGTTTACCCTTCGTCCAACATTTCTTCAGCTGTTTCCGGAGTGACCTGTGGTAAGCGCTCACTGTCCGCTTCAGAGTGGTCGGAGTCAGATTGATTATTGTCCTTCTCTGATTCTGTGCTCTCTAGCAGCGGAGACTCCTGCGTACTCGACAATGTGGACACCACTGCTAGCACATCTCGTCGTTCCGCCTCTGACGAAGTTGTCTTTCTCAGTCCCCGCTGTCTATTGGGGATCCGTCTCGACTTCCGCGGAGGCAACCCTTCCGAGGTGATCTGCGCTCTTCTTCCGTCGTCATCCTTCCCCGCCTTATACAAGCACAGGCATCGTCCGGGGTATCGAAGAAACACGTTTTGCTATCTACAATGACCCCCAGCTTGGCCTGGAAAAGGAGAGAGTATTGAAGTCCCTCATTGCACAATTCCCTCTTGACTGCCAGAAAAGAGGTTCGCCGGCGCTGGGTTTCATAGGTGTAGTCTGGAAATATGTTTACCCTGCTATTCTCCACCTGGTAGGGTCCACCCACTCGTGCTTTCTGTAGTATTAAGTCCCGGTCTCGGAAATGCAATAGCCGGGCCACTACCGGCCGCGGAGGTCGCCCCTGCTGGGGCGGTCGAGCCAGTACTCGGTGGGCTCGCTCCAAAGTGTAGAAGGCGGACAGACCTTCTGGCGCCACCACTGTTTTAATCCAATCCTCAAGGTATTGTACCATGTCCAACCCTTCTATTTTCTCCGGCAAACCTACTACTTGGATGTTGTTTCGTCGATTGCGCCCTTCAGCATCCTCTGCTCTTTGTTCCAAGGCATCTACACGCTTCAGTATGTTTTTGATAGTAGCTTTGAGGTCTTTTTGTGCTGGTTCAATGGTTTGGAGTGTTCCCTCCACCAATTTGACTCTATCAACCAGTTTACCATAATCGGCCTTCAACAAGCCCAGTCCTGTGGCTACCTGCGATATGTCCTTTTGTAGCGCCGTGCGAGAATCAGCTATGGCCATCAGGATTTTGTCCAGCTGTTGCTGCAGGTGGGGGTCCCGCACCAGTCCAGGTTCTGTCTGCTCTTCCCGGTCAGTCAGCTCGCCTTCTGTGGATGGCTGATTGCTGCTCTTGTTCCCCTTTGCCTTCCATGTGTTCAGGCGTGTGAAGAGCAAGCGGCTCGTGTGCCGGCCTCGTGGGTAGCACATTGTAAATGAGCGCTGGGGCGTGTTGTGTGGTACAGCGCTTACCGGTCGTAAGCTTCTGCTCCGCTCGTTCTGCTCTCCAGGAGGGCCCGGCCTCAGGCGGGGGGTGAGCGGGCACCACCCAGACCCAAACAGTGTTCGGGCCCGTCACAAGTGAAGCGACGCCAGCATCAGCCGTTACGAGAAAATCCACTAGTCTTTGCTCATCAGCTCCGTTTAAGGTCTCCCGGAGTGTTCCTGCTGGCAGTCGCGACTGCCACCATCTTGCGTTGTCTGCCCCAGGGGGGGGGGGGGGGGGGGGGGGGGCCTATCACCGTGCTCAATCCTCAGGACGTGTCCCCCCGCCTGCCTCAAAACTTAGGTCTTACCGTGCTGTGAGGCCCCAGCTACCATCCGGGTCGTGCGTTACCTCAAGTGCGACTCGCTCCAGAGCTGCCCCTCTAGCTGCCTTGTGATCACTCTCCTTCGTCGCCTAGTACCCCAGTGCGGCCTTCCGGTCTGTTAGCGGTGGAGGTTTATTTTGCTGCCGGGCAGGTATTCATTTCTCCAGCCATGGCGACTCCTCGTCCCCCGCTGGTGTCCTGGTTCACTAGCGTGGCGCTCCCTGCCCCAATGTCAATGGTTCCGCTCGTCTGCGCTTCCTAGATCGAACACCTCATCGCACTGGGGCCACCGCTGTTTCAGCCGTCCAGCCGCCCGCAGCGTCCCCCGCACCACGGCGATCTCCACCAAAGCCGTCTTCGCCCTCTGGGGCAACAGCAGGGATCCCTGAGCCCCGCGCCACAGGCCACAGCTACTCCATAACTGTTGTCTGGCATGGTTCCGGGACATGCCAACCTTTTCCCCTGGGTCGGAGGGACCCCCGAGTACCTCCGCCGGCCTCCACCGCAGCAGCTGTAGTCTCACCAGCCCGCAGTCGTTGTCACCGGCGCCGCTCCTCGGGATCTCAGCTATTCGCCGCGGGCGCCTTTTTGGGTTCGCTCCTCGCGGCACAGCGGTCAGCCCGCAGTTAAGCCCCAGCCGGTCTCCGGGTCATCTGCCTCTTCCGGTTTTCGGTCTTAGGGGTCGGTCGCCCCTTCCTCTACCATCTTGCGGTAGGTGGGGGTCTCGAGCTTTGATTTTTCAGGATGATTGGGGGCTCGGTTACAGAGCCCTCCGCTTAGGCAGCCACCATCGTCTGCATCAAGCCATGCCCCTACAATAGACTCTGCTGCTCTTGCTGTCTATTGCTGCCTGTGGATTTCAAGATGGGCAGAGTGTCCAGTAGAAAGGGGTTCGAGGTGTTGAAGATTGAGGAATCGGGCCAAAACAAGGATAAAGAGGAGACTACCCCTGGGGGTAGTGTACCCACACAAGCTGGGGACATTTCCTTGGGTGACATCATGCAGGCCATCGTAGCCTCGAGGGAGGCACTGGAGAAGAGGATGGATGCCATCGGCTCGGATCTTTCCTTGCTAAGGGACGACCACCGGAAACTCAAAGAGCGGGTGGCAACTAACGAAACCACCATGAAAGACATTCCGGATACGGTCACCGCCTTGCAAAAGACACGGAATGAGGTTGTGCATAGGGTTAAAGTGTTGGAAGTGAGGGCAGAGGACAGTGAAGGGCGCTCAAGGTGCAACAACCTCCGCATAGTGGGAGTCCCGGAGCGAGAGGAAGGATCTGATGCAGTACACTTTTTGGAGGCATGGTTGAAAGCGGAGGTGGCGCCGGAGGGCCTATCCCCATTTTACGCGCTGGAGCGGGCGCACAAGGGTTCCGGCTTGCCCGCCTAGACCTGGGTCCCCGCCCAATGGTGGTGAGACTCCTACACTACCGAGACCGAGATTACATCCTGCAGTGGGCTAGGGAACAACAGAATTTGTGCATTGAAAACAGCAAAGTAATGATATTCCCAGACTATACTAGGGAGGTACAGCGCCAGAGAGCCTCCTTCTTGGCAGTCAAACAGAAATTGCGTCAACCACGCCTCCCTTATGTAATGCTGTTCCCGGTCCGGCTACGAGTGACTACTGACGAGGACACACACTTTTTTACAACGCCGCAGGCCACCTGGGACTGGCTGGAAGCCCGGGGGATCCCGGTGCGCACTCGCCACACACGGCCTCGCCTCGAGGACGCCCACCCACCGCATCACCGACACAGAGGCCTGTCTCCCCCACGGACTGGCGCCAGGAGCGAGACTGGGCAGTTTTAGCGGTGGCAGCCATTTGCCAGGGAGCTCTTAGTCCAGCCAGTAGCAACTCGGAGCGCGTGAAGAGTGGAGTGGAGTGGAGTGGAGTGGAGTGGAGTGGAGTGGAGAGCCCAAGTTCGAGTAGCGCCCATGGGCTCTCAGACGAAGATCTTCCAGTCGTTACTCCACAAACGGCAGATGGGATGTTTGGGTGAGGGGACAGCAGGGGCAACGCAAAAAGATCTGCAAGGTGTCTGCTCTGACTATTGGACCTCAAGACTCCTTTGTCATGTAGTGGCGGGCTGCCCGGCCGCTCTACAAGAGTCACGGGGGCCTGGATGGATGTATTAGATTGCAGGGAAGGGGGTTGGGGGGGGGGGGGGGGTTCTGGGGCCATTGTGATAGAGTTCCGAGCCGCCTTAACTTGATAGATTTTTGTAGGCACATTTTTATAGTTTGGATGGGGTTGCCTCGTTGGGTGCCTGTCCTGGGAAGGGGGAGTTGGGGATGTTTTACCTATGGTTTTTTTTTAAGTCTAATTAGGTGTGTCACGTGGGTGGGAGTTGTGGGACATCATCAATGTCACTGCATGCAATGGGACCCGCATTAGGCTACACATGTCTCGGATGGAATGTACAGGGCATGCATACTATGATTAGGCGCCACAAGATTCATTCATTTCTGACTCGTAGGGGCATACACGTTGCATTCCTTCAGGAAACCCACCTCATCACGAAAGAAGGGAAAGCACTACAGCGCCGCTGGAGGGGTCAGGTTTATTACACTACATATTCTGCATATGCGAGGGGGGTTCTAATTTGGATAAGAGCTGGATTTCAATTCCAATGCACAACACAATTGATTGACCCAGAGGGCAGATATGTGGTAGTACAGGGGAAATTAGATGGTAGGGACCTTTCTCTGGGATGTATATATGCGCCTAATGCGGACCAGCCTGCCTTTTTCTCCCTACTATCACAGAAGCTAGCGACCGTCCTCAGAGGGCCACTATTACTAATGGGTGATTTTAATTGTGTCACGGATGTTGACCTGGATCGCTCCCACCCCCTCTTCCGAATGCACCAGCACATAAACTAGCAGAGGCGCGTAGTACCTGGCAACAGACATGGGGTTTAGTCGACACTTGGCGGGCCCAACACTCATTGATCAAGGATTACTCCTTTTTCTCTGCCCTGCATGAATTGCACGTCCGCCTCAACGCCTTCTTATGCTCCCTGGATGTGCACAGGGAGATTCGCAGTAGTGAATACCTCACTAGGACTATTTCTGACCATGATCCGTTGATGGTCCAGTTGGGATGTTCGCGACTGCGCCCCAAAATCCCCACCTGGAGATTGCGGCCAGAAGCGCTCGACGATCAAGTTTTCCGCACCACCATTGCAACGGCTATTACAGAATAATTCCAGGTTAATGAGGAAACAGCTGGGGCGGTGACCATGGAGTGGGTCGCCTGTAAAACGGTCATTAGGGGGAGGTGTATTTCGGCTGTGGCTGGGACAAGAAAGGTCCTCCTGCAAGACATCCAAAGAGATGATGAGCGCTTGCGTACCCTGGAGAGGGAATGCCCTGAAAATCCAGCCAAGCAGGGTGAATTGTTAGAAGCCAGAGAAGCAGTGGCAGCGAATGTTGAGCGCCTGCGGTGCTTTGATTACAAAAAATGTCACACGGGCGCATTCGGAGCGGGATAAGCCCGGGACCCTCCTAGCCTGGTTGGCCAATCCAGCTCGTCGCGGCTCAGTCATACTGGAGCTGCAAGATCAGATGGGGAGAGCCCGCTTTGATCAACAGGGAATAAATGATCTGTTTTTTGATTACTACACGGAGCTTTATTGCAGCCGAGTAATCCCTTCTGAGGCAGAACTGCAGGACTTTACGGAGGGTGTTGCCCTGCCAAAGTTGGGCGACGAGGATGAGAAATTGTTGGGGCGGAAAATTGACGTGCGGGAGGTGCGAGTAGCCATCAAAATTATGGCCGGTAATAAAACTCCGGGCTCGGATGGCCTCCCAGTGGAATTTTATCTCACTTACATTGATCTCCTTGCCCCCCACAGCATGCGCGCGCCTATATAATGAGGCTAGGAGGTTAGGTAGATTGCCGGATTTCACTACGGAGGCGATCATTATTCCTTTGCTAAAACCAGGAAAACAACCTTGGGACAGAACGGCCTACTGCCCGCTGTCCATGCTCAACCTAGACTACCAAATCCTGAGCAAGATACTAGCCACTCAACTGCTTCTCCACATGCCTACCCTCATCCATGCCGACCAATCTGGGTTCATCCTAGCTCGCAACACAGCGCTTAATATACGAAGGCTCCTACATATCTTGGAGGCGGATTCCTATGATGTGGATACCGCTGCGATATTTGCTGTTGACATAGAAAAAGCCTTCAACAGCTTAGAGTGGGAGTACCTATTCCATGTAATGCGACAAATGGGCCTCGGCCCTGATTTTGTGAGATGGACGGCCCTATTGTATGCAGATTCGACCGCCAGAGTCAGGACGGGAGGGGTGATCTCTGAAGCATGCAGTTGGGGGAGGGGCACGCAACAAGGGTGTCCCCTCTCCCCATTATTCTTTGCTATAGCGGTGGAACCCCTGGCAGCACACGCTCGATCAGGGCGGGCGTATCAGGGCCTTGACGTTTATGGTCAGATCCACCATATCGCACTTTATGAGGATGACCTCTTATTGTTCCTGGCGGATACAGGCGAAGCGTTGCAGGGAGCGAAGTCCCTGCTGCGGGCCCTGAGTAAAGGGGCTGGGTCAAAAGTCAATCGAGCGAAATTGTGTCTCTTCCCGGTGCACAAAGGCGGGATAGGCCCTCAGACCACTGAAGGGGTGAACTGGGAAGAGAGATGTTTGCCCTACTTGGGCACGGTTATTTATCACGAGCAGGAAGACATACTTGAGGGAACTTTGGGAAGGCATTCAGGGGAGCCAGGGCTAACTTTGACTTCTGGGGTACCCTTACCGTTGTCAGTTGCGGGACGTGTGGCACCACTCAAAATGGTGACCCTTCCGCGTTTATTGTACTTTTTCAGGGCCCTGCCGATCTGGATTCCGGCAGCCTATTTTAAGTGGCTCAGAGCGATGGTCATCTCTTTTCTGTGGGGTAAGGGCAGGCGCAGAGTGGCCCTCAAAACACTCATGAGGCCCGGAGCGGAGGGAGGACTAGCGGCCCAGCTTCAATAGCTTCAATAGCTTACAAAATGGGTGGCCAGGGCCACTAGGGAAGAGGGTGGACCTGGAGAGTTGTCGGGCCCCCTGATGGTACTATCTCACATAGTATTGCGACTCCGGCTCGAGACCACACACCTTACCTGGGAATTTGCCATAGCCTGGAAATGCTGGGAGGGTCTATAGGGACTCCTTACGCCCCTGACATACCGTTGAAAATGTGCAGGGCCCTACCACATGGGGGCACCTGGCAGAGGTTGGACCCCTGGGAACAGCAGGGATTATTGACGATAGGAGACCTTTATGAGTACGGTGCCCTGATACCTTTTGACGACCTACGAGCCCGTTATGACTTGCCGGGTGAGACTTTCTGCTACACACTGCACTCACGGCAGCTGTTCGAAAGCACTGGAGGGCGGGCCTCACAGAACCACCCACTTCCATAGGGTGCAAATATGTTGTTGTGGCGGCGGGCACCATCAAGGCGGTGACATGTCTATATAGGCGCATGACACAAGAAGCCCTGCCCCCATTGGCAGCCCTGAAGATGAAGTGGGAAACTGACCTAGGGAAGGACATCCCAGGTGCAGCATGCAATGGGATAGTAGAGAGGGCCTAGAAAAGCACACGAAACACGCGATTCCAACTAGTGCACTTTCACATCCTACATAGAGTATACTTAACACCAGCCCGCTTGCATAAATATTTCCCGACCCAGTCAGCGTCTTGCCCGAGGTGCGCCATGGTTGAAGCCGATTTTAAACACATGTTGTGGGACTGTCCATATCTTGACCTTTTTTGGAGGGAGGTAACGGCCCTGTTGATGGATATAACGGAGAGAGACCTACAACCCTTCATGGCACACTGTATCCTCCATTGGTTCCCCCTCACCTCAAAGAACAAAATCACTAGCAAATACATAGACTTGGGTTTCCTGCTAGCCAAAAGAACTATAACCTCCCATTAGAAAGCGAAAAAGGGCGCTAGTTTAGATAAGTGGAGGGTAGAATTCTGGAAGTGGGGCGAGTGTGAGGGTACTATCCGACTACAATTTGCACGTAGAACGGGCAATGAAAACGCGTTGGAGAGAGCGAGAGCCTGGGAAAGGCTAGTCATGGAACTTACAGCCCCTGAGGATGTAGATGTTGATGCCCCAACAAATAGTCCCGAGGCACGCCCAGCATAACATACCACTGTAATTGAGGAGGTTCCACCATGGGCTATCGATGAGATGCTGCCCCTGACCACATGTGAGACGCTTACTACCACAGTGCTTTCATTGATCCCGTTGCATGGTACACTCGGGGTTCTGGCCCCTCAGCGAGTGGCCCACTATGACACGCCTGGGGGGGGAGGGGTGGGCTGCTAGGGAGGAAGGGGGTTGTTAGGGATTACTGAGTTGGGACTGGGATCGAGGTGGGGGGGGGGGGGCTGTTGTGAATGGCCACTTGTACGGCACCCACACACGGACTGCACCGAAACTGGAGGAACGAGACGAATGAAGACGAGGCAATAGACTTACTTGCATATTGGTTTCAGTTACCTATTGAATACCCTGTGGAATGCTAACATACATGATTGATATGATACTTGCCAGAACGGCACTGTAAGTTGATGACAAACTAATAAAAATTGTTATAAAAAAAAAACCCTGCCACATAATTTGGCCCTCCCCTGCTGCATAAATCCAGTGCCTTGCTTATAATGAAACAAAACAGTCACTTTCCTCCGGTGTAGATTGGTTGTACGTTTGTTTCCATTTCTCCTACCATTATGCAAAATTTTGTGAGTTTTACCTGCTTTGGGTAAACTAAGTTTATTTCTTGTTAATGCTATAAAAGTAGTTACGCAATTTTGTACATTGAAGCATGGGATGCATCTTAGCATCTTAGCATCCTTTGAATTGATTATTATCCCTGAGTTTGATTTAATAAACCCTAGTCAGTGTATTGTACTTAATGCACACCATATAATATCGAATTTGCTGCATATTGTGGTTTCTAGCATCTTTGTTTAATGCGGGCAGTATACATTCCGATGTGTCTGGGCTCTCGTTTTTAGTATTTCCGATATCTGGATATGGCGGTATTTGATACAAACATGTTCGTAAAATGTTGTGGATGAATGGATTGGTATGCTAAATTAATATTTTCTTATAAGTCATTTTACAGCAAAAAGTAAAAACGTATTCTACATAGAAAAGATAAAGTGCTTCTTTCTGTGTTGGGATCTATTTTATTAACATTGAAGTGCCTGATCTCAGATTCCAGCTTTCTGTGCTTTTTCCCATTGTAGATTGTTTTGGATAGGCTCTGGCAACCTCTTGCAACCTCCTCCCATAACTGGATGTACGAAGAAAATATTTTCTCCTTTTCAAGGCTATGGGTACTTCTTCTGACTTTCATCAACCAAAGCATGAACTTCATACAATCTTTTAAAAAATATTTAGTATGGCTAGATTTAGATAAAAAGATCCCTATCTTCTTTCATTTGAGTCTCTGGAAAAATGTAAGGTCTCAAATCTGATCTTCTAAGGGAATACTAAGGACACGTGATAGTCACCCCTGGATAGTACAGAGGAAATTCACTTCCTCCTTTTTTTCAGTTTATCGACAGCTGGCTTTGCTTTTTTATTATTATGTCGAAATGTAATCATGATAGATGTGAGCTTGCTGAGACCCTCTTTCAACTGATGCACCCAATTAAGACGAGTTTTACATTTCCAATTCTTTTAATTTTTTTTAACATTTTCTGTTAGCTTGTTCTCACAATTCAGGTTATTATTTTTTTCTGTTTGATATCTTCCAAATGAAATTTTGACTTTAATTGCTTAGTTTGTTGTAATCTTGCTTCTCTACAATGAGCTGTTCATATATTGTTTTTTATTTTCATTTTAGTAGTTGCATATTCTGTCGAAATGTATGATGTGTAATGTATTGTATGCTTTCTCTTGACTGTATACAAGTTAGTTGTCAGCACATAATGAGATGGATTACAGCCATTCAAATGTGGATGCCATTATTGTTTCTGATTAGAATTGTATTGTTTTGCATTAAAAAGATTAATGAGCCACATAATTCAGAAACTGATTTGCTGCATTGGGGCTCATGGGAACAACAATCATTTCTCTAGGCACAGATTCTAATTTGAACATTTGACTTAACTGTATTTTGTTTTGAACGTAGTATTTAGTGTTAAAACATGTTTGGTTCAACTGTCCTATCTCACTTAGGCATCATGTTCTTTTTTCATCTACAGGAATCCGAAATAATAAGATTGAAAGCAAGAATTTCTGGCTATGAAAGAACAGCAGAAATCAGCCAGTTACAAAGTGCGTTTGATTCCTCTCCTCAAAGATTGGCTATTTTTAACATACAGCATCTTATGTCAGGCTCAAAATACAGGATGCTTAGGCGTTCTATAAGCGCCACTGACTTAAGTATGAAAGACGACTGTGAGCCGCTAAGTACTTCGTTATGTACTTCTACTGACGCGCTGGACGACTTAAAACATATACTGCCAGAGCTGGAAGCAATTAAGATCAATGATGAGGACGTCGAAACGGGAGAAGATCTGCAAGAGTCCTCATTCAATCCTCTCACCTACACCATAGATGAAGATGCAGCAGATGTATCTTCTGGTGGTGGGGACTTTGGAACACTTACCGGAATGCTAAGATATATTACCACAGAGATGAAAATAACTGAAACGTCTCTTGTGTAAATATCTTAAAGGATATCTGATGCAAAGAAAGTAGAAGGTAAATTGTGTCTGTAAGTTTGTCTGTCAATGTTAATGAGATCAGTCTGTAGACACAGCGTATACCCTATATGTTTAGTTTGCTGTTCCTCGATCTTTTAGCGTTGTTTGGGAAAATCTTTGTCAGTCATGCCCACCTTCTCTATGTATCTCCTAATTATATTTGGGAATTCTGTGGTATATTAAGGTTATCAGTTGATCATCTCGGCATCTGCTAATCCATGCAAACTAGCATCTTTAGCCAGAAGGGGCCATACTTCTACATTCCTTATCAAAATTCTTCATTGTCTTGGTCTAGCTCCTTGAAACATCTGAAAATGACTGCTCATTGCAAAGGACAAAGAATTATGAACAGTCATGACTGTTTTATTCTTTGGTCACATCCTCCCCCTATTTTGGATTTAACAAATGGTTCAAGGGAATTTAGAGAATGTAAAATACATTATTTACAGAGGGGTGAAAGAAAAGAATTCCAGAGCATCGATAACTGTTTGCTTAGTATCTTGTCTAATATATTTATAGTAGAAGTTAGCTGGTAATATTTAGTAAAAGTTTGCCTGCTTTCTCCGATAAGAATGTCATAAAAGATTAAATAGATCAAATGTGCGAGATAAGGAGACACAAGTTTGAGCTTTGATAATGCATGCAAAATATACTATGATGTATAGAAAATTGAAATTTTCCATACCGCTCTTAAGTGAGTAGGAAGTTTAAACTCCATACGGTATACCACTGTCTTAAATATGCTAATTTACAGAAGTCGTTTAGTTTGGAGATGAGTATGCTTAGTACTTCTGTTACCATATTCTTTGAAGTTCACGAGGGGCAGCCTCACCAGCAGGAGGGCCAAAGCATACAGTGGGCAATCCTTTGTGTTTCAAACAAATCCACCAGCAACAGCGGAGAGCCATGGATAATAAGCCGTCTCTCACTCTCCCGGATACCCTCCGCAAGAGTCATGCCAGCAGCCCCCACTGGTTAGGCTGAGCCCCAAGTCGCCCTAATTCTGTCAAATTCGCTCCATCTAGTCACTTGGTGATCCATTGCAACTGGGCTACTAGATGATAGTTCTCAAAATTCAGTACACCCGAGCCCCCCTCCAGGGTGGGCCACTTAATGACGTCCAAAGACCCTGATGGTGTCCACCATCCTATATAAGTCCAGCTGTCTGAACCACCGAGCAGTATCCATGTGAGAAGATGAGTAAAGTAAGGTAAAGTAATAAAGTAACCAAGGTAACCTAACCATCTTGGTGAGTGTGATCTGCACCATAGGGGGAAGCTTCAATTAACATCAAAAGACCATGCACTCATGCAATGAGCACAGTGTGGGACCCAGGTTAAACTCCCGCGTGTCCTCTAGCTTGTGGTAAATTTGTATCCCCAGATAGTGAAAGGTGTGGGGCCCACTGGATGTCCAGTCCAAAGGAATGAGGTATTGCCAGCCCCAAGCTCCGAAGGAAGACGTAGGACTATGTCAGATTAACCCGCAGCCCTGAAGCCCTGCCATACTCCTGTAGAAATATAACATGTATGAGACATCATTCTCCATATTTGATGTATATAACAGCAAGTCGTCTGCATAAAGGGAAATATTGGGCTCAACCCCATCCAGCACAATGCCTTTACCCCAGCCTCCTTCCCTGCATAACACCTCCAAGGATTTAATGGCAAACACAAACAGCAGCGGAGACAACTGGCATTCTTGCCTTGTGCCTAGATGACCCCATAGGAGTGGGAAACACAACGACTCATCCTCACCCTGGCGGTAGAGCCAGTCTACGCTGGCAACTGCAAACCCCATTTTAAGCATGACCCCTTCCAAGTTTGACCAGCTACCTGTGTCGAACTCCTTTTCAAGGTCGATTGATTAAAGTCCCATATGACCCTCACCCTGCACAGATGGAGCATACATTAGCATATACAGACGGAGCCAGTTCAGAAAGGTATTGCATTGTGGTATAAAGCCACACTGATCTGGGTGCACCAGCGTTTGCATATGCTGGAGCAGTCGCATTGCTAAGAGCTTTCGTAAAATCTTATAGTCCATGTTCAGCATTGGCAGTGGTCGATATGCCGTGGCAGAAGTTCCTCATACTTGCATCTTAGGGAGGGGGATCACCGTCTCATTCCTGGTTGAGGCAGGCAGTGCTCTTTTCCAGGGCCACGGCATATACGGCAGCCAGTCTCAGTGCAGACACCCCAACAGAAGTAGAGTAAAACTCTGCCGGTAGGCCATCCGGCCTTGGCCTCTTCCCCCGTGCCATATCTTGTATGGCCCATTTCATATCTTGTGATGTAACAGGGACTCCCACCTCCTAAGCAGGTATTTTGTGCAATCACGAGGGTCTCAGAAAGGTCCCCCATTGCCTCCTCTGGATTCTCAGACGGTCTCCCATAGAGTGTTATACAGTAGTTACGGAAGAGGTATTGATATCCATTTCGGCGTACACCAGCCCTCTGTCTGGCAAATGCACCTGAGTAATCGGAGACCTTCTACTCTCTAGCCGTACAAACCATGTCATCAACTGTCCCGCCTTAGCTTCTACCCGACATCCCACTTCGACTGCCCCCACTGTCACACCCCAGAGGCCACATTTGCCCATATGTTTTGGTCATGCCCAGTGTTGCAACCCCTCTGGTTGACAGTGCACACCACCCTGTAGGCATTCACAGGCCTCACAGACTTCCATACATAGGAGGCATGTGCCCCAGGTATTTTTAAGCGCAGCAAACGGTAAAAAGTAGAAACTAAATTTGCCCTGCTAGCTGTGCTGTTGGCCAAACGCGGTGTGGCTATGTATTGGCGAGCGGCGGAGAGGCCACCAATCGCTGCATGGTGGAGGGCGATGCAGAAATGGGCAGCAGCCGAGGAAGATCTTATTCGACAAGAGGAGGCCCATGGCATACGATGGCGACCTTTCTCATTAGAATGGGCGACGCTCCTACAGGACTTTAGGCAAACCCACACAAATGACACAGAGCACGCAAAACACCCCCAGGCGACACCAGATTCACCTGCATCCCAGTCCACACAAGCGTCCTGTTTTCCACCCCCCTCCCCTCATTCACGCAGGGCAGGTCCAGCTGGGTCCTCCCCCGGGAATTCTAGCACAGACCGAGAGTAGGTAAAGTGTGCAACGCCTGCGTAACGATATGGGACCACTTTACACTGACCTGCGCTTTTATCGACTCCAGGCTCCTCCCCTCCCCCCGACCCCCTTATTACCGGGTTCTACATCCCCAAGTTTAGTTTGACATTTGGATTATCTATGAATGATACCCGTCACAGGAGAGTTAGATCAGAAACCGGTATACGGGTCGGAGGACGGCAGCGATCCCTTTATTAACTGCCTCCCTGATGCACCTCAAACCACACCCAGGCATCTGTGGGGCTCAGGAAGATGTGTGAGGTACAATTGAACATTACTCTGTTTCACTGAGTATAAGAGGAAGTATTGCACCCCTGCTTCCCACAGTCCTCTCTTTAACTTCCAGAAAGAATGCCCTCTTGGCCTCCACCGCTGCAGTGAAGTCCGGAAACATAGTTATTGCTGCATTCTCAATTCGAAATGGGTCATCTATACATGTTTTCTGGAGCAGGGTATCTCCATCTCTGTAATTCAGCAGCTTGGCCAACACTGGTCGTGGTGGCATCCTGGGGCCTGTGGCTTGGCTGGAAGCCTGTGTGCTTTGCTAGGGCAAAGGAAGGTAGAAAGATCAGTGGGCACCACTTTGGTGTTCATCCAATGTTCCAGGTATATGACCTTGTCACTGCCCTCCGCGTATTCGGCAATCCCACAATCTTGACATCTTTTGCCTGTTGCGCCCCTTTGCATCTTCGTCTCTGTGCTTCAATACTGTCACTCAATTAGAGCGGACATTTTTTGCTGTAAGGAGTATTGTGCTGGTTGGAGTTTACTCACAATCGCATCAGTAGCCTTAGCTTTGACTGGCAGTTTTTGGTGGCCGGCCCTCAGGATGACCAGTTCCGTCACCACCTCGCCAATCTGTTGTTGGTGCTAGTATTCTGTGCAACGTGAGCTACACAGCAAGTTCCGGGTGTTCCTGGATAGCCTCTGCCCCCTGGGTTTCCACAGATGAACCACCTTCCTTCAGCCAAGTTCTGCCCATTGTCCTGATGCCACAGAGTGTTTTGCAGGGCCCACACCAGTTGGTGCCCCCAGTGGGGCCCTGCTGCAGTGACTCGAGTGAGTAAGCGATTGCCCCAGCAAGTCATCCAATCAAGTGGAGCTGTTGTACCTGGCGATAACTCACCCACTCTGGACTGTAGACCTCATCTCCACAGGCTCTAGTCACCCAGCTGTGACCCCAGCAAAAAATACTGTCTCTGGAGGAACAGGCCATCACACATATAGACCCCTTAGCAACCCGACAGTTAGCCTTACGAAGACAAGAATATAAAGACATGGCATGTGACGTCTCTAAAGCACAGGCCCTAGCTACCCTTCCCTGGCTGTATGAAGTGGGAGACAAAGCAGGGAAATTACTATCCTGACTCAGTAAAAAGGAGATGGATACCAGATGGGTAAGATACATTAGAGACACACTGAGACTGACATACTCCAATGACAACCAAATAGCAGGGGCCTTTGCTGAATATGAGACTCGTCCTCTTAGCACCCCTCCCGAAATCGAAGGTTAGCTGTCAGACATACCTACCCCGACATTCAACAATACTGATAAACTATGGGTGGAGGAGGATCTCTCCATTACCGAAATGAAAGCAGCCTAAATTACGCGTTGGCAGGACCCCAGGACCAAATGACATACAAGCTGAATTCTATAAACGGTGTAAAGACCTCCTGAGTCCTCACCTACTGAACCTCTTCCAGGATGCGTACAGCGAGGGCATTCTCTCGGTGGATTTGCGCTTTGCTACAACTATACTGATACACAAAGAAGGTAAACCAAAGAACAGGTGTGAGTCCAATCACCTGATCTCTCTCTTCAAAATAGAGGTGAAGATTTTGGCGACTATCCTATCTACGAGACTACATCGTGTCGTAACAACACTTGTGCATTGTGACCAATCAGGATTCATGACCGGCCAAGCAACTACATGGAACCTCCGCGGAACCCTCAATTGGATGATGGCGGTTAGAGACCAAGACACCCTACATATATTTCTGTCCCTAGATGCAGTGAAAGAGTTTGATGCAGTCCACTGGCTCTTTCTAGACACTGTTCTGACCAAATTCAGACTGGGTCCAAAGTTTAGACGATGGGTGGCACTATTATACAACTCCCCTAGGGCCATAATACAAGTGAATGGACCTACTTCGGATCGCTTTTCCCATTGGACTTGGGATAAGGCAGGGTTGCCCCCTATTCCCACTACTATTTGCTCTGACAGTAGAGATCCTGGCTTGCCAGATTAGACATCATTCATGGATACAGGGATTTACGATAAATCCAGAACATACTCTGGAAGAGAAAATCACCCTATTTGTAACACATCCTGATACTACGACCCCCACACTTTTCCAGACAGTAGACATATATGGACAACACTCAGAGATATAAGGTCAACTGGCACAAATCTGTGATAGGCAGCCCAGGCCTAGTGACAGAATGGCCCCCTCTCCCAAGAGACTTACAAGTGGCGCAGATGGATTCACATAATGGGTGTATTTATCACAACTTACAATGGACTGTCACCAACGAATATGGTCTACATTCAGAGGGGAAGACTGTCCAAAATGATCCCCTTACTGCAGTTCCTCAATGCTCTACAGAACACATACCACCCCCTCCCATGAACGATATTTCGTGAAGTAGATGACGAACTGCGCTCGCTCCTGTGGATGGGGAAGCAACTACAAATTGTGCTACGCACACTGAAGCGCAATCAGTATAACGGAGGGCTGGCACTCCCAGATGTGGAAGCATACTATTTGGCAGATTTCACAAATTGACCTCGCACACCAAAGAAAAAACTATATGATAAACACAATATTAGTGCTTAATAACCATTTGTATTGTAACAAAGATAAAATCCAACTGTCCTCCCAAGAAATGTTTCAAGTCAGTTTTCTTCTTTTTATTCTTTCTTTATTTGTTCAAAAACTCGCAGATAAAAATAGCCAACGCGTTTCGTCCGAAACCGGACTTCTTCAGGGCTACATTTAAAAAGATAAAAAAATATATTTCAATGTGTGTATAGATACAGGAGTACGTGCACAGATAAATAAATCATACAGTTTTAGACTCAAGGAGCAATTTATAAAACACCAGACCATTTAAATATGTACAGCATACGAAAAAAGACTTGAAAAGGTGCCTTTGAATTCCAGGGAGAACATGCGCTGTTACAAAACATTTTGTTAAACTAAATGTGAACTAATATGTTATATACAGAGTATTGTTCACCTAACCATGTAAGAGAGAGTCACGAAAGGACAGTGCCTACCGAATTTTAACTGGAGTACACAACATAATGTTTATATGACGGCTCTATGGTCATAAAGTTTTAAATACCTTTTCGCAAACAAGAGTCATAAAAGGACAATACCTACTTAATTTTGACTGGAGTACACATTGTGATATTTACATAACAGCTCTATTTTTAAGTCCCTTTGCGCGAACAAGAATCTTAAAAGGACCGTGCCTACTGAATTTTAACTGTAATACACATTATAGTATCTGCATAACAGTTCCAAAGTCATAATTGGTTTTAAATACCTTTGCACAGTGTATTCTTATGTTACACGTCCCATCCGTCCTGGCAGGTGTATGAGCAATAGGTTTCTATAAGTAAATATATCAATCTTTTAGAAAAAGTGGTAATATGTAAGAACCTGTATGTAGCAAGAGACAGCTGTTGATATCTAACAGGCTTTTAGACTATTTGAGCGACAGTGTAATCGATATCTAAATCGTATGTCTAGTCTGTATGACTTTAAGGGATATGTTTTATAGCAAAACCGTCACCTAAAGAGCCTACCTATCTGGGGGTTAAGGAACGTTTAACAGTCATGAGAAAATGGAAATGTGCACTTACTATAATTATATAGTTGGCAGATCTAATAATCATCCATTCGTTTTAGGATCCAGTAGAATTAAGAGAAGAATAAAGTATATGCCTGAAACCGAGAAAATAGGCAATGGTTATATAAAGAATAGTATCTGGCTTTAGAACCAAAATTCAAGGTATTCATTGGTAATAGTTGATCAGCCAAGTAAAAACCATTTACAAAGTATCATTATGAGTGAAAGAAAAGTAATGAACAAATGTACCAATAGTATATAGTCACTATGGTTAATATTATGACATTAAAGATTTTAAGCTTTTAGTCTTAGTACGGAAGTCCAACTACTTAAACAAGTGACATGATAGCACTGATGTCTCTAAGGTTCGAGAATTAACATTTATTATTTACAGAGTCAAAGAGATGCGTGTTAGTTAAGAGACTAACACCCAGCAAAGCTAGATATGTTATGGAGACTGATCTCATAATGCTTAAGGCATACAGAAAGATAAGCCGACAGTACAAGGCAACAATAGGAACGAAGAGCCACAGCCTGTTGTATTGTAACTCTCGTATCAATTGAAGAAAACGACACTCGAACGTGCCCGCCATCTTAACATGTTTGACCTGCATGGTCATATGCCAGAATTACATTCACAATAAATATTGTGATGGGTTTAGGACCAATTAAAATACAGGCTGTCAAAAAGTTGTGAAGACTATATCCAACCAAACAACTAAGAACCCATATAGCGTTAACTCCTGGGGCTTACCAAACAACTAAGAACCCATATAGCGTTAACTCCTGGGGCTTACCATAAGTTCGGCGTCGTCGTCGCGTGCGTGTGCGGTCGTCTGGTCTCCCGGTCCATAATGAAGGCATATTGGAGAGGATATATATAGCCCCCAAATGTGTTTAATTAATCAATTAGGAATACTGATTAGTAAACGCAAAGGGCGCGCAGTCTCTGAAGACATGAGAATCAGTGCTAACATGGCCGCCATCTTAGACTAGTCACAAAGAAGACGGAAAAAGTGACGAAAAGTGGCTAAAGAGGTGTTATTGTATATTTAAATCAAAGGGACAAGATAGCTTAGTGGTCGATATTATGTCTAATGATTGTTGTGATTTAAAAGACGAACTAACAAGCTTAAAATAGAGCCTATTAGTCGAATATTGTCGATCGGGAAAACGAATACATCGCAGTCTGAAAAGACATAAAATGCGAGCAGACATCTTGTGATGGTGAAAATTAGATATATGAAGCAAGATTTTGCCAAAAAACAAAAGTTAAATATATCGTGATTGGAATTTCGACCCTATACAAACGTGATATGACATAATAAAAATGAATCGAGTAAAGTGGAATATTTTTCACTTATTTATCAAAAACTGCCCAAGTATATCCCGTTTTAGTAGTCTTTGCTAGCCACTTTATCATAATTTATGGCAGCATAAATAAGTGAATGCCAGCTCAATAGCGCACATATATTTGTAATCAAAGTCCAGGCAAGTGTAATTTGCTAGCGGCTGAGAGGGAGTCAGAAACAGGTGCTACAGAAAGAAGTGCTGCAGAGAAGGCACTACAAGATATACTGGGCTAGCCATAGCATCTATAGTCAGATATATATGCAAATCTGATCAAAACAGTTGCACAGCTCAACCAAAGTCCCAGTTGACAATCAGGACAATATAACAGTCCACAGACCAAATGTTTAGATAAGACATTGCTTGACAAAATTGCTCACATCGGTTACTTAGATAAGTTACTCATATTAGTTGCACAAGTGCAATGCAAAGAAGGCCCCAATCATTGCATAGAGTTCTAACTGTGCTTAAATTTAAACACACAAAAAAGAGCAAGAGCAGGTGCAGTGGATCTAGTGTAAAGATACCATGCAATGATGTACAGATTGAATTCCTAGTGTGTAAATAGGAGAATGATAAAAGAATTACTGCGACAGCAGTAATCTGACACAGAAAATGCGGAGAGTCGGAAGGAGTTGAGCTGAATCACAAAAAATGATGAAATTCATTATTTACATTTAGTCCCTGATCTACAGCTCTAAGTCTGCATATCCAGCGGGCCTCAAGTTGTCTGAGGCAAGTGATCCTATCACCACCTCGTTTACCTGACGCTACCCTATCAATTGCATGGAATTTAATCTCTTTTTCATCTGGGTGGTTGTCAGTGATAAGTTGGGCCACAGGGCTCCGGAGATCATTGTTTTTGATGCTTCTAATGTGTTCCTGAATCCGTGTTTTAAGACTTCTGGTGCTGCTACCAACATAGATCATTTTACAGTGGCAAATGATTACATAAACTACAAAAGTAGTGTTACAATTGATGAAAGAGGTAACCTTATGTGTCCTGGAGCTGTTATAACTGTAGTCAACCAGTTTGTTTATGCCGTGTTCACATACTGAGCAATTACCACATACAAAAAAGCCAGCCGGCTTTTCTGTAAGCCATGCAGAGCCACTAGTCTTTGGGGGATCTACATAACTCGGGCAAAGAATGTTTTTGATAGTTCTGCCCTTTTTGTAAATGACCTTGGGCTTGTCAGGGATGACGCCTTCCGGTAGTATATCCGATTTTAAAAGGTGCCAGTGTCGTCTCAAGATGTTATGTATATGATTACTATACATGCCGTATTCAGTTATGAAGGCACATTGTTCATGGGGTACACTGGTGTTCTTTTTCGGTTGTTTGAGTAGGGTTTCATGACGTTTCTTTTTTTTTATTTTATTCTCCGCCCTATCAACATCTTTCTCAGCATAGCCTCTCGCCAAGAAATCTTTCTTCATTCTTTGTACGGTGTTTTCAAAGTCGGTGTCTTCACTACAGTTACGACGGGCCCGTACCATCTCACCATAGGGAATGGCCACTATGGTGTTTCTCGGGTGACAGCTCTCAGCATGAAGTATGCTGTTGCAAGAAGTGGGCTTTTTATACATTTTGCTTTGGATGCTGCCATCTTTTATATAGAGATGCAAGTCAAGAAACACTATTTCATTTTGGGAGGAGCTCATAGTGAGCTTGATGTTACGGTCATTACTGTTGAGGAAGCAAAAGTAATCATTCAAACCATCAACACTACCCTTCCAAATAAGGAAAATGTCGTCAATGTAGCGTACATAAAAGATTATGTCATCTATCCATTGACCAGCACCATGACCCCAGGCATGCTCCATCTCGAACAGCCCCATAAAAAGGTTTGCATAAGATGGAGCAAACCTGGAGCCCATGGCAGTCCCCCGTGTCTGTAGGTACCAATCGTCTTCATGCAAGAAGACATTATGGGTCAAAATTAGTTTGGCCATGTTTAGAAGCATCTGGGTATGTTCTAGGTGACAAGCATTACGTTTGAAAAGAAAGTGCTTCAAAGATCTCATACCATTCTCCAATTCTATGCAGGTGTACAAGCTTTCCACGTCCATGGTTACAAACGTGAAAAGCTGGTCCTCCCAAATTACATCCTCTAGTTTACAGAGAAGTTCTCTGCTATCTTGCAAGTATGACGGTAGGTTTTGTACAAAGGGTTGAAGAAAGGAATCAACGTATTCAGCTAGATGTTCCGTGGGACCTCTGTTGCCGTATTCTTGTTCGGATAGTAATCCTGATTCCTTCCATTCTACTAATCCCGAATTGATCTTACTTTCAATATCTTTAATAGGATTTTTACGTAATGGGGTATAGCAGGCAACATCATGTAATTGTCTCTTGATTTCATTTGAGTAATCCACAAAGTCCATTATAACAATATTGCCGCCCTAGAACAAGAATACAGATATCTGAGGGCGGACAACTCACGTTTCCCATGCATTTATGCCCTTCCCAAGGTGCATAAGGGCGGAGTATTTCCTCCGGGAAGACCCATTATATCGGGCAACGGAGGTCCCACGGAACATCTAGCTGAATACGTTGATTCCTTTCTTCAACCCTTTGTACAAAACCTACCGTCATACTTGCAAGATAGCAGAGAACTTCTCTGTAAACTAGAGGATGTAATTTGGGAGGACCAGCTTTTCACGTTTGTAACCATGGACGTGGAAAGCTTGTACACCTGCATAGAATTGGAGAATGGTATGAGATCTTTGAAGCACTTTCTTTTCAAACGTAATGTTTGTCACCTAGAACATACCCAGATGCTTCTAAACATGGCCAAACTAATTTTGACCCATAATGTCTTCTTGCATGAAGACGATTGGTACCTACAGACACGGGGGACTGCCATGGGCTCCAGGTTTGCTCCATCTTATGCAAACCTTTTTATGGGGCTGTTCGAGATGGAGCATGCCTGGGGTCATGGTGCTGGTCAATGGATAGATGACATAATCTTTTATGTACGCTACATTGACGACATTTTCCTTATTTGGAAGGGTAGTGTTGATGGTTTGAATGATTACTTTTGCTTCCTCAACAGTAATGACCGTAACATCAAGCTCACTATGAGCTCCTCCCAAAATGAAATAGTGTTTCTTGACTTGCATCTCTATATAAAAGATGGCAGCATCCAAAGCAAAATGTATAAAAAGCCCACTTCTTGCAACAGCATACTTCATGCTGAGAGCTGTCACCCGAGAAACACCATAGTGGCCATTCCCTATGGTGAGATGGTACGGGCCCGTCGTAACTGTAGTGAAGACACCGACTTTGAAAAGACTGTACAAAGAATGAAGAAAGATTTCTTGGCGAGAGGGTATGCTGAGAAAGATGTTGATAGGGCGGAGAATAAAATAAAAAAAAAGAAACGTCATGAAACCCTACTCAAACAACCGAAAAAGAACACCAGTGTACCCCATGAACAATGTGCCTTCATAACTGAATACGGCATGTATAGTAATCATATACATAACATCTTGAGACGACACTGGCACCTTTTAAAATCGGATATACTACCGGAAGGCGTCATCCCTGACAAGCCCAAGGTCATTTACAAAAAGGGCAGAACTATCAAAAACATTCTTTGCCCGAGTTATGTAGATCCCCCAAAGACTAGTGGCTCTGCATGGCTTACAGAAAAGCCGGCTGGCTTTTTTGTATGTGGTAATTGCTCAGTATGTGAACACGGCATAAACAAACTGGTTGACTACAGTTATAACAGCTCCAGGACACATAAGGTTACCTCTTTCATCAATTGTAACACTACTTTTGTAGTTTATGTAATCATTTGCCACTGTAAAATGATCTATGTTGGTAGCAGCACCAGAAGTCTTAAAACACGGATTCAGGAACACATTAGAAGCATCAAAAACAATGATCTCCGGAGCCCTGTGGCCCAACATATCACTGACAACCACCCAGATGAAAAAGAGATTAAATTCCATGCAATTGATAGGGTAGCGTCAGGTAAACGAGGTGGTGATAGGATCACTTGCCTCAGACAACTTGAGGCCCGCTGGATATGCAGACTTAGAGCTGTAGATCAGGGACTAAATGTAAATAATGAATTTCATCATTTTTTGTGATTCAGCTCAACTCCTTCCGACTCTCCGCATTTTCTGTGTCAGATTACTGCTGTCGCAGTAATTCTTTTATCATTCTCCTATTTACACACTGGGAATTCAATCTGTACATCATTGCATGGTATCTTTACACTAGATCCACTGCACCTGCTCTTGCTCTTTTTTGTGTGTTTAAATTTAAGCACAGTTAGAACTCTATGCAATGATTGGGGCCTTCTTTGCATTGCACTTGTGCAACTAATATGAGTAACTTATCTAAGTAACCGATGTGAGCAATTTTGTCAAGCAATGTCTTATCTAAACATTTGGTCTGTGGACTGTTATATTGTCCTGATTGTCAACTGGGACTTTGGTTGAGCTGTGCAACTGTTTTGATCAGATTTGCATATATATCTGACTATAGATGCTATGGCTAGCCTAGTATATCTTGTAGTGCCTTCTCTGCAGCACTTCTTTCTGTAGCACCTGTTTCTGACTCCCTCTCAGCCGCTAGCAAATTACACTTGCCTGGACTTTGATTACAAATATATGTGCGCTATTGAGCTGGCATTCACTTATTTATGCTGCCATAAATTATGATAAAGTGGCTAGCAAAGACTACTAAAACGGGATATACTTGGGCAGTTTTTAATAAATAAGTGAAAAATATTCCACTTTACTCGATTCATTTTTATTATGTCATATCACGTTTGTATAGGGTCGAAATTCCAATCACGATATATTTAACTTTTTTTTTTTGGCAAAATCTTGCTTCATATATCTAATTTTCACCATCACAAGATGTCTGCTCGCATTTTATGTCTTTTCAGACTGCGATGTATTCGTTTTCCCGATCGACAATATTCGACTAATAGGCTCTATTTTAAGCTTGTTAGTTCGTCTTTTAAATCACAACAATCATTAGACATAATATCGACCACTAAACTATCTTGTCCCTTTGATTTAAATATACAATAACACCTCTTTAGCCACTTTTCGTCACTTTTTCCGTCTTCTTTGTGACTAGTCTAAGATGGCGGCCATGTTAGCACTGATCCTCATGTCTTCAGAGACTGCGCGCCCTTTGCGTTTACTAATCAGTATTCCTAATTGATTAATTAAACACATTTGGGGGCTATATATATCCTCTCCAATATGCCTTCATTATGGACCGGGAGACCAGACGACCGCACACGCACGGGACGACGACGCCGAACTTATGGTAAGCCCCAGGAGTTAACGCTATATGGGTTCTTAGTTGTTTGGTTGGATATAGTCTTCACAACTTTTTGACAGCCTGTATTTTAATTGGTCCTAAACCCATCACAATATTTATTGTGAATGTAATTCTGGCATATGACCATGCAGGTCAAACATGTTAAGATGGCGGGCACATTCGAGTGTCGTTTTCATCAATTGATACGAGAGTTACAATACAACAGGCTGTGGCTCTTCGTTCCTATTGTTGCCTTGTACTGTCGGCTTATCTTTCGGTATGCCTTAAGCATTATGAGATCAGTCTCCATAACATATCTAGCTTTGCTGGGTGTTAGTCTCTTAACTAACACGCATCTCTTTGACTCTGTAAATAATAAATGTTAATTCTCGAACCTTAGAGACATCAGTGCTATCATGTCACTTGTTTAAGTAGTTGGACTTCCGTACTAAGACTAAAAGCTTAAAATCTTTAATGTCATAATATTAACCATAGTGACTATATACTATTGGTACATTTGTTCATTACTTTTCTTTCACTCATAATGATACTTTGTAAATGGTTTTTACTTGGCTGATCAACTATTACCAATGAATACTTTGAATTTTGGTTCTAAAGCCAGATACTATTCTTTATATAACCATTGCCTATTTTCTCGGTTTCAGGCATATACTTTATTCTTCTCTTAATTCTACTGGATCCTAAAACGAATGGATGATTATTAGATCTGCCAACTATATAATTATAGTAAGTGCACATTTCCATTTTCTCATGACTGTTAAACGTTCCTTAACCCCCAGATAGGTAGGCTCTTTAGGTGACGGTTTTGCTATAAAACATATCCCTTAAAGTCATACAGACTGGACATACGATTTAGATATCGATTACACTGTCGCTCAAATAGTCTAAAAGCCTGTTAGATATCAACAGCTGTCTCTTGCTACATACAGGTTCTTACATATTACCACTTTTTCTAAAAGATTGATATATTTACTTATAGAAACCTATTGCTCATACACCTGCCAGGACGGATGGGACGTGTAACATAAGAATACACTGCGCAAAGGTATTTAAAACCAATTATGACTTTGGAACTGTTATGCAAATACTATAATGTGTATTACAGTTAAAATTCAGTAGGCACGGTCCTTTTAAGATTCTTGTTCGCGCAAAGGGACTTAAAAATAGAGCTGTTATGTAAATATCACAATGTGTACTCCAGTCAAAATTAAGTAGGTATTGTCCTTTTATGACTCTTGTTTGCGAAAAGGTATTTAAAACTTTATGACCATAGAGCCGTCATATAAACATTATGTTGTGTACTCCAGTTAAAATTCGGTAGGCACTGTCCTTTCGTGACTCTCTCTTACATGGTTAGGTGAACAATACTCTGTATATAACATATTAGTTCACATTTAGTTTAACAAAATGTTTTGTAACAGCGCATGTTCTCCCTGGAATTCAAAGGCACCTTTTCAAGTCTTTTTTCGTATGCTGTACATATTTAAATGGTCTGGTGTTTTATAAATTGCTCCTTGAGTCTAAAACTGTATGATTTATTTATCTGTGCACGTACTCCTGTATCTATACACACATTGAAATATATTTTTGTATCTTTTTAAATGTAGCCCTGAAGAAGTCCGGTTTCGGACGAAACGCGTTGGCTATTTTTATCTGAGAGTTTTTGAACAAATAAAGAAAGAATAAAACGAAGAAAACTGACTTGAAAAATTTCTTGGGAGGACAGTTGGATTTTATCTTTGTTACAATACAAATGGTTATTAAGCACTAATATTGTGTTTATCATATAGTTTTTTTCTTTGGTGTGCGAGGTCAATTTGTGAAATTTGATGTACAGAACAAATTTTTATTTGTTCTATGTTGGGATCTAGGGGGTTGTATCCCAGACCATTTGCACCTGTACTATAACAAATATTAGGAACTTGACCCTTGGTGCGGCCCATAAAGCCTCAATCCCCTCTCTGCTGTGATACTATTTGGCAGAGCATTTAACCCCTATTAATGATTGGATATATGTAGTGGGTGATCACCCGACATGCAGTCTGGAACGGGAAACTTTGCTGCCCGCACATTTTTTCATAATCTCTATGGAGCTATGGGATCCAGAGGACTGCTCCCGGCCAAACTATGGGATGGCCACACATAATCACCAAGGCAACGCCACTCTGGAAAGAAAATTGGTTAAAGGAGATGAGTAAACTAAAGTTATTTGGAGAATGGGACACCATAGGATTCTCAACGGTAGGGCACACTATAGACAAAGGCACCCTTAAAAGCTTCCCCGCCTTAAGTGCTGACTTTACACTTCAAATATCCCATTTGCTCAGATATGCCCAGTTAAGACATGAATGGCTAGCGGAAAATGTAGATGGGGCAAACCTACCTGAATATGCCCCTCTAGAAGGGAGGTACTGTAAGAACTCAAACTTAAGGCAATATCACTTACATATAAAACCCTAAACTAAAATATAGACAAACTTAAGAGTACCTGAGAAAAGAACTTGGAAGAAATGTAAAATATGGGCTGGGAGGCTGCCTTGATGCACCCTAGGAAGGTGGCGATTAAGGCGCGACTGCTCCTTATCCAATATAAAATCCTTCACAAGGTCTACTATGTTCGGACCAGACTACATAAGATTGGACGGGCCGCAAACCCGAACTGTCTGAGATGCGGACAAGACCCGGGGAACTTCCACCAAACAATAGGAGTCTGACCACTGATACAGACTTCCTGGAGCCAGATCGTCGAAGAACTCCATAAAGTGATGCAGACGTGCATCCCCCAGACCTAAAAGTTATACTATTAGTGATGTAGATATACACAGACCACAATTGGTACTCAGTACACTCGGTCTGGTGGTTGCAAAAAGAAACATAGCAAGGCATTGGGGTAATACAGCCAGCTGACACTGCACGAATGGAAGGCAGGAATGGACATATTCATAGAAGCAGAAAGGGTCATATACAAGGGCAGAAGCTGCCCGAGGAAATTCCACAAGATATGGGACAGATGGAGGAACTACTACGGACTTGACCTACTGGAGAATGACACGCAGACCAATTATGACAGGGAATAGGATAGCTACCCTCATGCAGGGGCGATGGGACACTCTAAAATGGTGATTGGGATGGACATCAAATATTATGGGCAAGGGAGAGCCACTACTGGAGTATTCTTGACATACCACAATAAATGATGTACTATGCTCGTATATACTCCATGGAGCATAGATCCTCTGAACATGGCTGTTTAAAACAATGTGTGACAACAGTTGTGTTTTGTACTGTTCAAATGAAAACCAATAAACATATTTCCAACTGCAGTGCCGCACACCGAAGGTATTAGTCTATTGCCCCCAGTCCAATGTCCAGCTGCCACCCACTCCACAAGGCTGCCTCAGCAGAAAGAGCCTGGTGTCAGCTCTTGGGCAATCAGTCCCTTCGCACTGCCCAAATGTAGTCCTGAGAGGTCATCACAGGGGGCCCTGCTTATGCCATGTGAAGTGTACATCCCCCCACCGGATGCTGTGCTCACTCTGCAGTCCTCTACATGTTATTCCATATAACACACAGCAAGATGCCAAATCTCAGGCCCCTTTGCTGCTGTGTAGGCCCAAGCCATGCAGACCAGTGCCTCGGCTCCGCCTCACAAAGCTGGGCTCCTCCACTGGGACCCGGACATTTAGAGCTTACCTCGGGGACCCATCTCATTACTCTGGGCATTTGCACCGCACTGTGCTCTGGAATCTCAGTACTACACCATCTGGTGTAGGCCTCACATGCAGGGGTCGGTCGGGCATGGTGATCCACCTTCCCCCAGGGCCAGGATTCTGCTGCAAGCAGCCCTGCAGTATGCCCAAATAAGATAATGAAGGTGGGCTGGAATGGAACGAAAGCTTCAAGCATTCACCATCTTCGTCAGCCAAGCCTTTCAACTCCCCCTAGTAAAGAAACTTCAACCATCACAGAAAAATACCGGTATCTGTCCAAGCTCTGAAGCATTTTAGATTGGGGCCAAGATGCTTTTAAGGAACACGTTTTTTCGAAGACAACCCTAAGGATAGAAAAGAAGAATAATGCTCTATAGACTTCTTACACCAAATGGAAATAGATAACACAACCAAGGCGACAGGAGCTCCACAATACCAGAGGCGTATTCAATAGAGACACACAACTTGCCAGGATGCCTGATTTTCAGCACAACCAGATCATGTAGGGAGCAAGTGCTGAATGAACAAGGCACAGTTGCAACACCCTGTGCAACGAAGACATCCCTTTCAAAACTGATTGAGAGTACAGACAGTCTACGAGAGAATCTGGCACCCCAGGCAAATGACTCTATTGGGCCACACCTGACTTTTTTTTTCACAACATAATTTTATTGTTGACAGTCGGTACAAGTCCGGTGACTCAAAGGGCACCAGTGATATGTTAACATTTTCTCAAAGAATGATGTCAACATTTCCAATGATACTGTGGCATCTTGTATAGATTAAACATTTTGCTAAATAACTTTGTATATAAACTAACCACTAACAGTAGTGCCACATCATGTATGCAGGAGATGCAAGTAAATCTGATTTATATGGGTCTAAGCCATTCACAATCATTGCAAATATCTATAGTATTTGAGTTCCAGCTCATTATACTCATGTCAACTGTTCTTCAATAGTGGAATCGGTGAGGAGGTTTCAAATATAACCCTCTGCAATCCTCCCATCCTTTCCAAATTTTAAAATGCTTCTGAGGGCACCCTTGTGCCTTGAAAGCAAGGATTTCTAGGCCCATGATGAAGTCTAAGCCGTACTTCCATACTGCCACTGATGGCGGAGATTCATCCTTCCACGCCTTGGCGATATCCCTCTTCGCCGATGTGAGGCCAAGAAACAAAAGATGACGCTTGTATCTCTTACCACCTAACCCCTCAGTGTTATGCAACATAGCCAGTCGTGGAGAAAGCGGAATATCCCACTCCTGAACAAATGACAAGCATGTTGTCACCCCTCTCCAAAACCTTGATAATGTCGTACACTGCCACACCATGTGTATAAACATACCCTCAGCTGTTGCACATCGCAGGCAATGCAGGGACACAATCAGGCCAACGCGGCATAGTCTGTGTCTAGTGTAATAGGCCCGTTGTAAATATTTTAATTGGATGAGTCGCAAGCGGGTCGCAATCGCCGCACTGCGTGGGAACTCCAATGCCTTTACCCAATCAACCCCATCCAGTGGACCCAGGTCCTGTTGCCACGCATCTCTAGTTTTGTGTAGTGTGGTAGGTGTATTGTTGAGAAGTGTGCAGTAAATTCTGGTTATTTTATGGTCTCCCAGCTCGCCCATAAAGACTGTCGCTTCTATAACACCTGACATTTAACACCAGTAGCGGGCATATTGGAAGGGTTCCTCCAGGAATGGAATAATATCAGCTCCTACAAGTGGAATCTGAACATTATAAAACATGATTAGTACATATGCATGGAAAATACATCTAAGCATTAAGCCAAAGAGGAGGGTTTGCAAAAGAGAACTAAAACTGTTACAACAGGAAGTGTGGGATATCCTAATAATGGATTCAATAGAGGAAGTAAAGAGAGGTAAAAAATCTAGAGTCTATTCCATGTACTTTCTGATTCCCAAACAGGATCTGATCTTAAGATCTACCATGGCCTTCATATTCTAGAACAAGTTCATCAGCACAAAACAATTAAAGATGACCACCCTACAAGAAGTCAGCCAGCTGTTGCAGAAGGAAGAGTACATTGCGAGCATCGACTTTGGGGACACCTACTTCTGCAGCCCAATAAACGGCAACAACATGCATTTTCACAGCTTTGTGGTATGGAACTGATAAACTCAGTATAGAGGGTGTTAACAAAATGGCTTATAGTAGTAGCTTCACACCTCCGAAAACAGGGGATCCATTTGTACCCCTAGTTAGATAACTGGTTGGTAAAGACCAGCTCTGTAAAGCCGTGGTGCCAGAAGTATTGGACACAATGTGCACACAGGGGTTCTTCGTAAACGTGGCGAAATCATCACTCCAACCATTGAGAAAAAAGAACGTCCTGGGGAGTGCTAGACTCCAACAAGGCAAAATCCTACCTGGTCCAAAGAAGAGTTGATGGCATTAATAAGTTCACCTTTGTCAGAAGTGAGAACAGTGATGGAAAGTCTGGGCATGATTTTTTGTACATTCTCTTAATCCCCTTTCCCTGGCTACGTATGAGACCCTTCAAGAGTGGCTCTTAAGTCAGTGGTCACCGTAAACCGAGAATAGGTATGATGTAGTGGTTGTCACTGGGAAATTGCACAAGGAAATACCGTGGTGGGTGTGAGAAGTTGGCCTGGTATATGATGTCCACTATTCTAGTGGGCACCTTGCACCAGTCCAAATGACCCTTATTGATGGTAGGTTATAAAGTCAACCTTATAGAAAGCAATCCTAGTGGTAGCTGTGGATAGCAGCCTTCAGGCTAAGACTTGTAGACGAGTTAAGCAAGTTGTTTTACCAATTATAATCTCTTGAATGATCAAATGAAAGCAAACCACACAAGGTATATATCAAATATATATGTATTTATTCTAAACACAACCCCTCTGGACTCTTTATGAGGTCAGAGGTAAAATTACAATACAAGGAACTTAATTAGCATACGATAAGTTGCACAGTATATGTTATGCCCTAGGGGCCTCACAAACCATATACTAAAATAGTGGGTTCGAAAGCAGGCCTAGGGCCTGTGGAATCGCTGGGGCTGCCTAGAACCACCAAAGGTTAGGATGTAGGAGGCCCACGGGAGACGCGTGCAGTGTCTAAACACAGCCGCGGGTTACCATTGACTTTCTATGGAGAACAAACAAGTTAACATTTTAAAGTTTATGGGCACTTCTAGGTGAACTACGATGGAACAGTTGTAGACTAGGACACTTCAAAAGTCAAGACCCACGGGAGCACCGGAGTACTCGTGTTACCTCACCCAGGGAAGCCGGTGCATAGGTGTCTTTTGGTGTCTGGTTTCGTCGTCGATTCCAATGGAGAGCTGCGAAGAAGTGCTACAGGCGACCAGAGAAAAAGTGTCCTGGTGGATCCAAGGGTGGATCGGAGATGTGAAGAACCTGAAAGCAGAGGAGACCGAGTCTGGGTGACTAGCCAGTGACCAGGATGGCGATAGAAAAATGCCAGCCGATGTTGGTGATTTGAGGTGAGTAGGTGAAGCTCGTCTCTTCAGCCAGAAACAGAAGGCGTTGACCAGGAGCTGGATTCAAGCTGTCCCACGAAGGATCTAGTTGACTGCGGTGTCGTAATCCGGATTGGACCCAACAAGCCTTGGCAAACGCAATCCACCCAAGATGTAGAGATGGGCTTCGGTGCAGACCAGCAAGGTCTGAGGAACTCCTCCTTTGGAGAGGAGTGGGAGCGAGTTTGGAGCAACCAGGAAAGCTCAAGAAAGTGAAGATTGGTCTTCGTGGAGGCTCCCTAGACTAGGAACCGCGAAGACGCGTCGAGCTGAAATGCACAAAGCGGACCCACGGGACACTCGTGAAATGTTGCCTCTGAGCTTCGGTGCAAAAGGTGCTCGTGACAGGGGCTTCAAATACCCCAATGCGCAACTTTGGGATTCTTCGGGGAGTAGGTGCAGTAGCAAAAATGCAGGATATCCAGGAGTTCCCGTCCCACGTCTCTCGTGTCCGCCACAGGTCTCAGCTTTGCTAGGAGCAAAGGTCAGCATCAGAGATGTCTGGAAGCACGTGTCCTGTGTCGCAGATTCTTTGGGATCTGGCGGGAGCCTCGAAAATGCAGACTGGCAAAAATTATGTTGGTGCCTGTTTGGACAGGGTGGTCACTCCTTGACCACAAGGGAGATTTCTTCCGTCTTCCAGTCGATATGGAATGTCGAAGATCCAGGAATTATGTTGCAGAGTTTGGTCCAGGGTAATCTAAAGTCCTAGGGACTAGGGTTCTACACTTATAGCACGTTTAGGGGTTGGACTAACTCTAAGGTCCTTCATATGGGCGGACCTGGGGAGAGGGTGGCTACACCCCTTCGTCCAGTTTCGTGCCAGAGCTGGGGCTGAGTGCCCCGGCAACCGGTTTGAACTGGGAAATGCATGGCGCACCTTGTGTACCCCAGGCAGTGTCTGAAAAGCATTCACTGAATGCAACCCACCCTGCCCCAGTACACTAAAGCCTGTCTGGGGAGGTGCTGGCACCTCCCTGGACAGGAAACCTATTGTCCAGGCCTCCCCTGCCAGAGTTTCGTCCAGCAGCAGGAGGGCAGACTCGTGTCTGTGGCAGCAGCATCCATTTTGTGATGCTGGTGCTCTGATTAACTTTAACCGGGTTTACCAGTAACTACATGTCTTCTCCCTCTGAAAGGGTGGAATGCTACCCCAGCCGCCAGAACTGGCGGGGGGGTAGTATTTCAATATGTTTGACACCTTACACGACATGTTTTGATGAAGTCAAACCAAAGTTAGCATTAACTGCTAGGATTATAATGCACTTAAGGGTATATGGTATGACTATATCATAGAACAGCTATAAGGAGATGGTTCCGAAAACTGCAGAAGGGCTCAGCTCATGCTAGGGCCCCCTCTCACACAAAACCAAGCTCTCTGCCTCCAGGATTGGCAAGGCCTGCCATAGGAGTGACTTATAGGTTACTATGTGTCTATATATAAGTTAGATATAGATATACTATATCTACGTAAGGGATCATTTCACCACCTTACCCAGGCTGTAAGTACAGCCTGTGGTGTCAGATTGGAAGGCTAACCAGGGGTGGCACAATACATGCTGCAGCCCCTGGTAGGTCTAGGGTGCACCTATGCCCTGGGTACCTAAGGTACCATATACAGGGGCTCACAAGGGTGACCCAGTAACCAATATGGTATGTATCTAAAGTACATGTAGTCCATTTTATAGAGAAAGCAGATAGACTGGGGCCCTGAGTAGCAGGGTCCCAGTCTAACTAAGTCGAAAACCAGCAAAACACCAGGCAAAAAGTGGGGGTAACCATATAGTCAGATTTCCACCTTCCTACAGTGGGCACTACAAAACGTGTCAGGCAGACTGGTCAAACAACCCACCCTATGGTGACCATTATCACAGATGCATCCCACACAGGACAATTAATATGCAGGTGATACAGGTCACCCCAGGAAGTAGTAAAACACAATAAATATATTGGAATTGAAGACCGTTTTCTACCAATTAAAGCATTTCACAAACAGATTTCAGGGTCAGTTGTACAATTCCAAACAGGCAACACTGCTATTATGATCTTTCTCAACAGGCCTGAGAGCACAATGCCACATATCATATCCAGGATAGTGCAGAACAGCTGGAGATGGGAAATTGAAAGGAAGATCTCGCTATTAGCAATTCACCTGCCGGGGGCACAAAACATTGAATCAGACCGATTAAGCAGTCAAGAAGAATTCTATCAAGAGTGGGTGCTAAACCAAGTGTTGGATAGATACACTCTTCCGAACACCATAAATCAACCTGTACACAACACATGCAAACTGCCAAATCTTCACATCCAGGCATCTGTAACACCTATCCCTAAAGGAATGCCTTGTTGATAGACTGGTCAGGGATATTTGCTATGCCTTTTCACTGATTCTCCCCTGAAACCAGTTGTAATAAACAAGAGTAAGCAGGCAACTATTACTCTGATCCTAATAGCCCAACAATGGGCCAGACAGACCTAGCAGATATGACAAACTGCAGGATGAAAACAAAATACCAGTGTCTTAAAAATCTGTTAATGCTGCAACAGGAGGGAAGGTATGCCACCCAAAACCAGTCAGCCTCAGCCTAGTGACCTTGCTCCTGAGTATTTGGAGGTTTGCCACCTCGGCCTTCCACTCACGTTCATGAAATCACTAAGAAAGACAAGACAGCCTACCACAGGATGGTGCTGGGCAACTAAACTGCCAGAGTAATACATGGGTGCAGGTATGACGACCTGCTATCTAATCTGACACAACCATCATCAGATACTTGAAGCATTTGGTGGAAACAAAATTCTTGTATGAAGAGCGGATGACTTCGAAGAGACACTTACCCATGGCTGTGCTGGTCGAGACTTCGGTGGACAGGCAAGTGGGCGCGGGTCAGGAACGAGACAGTTGCTGTGGAAGTGGATTCCGACCTCGGCACTGGCCAGACTTCCCGCTCTGCAGAAAGCGGACCGTGAGCCCGTAGAGTACACGCAAGCAGGGTCAGTGATCATCAGAGGGGGCGATCGGCCTCTCGGCCCTGGCTTAAACCACATCGCCGGAGGAGGGGGCAGGCCCCGGGAGCCTCGCAGGGGCTGTGTCTGGGGGAGGTGGTGACCATCTCTCCCTAGCCTCCCTCACCTATGTAACTTTGAGAATCGAGGTCGCGGCGGATGCCCCCGTCGGTAGCGGGGTTGCTAATCCCAGGAAGGTCACTGCTGCAGGGGATCTGCTTGTGGCAGGTGGCGACCCTCCCTCATTACCTCCTTTGCTCAAAAACGCCAGGCGCTGTGGAGCCAGCTGCTGGATGCGCCAGTCGATCGGAAGTGGAGTGCAGTTCGCCATTTTGATCTTCGCTGAAGTAAGGGAGGCGTAGCGTGGGCAGCGCTCATGTCCAAGACAGAAGAGATAGTCTATCGGCGTGTTGCACCCGTCGTTTGTAACTGACACTGGGTTCAATGTCCTTGATCACTACAACTCCGTGGCATTTCCCTGTGGCATCCCATCAGGAAAGTGGATACAGGTCCTGATGATGAGCCCACGGGATAGAACTAGTAAGATTAAGTTGTAATTAGGCACAGTCACTAACTTTGACTTTGAATGGTGGTCGGAGAAGCTAGATCTTTGGATTTGACATTGCTATTGATCATCTGATAGCCCCCTCATACAAGCATTTAATTATATTTATTCTGCACAATTATAGTGATGTTGACCCGAGGGGCAGGGCAATGTTACCATTTTAGGCTTGCTGGATAAACTTTACCAGTGCCTCTCTTCAAAATGGCTTAACAATCCAAACAGAGATAGGACCAATCATTCATCACTTCGTAGGGAAAGAGGCTAAAGACTACAACTCAAGGATTGATACAAAGAATCACGTCCAATCTCTATGACTGGTTATCAGAAAGTGACAGAGACTACTCCCCAGAGAGAAGCCTGGTACACTGAATGAGTTATAGGACTAACCCACAGGTTGAAGCTCGTCATGGCAACCTTCTTGGATGGGGCAATGCATTGCAAACACCTACCTATATGTTTAAGTATACACCAAAATTAGTCCATTTTAAGATAGAGAGCATTCACACTCAGGAATTCATTTTGATCCAGCTTGGCTAGGGCAATGTATTTCAAAAACCTATATATACGTAGTTTATACAACGAAATCAGTTCTTTTTAAGATAGAGAGCATTCGCACTCAGGAACTTATTCTAAGCTTTAAATTAGTCCGCTCCATAGATTCCTAAGTCATCTAAGGAAGATAGGCACTGTACTCTCAATAACCACAGAAGCATTTTAGCCTAGATCCCAGTTTATTCACCCTCCTGCTTCTAGATTGACCTAACATCAGAGGATCATAATAGTAAGGTCTGAAATTCTAATCATAACCATGACAGGCCCCATCTGAAACCTGAAGGTAGGAATTCATATTCTATCTCGGACCCCCACTGACCCTTGTTACCTTGCCACTCAATGGCCTCCTAGGAGTAACACTCAGCCTTATGCTCCCAAGAGTCTGCGACTAGCCCTAGAGCAATAGCACGCATCTCTCTACAATGTGCACTTTACCCTCACAGGACGGCTCAGGAAACTCTAGCTCACCCTTCTTTATAGGGTGCCTGCCCACCGTCCCGCCTAGTCACTATGCCATCCGCCACGTCTGCCTACTCCAACCCTGCCTCTGCAAACCACTTAAAACCGCACGGCCTGAACTCCTTCTCGATCAGTTTCCACCCCAACCTCCCACCCAAAGCGAAAAAAAACTTTAAACAAAAACTGATCAGACAACATCCTAAATCTCTATTCGCAGATATCTATCACAGCGCCTCCAAAGGACAAGTAAAAATGGATCACATCTTCCACACTGATAGGCCGTAACTATGGACTCCATCCTTAGATCGCAACTCAATATCTCCAAAATGACTAACACCTCCCATAGCTGCAAACTGAATGTCTCAGCCCCTAACCGCACTAGGCAAAATAGGAACACCACTGCGACCATCTAGTCTAATGGCACAGTCCTGATACAAGCCAACAATGTCAATCTAGAATCCTTTGATGCCCTCTTCCCATCCCTACGGACTTCTCCCTCCCACGCACTTCTCCCCTGCCCACCCATCCTCCTTTCCCTGAAAAACCCGAGCCACCACCAGAACTCACCCATCATTCCAGTGCACTGAGGAATAACACCCACCTCCCTCACCGACCCCTGGCCTCCATCCCTATGATGAGCAATTTGACAACGTTAGGCTCTCCCCAACCAGGTTTAACTTACCCGCCCAGAACATCCACACCGACATGGAGACTGGGCAGCGCTCACCCTGCTTGAAAACCAGATAACAACCATAATCCAGGGACTTAGTGAAATCCTCACCAAACTCGCCGCACCCCTAAAGCCTCACCTTTTCCCTTCCTTCCCCTCTCTCTCTCAACAGAGGTTTTCCAAGGCTCCTCACCCGAAGGGGATCTCTACCCACCTCTCTAATCAGACACAGAGACCTAAAAGAACTAGAGATAAAACGTCTGTGAGTGAAGCTGCGGCTCTCGCTTCCTAGTACGACAATCCTATTACTGCCACCCTCCAATCCAAATACAGGTGATCAGCGGACTGGGAAAAGAACAGGCCCCTACAAAATCCCCCAGACCCCCGGCCACACACACTATCATCCTCCCGGTCCCCCAAATTAAAAAACCACAACAGAGACATCCCCTACAAACTGCATGCTCATAAACTGCAGATCAGCCACCAAGCATGCCACAGAGCTAGCGGAATCTATCCTCACCTGCGACATAGACATACCATTCATCACCGATACATGGCTAAATTACTCCTCATTTCCACTCATGGATACTCTTGTCCCACCTGGTTTTGTAATCCCCAAAAAAGATAGAAAAGATCAAAGAGGTGGAGGCATAGCAATTATCAACAAAATCAAAATTTCTGTGACGGAAATAGACTCCTTTAACTACAACACCTTTGAGTGCCTAACCGCCAACATCAACACTAGCAACAGGTAAAACACTTATCTGCCACCTTATTTACCACCCCCCAGGCAACACCACCACATTCACTGAATGCCTGTCTGACCTGATTGCCTACTGCTCTCTCCGGGACACGAACAACCTTATTCTGGGCGACCTCAATCTATACTTGAATGAATAAAACAATCTACAAATCCAGAACCTTCTTACCCAACACTGCTTAGTGGAAACCTACACAAAGGAGCAATCCTAGACGCCATTATCACTCAGCACGACACTGTCACAATAGATCGCACCCTGCCTGAGGATTGGTCTGACCACCACTTAATCCTTTTCCACCTCACTCCACCTATCACACTTCAAACCCCCCACCCAAGACCCTCCGAAATGGACTAGAAACTTCACAAATATTAACATGACTGACCTAGAGGGAAGGATTAACTCTCTCCTCACTGCCCACATGGATGATCTATCCACAACAGAACTCACCTCCCACTACAGCACAAACATGACATCCATTCTAGATCAAGTAGCCCCCTTGAAACTAAAAAAAAAACTGGAACATCCCATCCAGATCTTGGATCAACACGGACATTAACAACGAAAGAAGACAGTAAAGAGCTACAGAAAGACTATGGAGGACCAACCCGTCCTCAAGTCTACTCGAACAACTCAAATAAGCCCGAAGGAAATACAAAAAACACATCAGCAGGGAAACATTCACCTTCTTCTGCACTGCCCTGGATAACGCAAAAAACAGGTCCAACAAACTGTTCAAAACCATCAGGCAACAAACCTCCAAGCCCCAGAATTCTCCCTTGAGGCCTCCAAGGACTTGTGTGAAAACTTCGCCAACTTCTTTAAAGAAAAAATCACCAAGGTTGAGCTCTCACTGGACATCAACTTCAACCCCACCTGAAAAGACCCCCCCGTGACTGTAGATAGCACGCCCAAGCACCCCAAGAAAACCTGGAAGTCCTTTAACCCCATCCCGGAAACCAAGATCCTCAAACTGATCTCCACCTCCAAACCAGCCTCTCACGTCCTTGACCCGATACCCACCCAACTGACCAAAAAACAAACTCTCCATACCACCGAACTGGTGCAAGATCATAAACAGCTCCATGAGAATCGGCATCATACCTGAATGCCTCGAAGTTGGCCAAGTCATGAACTGAATAACTTCAGACCCGTCTCCTTCCAAAATCCTTAAAAAATGCGTCCTCCTGCCATGGATAGTATCAACCTCCTTGACCCCCATTAATCGGGTTTCAGAAAAGGCTATAGCACCAAGACCGGGATCCTTAACGTCACGGACGACATCCACAAATCCCTTGATTCCGACCAATGTTGCCTCCTCATTCTCCTGACCCATCAGCAACCTTTGACACGGTTGATCACCAACTTCTCATCAAGGCCATGCAAGAAAGGGTAGGTGCGGATGAGGTGGTCCTACACTGGTTCTCCTCCTTCTTACACAGCCGCTCACAAAGGATACAAATTAAAAACTTTACCTGCGGCCTACACCCAGTCAACAGGGGAGTCCCTCAAGGTTCAGTGCTCTCACCTCAACTGTTCAACATATACATGGAACCCCTCACCACCCTACTCAAAAATTCTAACATCCCTTTCCACCTCTATGCAGATGATACCCAGATCTATCTAGAAACCTCCTCCATAGATGACATTCACAAACTAAATGTCGCTCTAAAAGAAATCCAACATTGGCTGTCGCTTAACCACCTAAAACTCAACCAATATAAAACAGAAATCCTCCTCATCTCCACAAAGAAGAGAACCCTCTCATTTCGGAATGGCTAAAAGATCTGGATGCTCTTAACGGCATTCACACTCCAACCCACTCATTAGGAATCACCCTAGACTCAAAACTCGACATGGTCAAACACAAGAAAGAACTCCACAAAGAGTGCCTTTGTCAACCTGAAGCTACTTAACAAAATAAAACCATTCTTACCAACCAACGACCTTAAACAAGCTACGCAATCACTGGTGCTATACAGACTCGACTATGGGAATGCCACCCTCACTGGTACAACAAAATCTCACCTAGCTCCCCTCAAAACTACTCTCAACCCAGCAGCTAGAATGGTCACTGGAATCAGGAAAATCGACCAAATTTCACCGGCACTCAGAGAACTAAAATGGCTACCAGTCGAATTACGTGCCAGTTTCAGAACTGCCTGCCTCGCTCACAAAGCCCTGCACACAGGAAAACCTGAGTATGTCGCTGCTAAACTCAAGAGGGCTGGTCAGATAAGGAACCTCAGGAACTCCAGCACCCTACTACTCATCTCTATAAAAACACGCAAATATAAAACGGCCGCACGGTACTTGGCCGGAAACGCGCCCAAAATCTGTAACTCCATCCCAGTCGATATCAGGGCTATCTCATTCTTCACAAAATTCGAAAAACACCCAAAAGTCCTTTTCCTCAACCGCTCCCTCCAGAATGGATAACCGCCATCTAAACGCAAATCCCTGCTCGTCGTCTCTCCCAGACACTGTAGCTCTATGACTTATCTCCTCCCTGCTATTGAACCCCTACCTGCTCCTCCCCGTCATCTTTCCCAGACATTGTAGCTCTAGCTCTAAGAGTTACCTCCTCCCTGCTATTTGACCCCTGCTTCTCCCTTCCACCTAAGTTGTTCAACCCCAAGACATTGTGCACTCTATGAGGTTATCTCGGGACTCACGGACTACCTCCATGCTGCTCAGCACACTTGGACTTCCGAACCTATATGTAGATACTTCTTTATTGTATACACACCAAGACAATGTGCACTCTGAGTTTATTTCAGGACTCACGTACTACCTCAACGCTGCTCAGCACACGCAGACTTTCCGAACCTATATGTAGAATACTGCTTATTGTATGAATCTTGCTCAAAAACTGTTGTGAAGCGCTCCGATACCTTCAGGTCAGGCTAGCGCTATATAAAACTCCTTAATTAATAAATAAATAAAAATACTGTCAGAGTTCACCTCTCGGCTTGCATCTCACATACCAGAGGTACCTTGGAGAGAACCTTTTTGCCAAACCATTAATCAAACAGTTCTTGGGGGGAGGAAGTGGGGGTGGGGGTGGGAGTGAACATGATTTCACCATCAAGGTCGGCCCTGCAAATCAATGTGGACCGTCCATTTGGCATTGGCACAGCACATGAAACATCCTTTCGAAACAGTGCACAAGATAGGTCCCAAGTGTAGGAAGGTACATCCTGACTATGGTTGCCCCCAACTTTTTGCCCTGTGTTTTAGCTGGTTTTGGACATAGTCGACCTGGGACCCTGCCAATCAGGACCCCAGGCCTACTGCTCTCTCTTTAAAATGGATTCCATGTACCCTAGGTGCATTTCCAATTGGTACTGGGCCACCTTATCAGACCCTGTAACTCAGGGCATAGGTGCACCCAGGGCCGCCAGGGGCTGCAGCATGTATTATGCCACCCCTGGCTGGCCTCCTAAATTTGACACAACTGGCTGCATGACAGCTGGGGCGAAGTCGTGTAATCACACTTTGCTTTAGATATAGTAGCCCTATATCTAACCATACAATGGACACCCGAGTTCCTATCAGTCACTCCTATGGCAGGCCTTGACAATCCTGAAGGCAGAGTGCATGGGCTCGTGTGAACTAGGCTCTGGCCCGAGCCGAGCCCGGTTGCAGCTTGCGGAACCAAGACCCAATGGCTGTTCCATGGTAACGCGTACCACATCGGTAACTTCGGTGTCGCGTTATCAAGACATGTCGAGTACGGTGTCATACGAATCGGGATGCTGCCCTCTCACCAACTCTGGCGACGAGGTTAGCATTCCGCCCTTCTAGAGGGACACAACATGTACGTAACTGTGAACCCCGGTTAAAGTTAACTAAAGCCTCAGCTCCACAAAATGGATGCTGCCACCACAGACACGAGTCTGACCTCCTGCTGCTGGGAGTCCTTCCAGCGAGGAGCACTTGGACAAAGGGTTTCCTGTCGAGGGCGGTGTTCGCACCGTCCCAGACAGGGTTTGTGTATTCTGGGTAGGTAGGGCTTTTGCGAGAAGGTGACTGCGGAGTGGCACCCCGGTGCTCACTACGCATCTGCCGGTCAGAACCAGTTCCAGGGGCGCCAGCCCTGGCCTGGGGAAAGTCCGGCAGGGGAGAGGGGTGTAACTACCCCCCTTCCTGGTCCCACCCTTAGGGCAGGACCTAGTCATGTACCCACCCCTTTCTTTAGAATAAAGGCCGGAGCGGGGACCCTTCCAAATCAGATCATCTTTGAATCAAGAACTACTTTCTACGAAAGGACATTCGAGACTCTTCTCAAGATTTCTCCCTTGTGACTAAGGAGTAGTCACCCTGCATCAGCGGGCACCATCTAAGAACTCTGCGGTTTGCTGTAAGTCCTTCCTCAAGGAATCCGACGGCCCAGCTCGACGAGAACCGGCTTCCCTGGCACCTCTGACCTCTACCCACGTCATCAGCTCAGCTGTGATCTGTGGGTGCGACGAGACCTCGAGGGACCGGCCATCATCAAAACCTGCACGCTTTCTTAACCAGCACGACCATCGAAGCAATTCTCTGGTGAGTGCTCTGGGGTCCGAGAAGCCCCGACCCTGAGCCGCTCCAGCACCGAAGTGCAGTCTCCCAGCATCTCCACGATCTGCGTGGGGCCCTTCTGCTCGCTGCTCAGCACGTTGTCTGGTCACTAGCCGCTGGCTTGTGCCCTTCTGTGACGACATCCGACAATCAACACTGCTGGTCTGGTTGCTCCAGACTGGCCCTTGCTTCCATCTTTGCGAGAAGCACCCCGGGCCCTCCTGGTCCACTCAAGACGCCATCTTAGGCCCACCACGTGGCCCTGAGATCTGCCAAGGCTTGTTGCCCCATCCTGGGCCCAGCGACGCCAACAGCATCATCCTTCGTGGGACAGCTCGCACCTCCACCGTGGTCGCCGACAACGCCTCCTGGTCCGTGAGACTGCAGAGCCTAGCGTCGCCCACTCACCTGGTCGAGGTGACGGCCAACCGGTGCCTTCCTGTTACCCTCTGACTACTGGCTAGTAGTACGAACTTGGTCCCCTCTGCTTTCAGGTATCATCAATCTCTGGTCCAGGCTTGGATCTCTACGAACTATTCATCACTGGTCGCCGGCCAGCAACTCCTTTTCTTCCGGCTCCTGGCTCGTCAGCGAAGACCCCGACGCCTATAAGACTTTTGCAGCCGCAGCCCTCGTGGCTAGGTAACTCGGCATTTCGGTGCCTGCATAGCCTCTTTACTCTAGGGGCCGCGAGTCCCTCGCTTCCGACTTGCCTTATCGGGTCCGCCCGAGACCTTAAACTTTCCGTGTCCTCGGACACTTGTTTTAATTGTGCACTTGAAGTATTTTCCTAAGAGATTTGGTTTGTGCTTAGTACCCTGTCCTCATAACGAGTACAGGGCTGTTGTGATTCTTAATAAATATCCTGTTTATTTTCATAACACTTGTGTGGTGTCCTTTCACTTGGTGTTCAAGGGGTACATGTGTGGTAAACAGCTGGCTTAACACGCCCTCTCGAGTCTTTAGCCTTAGACTGCTCGTATCCACGCTACTAGGATAGCTGGTCTTTAGGTTGACTTACAACCAATCATCATAAGGGTCGTTTGGAACGATACATAGCGGTCGCTAGAATAGCGAACGCTGCATATCGGGCCAACTTCTCACACCAAGTTCTTAAGATTTCAAATGCCTTCTTAAATGTAATCCATGCGTAGGGTGAGCAAATCGCAAGCGCCTGCTCCCTGATTACCATGCCCACAAATACACTAGGATAGGGTAGTCATTAGACCTAACCCCTGACTTCATCCCAAAGGTGATATCATCTTGCCATATGAACCAATCAATCCAACTACATGTTTTCTTTCAGTATCCAGTAATACAAGCAGAAAAGGCACTACACACGCTAGATGTAAGGAGGGTAATTATGTACTACCACAAAAAACAAAACTGTTAAAGAAAAGTGAGCCTCTTTTCGTGGCTCATGCACCAGGGAGTGGAGGAGCCAGTGTGTGTACCAGTTTGGTTGCCAGTATGATTCAGTACAGTTAAAAATGATGTGCCCCGTGTTGGAGCCAGGTACAGTGCTTGTGTTGGTGATGTAACCATACCTGTGTCAATGTTGGTATTGTTGTTTCCATCAGTGCTGCTGAGGTGTAGAAAGTGTGCAAGTGCCAGTTCTGGTGCAAAAATAGCAGCAGGTTGTGGAGTAGGGGCTTGCCATAAAGTTATGCCAATGCAAGAAGCTGGTGCCATTTGTTGATATAAGTGATTGTTGGTGGGTCTTAAACATTAGTTCCTGTTTGACTTGTAAGGATTGGTTTCCAGCCCTGTCTATGCTGTAAAGGTTTTGTAGATTAATTCTAGTTATAATTCTTAGTGAAGAGTCTTATTTCTGGTGCTCCTTAAAAGTCTAGGCTCGGTGAGTGATGTTCAGAGTGTTGAAAGGTAGGAGTTCTGTAGTGGGAAGCAGTCATTATAAAAAAAATGCCTTTCCTCAAACATGTTTTGTCAGTGTTTGAGTAGAGTTGTGCTGCAGTGTCTTATACAAACTGGAGTGTGTGTGTCAGATAGGAGGATAATCTTAGATATAAGTTGTTTACATAATTGAATGGCAGTATTGGCATGATTAGACCTGTTAGCCTTAGGGTGGTCTTACCCCAGACTTTTTGCATTCTCTCCTCCTGTTGTACTTGAATTTGTTTTGTTTTTGTATACTTTACCTCTGCTAACAAGTGCTAAAGTGCTCCTTCCTTTAAACGTGGCAAAATGGGCAACACCTAATTGTCACATTGAATGTACTTGTAAGTCCCTAGTAAAGTGGTACTTAAGGTACCCAGGGCTTACAAAATAAATGCTACTGGTGGGTCTGCAGCATTGATTGTGCCACCCTCTTAATTAGTAGCCTTTCAACATGTCCCAGGCCTGACACTGCAGCCTGTTATGTGTAGTAGTTTTAAACTGCAACTTAGACCTGGCAAAGTAAAGCTTTTACTTGTTGTAGGTCCCGCACTCCTGGTGAATATTGTTAACCTGGTTGATTTGTGGGTATAATGCTGTTGTTGGTGCAATGAATGGTAATCTTGCTGGGCTTCCAAGATTAAAGTATTTCAAAATAAAGGTATGTATCCTGTGACACAAGATGCATTCCATTCATGCACTCCTTTCCAAACTTTCATAAATTTTCATGCAACTTTGTTGAATATTCAGTGATTCATTTATTCATAGTGAAGTTTTTTTAGAAACATATCATTGTTTTCATGAATGTTCAAAAAATGTAGTACATCATATTTCAAAATGCTAGTATTGCCCAATGCATTTCAAGCATATCGCCCTTCCTCAGGGGACTTCCATTACATCTAGAAACAGTAATCATAAGTCTTAGTTAGTGCCTAAATGAAACATTATAGACCGTGTAAAATCAGAAGGTTGTAAACCATATAGCAAGAACATAATATTTGGTATTACCCCACATGCTTGTCTAAACGTGTGCATTTAGTGGAAAAACCGTATGCAATCAGTGAAAAAAGAGCGTGAAAAAAGAGCGTGAAGCCCAGGGACCGGGCACTGACCTTAGTACACGTAATGTGACGATTGCGAAATTTAGCTGCAAAAAATAAATAAACTTGGTTTAGTGGAGTGAAACGTGACAAAGGTGTCTCGTTTCTAAATTCGTTAACTGGCGGTATCTTACCGGGGTTGTAATGCCGTGGTGCTTCCCTCGCTATGCTTGGCGTGCGGCGCTCTACATGGCCGCGCTCTATGGTATTAGAGCACTATGGTTACGGCGTTTATTTACGTAAATTACGAGAGTAGCGTGAACATCAAAAACGGACTAGCTGTCGGGTGTCTGAATCGTGAATACGTAACTGACAATAAAGTTATCAAAGATAGTAGCATGTGGGGCACGAAGATGAAAAAATAATAGGTAATGATTGAGTGAAAAAAGTTATGTACACAGCAAAACGTACGTAAATATCGCGTTTTAGATAATTGTATCTTCTCATAGGATAGGAGCTGAACAAACATCACTTAACATGTATGGACATGTAATACAAAGTTCTCCACTGTTTTAAATGTCAATTTATAGATAACAATGAAGATCCAGCCTTTCATTGAGCCCTTTGGGCTGTAAGGTGCATAAGTGATCGATCCAGAAGATTTCTCTGCGTAATAGGTGACTGTTGTTGTCTCTGCCCGGAAGGGTTGCCACCTTTTCTAGGATACAAAATTTGAGTTGGCTCACATTATGTTTAGCATCATTGAAATGTACTGCTATTGTTGATTTTTCGTTTTTCAAACGGATGTTGCTTTTGTGCTCTATAATTCTTGTCTTGATTTTTCTCTGTGTTTTTCCTACGTATGAGAGGCTACAAGGGCATCTCAACATGTAGATGACGTTTGAAGTGTCACATGTTCCGGTGACTTTCAGTTTTATCAAAGAACCTTTGGTGGGGTGATTTATGGTATTACCTTTAATGATTGCGGAACAATTGCCACAGTTGTGACATGGTAAAGTGCCTTTGTATACACAGTGTTCTGTTTGTTTCGTCTCTTTCACTAGTTCCTTCAAATTTTTTGTCCTTTCATAAGCAAAGATCGGTTGATGTTTAAACAGGTTTTTGAAATCTTCCTCCAATGCCAACATTGGCCAATGTGTTTTGATTGATTTTTTAAACTTTGAACTGTTTGTGGAGTATTTCGATACAAATACAGATCTTTGTTCTTCGATTTTCTCTTTGGGTTTTAGCAAATGCTCTCTTTGTAATTTGTCAGCTCTTTCGGCGGCAGAATCCAAGATGGGTTGAGGATATCCTCTTTTTTTGAATTTTTCCAACATTTCTTTCTTATGTTTTTCATACAGCTCTTTTGTTGAAGCAATGCGTTTTATGCGCAGCAATTGTGAGAAGGGTAGATGCTGTTTCAGTGGAGTTTGGTGAAAACTTTTGAAATGGAGTAGATTATTTCTGTCAGTTTTTTTGGTAAATATGGATGTAGTTATACTTCCATTGTTATTGGTTAGTTGTACGTCCAGGAATGAAAGAGTTTCTTCGTTGATGGTAAAAGTGAATTGTATTCTTTCATTGATCTGATTCAGTTGGTTTAATTCACTGATTAGACTTTCCTTGTTTCCTTTCCATAGTACAAAAATGTCGTCAATATATCTCTTGTAGAGTATTAGATTACTGATCCATTCTTCCTTGTTGAGTATGTAATCTAACTCGTAACGATGCATGAATGTATTAGCATAGGTTGGTGCGGCACAATTGCCCATAGATGTACCCGACATTTGTATATAAAAGTTATTTTCCCATTCAAAGTAACTGTGATATAGCGTAAAATGTAGTAGATCCATCAGAAATATTTTGAGTGCTTCTGGTTTGTTCTCATGTATGAGAAAACTCTCCACGGCAGACATGCCCAAATCATGCGGTATTGATGTGTATAATGATTTTACATCTATGCTTGCCATGATCATGTTCGTGGTGAAATTACTTTTTTCTGCCTCCAAAATATTGAGGAAATGAGTAGTGTCCTTGATATATGTAGAACTTTTTTGGACCATGTTTTGTAAGTGTTTGTCCAAGTATTTTCCTACAGGTTCATGGATTGATCCAACTGTGGATACAATAGGTCTTAACGGGGGTAATGTCTCATGTTTATGAATTTTGGGTGTCATGTATATATATGGTATTGCAGGATTGTCTTTTATGAGGTATTCTTTCTCTTTGGGACCTATGGTTCCTTGGTCCACTGCGTTTTGTACTATGGTGGTTAGGATTTTAATGAATTCCTTTGTATGCGCATGTACATATTAGTATCTTGGACGTGTTTTTGCACATTTTCTTTGTAGTAACTTGTATCCATTATCACCAATGCCCCACCTTTATCTGCTTGTCTTATGGTGATTTGTTGATTGTTGGCTAAGTTCTTTAGAATTTGTTTTTCTTTTTGTGACATGTTGGAATGTTTTGATCTGGGATTTTTGAATGTTTCTTCTAGTTCTGTCAGAATGACTTTTTCAAACGCATCGCGAGGGAAGCACCACGGCATTACAACCCCGGTAAGATACGGCCAGTTAACGAATTTAGAAACGAGACAACTTTGTCACGTTTCACTCCACTAAACCAAGTTTATTTATTTTTTGCAGCTAAATTTCGCAATCGTCACATTACGTGTACTAAGGTCAGTGCCCAGTCCCTGGGCTTCACGCTCTTTTTTCACGCTCTTTTTTCACTGATTGTTTACGGTTTTTCCACTAAAAGCACACGTTTAGACAAGCATGTGGGGTAATACCAAATATTATGTTCTTGCTATATGGTTTACAACCTTCTGATTTTACACGGTCTATAATGTTTCATGTAGGCACTAACTAAGACTTATGATTACTGTTTCTAGATGTAATGGAAGTCCCCTGAGGAAGGGCGATATGCTTGAAATGCATTGGGCAATACTAGCATTTTGAAATATGATGTACTACATTTTTTGAACATTCATGAAAACAATGATATGTTTCGAAAAAAACTTCGCTATGAATAAATGAATCACTGAATATTCAACAAAGTTGCATGAAAATTTATGAAAGTTTGGAAAGGAGTGCATGAATGGAATGCATCTTGTGTCACAGGATACATACCTTTATTTTGAAATACTTTAATCTTGGAAGCCCAGCAAGATTACCATTCATTGCACCAACAACAGCATTATACCCACAAATCAACCAGGTTAACAATATTCACCAGGAGTGCGGGACCTACAACAAGTAGATTGTATCTTATATTTTCTGAGCTAATAGGTTCCCTGCACCATCAGAAATGCAATTTGCGGACATAGCGCACACAACAGAACAAAGGGCAGAAACACTAGCATTTACCGAGGATGACACCAGCCGCATATAGGGGTAGATGTATCAAGAAATCATTTTGCACTTCTCTAATAGCGATTGTTAAGGAATCGCTATTAGAGAAGTGCAAAATGGTATGTATGTAGAAATTCGCTATATTTTAGCGATTCCTTAATATTCCTTAATTGCGATTAGCAAATTGCTAATCGCAATTAAGGAATAATTTTCCCATTCATTTCTATGGGCCAGGAGGCCCATAGGAATGAATGTGCAGTAATTCTCAAATTGCGGATTCGCAATTTGCTATTCGCAATTTGAGAATTATTTCAAGGGTGCAGGGGTGTCTTATGGACACCCTGCTGCACCCCTGAAACTTACATGTGTGTGCATATGGCACACATACATGCCCTATGGGCATGTATGTGTGCCACATGCCACCTTCGAAATAGTGATATTTTGTCGTTTTAAAGGATTTCGCAAATTAACACAAACCTCAAGTTCGTGTTAATTTGCGAGTCCTTAACCTCAATTCGCAAAAAAAAAAGCTTCATACATGGCATTTAAGGAATCGCACATTTGCGATTCCTTAAATGCTGATGCAAAATAAGGAATCGCAATTTTTTGCGATTCCTTATTTTGCTAATGACACATACATCTCAAAAGATGCAAAATTTCAGTTTACGATTCGTTAAGGCCGAAATTCGCAGAATTTCGGCCTTAACGAATCGCAAACTGCTTGATACATCTAGGCCATACTCCCTTATAGAAGAAACAGAAGACATATGTCCAGGTACAGTTTCTAAAGAAACAAACATAAAACAACTCTTATACATATCAAAACGTATTGTAAATCAGAAACTTCACGCAAGTACTCTCATAAAATATCACAAGGCACAAAGAATTCCTCGAGGACTGAGAATATCCCTAAAATCTACATTATGTAAGAACAACGCAAGGTTCACAGAACGGTGGCATGCTATATTAAATAAATGTTCGCTGGACCTAATCTTACTGATTATTGAAGAACTGGCAAAACTAATTGAGGAATTAGCAAAAGAAGTTACTCAAACAAAAGACGAATTGAACAAATTGGTAACAAAAGAGGAATGGGATCAAATTCTGGCAGACACTAACAAAAAATTGGATGAATACACAAAAGAAATTAATGACAGAAAACTCAGAAAATTCAAAAGAGACACCACAGATTACCGTTTGGGTGAAGTGTATACATGGGCTGATATATATGCAAAAAGACGACAACAGAGACCCAACACTGTCAAATCCACAGACGATACATCCTCTGACGATTTGCAACAAAGACGTCCTCACTGGGACAATAGGAGACCTAAACCAGGGCAATCCAAAGAACAACCTAGAGAACAACCAAGCCAAACAGCTGACAAACAAACAGCCAGTACATCAAGTGCTCAACAAATACCGGCACCTTTTTTAGAGTCGGGTATTGGACCACAAATAGAACCAGGAGGAGCAAACGTACAAACAGACTCCGCACCAGTTGCCAAAAACACGAGGAGTCAGAGAACCTTGTCATAAATATATCGCAACACCAAATGAGTAACCTGGAATTACAGACGCTACAGAAAGGATCCTCGTACGTTCCTATGTACCACTCTAACCTACTTGAGACAAAAGTGTGTGTATACAAATTCCTCAGATCACTAAGATCAAGACACTTTTTTAACAACGTGATAGAACCAACAGCCACTAACACACAGAACTCAGAAAACACCCTCATGGGTCTAAGAACTAAAAGTAAATTAATAGCTCCAGTGAGCCATAAAGTTTTGGATGCGTTTGAAAAAGTCATTCTGACAGAACTAGAAGAAACATTCAAAAATCCCAGATCAAAACATTCCAACATGCCACAAAAAGAAAAACAAATTCTAAAGAACTTAGCCAACAATCAACAAATCACCATAAGACAAGCAGATAAAGGTGGGGCATTGGTGATAATGGATACAAGTTACTACAAAGAAAATGTGCAAAAACACGTCCAAGATACTAATATGTACATGCGCATAAATACGGATCCTACAAAGGAATTCATTAAAATCCTAACCACCATAGTACAAAACGCAGTGGACCAAGGAACCATAGGTCCCAAAGAGAAAGAATACCTCATAAAAGACAATCCTGCAATACCATATATATACATGACACCCAAAATTCATAAACATGAGACATTACCCCCGTTAAGACCTATTGTATCCACAGTTGGATCAATCCATGAACCTGTAGGAAAATACTTGGACAAACACTTACAAAACATGGTCCAAAAAAGTTCTACATATATCAAGGACACTACTCATTTCCTCAATATTTTGGAGGCAGAAAAAAGTAATTTCACCACGAACATGATCATGGCAAGCATAGATGTAAAATCATTATACACATCAATACCGCATGATTTGGGCATGTCTGCCGTGGAGAGTTTTCTCATACATGAGAACAAACCAGAAGCACTCAAAATATTTCTGATGGATCTACTACATTTTACGCTATATCACAGTTACTTTGAATGGGAAAATAACTTTTATATACAAATGTCGGGTACATCTATGGGCAATTGTGCCGCACCAACCTATGCTAATACATTCATGCATCGTTACGAGTTAGATTACATACTCAACAAGGAAGAATGGATCAGTAATCTAATACTCTACAAGAGATATATTGACGACATTTTTGTACTATGGAAAGGAAACAAGGAAAGTCTAATCAGTGAATTAAACCAACTGAATCAGATCAATGAAAGAATACAATTCACTTTTACCATCAACGAAGAAACTCTATCATTCCTGGACGTACAACTAACCAATAACAATGGAAGTATAACTACATCCATATTTACCAAAAAAACTGACAGAAATAATCTACTCCATTTCAAAAGTTTTCACCAAACTCCACTGAAACAGCATCTACCCTTCTCACAATTGCTGCGCATAAAACGCATTGCTTCAACAAAAGAGCTGTATGAAATACATAAGAAAGAAATGTTGGAAAAATTCAAAAAAAGAGGATATCCTCAACCCATCTTGGATTCTGCCGCCGAAAGAGCTGACAAATTACAAAGAGAGCATTTGCTAAAACCCAAAGAGAAAATCGAAGAACAAAGATCTGTATTTGTATCGAAATACTCCACAAACAGTTCAAAGATCAAAAAATCAATCAAAACACATTGGCCAATGTTGGCATTGGAGGAAGATTTCAAAAACCTGTTTAAACATCAACCGATCTTTGCTTATGAAAGGACAAAAAATTTGAAGGAACTAGTGAAAGAGACGAAACAAACAGAACACTGTGTATACAAAGGCACTTTACCATGTCACAACTGTGGCAATTGTTCCGCAATCATTAAAGGTAATACCATAAATCACCCCACCAAAGGTTCTTTGATAAAACTGAAAGTCACCGGAACATGTGACACTTCAAACGTCATCTACATGTTTAGATGCCCTTGTAGCCTCTCATACGTAGGAAAAACACAAAAATCAAGACAAGAATTATAGAGCACAAAAGCAACATCCGTTTGAAAAACGAAAAATCAACAATAGCAGTACATTTCAATGATGCTAAACATAATGTGAGCCAACTCAAATTTTGTATCCTAGAAAAGGTGGCAACCCTTCCGGGCAGAGACAACAACAGTCACCTATTACGCAGAGAAATCTTCTAGATCGATCACTTATGCACCTTACAGCCCAAAGGGCTCAATGAAAGGCTGGATCTTCATTATTATCTATAAATTGACATTTAAAACAGTGGAGAACTTTGTATTACATGTCCATACATGTTAAGTGATGTTTGTTTAGCTCATATCCTATGAGAAGATACAATTATCTAAAACGCGATATTTACGTACGTTTTGCTGTGTACATAACTTTTTTCACTCAATCATTACCTATTCATTATTTTTTCATCTTCTTGCTACTATCTTTGATAACTTTATTGTCAGTTACGTATTCACGATTCAGACACCCGACAGCTAGTCCGTTTTTGATGTTCACGCTACTCTCGTAATTTACGTAAACAAACGCCGTAACCATAGTGCTCTAATACCATAGAGCGCGGCCATGTAGAGCGCCGCACGCCAAGCATAGCGAGGGAAGCACCACGGCATTACAACCCCGGTAAGATACGGCCAGTTAACGAATTTAGAAACGAGACACCTTTGTCACGTTTCACTCCACTAAACCAAGTTTATTTATTTTTTGCAGCTAAATTTCGCAATCGTCACATTACGTGTACTAAGGTCAGTGCCCAGTCCCTGGGCTTCACGCTCTTTTTTCACGCTCTTTTTTCACTGATTGCATACGGTTTTTCCACTAAATGCACACGTTTAGACAAGCATGTGGGGTAATACCAAATATTATGTTCTTGCTATATGGTTTACAACCTTCTGATTTTACACGGTCTATAATGTTTCATTTAGGCACTAACTAAGACTTATGATTACTGTTTCTAGATGTAATGGAAGTCCCCTGAGGAAGGGCGATATGCTTGAAATGCATTGGGCAATACTAGCATTTTGAAATATGATGTACTACATTTTTTGAACATTCATGAAAACAATGATATGTTTCTAAAAAAACTTCACTATGAATAAATGAATCACTGAATATTCAACAAAGTTGCATGAAAATTTATGAAAGTTTGGAAAGGAGTGCATGAATGGAATGCATCTTGTGTCACAGGATACATACCTTTATTTTTAAAGTAAAGCTTTTCCCATGCCTGAACCTTCCTTTTAAATACATATAAGTCCACCCCTATCGTAGGCCTTAAACAGCCCTTATGGCAGGGTGCATTGTATTTAAAAAAGTTGAAAATGTACTTTTTAGTAGTGAAAAACTCCTACATTTGTTTTTCACTACAATAAGGCCTATCTCTCCCAGAGGATAACATTTAGTTGCCTTTTTACATTTCATAAGGGCTAAATTTTGATTGGATGCAGGTAGGAAAGTCATGTCTGGTGTCTGAAGAAAACCCCTTTTTTAATGGTAAAGTAAGATTTTAAGTCGCGATTCTGAAAATGCAATTTTTTGAAAGTTGGCATTTTCTTGTCCTAACCATTTAGTGGCTTCCACCTGTTCCTGCGTCACATGACTAGGGGCAGTTGGTCTTTGTTTAAACCTCCCAGACAGTATTACAAAGGAGGGTCTGAGTGTTGGCATCTCTGACTTGATAGGGGGTCAGCGCTGTCACCTACCACACTTGCACTTCAAAGGCAGTGGCTCAACTCGCATACAATGGACATCACACTAGCCTATTGTGCCCTCAGAAAGACTGGGACCAGGGTAGGGAGGCTAAAATTCCAGACACCTCTATAGAAGGAAACTTCAGAAGCTTCTCCATTTTCAATGTGGGCACCAAGTATAAAATGTGGACCGTCAGACCCACTCTTCAATACACTCTTGGATCTGTGGATACTACAAAAGGATGCCCTACTGCTTAAGGCCTGGCCTGCTTGACTGGACCCCCATCCATCATCCCAGCCTGAAGTGAATCCAGGGGTCAGCTGACCGACCTCCTATTAGTGCTACAGGGACAAAACAAGGTCCAGAGGCCTCCCTGCAGCTGCCCAGCTGACCTGCTGCCTGGATCTGTCTGAGACCTGATAGGTCCTCTACTGGAGTGAGCTCCTGATTCCACAGAGGTGCCTCCCAAGTCCTGGACATTTGATGTGGCATCAGTTGAACTCGCCCTCGAAGAAAAGAAAGAATCCTGAAGTTTTGGGCTCTTCATAACCCCGAACGTTCCCATTTGTGTCAAGATCTTGCCACCCACGCTGACTGCCAATGTGAAGCTCCAGTAAAACCAACTTTTCGTTCTACAGCAGACTTCTCCAATGAGTAGCTTGTGAGCTACTTGTAGCTCTTCAGCTTCCTGTAAGTAGTTCTCCTGTGTGCAGCCTAACTTTTTTTATTTTTGTTTGTTTATTGGCATTTGAAAGAATAACATACATCATAGTACTTGCACATCCACAATATCGTATATCATGTTTTTGTCGTCCAACAACAATTACAACAACAAAACTAACGGAAGCAAGACTATATAATTCCTTTACTTTAATTACACCCAACACGTATCTACTTTTCCTTAATGCACCCGTCACCATGTCGCATAGTATATTTACCCAGGTGTTGGGACAGGGTAGAGCTAATGTAGTCTCCGTTGATGCGGTTAGTGGTTGTCAGTACATGTGCTATGGTCGAATGTGCTTCTATACTTTTAAGGCGAGCCCATGGTTGCATTATCAGTTGTGAGCCAAGTTTGAAAGGGCCCTCATATATTTCTGGGTCTGGACGCCGGGGTCATTATCTCCCAGAATGTGCTCAATTTTTCTCGACAGAATGTGGTGTCTAAAAGCCAAGCCTTGATTGTAGGAGCATTTGGTTTTCCCCAATGTATGGCAACCCTACATTTCACCAGGAGGAGGGGCATAGCTAGGTCCCGACAAATTTAAATCTAGGCTTCTTGTATATATCCTAGCAGTCCCATTGCAGGTGTTGAGTCCATGTTTACTCCTAATATGTTGCTAATTGTTTGAAACATCTCGGCCCAGTTGCAGGAATTCCTGTCAGCCATGGCAAGAGACTTTGGCCTGTCGGGCCCCGTTGGCACGCTTTCGGGCACTGCGGGTCTGACTGGGGGTCCTCGCTCTTCTGCGTCGTCGGCTCTGGCCTCGACGTCGTCAACGACTCCGGTCTCGACGCCGAGAGACCCCCATGGATCCATGCATGGATCCCAGCCGATGTCGGTTGGCCTTGTTCGACCTCTATCAACGTCGACGCCGCCGACCAGCTCCCCGGCCAACGCCATCCCCGGCTTCCTCCCCGATGTGGGGACAGTGCTGGACCGATGTCGAGGTACGCCGATTCCGACGCCGTTTGGGAATTTCTAACCCTTTCTCCATCCACCTCCCTTCTTTATGTGTGCGCGGCAAGTTGGAGCGGACTGGGAGGGGTCTGAGGACCCTCTCGCAGCCCAGTGCGAGTTCGACCACCTAGAGCTACCTACATCAGCCGTCAGGACTAACCTCCTGACAGAAGTGCTCTGGCCAGCGTCTTCATCTACGGAGCCGCTGCTGCCAAGCCTCTGCGTCCTGAGCGCATTCCCTTCCAATCAATAAATCAATCAGTCATTTGTAAAGCACACTACATGGGCGCTGGGGAGGGGGGGCCGCTACTGATCGAACAGCCAAGTCTTGAGCATCCTCCGGAAGATCAGCAGGTCTTGGGTCTGTCGTAGGCTCAGTGGGAGGGTGTTCCATGTCTTGGCGGCAAGGTGGGAGAAGGATCTCCCGCCGGTGGTTGTTCTTCAAATGCGCAGGACTGTGGCTAGTGAGAGGTTGGCGGAGCGTAGCTGGCGGTTGGGGATGTAGAAGGAGAGCCGTCTGTTGAGGTAGGCTGGGCCGGTCCTGTGGAGTGCCTTGTGTGCATGGATGAGGAGCTTAAAGGATATCCTCTTGCTTACGGGGAGCCAGTGCAGGTCCCTCAGGTGGGGGGTGATGTGGCTGTGGCTTGGTACGCCGAGCATCAGTCATGCCGAGGGAGGCCAATGGAGCTGGCTGCGTGAGCGCCGAGCTCTGTGTCGATCCCCTAATAATCCTGTATTAAACAGGCCCTGGGGTGCCAGAAGTCGCTGGAGGAAGATGGCCCTGCCCGGGAGCCTGCCCGGTGGAAAAGGGAGCATGGTACGACGCTCTGAGACCTGTTACGGGCCCGTGATGGGCCAGAAGAAGGAAGCGCAAAATGGCGGCGGGCCGGTGATGAGAGCCCGGACCTTTGCCTGAAGGTCGACGGAGGCATTGAAGGATCGAGATGACTGAGACCGGAGGTCTGGGGGGCGCCCAGCAAGATCATGAGGCTCTTGCAGTTCGGGCGATTTAGTCGTAAATTATCATGGTGCCTGCGCTCTTCTAAGCGCCAAATTAATAAATATAAGCATCAGGACTTGGAGGCGGTTTCTATCGCTGTGCGGGCTGCTTGTACCTCTTGGCGGGACTGAGGATTCCGCTGTTGTACTCCGACGCCTGGAAAGTGCAACATGGCGGCGTTGGGGACCTGAGGCAGGGAGCTGTACATCGCCGTGGGGATCGTTGAGGACTCGCCCTTTGTTTTGTGCTGCCCGGGGGGCCCTAATGTGCGAGGAGCCGCTCCGCTGCTCGCGGGAGAGAGTCTGCCGGTCCTGCTCGCTGAGCGAACTGCTACAGCGAGAAGTGCAGTTGGGAGCTGCGGGCCGATGGTGAGGTAGGCGGGCACTGCGGAGCTGGGCTGGAGACCTGGGGATGATCACCGGAACAGCTGGCGGTTTGTGATTGAAGTCCCCCAGGGCTGGTAATGCTTGCTGCGTAGCACTGGAGGTGCGGGAGGGTGAACGGTGCACTGCCGGTGCGTGGAGAGTGCTGCCGGGGGCCCGGGCGTCCCTATCTAACGTATACGCATCCTGGGACCGGGACGGCTGCATCGGGGGAACTCCCCTGGAGGAGAAGGAAATGGGATTAAATGGATGCGGCGAAGCGGCATAACACTGCGTTAAAATACACTGGCCCCATCATTGGCAGTGTGGGGGGACTGTCCTGCTTTCTCTGCTGGATATAAGCCCTAATAATAAACTGGGTGGCCTATGCTACTGTGTTATCTGGGGTGGCCATCCCCTGACTGGGCCTCCCCCCCATAGGGACTACATAGAGGCTGACTGAGCAGATAGATTCCGCATGGCCAATACCTCTGCCACACTGACGGCTAGGATAAAAGCAGCATTGCGCGGTACTGGTAACAGGCTATCCTTGAGTTGAAGAGCCTGACTGACCGGCAGACTGAGCGGAGGGGCTGGGCGAGGAGCGCCGGGAGGCCGCGATCGCCCCCGAGTATCCCGGAGCGAACAAGCACTGAGGTGGACGGAGGCGGGGTGCCCGCGCTGCGGAAGGCGGACGGCCGGAGGCGAGGAGAGTTCGGCGAACCGGAGGTATTGCAGCGACCCCCGCGATTCGAGGCATGCCATTGAGGTTCGAGGTCTGGGAAATCCTGGAATCGCTGGACGCTGATTCCCATCGGCTGGGGAACAGGAACGGATAAATCCTGCGCCAAACTTTTGGGACGGTTGGAGGTAGTGGTACCTGCTGGGTGAGGCGCCCCGACCCGGGGGGAACAACGGCGGGATTCGCAACCAGTCCGGGAACTTGGCAGAAAGCGACAAGAGTACTGGCACACCAATACCCCCTAGTGCTATTGAACATGGGGAAAGCAAGAGGGAAGACGGGTGGAACAGCTCAGCCACCGGAGGGCGAGTTGCAGTCGCAGGGTGACTCGGAGGGGGCGGAGGAGTCCCAGGACCCTAAATTGCAAAGGCAGTTCAATCGTATACTAGCAGCGATCGCAGATTCGCGAATGGCTCTGCAGCAGGATATTGCGCAGGTGGCGACGGGGCTGGGCATATTGCGTGCAGACCATTCCAAACTGGTGGACAGAATGAAGCAGGTGGAAGGGACATTGCAGGAGGTGAAACCGGACCAAAAGGTATTGGAGAGCAAAGTGGCAGATGCGCTGGAGCACATCCAAGCGCTGGAGAAGAGAGCGGAGGATGACGAAAGTCGCAATAGACGTAACAATATTCGCGTGGTGGGCTTACCAGAAAAGGTGGAGGGGTCAAATATGGTGCAGTACCTAGAGCAGTGGCGGCAAAGGGTCATGTCATTCTTCACATTGGAACGGGCACACAGGGTGCCAGCCAAACTGCCCCTGCCAGGACGACCTCCATGCCCAGTGGTAGCTAGACTCTTGCATTATAAAGACCGAGATATATTGTTACAGAAGGCACGGACAGATGTGCCGTATCAGGTTGATAAAGGCAGAGTGACTATTTTCCCCGACTATACTCTGGAGTTCCAGCGCCGTCGCACTTCATTCTTGTCAGTGAAAAGAGAACTGAGGTCGGAGGGTATTCAGTACTCGTTGCTGTTCCCAGCAAAATTGAAGATAATGCTCGATGGTGGGTCGAACTTTTATGAAACTCTGGATGGCGCTTGGGAGTGGCTGGAACTGTACAGAAGGGGGCTGATCGGACGGAGCAACGAGCGCAGAAGCTATCTGAGGGATTGCCTCAGCGTAAATCGCAGCGCCTTCAGCGTAAGTGGGTGAAGGTGCACAAACTGTCGAAGTCCCAAACAGAATTGGGAAAAGAGAATGCATTGGAGGCAGTGACAGCATTAGCTAGAGGTCAGACATTGCTGTCACCGGAGAGTATAGATACGGAGAGGGACAAAACACAATCTGAAACTGAACTGTCGGAGGCTGGGAGTGTTCGGATGCCGCAGGTCACCCCGGCTACAGCCAATGGACTGCTAGAAGAATGATCACTCTATTATCAGATGTGGGGACTAGTGGATGGCTGTGCGGGTTGTGAGTGGACCGCGCGATATGCTGGGGTAGAGTAATAGCTGCGAATGAAGGGCAAAGAAGGTACTCTGGGGGGTGGCCCGGGGGGGGGGGGGGAGATATCTCGTTGACTGATGCTGCAATACATTGTCGACTGTTGCACAGGGGGAAGGCAGGGTGGGATTGTAGGGGTATCAGAGCAGAGTTCAGAGGTGAGCAGCAGTGGTCACCCGTTGGCACTAGGCCCTCCCCGCTGCCCTTAAGGCATGCCTGCAGTGGCTACTGCTGGGCTTAGGTGGGAGGTGTGTGTTGGTATGGTGCGGACGGGAATAATTGTTTTGTTTTAGGACCTGTTCTTGGAGGGGTTGGGGGATGAGGGAGTTGGGGATTGAAATGCGTTCTGGGGCTCAAAGGTGTGTTCAATACTGACAATGGTCAGGAAAAGTGGTTGAATTGTGATACTGGGGAGAGTACATGATTTAAGATGTATTACCTGGAATGTGCGGGGGCTACATTCTATGACAAGGCGCCACAGGGTCCATGCATATTTGGTCAGGAGAGGGGTGCACATAGCATTGCTCCAGGAAACGCACCTTACTAAAGCAGAGGGTTTAGCGCTGCAGCGTAGATGGAGGGGACAGGTTTTTAGCACATCTTATTCAGCATTTGCGAGGGGAGCATTGATTTGGATCAGAGCAGGGGTCCCTTTTCAGAGGCTTCAACAAACTATAGACAGCGAGGGCAGATTTGTAGCAGTTGAGGGGCGTTTGTGCGGTAGGGAAGTAACCTTAGGTAGTATTTATGCGCCTAATATGGAGCATGGCGCGATTTCTGCACCGACTGTCCGGTACACTGGTGCAGTTCCTGGCGAGCCCACTACTGTTGGGAGGAGATTTTAATTCAATAGCGGATGCGCTCTTTGACAGGTCTCATCCTCCCTTACGAGAGTCTCCCGTTCATAGATTGTCTAAATATAGGCTTGCCTGGCAGGATAGATGGCGTCTGGCGGACGTGTGGAGGTCACAACTGCCACAAGACGGAGATTACTCCTATTTCTCAGCACTACACAAGCTTCATGTTCGGTTGGATACCATAATGTGTTCCCCGCAGGTCGCGCTACCGTGACTAACTCTGAGTATCTTTCTAGAACCCTGTCCGACCACAACCCATTGCTGCTCAACTTGCAATGGACAAGGGAAAAAACTGACATTCCCACATGGCGATTGCGCCCTGAAACATTAGAGGACCCTGTGTTCCGCGGAGAGGTGGAGGAGGGGATAACGCACTACTTCCCTGAGAATGCGGGGACTGCTACTACCAGGGCTGTGGAGTGGGACGCCTTTAAAGTAGTTATTAGCGGGATATGTATCAGCAAATACACGGGTGTAAGGAAAACCCTGCTGCAGGACGTCGACAAGGCAGAAAGACGATTGAGGTTAGCAGAAAAGGCTAGACCGGAACATCCGGAGCTCCAGAAGGAGGTAGTAGAGGCAAAGGAGGCACTGGCCGTGGAAGTAGAGAGGTTGCGCTGCTTCGATTACAGAAAGTATGTCGAGAAGGCTCACGCGGAGGGCGATAAATTGGGAACACTATTGGCGTGGTTGGCAGATCCTGTGCCGCAATTCTCCCCAATCCTGTCCGGAAGTATTATGAGAGGCTTTATGAGAGCACATTAACAGTAGGTGAGATTGACATAGAGTCCTTCCTGAAGGACTTGATACTCCCACAACTAGATGAGGAACAGGCAAAACATTTGGGTTGGTGCATCACACTCGGAGAAATTAGAAGCGCCGTTAAACAGATGGCCAGGAATAAGACCCCGGGAGTAGATGAATTGCCGGTTGAATTCTATTCACAGTATATAGGCATACTGGCTCCGAGGCTAATGGAGGTCTATGGTGAGGCGCGGGAGTTGGGACAACTACCAGGGACGATGCGTGAGGCCCTCATTGTCCCATTACCGAAACCGAGACGAGATAGCACGGACACAGCGGCGTATCGCCCATTGTCAATGCTGACCACTGATTATAAAATCCTTAGTCGGATCCTGGCGTCGCGCCTGTTGCAGCATATGACTAACCTGGTGCACGAGGATCAGGCTGGGTTTATCCCTACAAGGAACACTACCACCAATGTCAGGAGATTGATGATGGTCATGGGAGAAGCTTCCGTAAGCTCTCCCAAGGCGGCAGTACTATCCGTAGACATAGAAAAGGCCTTCGACAGCCTAGAATGGAAATACCTGTATAAAACTATGAGGAGCTTTGGATTGGGCGAGGGGTTTGTGAGATGGACGACGGTGCTATATACCTCAGCGACGGCAAGAGTGAAGGTTGGACAAATGATTTCCCCCCAATATGCGGTGGCCCGTGGGACGCAACAGTAGTGCCCGCTCTCCCCACTGTTATTTGCATTGGTGATAGAGCCGTTGGCAGCACCGGCTCAATTGGGGCAGTGGTATGAGGGACTAGCGTTCAGAGGAGCAAAGGAATACATCTCATTATACACGAAAGATTTGTTGTTGTTTCTGGCAAACACGGGTGACGCATTGACGGGCGGCACAGCTGTTATCAGACTTCGGGAAGGTATCAGGATTGACAGTTAATTGGTCTAAGACATGTTTATTCCCAGTGCAACTGGGTAGGACGGCGCCTGCGTTGCCCAGAACGGTGCTGTGGGCAGGGCCGGCTCTAGGCATGTGCAAGCTGTGCACCTGCACAGGGCCACCAAACCCCAGGGGCCACCACGCCAATATATATCCTTAATATATTAATCCTCTGAGGATGGATACCTATTTGCGTGGTGGCCCCTGGCAGGGATTTGGCGGCCTCTGGCTCTGTTCCACTTCTAAACTCCCTGACCCCCTCCCCTCTTTACTGGCCTGCGCTCTCCGCCCCGCCGGGACCCCCTCTTCCAGGCCCCCTACCTACGCTCCCTGCCCAGGGCCACCATGAGCCTAGAGCCGGCCCTGCTGTGGGAGCCGTCTTGCCTAGCGTATCTCGGAGTCCATATATATCATGGCAATAGTGATATCCTAGAAGGGAATATAGGGAGGTGCGTACGAGCCTTAAAGGGAAGTATGACCTTTTGGAGTACCCTTCCACTCTCAGTGATGGGGAGGATTGCTTTATTGAAGATGGTGGCACTGCCGCTGTTACTATATTTTTTCAGAACATTGCCTATATGGGTGCCATGCTCAGTGTTCGCAAACCTGAAGTCCATGATAGTGGGATTTATTTGGGGGACAGGGAGGCGCAGAGTGGCCCTCAAGACATTGATGAGGCCAAAAGCGGAAGGTGGACTGGCGGTTCCTGATTTGGAACTGTATTATAGCGGCGCAACTACAGGTTCTTACACAGGCGGTGGCCATGGAGTTCAGGGGCCCTGAATCAGTAAGGGGTAGGGGGATCCCGAGGCATGTTCTGTTGTTTATGGTGATGCAGCAGCGTTTAGACCTTAGTGAGCTTACATTGGAAGAGAAGACACTGAGGCTGTGCTGGAACAGGAGCCAGAGGAGGGCGGGCGTGCAATATCCTTATGTGCCAGAAAAAACGCTGTGGATGCTTACGGCGTTAACTCATGGAGGTGACTGGACCTCGTTATGGGACTGGGAGCAGGCGGGGATCCAAGTAGTGGGGGATTTATTCGAGGATGGGGCCCTGTTGCCTTACCAGGCGCTGCAGGAAAGGTTCGATCTCCCCAGAGGAGGCTTCCTGGTACACGCGGCCGTAGTGCGGGCACTTCAGAAGCATTGGAAGGAGGGTTTGATAGAGCCTAAAACAGCGATGACATGTCAGTACGTGGTAATGGCAGGTGGTACGTTTAAGGCAGTTACATTTTTATATTCAAGAATGCTGAATGAAGGTTTAGCTCCACTGTACACATTGCGCCTGCAATGGTAAGGAAGTATAGGGAAGACCATGCCGGAAGCCACATGGGAGCACCTCCTGCGTAGGGCCTGGAAGGGAACTAGAAATGCACGATTCCAGCTGGTGCACTTCTTTATTGTACATAGAGCATATTTGACACCAGGTAAGATCTTGGAATTTTACAGTGCTAGTAATGCGATGTGTCCTAGATGTACAACAGTGGGAGCAGACTTGGAGCATATGTTGTGGGGATGCCGGAACCTGGGAAGGTATTGGGCAGAGGTGGGAGACCTATTGAATATAATTACAGTGCACTACCTAGATTTCGATATGGCGGCATGCGTGCTACACTGGTTCCCTCACACCCCCAAGACAAAGATAACTAGTAAGTTCATAGATATGGGTTTAGTACTAGCGAAAAGGGAAATTACGATGCGTTAAAAAGCAAGAGAGGGCCCTAGTGCTAAGAGATGGAAGGCCAAAATACTTAAGTGGGCTGGTAGTGAGGGGGCAGTTCGCCTGCAGCAGGCGCGAAGGCAGAATAATGAAAAAGCGTTAGAAGCAGCGAGGGCATGGGATGTGCTGGTTCAGATGCTGATACTCCAACTGAGTGAAGGGGAAGGGGAAGAACATGAACAGGTGCACAGGGAGGATAATAACCCAGTACGAACACCCTAGCTTGTTATCAACACACTATTATATATGGTAGAGTCAAGCAGCAGAACACACCGATAGGGAGGAGGGGGGGCGAGGGGGGAGTTTCTAGTTGATCAGTTAATTCAGATAATATGTAAGCATTGATGATGTACAACAATGAGTGGGGATTAAAGACTAATAGTACCGTACTATTATAATGCGACAAGAAAATGGATAAGAATATGAATCTGTGCATTATAACTGGGTATTAGTACTCCAGGATTTTTGTGATATGGGGGAAGGTGGGTTGATAAACGGAAGGATGACTAAGTGTTTATTGTGAAGAAATCAATAAAAATATGTTTACAAAACAAAATCAGTCGTGATGAGGTGTTTTGGATGCGTTGTAGTCGTTTGATGAGCTTGGTCGGGGCTCCCGCGTAGAGAGCATTTCCGTAGTCGAGTCTGCTGCTGACGAGGGCCTGGGTGACTGTCTTTCTTGTGTCAGTCTGGATCCATCTGTAGATCTTGCGGAGCATGCGGAGGGTGTTGGAGGAGGAGACGGCGTTGACCTGCTTTTCATTGAGAGCGTTGAGTCGAGGATGATTCCCAGGTTGTGTGCGTGGTCCGTGGGTGTCGGGGCTGCTCCCAGTGCCGTCGGCCACCAGGAGTCGTCCCAGGCTGAAGGGTTGGTGCCGAGGATGAGGACCTATGTCTTGACAGAGTTCAGCTTCAGATGGCTGGTCTTCATCCAGCCAGTGACTGCCTTCATTCCTTCGTAGAGTTTGGCTTTGGCGGTGATGAGGTCCTTTGTGGAGGGAGAGGATCAGTTGAGTGTCGTCGGCGTAGGAGATTATGTTGAGGTCATGCTGTTGGGCGATGTGTGCGAGTGGGGCCATGTAAATGTTGAACAGTGTTGGGGCTGAGGGAGGATCCTTGGGGTACGCCGCAGATGATCTCGGAGGCTTTGGACCGGAATGGGGGGGAGGCGGACGTTCTGGATTCTGCCGGAGAGGAAGGAGGTGGTCCTTTCCAGAGCCTTGTCTCGGATCCCTGCGGCATGGAGGCGTGCGCGTAGTGTGCGGTGGCAGACGGTGTGAAAGGCGGCGGAGAGGTCTATAAGGATGAGTGCTGTGGTCTCGCCTTTGTCAAGCAGGGTCCTGATGTCGGTGGCGGCGATGAGGGCAGTCTCGGTGCTGTGGTTGCTGCGGAAACCTGACTGGGAAGGATCCAGGATTCTGTTTTCTTCGAGGTATCGGGTTAGCTGTCTGACTATTTTCTCGATGACCTTGGCCGGGAAGGGGAGTAGAGAGATGGGCCAGAAGTTCTTGAGGTCTCTTGGGTCTGCCTTGGGTTTTTTCAGTAGAGCATGATCTCGGCGTGTTTCCATCTCTCTGGGAAGGTCACGGTCTCGAGGGAGAGATTGATGACGTTGCGCAGGTGAGATGCGATGGAGCTACTTGCTTTGTTGAAGATGTGGTGCGGGAAGGGATCTGACAGTGAGCCGGAGTGGATTGGGCTCATGGTCTTGATGGTGTCATCGATGCTCACGCTGGCCCAGGCTAGCAGGGGGACGTGGTTGATTTTGTGCGGAGGGTCCGTTGTGTTGCTGTCTGTTGGGGCTGTCTGAGTGTTGAAGCTGTCGTGGATGTCTGCTATCTTGCGGGGGAAGAAGGTGGCGAGGGAGTCGCACAGGGCTTGCGACAGCGTTATGTCGTTTGTGTTGGAGCTGGGGTCTGGACAGGGAATCCAAGAAACTAGAACAGTTTGGGAAGAAAATGTGTACTTCCGCCAGTTCAGGGCTGCAGTCTGTGAACACTGCATGCCTCTTGGGCTGTTATTCCCATTTTGTGTGGGACACGGTTGCATAGGTGTTGCCTCAGTGTCCGGAGGTGGCCCAGACTGTGCTCACCAAAGCTATTGCTGAGGGGAGTTATGCAGCCAAGTTCACAATTCGTTGTGGTCTTGACACCGCCGACTTGCTGGGCAGGGCGATTTCCACGACAGTGGCGCTACACCTGGCTGAGGAGGACTGGCTTTTCCGGGGATGTCCAGAACACTCTGATGGACGTGCCCTTTGTTGGCATTTGCCTTTTTGGCGACAAGGCAAACAGTGCGTTGGAGCATTTTAAGGACTCGTGGGCTACAGCCAAGTTCTTAGGCTTTTCGGCCACGCGCACTCCTTCCGCAGGGTTTTGCAGATAGTCCGAAGGGGCTATTCCCTCACCTTCGAGCCTACCCCTCCAGCCATGCCACCTCAGTACCATTGCATGTCGGGGGATCACTTGGTACTTCTCCAACAGGAAGTTGCGGCCCGCTTCGCCAAGGGGACTGTTGAGCGCGTTTCAACACCAGAAGTAGGTTGTGGATGTTATTCCCACTACTTCCTGGTTCCATAGGAGGACAAGGGCCTGGATCCTATCTTGGACCTTCGGAAAGTCAATTGCTTCCTCCGGAAGGAGAAGTTCAAGATGCTCACGCATGTTCAGGTCTTGTCTGCCCTAGACCCGCAAGACTGGATGGTAGCGTTGGACTTGCAGGACGCCTATTTTCATCCCCCTCCTGCCGGCCCACCAGTGTTACCTGTGGTTCACGGTCGGCCACAAGCACTTTCAGTTCACTGTGCTCCCTTTCGGCCTTACCAGCACCCGTCGGGTGTTCACGAAAATGATGGCGGTGGTCGCAGCTCATCTGTGCAGATCGAGGGTTTTGGTCTTCCCCGATCTCGACGACTGGCTGTTGAAGGCGGGCTATCCCCAGGCAGTCGTCTCCCACCTCCAGACTACGGCCGACCTCATGCATTTGCTGGGGTTCTCCATCAACGTGCCGAAGTCGCACCTGGTTCCCTCTCAGAAGCTCCTCTTTATCGGAGCGGTTCTGGACACGGCGCAGTTTTGGGTTTATCCTCTCGAACAGCGAGTCCGGGACATTCGGTCTATGATTCAGATCTTTTGGCCCTTGTCCTGGGTTTCGGTCAGGATGATCTTGAGGCTGCTGCGCCTCATGGCCACCATCATCCTGCTGACTAATCATGCCAGATGGCATATGCGGGCTCTGCAGTGGGACCTGAAGTTCCAGTGGGATCAGCATCAAGAGGACCTGTCCAGGCACGTCCAGATCTCGGAGGGAACTACACAGCAGTTGTAGGGGTGGCTCACAAACCAACTTTAGGTCAGCGGCAGATCCCTCTCCCTCCCCCAACTGGAGCACACAGTGGTGACGGATGCGTGCCTCCTGGAATGGGGTAGCCATATCGGAGAGGCGGAGATCAGAGACCTCTGGTCTCTGGCAGAGTCCAGGCTCCATATCAATTTTCTGGAGCTCCGGGGCGATCCTACTTGCACTGAAGGCATTCCTTTCCTCTGTCAAGGGGAGAGTAGAGCAGGTATACACAGACAACACTGCCATGTGGTATTGCAACAAGCAAGGCAGGGTGGGGTCGTGGACCCTATGTCAGGAGGCTCTGCGTCTCTGGACATGGCTGGAACATCAAGGCATTTCCTTGACGGTTCAACATTTGGCAGGCTCCTGAACACCAGGGCGGACAAACTCAACCGCAGGTGCATGATGGATCAGGAATGGCGCCTGACCTCGGAGGTTACGCAAGGTCTCTTTCAACAGTGGGGAAAGCCTTGGTTAGATCTATTCGCTGCCGAATAGAACGCACATCTCTTCTGCGCGTTGGAATTTCCAAGGCGGCACTCGCTCTGAGACGCTTTTCGGTACAAGTGGAGCTGCGGTCTATTGTACGCCTTTCCGCCTATTCACTTCTACCCAGAGTGCTGAAGAAAATCAGGCTCTATTGAGCTCAAGTTATTCTTGTGACTGCGGACTGGGGTTGAAGGGTTTGGTATCTTGAGCTATTCAGTATGAGCATCTTCGGGAGGATCTTCTGTCGCAGCAGTAGGGGACTGTCCTCCACCCAAACCTGTCCAGCTTCCACCTACATGCGTGGAGATTGAGCGGCGACAGTTGATTCCTTGTGACTTGCCTCCTGAAGTCTGTGATATCATTCTGGCAGCCAGGCGTCCTTCCACTAAATCTGTATGCGCCTGCAGGTGGAACAAATTTGTGGCATGGTGCACAGCAAAGGCTGTGGATTCCCTTTCTGCCCCTCTTTTACAAGTCCTTTTGTTCCTTCTTTCTCTGGCCCAGCAGGGCTCTGCTCTGGGCATTATTAAGGGCTATCCTTCTGCGATTTCAGCCTTTCCCAGGCTCTCTGATCAGCCCTCTCTTTTCAAGTCCCCTGTTGTAAATAAGTTTCTCAAAGGCATTACACACCTTTTCCCTCCAATTCCGTTTGTTATGCCGCAGTGGGTCTTGAATCTGGTTCTTACTTATTTGATGTGCGCTTCTTTTGCGCCACTTCATAACTATCCTCTTCATTTATTAGCTAGGCGTGTGAGTGAGCTCCAGGCTCTTTCCTGTAAGCCTCCTTTTCTGTCGTTACATCCGGATAAGGTTTTGCTGCATACTCATCCTTCCTTCTCGCCAAAGGTTGTCACTGCCTTCCACATCTGAAAAGAGACACGTTAGTGATAGATTCCTTACCTTAGAATAATCCCCTGGCAGGTGGAGCCAGGGCAGGAGGCAAGGGCGGCGCCGGGGCCAGAGCCAGCGGCATTGCACCTTGTGGCGCTGGGGCAGGAGCCGGCGGCTCTGGATCCTGTGGCTCCGGGGCTGGCGCCTGTGGCGGTGCCGCCGGGCCAACAGGATCTGGACACGGGACCGCGGGGCCCACAGGCGCGTTGGCGGGAGCCCGAGGACTAAAAAGGCAGTCCATGGCAGCAAGAAACTCTTGCATCTGTTCGAGAGTCGCCGACGGACCCAGGTATAGCGGGTAGGCAGCTGGACTCCCCGGCTCCAGAGGATCCTCAGGGGCGCAGCCCCTGTCCCCCTACCGGGGGACGTCAGAGAGTGAAGATGCTTCTTCAACTTCTTTTTATGGCGTCGGTTACCGGAATCTGAAGGCGAAGACTTAGACCCTGAGGAGAGATGGCTTCGGTACCGAGAGCGTTCCCACTAACAGCCCCTACACCCGTAACTGTGGTTAGAGGAGTGCCAGCAACTTCCGGCGCCGCTCCCGCAAAGCCTTCGGGGCCATGGCTCGACAGTCTCGACAGTCCTGGGAGTCATGGTCGGTCTCCAGGCAATAGAGGCACACATCGTGGGGGTCCGCCACCGACATGTTACGGCGTCACGATACACAAGACTTAAAGCAGGACATCCCTACGTGCACCAGGAGACAAGAGGAGGAGACAAAAGTCTCAAAAAGTAGTCCAAAAATTACTGAGGTACATGCACAATCCGGATATGAGCTTTGTTGCAGAAAAAGAAAAAACTGACGTCAGCGTGCATGGGTGCCGCCTAAGTAGTTTCTGTAACGTCATCTCAGCGCTCACGACACCAGTGACAGACGCAGAGCCGCCTGACGCCACCTACCGGCGCGCAGTGGTACTGCTAAACAAAAAACTCTCCGGATCCAGTCTGATGCCAGGGGATTATTCTAAGGTAAGGAATCTATCACTAACTAATGTCTTCTACAGATATATGGTTACACAAGTAGTAACTTGTGCATCGGGCAAACAGTCGCCTTGCCCACTTTCTTTCCGCCTCCGCACCCTTCCAGAGAGGAAATGAGGCTCTACCGTCTAGACCCAAAATGTGTGCTCTCATTCTACCTGAATCGCACACAACAGTTCCAGGTGGATGACCAGCTCTTTGTTGGCCACGTAAGCGCCAGGGAACACAAGAGGACTATCTCCCGCTGGGTCGTCTTGTGTATCCAGGCCTGTTATTCTCTGGCTAAAAAGGAACCTCCGGTGGGGTTGCGCGCCCATTCTACTAGGGCCACAGCAGCTACTACTGCTTTGGGATATGGTGTCCCCCTGCAAGACATCTGTCAGGCAGCCACGTGGGCCTCGCTGCACATTTTTACTAAGCATTATTGCCTTGACAGTCAAGTCCGGAGAGACGGCTTCTTTGGCCGTTCAGTTCTCCGTGACTTTCTGGTGTGGTGTTGGTTCTCAGACACACCACCGGGGTTGGTATTACTGGGGTATCTATTCTAAGGTAAGGAATCTATCACTAACGTGTTTCTTTCAGATGAACAAGTTATTTACCTTCGGTAACGATATATCTGTAAGAAACATTAGGTAGTGATAGATTCCTTACCGCTCCACTCATCCTCCCCGTTCTGCAAACTGATTTCTAGGGTTAAGGTCATTCCTTTCAGGGCCCTAGTTCCAATGCATCAGTGGTCAGTATGTTGCATGGCTCTGCATGCCTTGCGCGGAAAGTCATGTACAGAACTGAGGTCTGCGCGCATGGGCGCGTCTAAGCAGCTCCAACGACGTCACCTCGGCGACTACAAAGCCAATGACGTACGCGCAGCCGCATGACAACGCTTACCGACGCGTAGGGGTACTGCTGACAAACTTTCTGGATCCAGTCTGATGCCTTGAGGTTATTCTAAGGTAAGAAATCTATCACTAATTAATGTTTCTTACAGATATATTGTTGCCCAAGGTAAGTAACTTGTTCAACAGAATCGCCATTGGGTATCTGTCATGGGCTCTTCAAGCTCAGAGTTCCAGCCCTCAAGCGCTTTGGGCTTCGTCACAGGGTATGTTCTTTGCATTGTATTGTATAATCTAGTAATGAGCTTATTCAGAGATGCATTAGTCAGCATTTGTTCAAGAGCAGGTAAGGTAGATGGGGGCTTTGAAAATGTACTGTGGATCTCACGGCATGTACCCCTTATGCGATAGTATCACAATAAATCAGAAAATCTAGAGGACATATACTGACAAGGTGGGTGGCCGCGGGGGGTCAGGAATACATTGTGTGCAGCAGCCTTACTTACTTGATTGAATTGTCTGTTCGTCTGGATTAATATATGCATACCAAAATTGAAAAGTGTTTTTTTTTTGGATGTAAATGTGTGTATCCTAAGCTGATGTTATCGAGCAAAAATTGGTTGAATTTCTAAAATATATTTAATGCTGCTATTTGAGTAATAAATCGTTTTTCGTTAGGGAGATATATAACTTATATTACTATCTTGGTGCCATGGACTTTGCAACTATGACCTATGTATTACCCATTTAAAGGTATTCCGAACTGACAAATCCTTTCTTTGTCACCGCTAGCAATCCTGCCTTAGGCACTGAGGTGATCAATGCACTAGTCTTGCATAGGGTGACCACTAATGTAATATTATCTGATTTGGTGTCCAGCACAGCACTTCAATTCAAATAACATTAGTAGCTCGGGATAATTTTCATTGAACATAAGTAGCTCATCCTCGACACCTGACAGGATCTTTGCGCTACAGCGACACCCGCTGGTGACCCTTTTCCTTGCAGCCTGAGCTCTTTGCGCTAGATTTTAGAAGGTAACTCTTTCAGTAGAATTAAGTTGGTCACTGTATCCGGCCTGTGCTCCATTGCAGTCATCCTGAACTTGTGACTTTCACCCTGTCTCACACGAACAGATAATCACAAGTTGCGCTTTGTGCTTTTAGGCGCTATACTTACCTTAAACCTTTAAAATTGCATATCTCCGGTTCTTACTCATTGGATTTTTGTTGATTTGTTGTCAAATAATTTATTACATTTAAAAAAGGAACATGTTGGTCTGAAACCTCATGCCATTGTGTGAGGGCTGTTAAATACAAGTATTTGACAATGCACTCCTTTTATGGTATGCTAAATTGGGTAATCCAGGTTGGGTGCATAGGTGTATCGCCTTCTGATCTTAGGCGTGAAGTAAATAATATGTTGTGCCCTCACAGTCTGGGAGTGGCGTCCCTGAAGTGCACAACTCAACATGAATCTTCCTCAAGCTGCTTAAATTCCTTGGTTTGAATGAACACTCTTCATTTGTATGTCAAATTTATCACAGTTTTTAATTAATCATTCTATCTAATGCATCGATATTCATCCAACATAAAGTTGGGTGAACTAAGTACATTGTGCCCTCATACTTTTCACCTATCCCACTGCATTTGTGACATTCACATGCCAATGACCAGCCAGGATTCATCTTTTATCACAGTGATCTGTTCTCCCAATCAAATATCCAATAAGGGAGCGAAAGAAACAATTGACAACGACCTTTGTAATGCACCTTCTTTTTAATTCTCCTTCCTGGGAGCATTCTCCGCGGTGTCTCCATAACGTGCAGCTCCCTTGCTTGCTGCTCCACAGCTTAAGAATGGGGTATCTAATTGAGAAAAGATTAACCCCGCTTATAATGTCTCAATAATAAGTTAGTAAATCTTTATTTGCGTGATTAATTAAATCCGTAGCAACAACATACATATTTAAAATGGCTTAAAAAAAAAATGACAGTGATTCGCAAAACATCTATTCCGTGCTAATAAAAATCACACCTTCCATTCTTTGGGAGCATGTCAATAAAACAATTGAGGGTGATTCCTGAAATGTGTAAGCTAGCGGTGACTTCTCCCATGTACAATGTTTGAAACGCAACCTATATGTTATAATAATGGTTATGTCCCTAACCGGCTGTGGTTAGGCTAGTGATTGAACATCTAATCGATTTAGTTAACAGCAATGTGCAATTTATACCATAGTGCGTACGATTTCAGCAACAATCAGTCTTATGAATTACATTATGTCTGCGATTGGCCGTTTTTTATGCTTTCAGGGTTATAGGACCATTTTTTAGGTCTCCCGGCGTTTAACAGCGCGTCAGCGCTGTGTCCGCCAGGAGATCTTTTGTTGCTGACTATGCTTCCCAGGAGACAGCACCGGCCGCGCGCAAAGGCGATCGGCGTAGGCCACGCGCGCGCAAACACGCTCAGCTGCCGTCTCCTGGGAAGCTCCAACACCCTATGCGCATGCGCATACGCAGAGACACACACACACACACACACGAGCGCCCATGCACGCATGCACCCCCACATAAAGAGAACTCGCCCCTGCTGTCGCATACACGCATACACACACACACACACACACACACACACGTGCATCAAGCGCCCCCGCCCCGCCCCCCCGCCGCCACTTACCGCTACTCCGGTCTTCAGCTGCCACCGCGGGGCTCTCTCTAGGGCATGGGCTTCTCTCCGTGGGCGCGGCTTCTCTCCATGGGCGGTTCGATCCCCGGCCGCTCCTCCTCACACGTGGGTGTCCTCCCTGACGGTTGCATGCGTCAGTAATACCATGTGACCCCAAGGCAGCCACGTACAGCAACGAGAGGGGGCCCACTGCCGACAGGACCCCCAGGTGCCTGTGCTACGGCTCCCTACAGCATTTTAAAGGCGGCGCGAGGACGCCGCGCGAACCTGCACCGAGATATGGAGATACTGAGACAGGAAACAAACCAAACGTTTCCACCGAAATTTGTACAGACAGGAGCAGTGCGTAGGTTACAGTGCACGCGCGTGTGTGTAAATAAGTGCGAAGTGGGGATGGGCAGGCCATTTTACAAGCATGCAAAACACACTTTGACGTAAAGGCTCTAGGTTCTGTAATAACTACCTTCAAGGTTGAAGCAGATGGTTATGAAGCCGGGCTACGGGGTTCGAGTCCTGGCAGCGGCTCAAACACCCTGCAGCGCCAAAGCGAGGCCAGGCGGGGTGCCGGGGGAGGGTGGGCTTAAGTACGGGGAGCGGGGCTCGGGGGAGGCCTTATTTGGGTTCAGGACAGGCCCACCTGCGAGGAGTCACGGCCTAGACGCTTCCAGTTCCGTTCATCCGGTGCACCCTGCAAGGAGGGGCACGAGGCGCCGCGATGTCCGCCTCTGAGCTCTACAGCAAGGTAAGGCCTGCACCTTTAACATGCACAGGGGGCCCGGCTTGGGGTGAGGCTGGGAGGGATGGGGTGTTGTTGAAAGTGGTTAACTGTCTCGAAAGAGCACGTAGACCTTCATAGCTGCCAAGGTTTCAGATTGCTATGTGTGACGTTTTCATAATTTATGTGTAATTATGAGTGACATTTCAGCGGTTATGAGTGATATACTTTTTCGGAAGCAAAATCAAGCAATAAAGTCTGGGAAGTCATACATATCTGCAACCTGAAGCCCTACTGCCCTCCTAAACTGATCGTACTGTTAATAAGAAACGAGGACTCCGATGTGCACCCCTCTCATTGAAAGTCCACACTGCACCACTGCAAACAAAAGAACGTTTCTGCAAATGTCAGCAAAGTCAGTTATTGTAGTAGGGTCAGTTAGAAAACCTGCGCAGTGTGCCTGCCACTTGCTCACCTCGAGTAGAGAAAATATCATAATGACTGCAATACTAGGGGGTACTGAATGTAGCCGAGGTTCAGATTCCATTTGCCATATTTTTGTGTACCGCTTTATTTTCTTCTGCTTTACCTGATGTCTTTCTTGACTGCTCGGCCGCTTCCCGGGTGACCTCTTAGAGGACGAGGCAGGCCGCGGTGGTGCAAGAGGCGGCATGCTCGTCACCTCAGCTACCCGGACCTCATGTAATAACCACCTGCTCCTGCAGTCCCTCTGACATGACTGTAGGGCCCGCATCACCATCCAGTGACCGCTGGATCCAGGAGGCGCCAACGTTACCCCTTAAAGCACAACTCCTGGAAGCCTACTGTACACCTACCTGTTCACGAGCCACCATATTGCAGTGCTGATGTGTTTTAAAATGAAGTTAAAGTGCAATCTGGATTTGTAATGAAAGCATCTGATAACTCGCTGTGGGGGAATTAGTGGGAATTACTACGGTCAATGTTTCTGATTTTACTGCATAGGCTGCATACAGTACATGTATTTTCCCCCATCATTTTGCATGCAGTAACATTTAAATTGCTTAATATTTGAAGGGAAAATGATGGCTTATTCTCACAGCAAACTGGATATTGTTGGATGTTTGTGTCCCTGGTGCCGTTTTAAGAAGTGTAAATGTTCCAGATGCCAGGATCCTACCAACTCTGTTTTGAATCCAATGAGTGCACTTTAGCTGTGGCCCTTCGTTTAAGCCTTTCCCCCATATGTTGCTAGCACAGAGTGGAAAAATCAGGCGGGTGTCTTCATGGGTCTTTTTAAAATAGTTTGCTTGGCAAAGTTCAAAGAAGAGGTTGTGAAAATGAATTTTGCCATTTTTTCCTTCAAATTTCCCTACTCATGTCATGCCAATCAGGACAGTTTTCCCATTACCAGACTTCCTCATGTCATGCCAACCAAGACAGTTTGCCCATTACCAGACTTATTGTGATATGCAGAGACAGTAGCGTAGGAAGGTGCAGGCTGCCCCCGGGGTCATCACTGTGTGTGAATAATAACCGCTGTGAGGCCGTGCATGAGGTGCATCATCAGAGCTGTGTGAATAATAACAGCTGTGAGCCCCGTGCTGAGGTGCATCATCAGAGCTGTGTGAATAATAGCTGTAAGCCCGTGCCAGAGGTGCATCATCAGAGCTGTGTGAATAATAACAGCTGTGAGCCTGTGCCTAAGGTGCATCATCAGAGCTGTGTGAATAATAACTGCGTCAGCCCCGTGCGTGAGGTGCATCATCAGAGCTGTGTGAATAATAACAGCTATGAGCCCGTGCGTGAGGTGCATCATCAGAGCTGTGTGCATAATAATAGCTGTAAGCCCGTGCCAGAGGTGCATCATCAGAGCTGTGTGAATAATAACAGCTGTGAGCCCGTGCCTGAGGTGCATCATCAGAGCTGTGTGAATAATAACTGTCAGCCCCGTGCGTGAGGTGCATCATCAGAGCTGTGTGAATAATAACATCTGTGAGCCCGTACCTGAGGTGCATCAGAGCTGTGTGAATAATAACTGTGTCAGCCCCGTGTGTGAGGTGCATCATCCACATTGCTCAGGTCACCCAAATTCCTGCACTCTCTACCACACTGCTTTCAAGAACACCATACTCTTGCACACACTCACACTGCTCACCAATTCAAAGTGTGCTAAAAATTTGATGCAACGCATTGTCATACACAATGCCAATAACTCAAACTTTAATGCTGGGAGACCTATTGCATTGTAAATGCTTGTCCTAGAGGCTGTTGGGGTATTGCAGTTTGTTCTTGAGTAGCCTCTTCTAATTCCAACAGCAGTGTGCAAATGAAGCAATAATGTGCAAATTAGGCAACAATTAGAATTGTAGGACCGTTTTACTCTCTCATGGTTTAGGGCCACCACTTGTCTGAGGGCTGTTGGGCTATTAGTTTGTTTCATAGGTAACGCCCGATATTTCCACCGGGTGTTCGCCAAGTTCTTCATGTATGTCTCTGCTATTTAGCCTTATTTCGACTATGAATCATAATGATCAGGATTCCTACCAGGCAACTTAATTGTACGTCCTCGCCAGAAAAACACGCTTTTACTGTCTGCCTGCATGTCCGTATTCTTTAAAGGTTGGAAAGTGGGGGGCGTAGCCAAGATGGCAGAGTGGGCAGTCGCACTGCTCCGGAGCTCCCGCCGACGGCCTACACCAGCACCGGCATATTGGCCGCATCAGCTACAGTCGGCCCAAAACTTGCGAGGGACTTGACCCCGGGCTTGGAGTCCAGCGCTTGGGGGAGAAAGGAGGCGGCCGGAGAGGCATTCTGGCTCCGAGCCAGGAACCACTCACAGCGACGGAGACCAGCAGAACGGAGAGGCCGGGTGCCGCGACCGAGGAACAGAGGGCCTGGGACTCTGCTTCTTGCCCTACTTGAGTGGGCGAGACTGCTGGGCGCGGCCGGCTCTGAGGATCCGCGCTGCATGAGTGCTGAAGGGGGAGGTCCGGTGCTCCCCCGGGGTGAGGGCCTGCGGCTCCACGGGTCACCCGGGCGGGCCGCCATCTTGAGAATGGCCTGGAGGTGGCCGGGTGCGTGAGCGGTTCGCGCGGAGACGTGCTGCCCCTGGTGTGCTCAAGGACAGAGAGGATCGCCAGCGGAGCCTTGGTCCCCTCCGTGTTGGTCTGGTGGAAGTTCTTGGCGGCCCCCTCGGTGCTGGAGAGACGGGGCAGGGCCGCCATTTTGTGAGGAGACTGCCAAGACCGTCATGAGCGCAGGAGCGAGCCCACTGGGGACGTCGCCGGGCGGAGGGCCTGGAGAACGGCGCTTGAATGGGGGGCCTGGAGCCAGCAGGGACAGCACCTCGAGTCTGCAGAGTGGAGGCCCACTGAAGCTCTGGTGGGCGGCAAGCCTGGGGTCGGGCCTATCGACGAGCCTGTCTGTCGGAAGGAAAGGACGGTTGGGGAGCCCATTAACAAGAACCTGCAGATGCCGCTGGTGAGTGGGGCTACGGATGGCAGAGCGTTGCTGATCTGCAGCACAGACTGGCGTGCCACTTCCCACTGGTCTACAGGTCAGAGCGGCTGGAGGAGCGGAGGTGGGGGGGGCTCCGTAGTCCTAGGTAGGGGCTGGAGGACTGTTTGGCGGTCAACAGTGCAGCTCTGATGTGGCATTGGAGATGGAGGAGAGCTGGCGCAATCTGGGGAGTCCCTGCCGCAGCTTGAGGATCGTATCTGAAGGGTTTTAGGTGCTGGTGCTGGGTGCGGCCCTCTGGTGACGCAGCCTATTGGGTCTGCTGGTGCCCTTCTTGAAGCCTGACCATGGCGAGTGAGACCGCTGGTTAACAGGAGGCACTGGAGCTGGCATAGCCTCGAAGAGCCGGGGTGCTACGGGTCTTGACCGGCGGCGACTCCCCTACATCTCTAGTCCACTCAGGCGTGCAGCCTCCTTCGGGGGCTGGAGGACTACTCAACTGACGTCAGCTGATGAGTGGATGTTTGCGACGGCGACAAGTGGGAACCCTCCACGATTCACTTGAACTTATATGGAGAGTGCCATGTCCTCCTCCAGAAACAGGAAAGAAAAGACCATTAAAGACTTGTTTGTTAAAGCGCAAGCAGATCCAATAGCCTCCACCACAGCAGCGGGGTCCCAGGGCCCGAAGCCAGGGAAGGAGGATGGGGCGGAACCCATCACTAAGGCGTTCTTCGAATCCATGTTTGTCGCTCTAAGGGAGGACATTCACACCCTCGAACAAGAGTTTGCATCAGAGATTCGAGAGGTCAGACGAGAGGTGGATGGCATTGGAGACACTCGCTGATCTGGAAGGTAAAAGCTAGGGAAAGGCGTGGAAAAAGCGGCTCTGCAGCAGGAGATTCTCCGGATCAATGATCAACAGGTAGACCTCCAAACACATGTCGAGGACCTGGAAAACAAGTCCCCGCGCCACAATATACGCATCAGAGGGCTGAAGGTGGATGAGGACACAAAAGATCTCTTCTCCTACTCCAGAGAACTTTTCAATCAATCACATCCTTGGCAGGCCACTGGAGACAGAGATGAGAGTGGACCAAGCACACAGAACACCGTTGGCCCCACCGCCAGACACACTAGTCTGTATTCAAGACTTTCGTATCAAAGAGGCCATCCTCCAAAAAAGTGCGGCAGCTGCAGCCCCTGCAGTTTCTGGGACAATCCCCTGTACTTTATCAAGATCTATCCGCCCTCACGCTACAGAGGAGGAGAACCTTCAAAACTATCACTATGCACCTCCAGCAGTGCAACGTCACCTATAGCTGGGACCATCCGTTCCGGCTGGTGTTCCACAGGGATAATAAGCTGTACCAACTGCGTTCTTTGTCGGAGGCAAGCAGGTTGCTGGGTGTGGAAGTGCCAGAGTCTGCAGGTGGAGACGAGGATTCTAAGGAGGAGACTGATGATTCCAGACCCCGATAGCGTCAACAGGTGCCGTCTCAGGAATCCCCCAGCTGCAGAAGTCATGGAGGGCAGGAGGTCGGCTTTGGAGGCGGCTTCTACTGATCTTCCCAGCACCCAGCCCGGCTGACTCTAGACTCTATACCTGGCCGATTGTTTGATTTCCTAAGGCCCAGGCCGTTGGCGGGAGGGAGGGGCATTCCTGTTGGAGAACTACCCGATATCCTTTCACTGATTAACCATGGTTGATGGACTAAGTGGTTTTGTCTTTTTTTGTTTCCTTCACATGTTTTGCAGTTTGGGAGTTGTTGGGGGTTGAGGGAGGGTGTCCAGTGCTCCACGTTCGCTTTTTATCAAGTGCTAGCGTAGCTCTGAGTGTGAGGGTTGCCTTCCCATATCTAGAGATTGCCTGCGTTAGCGGCACCAAGTGTACCTCCTCAGGTACAAACCTAACCCTGCTGATTATTAAGTATTGCTGGTTCCACCCTTAGGATTCTTACCCTCAATGTGAGGGGACTTAACAATCCAGTAAAGCGCAGGGCGGTACTGTCAGGCTTAGAGAACACACAAGCTGACCTATGTTTACTTCAGGAGACCCATTTGTTAGCGCGCAATTGTTATAGGCTGCGGTCCCGCAGGTTTCTCACTCAGTTCTTCTCCTCCTGCTCTACCAAGACGGCGGGGGTGGCGATTTTGGTGACCCAGCGGTTTAAGGGGAGGTACTCCATAAAGGTGCTGAGATTAAGGGGATGCTTCTGACCTACCGCTTCGCCTTAGGCGGTCTAACGTTCACTGTTGGCTCCCTGTATGCTCCGAATGAAGGCCAGGAGAAGTTCCTTCAGACTGCTCTTACTGAAGCAACAGCCACTTCGGACCGTAATATCATCCTAGGGAGCGACTTAAACCTTGTGTTTGACAACCTTTTGGACAGACCCAGTCAACGCACTCACCAAGTAGATGCACTGTCGGCAGAGGGAATCAGGCGGCTGCATGACTTAGGCCTACACAATCTTTGGCGTAGTTTTCACCCCCTGGAAAGGGAATACTCTTATTACTGTAATGCACACAAGACCTGATCATCTGCTGACTTCGGCCCCAGTACGTGGGTTTACGACCACAGTCGAGTTGGGGGTAGCCTCACTTTCGGACCATGCCCCGGTAATCGCCACTCTCACCCTTCCACCCACATCGTGCCCATCCAGGGTATGGCGTCTTAGGGACACTCTCTTACACAGGGCGGAGGTCGTGAAGCATATACAAGGCACCATTACTGACTACCTTTCTCATAATGCAAACACAGACACAATCTTTGCAGTCCAATGGGCGGCGCTGAAGGCCCTGGTTCGGGGGGAATTTCTTGCCCTCTCGACTGCCGACAATAGGGAACGCCAGTGCAAGCGCGATGAACTTTCACAACGCATTCGGTAACTAGAGCAAATGCACCAAAGGACGGGAGCCCCGAGAGTGTGGCGACAGCTTAAGACTATGCGCCACCAATTAACGGCGCTCGAGCAAGATAGAGCAGAGTATGCGGCCTTACGACTGCGAGACACTTACTATACGGGTGATGACAGGTGCGGGCGCCTGTTGGCCAATAGGTTGCGAGAGTTTCGTCAGCAACAAGGGGTCAAAGATTGTCAGGACTGACGGGACTTGCGTGTCTGAGGACGCTGAGATAGCGGAAACAATCCGGGATTTTTATGCTACTCTTTATGCTGGGAGCCCAGCCGATAGCTCTGCCGGAGTTGCCTTTTTAGACTCAGTTTCCCTGCCCTCTCTGACAGCATCCCAGGCCGAACACCTAGATAGAAACATCCAAACGGAGGAGGCTATTGCTGCTATTTCTCGCCTTAAGTTGGCGAAAGACCCAGGGCCGGACGGCTTCCCTGTTATTTTCTACAAGACGTTTTGCGTTCATTGGCCCTATTTGGAGCAAGTACTGGAGAGGGTGGGGATACAGGAGAAATTTTGCACCTTTATTTTTGATTGCTACAGATTCCCTACGGCCACAGTCAGAGTGAATGGATATACCTCCGCTAGTTTTACCATTGAGAGGGGCACGAGGCAGGGGTGCCCACTGTCGCCCCTTCTCTTTGCCGTGTACATGGAGCCCCTGGCCCAGAAAATGCGGCAAAATCCGGCAATTGAAGGGATCGGGTTCGGTGGCTATATCCACAAAATCTGTTTTTAAGCTGACGATGTGTTGATCTCACTAACTAACCCGAAGACAGCCTTACCAGCGTGCATGGCAGATTTGGACGCCTTTGCTCGAGTGGCCGGATTCAAAATATAAACGGACAATTCGATAGCCATGGACCTCCCTACCACCCGGGAATATCTGCAGAGACTGTTTCCCATCCAATGGGCAGTGGATGCCGTCCTATATCTGGGGATACAGTTGGCCTTGTCACTCCCTGCTATGGTTGCTGTAGGAAGGTACCTCCTGACTATGGTTGCCCCAACTTTTTGCCCTGTGTTTTAGCTGGTTTCTGACATAGTCGACCTGGGACCCTGCCAATCAGGACCCCAGGCCTACTGCTCTCTCTGTAAAATGGATTCCATGTACCTTAGGTACATTTCCAATTGGGACTGGGCCACCTTGTCAGACCCTGTAACTCAGGGCATCGGTGTACCCAGGGCCTACCAGGGGCTGAAGCATGTATTATGCCACCCCTGGATGGCCATCTAAATCTGACACAACTGGCTGCACGACAGCTGGGGCAACGTGGCTAACTCGCCCGTTGCTGTGGGTATAGTATCCCTATATCTAACCCTAAAATGGACACCCGAATTCCTATCAGTCACTCCTATGGCAGGCCTTGACAATCCTGAAGGCAGAGTGCGTGGAACCGTGTGAATTGGGCTCTGGCACGAGCCGAGCCCGGTTGCAGCTTGCGGAACCAAGACCCAATGGCTGTTCCATGATAACGCGTACCATATTGGTAACTTTGGTATCGCGTTATCAAGACATGTCGAGTAAGGTGTCATACGAATCGGGATGCTGCCCCCTCACCAATGCTGGCGACGAGGTTAGCCTTCCGCCCTTCTAGAGGGACACGACATGTACGTAACTGTGAACCCCGGTTAATGTTAACTGAAGCCTCAGCTCCACAAAATGGACGCTGCCACCACAGACACGAGTCTGACCTCCTGCTGCTGGGAGTCCTTCCAGCGAGGAGAGCTTGGACAAAGGGTTTCCTGTCCGGGGCGGTGTTCGCACCATCCCAAACAGGGTTTTGTGTATCCTGGGTAGGCAGGGCTTTACAGGAAGGTGACTGCGGAGTGGCACCCCGGTGCTCACTACGCATCTGCCAGCTAGAACCAGTTCCAGGGGCGCACAGCCCCTGACCTGGGGAAAGTCCGGCAGGGGAGAGGGGCGTAACTACCCCCCTTCCTGGTCCCACCCCTAGGGCAGGACCTAGTCACGTACCTACCCCTTTCTTTAGGATAAAGGCCGGAGGGCCGAAGGTTGAGGGTTGCCTTCCCATATCTAGAGATTGCCTGCGTTAGCGGCACCAAGTGTACCTCCTCAGGTACAAACCTAACCCTGCTGATTATTAAGTATTGCTGGTTCCACCCTTAGGATTCTTACCCTCAATGTGAGGGGACTTAACAATCCAGTAAAGCACAGGGCGGTACTGTCAGGCTTAGAGAACACACAAGCTGACCTATGTTTACTTCAGGAGACCCATTTGTTAGCGCGCAATTGTTATAGGCTGCGGTCTCGCAGGTTTCTCACTCAGTTCTTCTCCTCCTGCTCTACCAAGACGGCGGGGGTGGCGATTTTGGTGACCCAGCGGTTTAAGGGGAGGTACTCCATAAAGGTGCTGAGATTAAGGGGATGCTTCTGACCTACCGCTTCGCCTTAGGCGGTCTAACGTTCACTGTTGGCTCCCTGTATGCTCCGAATGAAGGCCAGGAGAAGTTCCTTCAGACTGCTCTTACTGAAGCAACAGCCACTTCGGACCGTAATATCATCCTAGGGAGCGACTTAAACCTTGTGTTTGACAACCTTTTGGACAGACCCAGTCAACGCACTCACCAAGTAGATGCACTGTCGGCAGAGGGAATCAGGCGGCTGCATGACTTAGGCCTACACAATCTTTGGCGTAGTTTTCACCCCCTGGAAAGGGAATACTCTTATTACTGTAATGCACACAAGACCTGATCATCTGCTGACTTCGGCCCCAGTACGTGGGTTTACGACCACAGTCGAGTTGGGGGTAGCCTCACTTTCGACCATAAAGGCCGGAGCGGGGACCCTTCCGAATTAGATCATCTTTGAATCAAGAATACTTTCTACGAAAGGACTTCGAGAGTCTTCTCAAGATTTCTCCCTTGTGGCTAAGGAGTAGTCACCCTGCATCCGCAGGCTCCATCTAAGAACTCTGCGGTTTGCTGCAAGTCCTTCCTCAGGAATCCGACGACCCAGCTCGACGAGAACCGGCTTCCCTGGCACCTCTGACCTCTACCCACATCGTCAGCTCAGCTGAGATCTGTGGGTGCGACGAGACCTCGAGGGACCGGCCATCATCAAAACCTGCACGCTTTCTTAACCAGCACGACCACCGAAGAAATCCTCTGGTGAGTGCTCTGGGGTCCGAGAAGCCCCGACCCTGAGCAGCTCCAGCACCGAAGTGCAGCCTCCCAGCATCTCCACGATCTGCATGGGGCCCTTCTGCTTTGCTGTTCAGCACGTTGTCCGATCACTGGCCGCTGGCTTGTGACTCTTTGACGACGAACGACAACCAACGTTGCTGGTCTGGTTGCTCCAGACTAGCCTTTGCTCCTTTTTACGAGAAGAGCACCCCGGACCCTCCTGGTCCACCCAAGACGCCATTTTAGGCCCACCACGTGGCCCTGAAATCTGCCAAGGCTTGTTGCCCCAATCCTGGGCCCAGCGACGCCGACAGCATCAACCTTCGTGGGAAAGCTCGCACCTCCATCCCGGTCGCCGACAACGCCTCCTGGTCCATGAGACTGCAGAGCCTAGCATCGCCCACTCACCTAGTCGAGGTGACGATCATCTGGTGCCTTCCTGGTACCCTCTGACTACTGGCTAGTAGTACGAACTTGGTCCCCTCTCCTTTCAGGTGTCATCTATCTCTGATCCAGGCTTGGATCTCTACGAACTATTCTCCACTGGTCGCCGGCCAGCAACTCCTTCCTTCCGGCTCCTGGCTCGTCAGCGAAGACCCCCGACGCCTGTAAGACTTGTGCAGCCCCAGCCCTTGTGGCTAGGTAACTTCGGCATTTCGGTGCCCGCATAGCCTCCATACTTAAGGGTCCCGAGTCCCTCGCTTCCGACTTGCCTTATCGGGTCCGCCCGAGACCACTAAACTTTCCGTGCCCTCGGGCACTTGTATTAATTGTGCACTTGAAGTATTTTCCTAAGAGTTTTGTTCTGTACTTAGTACCCTGTCCTCATAAAGAGTCCAGGGCTGTTGTGATTCTAATAAATACACTGTTTATTTTCATAACACTTGTGTGGTGTCCTTTCACTTGGTGTTCAAGGGGTATGTGATGGTATAACAGCTGGCTTAACACGCCCTCTAGAGTTTAGCCCGAAGACTGCTCGTATCCACACTACTAGGATAGCTGGTCTAAGGTTGACTTACAACCAATCACCATAAGGGTCGTTTGCGCCGATGTATAGTGGTCACTAGAATAGTGAACACTGCATATCGGGCCAACTTCTCACAGTTGCCACCAACTACGCCATCCTTCGCGGGAAATCCGACACGAGGTTGGCCGGTGGAAGCACTACCCTCTCTCTCTTGGTCAGGCAGGATCGTGTCGGTTAAAATGACTATTTTGCCCCAGATCCTCTATTTATTCCGCACCCTCCCTCCCCGACCGCCTGTTGGCTGGATTCATCAGACGCAATCCGACTTGGCCCAGTTTATCTGGAATGGCCAGCAGCCGCGAATGCGGAGATCACTGGTGACGCTTGCCCAGGAGATGGGAGGACTGAGCGTTCCCGACCTCCCAACTGTACTTTCAAGCGGCACCATTGCGATACCTAGTTGAATGGAGCAGATGGGAATCAGAGAAACATTGGTTGTTTCAAGATCGGGCGGTGGCGGCACGACCATTGCAGGAAATTCCTTTCCTGCGCAAGCCCCATAGGCTCCCTAACATGCATGCCTCGCACATTACCCGGGTTCCTCTTGAGGTGTGGGATGCCACTAATATTGCACACGACCTTACAACCTTCCCCTCTCCCCTCACCCCGTTGGTCGATAACCCCGACTTCACCCCAGGTGCAGAAGGGACAGCTTATGCACATTGGAGGCCTGCTGGTTGCCCGTTTTTGTATCACATGCATGGAGCTGAGGGGGTTGTTCCATTTTCCCAATTTAGGCAAGGAGTACGGCTTCCCGGAGACTGAACGACTAAGTCAAGTCAAGTCAATAAAGCTTTATTTCGGCAGTTTTCAACCATAAAAGCAGAATACAAAACACAATTTAAAATCTAAACATTTAAACTGTTAATCCAAAGGATAATATAAAGCTTTACATAAGACCAGATTTAAAATATGAGTAAAATCGAGATACAAATATAATGTGTTACAATTAGAGAATAAAAATAGGGAGGGAAGCATATGGCGGACACCAAATGACAAGAATATTTAATTGTAGGAGATGCTTATCATTCCTAAAAGTTAATTTACTGCAACCTAGCTTGGGAGACTTTCTAAAGCCTTAATCCTAGCTCTACGAGTGCACCACATTGAAAACAAAAACCTTGAGGTGGCAAAAGCTATCAATGGAGTGGAGTCATATTTCAGGATCGTATATACTGCTAAGTAGTTCCTGAAACCCAAATTATTACATAATTGCCAAATCCACCTTACTCTGGCTTTTTTATAAAGGGGTAGAATAACACAATATGGAGGTCCAATTCTTCCTTTTCAGTGCAGCCTGGACAACCCAATGGAGTGATAGAAATACCTCTCCATTTGTTTGTTAGAGCCCTTAATGGAAGTGTCCCATGCCTTAATTGCGGGTAAAGTTTCTTTGCCGTGAGGGGCTGAATGTTGTCCAGAGTATGTTCAAATTTATAAATAAGTTTGACCTCCAAAAAACTATTAGTTAGGCCACCCAGTCAACTGTTCTCTGTTAGACACGCCAAATTGTGTTCCTTTAGTGCCAGGGAGAGTGATTTCTTGGAAATAAGAGGACATGAATCCTCCAGAGAATACCAAAGATTATGTCTCCCGATTTTAATGCAAAGGTATCTAATGTGCTGAAGCCATGGTAACTTCCCCACACCCAAGATGGACAGGACATTCTTTAATTGCTCCCTATAGGTAGCCAGTTCGGGGTTGCTCCAGAGTCGTCGCTAAAAAAAGAGGGGGCGTTTGGCAATTATATCCTTTATGGGGTCAACTCCCAGATCTAACCTCAGGGGAATAAGTGGTGTACCCTTCGGGAGCCCCAAAAGACATCTAAAGAAATTGTTCTCTGTCAGAACCAGTGAATTCTCGATGCGGTGGCCTCACAGTTTGACCCCATAGAGGGCTCCCCCCCGGCTTGAGTCTTGTAGATTTCCACCGGGGGGCCCACCGTTTTCAAACTGCATTTATTGTGGACCTTAAGAATACCACCGGAAGGTTGTGTCAATTTAAGGTTTGCTTTTGTTATTTGGGGCCCCCAATCCATTTGGTCATTGATACTGACCCCCAGGTATTCAAAAGTGTACATTCTCTCCAAAGCTATTCCATTCATTTGCGGATGAGGACAATTGAGTCTTTGCATGAAAGACCATATATTTGGTATAAGCAAGGTTAATCTCAAGATTTCTATTTTTGCAAAAATTACAGAACTCTGTCAAGGTCCTTTGCAATCCCATAGGGGACTTGGATAATAACAGCGTGTCGTCCGAAAACATAAGTGCAGAAATCTTGTAGTTTGCCAGCTGGGGGGAATCCAAATCTTTTGAGGCCAGTAAATCAGCAATCAAGCCATTAAGGAAGAGAGAAAAGAGTGTTGGGGCCAGGACACAGCCCTGCCTGACCCCCTTTTCCACGGGGAAGGGGGCTGTTAATTCCCCTCTTTTCCCAAAACGTACCCTTGCAAATGTTTTTTTATGCAGGCGTCCTATCTGGTCACATAGATATGGTGGCACTCCCATGGCTCTCATTAAGGCCCAGAGCTTATCACGCAGGACCATGTCGAACGCAGATCTTAGATCGACATAAATAAGATACAAACTACCCCCTTCCATAGTGACGGTCTTCCAGTAGATCATTTGCAGTCTGAATACCTGGTCGATTGTAGAAATCTTCGACCGGAATCCTGCTTGTAATGGTGTGAGAATCTGATGTTCCTCCATCCAAGACTGCAATCTGAAAGAAACACGTTAGTGTTAGATTCCTTACCTTAGAATAACCCCAGGCGTCAGTCTGGATCCGGAAACTTTTGCGTAGCAGTACCCCTGCGCGTCGGTAGGCGTCGTCTGCAGGCGTCCCCTGCGGCTCCGCGTCCGTCGTTGGCGTCGTGCGCCGTGATGACGTCGCTGGAGTATATAGACGCCGCCTCCGCGCGCTGACGTCAGTTCTTCTTTTTTCCGCGCCAGTGGACGCAGATCTGAAGAGCAGTACTCCGGTCTTTGACCAAGTTTTTTCGTGTTATTATCACTTTGTGCCTATTAGGATGCCTGGGTTCAAGCACTGTGATGACTGTGAGCGCACGATGTCGGTCACAGACCATCACCGCCTCTGTCTCCGGTGTCTGGGCCCCGACCACGACGTAGACTCCTGCGTCGACTGCCGGGCCCTCACCAGCAAAGCTAGACGGGAGCGGTCCCGCAAGCTACTGGAGCTCCGGGTGTCGGCCCCACGTCGGGACCGGGAGCGGTCCCGGTCCGGCCGGAGGTCGAGAGAGCGTTTGAGGGAGCGGTCGCGGGGCCGCGCCGGGCGTTCCGGAAGTCGACACCACTCGTCATCCTCGTCAGGTAAGAAACACAAGAAGTCGGGGCGTCGTCATCGTCCCCCCGACGCTCGCGCGATGCGGCCGGGGGTTCGGGTGACCTCAACCCCGCGGCTCCGCGAGAGTCGCCGGCGCGGCCTGCCCCATACCCTCGGGTCCCTGGGCACGGTGCGACGCCTGAGGAGATAGAGGCGTTCCTCATGGCCATGAGGGCCCTGTCTCCTCCGGCGGGTTCCACAGCGCCTACGGGCCCAGTGAACCCGTCCGGGGGCCCTAGCGGTTCTGCTGACCCTACCTCGACGCCGTCGGATGCTCCGATTCCGGCGCCGCCGGCGGCGCCGATCCCGGCGCCGCTAGGGCCTTCGGGGTCGACGCCGGATGGACGCCCATCCAACCCGGCGCCGATTCCATCGGGGTTGCCCGCGGCTCCGCCTCCGCGCGACGCCGGTTCCTCGGTGCCGGCTTCGGGCGGCACTGGGGCTCCGGCGCCGGCTCTGGGCGGCGCCGTCCCCTTACCTTCACCGACGCCGGACGCGGGGCCGGACGGGCGTCGCTCGACGCCGGTCTCGGCGCCGATGGGGCCCATGAACCCCGAGGAGCCGGTCTACATCGTTGACTCCGAATACGGAGAAGATGAAGAGTTCGGTGAAGGTTGGGAGGGGTCCGAGGACCCTCTGTCACGCGAGTGCCAGTATGACCCGGACTGGACAGGTGACTTGGGGGATGCCAGTGGTCTGGACGACTCTCCTAACCCTGGTTTGATCTCTCCTCCTTCCGTGGCATCGGTGGAGGGAGCTGCATATTCTGTGGTGCTGATGAGGGCTGCCAAGGCCTTACACCTTGAGCTCGCCGTCGCGGCCGTGAGGCCTAACATCCTCACCGAGGTCTTCAAACCGCAGTCATGCCCACAGGAGCCACTGCTGCCGTTTAATGAAGCCTTGTCGGACGTTCTGTTGGGCACGTGGTCCAGGCCCGCTTCAGGTGCGCCTGTCGATCGGAACGTGGCCAGGCGCCACCGTCCTTGTCCGGACGACCCTAAGTTCCTGTCTACCCACCCCACTCCTGAGAGTCTGGTGATCCAGGCCTCGACCTCCCAGTCCGCATTCCCGTCGGCCCCACCCGACCGGGAATCCAAGAGGTATGACCAATTTGGCAAGAAGGTCTTCTCGTCCATTAGTTTGGGCCTGCGGTCTTGCAACACCGCCTGCCTCTTGGGCCGCTACACCCACTCTGTGTGGGATACGGTCGCGGAGCTGCTGCCAGAATGCCCCATGGAGGTGCGGGCAAAACTCGGTCAGGCTGTGGCTGAGGGCCGAGATGCAGCGAAATATTCAATACGGTGTGGTCTTGATACGACCGACTCGCTAGGCAGAGCTATGTCAACGACGGTGGCGATTCGTCGCCACGCCTGGCTGAGATCCGCCAATTTTTCGGCTGATGTCCAGAGTACATTGATGGACATGCCGTTTGATGGCTGTCACCTGTTCGGTGACAAGGCGGACCACGCGCTGGAACGCTTCAAGGACTCCAGGGTCACGGCCAAGTCCTTGGGTCTCTCGACCCAGCGTCAGCAACCGGGTTCGTTTCGCCCCTTTCGTGGCCAAGGAAGGGGCGCCCCCACACGTGCTGCCAGCCACGCGCCGCAACAATCCTTTCAACGCGGTGGCGGCCGTGGAAACCGCCGTGGTGGCGGTCGGGTACAACGGCGGGGTCAGACCACACCCTCCCCCGCAGCATCTACCCCAAAATCCTCCTAGTCCGTGCTTTCGGCCCCATGTGACGCCAGTGGGTGGCAGGGTTCGCCATCACCACGCTCACTGGCGCACGATCACTTCGGACAGGTGGGTGCTGCAAATTGTCCGAAGGGGCTACTCCCTCCCCTTCGAGACCTCTCCTCCAGCCATGCCACCGCAGAACCACCGTGTGTCGGGGGACCACTTGACACTTCTGCAGGAGGAAGTTACGGCCCTCTTGGCCAAGGGGGCCATCGAGCGCGTTCCTGGGCCAGAAGTAGGGCGTGGTTGTTATTCCCACTACTTTCTGGTGCCCAAGAAGGACAAGGGGGGCCTACGTCCTATCTTGGATCTAAGGAACGTCAACGGCTTCCTCCGGAAGGAGAAGTTCAGGATGTTGACGTTAGCTCAGGTCTTGGCTGCTCTAGACCCGCAAGACTGGATGGTAGCGTTGGACTTGCAGGACGCCTATTTTCACATCCCCGTCCTGCCGGCCCACCGGCGTTACCTGCGGTTCACGGTAGGCCTGGAGCACTTTCAGTTTATCGTGCTCCCCTTCGGCCTTACAAGCGCCCCACGGGTGTTCACAAAGGTGATGGCGGTGGTCGCAGCCCATCTGCGCAGGTTAGGGGTTTCAGTCTTCCCCTACCTAGACGACTGGTTGTTGAAGGCGGGCTCGCCCCAGACAGTCGTCCACCACCTTCAGATGACGGCAGACCTCTTGCACGACCTGGGGTTCTCCATCAATGTGCCGAAATCACACCTGTGTCCCTCTCAAAAGCTCCTCTTCATCGGAGCGGTTCTGGACTCGGCGCAGTTTCGGGTTTATCCTCCGGAACGGCGGGTTCGGGATATTCAGGCTTTGATTCCCATCTTTCAGCCGCTATCCCGAGTTTCGGTCAGGTTGACGCTGCGGCTGCTGGGACTGATGGCTTCCTGCATCCTTCTGGTGCATCACGCCCGGTGGCGGATGCGGGCTCTGCAGTGGGACCTGAAGTTTCAGTGGGCCCAGCATCAGGGCAACTTGTCCGACCACGTCTTGATCTCGGAGGGCACTGCGAGACAACTGCAGTGGTGGCTTACGAACCGCGATTGGGTCAGGGGCAAGTCCCTCTCCCTTCCCCAACCGGAGCACGTTGTCGTGACGGACGCGTCCCTCCAGGGCTGGGGTGGCCACTTGGGAGAGGCAGAGATCAGAGGCATCTGGTCTCCGGCGGAGTCCCGGCTCCATATCAACCTGTTGGAGCTGCGGGCGATTCGTCTGGCACTGAAGGCATTCCTCCCCTTTGTCAACGGGAGTGTAGTGCAGGTGTTCACCGACAACACCACCGCCATGTGGTACTGCAACAAACAGGGCGGAGTGGGGTCGTGGACCCTTTGCCAGGAGGCTCTGCGCCTCTGGCAATGGCTGGAACGTCAGGGCGTGACTCTGACGGTTCAACACCTGGCGGGTTCTCTGAACGCCAGGGCGGACGAACTCAGCCGTCGGTGCTCGATGGATCACGAATGGCGTCTGAACTCGGACGTGGCGCAAGGCATCTTTCTGCAATGGGGAGAGCCTTGGTTAGATCTATTCGCCACAGAAGAGAACGCGCAATGTCATCAGTTCTGCGCGTTGGAGTTTCCAAGACGGCACTCGCACGGCGACGCCTTTCGGCGCGAGTGGAGTTGCGGTCTGTTATACGCCTTTCCGCCTATACCACTTCTGCCCAGAGTGCTGAAGAAGATCAGGCGCGACCGGGCCCAAGTTATCCTTGTGGCTCCGGACTGGGCTCGAAGGTACTGGTATCCCGAGCTACTCAGCATGTCAGTCGGTCCCCCGATCCGCCTGCCCCTTCAGGAGGACCTTCTGTCGCAGCAGCAGGGGACGGTCCTCCACCCGAACCTGTCCAGTCTCCACCTCCATGCTTGGAGATAGAGCGGCGGCAGTTGAGGCCATTTGACTTGCCTCCTGAAGTCTGTGATGTTATTCTGGCAGCCAGGCGTCCCTCCACTAAGTCGGTATACGCCTGTCGGTGGAACAGATTTGTGGCATGGTGCACAGCAAAGGCTGTGGATCCTCTCTCTGCCCCTCTTTCGGAGGTTCTTCTGTTTCTTCTTTCTCTTGCCCAGCAGGGCTCTGCTCTGGGCACTATCAAGGGCTACCTTTCTGCCCTTTCAGCCTTTTTGAGGCTTCCTGATCAGCCTTCTTTGTTCAAATCCCCGATTGTAACTCGGTTCTTAAAAGGCATCACGCACATGTTTCCACCTGTTCCGTTTGTGATGCCTCAGTGGGATTTGAACCTGGTTCTGACCTTCCTGATGTGTGCTCCCTTTGAGCCCCTTCATTCTTGTCCTCTCCGTCTCCTAACTTTAAAGACGGCTTTCCTGGTTGCCATCACCTCTGCCAGGAGAGTGAGTGAGCTCCAGGCTCTTTCTGTCCAACCTCCTTTCCTGTCCATTCATCCTGATAAGGTGGTTCTGAGGACTAGACCTTCTTTCCTGCCCAAGGTTGTTTCGGCTTTTCACATCGGGCAGTCCATCACCCTCCCTTCCTTTTTCCCGCCTCCGCATCCTTCAAAGGATGAAGAGCGGCTCCACCGTCTGGACCCAAAACTTGCGCTTTCATTCTACATGGATCGCACACGCCAGTTCCGGGTGGAATACCAACTGTTTGTTGGCTACGTGGGTGCGAAGAAGGGACGGGCGGTTTGTAAACGAACCATCTCTCGATGGGTCGTCCTCTGCATCAAAGCGTGCTACTCTTTGGCTCGGAAGGAGCCTCCTGTTGGGCTGAGGGCCCATTCCACTCGGGCCACGGCGGCTACTACTGCCCTGGGCCGGGGAGTCCCCTTGCAGGACATTTGCCAAGCGGCTACGTGGGCCTCGCTGCACACATTTGCGAGGCACTACTGCCTGGACAGTCAAGTCCGGAGGGATGGCTTCTTTGGCCGTTCTGTCCTCCAGGACTTTCTGGTGTAGTATTGTATTGGTTCGCAGACCCACCACCGGGGTTGGTATTGCTGGGGTATGTATTCTAAGGTAAGGAATCTAACACTAACGTGTTTCTTTCAGATGAACAAGTTACTTACCTTCGGTAACGATATATCTGTAAGAAACATTAGTTAGTGTTAGATTCCTTACCGAACCCACCCATCCTCCCCGTTCTGCGAACTGATACCTAGGGTTAAGGTCATCCCTTTCAGGGCCCTAGTTTTACATGGCACCAGTGTTGGTTTTCTCATGGCTCTGCGTCTCCTGGCGCGGAAATGCTGTGTGCGAAGAACTGACGTCAGCGGGCGGAGGCGGCGTCTATATACTCCAGCGACGTCATCACGGCGCACGACGCCAACGACGGACGCGGAGCCGCAGGGGACGCCTGCAGACGACGCCTACCGACGCGCAGGGGTACTGCTACGCAAAAGTTTCCGGATCCAGACTGACGCCTGGGGTTATTCTAAGGTAAGGAATCTAACACTAACTAATGTTTCTTACAGATATATCGTTACCGAAGGTAAGTAACTTGTTCATCTTGCCAATGAAAAGCGGGCATATAGTTTCTGAGAGACATCTATTAAGCTAATTGGGCGATAATTCACCGGGTCTAAGGGAGAGTCCTTTTTAAATATTGGCACGATTTCTGCTCCCAGCCAGGTTGGAGGTAACTTCATGCCCTGAAGGAGTGCATTAAAGAATGCCCATAGATAGGGCACCCAAACCTTGCGTTCGCTACGGTACAAGTCACCAGGGATTTTATCCAGGCCGGGGGCCTTCGCTGGCAGTAAAGAATCCAGAGCCACCCTCACTTCTTGCATAGTACATGGAGGGATGTTATTGTCTATACTACTGGAATCGGGTGTAACACTGGGGATCGCAAGCGCAACAAGCGGGTCTGAGAAGTTATCTTCGATGTCTATAGAGTATAATTTCATAAAATGACAATTCCAAACTGCTTCGCTAACATTAGGCTCCATTGCTGGTGCTCCTTCAGTATTGCCAGACTTAACAAGGTTTCAGGAAGTTCTTAGATCATGGTTATCGAGGGCAGATTTAATAGTCTCCCATCTCTCCGCCTCCCATTCCCGCTTCACCTCTGCAATAATTTTCTTATAATGGGCCCTAGCAGCTCTTATGCTCGAGGGGGTTCCCTTTTTGATTTCCACAAGTAGGGCACGTTTGGCTAAGCCACATGATTTGTTGTGCCATTGATTTTTACTATGAAATCGTGCCTTAGAGTCAGTGGTAGTATAAAAGAAACCCGCTAGCTTACCGCATTATTCTTGGTGGATGTTCTGAAAAGAGGAGAGATAAACTTGGCTAAAACTGTCATATGGTATGTTAAAAGCATTCTCTAGAAAGAGAATGGTGAGATTGTATAGTGCAGCAACCTTGTCCTCGGCCTGTACAAATTTGATCCATCTAACCCTTCTCCCTCCATTGTCGACAGTTAAGTTAGAGTGGGGGACTAACTCCTCAGAGGGATGTTTTTTGCTAAGTCCCATGATAGATTTCAGTTCCAGAACCAGTGGATTATGGTCACTGTCAGGCCTAGGGTTTACCCCGAAGCTTTTTATACAGCTCCAAAATTCAACCTTAGCAATAATATAATCTATGGTGGAGCTGCTCCCAGGCCTGTTATAAGTGATGTTACCAGGAATATCCACAGGGACTCTACCATTACATGCTCTAAGTGAATGGGAGACTGTAAGCTTATAAAGTTGCACCCCTAAGGGGGTCCAACCACGATCAGGATACATATTACATTCTGGGATGGACCATACCGAATCTTCATCATGGGTAATAGAATTAATGCCATGCAATGGTTCGTAATGAGAATTAAAGTCCTCCCTTTAACTTTATATACAGAAGTGGAAAGAGAAAAAAGTAGCGTGCCAAGCAGTGCCAAAGTATGTGAGGTCTGCGTGTTTGGTGTAGGGCGAGAGTACACATTGATGAGGGCTACCTTGAGACCATCTACAAAAGTTAAAAGGAGACACAGAATGTCTGGAGATTGGGTGTCAATCAGTTTCGCAGAGCAGTCTAAGTGGGTACCCATCCAGATGCAAAGACCCCCAAACGGTCTCCCCCTAGAGCCCTGGGAAGCGGGGTTTACAAATGAGGTGAATCCCGCTCTATAAGGTGTTGTCAAAGCCCAAGTTTCCTGGAAATTGCACAGATCGAACGTGTCTATGTATTCCCCCCAGTCAGGAATGCCCAGATTTGAACTAATTCCTGTGATGTTCCATAATATGATCCTAATATTGGGGCGCTCAACTACCGTGGTGTTGAAGTGGAGCTCCGAGCTAGCTCGGCTCGGGTTGAAGAGAGCCCATCAGTTTCTATATTGTCTGAGGGTGGTTGCAGAGCATGAGGAGAACTCAATACCTCCCTTCCAGTGTATCTATCCTCATTACGAGTCACCTCTGGACAGGTGCCATGGGAGTGTGAGTGCGTCTCTGTGTATTTTATTAGAGGAGGTAGGAGTCAATCCACCAGTTCCAGGAAACTAAATCTGTTATTAACGGGGACACCAACGTTCGCAGCAAACACTCCAGATGAGAATTGATAGTCCCTATGGCCACTGGATGTACAAGTTTCCCTTGTCATGTAGTCAGGTCTTCCCATAGAGGTCATCACATCCGGTTGGTAAAAGTAACCTAGTGGGAGTGACTGTATAGTGCCAGCTGTGTTCTCACACCACCACTCGAGTATACAGTTAACCACACCTCGGTCCCTAAAGTTAATTACTACACAATCTCCCGAGATGTCTTTGCACCTCGACCCGACCCAACTAACCCTGCGAGCAAACAATATTTCTCCCTGCTTGGGGCCGTTAAATGGTCTATTCCTGTTCAACTAGAAAATTATCTTATTTTTTAGTTCAGGATAAGATTCTGAGTGATCTGGTTTTAGGTTCGGGACCCCGGCTAAAACAACTACATAGGGAGATGCCGCTGGTGGCAAATTCAGACAGGGTAGGTGGCTATTGGTGTCATTGGAGTATGGTTTTGTTTTAGCACCAGTAGATGCTAATGTCAGTTGTTCATGCCTTTGTCTTTCACCCTGGATGTTGGTTGGGGGGTTTACAACATTAGCCTCATTTGTGCATTCTTTATGGATGCTGGCTGTTGTTTGGGGCTTTGGGGTAAAGGGCAATTCAAGGGGAAGCCTTGATGCAGGAGCACCTGTTAAAGGTGTGTGGGCTACTGAGGGCGAACTATTCTCTTGATTAGCAGAATCTATAGTGGTGGTATTCGTCTCCATTACTACTGTACCGGTGTTCCCACCCACAGAAGTTCCCTTAGTGTTTAGCATGGAAACTACTTTGTCAATCCGACTTACACAGTTTTAAACTGTGATTTAATAAAATTCTCTAAGTGCGTTTGTAGATCTGCCAGCAGATGACGCGCCCATTCTGGGGGGTTTGTGGGTACTGGGCTGGGTCAATACCCTCGTGAGCTCCCCCACTTTCCTCAGTAGTAGCTATTTGCACTTTCTTAGTTATCTTGCCTCTCCTCACTTTTGTTTGTCTCAAACTAGCTTTTTTATTGTTTTTTTTAGGCCCTTAGCATGTTCAGGTGTTAATGTTGAGGTTTCCAATGGTAGGGGTTGCGCACATGATATCTCTGCGGCAGAAGATTCAGTCACTATAGTGCAGATATTTGAAATGTGAGAGACCTCTAACCCTTGGTTCACTGGATCAGATACGATCAAGGGGGTAAGCAACAGGCGCCTCTCTGTGATTTCAATAGCACTAGATACGGCACCAATAGCTTGTTGAAGCATTTTATCAATCGCAGTGGGTTTGGTGCCCAGACCGGGTAATTTAGATTTCTGCCTTGTCATGGGTCGAGCATTTAGAATTGAGGATTTACCCATTGTTAAAAAAAGGCTGTGCTACTATTAAAACTAGTATACTCTGGCATATAAGATGAACAGCATAAAGGGAGATACCACTTGACTGAAGTATTGCAGGCCAACAGTAACCGCTATATCCCACAGTAAATGGTAGAACAATCAGAATTGTAATCTGTTATCAAGTCAAATGGAGGGGCCCAGTCCAGTCTCTCCCAGCCACGGACACGCCCAGACAGTCCCGCACTTGGTCCTGGGCTTAGTCTTGTCTTCGTCCCGCGCCGAGGAGAAAGGGGAGTGGCTTTTAGGTGCGGTGTCAGCGTCTCCCCCTGACTCGCAGCAGGTATTTGGGCAGTAATGCACCCTGGGGGCTGTAGTCCAAAGCCCGGGTGTAGGCGGTGTAGCGGTCGTTGCTCGGGCGGCAGGTAGCCCTCCTCCTCTCAGCACAGCCTGCGCTCTCCACCTCACAGGTCTCCTCACAGGTTAATCAGAAAGGACTGAGAAAACACTCCCCGACTAAGCTATCTGCAGGTACGGCATTGGACATTACACCTGCAGGTCCGCGCTAGCGCAGATAGACGCTTATCCTCATACGAAAGATGGCTCATCACCCGCACGACAGACTCCAAACTCATCTCCGACCTCTACAAGATGTTACAGACCACACAGGTGTACACTCATAACCCGGGTAGGGAGCGATGGGAGAGAGAACTGGGCAGGACCCTCAGTCACAAAGAATGGGGGGAGATATACTCTAGGGCCAGACACTCTGCATACCACATGGGCTCACAGAGACATTCGCAAAAGTTGTGACATATTGGTATTATACCCCAGACAGACTACATCCGATGGACAGTAGCCGAGAGGCGACTTGTTGGCGTTTCTGTGGTCAGACAGGCAACCTGGTTCACTTGTTGTGGGAATGCATACACATTCAGTCCTATTGGGCTCAAGTGTTAGATGAAATAGATAAGCACTTCGAGACAGAAATCCCGTGCTTCCCAGCTTATGTGCTACTAGGTCTACCTAATCCCCTGACCTACCCTCTAAAATCCCGCAGGGGCAGACAGATGGCTGTCGCACTCGGCTCAGCGGTTCAAAATATACTTACACATTGGCGTACTCCCACTATACCCTCCTTTGTAGGATGGCTTCACCGATTATGGCATGCGCTCAGGATGGAGAAACTGTCACTTACTATAGCGAGAGAGGGATACGCATATGATGACCTGTGGCAACCATTTCTATCACTCTTGGCCACCGAATTCCGAAAAGTCACATGTCCCCGATGTCTTAGGCTGCTGCGCCTCACAGACCCTCGGAAGACAGACTGTTAAGCAGGTCACTGAGGGCCTAGCATAGATGGGGGGAGGAACGGGGGTTAGCGAGAGACAGGGAGCACTGGACGGGAGGAGGGAGGAGGGTACCTGGGAAAAAGGGGTTCCCTTTGTTTTCTTTTCCCTTTGTTTAATCTTATAGTTTTTATCCTATGCACGAGCAATTGGCAGATAATGTTTTGAGTGCTGAATTCACGCTCTCAGCTGGCACTACCCGGCTGTACTGTTTCGATCTTGTTTGAAGACAGCTAACTGTACATGGAAATGCTTGCGTTTTTAAGTTTAATAAAGATATTTGAACCATAAAGGTTGGAAAGTGGCCTCAGCAGTGCTTTGCTTTCGCTCAAGAGATCTTTACATATGCCTTTCAAGTGGATCATGTCTTCTTTCCCCTCACACACAGTCGACAGCATGTTGGTGATAAGGGCCTCTTCCATGGAGGTAGATTGAATAGAGAGGGTAAAATGCCTAGACAGTACTGTAGGTTTTTCTCGTTGGAAGTTTTGGTAAAGCTGATGCCTAAATAGAGTTGTGGAACTACCTTAGTGTAGCTGTGTAAGGTAAACCATCCATGCGCCCCAGCCGCCAGTAATGCTTTAACCCCCCCAGCATAGAATCCTTTTTAACAGTTTTATTCACAAGCTTTTTGAGGCTATCATGTGACCCTGAGGTCTCCCAGAGACCCCGCAGGCCTAGCTGATCCACAAAGTCTTCCAGGTAGGCCCTTGTTGCGCCTTTCTCCTAATGAACAGTTTGGACCATATATGAGCGTTTAGTGCTCTTTTGATCTTGTGCCAGCATCCGACGTATGCTCCTCTGCAGGCCAGCCCTCGTCGCTGCATACCAAATTCTAATCTTATTTGGGCTAGTGACATTTATTTGAGTAAACCGAAAATTATTAGAAGTGCTCCCTTTACTGTGCCATCTGGGAAGAGGTGTGGTGCAGCTGCCAGGGTGGCTGATTCGGAACACGGGGGCTCGCGGTTCGATCCCCGACAGCAGATTAGTCAAGCACCTTGTGACTCTGAGCAATAGCTCGCTTAATCTTCCTGACGGCCCCCAGCGCCGGGACACCTCGCCTGAGGTAGTTACGCTCTTTACAAATGCTAGTATTATTTATTATCATACCGCGTCTCTCCCTCTCATAGCCTTGCTTCCATAAGTGATCGTTGGTATGGTTTTCGCCTGTTTCACTTAACCCAGTGAAGAGAAGCTTGTGCCATCAAATTCGTTTTTTAGGTTCCCTAGTGTCACTGCTATCGCTGTATATTTCCTCTTTAATGCTTCCCTTTGGGCAGCGAAAGTTCCTTTGCTGTCTATAACAACACCCAAGCATTTATATTCTTGGACGGTTTGCAGCTGTTTAGCCAAGTGCCAGCAGTATGCTCCTTTAACTCTACGTTGATTCAAGAGCGTGACTTTTGATTTGTCCAGGTTTATGGTCAGGCCGTTTTCAACGGAGTAGCTTTGCGTAGCGTCCAATGAGTGTTGGAGGCCTATTGGAGTCCGACTGATGAGTACAAGTTCCTCCGCGTGTAGTAGGTTTGAAAGGATGAGACTCCCCATCTTTAGGGCTTGGGAGCTGCACTTGTCAAGCCTGGTTGACAAATCTGCCATGAAAAGTTGAACAGGTTTGGGGCTAATACGCGAACCAGCTTCAGCCCGTTTGTAGTTGGAATGGTTCTTGACATGTGTTCCCCTGTCCTCAGCTTCACTTAAACCCATGTGTTTGTGTGAAGAAGTATTAGCTGTTTCAAGAGGAGTGGTGGGATATTCCAATTAGTAAGTTTGTGCCACAGTTTGATTCTATTGATGGGTTAAAATGCCAAGCTATACTTTATAAAGCACACACATACTGACAGTTTGGCTGCTATTGTGGAATCAATAAGCAGAAAAAGAGTGAGAATATTGGTAGTTGTTCCCATGTGTCTACTAAAGCCAGTTTGGTTAAGGTGGGATAATTGCTTTTTGCGCACATGGCACACTGCCTCTGGCAAATACCTTATCCGCAGGGGGACACGCCGGGGGTGCCCCTTGTCCCCGGTACTCTCCATCTTGGCAGTAGAGCCCCTGACCTGTAATGCGAACCAAGAACTTTGGTATCGAGGGATCCGAGTGAATGATCACCCCATCACATAGCCCTATATGCCGAAGACCTGATACTGTTCCTGAAGAACACAATGGAAGATTTGGAAGGAGCCAAACAAATGCTGGATGACTTTGAGGCCATCTCCGGGTTCCGAGCCAACTGGCAGAAATATAGCTGGTTCCAATAGTGGCAGGCCGAGACCCCCACCCGGGGACTTGGGGGGCTAAGCTTTCAATATCTAGGGGTCTGCAACTTCCATGACTGCGACGACCTCCTAGAGGGCAACATGATCCTAGCTATTAAAGCACTAGGGCAAAACGTAGAATTCTAGAAAACTCTCCCGATATCTGTGGCTGGTAACGTAGCTCCATTAAAAATGATAGCACTGCCCAGGCTCTTATACTATTTCACCGTACTCCTGATATGGATACTTAGAACAATGTTCAAAGAGCTTGACTCCCTAACCACGGGACTCATATGGGGAGCAGGCCGAAGGAGGATAGCACTAACCACGTTACAACACTCTGTCAATGATGGAGGTTTAGCAGCGGCAGAATTTGAAGTGTATTATTTAGCTGCAGAGGTCCCCTCATTTGACAGGCTATGCAAGGTGCTACCTCAAACACACCACCATGACACCCAGTGAATTACATGTTCTGTTGTGCCCAAAATGTGCAGGTTAAAATAGGCAGTTATTAGAAAATTGGAGGTTTGCTCTTCAATTAGTAATCTGGTTAGTTCTTCTACCAGCTGGTCGATGCCCTTGGCCTTATCTTGTGGATGTAAATATACGTTGATTAAAACCAGATCTAGAGGTTTATTTGTGCCTTGTATTGTTACTTTGAGATCTTGTGTTGCTTCAGGCGGTGTTAACTTGACGGCCAGCTCATCAACTGTGTATGTGGAGGTATAGGTTGCAAGACCTCCTTTAAAATGGCCAAATTTGGCACTTTTAGCTGCTGGAAGAAGGTATACTTTAAAACCTTGTGGATTAATTGGTTGATCAAGCCAGGTCTCTTGTAAGAGGTTATGGGTCCAATGTTTGTAGGTATAGCAGCAGCTTGATGTGTGTTTTGTTTTTCACCCTGTTTATGTTCCAGGAATAGAGGCGTAAGATGTTATTAGCCATTGATGAAGGGTTCTTATTATGTCTTGGACTATGGCTTTGGGCATTTATTGTCCTGGCTAACCAACCCTAGTCTTGTGATACTGAGGTTCTGGTTGCAGATAAGCTAGGCCTATGGGGATCCGTTTCTACCTTGTTACTTGGGGATGTGCTTCAGGCCCCGCTTAGCACAGAGTATGACCATATCTTGATTTGCTCATAGAGGGGTTCAATCTGGTCCTTATGACTAGCAACCAGGGGCTCTGTTTATCTTGGTTTATAATAGGGTGACAAATTGATTGCCCAAGTGCTTAATTGTTCTTACTCATCCAAAATCCTCCTGGCAATACCGGATGTTGTCCAGACTGCTTTGGTTGCCTCTTTCCCTAGATGATTGTTGCACTCAACAAATTCTGTGGATTCCAGTCACAAGAGATTAAGTCCTCCAATCTGCTGATGGATGTAAAAATATGTAGGGTGTTCCCTCTGTTTAGTATATAAGCACAACCTGTTGACTTGTATTCCGGATAAAACAGGGTGGCGCATGTTTCAGAATGTGTCTGCGGCCCACTGGTGGCTATTCCTTGTTAGACCCCTTCTCTAGGTTCTTAAGAATTCTGTGAGCCTGTCTGGGCTGAATCTGGGCTGTTTTCATGTCTTAAGTCTGATACCTCTTGAAGGGCTGCTCCCCCCACACGCAGTCCCCTGGGAGTTTTCCATAGTTCTTGTATTTGAGGTGGTTGGATCAGGCGTGGACTCTCACTCCCCCAATCGTTGGTTACTCTTCCAAGGTCACATTCTCAATTGTGGGCTAATTAGGTTCCGCTTGCATGCCTACCGAGGTGTCTCTAATTACACTCTGCAGTGGATCGCTTTTAGATTCGGTCTGTGCAGCTGCTGTGGAAGTACACTGCTATGTCCGTCTTCCTTTTCCTTCCTTCTCTGTTTTCTTAATTCATTTGAGTCAGGAGTGGCAGCTGACCAGGCATTTTCCTGTGACGGTCTGCTTGTTGTCGACGTTCCCCCGGTGGGGATAGTCCTCTGCCCTTGATGAATTGGGTCTTTGCTTGTCTACCCCACCAGTGAAATCTCCTCTTCGGTTTGTACATTTCCAATGTTTGATATACTTTCTGGAGCCTCCAAATCGACTTGATATATGACTGGTTCTGCCTTCCGAGGGAAGGCAGTCTGAGATGCAGCCAGTGTGATTTTGGTTACTTTCCTTATGTCTGTCAAAAGATAGCCCATCACAGCTGGTAAGGTTGGTAACTTCTCTACAATTGTAATGAGGGGCAGCTTGCTTGTGTGAGCTGGGTCTCTGCTTGGGCCCTTCTGATCAGATCTTTGAGGTCAGCCAGTTTAGTGTTGATGTATGAGACATATATGGAAAATTTGTTTAAAACTGATAATTGTATGCCGATTTTGTCAGATTGGTATTACATCACATTAACTGACAGTTGCATGGTGTTCAGTAACAAGGCACATATGTTGTCTGTCCCATTTGTTTTTTCCCGATTAGTGTTGATTTTTGGCATCTTGCTGCTTTTTTTCCAGGATAAATCCAGGGTATATGGGGTGTGCGAGTCTACCAGCTCTCCCCACTCCTATGTTGAGAGGTAGGATATGTCAAAGTTGGTTTCCTGCGTGTTGGGCCTGTATTGCGTTTGGTCTTGGCAAGGGACTTTGCTTTGAGTGGCTTTTCTTGGGGACTGAAAATGGGTTGTTGCCAGGAAAGATTCCGTGATTTTGCTTTGTGTAAAGTGTAGTGCACACCGTTCTTGTGCATTTTCTATTTTGGGGAAAACAACAAGTAAATTATTTTGCCATTTGTAATGGGTAGTATTGCTAAGTGCCAGGTCTGCTTTAAGCATCATACATTCTAAGCTTCAATGTGACATGAAGGTAGTAGTTATGAATGTTGAAGTAGTTGATGCTGGGCGAATGTGTTCTACATCAGTGCACAAGCTCAAAACTGGTCCTTGTAGCTCTTTTGGTTGAAGCACATAGTAGATAGAGTAGGTAGACTTTCTTGTGTCTGAGCCTAGCTTAAGACATACCCTAATTCATAGAATTTTTGACCTAATGTATGTGATGGAGGCAGTGCAGTTTCAGCAAAATAGACATATGGACCCTGTCGGAGCTTGTGCATGGATGCTGAATTTGTTTGTGAAATGGTCACTGATCCTTTTGTATAATGGGATGGGGTTCCTTCAGGTATGTTGTTCAAACTGTTATGATGTAAAACTCAGAAGAGGTCAGCAAGGTGCTGTGTGTTACAATTGCCAGAACTCCCTCAGGTATTGTTAAATAAAAAATGAGTTTATCCAACTTCTCCTAATTTTCACTCAGTCGTTCACAATCTTCTATCCACTCATGAGCCAGATCATAAACATGAATCCCAAATATATATATAAATATATATCTATCTCTCTCTCTCTCTCTCTCTGTATGTATGTATGTATGTATATATATATATATATATATATATATATATATATATATATATATATATATTCTGCTCGGCTTCAGAACTTATATCTTCCAAAGAACCGCACTCGTGTAACCAAGGTTTATGCAGTGCTCACACCATAAGTTTATTCACAGATGTTAACAGACGCGTTTCAGCATTACGCCTTCGTCAGTGTCAATTACATTGTGGAGATTGGCCTGGGATATAGCGGCAAGCAATCATAGACATGGTTGACGGACTACAGTGGTATTAGGGTCGCGCCATCTTGGAACATGTCAATACACTTAACGTTTAGGTGCGTGTTACCCCTTATTGGAAACAAGTGCCCTGACTTTCCAGTGGGACAGGGAGCGTGATATATATATATATATATATATATATATATATATATATATATATATATATATATATATGTGTTTGTGTGTGTGTATATATATATATACATACATAATAAATGTCGGCGACGGACCCGCACCTCATTTGTATAAGGTGTTTGGGGGAGGATCATGGCACCACTGACAGTGAGGCCTGTCAACAGTTGAAGCCGAAGTCGCGGCGGGATCGCCGCATGAAACTTCTCTCAGCACGTCTCTCCAGGTCGACGTCTTCCACTCGGTCGGCTTCGGCAGACGGCTTCAGATATGGCAGTGGTAGTTGTCCTCGACCTTCTCCGATGTTATGTGAGCGTCGCTCCCCGGTGGGTAAGTGTTGCAGTTTGTCCCTGGCGGCTGGTGTCCGGCTTGCCGGGGGCGTGGACTCTCCGCACGTGATATGGCCCGCGTCAAGTCTAAAGATTTATATAGCCCGCTACATACCCGGAGGGTCTCAAGGCGCTTGAAGAAGGGTGGGGAATTACTTGTCGAATATCCAAGTTTTAAGTTGCTTTCTGAATGCTAGGTGGTTCTGAGTGAGACGAAGGTGAGTGGGGAGTGAGTTCCAGGTTTTAGCTACGAGGTAGGAGAAGGATCTACCTCCCATGGTGGTTTTATTGATGCGAGGTACGGTAGCAAGGGCTTGGTTGGAGGATCGTAGCTGGCGGGAGGGGGTGTAGAAGGAAAGTCGTGTGTTGAGGCATTCGGGTCCAAGTTCGTAAAGTGCTTTGTGAGCGTGGGTTAGGAGGCGGAAAGTAATCCTCTTATTGACGGGGAGCCAGTGGAGGTTTTTCAGGTGACTAGAGATGTGGTCTTTACGCGGGATGTCTAGTATGAGTCTGGCTGATGCGTTCTGGATGCGTTGGAGTTTTTTCTGGAGTTTTGAGGTGATACCGGCGTATAGGGTGTTTCCGTAGTTCAGGCGGCTTGTAACCAGTGCATGGGTGACCGTTTTTCTGGATTCGGTGGGGATCCAGCGAAATGTTTTTTTGAGCATGCGAAGAATGTTGAAGCAAGATGATGAAACGGCGTTGACTTGTCTGTTCATAGAGAGTGAGGAGTCCAGGATGACCCCCAGGTTCCGTGCGTGGTCCGTCGGGATGGGTGCTTTTCCAAGGGCCTCTGGCCACCAAGAGTCATCCCAGGCGGAGGGGGAGGTACCTAAGATAAGGACTTCTGTTTTGTCTGAGTTCAATTTCAGACGGCTGTGCTTCATCCACTTGGCTACTTCTTTCATTCCTTCATGTAGGTTGGTTTTGGCGGTGTTAGGGTCTTTGGTGAGTGAGAGGATCAGTTGAGTGTCGTCGGCGTAGGAGATGATGTTGAGGTTGTGTTGGCGTGCGATGGCTGCGAGGGGGCTCATGTATACGTTGAAGAGGGTGGGGCTGAGTGAGGATCCTTGTGGTACGCCGCAAATGACTTCAGTGGCCTCTGACTTGAATGGTGGGAGGCGGACTCTCTGGGTTTTTCCGGTGAGGAACGAAGTGATCCATTCCAGTGCTTTTCCTTGGATTCCGATGTTTCTGAGGCGCTGTAGAAGGGTGCTATGGCAGACTGTGTCGAAGGCTGCGGAGAGGTCGAGGAGGATGAGGGCGACTGTGTCTCCATTGTCCAGTAGAGTTCGAATGTCGTCTGTTGCTGCGATGAGGGCGGTCTCCGTGCTGTGTTTGGCTCGGAAGCCGGACTGTGAGGAGTCGAGGGATTTGTTGGTTTCGAGGAAGGCGGCGAGCTGGTTGTTGACGGCTTTCTCGATGACTTTGGCCGGGAATGGAAGGAGCGAGATGGGGCGGTAGTTTTTGAGTTCGGTGGGGTCCGCTGTGGGTTTTTTCAGAAGGGCGCTAAGTTCTGCGTGTTTCCAGCTTTCCGGGAAGGTGGCGGAGTTGAGGGAGCAGTTGATGACGTCTCGGAGGTGTGGTGCTATGATGTGGTCTGCTTTGTTGAAAATGTGGTGAGGGCAAGGGTCTGTGGGGGATCCTGAGTGGATGGAGTTCATCAGGTGGATGGTGTCCTCAGTGGAGATTGGGTTCCAGTCATTAAGGATGTTCAATGGGGGTGAAGGTCCTGCCGAAGGTTGGGAGGGTTGGTCTCCGGGTCGGTTGTCGAAGCTGTTGTGGATGTCTGCGATTTTGTTGTGGAAGAACGAAGCTAGGGAGTCGCAGAGGGCTTGAGAGGGGGTGATGTCGCTGGAGTTGGCTGAGGGGTTGGTGAATTCTTTGACGATGTTGAATAATTCCTTGCTGTTGTGGGCGTTGTTATCTAGTCGGTCTTTGAATGCGGCTTTCTTGGCAGATCGGATTAGTTGGTGGTGTATGCGGGTGGCGTTTTTGAAGGCGTCCCTGGTGCTGGTGTTTGGTTCTTTTTTCCAGGCCTTCTCGAGGGAGCGACAGAGTTTCTTTGATTTCTTAAGATCATCGTTGAACCAGGAGGCGTTTTTGCTGCCTAGTTTGATTTGACGTTTTTTCAGCGGCGCTAGGATGTCGGCGCTGTTGGATAGCCATTGGGTGAGGTTAATGGCTGCTTGGTCGGGGTTTGGGGAGTGGGCAGGGGGGTTTTGAAGAAGCGATGAGGAGATCTGGTCGATGGTGATTTTGTTCCAGTTTCTTCGCAGAGTAGGTTGAGGATGGTTGTGAGTTGTTGTCTTATTGTAGATAAAGTGTATGCAGCTGTGGTCCGTCCAATGGAGAGTTGTGGTGTGACTGAAGGAGACATGTTTGCTGGAGGTGAAGATAGGGTCGAGTGTGTGACCTGCGATGTGGGTGGGCGTAGTGACAAGTTGTTTGAGTCCGAGGTTGGCGAGATTGTCCAGAAGGGAGGTGGCGTTGCTGTCATTGCTCTTTTCGAGGTGAAAGTTGAGGTCTCCAAATAGGATGTATTCCTCGGAGGGGAGGGCGTGTGGGGTGATAAAGTCAGTGATAACGTCGCTGAATTGTGTACGGGGTCCTGGAGGTCGGTAGAGGAGGGTGCCTCTGAGTGTGGTCTTGGGGTCGGTGTGGATCTGGAAGTGAAGGTGTTCGGCGCTGGCAAGGTTGACGTCTGAGCTGGTTGAGATGCGGATGGAGTTCTTATGGACGATAGCGATGCCTCCTCCTGTTTGGTCGGTGCGGTCCTTACGGATGATCTTGTATCCTTCCGGGATGGCAATGGTGATGTCTGGGGCTGATGAGGCGTTCATCCATGTTTCTGTTAGGAAGGCGACGTCGGGAGAAATGGTGTCTAGTAGGTTCCAGAGGTCGATGGCGTGTCTGTGAACTGAGCGGGTGTTGAGCAGGATGCATTTTAGGTGGTTGGAGTCAGATATCTGTTGTGTGTTCGTGGATGAGGAGTTTTTCTTGGAGCCGTCGAACTTGCAGGAGTAGCATGTGAAGGGTCCATGGGTGTGTCCAGGAGCGGCTTGGGCGCAGTTGGAGAGTCGGCCGGGGTTAAGGGCTAGGAGGGAGGAGGTTCGTATGTAATGCGGGAGGGGTGGGTGGTACGAGGGCCAGGGGGTCTGGCGCTGGGCGCGGTCCAGGCGCGGACGGGCGTAGACGGGCTTACCTTTGGCCCACCTTCGGCGCGGCCGTAGCGCGTGGACGCTGCGCGTTGGGACATCAGCCTTAAATGGAGAGTGGAGGGGGCGGAGCGTGGGCGGGTCAGCTGGGAGGCGGGAGCGAGGTGAAGGAAGGGCCAGGGGTTCCGGACAAAATGGCAGCAACAACAACAAACTCAGGAGCAGTGGTAGCGTGGGCGCTTGATAATGTGCAAATCACGTTATCATACACAGCAACGAGGTGCGCGCTAGCGCTGCTAAAAAATAATATTAATTCAAGCTCTACTATATGGCTAAGGGCTGTGCAGTCAAGCGCTGCGTTAGGGGTGAGTAATCTGCAGTAGGCGCTACAATAGAGATCATAAAACAGAGTCAGGCGCTACAATACCGGTCTGCAGTCAAGCGCTACGATGCTAATGCCACAAGTGGAGACAGGCGCTGCAATACAGATCTCAGCAGAGGAGGAGGCAGGGGGAGCGACCACTCGTGTCCAGGGCAGGACGGTCACAGCTGTACCAGAGTGAGAGGACGGCCTACAGCTTCAGTGGGTGGGCGAGTCAGCTGGGAGGCGGGAGCGAGGTGGAGGAAGTGCCAGGGGTTCCGGACAAAATGGCAGCAACAACAACAAACTCAGGAGCAGTGGTAGCGTGGGCGCTTGATAATGTGCAAATCACGTTATCATACACAGCAACGAGGTGTGCGCTAGCGCTGCTAAAAAATACTATTAATTCAAGCTCTACGATATGGCTAAGGGCTGTGCAGTCAAGCGCTGCGTTAGGGGTGAGTAATCTGCAGTAGGCATGCCGTCCTATCCACATTTTCCGGGTGTTGGGGCGTCGAGAGTCCAAATGGAGACATACGCTGCAGCTTTGCAGGCCTCGCTAGCGTCATCCCCTCCTGGGGCGTCGGTGGACCCCTTGCCTTGCGGAGGGCCCTCTGCGGCGCCACCGGTGGCTCTGGCTTGGAGGATGTGGTGCTGTTGGGGTGTGGCTCCTCTGGGGCACCTCCTTTAGGCCACGGCGTCTCTGCCTCGCCGCAAACACCTGCGGGAGTCCCTGCAGTGTCGAGGGAGGTTGCCGGGGCTCGGGTTACATCCCTGGGCCCATCTTGGTCCTTTGACAAGGCGGTCCTGTCTAAGGCCAAGGTAACGCCGCTACAGCGCCGGCAGCAGCTGGACCGTGCGATGCCACAGGGGTCGGTGAACCCACCTCATCCCGCTCCCGGTCGAGGCCGGGTGAGGACCCCTCGTCCCTCTCCGGGCCTTTCTCGTCCCTCCTCACAGGCGGCTGCCTCGATGGATGACAAGTCGGAGGTTGGATCTTCCCTGGCACCGCCACGTGGGTTACTGAGCGATCTCGGTTTCATTTTGGGCAGCGACTGGCGGAGGACTTCGTGTCATTCCCCAGGCCCGTCTTGTTCCCCCCGCAGGTGGCTACCTTGGTGGGGGTCGACGCCGTTCCGGCGCCGCCCCGGGGCCTGTTTGACTCCAGCTCCACTCCGGTCTACGCTCCAGTGTCCGGTATGGGGTGACTTGGAGGAACCTTGTCCTGCAACGCCGGATGGTGCTGACAACCTGTCTCAGGGAGTGGACTCTACGGCTCCGTGCAGGGGTTGTACTGCGGATTCGTCTTCGGATGCTCCTTCTCCGGAGGCAGGCTGTATATTGGTGTCATCCTCCCCGAAGACTGGTCTCTGCATGGTGTCTTTATCACCGGCGTCCAAGGGAGGCTCCCCGTCATTCCTGAGGCAAAGGTGTTCGTCGGAAGAGCGGCAGGTCCCTCATTCTTCGGCTCCTTATGACTTCCAGGTCTGGTCCTTGCCCGTCCCGCTTGGTTTTGGGGACGGCTGCCTTAGTTTGCAACCGTCGCCCATGGAGGAGCTGCTTTCCACGCCGCGGAGCCCTACGGAGGCGGGTGCAGCCTTCGCAAACGCGGTGTCCACGGCTGTGGGCATCCTGCGTATGGACACTGTACTCTCAAAGGGTTTTTGGTCAGGGAAAAGAAAGGGTGCTCTGCTTACTGTGGACGCAAGTGGTTAGAACCTAGAAGGTTAGGGTGTGGTGCAAATGGGTGAGGGGATAAGCCCTATAACCCCCCAATTGTGTGATAGAAGCAACCAACGCACTACAAAATTACAACTAGATACCCATGCACACAACAGAAAAGTCTAGAAAGGTGTGTCGGTGTGGACACATGTACATTTCAAAACAAAGCCTAAGGAAAAAACAAGAGGTTTCTTGTCTGTTTTGTGAGTGATTCGGTCTTTTTAATGTTTTCTCAAGCAATACAGCCGACACATGTTTCCTCGCATGCTGGATAGTCTTCCCGCGACTCCTCAGGGCTGGGAAAGATACAAGGGACACTGATGGAACATATGACAGTAATAAAATATGTGTTGTTCATTGTAACAAGTCTCATGTAGAGACTGTAACTAGTTGAGAACCCATTTTCTGTGAGATACTCACTGTGCACGGGGAATATATATTGTGAAAGTTGTGTAAAAGAAGTATATGTGTAAGAGGGAAGGGGGTGTAGTGTGGCAGGGAGGAAATTGCACCAGAGGCGACATATGATGAAACAAAAAAGGAAAAGTGACGCTGCCACGCAAGTCATATAAAAGGTGGTGGAGGAGGTGTAAAAAAATTTGAAAACATGCAAGTGACCTATGTGCGATTCAAGAAAACATTAAAAAGACCGAATCACTCACAAAACAGAAAAGAAACCTCTCGTTTTTTCCTTAGGCTTTGTTTTGAAATGTACATGTGTCCACACCGACACCTTTCTAGACTTTTCTGTTGTGTGCATGGATATCTTGCATGTGGGTGACCCGGTGGCTCACTTTCCGACGGACCATCTATTGGAGGTCCTCCACCAAGGCTCTGGTGGGAAGGAAATCTTACTTCCCTTTAAAGATTCCCTTCTTTCTTCCTTGACGGGGGATTGGGGGCGTCCTGCCTCAGGGGACCCGGAGCATCAACGTCTTCTGCACCGGTGCTGCATGGCCTGGCGTGCCTTTCCCTCCCCCCGCTACCTCCAGTCCTCTTTTGCGTGCTGCCTTTCACTCCCTGCCGCCGCTGTTGACTCCGCCATCCCGATAGGCCCGCTGGCTGGACTCTTGGGGGCGCAACATGTTTGCCTCGACCAGCGCTGCTCTGCGGGACCTGAACACCTTATGTGTGCTGGCGCTGGCCTCCTCTTGTTTGTGGGACTTGGCTGAGTCTCTGGGATCCGCAGCGTCCCAGGAGGGTGGTCATGTGGACTTGAGGCATCATGCGTTGGATGGCCAGGAGCTTGCGGCGTTTATTCTCCGCTTCACTCTGGACATCTCAGAGGTGCTGGGCAGGCCATAGCTTCCTCGGTCACTCTCTGTTGCCATGCTTGGCTTCGGGATGGAGTATTCCCTGAGAATATTCGGGAGCGACTCATTGACCTTCCGTTTGATGGCAGCCTGTTATTCCATGCCCCGGCCGACTCCGCCATCCAGAGGCTCTTGGCGGGGCTCGGTCCTCCTCCTCCTCCTCTGCCTTATCCTCCTCCTCCTCCTCCGTCCCCTCCTCAGTGACTCCTGAGTCGGGTTGATTCTGGGCCTTCTTAGGCCGGTTGTTCTGGCGTGGAGTCTGTTTTCTGGCCATTTGCATCCTTCCTTTGGACTTTGGCATTGTTGGCTGCTGGACAGCCCTTTTGTTGATTGTGTGTGTTTGTCGGAATTGTTGCGCAGACTTGGCCCAGGGCCCAGAGATTAGGCCTTCTGCTTGCTTGAGTTGCTTGTCAAGCCTTTCGCGGGGGTGTTTTTTCCCCCCGTGGCTTTTATTTTTTCCTCTGCTGCAGAAGTTCTCACAAAGAGCGTTCCCATATTTGGGACTTTTCATACCCTAGGTGGGGTAGTGGTAGCTGTCATATGGCTTGCACTCTGCTGGAGGGTTCTGGTCGCCTTCGGGTGCCTGTTCTCCATGAAGTTTGTGTAGGTTGCTTTTGCTCCTTGAGATGGTGTGCGCGGGCATCTCCTCCTCTCTCTGCTCCTGCCCTGAGGTCTTCGATGATCCTATGTTCTCCCTTGCCAGGCGACGCCTACTCTGCCTTTCTGGGGCCTCGGGCTGTTCTTCTTGCTTCTGGAGGCTTTTGACTGTCAGAGCTGTTCTAGCTGTCAGGTTGTTCTCCACCTGGAATGGGTTTGCCTTCTTTCCCTTGCTTTCTTGGGTCTTCCAGGCTTCTTCTTCTTACTCCCTTCCTGTCTAGGCATTGGGCGGAAGCTGTGTTGCCTTGTGGGGCAGTGGGGTGCTTCAGCCTCTCTGACCTTGCCCTTGGTTCCTCTTCAGCCTTCATCTCCCTCCTACATCCTTTGGGATCGGTAGGGGTCTGCTTGGGGGGGTTCCCCTTGCCTGGCAGGGATGAGGTTCTACCTGGTCCACAATCTGGTTTCCTATGGGGCCCTCTGTTCTGTATTGGCTGGTGAGGTCCTTTTGCAGAATCTCCTTTCCAAGGGGTATTGCGAGGGTATCTATTCTACATGAAGGAATCTGCGGCTAGTAGTCTCTATCAGATGTACGAGTTACTTAACTTCAGTAACGATGTATCTGGTAGAGACAGTTCTAGCCGCAGATTCCTTCACGGCCTGCCCTTCCTCCCCTATTCTGCGAGGACCCTTAGGTTGGTCTTCGGTACTCGCCTCCCGGTGGGGGGGCTGTATCTCCTGTGAGTGCTTTCTTTGTTCATGACGGGTGGCTTCGTCTGGGGGCGGTTCATTCCTCCTTTGGTTCTTTGGAGGATGGGGTCCCAATGTTTCCGGACCCTGCTGCTCGGGCTACTCCAGGTTTGGGTGGGATTGCTTTCTATCCCTGTCCTCCCTCCCCTCCCTTCCTTCCATTGCTATCCTCTGATTAAGGGTGTTACATTTTGGGGTCTCTAGTTGTCACAGGTAGGTACTTGTGACAAACAGGGACCCTTGCCTCTAGTCGGGATAAGGGGATTACATCCCTAAATAACCCCTGCTCATCCCCTTGGTAGTTTGGCACGAGCAGACAGGCTTATCTCAGAGGCAGTGCGTAAAGCATTTGTGACCACATACAGTAACCCAGTGAAAACACTACAGATGGACACCACACAAGGTTTTATATAAAAAATAAGTATACTTTATATAGAGTTACCAGAAGACCATAAACGACAAAAATACACAATACTGTTACTTTAAGATGGTAGATTTAGCTTAGTTTAGTTCAGTTCTTAAGATGCGACACTTTCCGTCAATGTACCTTACGATGCGTTGCGCTTCCACGTCAAGCAATGTCACAGCCATGGACATGCAGCAAAGTTCTGGTGCAAAGAAATAAAGATGACGCTCTCTCCTTGATCCGACACGCTTCCCGGTGATGCGGTGGCGTTTGCTGCAATGTTGATCCTCTTCTCCGGCGATGCGAGATACTTTACAAGATGCGTGCCGCGACCGGCCCTGCGACAAGCTTCCCAGCGATGCGGCGGGTCTGCGGTGACCTTCATCCTCTCTACTGGCGATGCAAGTTGCTTCCACAACGATGCGAGCCGCGACAGGCCCTACAACACTCTTTCCGGTGATGCTGCGGCATCTGCGGCGATGTCGATCCTCTTCTTCGGTGATGAGCCGCGACAGGCCCTGCGACACGCTTCTCAGAGATGCGGCGGCGTCTGATGCAACGTCGATCCTTCTCTCCTGCAACACGCTTCCTAGGGATCCGTCGGTGTCTGCGACGATGTCGATTCTCTTCTCTAGTGATGCAGGGCGCTTCGTGTTGCGAAGCGGCAGCAGCGGTTCTGCGACACGCTTCTCGATCTTGAGTCGCGCTTCCTGCTCCATGCGACACGCAAATCCCCCACAAAGTCCAGCACAGCTGCAGGCACTTCAGAAAGACTCTTGAGGAGCTGGTGGGTGAAGTCTGTTGTCCCTGAGACTTCAGCAGGAGGCAAGCTCTGTTCCAAGCCCTTGGAGATCCTTCTCAAGGTGAAAGTAAAGGACACAAAGTTCTTTCTCCTTTCTTTGGCAGTCAGGCAACCAATGCAGGCCAATCCCCCAAGCAGCACTTCAGCTTAGGGATAGTCTCTCCTCAGTTTCTTCAGGTTCCTCTCCTCGGCAAAGGTTTCTTCTTGTAGTCCAAAAGTGATAGGGATGCCCGGGTTCAAACCCTGCGACGACTGTAATCGCATGATGTTGGTTACCGACCCCCACTGCCGGTGCCTTTATTGCCTCGGGCCGACCACAAGTCGTGCCCCGACTGCTTGGCCTTGACGTCGAAGGCTAGGTTGAGCGGTCCCGTAAGCGCCTTGAGATCCGGCAGTCGGCCCCACGCCGCTCGGGGTCCTGGTCCAGGAGGCGGTCAAGGGACCGGTCGCGGGGCCACAGTCATCACAGCTCAGCAAGTCGACACCACTCGTAGGGCTCCAAGTCCTCAGGTAAGTCGAGGCACAAGAAGTCGAAGAAGCAACATCGCTCTTCTGACTCCTCCCGACAATTGCGCGACGAGGCCTGGGGTTTGGGCAACACCGCCCACTCGGCTCCGACGCCGATCAGTGAGCCCTTCACCGACGATACAGCTCCATCATTTATTCCTGACTATCAGGAGATGGATGACGAGGGGGATTGGGAGGGGTCTGAGGACTGCCCATGACTGGGCAGACGAACTGGGGGAGGCTAGTGGTTTGGACACTTCGTCCGACACTGGATTTGTCTACCCTCCTACCGTGGCTATGGAGGTGGGGGATGCTTACAGCGTGGTGTTGACTAGGGCAGCCAAGGCCTTGGCTCTTGAGCTCCCAGTCGCGGCCCTGAGTACTAACCTCCTCACTGAGGTGCTCAAACCGCAGGCAAGCTCCTCTGAGCCCCTCCTGCCATTTAACGAAGCCCTCTCTGACGTTCTGTTGGGCACCTGGTCCAAGCCCTCTACAGGCTTCCATGTAGATCGGAACGTGGCCCGATGCCACTGCCCGGCTCCGGGCGACCCCAGTTTCCTGTCCGTTCACCCCACCCCTGAGAGCGTGGTAATCCAGGCCTCAACCTCCCAGACCGCATTCCCAACCGCCCCTCCGGATCGGGAATCCAAAAGGTACGACCAGTTCGGCAAGAAACTGTTCTCCTCACTGAGTTTGGGGTTGCGGTCTATCAAGACCGCCTGCCTTTTGGGCCGTTACTCCCACTCTCTGTGGGATACGGTTGCGGAAGTGCTGCTGCAGTGCCCGACGGAGGTCCAGGCAAAGCTTACCCAAGCCCTTGCTGAGGGAAGGGATGCAGCACGTTATTCCATTCGGTGTGGACTGGATACAACAGACTCGCTAGGCAGGGCGATTGCAACGACGGTGGCGGTTCGCCGCCACGCCTGGCTGAGGTCCGCCAACTTTTCGGGCGATGTCCAAGCTTCCCTTATGGACATGCCCTTTGATGGCTGTCGCCTCTTTGGCGACAAGGGGACAGCGCGCTGGAGCATTTCAAAGACTCCAGGGCTGGGGTGCGTGGCTAGCGGCCGACGATGGCGGCAGCAAACTAGAGAGGCTCTCGTAGCAAGGCGGCTTCCCGCATCAATCCGCATGCATATCCGCACAAAATCGAACCCAGAAGGGGTGCCCGGGGTTCGGTGACCGAACGGCACTTGGAGGACAAGTTTGGGAGCACTGATGCCCCGGGAACGGGAAGAAACGCCGACCTCTGTGTGTGGCCTGGTGGAGTGAGTGCAACCGTGGTGGCTGGGTTGGGGCCTGTCCGGGCAGAAGTGGAGCCTCGTCGGCACTGTACACCGGAAGTGCCCGCAGCGAGCGCAGACCCACGACAACGGCGTTGATAGCCTGTAGATCCTTACAGATCGAATAAGGGTTTGACATATTGCTCCAACGTCAAGACTCTACAGTGGACGACGGCGGCGCTAATCGCTACTGAAGTCTGGAAAGTAAGTGCGTAGTCGCCGCCATTTTACGTCCCGTCCACAACTGTGGACACGAACTTTCTCACCGGAGGGTCCTATTTGGAACTAGATCCTGAGCAAGTAATGCATCTGGTGGATAGAGTACGGACCTGACGGTGGAAAGCCTAGCAACTAAGAAGACTGGGCGCCGCTGAAACTCGGGCGGCTCAACCAACCAACCGCAATGAACAATCCTCTAACAGAGAGCCATAGCTGGCAGAACGCACCAGCGTGACACTATGGCAGGCAGGGGGCCTAGAAATACCTCCACTCAAGCTAAACTCGATAAATTTGCTTATGATAAACAATCACTCTCCCAGCCGGAACAGCGCAAATCCATGGGCAAAGGCACAGAAGGAGAAGGTGCGAAGAAGGCTACCCTGGAGGACGTCTTGCATGCCTTGGCCCAGGTACAGGCAACAGTGGGAGCAACCGCAACAGAAGTGACCCTGATATGGCGGACCTCCAGAAGATGAGCGAAAGAGTGAATTAGGTGGAGGTGGTAGCTAAATCATTGGTGGAAGACGTCTCGGATCTGCAGGTCGCAATGGAGAAATTGCACGCCGACAACAAGCTGCTCAAAGAAAAGCTGGACGATCATGAAGGTCGTTCCCGGCGGAACAACGTTCGTATTTTGGGGGTCCCGGAATCTGAAACCACAGGAGCCATGGACTTATATGTGGAAGACTTGATAAAAAACCATCTAGCCCCCAAGGGCCTTTCAAACTTCTTCACCGTGGAACGGGCCCATAGGGTACCTGGGGGAACACCGAAGCCAGGGGCCTCACCGCGCCCGATCCTAGCGAGACTCTTTAACTTTAGAGATCGCGACGCCATCCTCCAGGCGGCCAGAGTGGCACCGGCCATTCAAATTCAAAACTCACGAATATCCTTTTTCCCGGACTACACAGCGGAGGTAACAAGACGGAGAAGGACTTTTTTGGAAGTGAAAAAGACATTGTGTGAACAGGAATTGCCATACTCTATGCTGTTTCCAGCCCGGTTACGGGTGGTCGCTGATAAGAAAGTTAGGTTTTTTGACTCCCCCGAGGCAGCGAGAGACTGGCTTGAAGGATGGCGCACAGTGGAACGCAAATCCGACAGACTGCGCCACAGACAACGGAACGATAGCCGGCCTGGCTCACAGACTTCAGTTGGAAGAAGCGCGAGTAAATCACCGACGCCGGAACTGTCTGGAGCTGCCGGGGGAAAATAATGCCATCAGACCGTGAATCACTTAAACACTGACTCCCTGACACACTGTTCGCTCATACAGGTCGTTAATGGACGCCGGCCTGGGTACTCCGAGGGCAGCAAGGGAGCCGCCTGCTCGGGGAGACACTCTCCCCCAACGTGCAAGTACTCTGTTTGAGGGATGGGTTAAGCCCTCTGCTCTGTTGGGGAGGCGGGCAGTTGAAGGTCCGTTAAACAGGGAGGCAGGGAGGGAATGGGGGGGGGGGATTGTTGTTTCTTTGTTGGAAATTCACTAAGTCGGCCAGGAATTGGTGCTTGCAACGTGTGTGGTGTCAATGGAAAGATATACCTACAGGTACGATTGATCCTTTTTGGACTGTGTGTATGTGGCTGCGTGATCGAAAATGGCGGATGAACAGCTAGTTGACGCGGGGAATGATGAGTCACGATCGAGTGGTTCCTCCCTTAGAATACTTTCATGGAATGTGCGGGGACTAGGAGATAAGGTGAAACGCGGCCTGGTACTAAATGCGCTGAAGAGGCACAAACCCCAATTAGCGCTCCTACAGGAGACACACTTGACGGGAGGGGCCACTAAGGCCTTAGATAGGAGAGGGTACAAGATGGTGGTGCACTCAGAGTTCTCATCGGGCTCCCGGGGAACTGGTATTCTGATTAAAAAATCCTCACACTTCATTCCACTGAGCACAAAAACTGATAGTCAGGGTTGCTTCGCAGTTCTGCAGGGACAATGGGACGAATGCCCGCTAACTGTGATCTCAGTATATATCCCGCCATCCCTTCATTCAATAATGCTTCCAGCCCTTAGTGACTTTCTGTTGTCTCTCCCCGAGAGTGATGTAATTTTGTGTGGGGATTTTAATGCGGCGGTAGATTTACAGCTTGATAAGTTTCCAGCGACAACTGCACCTGGGGGGCCCTCTTGGTTTCAGCGATTCTTGACGGCAATGGGGTTAGTAGATATATGGCGTCACGTCCATCCCCAGGACAAACAGTACACGTTCCACTCCACAGTCCATAACAGTCTTTCCCGGATAGACTACTTCCTGGCTTTAGGCGAAGGATTGCAGCGCGTAGATACTGCAGACATACACCCTCGAGGCATCTCAGACCATTCTCCGATCACTCTAACCATTTCCACCCAGACAAAATTGCGTAACCGCATATACCCCATTCTAGCATCGTACCTCAAAATCCCGAAATTTAGGAAAACCCTTCAGAAGGCTACAACGCAATATTTTGATGAAAATGTGGCTACGGTGGCCTCCTCCGAGGTGTTATGGGAGGCCTACAAGACAGTACTAAGGGGGCAAGCTATAAGCTCTATCGCGGTCCATAAAAAGGAACAGGCAGCTGAACAATCTAAGCTTGAGCAAACACTACGTGAAGTAACAACTTTACACGAGGCTAACCCTACAGATGACACGGCACATACCCTTGCACTCCATCAGCGATTATACACAGACCATGCTCGCCTAACGGTGAAGGGGCACATTACTGATACACAGAATCGGATATATGATGTAGGCGATAAGGCGAGAAAGATGTTGGCCAGGCTCGACAAAAGGGGGGGTAGCTCTAGAGAGATTCAACAGGTGAAAGATAGAAATGGCGTGACGCAAACCAACCCTGAACAGATAGTAGAAGCACTGGCGGCACATTTTGAGCAGGTGTATACTCCAGAGAGGGAGGTGACCGCGGTCATGGCACGGGATGCACTGAGTGGAATGGAAATCCCAGTATTACAACCAGAGGCTGTAGCCGACCTGGATGTGGCCATAACCAACGATGAAATACAGCTGGCCATACGAGCGCTCAAACCTGGTAAAGCTCTCGGACCAAACGGCATTCCAGTGGAATGGTACCAGTCCCAGTCCGAGGACCTTAGTCCATATCTGCTCGATATGTATGAGGAGTGCCGAGAGAAGGGTGCACTTCCACTAGATCAGAGAACGGCCACTATAGTAGCAATACCCAAGCCCGGGAAGCCACAGGAAGAGTGTTCCTCATATCGCCCCATCTCCTTATTAAACGCAGAAGGTAAAATCCTGGCTAAACTCCTGGCTAACCGGTTGATGGCTCATCTGCCTGATCTTATCCATCCAGACCAATCAGGATTTATGCCACATAGGAACACGGCACTAAATCTCCGCAGGGTTCATGGGGTGCTGGCGAAGGCGGACTTGATTCACGACAGCGCAGTTATACTGGCCCTGGACGCGAAAATGGCTTTTGACCTGGTGGAATGGAACTACTTTTTTGAGGTGTTGTCCTGTATGGGCTTCGGCCCGAACTTTGTATCGTGGATTAGGCTGTTATATACGGAGCCGATGGCACACGTGGTGGCGAATGGCCACATTTCACGCACATTTTCGCTGGGGAGAGGCACTCGACAAGGCTGCCCCCTATCTCCTTTGCTTTTCACGCTAACCCTAGAGCCACTGGCTAACCTGATAAGGCAGACACCCTTACTTAAAGGGATACAATGGAAGGAGGGTTGGGAAGACCGGCTGTCCCTCTATGCAGACGACATGCTGGTGTACTTAACAGATCCCGAACAAGGCGTGCCGGCTCTTTTGAATCTGTGTGACGAGTACGGCAAAATTTCAGGTTACACAATTAATTGGAACAAATCGGAGCTATATGTACTGAAGGGCCAGGTACCGACGCTCGGACCGGACTGTCCCCTAAGATTAGCTGGTTCCTCTTTCAAGTATTTAGGGATCCATGTCACACGGGACCCACTGGAACACATGCAACTAAATCTGGCGCCACCGTTGGAACGACTCAAGCAAGACGTCAAATTCTGGGCGGAGTTACCATTGACAATGTTGGGAAAAGCAGCGTTATATAAAATGATGTCCTTGCCCCGCTTTCTATATATCCTAGACAACGCGCCTTTTTCGGTGGCGCCGGGGTACTTTAAAAAGGTAGCGGCAGTGGTTTCTGGGCTGCTGTGGAGCAATCGTCCGGCACACATAGCGCAGGCCAAACTACACAGAGGATGGTACGATGGAGGCATTGCATTGCCGAATCTGCACTTGTATTACTGGGCGGCACAGCTCAAGCCCATTAATCAATGGATACATGCCTCCAAATCGGATCCAGCTTTTCAAACAGAAAGGGCGCAACTGGGCACCAACAACATGCTTGCCCCACTCTATGACCGACGTAGAATAAGACCCTTAACGGGGCCTACCAAACTTACTGTGGAACTGTGGCATGTGGCGACGGCCGCGCTGGGCTGGAAGGGGAAAATTACCAAACTCACCCCGCTCTGGGACACACGTGCCTTGGGAAACCTGAGATACAGTAAGGGCTTCTCTCACTGGGATTCCATTGGAATATCCACGGTGGGCGACATGTGGGAACGGGGCAAAGTCATTTCATTTACCCGCCTGAGGGAACTGTACAGCCTGGGGCCACACGAGTCATACTGCTACGTTCAAATACGCCATGCTCTGCTGGCAGCCATCCCCTCCGGGTCGACTCTACCAGAGTCCTCCCCGCTGGAGGATCGCCTCCTAACTGACTTTATGATAGAAAGAGCGACTTCACTTACTTATCGTAAACTCCCGAACAACTTGCCTGACCCGCTGGCTCCCCTGAAGGAAAGATGGGAAACGGAAGTAGACGCCCTAGACGAGCACGAATGGAATGAGGCGTTGGCGTCACCAAAAGAGGTAGGCATCTCAGCTAGGCTGAGACTCGTACAGCTCAAGGTCCTACATAGAGTATATTATACAAGAACACTCTTACATCGCATATACAGAATACAACATCCTTTCTGTCTACGTGGCTGTGGGGAGGAGGGTTCCTTTTTCCACACACTCTGGGACTGCCCACGCATACAAAATTACTGGCGGCAAATATTGCGCACTGTATCACAGACTCTAGAGACCTCGCTGTGAGAAGTTGGCCCGATATGCAACGTTCGCTATTCTAGCGACCGCTATGTATCGTTCCAACGACCCTTATGGTGTTTGGTTGTAAGTCAACCTATAGACCAGCTATCCTAGTAGCGTGGATACGAGCAGTCTAAGGCTAAAGACTCGAGAGAGGGCGCGTTAAGCCAGCTGTTTACCACACATGTACCCCTTGAACACCCAGTGAAAGGACACCACACAAGTGTTATGAAAATAAACAGGATATTTATTAAGATTCACAACAGCCCTGGACTATTTATGAGGACAGGGTATTAAGCACAAACCAAATCTCTTAGGAAAATACTTCAAGTGCGCAATTAAAACAAGTGTCCGAGGACACGGAAAGTTTAAGGTCTCGGGCGGACCCGATAAGGCAAGTCGGAAGCGAGGGACTTGGGACCCTAGAGTAAAGAGGCTATGCAGGCACCGAAATGCCGAGTTACCTAGCCACGAGGGCTGCGGCTGCACAAGTCTTACAGGCGTCGGGGTCTTCGCTGACGAGCCAGGAGCCGGAAGAAAAGGAGTTGCTGGCCGGCGACCAGTGATGAATAGTTCGTAGAGATCCAAGCCTGGATCAGAGATTGTTGATACCTGAAAGCAGAGGGGACCAAGTTCGTACTACTAGCCAGTAGTCAGAGGGTACCAGGAGGGCACCGGTTGGCCGTCACCTCGACCAGGTGAGTGGGCGACGCTAGGCTCTGCAGTCTCACGGACCAGGAGGCGTTGTCGGCGACCACGGTGGAGGTGCGAGCTGTCCCACGAAGGATGATGCTGTCGGCGTCGCTGGGCCCAGGATGGGGCAACAAGCCTTGGCAGATTTCAGGGCCACGTGGTGGGCCTAAGATGGCGTCTTGAGTGGACCAGGAGGGTCCGGGGTGCTTCTCGCAAAGATGGAAGCAAGGGCCAGTCTGGAGCAACCAGACCAGCAGTGTTGATTGACGGACGTCGTCACAGAAGGGCACAAGCCAGCGGCTAGTGACCAGACAACGTGCTGAGCAGAAGGGCCCCACGCAGATCGTGGAGATGCTGGGAGACTGCACTTCGGTGCTGGAGCGGCTCAGGGTCGGGGCTTCTCGGACCCCAGAGCACTCACCAGGGAATTGCTTCGATGGCCGTGCTGGTTAGGAGCGTGCAGGTTCTGATGATGGCCGGTCCCTCGAGGTCTCGTCGCACCCACAGATCACAGCTGAGCTGATGACGTGGGTAGAGGTCAGAGGTGCCAGGGAAGCCGGTTCTCGTCGAGCTGGGCCGTCGGATTCCTTGAGGAAGGACTTACAGCAAACCGCAGAGTTCTTAGATGGTGCCCGCTGATGCAGGGTGACTACTCCTTAGTCACAAGGGAGAAATCTTGAGAAGAGTCTTGAGTGTCCTTTCGTAGAAAGTAGTTCTTGATTCAAAGATGATCTAATTTGGAAGGGTCCCCGCTCCGGCCTTTATTCTAAAGAAAGGGGTGGGTACATGACTAGGTCCTGCCCTAAGGGTGGGACCAGGAAGGGGGGTAGTTACACCCCTCTCCCCTGCCGGACTTTCCCCAGGCCAGGGCTGGCGCCCCTGGAACTGGTTCTGACCGGCAGATGCGTAGTGAGCACCGGGGTGCCACTCCGCAGTCACCTTCTCGCAAAAGCCCTACCTACCCAGAATACACAAACCCTGTCTGGGACGGTGCGAACACCGCCCTCGACAGGAAACCCTTTGTCCAAGCTCTCCTCGCTGGAAGGACTCCCAGCAGCAGGAGGTCAGACTCGTGTCTGTGGTGGCAGCATCCATTTTGTGGAGCTGAGGCTTTAGTTAACTTTAACCGGGGTTCACAGTTACGTACATGTCGTGTCCCTCTAGAAGGGCGGAATGCTAACCTCGTCGCCAGAGTTGGTGAGAGGGCAGCATCCCGATTCGTATGACACCTTACTCGACATGTCTTGATAACGCGACACCGAAGTTACCGATGTGGTACGCGTTATCATGGAACAGCCATTGGATCTTGATTCCGCAAGCTGCAACCGGGCTCGGCTCGGGCCAGAGCCTAGTTCACACGAGACCACGCACTCTGCCTTCAGGATTGTCAAGGCCTGCCATAGGAGTGACTGATAGGAACTCGGGTGTCCATGGTATGGTTAGATATAGGGCTACTATATCTAAAGCAAAGTGTGATTACACGACTTCGCCCCAGCTGTCAGGCAGCCAGTTGTGTCAAATTTAGGAGGCCAGCCAGGGGTGGCATAATACATGCTGCAGCCCCTGGCGGCCCTGGGTACACCTATGCCCTGCGTTACGGGGTCTGATAAGGTGGCCCAGTACCAATTGGTAAATGCACCTAGGGTACATATCGTAATTTAGAAAGAGAACAGCCAGGCTGTGGGTCTGATTGGCAGGCCCACAGCCAGAGAAAGTCGTAAACCAGTGAAACAAAAGCAAAAAATCTGGGTGATCATAGGATTGCAGACCCTACTCTCCTACATGACCCCCCCCAAACGTCGGAGCAATAAGCTAACCTTGACCAGGTGAGTCTTCTTGTTCTAAGTGGAAATATCTGGAGAGCCCATCGGCATTGCCATGATCAGTACCAGGTCTATGTTCCACTGTAAAGTCCATCCCCTGTAGGGAAATGGACCACCTTAGCAGTTTGGGGTTTTCACCCTTCATCTGATTTAGCCACAAGAGGGGCTTATGGTCGGTCTGAATCTTGAAGTGAGTGCCAAACAAGTATGGCCTCAGCTTCTTCAGGGCCCAAACCACAGCAAAGGCCTCCCTCTCAATAGCTGACCAATTCTTCTCTCTAGGGGTCAGCCTTCTGCTTATAAAAGCAATGGGCTGGTCTTGACCATCAAAATTCAGTTGAGAAAGAACAGCTCCCACACCCAACTCAGAAGCATCTGTTTGGACAATGAATGGTTTGGAGTAGTCCGGACTCTTGAGGATAGGCGCCGTGCACATGGCCTGCTTTAGGTCATCGAATGCTTTGTGACAGCTCGCTGTCCACTGAACCTTTTTTGGCATTTTCTTGCTTGTCAGTTCGTTTAATGGTGTCACGATGGAACCATAGTTCCTGACAAACTTCCGGTAGTATCCAGTCAGGCCCAAGAAAGCTCGAACCTGAGTCTGGGTGGTTGGAGGAGCCCAGTCCCTGATTGACTGTATCTTGCTCTCCAGTGGCTGAACCTGGCCTCCACCTACAAGGTGGCCCAGGTATACAACCTGTGTCTGCCCTATCTGGCACTTGGTGGCCTTGATAGTGAGGCCTGCTGCTTGCAGAGCCTCTAACGCTTTCCGCAGGTGGACCAGGTGATCCTCCCAGGTGGAGCTAAAGACAGCAATATCGTCAAGATACGCCGCACAGAAGTCATCCAGCCCAGTAAGGACTTGATTCACCAACCTTTGGAAGGTGGCAGGTGCATTTTTCAGACCAAAGGGCATCACCACGAACTGATAATGCCCACCAGGGGTTGAAAATGCGGTTTTAGGCTTGGCGTCCTCAGCTAACCTGATTTGCCAATACCCAGCTGTCAGGTCAAACGTACTTAAGTAGTTGGCCGAAGCCAATCTATCGATAAGCTCGTCTGCCCTTGGTATTGGGTGGGCGTCAGTCTTAGTGACTGCATTGAGACCCCTGTAGTCTACGCAAAACCTCATCTCTCTCTTACCACCCTGGGTGTGAGGTTTCGGCACTAGAACTACGGGACTAGCCCAAGGGCTATCCGAGGGTTCAATGACTCCCAACTCCAACATTTTCTGCACTTCACTCTTGATGCAGTCTCTAACGTGATCAGGCTGCCGGTAGATTTTACTCTTGACGGGCAAGCTGTCACCAGTGTCAACCTCATGGGTGCACCAATTGGTCTGACTGGGTGTTAGAGAGAACATATGTCTGAACGACTGAAGAACCTGTTTACAGTCGCTCTGTTGATGTTCGGAGAGGCTGCCACAAAAGACAACACCATCTACCGATCCATCGTCAGGATTCTGAGTGAGCAGGTCGGGGAGAGGGTCACTCTCCTCTTCCTGTCCCTCATCTAGGGCCATGAGCAAACTCATGTCCTTCCTGTCGACATATGCCTTGAGCCTGTTGACATGAAGCACCCTGTGGGGGCTCCGGAGAGTTCCCAGGTCAACCAGGTAGGTGACCTCTCCCTTTTTCTCCAGGATGGTGTAGGGCCCGGACCATTTGTCCTTGAGTGCTGCTGGGGCCACCGGCTCCAACACCCACACCTTCTGTCCGGGCTGGTAAACAGTCAAGACAGCCTTTTGGTCATGCCAAGCTTTTTGGAGTTCTTGGCTGGCCTTAAGGTTTTCAGATGCCTTCTCCATGTATTCAGCCATCCGCGAGCGGAGGCCAAGCACATAGTCCACTATGTTGGCTGCAGGCTTTTTGAGAGGTCTCTCCCATCCTTCCTTCACCAAACACAGGGGTCCTCTTACAGGATGCCCGTACAAAAGTTCAAAAGGGCTGTAGCCAACCCCCTTCTGTGGGACTTCTCTGTAGGCGAACAAGAGGCAGGGGATCAGGACGTCCCATCTACGCCGAAGCTTTTCAGGTAGTCCATGAATCATCCCTTTAAGGGTCCTGTTGAATCTCTCAACAAGCCCATTGCATTGTGGATGATAGGGTGTAGTGAACTTGTAGTTGACACCACATTCCTTCCACATAGCAGTTAAGTAGCTCGACATAAAGTTTGCACCTCTGTCGGAGACGACCTCCTTAGGGAAGCCCACTCTGGAGAATACTCCAACTAGGGCTCTTGCCACAACAGGTGCTGTAGTGGTCCTAAGGGGAATAGCTTCAGGATACCTGGTGGCATGATCCACTACCACCAGTATAAACTTGTGCCCTGATGCTGTTGGTGGTTCCATGGGACCGACGATGTCGATCCCCACCCGTTCAAAGGGCACCCCCACCACAGGCATTGGTATAAGGGGGGCCTTTGTCGTGCCACCTGACTTACCACTGGCTTGGCAAGTGACACAGGAGCGGCAAAACTCCTTGGTATCTTCGTTCATGTGGGGCCAGTGAAAGTGCGAGACAAGCCTGTCCCACGTCTTCGTCTGGCCTAAGTGACCTGCTAAGGGAATCTCGTGGGCCAAGGTAAGTAGGAAACCTCGCTGAGACAAGGGTACAACCAGCCTCCTGGTCATGCCAGGCTTGGGGTCTCTTGACTCAGTGTATAGGAGTCCATCTTCCCAGTATACCTTGTGGGTACCTGTGGCGTTCCCAGCAGCCTCAGCAGCAGCCTGCTGTCTGAGGGGTTCAAGAGAAGGGCAGTCTAACTGGTCCTTCCCCAGGTCTTCCCTTGAGGGTCCCCCTGAACCCAAGAATTCAACTTGATCAAGTTCGAACTCCCTAGGCTCAGTTTCCCTCAATTCCTGTAGGTCAGCCTCCTCTGAGACTTGATCCACGACCTGGGGCAAGGGGGAAGGCGCAGCCTTAACCCTACCGCTCTTTTTCTTGGGAGGTGTCTGGTCCGTTGTTCCAGGATCCAGCACCTGTTCAGTGGGGCATTTCCAGACCTGTGACCTGGTCACAGCGAACACATGTGCTGGCAAACCTAACATTTCCATGTGAGTCCGGTGCTCCACTTCTGAACATTGTGATGACTCCAAATCATTGCCCAACAAACAATCCACTGGGAGGTCTGGACTAACTACAACCTTCTTTTGGCCAGTTACCCCTCCCCAGGAGAAAGCTACAATTGCCATACTGTGATTGGTAGTGACATTGCTTGCATTGGTCACCAGGAATTCTGTACCTGGCATGATCTGTCCAGGGTCCACAAAGTTAGGCGTCACCATGGTGACGCTGGCACAAGTGTCCCTATAGGCCTGAGCCATCTTTCCATTTATGAAAGGCGTCTGTCTGTATTTGCCCAAAGTATTGGGACTTATATCAGGGGACACGTCCGCGTCCCCTGTACTGACAAGGACAGCCTGAGTGAGTGTGCCAACTAAGTTGTCACGCCCCTCAGAACCCAGGGTTAACCCTACTAAACCCTTGGGAGGCGCACTACCACTGCTGACTGTACTAGGGGGCACAGGTGCCTTAGGGGCTGCAGTGGCAGGAGTCTGCCCTCCTCCTTTCTTGGTGCACTCACTAAACCAGTGAGATTTACTTTTACAGTACTGGCACCATCTTTTGGATTGGCCTTCTTTCTTCTTTTGGGGAGCCTGACCCCCACCCTCTTTGGGTTGTTGGGGACCTGTCGAAGACTTCTGGTCATTTTGTTCCCCCTTAGAATCTTTACCCTTCTGGTCTGCTTTCTTCTGACCACCTTGATTCTGGCCCTGGTTCTGTTTAACTCTCGTACGAACCCATCTGTCTGCCTTCTTTCCCAATTCTTGGGGAGAGGTCAGATCCGAGTCGACGAGATGCTGATGCAACAACTGGTTCTGACAATTGTTTAAAATTTGTTCTCTCATCATCAAATTATACAATCCTTTGTAATCAGTAACCTTACTGCCCAGCAACCAGCCCTCAAAAGCCTTAGTGGCACAATCGACAAAGTCAGACCAATCTTGAGACTGCGTTTTCTGGGTATCCCTGAACAGCACCCTGTACTGCTCAGTGGTTAGGCCGAACCCTTCAACGAGTGTATTTTTCAAGACTTGGTAATCGTTCGCATCCTCCACCCTTGTGGTGAGGAGCTTGTCTCTTCCTTTACCCTCAAAGGAGAGCCACAAGATAGCTGCCCACTGACTCTGGGGAACACCTTGCACAGTGCAGGCCCTCTCCAAAGCAGTAATCCATTTGTGGATGTCGTCCCCTTGTTTAAAGGGGGGCACTATCTTACCAAGGTGTTTCGTATCGAAACTCTTTTCCCTATTGCTAGGTACATTGCTGCCACCAGTGGGGACTACCCCACTTAACTGTTGCTCTCTCGCAAAGGCAAGCCTTTCTTTGGCCAGGGCAAGTTCTTCCCTTTCGATCCTCAGATTAGCTGCCCTTTCCTTAGCTTCGTACACTCTCCGCTGAGGGGACGTCATCCCTCTTTGCGAAGAGTTGTGAGAGCCATTGGTTTGAAGGGATCTGCCAGAGTCTCTCGACAGAGATCGGGCTCGTCCATTCCCAATGTTAAGCGGACCTGACAGTAGCGCTGGGGGTCCCCCAGTACCACTATCATGTTTGCTTAAGTTGGACCTGCTTAGTCTAACGACTTCTACCTGTCCCTTATCTGCCTCATCCCCAGAGGGATCCTCATCCTCATCATCCTCCACATCTTCGTTCTCAGTTGCGAGGTGGATGAGGTCAGGATCGTCTCTGGTTCCCTCGAGGGGAGGCATGTCTCCTTCTGGATTAGAAGAGCTAAGACGGGTCTTAGCTTTTCTGGCATCATAAGTCTCCAAGAGACCAATCAGAAAGGACGTGGTGGGGTTAGACCCCTGCTTGATCTTCCGGGAGTGACACACCTGTCTTAACTCCTTGAAGCTCAGCACAGTATATCTTGAAGGGATGACCTGTGGAGGGTCAACTGACACAAGGGGAGACTCAGAGTTTCCTCCTTTGTCCGACATACTGTTTCTAGTGTGGTGTAAGTGATGCACCTACCTACACTATGTGTTTACCTACTGTTCCCTTGCTAAGAGTTGCAGCCAAGGTGTGCTAAGCCTTGAGGAGCTGCAACAGCTGGTTCAGTAGAACTCAGAGTATTCTAAGCTTTAGTTATATGTACTAACAGTACTTGTGTGATCTTTCAACAAGATATTCTTAGGATACGTGTGGTAAAACAACAGCAAGCTCAAATCCCAACCGCTGCTCACCAATGTGAGAAGTTGGCCCGATATGCAACGTTCGCTATTCTAGCGACCGCTATGTATCGTTCCAACGACCCTTATGGTGTTTGGTTGTAAGTCAACCTATAGACCAGCTATCCTAGTAGCGTGGATACGAGCAGTCTAAGGCTAAAGACTCGAGAGGGCGCGTTAAGCCAGCTGTTTACCACACATGTACCCCTTGAACACCCAGTGAAAGGACACCACACAAGTGTTATGAAAATAAACAGGATATTTATTAAGATTCACAACAGCCCTGGACTCTTTATGAGGACAGGGTATTAAGCACAAACCAAATCTCTTAGGAAAATACTTCAAGTGCACAATTAAAACAAGTGTCCGAGGACACGGAAAGTTTAAGGTCTCGGGCGGACCCGATCAGGCAAGTCGGAAGCGAGGGACTCGGGACCCTAGAGTAAAGAGGCTATGCAGGCACCGAAATGCCGAGTTACCTAGCCACGAGGGCTGCCGCTGCACAAGTCTTACAGGCGTCGGGGTCTTCGCTGACGAGCCAGGAGCCGGAAGAAAAGGAGTTGCTGGCCGGCGACCAGTGATGAATAGTTCGTAGAGATCCAAGCCTGGATCAGAGATTGTTGATACCTGAAAGCAGAGGGGACCAAGTTCGTACTACTAGCCAGTAGTCAGAGGGTACCAGGAGGGCACCGGTTGGCCGTCACCTCGACCAGGTGAGTGGGCGACGCTAGGCTCTGCAGTCTCACGGACCAGGAGGCGTTGTCGGCGACCACGGTGGAGGTGCGAGCTGTCCCACGAAGGATGATGCTGTCGGCGTCGCTGGGCCCAGGATGGGGCAACAAGCCTTGGCAGATCTCAGGGCCACGTGCTGGGCCTAAGATGGCGTCTTGAGTGGACCAGGAGGGTCCGGGGTGCTTCTCGCAAAGATGGAAGCAAGGGCCAGTCTGGAGCAACCAGACCAGCAGTGTTGATTGACGGACGTCGTCACAGAAGGGCACAAGCCAGCGGCTAGTGACCAGACAACGTGCTGAGCAGCGAGCAGAAGGGCCCCACGCAGATCGTGGAGATGCTGGGAGACTGCACTTCGGTGCTGGAGCGGCTCAGGGTCGGGGCTTCTCGGACCCCAGAGCACTCACCAGGGAATTGCTTCGATGGCCGTGCTGGTTAGGAGCGTGCAGGTTCTGATGATGGCCGGTCCCTCGAGGTCTCGTCGCACCCACAGATCACAGCTGAGCTGATGACGTGGGTAGAGGTCAGAGGTGCCAGGGAAGCCGGTTCTCGTCGAGCTGGGCCGTCGGATTCCTTGAGGAAGGACTTACAGCAAACCGCAGAGTTCTTAGATGGTGCCCGCTGATGCAGGGTGACTACTCCTTAGTCACAAGGGAGAAATCTTGAGAAGAGTCTTGAGTGTCCTTTCGTAGAAAGTAGTTCTTGATTCAAAGATGATCTAATTTGGAAGGGTCCCCGCTCCGGCCTTTATTCTAAAGAAAGGGGTGGGTACATGACTAGGTCCTGCCCTAAGGGTGGGACCAGGAAGGGGGGTAGTTACACCCCTCTCCCCTGCCGGACTTTCCCCAGGCCAGGGCTGGCGCCCCTGGAACTGGTTCTGACCGGCAGATGCGTAGTGAGCACCGGGGTGCCACTCCGCAGTCACCTTCTCGCAAAAGCCCTACCTACCCAGAATACACAAACCCTGTCTGGGACGGTGCGAACACCGCCCTCGACAGGAAACCCTTTGTCCAAGCTCTCCTCGCTGGAAGGACTCCCAGCAGCAGGAGGTCAGACTCGTGTCTGTGGTGGCAGCATCCATTTTGTGGAGCTGAGGCTTTAGTTAACTTTAACCGGGGTTCACAGTTACGTACATGTCGTGTCCCTCTAGAAGGGCGGAATGCTAACCTCGTCGCCAGAGTTGGTGAGAGGGCAGCATCCCGATTCGTATGACACCTTACTCGACATGTCTTGATAACGCGACACCGAAGTTACCGATGTGGTACGCGTTATCATGGAACAGCCATTGGATCTTGATTCCGCAAGCTGCAACCGGGCTCGGCTCGGGCCAGAGCCTAGTTCACACGAGACCACGCACTCTGCCTTCAGGATTGTCAAGGCCTGCCATAGGAGTGACTGATAGGAACTCGGGTGTCCATGGTATGGTTAGATATAGGGCTACTATATCTAAAGCAAAGTGTGATTACACGACTTCGCCCCAGCTGTCAGGCAGCCAGTTGTGTCAAATTTAGGAGGCCAGCCAGGGGTGGCATAATACATGCTGCAGCCCCTGGCGGCCCTGGGTACACCTATGCCCTGCGTTACGGGGTCTGATAAGGTGGCCCAGTACCAATTGGTAAATGCACCTAGGGTACATATCGTAATTTAGAAAGAGAACAGCCAGGCTGTGGGTCTGATTGGCAGGCCCACAGCCAGAGAAAGTCGTAAACCAGTGAAACAAAAGCAAAAAATCTGGGTGATCATAGGATTGCAGACCCTACTCTCCTACACTCGCTCCTCCCAGAACCAAGGCGATGTCTCTTAAACGTGTGGGGACCAACCGATCTGTCCAGACATGGCCAACTCTGGGTGACTTTAGGCACGATTGTGGCAAAGAGAGATATTGCTCAGCGTTGGGGGGCGGCAGAACTACCAACGAAGTCGCAGTGGTGCATGAATATGGACAAGATAATGGTAACTGAGAGGGCGGGATACTTAAGCCGTGCATGCCCAGGTAAATGGAATAAGGTATGGACCCCATGGAATGTGTACCGTGGTGAAATTTGTGACCCTCTGCCAGAGGATGACCAGTTAGAGTCCGATGATGAGGGGGGGTAGACTGAGGGGGGGAGAGGGGGGATAGGGAATACCATACGGATGCAAATGGATGTGGGGATAACGTCCTCCTTCGCCTCGGTTTGGGACTCCAGACAACAGATAGCAACACATACTGCCATATGAATCTTTCGTACAGCTAACCTGCACTACTACCTTTATGTGACCGCATTGTGATTTCCTGAATGTTCTTTTTGTTATTTTCATTCAAAAAAAAAATCAAAACTTTACTTAACCTGCAATGTGATATTGACTATATACCTTTCACTCGAGTTGGTGATGTGCCTTTTTACAGTAGCAGCGTAACTACTGTGTCGACTTCTTTTATACATGGCTATCACTGTTCTTTTATTAGCGGCCAGCCCCTCGGGGTTGTAGGCAAACTGCTGTGTACCTGTGTGAAGGTATAATAAAGGTTTAAAAAAAAAAAAAAAGACTCCAGGGCTACGGCCAAGTCCTTGGGCCTCGGCCAACGCCAGCAAACTTCCGCCTTTCGTCTCTTTCGTGGCCAAGGAAGGGGCGCCCCCTCACGTCCAGCTAGCCACGGGCGGCAGAACCAACCTCAATGCGGTCACGGACGTGGTAACCGCCGTGGCGTGCCGGAGGACACCGGCAAGGTCAGTCCACACCCGCAGCATCTGCCTCAAAATCCTACTAGTCCGAATTTTCAGGCCCACTCAACGCCAGTGGGGGACAGGGTTCGCCATCACCTCCTTCACTGGCGCTCCATCACATTGGACAGGTGGGTGCTGCAACTCGTCCGAAGGGGCTACTTCCTCCCCTTCGAGGCGACCCCTCCAGCCATGCCACTTCAGTAACATCATTCACATGCGACTTCTCCAGGAGGAAGTTACGGCCCTCTTGGCCAAGGGGGCCGTCGAGCGCGTTCCTGGGCCAGAAGTAGGACGTGGTTGCTATTCCCACTACTTTCTGGTACCCAAGAAGGGCAAAGGAGGCCTACGCCCTATCTTGGACCTACAGAGCGTCAACGGCTTCCTCCAGAAGGAGAAGTTCATGATGCTGACTTTGGCTCAGGTCCTAGCTGTCCTGGACTCAGAAGACTGGATGGTAGCGTTTGACTTGCAGGACGCATATTTCCACATTCCCACATTCTTATCCTGCTGGGCCCACCTGCGGTTCACGGTAGGCCGCGAGCACTTTCAGTTTACCGTGCTCCCTGTTCGGCCTTACCAGCGCCCCACCGGTGTTCACGAAAAAGATGGCGGTGATCGCAGCTCATCTGCGCAGATTAGGGGTTTCAGTCTTCCCCTATCTAGACGATTGGTTGTTGAAGGCTGACTCGCCCCAGACAGTTGTCTCCCACCTCCAGACTACGGCCGACCTCCTGCACTCGCTGGGGTTCTCCTTCAACGTACCAAAGTCACACCTGTGCCCCTCTCAGAAGCTCCTTTTCATCGAAGCGTTTCTGGACTCAGCGCAGTTTCGGGTTTATCCCCCTGAACAGCGGGTTCGGGATATTCGGGCTCTGGTTCCGATCTTTCAGCCTTTATCCAGAGTCTCGGTCAGATTGACGCTGAGGCTCCTGGGGCTGATGGCCTCCTGCATCCTTCTGGTGCATCACGCCAGGTGGCGGATGCGGGCTCTGCAGTGAGACCTGAAGTTTCAGTGGGCATAGCTTCATGGCAATCTGTCCGACCACGTCCGGATCTCGGAGGGCACTGCAAGACTGTTGCAGTGGTGGCTCACGAACGGCGATTGGGTCAGCGGCAGATCTCTCTCCCTACCCCTCTGGTCTCCGACAGAGTCCCGGCTCCACATCAACCTTCTGGAGCTGCGGGCGATCCGGCTTGCACTGAAGGTAATCCTTCCCTCTGTCCGGGGAAGTGTAGTGCAAGTGTTCACGGACAACACCACCGCCATGTGGTACTGCAATAAACAAGGCGGGGTGGGGTCGTGGACCCTTTGTCAGGAGGCCCTGCGCCTCTGGACATGGCTGGAACACCAGGGCGTCAAACTCAGCCGTCGGTGCATGATGGATCACGAATGGAGTCTGACCTCGGACGTGGCGCAAGGCCTCTTTCAGCAGTGGGGAGAGCCTTGGTTAGATCTATTCGCCACCGAAGAGAACGCGCAATGTCATCAGTTCTGCGCGTTGGAATTTCCAATGCGGCACTCGCTCGGAGACGCTTTTTGTCGCGAGTGGAGCTGCGGTCTGTTGTACGCCTTTCCGCCTATACCACTTCTGCCCAGAGTGCTAAAGAATATCAGGCGCGACCGGGCCCAAGTCATCCTTGTGGCTCCGGACTGGGCACAAAAATACTGGTATCCCGAGCTACTCGGCATGTCAGTTGATCCCCTGATTTGTCTGCCTCTTCAGGAGGACCTTCTGTTGCAGCAGCAGGGTATGGTCCTCTACCCGAACCTGTCCAGCCTCCACCTCCATGCGTGGAGATTGAGCGGCGGCAGTTGGGGCCATTTGACTTGCCTCCTGAAGTCTGTGATGTGATTCTGGCAGTCGGGCATCCCTCCACAAAATCGGTATACGCCTGCAGGTGGAACAGATTTGTGGCATCCTCTTTCTGCCCCCCTTTCAGAGGTTCTCCTCTTCCTTCTTTCTCTTGCCCAGCAGGGCTCTGCTCTGGGCACTATCAAGGGCTACCTCTCTGCCATTTCTGCTTTCTTGAGTCTTACTGATCAGCTTTCTCTTTTCAAGTCCACTGTTGTAAATAGATTGTTGAAGGGCATTGCGCACGTTTCCTCCTGTTCCTTTCGTGATGCCTCAGTGGGACTTGAATCTTGTTCTAACCTATCTGATGTGCTCTCCCTTCGAGCCACTTCACAATTGCCCTCTTCGTCTTCTGACTCTTAAGACTGCATTCCTGATTGCCATCGCCTCTGCCAGGAGAGTGAGTGAGCTCCAGGCACTATCTTCTAAGCCTCCTTTCCTTTCTCTCCATCGGACAAAGTTGTTTTAAAAACGCGTCCTTCTTTTCTGCCCAAGGTGGTTACGACCTTTCACATTGCGCAGTCCATCATCTTGCCCACCTTCTTTCCGCCTCCGCATCCTTCAAAAGAGGAAGAGAGGCACCACCGTCTGGACCTAAAACTTGCGCTCTCCTTCTACCTTGATCACACACGCCAGTTCCGGGTGGACGACCAGCTGTTTGTTGGTTACGTGGGCGCGAAGAAGGGACGGGCGGTGCACAAACGGACCATCTCTCGTGGGTCGTGTTGAGCATCAAGTCTGTTACTCCTTGGCTAGAAGGGAGCCCCCTGTTGGGCTGAGGGCCCATTCCACTCGGGCCATGGCGGCTACTACTGCCCTGGGTTGGGGAGTCCCCTTGCAGGACATCTGTCAGCAAGCTACGTGGGCCTCGCTGCACACGTTTGCTAAGCACTACTGCCTGGACAGCCAAGTCCGGAGAGATGACTTTTTCGGCCGTTCCGTTCTCCAGGACTTTTTGGTGTGATCTTGGTTCGCAGACCCACCACCGGGGTTGGTATTTCTGGGGTATCTATTCTAAGGTAAGGGATCTAACACTAACCTGTTTCTTTCAGATGCACAAGTTACTTACCTTCTGTAAAGATATATCTGTAAGAAACAGTAGTTAGTGTTAGATTCCTTACCGCCCCACCCATCCTCCCCGTTCTGCGAACCGATATCTAGGGTTACGGTCATCCCTTTCAGGGCCCTAGTTTCATGGCACCAGTGTCAGTCTCTGTCATGGCTCTTCGTTCCTGGTTCGGAAAGCTATGTACAAGAACTGACGTCAGCGTTCGAGGGCGGCGTCGAAGTACTCCGACGTCATCCCGGCGCCGACGACGGTCGCGGAGCCGCAGACGACGCCTACTGATGCGCAGGGGATTTCCGGTTCCAGTCTGATGCCTGGGGAAATTCTAAGGTAAGGAATCTAACACTAACTACTATTTCTTACAGATATATCGTTACCGAAGGTAAGTAACTTGTGCTTTAGCACTGATCAGCAGTGGTAAAGTGCCCAGAGTCATAAAACAGCCAACAACAGGTCAGAAAAAATATAGGAGGAAGGCAAAAAGTTCAGGGATGACCCTGCAAAAAGGGCCAAGTCCAACGCTACCCCCTTCCAGCCAAAACAACTACCTTGATGGGCTGCCCTGCTTTGGGCGATAGAACCTGGACCTGACCTACAACAGGAGGGGCGTACTCCAGTTCTACGCCAATCTGAACCTATTGGAATCTCTCTGTCCATACTCTCAGGGCCCACTAAGCTAAACCATGTGGAACCCTTCTTCTCCTCTATGGACACCATCTGTGCAGCACATAACCTTAGCTTGCTTACAGGTGTGTCCCAACAGAGAGACAGCAATCCACAGTGGCCACTGACAATAGTTAGTGATGAGACTCAGGCCTTATGCCTCTCAGGGCTCTCAAACCTCTGTGGCGTCTGAGAGCGGGGGACAGGAACCCCAGGTGCTTGGCACCCTTTGTCCACTCTCCCTCCTGTCAGGTAGGCCATCCTGACACTGACCTACCAGCCCCAGGCCTGTTCCCGCCTGCTACACAAGAGACTGGGGTGGGCTCTCCCACACCAGGTCTTCCTCCTTTGGGGCTCTGTACCATCCCACCTGGAGTTGTACCCCCTTCCAGAATTGTCAGGGGACCTGTAGCAGGTGTGCTGCACAATTTGTCCACCAGTTCAGGGGTTCTTTCCTGCAACTGGGCTTCCAGGTCAGGGGGGACACCCTGAACCTGGCCCTCCAACATAGGGTCTAAAGCCTCTAGTTGAACCGGGGTCAGAGGTGAGGACGCCCTCCCTCTGCACCCCCTTCCAGAGGACTGCACCCTCCCAACTGGAGTGGTACCCCTAGAAGCTACCTCGGTCAGGACACTGATTACAGTTGCCCCTTTCTCCAGCTGAGACAACTCCTGAACCTGACTTCCCAACCCAGGGACCAAACCCTGCAGTTGAACACTTGCCTGGCAACCCAGGACTTCCTTGGGAGCACACATGCGCCCCCCGAGGGTGACACATAACTCATGTGTCATGTGACAGTCTGCTTGGCGCAGATCTCCCGACCCTGTCTATCTGACAGTGTGCGAAGATCCCCCATGACAGAAGTGGTGTCACCATGGTCATTCACTGGTGACTCAGCCCTTCTGGCTGGCCCCTGCCCACTGGTTCCTCCTCTGGGGACTCTTTCCCCTTCTCACCCCTCAGTCTGGACCTCTGTACCCTCCCAACTGGAGCGCCACTGCCAGACACCAGAACTGATGGAGGTCTGATTACAGACACTCCCAGCTCACCATACACTAGGGGATTCCCCTCAACGTGCGGCCCATCAGGATAGCCTAGGCTCCCCACCTGGTGTTCCCTTAAAGAACCATCCAGGCCCTGAGACTTGGTGTTGGGCACCTTGGGACACACAGCCCCACACTCACTCCTCCGCTGAGACAGGATGTGAACCTCCACACTCCTCCCACTACAACGAGACTCAGCTAGGCTACTCTGAACCACTTCCACCACTCTGGGTTGGAAGATACCGGAGCCACTCCCCACAGGGTCACACCCCAATGCCTCTCCAGACCCTCTAGAATCCACCAAAAGGTCTGCTGCCAATGTGAGCTCCCTGGGGTCAGGGAACTCACTCTCCAACAGGTGTTGGCATAGCTCTGGAAAACAGGAACTTACAATATGCTCTCCCACAATTGGATCACACAGCCCCCTATAGGGGTTAACCAAACTATCCTTCACCTTACCATCCAGTGCCTCGCACATGTACTCCACACCACTCTCTTGAGATTGGCATGACAGTATTTGACTGTCTCTGTTATTCAACCCACACTCTTCTGTGCGGTCTTCACACTCGCATACCAGGACTTCAACCTTGGGGGAACCCCTCTCCCTGCACCTCTCATCTAGAATCAGTAGAGTGTCCCTCCCACCACTAGGAACATTTACCCCTGCACCAGTTACCCCATTCTCCTCAGGGACACTGCTCACTACTGGAGCTACCTCATGTCCTTGAACATCCTGGTGTATGTTAACCCCCTCCAAGTCAGGTGCCAACTCTCTAGGTGTGTGTACTACTCCCTCAACACTAGATAACTCACTTTTTCTGCCACCATCTGAGCGGGACTCCACCTCAGCAAAGCACAATCTCTGAGCTACACACATTTCTTCTTCCTATGATGAGACACTCATGGCCTCAAGCCTCTCAAGCTCCAAATCAAGATTACTGATTATCAAGTCATGCTCAAACTTCATTTTCATTTCTTCCAGGGTTAACTTCCTGGTTTGCACTTCTAATTCCAGTTGTACACTCAATTTGAGTTTGGCCATCTCCATTTCATGCATTCTGTTTTCTTTCCTGTCTGCCAACTCTTCTGGGGTCAGACCTCGGGCAGAAACACTGCTACCCAACGGGGAGGTTATGAGTCACAAATGCAAGTCCAGAATCCTCACCGCTGACCACCAATGTTAGATTTGAGGGTCTCTAGTTTGCACAGGTAGGTACTTGTGACAAATAGGGACCCTTGCCTCTAGTCAGGATAAGGGGATTACACTCCTAAATAACCCCTGCTCACCCCTTTGGTAGCTTGGCTCGATCAGACAGGCTTATCGCAGAGGTAGTGTGTAAAGCATTTGTGACCACATACAGTAACCCAGTGACAAGACTCCTTCTTTCTTTTCACAGTGCAGGGCAGAAACATCAGACGCCCCACAGGAGGTGGAGCCAGCATTGTGGAGGGAAAGCACAGCCCTGGAGCACTATGTTGACATGATTCCTTCTCTCCTTTCACAGTGCAGGGCAGGGACATCAAATGCACCACCGGGGGTGGAGCCTGCACTGTGGGGGACAGGCACAGTCCTATTCAGGTCCCAGGTGCAACTCCTCCCTCCCATCTAGATGCAGATCTCTCTATTCACCACTCGGCAGACTCATTCTGTCTCCTGGAATCCCCCAGCTCTGTCACTCAAACTCCAGACAAGGAATACACAACCTAGCAGAGGCAGGCTTTGGATAGTTGGACAAGAAAATACCTATGTTCTAAAAGTCGTATTTTCAAACACAGAAGATGTATTTTATCATTCTGGGTTCAGGCATACTAAACTCGAATTTCTACCATGTTCCCTGAGCCAGTTAGGATTATAAAAAGTAATAATCTAACTGCCCATTCTGGCCTATGGAGAACAGGTAGCCTTGCAATAGTGAAAAATGAAAATGGCTGTAATTCACTATTAGGACATGCCGCACACACCAGGGCATGGCATACCTTATACTTACAATGCACCCTGCCCTTGAACCTACCATAGGGGTGTCTGATATGAAGAAAAGGGAAGGTTTAGGGACTGGCAAGTGGGTGCACTTGCCCAGTCAGCATGACAGTACCAGACTGCACACACATTTTACAAGGCTGCTTCTGTGGGTCGCACAACCAGTCCTGCAAGCCCACCAGTAGCATTTACATTTACAAGCCCTGGACACACTCAGTGCACTGTACTACGGTCTGACAAGTAAACCAAATTAGCCAATCATGGAGTCACAAATCCGTAAATTAATTTACAATAGAGAGACCATATGCACTTTAGCACTGATAAGCAGTGGTAAAGTGCCCAGAGTAATAAAACAGCCAACAACAAGTCAGAGAAAATATAGGAGGAAGGCAAAAAGTTCTTGGATGACCCTGCAAAACAGGCCAAGTCCAACAAAGGGTCGTCTGGCCATGGCTTGCCCTTGTCCATTGTCGGTGGTTACCCTTTATGTTGGGGTGGCTTGGAGATTTGTTGTCCCTGTCTGTGTTGGGACTGGTCCCCTTCCCTGCTCAGGTTGGGGGTGGTGGGTTTCCTACGTGTACAACAAGAATACATTCCCTCATGGCCTATATACTTTGTATATTGAGACATGGTTCCTATCATTTTCTATGTCCTTCAAGATACAACAATACCAGTTTCTTTGTTTATATTTTCAAAAGTAAGTTTTCTTTTTTGTATATATATCAAAAACTTTTTTTCTCCTTTTTTTAAATTTCTTTCTTTTAAATTCATTATATTCTTTTGATCAATTTAGACAAATATAGCATTAAAACATTTTTCATCATTTAAATACATTTAAAGTTCAACACATTTGTCAAAAAATTATAAATAAGTATTAACTTTTTGGCCAAAAATAGAAAAAGAGAAACCCTGATTCCACAACGCTTATCACACTCCCATACTCAGCAGAGAATAACTCTGTCTGAATGAGAACCACAGAGTGTTATGTGGGATTCCACGCCAGGTCGACGCGCGTTTCTGTGGGTTTGTACCACCTTCCTCAGGACCTCAACAGAAATGCTCTCTTCTTTTTTGTGTGGATACAGGGTATACACTATAAAGGAGGGGACTCTGGGGACTATGATTGTAGGCCTGGAGGCCTATCGATGTCAAAGGAGGAACTTGTTCAGTTGTTAGTCCTAATGGAGTGGCAGTTATTATGCAATCATTTTGGAAAGATTTCCGCTTCCTAGGTAAGTCACACATTGTCTTTTCAGGGATTCTGGTCTTGCTCAATAGACTTCGACTGTATCTATATTCTTCTTTTTGTCCCAATCATGAAATTCCTTGTGACGGCCATACACGGTATAGGGGTTGATTTTTAGAGTCCTATTTACTCCTGCAAAGTCTCCAATATCTATCTGCCCGTAAAAACAACGTGGGTCTCCTACGTGTACCATGTCCTTACGCATGTTCCTTGCCTCCGGGGCACAGGGGGCGGAGGCTGTCTATGTGCTGGCAGGGTGGTTGCGCAGGGTTCTGCTCGCTTCTTCCTTCTTTCCCTGCCTTGGCTTCTGCGGTGTGACACTACTGTGGGTGGTGTTAGTCACTGTTTCATTCCAAATTTTCTGTTTTTCGCCCACTGTTCCCATGTTCCACAGTTTTTTGTCTCGTGGTTCCTCGTTGTGGTGCGGAGAAGTTCTCAGAAGAAAAGTGACGTAGGTGCACTGGGGCGGGTCTTATGTGACTTCACTGCGCGGATGACGCCTGGGCGGAGTCGCGTGATGTCATCCCGGCGCGCAGGTATGCTGTGGCAAAAAAGTTTCCAGATCCAGTCTTACGCCTGGCAGTAATTCTACATGAAGGAATCTGTGGCTAGAATCGTCTCTACCAGATACGTAGTTAGGTAACTAACTCGTACAAATACTCAAATAGGACATACTGGACTCCCGCAAGACTCTTTAAAGTTGGTCTTAAACATGACCCAAATTTTTTGTGCTGCTACAAACAGGGGGGTTCCCTAGCACACATATTGGAATAAAATCTTAGAATGTATTAGGCACTACTTGACATTCTACCAACAAAAGAGTTCTCCTATATCATCTTAGGGTCTTTGGACCCCCGAATCAAGAACAATGACGACTGCCTTTTACTAGATCTAATGCTCACTCTAGCAGAGAGGTCTTCAAACGTTTGTATGTTGAGCCACCCCCAGCTGAATTGTTTTTTAGATGTTGTGCCACCCACCACCTGACAGAAATTTCTGGAATCTGGCACACTACATAATCGACTGCCACGCGCATATCACGGTCCATATCCGGCAAATTATGTTCAACACAATAAGAGTGTTTAGTAAACTGCAGGATTGTGAATGGGTGTGGTGAAATGACAGAGGTTTATTACAAAGCTCAAAACACAATTTTCCAAGATAAAATGTGCGCACATTCTTTTTACTAGGATGCTTTGTTTTATACAGGACATAGATTAATAATATCACCATTAACATAAATGTGACGGGTGTGCTGGTTTTTAGCCACATAGACTGTCAATCTCTGGATGGATTTTTGCTACTGCCATCCTCAGGTTGTGCTCCACATCCAGTCGTGAACTATCCTTCGTCTGTAATACCGCTGGGAACCCAATCTCACATAAGTAGGACGAGCTGATAGAGAAGAGAGTTTTGATATCCGTTTCTCTCAAAGTTGAATGTTCTGCAGACATTTTCAGCCAAAACAATGACTGTAAGGGAGACAGTGTTATCAGATTTATCGAGCACTCCCTAGCTCAGAGTTGGTACATGAGAACCAATTCTTCTCTAGAAACCATTAACAAATGTTATAATGGGATAATTGCCCACCAACCAGTTATGGATCCGAAGAGAAAGGTGAAAGTCCACAGAGAGGGCGCTGAAAGAACACCTAATTGAGAATTCCTTAGTGGTTTCGATAAGTTGCTTGCCTGAAGCAGTTGGGGTTTAGGACACTTCGGGCGTATGTTTAAAAAAAAATAGAACTGATAATAAATTAATGATGTTGCCTATTTTAGTAATGTTGTTAGACAGGCTTTGTGGTGGCAGGGACTTGTTAAGGAGTTTGGGTGCCCTGGGTCAATACTATTTTGGGTGCCCTGTTCAGAACAGCTTTGAGATTAAATGATTCACTTTCAGCTCTGCCACACCCTCTTTAGCCAGGCTAGTAACGGTGCACAGGCGCTGTGTTTGAAAATGTAAAAGTGTTTACATATAATATTCAGAGATAGTGATGTGTGTTTTCACTGTTGTAACAAAGCAGCAGCTCACTAATTTCACAGTGAATAATATCTGGGATATCCTCCAGTTTCTCATATGTGAGGACCCGTTGTGATCTAAAATAAACTTTTTTTATCTTTGTTGCATGAAACGAAAACATTTCACTGCATATAGTAATAGACTTTCTCATATCAATCACATTAAAAATAAATTAAACAAAACAGTATTTACAAGACTCTGTTTATGAATCATTCCAGGCCATCAGGGCAAAAACAGAGCTGCCTTTATCAAGGAACCCCCTGAAAGGCTGATTTGCAGTGCATGTAAATTAGTCCTTTTGTAATTTAGGACGAAAACCTTGATGGGGCACAACATGCCCATACTTGTGTACAGGGGCGCAACTAGACCCGAACTTCGGGGGTGGGGGGGCTAACACTCCCATCCAGGCTTGGCCCTAGCAATGGCTGCACACAGTGCAACGGTCTGTTTTGCCACCCCCTCCCTCATTTCCTCCTCCTTCATGAATTTCCTCACTACCCTTCACCAACAATGCACCCCATCTCGCTATAGCGCCTTTCTAGCAAACATGTAATTTTTTTATAGCGCTACTCCTAGTTTACCCACACTCAGTTCTTTGATCTGGATGCTACATGTTCTTTGTAGCAGGCACATTAAACCTCTGCGCTGTGTGGGTGGCAGGAGTACCCATGTGAGTGCAGAGTGAGCCATGCAACAGTGTGAGAGTAGGGTAAGAGGAGCAAGTGCAGGGTGAGTTAGGTGACATGAATTTGGGTGCAACTTTAAGTGCAGGGACAAATGAATGTATGGTTAGTGATGGTTTTATTTGAGTGAATTTGCACATTAAGCAGTAAGGGGGACATGTGAGTGAAGTGTTGCATGAATGCAGGGTGAGTAGTGTGCTCGTGTGACTGCAGGGTGAGGTACAGGGTGAACAGCAAAAGTGCATTGTAAGTGCAGAGTGATTACTGAGTTCAGGGTGAGCGGGTGATCAGTGTGAGTGCATGGTGATCAGTGTGAGTGTATTGTGATCGCTGTGAGTGCAGGGTGAGCATGAAAGTGAAGGGGGAGAATGAGGAGCGAGTTGTCTGAATGCATGGTGCATTCCCAGACACTTGACCTAACTCAGCAGGTTATTGGCGGCAGCATAGGGTTTCAGATATGTTAAACAATTGCTATTATGGCATTAACCAGGGATCAGGGTGGAGGAAATAAATGTGCTGATCTTGCAACAAACTTCCAATTTTATGATTAGGGTTGCCAACTCAATATTTTGATGTCCCAAGCAATACAAATAATACACAGTCCCCTAAAGCTATATTGTCAGCACTTGTCTGTGCATACTTTGAGCAGCAAATATAAATAGTAGCACTTATAATTGTGTTCTATAGCTGCCTGAATGGTCCATGACTGATAATAAAATGGAAACAAGCACTGGCGTTGCCAATAGGTCTCGCAGTAGGAAAGTTGGAGCTATTACAATTGCAAATAGCAATGCCTTTTATTTTTGTTTTCATTTTAAAAACATAAAGGGCTTTGTCATTTACAAAACCAATAGCTCCAACTTTCCTACTGCGAGACCTATTGTGCACTGCACAGTGTGGGTGAAAGTGGCACTGCGTGGGTGCGAGTGCCTTTGAGTGAGTGGCGTTGCGTGGGTGAGTGGCGTTGCATGTGTGATTGTTGTTGCGTGGGTGAGTGGAGTTGCGTGGGTGAGTGGAGTTGCGTGGGTGAGTGGAGTTGCGTGGGTGAGTGGCGTTGCGTGGGTGAGTGGAGTTGCGTGGGTGAGTGGCGTTGCGTGTGTGAGTTGCGTTACGTGTGTGAGTGGCGTTGCGTGTGTGAGTGGCATTGCATGGGTGAGTGTGGCGTTGCGTGTGTGAGAGTGGGCTTGCGTGGGTGTGAGTGGCGTTGTGTGTCTGAAAGTGGTGCTGTGTGGGTAAAAGTGGCACTGCGTGGGTGTGAGTGTATTTGCGTGAGTGGCGTTGCGTGGGTGAGTGAGGTTGCGTGGGTGAGTGGCGTTGCGTGTGTGAGTGGTGTTGCATGTGTGAGTGGTGTTGCATGTGTGAGTGGCGTTGCATGTGTGAGTGGCGTTGCATGTGTGAGTGGCGTTGCATGTGTGAGTGACGTTGCATGTGTGAGTGGCGTTGCATGTGTGAGTGGCGTTGCATGTGTGAGTGGCGTTGCGTGTGCGAGTGGTGTTGCGTGGATGAGTGGTGTTGCGTGGATGAGTGGTGTTGCGCGGATGAGTGGCGTTGCGTGGATGAGTGGCGTTGTGTGTGTGAGTGGCGTTGCGTGAGTGAGTGGCGTTGCATGTGTGAGTGGCGTTGCATGTGTGAGTGGCGTTGCATGTGTGAGTGGCATTGCGTGTGTGAGTGGCGTTGCGTGTGTGAGTGGCGTTGCGTGTGTGAGTGGCGTTGCATGTGTGAGTGGCGTTGCATGTGTGAGTGGCGTTGCGTGTGTGAGTGGCGTTGCGTGGATGAGTGGCGTTGCGTGGATGAGTTGCGTTGCGTGGATGAGTGGCGTGTGTGTGAGTGGCGTTGCGTGAGTGAGTGGCGTTGCATGTGTGAGTGGCGTTGCATGTGTGAGTGGCGTTGCATGTGTGAGTGGCCTTGCATGTGTGAGTGGCGTTGCATGTGTGAGTGGCGTTGCATGTGTGAGTGGCGTTGCGTGGGTGAGTGGCGTTGCATGTGTGAGTGGCGTTGAGTGGGTGAGTGGCTTTGCATGTGTGAGTGGCGTTGCGTTGATGAGTAGCGTTGCGTGGATGAGTGGGGTTGCGTGGGTGAGTTGCGTTGCGTGTGTGAGTGGGGTTGCGTGGATGAGTTGCGTTGCGTGTGTGAGTGGCGTTGCATGTGTGAGTGGCGTTGCGTGTGTGAGTGGCGTTGCGTGTGCTGCCTTCATTGAAAGGGATAATCTAACTCCTGAAATGTTCTTGATTATATAACCCAAGATAAAACAAAAACGAATTAACTATTGGAAGAAAAGCACGAGACCTTTAAAAAACACTTTCCTCCTTCACTAAAACGTGAAGGTATACACCAAGTTCAATAAACTGGGTTCTAGAATATTAATTTAATGTAAATATAACTGGTGTGGCTCTGATTTTATACTTTGCTTATACTTTTTTGTTAAACAACTGTGTAAACTAAGTGTTCTGGCATCTAGATGCGACGGACCACACTGTAGAAAACCTCAAATCCAAAACCGTGGCATAATGTAAAGAACAGGAATAATTACCACAATAGCCCATTTTATTGGTTTTATAGCTAAAACAAGCAACTGTTAGATCAGTAAAAGCTAAAAACACATTGGGATTTTGACGAGAACAAAACATTAAGTGCCCACATTTTGAAAATCACTGGGATTGTTCTCGCTATACTAATGTTTAAGAGGAAAAAGGGTCAATGAAACTCAACTGCGTGTACCAGAGATGAGGAAGAAGAACTGTTAAACTAAAGTGAAGTAAATAATTACAAGGGAGGACGGGTGACGAGACGCACGGAGAGCAGCAGCCTTTGAAGTGCTGGCCGGCCGTGCAGTGAATAATTAGGGGAGGAGAAATGCTGGCATGAGGCCGAGCGCACGCTGGGGTTTTAGGAAAAAAACAGAGGAGGTGGGCTTAGAATACGTGAAAGGAGAGACTGAGGTGGAGTGGACTGGAGGGGAAGGAGAGGCAGAGTGCAGAGAAAGGGCAAATGGAGGCAGAGCAAAGATGGAACGGCGAAAAGAGGAGGGGTGAGGTTACGTTGGGGATGGAGAACCCAGAACGGCGAAAGGCGAGGAGGAGCCTTTATGTAATATGGACTGCAGAGTGCGTTTGCTCCAATTTATATAACATAAGCAGCTAAGGGGTGCAAATAAGCATGTGCGCTATTTTTTGCACCAGTGCCAAATGTATGTGATCTGGCCCGGAAGTTGCTTAAAGAAGAGACACGTGGCTACACTACTATAACAAGGGAGGATACCCGGAGGAAAAAAACGGCAAGCTCGAGGGACAGACACCACGGCATTTTAGGACAAGTAAAGCACTCCAATTACGTTGGTCGAGTTTGCGCTTATTATTCTTAGAATTAAGAGAAAAGAAACGATCTGCATAGCAGAATGATAGTGGGGAGGAGGGGGGGGGAATGCGAAACACAGCCTGGTGACCGTGAGAAGTGTGAAGTAGGGGGCGGGGGGAGTGGATGCCTGAAGTGAAGCTGCTGGCGGCACCACGCTGGGGAAACAACAGATGGCTGGCTTTGATGTGGTGATGCAATGGGGAAGCCTGTGGGGAAATGGGCTGGCTGGGCTCGTTCACGAGAGGCTTGTGGTCACGTGATTCTCCCGCTTTTCACATGCACTGTGAAGAAACTGCAGTCGAAACTGCAGTGGTTTGACTAGTGGATCGAGCACTTGACTTCTCGCCATTTTCCAATGGAAAAGGCGAGACCTAAAAAGACTGAAAAGTCTCATTTCAAATGTATATATATATTTATTTATTAATAAGCATATTTAGTGTCAAGACAAGCAATTTGCAGGCTGTTTAAAAAACACATGGCTGGCTGGCATTTTTCTGTTGGTAACTTGAAGCCCTGTGAGCGTTGCGGCGCCTGCCTGTGTAAATTTAAAAGAAACTTTGTCTCCTTTCTGCTTAGAGCTAAACCCCCCCCTGGACGGAGTTAAACTTGTAGAGCTGGAATGCTTCAGCTGCAGTGGGAGGCTGGATGTCTCCTTTGCTAAAACTGAAAGAAAGGAACAGGCAGTCATTTCAACTGCAGTGGGAGGCAAGGAGTCTCCTCTGCTATGAGAACGCGAAGGAACAGGACTGTCTGTTCATTTGCTTTCGGTTTTAGCAGAGGAAACACTGCCTCCCACTGCAGCCCAAGTATTTCAGCTCTACTAATTAACCCCCTCCTGGAAGGTTAACTGTCAGCTCTTTACAGGACAAAGGCGCAAGTTGTGCCTTATCTATTTCCCCTTCCTCCCCCTCCAACCCCCTGTTACCGAAGCTCGCCAATAAAAAATTCCCCTTTGAAATGGGTGAAGACTTGCGATGCCTCAGGACAGTAAAGGACCAACAAAGGTAAAATCTTAGTGTGGCGTGCGCCCTCCTGGGGGGGTGCGCCTCACAGATTGAAGAACTCTGCTCTAGCATGTAAATAAGTACTAAACAACTGGAAAAACTTCAGAGCGATCTCATTCCACGTGTGACAAGAATGGCTGACTTTTCTCAGAGGTACCGATAACATTGCATTACAGATGTCACCGTGGAGAACCCCTCGCTGTTCAATATGGAGGGAACTGGATGATAGTGTTCATGGAGGTTTATGTGGAAAAGCACTAAGTGATCTCCTTGTATGGCAAATATAATCTACGTCCACCAAAAGGTTAACACTCTTCAAGATCACTCTCCGAGCCATCTTCCCCCACCCACATGAGACATACACTTCCTTTTACTCACACCTGTGCACATCTGATTCATACACTAGGTCTCATAAAGAATTTTCTTATTACTTACTCTTACGGAGACTTATTCTTCTACCTGTTAGTGTCAGACTGTTTTGTATATGGGAAGGCCATGAACGTAACACTTTGCTGGCAATGTAATCTTCTTATATGTACCAATATAAAAGAGCAATTCCCTTGAACAAGGTCATTTACATAAACACCATGAATAAGAAAAACGCAATAACTATAACGACTAAACTAGGAGAAAAAAACTGGCAGAATTTATTGTATACAGTAAAATTAAAAAAGCAGAGAACATGGTTGGCTGCTTGGTACAGATTAAAAGAGGTTGTAAAAAACAGTAAAATAACAATCCACATTCAATATTGACCAGCAATATGTAAATGACCTTGTTCAAGGGAATTGCTCTTTTATATTGGTTGGTGAACCCCATTTCCCTTGACTTCAGTTAAGGGGTACCTCTCCTATTTTTACCGATCTTCTTATATGTATCCAAGATAAGTCATGCATAATTCAGACTGGATCCGGAAAATTTTCCACAGCAGCAAATCTGCGCGCCGGGGGTGGCGCCGCACGGCTCCGCCCTGACGTCGTCCATGGACGGGACTTCAGCGGAGCAGCGTTAAGAGGCGGGTCAGCACAAGCATAAGTCACAGAGATCTTCCTCCGATACCCGTGACGCTGGTGCACGTTCCTCTCGCTCCTTGCCAGGCACAGGCGTCTGGCAGTTCCCTCCTCCGTACCCTCCCTTTCCGGGAGTTGGAGCGACGCAGACCCAAATGGAGGCTTATTCCACAGCACTTCACTCTTACTTTGGGTCACCCCCTCTCCCTGGTGCGCCTTTGGTTCCCACCGCGGTGGAAGGCACTCATGTCGGGTCCTCGCCGGCTGATTCATCCTCGACGATGGCTGTGTGCATCGACTCCGGTTCCGGAGCGAATACAACGCCGACAGGACATGGCCCAGAGGGCCCTCCGAGTCACCTGTCCAGCCCACCCTTTCAGTCTTCGCATAGCCCTGCGCAGCTTCCTGCACTGACGTCGGAGGGGCGCCGGACTCGACGTCCTTCCTCCCCACATTTTGCAGTGGGATCGACGTCGGAAGGCGCCCAGGCCGAGTCTCCTCTGGTGGTCGTCGACGTCGCGACAACTCCGACTTGGCGTCGGTCGACACCGGTGCCGACGTCCACTATCCTCTTTTGCATGAGGTTGCTCTTCTTCCCGACTTCTCGGACGTCAATGTGAATCCCACACGGCATGGGTCTGTGACGGCAGCTACGCCTCCTCTTTTGTAAGAGTTTGATGTTCCTCTGCACTCCCCACATCTGAGGTAGTTTCAATTACATGGTGCAGATTCCTAGAGTTAATTGGCCTTCGGATCATCCTCCTGCTCCTACACTTTTGCTCTCTAGTGGACGGGTTAGTCTCCAACTGTCTCCTTCTGATGGTTTATTGTCGGCACACCGGATGTCACTGATGCTAGTAATGCCTACGCAAGGGCTATACACAGGGCTGCAGCTATTCTTCGATTTCAGCCCCCTGTGGTTTCCCTGCCTTCTGAACCTTTACTGGATCTTCTCCACATGGAGCCTATTGAGGTGGAGCCTTTGCTGCCCCTTGGGGTAAAAGAAATTCGTACTTCAGCCCTTACTGGGCTTGTCTTTGAGGGTGGCGGCTTCGCCCTGTACCTCTCTACTGTACAATGCCTGTGCCCTCGTTTTCTGGGCAGTTTCCCAGCAGGAGTTTTTACACATTCACTGCTACTTTCCGCACAGGTGTTTTCGACACTTCTGATTGGGCTCCTGTTGTACCACTCTCGAGGGGGGTGTTCTCTTTAGGATACTCACTTCTTGGGTCCCCGGACCATTCGGTTGGTCCTGAATGTTTCCGACTGTGGTGTCTAGCTCCGTCTCCTCCTCTTTCTTTCGGGGTACCGTTGCTCCTCCCGGGAGAGGGTCTGATGTAGCTTACTGGTCTGAACATTGTTCTGTCCACTTCTGCTACCTCCTGACTGTTGGTACTTCCGCGTGCCCTAGTCTTCTTGTGTTACGCTTCATTTTTTTAGCGTATTTCTTTTGCCTCTATATCTGCTCTGTGCTGTTAAACTTCAAAATAGTGCTGTCAATGTTCTTTCATTCGGTGTCTGTGGTTCTGATCTCCTACGAGCTCTTATGAGGGTGTCCGGTTTGCCTGGTGCCCCTTTTTGCCAGTTGCCTTCTTGCTATTTTTCTCTCGCATCTGGGCTGTTCATGCAACCCTACTGGAGGGTTCTTGTTTCACTTCATGTGGTTCTGCCGTCCACACAGTATGCTTCTATTTCGTCCAGTCTTCCACTTGATTATCATTCTTACTGTAGTCCTGTTTTGGGTGCTTCTGCTGGTTGCCGTCAGCCCTTTCACATGCCTAGTAAACAGAGTGACTCTCCAACAGAGTGTCTTCCCAGAGGGTTTCTAGTACTAATGGCACTTTCTCATCATGGACCGGCATCCTGCCAATACTGTCCCACGTATTTGGCTGGTATAGGATAGTGCTTTTTCCACTGTTGTGCATACTGGACCGGTATGTGTTGCCTTTGACATACCAAATGTCTTCTCTCTGGGTTTTACTTACGGTCAGCACGCCAGATCCTGCGGATCCATCAGACTCTGGGTTCAGTTCCACTTCTTGTGAAGTCATGAACTTTCCCTTTCACACTGACATATCTAGCATATGTTTTCTTTCTTTCAGCAGGTATACATATGGGAGTTATCATACTGTCCTTTGACGGCTTGTGGTGCCTTTGCCTCCCAATGATTTCCACTCTTTTCTGAGCTTCATGGTCTGGTGTGGCTGCGCTGGCTTGCGGCCTCCACCGTGGTTCATCACCTTGTTGGCGGCTATGTTGCCTCGGCAACTTGATGGGGTTCAGTCGCAGACCCGCCTCCTCTATGGGTATGGCTTTGGTATCTATTCTAAGTTAAGGAATCTGCAGCTAGTTGACTCTATAAGATGAACAAGATGTTAACAAAGTATCTGGTAGAGACACAGTTTAGCCGCAGATTCCTTAATGCCTGCCAGTCGTCCCCGTTCTGCAAGGGCCTTTTCAGGTTGGGCTTTCTACACTCCGCTCCCTCTGGGTGGCTTGGCCATTCTGCAGGGTGACGTTTTCACTTCACTCCGACAAAGAATGCTTCATTCTGTTTTCATTGCTCTACTCCACCCATTCTCGTGATTGGGTGGTATGCTCATATGTCATGTATCCTTTCCAATCCAACGCCCTGGGTTGTACAGTGTGGGATCTATTAATGTTTTTTCCTCACCCCGCTATCCCCTTCTCCATCGCTTAGGGTCTTTTCCCACCCCTGTGCTCCATTGGTTTTAAGTCTTTTGGCTCTGCCACATTTTATAGGTCTCTTATTGGTGATATGGCGTCTCTTTCTGGTGACGTCTTGTGGTGAATTGTCCTAGCGTCTGTGTTCCGGACTTGTTGTCCTTCATGGTTATTCATTAAGGTCAAGGACTTTCTGCCATGATGTTTATCACTGTGCAAAGCAATGGGGTAACCCAGTGTCCCTCAATCGGTTCCGTCGGGTGGACAAGAATTTCTTTGTTCGTTTTTATATTTTAGAAAGGTGATTGAAATAAAGATACCAAGTGAAAAATGAACACACACACAGAAAGACTGAGAAAGAATATTATTCTCAAAGTAAGTCAAATTTTTTTACTCTGTTTTTCAATTAGTCATACATAGGGTTAGAAATTACCACCACAAAACTGTATGCATAAAAGGCTCTCCGGTAATTCATTTGGTAAAAACGACGCATGTGGGCGTGATTATAGTGACATAGTGAGTGTAGTGACAAAGTGTAAGATTTGTGTTTTTAAACACAAAGGTGACAAGATACTGTACATATATTTACAATGAAAGCATAGCAAAAAAGAACCAAATTTAAATACAATAACCCTTAGCTTAATAATTGAATTAAATCGTTTTTTGCTAGAAGGGCATCTTGAGACATGGATGTACAGAAAACCGTTGACGTTGTACCCTGACAATCAGCATAAATGGAAGAAGTCTAAAACGGGTCTTCATCAGGACTGGATGGGTTATTGGACAGCCAATTCAAGGGACTCCAAGAGGGCAAATAAAAGGAGCCTATCTGTGGGAGGACCCAGATGGGGCATCCATCTGGACGTGAAAGTAGGAATAAATGAGTTTTTCACATCATCTACCTCCAAGGGTGGTTTGGCCTTCACTTTTGCGGGGTTGCTTCTCAGAGCGGTGCTCTGCTTTTTTCCCTTTACTAGTTTTCAAGATACATTGCCTGGACTGTCCTTTACGGTGCTCTTTTTCACCATTCCATTTCTTTTTCTTTTTCATCATTTTCGCACACTGTTCCCATATTCTCACCGTTTTTGGTGGTGGCCCTGCGTTGTGGCTCGGAAAAGTTTCTCCGACAAAAAACTGACGTCAGTGCGCCGGGAGGGGCATATATGGCTCAGCTGACTAGTGGAATGGCAACTGTGGGTCTCTGCAACTATTCAGTTGCGGCTGAGATCTGCGGATGTCGGGCTCTTGCGAACATGGGTGTGTACTACGCACAGAATAAACTTCAATTCTTGAACCACCCCGCCTACGTCTGTCTACATTACTTCATATTGGCAATGGTTTAACAACACACCCACCGACCTACCTTTTTAGGTCTCGGACTGTAGGCCGCGCTTGCGCAGTCTCGCTCCGAGATTTAATGTTTTCTAGAGTGGGGCTTGAACCCGCCCCTCTTCTCCATTGGCTGGCTTCCTAAACGAAGGCCAGCCATTGGAGGAGAGGGGCATCCCTCCGTTCAAGCCCCGTCTTTTTCAGATTCGGGGGAGTCTTTTTTCGCTTCTTACTTGTTTTCTTTCTCTCCTCTTCCCATTGGCTGGAATTCTACATTCCAGCCAATGGGAAGAGGAGAGAACGAAAACCACACCCCGAATCCCAAAATGACGATGCTTTCTCCGAGGCATTTCTGCTTCGCCTCGGAGAAAGCTGGTGGTGTCATGGCGTTGTCTGGCCGCGCAACAGACAGAGACTCCTCCCCCCCCCCTCGCATACGCCCCCTCCCCCCCGAGCAGGTAAGTTTTTTGGCAGCTGTTCCCTCGTTGTGCGTCTGTTCCCTTGTGCTTTACGCCCCCCCTCGTTGTGCGTCTGTTCCCCTCATGCTTTCCGCCCCCCTCGTTGTGCGTCTGTTCCCTCGCGTGTACCGCCCCCTCTCGTTGTGCGTCTGTTCCCTCGTGCTTTCCGCCCCCCCTCGTTGTGTGTCTGTTCCCTCGTGCTTTCCGGCCCCCCCTCGTGTGTGTCTGTTCCCTCGTGCCGCCCCCTCGTTGTGCTTGCTTTCCAGCCCCTGACTGCCGCTGAAGGCCAAGGTGCGACTGAAAGCGGCGTGGAGGAAAATCAAGAGGCTTGCGGACAGAGCACTACCGGCGGAGGGTGAAAGCTGCTGAGGCGCGAGGTAAGCACAGCCTGCTTTCCTCCTGGAGGCCTCGTGGTGACAGAGACTGCCGGTGAGCCTGGGTGGCTGGCTGGGAATGCCAAGGCGGGCTGGCTGCCAGCCCTGGCTGCTGCACTTCGAGGCCGCAGGCCCTGCCCTTTCCCTTTGCTGGCTGCGCAGGTGGCTTGAGGATCGGGCCTCCATGGCTGTAGGGGTAGGCTCTATGTCCCCGGGGGCTGTAGAAGCTGGGAGACAACACGTGCACCAGTAGGGGAGAAGTCCCCCTCCAAAATTGGACCTGCGCGGGCTGGCGCGGCCTCTTCCCCTTTCGGGGACTCAGCAACTGCTGTTGTGCCGGAGCACAGATATTGAGCTTGGGGGGTCGCACACTGCACCAACACCTTGCCAAAGCTGCAAAGCAGCTGCTGAGAGGACAATGGGGTCCAATTGGGGACACAAGGGAACTGTGATTGCTTTCCTGCCCCCCTCGTTGTGCTTGCTTTCCTGCCCCCCTCGTTGTGCTTGCTTTCCTACCCCCCCTCGTTGTGCTTGCTTTCCTGCCCCCCCTTGTTGTGCTTGCTTTCCTGCCCCCCCTCGTTGTGCTTGCTTTCCTGCCCCCCTCGTTGTGCTTGCTTTCCTGCCCCCCCTCGTTGTGCTTGCTTTCCTGCCCACCCTCATTGTGCTTGCTTTCCTGCCCCCCCCCTCGTTGTGCTGGCTCTCCTGCCCCCTCGTTGTGCTGGCTCTCCTGCCCCCTATTTGGTTGTGCTTGCTCTCCTGCCCCCTCGTTGATTGTGCTTGCTCTCCTGCTCCCTCGTTGGTTGTGCTTGCTCTCCTGCCCCCTCGTTGGTTGTGCTTGCTCTCCTGCCCCCTCGTTGTTTGTGCTTGCTCCCCTGCCCCCCGTTGGTTGTGCTTGCTCATAAGCCCACTCGTTGGTTGTGCGTGCTCTCCTACCCCCGCCCCCTCGTTGTTTGTGCTTGCTCTCCTGCGCCCTCGTTGGTTGTGCTTGCTCTCCTGCCCCCTCGTTGGTTGTGCTTGCTCCCCTGCCCCCTCATTGGTTATGCTTGCTCCCCTGTCCCCTCGTTGGTTGTGCTTGCTCTCCTGCCCCCGCCCCCTCGTTGATTGTGCTTGCTCTCCTGCCCCCACCCCCTCGTTGATTGTGCTTGCTCTCCTGCCCCCGCCCACTTCTTGGTTGTGCTTGCTCTCTTGCCCCCGCCCCCTCGTTGGTTGTGCTTGCTCTCCTGCCCCCTCGTAGGTTGTGCTTGCTCTCCTGCCTTCTCGTTGGTTGTGCTTGCTCTCCTGCCCCCTCGTTGGTTGTGCTTGCTCTCCTGCCCTGCTTTTGGCATTGTAAATGACAATGCCATTTATTTATGTTTTAAAAACAAAAACAAATAAAAATAATGTCATGAGCAATGCCAATAGCTCTAACTTTAAGAATGCCGAGACCATTGCATTGTAAATGCTTGTTTTCATTTTGCACCGGACCACGCTGTTACCAAAGGGTCCCTGCCTCGCCGGAGCCATCGCTTCAGTGTTCTTTACCGGACCTCGCTGGCACGAGGATTACCTTCTCTTGCACGGAGTCTGGTTGTTCTCGATTTGGGACAGCGAGACGCTTCCATCCTTCACAATCAGTTCCCAGGGCCCTGCGGGTCATGTGAGTGTGCACACAACCGCTGCTGTATGTTTAACATCAGCATGTGCCCCTACCAACTCATACGAGCGCAGGGCATCCCGCCAGTGTTTATCTTCTCCACAAGCTGTCACGGCTGCACGTTTGCATTAGCATGCCCCTTCCAACTCATACAAGCGCAGAGCAGTCTGGCAGCATTTGTCTTCACTATAAGCTGCCGTTTGCATTTCAAGAAATACAGATACTGTTATTTTTTGTGTGCAATACGCTGGAAGTTCCTTGGGGTAAAAGAGAGTACCTGCTTGTCATTCGGGTTTTAATTATATTTTTGTAGTTTTCTTCTCTTTTTCTTCTTTTCTGTTTAATTGCGGACTATAATGGCCTAGTTGAAAGGGGGAACAGAAAGGTCAAGGGGGTGCAGACGATATTGTCCTCATGCTTAGCTGTTCAAGAATTTGTAAAGAACAAGATTGTCATACAAAATCACACCTTACAGTACCACTGGGGTCGCACCTTTTACTTTGCTTACAGGAAGGAAAGAGCACTCCAATTTGTGTCCTAATTAGCTAGTTAGCAAAAGTTGTCACGAAGTTGAATCTCTGGATGTCATTAGATCCAGGGTTGAGGTTAAGCAAAATCTCATGATGTCTCGTTTCGACTCTAGCAAACATTTTAAAGATGAGTCTTTACAGGTGGGTGATTGTGTCTTAATCGAAAAACCCAAAAGAATAATGAAAGAAACTTCAGGTACTCTTCACGTGCACTAGTCATTCAGGTCAGCAAAGGTTCTGCCATGCTAGAAAACAAAGGTTGGTGGAACAAAAGGAGTTTGGTCTTACTCAGTGGTTCACAGGAGAACATCTTCAAGAAACCTTCTGCTTTTAATGAAGATGAGAGTCAACCTTATGGGAGTTTCGGGGTCCGGAGGAGGAGCGGGGGCTGGGCATACCCAGACACGTTCTTTCCTACATTGCACTGCAACAGAGGCTGGCCCTGAGGGACCTCATACAGGAGGAACGCATTATTAGATTGTGCTGGAACCGGGTACAACGCAAGTCGGGAATGAAACACCCCTACGCCCCCGAAATCCCACTGGGGATGCTCACTGCATTACCACATGGTGGAGCTTGGTCACAATTACGAGTTTGGGAGGACGCGGGCATACAGGGCATAGGGGACCTATATGAGGATGGAGTGCTGCTGTCTTTCCAGGCGATTTTAGACCGCTTTGACATCCCCCGGGGCGACTTCTTGCTCCATGCGGCGGTCACGAGGGCACTCCAAGCACACTGGCAGAATGGTTTTGAAGAACCACAGACGTCAATGGCCTGTCAGTATGTTATGATGGCTGCGGGAACCATCAAAGCTGTAACGTGCTTGTACTCCAGGATGGGTAACGAGCGGTTACCTCCATTGGAGAAACTCAGGACCCGGTGGGAGGCAGACATAGGGAGGGACATCCCGGAGACCACATGGGCCCAGCTGATGCGCCGGGCCTGGAAGAGCACGCGTAACGCTCGATTCCAGTTGGTCCACTTTTATATATTACACCGCGCATACCTGACCCCGGAGAAAATACAAAAGTATTTTGCCTCTGACACTGCGGCCTGCCCTAGATGCCGGAAGATTGGAGCTAACCTTTTTCACATGCTATGGTCCTGCCCCGCTCTGTCCTCCTATTGGACATTGATAGGGGACACCCTTACTAGGGTTACAGAGCGGTCCCTACAATTCGACGTTGCAGTAGGGATCTTGCACTGGTTTCCTCATACCCCCAAAAACAAAGTCACCTGTAAATTTATCGACATGGGGCTTCTCCTGGCGATGCGAGAAATAACCCGACACTGGAAGGCACGAGTTGGTCACACGGGCACTAAAAGGCGCAACGAATTTCTTAAGTGGGCTGAGAGAGAGAGCACCCTGAGATATCAGCTGGCGAGGCGGCAGCAGAATGTGAAGGCGTTAGAATCAGCACAAGCGTGGGAGACATTGGTACAGGCCCTGCGTGATCACAGCACACCCAGCGATTCCGATAGTGATGCCGATGAGCAGCCTGCGTCCCCGTAATGTGTTAAGCGCATGACATTCCCGTTAGAATGCGTAAAGTCTCCTACCACACGCTCTTTGAACATCTACCTAAACACCGATGGAGTGGGAGGGAGGGGAGAGGGGGATAGAGGGAGGAAGGAGCACTTTATGCTTCCTAATGCACTGTTAGCCTATTGAACCTGCTGCTTGGACACTAGACCTCTGGGTGTGTTTTGTTTAGTTGGAGGGGGTGGTCCTTTCTTTCTTTTAGAAAAGCAGAAGTGAAACTTTAAATTATAACTGGTCATAATTGGAAGTCCGCAAGACCCACATGCATCACTTAAGCATAAATTGCCGCCCGACCCCCGGGTTGTGGGCTAAATGGCCGTGTAACAGTGCTACCTCACCGTTGGTGTTACCATCACCGACTACCTTATCGTTGACCAATGTATAACTATAACTGATTCCTGCAATAAAAATATATTTACAAAAAAAAAAATGAGTCAGTCTTATGATTGGTTACAAGATAATGTTGTTTCTATTCTGTTGCTGGTACCACAATGCCTGAAGATGATTCCAAGACACTCCAAGGTGCTTTGTCCACGGTCACTTCCTGAGAATCTTCACTCTAGGAAATTTAAAGACTACATATTAGAATCACTTTTTTATATTTTCCTTCGAGGTTGCATTGCAAGACCAAGTTTTGTTACACCCGCATTTTCAATGGTGTATTGTGCAAAAATTCTGTATTGCATAGTTTCTTTTTCTTTCTGTTTTGTTGTTGGGGGACATTGATATAATTAGTTGCCTTGCTCTTAGTGAGGGAGGGGCATGCAGAAATAGTTAAGTGTAAGTTCTTGTTATTATTCAATTATGATAACACGCTCTGGTAGTTGAACGGCAACTGCGGGTGTCTCAGGTCTCAGCAACTATTCAGTTGCGGCGTAGATCTGCGGATGTCGGATGCTTCCGATTGTGGTTGTGTACTTAGCACCGAATAAACTTAAATTCTTGTAACGCCCTCTGCCAGCTTACTTTAGCAGCATTAGTGAACAGAAGTACATAGAGAGAGAATGTGGCCTAACGGCTGGGGCAGTCGACCTTGGAGCTGGAGAACCAGGTTCAAGTCTCGGCAGGGACGCTCAACATTCTGTGATTCTGAACAAATCACTTAATCTCCAGATGCCTAACAAATGAATGTGTCGGGTCTGTAACATAACTGGTGCTCATGTAAAGCACTTGAATACCTTTGGGTCAAGTTCGCGCTATATAAAAATATATTGATTGATTGAAACAAGCTTTATTTCGATATATAACACATATCTTAAAAAGCATTATAAAAACACATATATGTTAAAAACACAGTACAATGTAAAAACTTTTCATTTCATTATGTACATGGAAACGATATGGTACATTAATACGGGGTAAGCAGCTAGCTATTGGGGTACTATGATTAGATTCAGTGATCGGGTGCGCCATGCCCAAGCCAAGAATTTAGCAAGGCAAATAGCAAACAGAGGGCGTGGGTCAGATTTTAGGATTTGAAGAGCTTCAAGATGGGATCTAGTTCCGAGGCTCTTACACAAAGGCTTTAACCAGATTCGGCGTGGGGCAAGGTAGGCTGAGCCTTCAAAGAGTAGGTGGGGCACAGACTCTATCCTGCTGCTACAAAAAGGACAAAAAGTAGATGGATGTGAAGATGACCTCCAGCTAGCAGTCAATTTTCCCACTGGCAGTAACCCCAACCTGAATTTGATGTATAATGACCTGTCCCAAGATTTAGTAATCAGATCTAAATATGGTTCACAGTAGGGGACATCCTTGGTCAAGAGGAATTCGACAGAAGTTCTACAGAGATTGGAATTACAATTTCTGTTGACCTTCACCCAAGACCAGTATAGCGGCTTTAATGTCTGTTTGGGCGGGGTGGATCGGTTAGCCCACGCATCCTCAAGGCCCAGTTCGATGAGAAGGCGCTTGACTTCCTTGAACCAGCGGATTTTGGACCAACCCGGTGTTGAGAGTAATTCCCTTAAACCCTCAGCGTAGCTAGTCAATTCTGGTACCCTCCAGATACGTGCCCAAAGGAGAGGAGGGGGCGCAACCTTGCCTGGTCCCCTATGGGACGGGTACCGGAGTCCAGGAGGATTGGGAGGGCAGGAGTGCTGTGCGGCAAGCCCATAAGGTCTCTGTAAAATTTGTGTTCCGCTCTGGACAAGAGGTCTATATTCTGGATGCCCCATAGTTCAGATCCATATAGTGCTGCGCTCACCCCCCTTGCCCTGTAAATATCCAATACTGGACCAATGGGTTTGAGAACCGAGGCCCGTTGTTCTTTCAAAAGTGCCCCCACCACCTTCTTGTGAGTCAGCGATGCCTTGTGTAGGTGGGGTTGCCAGCTCATTGAGTCGCTTAGGCGGATGCCCAAATAATCAAATTCCTTTACCCTTTCAAGTGGGACAGAGTCCAGAGATGGTGGGATAACAGTTTGCTTCCGGGCGTTCAAGACCAGGAACTTGGTTTTACTCACATTTATTGATAGACCCCTTGCGTCGCAGAAGTCCTTAAAACCAGTGAGTAGGGGTTGCAGACCTATTGGTGTTTTTGAGATCAGGAGAGTATCATCTGCGAAAAGGAGAGTAGGAATTTTCCTACCAGCCAGGGAAGGTGCGTCCGCAGGATGTTCAAGAAGATGCTCCACCACTCCATTAACGTATAGAGAGAATAGAGTGGGGGCAAGCACACAACCCTGGCGGACACCCCTGTTCACAGGGATACGAGGTGTTTTTTGGCCCTGGTCTCCCCACCTGATCTGAGCAAAATTTCCCTCATGTAGTTTTATGAGCATAGTTAGTAAATACTGGGGAATGCCCATTGTTGCCAAAACACGCCACAGTTGGTCTCGTGGGACTAGGTCGAACGCAGTTCGTAAATCTATAAAGGCAAGGTACAAAGTGCCCTTACCCAGGACAACCACTTTCCAAAGGATCATTAGGAGCCAAAATGTTTGCTCGATAGTACCAGTGCCTGATCTAAACCCAGCCTGGTAGTCCGAGAGGATGTTTTCCTCCTCAATCCACTGTTGGATCCTCCCTAGGACTACTTTGCCCGCTATCTTCTGCGTAGAATCAAGCAGACTGATTGGGCGATAGTTCGCAGGGTCGTCCCGAGACCCTTTTTTGAAAATAGGGACGACCTCCGCTCCCCTCCATGAGTCCGGGAGAGGCCCGTCCATCAGAACAGCATTCAGAAGTGCGGCAATTAGACTACTCCACTCAGATGTGCTCACCTTAAGTAAGTCGCCTGGGATTCCGTCGGGCCCGCAGCCTTATTCGGAACCAAACATTTGATTGCCCCCTCAACTTCTTTGGTGGTAAAAAGATCAGCCTCATTGAGTACTACGCTATTAGGGTAAGGATGAACGCCGGGCAGTTGGACCATAAAGCTGGATGTAGGACCCCCAGTTGGGGAATAAAGCTGGGAAAAGTGAGCAAACCACATTTCCCCAGTGATGTTACAAGTAATAAGGGAGTCTTCGGGTTTGTTTTTCAGTCTAACCAGTTCCCAAAAGCCCTTCGAGTCTTTCCTGGAGCTCGCCACTTTGAGGTCAGTCCAGAATTGGGTTTCGTGCTCAAGCTTAGCCGTGGTTAGAGCCTTCCGATAGCATTTCCTTGCAAGTTTTATGAGGTTGGCATCCTTAGATTTCACTGGTCTGATAAGTTTACATTTTGCAGAACGACAGGAAGGGGTGAACCAGGATACTCTGCCTTTTGGAATGCTTTTTCCCTTTTGTCTCCCATCGGCTGGGGCGACAGTGAACAGATCTCCCAGGGCTTTAGTTGTTTCGACGAAAAGAAGCGGGACATCAGCAGTACCAAGGCTCATGGCATCAAGCCCCGCTTTGACGTTGGACATTATGGAATTTGCCAGGGTCATTTTTCCTTCGTCCATAGCAACTTTTCTCCATTTAAGCCTCCTTCCACAGTTTGAGGGGCACACCTCATGTATAGATTTCCATAGGTGAGGGGGAGGATTTAGCTTCGGACCCCTCCAGGGGGATGTCAGTGACAATGCTAGTTGGTTGTGGTCACTGTCAGTTGTTGTTAAGACCTCTATATCGAGCAAATAAGCCCAAAGATTGAAGTTAAGGAGGATGTAATCGATCCGAGAAGTGTGGCCAACCCTATTGTAAGTGTGTGCCCCATTGGGATCAGATTTGCATCTGCCGTTGGTAGCCCTTAAGCCAAATTCCATACAGAGGGCGTTGAGATCTATGGCTCCTTGTGACCATTTTTTAATAGGGTTAAGTGTTAGTAGGGGGATACCTCTCCTAGAGTCTTCCTCCCAGGTATCAAGGATGTCCTCACTGGAGAGAGGTTCGAAGGAACAGTTAAAATCTCCAGCGAGTAGGACAAGAGAGTTAGCATTACAAGTACCAAGTTCATCCTCTATACCTGTCAGTGGCAACGTAGAGACACCCCCCCTTGCCCCCCTAAGATAGACGTAAAAAATTTCCAAATTTTTCCCCCCCCCGGCCCTCTTACTGATATTCTCTGCAGATCAGGGGATTTTGTAGGTAGGTGCCTAATAGAGAGGCCCAGAGAAATGCTAGCCCAAATTAGAAGGCCACCTGACGGGCGCCCTTTGGTGCCAGATGGTTGTGATGCAGGGACAAAGAAGGTAGTATAACCCACCTTGTGACGGGGTTCTAAACACCAAGTTTCCTGAAGTATGCAAATCCCGAAGGATTCGATCAGGGTGTTCCAGTCGGGGATGTTAAGGTTGCAAACAAGACCAGCTACATTCCAACTTAGAATGCGCAGTGCTGTGTCCGATACAGTGCTCCCAGTAGCCCTTACTCTCGTTCTAGAAACATTTGCAGGGGGATTGGGCTCAAGCCCCAGGCTCCTGACTGCAGGTGGCGCCATAACATCCACTATCAATTTTCCACTTTAGGATATGACCCCACCCCGCCTATGGGATTGCCTACCGTGGGAACAGGTGCAAGGACTGCCTTATCACTATATATAGGTACACGTGTGGGTTGCCATGGTGGAATGTTAGACAGGGACGAAATAGCTGGTACATAGCCTTCCTTGTGGGTATCATTACTCCTCAGCCCCATATCAGCTTCGGCGTCTAGGGATAGATAGTCGGATGGATCGTTATTAGGAAGGTGGAGGATTGGGTCATTAGGCAGTAACCTAACTGACTTGTCTAATAGAGACACAGCAAGTTTACACCCAGATAGCCTGCTCTCAAGAATAGAGGGGGCTACGGTAGCTGGGGGCGGTTTAACCTTTGCCTCATAGGTTAGGTTACGAGGCAATGGGAGTCAGTCTACCTCTTCTAAGCAAATGAATCTTTTTGCGGTTGCTACTCCGTGCCACCTCCTGTTAGGACCTTGCCAATCCCCTCTCGACCCTCCACGAGCCGGATAGCGAGGATGTGACCAATCGCCCCCATAGTTTAAGGCGGGGCGCGGGGGATAAAAGAATGTTAGGGGTCTTACAGCAATAGCTGATTTATCCTCCCCAGTATTCCATGAACAAATATAATGTGCAGTCTGTGAGTCCTCAAAGGAGACTACAATGCAATCGCCATGGATAGTTTTACGTGAGGGTCCTATCCAGGGGACTCTACGCACCATTAAAACTTTGCTTCTCAGATGTTTTGGGATCTGCCTGTTAGTGTTCAACCAGTGGATAACCTTGTTTTTAAGGGACCAGTGATTTTCTTGACTGGGACTCCCCAGTTCGGGAACCCCCACTAACACTACCACATAAGGACTTGCATCTTGGGGTAAATCTATATATCCCCCCCGAAAGTTTTCGGCATGACGTGGGCCCTGCTTGGTTGCTTGATTGTACATGGTGTTGTTCGACCTTTGGGCAACTACCTTTTTATTTGGTTTAGTTGCCTGCAGTGAGGGCTGCGGGGGTGGATTGACAGAGGGGTTAGTGTGTTTGAGTTCAAAGCCCTTTGTACGTGGTTTAGGTATTGGTTTGCTGGGGGGCGATACAGTTGGCCTAATAGGGGATATATCCTCTTCGGCTGTGGCGGGTCCTTTGGCATTTTGGAGACTAAGGCTTGCTAGGGTTAGGATGCTTTTTTCTACCTCTAAAAGGTGGTTTTCAATGCGGGAGAGTCTTAGGTCTAACAGGGTAAGGCGCTTCTTTAGAGAGTTCCAAACTATTCTTAGAAACTCCTCATCACTTCCCCCTACCTCACTTGACTGTGCCCCAGTGTTTGCTTGTATAATGGCAATATCGTTGGGGTCCAGGCTTGGGCGGTTCTCAACAGCACTTGGGGGGACCAGGTCTTGGGCAACAGAACTTGCTACTTCTCCCTTTTTGAAAAAGTTGGCGTTGGTTGAGCAGTGTGCCCTGACAATTTTGGCCTTCTTGCGCGAGTAAGCAGTCCTTCCAGTACGTTTCCTTTTGTGAACGGTGCCCTTAGAATGGGGACCCTGGGGATTAGCATACTCCCCATTGGGACTAGGAGAGATCGGCATTGGGGCTGTATTAATATGAGGGGCAGGGTCCGGGTCACTAACATGCAATGGGGAAGTTTGGCTATTTTGCTGATGGAAAAGGCCTGAAGCCACAGACTTCCCGGGCGATAGGAGTGGAGTTTGATGGACCTCGGCAAACGTTGTAATAAGGCGAGGAATTAATGGGTGCTCGGGGCTTTTTACTGTTGCTATGTGGCCTAGGGAAGATTTCTTAGACATTGCAATGTTTTGAGACAATCTTCTAGCTGCTTCTAAGTCCAAAGAAACACGTTTTTGCATTTTGGAAATTTCGTGGTCAATAGCTGTATTTGTTCTTGTGATAAAGTCATCCAGCGTTCCATTAACCATCTTCCCACCCTTCGTAGTTTTGCTTCGGCTAGCCCGTGTGCACATTGTACTAGGTTGGTTCTGAAGAGGCTTATTAGTAAGATGTATAGTGAGGATGAGAAGTGTACTAGCGGGAAGACTGAGGGACCAAGGGAATAGGGTCCAGTCCAGGCTCTCTGGTCCTCGAACGGCCTCAAACGGCCCGCTCTTTGCCCGGTCTTCGCCCCGGGCTCCACCCCGCGCGCGTCCCGCGATGCGCTTTACCAGGCCCACTGATATTTAACAAGGGGGCGTGGCACTGGGAGGGGGCGCGGCTCGGTCGGAAAGAGGAACCAGCTGTCGATGTTAGCAGGAATGCTGGTCCTCGCAGTCCCGCTCGCCACGCCTCTCGCCTTCTCTGCGGCCAGGAGGGTGAGTCACTCCACACAGGGGTCCAGATTAAGAAAACAGGGACCTTGGCAAGCTACTCCTGTAGCAAGGAACAGAATCCAACCTTCCAAACCTCTCTCGAACGGCTCCCGCGAAGCGGGGGCCGCGAGAGGTAAATACCATTCAGGCAGGGGGCGTGGCACTGGGAGGGGGCGCGGCTCGGTCGGGAAGAGGAACCAGCTGTCGATGTTAGCAGGAATGCTGGTCCTCGCAGTCCCACTCGCTGCGCCTCTCGCCTCCTCTGCGGCCACGAGGGTGAGTCACTCCACACAGGGGTCCAGATTAAGAAAACAGGGACCTTGGCAAGCTACTCCTGTAGCAAGGAACAGAATCCAACCTTCCAAACCTCTCTCGAGCGGCTCCCGCGAAGCGGGGGCCGCGAGAGGTAAATAGCAGTCAGGCAGGGGGCGTGGCACTGGGAGGGGGCGCGGCTCGGTCGGGAAGAGGAACCAGCTGTCGATGTTAGCAGGAATGCTGGTCCTCGCAGTCCTGCTCGCCGCGCCTCTCGCCTCCTCTGCGGCCACGAGGGTGAGTCACTCCACACAGGGGTCCAGATTAAGAAAACAGGGACCTTGGCAAGCTACTCCTGTAGCAAGGAACAGAATCCAACCTTCCAAACCTCTCTCGAGCGGCACCTATAAATATATATATATATATATAAATAGTTATAACACGATATTTATGGATTTATATTTTTATACATTCCTTTAAAATTTGATGTTATACATGATTTTGCGTCATGTGATCAAGGCCTCTGTGTAGGCCGAAACGTCATGCTGTGGTGTGCCGCTTCCTCGAGGAAATAAAAAATACTGCTCACTGCACCTGAGGTCTCCTCTCTTCTTCCTGCGCAGCGGTATCCAGGACTGGGCTCCGGGCGAGAGGTAGCAGGGATTGTCTCATATCGTCAAACCGGCAGAGTGCTTCGCCGGTATCTGGATGACCCCTCCCCTTGCTAGTGGCGGAACTACAGGAAGCCGAGACCTCTGCTGACCCGGAAGTAGTCTGTTTCTCCCGTTAGGGAGTAATTGTTCCAGCCCCCGGTTGCTGTTAACGCCGAGCGGTTCAAGGACCTAACGAGGAGCCTGCGAGCGTCCTGCTCTTGATGTGTTCCTTCGGCTGGGTGTCGGTGATCTGACTCGGCAAAGAATACACCGGTAAGGGAAGAGTGTGCCTGACTGCACGGCGGCTAGTATTCACAGCTATCGCCCAGGCAGTTGTGAGAGCGCATTGCGCGCAACATTTGTTTGTGAGGAAGCGGCATGTCGGCTGACGCATTAAGAGCGAGGGAACAGGCAGCGCTGAATGCGTTTGACGACTCCCCGGCTGGGGGGTCCTCTGAACCATCCGCCTCAAATGCACCGGCTAATGAATTTGGCAGCGTTCGTGACAATTTTAAGCAATTGGAGAAATTGATGAAAAGAGAACTCTCCAAGTGGTGGGAGCACCGTTCTCTGAGTCGCTACTTAGAAGTTAATAGAATACCGCGTGGTCTGCGAGTCATGCTGGCCCCAAGTTACGAGGACCCAGACCCGGAAATGCTCCGTGAATGGGCAGACTGCAACCTGGAGTCGTCGCGCAAGCTAGTCCAAATATTGGTACGCTATGCGGAGAGTGACCGACTCAAGACACAGGCCAAAATCGAAGAGCTCAATCAGATCATTGAAGCGGCCAGTGTGGACTGTCTGAGTGAGTGCACTAAACTCAGAAGCGATATGATGGCGAGGATACAAAAGGAAGAAGAGTCAATCAGCAAAAGGAAAGCCTGGAAATTTCAACGTGACAAGGCAGACTATGCGGAAGGCCGCATTTTTACTTTTGCTAAAAAATACGATGCCATCAAAGCCTCACGTCGTCAAAAAGTTGTAGCAGCTGCAAACTGCTCAAACCAAGCACATGGAGCAGCCCAGCAGGATGACTCCTCGGAATCCAATCTCAGTTCAAGCATGAACAGCGACTCAGACTCCAATTCGGCACAATCAGGAAGGCAATTGGGGTTTACCAAGCTCACGCCAGAGGGACTGGACTGCATAAGAAAAGACTGGCGCGAGACCCTACGCCCGAGAACGCAACTGCGCTCAGGAACAAAAGAATCAATGCCAAGCGTTACCAACGTCGTAAGGCCAAATCAAGAGGAAGAGCAAAATCAGCAGAAAAAGAAGAAAAAGGGTACAAGGAGATGGAACAGGAAATAAGCTCACAATCTGGAGTCAAGGACGTTGCCCCCTCCATCATCAATTTGACTGATATGATCTTGTCAGAGTCTGAATGTTGCATCTTGTCTAAAGGCCTTACATTTTGCCCTCCATGCGATTTTAATTATGCGGACACTAGAATTGACCTCTACAAATTGGTCCGCAAAATGAAACTGCAGAAACACTTTGCAGGAGGAAAAACTCGCAGTACCCCGACGAGGGCAGAAACAGTTGATGATGGACTTCAAGCCTGTGACGTGCCGGGTTTGGAGGCCCTAGAATCCCTCAGACTGGAGCAGTCCACATCCCAAGCAGTCTCTGGAGGTGAGCCTAATAGGGTGGGAGGGCTAACGTCTTTTAAACCACGCTCCACGTTTACTCCTGTTATGCTCTATGATAACCTTGACATCTTCCATGATGCTGTAGTTAAAGATATCAAGTTGCTACATTCCAAAGTGCTCAATTCAAAACGTAAGAAATTCACACAGAATGACCAGTACATGCGACTCATCCAAAAGATTCAGGCCAATGAAAATGTAATTGTCAGACAGTCTGACAAGGGAGGGAACATAGTCCTGTGGCCACGACAACTATACCTGGAAGAAGCCCTCTCTCAATTGAACGACTTGAACTGCTATAGACATAGTGACATTTCGTTGGTCAAAAAAGCTCAGGAAGATTTCTATTCGCTGCTTATGGGGTGGAGATCCTTTGGCCTACTGAGCATGGATGAACTCAAATATCTTAAGAACAATCATCCAGTCATGCCAGTCCTATACCTAATCCCGAAGATCCACAAGAACCCACACAAACCCCCGGGTAGACCGATAATTGCAGCATGTGGGGGGTTATTAGAGAAAACAACAGTTTATGTGGATTCTTTCTTGCAGGAATTTGTTCAGAGTTTACCATCTTTTGTCCAAGATTCCAATGATTTTGTAAGAAAGATACAGGACATAGAGTGGGATTCGGATTTATGGCTCATCACACTAGACGTCACGTCTTTATACACAAGTATTAACCATCAAGACGGACTGAGAGCCATTGAATTCTACCTAGGGCTGAGACCGATTATCATGGCTGATCATAATCGCATGTTACTTTCTATGATTTCTTTCTGTTTACACCATAATTTCTTTATGTTTAACAATAGATATTACCAACAGGTCAGGGGTGTGGCCATGGGGGCCTGTTTCTCTCCCAGTTATGCCTGCCTTCACATGGGCTATTGGGAGAGACAGGTCCTCTTTGGCACACATTCTGACATTGCCAGGCGATCTATTGTTAGGTGGTATCGTTATATAGACGACGTGTTCCTAGTCTGGAAGGGCACTCGTCTAGAAGCTGAGCACTTTGTTGATTTAATCAATAGTAATGATTTCAACTTGAACTTTACTTCAACCATTAGCAGGGATCAAGTGCATTACCTAGATATGACAGTTACACCAGGGGGAGCAAAACTCGAAACCAGGTTGTACCGTAAGGAAACGGCTGGAAATACAATTCTCCACGCCAGCAGCCATCACCCTGCCCATCTTATACGCAGCATTCCGTATGGCGAAATGCTGCGTATCAGACGTCTGAGCAGTACAGAAGCCCAATGTAATCTCGCTCAGCAAGCTAGCAGGGCTAGATTCTTGGCTAGGGGTTACAAGGCTACGGTGGTTGATAGGGCCATAACCAAAGCTAATGCCCTTTCCCGTGATCAAGCCTTGCAGCCTAAAGCCCACAGTACGCCTACCACCACTAATGATCAAAAAGTCAGATTGATTTGGGCCTACAACAAGCAACATGGGGCACTGGGGAAAATAGTCTCAAAACATTGGAATTTGGTGAAATGTGACCCAGTGATAGGGGACAGAATTTCCAACACCCCATCTATCACATATAGGAGAGCATATTCTATGCAAAATGCCCTAGTCAAATCTAGCCCAGAAGTCCCTACTAGTAAGAATTGGTTAGGGAAGAGTAAGGGCTTTAGGAAGTGTTCATCCTGCAAGGCCTGTCAGCACGGATTGAACAAAACAGAGTATGCAATCCCCTTCACCTCCAATGTACGCAAGATTAAAAAACAACTTACCTGTAAAAGCGAGTATGTGGTGTATGTGCTGGAGTGTCCGTGTGCCCTGCGGTATGTTGGTAGTACCAAACTGCAGGTGCACAAGAGGATACTCCAGCACATAAGGGCCATCAATACTAATGATCCAGCATACCCGGTGGCCCGCCACTTTAAAGAACACCACAACAATGACAGTTCCCTGTTGCGCTACTATGCCGTTGACTGTGTGGGTCCTCTCAAAAGAGGAGGCGACAGAGATGGAGCTTTAAGAAAATTGGAGACCAGATATATACTAGAAATGGACAGTCGAGCTCCAGGGGGGTTGAACTCCACGGAAGATTTTTACACGTGTCTATGACACAAGTAAACCACCGTATACACCTGTGTTCCTCCCCTGTCCTGTAGTCGGTTGCCCTCCACAATACAATCTTAGTGTACCTGTCTGTCTTCCTACTAAGACACATTGTCTTACCAGCATAAATCTAGAGAGTTGGATGGTTCAAGTGTGAAGTGCAGCCTAGGCTTAGGCTGCACTTGGATGTACTAAGAGCTCAACACTTTGGTTTCACTGAGAGAACCAACAAGAAAGGTTATATAGAGAAAGAGCCTGGAAAAAAACTCACAGATACACACAAAACTTAAAAATTTTCACATAAAAATACGTGCACAAGTTTTTAGTTTCTCTCACCACTCACTTAGATACATCCATGGCAGGGTAAGGTCCAACCTGGCATTATCAGAGCCAATTGGAGGTGTGGTGGGTAGAGGCTGCGATGGTCTCCTTTCCTTGTGATTGGTTAACATCTCCTCTGCTCCCATACTATCCAGCTCTGCGTAGACATATGAGCAAACAGTATGTGCAATAGAAATGGGATGCTGCGACCCCAGTGTTATGGTTTAAATGCATTTATGTAGTAATATCTTTCATGTTCACTAGAGGTCTCATCCCGTTTAAAATAGTGCTGTGTTTACATATATATTTATTGTCAATATGCTTGTACAGTCATGGTTTTAACATATATATTTATATATTTATAACACGATATTTATGGATTTATATTTTTATACATTCCTTTAAAATTTGCTGTTATACATGATTTTGTACATGAAGTGTATTGTATATAGTGAATATATTGATCAATATATCGATCATCCGCATGACACAACTTGCACTTTGCACAATGACGTATATTTTGCACTTTTCATCCATTGGATTACCCAGTGACTCCTGCTTTGAATTGTTTACAACAATCAGTCAGCATTTGCACTTTTAACTTTACTGAGTGTAGTTTTTGCAGTATGTACGTAAATTCAGGGATTATCCCGTGATGTGTTTTGCTCACAACCTTTTGTCTCTGTCTATGATTCAGCGTGACCATAACCCACCTATGAGATTGTATTTTCACTGAGCACTAGCACTTTAAAAACTGCCTCTTCCCCAGCGTGCGTCATGTGATCAAGGCCTCTGTGTAGGCCGAAACGTCATGCTGTGGTGTGCCGCTTCCTCGAGGAAATAAAAAATACTGCTCACTGCACCTGAGGTCTCCTCTCTTCTTCCTGCGCAGCGGTATCCAGGACTGGGCTCCGGGCGAGAGGTAGCAGGGATTGTCTCATATATATAAATAGGGACAACATAGTTGAAGAAAGTGAAACTCTGTTTCCTTATTGATATTGGCATTCATGAATCTATTTTTGGCACTGTGCTTATGTTTGTAAATAATAAATATTGTGATTTGTCCCTTTACACATTCAACTGACCGTTTTAGAGAGGTGTTAACAACCATGATGAATTATAAGCTCCATGATGTACAAACTAATGTTTTCTTCTTTCTTTTTCAGTGACCAAAATTCGTGGCTGGAATTCAAGATGCCCGCCTGCCTTCGATTCTCAATAAATTCACTGTTGAAGTAATGTTCATAAGATTGGAATCTTTTATTTATACTCTGCAGTTTCGCCGCCATTGTGTGGATGGATGTAGATACAGTTTTGTGTCCCCTTTTTTTCTTTCTTTAGATAAGTTGTAATTCGTTTGTGTGCTAAATCATTGCTTTTTGTAAATTATTATTCACATTTTAAAATATTTAAATAAATGTTACATTTATGTAAAATGTTGGCTTGTTGGTTCAATACCTTAATTATAAAACAACCTACACCTTACACCCCCCTCCCCTCGATTTTTGTTCTCCGTCTATGAATCTTACCTGATTCCAGAACATTAAGAAATACGTTTTGAATCTTACTCATCAGTTTTTACTGCTGTCTGCTCTTAATTCCTTTATTCACACTCTGAAAAATGTATAGTGGAGTATATCCATCCTCACTCCGAATGGAAGTGGGAAATTCCAGAGCTGCGTAGCATGCAGTCCTTTTTTAACTTGTCACATAATGTATTACTCATAATTAAGTCATTATTTTAAAAAGTAATTAATTAACAAGCATTTGCAATGCAATAGGTCTCGCATTAGGAAAGTTTGAGCTATTGGTCTTGTAAATAACAATTTTTTTATTTATGTGTTGGTTTTGAAAATAGGGAAATTAATAGCTTTGTCATTTACAATGCCAATACTTTTAACTTTTGCAAATGTGACACCTATAGCATTTGTAATGCAACATGCTTTGTATTTACGTGACTTAGATGTATTGATATTACAAATCACAATAGCTTTTAATTTTTTTAAATAATTAATACTTAAATAAAAGTTATTGTAATTTATAATGGCAATAGTTTAAACTTTAGTAAATAACTTTTGTGAAGATTATGTTCAGTGTATTTTATTGTGACAAAAATCCAAGAACAGAAGGGAAATATTAACATCTTTTTGTGACATTTGTAATAAAGCTTGAAACATTGAGATAACATATTTGAACCAGTTGTTGTTGAATGGTTGCACAGATTGAGTGAGGGCGATAGATAGATAAATAAATAGAGTGAGGGCGAAAGACAGATAGATAGAGTGAGGGTGATAGAGTGAGGGTGATAGAGTGAGGGTGATAGAGTGAGGGCGATAGAGTGAGGGAGATAGATAGACACATAGATAGAGTGAGGACGATAGATAGAGTGAGGACGATAGATAGAGTGAGGGCGATGGATAGAGTGAGGGCGATGGATAGAGTGAGGGCGATGGATAGAGTGAGGGCGATGGATAGAGTGAGGGCGATGGATAGAGTGAGGGCGATGGATAGAGTGAGGGCGATGGATAGAGTGAGGGCGATGGATAGAGTGAGGGCGATGGATAGAGTGAGGGCGATGGATAGAGTGAGGGCGATGGATAGAGTGAGGGCGATGGATAGAGTGAGGGCGATGGATAGAGTGAGGGCGATGGATAGAGTGAGGGCGATGGATAGAGTGAGGGCGATGGATAGAGTGAGGGCGATGGATAGAGTGAGGGCGATGGATAGAGTGAGGGCGATGGATAGAGTGAGGGCGATGGATAGAGTGAGGGCGATGGATAGAGTGAGGGCGATGGATAGAGTGAGGGCGATGGATAGAGTGAGGGCGATGGATAGAGTGAGGGCGATGGATAGAGTGAGGGCGATGGATAGATAGATAGAGTGAGGACGATTGATAGATAGATAGAGTGAGGGCGATTGATAGATAGATAGAGTGAGGGCGATTGATAGATAGATAGAGTGAGGGCGATTGATAGATGGAGTGAGGGCGATTGATAGATAGATAGAGTGAGGGCGATTGATAGATAGATAGAGTGAGGGCGATTGATAGATAGAGTGAGGGCGATTGATAGATAGATAGAGTGAGGGCGATAGATAGATAGAGTGAGGGAGATTGATAGATAGATAGATAGATAGAGTGAGGGAGATTGATAGATAGATAGTGAGGGCGATTGATAGAGTGAGGGAGGCGGATATATAGAGTGAGGGCGATAGCTGTGTGTGGTTGTGGTTGGGTGTGTGTGTGGAGTTGTGTGTGGAGTTGTGTGTGGTTGTGGGTCTGGTTGTGTATGTTGTTGTGTGTGGTTGTGTGTGTGTGCTTAGGTGTGATTGTGTAGTTGTGTGTGAGATTGTGTGTTTGGTTTGGTGTGAGATTGAGTGTGTGTGGTTGGGTGTGAGATTGTGTGTGGTTGGGTGTGAGATTGTGTGTGTGGTGTGGTTGGGTGTGCATGGTTGTATGTATGTGTGTGTGCGGTTGGAGAAAAATGTATGTGGAAGAGAGCAGCAGATCAGCACATGAGAAGATAAGAGAACAGGGAGCTAGAGAAGGAGGCGGTGGAAGAGAGCAGCAGATCAGTACGGGAGAAGAGAAGAGAGCAGGGAATTAGAGAAAAAGGTTGGTGCAAGAGAGCAGCAGATCATCACAGGAGAAGAGAACAGGGAGTTAAAAAAGGAGGCGGTGGAAGAGAGCAGCAGATCAGCAAAGGAGAGGATATTAGGGAGTTAGGGAAAGGGGCAGGTGGAAGAGAACAGCAGATTAGCACAGAAGAATAGAACAGGGAGTTAGAGAAAGAGGCAGGTGGAAGAGAACAACAGATTAGCACAGAAGAATAGAACAGGGAGTTAAAGAAGGAGGTGGGGTGGAAAAGAGCAGCAGATCAGCACGAGAGAAGAGAAAAGAACAGGGAGTAGGAGAAGGAGTTGGGTGGAAGAGAGGAACAGATCAGCACAGCAGAAGAGAACAGGGAGTTAAAGAAGGAGGTGGTGGGAAAGAGAGCAGCAGCTCAGCACCGGAGAAAAGAACAGGGAGTTAAAGGAGGTGGGTTGAAGATAGCAGCAGATCGGGACAGGAGAAGAGAAGCGAACAGGGAGCTAGAGAAGGAGGCGGTGGAAGAGCAGCAGATCAGTACAGGAGAAGAGAACAGGGAGTTAAAGGAGGCGGGGTGGAAGAGAGCAGCAGATCAGCACAGGAGAAGAGAACAGGGAGTTAGAGAAAGAGGTGGGTGGAAGAGAGCAGCAGATCAGCACGGGAGAAGAGAACAGGGAGTTGGAGAAGGGGCAAGGTGGAAGAGAGCAGCAGACCAGCATGGGAGAACAGAACAGGGAATTAAAGAAGGAGGTGGGGTGGAAGAGAGCAGCAGATCAGCACATGAGAAGAGAACAGAACAGGGAGTTAAAGAAGGACGTGGGGTGGAAGAGAGCAGCAGATCAGTACAGGAGAAGAGAACAGGGAGTTAAAGAAGGAGGTGGGGTGGAAGAGAACAGCACATCAGCACCGAAGAAGAGAACAGGGCGTTAAAGAAGGAGGTGGGGTGGAAGAGAGCAGCAGATCAGAACAGGAGAAGAGAACAGGGAGTTTAGAAGGAGGCGGGTGGAAGATAACAGCAGATCGGGACAGGAGAAGAGAAGAGAACAGGGAGCTAGAGAAGGAGGTGGGGTGGAAGAGAGCAGCAGATCAGAACAGGAGAAGAGAACAGGGAGTTAAAGAAGGAGGTGGGTGGAAGAGAGCAGCAGATAAGCACAGCAAAAGAGAACAGGGAGTTAAAGGAGGCGGGTGGAAGAGAGCAGGAGATCAGCACAGGAGAAGAGAACAGGGAGTTGGAGAAGGGGGCGGGGTTGAAAAGAGCAGCAGATCAGCACGGGAGAAGAAAACAGGGAGTTAGAGAAGGAGGCGGTGGAAGGGAACAGCAGATCAGCACGGGAGAAGAGAACAGGGAGTTGGAGAAGGGGGCGGGGTGGAAGAGAGCAGCAGACCAGCATGGGAGAACAGAACAGGGAGTTAAAGAAGGAGGCGGGTGGAAGAGAGCAGCAGATCAGCACAGGAGAAGAGAACAGGAAGTTGGAGAAGAGGGCGGGTGGAAGAGAGCAGCAGATCAGAACAGGATAAGAGAACAGGGAGTTAAAGAAGGAGGTGGGGTGGAAGAGAGCAGCAGATCAGCACGGGAGAAGAAAACAGGGAGTTAGAGAAGGAGGCGGTGGAAGGGAACAGCAGATCAGCACGGGAGATGAGAACAGGGAGTTGGAGAAGGGGGAGGGGTGGGAGAGAGCAGCAGATCAGAATGGGATAACAGAACAGGGAGTTAAAGAAAGATGCGGGTGGAAGAGCGCAGCAGATCGGCACAGGAGAGGAGAAGAGAACAGGGAGTTAGAGAAGGAGGTGGGTGGAAGAGAGCAGCAGATCAACACAGCAAAAGAGAACAGGAAGTTAAAGAAGGAGGTGGGTGGAAGAGAGCAGCAGATCAGCACAGGAAAAGAGAACAGGGAGTTAAAGAAGGAAGTGGGGTGGAAGAGAGCAGCAGATCGGCACAGGAGAAGAGAAGAGAACAGGGAGTTCGAGAAAGAGGTGGGTGGAAGAGAGCAGCAGATCAACACAGCAAAAGAGAACAGGAAGTTAAAGAAGGAGGCGGGTGGAAGAGAGCAGCAGATCAGCACAGGAAAAGAGAACAGGGAGTTAACCCCTTGTCTGCTGATGACGGAACCGCTCCGTCATCAGCTGCGGTGGCGCTGTGCTGATGACGGAGCGGTTCCGCCATGGTCCGCTCGGAGCGCCTGCACGGCGCGAATTCCGCGCCTGCGCTAAGCGTTCCATTGTGCGGGGCGGGCCATGACGGAACCGCTCCGTCATAAGCACAGCGCCACCGACGCTGGTGTCGGAGCGGTTCCGTCACCAGCATGCGGCCGCCGCGCGGCCGCCCCGCCCCCTTAGCACTGCGGCGGAATAGCCGCCGCAGTGAAGGGGTTAAAGCAGGAGGTGGGGTGGAAGAGAGCCGCAGATCAGCAAAGGAGAAAAGAACAGGGAGTTAAAGAAGGAAGCTGGTGTTAGAGAACAGCAGATCAGCACGGGAGAAAAGAACAGGGAGTTAAAGAAGGAGGTGGGGTGGAAGAGAGCATCAGATCAGCAAAGGAGAAGAGAACAGAGTTGGAGATGGGGGTGGGTGGAAGAGAGCAGCAGATCAGCACGGGAGAAGAGAGCAGGGAGTTAAAGAAGGAGGCGGGTTGAAGAGAGCAGCAGATCAGCACAGGAGAAGAGAACAGGGAGTTAGAGAAAGAGGTGGGTGGAAGAGAGCAGCAGATCAACATGGGAGAAGAAAACAGGGAGTTTGAGAAGGAGGCGGTGGAAGGGAACAGCAGATCAGCACAGGAGAAGAGAAGAGTACAGGGAGTTAAAGAAGGAGGTGGGGTGGAAGAGAGCAGCAGATCAGCAGAGGAGAGGAGCACAGGGAGTTAAAGAAGGAAGCGGTGGAAGAGAGCAGCAGATCAGCACAGGAGAAGAGAAGAGAACAGGGAGTTAAAGAAGGAGGTGGGGTGGAAGAGAGCAGCAGATCAGCAAAGGAGAAGAGAACAGGGAGTTAAAGACGGAGGCGGGTGGAAGAGAACAGCAGATCAGCATAGGAGAAGAGAGCAGGGAGTTAAAGAAGGATGTGAGATGGAAGAGAGCAGCAGATCAGCACAGGAAAAGAGAACAGGGAGTTAAAGAAGTAGGCGTTTGAAAGAGAGCAGCAGATCAGCACAAGAGAAGAGAAGGGAACAGGGAGTTAGAGAAGGAGGTGAGGCGGAAGAGAGCAGCAGATTAGCAGAAGTTAACAGGGAGTTAAAGAAGGAGGCGGGGTGGAAGAGAGCAGCAGCTCCGCACAGGAGAAGAGAAGAGAACATGGAGTTAGAGAAAGAGGCAGGTGGAAGAGAACAGCAGATTAGCATAGGAGAATAGAACATGGAGTTAAAGAAGGAGACGGGTGAAAGAGAGCAGCTGATCAGCACAGCAAAAGAGAACAGGGAGTTAAAGAAGGAGATGGGGTGGAAGAGAGCAGCAGCTCCGCACCGGAGAAGAGAAGAGAACATGGAGTTAGAGAAAGAGGCAGGTGGAAGAGAACAGCAGATTAGCATAGGAGAATAGAACAGGGAGTTAAAGAAGGAGGCGGTGGAAGAGAGCAGAAGATCAGCACAGCAAAAGAGAACAGGGAGTTAAAGAAGGAGGCGGGTGAAAGAGAGCAGCAGATCAGCACAGGAGAAGAGAACAGGGAGTTAAAGAAGGAAGCGGGTGAAAGAGAGCAGCAGATCAGCACAGGAGAAGAGAACAGGGAGTTAGAGAAAGAGGTGGGTGGAAGAGAGCAGCAGATCAACATGGGAGAAGAAAACAGGGAGTTTGAGAAGGGGGCGGGGTGGAAGGGAACAGCAGATCAGCACAGGAGAAGAGAAGAGTACAGGGAGTTAAAGAAGGAGGTGGGGTGGAAGAGAGCAGCAGATCAGCAGAGGAGAGTAGCACAGGGAGTTAAAGAAGGAAGCGGGTGGAAGAGAGCAGCAGATCAGCACAGGAGAAGAGAAGAGAACAGGGAGTTAAAGAAGGAGGTGGGGTGGAAGAGAGCAGCAGATCAGCAAAGGAGAAGAGAACAGGGATTTGGAGAAGGGGGCGGGGTGGAAGAGAGCAGCAGATCAGCATGGGAGAACAGAACAGGGAGTTAAAGACGGAGGCGGGTGGAAGAGAACAGCAGATCAGCATAGGAGAAGAGAGCACGGAGTTAAAGAAGGATGTGAGGTGGAAGAGAGCAGCAGATCAGCACAGGAGAAGAGAACAGGGAGTTAAAGAAGGAGGCGGGTTGAAGATAACAGCAGATCGGCACAGGAGAAAAGAATGGAGCTAGAGAAGGAGGCGGTGGAAGAGAGCAGCAGATCAGTACGTGAGAAGAGAAGAGAACAGGGAATTAGAGAAAAAGGTGGGTGGAAGAGAACAGCAAATCAGAACAGCAAAATAGAACAGGGAGTTAAAGGAGGAGGCGGGTGGTAGAGAGCAGCAGATCAGCACAGGAGAAGAGAACAGGGAGTTAGAGAAAGAGGCAGGTGGAAGAGAACAGCAGATTAGCTCAGAATAGAACAGGGAGTTAGAGAAAGAGGCAGGTGGAAGAGAACAGCAGATTAGCACAGAAGAATAGAACAGGGAGTTAAAGAAGGAGGCGGTGGAAGAGAGCAGAAGATCAGCACAACAAAAGAGAACAGGGAGTTAAAGAAGGAGGTGGGGTGGAAGAGAGCAGCAGGTCAGCATAGGAGAACAGAAGAGAACAGGGAGTTAGAGAAGGAGGTGAGGTGGAAGAGAGCAGCAGCTCAGCACAGGAGAAGAGAAAAGAACAGGGAGTTAGAGAAAGGCAGGTGGAAGACAGCAGCAGATCAGCACAGGAGAAGAGAACAGGGAGTTAAAGAAGAAGGTGGGGTGGAAGAGAGCAGCAGAACAGCACGGGAGAAGAGAACAGGGAGTTAAAGAAGGAGGTGGAAGAGAGCAGTAGATCAGCACAGGAGAAGAGAACAGGGAGTTAGAGAAAGAGGCAGGTGGAAGAGAACAGCAGATTAGCACTGGAGAATAGAACAGGGAGTTAAAGAAGGAGGTGGGTGGAAGAGAGGAACAGATCAGCACAGCAGAAGAGAACAGGGAGCTAAAGAAGGAGGTGGGGTAAAAGAGAGCAGCAGATCAGCACAAGAGAAGAGAAGGGAACAGGGAATTAGAGAAGGAGGTTAGGTGGAAGAGAGCAGCAGATCAGCAGAAATTAACAGGGATTTAAAAAAGGAGGCGGGTGGAAGAGAGCAACAGATCAGCACAGGTGAAGAGAAGAGAACATGGAGTTAGAGAAGGAGGCGGGTGGAAGAGAGCAGCAGATCAGCACAGCAGAAGAGAAGAGAGGGAGGTAGAGAAGGAGGTGGGGTGGAAGAGAACAGCAGATCAGCACGAGAGAAGAGAACAGGGAGTTGAAGAAGGAGGTGGGTGGATGAGAGCAGCAGATCAGCATAGGAGAAGAGAACAGGGAGTTAAAGAAGGAGGCGTGTGGAAGAGAACTGCAGATCGGCACAGGAGAAGAGAACAGGGAGTTAAAGAAGGAGGCGGGGTGGAAGAGAGCGGAAGATCAGCACAGGAGAAGAGAACAGGGAGTTAGAGAAAGAGGCGGGTGGAAGAGAACAACAGATTAGCACAGGAGAATAGAACAGGGAGTTAAAGAAGGAGGCGGTGGAAGAGAGCAGCAGATCAGCACAGCAAAAGAGAACAGGGAGTTAAAGAAGGAGGTGGGGTGGAAGAGAGCAGCAGATCAGCACAGGAGAAGAGAAGAGAACATAGAGTTAGAGAAAGAGGCATGTGGAAGAGAGCAGCAGATCAGCTAAGGAGAAGAGAAGAGAACAGGGAGTTAGAGAAAGAGGCAGGTGGAAGAGAGGAGCAGATCAGCTAAGGAGAAAAGAATAGAACAGGGAGTTAGAGAAGGAGGTGAGGTAGAAGAGAGCAGCAGATCAGCAGAAGTTAACAGGGATGTAAAGGAGGTGGCGGGGTGGAAGAGAGCCACAGATCAGCACAGGAGAAGAGAATGGAACCGGGAGTTAGACAAGGAGGCGGGTGGAAGAGAGCAGCAGATCAGCACAGCAGAAGAGAACAGGGAGTTAATGAATGAGGTGGGTGGATGAGAGCAGCAGATCAGCACAGGAGAAGAGAAGCGGGAGTTACAGAAGGAGGTGGGTAAAAGAGAACAGCAGATCAGTACAGGAGAAGAGAACAGGGAGTTAGAGAAGGAGGCAGGCGATAGATAGAGTGAGGGCGATAGATAGATAGAGGGTGATAGATAGAGTGAGGGCAGATAGATAGAGTGAGGGCAGATAGATAGAGTGAGGGCAGATAGATAGAGTGAGGGCAGATAGATAGAGTGAGGACAGATAGAGTGAGGACAGATAGAGTGAGGACAGATAATTCTTTGGTGAAGTGGATGGCTGGAAGGAGGGGGGGCTGTCCCACGGCGCGTTGTCTTCCTTGGGGGTGCGGCGGCCTGCGGATCTCAGTTGCAGGTCACAGGGCACCCGGGACGGCGGTGCGTTCACGGAACAGGCTCTTTCCGACAAGGTTCACTTCTGTCTCTGAAGGGGAGAAGCTGCAGCAGGCGGGGCTGAGGGGGGTGCACTCCACGAAGCGCGGTGCACAGATCAGGCGAGGCCCGACAGCGAGTCACTTCCCAGCTGCGGGGGCCAGGGGGTCTCAGCGCCCAAGTTACGAGGGGCACAATCTTGGCAGTGCCGGTCTTGGCGGGGCAGCCTGTACCTCGGGGGTCACACAGGCGGCGATGCTCGGACCGGGCAGATCCTCCCTTTCCTTTGCGAGGGCGGCTCAGCGCGGACAGTCACGGCGCTCAGACCAGCGTGGGGCTGGTCTTCACTTTGGAGCTGGCACACGATCAGGCCACAGTCACGGTGGTCGGGGGAGGGACACAGCTACACGAATTGTTAGAGAGCGTGGCGGAGGGCACAGCGCTCTCAAATCTCCTTCACTCGGCGCTGTAGAGACACACAGCACACGCCAGCAGCAGCTTCCTTCAGAGGGGTAGCGCCCACTGTTCCTGGGGTGCTGGTCAGGGGGCAAGTTCACAGGCAAGCCCTTGGAGATCTTTCAGCAGAGTTTGGCACAAAGTTCAATAAAAGCAAAAGTCTCTTGTAGTCTCTTCTTTTCCTCTCCTTCTGCAGCAAGGCACCAGACACAGGCCAGAGACAGCACTCCTCCTTGTAGTCCTTCCAGGTCCTTCTCTTCGGGCAGAGTTTCTTCTGTAGCGCAAACAGGATCTAATTTACAAGGAGCAGGGCTCCTTCTTTTATACCCAGTTTCTTTTGTTCTGACAGGCCAGGGGGGCCTTTGCCTAACTGCTCTCAGCTCCTGAGCACTTGTGGTGGGTACTTCTGCTTCTGCATTCAGTGTGAGGGCAGGCACATCAGCCGCTCCCCAGGGGGGCGGAGCCGGCATTGTGAAGACAGGGGCAGCCTGAGCACTTTGTTGACAAGCTTCGGTCCTTCCTGGGCCAGGTGCAGGCTGAGTCATCAGTCGCTCCCCAGGAGGGCGGAGCCAGCATTGTGGAGGCAGAGCACAGCCTGATGCATCATTCAGGGGAAACTCCCACCACCCACTAAGGTGTCATCCTGCTATTCACCACCTGTCAACTCCCAGCCCTGTCACACACAACTCAGACAGTCAGATACACACAAAAGCAGAGGCGGGCTGAAATGGTTAGACAAGCAAATGCTAGCTTTCTAAAAGTAGCATTTGCAAACCCAGGATATTAAAATAAACTTTACTAAAAGAAGTATTTTATTATTCTGAGTTCAGGCATACTAAACATTAATTTCTACCATGTTCCCTGAGCCTGCTAGGATTATAGAGTGTAATAATTCCAGCAGCCCATTCTGGCCTAAAGGGAGCAGGTAGCCTTACAATAGTGAAAAACGAATTTGGCAGTAATTCACTATTAGAACATGCCACACACATCAGGGCATGTCCTACCTTACACTTACAATGCACCCTGCCCTCAGGCCTACCATAGGGGTGACTAATATGAAGTTAAGGGAAGGTTTAGGGGTGGGCAAGTGTGTGCACTTGCCCAGCCAGCATGACAGTACCAGACTGCACACAGGTTCTGCAATGGCAGACCCTAGACACATTTTAAGGCTGCTTCTGTGGGTGGCGCAACCAGCGCTGCAGGCCCAGTAGCAGTATTGGCATTTACAAGCCCTGGCACTCCTGGTGCACTTTACTAGGGACTAAGAGTAAATCCAATGAACCAATCATGGACATCAATCACATGTACACTTTACATAGGGAGAGCATATGCACTTTAGCACCGGTCAGCAGTGGTAAAGTGCCCAGAGTCATTAAACCAAAACAAAATAGGTCAGAGAGAGTATTGGAGGAAGGCAAAAAGTTTAGGGATGACCCTGCCAAGAGGCCCAGGTCCAACAGATAGTGAGGCAGATAGAGTGAGGGCAGATAGATAGTGAGGCAGATAGATAGAGTGAGGACAGATAGATAGAGTGAGGACAGATAGATAGAGTGAGGACAGATAGATAGAGTGAGGGCAGATAGATAGAGTGAGGGCAGATAGATAGAGTGAGGGCAGATAGATAGAGTGAGGGCAGATAGATAGTGAGGGCAGATAGATAGTGAGGCAGATAGATAGTGAGGCAGATAGATAGAGTGAGGCAGATAGATAGAGTGAGGGCAGATAGAGTGAGGGCAGATAGAGTGAGGGCAGATAGAGTGAGGGCAGATAGAGTGAGGGCAGATAGAGTGAGGGCAGATAGAGTGAGGGCAGATAGAGTGAGGACAGATAGAGTGAGGACAGATAGAGTGAGGACAGATAGAGTGAGGACAGATAGAGTGAGGACAGATAGATAGAGTGAGGCAGATAGAGTGAGGCAGATAGATTGATAGAGAGTGAGGGCGATAGATAGAGTGAGGGCGATAGAGTGAGGGCGATAGAGTGAGTGAGGGCGATGGATAGAGTGAGGGCGATGGATAGAGTGAGGGCGATGGATAGAGTGAGGGCGATGGATAGAGTGAGGGCGATGGATAGAGTGAGGGCGATGGATAGATAGAGTGAGGGCGATGGATAGATAGAGTGAGGGCGATGGATAGATAGAGTGAGGGCGATGGATAGATAGAGTGAGGGCGATGGATAGATGGATAGAGTGAGGGCGATAGATAGATGGATAGAGTGAGGGCGATAGATAGATGGATAGAGTGAGGGCGATAGATAGATGGATAGAGTGAGGGCGATAGATAGATGGATAGAGTGAGGGCGATAGATAGATGGATAGAGTGAGGGCGATAGATAGATGGATAGAGTGAGGGCGATAGATAGATGGATAGAGTGAGGGCGATAGATAGATGGATAGAGTGAGGGCGATAGATAGATGGATAGAGTGAGGGCGATAGATGGATAGAGTGAGGGCGATAGATAGATGGATAGAGTGAGGGCGATAGATAGATGGATAGAATGAGGGCGATAGATGGATAGAATGAGGGCGATGGATAGATAGATAGATGGATAGAGTGAGGGCGATAGATAGATAGATAGATAGATAGATAGATAGATAGATAGATGGATAGAGTGAAGGCGATAGATAGATAGATAGATGGATAGAGTGAGGGCGATAGATAGATGGATAGATGGATAGAGTGAGGGCGATAGATAGATGGATAGAGTGAGGGCGATAGATAGATGGATAGAGTGAGGGCGATAGATAGATGGATAGAGTGAGAGCGATGGATAGATGGATAGAGTGAGGGCGATAGATGGATAGAATGAGGGCGATGGATAGATAGATAGATGGATAGAGTGAGGGCGATAGGTAGATGGATAGAGTGAGGGCGATAGATAGATGGATAGAGTGAGGGCGATAGGTAGATAGATAGAGTGAGGGCGATGGATGGATAGATAGATAGATAGATGGATAGAGTGAGGGCGATAGATAGATGGATAGAATGAGGGCGATGGATAGATAGATGATAGAGTGAGGGCGATAGGTAGATGGATAGAGTGATGGTGATAGATAGATGGATAGAGTGAGGGCGATAGATAGATGGATAGAGTGAGGGCGATAGATGGATAGAGTGAGGGCGATAGATAGATGGATAGAGTGAGGGCTATAGATAGAGTGAGGGCTGTAGATAGAGTGAGGGCGATAGATAGAGTGAGGGCGATAGATAGAGTGAGGGTGATAGATAGAGTGAGGGCGATAGATAGAGTGAGGGCGATAGATAGAGTGAGGGCGATAGATAGAGTGAGGGCGATAGATAGATGGATAGAGTGAGGGCGATAGGTAGATGGATAGAGTGAGGGCGATAGATAGATGGATAGAGTGAGGGCGATAGGTAGATGGATAGAGTGAGGGTGATAAATAGATGGATAGAGTGAGGGCGATAGATAGAGTGAGGGCGATAGATAGAGTGAGGGCGATAGATAGAGTGAGGGCGATAGATAGAGTGAGGGCGATAGATAGAGTGAGGGCGATAGATAGAGTGAGGGCGATAGATAGAGTGAGGGCGATAGATAGAGTGAGGGTGATAGATAGAGTGAGGGCGATAGATAGAGTGAGGGCGATAGATAGATGGATAGAGTGAGGGCGATAGATAGATGGATAGAGTGAGGGCGATGGATAGATAGATGGATAGAGTTAGGGCGATGGATAGATAGATGGATAGAGTTAGGGCGATAGAAAGATGGATAGAGTGAGGGCGATAGATAGATGGATAGAGTGAGGGCGATAGATGGATAGAATGAGGGCGATAGATAGATAGATGGATAGAGTGAGGGCGATAGGTAGATGGATAGAGTGAGGGCGATAAATAGATGGATAGAGTGAGGGCGATAGGTAGATAGAGTGAGGGCGATGGATAGATAGATAGATAGATGGATAGAGTGAGGGCGATAGATAGATGGATAGAGTGAGGGCGATGGATAGATAGATGGATAGAGTTAGGGCGATAGAAAGATGGATAGAGTGAGGGCGATAGATAGATGGATAGAGTGAGGGCGATAGATGGATAGAATGAGGGCGATAGATAGATAGATAGATGGATAGAGTGAGGGCGATAGGTAGATGGATAGAGTGAGGGCGATAAATAGATGGATAGAGTGAGGGCGATAAATAGATGGATAGAGTGAGGGCGATAGGTAGATAGAGTGAGGGCGATGGATAGATAGATAGATAGATGGATAGAGTGAGGGCGATAGATAGATGGATAGAGTGAGGGCGATAGATAGATGGACAGAGTGAGGGCGATGGATAGATAGATAGATGGATAGAGTGAGGGCGATAGATAGATGGATAGAGTGAGGGCGATAGATAGATGGATAGAGTGAGGGCGATAGATGGATAGAATGAGGGCGATGGATAGATAGATGAATAGAGTGAGGGCGATAGGTAGATGGATAGAGTGAGGGTGATAGATAGATGGATAGAGTGAGGGCGATAGATGGATAGAATGAGGGCGATGGATAGATAGATAGATGGAGTGAGGGCGATAGGTAGATGGATAGAGTGAGGGCGATAGATAGATGGATAAAGTGAGGACGATAGGTAGATAGAGTGAGGGCGATGGATAGATAGATAGATGGATAGAGTGAGGGCGATAGATAGATGGATAGAGTGAGGGCGATAGATAGATGGATAGAGTGAGGGCGATAGATGGATAGAGTGAGGGCGATGGATAGATAGATAGATGGATAGAGTGATGGCCATAGATAGATGGATAGAGTGAGGGCGATAGATAGATGGATAGAGTGAGGGCGATAGATGGATAGAGTGAGGGCGATGGATAGATAGATAGATGGATAGAGTGAGGGCGATAGATAGATAGATAGATAGATAGATAGATAGATAGATAGATAGATAGATAGATAGATAGATGGATAGAGTGAAGGCGATAGATAGATAGATAGATGGATAGAGTGAGGGCGATAGATAGATGGATAGAGTGAGGGCGATAGATAGATGGATAGAGTGAGGGCGATGGATAGATAGATAGATGGATAGAGTGAGGGCGATAGATAGATGGATAGAGTGAGGGCGATAGATGGATAGAGTGAGGGCGATAGATAGATGGATAGAGTGAGGGCGATAGATGGATAGAGTGAGGGCGATGGATAGATAGATAGATGGATAGAGTGAGGGCGATAGATAGATAGATAGATAGATAGATAGATAGATAGATAGATAGATAGATAGATAGATAGATGGATAGAGTGAAGGCGATAGATAGATAGATAGATGGATAGAGTGAGGGCGATAGATAGATGGATAGAGTGAGGGCGATAGATAGATGGATAGAGTGAGGGCGATGGATAGATAGATAGATGGATAGAGTGAGGGCGATAGATAGATGGATAGTGAGGGCGATAGATGGATAGAGTGAGGGCGATAGATAGATGGATAGAGTGAGGGCGATAGATGGATAGAGTGAGGGCGATGGATAGATAGATAGATGGATAGAGTGAGGCCGATAGATAGATGGATAGAGTGAGGGCGATAGATAGATGGATAGAGTGAGGGCGATAGATGGAGAGTGAGGGCGATGGATAGATAGATAGATGGATAGAGTGAGGGCGATAGATAGATAGATAGATAGATAGATAGATAGATAGATAGATAGATAGATAGATGGATAGAGTGAAGGCGATAGATAGATAGATAGATGGATAGAGTGAGGGCGATAGATAGATGGATAGAGTGAGGGCGATAGATAGATGGATAGAGTGAGGGCGATGGATAGATAGATAGATGGATAGAGTGAGGGCGATAGATAGATAGATAGATGGATAGAGTAAGGGGGATAGATAGATAGATAGATGGATAGAGTGAGGGCGATAGACAGATAGATAGATGGATAGAGTGAGGGCGATAGATAGATAGATAGATAGATGGATAGAGTGAGGGCGATAGATGGATAGAGTGAGGGCGATAGATAGATGGACAGAGTGAGGGCGATAGATAGATAGATAGAGTGAGGGCGATAGAGTGAGGGCGATAGAGTGAGGGCGATAGAGTGAGGGCGATAGATAGAGTGAGGGCGATAGATAGAGTGCGATAGATAGAGTGAGGGCGATAGATAGAGTGAGGGCGATAGATAGAGTGAGGGCGATAGATAGAGTGAGGGCGATGGATAGAGTGAGGGCGATGGATAGAGTGAGGGCGATGGATAGATAGATAGATGGATAGAGTGAGGGCGATGGATAGATAGATAGATGGATAGAGTGAGGGCGATAGATAGATAGATGGATAGAGTGAGGGCGATAGATAGATAGATGGATAGAGTGAGGGCGATAAGCAGATAGATAGATGGATAGAGTGAGGGCGATAGATAGATAGATGGATGGATAGAGTGAGGGAGATAGATAGATAGATAGATAGATAGATAGATAGATAGATAGATAGATAGATAGATAGATAGATAGATGGATAGAGTGAGGGCGATAGATAGATGGATAGAGTGAGGGCGATAGATAGATGGATAGAGTGAGGGCAATAGATAGATAGATGGATAGAGTGAGGGCGATAGATAGATAGAGGACGTGGTGTGGCTCACTGGTTAGAGGCGGCAGACCCAGAAGCAGAGGACGGCCCGGGACCAGGGTTCAATTCCCGACGCGGCAGGGTCGTGAACCAGGGTCAGTAGACTCGATAATTCTCTCCTCGGTGCCTACTCTAACCTGGGATCACACTCGGCAACTCTGGGCATTAGCTTGCCTCATCTCCACAACGGCCCACCACAAATGCCGGGGATGTCTGGTTTCACCTTGGAGATACCCAAGAGGGAAAATCTAACAGGGAAAGCCAGGACGGGTTCCCCAGTGGTCTATAGCGCCAGGACGCCTCCGGGTAGCAGTGCGCTTTACAAGACACACGCAGATGGATAGAGTGAGGGTGATAGAGTGAAGGCGATAGATAGAGTGAGGGCGATAGATAGAGTGAGGGCGATAGATAGAGTGAGGGCGATAGATAGATGGATAGAGTGAGGGTGATAGATAGATGGATAGAGTGAGGGCGATAGATAGATGGATAGAGTGAGGGAGATAGATAGATAGAGTGAGGGCGATAGATAGAGTGAGGGCGATAGATAGATAGAGTGAGGGCGATAGATAGAATGAGGGCGATAGATAGAGTGAGGGCGATAGATAGAGTGAGGGCGATAGATAGAGTGAGGGCGATAGATAGAGTGAGGGCGATAGATAGAGTGAGGGCGATAGATAGAGTGAGGGCGATGGATAGAGTGAGGGCGATGGATAGAGTGAGGGCGATAGAGTGAGGGCGATAGAGTGAGGGCGATAGATAGAGTGAAGCCGATAGATAGATAGAGTGAGGGCGATAGATAGATAAAGTTAGGGCGATAGATAGATAGAGTGAGGGCGATAGATAGATAAAGTTAGGGCGATAGATAGAGTGAGGGCGATAGATAGATAGAGGGCGATAGATAGAGTGAGGGCGATAGATAGATAGATGGATAGAGTGAGGGCGATAGATGGATAGAGTGAGGGCGATGGATAGATGGATAGATAGATAGATGTATAGAGTGAGGGCCATAGATAGATGGATAGAGTGAGGGCGATAGATAGATGGATAGAGTGAGGGCCATAGATGGATAGAGTGAGGGCGATGGATAGATAGATAGATGGATAGAGTGAGGGCGATAGATAGATAGATAGATAGATAGATAGATAGATAGATAGATAGATAGATAGATAGATAGATAGATGGATAGAGTGAAGGCGATAGATAGATAGATAGATAGATAGATAGATGGATAGAGTGAGGGCGATAGATAGATGGATAGAGTGAGGGCGATAGATAGATGGATAGAGTGAGGGCGATAGATAGATGGACAGAGTGAGGGCGATGGATAGATGGATAGAGTGAGGGCGATAGATAGATGGATAGAGTGAGGGCGATAGATAGATGGATAGAGTGAGGGCGATAGATGGATAGAATGAGGGCGATGGATAGATAGATGGATAGAGTGAGGGCGATAGGTAGATGGATAGAGTGAGGGCGATAGATAGATGGATAGAGTGAGGGCGATAGATGGATAGAATGAGGGCAATGGATAGATAGATAGATGGATAGAGTGAGGGCGATAGGTAGATGGATAGAGTGAGGGCGATAGATAGATGGATAAAGTGAGGACGATAGGTAGATAGATAGAGTGAGGGCGATGGATAGATAGATAGATGGATAGAGTGAGGGCGATAGATAGATGGATAGAGTGAGGGCGATAGATGGATAGAGTGAGGGCGATGGATAGATAGATAGATGGATAGAGTGAGGGCGATAGATAGATAGATAGATAGATAGATAGATAGATAGATAGATAGATAGATAGATAGATAGATAGAGTGAGGACGATAGATCGAGTGAGGGTGATAGATAGATAGAGTGAGGGCGATAGATAGATAGATAGATAGATAGATAGATAGATAGATAGATAGATAGATGGATAGATGGATAGAGTGAAGGCGATAGATAGATAGATAGATGGATAGAGTGAGGGCGATAGATAGATGGATAGAGTGAGGGCGATAGATAGATGGATAGAGTGAGGGCGATGGATAGATAGATAGATGGATAGAGTGAGGGCGATAGATAGATGGAGTGAGGGCGATAGATGGATAGAGTGAGGGCGATAGATAGATGGATAGAGTGAGGGCGATAGATGGATAGAGTGAGGGCGATGGATAGATAGATAGATGGATAGAGTGAGGACGATAGATAGATGGATAGAGTGAGGGCGATAGATAGATAGTGTGAGGGCGATAGATAGATAGATGGATAGAGTGAGGGCGATAGATAGATAGATGGATAGAGTGAGGGCGATAGATAGATACATGGATAGAGTGAGGGCGATGGATAGATAAATGGATAGAGTGTGGGCGATAGATAGATAGATGGATAGAGTGAGGGCGATAGATAGAGGACGTGATGTGGCTCACTGGTTAGAGGCGGCAGACCCAGAAGCAGAGGACGGCCCGGGACCAGGGTTCAATTCCCGATGCGGCAGGGTCGTGAACCAGGGTCAGCGGACTCGATAATTCTCTCCTCTGTGCCTACTCTAACCTGGGATCACACTCGGCAACTCTGGGCATTAGCTTGCCTCATCTCCACAACGCCCACCACAAACGCCGGGGATGTCTGGTTTCACCTTGGACATACCCAGGAAGGAACATCTCACAGGGAAAGCCAGGACGGGTTCCCCAGCGATCTATAGCGCCAGGACGCCTCCGGGTAGCAGTGCGCTTTACAAGACACACGCAGATGGATAGAGTGAGGGCGATAGATAGATGGATAGAGTGAGGGCGATAGATAGATGGATAGAGTGAGGGCGATAGATAGATAGAGTGAGGGCGATAGATAGATAGATAGATAGATAGATAGATAGATAGATAGCTAGAGTGAGGGCGATAGATAGATAGAGTGAGGGCGATAGATAGATAGAGTGAGGGTGATAGATAGATAGAGTGAGGGCGATAGATAGATAGAGTGAGGGCGATAGATAGATAGAGTGAGGGCGATAGATAGATAGAGTGAGGGCGATAGATAGATAGAGTGAGGGTGATAGATAGATAGAGTGAGGGCGATAGATAGAGTGAGGGCGATAGATAGAGTGAGGGCGATAGATAGAGTGAGGGCGATAGATAGAGTGAGGGCGATAGATAGAGTGAAGCCGATAGATAGATAGAGTGAGGGCGATAGATAGATAAAGTTAGGGCGATAGATAGATAGAGTGAGGGCGATAGATAGAGTGAGGGCGATAGATAGAGTGAGGGCGATAGATAGATAGAGTGAGGGCGATAGATAGATAGAGTGAGGGCGATAGAGTGAGGGCGATAGAGTGAGGGCGATAGATAGAGTGAGGGCGATATGTAGATAGAGTGAGGGCGATAGATAGAGTGAGGGCGATAGATAGAGTGAGGGCGATAGATAGAATGAGGGCGATAGATAGAGTGAGGGCGATAGATAGAGTGAGGGCGATAGATAGAGTGAGGGCGATAGATAGAGTGAGGGCGATAGATAGAGTGAGGGCGATAGAGTGAGGGCGATAGATAGAGTGAGGGCGATAGATAGAGTGAGGGCGATAGATAGAGTGAGGGCGATAGATAGAGTGAGGGCGATAGATAGAGTGAGGGCGATAGATAGATAGAGTGAGGGCGATAGATAGATAGAGTGCGGTAGATAGATAGATAGAGTGCGGTAGATAGATAGAGTGAGGGCGATAGATAGATAGATGGATATAGTGAGGGCGATAGATAGATAGAGTGAGGGCGATAGATAGAGTGAGGGCGATAGATAGAGTGAGGGCGATAGATAGAGTGAGGGCGATAGATAGAGTGAGGGCGATAGATAGAGTGAGGGCGATAGATAGAGTGAGGGCGATAGATAGAGTGAGGGCGATAGATAGAGTGAAGGCGATAGATAGAGTGAAGGCGATAGATAGATAGAGTGAGGGCGATAGATAGAGTGAGGGCGATAGATAGATACACCCACGGGTATTTGGTTGCGCTCTAAAAATGCCAGTAAATAAATAAATAAATAAATAAATAGATAGAGTGAAGCCGATAGATAGATAGAGTGAGGGCGATAGATAGATAAAGTTAGGGCGATAGATAGATAGAGTGAGGGCGATAGATAGAGTGAGGGCGATAGATAGAGTGAGGGCGATAGATAGAGTGAGGGCGATAGATAGAGTGAGGGCGATAGATAGAGTGAGGGCGATAGATAGATAGAGTGAGGGCGATAGATAGAGTGAGGGCGATAGAGTGAGGGCGATAGATAGATAGAGTGAGGGCGATAGGTAGATAGAGTGAGGACGATAGATAGAGTGAGGACGATAGATAGAGTGAGGGCGATAGATAGATAGAGTGAGGGCGATAGATAGATAGAGTGAGGGCGATAGATAGAGTGAGGGCGATAGATAGATAAAGTTAGGGCGATAGATAGAGTGAGGGCGATAGATAGATAGAGGGCGATAGATAGAGTGAGGGCGATAGATAGATAGATGGATAGAGTGAGGGCGATAGATAGATAGAGTGAGGGCGATAGATAGAGTGAGGGCGATAGATAGAGTGAGGGCGATAGATAGAGTGAAGGCGATAGATAGAGTGAAGGCGATAGATAGAGTGAAGGCGATAGATAGAGTGAAGGCGATAGATAGAGTGAAGGCGATAGATAGATAGAGTGAAGGCGATAGATAGAGTGAGGGCGATAGATAGAGTGAGGGCGATAGATAGATAGAGTGAGGGCGATAGATAGATAGAGTGAGGGCGATAGATAGAGTGAGGGCGATAGATAGATAGAGTGAGGGCGATAGATAGAGTGAGGGCGATAGATAGAGTGAGGGCGATAGATAGAGTGAGGGCGATAGATAGATAGAGTGAGGGCGATAGATAGATAGAGTGAGGGCGATAGATAGATAGAGTGAGGGCGATAGATAGATAGAGTGAGGGCGATAGATAGGTAGAGTGAGGGCGATAGATAGATAGAGTGAGGGCGATAGATAGATAGATAGAGTGAGGGCGATAGATAGATAGAGTGAGGGCGATAGATAGATAGAGTGAGGGCGATAGATAGATAGAGTGAGGGCGATAGAGTGAGGGCGATAGAGTGAGGGCGATAGAGTGAGGGCGATAGATAGAGTGAGGGCGATATGTAGATAGAGTGAGGGCGATAGATAGAGTGAGGGCGATAGATAGAGTGAGGGCGATAGATAGAGTGAGGGCGATAGATAGAGTGAGGGCGATAGATAGAGTGAGGACGATAGATAGAGTGAGGACGATAGATAGAGTGAGGACGATAGATAGAGTGAGGGCGATAGATAGAGTGAGGGCGATAGATAGAGTGAGGGCGATAGATAGAGTGAGGGCGATAGATAGAGTGAGGACGATAGATAGAGTGAGGGCGATAGATAGAGTGAGGGCGATAGATAGAGTGAGGGCGATAGATAGATAGAGTGCGGTAGATAGATAGATAGAGTGCGGTAGATAGATAGAGTGAGGGCGATAGATAGATAGATGGATATAGTGAGGGCGATAGATAGATAGAGTGAGGGCGATAGATAGAGTGAGGGCGATAGATAGATAAAGTTAGGGCGATAGATAGAGTGAGGGCGATAGATAGAGTGAGGGCGATAGATAGATAGAGTGAGGGCGATAGATAGAGTGAGGGCGATAGAGTGAGGGCGATAGATAGATAGAGTGAGGGCGATAGATAGAGTGAGGGCGATAGATAGATAGAGTGAGGGCGATAGATAGATAGAGTGAGGGCGATAGATAGATAGAGTGAGGGCGATAGATAGAGTGAGGGCGATAGATAGATAAAGTTAGGGCGATAGATAGAGTGAGGGCGATAGATAGATAGAGGGCGATAGATAGAGTGAGGGCGATAGATAGATAGATGGATAGAGTGAGGGCGATAGATAGATAGAGTGAGGGCGATAGATAGAGTGAGGGCGATAGATAGAGTGAGGGCGATAGATAGAGTGAAGGCGATAGATAGAGTGAAGGCGATAGATAGAGTGAAGGCGATAGATAGAGTGAAGGCGATAGATAGATAGAGTGAAGGCGATAGATAGATAGAGTGAAGGCGATAGATAGAGTGAGGGCGATAGATAGAGTGAGGGCGATAGATAGATAGAGTGAGGGCGATAGATAGATAGAGTGAGGGCGATAGATAGATAGAGTGAGGGCGATAGATAGAGTGAGGGCGATAGATAGAGTGAGGGCGATAGATAGAGTGAGGGCGATAGATAGATAAAGTGAGGGCGATAGATAGATAGAGTGAGGGCGATAGATAGATAGAGTGAGGGCGATAGATAGATAGAGTGAGGGCGATAGATAGGTAGAGTGAGGGCGATAGATAGATAGAGTGAGGGCGATAGATAGATAGATAGAGTGAGGGCGATAGATAGAGTGAGGGCGATAGATAGATAGAGTGAGGGCGATAGATAGATAGAGTGAGGGCGATAGAGTGAGGGCGATAGAGTGAGGGCGATAGAGTGAGGGCGATAGAGTGAGGGCGATAGATAGAGTGAGGGCGATATGTAGATAGAGTGAGGGCGATAGATAGAGTGAGGGCGATAGATAGAGTGAGGGCGATAGATAGAGTGAGGGCGATAGATAGAGTGAGGGCGATAGATAGAGTGAGGGCGATAGATAGAGTGAGGACGATAGATAGAGTGAGGACGATAGATAGAGTGAGGACGATAGATAGAGTGAGGGCGATAGATAGAGTGAGGGCGATAGATAGAGTGAGGGCGATAGATAGAGTGAGGGCGATAGATAGAGTGAGGACGATAGATAGAGTGAGGGCGATAGATAGAGTGAGGGCGATAGATAGAGTGAGGGCGATAGATAGAGTGAGGGCGATAGATAGAGTGAGGGCGATAGATAGAGTGAGGGCGATAGATAGAGTGAGGGCGATAGATAGATAGAGTGAGGGCGATAGATAGATAGAGTGCGGTAGATAGATAGATAGAGTGCGGTAGATAGATAGAGTGAGGGCAATAGATAGATAGAGTGAGGGCGATAGATAGATAGAGTGAGGGCGATAGATAGAGTGAGGGCGATAGATAGATAGAGTGAGGGCGGATAGATAGAGTGAGGGCGGATAGATAGAGTGAGGGCGGATAGATAGAGTGAGGGCGGATAGATAGAGTGAGGGCGGATAGATAGAGTGAGGGCGGATAGATAGAGTGAGGGCGGATAGATAGAGTGAGGGCGGATAGATAGATAGAGTGAGGGCGGATAGATAGAGTGAGGGCGATAGATAGATAGAGTGAGGGCGATAGATAGATAGAGTGAGGGCGATAGATAGATAGAGTGAGGGCGATAGATAGATAGAGTGAGGGCGATAGATAGATAGAGTGAGGGCGGATAGATAGATAGAGTGAGGGCGGATAGATAGATAGAGTGAGGGCGGATAGATAGATAGAGTGAGGGCGGATAGATAGATAGAGTGAGGGCGGATAGATAGATAGAGTGAGGGCGGATAGATAGATAGAGTGAGGGCGGATAGATAGAGTGAGGGCGGATAGATAGATAGAGTGAGGGCAATAGATAAATGTGTGTGGTTGTGTGTGTGTGTGTGTTTGTGGTTGTGTGTGTGTGTGATTGTGATTGTGTGTGTGGTTGTGTGTGAGCACAGGTGAAGAGAAGAGACCAGGGAGTTAAAGAAGGAGGTGGGGTGGATGAGAACAGCAGATCAGCACAGGAGAAGAGACCAGGGAGTTAAAGAAGGAGGCGGGTGGAAGAGAACAGCAGATTAGCACAGCAAAAGAGAACAGGGAGTTAAAGGAGGCGGGTGGAAGAGAGCAGGAGAAGAGAACAGGGAGTTTAAGAAGGAGGTGGGGTGGAAGAGAGCAGCTGATCAGCACAGGAGAAGAGAACAGGGAGTTATAGAAAAAGGCGGGTGGAAGAGAACTACAACAATATACAGGGGTTCTGCCCAAATTACCCTCCCATACCTGGGCAAGGAGCATTACAAGGATGAAAAAGTAGAAAAAATGGTACTGAGGAATCGATAAAACATGGGTTTCTTCAAAACAAGATACGTTTAATTATCCTGTTTTATACAGTTATTTGTATCGTCATTAAATGGTACAATTTAAGAAGGACATATATACGGGTCACAAGACAAGGTGGATCAAAATATACACAATAGAGAAAGACCTACAAATGCAATATATACATTATATATACAACAATGTACCCTAAACAAAGAAAAAAAAACAATTTTCTGTCAATACCCACTCCTCAATTTGAGTGGAGTATCACAATCAAGGAAGTCCTTATAGCGCCTAAGTTGTTACTCCTTATAACCACAAGCAAAAGTAATGATTAATCAAGGCGCCTAACATCATTCAAACAATATACAGTATAATTGGACTCCTTAAAAAGGTGTCGACGCAGTCGCGGTCGCGTTTCCGCCAGTAGTTTCTTTTGGCTTCATCAGTACAAGGGTACTTTCAAGACTACTGTGGTCCCCCATGGGACGCAGTCCTGGGGAAAAAGCAAGCGTCCTCGTCAGGTGTGCACAAGTCGGGCCCTCCTCTAGATTAAGATATCTGGATCTCAAAAAACACGGTCCGAGTGTATGTATTCTTCCACAAGCCGGGGAAAATAAATCACCCTGAGCCAAATCAAGGGAATTCCTAATATGCTTCTAAGCCATAAATCGCCAAGCCACATAGGATCGTAGTCATCGAACGCCAGGCAGCACACCCGTCCGTGTGTCCAAGGGCAATCCCTATCGAGTCGGGTGGAAGAGAACAGCAGATTAGCACAGTAGAAGAAAACAGGGAGTTAAAGAAAGAGACGGGTGGAAGAGAGCAGCAGATCAGCACAGAAGAGAAGATAACAGGGAGTTAGAGAAGGAGGCAGAGTGGTAGAGTGAGGGCGGTAGAGTGGTAGAGTGAGGGTGGTAGAGTGAGGGCGGTAGAGTGGTAGAGTAGTCCAGCTGAAGCTAACTGCATCTAGTGCGGACGCAGTCCTCTTCTGAAAAGCAAAAACTATAACTGAATCTGGGGTGGAAAGGAGGGGGGAGAGGGGAGCACACTGCTTGGTATATCACCTCACATTTTCGGCCAGAAGCATTAATGTACGTCTGTGAATGATAAGTCATTTTGGCTTACTCACAGGTATTGAAGTGTTTGCTTTTGATGGAGCAGCCAGAGCTATGCATCTCTGAACACAAGTGTTTCTGAATTATTGCTCTTCATCAACATAAATTAACATGTCAGTTAGGGGGTGCAGAAAAATACTGCTCCAAGTCTTTTAAGGCGAAGTACCACTCATAGATCAGTGGTGTACTCACAGGGGATCTTCTGCCAGTAACTTCAAAGAGGAGACAATAAAATGGTGGAGGAGAGCACTCTCGTCAGGCATGCCGGCAAACAGTTTCTCACATATGCATTACAGTAACACAGGGAGGAAGTTTGTTTGGTGTTTGGCACGCACAGCACAGGGACCTCATTGTCCAGATTACAAATGGCACAAGAAGGAGGGCTTGACTGATCTGCACAAAATGGAAGCATATAAGCACTTTAGAACTAGCTGCTTGGGAGACAGTCTGTTTGGTGGGCACAGCACACAGACTTCGTTGCCCAGATTACAACTGGCCTGAGAAGGCGAGGTTTACCTTACCTGCACCACATAGAGACATATAAGCATTTCAAAAGCCCATGGTGTGAGACATGCCTGAGCAAAGACTGGGCCTATCTGCATGGGTCCGAGGCTGCCTGAAGAGGCCCTGACAAAAAGAAACGCTCACTCATTAGAGATCCCAGGCGGACGCCCTCACCCAGAACCAGGTCAGCAAAGCATAGCACCGGGGGAAGGAGGACGCTGAAACAGCAACGTGAGAACTGCAGACTCTCCCGGGCTGCAGTGAATTGAAGGAGCACACAGGCTGAGCTTGGTGGAACTTGAGGGCGGAGGCCAGCAGATGACACCGGAGAATACTGAGAGATCCTGGGCGCGGTAAGTGTTGGCACTGCTGGTGACGAGGCCCGGTGGGTGCCTCCCACCTGCGTCGGCACGCTGCTAAATTGGTGGGATCGGAGCACTGGACCGGCAATCGCTGGGCGGTACCTGGTCCAGGTGGCGATAAGCGCACACAGGCCTGCATTGTTGCAGAGTTGGCTGACGAGTTATTATAGATCGTGATTGAGCCAAGGGTGTAATCGGCACTGTGGAGGTGCGCTGAGCACCTGACATGCAGCTCACAGCCCGATAGCTGTTCCTGGAGTAAATGATACAGCCTATGTGAACAGCACAGGTCAGGCAGAAAGAGCGGGTTGCAGACAGATGGAGTGGCACAGCAGTGCTCTTCCTGGAGAGACAAAGGATGACTGCGGCAGCACCTTTGATTCAAAAGATAAATGAAAATGAATAAACACCAAAAATAAATAATAATAAAAAGCGGGTCCCCTAGGTAAAGAACACAAGCTGTGGTGCTCCAACTACATGGAGACAATAAGGGAGACACAGAAGCTCAAAGGAGGAGCTAAAGTACTTTAATCCTATGGGTGGAATCTAAACAAGCTCTCGGCATTGCTGTGATGATTTGTGCGCCATGGATCTGTGACACTAATCAGTGAGTGAAGTCTCTAAACAAAGAGAAGGAATCATGCTGAAAACAAGCTCTCAGCATTACTGGGGCGGGGCGGGAGCGCATTCCTTTGAAGTCTGATGGGGGGAGTGGGGGAGCGGGAGCCTTTGAAGTCTGATGCGAGGCACAGACAAATGGTGGTTTGTGACGTTGCTGGTTTGTGCACGCGCATAGTTCACATGAACTGTGTCTAATCCGCCGTTTCTGCAGACTTTTCAGACCGCTCACTAGAAATCTCGACAAAAGATCATTGCTAAAGCAATGCTTCAGGTCGAGACCTAAAAAAGGTTGCGCTGCCAGCATGCTTGCACGGCTCCTGAGGCAATAGGAAGGAACTGAAAGTGGAAATGAGAGAATGCCAAGAGTGAAAATGAAATACCTTCCAGCAGTCTTTTTGCGGGATCTGTCTAACCCACCCTTTCGATGTAAAATTAATCTTTTAAGCGTGTTGATCCCCAAACACCAACCTGCTCCTCTAAATAAATCAGTTCAAGTGCATTGCAATGCAAGACTGAAAATGGTTACGTTTGTCTTCCAAATAATTCTTATTTTCATGTGGGAGGAAGGACAACCATTTGCTACAACAATTTCTTAAAATAGTTCTAGAAAATATGTGTTGGACATACTTGATATATAGACTGTGAAATATACAATTACTTGCATATTTTTGTTATTCTGAGTAAGATTTTATCAAGCACAGGACTCTAGGCCTATATTAGGCTACACCTTTAGTTATACAGGCAATATGTCTAAACTGTATTCCATTTTGCTTCTTGGATGAAGCATCTATAGAGAAATCTTGTTTCATACTTTTTAAAGCACTCTCAGGACATACAGCTACTGAATAACAGCAGTGAAAGACTGAAACATGACGATCATACAATGGTGTGTCTGCCTTTTTCATTGACCGTAGAGGGTCACTATAGGGTTTTGGACATTGAACGACTGCATGGTCGGGGATAATTGGTCATCTTGTAGGGAGCTTACTTGGGGAATGGGAACTTGAAGGCCTACATCTGACATATAACCCTGCCCCTGAAGCTGAGCTGTGATGTGATCGCCTTGTACTAGCCTTCCTACATCTTCTTGTCCCCTTCCAGAGTAGAAAGTGTAATCGAAGTGGATGCTGCCTGGTCAACCTCTTCAGACATGTGTTAAGTGCATTGTGGCTCAAAATAGAATGTGTTTAGTATAGGAACCTTCACTTCACGATTGGTCAGTGATACAGCATGTAGGCCAGAACTCTTCAACAGCCTTCATCTACGGTAGCTGCCAATAATCACTTATCAGATTGTACAGAAATACATTTTCCTTGTTTCAAAGTATCCAAAGTATTACTATATGAAGGGAGAAGTTAACTATGATAACACTTTCAGTGAGTGCAATACTATTAGCAGAAGAAGAGACCATACGAGGGTGTTTTTAAAGTAGGTACACCAGCAATATAATACAGCTAGGACAAAATAAAAAGAGATGTACATTCAGGTCCAAGATAAAGTCCAAATTATATTTCCTTCTAGATAATATGAAAGGACATCTCAGACGGGAAGTGGTCGCCGCCCACAAGTAATTACTGCTTAAACTGTAGGATATAAAGGTAACTGTTTGAGAAAAAGCCCATAAGGCAGCATAACCATAGTGGTTACGGTGCACAACACATGTCAGTAACAATATAACTCATCTATGTTACAGAATCAACTTAAAGACATGATGGTTATATAAATAAAAATAAGAGGAACAGGATAAATGCAAACAAGTAATATGCAATAAGGTAAATAAATCAATTACTCAAATATTTTCAGTGATACAATTAAAAGCATACACTGTGGGACTCCAAATGGAGTGGTGAATGAGGGTGATACATGTACATGTATATTCCTTAAAGGGAGCATGCTGGGTTGATAGAGTATGGTCTCAGAAGCCCATATATTAGAATTGGAGAAGCATGATTGCATATGTATATATGTCCATTGCTAAAAAATCAATGCATCTCATAGAAATGAATATGCTACTTATAAAACAGACGATTAGATCTTATGAAAGAGGTGTGAAAAGGAGCAGAAAATCACGCCCTAAATACTCAAGTAATGAATACATTACTAAGGCCTTCCTGAGAATGCACTTGGATAGCATTGAAGCACTCAGAGAAATAATTGTATTGCAAGAGATAACATGAATGTGGCACTTATGCATAATACTCATGCAAATATGTTTATCTACAGGAAATCTTTCAAAGTGGCAACCAACCAGTGCCCTTTCTAGGAGAGACTTATCAATCTGTCTTGAAAGAAATGGCTTATTATTGTTAAAATCCATCGAAACGCATCGACGCCTATATTCGCACAATCAAGGGACAAAGTCTATCCTGCAGACAAGACAAATTAAGCGTGTCCAGGATTAGCTTTTTTGAGTATTGGGTTTTCCTGATGTGCACTTTTATGACAAATAGGAGTGTCTGTGTTTGTCTCTCTCCTCTTTTTGTATAATACAGTGTGAAAATAATTTGTTGTCTGTATATTCTGCCTGCAATTGATTTATGAAATTTAGATGAATATTATGGTGATGATAGTGTAGATGTTTTTAATGAAATTATGATATGTTGGTTTTATAAATTGTATTACCTAGGATATGTTTTTAACCAAAAAAATAAAAAAGTAATTTACAGTATTCTTTGTTCGTGCATTACATAGTGTTAGAGACCATTTCTAATATATGGGCTAACTTTGGTGTTAGTAATACACTATTTGATTGATTTTGAGTTTTGTCCACCAACGGATCTCCCCTTCTTTTTCACTGCAAAACTATTAGCCCAGGTACATCAGGTTTTTGCAAAGTGATATACACTGTGAAAGTGTACTTGGCTCTCTAATTACTAATCTTTCTTAATGCACAGTATTTCTTTTTATCAGGTACATAATTGTAATTGATGAAATATTAGGGTTTGTTGGGCACTGGCAAAGGTCAATCAGTTTTGCGGAGACTATTTGTCTTTCCTTTAATTAAAGCAGTCGCTAGCCTCGCTATTTACTGGCTGTAGGGCCTATGAATCTATCTCCAGCAATGTATACCCCACACAGCTCTTGAGAGGTTGACAATGCATATAATTGCCTTCTCTATCCCGCCAGTAATTCTATAGAAAAATTACATACATCTTTATTAATATCACACTTCCTAAGTCTGAAGATTTGGAAGAAATTTCAATTGATAACCTTATTTTTAGAATCATGCAAAACACCACTGCAGATAGATATGTGCGGGTGTTCCTGTACAGCATTACATATTCCGCTCACTTCTAAAGGGCTCAGAGCTTCCTGAGCTTAAATGTACCAAATTCCTCACTTCGCACACACCAGTAGTCTACAGCAACCTGAATGTATTCTTCACTGAGTACATGGTACCCTAAATGGCACTGCTATACAACTTAAATCAATCCATCCACACCCCAATCCATTTGCAAGGTGCAACTTATCTCTATATACTGCTTTTATTTTTTATCATCAATCCTGTTTCACATGATCTCGTAGTCTAGCTCCTTCAGCTCCCCATCCATCCCTGTCCCAAGAACCACCATCTCATCAATGCTAGCCAATGGCTATTTTGAACTCCGGACTACACATGTAGCACTGGTTATTAATTCCTCTGTGTTTTCACATACCATGCCCTTTTAAGGAGTTTGTGTTCTGTTGTATCTTTGAAAGAACATCACTTAATCCAGCCATGAGAGCTAAATAAAATACCCGAGAACGGCGTGTGCTGCCAGCTTTTACAGTTAGCCAAATCTACCACATACTGGACATTACCCACTTGGGATTCTGCCCCAGACATGAAACCGAAACCCCCTTTGTCCGCCATATTGGATGCCAGCAGTGAGCTTGCAAATTCTGATCACTCTATTAGGTAGCCTTTGATATGGTCATCGATGACATATTTATAAAGCTCATCGCAGAGGGTTCTTTCTCGCACCTCTGAATCCATGCTTTTATTATTCAGGTCACTCCTCTCCAGCAGAACCCAACAAGACACATTCCATCGATTCCTCTTAGAACCTACCTCAGTCATCTGTGGCAACCATCAAGGCTCCCCCACTAGTACTCATTAGTAGCATGCGTTCACTCATTCAATCAATCAATCAAGAACATTTATAGAGCGCGCTACTCACCCGTGAGGGTCTCAAGGCGCTGGGGGGGTTGCTGCTACTGCTCGAATAGCCAGGTCTTGAGTTGTTTCCTGAAGGAGAGATGGTCCTGGGTCAGACGTAGGTGGGTGGGGAAGGAATTCCACGTTTTGGCAGCCAGGTAGGAGAAGGATCTTCCTCCGGTGGTGGTTCTGCGGATCCGCGGGACGGTGGCGAGGGTGAGGCTGGCAAGAGCGGAGCTGGTGGGTGGGTGTGTAGAACTTGAGGCGGTTGTTGAGGTATTCGGGGCCCATGTCGTAGAGAGCTTTGTGTGCGTGGGTCAGGAGCCTGAACTTGATCCTCTTGTTGACTGGGAGCCAGTGTTGGTCTGTCAGGTGGGTGGAGATGTGGCTATGTCGGGGGTGTCCAGGATGAGTCGTGCCGATGTGTTCTGTATGCGCTGAAGTCTTTTCTGTAGTTTGGCTGTGGTACAAGCATAGAGGGCATTCCCGTAGTCCAGACGGCTGGTGACGAGGGCCTGGGTGACCGCCTTCCTGGTTCTGGTGGGGATCCAGCGGAAGATATTACGGAGCATGCGAAGGGTGTTGAAGCAGGAAGAATTAACGACTTTGACTTGCTTGGTTATCATGAGGGAGGAGTCAAGGATGAATCCCAGGTTGCGTGCGTGGTCTGTGGGCTTGGGGGCGGTGCCCAGAGCGGGGGGCCACCAGGAGTCGTCCCAGGCGGATGGGGATGGTCCGAGGATGAGGACCTCCGTCTTGTCTGAGTTCAGTTTCAGACGGCTGAGCTTCATCCATTCCGCGACGTCCTTCATTCCTTCCTGGAGGCTGGCTTTGGCGGTGGCGGGGTCGTTGGTGAGGGAGAGGATAAGCTGGGTGTCGTTTGCGTAGGAGATGATGTTGAGGCCGTGTTTGCGTGAAGTGGCCGCGAGGGGACTCATGTAGACATTGAAGAGGCTGAGCGAGGAGCAGATGATCTTGGTGGCCTCGGCGCGGAAGGGCAAGAGGCGGACTCTCTGAGTTCTGTCTGAGAGGAAGGAGGTGATCCAGTCCAAGGCCTTTTCTTGGATCCCGGCGTGGTGGAGGCGGGTCGTTAGGGTGCGGTGGCAGACTGTATCGAATGTGGCCGATAGGTTGAGGAGGATGAGGGCGGCAGTTTCCCCGTTGTCAAGCATGGTCCTGATGTCATCGGTTGCTGTGATGAGGGCGGTTTCGGTGCTGTCGTTCGCTCGGAAGCCGGACTGCGATGAGTCGAGGGAGACGTTCGTTTCGAGGAAAGTGGTCAGCTGTATGTTGACGGTCTTCTCGATTACTTTTGCGGGGAAGGGGAGGAGCGAGATGGGGCGGAAGTTCTTGAGGTCCGTGGGGTCGGCGGTGGGTTTCTTCAGGAGGGCGCTGATCTCCGCGTGCTTCCAGCTCTCCGGAAAGGTGGCGGAAGTGAGGGAGTTGTTAATGATGTTCCAGAGGTGGGGTGCGATGATGGAGTCGGCCTTGTTAAAGATGTGGTGTGGGCAGGGGTCGGCTGGGGAGCTGGAGTGGATGGTGTTCATTACTTGGGTGGTGTCTTCGGTGCTGACGGGGGTCCAGGTGCGGAGGATGGTGGTGGGGGGCGTTGGTTCGATGTTTGGGTGTGTGGTCTGGGCGCCAAAGCTGTTGTGTATGTCGGCGATCTTGCGGTGGAAGAACGGGGCGAGTGAGTCGCAGAGGTCTTGCGAAGGCGTGATGTCGTTGTTGCTGGGGTTGGAGAGCTCTTTGACGATGCTGAAGAGTTCCTTGCTGTTGTGGGTGTGGTTGTCCAGTCGTTCTCTGAAAGATGTTCTTTTGGTGGTGCGGATCAGCTGGTGGTGTTTCCGGGTGGTGTTTTGAGGGCTGCCATGTTTTCTGTCGAGTGTTCGTGGCACCAGTCTTTCTCGAGGGTATGGCAGGTTTTCTTAGAGTGTTTGAGGTCGTCTGTGAACCATGAGGCTTTCTTGCTGCCGGGATTGCTTGGCGGGGTCTTCAGTGGAGCAAGGGTATTGGCGCAGTCGGTGATCCACTGTGTGAGGTTGCGGGCGTCGTCGTTGGTGTCCGTTATGTTGGTAGGTGGGTTTTGGCTCAGGGACGTGGTGATCTTGCTCCAGCGTCTTCGGGGAGCCAGTTGCGGGTGGTGGTGAGTCGTGGTTTTCCTGAAGTTGAAGTTGAAGACTCATTGAGACAACTGACATCTACCCATAAATCAATGGGTCATAGGGGACTTCTTTGCAGACACCAGCAGGAAAGGATTGGTAGGGGAAAAAGCAGTCTAGCTAATTAGAGCCCAAACTGAGCCGCCCCCCCAACTTGGGCCACTGCCTTTTGTCTAGCCAGTTCTCATATCTTCTCGACCCGCCCTAATTTACAGTTTGACAACCTTAAATGGCATCCGCCATTGCGACGTTACTGGCTGTGTGATAACTAAGGATGTGTACATGCATCTAGAACATCTCCATGTCCGTACATTAGATTGCATCATATTTACTGCATGAGGAATAGCTGGGCGGTCTCACCAAAGCTGTGATGGATTTCTGTAGTGCCATAATTGTGGTTATATCAACGTGTTATCTTATAAAAGGTTTGCTTGATTATTTGCAAAGTGCACCTTGCAGAACTTAATTGCCTCTGTTATATTGCATTTTGGAACAATGATACCCGAGGCAGCTCGTGGTTGCATTCATCTGGCTTATGATTGTAGCAGAGAGTTAGAAGCAAGAAATGATAAATATAGTTTCTTGATTTAGAACTGTTTATCCAACACAACAGGATACAAACTCGAACATACCGCAAGCCAACGGCAGGGAACGCAATACTACACGCACATAGTTTCCACCCCACACCCCTAAAAAAATCTATTCCGTATGCTGAATGCCTGAGGATGACACGGAACTGCAGTACCGCAGAGGGACTTTCAGAGGCGAAGCAGAAACTATTTACTAGGCTCAGGAAGAGGGGTTACACAGAAAAGACATGCCGTAATGCAGAACTAAAATGCAGCACTAAAACACGACAGGAACTACTGTTTCCGGCGGAAAAACAATCAATTAGTGTCAACCAAGAAAGGTCGATGACGTTTCGATCTATATTATTTTAGATCATCTTCAGGACTGGGGAGCTTCCTGAAATCTGTAGTTAGTACAGTCCTTCAGGACCAAAAACCCAATTCAGATTAGGTAAGACATCAGCTGGTTTCATCATAAATCGGCCAACTCGTGAGTAATCCTAGCAGCGAGGCACTCGGACCCCCTTCACAGCAGCCTACATGCCTTGATTAACTCCTGGCAAGCAGTTGGCCGATTTATGATGTTATCTTTTCCCAAGCGACTTAACCACTGAATGGACCCCTAATGCAGCTTAGAGGCAAAAAATCACGTAGCGCAAGAAGGATCCATTCTTAAACTATTCTGTCGAGCTGCCCAGACTTTGTTTTCTATCACAACTTGGAAATTAAAATTTCGCCTGTCAAACCAGCTGATGTCTTACCTAATCTGAATTGAGTTTTTGGTCCTGAAGGACTGTACTAACTACAGATTTCAGGAAGCTCCCCAGTCCCGAAGATGATCTAAAATAATATAGATCGAAACGTCGTCGACCTACTCAAGGAAATATAACCCCCCATTGTATATATGTATGTGGTCTTTTACCTTATTGTTGTGTGACATTCCGTTTTTCACTGTTTACTTGTGTCACGTTATGCACCTTGTCACTCATATGAGCACCTGAAACTTTTTGATAAATGCTGAAAGAGAAAATAAATAACTCTATATGTACCTGCATCCTTGGCTCCCTAGCGTGAATTAATCCTACGCTACACTTCTTTCTGGACCTTATCAGGCCACCCTTGAACCATTGTTCTTTAAATAAATCACTATTACCCCAGGTTCGCGTTATGGGGTACCCTTGTTCTTAAGATATAACCAAGAAAGACAGCCTCCGAGGTTAATAACTGGGTTCAATAGATACCACACGAACCTCCGCAAGATCTTGAGGAGGCATTGGCCCTTGGTACGTAATGACCCAACCATCAGCCAGGCAGTGGGCAAAACACCACTAGTGTCATTCAGAAAAGCCAAGTCTATGCGCAGTCAATTAGTCTGCAATGCCCCTGCCATAAAAAAGCCAAATAACTGGCTACAATCACAGAAGGGCTTCAAAAATTGCAGTAAATGCAAGGCCTGCAACCACGGTATCAACACCGCCATAGTCGATGTCCCCTTCAGACGAACACCATACACCATCAGGGAACATTACACATGTAAAACAGAGTATGCGGTGTACGTACTGACGTGTGTGTGTGGTAAGAGATATGTAGGTTCCACAATACACCCAGCTCATGTGAGAATCCTGCAGCACTTACGTGCAATCACAAATAACGACCAAGCGTACCCTGTGGCAAGGCACATACATGAGACACATTCGGGAAATGCCCAAGGTCTAACATACTTAGTCATTGAAAATATCCCCGAAACATCAGAGGTCGTAACCGTAAACTTGCACTACGCCGCCTGGAGTCAAGATACATAATTCTGCTGAACTCCAAGATCCCTTTCGGTCTGAATGCGGATGAGGCCTTGAGTGCACACCTGTAATTCAGCCAGTACTCTCTCTTTCCCTAGTACCATTCGTTAACATCTGCAGTTCATGTATTTTAATAAACACCTATCACCTCACTTGTAAATAAGGGACAGCGCACTTAAAATTAATTTCTAATACTCACCACTTCACTTCACTTTCACAAATCACCCACCACTCATTAACATGGACACAACGAACACAAGCTCTTAATTAGTAGCTCCACTTGGAGCCAGAAGGCCCTTATCCGTAGTGTTCAAAACATGAGGTTTAATTGTGGAACAATTGCAGTGATCACTGCGGGTGGCATAGACTATCATGCACTCTGCTTCAAATCGGGAGGTATGACCGCGGTTTTGGCACAAATTGGTATACTAAGAGGTACTGCAGATACAACGAGCACTGTCCACGTGTAAAGTAAAAAAGTAATTAACCAAGTTAGCACTTACTGTGTGTACTTTTCCTATGTTGTATTTAACATTAAGCCAAAGCAAACAAACACGTAGTGAATCCGCCATTCATCACCACCTCCACGTATGGCCCCACCTATTCAACTAGTAGCACTAGCCGCAGTAACACTGAAACCAATAACGGCCCACTTCACTCACGTGAACGGGACCTGGTAAAAGTCGAGTGACACGTACTCAATCCGAACTTGTGTAAACAAACCGTAATGTTGTAAATAACACAGAGGGGCAGCGTGTATGGGTTAACGGGAGTGTTCTTTCAGTTAGCATGTTATGAAACATATTGGAATAAAGGACAGAAATGTATGGTTTATTTTAAATTTAATTTAAATTAATTGCGTTGTTTTGAAAGAAAAGGGTAAAAAGACTGCCATGACTTTGAAATGTGCAAGTCATGAACTTTTCAATGTCCATACATGGGGAGTAACCATGTAACCTTAGCAACAGCTAGATGTAACCAGTTTGGTAATTGAACCCATGTCATACATGTATGTGTATATATACCTAAGTTAAATGCATTGCAGATGTAGTGAACAAGGCGGGAGCAAGCCGCCGAAACGCGTCTAAGCAGCAACTGATCATTTAAATATATTGTTTGGATTCAGATTCACGAAGTCAGCGCCGTCTTTTATTCAAAGCTTGGTGTGGTAAAGAATATATATATATGTGTGTGTTTGTTTGTATGCGTGTCAGTGCAGTGTGTGTGTGTATAGGGGTGTGTGTGTAGGGGTGTGTGTGTGTGTATATATACGTGTGTGTGTATATATGTGTGTGTATGTGTGTGTTTGTATGTATATATATGTGTGTGTATATATGTGTGTGTTTGTGTAGATGTGTCTGTGTATATGTGCGTGTATATATGTGTGTCTATATGTGTTTGTGTATATAGGGGTGTGTGTGTGTACATAGATGTGTGTGTGTGTATATATGTGTATGTGTGTGTATATGTGTGTGTGTATAACCTGCAAACGCCGTGACTCAATTGGGGAATGAAGGCGCCCGAATGCTGACAGAGGATTGAGCAAAACAAACAAGCAAAACCCTTTCCACACCCACTGGTCGAGCGCCGGAGTGCTGGGTCGGAGGACGCGGACACTACCGGGAGTCTCCCAGGTAAGCAGAACGGTGTGTGAAAGTGAAGCGCTGTGTGTCGAAGTAAGGTCACAGAGGAAATATTTCACTTGCAAACAAAAACGCATATGAACGAAACCTTTTCTGTTCAAAACGTGACCTCGCTCGTTGGATAAACAAAATGCACTGTTAATCAATGACATCCCGCAAAGGGGACCCATTGACGAACTTCAAACAAAAGATTGTGAAAAGCTGTCCAAAAATACTTTCAATTACAGTGAACAAGAGAGCAAAATAATACAAAGACTATCAAAACACGCCCTTGCAAAATAAATCGCAATGGAGGAACGCGCCGCCAAAAGATTAACACTCGCAGAAAGCCTATCCCAATCAGAACCCCTGGCAATAAAAACTTTGACAGAAAACACCACGATTGAAATAAAACCAGCCGACAAGGGTGGGAATATAGTGATCATGGAGAAAGTGGACTATGTGGAAGAGGCTATGCGACAATTAGGTAACACTAAAAACTATACCTGTGTAACACAAGACCCAACACCAAGATTCAAAAATGAGCTAGGAATGAAATTACACACTTGGAAAGAAAAAGGACTAATAACGGAGGAAGAAAAGAAATTTCTCATGGTGGAACATCCTATCACACCAACTATATATTTCCTTCCCAAAATCCACAAAACACTTAACAAACCCCCAGGGAGACCAATCATTTCCAGTTGTGGCAGTCTATATGAACATATGTCAGAATATGTTAACCATTTCCTATCTCCCATAGTACCTACTCTAAGTTCGTACATCAAAGACACTGGAGACTTTTTGCGTATTCTAATGGATACCCAATGACACCCCACGTACATGCTAGTAACCATCGATGTCATCTCACTATATACATCGATAGAACATGAGATAGGCATCCATGCAGTACAATATTTCCTCATGCAGCGACCAATGAAAGAACGATATCATTCTAAAATGCTGATTGATATGATTAAAATCTGTCTATACAACAATGTATTCCTTTTTAACAAAAAGGTCTACGTACAAAAGTGCGGTACCGCAATGGGAGTTTCCTTCTCTCCAAGCTATGCTAACCTCATGATGGGGTGGTGGGAGAGGAGCATAGCTTGGAGAGAAGAAAACGACCACTATATGGCCAATGTAGCGTTATGGCAAGCTACATTGACGATCTCTTTCTGTTATGGAAAGGAACGAGATCTGAGTTTCTAACCTTCTTTGACGAACTGAACAACAACACAGTTGGTTTAAAATTCACCTATAACATCAGCAACAAAGAAGTGGAATTCCTGGTTACCAAAGTATATGTACACAACAATCAAATACATACAACGACCTTCAGGAAGAAAACTGCCGCAAACAGTATTCTGCACGGACGAAGCTTTCATCCCGAAAAATTGAAGAAAAGCACCCCTTATGGTGAATTGTTAAGAATGCGGAGAAATTGTTCTGAAGAAGGAGAAATGGAAAAAAACTTTGATACTAAAGAAAGATTCTTGCAACGCGGTTACAAACACGAAGACATCATCCAGGGTGAGAAAAAAGCTAGAAATAAAACAAGAGCTGACACATTACTACCTAAATCATCAGACATAGATTCTAACAGGAAACAAACCAAGACTGAACCCCCAAGGATGATCATTACATACAGCAAAGAATGTCACAAAATACGGAAAATACTCAGCAAATACTGGCATCTGATTCAAAAAGACCCAGATATAGGTAAAAATGTGGGAGAAAGACCTTTAATGACCTACAGGAGAGCTCCCAACCTTTCAGACCACCTAGTACACAGCCATTATGAGGACAAAAAAATGAACAATTGGCTAATGGTAAAGAAGAAAGGATTTGTCAAATGCAGTACTTGCAAGGCCTGCAAGATAGGAAAAAATAAGAAGACAATAATTGATCCAAAAGGCAAAACGTACATTATAAGAGAGTACATCACATGTGAAACCAGCTTCGTAATCTACATGCTACAATGCTACTGTGGGAAGAAGTACATTGGTAGCAACACCTGTGCTCTAAAGAAAAGGATCTTGGAGCATATTCGTGCCATACAAAACAAAGACTTCACGTATGCTATGGCCAAACACGTAGTAACTCACAACAACAAAACGTGGAAGGACATTCAATTTTTTGGCTTGGCCATAATTCAACAGCACGAACGTGGTGGCAACAGAAAATTAAACCTAAGAAGATTAGAATCAAAACTGATCATGCGTTTCAAAACGAGACAACCAATAGGTTTAAATGGGGACGAAGAACTCTACTTTCACCTCTAAACATATGTACTCCAAAATCTGCTTTAGGAAATTCATCAATTCAATCAACATTGGGAGATAATGCATGACCAAATGAAACTTATTGCTCTCCTCAATCAGTGCATATGCACATTTCAGTGTCTAATCATTGGCAGTGGCAAGGGCACTCAGCCCGAGCAACATAAGACTGTTTGCACAGCCGGACCAGTCACAAATCTCAGTGGCAAAAAACGGAGGAAGAAGCTCCATTTAAGTGCACAGGAAAGTACACTGCCGAGACACACAATCTAAGTGCTAATTGGACATTAAATATATGTAGGGCACTAAGCTTGAATTCCACCAATATACGTGAATGCATACATGTAATAACATAATACAAATGTTATGAATAATTGTGCAAAATAAGCCCTGAACTGCATGTCCCATAATGCACTTTAGATGCACAAAATAAAAATAATTAAAAGTAAAGTAGGACAACTGTGTAACACTGCAGTGAGAAGGAACCATTTGGTTCGAAACGCGTAGGATGTAACAGTGTTTGAATAAATCTTTATTGCATCCAACGAGCGGAGTGCTGGTTTTCCCTTTTCATGTAAGATATAGATATATATATATATATATTACCTACTGGCGGTCGCCAGTAGGTATACATAGTTAGGATTTTTTTCCTATGGGATTTTTGAAAATTCTATGTCGAATAACTTTGGCGTTTGTGGACGTAATTGGCTGAAATTTTCAGGAAAATGGCACATTTTGTTTCTGAGCAGCCCCTGAAAATTTGGGGGGGTTTCGTCAAGGGGGGGTCGAGAAAAAAGGGGAGTCCCAAAACGCGTTTTTAACATCGAGTTTTCCATAGGGCGGTTGGACTCACTTTTAGCTCGAACGGCTCAATGGATTTACACGAAACTTGGCAAAATTGTAGATATGGTTTGCCCGACTTGCCTTTGCTATGTCTCAATATATGTGCTCCAGTGGATTTTGAGAAATTAACGTTTTAAAAAACAGATATATCTGTGACAGCGCTCCGGTTAGCGCTCCGGTTCGCGTACCTGACGCGTAACGGAACTTCGCGAAGCGAAGCTGATTGGCTCTCGGGTGTCTGTAAACATTCTAAACAGTCCGGAGCGGCCGCCATCTTGTGTCTCGGTAGGATCAAGACACAAGAGGTGGCCAAAACAAAGTGGGAAATGAGCATAAGGGGGCAGAGTACATCCTCCCTGACCCCCTAGGTTTGATGAGGGGGCTTTAAAAGGGCCTCGCGGGGTTAAAAAATTATAATTTTTATATCGTTTTTTTGCGCGGGGAGCGCTCGGTACGCGCACCGGGAAGCGGTCCGGGAAGCGTAATATTGGGAAAATAGGATGAAAGAATGTTCAAATATTGTATGTTTATTGATTGTTATTTTTTTTTTTTTTTTTTTTTTTTTTTTAAGTACCAACATGTAGGTACCAATGCAGAGTCTAAAAATAAAAATACATTGTTTCCTTTGTAGATATCTTGCAGGTTGTTTCAGAAGTTATTGTGGTATATGGAATTCATAGCGTAGTCTGTCAGGAAAGCAGAAACACCATGGAGGCAGGAGATGATAAAGATATGTTAAATACACATTGGAGATGATATAGTGGAAGAAAGGAAGTAACTATGAGCAAACTTAAAGTTGCACAGTATATTTAACGTCTGATTTTACATTAAAATCAATTTGCTACTAGTTTAAAAAATACATATAAAAATGAATAATGTCTCAAACAATTTTTGAATTATTATATATAAATTTATTATTCTGATTTATTTTCAAAATTAAAAAGAACTTATAATAATTCTTGGTCAGATTTTGACTCATTTTCAATTAACAAATCCACAGCTTCAACACATTGCAGAAGTTCTATGTCCATTGATTGATCAAAGAATTCTGAATCATTTTCTTTGTCTTGGTTGCATTCTGCAATTTCCACGTTATTTTTCTGCTCTCCTTCCATTTCTATGCTGTAAAATGAATTTAAAAAAAAATATCAGTACAGATAGGGCACTGTTGGGTTTAAGTACAGACAGGTAGTTTGGTTTTTTAAACAGTGATTTTTTCGTTGGGCAGTGTATGGTATCAAACTGGAAGTAGAAATATGAAAAAATTTATGAAATAAACTCTAAGTCAATTCTTAATTATACAAGACAAGTCTAACTCCATCCATAACTAAAACAGAGAAGTCTATTTTATTCTATAAGTATTACAGAGGGATAGTATTTAACTATCAGAAAATGTTTTCCTAATTAGCTTACAGTACAGAACATACCTCAGTTTTTAAAATAACATCTTACCTTTCAAATAGAACTTCAAGTTATCAGTTGAAATGTACTTGATATGTACTTCAAGAAGTAGTAGTCAAAATGGCTGTGTTTCTCTCTCTTTCTTTATATATATTCAGGTGCATAATCAATCAAATATCATGAAATAATAGAAGCTATTGAAAGTAGCATTTTGATTGGTTGTCAATTCTAACACTTCATAAGTGTTTTGGTTAGGTAATTTACCTCAGGATATTTAATCAGGCTTACAGCATAATTTTCACAATGAAAGTCCATCAAATTTGGGGAAATGGTAGGGACTGCTATGTAGTAGGGGCTATTCTATATTTGATGAAAGTGTCTGTAGTGGTTTTTCTGTAAATTACTTTCCCACCTTTTTTTTATCGAGCGCTTACCGGTGCGCTCCCCGGTACGCGAACCGGCAGCGTTACGGGAGTCCTCCTTTTTGTGTATTGGTAGAATTAAGACATAAGATGGAGGACAAACAATGTACGGAATGAGTAGAAGGGGGCACGGTAGACACTTTGTGACCCTCTAGGTTTTCGGAGGGAGGATTAGGATGCTGATACATGCAAAAATTAAGAAAAAATAAATAAAAAATTTTGCGAGGGGAGCGCTCGGTACGCACACCAGTAAGCTAACCGGGGAGCGTACTTTAGTGAAGAAAAAAAAAATAATACATTTTACATCTTTTGATATTTGCTATTAAAAAACCATTGAAATTCACTGAAAAAAACATAGGTTACAGACCATATATAGTTAGGAATTAGCATTTACAAAACCTTGAAAATTCACTGAAAAAACCATAGGTTATAGACCATATATAGTTGGGGATTAGCATTTACAAAACCTTATTTTACTCGCACAAAACCATTGAAATTCGCATATATAATTAGTTGCACTAACTATATATCGCGCACCCGCAATCCACTGCTGATGATGTCACATATTACATCATTCATGACATGGTCAGTGACATCACTGATGACATCACTGATGACATCTCAAATGACATCAATGATCACATCACTGATGACATTATTCATGTGATAATACGATGAACCTCTTCAGACTCTAATATAACCTTAGATACACTCAGTGTAAACAGACACTCACAGACTGTCACTCATCCATGGAGTTACTCACACACCTAGTCAGTCATGCAAAGAATCAATCACACCTCAATTTCCTCAACTATACAGTTATACACACCTTACTTATTCAAACATATACTAACACATATTTACCCTCTTATACAATCCCTGATACAAGTTCACAATGATCCATACAGCCACTCACACATTCACTGGCTCTTATGCACAGTTTTTTATATATGTCAACTCTCACATGTACTGTGTTTTACATATGTACTCACTTTGACATGTAGCACTGAGATATCAATTCACTCACCAATACACACAGTCAACCGCCCATGCAGCTGTTTCCACATGCACTTTTGAACCCATACATCTAGTGAATCAACGGCCCACACCTCTATGCACTCTATGCACAGAGTCATACACCTCCCAGCCACCCACACACACACACTCAGTCTCCCATACAAATACTTGGGCAACCAATCAAAAACCCACATAGTTACTCATATAGCTACTGATCAACACATGCAGCAGTTTACAGAACAACAGACATAATGATGCACAAATTAAGACAGTTTAGACACTAACCCATGCACTCAGTGAGACACATTTAATCACTCACTCATACAGTCAGTCAGGCACCTGCTAAATCCTTCATCCAGACACTTATACATCCACTCATTCTTCAATATGTAAGACATATTTTAACTTTACAGAAACATACACTCACTGGATGTTGTCATCAGTGATGTCATTTGAGATGTCATCAGTCATGTCATCAGTGATGTCACTGACCATGTCATGAATGATGTAATATGTGACATCATCAGCAGTGGATTGCGGGTGCGCGATATATAGTTAGTGCAACTAACTATATATGCGAATTTCAATGGTTTTGTGCGAGTAAAATAAGGTTTTGTAAATGCTAATCCCTAACTATATATGGTCTATAACCTATGTTTTTTTCAGTGAATTTTCAAGGTTTTGTAAATGCTAATTCCCAACTATATATGGTCTCTAACCTATGGTTTTTTCAGTGAATATATATATATATATATATATATAGATGTCTGTGTGTGTGTATATATAAATATGTGTGTGTGTGTATATGTGGGGGTGTTATAGTTAGCTGGACATTTCACTCGAACAAAACCATTGAAATTCCTCTGTTCTAGTTAGTTGTACTAACTATAACTCGCGCGCCCGCAATCCACTGCTGATGATGTCCCATATTACATCATTCATGACATGGTCAGTGACATCAATGATGACATCTCAAATGGCATCACTGATGACATCATACAGTGAATGTGGTTTGGTTTGATATTTAAATAAGTATTATATATATATAGCAATCTGCATTAAAGACTGAGTGGATGTATAAGTGTCTGGATAAAGGATTTACCAGCACTCTGATTGACCGTTTAAGTCACTAATTTAAAGTGTGTCACTAAATATATGCAATAGTGATTTAACTGTGTAAATATCTGTATCACTCTGTCTCTTGATGTGTACATTACTGCATAAGTTAGTAGCTATGTGAAAGACTATATTAGTTATTGATTAGTTAAGTGAGTATTTGTATGGGAGAGTACATGTATGTGTGTTTGGGTGGAAGGTGTGTGACTGTCCAAAGATATGTAAATAGATGATTTAGTAGGTATATAAGGTTAAGACTGCATGTGTAAACAGTTGTTTGGGTAAGCGAATGTCTTTATGGGTGTAATTATGAGTACATATATTTCTCAATGATACATGTCCAACAAAGTAGAAATATAAAAGACAGTGTATGTGACAGTTGTTGTATATAAATAAGTATACATACGTCTCAGTGATTGTATGAGTGACTGTATGGATAACTGTGTACTTGTAATAGTGATTTTATAGCCCACTAATTATGAGTTACTATCTATATGAATAAATGAAGTGCTGTTTGTATAAGTGTGTAGATGAGTAAATGCAAGTATAATCAATTGTTTGTATAAGTAAGTAGGATGACTGCATGAGTGAATAAGATGTTTGCTGGTGTGTAATGTTGATGTAGGTGTATACGTGTATTTAATAGTATTCTATTGATCTTTATTAGCATGTATAAGTAAATATATGGGTAAGTGTTTAGATGGTTGTTTAGATGTAGGAATCACTGAGTGGGTTTTTAGAAACATGTATTAGTGTGTCAATGCTTTTAGATATGATACTCCAGGTTTTAGAATGAGTGTTGAAAGATTATGCTAGTTTATGATGAGGTTTATCTGATTGTCAAGTGGATGACGTCATCAGTGATGTCCTTTGAGATGTCATCAGTGATGTCATAATTGATGTCACTGACCATGTCATGAATTATGTAATATGTGACATCAGCAGTGGATTGCGGTTGTGCGACTTATAGTTAGTAAACTAACTAAAACGGTAGAATTTCAATGGTTTTGTACGAGTGAAATGTTCACCTAACTATAACACCCCTAAAACCTATGGTTTTTTCAGTGAATTTCAAATGTTTTTATTTTTATTTATTTTTTTCTTCTCAATCTTCTGTTTTATTTCATAACGTTTCTCCAAAGCAAAGATCTAGCCGCCAACACGTGTTTCGTCCTGAATGCTGTAAGCAACGGGCTTCCTCAGGGCTAATCACCAATAATAACTTTCATGAATGACCAGCGACGTAAACAAAAATTTGTAAAAGGTATATCGAATGTCCAGTAATATTTATAGTGAGCCAAGCAAGGGAATCATATGTTCTCTTCCACTTGTATCTTCCAATGTTTACTTTAAAAAAAATATATATATATACATTTTTATTTTTGGTTATGCAAATAGACCTAAACATTCCCCCCCAATTGTGGCATCATACAAAACTGTTGCATACAGAACGACAACGTCATTAAGGCACATTAGGGACATAAATATCACTGATCAAGATTCGGACATTGGGGCTATAAGATCAACCATATGGTACAATCAAGACATAGCATCAGTGAATTTTAGGCAGCTGCCGTGTTCAAACGACAATCCAGATCTAAGCATCTCAATTACCTTCCCCCTCCCCGGCAGTTCCCGACCCCTCAGACGTGCACAGTTCCGCACTAGTCCCTTCAGAGTCACTCAAGGTCAGACCAGCAGTCCACATTACTCTCCATGCCAACAGGTCTTCCTGCAGTCTCACGTCCCTACGCGCACATTGCATATGGGTCTCCTCCGCTAATGACCACTCCCAAACATCCCTCAGCCATTCAGAAATCACTGGGGCCCTCCTCCCCATCCAGGTAATGGCCACCCTACGCCGCACCAGAACCAACATAAGCTGTAATAGTTTATAGGGGATTTTCCTTTTCCTAGGCCGGGGAACCAGAGCCAGCAAACAGTGGAGCGGTGTTAAGTTTGTGCTAAGGACAGTAGCGGCTGCAGTCCGTCCCACCACCTCCGTCCAGAAACCTCGCACCAGGGAGCAATCCCAGGCCAAGTGGAGAAATCCCGCTCTCTCAATGCCGCACCTAGGACAAGTGTCCTCTCTATCTGGCAAAAAGCGCTGCAAGGAGACCGGTGTCATATAAGTGCGATGCATAAAATTAAGATGTGTGAGTTTAAACCGTGCATTACAGGAGACCTTACGTGTGAGACCCCCTATGCACTTGCGCTGCCCGGCCTCCAGGGCCTCCCCCAGATCCGTCTCCCAAGCACTCCACGCAGGCTGAACTGGCGGCTCTGAGTCCTGGCGCAGTGCGGAGTAAAACAAGGAAATCAACCTACGACCCCTACCACAGGAGAGGATGACATTCAATGTATGAGAAGTCTTAGGCGCCTCCGGGAATTGGGGCCACGTCTCCTTCATCACCTCCTGCATGCCGCGGTAATGTAAATATTGTCCCCCCCCCAGCCCAAAAGCCTCTGCAGCTTCCTCGTAAGAGACAAACGAGTCACCCGGATAAAAAGCAGCCATGGTATCACAGCCTCCAGCTCGACAGTCTCTAAAAGACATGTGCTCCTCCATAGCCACTATGGGCGCTAAGACCCAAACCGGCAACTCCCTATGAAAGGGGGCCCGCCGCAATACCCATTCCACACATCTCTGCCAGAGTGTAGCCGTGTGGCGCACCACATATGGCAAGGTCGCATCCGCTCCCCTCCCCTTCATCAATGCCACCTGCAAGATCCGTTTGGTGGCTCTCCCAGCCAACAGCTGCATCTCCCACCCGTCCGCATCCGCGAACCACTGCGCTGCCGGCAACAAGTGTGCTGCGTAATAATATAGATGAAACCTCAGAGCCTCTAGGCCTCCTTCCTCCCAGCTCCGAACCAAGGTGTGTAGTGCAACTAGACTACGTCGCCCCGCCCAAAGCAGTGACGTCAGTAAGGTGTTAAGGGTACGAAATATTCGTGGCGGAATAGGGCAAGTGAATTCTGAAGGACATATAGCGTCCTGGGAAGGATCACCATCTTTGCGACAGCGAGCCGGCCCATAAGAGAGAGCGGCAGCGTATTCCAGAAGGTTACCGAGCTCTGTAATGACGTAAGTATCCGTCCTATGTTCCGATCCAGTACCTGCGAGTCTGTCGGGGCTACCTGAATAGCCAAGTACCGAAAAGCCTCCTGTTCCCAGCGCAGGCCAAGGCTTGGGAATCCCGCCGCCGGACCATTCTCATAACCCGCCAGAGGAAAAATCAAAGACTTGGTGCGATTTATCCGCAAACCCGAGGCATCCCCAAAGCGGTCGAGGTGTTGTAACAGTACGGACAGCGATTCATCCGGCGCCCTCAGATAGAAAAGAGCATCCTCCGCATACAAGGAGACCACATTACACGTGTCCCTCACCAGGATACCCCATTGTGCCATCTCCGCGCGGACCCTGACAGCTAAAGGCTCTATAGCCAGTGCAAAGAGGAGCGGCGAGAAGGACATCCCTGCCGTGTCCCCCGACTGAGCCACCATTCCGCAGAACGCACCGCGCCCAACCTCACTCTGGCACCGGGAGCCGTATACAACAGGCGAACGGAGCGACAGAAATTGGGTCCCATGCCCACCAGTCGGAGGACCTCCAGGAGGTAGCCCTAATCAACCATATCGAACGCCTTGGCGATATCGGTAGATACGATAACCAATTTGTCCACCGATTGCAAACTTCATGTAGAATATGAGTTAGCCGCCGCAAATTCATGGCGGTATTTCGCCCTGGGATAAATCCGCACTGATCCGAATGTATCAAGTGCGTTATGTGCGGCGCTAAGCGGACCGCCAATAGTTTAGTCAAGATCTTGACGTCCGTATTAATCATAGTAAAGGGTCTATATGCTGCCGGGTCACATTTGTCGCCCCCTGGTTTCAAAATCATGCAGATCTCACCTTGGTTCATGGTGGGCGGCAGAACACCACTCTCAAAAGCCTCGACATACACCTGCAACAGGCTAGGGGCAACTGTGTCAGCGAAAGCTTGATAAAATTCCGAGGGAAAACCATCACTCCCCAGAGCTTTGGCTCTCGGGAGAACAGCCACGGCAACCCGCACCTCCCCCAACGTCAACGCTGCATCTAAGTCCTCCACTGCGTCCCTCGACAGGGTCTGCAAGTTTAAATCCTGCAAATACGGCAGGTACGAGACTGCAGAAACTGCGGGGTCGGCCGCATACACCGTCCGCAAATGGGACTGGAGGACCCGGAGTAAAACTTTCTCAGAATGCACCATTCGGCCCGCTTCATCTCGCAGCGCTACTATCCTCTCCGGGGCAAATTCCTTCCGCAAAACCCAGGCCAGCATGCAACCTGCCTTATCACCCTCCCTATGAAGCTGCTGTCTGTATTGGCCCAAAGTGTACTTATCGAGCCGATCCAGAATATCATGCACAAAGGCTCGGGCCGCCTGTTCCGCCTCCTGTTGTGCCTCATCCGGGTCCCACAATGTCTGTTGGTGCAACAAGGCATCCTCAGCCTTCCGCAGTTCCCGGAAAAGCTGCTTCCTGACCTGTATGACCGCCTTCAGAGCCTCCCACTTGGTGGAGTAGGGCATGGACCCCCCTCTGCCAGTTCAACTCTAGATAACTGTTGAGTGCATCTTGGACCGAGTCTCTTGCTATCGGGTCCTGAAAAAGATCCGCCGGCATCCGCCAGGTTCGAGGGCGGGCAGGCCCCCCCTCCCATGTCACCATGCACGTCACAGTGGAGTGGTCAGACAAAAAGCGAGCCTGATGTGTGATTGCCAGCGAGATGGTAGCATCAACATTGGCGACCAAAATCCTGTCCAGCCTGCTGTGTGTGTTATGTGTAGGGGAGAAGCATGTATAGAGCTAGCACGGTCGGCTGTCTCTGGCGCCACACATCCTTCCCAGGTTCCCCATTACCTCGCCTAGCTGCTTAGTCATGCGCGGCTTCGTGCCCGCGCGGGGGGATGACGATCCAATACGCGATCCAATACGCAGTTAAAATCCCCCACCCAAAAGAGCGGGGCCTCCAAATCCGGGACCAGCACCTCTTGAAGCGTTAAGAAGAAGCCAGGGTCATCCACTTTAGGAACATAGGAATTCAAAATCGCGAGGTCCCTCCCATCTAGTTCCACCCTCAAAAGCAAATATCTGCCCTGTATATCCGCCTCCATGTACTGAATAGCAAAGGGGACACCGGGCGCTACCTAAATGAGTACCCCCCTAGCATAGGAGGAGAAGGAAGAGTGAAACAACTGGCCTCGCCACTTTCTCCCCAATTTACGGGCACCTTCATCCTCCAAGTGAGTCTCATGAAGGCATGCAATAGAGACCTACGGAGGAATGAAAGGACTCTGTCTCTTAGCACATGTGCCAAGCACCCTCACAATCCACGTTAAAAAAATATAACCCATGACCAGTCTCTAGGCCCCACCAGGGCCCCATCTTCACCTTTAGCAAGCCTCCCAAACCGTGCCCGCACTGTAATACAACTGATGCCTATAACAAACCCCCCCCAGCAAACCCCCCCAACAACCCCCCCTTCCCATCTCCCACCTGCAATATTCCTGCACCAACTAAACATGCCGAAATGCCCTTCCCCCGCTGGTGCCAGGACGTACACAGCAACCCCATCCCTGCCAACAGAGAAAACCAAGAAAACACCCCTCCCAACTGCCCCCCCTGCTCGACCCCCCAGCCGACCGCCCATCAGGACCTACCCTCAGCCCCCCACCCCAGCACTGATAATAAAGGAAACAACCCACCTTTTGACCATAAACCCCGCCTAAACACTCACTCCCAGACCTTAACATCTACAACACTCCCACCCCTTCCCCCGGAACCCCTTACTGTCCAACAAGTGTCCAGCTTCGTAAGCAGCGTCCAGAAGTGACATGGATCTCCACTCCACCCTACGATGTTTAGCCTGGCTCATGCCCCGTTGCCCCGGCAGTCTCCGGGATTGTTACACCCCTCAGGGCGACCTCCTCCACAGCAGGCAACAGAGTGTCAGGCACCAGGATGTTCCCCGGGAAAGCAGGTCGAGACGCACCCTGCGACAGGGTCGACTCCGGCAAATCCATGCGCAAGGAACCATCGTCACCCACTGTGACCCGATTTCTCTCCACGCTCCCATCCGTGCGGGATCCTCGCTGTCTTCTCCGGCTGCGCCGACTCCGTGGTCTGGTCCCCCATGTGCTCCGGTCACTTGCATGTTCTCGGGGAGGCAGGTCATCTCCCCTAATCTCTAGCCACTCCCATACTTCCGCAGGGGTTTCAAAGAAGTGGGCCCTCCCGAGAGAGAGAACCTTGAGCTTCGCTGGGTAGAGTAGCATGTATTGGAGCTGCATCGCTCAAAGCTTCTGCTTAACTGCCAGGAAGGACTTGCGCTGTTCCTGGACCAATTGCGTATAGTCCAGATAAATGGATATCTTTGAATTCTCGAAGGTGAGGTCCTTGGACTCCTGTGCCGCTTTTAGGATACAGTCCCTATCGCGGTTGTTTAGGATCTTGGCTATGAGAGCCCTTGGTTGGGTACCAGGCGTAGGGGGGGGACTAGTGCTCTGTGTGCCCTTTCGATGACAAAAACGTCCGACAGGCCTGCAGGACACAGCACCGTACGGATCCAATGTTCTAGAAAGCGCTCTGGTTACCCGCCTCTGCTCGCTCCGGAACCCCCAGCACCCGTATGTAGCTGCGACGCGCCCTCCCTTCCGCATCTTTGGCTCTCCATTCTAGGGCCTCTGTCGTGGCCAACAATTGCAAGACCGTCTTCTTGAGGGATGCGACCTCCCCCTGCAAATGGGCAATATTACCTTCCGTGACTTTGTCGGCCACCTTCCGCAGGTCAGTCCTCAGGAGGTTCACATCAATGGAGAACGTCTCAATCTGCCGCTCCAGCACAGAGTGCGACCCCTGTATGGCTTTCAACAATTCCTCTCGCGACGGCTCCCCAGGGGCCGGATCCCCCTCCTCCTGACTCGACTGGCACGTGAGTCTCTGCGAGGAAAGTCTCTGCGTGGTATATTGGGAAATAGTATTGGGCTGAGAGGCCCGAAGCGTTTTATCCTTCCGCATCATGGGCCGCGACAGAGGCACCGCAGGGGCCTTCCCCCCTCACAAGTCCAATCCAACCGTGTGCCCCAAGTGCCGCTCCCAAGCCGGGCACCGGCCCGTCCAGTCTGCAACTGCAACACCTGGGGACCTCTCTTATACCTGCCTCCCATGCAGAGCCGGGCCACAATTCACGCGGGGATGTTTAGTGGAGAGCCTGCACACTCTAAGCGCCCTCCCCTGTCCGTGTCCGCCACGCCACAGGAGGTATCCACAGGCCAGGAGCCCATCCAAGACCCCCCGGGCAAGAACACAGCCAGGCCTCGCCGCGGCCCAATGCAGGGAGTCGTGTCCCCACAGGTAGGCAAGCTGTGGCAGGATGACCTCTCCAAAGGGGTCCACCACCTTCAGGCAGCTCCGAAACCCCCGCGCCTCAGCTACCACGGGTCCCCAAAGGCCGCCAATGCCCGGGTCCAGCCTGCCACCCGACCGCCACACTGGTCAGTCCAGCAAATGTCCTCCAGGCCAGTCGCCGCAACAGCTCTCTCTCCAGGCTCCCACCCGGTAACAGACAAGGCGGCTCAGCCCAATGAGCCAGTTCAAACTCGCCACGCCACGGGCCAGGTCAAGCGCAAAGTCCGAGGCCCTCTCCACCAGGAGCCACCAAGGTCCATACCTGCGGCAGTGTCCAGCAGCCACGGGTCCGGGCGCTCTCTGTGCGTCCCACCCCGGGCTCAGCCTCTCCTCCGTTGCGGGTGATACGCGGTAGCGCTCTCGCCTGTAGGGGGGGTCCGATGACAGTGGACCCCCCGGGAACCATCCGCGCCCAGCTCCGACCAGGCCCCATCCACGGCCTCAAGTTGCCACCGCTTGCCGCCCAGGGGCCGACCCCTCCCCCCCGCCGTAGATGTATTGGCGGCCGGGAGCCAGAGGGGGGGCCGCCACCAGTCTCGCAGCCTGCAAAAGTCCCAGGGACACTCAGAACACCTCCGGTGTCCCTAGATGGCCCCGATGTCGGCATCCAGGGATCACGCACTCCCGGACCAGGCCGCGATCCCCGGCCTCGAGTAGCACCAGGTCCGGCGCAAAGTCTCCCGGCCGGATTCCTCCACAAAGAGCCCGCCTCCTGTCCCACAACGGGCCCCGAGAGAGCTCCGCAGCTTCAGGTGTCGTGAGGCGGTAAAAAGAAGCGCCGAGGTGGGCAGACAGGATTAGAAATGCAGGATTATAACAGCGGCCGGCAGGAAGCCGAAGGAGCTCACGTCCTGTCGGCCATGCTGCTTGGCCACGCCCCCATTTCTAATGTTTTTTAAATGCCAACTCCTAACTATAACATGTCTGAAACCTATGGTTTTTTCAGTGAATTTCAAAGGTTTTTTTAAATGTTAATTCCTAACTATAACATGTCTGAAACCTATGGTTTTTTCAGTGAATTTCAAAGGTTTTTGAAGGCTAATTCCTAAATAGAACATGTCTGAAACCTATGGTTTTTTCAGTGAATTTCAAAGGTTTTTTAAATGGTAATTTTAAAATATATTTCTTGTTCTATTTTCTTTTATTCTTTAACTACATTTTTTTAATCTACTTATTGTTAGATATATATATTTTTTAAAACACTACACATATTTTTAAATATTATTTTTTTTAAAATAAATATATATATTTTTTTATTATTTTATATTCTTTTAAATATACTTATATTTTTTTGGGGGGGAGTCGCGCTCCCAAAGCGCACCCTTCTCGTTCACTGCGTGGAACGTGTCCGCCATTTTAGGATTGATGTGTAGGATCCGCGTACGGTGTGCCGCGAGTACGACTTTCCCAGCGCGGACTCTATGCGACTGGTACGCGACTTGTAGCGCATACACGACATGTACGTATTACGTATGCGACTGTCGCGCGGTTGCATCTTATGTGTATCGGACGCGGTGGGTGCGCGACCCCTGTGACATCTCAATCTGATGGTCCGAAATAAAATTGCACATTAACCATAGGTGCAAGACAAGAGTATTGCCAACGATCTGAGCCAGGGATTCCTGTGTTGTGTTTTATTTCGGACCATCGGATTGAGATGTTCCCATTTGTAGCCCTGACGAAATTCCCAAGGCACTAAAGGGAATGTAACATGTTGGCTGTGTCGTTGTATCTTAAAAAGAGAGAACAAAAGAATCCAATAAAGAAAGAACAGAAGACTTACAAACTTCATGATCTTTTTTCACTAATCACGGCATCGAGTGCACCTCTCAAATTTCTTGTAAACTCTAGATATGAATCAATTGTTTGGAAATTTTTCACATACCCTGAAGGTTTGAAGAAAGTCAATGCCACTAAGGTAACGTGTAAAATATGCAAAGCTGTTCTTTGAAGAGGAAATCCCGAAAAAATATTCATGTGGAACTGCAAGTATTTTCAAACACGTACATAGTTTGCATCCTGTGAATCTGGAAAGAGAGAAGTGCAAGAGACTGCAACAGAGTGGACCACCAGCATTGCAAGTTGCAACTACTTCTGGGGCGTCCACTTCAACATCTGGTTTGGACATCCGGCCCCAAATGGCTAATGCCAAAATTCATTGCATAAAATGCAATAGGTTGCTTTGCTATGGGGAGCAATCTGTTAATTTGGTTTGCAGGGTTCTGGAGAACCATCATTGTTAGAATTTTTTTTTGCCCTAAAGTTCATGGTTTTTGTTAATCCTGTTAAGTTTTTTACCATTAAAAAAAAAAAAATTGTTCAAAAAAACAAAAAAATGTACAAAACTACAAAACAGAAAAAAAAGTTATTTTTAGAACTACATACTCTGGTTAAAAAAAGAGCTAAACTTGTATGCTAGTGTGTGAAAGTTTAGATGAATGTATATGTAGTGCATAATTGACTGAAATAATGCATTTGTGCTGTATGGTGAATGTATAAGTGTAGAACCATAAGGAAGTGCTGTAGCATGACACTGTAAAGTGTTTAGCTACAGCGTGCTGTGGTACTTCCGAAGTACAGGGATGTAACATATGTACATAGATATGTTGCAAGTTTGTGCTTCCATCTGCACAGCTGCTTAAACTGCAGCCATGTGATGACACAGGCACCCTTGCACCATGGTGCAAGGATGTCTGTGTCGCGCAGACATTGTCTTTGTGCAGGAAGGCACGCCATCCTACACAAAAACAATCAGTAAAGGCATTTTCCCCCACAATATATGCTGTGAATTGTAGCATATATTGAAAGAGAAAAAATGAGAAGTGAAAACAATTCTCCTTGTTGTGCCTTGCTACACCAATTGGAGGATGGTGCAGCATTCACACACATGTCCAGATATATGATTTTTTATAAAACTAGAGCTGTTTTGTTATAGGATTGTTCTGTGCAAACACGCATAGCAACACCTATAGAACACCTTTTCTACGCAAAGTGGTGTGTATGATGAGATTGTATTTACATGGAAAACAAAAGGTATACAGAGTGCCTTTTCCTCTCGTAAATATGAAAGAGAGTTAATGGCTAGGCCAATTCTTATTATAGGAGTACATTTCTGTACTGCTAACAGAGAACAAGATGCATTTATAAGTACTTACGTTTTAGGAAACTTATAGGACATGTTTATATATTACTGAAGGGAAGAGACGGGGCCTAATGTGACGTGCAAAAATACTCAGTGATGTGCTTTAAGTTAAATAGTTTTATTTCTTTTAATTCTAAAATTACCAGGCCCTACAAGTCCACCATATCTCTCTATTATATACTATACCATGTGTCTTGCAAACAGGTGCTCTGAAGCTGTGTCCTATTTGATACCTGTCCACAATGGAATTCTCTGGCACAAATCTACTCCATCCATCTTCCCTTTTTTTCAACAGTGTGCAAACACACGCAATTGTGCATTTTAAGACTTACTTAAATTTACCTCAGCAGTAATACATCTAAAAAACGCTACACATTTTATTCCGTTCTTTTTTATAATATGAATTGTGGTAAACTGCTTATTGTAGAATTAGGATCTGTGAAAGAAAAGAAAAATTAGTTATAACATGTAATAATATATTTTTAACAACAGCATAATTTAAACAATTATCAAAGTCATTTCTTTGCCTTTTTTGCTTTTCTCAGAATATATTGAATTTCACTAGAAACAGTGATTTCAATCGTACTCATCACATAATAGCGGGCAAAAAAAACAGTCAATAAGATTGTTTAAAAAAAAAACAAGAATCAATCCTCAAAAATATACAGTATAGTACAAACCACTCATATATAAGATCCTTACTACTAAGAACATTTTATAACTTAGATTTATAAACAGTGTAAATGTTGTCGCTTAAAAGTGTACACCGAGACAATGTGCAAGAAAAAGTCCATAATTCAAACAGGTACCTTTCCATGAGGCCAACTGGTATTTTTGCACCACCTTTTTATGTGAATTGTCCAATGGTAATCCTATTAAATCAAAATAATAAATTCCTCAGAGGCTGAATTATCTTCCTAAAACTTTGGCTTTAAAAATATGAGGTAGAACTTTGGTAATGCGCTAGGCAAACGTTGTTTGAAACCCAACTGAGCATCATTACTAAGTGTCTAGCCTTTTCCACATTTTAGATAGGCAGTGTAATGTCCAGATGTTGTGGAAGGACTATCATGGAAAATGATTGCTACTGCTACAAAAGCCCTTCCTGATATTGATAGTTGAGTTGCTACAAAATGTTTTATTAAAGTGTCCAATTTTCTCCCATCAGTTGTACAACGTTGCATCATTAAAATTATATATTGTCCCTACTTTTGTATAAATAATGTTGATAACATTTCTGATTTGCATTGGCTACACTCCATGTTTTGATTTGCAGCTTTAACTAATTAATTGAAAGACACTGATTTACAGTCCGGTAATGTCAAATATAGAAATCTTTCAGTGTCTACATTAGTGCTACATGCATTATACATAGCATTTTCACAATGATATTCCCATTTATAACAAAGGCCAAAAATATTCTCTATGTCTACACCTTCATTTTCCTTTTTTTTAATACATTTTATTTGTTTTGTGCAAGGAAGAACAGAAAAAAAGCAAGACAAATCATTTACAGAAAAGGTACAGTCCAGTACATGAGCTCATCAAAACATAATTATCGCATTCCTGAACATACATATAAATGACATAAAACATTTTCTTTTTAAAAACAGAGCAAAGACTCCCATCTGGAGCATCGCGAAATCTAGATCCAGTTAGTAAGTGGTGCCCATATCTTTGCACCGTTATCCCTCCTTTTCAACCCCTTAGTTTTATAAATAGCCAATTCTATGTTAAACATTGATTATAATCTTTCACGCCAGCTAAAAAAAGAAGGGGGATCAGGATTAATCCAGTCTCTTGTTATACAAGCTCGTAATACAGCCATGCAAATAAAAAGAAAACAAGTTATAGATTTTGGTCTAGGATAGCCCACATTATCTGAGCTGCAGCCAATCAATACCATCTCAGCAGTTATATTAACAGTGCGTTCGAGAATTACCCCCCAAAAAAATTCAATTTTCTGAAAAAGTTCAGCAAGCTTAGAACAATGAAAAAACATATGTACCGCATCGGCAGCATGAACACCACATCTGCTACATTTAGTCCCCGTTGTAGTGCTCCACTTAGAGATCTTACTAGGGGTCTAATATGAATCATGTATACACATAAAATATTGTGATTTCATCATACCGGAAATAAGAACTCGATTGGCTAGCCTTACTGACCCCATTATATCTATTTCCAATATCCCCAACTTATTTATCTATTTTAATTGGCAGTTTTCCAAATCATCTGGAAATTCCTGCATTAAACATGCATACAGTTATATTATGTTATGTTATTACATTTTATTGAGCGCGAACAGCTGCCCCAGCAACGAGGCGTCCCGGCGCTGAACCATAACAGAACCTGAAGGGAGGGGGAGGAAGGAAAGGGACTAGGGAGGATTATGTTGAGGAGAATAAAAGAGTTTTAATCGCCAGCAGGTTGGTCATGGAGCGAATGTGAGGAGGCAGGGAGTTCCAAAGCTTATCCCCTAAAACTCTGAAAGAACGGCCACCCATTCTGCTAAGTCTTATGCGGGGGGTTACTACCATATGCTGACCTGAGGAGCGTAGGGCACGCTGGGGAGTGTACGGCTCTAGGAGTGGACGTAGGAGTCCGGGACAGTCAGTTTTAAGAATTTTGAACGCGGTAGTGAGAGCCTTGAATTGAACTCGGGCTTCAATACGCAGCCAGTGTAGCTTCTGGATGGTATTTCTGGCCGAGCATCTGCGAGGGAGGCCTACGACGGCCCTGGCAGCCGAGTTTTGTATCCGTTGTAGCAGGGCCATCTCCGCTTTGTTGATGCCTAGGAATAGAACGATGGCGTAGTCCAGTCGAGCCAGGATGATGGACTGGACAATCAATTGGCGAGTATAGTGGTCAAAAAATCCAAGAATCGGATGAAGGCTCCTCAGCAGGCCTATGCAGGTAGCAGCCAGTTTCTTAGTGTGGGTACTGATTGATGTTTTTTTTTACCAGATGCTCAATAAGGGGAATTTTACTCATTCGATAATCTAATGATTGCCCTGTATTCTGCAAAAAGCTACGAATTTGCAAGAACTTAAAAAAGTCATTTTTTGTTAAGGAAAACTTGATCTGTAGCTCATTAAAAGAGGCTAAATGCCCTTCTATGTACAAGTCCCCCAGATGGAGTATTCCTTTAATCCCCCATCTAATAGCTGCTAAATCATAAAAAATAGAAGGTAGCAAGCCAGGTGCAACAAAGGGTGTATACGTATTCAGTTTTGCAATGTCCAGATGTCTTCGGACCGTTTGCCAAGCCCCATAAGCTGCTTTTACAATCTTGAATTTTGTCTTCTTGTAAAAGCTTGGCTCGATTACCTTCAAAAAGCATGCTTTCATCTCTTTGCCCATAACTAGCTCATAAATTGATGGAGTATTGCACAAAGGGATGCTGGCTCTATCCCCCAATATGAGTGGGCTAATAAACCGAAGGATCGCCGCAATGTGATAAAAGAAGAAGTAAGGAATATTCCACCCGCCACATTCTTTTGGGAGAATCATCTTTTTGTAGGCTTTGCGTTGTCGTTTATAGCCCCAGAGAAACCTCAAGGTTACCCTTTCTAATTTCTTAAAGCAAGCAGAAGGGAATTCAATAGGAATTGTGTGAAACATATACAAAAATGTGGGTAAAATTAACATTTTTAACACATTAGCTCTCCCATGCAAAGATAAATGAAGGTGGTCTAATCTTTCTAATAAAGAGTTAATTTTAGTCAGTGCTGGGTTAATGTTCACTTCAGGAATATTGGAAATTGGCAGTGACATCTTAATTCCCAAATAAATTACTTACAAAACAACCCCAGAATATAAAAACTGAGTCTTTGAGAGATTCAGCTTATACCCAGAAAAAGCCCAAACTGTAAAGCTAAATCATTTATGACAGGCAATGCGGATTGAATATGTTGTAACGACCACAATATCATCAGCACATGCTAGAGGCCGATAATTTGTTTGAGCTAAATAAATTAGTTTTATTCTTTCTTCCAAATTTAAACGGTTAACAAAAGGATCGATATAAAACGCAAAAAGTAAAGGAGAACACGGACACCCTTGACGCGTGCCTAGAGTGATTGAAAATGGAGCCGAAATTTGACCATTTAAACAAATAGATGCCAGAGGAGCGCCATACATGGTCCACAGGGCAGTTAAAATACCCTGACCCAGTCCCTTTCTGGATAAACTGTCCCACATATATGGCCAGGCCACCCTGTCGAATGCTTTCTCCGCATCCAACAGGGTTACACCGATATTCGAGCGGGTTGCCTGAGCCCAGTCCAAAAAAGTGATCAATCAGCTGATATGGTCCGCTGTGTCATGTGCAGGAATAAACCCATGCTGGTACTTCGAAACAAGTGGGGAAATAATGTTGGAGAGACGTAAAGCTAAAATCTTAGAATACACTTTGCTTTCAGCATTGATTAGCGAGATAGGGCAAAATGAGGAAGGCGATAAAGGAGGTTTATCCTTTTAAAGAAAAAAAATGATTATTGATTCCTGTCAAGATGGTGGAGCAGTTCCATTTTGGGCCGCTATAAACAAAGTAATTAGCTCCTGCTTTAAACTATGACGGAACAAACAAAAAAACTCAACAGGGATTACATCAGGTCCAGCAGCTTTACCAGAAGCTAGTGACAAAAAAGACAATTCTATTTCTTCCCAAGTGATGGGAAGGTCCAATTGTTCTGCCTCCTCCAGTGATAAAGTGGGATTAAATAGTGGATCCATAAAATCAGTTACCTTTTGTTCAATGTCTCTAACAACATCGTCCGTATATAGTTTACTGTAGAACTCGCGAAAAGACCCCAATATCTCTACTGGGTTGTCATGTCGATTCCCTGAGTCATCCATTATTTTGTCTATGTTAGCAGATACCGCCTTATGTCTTAGCCTTTTAGCTAAAAGCTTACCCAAGTTTTCCCCAACTTCGTAGACCTCTGATCTGTAAGCAGCTATTTGTTGAGCCAATTTTGTAGCAATGCCCTGATGAATCTTAGCTTTCTGAATCGTTAAGTCCCTTAAAATCGTCTCTTTACAGGCCCCTCTACTACACGCCATCAATAATTCAATTTCAATATATCGCAGCTTGGTCAACTCTCCTTCATCCGCCTTCCTGTTTTCCCTCTGATTTCACGAACCCCTGATTTAAACGTATCCCATATAATCCCAATTGAAGCTGACCCTCTGTTATTTTCAAAAAAGTCCGGGATCCATTTGCTCTAAAGAATCCAATTTTGTCTTCCATTTTTCTGTCAAAATAATAGTGCAGCAGAACTTTGACTGTCTTGAGAACTGTCTCTAGCTATCTTAGCTGCAATTATAGCTTCTTGATCAATTTCATTGTTCAACATTTTCACATAATTTGCAAAAGCACTGCATTCTATGCTTTCTTTACAAGCATTGAAGGAATCTTCATAGCTTTGGAAATCTCCAAGTAATTCCAGTTCATAACACCACGGTTTGAACAGTTGCAAAGGGATAAATAGTCAAATTCCCTTTTATCAGCAGTGTCGCAACTCAGCTTCCTGTGATTAATCAAATTTCCTTTCGTTTGTTTCACTAGACATCCTTTGCAACCAATGACTCCATATTTTCCATCATTGATGTTCGCCGTAATATTCAGTTTAAAAGTGTAGTTTTGCAGCACTTCATAGAGACACAGGTTCTCAAGATGATGACTTCTGTTGGATAATATGTGTCCAACATATTTGTTTTTAAAATATCTGTACTTTCTTGATCTTTTTCTGATAAATATTTAATTTCTTGAAAAGTTTTCAGACCCCAATTTCGCATTGCTGCAAGACCTAGGCTAGATTTGGAGTAAAGATTTACAGATGATAACCGATCTGAGCATTCATGTGCTCCAATTTCTCAATGCGATAACATCTTCAAACTGAAACTGTATAATTTCTTACTTAGTCTTCTCATGAGAAATCTCTTCCCACATTTCTTTCAATTCTGTCTTTTCTGATTTTGTAATGTAGGACATTCCATATTGAGTAACAGCAATGGAATTGTCCGCAACGTACTGAATATCCATGTTAGCATTCCACATGGACAGAATAACTGGATTGTAGTCATTTATGTATTTTGACTCTTCGTTCCTTCTTCAGTTGTAGGTATTTTTTGGAGACTTTCTTGTGATGGTATGTCGCAAAGATAACATAAAACTGTTCACTCTTCCTTTGGATATTACAGTACGTGGAAATGCAAAACGACCTTTGGTGTAGAACTTATCCTTAGACTTGTACTTTTGTCGACAGTATTTTCCACATCGGTGGCTTTGGAATCGTAAGCCTTGTTCTCTTAAATTGATTTCTTCTGTGCTTTTGGGTACAGCACATGTGGCATATTGTTCAATAAAAGACAAACCACTTTCATCCACATCTGTTCCAAATTTGGGGGCGTCCTTGAGCCAAAACAGCATATGTATATGAGGAGCACTTCTTGCTTGATACTCCTTTCTCCGAAGAAATCCACAACTTCTCCAAGAGGAGGATTTTTGTTATTGCAGATAAGACATCATAGCTTCAAATCTATGATTGAAATACCTGCATACATTAACAGGGTCCAAAGAGCACAATTCCCCATGTGTCTTGTATTCAATATTTTATATATTGGAATTTGCCTCTCGAAGAAATTCAAGTAAATCATCCCAAGCGTTCTCAGCACAGCTTAGGGTAAGGAACCATGTAGGAGTTCCTAAGTTCCGTAGCATTCATTTCAGTTCTCAATATTCATTAGTCCCACGCTGAAATGATGATCTCTCTGGTGCACTTTATCCATAAAATCCTTTGCAGATACATTTTGCAGTTGAATTCCAGTTTTTAAAATGTGATTGACTGCATATGAAAGTTCAGACAAGTCGCTTTCAAACAAAAGATGAAATATATAAGGGATACATTGTCGAAATCTTGGATCTTCCACATATAATCTTGCTGTCTGATATTCAGATGCAGGAATCTGCACAGGACGTTTATCATATCATCCTCCTTTTCCTGTTGGGAACAACTGCGGAAAACAACGAGCTTCCAAGCTCTCTTCCCCTACAGTCATGGGACTTCCTTTTGCTTTTTTATTTGGACAACTCAATAGTGTTCCCCATCACTTCTTTTTAATGAAGTGGATGCACACTGTAATGTTTATAGATTTCTTCACCGCTTAACATGTCCACTTTTTCAATTTGTCCACTTAACGTTTCAGTATCTTCTGCAAAAAGTATTCCTCCTTCTCCCGTATAAACATTTTTATAGTATGTATTGTTTTTTATCAAATACAAAGTTGCCTTCTGTACTTTCCTGACACCCACTAACTCCTGCCAGATTGTCTTTTTCTTAGTCAGCACATCATTAACAAAAATAACTAGTGGTTCACTTTCTACACTCTCTACACCAATAGTTTCAATATTTTACTTTAAATCTAACGGTAAATACACAACTCTTCCTTTTAATCCTCTTTGTAAATCTGAAGGAGGCAATTTACCTGTTTTAGTCTCCATACGAACAATAGCCTGAAACAGGTGCACACATTGAATGAGAATAGACTCATAGGTGTTTAAGTCTATCAATAATGGAGGAATAGAAACTAACTCTAAATTATTATGCACAGCTCTAGCGGGCATTTTATTCTGATCTAATTTGTTATAACAATATTTACAAATGCGCTGATCAGGACCCAAATCAAAATAATTCTCTACCAACAAATAAGTTGCAAATTCCTTCCACTTATCATTATTTTCTTTTTCACTTTTTAAATACAGATCAACACTCCTAGTCTGATTTTTATAGTGAGTTCGCCGCCAACAAATACAAGAAAAGTTTGGCCTTTCACCTGAAATCATCTTAAACTTTGTAATTTCACCTTCAAATTTTTTTGTACAACTATGTTCAACATTCTCTACAACATTTTCTTCCATTAATGTCTGAGTTTCTTCACTCTCTTGTTCAGGACCAGAGTAACAAAACTCATTGTCATCACAAAACTTCTTCACATCTGAAACTGACCCACGCAAAAGAGCACTGTTCAACTCATTTAACTTTAGTGCTGGACCTTTTGCATAATACAATCTTCTGACTAACTTCTGCATTTGAGTATGATGTACTGCCAACATTCTGAAATGGTGAAAAACACTTTGACACACTTTCCTAGAAAGACAAGCCAGAAAATTACCTTGCAAACCAGTATTTTTTCTTACTCTACAAGGGTCTAGGCCTAAGCATCTAGGGGCCATACGTATCATCAACCTGATTTGCGATTCTGAAATAGCGATTTTTTTTGGAATCACTATTTCAGAATCGCAAATAGGGATGTATGTACAAATTCACATTTTTTTTGCGAATTCTTAGTATTCCTTAATTGCGATTAGCAAATTGCGAATCGCAATTAAGGAATAGTTTCCCATTAATTTCAATGGGCCAAGAGGCCCATAGGAATGAATGGGAAGTTATTCTCAATTTGCGATTTGCAATTTCAGAATCGCAAATTGAGAATAATTTCAAGGGTGCAGGGGTGTCCAAAGGACACCCTGTGGCACCCCTGAAATAAGCATGGGTGCACATGTGTTGCACATGTGTTGCACATGCTTGCCCTAAGGGCATGTATGTGCATCACATGGCATTTTGAAAAACGCAAAAATGTGCATTTTTCAAGGAATTCGCAAATTACCACCAACTTGAAGTTGGTGGTAATTTGCCATTCCTTAAGGACAATTTGCATTTTTTTGTTGCTTCATACATTGCATTTAAGGAAACGTTAAATTTGCGATTCCTTAAATGCAATTGCAAAATAAGGAATCGCAAATTTTGGGATTCCTTGTTTTGCACCAGATTTTCCTTAATACATACCACTTGGCAAATTCGCATTCGCAAACGCCGAAATTTGCAGAATCTCAGCTTTTGTGAATCGCTATTTCAGAATCGCAAATAGGGATGTATGTACAAATTCGCATTTTTTTGCGAATTCTTAGTATTCCTTAATTGCGATTCGCAAATTGCGAATCACAATTAAGGAATACTTTGCCATTCATTTCTATGGGCCAGGAGGCCTATAGGAATGAATGGGAAGTTATTCTCAATTTGTGATTCGCAATTTGATAATCGCAAATTTAGAATAATTTCAAGGGTGCAGGGGTGTCCAAAGGACACCCTGTAGCACCCCTGAAATAAGCATGGGTGCACATGTGGTGCACATACATGTCCTAAGGGCATGTGTGTACGTCACATGGCACTTTGAAAAACGCAAAAATGTGCATTTCGCTATTTCAGAATCGCAAATAGGGATGTATGTAAAAATTCGCATTTATTTTGCGAATTCTTAGTATTCCTTTATTGCGATTAGCAAATTAAGGAATACTTTCCCATTCATTTCTATGGGCCAGGAGGCCCATAGGAATTAATGGAAAATTAATCTCAATTTGAGATTCGCAATTTGAGAATCGCAAATTGAGAATAATTTCAAGGGTGCAGGGGTGTCCAAAGGACACCCTGTTGCACCCCTGAAATAAGCATGGGTGCACATGTGGCGCACATACATGCCCTAAGGGCATGTAAGTGCATCACATGGCACTTTGAAAAATGCAAAAATTTGCATTTTTCAAGGAATTCGCAAATTACTACCAACTTGAAACTAGTGGTAATTTGCGATTCCTTAAGGACAATTTCCATTTTTTTGTTGCTTCATATATTGCATTTAAGGAATCGCTAAATTTGCGATTCCTTAAATGCAATTGCAAAATAAGGAATCGCAAATTTTGCGATTCCTTGTTTTGCACCAGATTTTCCTTAATACATACCATTTGGCAAATTCGCATTTGCAAACGCCGAAATTCTGCGAATTTTGGCTTTTGCGAATGCGAATTTGCTTGATACATATGGCCCTTAATCTTTTGCTTAACACTTTTTTTAGTATATTCTTGTAAGAAATTGCGTAAAAGGTCAATAGATTCTGGTTATACACTACAAATACTACTGCAATCCCAAGTAAACACTGGAGCTTTAGGACGTCTGTCTAGAACATCATCAGCATTCACTTCTTCTGGGAACCATTTTCTCTTTCTCAATTGGACAACCATTTCTAACCTCATAAGCTCGACCACTGGTGTCAACTGCATGCAACAAATCATTGGTCTGAAAATAACTCTCTTCATTAAAGAAAGGCTCAGAACTTGAACTGTTTCCATTCCCCTAAAAAACATCACAAAAATTAGTTCTGTTAATTACTCTTTTCTTCTTACTTTTGGCCTTCAATAAATGTATTGGTTTATCTAGTGATTGAATTCTGTTTAAAACTAAATAATTTCCTCTTTACTTCAAAAGCCTTTTCAACAATAGATTCAATATGCTTCTTCTTTTTTATAAAACAGTGCTCTCTTTTTATATTTCTTCATATTTTTAGCAAATTATGTACTACTCTATTGTATAATATTTTTTTACGGATTTCTTTATATTGATTTTCTCTTTTGCTATAAGTTGTATTCTTTGAATGTATATTGCCTTTTTTTCCTTTTCTATTTTTTGCACCTTTTTTGTGCTTAGAACATTTTCAGTGCTTTCAACATTTTCAGTAGTCTTTCTGAGTCTAGTAATATTTTTAATAAAGTCCTTTGTTGTCTTATTAGAAATGTTTCCCTTTTCAGCCACATTATGGGGGTCATTATGATTGCGGATTTTCCGCATCCTCGGGGCCGGCGGAAGCCACCGCCGGCCCCGAGGATGCGGAAAATCCGCAGCGGACTGACCAAGGACCCACCGCCAGATTAGGATGGCTGGTGGGTCCTGGTTTTCGTCCGCAGCTTTTCCGCCGCGGTCGGATTACAACCGCGGCGGAAAAGCTCTAATATGGTGACTGTGTCTTCCAGACACCGTCCACCATATTAGGATGGCCAGTCAATTATGCTTTTCCGCAGCGGGTTTTCCGCCGTGGAAAAGCATACGGAACTTCACTGCGGGGGCCCGTTGCGGGCCCCCTAGGTGAAGGGGGCGTGGGGGGTGCACCGCGCGGTGCCTGCCTCTTTCTGCATGCAAATGCAATGCGTGCATTTTTAACATTGCCGCGGGTGCAGCTTGAAGCTGCACCCGCGGCAATGTTAAAAATAGAGGATGTGACTGCCAGGGTGGCGGTCACATCCTAATTGCACAGGAGGGAACTCCGCATGCCATGCGGACGTTCCCTCCTGCTCTGGGGTCGCGGACGGACGCAAGTCCGTCCGCGATCCTAATCGACCCCTATGTTGGTCATGCAATACTTGTGGTTGAGTTTTCTTCAAGTAAGTATCCTTTTTCTGTCCTTTTCTTTTTCTTACTTTGTCCGGCATGATAACTTTATTTTAATGATGGATAAGCAGTATCTGTAAAAAATAATCATAAATAAATGTGTATTAATACCCTTATAAATGATAATTTTCTATTACTATACAAACACATTTTATATAAATACTGACTAAGAAATTGTAGATCTTAAATACAAGTGTAAAGGTGGTTAAAGCACTACGTGTATATTTCATAAGAGTTTGAAGTGTTCCATACCCTAAAGCCTCGCTTGTTTCAGTTTTACTTTACTAAAATAATTACTACATGGTATTGAAAGAGTCACTTTAACATAGTAAGAGCACTCATAGGATGTTTGTTGGAGTGTATGGATACTGACTGGGTAATTGTAAGCCTGAAACACAAGTGTGAAGCGGGTTAGACCAATACATGCATAGTGCATAGCAATTTGAAGCACTGTATACCCTAAAGCCTGGCTCACTGCATGATTCCATGTACTTATGTATCTGAAAGAAACACGTTAGTATTAGATTCCTTACCTTAGAATATCCCCAGGCGTCAGACTGGATCTGGAAATTTTTGCGTAGCAATACCCCTGCGCGTCATTAGGCGTTGTCTCCGGCTCCGCGTCCGTCATCGGCGTCGTCTGCGCCGGGATGACGTCGTCGGAGTACTTAGACGCCGCCTATGCGCGCTGACGTCAGTTCTTCTTTTTTCTGTGCCAGCTAGCGCAGATCCGGAGAAGCTCTACCCCTTAGTCACTTTTTGACTAAAACTTTTTGATCTTCGAGTCGCTCGACTCTTCAGGTGCCGGTAGGGATGCCCGGGTTCAAACCCTGCTCGAGGTGTAGTCGACTGATGTCGAGTACCGACCCCCATCGCCGGTGTCTGCAGTGCCTAGGCCTCGACCACGACGACCGTTCCTGCTCCGACTGTCGAGCTCTGACGTCGAAGGCTAGGCGGGAGCGGTCCCGCAAGCGCCTCGAGCTCCGGCAGTCGGCCCCACGCCATTCGAGGTCCCGGTCCCATGGGAGGTCGAGGGATCGGTCGCGGGGACGGAACCCTCGCAGCTCCGGAAGTCGGCATCGGTCTTCTGGTTCCTCCTCAGGTAAGAGGCATGAGAGGTCAGAGCGGCGTCATCCCTCCTCCGACCGCCCCCGACGCAACCCGACGCGGCCGGGGTTTTGGGTGGCACCGCCCACGTGGCTCCGCAGTCGCAAGCACCGCATCCTGCCCCATACCTTCGGGTCCCTGAACAGGGTGCGGCGCCGGAGGAGATCGAGCGGTACTTCATGGCCATGAGGTCGCTCTCTTCTCCACCGGACCCCACGGCGCCTTCGGGCCCAGTGGGTCCGGGGCCTAGCGGGTCGAGTGCTCCGGCACCGACGCCGCAGACGGCTTCGGCCTCGGCGCCGCCGGCGACTTCGGTCCCGGCACCACAGGCCCCGGCCGGATCCGGCTCCGGATCCGGGTCCGGGTCGACGCCCGTCGACCTCACGACCTCACCGGCGCCGTCCCCAAGGGTGTCACCAACGGCACCGACTTCGGTCGACGCCGGCCCCAGTTCTTCGGTCAATCCCGTTCAGCCATCGACACGGCCCCGTTGGGCGCCGTACGAGACGGCTCTGGGTACATTCTACTTTAATGAACGGGCCCCAATTGTTGATCCTGGCTACCAGGCATTGGGTGATGATGAGGACTGGGAGGGGTCTGAGGACCCTCTGACAAAGGAATGTCAGGACCAAACGGACTGGACAGGGGAGCTTGGGGAAGCCAGCTGCCTGGATCTTTCTCCAGACACTGGTTTTGTCTCCCCTCCAACCGTGGCTATGGAGGAGGGGGCAGCCTATAGCGTAGTTCTGATGCGGGCAGCTAAGGCCTTAAACCTTACGCTCCCCTCAGCGGCCGTGAGGACTAATCTCCTCACCGAGGTCCTCAAACCGCAGTCAAGCTCGGTTGAGCCTCTGCTGCCGTTCAATGAGGCCTTATGTGACGTTCTGCTGGGCATCTGGTCCAAGCCCGGCTCAGGACAGCCTGTGGACAGGAACGTGGCTAGACGCTACCGCCCGGCTCCGGGTGACCAAAGTTTCCTGTCGACCCACCCGACCCCTGAGAGCCTGGTTATCCAGGCTTCTAACTCCCAGACCGCGTTCCCGTCGGCACCTCCCGACAGGGAATCCAAGAGGTTCGAACAGTTTGGCAAAAAGGTGTTCTTGTCCCTTAATTTGGGACTGCGGTCAGTCAACACCGCATGCCTCTTGGGCCGCTACACCCACACCCTGTGGGACACGGTTGCGGACGTGCTGCCACAATGCTCTGAGGAGGTCAGGGCTAAACTCGCCCAAGCCCTAGCGGAGGGTCGAGATGCGGCACGGTACTTTATCCGGTGCGGACTGGATACCACCGATACGCTAGGCAGAGCGATGGCCACGACGGTGGTGGTTAGACGCCACGCCTGGCTACGGTGCGCCAATTTTTCGGCCGATGTCCAGGCCACGCTTCTGGACATGCCGTTTGATGGCCGTCGCCTGTTTGGCGACCAAGCAGACCACGCGCTTGAGCGCTTTAAGGACTCTAGGGCTACGGTCAAGTCCTTGGGCCTCTCGGCCCCGTGCCAGCAAATGGGTGCCTTTCGCTCCTTTCGTGGCCAAGGAAAGGGCGCCCCCACACAGGCCGTCAGCCACACGCCGCAGCAAAATGTCCAGCGTGGTGGCAGCCGTGGGAACCGCCGGGGAGGCGGTCGGGGTCCTAGGCGGGCCAGTCCACACCCGCTCCCGCAGCTCCCGCCTCAAAACTTTCCTAGTCCGAGTTTTCAGGCCCATGTGACGCCTGTGGGGGGCAGGGTCCGCCATCACCTCTTCCACTGGCGCACAGTCACATCGGACAGGTGGATGCTACAAATCGTCCGAAGGGTCTACTCCCTCCCCTTCGAGTCGACCCCTCCAGCCATGCCACCGCAGTACCACCTCGTGTCGGGGGACCACTTGCAACTTCTGCAAGAGGAAGTTACGGCCCTCTTGGCCAAGGGGGCCATCGAGCGCGTTCCTGGGCCAGAAGTAGGGTGTGGTTGCTACTCCCACTACTTTCTGGTCCCCAAGAAGGGCAAAGGGGGCCTACACCCTATCTTGGATCTACTGAGCGTCAACGGCTTCCTCGGAAGGAGAAGTTCAAGATGTTGACTTTAGCTCGAGTCTTGACTGCCCTAGACACGCGAGACTGGATGGTGGCGTTGGACTTGCAGGACGCCTACTTTCACATCCCCGTCCTGCCGGCCCACCGACGTTACCTGCGGTTCACGGTAGGCCTCAAGCATTTTCAATTCACCATGCTCCCCTTTGGCCTCACAAGTGCCCCACGGGTGTTCACGAAAGTGATGGCGGTGGTCGCAGCTCATCTGCGCAGGTTGGGGGTTTCAGTCTTCCCCTACCTCGACGACTGGTTGTTGAAGGCGGGCTCGCCCCAGACAGTCGTCAACCACCTCCAGATTACGGCGGATCTCCTGCACCAGCTGGGGTTTTCCATCAACGTGCCGAAATCACACCTGTGCCCCTCTCAAAAGCTCCTCTTCATCGGAGCTGGACTCGGCGCAGTTTCGGGTTTATCCTCCCGAGCAGCGAGTCAGGGATATTCAGGCGATTCCCATCTTCCAGCCGCTATTCTGGGTTTCGGTCAGGTTGACGCTGCGGCTCCTGGGACTGATCGCCTCCTGCATCCTTCTGGTGCATCACGCCCGGTGGCGGATGCGGGCTCTGCAGTGGGACCTGAAGTTTCAGTGGGCCCAACATCAGGGCAACCTGTCCGACCATGTCCTGATCTCGGAGGGCACTGCGAAACAGTTGCAGTGGTGGCTCACGGACCGCGATTGGGTCAACGGCAGGTCCTTCTCCCTTCCCCAACCGGAGCACGTGGTTGTGACGGACGCGTCCCTCCAGGGCTGGGGAGGCCACTTGGGAGAGGCAGAGATCAGAGGCCTCTGGTCTCCGGCGGAGTCCCAGCTCCATATCAACCTTTTGGAGCTGAGGGCGATTCGTCTGGCACTGAAAGCATTCCTCCCCTCTGTTCGGGGGAGTGTATTGCAGGTGTTCACGGACAACACCACCGCCATGTGGTACTGCAACAAACAGGGCGGTGTGGGGTCCTGGACCCTCTGTCAAGAGGCTCTGCGGCTCTGGCAGTGGGTGGAACATCAGGGCGTGACCCTGGTGGTTCAACACCTGGCAGGTTCTCTGAACACCAGGGCGGACGAACTCAGCCGGCGGTGCTCGATGGATCACGAATGGCGTCTGAACTCTGATGTGGCGCAAGGCATCTTTCTGCTCTGGGGAGAGCCTTGGTTAGATCTGTTCGCCACCGAAGAGAACGCGCAATGTCATCAGTTCTGCGCGTTGGAATTTCCAAGTCAGCACTTGCTCGGCGACGCATTTCGAGTTGCGGTCTGTTATACGCCTTTCCGCCTATACCACTTCTGCCCAGAGTGCTGAAGAAGATCAGGCGCGACCGGGCCCAGGTAATCCTTGTGGCTCCGGACTGGGCTCGAAGGTACTGGTATCCCGAGCTACTCAACATGTCAGTCGGTCCCCCGATCCGTCTGCCTCTTCAGGAGGACCTTCTGTCGCAGCAGCAGGGGACGGTCCTCCGCCCGAACCTGTCCAGTCTCCACCTCCATGCTTGGAGATTGAGCGGCGGCAGTTGAGGCCATTTGACTTGCCTCCTGAAGTCTGTGATGTTATTCTGGCAGCCAGGCGTCCCTCCACTAAGTCGGTATACGCCTGCCGGTGGAACAAATTTGTGGCATGGTGCACAGCAAAGGCTGTGGATCCCCTTTCTGCCCCTCTTTCTGAAGTTCTTCTCTTCCTTCTTTCTCTTGCCCAGCAGGGCTCTGCTCTGGGCACTCTCAAGGGCTACCTTTCTGCCCTTTCAGCCTTTCTAAGGCTACCTGATCAACCTTCTTTGTTCAAGTCCCCTATTGTGACTCGTTTTCTGAAAGGCATCACACACATGTTTCCACCTGTCCCTTTTGTGATGCCTCAGTGGGACTTGAACCTCGTTCTTACTTTCCTGATGTGTGCTCCCTTTGAGCCACTTCACTCTTGTCCTCTCCGTCTTCTCACCTTAAAGACGGCTTTCCTGGTGGCCATCACCTCTGCCAGAAGGGTGAGTGAGCTCCAGGCTCTATCTTGCAAACCTCCCTTCCTGTCTGTGCATCCGGACAAAGTGGTGTTGCGTACAAAACCATCTTTCCTGCCTAAGGTAGTCTCTGCTTTCCACATCGGGCAGTCCATCACCTTACCCTCCTTCTTCCTGCCTCCGCATCCCTCAAAGGATGAAGAGCGGCTCCATCGTCTGGACCCAAAACGTGCGCTTTCATTCTATGTGGATCGCACACGCCAGTTCCGGGTGGACGACCAACTCTTTGTTGGCTACGTGGGTGCGAAGAAGGGACGGGCGGTGCATAAGCGTACCATCTCTCGGTGGGTTGTCTTATGCATCAAGGCGTGCTACTCCTTGGCTAGAAGGGAGCCTCCAGTTGGGCTGAGGGCCCATTCCACTCGGGCCACGGCGGCTTCTACTGCCCTGGGTCGGGGAGTCCCCCTGCAGGACATTTGCCAGGCGGCAACGTGGGCCTCGCTGCACACCTTTGCGAGGCATTACTGACTGGACAGTCAAGTCTGGAGGGATGGCTTCTTTGGCCGTTCCGTACTCCAGGACTTCCTGGTGTGAGTATTGGTTCGCAGACCCACCACCGGGGTTGGTATTGCTGGGGTATCTATTCTAAGGTAAGGAATCTAATACTAACGTGTTTCTTTCAGATGAACAAGTTACTTACCTTCGGTAACGATATATCTGTAAGAAACATTAGTTAGTATTAGATTCCTTACCACCCCACCCATCCTCCCCGTTCTGCGAACTGATACCTAGGGTTAAGGTTTTTCCCCTTTCAGGGCCCTAGTTTCTTGGCACCAGTGTTGGTTCTACCATGGCTCTGCGTATCTGGCGCAGAAAAGCTGTGGCTAAGAACTGACGTCAGCGCGCATAGACGGCGTCTAAGTACTCAGACGACGTCATCCCGGCGCAGACGACGCCGACGACGGACGCGGAGCCGGAGACAACGCCTAACGACGCGCAGGGGTATTGCTACGCAAAAATTTCCGGATCCCGTCTGACTCCTGGGGATATTCTAAGGTAAGGAATCTAATACTAACTAATGTTTCTTACAGATATATCGTTACCGAAGGTAAGTAACTTGTTCGTCAGGGTGTTTGCTGGAGTGTATGACTACCAACTGGGGAATTGTAGGCCTGAAACACAAGTGGAAGGGTGGTTAGACTACTACATCCATAGTGCATAGGAGTTTAAACCACTATGTGTGCTAAATCCTGGCTCACTGCATCAGTACATGCATACTGATTGAATGTTTACACTACTATAAGGAGAGTCAGTGGATGAATTCATAATTAATTGAGTTTTACTTTAGTGATAGGATTAGCACATGGTAGTGAAAGAGTCACTATGGGTTTGCAAGAGCAGTCACAGGGTGTTTCCTGGAGTGTATGGATACTAACTGGCGAACTGTAGGCCTGATACAAAAGTGTAAAGGTGCTTAGACCAGTATATGCATACTATTTAGCAATTTGAAGCACTGCGTGCCCTAAAGCCTGGCTCACTGCAGGAGTACATGTACTTATTGGTCTACAAACACATCAAGCAAGCAAATGATTCTCTCTCAATTTTCCCAAATGCACACTGACTCATAGTGTGATTCTAGACAACTAACAGTATCCCTTGCACTTTACTGAACTTATTACCACATGCTACTGAATAAGTCACTATGGGTTTGCAAGTGCAGTCACAGGGTGTTTACTGGACTGTATGGATAGTAACTGAGGAACTGTAGGCCTGAAATACAAGTGCGAAGGTGATTAGATCACTACATGCATAGTCCTTAGGAGTTTGAAGCACTGCTTGCCCTAAAGCCTGGCTCACTGCATGAGTACATGTACTTATGTATCTGAAAACACATCAAGGAACCAAATGATTCTCTCTCAATTTTCCCAAATGCACACTGACTCACAGTGTGATTCTAGACAAATAATAGAATCCCTTGCACTTTACTGAAAGTTTTACTACGTGCTGCTGAAAAAGTCACTATGGGTTTGCAAGAGCAGTCAAAGGGTGTTTCCTGGAGTATATGGATACTAACTGGGGAACTGTAGGCCTGAAATACAAGTGCGAAGGTGCTTAGATCACTACATGCATAGTCCTTAGGAGTCTGAAGCACTGCTTGCCCTAAAGCCTGGCTCACTGCATGAGTACATGTACTTATGTATCTGAAAACACATCAAGGAACCAAATGATTCTCTCTCAATTTTCCCAAATGCACACTGACTCACAGTTTGATTCTAGACAAATAACAGTATCCCTTGCACTTTACTGAAAGGATTGCTACATGCTACTGAAAGAGTCACTAAGGGTTTGCAAGAGCAGTCAAAGGGTGTTTCCTGGAGTGTATGGATACTAACTGGGGAATTGTGGTCCTGAAATACAAGTGTGAAGGTGCTTAGATTACTACATGCATAGTCCTTAGGAGATTGAAGCACTGCGTGCCCTAAAGTCTGGCTCACTGCATGAGTACATGTACTTATGTGTCTGCAAGCACATCAAGCAAGCAAATGATTCTCTCTCAATTTTCCCAAATGCTCACTGACTCGCAGTGTAATTCTAGACAAACAACAGTATCCCTTGCACTTTACTTGGAAGGATTACTACGTGCTACTGAAAGAGTCTTTATGGGTTTTCAAGAGCAGTCACAAAACGTTTCCTGAAGTGTATGGATACTAACTGGAGAATTGTAGGCCTGAAATACAAGTGTGAAGGTGGTTAGATCACTACATGCATAGTCCTTAAGAGTTTGAAGCACTGCATGCCCTAAAGTCTGGCTCACTGCATGAGTACATGTACTTATGTGTGTGCAAACACATCAAGCAAGCAAATGATTCTCAATTTTCCCAAATGCACACTGACTCTCGGTGTGATTCTAGACAAATAACAGTATCCCTTGCACTTTACTGAAAGGATTACCACAATCACACATACCAAATGCTTCTCTCATAATGCATTACAAATGAACACACACTCACAGTGTGATTCTACAAAAGCAACGCTATTCACTAGTCTATAAGAGTTAGGATGACTGCACACATTTCAAATATTTCATTACTGCATTTGAGAGTACAAGCCTGACACATTTTAAAATACATAAGCAATGACTGCTTTGAAATTCTGCCAAAACCTAGCAACAGCATAAGTTTTTAACCAGTACTAGAACTGCAAGCACATGAAATACGCACAGGCTTCTCTCACAACAGTTCCTAAACTTACATAGAGGCACAGTGTGATTCAAGACAACCAAGACTATCTCTTAGACTTCATCAAAACACATTTACTGATCTACAAAAACAAAAGTGTCAACACACATTTCACATATATCATTACTGTATTTCAATGTTAATGCCTAACTGATTTTCCAAATACATAAGCAATGTATATTTTCTAATTCTTTCAAAACATAACATCAAAAAAGTTATATGTCTGCAAACACATCAAGCAACCAAATGCTTCTCTCACAATTTCCCCAAATGTACACTGACTCACAGTGTGATTCTAGGCAAATAACAGTACCCCTTGCACTTTACCAAAAACATTTAGTAGTCTGGAACAGGAAACATGACTGCAAACATTCCACATATTTTAATACACAGTCTCACAAACTGAATCTAGACATGCAACACTACTCCCTGCAGTTTTCCGAGACAAACACAGTAATCTTATTAAAAAAACAAATATACCAAATACACCCGCTCACAAAAGAATAAGTTACCTTTGAAATTGATTTGTAGTTTAAGAAGTATGTCAGTCACACACCAGATTTTCTTATACAGAATCTCTGCTTTGTGCATCTGTTATCAAAACCAAAAGAATGGCAAGAAGCTTCCCATCTCATACTCCACACATATACATGTAAATATCAAATCACATTGTTTCCCACAATAATTCAAAAGCTAACACACATTTCTATTGGTTACACATTTCAGCCCTTTCCAAGTGACATAAATTTGAACCCTACACCCAATCTGCTCACTGCCTGTTACAATAGAAACAGTTCATGGAACACTTAACTGAACTCAAAGGTTAGAAGTTCAACACACAATGTTGCAACTCCAAACAGCAAGTGTGATTGACTATTCAAAATATCAGTGTCTCCTATGTAATGTTCCTTTGAAATACTTTTTGTAAACTAATAAAACACATGCTTTCAAACAACAGAAACATGAACCCTACTTTTGAGACTAAAATGATCCCAAACACCCAATTATTTCTTTTCTTTTTTCAAAACTGCATCTTATCCACCATTTTAGAAAAATCTCACTTCTCAAACTGCCATTTCACATACAGAGACCATCTGAGTATATCCAGACCTCATTTCAAGATGCTTAGAGTGTGGATTGTGGGACACATCTATATTTTCTGGAGCCAAAGGTATGCAGAAAACAGAAACATGAACAAAGACCTAGCTTTACCAAATGTAGACATTAAATGGATTGGACAGAGAGGGTTAAAGTGTCTCCAATTAATGCAATTGGTTAAATCCTTTTTGCATCTCCAACACCCTGACCTCATAATTGTGCACTGTGGTGGCAATGACCTAGGCACTTTCACTGGGGTAGGTCTGGAATTGCTTATAAAGGAAACCTTTACAGAATTGCTGTCACTTTTTCCCCAAACTGCCTTTGTCTATTTTAACATATGCCAAAGTCAGAAATGGAACTGGTCCAATCTATTTTGTCCACAAATTGAGAAAGCTAGGAAACTTGTCAATAAATCTGTTTCTTCTTTTCTCCGAGATTATAGAATGGGGTCCATTGTCCACAACAATCTGCGTTTCAATATGGATGGCATCTATAGGAAAGATGGTGTACATTTTACAGATGAGGGTAACAGAGTCTTCCCCTTGAACTTTAAACTCTGCATAGGTCCTTACTTGTAGGTACCAAAATATCTCAATAAACAGAAGGGCTCTTTTTAGAGCCACCTAAGAACTAAACACAAAAGCTTGATGTATATCTAAATTTTTTTATTTTTGCTGAGTCGCGCACCTAACGCGTCAGTCGTGCACCGAACGCTTAGAAGTCGTGCACCAAACGTGTTGGAGTCGCGCACCCTACAGCTCATGAGTTGCGCATCCAGCGCGTGCACACCAGGGGCCGCACTGAATGCCGCAATGGGTGCGCGACTTCTAATTTTACAGTGAAAAAAATAGCCCCTCTAACTAATTTCTAATATCCCAGGAGACCCCATCCCCTGGGGCTTATAAAAATTATTGGGGATTGTGTATGTGAGTGTATATATGTTTGTGTGTGTATATATATATATATATATGTGTGTGTGCGTGTATATATGTGTATATATTTGTGTTTGTGTGTATATATATATATATATATATATATATGTGTGTGTGTGTGTGTGTATATATGTGTATATATTTGTGTGTATATATATATATGTAATGTAATGTAAAATGCAATGTAATGTAAAAAATATTTGTAAAGCGCAACTAACACCTGGCAGTTTCTTGGCGCTCGAGCATGGGGAGACAGACAGTCCGCAGGACGAAGAGTGTTAATTGTAAGCATTACAAAACAAGTGAGTTTTAAGGAGGGACCTGAAACGGGTGTAGGGGGAAGCAAGTCTTATGCCTAAGGGGATTGTATTCCAGAGGGAAGGAGCAAGGAATGAGAATCTCAGTCCTCCCTGTTTCTTACGTTTAAAAATCGGGACCTTAAGTAGGGCCAGGTGGGAGGAACGGAGGTTGCGGGAGGGGACATACGGATGCAGTAGTGAAGAGATAAAGAACGGGCCCATAACGGCCAGGTACTTAAAAATGATGCAGCCTAATTTGAATTTACAGCGCTCAGAGACAGGAAGCCAGTGGAGGGATTTCAGCAAAGGACGGACGTGTTGGTGCTTGGGTTGGTGGTAGATAGGACGTGCGGCCTGATTCTGGACAAGTTGCAGCCTCTTCAGTTGGTAGGCCGGGATGCCAACTAAGCATGGGCGGAAAATCCGTTCCGCTCGCGGATTTTGCGGATTTTCAGTAAATTCGCAATCCACGAACGCTCGCGAATTTACCGAAAATCCGCAAATTCGCACGCAGCAGATTTTTTTTCTTGGTGATACAATTTTGCGGCGTGCGGTGTAAGTTCGCAATAGCGAACATGTAGGTGCGGCGGGCAGCAACAATCTCGCACTCGCGAAATTACAAAAATTGCAATTCTGCACAAGAAATCTACTAGCAAGCAGCATAGACCTTCTGAAAATGATGATTTTTATCAGAATAACTCCTCAGGTTGACATTTGCCTGCACTTTTTTGGATTTGAGGCCTTTTGATTTTCTTTGGATAACTTTTGGATTAGAAATCAACTTTCTCATATAAGCTTGTTTGGGGCATTACAGTTGCTGTAATGCTGTTCTGCAGAAAAACGAGTTTTGCCAAAGTGAAAGCAGGTTCAAAAGTTCAAACTCATCATTAGTAACCATTCCCTGTAGTGCTTCCTGACAAGGGCCCCTCCAGAGTTCAGTTGCTAGTTGCAACAATTGTATGACCCTGCTCTGACCCTCACAGCAGGCTCATAGAATAGCTACAAGTAGGCCACAAAGGTCCTGGAAGGTGCCAGACTGGAATTTTAAAACAGTGACACATTAATAAATCAACCCCAAATTAATTCATGTCAGTTGAAGCAGGCAGGTGTGCTTGCTTTTTCCCCCCATAATCTACAGTGATGATGAACCAGAGGGTTGCATTGATGTACCAGAGGGTGGCATGGGTGAAACAGAGGGTGGCAGGGGTGAAACAGAGGGTGCTGGGAACCTGTGATGATGAACCAGACGTAGAAACAACATAATCGTGACCGTTGCGAGCCGACATGTAAGTTCGCAATTGCGAACTGGTACAAAACCCTCGCGAACTGTCAGAAATCCTTGCGAACTGGCAGAAATCCTTGCGAACACAAAAAAAAGAATTCGCGAGAATTCGCAGATTTTGCGGATTGGGAGTTCGCAAATTCGCGAACGCCAGATTCGCAAAATTCGCCCATGCTTAATGCCAACATAGAGAGAGTTGGCGTAGTCTATCCTGGAGATGACTAGAGCCAGCAAGACCAAGGTAAGAGCCTCAGTGGTCAGGAAACGAGCAATCTTTCGAATTTTCCGTAACTGAAAAAAGCTGGAGGAGACTACAGCATTGATCTGGGGTTTCATCGTGAGGTTGTTACTGATGATAACCCCCAGACTTTTTGCTGAGTTGACTGGACTGGGGGGAAGGCCCAACCTCGCGGGCCAAAAGATGGATTTCCATGGGTTGGCAGCCCCCCGACAAGAACCAACGCTGTCTTGTCGGGGTTAAGTTTGAGGTGGTTCACCCCATCCAGTCACTGATGTGACAAAGGGTACACTGAAAATTGTCAATGGACTGGTCCGAGGAGTTGATGTCGAAGACCAACTGGATGTCATCCGCGTAATTAAATGCAGTGATATTGCTACCTCGTAAGGATTGAATAAGGGGGGTCAGGTATAAATTAAAAAGGAGAGGGGACAGGGAGGAGCCCTGCGGGAAGCCACATGTCAGCCCAACCCTATCAGCAGAAAATTGAGAAAGCCGGACCGCCTGGTGGCGGTTGCTCAAAAAGGAGCGAACCCAGTCAAGGGCGGTGCCCCGAATGCCAGCCTCCCTGACACGGTCGACCAGAATGTCATGGTCGACCGTGTCAAAGGCGGCCGACAAGTCCAAGAGCACCAAAGCCTGACTGATGTTAGAGTCCGCCCCTCTCCGCAGTTCCTCCATGACAGAAAGTATAACTGACTCCGTAGAGTGGGCGGGTCTAAAACCGGCCTGTTGGGAGTCGAGGAATTGGGAATGTTGAATGAACGAGCTCAAGGTGTTAGTAACATGAGACTCAAGAACTTTGCTGAGGTAGGGGAGGAGGGAAATGGGACGAAAATTACTCATGACCGTAGGGTCCGCCGTGGGCTTTTTAAGAATGGGCACAACCTCGACAACTTTAAATGAGCTGGGAACCAGGCCAGAGGAGGGAGAATTATTCAAGAGCGCCAAAGGGGGGGTGGGACAGGCTGTGAAAGCCTCGCGAAGGACCAGGGGGGGACAGCAATCAGTGGGGGCTCCAGAGGCAACCTTATTTAATAGAGCTAGAAACTCCTCCTCCGAGATTGGAGGAACCTGAGTCAGCCGCTGAAGGTTAGGAGAGGGGTGTGTGTGTGTGTATATGTGTGCGTACGTGTGTATGTATGTGTGTGTATGTGTATGTATATGTGTATGTGTATGTATATGTGTATGTGTGTGTGTACATAGATATGTGTGTATATATGTATATGTGTATATATGTGTGTGTATATATATATATATATATATGTGTGTGTATATATATGTGTGTGTATATATATATATATATATATATATATATATATATATATATATATATATATTCAAGCTCCAATCGCTTCCGTAAAGACTCCAGGGGTAAGCGGCAAGGTTTTATTTCAGCCCACAAACAAGTGTAACAGACACATTTCGGACACAGAGTCCTTCGTCAATGTTTACATTCTTGACCGTCTGACAGCATAATATATACGTCATCCACATGTAACTGACAAAGGACAATTACCAAAACGCATGCGACTATAGCGGCCATTTTAAAGGAGGTTAAGTAACACATATTTCACAATACCTCCGATGTTATATCATTTCAATCATTAGAGCCGCTATTGCCGGTGCATGTTTGTAGATATTGCCCTGTATCGGCAGATCACCGGCATTTTACCCAGGCGCCATCGAACTGCCCATTGTGTAATATTGTCAGCAAAAGAGCACAAATTATTTCGCGTATAGCACTGGGCAGCTTTCTGCGTGGACGGCGGGAGCGGTGTCAGTGATGACTGGCTTGGCGCCAGGCTCACACTGCCAGTCAATGCATAGCCCTGGGCGGCTTCCTGCGCGGATGGCGTAAGCGGATCTCCGGCGTAAGCGAACGCCGGCGTCACCGGGTTCGATACCAGGCTCTCACTGCCAATCAACGCATAGCCCTGTGTGGCTCCCTGCTTGTACGACGGGGGCAGCATCAATGACGCCAAGCTTGGAACTGGGCTCCACGTCGGACATGCCCACACCCAGCTCTAAACCTGAGCCCATGTCTGGGGCACCGCTTCAGCCGACGCCGGCTGACGCCCATGTTGCGTCCCCAATGGAGGGCATTGACTCCGACACAGCGCCCACTGATGCCGCGGTCGACGCATTCATCGCCGCCTGTGTCCATCCATTCATCGACTCCGGTGTCCAAGCATGTGGTTGACCTTCCTCCAGATTCGTCGTTTGTCTCCTCAGCGGGTTCGGGCGACACCGGTCTCCGCTACAGCCCTTTCGGAAGTTGCTGCTTCCCCTGGTCGGGAGCCACTGGTGCAGGTCCCTAGTGTGGCATGGCCTTCGGGTCGTTCCCCAGCCCACTCTTTATGGCAACTGGGAGAATTTGTCTTCATCCATCTCCTACGGATGGCCTCTTGTCCCCTCTTAGGGTGACTACTGAGCTAGAGGCCACCTATGCGCGGACTATCAACCGGGCAGCTGCTATCCTCTGCTTTCAGCCTCCTGAGGTACCCCTCATTCCTGATCCCCTGATCATGCCCATTACCGTGGAGCCCTTGGTACCCCTTGGGGGAGCTTTGTCAGACGTCCTGTGTGGCGCATAGGCACGCCCCTCTTCCGGGGCCCTGGTTGATCGGGCCATTGCTGGTAGGCACCGTCCCAGGGGATCCACTTTGTCTATCTCTCCACCCTACTGCTCAGGGCCTGGTGCTTCAGGCGGCTTTGTGTTGCAGGACTCTTCCACTTTGCCCTTGTTTCCTCCCACCTGGGAATCCAGGTGGCTGGATTCATGTGAAAGACAGCTTTTTGCTTCTTCTAGCGTGGCCATCTGTGCTTTAAACACGACATGCCTGTTTGCACGGGCGTCCTCTGCACTCTGGGACTCCGTGGATAACCTTCTTTCTTGCCTTCAGGAGGAATTGCGCCCTGAGTTAATCCGTCTTGTCCTTCACGGAAAGGAAATGGCTCATTTTACAATGCGCTCCTCCGTGAATACCACAGACTCATGCATGGATGCGTGACAGTTGCTTCCCTGATAATATTCGGGAGAGCCTCCAAGACATGCAGTTTAATGGGATAGACCTTTTTGGGTCTCGCGCTGACTCTGCGATCTCCAGGCTTCTGTCAGAGCTGCCGTAATTCTGCCGGGCCACTGACCAATTGATTTTTCTTCTTCGTTGAGGACTTCCTTTGTGGACACATTTTTTATCAGAGGCAGGTTGGTGCCTCTGTATTGTCTGTATAGCTGTCTGGCTGTTTTCAAGTCCTCTGATTGTCTGTTTTGCCGAGAGGACCCCCCTTCTTGCCAGGTGTTATCCCTTGCTCTATGTGGGGTTTTGGCTGGTGGCAGGTGTCTGCCTTTGCCTTCATACGCTCCTGTGGAGTTTCATTATGGGTATCCCTCTGGGGCTCATATACCTTCTTTTACTACGTCCCGCAGGGTCACACCACTCGGTTGTCTGTAGTGTTTAGACTCCGGGTCTTGGTCTATGCTCGGTGGTATCTACCTCACATGGCCTGGCATCTTGCCTTTGTCTTCTGGCCTGGCTTTTGGTTCCAGCCCCTTCTGGGTTGTTCCCCCAAGTAGGGAGTTGCCGTGTGCCTCTCTGTTGTAGGTTGCTATTGCCTTTTGGCTTATTCCCCAACAGTTTTCTCATCATCCCTGCTGCTTTCGCGCAGGGATCTCTACGTCCCACTAACATTCCTATATATGGCGGACTCGTAGAGACGGTTCTCCTTGAACCCCGCTCTTCCTGGCGTCTAGGACCCGTGGGTTGGTCCTTAGAACTCCCTTGTTCAGCTCGTCTTTTCTTCTAAAACTGTCCTGTGAGGGAACTGTTCTCTCTCTTTCTCTTTCTCTTTCTCTCTCTCTCTCTCTCTCTCCGGACTGACAGCAGACGTTGCTTAGAGCCTGGACTAGTTCCACTTTCTGTATAACTGCAGGTACTTTTGAGCATACCCTAGTGCCTGGGTTGGGCCTGGTTTCAGCATCTTCTTGTGGCTGTTTCTGTGCCAGGTTCTTCCTCATGGCTTGTGCGGCCTGTTGCCTTCTTGCTATTGGGCGCATCTCAGCTGTTCCTGCTGTCTTGCTTCCTGGTGTTCCTCCTGGCCGCGTGTGAGTGTCTTTCTGGCTGTATAGGGGCATCCTTTATATGTTCTCCACATGTCTGACTGGCAAGGGTCTCCGCCGTACTCTTCCTCTGTGGTACGTGTGAGGGCGCTGCACGTTCTCTCTGCCATACCACTTAACAAGTCCTTTGGGTTGGTTTAGTCGAATGCGGCATCCTGCGGTTCTTTCACACCATTGGGTTCAGTTCTGTTCCCTGCAAAGTGCTGAACTCTATTTTCACAACAGTTTCTTTACTAGGTGTGTTTTTGTTCTATGTCGACCCGTGCTGGGCAGGGGTCAGTATCCTGCTTCCTTCGTATCTTTACAGGAGCAGGTTCAACTGTGCCTACTCTTTTCGAGTTGTTTAGCTGGGGCTAGCTCTGGCTTCTGGTCGATACCTTGGATCCTGTGGATCCTATATGCCTCTTTGGTCTTCTTCTTTCAAAGTTCGGCATTTTTCAAATAGGCACAAGCGTTCTGGCTTGGTGTTTTCCTTCTCTCATCCCCTCTAAATATGGGGTTTTTCGTGTTATTCTGGATGGGCTGTGGTGCCCTAGCCTCCCCTTGATTCCTGCTCTCTTCAGGCATAGGGGTTTGGTGGTTGGCTGCGCTGTCATTTCTGTCCTTACTGTGTCTCGTCCTTTGGTTGACGACCCTCTTTTGGTCATGTTATTGACGGCTAGGTTCTTCTGGACCTTAGTGGGGTTCAGTCACAGTCCCGTCTCCTCTAGGGGTATGGCTTTGTTATCTATTCTAAGTTAAGGGATCTGGGGCTAGACATCTTTAGCAGATGAATAAGTTACTTACCTTCGGTAACAATGTATCTGGTAGAGATATAGTTTAGCCGCAGATTGCTTAACACCGACCCATCCTCCCCGTCCTGCGACAACCTTTTCAGGTTGGGTTTCTTGCCTTCGCCTCCCTTTGGGTGGCGTTATTCCTCTGCGGGGCGACGTCTTCTCTTCACTCCGACTCGCGATATTACATTCTGTTTTGTGCCTCTGCTCTGCCCGTTCTTGTGATTGTATGGTGTGCTCATATGCCATGTGTCCTTTACAACTCTTACCCTGGGTTGTCCAATGTGAGTCTAATTCTTCCCCTCTATATTCTTCAACCGATTGAGGCCTCTTGCCTCCCCTGCACTCTTGCGGTTGCAGTTTCTGTCAATGCTGCATGCGGAAGGTCCATTATTCGGATATGACATCTCCTTTTGGGTGACACTTTATGGTAGTTTGTTCTTACTCCTGGGTTTTGGACTGGTTGTCCTTCACTGTCATTTATTGTGGTTGCAACCTTTCTACCGGTTGCTGTGATGGTTCACCATTGAGCTATAACTGCATGGTGGTCTTGTGCCTCTGGTGGCACAAGCCCGCACAGGCAAAGGGTTCAATCCTGGATATGCTCTGCATCTTCTTCTGCCTCCGGGGGAGGTTTTGGACTGGTGCTCTGTTCTTTTCCCTCCCTCAGTTTATAATCTACGGTGCCCGGCACTCTCTTTCTATGGTGAGTTTTTTTTTTACCATACCTTGTTTTTTCTTTTTCTGCACACTGTTCCCATAATTTCACAGTTTTTGGTGGTGGCTTTGCATTCTGACGCGGGAAAGTCTTCTGACGAAAACTGATGTCGGCGCGCCGGGGCAAGGCATATATGGCTCCGCTGACGTTATGTCGGTGGACGATGTCAGGGCGGAGCAAATGTTTTCCGGACCAGTCTGACGCCTGGGGATATTCTAAGTTAAGGAATCTGCGGCTAGACTTGGTCTCAACCAGATACATCATTACCGAAGGTAAGTAACTTGTTCATGTGTGTGTGTGTGTATATATATATATATATGTGTGTGTACATATATATATATATATATATTTGCATGTGTGTGTGTGTGGCAGTGTGTCTGGCTGTGTGGTGTGCACATGTTGTGAGAGTGTGACACATGTATGGTAGTAGGACTCTGCTTACAGTGGACTTCTGAGTACTGGGACCATTGGGGTTAATTTTGGATGACCCCTGGCTTACTATGGAACAATGTGGATGGTGGTACAGCTTCCCAAGACAGTAGACTACAGACTGCATCTCTTCCACAGGAGTGCCAGACTGAGAACCTGAAGTGATGAAGGATGGAGACAGAGCTCCCCTTGGAAATTTGGAAATTTGGAAATTTGTGACAGCCGGGCGTAGAGATCTCATGTTTCATTGTGACATTGTATTGGATAATCTTGCATAGAGTGAGCATCATTGCCTCCTGCTGTGAAAACCACATCCTTGCACAAGGGCTGTGTCTGAGGAGAACCTTTTGAAGGAGAACCGAGCCCAACCAAACCGATTATGAAAACCTCACACAGTGGGTCCACAATCCATGTATATAAGATTTGCACAAAAGTGCGATCCAATCCACCCTATTTTGTTCCTGTTCCAAGTTTTTCATAGCCAATGAAAAACTTGGAAAGGAGTGTTCTGCAGAGTACTCAAAGAACTTTCTGTATGAGGGCAAGTCTCCGGGAGATGAGGGGACATCACCAGAAAGGTGCACTTACTCCTAGAGGATTTGAATGTAGAGCTTTGCCTGTTTGTGAATTAGTGGATGGAGTGTGCCTGGCACTGTAGGAGAAGAGACTTTCCAGGAGGAGAAACCTAGCATGTTCCAAGCATGAGAAAGGCCAGAGAGAGTGAGTGACTACCATGGAGCAAATGCAGGAGTGACCATTGAGTGGAGGGATCTCCCTTTCTCCCAAAATAGTTTTGGTCAAGAACTGCATCAAGCCTTCTACAAAAATCAAATATCAAGTGAGTCCTACAGTCTGCCGGGACTAAAAGAGTAGTGCTCCCATTGCTGATGTTGGAGTCAGTGTGCTCTGTCTTTGCTAAGAAGCGCACACTGTTTGGCCATCTACCAGAAGTCATCCATATCTGAAAGAAACAGGTTAGTATTAGATTCCTTACCTTAGAATATCCCCAGGCGTCAGACAGGATCTGGAAACTTTTGTGTAGCAGTACCCTTGTGCGTCGGTAGGCATAGTCTGCGGCTCCACGTCCGTCGTCGGCGCCATGATGATGTCGTCAGAGTACTTAGACGCTGCTCTCGCACGCTGGCGTCAGTTCTTCTTTTTTCCGCGCCAGCAAGCGCCGATCCGGAATAAGTAGTACCCTTAGTCAATTTTTGACTAACTTTTTCGATCCTTTTGATCCTTTTTCGAAGTCTATCGACTCCGACGGTGCCGTTAAGGATGCCCGAGTTCAAACCCTGCGTCGACTGCAACCGACTGATGTTGGTTACCAACCCCCATCGCCGGTGCCTTCACTGTCTGGGCCCCGACCACGACGACAAGTCCTGCTCCGACTGCCAGGCCCTGACGTCCAAAGCTAGACGGGAGCAGTCCCGCAAGCGACTCAAACTCCGGCAGTCAGCCCCGCGCCGCTCGAGGTCCCGGTCCGCAAGGAGGTCGAGGGACCGGTCGCGGGGCCGGAGTCACCACAGTGTCGGGAGTCGTCATCAGTCTTCGGGCTCGAAGTCCTCAGGTAAGAGGCCCAAGAAGTCGAAGAGGCGTCATCGCTCTTCTGACTCGGCGAAGTGGCCGGCGGTTTGGGCGACACCGCCCCCGCGGCTCCGGCGGAGCCGCAGGCTTCGCGACCTGCTCCACACCTGCCGGTCCCTGGGCAGATTTAGAAAGGGGGTGGTGATGAACAGAACAGGACGCCGGATTCCCTGAATGCCAGGGCGGACGAACTCAGCCGTCGGTGCATGATGGATCACAAATGGCGTCTGAACTCAGATGTGGCGCAAGGCTTCTTTCAGCAGTGGGGAGAGCCTTGGTTAGATCTATTTGCCACAGAAGAGAACGTGCAATGTCATCAGTTCTGCGCGTTGGAGTTTCCAAGGCGGCACTCGCTCGGAGACGCGTTTCGTCGTAAGTGGAACTGCGGTCTGTTGTACGCCTTTCCGCCTCTACCACTTCTGCCCAGAGTGCTGAAGAGGATCAGGCGTGACCGGGCCCAAGTCATTATTGTGGCTCCGGACTGGGCACAAAGATATTGGTATCCCGAGCTATTCAGCATGTCTGTGGATCCCCCGATTCGTCTGCCTCTTCAGGAGGTCCTTCTGTCGCAGCAGAAGGAGACGGTCCTCCACCCAAACCTGTCCAGTCTCCACCTCCAAGCTTGGAGATTGAGCGGCGACAGTTGAGGCCATTTGACTTGCCTCCTGAAGTTTGTAATGTGATTCGGCAGCCAGGCGTCCCTCCACAAATTTGGTATACGCCTGCAGGTGGAACAGATTTGTGGCATGGTGCACAGCAAAGGCTGTGGATCCACTCTCTGCCCCCTTTTCTGAGGTTCTCCTCTTCCTTCTTTCGCTTGCCCAGCAGGGCTCTGCTCTAGGTACTATCAAGGGCTACCTTTCTGCCCTTTCCACCTTCTTAAGGCTTCCTGATCAGCCTTCTTTGTTCAAGTCCCCAATTGTAAATAGGTTCTTGAAGGGCATCACTCATATGTTCCCCCCTATTCCTTTCGTGATGCCCCAGTGGGATTTGAACCTGGTTCTGACTTACCTAATGTGCGCTCCCTTTGAGCCGCTTCATAACTTTCCTCTCCGTCTTCTTACGCTTAAAACTGCTTTCCTGGTTGCCATCACCTCTGCCAGGAGAATGAGTGAGCTCCAGGCTCTTTCCTCCAAGCCTCCTTTCCTTTCTGTCCATCCGGACAAGGTTGTGTTGTGGACAAGACCCTCTTTCCTGCCCAAGGTAGTCACAGCCTTCCACATCGGGCAGTCCATCACTTTGCCCACCTTCTTTCCGCCTCCACATCCCTCTAAAGAGGAAGAGCGGCTCCACCGTCTGGACCCAAAACGTGCGCTCTCATTCTATCTGGATCGCACACTCCAGTTCCGGGTGGATGACCAACTCTTTGTTGGTTACGTGGGAGCTAGGAAGGGACGGGCGGTGCACAAACGGACCATCTCTCGGTGGGTCGTGTTGTGCATCAAGGCATGCTACTCTTTGGCTAAGAAGGAGCCTCCTGTTGGGCTGAGGGCCCATTCCACTCAGGCCATGGCGGCTACTACTACCCTAGGCCGGGGAGTCCCCTTGCAGGACATCTGTCAGGCAGCTATGTGGGCCTCGCTGCACATGTTCGCAAGACACTACTACAAAGTCCGAAAGGATGGCTTCTTTGGACGTTCCGTCCTCCAGGACTTTCGGGTGTGACTATTGGTTCACAGACCCACCACCGGGGTTGGTATTTCTGGGGTATCTATTCTAAGGCAAGGAATCTAATACTAACCTGTTTCTTTCAGATGCACATGTTACTTCCTTTCGGTAACAATATATCTGTCAGAAACAGTAGTAAGTATTAGATTCCTTACCGCCCCACCCATCCTCCCCGTTCTGTGAACCGATATCTAGGGTTAAGGTCATCCCCTTTCAGGGCCCTAGTTTCATGGCACCAGTGTTGGTTTTTATCATGGCTCTGCGTTTTTGGCACGGAAAAGCTGTGTATAAGAACTGACGTCAGCACAAGGGCGGCGTCTAAGTACTCTGACGACGTCATTGCGGCCCCAACGATGCCTACGACGGACGCAGAGCCGCAGACGACGCCTACCGACGCGCAAGGGTACTGCTACGTAAAAGTTTCCGGATCCAGTCTGACGCCTAGGGATATTCTAAGGTAAGGAATCTAATACTAACTACTGTTTCTTACAGATATATCGTTACCGAAGGTAAGTAACTTGTGCAATAGTTGAGATCAGCCAGAGACCACAATTCCATCTGCATATGGCCAAGTGAGGCCACAGCGGACGTAGTCAAGCTCCTCCCATTGAGACCTGCCCTAGGGAGACTGCACCTGCTGAAGACCAGAGCTCAATCAATCAATCATCAATCAATCAGGGTTTTGTAGAGCAAACTACTCACCTGTGAGAGTCTCAAGGCTCTGAGCGGGGTATGAGCATCGCTGTTAGGGGAATTCGAAGAACCAGATCTTGAAGGCCTTTCTGAATTGGTGCAGTGTCGAGATCCTTCGGAGGTGAAGGGGGAGTTCCTTCCAGGTCTCGGCCATGATGTGGGAGAAGGATCTGCCACCTGCTCTGGCCCTGTGGATGCGAGGGACTGTAGCTAGGGCGAGGTTGGTGGAGCGGAGGCTTCTCTTGGGTGCGTGGAAGGAGATTCGGTCGTTGACGTATTGGGGTCCGATGTTGTGGAGGGATTTGTAGGCGTGTGTGAGCAGCTTGAAGGTTATTCTTTTCTTGACAGGGAGCCAGTGAAGACCACGGAGGTGCTGGGTGTAAGCATGGGCGAATTTTGCGAATCTCGCGTTCGCGAATTTTGTGGATTTGTGAACTCGCAATCCGCAAAATCCGCGAATTCTCGCGAATTTGCGGATTTTTTTTTTGTGTTCGCACGGGTTTCTGCCAGTTCGCGAGGGTTTTGTACAATTTCGCAAACGCGAACTTACCTGTCGGGTCGCAAGTTTCGCGAACTTGTTGTTTCTACGTGTCCAGCCTGTTTGGGACACTCTTCTTCATCACTGCCACTCTCTGTCACCACTGCCACTCTGTGACTACTCATGCCACCCTCTGGCCCACCCATGCCACCCTCTGTTTCATCACAGCACCCTCTGGTTGTCCAGTCAGTGTACATTATTGTGGCAAAGCAAAGCACACCTTCCCTGCCTCAAGTGACCTGAATTAATTTGGGGCTGATTAATGTGTCACAGAATATTTTTTTAGCTGGCACCTGCTTCCTTAGTGCTTCCTGATTAGAGATCTTTTGCACTTGCTAAGTGCTTTCATTGTTGCAAAATTAGTTACAACACCTGCCCTGCCCCAACTGACAATAATGAATTAGGGGCTGATTAATGGATTTAAACTTCCAGCCTGGCTCCTGCTTGTCTCCCTTAGCTGTAATTCAGGACCTTTGTGGCATATGTGTAACTATTCTGAGGTTCAGAGCAGGGTCACATAATAGTTGCAACTGGCAACTGAACTCTGGAGGGGCCCCTCAGGAAGCACTACAGGAAATGGCTACTAATGATGAGCCTGAACTTTTGAACCTGGTAAGTAGTTTCAGTTTTGCTAAGATCGTATTTCTGCAATTTAGCGCTTATTCGCGGGGCGCGAAGTTGTACTGGGAAGCCGCGAACTCACACGAACAGTGCGAGCAAGCCATAAAATCCGCTGCTCGCAGATTTGCGGATTTTGCGGGAGATTCGCGAATCTCGCGGATTGCGAATTTACCGAAAATCCGCAAAATCTGCGAGCGAATCGGATTTTCCGCCCATGCTTAGCTGGGTGATGTGGTCATGTTGTGGGATGCTGATGACGAATCTGGCTGCGGCGTTCTGGACTGTCTGGAGTCTGCGAAGGAGTGTTTTGTTGGTTCCAGCATAGAGCGTGTTTCTGTAGTCCAGTCTGCTGATGAGTGCGTGGGGGACAGTCTTCCTAGAGTCGGGGGGTGGATCCATTTAAAGGTCTTGTGGAGGATGCGTATAGTGTTAAAGCATGTGGAGGAGATGGCGTTAATCTAATGATTCATGCTCAGAGATATTCGATTATGATGCTGAGGTTGCGTGCGTGGTCTGTTGGGGTGGATGGGTTTCCAAAAGAAAGGGGCCACCAGGTGTTGTCCCAGGCAGCAGAGGTGGAGCCGAGGATGATGACTTCTGTTTTCTCCGCGTTGAGCTTTAGTCAGCTTTTGCTCATCCAGGTTGCGACAGCTTTCATCCCTTCTTGGAAGTTTTGCTTGGTGATGTCTGGTTCCTTGGTGAGGGAGAGGATGAGCTGGGTGTCATCGGCGTTGGAAACGAAGTTGAGTCTGTGGTTTCTGACTATGGTTGCTAGCGGAGCCATGTGGACATTGAAGAGTGTGGGGCTGAGTGAGGATCCTTGGGGTACTCCGCATCTGATCTCTGTTGGTTATGAGAGGAAGGGCGGGAGTCTTAATATCTGTGCTCTGCCTGAGAGGAAAGAGAGTATCCAGTCTATGGCTATTCTTCAGATGGCGATACAGAAAAGGGGGTGGTGATGAACAGAGACAACTCTTACCCAGTCCAAAGTATCGTTTTTGGCCACTATAGGTGTGGCAGGGTATACTCAGACATGAGTCCCTTGCTCACTGCTTGGACTGGGTAAGAGTGGTCTGCTTAATTCAGACACTCTGTTCATCACCACCCCCTTTTCTGAATCATTTTGTCCACCATAAGCGTGGAAGGGTATACTCAGATGTGAGTCCCTTGCTCATTGCACCATCAGGATTCAAGCAAGCCGGGCCGACGACGGCTGAAATGCCAGAAACCGGTCCCCGGTAGCTTGTTTCCTTCCCAGTATAAGAATTGGCTTGGTAGTTTGGTTTGCCCTGTTCCCATCATGCACTGGGACAGGAACAGACTAATTTGCATGTAGCCGGGTTCTGAGCTGGGATGGTGCAGTGAGCTAAAAAACGGTGATGGATCAAGCCCTGATCTTTGGACTGGGTAAGAGTGGTCTGCTTAATTCAGACACTCTGTTCATCACCACCCCCTTTTCTGAATCGCTTTGTCCACCATAAGCGTGGAAGGGTATACTCAGATGGGAGTCCCTTGCTCATTGCACCATCAGGATTCAAGCAAGCCGGGCCGACGACGGCTGAAATGCTAGAAACCGGTCCCCGGTAGCTTGTTTCCTTCCCAGTATAAGAATTGGCTTGGTAGTTTGGTTTGCCCTGTTCCCATCATGCACTGGGACAGGAACAGGCTAATTTGCATGTAGCCGGGTTCTGAGCTGGGACTGTGCAGTGAGCTAAAAAACGGTGATGGATCAAGCCCTGATCTTTGGACTGGGTAAGAGTGGTCTGCTTAATTCAGACACTCTGTTCATCACCACCCCCTTTTCTGAACTATTCTTCAGATGGCAGCATCGTGGAGCCTGGTGGCTAGAGTGCAGTGGGAGATGGTGTTGAAAGCCGCCGATAGGTCCAGGAGGATGAGGGGATGCCATGTGGTCTTGGTCGAGAAGGGTGCGAATGTCGTTGGTGGCGGCAATGAGGGCCGTCTTGGTGTTGTGGTTGCTGTTGAATCCGGATTTAGAGGTGTCTGGAATGTTGGTAGTTTCTATGAAATGTGCTAGCTGGGTGCATTAGGGGCCCTGTGGAAGATGTGCGACAGGCAGCGGTCAGTAGGTGCTCCGGAGTGAATGCTCAGAGAGCTGCTTCACGAGATGACCTGTGGAAATCCCTGAAGTATGCAAGTTCCAAGCGAGGTCACCACCTCCGCCCTAAAGGCTCAGAAGCTGCAAGAGCAGGACCATGGCACGTGGGCATCACACACCTGCTCAAACTGCAACACCAAAATGTTATGTTGAAAGATTTCTAAAGCGCATGGCTTCCCCAAGAAGGGGGCTTCCTGCTGCCAGTCACAAGTAAGACGATTGCAGAAGAGGAAGGCAGGCAAGGCCAAGGAGGAGATCAACCAGGCCTTTAGTTGCTTCTGAAAACTTAAGTGGTTTTGAGTCTTTCTTAGCGAAGCCGGCAAAGAGTTCCATAGGGCTGGACAAGGACAGGAAAAGAACTTCAGCCACTCTGGCTCTTCTCTGATGGGGAATGGAAGCCAGATGCAAGTCTGATGAGCATAAGACTCTCAGAGAGGAATAAAATTGCATCAGAGCAGCAAGATTTGGCATATGCAGGTAACCATGGGGCTTGAAAAGTATGTGAGAACAAAGACTGAACAGCAGACTGAAGTTTAAGAATACATCAACAAAGAGAAAATGGAACTAACTGCTGGGTGCATATGATTTGGGGGTGACTGAGTGAACAGAGCCTGTGCCTAATCAGTGGAGTCGCCAAGATTAGATGCCAGGGATTACTAACTCTGGCAACTCCATTAGTGGGGTTGGAAACAGAAAGGTGTAGTGTCCAAAATTGTAAACAGGATTTCCACCATGTATTGCATTCCTATAACTGTGCTGTGCATTATAAGTAACGCTTTGTGACTCCAGTCTGTAATGGCAGATGACAAGCTGAAAAACAATGGATTGGAATGGCAGCTAGAGTAATTAACAGTGACTAAGATTAATTCAAGTAGTCCCTTCCATCAGCATGCGCAATTGTTGTGAGAACATCCTAATATGTAACAAGATAAATGCTATTGAGTTTAGCAAATAAAATATGACTACTGAACAAAACTCTTGCATAACATACCCATGTTTCACGTGTAGAGCTGCAGGCTGCCAAGGCTTCCATTCTCTTTGAAAGGGTGGGCCCTTTGAAACAGCTCTCAGTGCCCGAGCTGTTTCACTCCTTCTGCCCTTTAAACATGCAGAACGGGTGCAGAACCTTCATCTCTAAGAGAAGTCCTGAGAGTGTCTTCAGCAGAGTCAGGAAGCGGAGTCAGAGCCCCGTTGTCATCGTTCATGCCAGTGCCCGAGGCCGGGGCTCGAACATCCGCAGATAATATCTGTGCATCTTGTGGGACAGGGCCTTAGGGACAAGGAGACAAAATGCCACGAGGGAGGGTCCCCGCTGCTGGGCACTCACGCCTTCTGCGGGCCCCTGTCCTCCTTGTTACTGGGATTGGGCAAGGAGGGCAGAGGGTCTCCAAGTTCAAGCAGAAAGGAAAGTTCAGAAGCCAGAGCATGGGCAGTCCTCTGCTGTTGTGCCACCTTCGTTGCAAGTTCAGATGCCCAAGGCACACACCCTTTGGGTGTCTTTGTCTGGATTATGATCGGGGCAGACAAGGCACCCCCAGTGAGACCATCATGGGCAAATGTTAAAACTAGGCTTGGTCGTGTATCAACAGCCCCTGCGGTGAGCTGCATGGCATCCAAAAACCTCAATTAATAAATACATCCACCCAGATATCTTTGGCCTTGTGGTCGTGGAAGGTCAACTCGGATTTTCATCCTTCCAAGGTCAATGAAATGAATAAGATTAAGTATGGAATCAATAAAATTCAGTTTTTCAATGCCAAGATGTCCATGGGGTGAAAGCTTGCCTTATCAATACATATGTAAACATAGCCGTATGGTTGGAGTGCCTGCTGCTAAGGTAAACACATGTGCAGCTCACAGATTGGACTCTCACCGTGTGAAGCTCTGCTTTGTATTTTCTGGGTACCAGTACATTTGGTAATTTCAAAAAAGATGTACTGAAAGTGCAAAGGGGTCGGTGTAACTAGACTGTATGTGCGCCTGGGTAATTTTGCGCCAATTCTATGCGATCGTATCACGAACTATGCAAATTAATGCAAAGAGCTCTGGGATCTTGGATTGCGCTGGTGCATTTGTTCTCTGGGGTTTGGACTGAACAATGAGTATAAAATGTTGGTTTCTACATATGATATGGGGAATGACTTGGTGAAAAATTTCAACACCAGTACTGCAATCCAAGTGATAGGGGAACGCCGGAACAAAAGTGCACCCGTGCAACCTGTCTGATTTCACCACAGAAGCCAAGTCTGCTTGCGATGTGCATTAGTCTTAGATGGAGAAGTCACGTTGTTCTCTTGAGTCCTTCAATCCAAAGAGCTGTGCCTTGATGTTGTAGTGTAGTTCCTATTTCCCTAATAGGATCTGCGCATTGGAATAATATATCCTATAGTTTTGGCATAGGACTGAGGTCAGTATGCCCCTATTGAGCATATTAAACTTAATTACTTTGTGTGCCAGCTAACTCAGAGGCCACTAGAAACTCCTTGTAAACAAGAAGGGAGTAGTTTCTGGCAACCGCATAAACATCACAATTTTCTTTTTCCTTTAGAACCGGAACACACTCAGAATCGTGGAAACAGATAACAGTTTGACTCAGCTAATCATGCATTCTTAGTTTCTTCAGAGTTACACAGAGAGGAAAGACGGGCGTTTCAATAAAAGTATTTATTGAACAGTCTTGTTTCTCGTGTAAGAGATATGAGATGTTACAATCGTAAGACAGTATGCAAGATATATTATGTACAGCGTCGGCAGTAGACAGAAATAATACTGAGCTAGCATTATCTTTTAGCTATGACACATATATTCATATACATAAATAACATAAGCTAAAAATGTGAGTACTCATAAGATGTTTCTCTAACTAGTTGTACCCCAGTGTACCTACGTGTAGTACAAGGTAAGAAGTAGGTGATGTATTCTATAGTATGGTATGCTATAGTCTGTATGCTAAGTCCCTCTAGGTTCTAGTCAGCTCCATACCTTGAGAATGAGAGACGTGGGAATCTCTTTCCAGGTCTCAAACTCTAACACCCCACGACAGGAGTCAGAACACTGGAAGCTGGATTCTCTGCAAGCAGGGATGACAGCGTCTGTTGTCAGTTCGTCAAGACGGGACACGGGCTCCTCTAAAGTCGAGGTCTCCTCCCACTTGCTTGGACAAGGGAAGGTATATTTATACCTGATAGGTGCCTTGGAATGTTAACATTGATGTAAATTCAGGCAGAGGAAGACGTCAGGAATGAACCCTTAAGGAAAAGCGGTTCATGCATAGTAAATGAGTTCTTGGAGAAATCAATAATCCTGTGCTAGGAGAACTCCCAAGAGCTTACGGGTCTGGTTTCTAAGAACTCGTTGTGACGTTGGGGTGGACGGATGTAGGTGACCATGCCTGTATTTGGATAGCATGGCTAATGCCTAAATAAGGACTGGGATGTTATGCCTATATAAGGGTAATACGAATTGTGCCTATATAAGGACATGTTTCTGGAAAACCTATATACTGACACCTAAAGCGGAATACAACAATGTGGCTTGTTCCTACCAACCATCCACTAACCTCATGGGCCACAAATTAAAGACAAAAAACAAACCTATCATGGAAAACAAGAAAGCGAAGAGATGCCTTTCTAGTGGAGGAATCGCACAATGTTATATCAGAAAACGTTGGTCAAACACAATTTCCCCCGTCATCAAATTGTGTGATCCATCAAAGGCTTGCAAAGGTGCTCACTTGGCAAGGGTGCTGTTATGTCTTTAAGAGATCATAGAATGTCTATTATTCTTGAAATCTCATGCGTGGTTCCTTAGAGGACAGCTGTGTTGCATTGAACTTCAGAGAGCATCACAGAGGTCCTGTTGGCATTAAACTTCATAACCAGCATAGTGTGATTATTGGCCTTAGCACTTCAGCGACAATTGTGAGGAACTTGGCATCATCTCCGGGATGCAAGTGAGTGAAGTGAGTGAAGCCACTACTGTGTTTTGGGCCATTTGCTGTTTGATGCCAACCGCTCCATCATCCGACAGGTAAGTAACAATTTATTCAAGTACGCATGAGCCATCAACAGGCCCGTTTCTAGGTGCTGTGCCGCCCTAGGCGAGAATTGAAAAATGCCGCCCCCCCCCTCCCTTTTTCTACCATCACTCTCTCCCCGTCATACAGGCTAGAAGAATAAATGCATTAGATATAAAATAACTTGTATTAACTTTGCAAACATGTGTACACATTTTTATACTGTAACCACTGTCAGAAGTGCAGTCAGAGCTTACAACATTTACTTAGAGCACTCACCCTAAAAATAAAGGCATTCAATTAAGGAACCATTAATACAAGTTTGAACAATATGAACATATGGACAACAAATTACCTTAACTGCAGGCAGAGGCAGTGCCCTTCCCTGATCCATAATGTGGTACTGCAAACTGGCAGCAAAAGGGTTTGTACAGCAGGGGGTTGGGCCTCCTTGTCCCAAGGACAAAACACACATGAAAACTTGTTGCCCTTGACCCCAAACAATATGTCCTGGCCGTCCGGCTAAAGGAACTCCACATCCCTGATTGTATTTCGTTTTTAAATTTCTCTCTTCTAGCTTCAATGGTGTTTTGGGTTCTTTCTCTTAATCCACTGATACCTTCCTTGCCTTTAATTTAGCAAAGTCTTTAAGAAGATCTCTAATGTCAAGCTGGAAAGCCATGTCTTTTTCTACTGAAATTGTGGCTAGTCCCACAAGTCTCTCTTGGCTCATGGAACTGCGCAGATACGTTTTTATTAATTTGAGTTTTGAGAAACTCCTCTCCGCACTTGCCACTGATATTGGTAAAGTCAAAAGGATACGAAGAGCTACGAACAAATTAGGGAAACCATTTTCTAATTTGTTTTGGCACAGATAGTTCAGCACATTTTCGGGATTCACATTTTTTCGTATTCGATGACTTAATCCTGAAAGTTCAGAGCAGAGAGCTGCCGCATCAATGTCCTTTAGAAAAGATGGGGTTTCTCCAGGTCTAGGCTGTGTTAGAGCGGTTTCCAATTGGATACACAAATCCATGAGTTCTTTGGAAGTTTTCATCTTGAGGTCACTCATATTGTATAGAAAACCAAATAATCTTGCAATTTCATTTAACTGTGTGAATCGCTCTTTTACAGAACTAATTGCAGTGTCCAATATTGCAAAATAGTAATTTACTCTGAATTTCTCTTTGGGGTCAGCAATGGGTTCATCTTCTGATTCGTAAGCGAACAATTTCCTTTTCCTCCTTCTTTTCTCTGGCTGAAAAATTGGCTCAACATTGATTTCTTCAGCTACCTCTCGAGCATCAACCAAAACTCTCTCAAATTCCATGTCACTCCTCATGTTTTTTAAAAACTCCTCTGTACTTTTAAGCTCATTTACTGTTTTCTCAAGAGTAAAGTGCTTCTCCTGCATCAGTTTACTGGTGAAATTGATTTGAAATAATATACTGTGCCATGTTACAACTGCAACAACAAACTTAAATGAAGAGATACTGTTTAGAAGACCTTCAGCTTCAACCTTAGTCATGGTACCAGAAGAGCCTTTGAAAGTTGAATCTTCAGTAATTTCAAACAACGCATCATATACATGCGGTAACTGGTACCTAATGGGAGTTAAGGCATCGATCCTGCTTGACCACCGAGTATCACTCAGAGGTTTTATAGTCAAAGATGGTATATGACGTTTCAGTATATCCCATCGACGTGTTGACGCAGCAAAGAATACATACAATTGTTGTATAACATCAAAAAAGGCTGTTGCTTCAGTGCAACACGAAGCAGCGTCATTTACCAGAAGGTTCAGTGTGTGGGAACTGCAGGGGACATAGAAGGCACACGGGTTAGTATCCAGAATTTTCTTCTGCAGACCTATTTCCTTGCCTTTCATATTGCTCCCGTTATCATAACCCTGACCTCGTAGGTCTTCAATTGCCAATGAGAAGCTTTTGAGCTGATCTCTCAGAACATGACTCATTGATTCACCTGTGGTTTTGGTTAGTGGTACAAATCCCAAAAAGTGTTCTTTTATTTGCATGAAGCTGCTTTCTTGGAAATCTTCATCAGAAGACTGACATGGCTCTGTTCCTGAAGATTGCACGATGTCCACAAATCTAATGATCATGGTCATTTGTTCCGTACGGCTGATATCTGGGGTGCAATCAAGAATGATAGAAAAATACTTTTCCTTCTTAACCAATGAAATGATTTTGTCTTTGATATCGTTTGATAGCACCTGGATCAGTTCGTTTTGAATAATGTTGCCTAAATAGTGAGCATGTCTTCTACCCTTATTTTGTATTCTCCTGAGATGTTCATTCATAATAGGATCAAGCATGGCGAGCAATTCCACAATTTTAAGAAAATTGCCATTGTCATGAGCATAAAGTTTATCACTGCTGCCACGGAAAGCCAAATTTTGTGCACCGAAGACTCGTACAAGGCATATTACACGCTCTAAGATCTGATGCCAGTATTTTTCTTCTGCTTTAAGCTTTTTTGTACTGACACTATCTATAGTTGCATCTTGTTTTAGACTTGTATACAGGCCCTTCCAGTTATGGAAGTTGGTTATATGTTCAACACTCTTTTCGTGTGAAGACAGAATTGCTGATATATTATGCCAATCGTTGCATCCATTCTGAGTGAGACTTGTACTTGAATTTCCGCCAAATACAGTACAGCAAAAACAGAGAACTTTATCGGTTGATACAGAATACTGGAGGTATTCACGGTAAACAACTTCTCCATTTCGAAGTTTTCTTTTATAATGTACAGCTGAAAATTTTCTTTTTTTCTCATCTAAAGGAAATTTTTTGCTCACTTGTTTTGGCCCATTTTCAACCAAAAGAGTTCTTAATTTGTCTCCACTTATTGGTAAGTGTTCCCAGGAAGCAGGATCTGAATAATCTATTTTAATGCTTTCTTCCGTTACTGTCTGGCGTTTACTTTGATCACCATCTTCAGTGTCAAGGTTATCCTTTGCAGTATCCACTATAACTTCTTCTTGTTCTTGGCTGTTAACTTCTATGGCCTTGTCTGGTAGGCCTATATCGTCATCTTTTTCTGAGGTTGAAGTTGATGCCTCAACAATTTCAAGAGAACTCTTTGGAAAACGTAGACATTTTTCAATAGACCCTTCCAATTTGGATAGTTCTATTTCTCTATTCGCTTTTCTTTTTCTGTACTGAGCACCTGAGAGTTTTTTCCTGTCTGCCATTTTTGATCCTTTCTAAATTCTACCTGAAAAAATATAGGGCAATAATAAGTCGGAATATTGTATAGATTCAAAATGCATATTATACTTGTACAAAAACAATACCTCATTTAATATCCAGAATGCTCTTTTTCCTTGTACATATGCCCTTGGAAATAAAACTCTGGAGGATAATGTATTTGCTGGAGGGATCCATGTTGTGTCTAGTCCCAGTTTTTCATTTATAGATAATGGCCAAGTTAAGGGTCCATCAGGCCTCCTTTTGATCAAGTGGCCTGGAACCTCACACTTAAATGTAAATGAAACCGAGGTAAACAAAAGTGCACAGCATGTTAGCTTTTCACAGGTACTTAAGAGAGGCATGCTTTTCACTTTTTTTCAGTCCCTTTATGCATAGGGCGCGTGCAGTGCTTTACTTTTCTGGTTCCAGTAAAAAGCTTTTGAGGCCCAGCTATTTTGCAGCAGGCAGGCTTCATTTTTGCTTATTAGTGATGGGGTTTTCTGGCTGTCCTTCAGTTTAGCGTGAAGAAACACAAACACTCTGGCTAAGTTGCCCTTCTCATTAAAAGAAATGGAACATAGCGTGTTGTAATACTCATCATGTATGTTAAAGTATTTGTTGGAGAGATCTCAATTTTGTGTAGTCCCAGATCTGAGTAGTAGAAGGTAACTTAGTGTGTCTCCTTCAAAGCACATCATGTAATGTGCAGATGACAGAATCTTTTTTTTAATGTAGCCCAGGTAAGTGGGTTACTGCTTTGAACACCATTACTTGCTGTTCATAATTAGTAAGCCTTTTAATATACCATAGTGAGCTATGTAGGTTATGTGACATGCTACATCTTTTAACCCTCACTGAACACATCTTGTACATTGATTTACACACTTGCACAATTTATTTTAAATGTGTATGTTATGTAAAGCACTCCGACACCCTGCATTGGGTTGAGTAGTGCTATAAAAGATATACACTAGTGCTAATGAAAGTGTGCGTAAATACTGTGACAGAGAAACACATCTGACATTTTTACAGTTCATGCACTTGCATAAAGGGACTGAAAAAAAGTGAAATCATGCCTCTCTTAAGTACCTGTGAAAAGCTAACATGCTGTGCACTTTTGTTTACCTCGGTTTCATTTACATTTAAGTGTGAGGTTCCAGGCCACTTGATCAAAAGGAGGCCTGATGGACCCTTAACTTGGCCATTATCTATACATGAAAAACTGGGACTAGACACAACATGGATCCCTCCAGCAAAGTGGCCTGGAACCACACTTTCATTAGCACTAGTGTATATCTTTTATAGCACTACTCAACCCAATGCAGGGTGTCGGAGTGCTTTACATAACATACACATTTAAAATAAATTGTGCAAGTGTGTAAATCAATGTACAAGATGTGTTCAGTGAGGGTTAAAAGATGTAGCATGTCACATAACCTACATAGCTCACTATGGTATATTAAAAGGCTTACTAATTATGAACAGCAAGTAATGGTGTTCAAAGCAGTAACCCACTTACCTGGGCTACATTAAAAAAAAGATTCTGTCATCTGCACATTACATGATGTGCTTTGAAGGAGACACACTAAGTTACCTTCTACTACTCAGATCTGGGACTACACAAAATTGAGATCTCTCCAACAAATACTTTAACATACATGATGAGTATTACAACACGCTATGTTCCATTTCTTTTAATGAGAAGGGCAACTTAGCCAGAGTGTTTGTGTTTCTTCACGCTAAACTGAAGGACAGCCAGAAAACCCCATCACTAATAAGCAAAAATGAAGCCTGCCTGCTGCAAAATAGCTGGGCCTCAAAAGCTTTTTACTGGAACCAGAAAAGTAAAGCACTGCACGCGCCCTATGCATAAAGGGACTGAAAAAAAGTGAAAAGCATGCCTCTCTTAAGTACCTGTGAAAAGCTAACATGCTGTGCACTTTTGTTTACCTCGGTTTCATTTACATTTAAGTGTGAGGTTCCAGGCCACTTGATCAAAAGGAGGCCTGATGGACCCTTAACTTGGCCATTATCTATAAATGAAAAACTGGGACTAGACACAACATGGATCCCTCCAGCAAATACATTATCCTCCAGAGTTTTATTTCCAAGGGCATATGTACAAGGAAAAAGAGCATTCTGGATATTAAATGAGGTATTGTTTTTGTACAAGTATAATATGCATTTTGAATCTATACAATATTCCGACTTATTATTGCCCTATATTTTTTCAGGTAGAATTTAGAAAGGATCAAAAATGGCAGACAGGAAAAAACTCTCAGGTGCTCAGTACAGAAAAAGAAAAGCGAATAGAGAAATAGAACTATCCAAATTGGAAGGGTCTATTGAAAAATGTCTACGTTTTCCAAAGAGTTCTCTTGAAATTGTTGAGGCATCAACTTCAACCTCAGAAAAAGATGACGATATAGGCCTACCAGACAAGGCCATAGAAGTTAACAGCCAAGAACAAGAAGAAGTTATAGTGGATACTGCAAAGGATAACCTTGACACTGAAGATGGTGATCAAAGTAAACGCCAGACAGTAACGGAAGAAAGCATTAAAATAGATTATTCAGATCCTGCTTCCTGGGAACACTTACCAATAAGTGGAGACAAATTAAGAACTCTTTTGGTTGAAAATGGGCCAAAACAAGTGAGCAAAAAATTTCCTTTAGATGAGAAAAAAAGGAAATTTTCAGCTGTACATTATAAAAGAAAACTTCGAAATGGAGAAGTTGTTTACCGTGAATACCTCCAGTATTCTGTATCAACCGATAAAGTTCTCTGTTTTTGCTGTACTGTATTTGGCGGAAATTCAAGTACAAGTCTCACTCAGAATGGATGCAACGATTGGCATAATATATCAGCAATTCTGTCTTCACACGAAAAGAGTGTTGAACATATAACCAACTTCCATAACTGGAAGGGCCTGTATACAAGTCTAAAACAAGATGCAACTATAGATAGTGTCAGTACAAAAAAGCTTAAAGCAGAAGAAAAATACTGGCATCAGATCTTAGAGCGTGTAATATGCCTTGTACGAGTCTTCGGTGCACAAAATTTGGCTTTCCGTGGCAGCAGTGATAAACTTTATGCTCATGACAATGGCAATTTTCTTAAAATTGTGGAATTGCTCGCCATGCTTGATCCTATTATGAATGAACATCTCAGGAGAATACAAAATAAGGGTAGAAGACATGCTCACTATTTAGGCAACATTATTCAAAACGAACTGATCCAGGTGCTATCAAACGATATCAAAGACAAAATCATTTCATTGGTTAAGAAGGAAAAGTATTTTTCTATCATTCTTGATTGCACCCCAGATATCAGCCGTACGGAACAAATGACCATGATCATTAGATTTGTGGACATCGTGCAATCTTCAGGAACAGAGCCATGTCAGTCTTCTGATGAAGATTTCCAAGAAAGCAGCTTCATGCAAATAAAAGAACACTTTTTGGGATTTGTACCACTAACCAAAACCACAGGTGAATCAATGAGTCATGTTCTGAGAGATCAGCTCAAAAGCTTCTCATTGGCAATTGAAGACCTACGAGGTCAGGGTTATGATAACGGGAGCAATATGAAAGGCAAGGAAATAGGTCTGCAGAAGAAAATTCTGGATACTAACCCGTGTGCCTTCTATGTCCCCTGCAGTTCCCACACACTGAACCTTCTGGTAAATGACGCTGCTTCGTGTTGCACTGAAGCAACAGCCTTTTTTGATGTTATACAACAATTGTATGTATTCTTTGCTGCGTCAACACGTCGATGGGATATACTGAAACGTCATATACCATCTTTGACTATAAAACCTCTGAGTGATACTCGGTGGTCAAGCAGGATCGATGCCTTAACTCCCATTAGGTACCAGTTACCGCATGTATATGATGCGTTGTTTGAAATTACTGAAGATTCAACTTTCAAAGGCTCTTCTGGTACCATGACTAAGGTTGAAGCTGAAGGTCTTCTAAACAGTATCTCTTCATTTAAGTTTGTTGTTGCAGTTGTAACATGGCACAGTATATTATTTCAAATCAATTTCACCAGTAAACTGATGCAGGAGAAGCACTTTACTCTTGAGAAAACAGTAAATGAGCTTAAAAGTACAGAGGAGTTTTTAAAAAACATGAGGAGTGACATGGAATTTGAGAGAGTTTTGGTTGATGCTCGAGAGGTAGCTGAAGAAATCAATGTTGAGCCAATTTTTCAGCCAGAGAAAAGAAGGAGGAAAAGGAAATTGTTCGCTTACGAATCAGAAGATGAACCCATTGCTGACCCCAAAGAGAAATTCAGAGTAAATTACTATTTTGCAATATTGGACACTGCAATTAGTTCTGTAAAAGAGCGATTCACACAGTTAAATGAAATTGCAAGATTATTTGGTTTTCTATACAATATGAGTGACCTCAAGATGAAAACTTCCAAAGAACTCATGGATTTGTGTATCCAATTGGAAACCGCTCTAACACAGCCTAGACCTGGAGAAACCCCATCTTTTCTAAAGGACATTGATGCGGCAGCTCTCTGCTCTGAACTTTCAGGATTAAGTCATCGAATACAAAAAAATGCGAATCCCGAAAATGTGCTGAACTATCTGTGCCAAAACAAATTAGAAAATGGTTTCCCTAATTTGTTCGTAGCTCTTCGTATCCTTTTGACTTTACCAATATCAGTGGCAAGTGCGGAGAGGAGTTTCTCAAAACTCAAATTAATAAAAACGTATCTGCGCAGTTCCATGAGCCAAGAGAGACTTGTGGGACTAGCCACAATTTCAGTAGAAAAAGACATGGCTTTCCAGCTTGACATTAGAGATCTTCTTAAAGACTTTGCTAAATTAAAGGCAAGGAAGGTATCTTTGGATTAAGAGAAAGAACCCAAAACACCATTGAAGCTAGAAGAGAGAAATTTAAAAACGAAATACAATCAGGGATGTGGAGTTCCTTTAGCCGGACGGCCAGGACATATTGTTTGGGGTCAAGGGCAACAAGTTTTCATGTGTGTTTTGTCCTTGGGACAAGGAGGCCCAACCCCCTGCTGTACAAACCCTTTTGCTGCCAGTTTGCAGTACCACATTATGGATCAGGGAAGGGCACTGCCTCTGCCTGCAGTTAAGGTAATTTGTTGTCCATATGTTCATATTGTTCAAACTTGTATTAATGGTTCCTTAATTGAAAGCCTTTATTTTTAGGGTGAGTGCTCTAAGTAAATGTTGTAAGCTCTGACTGCACTTCTGACAGTGGTTACAGTATAAAAATGTGTACACATGTTTGCAAAGTTAATACAAGTTATTTTATATCTAATGCATTTATTCTTCTAGCCTGGATGAAGGGGAGAGAGTGATGGTAGAAAAAGGGAGGGGGGGGGCGGCATTTTTCAATTCTCGCCTAGGGCGGCACAGCACCTAGAAACGGGCCTGCGGATAAGACTCTGTGCGGGGCACATACTCGGCACTGGCAGGTGGCAGCTGCAGACCAGTGCACTGCAGTATTACTAATTAAATTATGGGCAAAGGGGGAGCAGCGCGCCAGGCCAGCCGACACACACAGTCCCACCGTCCCACGCGCGCCGAGAGAGATGGTGGCACTGGTGCGCGTCACCGTCAGTGGCCTGCCCTCCCTGGCCGAAGCACTGCTCGTGGATTGGCCAAGAATGTTCCCCAGGGCCGTCATTGGTAGCGCTATCCCAGCGCTACAAGATTGACGGCCCTGGGGACCCACTAGTGTATCCCACAGACCCGCACCCCAGTCTTCTAAACACACACACACCACACACACGCCATAATAATCTAGGGTGTGCGCCGCTCGGCTAACCTGAATGCAACAACAACAAGCATCAGCAATTTCAAACATCAGCAGGCCAGGTGCGCTTCACTTGCACAGTGCACTGAGTCCAGAAGACCAGACAGACTCCAACCACTGCATGATTAATTTACAACAAAATGCCGCCCTCATCATTTTGCCGCCCTAGGCGGTCGCCCAGTCCTGCCTAATGGCAGAAACGGCCCTAAGTGCATTCATCACAGTGAGCCTATCTGTCGTCCGTTTGTCAAACGCTTTCACAGCGGCAGCCGTGAACCTGTCTCTTCTGTCCCTGCCGCAGGTGTGCACTCACTACGGCGAACCATCACACTTTACTGTCGTTCACTAGAACGAGTCTGTCTCTGTCAGTGAGATGCATTTATTGCAGCTAGCCTGTCTTTGCTGTCAGCAGTCTCCCTGGCACTCAGAATTACTCACTGCATCAATTCCATGCTGTCACTCTTACGTGCACTCACTGGCAGTTAGTACTCTGGTGTCACTGCCCCACTTTAGTCTCTGTCACTTTCCTATTTATTCAGTGTTTTCCGGTGGCCCTTAGCCTGTCACCGCCCCAGGGTACGTGTGGCCGAGGGTACACATGTTGACGGTCAGTAGTTGGCGCCAGTGTTGGCATCTTGCCGGTCCGCGGACCCGAGAGACATGGGGCATATTATCAAGAAAGGGCGTTACATTATCGCTTCCTGCCGATAAAGCGGCGATAATGGGCTTGATAATATGCTCTATGGAATTCCAATCGAAGCCCATGTTACATGTCTGTACATCTAACATGGGCTTCGATTGGAATTCATAGAGCATATTATCAAGCCCATTATCGCCGCTTTATCGGCAGTTTCCTGCCGATAAAAGCGGCGATAATGCAAGACCCTTTCTTGATAATATGCCCCATGGTTGCTTCTGGGGACAGGGTGAGCGTATGTGTGCTAATAAGGGTGGGGTAGGAGGGAGGGGTGTCCAAGCCAAGTTCTATGGGGAGTAGTGAGTGCAAGAAGGTACCTTCCGTTTGCTAATATGACCCGGTTCCCCACTAAGACATGCTAAAGGGCGAACCCCAGCTTGAGCAAGGCGTATTTTAGTTTTTACATGAAATAATATATTTTTTTAGCTGCATTTAGTCTAGGCACCTTGAAACCCTCGTAGATGTCGGGGTGTGTCTGGAGTGGGGTGTCCAGCCTGCCTAGATGGCCCGCCCCCGTTAGTGAGAAAGGTGTGTGTGTGGTTCCAGGCTGCCTAGATGCCCCGCCCCCGTTACTCATACTGTTTTGTGCATGTGCATGTTGCACAGAGTTTGCATTTTGTTCCGTGCCAACGAAGGGACTACTGAACCAGGGCACATTACGTACATTTTTTACTGTGCAAAATGGATACGTTTTGCTCCATTTGTGCTTGTTTAGATGATAGGAAATGAAGCACAGCAGGTTTTCTCAATAAAAGCGCTTGCATGTGGACAAAAGTGAAATAAATAGATTGTGAACCATTGGAAATATTCGGCATCACAGTTATCACTTATAAATAAATCGCTTTATATTTACAATATTTTCTTTCCAAAAAATTCCTGGTCCACAGATCAGCTTTGTTGTTAGCGAAAAAATGGAGCAAACTGCTTTTGTACTTTTAGTTGCTGCACGTGTGAATGGGCAATGATACAAGCTGCTTTTCCGCAGGCTTTTAAACCTTCCTTTCACAGGTGAAAAGTGGAGAAACGTGCACCTGCCCCGACCTGCACGATCTTTAGTGCCCAGAGAGGGCAGGCGTCCTTTCTGCGCTGCTGCCAACCACAGCCGAAGAAACCTGAATAATCCATACGTGAGCTCCGCCACAAATTAAGGAGGGAAGCTTCCAGCACGAGCAAGCTGACAGCACTGCGCAAGCGCACGTTTTACCACCCCCCAATCAGTGCTATAAATGGGCATGGGCTGTCGGGTACTCAGTGCGCCACCTGTACCCACCGAGGGCGCTGCACCACGTGGGAGCCAAGGCCCGGTATCAGCGTTTACACACAGGCTGACACTACTTCTGGATTCAGGGCGGGGTATCACGGTGCCTTTCATGCCAGGCTCTGCGTGACCTGCATGATCTTTAGTGCCCAGAGAGGGCAGACGGGTCCTCTGTGCTGCTGCCAACCGCAGCCGATGAAACCTGAATAATCCATGCTTGATCTCCAACACAAATTAAGCAGGGAAGATTCCAGCACGAGCAGGCTGACAGCACTGTGCAAGCGTACATTTTACCACCTGCGAGAGAGTATGTGTCTGTGTGCATATCCAGAGGCGCACACTGCACCAGTGCACGCGCCTCTCCTTTTATTTAAAAGGATTCCCCGCTCAAGACGCACAACCACACACACACACAACCATACACACAACCACACACACAACCACACACAACCACACACACAACCATACACACAGCCACACACAACCACATACACACACAACCACAACCACACACACAGCCACACACAACCACATACACACACAACCACAACCACACACACAACCACACACACACACAGCCACACACAACCACACACACACAACCACACACAAACAACCACATACACACAACCACACACACACAACCATACACAACCACACACACACAACTAAACACAACCACACACACAACCACAACTACACACAAAACCACACATAAAACCAAACATACAACCACACACACAACCACACACACAACCACACCTCCAGTGCACACTTTCACCAGGCACAGACACCATCAGTCATCAGTGCACGCTTTCACTGGGCACAAACACCATCAGCCATCAGTGCACGCTTTTACCGGGCCCAAACACCACCAGCCGTCAGTGCACGCTTCCACCAGGCACACACCACCAGACGTCAGTGCATGCTTTCACCAGGCACACACACACCACCAGCTGTTAGTGCACGATTTCATTAGATACACACCACCAGCCATCAGTGCACGCTTTCACTAGGCACACACACACCACCAGCTGTCAGTGCACGCTTTCACCAGGCACACACACACACCACCAGCCGTCAGTGCATGCTTTTACCAGGCACACACACACAACCAGCCGTCAGTGCACGCTTTCACTAGGCACACACCACCAGCCGTCAGTGCACGCTTTCACTAGGCACACACGCCACCAGCTGTCAGTGCACGCTTCCACCAGGCACACACACCACCAGCTGGCAGTGCACACTTCCACCAGGCACACACACCACCAGCCATCAGTGCACAATTTCTACAGGCACACACACCACCAGCCATCAGTGCACACATCAATTGTTAACCCATCCACAATTAACTATTGTAGCAATCGCAGTATGGCGCACTTTACTTTTAAACATATTCATCTAAAGCGCAGCATGCCACCATTGCTACACAAATAAATAAAACATTTTTTGGCCTACAATGTATAGACTTTTGTGGCAGTTGGTGTTGCAATATTTAGCAATGCCAATAGCTCAAACTTAATTAACCCGAGACCTATTGCATTGTAAATGCTTGTTTCTGATTGTTACTCCACTCTAAGGATTCCGACGATTTGGATCTTCTTCTAGGGCATATTTAACTCAACAATGCCATCTAGTGGTTTTCTAGTCCTAACTCAGTTGAACATTCCACAGTGTTAATATATTCAGGGGCCAACCTAAACAGATCATCGTCCTTCACTACATACTTATCGTCGTGGGATTGTTTCCTTTCCAGTTCCTTTGATTAACAACGGTGACTACTTTTATTATTTTATTTTCTTATGTTTATAATTGTGTCAGCTTTACATTTTTAACTAAATTACTGTGCGTTGATGGTCCCATCTTTACAATTTATTGTGATTGATTATCTGTTACTTTTTGCTTTTCGCAGATCATTTCATGCATAACAGTTCATGTTCTTCTTTGAAGTTCAGGTTGGTTCTAAGCAGAGCAGTCTAACCTTTTATGGGGAGCCATTCTTGATGCTATATATGTACGTATTGAGGTGCTCCACTCTCTTATTAAGTTTACTTTTCCTGGATTTCTTTGGGGCTCTATACGTTTTAGTTGAATGAAAGAAAGATTGAATGCTCTTTCTAGGTTTGTTCTATTAGCTTTCAGGAATGTATTTCATTTACATTTACGATAAGTGTTACATTTTATTGCTCACTAGCTTACCCGTCGCGCGTTGCTGCGATCTCAGAAGAAAGGAAATTTAAGGAAACTTGTTATGATAACATTCAATTTACATTGTGTCATTTTTATTGAAACTTATTCATTTTAATAAGGAAAACATTTTAAAGAGTTGTTTTAATTCTGTGTATTTATTCGAGTGCTTGTGGATACACGGTATTTTTTGTTTTTCCGTCTGGTGCGTACACGAATAAATCAGAAGGTTTTCCGACGCGTGAGCTGGCCACATACAGTTGTCCATGTGAGAAACACAGATTCTACAAATCTAGTCCACACACTTGCAGCGATTGTCCTTGTGCTTTGTTGATGGTCATTGCAAAAGCGAGTCGCACCGGAAACTGTAAACCTTCAGTATTGGAAAGATTATGAGGGCCCTAGGGGGCCGGGGGCTGATATTTAACTACAACTTTTAACAATTTTTTTTGTTGTTGCCAGAAACCTTTGCGGGAGTGTACTCAACAACTTCCCAAAGTTTCTTGCCGATCGGTTGAATGGTGTAGTAATGCATAAAGGACAAACATACAGACATACTTTTGTTTTTATATATATAGATTATTTATTATGGACTACCATAGTGCTCTAATTATTAGTGGTGTTCAATGTTTTATTCATGCATATTTTTGAGTGTGCCTTCATTTTCTTTTATTTATATTGTGTGAATGGATTTGGTAAATGTTCCTATTCTTTAAAATTGAGATCTCAAGCTTTAATGTTTGGTTATAATTTAAATTTTATGATTCATTTTGCAGTTCTGTTGTTCAAGTTATAATGAAATATTGAATATTTCTGTATTTCTAATGAAAGTACATACGTAATTTACTTATACCGGTTTTCTAATGTTAATTGCTGACTTCAGCACAAAACCTTTTGATGATTTTCAAGAGCTCTATGATTTTATTCAATTCTTATGCCAGTTTTCTCCTTTGCGCAAAGGTATTATGTCAGGAAATTTCCTGGCAATTGAGGTTATTTCTGATTAAGTTCGTACTCCGTTTTTGTTATTCTTAAGCTTCATTTATTATTCTGTCAGGAGTACTTTTTTCTATTATTCTAATTGTTTTTCTGACGTTTGTTGGTTTTCATCTTCACACGTGTCCGGCCAACAGTTGTGCTTTGATGTAACTCAACTTTGCGTTGTGTCCTTATTTTTACTATCTATTTTCCTCCTTACTGTATGATTTCCTCTTCTTTTCTGTCATTTTCAGGGAGAGGATGTGTTCTATCTCCTTCTATCTCCTATATCTTCCATCTCTTATCTCCTTCATTATGTTCTTTCTTCTTCGCTTATCTTTTATCCTCCTATTATTCTTTGCGTATCTTCTATTCTCCATTTACAGTTTTTCCTTTTCTTCTTCTTAACTCTGTTTCCTTACTGCCTTACAATTCTCCTTTCTTATGTTGTTTCTTTTTGTACTCTGGTATCCCTTTTCTGATGCTTTGTGTACATTGTACATTTTATTTGTTATTATAAAAGGTATAAAAGGGGGAGATGTGTAGTGATTGCTATTCGTCCTGTCTTGCTCATCCTCTGCTGTCACCATGTGAAATGCTAATATTGATGACACATTAGAATGTTGGGTTCCTAGCTCTGTGAATTCAGTTGGGAGCTTGGGGCTGAGCTGTAAGCAGACAGCTCCTGGTGGGGTTTTTAGGTCTCGCCTGTCGATGCGCATGCGCATCGAGCTTGCGAGACTATGGGGGCTTATCCACTCTTGAACCAACTTGCAAGGAATCGTGGCGATTCCTTGCAGTGCACGAGAAATTTAAGCTCAATGCGCATGCGCATTGAGCTTAAAAGCGCGTGCACATGCCCCCAGCCGCCTGCCTTGCCTACTCTCTCTCTCACTGCCTCCCCCAGCTACGCCCCCTCACTTCTTGATTGCACGGCCGCTAGGCCGTGCCTCCCCTACTCTCCTCCCCCCTCCTCCTCCTACTCTCCTCCCCTGCCTGCCGTGTCGCACCTCTCCCCTCCCCTCCCCACAGCAATGCCCTCCGTTTTGACTCGCTGCCACCTCCCGCTCCCCCGCTCCGCACCCTCCCCTGCCTGCCGTGTCGCGTCGCATTTCTCCTCCCCCCTCCCTACAGCAATGCCCTCCGTTTTGACTCGCTGCCTCCTCCCGCTCTCCTTAATCCGCTCTCCCTCCTCCCACACCCCCGCTCCGCCCCCTCCCCTGCCTGCCGCGTCGCATTTCTCCTCCCCCCTCCCCACAGCAATGCAGGCCTGTTGCGACAACACCTAACCAGGGGAACAAGCCTGCTATCCCTTCCGCTTGTTTTCCATACAACTTTGTCCGCTATCTCTTCACTCCCGCCTGTGCACCCCTTGTCCCCATCTCTTTATCTCTTTACTCCCGCCCGTTTTCCCATCTCTTTACTCCCGCCCGTGCACCCCTTGTCTGCTATCTCTTTACTCCCGCCCGCCCGTTGTCCCATCTCTTTATTCCCGCCCGTGCACCCCGATCTCCGTGGCAGGGTGCGTGGGCCGTGCCTTGTAGCGCTGTCGCTATGTCCAGTGTTCGGCGCGTGGCCGTCGTGTCTTCGCTTTTAAACTGAGATCTCTCTTCCGGTTGTCTATATGCGTGCGCTTGAACTCTATTCAGGTAAAGGTTTATACCCCAGCGTTTGACTTTGCTAAGTAATCGCAGTTGTTGCTCCGTTTTATAGAACGTATAATTACTTTTAAAACAGTAAAATATTTGCCAAAAAAAATCTGGAGTTCCTGCTTGCGGTTGGTAGTGGTGTTAGAATGTTATCCCACGGCTCCTTTTGCCTGTACGAGGAAGCTCCACGAGTCGATGGTACCCGTTTATTTTGCATGGCAATCCGTATCCCAAAAGCTTATATTGCGTGTTACTTGTGAGGTGCTAGACCTCCGAAATGTGTTTGGCAGCTTCAGATATACTCTCTGACTTAGTGACATTTTAATATTTGGTGGGACACGGGCAGTATATATATTTAGGGCCCCCTGCTTGTTTTTGTTAATTTTTATATTTATTTCTCCGTATCTGCTCGTTCAGGCCCTTATGCTACTAATCAGTGCTGAATTATTGTAATGATTCAGAAATGGGGCACCACAGTAACAGCCGAATGTTCAAGTTACTTCGTGTCCGCCGGGGCAGAGCGCTTGCAATTAAAACTTTAGTTCCCAAATATTTGCATTCACAGATGTGGTCCTCCACTACAGACGTTATTGCTATAATTAGTTTTAGTAAAGTTATGTTAAAAAAAACAATGCGTCCTCGCATACATATTTGCTATGTGGATGTATTTAAACAAAGCATTGTAAACAGACGCTCATGTATAGTATGCATGCATTCACAATACATTTTTACAGCGAATGCCACATCTCGCGAAGAGACGTGATTTCGGGAATTTTCCATAAACCATCTTGTAAATGAACGAAATATGCTGGCGTAGTTTCAACCTGGCCTACCACTATACAGACCAAACTACACCCTAGTAAAACACTCTGTGAAGTGATACCGCGCACAGTGGTATTTTCGCTGAGAAAAAAACATTTATCCAACACAAAATAACTTTTGCACTGGAAAGGAAATGCCCATGTTACTGCAGGAAATCGCCTTGGTTAAAACCCATGGCATTAAACTTCTATTAGGCATGCTGGTCTGTCAAATTAGAAAAATAATCCGTTTTCTATGGGCTACATTGTTAAACCAGGAATTTTGACTATCATACGTTTTATTGGAGGGCTTGGAAGTGGGGGTCCATGCAATTGCTCATGGTTTAAAACTTCTCTGCTCAGACGTCCCAATAGGGACCGTTTTTTTTATTCAGCAGTATTGTACTTTCATCATAAATGTTTTATATGTAACTCTGTCCTGCCCGTGGAGGAAGGCATCCCTGCGGCTGGCTTGATACACTTGGGCCCCACCAAGAGCGAGCAGACTGCCCATTCGTAGGTGTCACATTCACGAAAGTTATAACTATTGGCATTGTAAATGACAAAGCTATCAATTTAGCTATTTTAGAAAACAACACATAAATAAAATAATTGTCATTTACAAGACCAATAGCTCCAACTTTTCTAATGCGAGACCTATTGCATTTCCAATGCTTGTTCTCCTTCTTACCATCTTAATACCATTGACTACCATCTTGTACCATCTTCTAAATAAATACGTATTCATCTGAAAGAGACACGTTAGTGATAGATTCCTTACCTTAGAATATCCCCAGGCGTCAGACTGGATCCGGAAAATTTTGCGTAGCAGTACCCTTGCGCGTCGGTAGGCGTCGTCTGCGGCTCCGCGTCCGTCGTCGGCGTCGTGGGCGCCGTGATGATGTCGTCGGAGTATATAGTCGCCGCCTCCGCGTGCTGACGTCAGTTCTTCTTTTTTCCGCGCCAGCCAGCGCAGATCTGGAAAAAGCAGTTCCCTAGTCATTTTTTGACTAACTTTTTGGATCTTTTGATCTATTTCGAAGTCTTCAAGACTCCGACGGTGCCGTTAGGGATGCCCGGCTTCAAGCACTGCGACGAGTGCGAACGCCTCATGTCGATTACGGATCCGCACCGCCTGTGCCTGACGTGTTTGGGCGTCGACCATGACGACGAGGCCTGTTCCGACTGTCGGGCCCTCTCGAGGAAGGCCAGGCGGGAGCGGTCCCGCAGGCGACTCGAGATCCGCCAGTCGGCCCCGCGCCGTGTGAGGTCCCAGTCCCGGTCCCACGGGAGGTCGAGGGACAGGTCGCGGGGGCGGAGCCGTCACAGCTCCGGGAGTCGGCGCCACTCCTCTGGGTCCAAGTCGTCAGGTAAGAAGCATAAGAAGTCGAAGAGACATCATCGCTCTTCCGACTCCCCCCGACGCTCGCGCGATGCGGCCGGGGGTTCGGGTGACACCGCCCACGCGGCTCCTCGTGAGTCGCGGGCGCCGCGTTCTGCTCCATACCCCCCGGTCCCTGGGCTGAACGCGACGCCGGAGGAGATAGAGCGCTTCCTCATGGCCATGAGGTCCCTTTCTTCTCCGACGGGTTCCGCGGCGCCTTCGGGCCCAGCGAACCTGTCAGGGGGCCCTAGTGGGTCGGGGGCTGCGACCCCGACGCCGTCGGGTGCTTCGGCCCCGGCGCCGCCGGCGTCTTCGGCGCCGGCGCCGCAGGGCTCCACGATCCCGACGCCGCCGCTGCCCTTGGGCTCGGCGCCGCAGGGTTCTGCGGTCCCGGCGTCGTCGGTGCCTTCGGGCCCGACGCCGCAGGGTACCGTTCGGCCCTCGTCGGGCGTTGGATCGTCCCCGGTGGACCTTACGACCCCTCTGGGGTCGGTCCGTGTGGTGTCCCCTCCGGCGTCGGCCTCGGCCGACGCCGTCCCCACTGCCTCCTCTGTATGGGTTCCGGCGTCGGGACGGAGCCTGTCGGCGCCGATCTCGACGCCGGTCGGGGAGTTCCATCCCTATGACCCATCCTCATTCACTTACGACCCTGAGTCTCAGGAGATGGGGGAAGAGGAGGATTGGGAGGGGTCTGAGGACCCTCTGGCAAGGGAATGTCAGTCTACCATGGACTGGACAGGAGACCATGGGGAGGCCAGTGGCCTGGACACCTCTCCAGACCCTGGATTCGTCTCTCCTCCTTCCGTGGCTTCGGAGGAGGGCGCGACATATAGTGTGGTGTTGATGAGGGCTGCTAAGGCGTTGGGCCTTGAGCTACCCGTCATGGCCGTGAGGACTAACCTCCTCACTGAGGTCCTTAAGCCGCAGTCATGCTCCATGGAGCCTATGCTGCCGTTTAATGAGGCCTTGTCGGACGTTCTTTTGGGCACTTGGTCCAGGCCCGCTACAGGTTCGCCTGTAGATAGGAACGTGGCCAGACGCCACCGCCCGGCCTCGGGCGACCCATGTTTCCTGTCCACCCACCCCACCCCCGAGAGCCTGGTTATCCAGGCCTCTAACTCCCAGACCGCCTTCCCAACGGCTCCCCCTGACCGGGAATCCAAGAGGTACGAGGCCTTTGGCAAAAAGGTATTCTCGACCCTTAGCTTAGGACTGCGGTCTTCCAACACCGCATGCCTCTTGGGCCGTTACACCCATTCTATATGGGAAACGGTAGCGGAAGTGCTGCCAGAGTGTCCGTTGGAGGTACGGGCCAAACTCGGCCAAGCCCTAGTGGAGGGCCGGGACGCAGCGAAGTATTCAATCAGGTGCGGACTGGATACAACTGACTCGCTGGGCAGAGCGATGGCTACGACGGTGGCGATTCGACGCCACGCCTGGCTCAGACCCGCCAACTTCTCGACTGATGTCCAGAATACACTCATGGACATGCCGTTCGATGGCCGTCGCCTCTTTGGCGACAAGGCAGACCACGCGCTTGAGCGCTTTAAGGACTCCAGGGCTACGGCCAAGTCCTTGGGCCTCTCGGCCCCGCGCCAGCAAGTGGGTGCCTTTCGCTCCTTTCGTGGCCAAGGAAGGGGCGTCCCCACACGTGCCGCCAGCCACTCGCCGCAAACTGTCGTCCAGCGCGGCGGCGGCCGTGGAAACCGCCGTGGAGGCGGTCGGGGAGGCAAGCGGAGCCAGTCCACACCTGCCCCCGCCGCATCTGCCTCTAAACCCTCCTAGTCCGTGCTTTTCGGCCCATGTGACGCCAGTGGGGGGCAGGGTTCGCCATCACCACTCTCACTGGCGCACAGTCACTTCGGACAGGTGGGTGCTGCAGATCGTCCGAAGGGGCTACTCCCTCCCCTTCGAGACGACCCCTCAAGCCATGCCACCGCAACACCACCGCGTATCGGGGGATCATTTGCGGCTCCTGCAGGAGGAAGTTTCGGCCCTCTTGGCCAAGGGGGCCATCGAGCGCGTTCCTGGGCCAGAAGTAGGACGTGCTTGCTACTCCCACTACTTCCTGGTACCCAAGAAGGGCAAAGGGGGCCTACGCCCTATCTTGGATCTGAGGAACGTCAACGGCTTCCTCCGGAAGGAGAAGTTCAAAATGCTGACACTGGCTCAGGTCTTGGCTGCCCTAGACCCAGGAGACTGGATGGTAGCGTTGGACTTGCAGGATGCGTATTTCCACATCCCCGTCCTGCCGGCCCACCGACGTTACCTGCGGTTCACGGTAGGCCTCGAGCACTTTCAGTTTACTGTGCTCCCCTTCGGCCTTACAAGCGCCCCACGGGTGTTCACGAAGGTGATGGCGGTGGTCGCAGCTCACCTGCGCAGGTTAGGGGTTTCAGTCTTCCCCTACCTCGACGACTGGTTGTTGAAGGCGGACTCGCCCCGGGCAGTCGTCAACCACCTCCAGACTACGGCGGATCTCCTGCACAGGCTGGGATTTTCCATCAATGTGCCGAAGTCACACCTGTGCCCCTCTCAGAAGCTCCTTTTCATCGGAGCGGTTCTCGACTCGGCGCAGTTTCGGGTTTACCCGCTCGAACAGCGAGTCCGGTATATTCAGGCCCTGATTCCGATCTTCGGGCCGTTATCCCGGGTTTCGGTCAGGCTGACGCTGCGGCTTCTGGGGCTGATGGCCTCCTGCATCCTTCTGGTGCATCACGCACGGTGGCAGATGCGGGCTCTGCAGTGGGACCTGAAGTTTCAGTGGGCCCAGCACCGGGGCAACCTTTCCGACCATGTCCTGATCTCGGAGGGCACTGCGAGACAGCTGCAGTGGTGGCTCACGGACCGTGATTGGGTCAACGGCAGATCCCTCTCCCTTCCCCAACCGGAGCACGTAGTTGTGACGGATGCGTCCCTCCAGGGCTGGGGAGGCCACTTGGGAGAGGCGGAGATCAGAGGACTCTGGTCTCCGGCGGAGTCCCGGTTCCATATCAATCTGTTGGAGCTGCGGGCGATCCGTCTGGCACTGAAAGCATTCCTCCCGTCAGTCCGAGGGAGTGCAGTGCAGGTGTTCACGGACAACACCACCGCCATGTGGTACTGCAACAAACAGGGCGGTGTGGGGTCGTGGACCCTATGCCAGGAGGCTCTGTGCCTCTGGCAATGGCTAGAACATCAGGGCGTGACTCTGGTGGTTCAACACCTGGCAGGTTCTCTGAACGCCAGGGCGGACGAACTCAGCCGTCGGTGCTCGATGGATCACGAATGGCGTCTGAACTCGGACGTGGCGCAAGGCCTCTTTCTGCGTTGGGGAGAGCCTTGGTTAGATCTATTCGCCACCAAAGAGAACGCGCAATGTCATCAGTTCTGCGCGTTGGAATTTCCAAGGCGGCACTCGCTCGGAGACGCTTTTCGTCGCGAGTGGAGCTGCGGTCTGTTGTACGCCTTTCCGCCTATGCCTCTTCTGCCCAGAGTGCTGAAGAAGATCAAGCGCGACCGAGCACAAGTCATCCTTGTGGCTCCGGACTGGGCACGAAGGTACTGGTATCCCGAGCTACTCAGTATGTCAGTCGATCCCCCGGTTCGTCTGCCTCTTCAGGAGGACCTTCTGTCGCAGCAGCAGGGGACGGTCCTCCACCCGAACCTGTCCAGTCTCCACCTCCATGCATGGAGATTGAGCGGCGACAGTTGAGGCCATTTGACTTGCCTCCTGAAGTTTGCAATATCATTCTGGCAGCCAGGCGTCCCTCCACGAAAACGGTATACGCCTGCAGGTGGAACAGATTTGTGGCATGGTGCACAGCAAAGGCTGTGGATCCTCTCAATGCCCCTCTCTCTGAGATTCTTCTCTTCCTTCTTTCTCTTGCCCAGCAGGGCTCTGCTCTGGGCACTATCAAGGGCTATCTTTCGGCTCTTTCAGCCTTTCTGAGGCTGCCTGACCAACCTTCTTTGTTCAAGTCCCCTATAGTAAACAGATTTCTGAAAGGCATCACTCATACCTTTCCTCCTGTTCCTTTCGTGATGCCTCAGTGGGACTTGAACCTGGTTCTAACATTTCTGATGTGCGCTCCCTTTGAGCCACTTCATAACTGTCCACTTCGCCTTCTTTCTTTGAAGACTGCCTTCCTGGTAGCCATCACCTCTGCCAGGAGAGTGAGTGAGCTCCAGGCCCTCTCTTGTAAGCCTCCTTTCCTTTCAGTCCATCCGGACAAGATTGTTTTGAGGACTAGGCCCTCCTTCTTGCCTAAGGTGGTCACAGCCTTCCACATGGGGCAGTCCATCACATTGCCCACCTTCTTTCCGCCTCCGCACCCCTCGAGAGAGGAGGAGAGGCTCCACCGTCTGGACCCAAAACGTGCGCTCTCGTTCTATCTGGATCGCACACGCAGTTCCGGGTGGATGATCAACTCTTTGTTGGGTACGCGGGCGCTAAGAAAGGGAAAGCGGTGCACAAGAGGACCATTTCTCGATGGATTATCATGTGCATCCAGGCGTGTTACTCCTTGGCTAAGAAGGAACCACCTGTTGGGCTGCGGGCTCATTCCACTCGAGCCACGGCCACTACAACTGCCTTGGGCCGAGGTGTGCCCTTGCAGGACATTTGCCAGGCTGCTACGTGGGCTTCGTTGCACACGTTTGCGAGGCACTACTGCCTGGACAGTCAAGTCCGGAGGGATGGCTACTTCGGCCGTTCCGTTCTCCAGGACTTTCTGGTGTGAATATTGGTTCGCAGACCCACCACCACGGGGATGGTATTGCTGGGGTATCTATTCTAAGGTAAGGAATCTATCACTAACGTGTCTCTTTCAGATGCACAAGTTACTACTTGTGTAACGATATATCTGTAAGAGACATTAGTTAGTGATAGATTCCTTACCGACCCACCCATCCTCCCCGTTCTGCGAACCGATATCTAGGGTTAAGGTCATCCCCTTTCAGGGCCCTAGTTTCTTGGCACCAGTGTCGGTTTTTGTCATGGCTCTGCGCTTCTGGCGCGGAAAAGCTGTGGCTAAGAACTGACGTCAGCACGCGGAGGCGGCGTCTATATACTCCGACGACGTCATCACGGCGCCCACGACGCCGACGACGGACGCGGAGCCGCAGACGACGCCTACCGACGCGCAAGGGTACTGCTACGCAAAATTTTCCGGATCCAGTCTGACGCCTGGGGATATTCTAAGGTAAGGAATCTATCCCTAACTAATGTCTCTTACAGATATATCGTTACACAAGTAGTAACTTGTGCTACAAGAACCTACATTGGACTTCATCTTCATATACTTCACTACAGCATCCCTCCTTTGACTTATCCCTAACATCATCTAACTAATATGATCTCTCAAATAACACTATCTAGACTCTTCCCTTCCTTTATCCCATTCAATCAAACTAACAGACTCACATGTCCACCACTCAGATAAACAAAGTATATTTCCATATACTATTCCACCCCTACTCCTTTGGGTTCTGGAATACCATGCTACTGGTCAAAAATTGCTTCAACACCTCGTCAGGGGTAGTAAACACAATATACATACAATTACAATTGGTAGGTGAACATGGGTGATTCGATATCCATGCACACTAACCATTCCCAAAAATCTTCAGAGAGGATCTCTTCAATTTTCAAAATAAAGTCACCACTAGCCCTTATGTAACTAATCATGGATGCGCCAGATCCTTAATACATTTTTTTAATGTATTTCTAAACTGACTTCGGGATTTGCCCACAGCCAGATGCTAGGACGGTCGGGAGGATTCTCTGTATTCTTGTGAATTTTGGGTAGCATATATAGTAGATTAATGGGGGTACTGGGTGTTCAAAAACTGAAACTAAATATTAAACAAAATGCCCTGTTCTTGTATGCCTGCCCTGAATACCACAGCTGTGGTAATAACTGGATCCTAAGTAATGATTTTTGTCCGTGAGCCAACACAGATCATGTGTGTGTGCTATCACCTCGGCCTGTCTCATCGTTAGACCGAGACGGGCGCCCAAAGAGTTACCCTGAGGAGGTGTAAGGTTATTGCCTTCACCTGGAGTTAACAAGCACTAGCACTGTGCTGGCAGCAAACTGTGTTTTTAACAATCAGTAGAGTGAAAAGGTTCTTGGTGCCTGTGTCTCTGTCTCTGAGATGCTACTGTGGGGTGGGGAATTGCACAAACAGTTGTCTGATTGTGCAAAGATGTGCATTTGCCAGCGGTAAAATACATCACATACGAGATAGCATGTAATGTGACTTGGGCGCGCTAGGGTATATGTGTGCCTTGAAGGAGGTACAGTACATTAGAGACTGCACACAACTGAATGTGTGTGCAGTTGTGAAGGGTACAATACACAGAGGACATTGTATTCCAATTTGCAAGACCCACCCTTTCTGAAGGAGCAGGTAGAGGTGGAGGTTCCTCCAGACAGATTTATGGATTGCTGCTTTTCTGAGAGGTGGAGACACACATGGGAGGAAGGAAGAGCTAGGCAATAGGAGTTCTTGGATTCTGAAAGGAGGTTATGGGCCAAAGTGGCCTTAGGATAGTCTGTAGAAGGAGATGGGGATGATAACAGAGTCATAAATAGTAGGAATGGGCATTTGGTAACCTTTGAAGCACATATCACAGAGACTGACATCCATGTGTTAACTTCTAGTCACTCCCTTGATCTGTGTTTGGAGCTATCAAGATTGGAGACTGTCCTGCTGTGATAGACTGCTCTCTGTAGGAAGTGCTCAACAGAAGAATGGGCACTTCAAAGAGAGAAGCCCCCAGAACAGGTACTTCAAATACAGAGACACTAAATCACAAGTGTGTCTGGAAATGAATTAGAAAAAGGTGAGCTTGACATTTCCAAGTCAACAAACTAAAGCTCTGCATCAGCATGGAGAAGCTAAGCACGAGCTCTGCCTGTTGTGATCAGGACTGGGGACTATGGATCTGCTAGTCTTCCATGCTGGGTGAGGGGGTCATCATCCAGAAGGATCAAGGACATTCACCTGGAGCCTGTAGAGCCAGTTTCTGTTTAACCCAAAGCCAGTGGGTCCTGTGATGTGAAGTAGATCACTTGGAGGGAGCAAGGGTCAGTGGGGACACTGAGCCCGGAAGGGCATTTCCACATTGTAGCATAAATAAATGGGCCGAGGTTGCTAACGACTTCCAGGCCCCTAAAAGTATACTGGTGCCTGTGTCCTGATTGAGCTCCCCGCAGCTGAATCTCTTGCATCTGCCACGCGGCGCCACAGGTACAATATCCATGGGTCTCTTTCCTGCTGTTAAATGTCCCCCGTTGCATTTGTTTGGGGTAAGCCTTCGCACTCTCTTTGGTGATAACATAGGTAGACTGCTTCACTTCGGGGAAAGCGATGCGATTTCTGTTTATAGCGGCAGCGATATACATTCAAGTTCAACAGAGTTCTCAATGTATTTCAGTAAAGCAGTTTTTAGGTCTCGTGCGAGACCTCTTGTACGGGCTTTAGAAAGCTACCCACATGCTCGTGCATGTGGTTTTGCTTTCCCCGTCTCTCATTGGATTTTGCGTGCTATTTAAAAAAAAGACGGAACACGATTGAGCAATAGCGGGCGCATGTCCCTCCTTTGCTCCGCCCATTCCCGTCTGTGTCTAGGACGCGCCTCAGCGCGCGGACACAGACGACAAGCTCCCTCCCCGTCCACCCCCCCCCCCGCTCCTATGTGGTGTGCGTGCACCACAGAGGAGCGTTTGCATATTGATTCTGGGAGCTGCCTGCGTCCCAGCCCATGCTAGAAGGACCGCTGCGATGAAGCACTCTTATGCAGAGGCCGTCAGCCTCTATCCGAGTGACGGAAGGAGGATTTTGCGTGGATCAAATAAATACAGATTCGTAGTAATTAGTGGTATTCCCAGAGAGCCTCTTAGGAGAACACTAAAGATGTGAGCGATTACACAACCTCACCTCAACAGCTTTTATCAATTTAAACAGCTACACTGCAGCAGAGGTTGCAACCAGGGGCGGATTGGCAAATCGAGCATTCGGGCATGGGCCGAAGGGCCGGTGCCTCAGTGCCCTCTGTGGGCCGTTTTTTTTCTCCCCTGTCCCAGTCCACAGAAACATGACTAGGAAAGGGGAGAAAAAAAACGGCCCACAGAGTGCACGGAGACAGACAGAGAATATGAAAGCAGCCTCGCTGTGCGGCCGGACAGAGATTGTCAGCTGAGACCTCTCCTTCACCCCTACCCTGCCAAGCAATCAAGCTGAGGCTGGGCTGGGGAGGGGTGATTGTTTGGGGCCAGGTGTTTCTCAGGCCTTTGAGCCATTTGCACCTCGGCCCCTGGCGCCCATGCAGCCCAGAAACGGTGTTAGTCTTAACACCTCGCCCACAGCCCTTCACATTCAGGGTATAGTGGGTGAGGAAGAATGGGTCTTGCTGTGGGGGCCTGGTGATGTTTGGAATTTTTTTGTTTTATTTATTTATTTATGCGATTTTATATAGCGCGGACTTTACCCGAAGGTGTCAGAGCGCTTCACACTAGGAACAGCAATAATACATGAGGAGAAAATTATAAGTGGACAAATTACAAAAGCAAACGTTAAGTTACATGAATCAAAAGTGACAATAGTGAGCAACCAAAATACAAGAGGAGCAAACGATACATTACAGGAGGAAAAAGTGATATGTGTGCAGGTTACAAAAGCGTACAAAATACAAGTAGAGGTATAATACTGCAATTAATGGCAGACACTCCAGCACAAGAACAAACGTTACGTAGGCAATGGTGGCACTTGTGCAAGTATCTAAAGCAAACAAAAGTGAGAGGTAGCAAACAGTGTGTTACAAGAGAAAAGTGACGAGTGCAAGTTACAAAAGGGTACAATACACAGGTACAAGGGTAATACTACAGTAAATGGTAAATACTCAAACTGCCAGAACACACTGGGAAGGCACTTCCCATGCACCAGCTTCACCTCAGCCTCCCCCCTGGCTACCTGGCGACCTTGGATGACCCATAAAGCTGTGTTTTGTGCTCCCCTGCCAGGACATTTTCCCAAGGCCTGGAGGGTTGATTAATTTACTAATTGCAGGGGCCTTACCTCTGTTCATGTGCCACTGAGCTGAAGGTCTGGGGAGGGCTAAGTAGGTTAGTAATAGCAGGGGCTTTGCTGCTTTTCAGGTGCTCCTGTGCTGGAGGGCTGGAATAATTTTGTGACAAAAAGGGGCCTTGTTAATTTTTTGTAGTTGCTCAGCATGTAGGCCATTGTCACCTTGGCCCTGTGTCCTGTGCAAGAACAGTATCCTCCCACTTTCATTCCTTGTCTGTGCAAATGGTGTTTCATGAAAAGGCACGCCCCTTGAATGTGGGCCACGCCCCTTAAACATGGGACACGCCTCTTCAATGTGGGCCACTTTTTTGTCAGTGCCCGGGCCGAATTGTGCTCCCAATCCAACCCTGGCGACTATTAATAATGAATCCATTGTGTACAGCATTTTAAATGAGGCGGGTGGAGCGGAAAGCGGACTCTCTGATAAGAGAATGCTGGTTGAGAGGAATAGGTGTTAGGCTGCAAATGGTACCGAAAACATTTTAACTCCCATGCACTTTGAGAAATATCACGAAGGCTGTGTTATTCGTGCAGGCTTCATCCCAGAGTATATTAGCACCTCCGTTATACAAACTGCACCCAAAAACACATTACTACCACAAACAAGGCACGGTGCTATCAATGACTGTAGGAGTGTGGATAGCTAAACGCTCTGTGCAGATCCTTCCCCACTGCTTGCATCGTGGCATTTGTATATCCCTTTTCTACCCGAAGTGCTTTCTGGCTGAAGTGCTTTCTGGGTGGTCGAGTAAGAGAAGAGCGCCTTTTTTTCGGTTTTCTATGTACGATTGAAGTGTTAGCTTGAGGTTTTGATTTCCTAGGGTCTACAACTTGATGAGAGACAGGATCAATGCCAAGTGGGTGCTATTAGAGGGGCCCAAAGGCCACTCCCCTCTCCCTTGGAGAGTGTTCCGGCTGCTTTACCACAGCAGCCAGCCCAGATACAGTCCCCCAACCCAACAGGACAAATAACCCACCTCTAAAGGGGAATATACGGGGATGTGGCGTGAACGTTGCTCATGTCCAACCCACCGCTGCCCACGCTCACTGTCTTTGGAGGTTGTAATGTGCAGATCGAAGTGGCCCCCAGGCCTCAAGGGAGACCAGAGGAGGTGGGAGGCATTCTAGGCCCTAGCCGACCCCCATGCCGCCCTCCACACATACCCTCAAGGTACGTCTCTTCAGTGCAGCGCCGGAAGCAATGGCGAGTGGGTGCCGCCAAAGGGGCCCACAGCCCCCCCTACGACACCCGCAACACCTGGGTACACGTCCTGCAGTGGCCAGTCCAAATGCATTTATGGATCCAAGAACCTTGCCCAAGAGGGGCACACGTGGGGCCGAGCAGGGTCGCAGCAGTTTGTCCTTTATAGACAACGTGCTCCTTGTGCTTCCAACTGCCTTTGTTCACAGTGTACGTGCTTACCAGGCCTCCCAAGCCTCAGGAAGAGGAAGACGTCACAGGCCCGAGCCGACCACTGTGCCGCCCCCCTCGTGGGTCTGCACTGCCTAGGGTCCAGGCTCAGGATGCGGCACCTGGGGCTACCCCGCAGTCACCACTCCCTGTGCTGCACTCATCCGCCGCTGTCATCAAGGGGACCTGTGCCCGATCGACCCCCCGGCTCGTCCAAAGGAAATGCCCCCCTCGGCTCCTCTGCCCCAGTTGCTGGCTCACCTCCTCACCTCAGCCCCACCAGGCACAGGCTGCCGTGCTCCACAGGTGCCATGCTCCTGGCTCTGCTCACACGCCGGATCCACAGCAGCCCCCCCAGCTCGAACCCGCTCCGGGGATGTCGTCGCTCACTTCAGGCCACAGGTAGCCTGCTCCGCTCTGGCCAATAGGCTGTCCCCGAGGGCTTCCCCTCTCCATTCCACAGTGACCCCCGGAGCCAGGGTACGGCAGTCCTAGACGCTATTCCCCTTTGATGTGCATAACACTGACTAGCACTGCCAGGCGTCTCCCTACTCCAAGATGCCGGGGCTCCGTCAGCCAGCCCACGCGTTCCTCCCCTCAGCAGGCCGCACTCTGCCGATCACTGGCTTCAGGGGGTTTCTGGTGGCATGGAGTTCACTATGTCAGTCCCTGGGGCTTAAACAGGGCTCACTACACTTTTACGTGCTCCCTCCTACAGAAAAAGAACAATTGATGGACAGAATGCAGAACAATGTCATACATTCACCCCAGTACAGAGATATGGGGATAAATCCATCATATTTTTTGCTCACCATGCCATTCCAGGTTGGACCCAGCCATATGTAAATCAGTCTTGACCCTGCGCCCAATGGAAACAGTCCAGCCCGAACTGCCAAGCCAGGTCCTCCCTGGACTGGAAACAAGCATCCTAGGACCGGTTTTGGGCGTTCAGCCCTCATCAGCCAGGATAGCTTGACTCCAGTGGCATGGAGAGTACAGGACCCCATCCTACTCGGGGTGACAAATGCAAAAAGAACAATTGATGGACAGAATGCGGAACAATGTCATACATTCACCTCAGTACAGAGATCTGAGCCTAAATGGATTTAACCCCGATCTTTTGACTGGGTGAGAATGTTTGCATTGTCAGCATTCCGTCCATCATTTGTTTGCTGTAACACTTTTCGTCCTAAGTGGGATGGGTATGCCAAGACGTGGGTCCCTTCTGCACTCAACTGTCAGGGTAGCAATCACAAGCAGTCACAGACTTCTCAGGGAGGTGGGGTGGGGGTGTCAGGAGGCAAGAGCTTAGAACTCCGCAAACAACCAAGAGATTCTGACCAGCATAACTCACTGACCACCCCTGGGCTTATTTGTTTTGTAAAATAAACTACCTTCATTCATATAACAGGACTAAGTACTATAAAATCCAATTTTCCAATACAGGTTGTTGCTCCTCATTAGGACTCTTCTCCGCTCCCTCTTATACTGATAGTTCTATTCCTGCACAAGTGTCCCAGTTTGCTATAGTCCACCGACAGTCTTTATTAGAGGCATGAATTAGGCTGAGGTGTAGATAACATTCACTACAGGTTTAAATGGGCAGACATTTGTTGTGGTTGTGTGCAGAATCCGTGTCAAGTTCTTATCTTGCCAGTGTGTGTTACAGCTCTGTCATGACCGCATTTGGGGATCATGGCATACTTAAAAAAATTAAACAAATAAGTAAACAAAATTTATTAGCATTTTGCATAATAACATATTTGCATATTACTTAGTGCACATTTGTGTACAATGAAGGCATGCTGTTCACATACAGTGTCACAGACCAGTTCATAGAATGGCCTTTGACAAGCCATACTTGCTCCTTTTTAGGTTTTGCCTCGCCAAAAAGATGCGCTCTGCGCATCTTTTTCGGCGCAGGCGAAAACCTGATGAGAATTGTAGTGTGCTTTGGCTCGGCCCTCGTCATTCATTGGCTGGCTCCGTAAATGGAGCCTTGCCATTGGATGAGGGGCCTGTCCGTCAATGCCGGACCAGACACGGGGGCGTTCCCGAGATTCTTTGGCTTTTGCCGACGTCACGCGACGTCAGCCGAAAGCCGGGAACGCCCCCGAATCCGGTCCGGCATTGAAGGCACCCGGAAGAAGTCCAGGTGAGTGCTTGCTTTAATTTCCCGCTGTTCCCACCCCCTCTCCTGCTCGCAGCGTCTCCCGTCCCCGTTCCCGCCCCCCTCCCGCTGGTGACCGTGCTTTCCTGTTGTCTCAGCCAGGCCCGCTCCCCGCAGACTCCCCTCCCCCTGGTCTCCGTTGTTCCCACCCCCTCTCCTGCTCGCAGCGTCTCCCGTCCCCGTTCCCGCCCCCCTCCCGCTGGTGACCGTGCTTTCCTGTTGTCACCCACGGATGGCTCCGTCAAACATTCTAAGAGCTTCAAAGATGCTCTGAAATGCAAAGTTCCCTCAGATATCACACACCTCCCTATGCACACCAAGCGCACACTAATCACACACAGACGAAAGGACAAGCCTGATGCCGAGGCTATAGAATACCGCCTTAAAAGTACTTTATTTGCGTGCATTTTTGTTTAAAAAAGCGGGCTTGGTCCAAAGCTGTTAGAACGTTTTACAAGACAGCAAGACACGTGTTCACAATATCATAAACGGCGAAATGAAAACAGGAAAAATTGTATTCGCAAACGAACTGTACTAATGAAAATTGCTTTTAATGTTAAAGTAACATTTGAATAATCTGTTTTACCCCAGGAGTTCATGGATTTTCTGTCGGGGACACCATAAGATTCAAACAGACCAGTGTGAGGATATTTTTGGAACCGGGGTTTGTTTTTGACATCATATGAAGCCCTTGAGACACCGAAGGCTCTAATTGGCTAAGAGCACTGATTGCGCCCATTGGCTACTGTTTATTTCAGCAGTCTCTCAAACCTATGCTCCCCGATTGGGTCACTATCGGCCATGTACTGTTTCGTTTTACTTGCTCATGAGTCATAATATTCCTAGATTTTGCCGACAGGAAACAAAATGCGCATTGGTATGATTTGGTTAAGTGCAGCTAAAAAATCCGAACCATTAAATTATCAGAAACCTACAACTATTAGTGGCGATAAGCAATACCGAGGTACAACAGCAGCGAGGGGAGTGACCCACTGACCCGGTCTCATACCTGAAGCTTGGGCCTCCTGCTCAGGTAGGGCAGAATGCAGTTGCTGCTCTGCTGGTCGCATGGCTTTGTGTACACGATGCCGTACATCACCCAACAAGTGTGGAGCACGTATACGATGAACACCCCCACAATAAGGGTTGTGAAAGAGCTCTTGTTGAGCATGACTTGAAGCAAACTAGCACTACAGCCGGTGTCACCGCAGGATTTCCAGAGCCGGTGTAAGGGGAGGAACTTCCGTTGCTAGGGCAAGGTGATGGACAGAGAGAAAGGACAAGCCTGATGCCGAGGCTATAGAATACCGCCTTAAAAGTACTTTATTTGCGTGCATTTTTGTTTAAAAAAGCGGGCTTGGTCCAAAGCTGTTAGAACGTTTTACAAGACAGCAAGACACGTGTTCACAATATCATAAACGGCGAAATGAAAACAGGAAAAATTGTATTCGCAAACGAACTGTACTAATGAAAATTGCTTTTAATGTTAAAGTAACATTTGAATAATCTGTTTTACCCCAGGAGTTCATGGATTTTCTGTCGGGGACACCATAAGATTCAAACAGACCAGTGTGAGGATATTTTTGGAACCGGGGTTTGTTTTTGACATCATATGAAGCCCTTGAGACACCGAAGGCTCTAATTGGCTAAGAGCACTGATTGCGCCCATTGGCTACTGTTTATTTCAGCAGTCTCTCAAACCTATGCTCCCCGATTGGGTCACTATCGGCCATGTACTGTTTCGTTTTACTTGCTCATGAGTCATAATATTCCTAGATTTTGCCGACGCTTGTGCCCTCGCGGCTGAGCAGGCTCTGAATTGGCTCACACTCTCTCCGTTACTATTGCATACGTGCCAATATACCCGAGTCAGGCGGGTGTCTACCAATTTCTAACCCCCCCAAAAATACGTTATTTTGACTGTTTCGTGCCTGAAATTAATTCCGTCTGCTTCTATTGCAGTCAATGAGAGGAATATATTCTCCCGATTCTATTTAGTTCAAGCCTGGGCAGCGCATGCGCTGCTCTGCGGGTATGGACTTGAAGCCCCGCCCACTCTCCGCCCATATTTTTAGGTTTTGCCTCGCCAAAAAGATGCGCTCTGCGCATCTTTTTTGCGCAGCAAAAACCTAATGAGAACTGTAGTGTGGCTTTGGGTCGGCCCTCGTCATTCATTGGCTGGCTCCATAAATGGAGCCTAGCCATTGGATGAGGGGCCTGTCCGTCAATGCCGGACCAGACACGGGGGCGTTCCCGAGATTCTTTGGCTTTTGCCGACGTCACGCGACGTCAGCCGAAAGCCGGGAACGCCCCCGAATCCGGTCCGGCATTGAAGGCACCCGGAAGAAGTCCAGGTGAGTGCTTGCTTTAATTTCCCGCTGTTCCCACCCCCTCTCCTGCTCGCAGCGTCTCCCGTCCCCGTTCCCGCCCCCCTCCCGCTGGTGACCGTGCTTTCCTGTTGTCTCAGCCAGGCCCGCTCCCCGCAGACTCCCCTCCCCCTGGTCTCCGTTGTTCCCACCCCCTCTCCTGCTCGCAGCGTCTCCCGTCCCCGTTCCCGCCCCCCTCCCGCTGGTGACCGTGCTTTCCTGTTGTCTCAGCCAGGCCCGCTCCCCGCAGACTCCCCTCCCCCTGGTCTCCGTTGTTCCCACTCCCTCTCCTGCTCGCAGCGTCTCCCGTCCCCGTTCCCGCCCCCCTCCCGCTGGTGACCGTGCTTTCCTGTTGTCTCAGCCAGGCCCGCTCCCCGCAGACTCCCCTCCCCCTGGTCTCCGTTGTTCCCACCCCCTCTCCTGCTCGCAGCGTCTCCCGTCTCCGTTCCCGCCCCCCTCCCGCTGGTGACCGTGCTTTCCTGTTGTCTCAGCCAGGCCCGCTCCCCGCAGACTCCCCTCCCCCTGGTCTCCGTTGTTCCCACCCCCTCTCCTGCTCGCAGCGTCTCCCGTCCCCGTTGATGGCCGCGCAGGTGGCCTCGGCCGCAGCCCCCCCTTCAGGCCTCGGCAGTCCCCCGGAGCTGAAGCCAAGCGGGGGACCCGAGGAGCCGGGCGAGGTGGCCGCAGACAGCGGGCCGGAAAGTGGCCCCGACGAAGAAGAGGCCTCTCCTCCCGGCGGCGGAGAGCCGGCCGCCCCCGAAAGCAACGGACCCACCAGCCCCCCGAAGCCTATCAGCCTGGTGGTTATGGTGCGCCCTACCGAGAGCCCCCAGAATCTTACTACCCGGCATACCCTCCCTATCCAGGCCGGGCCTACCCGCCCTACCCTCGCGCTAAGCCCTACCCTGGAGGCCCCCAGCGCTTCCTAGGGGGCTCTCCCACCGCCACCCCGACTCTGAACCAGTTGCTGACCGCGCCCGCCCGCGCTTACCCCGGCTACCCTCCCGAAGGTCCTGACGGAGCCCCGGCCCCGCAATATGGAGGTCCACCTGGAGCTGGAGGCTGGGGGGCCGCACAGCAGAGAGGACACCATGGACCTGCCAGTCCCGGCAGCAGCGGGCAGCCCTTGCCCAGGACTCCGCAGGTAAGAGAACTGGAAAGTGGGGCAAAACATTCGATTTATAGAGCCCTGTGCTTCCAAGGGAAGGTATGGTTGGCAAGAGGAACGGGGGTGGGAGGTGGTATGGAACAATGGGACGAAGCATTTTATAGTTATTTTTTTTAATGTAAAATAAGAAGTTACAAGATAAAAGCTCCTTGCAATACGGAATTTTTTCCAAACAAAAGTTGTCCTGGCCGCGTTGTCAGACCTCGCTGTTGCTGCTCGCAGCTGGGCGGAAGTGCGTCGGGTTGCAGCGGGTTTTTCGGATGCTGCAGCGCTTTGTAGCTCTGCTCGGATAGAGCGGCGGCTGTTCTCTCCCTGAGCATTGGCAGGTGGAGCAATTTTTGCCAAGGTTATGGATCGGTATCTGCTGTTCCTCACTTGGGAGAGTAGACCAGAGCCCGGGATTGCCACCAGTGGAGGTCTGTTTTGGAAATGTTTTTTTATACTGCATGAACACGTTCGATAAAATACGCTCATTCTCCTCGTGTGATGTAGGTCAATGTCCTCTCTCTTTTGGTCTTCCTGTCTTTGAGATCACTGAACGAAAAATTCACTTGCTGTTCTCCACAATCTAAGGGAAGGCAGGGCACTCCGTTCTTATATTAGTATCATGGGCTTCCCAGGAGTTAACTAACTATACGAGCAGTTCTTTGTCCATCTTTGTGTATTTGCTGCTGTATGTGTATTCTGTTGCAGTGTCTCTATGTGCCTGTCCTTTTATTTGTATGACTGTCGGAATGTGTCTCTATGTGCCAGTTTGTGGATTGTGCCTGCTTGATTTTATATTTCTGTGTCCGTTTGTTGGCGTTTCTCTGTGCCTGTCTTTCCTTGACTTTGTGCCTTTCCCCAGTGTGTGTCTGCCTCTTCGTGTTTTTGTGTGCCTGTCCGATCGCGTGTCTCTGTGCCGTTTTCTGTCGGTACCTCACATGAAGTATTTCCCTGAGCCCAAGGTTGTGCTTGGCGATGTGCGGGTTGGCCTGTTGTCCGTTTACCAGGATACTTATTTTACCTATCTTATAATGTGCGCAAGAATTTATGTATATATTGTGTGCGGCAATTTTGGGTCTATCGTGTGAACGAGTTGTGGTGTACTCGGGTCTACTGATCTTGTTTGTCGCTTCTTGTCTGGCTACATGTGTCATTTAATTTCTTCATATATTCTTGCGAGCATGTTGGGCTGCATTGTTCCTTATGCTGTGTGCACAAACCATGCTTCCAGGTGTTTGTGAGGTTGTCTTTCTGTCTGAGTGTAACTGACTCTGTTGTGGACTGTGGTATGCATGCGAGTCTGTCTCTGTATTAGTTGAAGCTTGTTGTTTTAGATTTTGATTCCTGAATGCGACACAAGTACACGGATCTCAGCGGGCTGAGTTCTGAGATTTCCCAGTTGATAACTAGTGATTGTGGAACGGTGAAACCAGCTATTACCAGCGAGTTTGGGTGAACTGTTTGGTAAGTAGCGCTCAGGACTTGAGGGATACCCGGGGAAAATGAAATAATGATTACCCCTTTAGGGAACCTGGGTTTGCCATCCTGGCTTTGACGAATGTGCAGTTCTGATTCGAGGCACATGTTTGTTTTTATCTGTCCCTCTTACAGAATTTGTCCCCATGTGACTCTCCTTCATGAGTTTGACAACTCACCGTTGCCTTTGAGTCATGCCCTAAACCCAGGAAGCTGATACAGTGAGTGCAGATAGTGCTTACTCTGTGAGAAGAGGTGCCGAGCCTCTGAATACTGTTTTTGAGAACCGAAGGGCTAGTTGGGGTTATGTGCCTTAGCTCCTGACATCTTCCTTAACCTGGTTCACGTTGTATGTGATCCCCTGTCACATAATTCGTTGCTCCACTGTCACATAATTCTTTGCTCCCCTGTGATGCTGTGTGTGTGTGTGATGCTGTGTGTGTGTGTGATGCTGTGTGTGTGATGCTGTGTGTGTGTGTGTGATGCTGTGTGTGATGCTGTGTGTGTGTGTGTGATGCTGTGTGTGTGTGTGTGATGCTGTGTGTGTGTGTGATGCTGTGTGTGTGTGTGATGCTGTGTGTGTGTGTGATGCTGTGTGTGTGTGATGCTGTGTGTGTGTTGTGTGTGTGTGTGTTGCTGTGTGTGTGTGATGCTGTGTGTGTGTGTGTGTGTGATGCTGTGTGTGTGTGTGTGTGATGCTGTGTGTTGCTGTGTGTGTGTGTTGCTGTGTGTGTGTGTGTGATGCTGTGTGTGTGTGTGTGTGTGATGCTGTGTGTGTGTGTGTGATGCTGTTTGTGTGTAGGGCTGTGTGTGTGTGGGGGTGGGCTCTGTGTGTGGCTCTGTGTGCGTGTGGCTGTGTGTGTGTGTGGGGGTGTGGGTGCAAATGCAATAGGTCTCGCATTTGCAAAAGATTAAGCTATTGGCATTGTAAATGACCATGCCATTTATTTATCTGTTTTCAAAACTAACACATAAATAAACAATTTGTCATTTAAAGTGCCAATAGCTCTAACTTTGTCAAAGGCAAAACCGTTGCATTGTACTTGGTATCGAATCCAACAGCGGCCATGATGCTATGGAAAGAAAGGACAAAGCATATTGACCCACTGTTGACACTATGGAAAGAATGGAGGAAGTATCAAAAAAAGACAGGTGGAGCATAAGAACCGAGCTAGGGGATGCTCATCCATGAAAAAGGAGACTGCTGTTCTTTCCATGCCCTCAGAAAGTTCTCTTTAGGCCACAGCCCCCTAGATTTGAAATGGCTTGCTACCTACCATTTTCAGAACAAAGAAAGGGGTGTGGCAGTTATTTTGATGAGGAGAAAAGATAATGGGCCAGAAGGTGTGTGTGTGGGGGGGCTCTGTGTGGGTGTGTGTGGGGGGCTTTGTGTGGCTGTGTGTGGGGGGGCTCTGTGTGGCTGTGTGTGTGGGGGGGGGTTTGTGTGTGTTGGGGGGGCTCTCTGTGGGTGTTGGTGTGTGTCATTTGCGAGAGATAAAGCTAGTGGCATTGTAAATGACAATGCCATTTATTTATGTTAAAAAAACATAAATAAAAATAATGTCAAGAGCAATGCCAATCGCTCTAACTTTAACAAAGGCAAAACCATTGCATTGTAAATGCTTGTTGTTGTTGTGGATGAGGGAGAAAGTTAAGCCCAGTCCGTGTCTGCAGTTTGTGAAGCCTTCCGGCAGAACAGATGAGTGCACCTCAGGTGGCTTTAATTTAGCAATCCCGCGTTTTTGGCAGTAGCAGCCCTCATTGGGCCGATTCAGGCAGATCATATGACAAGGTATTTGTGGATCTCTTCTAGTCCGCCGCAGACTAATCCTATGGTGAGGTAGTTTCAACCCGCCCCGCTTTCCTGGTGTCTTCAGGTGTGTGCTCCTTCTTAGGTTTTACAACTCGCCCTCAGCAGTGTTGGCAGCTGCCCACAGTGGTCATCACGGGGCACGCAATGGTGGTATCAAAGTAGTCTTTTGGCCGCATTTCACCACGCATTCCAAGGATGAAGTCCTGCGGACCCACTTGCGGCACAGGTAGCCCCTGTACTACTTTCCCAAGCAATTTGGCTTCGCTGGGTGTTTCCCACACTAGGAACAGGTTGAAGTTGGGCTTCTCCTTCTAGGCAATTTCTTCTCTTCTAGGGTCAAGCAGACTTCATCACTCTCACCTGGCCTTCAGGTTGCTAGGCACTTGGTACACCCTGAGCTTCTCTAGCAGAAGTGGCAGATTTCAGGGGAAGCCCTCTCATCTCTGGGTGTCTGGCTGCTGCGAGCCTTGCCAGAACAGCAGTCCTTGGAGTACTCTGTGCAGCTCTCCCTTCCTTGGTAATGATGAAATTGGAACTGGAACAAAGTGGTATAATGTGGATCCCACGTTTATGCTCAGTGTCTATAAAGGAGACGTGAATCCACCATCTCAAACTTAAGAACTGGGCTGGGATTGTTCCTTCCCGGGTATCCTTCTCAGAGTGATTTCCAGTCACTGTCTCTGTGTACAGTGATGCTTCTCGCGGCTGTCTCCAAGCAGGTGCACCCACAACATCAGCACAGTAAAGTTGGAGGTTCCTGCACCAGCCTGCCGCCAGCCTTAGTAAAGCAGTAATCGGAGACTGACAAAAAGTCCGGTCTTTCCCAGAAACATCATCACTTTGAACAACAGAAACTGCAGTCGAAGCGTTCACCCCTTCCAACTATGGAAGGGCAAAGCTCTGAAAGTACGAGTCAGCAGCCTCTGCTAACAAAGTACCATTGGAATGTCTAAAGGCAGCTGCGTGTCCATCCTCCAGTGTCTGGACCTCCTCCTTCCCGCCAAAGGAAGGGAAGGCAGGCTGCACATTTCCAGTGTCTGAGGAGGCTGCTCTCATCCTCCAGTGTGTGCTGAACCAGGGGCTGCACACGGGAGCTCACTGCCGTAGAGAGTTTCATGGGTGGCTCGTGACGATTCCGCTTATTTCGGCCATCTCGGGTATACATACTCATTCCTGCAGCTTTACGTGGGGCTGGGGTTATTTTCCCGCCTGAAGGATTGATTCTTCTAGTTTAGAGGAAAAGATTATGACGAGAGCCTTAGATCTTGCAAGGCTTGGCAGAGCGAATTTTCTTAATGGCTTTGAAAAGTTCCCTTTTAATTAACATATTGTCATAAACATTTCGGACTCAAAAGCTTTTATAAAGCTAGTCTATGGTTCTGACCTCCAAACTGCTAAGGTTCGGTGCGGTTGTTGAGATGTTTGAGCAATTGAGTGTCAATGGTAGGGAATTGCCATAAAACATATTTAATGACTTCAAATAAAGAGACATAGCTTATTTGGAACAGAAGAATATGTTGGATTAACACATGCTGCTTTGAGAATGGGAGTGAACGAGGTATTTACAGTTCTGCCCGTATCCTTGTGTGAGCAGTAGATTGTTCAGATTGAAAATCGTGGTGCACACGTGTTTGGCTATTCATGTGTTCAGTGTATGTTCTTTATGTACCAATCGGATTTGTACAGGAATGCCTAGAAAAGGTTGTACTAGGATTCACTTTGTATTAGGCTGTATACGAATGTTATCACTTCAATATTGTTATCTTCTATTGTTTTTAGAATATCATGTTAGATGTCCTAGGGATGCTATTATCTTAATAAGCAAATTACCGAACGTCGATGTGGAAGTTGCCTTGGGTAAATATCTAGTATTTGCAGTAGATGTTTTTAAATCTACGTAGTCGTATTTGTTTTATTCGTATTGCTATTGCATTTTTTTTGTGGTCTAGGACCATCAGCCTATACAAAATCTTGAGCCAGTGATATACTCTGAGAACCTGTGCAACCCAAAAATATACATGTATATTTGCCATACCTTAACTGCCATCTTATGTTGATTGTATATATTTGTTGTGTTGTATGTGGGGTTTGCCCCACCCCACAAGAACTAGCGTGTGGCAACTAAACAAGCATTTGCAATGCTATAGGTCTCGCATTTGCAAAAGTTTAGCTATTGGTATTGTAAATGACAAACCTTTTATCTATGTATTGGTTTTGAAAACAGATAAATAAATGGCATTGTCATTCATAATGTCAATAGCTTAAAGTTTAGCATTGTAAATGACAATGCTTTTTATTCATGGTTTAAAAAAAACATAAAGAAAACGCATTGTCATTTATAATAGCAATAGCTCAAACTTGTGTAAATGCGAGACCTATTGCATTGTAAATACTTGTTATTTTTGTCCCGTTTGGCCGTTATGCTGATTTACGTAATATGGTGCAGACCGGGGAACATAACTGCAGGTCAATTTATTTTTTATTTTTTTTGTGTTCAAAAGTTTTTATTGCAGGTCTATTTTTTCATCTGGCGGTTCCCCGTCCATTGCCAGAAACTGGAAAAGGAGCTGTGAGTTTGTGCAACTTCCAAGATTGGACTTTCACAGCCTTGTACATTAAACACAGAACAATGCCAAATGCAGATCTCTCTGCCTGGGCCGCGAGTCTCTGCATTTACAGACCGTTACTGATATTCTAGAGTGCAGAAACAGGAACGCTTTTCTTTCTTCACAGTTTGTGTTTGGACATTGTTAAATTTTTTAGGATTGCCTTGTAGAGATTGAACTCCTCCCAACTATTTGCTTCCCTTACTACCATTTTATTTTTTATTTATTTGAACACACCTGGCTTGCTTGTCATGTAAGATTTTAGTTAATGAAAGCACTTCAGATATGTGAGTTCAAACTACCAGTTGTACAAAGATAACACTTTAAATAAGTACTTCTCAATGCAGTGCTATTATGTGCCTAGTAGTGTCTAAGCTTCCACTTTAAATAACAGTAGATGTTGTAGCATCAAAGATAATGTGTTACAATTTCTAAATGCTTATAAGGTCCCAAAGGCGAGACCAATTGCTTTGCAAATGCTTGTTTTTCTTGTTAAGGGCCTCCATTCATTGCAACTACACAAAGCTTCTTCCAAATGCCATTAGAGAATCGCCACCTGTGCAGAGGAAAGGGGAGGCTGCTCCTCCAACCAACCCTGGAGCACCAGGCAATCCACTGAGGGGCAAGTCTGAGTGGAGCAGTCTCAGTGGGGCTTTTCAGTTTGAAGGAACCGTTCCAGGCATCCCTAGAGGTCACCACAGAGACAGACACACTTCTACTAACTCCACTCCCCAAGGGGCCAGTCTTTCATCCGGTGCACCCAGAACAGGAGTGGCCCAACACTACTTCAGAGATTGGCGCCACTGTGGCAGTAAAGCAGATCACGCTGTCTGTTACTGATACCATGCCCACAATTGAAAGACAATGTGTACCTATCAGGGGCAGCTCTGAGCCTGGCATGACAATGTGTACCTAACTAGGGTATTATGCTGCCATGGACATCTATACCTAACGTTGGCAATGTGACAGTGGCATGGCAATGTGTACCCACCTGTAGCAAACGGGAACCTGTGGTCACAACTAGTGTCTTAACTGTGGGGTGGGAGGTATTGTGGGTTGCTAGAATTTAGGGTGTTGCAGATGCTGCAGCACCCACAAAAATAGCGCAGTCATTTAATGTGGATAAGTAATGGGCAGTAATGAAGGGCTTTGAAACGTCACCTGCAAACACTATGGGTTGCTTGTGTTCCGGTTCAGCGAGGACCTGGCCAGGCACTTCAGACTGGACTGTTCCTATTAGAGCAAGGTCAAAATTGATTTGCATATGGCTGGGTCGAAAGTGAGATGGCATGGTGGGCAAAAGACCAATGGTATGGAATGTTACCCTGAGCTATTACTTAGACTTATTGCAAGCATTCCTCCTATCTCCTTTGGTGTGTCTGGCCTATGTAAAGAGAGGCCATAATAAAAAGCTCTGTTGTGTCCTTTCATGCTCATATTTAAAGAGTCAAAGATTACCAGTAATGAAACCAGGAAACAACAGTTTGTAACAAACTACCGTTAATTCTCTACCTAGTTTATATACTGCCTGGAAACCAAGATTATTTTGTATTAATTTAAGCATTTCTGCTAACATATTCAGTTTGACAAAACATATAAATCCTCAAATTTATAAAAAAAAAACGGTTAGATTTCTTGCTACAGTTTATAAAGGTTTTTATCACAAATAAAGGTAGAGATGAGACATAGTGCCCTGTAATGCTACTACTGGATGGGAAAACCTGTTCAGAGCAGGTTAAAAAAACAACCCAGAGCACGTTAAATTTACTTTGAGCAATGCATATGAGGATAATGTCAAGTGACTTAATAATTCTGTCTTTAGAAATATCTTTTTTTGAGATAAAATTGATATCAATAGATCCAAGAAGCAATACTTTTAGTACATACCATAGACAGTTTGACTGTGTTACTAGCCAACACGATCAATTGTCACTTGTCACTCGTTTACATTTGTTTTTAGCTTTTTCAGGTTGAAAAACCCACATCCTTTTTTAGTATTTATCATCTTATAATACTTTATTTAGAACCCGACGTATACAATACTCTTGTACTTGTAACTCCTACAGTTCACAAAATCCTAGAGTTTCTTTCCACAAACGATTGTTTTGGAATGTACTAAAGTGCACCCCCAGAGAATACCAGACATATTTTCAAAGGTAACACTGTAGGATCACCTGGTAACTGTATCCAGAATTTTTTTTTTTGCAATCCCCTCCGGCACACCTGTAGGTGTTGTCAATCGGCTTTGTGTAGTGTTGGTGGCATTGTCTGTGCTGCAAGTGACTTGTGCAGTGCCTATTTAGGCACCACACCAGTGCACTGACCTCAGTTCTTGACTATTCTGTCCACACCAGCAGCACGGAGCCTAGCTGTGGAAGACTAACTAGTGTGCCAAAAGTTAAATCCAAAAGGATCTCTTAATCAAGAGAAATCAGTTCACAGAATAGGAAGGATGGGAGAGTCGGTAAAGAATCTGTAGCTAGATAGTCTCTACCAGATAAAGCGTTACCAAAGGGAAGTAACCTGTTCATCTGATAGAGACTTCTAGCCACAGATTCTTTACCTTAGAATAGATACTACAGCAGTATCTCTCTCCGGAGGTGGGTCTGTCGATTGTTTCAGACTAAGAAATCCTGGAGGACTGAACAGGCAAAGTGCCCATCTGCCGTACCTGACTGTTGAGACAGTAGTGTTTGGCAAACATGTGCAGCGATGCCCGAATTGCTGCTTGACAGATGTCCAAGACTGGGACTTCTCTAGCTAATCCAGTGGTTGCAGCTGTAGTTCTGGTAGAGTGAGCTCCTAGGCTCTCAGGTGGCTGTTTCGTACCCATTGCGTAGCAGATCAAAATACAGAGAAGGATCCACTGAGGGATGGTTCACTTTTGACTTGCCTTTTCTTTCTTTGCCCCTGAAAATCCAACAAAGAGTTGATCATCCACCTGGAATTCTTTGGTACAATCAATGTAGAACAATAATGCTCTTTTTGGATCCCGGCGGTGGAGTCTCTCCTCTTCCTTCCAAGGATGAGGAGGGGGAAAAAAAGGTAGGATGTTTTGCCTGAGATGAAGAGGAGATGAAAAGGTGTCACCACCTTTGGTAAAAAAGATGTTCAAGTCTTCAGAACCAGACTATCTGTTAAAAATGAAGTGTAGGAATGATTAACGGTGAGAGCTTGTAACTCGCTAACCCTCCTGGCAGATGTAATCACCACAACGAAGAACATTTTTAGAGTTGGAGACCGCAGAGAGAAGCTATGCATCGTTTCAGAAGGGGAACGAACGCAAAAGAAAGGTAAGAACTAAATTCAAGTCCCATTGTGGCATAATAAAGGGGGTAGGAGGAAACAGATCCTGCAAGCCTTTAAGGAATCTAGACATAACAGGTGACCTGAACAGGGAAGGTTGGTCTGACAACTGTAGAAAGGCAGAAATGGCAGACAGATATCCTTTGACTGTGCCCAGTCAAAAGCCTTTCCGAGCCAGGTAGAGAACAAACGAGAACTTCAGACAAGGGTGCAGACAGAGGATCAACCAACTTAGACATACACCATGCCACAAACTTGTCTCATCGGGAAGCATAAATAGTTTTAGTGGAGGAACGCCTGGCTTCCAGAATGACATCACACACTTCAGAAGGGAGATCAAACACCCCCAGCTGTTGCCACTCAATCTCCATGCATGAAAATGAAGAGTGGACAGGTTCGGTGCAGTACCCAGCCCTGTTGCTGAGGCTGAATATCCTCCTGAAGGGGCAAATGACTGGAGGACGGATTCTCATACTCTCTGTGCCCAATTCAGAGCCACTAGTATGACTTAGGCCCATCGTTCTTGATATTCTTGAAAACTCTTGATAGGAGTGGTATTGGCAGAAGGGCGTACAGGAGTCGCGAACTACACACTTGACGAAATGCGTATCTGAGAGATGCCTTGGAAACTCAGGCGCACAGAAGTGCTGACATCGCACATTCTCAGTGGTGGCCCATAGAGCTTACCAAGGCTCTCCTCAATCTTAGAAGAGACTTTGCATCACCTCCAGATGAAGACACCATACGTGATTCACTAGGCATCGATGGCTGAGTTTGTCCGCTCTGACATTCAGAGAGCCCGCCAGGTGTTGAACCAACAGGGAAATGTCCTGTTGTTTTAGCCATACCCAGAGGCATAAGGCCTCCTGACAGAAGGTCCATGAGCCCACCCTTCCCTGTTTGTTGCTGTAACACTTGAACTAGCCTACCCCTGATTGAAGGAAGACAGGCTTTCAATACCAGTCATATCACTCTCTGTTGCCAAAGATTGATGTGGAGCTGATACTTCGTTGAAGACCAGGGTCCTCTGATCTCTAACTCTACCAGGAGGCCAGTTCCCTCTGATATCCAGACCAAGTTGGAGAGATTTCCCAGATGCTGTGCCCAAGGGTCTTAAAATCTCACTGCAGAGCCTGCATATGTCAATGGGCAGTTTTACCAATAGGATGCAGGAGGTGATGAGACCCAGCAGCCTCAGAGACAGTCTCACTGAAATTGAGCTTAGAGGCTGAAGCATTGGAATCATATCCCAAATATCTTAGACTGCTTTTCTGCTGATTCCAGAATAGATCAGATGAAATGGAGCATCTGAGAGGGTGTCAGGTGTGACTTCAGGATGTTGATAATGCAGGAGGTCCACCATAGTCTGGAGGAGGGAGACGACTACATGGGGTGAGCTCCCCTTAAACAGCTAATTGTTAAGGTAAAAACCCTGACCTTCGCAGCTACGCTGAAATGGCCACTTTTATCTTGGAAAACACCTGAGGGGCACTGGTACACAGTGAGCTGATAATGCTCCAGGCACACCATGAACCAGCATCTGAGGGCAGGCTGGATGGGAATGTCGAAATAAGCATCCTGCAATTCCAACCCTGCCATCCAGTCTCCAGAGTCGAGAGCAGATAAGACCTGAGCCAAGGTGAGCATCTTGAATTGACCTTTTTCAAGAAGTAGGTCAGAGGGTACAGCTCTAGGGTGGGATGGAGGTCTCCATCCTTCTTTGGCGCCACAAAGTAGTGGAAATAGCAACCATGACCTACTTCTGGTTCTGGGTCCCTCTCAATGCTCCCTTGGCCAGAAGAGGCAATACTTCCTGTCTGTCGCAGGAGCACAAGGTGGTCCTCCGTCAACCGATCTGGGGATGGATGGAGTGGAGGAGTGTTTGTTGGACTGGGAGGGCATAACCCGTTGGACAATATGCAGCACCCATTTGTCTGATGCTATGCCTTCATTGGAGGAGATGGTGTCCAATTTTGCCGTCAACCGGGTGCCTATGTTGGATTGAGGGCAAACTAAATAAGCTTTGGCTGTGCGGCTACTGGGGGGAGTGGATTTTGTGGACCTCTGGCTGTGGGCCCTACAAGGTTTGTGGAAGCCCCGGCCATGAAAGAATTGAGTCTGATAGCCATGGTGGCTAGGTGAGGAAAGACGCGGTTGATAGCCCCTACCGTAGTCATGGAAGAGGTGTAAGGTGGAGTGCAGCTGTCAGGGAGGGCTAGAGAGCCCCAGTGACCTAGCAGTAGCCATACTATCCTTGAATCACTCCATGGCTGAATCCGCCTTGTCTCCAAAGAGACAAGTCCTTTCAAAGGGCAGGTCCATGAGCAAGGCTTGGAAATCCCCTGGAAAGCCAGTGTTCCTCAACCAGGCATGATGTCTCAGCACCACTATAGAAGCAATGGCTCTGCTCCTTGAATCAGTCATATCCAACCGACATGGAATCGTGCACTTTTCTATATCTTGCCTGTCAATGATTGCTAGGGAGAGTATGACCGAGCTTCATCCAGGACCATAAGCAGCACTGGTGCAACCGTATCCCACACAGTATGTCAATAACGGCCAAATAAGCGCGTGGTGTTCACAGGCCAGAGTGCCAGGCTAGCAGAAGAAAAAATCTTTTCTTCCTTGTGATATTTTGGTTTATCTTATAAGCACTGTATCTTGTTGTGATATACTAGTGAATCTGCATCCCAATAGCAAAGAGGCTTCAAAACCTATGCAACCCTAGCTTCCCACAGACCTGAGAGATGCCACACCCTGAGGGCCATTCAACACAAGAACAGGTGGGAAATTAGCTTTGCAAGTAGGCGTGGTGCTCTACAAGGCCAGTCCCACCCCTATGGTCGGCTGTTTGATGTTCCCCACGAAAGAAAGGTTTCACCATTTTAATTTTGGTGGAATTAAGAATTCTGGGACTGGGTATGCCCACTCTCCACAGGAAGTGGGCATATAAGGGGTATAGGGACCCTAAGGGTATGTAGCCCATTGGCTACCACCCTTCACTCCCCTTAACACCCCTTACTTGAATATTTAGGTGGCCCCCTGGCACCAGGAACTCGGATGCCCCTGACACAAGTGGAAGGACCAAGAAGACCTGAAGAAGAGAGAACTGTGGACTTTGGCACAAAACTCTATCTGTCTGCTTCTGTTTTGACAATCCAACTTCTCCTGCAGCTGTGCATGCTCCAAAAGCCTTGGAGGGCCTTTAGTACTTCGCCAAGCCATCAGCATCTCCCTTGAAAAGGAGGAGCCTCTTCCCTGCAGGCACTCACCGCGACTTCAGGTTCACCATTCTGCTGACCATCGGGTCCACCAACGCAGCAGCCACCGAGGCACTCACCATGCTCCAAAACGTCAGATCCATCTCCCTACCAAGTGAGAAGATTCCAGGACCAACTGGAGATGCCCTGCACCAATACCGGGGTACCGAACCCCTTGCTGCAACCAAAGCTTTATTGTGTCCAATCCGGACTCTGTTGCAAAAAAGATCGCCCAGCGGACGAGGGATGTCCGCATCGCAGAGGCCAGCTCCGAGAGTGACCCAGCTGTAATATTTTGTCTCTCTTTGAAGGTATAACCGAGAACCATGAGTTCTTTTGATGCACAGGACCAGCCAACCAAAACTCTGCACCTAAGCTCCCCGGCATGGGTCCAAGACAACTGACTGTGCTCCCCTGCTCCCAGGAACCCTATGCACCGAGTCCCCCTCTGAAGCTTGTTTCTAGCTGGCACCCATTCATGCAGCACCTCTGCACCTGGACACTTAAGGCAGGTAAACTCTTACTGCTGGTGGTACATTGGACCTTGCCTCCCCTAGCACCTTAAGTCCTAAAGGGGACCCCCGAGATTCGTAGGCAAATACCTGTATGCAGTATATGCTTCTTTCTCCATAGGAAAGCATTACTGCATAAAAGTGCATTTGAGTGACATTTTTAGTTACCTGCAAAAACTGATTAACTGAAAAGTACTTACCCTATCACGAAGTTCTTGGTGTTAAAATAAATATTAAAATACTTGTTGTTTTTCTATATTGGTACTCCTTACTTTAGAATTACCCCCAGGCGTCAGTCTGGATCCAGAGAAATGTTTTCGTAGCAGTACCCATGCATGTCGGTCGAATTTGCGTCCGTCGTCGGTGTTGTGATCGCCGGGATAACCTTGCAGTATCTACTTAGATGCCACCCTGTGCGCTGACGTCAGTTCTTTCTTTTTCTGCGCCAGCCAGCGTGAGACAGCGGTACCCTAGTCACTTTTTGACTAACAGTTTTTTGACTTTTTGTTGACTTCTTTTCGAGTCATTTGACTCATGGTGCACAGGGATGTCACTTCAGCGGACTGGCTTCAAGCCTTGTTCCTCCTGCCACAAGCTGATGTCAGTGACAGACCCACATCTAGTGTGCCTCTGGTGTCTGGAGCGCGACCACAACCCGAAGTCGTGCTCCTACTTTCAGGCCATGGCCCGAAGTCTTTGCAGAAGTGGTCCCGAAAGCTTCTGGAGGCCTGGCATTTGGCTCCTCGCTGCTCGAGCTCCCGGTCGAGAGGGAGGTCACAGGACCAGTCATGGAGCCATCGCTGCCACTGCTCATCGAAGTCTTTCGGTAAGTTGAAGCACAAGAAGGCGGCGAAGAAGCACTGTTGCTCTTCGCCTTCTCACCGTCCGTCGGCTGACGAAACGCAGGATGCAGATGGTCGTTGTCCTTCGGCTCCATACGTGGAGCCTGCTGGGTCAGCCCAGATTCTCCCCCCTTCCGGGGAGCCAGAGCAACGTCTGCCCAACTTCGTACATTTTACTAAGCTCTCCACTCCATCTTTGGGCACCCCGACTTCAACGGCGCGCCTTTGGGCCCCGCAGACTCGGTTGGGGGTTCAAAGCCTTTGCTGCCACTTGGTCCAGCCCCGGCATGGCAGGGCCCCCAAGGATTCAGGCCTGGATCCGGATCAGGGCCGGTCGACCTGACTACCCCTCCTCTGGTGTAAAATCCATTGACAACACTGCCGCTGCCTCCGTCACCGTTGTTTCCTCAACCAGCCAGTTTCGACCCAGGCCGCCCACTCTACTTAGATACGGAGCCGAACTGGCATCGACTGACGCCAGTACCGGCGCCGACTGGCAGTTTTGTGCCAATTTTCTATCTTGGCGTTCCCTATCACCCTGAGTGGCAGCCAGAAGAGGGTGAGGAGGACTGGGAGGGATCTGTTGACCCTCTTTCAGACCAACTTGAAGATCCGGACTGGAGAGAGGAGTTGGGTGATGCCAGTGGTCTGGATACCTCCCCAGACCTTGGTATGCTTTCTCCCCCTACCATGGCTACAGAGGAGGGAGCCTCCTATGCTGTGGTGTTGCGTTGGGCCGCTAAGGCCTTAGGCCTTGAGCTTCTTACGGTGGCAGTCAGGATTACCCTCCTGACCGAGGTGCTTCAGCCGGCAGGAGCCTCTTCTGAGCCTCTGCTGCCATTCATTGAGGCTGTCACGGACATCCTTTTGGGCATTCGGTCCAAGCCCAGCACAGGGGCTCCTGTGGATAGGATAATTTCACAACACCACCGCCAGGCTCCGGGCGACCCCATTTTCCTCTCCCAACATCCTACCCCTGAGAGCTTGGTAGTCCAAGCCTCTACATCCAAAAGCGTGTTCCCTACTGCTCCCCCAGATAGGGGATCCAAGAAGCTGGAACACTGTGGGAAGATGATGTTTTCTTCTGCCAGCTTAGAACTGCGGTCGGTGAACACTGCATGTCTTTTGGGCTGTTACACCCACTCCATGTGGGTTACAGTTGAGCAGGTGCTGCCACAGTGCCTGGTGGAGGTCTGGGCCACACTCTCCCGTGCGGTTGCTGAAGGGAGAAATGCAGCAAAGTTTGCCATTCGCTGTGTGCTGGACACCGCCGACTCGCTAGGCAGAACTATTTCAATGTCGGTAGCCCTGAGACGCTATGCCTGGCTGAGATCCACTGGCCTTTCGGGTGATGTCCAATCTACTCTTTTAGACATGGGCTTTGATGGCCGTCACTTGTTTGGCGACTAGGCAGACCACGGGCTTGAGCGCTTCAAGGATTCTAGGGCTATGGCTAGGTCCTTGGGCCTCGCGACTACATCTTGCCCCATGCAGTCTGCCTTTCGCCCCTTTCGTGGCTATGGAAGGGGTGCCCCACCATGTTCCTCCCAGAGTCACAGGCTGGTGCAAGTTGCCCAGCCTCTGCGTGGCCGGGTAATTGGGATACAGCGCTGTGGGTTTGTGGGTTCAGCGGGTGGGTCAGTCCACTAGTGCCCCCTCTGCAGCAGCCTCCAACCCCTCCTAGTCTGACCTTTCAGGGCCACCAGTTGCCAGTGGGCGGTATGATCTGCCATCACCTACCCCACTGGCAAACCATCACGTTGGACAGGTGGGTTTTGTAGATAGTACGAAGGGGCTACTCCCTTCCCTTCAAGACTACCCCTCCTTCCATGCCACCACAATTCCATTGCATGTCAAAGGATCACTTGCCCCTTCTCCATCAGGAAGTTACAGCTCTCTTGGCCAAGGGAGCTTTCGAGCGAGTTCCTGCCCCAAAAGTAGGTTGTGGTTGTTATTCCCACTACTTACTGGTACCCAAGTTTACCGTGATCCCCTATAGCATTACTGGCACCCCTCGGGTGTTCACGAAAGTGATGGCGGTGGTCGCAGCTCATCTGCTCAGATCAGGAGTTCCAGTCTTCCCCTATCTTGACGACTGGCTGTTGAAGGTGGGCTCGCCTCAGACTGTCGTCTCCCACCTCCAGACTAAAGCGAACCTCCTGCATTCGCTGCGGTTCACGATCAACGTGCCGAAGTAGCACCTGATTCCCTCTCAGAAGCTCCTCTTCATCGGAGCGGTTCTGGATATAGTGCAGTTTCAGGCTTATCCTCCCGAACAGCAAGTCCAGGATATTTGGGCTATGATTCTGATGTTTCATCCTTTATCCCGGGTTTCAGTGAGAATGACCCTCAGGCTGCTGGGACCTGAAGTTCCAGTGGGCACAGCATCAAGGGAAGCTCTCCGATTGCATCCAGTTCTCTGAGGGCACTGCACATCAACTGCAGTGGTGGATATCGAACCAGGATTGGGTCGACGGCAGATCCCTCTCCCTTCCCCAAACAGAATTCACGGTAGTGACAGATGCGTCACTCCTGGAATGGGGTGCCCACATGGGAGAGGCAGAGATCAGAGGCCTTTGGTCTCCGGTGGAGTCTGAGATCCACATCAACCTTCTGGAGCTCCAGGTGATTCGTCTTGCACTGAAAGCATTCCATCCTTCTGTCAAGGGAAGAGTAGTGCAGGTGTTCACGGACAACACCACCGCCATGTGGAACTGGAACAAACAGGGCGGGTGGGGTCGTGGACCCTCTGTCAAGAGACCCTTTGCCTTTGGACATGGCTGGAACATCCGGACATGTCCCTGGTGGTTCAACACCTGGCAGGTTCCCTGAATGCCAGGGCAGACAAACTCAGCCGTGGGTGCGTGGTGGATCAGGAAGGGCATCTTCACTCAGAGGTGTTGCAAGGTCTCTTTCAGCGGTGGGGAGAGCCTTGGTTAGATCTGTTTGCCACTGAATAGAATGCGCAATGTCAGCAGTTCTACGCGTTGGAATTTCCAAGGCGGGACTCACTCTGTGGCGCTTTTTGTCGCAAGTAGAGTTGCGGTCTTCTATACGCCTTTCCGCTTATACCACTTCTGTCCAGAGTGCTGAAGAAGATCAAGCTTGACCTGACCCAAGTCATTCTTGTGGCTCCGGATTGGGCACTAATATTCTGGTACCCCAAGAGCTTGTACATGGCCATCGATCCTCCGATCAGACTGCCTCTTCGGGAGGATCATCTGTCGCAGCAGGAGGGGATGGTCTTCCACCCAATCTGTCCAGCCTCCACCTCCTTGCATGGAGGTTGAGTGGCAACAGTTGACACCTTTTGACCTTACTCCCAAAGTCTGTAATGTCATCCTGGCAGCCTGGCGTCCCTCCACTAAAACGGTATATGCCTGCAGATGGAACAGATTTGTGGCATGGTGCACAGCAAAGGCTGCGGATCCCCTTTCTGCCCCTCTTTCAGATGTTCTCCTCTTCCTTCTTTCTTTGGCCCAGCAGGGATCTGCTCTGGGTACCCTTAAAAGCTATCTTTCGGTTGTTTCGGCCTTCCTCCGCCTTCCAGATCAACCTTCTCTTTTCAAGTCCCCTATTGTAAATAGGTTTCTAAAGGGCATTACTCATCTCTTTTCTCCAATTCCTTTCATAATGCCTCAGTGGGACTTGAATCTGGTTCTGACTGTCGCAGGGATTCTGCTCCTACACAGAACTGTGCATCGAGACTTGGAACCTCAGTGAATTAGGGTGTGCCAAAACTCACCTTACGGTAATATCCAAAATCCCATACCAGACTAGCAATCAGTGTCTCATTGGTTCTTACACACCCCCAATGATTAGACAACCCAGAACATGAATTTAGAACACCTCAGGTCCCGTGGAACACATGAATACTCTTTCGTTATACTATCATACTAGTCCAAAACGAGGAGTAAATGAAGACACGTGCAGGGTGACTGAACTTCAGGCTCTTTCTTCTGAGCCTCCTTTCCTTGCTGTTCATCCGGACAAGGTTGTCCTCAGAACTAGGCCTTCTTTTCTCCCCAAAGTGAATACCTCTTTCTATATAGGACAGACCATCACTTTGCCCACCTTCTTCCTGGCTCCGCACCCTTCTTAAAGAGGAAGAAAGCTCCACCATCTGGATCCAAAACGTGAGCTATCCTTTTATTTGGATCATACAAAGCCATTCTGGATGGATGATGAGCTCTATGTGGGCGCCAAAAAAGGTCAGGCCATACAGAAACAGACCATCTCTCGGTGGGTCGTTCTTTGCATCAAAATATGCTATTCCTTGGTGATGAAGGAACCTCTAGTAGGATTGCGCGCCCACTCCACCAGGACGACGGCAGCCGCTACTGCTTTGGGACGCAGAATCCCTGTCAATGACATCTGCCAGACACCCACGTGGGCATTGCTGCACACGTTCACTAGACATTGCCTGGATTCTCAAGTCCAGAGACACAGCTTCTTTGGCCGTTCTGTTCTCCAGGACTTCGGGGTGTGAACTTGGTTCACATACCCACCTCTGGGGCTGGTATTGCTGGGGTATCTATTCTAAGGTAGGGTAGGGAATCTATAACTAATAGTCTCTTTCAGATGAACAAGTTACATACCTTCGGTAACAATATATCTGTAAAAGATATATATGAGTTTTAGATTCCTTACCGCCCCACCCATTCTCCCCGTTCTGTGAACTGACTTCTAGTGTGAGGGACTCCATTTCAGGGCACTAGTTTTGTGCTCCAGTGGTTAGTGTCTTGCATGGCTCTGCACTTCTGGCATGGAATGTTGTGTAAAGAACTAACATCAGTGTACAGGGGAGGCATCTTAGTAGATACTCCTATGTCATCCTGGCGATCACGACGCTGACGACGGATGCGGAGTTGACCAACACACAAGGGTACTGTTACCCAAACATTTCTCCGGATCCATTCTGACGCCTGGGGGTAATTCTAAGGTAAGGAATCTATAACTAATATATGTCTCTTACAGATATATTGTTATCGAAGGTAAGTAACTTGTTCTTCTACTTGAGTATGTGTCTCATTTATTGACTCTGTGTGTACAACAAATGATTTACAGTACCCTCTGATAAGCCTCCTACATTTATGAATCAGCAGTGAGGTACAAGACTTTGCATTTGCTGGTAGCACTTGGTCAATAGGTGATTCAACAAAGAACCCCACATTTGACTTTATTCAAAAATTATTTGTTACATTTTTTATATGTTCAATTTTTAAAAATTGTTCTAATCTGAACTGTTAGGGCATTGTGTTAGGTCCCCCAGTCCTTGGTATTCGAATTGTATAAGTGTACTGTTAGTTAAATGTTTATTTAGAACTGTTGTGGATTTTCTAAAAAGGTCATAAATTTACTAAAAATTACTTCCACATGGGAGATTGTTCAGATGCTCGACCTGACCCCTTATCTGCTGATTAAAACACAGCAGTTAAGGCTCCTCTGTAAAAAACTATAAAATAAAAAATGGCTCAAACCCTACAACACTCAAGATCCAGGAGTTCTTGCAGAGATTGATGCTACCCATCTTCCAGATGACACTGACAACCTCAAAGATGAGAATGAGGTCAGTGAAAATGAGTCTGGAGACAGTACTCCTGGGGGCAGGCTCCCCAACCTAACTAGAGAAGGTGATGAGGAAACCCCTCACATCTATTCTAGCACTGTACCTAGAGTTTGTGCCCCTGCTGGGGGTAGGCAAGGCCACTCAGTACAGGAAGCAGAACTAGATGAAGAAGACTTAGTCCTGGTGAAACTAGCCAAAAGAGCACACCCCTGAGGCCAAAATCCTGGATATAGAAAGAGAAAGGACAGAGATGGGTTAGGACCCATAGGTGGGAGCAGCAAAGTAAATAGGGAAAGAGAGGAAACTTGATCCCAAAATCTCTAAAGGGATTGTACCCAAATATGCTGAGGGTGATGACATTATCAGATGGTTTACTGCCTTTGAGAGGGCATGTAAAATCGGAGGTTACACTAGAGATACTGGGGCTCCCTACTGTAGGAGTTGTTCTTATGAAAGTGCAGGGATTGGCTCCTGACTGGATGAGGCAAATGCTGAGTCTTATGACCTCATCAAGGAGACCCTGATTGGGAGCTTTGCACTCACCACTGAGGAATATACAATCAAGTTCAGGGAGACTCACAAAACTTTGATTCAGTCCTGGGTTGATTTCGTAGACTTTTCAATCAAAACCAGCTGCGGTTTCTCGCTCCGCCCCCTTTACTTCCGCCGGCACTGGCAATATAAATGCAGTGTTTAATGTTAAACAATGTACACACATCATTAGTTTATGTTTTTTAGGGCCGGGCTGCCACTCACTGTGCATAACTCTGCAGTGACACTGAGTGACCAAAGTCTACAGTATTTGCCAGGCTGACGATCTCACAGCACTGAGGTCATCAGTTCGGCGAAGACACAGACTTGCGGACCAGTCTCCACCCCTGATGCTGTGGGCATAAAATTACTCCTGGTGTTTTACCGTGATGCCCTATAGCGAGGGGGCTTCACTTCAATCAGGAGAGGAGATCATGATCACCCCGCCCTTTCCCAACTCTTCACTGTGACGAGTTGGGAAAGGGCGGTTAGAGGCTGCAGGTAGATGGGAAGCCAAGAAATCGAGTCTGCGCAGACTCGAGGTGGCTGCTTCACACGCTGCACTTTGTGAGTGACGTCTTTGAGCACCTGCTCGTCATACATGTGTGTTTCAGAGCAGCCAGAAACCGACTCGCTGGTACGAGCAGCAGAGTTTTCGCATGTTGTTTCACACTTTAGGTTAGTATTATTTTTCTTTTTTTTAAGATTCTTTCATGATTGCACCTTTAAAAAAAAAAAAATTGTGGCCTCACGTCTCATTTTCCACACTCTCTTCTTACTCCCAAGGCCTTGTGGACACAAAGATTACGACTCCCCTCCCCTCGCTGTTTATTCGCTCCGTTCCTCTCACATTAGCCCTCCTACACAAGCTGCCAGCCAGCTCTGTGATTATGCTGCAAAGACAGACTGTGTGGATAGAAGGCAGCCAAGCCCAGCATGGTAGCAGGTGTGATGCAGTGTGTGGGAGAGAACAGGAGGTCCTTCAAACAGTACCTGCCTATGCGAGAGTGCACGCGAAAGGGGAGCCAGTCAGTTGGATTTTTTCCCCCCAAGACTCACAAATTAACGTAATCATTACCACATGAAGGAGACACGTGTGGCAGGGCAGGTGGCACAGGGCATTGCAAGCAGGTTTCCAAATCAAGGCAAGACCTTGGCTGTGCGGGGAGGAAGACAGGGACCTGTGTTGTGGGTGGTGTATGACCCCTGATGGATAATTCCCTTCCTCATATTTACTTCAAAGGGGTTGTGATTCCGGTTACACTTTGGTATGAACCGAAAATCTGGCTCTTCAACCTCCCTTCATAAGACTCCATCACCTCTTCTCTCTTGTTTACATTGGCTCCCAGCACAGGTATTCAAAGCTCTCTGCATTCCATTACCCCGCCTTTACACCATGGGCAACTACGTGAACTCGACCCAAACCTATTGATAATGTGGATCATAATCGGGGGTTACATGACAACTGTCTTGCCTCTTACTTATTTCACTAATGGTTCATGTTGAAAAACTTTCCCTTCAATAAGTACTTGTAACTGCAGTGTTATAAATTGGTTCATTATTGTTGTAGCTTATTAATCAATCGCAATCGGATTTAGAACAAATGGCATTCGGAACACATATAGTTGAAAGCGCTTTCATACACGATGATGAAGGAAAATTATTTTGGTTAGGTAAAGTATTTCCCTAAGATCACAAAATGTAAGTGGGGAAACCCTGATTTATCCACATTTTCTGGTTTCACTTAGTACAAATCATCTAGTAATAGGGCATTTTTTAGTTTTTCCTTATGTTAAGGGTTTGGTTTTACCTGTTGTACAATTTTCTGCAGTTTTTATATAGGGTCTAAGAGAACTCGACCCAAAGGTATTAATAATGTGCTCTATATTAATCTGGGCAATGTACAGGGTTTACATGACAACTGTCTTGCCTCTTAGTTCACTCATTGTTCATGTTTAAAACCTATCACTGCACCACTTATCCCATTTTGTATGCATTCGCACAGGAAATGGCAACTGGACTCCCAAAAAATGCTGTGCAGTCCACTCCCCCTCACCCCCACCCTAAGGTCAAGCCCAGCCTCTCCACTCTCAAACTTCATTGGCTTCCACTGGTCAAAACATCAGGTGGTTGGTTAAAAGGGAGTAAGGTGCAAGACTATGATGGGCTTTATAATTTAATTTTGAAAGAGCGTCTGTTAAGGTACTGTATTTCTGAAAAATCGCATCAATACTTGGTGTACCTAGGTTAAGTCTTCCCCAGGAGTTGGAGAAGGAAGCTGACCATTGGGAAAGACTAGAGTGTCCAAAAAGTCTCATGGTGGGGTTGATCAAAAGAAAGGGTTTGTGAATCTCTCCCATGGGAAAGATGTGGGACAGCCTGAAGAAAAAGGTAAAGAGTCTTCTAAAGGCCCCCCAAAACATGTTCAGCAGGGTGGGGCTGCGACATTTCACAATCCAAGGGTGGATACCAGAGTAAGAATTGGAATCCGAAAGAGGCTCAGTGTTACAATTGTAAAGCCAATAGGCACCAAACTGGATATTCTTTGTGTGCCAAAATGGCTCCCACTAGTGCACTGTAGGAAAACAGGATCTGTTTTCATGGTTACCCCTACTTTTACTGGTGGCAGTATGTTTTTTTACTAGTCTGACTGGGATCCTGCGAATCAGCACCCCAGTCACTGTGCTTCCTCTCTAAATTTGACATGGTGAGTACTACTTTACCTCCAAAATTGGCTACTAGTGTACCCCCCTATAAGTCCCTAGTATATAGTACTGTGGTACCCAAGGTATAGGTACACCAGGGGTCTCCCATGGGCTGCAGCACGTATTGTGCCACCCATGAGAGATCACTCAGGGGGCGTGGCTTGGGCGCCAATGGCGATGGTCGCCTGAGAGCTCGGCTCCGGGACTGAGCCCGGAATTATCCTGTAAATCGGAGGCTGCGGGGCACCCCAGACCCCGCATTCTGCTGAGCGGACCGACGGAGACCTGCCGGGGCCCCTGGTGGGGCTCGGACGAGGGTTGATCCGGAGTGGAACCGAAGTTTGCGGAGTTGCGGAGTGCGACCCAACATGGCGCCCGGACTTCTTTGTCCCCCTGGTCGGACCCATTGACTCGGAGGAGCGTCGCGAACAGCGACTTGCGCCCGGCCTTGCCATCCCCGGCTGCTCTGTGCACTGAATATCAACTGGATCGGACTTTTTACAACGAGTCTGCACTCGGCTGGGTGACTGGGCGGATGCCCACGGTATAGGGGACCCCGGGAGCGGACGCCCTGTGATCCAGGCGGTGGCCCAACTCACGACACCGCACCTAGCTACGTTTTCCTGGCCAGTCCACTTCCATGGGAGGCGCGACACTTTGGCGCCACAAGTCGTCCGGTGGAGTTGGTGACCCTCACCCCGGGTCTCTAGGGGTTGAGCGGGCCTGCCCGACTCGGCGGCGGTTGTCTCCGCCCCCTCATCGGTGCCCTCGGACGCCGTGGCGGTGGCGTGAGCCGAAGCGGAGAAGTCTCCACAGGCCCTGGAGAAGGAGGTCTCCCATACTTGATTTGAAGACCAGTAACCGGGAGGGTCGTGATCGGCATCTGCACCCGGAGACGCCTACTCCGGGACCTTCACGGAGCGCCCCCGGTGACATGGGGAAACCTAGAGGAGCCAAGGGGACTACCCCGACTGCCTCGGACTCGGAAGCCCAGGACAAAGAGGAACATGGAGACCCAAAGAGTTCTGGTGGCGCACCGATGCAACAACAGTTCGACCGCGTCCTGGAGGCGATAGCGACCACGAGATCGGCCCTCCAACAGGACATTGCCCAGGTGGCGACGAGCCTAGGCCTCCTCAGAGCGGACCATGGTAAATTGTCGGACCGGGTCAAGGAAGTGGAGAGCTCGGTGAAAACCTTGGAGCCGGCGCAGCGAACCTTGGCTGCAACGATGAAGGATGCCTTATCCCGAATCGCGACCCTGGAGCAGAGGGCGGAGGATGCGGAAGGCCGCAACAGAAGGAACAACATCCGTGTAGTGGGCCTCCCGGAAAAGATCGAGGATGGCGACATGGTGACATACTTGGAGACCTGGCTCCGTGACACGGTGGCCCCGGAGGGGCTATCCTCCTTCTACACTCTGGAGCGTGCCCACAGAGTCCCGGCGCGGCCACCGCAACAAGGACGCGCCCCGAGACCGGTGGTGGCGCGGTTATTGCACTTTCGGGACAGGGACTTAATCCTGAATGCCGCCAGGCATAATGGTCCATTCAAAGTGGCGAACAGTCAGGTGAACATCTTCCCGGATTACACCTACGAGACTCAACGCAAGCGGTTCTCCTTCCTGGCGGTCAAGCGCGAGCTCAGGAGCGAGGGCATCCAGTACTCGCTCCTCTATCCTGCAAGGCTCCGCATCATTGTCGATGACAAAACTCAGTTCTTCGACACCCCGGAGGATGTCTGTGCCTGGCTCGAGCTTTACAGGGCAGGGAAAGATGGCTTCGGCTCCTCGTCCCAACGGGCGGATGAGCCGGAACAGAGACGGCGGTCCAGGAGGATCAGGAATCGCCGCAGCCGCACGGGAGGGCCCTCAACTGCAGAGACGTCGTCGGAGCGGAGGGGAGTGCTGGAAGTATTGTCGGAGTTGTCTGGTGCACGAGACGAAGCCATTGAGGAGGAAGACAACCCGGGTGATGAGGAGGCACCATCGGAATCGGAGGACTCAGTGACTGACAGTGCTCATACACCGGTGATCACACCGAAATCGGTGGAGGACCTTTTGGATGGACAAGGGTAACGGGGTGTGCTGCCTTATTTTGGGTGGGGGCCCGGCAGGGGGGAGGCGGTTGCCGTCCATTGCTGCTGACAAAGAGGGTGGGAGGGGTGGGGTGCCCCTGTTTCTGCCCCGAGGGGGTTTTTGGTACTGTTTGGGGCTTGTTTTAGTCCTGGTGGCCTGAGCGTCGAGGGCCCACTGCCTCCGCCCGGCCCGCACCTGGCCCTTAAGGCCTTCCTACGGTGGCGACCGTAGGAGTAGTAGGGGTTATTGGGTTGAGGGAAGGCGAGGTTTGGATGGGATCTGGATGGCGCAGTTTGGGTCCTGTTCTGGGGTGGGTGGGTGAGAGTTCGGGTTGTTCTTGGGATGTTTGGTTTTGGTTGGGGAAAATGGCCGCCATCAGTGCTGGGATGGATGATATCTTTTCTCTGCGGGAGCCCGGACGGGGAGACTGTGCGAGAACACTATGGGACAATGGCTGATGTTGCTAACTTGAAATGTGTTACTTGGAACGTAAGGGGGCTTCATACTATGTCCAGGCGCCACAAAGTCCACGCTTATTTAGTGCGTAGGGGAGTGCAAATGGCGCTGTTGCAGGAAACTCATCTGACCAGGGCGGAAGGGGCGGCGCTACAGCGTAGATGGAGGGGGCAGGTCTTTTCCACGTCGTACTCCGCGTATGCCAGAGGGGCGCTAATATGGATCAGAGCGGGGGTCCCCTTCCAAATCACGAGAACAGTGATAGATCCAGAGGGACGTTACGTGGCCATCTCGGGCACTCTAGGAGGGAGGGACTTGAATGTTTGCTGTGTGTACGCTCCTAATGTGGACCAGACTGCCTTCCTCTCCAGGTTATCGGGCTCGTTGGCCCACCTTTTCTCCGGGCCCCTTCTGCTTGGGGGAGACTTCAACTCCGTAGTGGACGTGGATATTGACCGCTCCCATCCACCACTTCCCGATTCTCCAGTTCGTCGCACGGCTAAGGGTCGTCAGGATTGGCAGACCCGATGGGGGTTGACGGACATCTGGAGGGCACATCACCCCGCATCTAGGGATTATTCATACTTCTCGGGCCTGCATGAGTTGCATGTCCGACTGGATGCCTTTCTTGGGTCGCCCGAACTGGTTTCGGCAGCGGTCCGATCTGAGTACTTGTCCAGAACCATTTCCGACCATAACCCACTCCTGCTGGACCTTCGCTGGTTCCCCGAGCGCCGGCGGTGCCCACCTGGAAGCTGCGACCCGAGGTTCTTGAGGACAGTGTTTTCAGAGCGGACCTGGGAGACAAGGTATCGGAATATTTTGCGTCCAACGGCGGCACCGCGAGTACACGAGCGTTAGAATGGGACGCTTTTAAGGTAGTGGTGAGGGGTTACTGTATTTCTAAGAAAGTGGGTATGAGGCGCGTTATCCTGGCTGACTTAGATGCAGCGGACCAGCAACTCCGCGAGCTTGAAATTCGCCGCCCTGGACACCCGGAATTGCAGGTACGAACGGCGGAGGCGAGGGAAAAGGTAGCGGCAGAGGTCGAACGGCTTCGCTGTTTTGATTATAAAGCCTATACGGTCCGATCCATCGCAGAGGGGGACAGATCGAGCGCGCTGCTGGCATGGTTGGCCAACCCTTCGCGCCAGTCCCACTTGATGACAGGTATGCGTGCGGCAGACGGCACCGAGGTACACACCCAACCGGAGATTCTTAGTTGCTTCCGGCATTATTATGAACGTTTGTACCGCAGTCGCTCCGCACGAGACCCTGCCCGGCTCGATAATTATCTACGTCCACTGGAGCTCCGCGTAGTGGAGCAAGATGTGGCGAAGGCCCTGGGGTCCGACATTGAACTGGGGGAGATCCGCGGGGCCATTAAACGGATGGCAAGAAACAAGACCCCGGGCCTGGATGGCCTTCCCGTGGAGTTTTATGCAGCTTACGCTGATCTCCTAGCCCCTCGATTGTTGGTGGTCTACAGGGAGGCGAAGAGGCTGGGCCGACTCCCGAGCTCGATGTGTGAGGCGCTGGTGGTTCCTCTCCTCAAACCGGGTCGAGACTCGTCCGACCCGGGGTCTTACCGCCCCCTATCAATGTTGACGGTGGACTATAAAATACTGAGCAACATCTTGGCCTCGAGGCTGCTGGGACACATGAGTTCCCTAGTGCATGAAGACCAAGCTGGTTTCATCCCACGGCGAAACACGACTATGAATATTCGCAGGCTGTTCCGTTTGCTGGGGGAGCCATTTGTGGATGCCCCGTCCCCGGTCGTCTTGTCGGTGGACCTAGAGAAGGCTTTTGATAGCCTGGAGTGGGACTACCTCTGTACGGTGCTGCGGAGATTCGGCCTCGGGGAGGGATTTGTCAGGTGGACCGCGGTTCTCTATGCCTCAGCATCAGCCAGGGTCCGGGCGGGTCCACTGATTTCCTCACAGTATCCGGTAGAACGAGGCACGCGGCAAGGGTGTTCACTGTCCCCACTTCTCTTTGCGCTAGCGGTGGAGCCACTCGCGCTGCACCTTCGGTCGGGAGCCCACTATACGGGCTTGTGGACGCCGGCGGGCCCGCATTATGTTTCGCTGTATGCGGACGACCTGTTGCTCTTCCTAGAGGACCCGCTCAACGCTTTACGTGGAGCGGCGGTGGCGCTCACAGAGTTTGGGGAGGTTTCGGGCCTCCGAGTGAACTGGTCCAAGACCTGTCTCTTTCCGGTACGCAAAGGGGCTCCCGCCCCTGCCCTAACTAGGGAGATTCGATGGGAACCCGACTGCTTTAAGTACCTTGGGGTGTTCGTCTATCACGACCAACCCGACCTCCTGGATGGGAACATTGCCCGCAGCATTCGAGCACTTCGAGGCTGCATGGACTTTTGGGCCACGCTGCCGCTTTCGGTGGCGGGACGGATCGCCCTGCTTAAAATGGTGGCGCTTCCCCGGCTATTATATTACTTTCGGACTCTACCGATCTGGGTTCCACCGGCCACGTTTCGACTGTTACGCTCTATGGTGGTCGGATTCCTTTGGGGGTCGGGCCGCCGACGGGTAGCCCTCAAAACCCTGATGAGGCCGAAAGATGAGGGGGGGCTCGCGGTGCCGGACTTTGAAAAGTATTATCTGGCGGCGCAGCTCCAGACCTTCACCCAGGAGATCGCCAGGGAATTTCGGGGCCCGGAGGACAGGAGGGGAACGGGCATGGCCAGGCATGTTCTCTCCTTTATAGTCCTGCGACAACGTTTGGCCCTGCGGGATTTGTCGATGGAGGAGCGGACTGTCCGCCTGTGTTGGAATCGGGCTCACGCCCGAGGCCAACTGAGAACACCATATGCACCTGAAATACCGTTGGGGATGCTGACGGCCCTCCCCCATGGAGGGGATTGGTCACGTTTGGCGGCCTGGGAGGATGCCGGTTTACAGCTGGTTGGGGATCTGTACGAGGACGGAGCACTCTTGTCCTTCCAGGATCTTATCGACCGATTCGAGATCCCCCGTGGTGATTTTCTGCTGCACTCGGCCATTGTCCGAGCAATCCAGGCACACTGGAAGAGCGGGCAGGAGGAACCCCCCTTATCTCAGGTGTGCCAGTACGTGATGATGTCTGTGGGCACGGTGAAGGCGGTCACTTGCCTTTACGGCAGGTTGATTAACGAAGGGTTGGCTCCCCTTACCACTCTGAGAAACCGCTGGGAGGAGGACATTGGTAGGGAGATCCCGGAGACGACCTGGGCCCAGTTGGTGAGACGAGCCTGGAAGGGCACACGTAACGCCCGCTTCCAGCTGGTCCACTATTACGTTCTCCACAGAGCGTACCTGACCCCAGTGAAAATTAGGCGGTATTTTGCCACGAATTCGGCGGAATGCCCTAGGTGCCCAGCTCAGGAAGCGGATCTCCTACATATGCTATGGGCCTGTCCGGGATTGTCATCTTACTGGCAGGAAGTAGAGAAGACCCTGGAGGAGGTGACGGGGAGATCCTTATCATTTGATGCGGCGGTGGGGCTCCTACACTGGTTCCCCCATACCCCCAGGAATAAAATTTCTAGTAAATTTATCGACCTAGGGCTCCTCCTTGCTAAACGAGAGGTGACCGGGAACTGGAAGGCACGAGTTGGTCCGACAGGCAGCAGATGGCACAGCGAGCTTTTGAAGTGGGCGGCGGGGGAGAGCGCGCTGAGGTATCAACTAGCTTGGAGGCAGCGTAATGAGAAGGCGCAGGCCGCGTTGGAGTGGGAAATGTTAGTGCAGGCCCTCAGGGATTATTGTGCCCCCAGCGACTCTGAAGATGAAGAAGCGACTCGCCCTGAGTCCCGGTAAACGTTTGCACAGTTAGTCCTATTGCTTTCCCCGTGGGTCCCATGGCAGATCCTGTGGCGGTAGCTCCCAGGCGCTGGTGGCGAGGGTGGGTGGGGTTTCTTTTGGTTAGTAGTATTTTGAGGGTGGGGGTTTTCTTTTGGGTTTATAGACTTGTTTGGAAAAGCAGATGACGGACAGTGGATCATCCGGACCAGCTCAAGCATCCTGCTGAGCCCCCATTGCATCTCGCCGCCCGACCCCAGGGTTGTGGGCCGGATGGCTGTGTACGAAACTTGCGGTGGGGGGCCAGGGGTTTTACTATGTTGATATTGCTTATGATACGATGCTGGTCGATATTGTAACGATTTACTAATTCCTGCAATAAAAATATATTTAAAAAAAAAAAAAAAAAAAAGAGAGATCACTCAAACTGTGACTACAGACCTGCCATTGAAGCCTGTGTAAGCTGGTGCTAGCACTACTTACGACAGGTATAAGTTTTCTTATATCTGAGGCCACTACACTTAAAACCTATAAGTCACCCCTAAGGCAGGCCTTTCAATCGTGAAGGCAGGGTGCTGGGTTATAAGTGTGTGGGTGGCTCTGCATAAGCAGGACACCGCAGCAAACCTCAGAATCTATTCTCCAGGCTTTGTAAGTGCGGTCAGCCATCTTTATACATATAGTGGCCATCTGTCATTACACGATGGCTAACTATATAGTAGCTGTACCTAACCTGGGCATGTTTGGTATCGACCATGTTGGAATCATACCCCAACACCGTTAATTGTGTTGGAGGTACGTTTCCATGCACTGGGGGACTCCTCTGGGAAGCCCCCAGTACTGCTGGTAACAGCCTTCCGGGGTCTGCCAGTAAACTAGTGCTGCTGCCAATCCCAGACACGATTCTTCCCTCCTGCTGCTGAGCTAAGCTCAAGCAGGGGAAGGTTTAACAATAAGTTTCCTGTCACAGGGAGGTGTGACCACCTCCTAGACAGGACTTAGTGTATTGGGCTGGCGTGGGGATGCTTGCCAGCACCACCCAACTGCTTTGAAGGGCACATTTGATGCCCTCCTTGAATACTCTAGATGGAATCAGTTCTATGAGTCCTCGGCTCCCGCTTTGGTGTGTAACTGGACAAACTCTTGGAAGTATCCTCCCCTCTGTCTAGCTCCTCCTCTGGGAGGGACCCCTGTGTCGTGCTAACCCCTTTCTTAGAGTATAAAATGGCTTACCTGTGAGTGGGTTCTCAGATTCATTGTGGGACAAGACTCAAACGTGAAATCAAGTCACTCTTTGACCGTCTGGACACCTGGACTTCATTGGACTTGGCCTGGAACCGAGACTGCATCAAGGAAGACTCCTGCTGCTCCAGGTCTCTCAGGTCTGCAAGTCTTCTTCGTTGTCTGTGTCTGTGCTTCTTCCAGGATCTTCAACAGACCTTTGGGCATCAAGGACACCCGAAGTAATCTCCCTTGAAGTGAGGGAGTCACTCCACTGCATCTGCAGGCACCGCAATGAAGCTGACCAGTCTTCTACTCCCCACGTCCCACAGACTTCAAAAGGCTCAGCAACATAGGTGGTAGTTCTGCAACTCCCTTGAGGCCTGACCTGTCTTTTCTGAAATTTTGTGGCCACTATCCCTCGTTGGAACTGCTGGGACTGAACCCCTGTGCACCACATTGACTTGCCATTGCCAAGGCTTGTTGACTCTGCATTCTAGAGATCTTAGAGCTACAAGAAGCTTCAGCCTACAGCATCTCTTCCTGCTAAGTACAGCATCCTCACTGCATCCTCTGCATCGTGGGCCTTCATCTTTGGTGAGCTGCTTGAGGTCTTCTTGCGAGTCCTGTGTCCTTGGCCTGTGGGTCCTCTCGAGTGTCTTCTTCTGCATCAGTGGGCTCCCATGCTTGCTCTGGGCCTGCTCTGACTCTACTGCTTGTGGTGAGTCCCTTGGACCTTGCTGGTCCTAACGTTGCTCCTTCTTTTCTTTACACGCCTGTGGCAGCTGCCAAGGCTTGTTGGTGCTCTCGCTGGACACCGACCCCCTGGTTCTCGACTTATGATGTAGGACAGCTCGAGAATGGCTCCTAGTCTTCCTCTGCATCGCCTGTTCCTTACAGCTGCAGCGACAAGGTCACTGTCAACTCCTTTGAACCGTCCATCACTGGTGGGCATTGTTCTTCCGTGCCTCCTGGTCCCCTACTAGTGGCAAAGACTCTGTTTTCTCTGCTTGCAGGTTCTTCTCTTCATCTATGCACCCTTGAATTTCATCAGACTCTTGCACAGTCTTTGCCAGGGGCATCTTTACTGAAGTCATCCATTGTGGTCTACGGCGGTTTCCAAACCTCACTTCACACCTATGCACCCAGTTTCCCTGGTGTAAGTTTCCTGGTTCTTTGGATATGTGCTGGGTGGGGTGACTCTCCAACCTTTTCAGGGTCCACCGGAAAGGGCCCTTTTTCTTCAAAACTGCAACCGCACCTTTCCCGTTCACTTCTACTGAGTACACAGCTGTGTTTCCACTCTGCACACAGACTCTTTGGGATTCCTGGGTACTTACCTTGGGTGGCTCCTTGTGTCCCAGGTCTTCTGAGTCCCCTGGTTCAAGTCCTGACTTCGGTCACAGTTTGCATTCTACTTTTTCTTAGTATATGGTTTGGTCTCCCCCTGAAGACCACTGTGTATTGTGCTTACTTACCTATTTGCCATTGAAGTATTGTTGTGTACTTGTGTTGATATCTCCGGGTAGGAGATATACCAAGGTGCAGTGGGGTTTCTCGTTGAGGGCCTCTGGGTTCCTCCCCCCTTCACTTTCACCAGCCCTTCCAATATAAAAGCAGTGTATTATGTTAAACGATGCACACACATCATTAGTTTCTTTTTTCAGGGGCGGGTCTGCTGCACATTGCCTGCCACACGCTGTGCATGACACTGCAGTCTGCAGCGATGCCGACACTGAGTGACTAAAGTCTGAAGTATTTGCTGAGCTGACGATCTCACAGCACTGAGGCCTGTGAGGTCATCAGCTCGCAAAGACATAGACTTGCGGACCAGTCTCCACCCCTGATGCGTGGGAACAAAATTACCCCTGGTGTTTTACAGTGAAGCCCTGTAGTGCTGGGACTTCACGTCAATCAGGGAGTGGAGATCGTGGTCACCCCGCCTGAGGTAGCAGCTGCAGGCAAACGGGAAGCCAAGAAACTGAGTCTGCACAGACTCGAGGTGGCTGCTTCCCATGCTGCACTTTGTGCATGACGCCATTGAGCTCCTGCCCGTCACCAACGGAGCAGCCAGAAACTGACTCACAGACCTAGGCCTTGTCTCATGCGCTGTCATGAGCAGCAGAATGTGGCCCCCGGGGGAAGCTGGTCGACAGACCAGTCTTTTTCCCGGGGTATTCACGCGAGAGGACGGCAGGCAGAGGGTTAGGTCAAGGGGTGAGTTTTAGGGGTGGGGGGATAGGAGGTTACTTAAGGGGACAGGAGGGGAAGGACTTCCTCTTCCTGTCCCCAATGCCTCAGGGAATAGGTTTAGTTTTGTGCTCGTGTAGTTTAGATAGGCGGGGTGTGATTTAGTGATGGTGCGTGTCGCCACTGTCGCCACTGGTGCCCCGGTGCGCGGCGCAGTTGGAAGGTTGCAGAGGAGGTATCGCACAGGGGTGAGAGGAGCGCTTCGGGAGCCCGCACAGAAACGCCTGATGCAGAGGCGGCGTTGCAGGTGCTCGGCCGGGCTGGGAGGGCCGACCTCCTCCAGCCTGGCGTTTTGGAACAGGCGTGGGTCGGAATGACCCGCAGGCCTAGGCCCGCTTCTGCGGGAGTTGCTGCGGCCGTCGCCGCATGACTGGAAGAGCCCCTAGGGGCCCGTGGAGTTACGTCAGGGCGGGGGAGGGGGGAAAAGCAACAAGATTCCCCCAAGCGCGGCGGGAAGCGGCCGTGCCCCCCTGCTCATGCAGAGGGTGTGGGTGAGGTCCCGGGTGGTGTGGGAGGCCTTGTGAAGGGAGCCATGACCATGCAGCAACCTGCTGGGGACCCCGGGCATGGCTTGGTGGTTTCAGCCCCACCGGCTGATGGGCCGGGCAGCGAGGGGCCCTTAGTGGACTATGGCGTCAGCAGCGAAGGCGAAGGTAGTGGGGGGGGAGGACCTGGGTGATTGGGAGGTGGCGGCTGGGGATGAGTTTGCCCTCATGCTGTCGGGGGTGGGGGAGTCTGGGGGGAGGGGGGGCCCCTTGAGTGAGCAGCCGATGGACCTTTCTGGGTGCAGGAAGGGTGTGGTCAGGGCACAGGGATCCAAGGGCAAGGGTCCTCTGAAGGCGCAGCAGCAGGTGGGGGCGGGGTCTGTGGCGGGGAGCCCATCGGCACCCCCGCCTGGGAAGGGTACACTGGGGGACCTGGAGGGCAGGAGTTTGTGGTATGCCAGGTGGGAACACATGTCAGAGGAGGAGAGAATCCGCGACCAACGTCGTATTATTGAGGAGTCGGAAGTGGAGTGGCTGCGCCTCTGTGCGGCCAGGGAGGCGAAGGCGGGTGGGTGCCCAGGCGCATAGGGGCCTCGGCACCTGCACGTGGCAGGGGTGCAGTTGGTGGACGAGGTAGAGGCGTTCCAGGGGCCTAAGGGGAGTGGGTCTGGGTAGAGGGGTCAGGGACTGCCTTGGTGGCGCAGAGACCTGGTGGCACTGGGGCCTCCCCGGGCTCATACAGCTCGGGGGGGTGGGTACAGGCCAGCAGGTCAGCTGGCAGAGGCCGGGGTGGGCCGGTGGGACACAAAACGGCCTCCAAATGCCAGGACAAAGCAGCAGGGGGGTCCGCGGCGGCCTGCCCTCCACCGAGGGAGCGGGCACCGGCAATGTTGGAGTGTGAGTTTGTGCCTGGAGTGAAAGGGAAAGGTGCCAAGAGGGTGGTAACTGAGGTGCGTGAGTTGGTGGCGCCGGATGTGGAGGATGAGATGTTGGATTATGAGGATGAGGAGGATGATTTGGAGGAGGGTGAAGTGCGTGAGGTTGAGAGTTGGGGGAAGGGCAGAGCGGCAACGAGCAAGTTTGGTGTTTTCCAGGAAGCACGAGATGGCGCCGGTCGGGCCATCAGAGGGAGTGTGAAGCCGGCGGAGACGCGGCGGACAGAGCGGGATGTCCCGGCAACTTTATCAGGTGAGGGCGCCAGGTGGGAGGCTTGGGGGGACGGGACTAAAGGAGGGAGGAAGAAGGCCTGCCGGTCGGTGGGTGTGGGGGACGGGTCTGTGAGGGAGACGGGCCCCCAGGTGGGTCGGGGCCTGTTCTGCTGGATGGTAAGAAGCAGTTGGCGACGGTGAGCTCGCAGACTGACAAGACTGAGGACCAAGGGGGTAAAGAGGATGGTGTGGAGAAATTGGGGAAGAAATTGCCGTATATGGGTTTGGCGATGCCTCTCGGGTCGCATTTGTCTGAGAAGACGAGGGCAAGAATTTGGCGGCATGAGTATGTTGATGTGTTTAAACCCTGCACAGGGAGATTCAGGCGAAGGAGGGGTCGAAGGAGGAGGAGTGGGAGTTGACCAGGCGGCCGAGAGTGCCGGTGACGATGGAGAATTGGACATTGGCCTTTTTGATCTAGGCGAGTATCTATTGCGAGAAGCACGCGGATTGTGCGATTGCGCTGTTTAAGTATATGGATGTGATCAGGAAGGCGTAGTTGCACTTCGGGGGTTTTGCCTGGTTGAGCTATGACGAGGAGTTCAGGGCAAGGATCAGGGTTAACCCGGACAAGCCATGGGGGGATGTGGACCAGGAACTCTGGGTCCAATGGATGTCATCGATGCAGGCGGCGGCGTCTACACATACGGCCAGTAATCTTTCGGTCACCTATCGGTCTTTTCAGTCGTGCCCCGCCCAGTCTGGGGCAGGTGGTCAGGGTGTTGCCGGAGGGCATGGAACTCAGGCGGTGTGAACAGTGGCAGCCGGACAGCAGTACAAACCGGGATCCACTGGGGCCTGCTGGGGTTTCAACAAGGGATTCTGCAATCGGCCTTCCTGTAAATTTAAGCATGAGTGTTCCAAGTGCAGGGGACGTCACGCGGTCACGCAATGGCTCCTGCTGGCTACGCCCTCAGAGCAGTGGAAGATTGCAAGAGGCAGGGGTCAGGCTGGGCCGAAGGGCCCTTACTCCGGTTAAGGTGGAGGTCATGGGTCCATGGCTCTCCCGGTACCCTGATAGAGAGCTGGCGTCGAGATTGTACTGGGGTTTTGTGGAAGGTTTTCGGATTGGCTATCAGGGGCCGAGGGTGAGGCGTTGGGCTGAGAATTTGCGGTCTACAAAAGAATTGCCGGAGGTGGTGGCGCGCAAATTGGAGAAGGAGGTTCTGGAAGGCAGGATTGCGGGTCCGTTCGAGGAGTGGCTGTTGTCGGATCTCATTGTCTCTCCTCTAGGGGTGGTGCCCAAGAAGGAGCCGGGGGAGTTCATGTTGATTCATCATCTGTCTTGGCCGGAACGAGGTTCGGTGAATGACTTCATCGCAGAGGAGGACTCCAGGGTCTTGTATGCCTCAGTGGATGATGCCGTGGGTTTGGTGCTGGCCTGCGGGAGGGGGGCGGAGTTGGCCAAGTGTGATATCAAGTTGGCTTTTCGCCTCCTCCCCATTCATCCGGCGGATTTTTCCTTGTTGGGCATGCAGTTTGATGGGGCCATTTTTGTTAACATGGTATTGCCAATGGGTTGTGCAATTTCCTGTGCGCTCTTCGAGACCTTCAGTTCCTTTTTGCAGTGGGCTTTTGTGGACCGCAGTGGGCACCGGCTGGTGTCTCACTATTTGGATGATTTTCTGTTTGTTGGCATAGGTCGGACGGGAGAATGTGGCGCAGCCTTGGGCCAGTTTCAGCTGTTGGCGCAGGAGTTTGGGGTGCCATTGGCACCGGAGAAGACGGAAGGGCCTAGTTGCTGTCTGACTTTCTTGGGAATCGAATTGGATTCGGTGGCTTGGCAGGTGCGCTTACCGCTACAGAAGGTGGCTGAGATGCAGGAGGTTTTGAGACAGGTGCTCGGTGTCCGCAAGATTGAGTTGAGGTCTGTGCAGCGCTTGCTGGGTTTGTTGAACTTTGCTTGCAGGGTGGTGAGGGCAGGGAGAACGTTTTGTAGGCGCCTCGGCATGGCCATGTCTGGGGCGGTTCTCTCTCACCACAGGGTCAGGGTCACGCTGGGAGTGCGGGCTGACTTGCGGGTCTGGCTGGTGTTTCTGGAAGAATTCAATGGTGTCTCATTGGATTTTGCACGGGACAGGATGGTGTGGCAGGTACAACTCTACTCTGATGTGGCGGGAGCGGCAGGTTTCGGGGTTTTCTGGGACGGCCGTTGGTGTACGGAGCAGTGGCCGGCTCATTGGCTGTGCCTGGGCAGGAGCATTGCGTTTCTGGAATTCTTTCCGCTGTTGGTGGCACTGTTGGTGTGGGGCCCGGAATTCCGGAACAGGTCGGTGTTGTTCCAAGTTGACAACAGGACAGTGGTGGACCTGGTGAACAATCAGAAGGCAAAGGACCTGCGAGTGCTGGGCTTGCTGCGAAGTTTCACGCTGCTGTGTTTGCGCTTCAATGTGCTGTTCCGCGCGCAGCATGTACCTGTCGCGAGTAATGAACTTGCGGATGCGTTATCTCGTTCGCAGTGGCAGCACTTCAGGAAGCTGGCGCGGGAACGGAGGCTTGCAAGACCAAGGTGCCGGAGGGTATCTGGGCCTGGGGGGAGTGAGAGTGGTTGGTTTGGTGGAGAAGTCTATAGCTGAGTCCAATAGGCGGACGTACAGGTTGACGTGGTCTGAGTTTGGAGCCTTTTTGGGTTGGAAGAAGGGTGCGTGGCGGATGCCCAGGGACGCATGTGAGCAAGGGGTGGTGCGATTTGTATTGCATTGCATGGAGAGAGGTTTGTCTCAGACGACGATTGCTGGCAAGTTGGCAGGCGTTTCATTTTACAGCATGGTCTATTTGGGTTTTGATCCGGCTTGGACGGATCTGCTGAGTCGTATGTTGAAAGGTTGGGGACGGGTGAGGGCGGAGGGGGAAGGGGGGGGGGGGAGTTGCCTCGTGAGGCGATTACTTTTGACTTGTTGGAAAGGGTGTTGGGGGAGTTACCTTTTTGCTGTTACGATGGGGATGAGGTGGCGTTGTTTCGTTTATGCATGGTATGGATGTTTTTTGGAGCGTTTCAAGTGTCGGAGTTGTTGGGGGCGCGTGGGGCGCCGGGGCGGATGTTTGCGGATGTGCGGTTGGACGGGACCCGGCTGGGTATATGGTTGGAACGTTCCAAGACAGACCAGGTTGGTCGTGGCAAGTGGGTGTGGCTGACGGAGAGTGGTTGTGCAGATGTGTGGCCGGTGCGTGAATGGAAGGGGTTCTGTGGACGAGTGCGGAGGTCGGCTGGTGAGATTTTTGTGCACGGTTCCTTGAGACGTTTGACGCCCTTTCAGTTGCTGGCGGTGTTACGGTTGGCCTTGCGGAGGCTTGGCAGGGATCCGGCACGTTTTGACACGCACTCGTTTAGGATTGGGGCAGCCACGGCAGCGGCGGGGTTAGGTTGGTCTTGGGAGGAGATTCGGCGGATTGGTCGTTGGCGGCCTCGAAGCTGTGAACGCTATGTGCGCAAGTAAGGGGGGGCGCGGGCTAGCCATCGCGGCGGCAGTTGTTGTTGTACCCTTGATTTGCTGTGGCACTAATCTCTTTCTCTTCGTAGGTTGTGTTCGGGGGCCGGGGGCCGGGGGCCAAGACGGTCGCCTGGATTGTGGGACACTCTTTTGTGCACTGAGCTTCAAAGTATGTGACAGGCAGGTGTACGGTCGTAGCCTGGGCCTGAGGAGCAGTCATCATGAGGTCCAATGGTGGGGTAAGAGCGGAATGCGATGGGGCGAATTGTTGCCATGGCTCACGAAGAAGGTGTCGCAGCTGGGCTGCCCGGACATGCTTGTTATCCACTTGGGGGAGAATGACTTGGTGAAACAGTCTGGGGTGTCCTTGTTACACCTGATGCAGCAAGACTTGGAGGCTTTGAGGAGCAATCTGGCTGGCGCCTGTATTGTTTGGACTGAGTTCATACCACGACGGATCTGGTGGGGTGCTCTTAAGCCTGCGGCCATTGAAAGGGCCCGCAAAAAGTTGAACAGGGCAATGAGACTGTTTTGTGCTGATCATGGAGTTAAAGTGCTGGCTCATGGCGGGCTCAGGCTGGTGAAGCCCCTTCTCTTTTGCGACGATGGCGTGCACCTTTCGCACATGGGGAATGCGTATTGTCTGATGGAGCTGCGGGATTTGATCAGTTTTTTGTGGAATGAATCGATACGGTGTAGGCGTGATTGAGTACGAAAGGTCCACGATTGGTGGGGCAGGTAACCGCCCTCCGGGGGTTCCCTGGGTGGCAGGACCTGGGAGGGGTAGGGAGTCCATGATGGGCAGAATCACCTTTCCGGGGAGGGGGTTACAGGTGCAGGATGGGGGGTGTGGTAGATGGGAGGCGATGGATGGAGATGCTGGAGGAGTTTGGAAGTGAAGGGGGAACTGAATGGTATACGTGGAGAGGTCGTGGTGTGAATTGGGAGTGCCCAGTGGAGTATGTGAGTGGATGATGGTTGAAAGGCAGGATGTTGGGGGGATTGTTAACTGTTAAAGATGTTATGTTGATTATGGTTGTCATGCCTGTCCTAATAAATGGCCGTTCACGCTAAACTGATGCGTGGAGTGGTTATTGCGCGGTGCGGCCCCCGGGGGAAGCAGGTCGACAGACCAGTCTTTTCCCTGGGGTGTTCGCGTGAGAGGACGGCAGGCAGAGTGTTCGGTCAAGGGGTGGGTTTTAGGGGGTGGGGGGATGGAAGGTTGCTTAAGGGGACAGGTTGGGGAAGGACTTCCTCTTCCTATCCCCAGTGCCTCAGGGAATAGGTTTAGTTTTGTCCGCCCGCCCACCCTACAAGTGGTTCAGGGGTGAGGTGCGGGTGTTTTGTTGGACAAGTTGTTCGGGTGCCAGTTTAGGACAGGTTGACACAGGGAGGGCGTTTGCGGGACCTTGGAGGGGTGGGGAGTCCATGATGGGCAGAATCACCCTTCCGGGGAGGGGGTTACAGGTGCAGGATGGGGGGTGTGGTAGATGGGAGGCGATGGATGGAGATGCTGGAGGAGTTTGGAAGTGAAGGGGGAAGTGAATGGTATACGTAGAGAGGTTGTGGTGTGAATTGGGAGTGCCCAGTGGAGTATGTGAGTGGATGATGAATGAAAGGCAGGATGTTGGAGGGATTGTTAACTGTTAAAGATGTTATGTTTAGTATGGTGGTCATGCCTGTCCTAATAAATGGCCTTTTACGCTAAACTGATGCGTGGAGTGGTTATTGCGTGATTATCGCATGTTATTTCAGGCCCTGCCACAAGTGTCTACTTCATGTGGTAATGATTACATTAATTTGTGAGTCTTAGGGGAAAAAAAATCCAAGCAGTTACTGTTTAAAGGGCCCCCTCTTCTCTACCACACTCTGCCTCAAACCTGCTTCCCAGTCGGGCTGGGCTGCCTTCTATCCACACAGTCTCTCTCTATCTCTCTTTGCAGCATGATCACAGAGCTGGCTGGCACCTTGTGTAGTAGAGCCACTGTGAGAGGAACGGAGCAAATAAACAGTGAGGTGAGGAAGGAGAGTTGTAATCTTCGAACCGCCGCAGGGCCGTCAGAGGAAGAAGGGAGCAGGAAATTTGGCTCTATTTGCTCCTCTGTTAAGATCTCATATCTCCCTTGCAACACTCTCTTCTTCCTCTGACGGCCAGGGCATTGCAAGCAGGTTTCCAAATCAAGGCAAGACCTTGGCTGTGCGGTGAGAAAAAAAAGTGACCTGTGTTGTGGGTGGCTGTATGACCCCCGATGGAAAATTCCCTTCCTTATATTTACTTCTAAGGGGTTGTGATTCCGGTTACACTCGGGCATGAACCAAAAATCTGGTTCTTCAACCTGCCTTCTTATGTCTGCATCACCTCTTCTCTCTTGTTTACATTGGCTCCCAAACCAGGTTTTCAAGGGTAATTCCATCACATTCCATTGCCCTGCCTTTTCACCACAGGCAACTAAAAGAACTTGACCCAAACCTATTGATAATGTTGATCATAATCTGGGGTTACATGACAAATGTCTTGCCTTTTACTTATTTATTTCACTACTGATTCATGTTTAAAAATTCTCTCTTTAATAAGTACTTGTAATTGCAGTGATATAAAGTGGCGTATTATTGTCATAGCTTATTATCAAACGCAATAGGTTTTTGAACAAATGGCATTTGTAATGCATATAGTTGAAAGCGCTTTCAGACACGATGATGAAGGAAAAGAATTTTGGTGAAGTAAAATATTTGCCTAAGATCACACAATTTAAAAGGGAAAGCCCTGATTTAGCCACGTTTTCTGGTTTGACTTTGTAAAAATCATCTAGTAATTAAGTTTCTATTTGTTTTCCTTATGTTAAAGGTTTGCTTTGACCTGTTGTGCAATTTTCTGCAGTTTTTATATTGGAACTAAGAGAACTCGACCTAAATGTATTGATAGTGTTGCTTTCTGATATTCGGGGCCATGAGTTTACATGGCAACTGTCTTGCCTCTCAGTTCACTAATAGTTCATGTTTAAAAACTATCACTGGATCACTTATCCCATTTTTTTAATGCATTTGCACAGGAAAGGGTGACAGGCTGTGGTAAAAGGATGATACAGAGTCCAGCTGCACAGGTAGAATACTTCTTTATTGTAGCTTAGTTCTAGGATAGGTGAGTAGGAGAAGATAGAAGATACAGATGAAGCCCCACAAGCAGCAGGCTCCTAGCCGCTCAGCCTGGGTTGACCAACTGACACTCTAAACACAAAGAGGCACTCAGGCATTCCATGATGTCATGGTACATTCTAACAGAGCAGTACAGTGCAGAATAGTAGAGAAGTAGTTTACTACACATCCTCCTTCCTTGGGGAACGACAGCAGAAATAAAGAGAAAGACAAATAAGATACCTCAGAAATACATTAGCATGAAAGTAAAAACATTGAGATGCAAATATCTAATGATGTAGTACATGAGGTATCAGGAATAACACTGGCATGAGAAGAAATGCATAAAAATGCAAAAATTGTTGAATACATAAATATTGTAAACATAATTACTACACGCCCCATCCCCCTCCCTTAGCGAGAAAAAAAACAAGGCAAGGCTTAGGTGGAAAAAAACAATGCAACAGAGAAGGGTGGTCACCCCCACAACCTCCTCATAAGCTGGTACACCACAGGGTAGTCACCCTGACAAACAAAGGTGGGGATTAACCGCCCTTACAACTTCCCCATAAAAAGTACACTACAAGGTGCTGAACCTTGGAACTGAAAAACATCAACCTCAAGAGAGAGGTACAGCAGAGGGTATGGGTCACTCTAGATAACAGGTAGAGTGCAACCTCCCCAAGAAGGGTACACTAGAGAGTAAACGCTCTGGAAAAGAGCTGAAGTTCCCCTGATTGAGGTAGAAGGCATGCTGGCACCAACATTTAGGATTAAGGTCCATTAAGGGTAACGGAGGAGGTCTAAACACTAGAGAGAAGCTTCTCACTCAAAGTCCTACGAACGTGAAACCCTAGGCCACGAGTTCCAAGCAAGTGGACTTCGACCGGAGCACAGTGTCAACATGAAAGGATACCCCATGGGTAGTAACCCTTGGAACTGAGGACCCTAGGTAATAGAAAGATAGAAAGGGTGCACAAGGGTACACGCCCTGGAAGTTACACAACCACCTCTAAGTAGTGGCACTGACAACCCACTAACAATACAAACTCCCCTATGTATGGTGAGCCTAGAAGGGTACACCGCAGGGTACTCACCCTGGAAACTGATATGGGGCATTGACTACCCACAAACAACAGAACCACCCCTAAATAGGCCAAACCTAGAAGGGTACACCGCAGGGTACTCACCATGGAAACTGATATGGGGCATTGACTACCCACAAACAACAGAACCCCCTAAATAGGCTAAACCTAGAAGGGTGCACCGCAGGGTGCTCACCCTGGGAACTGATGAGGGACATTGACTACCCACAAATAACAGAACCTCCCCTAAGTAGGGTACACCACAGGGTACTCATCCTGGAAAACTGAAAACTACAACCTCACCAAAATAGGGCACACCATAGGGTATACACCCTGGAAAAAGAAAAACTACAACCTACCTTAAATAGGGTACACTACAAGCTACTCACCCTGGAAAACTAAAATCGACAACCAGCCCTAAATAAGGTACACCACAGGGACTCACCCTGGAAAACTGGCATCTATGACCTCCCCTAAATATGTTAAACCTAGAAGGGTACACACTAAATAAACAACATGGAAAACAACACTACCTCCCCTGAGTAGGGTACACACTAGATAAACAACAAAACTGAGACAAGACACTATGTTATACTCTGAGCGCCCACACCACCAGATGAAAGCACAGACCTATACCAGAGAACATGCATAATGAATACAGACGTTATATTCACAAAGCATTTGTTAAGCACTGGTGAGCGGTTTCACGCCCGAAGCAATCACCAATGAGAAGCTCTTGGACAAGCATACCATGCAGCACCAGGAAGGTTATCCCTGTCCCTATCAGGATGGACAATCCATGACAGACTATGTAGGGAGCATTAAGACATGCTGCAAGCAAGGCCAGTCCAGCCTCATAAGTAACTCTGAAGTTGTAATCACAGGAGTAAATTTCCCCGTTATGATCCTGGAGCTGGAGTTTTAAACGTGTCACATCGTTGGTCGATCCAACGGCATCCATGAGTGTATTCATCACCTGTCACTCAGCTGAAGAAAGTTTAGAAGTTTGCTAGGAGGCACCGCGCGTCCGCGATAACAAGGGTCGTGGTGGACGTCCACCAACACGCGACTGGTAGAAGGAAGACAAGCACAAGGTGGCGGCACGCTTCTAGATGCTGCGCTGGGTGGCTTGTGGCAAGGGCGTGCGCCACAACGTCTATTGCAACAAGAAAGACGAGGATGCTGGGGACGTCACTGATGATGGCTCAAAAGCAAGACACAAACGGTGAGACTGCGCATGGTGAGTGCATGCACGTGGTGGATAGCTCGTGAATTGTTTGAATGGCAGCGGTTAAACTGCCATGGTACAGATGTGACTGCTTGAGTCCGCAAACAGGCAAAGTAAGATGTTAACACTCACCGTAAGTCACACAGCCACAGTCCCTGCCCTACCAAATGTGCACATCGGCTCGCCAGAGAGGCTGTTCCTCAAATAACAAAATGTTCAGCTTGTCCCCACTTGCTGCACAAAAGCCGGTCACCGTCCCCGCACATGGAAACACGCTCACTGACGATACCGCTCCACAAGTAACAAGTCACTTAGACAGATGTTCTGGGAAAGTACTGCAGTACTACCCGATGTTGTCACTGTCTTTGCCAAAGCGTCAGAGGCTGTTAGGGGTCTCTTTCTGCACAGAAAGCTGTTCACACTGGTATACAGTTTGTTCACAAGACTTGCTGATGTGCCACAACAATTCCCACACAGGTTGAGATCACGAATGTTGCAGGGAAACAGCTTAGGAAGTGTATGCCTGTTGTGCCTGTGAGAAATTTGTTGCTGGATTGGTCAGAATTTTCCAGGTGACAGCAGCGTCTTGGGTGATGGAACCGCAAACTCCCAGGTTGCAGCTCTCCAGAGGGTACTGGACATTGGTGGGGCTGTCCAGGGCATTTCTCTGAATTTCAATTGGCGTTTTGAAAGTCCTTAATGTCCTTGGTTCCTTGTCCTTTAGTTCCTTAGTTGTGCTTACTCCTTACTCCAAGCGTAGGTTCAAGATCGTCACCAAAATGTGGTAAAGTGATGAAGCACAGTCCAGCTGTATAGTTGAGTAATCCTTTATTGTAGCTTGGTTCTAGGAAAGGTGAGTAGGAGAAGATAGAAGATACAGATTCAGCATCACCAGGAGCAGGCTCCTAGCCGCTCAGCCTGGGTTGACCAACTGACACTCTAAACACAGAGAGGCACTCAGGCATTCTATGATGTCATGGTACATTCTAACAGAACAGTACAGTGGAGAATAGTAGAGAAGTAGTTTGCTACACAGGCCTCCCAAAAAATGCTGTGCTGTCCACTCCCCCAGCCCTCCACCCTAAAGCCAAGCCCAGCCATACCACTCTCAAACTTCACCGGCCGCCACTGCCAATGTGCTAGGGAGTGTTCTTTTTTTTTAACCTACACTACATGATTAGATTTGGTAAAACAAGCTGCTTAAAACTTGTTCAGGCTAAGATTGAAGGCTGATCTCCATAGCTACCACTTAGAGAGCTTTCTATGGATGTCTAAGACCTCTAAAATCACCATAGGATTGTCTGGATTAATGCGAGGTGCTTCATTTAAGTGTGCACCATATACTAAACCAGCCTCCTACAGGCACCCCCCAGTTACCTCTGGATTGGTGAGTCTCCAGATGGGAGCCTTGATGTGCCTGACTAGGTCAGGGAGCACAGTGACGCTGCCTTAATCTCACAAGGTGGGACGAATGTAGCTATCCTGGCTGTCTGGCCCTGGAACCTGGAGAAATACAAACAGCCACATATGAATGGGGTTAGAGTTGAAGCACTAAGCATACAGGTGCAAGTGTCACAAAGGTGACTGCAAAACTGATATCCCCTAAACAGTATTTGACTGCACAAACTTATCAAGTCACCAATGCTGTTAACCATACTAAGGTTCATTCTATGGCGTTAGTGTCCTTAGAGTGGGGAAGGGTTACTGGCTAAAAGAAGGTGTTCTTGTCCTCTGAAATTCCTGTTGAATGTCTGCTATTGAATGATCTGGAGACCTGAGGTAGAGCTAACGCCATGCAGCCATGCCAGGAATACCTGAATGGGTGTGTGTAAAAACCAGAACTCAGAGTAAAGGTCAGGGTGAAAAAAAGGTATTGGAGCCTGGAATTGTGGCACCATGGTACTCGGAAAAACTCAAAGAGTAGAAGGGACGATGCAGGGCTCAGGAAAGAAAATGGAGAAGATCCAAATGCACTGAGGACAAGTGTGCTTATAATATGGCACATAGAGCTGACCTATGTCACTGCAAAACCGCCAGAAGAGAACATCTGAACGTGCAGATTAGGGAGGCAAATAATTCCTCTCAGGAATTGTGTAAGATACTAAAATAATTTACCAATCCGACTGTGAGTAGTACAGCAGGCCCCTACATATGGGGTGGGCCAAAGCAGGAGCAATCAAGAATTCCACACCATAATAAGTGTGGAGAACCGCAACGCAGTCTCGCCTCCTTCCGTGATGTTGTCGGGAGATGGTCGATCTTCCATCCCTGCTTTTTAACTCGTACAAAATACAGTATCCAATTATGTTGGCTAGTCTTACTGATCTGTGGTTGGACTGGAGGGACAATTTTTCTGAATACAACTGATCCTTGCTTTAACAATATTAGAGACCTAACGCAATTAATTTTATGTTTTTTTTAGTTATATGTACAATTAATAGTTTACATACCAAGTAAAGGCATCATTACGCTGTCAACACCTTAGCGGACTGGAACTGCCAGACCATAAGGCAACAGTTCCGGCCACACAATTTGGAAGGAAACAAGCATTTTACAATAGCAGCTTGTGAGGTGGGCAGAAAAGGGTGAGGTGGGCAGAAAAGGCCCGCAATACAAGAAGCCATTGTAAATTGAATGTTTTTAAACATCCTTGTAGAGTGTGGCAGGCAGGGTACATCTCGGATCCCAATCTATTTCCAATGCTCTCTTGAAAAATAATTTTGGCTTTGTGGAGGACAGGTGAACGTTCTTTAATTTCAAAAATGCAAATGCCCAGGTGCTTCAGTGCAAGTAGAAGTATTCATGCAGGAGTATACCTACTGGCAATGCAATCTCTTTTCACAAAGTGCACATATCCGAAGTTATGGAGTCTCTTGCGTGGAACACATGTTGTGACTAGCGTCTCTGAATGTATTGAAAGTACAACCATACTCCTGCAACTTGACGGTTGGATATTTCATGCTGTATTCATACTAATCTGAAAGAGACTATTAGTTATATATTCCTTACCTTATTTTATTTTATAGCATTTGTAAGGCGCGCAGCTACCCACAAAGGGTTTCCCGGCGCCGAAAGGAGGATCACGAGCCCAGCTAACCAGAGAGGGAGTCCAGGGTACTTATAGGTCAAACAGCCAGGTCTTTACGCTTTTCCTAAAGATCCTGTAGTTTTCCTCTTTGCGTATTTGAATGGGCAGAGTGTTCCACAGGGTTGGACCCAGATGTGAGAATGATCTCCCCCCCCCATTTTGGCCCGTTTATACCTGGGGCCCGCAAACTTTGCTGATGTAGCTGAGCGAAGATTGCGATTGGGGACATGGAGTTTGGCAAGATCTAGGAGATACTTGGGGGCAGTCCCGGCTTTAATTTTAAACAAGTAGCTCAGCGTTTTAAAACGAATCCTGTTTTCGACTCTGAGCCAGTGTAGGTCACTGAGATGTTTTGTGATCCTGGCATGTTTGGGTATTCTGCAAAGCATTCTGGCTGCGGCATTTTGCACCAGTTGTAAGCGTCTTACTACTGCTTTGTTTGCACCCAGGTACAGGATGTTACCGTAGTCAAGCCGAGAAGTTACTAAGGCATTGACTACGGTCTTCTGGGTGGGGAGTGACAACATCCAAACGATTTTACGGAGCCATCTAAGAATCGTAAAACATATGCCCGCTACTTTGTTAGCTTGCTGTGACATTGAAAGGTTGTCATCTATAATGACCCCAAGATTTCTGACCTGGGTGGCTGGAGGCGGTAGCTTGCCTAATGCGGTCGGCCAATGGGGATCACTCCATAGGTCCCTATTATTTCCAAGAAGGAGGACCTCTGTTTTGTCCCCATTTAATTTAAGTTGATTGGCCGACATCCAGCGGAATATCTCGTGGAGGCCTATTTTGAGTGCAGATGGAGCAGACGTATCCGACTTAGAAAGAGCGAACACAATCTGGGAATCGTCGGCATATGTCATCAAAGTAAGACCGGAATTCTCAGCAAGGTTGGCTAGGGGACGGAGGTACAAGTTAAACAATAGGGGACTCAGGATGGATCCTTGTGGAACTCCGTGGGGAGAACAGAAGACATTAGAGCTGGCCTCGGCAGAGATGATCTGGAAGGTACGTAGGGATAGGTATGATTTGATCCATTCTAACGCCCTGCCCTCGACACCACACTCTTCCAGCCTGACAAGCAGTTTGGTATGAGAAATGGTGTCGAAGGCCGCACTGAGGTCCAACAGGACCAGTGCTACCGTTTGTCCATCATCTCTAAGCTCTCTGATCTTTTCGGTTATCCCGAGCAGGGCTGTCTCAGTGGAGTAGCCACTCCTAAAGCCCGACTGGGAAGGGTGAAGTAAATCATTTTTCTCCACGTATGAGGAAAGGGCCTCATGGATGTGCTTTTCTAGTATTTTAGAAAAAGCAGGGAGTAACGATATAGGCCGATAATTGGCCAAAATCGTTGGATCGGCAGTCAGCTTTTTTAGCAAAGGGCTGACTATGGCATGTTTCCAAAGAGCAGGGACTGAAGCATGTTCCATAGAGGCGTTAAGTGTGTCAATAATAGGCACCATGGTAGAGTCCTCCAGTTGACTCATAATGGTAATGGGAATAGGGTCGCGCGGGGAACCTGATTTGATGGTTTTTAGAAGTTTCCTCAATTGGTCAGATGTGATGGGGGGCCAGGTGTCAAGATGGCAATTACTTTTATGGGTTAGAGGAGTGTCATTTTGGTTGTGGGTATTTGGGCTGGTCATCATATTTATATTTGAGACAATTTTCTCAATTTTGTCAGTGAAGAAAGCCGCCAGGTCCTGACACTGCTGGGGGTTAAGTGGAGCCGCCTCCGCTCTACAATTTTCTCCGGCCAGCTCCTTCACTGTATTGAAAAGCGTCTGGACTTTGTTAACAGCTGTGTTTATAGTGGTGGTCACATAGCTTACCTTGGCTTTCATACATGATGAATGATAGCTGTTTCTGGCCTTTCGATAGCTCTCTTTTTGTTGCAGGTCATATTTCTTGCGCCACTGCCTCTCTAAGTTCTTGCAAGAAGATTTTTCTTTCTTGAGTGCCTCTGTAAACCAGGGGGCCGGGGGACGATGGACTTTCCCTTTACAGCGGGACGGTGGCAGACTGGCGTTCACTGCATCATTAAGCCATGTTTGTATGGCATCAGCTATATTTTCCATATCACCTTCAAGGGTTGGATGGTCTTTGTTCAATGCCCTATTGAGATTTTCTAGATTTAAATTTTTCCAGTTTCTCCTAAAAGAATCCGAAGGTGTAATAGAAGAGCATTTGGTGGGTTGAAGAGAAATGGAAAAGAGAATGAGAAAATGATCCGACCAGCAGATGGGAATAGTGTTAATCCATGACAATTCTTTCATATTTGAGATGATGGGATCGAGAAGGTGTCCCGCTTTATGAGTGGGGCCCTTATTTCGTAATGTCATATCTAAAGCCATGAGATCATCCATGAGATTTTTACAACTCTTGTTGTCTTCGTCATCCAGATGGAGATTCAAGTCCCCGAGTACTGTAAAATTTTGGGTTTTTAAATGGTGGGGCAAAATGAAATTGGCTAAGTTTTCTGGCCAAGTAGGGTTATTAGTTGGAGGTCGGTAAATAAGTAGTCCAGAAAAAGTAAAGTTAGGACTAAGAGTAATTTTAAAAGATGCTGCTTCGCAATTAGGAATGTCTGCAGGTGAGAAGTGGCATACAAAGTCCCTTTTATAGATAATGGCAATGCCACCACCTATTTGGCCAACACGGTCCTTCCTTACAATGGCATAGCTCGGGGGAAGTGCCAGGGCCACATCTGGGCCGGCACTATCATGAAGCCAAGTTTCTGTAAGAAAGATAGCGCAAGGCTTCTCTTCCAACAGAAGGTGGAAAATATCGAGTTTGTGTTGGGGTAGCGAACGACAGTTCACCAGATAGAAGGTAAAATTACTGGGGCGTTCTTGCTGCCGAGGTCTTATTTGGGAGGGGCCATGAGAAGCATCAGGGTACGGCTGGTGATCTGACAAAAGGATAGAGCACTCAGGGCACGTTTTTGTACCACAAGAAGGAATCAATGTTATGCATTTGTCATGTCTAGCAGGGCGAAGCGCTCTGAGAGCCTCCCCAGATAGCGCCATACCTGCAGGATGGAAGAGCAGAGATTTATGCCCTATGTCCCGATCTGGCCCGGACGGGCACAGACGGGCTGACTCTGGCTGGACTCCGGCGAAGACGAGGCGCGACCGCTAAACGCGTCCGCTATCGCGGAAAACAACTGTTTCCTTTTATGTCGGAGACTAGCGCTCTCTCACTGCGCTGTCCCGCCCTAAGATGGCCGCCACAGTATTTCCTAATGCTCGGTGCCTTGCCCTAGATCGGCAGGTATCGAGCGAGTGAAACACAAACACTAAGAAGTCTGGCCTTAGAATTACCCCCAGGTGTCAAACCGGATCCGGAGAATTTTTTTAGTAGTAGTACTCCTGCGCGTCGATAGGTGGCGTTGGTCGCCTCCTGGTTCGTCTTTGGCATCGCGATCGCCGGGATAATGTTGTGGTATCTACTTAGACGCCGCCCTCTCACACTGACGTCAGTTCTTTACATGACATTCCATGCCAGAAGCGCAGAGCCATGCAAGCCACTGACCACTGGTGCACAAAACTAGGGCCCTGAAAGGGAGTCCCTTACCCTAGAAGTCACTTCGCAGAAAAAGGAGGATGGGTAGGGCGGTAAGGAATCTATAACTAAGGTATGTCTCTTACCAATATATCGTTACCGAAAGTAAGTAACTTGTTCATCTGAAAGAGACTATTAGTCATAGATTCCTTACCTTAGACCAGATACCCCAGTGGTGGGTATGCGAACTAAGTTCATACCAGAAAGTCCTGGAGAACAGAATGGCCAAACAAGCTGTCTCTCCGGACTTGACTGTCCTGGCAGAAGTGTTTCGTGAACATTAGCAGGGATGCCCACATGGCTGCCTGGCAGATGTCATTGAGGGGGACTCCACATCCCAAAGCAGCAATGGCTGCCGTCGCCCTGATGTAATGGGCGCGCAGTCCTACCGGACGTTCCTTCTATGCCAATGAATAACACATTTTATTGCAAAGAGCTACCCACTGATCCAGTCTGATGCCTATGTGTTGGGATGAAATGCGCTGGCTGTGTCCCTGTTTCTACCTAAAAGTGAAAGTAAAAGAATAAAGAATGAACATTAAGAACATACATGTCTCATTATGGTTTTTAGGTCTCGTAGCGAAAACACAGCGCGTAAGCGCTGTGTCTCGCCAGAGATCTTTTGTTGCTGACTCTGCTTCCCAGGAGACAGTGCCGGCCGCGCGCATCTCGCAAAAGGCACGCGCGCGTGAACGCGCTCGCTGTGTCTGTCTCCTGGAAAGCTCCAGCGCATGCGCATACACAGCGACCCAGTCCCCACTGTCTGCTCTCCCCTGTCGCACAGATCGCTCTTCAATCATAAATCAGTGCTCCCCTGAGCCACACGCTTCCCCGGGCACATCAGACTTGCGCTTCCCCGGGCACATCAGACTTGTGCTACTGGTTCTTACCTTCTCGTGAGAGGCTGACCTCCGGCGCAGTCCTCGGTGTCGAGTTCCTGAGCTCGCCGTCCGTCTTGCGGGATCACGGGCTGAAATACTCCTCCACCTAACAAAAAAAAACAGCGGGGAATCTTTAGGGTCCCCGCCAGACGCTTGCAACCCACAGGGCGCACTCCTGGCCGCGGCCGGCATGTTTTCGGCCAAGGTTTACGTGCACTCTACTCTACTCCGTCACGGAGCCGCGGGAGGGGGCGTGGTGCGTTGTGTGCGTGAGCTTCTACCGAGACAGCTCACGTCGCGCGCCTCTTAGGTTTCGGTGATCTCTTTCCGTGTGATTCATCATCTTGAAAGCGCTTTGAGCCGTCTTCAAGAGTGAGTAACCCAGTGTTTGAACTTACAAAGCCACTTTTAAATTATTGAATTACTGTAGAGTTATGAAGCAGTCGGAGACTTTTTATTCGCAAATATTAACTCAAATCACACTGTCATTTTATTTTCCTCTGTACTTCATCACGGCTGCTAGTGGGAGGGGCCGATGAATCTGAGCCCCCGAGATACAAGATGGCAGTGCTTCTCTGCGTGGGTTAACCAGCGGCAGAGACCTCCTCAATTGGTGATTTCACCTCGGTGTAGCATCTGTTCCAAGTCTCAGCCCATTGATTTCTGAGGCTCGCAGTGTGCTCTTGAGCAACGTGGTACCTCATAAATAATGAGCGTTTTGTATGAAAGGTGAGGGGGGGCATCTATGGCCACCAGCGTTGTTATTTCTGGTTTTAGATGCTCTGACTCTCGATCAGAAAGAAACCAAAGCGCGCTGGATCGGGTGTCACACGGGGATGGACGGAGAAACTGACAAATGTTATTGCATCCAAACATTGCCTTTGAATTTAAAAAAGTAATACGAGCAGAAGTGAAAATAGTGACTGATGAATGTTAAACTCATTCTATCCGCAGTTGTTAATTTATTACTTTAATGAGCGCGGTGCCCACTAGGGACACCGCGCTCACCTTACGTTTCGCGCATGGTGGATCATCATCCGGCCGCGATCACTCAGAGGCGCTCACAGACTTTCTCCCTGGTCCGCGGAACAAACTGAATCACTGTGTGCAGCCGGTGCCGAGCGGGCTCTGTGTGCTTGTTTATTTACGTGCGTGGTTGGTTGGTCTCCGGCCCCATGACTCAAGGAGTTTACAGACCTCTCCCTGGTCCGTGGGTCAGTCTCGATGCCCTCACCGGTGCCGGGTCCGCGCGTTTGCCGAGCTCCTCCCGGTTCCACGGAACTCGCCGTGTGCATCAGGTGCTGAGCTGTTTGTTGACTTGCGGGGGGTTGATCACCGGCCCCATCACCCCGGTCCTAGTGAACAGATTGACTCGCACATAAGATGAACCGCTAGCCGAGACCCCTGAAAGAGAGGCGGACAAAAAAAATGAGCAACACAAGTGTCCACCCTTGTTTGGCCGCCTCCATTGTCCCCAGCCCGTCCCGCAGACGTAGACAGCAGCCACCAGCTCCGCGAAGAAAGGCCGGCCCTGCATCTGCTCCGGCTGCGACCCCCGGTGACTCAGCATTTCCGCTCCAGCCCCTGACTCGGGACTTGGCGCCTCTCTGTCGGCCCCCTCCGGATCTGGAGCCTCCTCGAGGGCCTCCGCGTCACCTCCCACTTCTTCACTTGCCGCTCTCAGATCGCTACTTTGACTGACCTCGTGACTGGGTGTTGATTCAACATTTGGTGTGTCAGTTGCAGTTTCAGTTTGTTCAACACTCTGCCGGTGCTCTGACTCTGTAGCGGCGGAGTGAAAAAGTTTGAAGTGAGACACATTGCGAGTCACCATCTCTCGTCCTCGGATCACTGTAAGACGGGTGCCTTTCACCCCAATCACTCGCCACGGTCTCCTCTCATAATTGAGTCTGAACTTGCCACTAGTTATTCGGTTGCGAAGAAGCACCACATCTCCTCGTCTGAATTGGGGTGGTACCGCCCGTCGCTTCTGGCTGATTTTGGCAAACGTAGTCTTTCTTTTCTTCGCAACGGCCTCCTCATTTGTGGGGTCTGGCGGTAACTTCGGAGAAAAGTGAAAATGGCCATTTCCACGGACTGTCCCTTATCGTGAGCAATGCGGATGACTTTGTTCAATGTTCTCATAAACCTCTCGGCTTCCCCATTGGCTTGAGGCCACCGAGGTGTTATGCGCCTGTGGCGGGTCCCAAGAGATGACAGATAAGTAGCCAGATCCTGCCCTTGGAATGGGGGCCCATTGTCCGTTCGAAGCTCCCTCATGGCACCATGGGTGGCGACAATTTTCTCCATTTTGGGGATTACACAGTCTGCACTGGTACTTGCCACAATTTCTACTTCTGGGTACTTTGAATGGTCATCTATCATCACCAGCGTGTGTCTCCCGTCCGGGAGACTGCCAAAATCCATGCTGACCCGCTCCCAGGGTCCTTGAGGTCGGGGCTCTACAATGATGGGGGCTTCCCTTGAGGCTTCTCCCGTGACTTGGCAGGCAGTGTACGACCTCACCATGCTCTCCACCATGTCGTCCATGAGGGGAAACCATACTTTGGTTCGCAGCCGGGCCTTGGTCTTGACCATCCCCTGGTGACCTACATGCGCTAGTTGTATCACTTGTCCCGTAAGGGCCGTGGGTATTACTAGACGATGCCCACGCAGCAGACATCCCGCCGTGTCTTCATTGAGTTCTTCCCTGACATGGTATAGGCTCTCCATGATTTTCTGGGCCTCCGGGGTGAGCACCTTCCAGCTCTCCTTGGCTTTATGCCAGTTGGCAGTCCGAAGGATATCCTTGACCCGCTGTATGCAGGCGTCTTGGGCTGTGGCGCTCACAACGTCCTCCAAGGATATGGGGCGCGGGCAAGACCTGGCCACTACTCACTTCACATACGCTTCTGTTTCTTCCGCCTCATCCATCTCCTCCGGAGTGGCGGGTCTGGGATGGCGCGATAAATAGTCTGCCGGATTCTTCGCTCCCGGTTGATACTCAATGTTGCAGTTGTATTCCTGCAGTTGCAATAGCCATTTCTCTATTCTTGGGGGTGGTTTTGATGAAGTCCCTGAGAACAGAGCCACCAGCGGCTTGTGGTCGGTCACCACTGTGAATGGCTTCCCATAGACATACAGGTGGAAGTGTCGACATCCCCAATGAATTGCAATTCCTTCTTTTTCAATTTGCGAGTATCTCTGTTCTGTGTCCGTGAGGGACCTACTGGCGAAGGCAACTGGGGTCCAGTCTATTTCATCCCTCGGCCTTTGCATCAGCACGGCCCCCAACCCCGCCGGTCCGGCATCTACCGCTATTAGTGTGGCATGTCAAGGGTCAAAGAATGCCAGCGTGGTGTTACTGGAGAGGGAGGCCTTGATGTCTTGGAACGCCTTCTCCTGCTCCGGTCCCCAGTTCCACGGAGTGGAGTCCTTTGTAAGCTTGCGCAGCGGGAGAGTTAAGTTGGCTAGGTCTTTAATGAAGCGACCACAGTAGTTTACCATGCCAAGAAAACTCCTGACTTCGGTGACCGTCGTGGGTGGTGGCGCATCCTTGATGTCCTTTACTTTGTCAGGATCGGGGTTGACACCATCAGCTGAGAAAACATATCCGAAGAACCCTATTTTGGTCCGCAAGAATTCACACTTGTCTCGATGTAGGGTGAGCCCCGCACCGCGGAGCCTACGGAATACTTGCGCCAGCCGGTGATTATGTTCTGAGATTGTTCGGGCATGTACCATGATGTCATCGCTGACATTTATCACCCCAGTTATGCCGGCAATCAGTTCCTGAATGACATTTTGGAAGACTTCAGCCGCACTGGAGATCCCAAAACTAAGTCTAGTGTATCTGCGGAGTCCAATATGTGTGGAGAAGGTGGTGATGTTTCTTGATTCCTTATCTAACACCAGCTGATGGTACCCCGCACGGATATCAAGTTTTGAGAACCAGCAGGCTCCGGCCATTTCCCCGATTAAGTCATCTATTGTGGGAGTGATATAGCGCTCCCGTTTGATGGCAGCATTTGGGAGGCGCATATCCACGCAGATCCGGACTGCTCCCGGCTGTTTCGGTTTCCGCGTGACCACAATGAGCGAAACCCAGGGGGTGGGGCCTGAGACCTTCTCGATTATTCCGGCCGCTTCCAGCTTGTGCAGTTCTTCTTCCACTAGCGGCCGAAGGTGGAATGCAATGCGACGGTGTCGCAAAGCCACGGGTTGCACTGTGGGGTCCACGTGTAAATGTATTTCCCGGCCCTTGAAGCGTCCAATGCCTTTAAATAGGTCCGGAAAGTCCATGAGTAGTTGTTGCACCGATTCTTCGTGTACTCCAAAGGCAAATGTGACCACCCCCAGGTCTTCGGCTGTTCTGCAGCTCAGGAGCATGCCTTGGCCCTCTTCCGACACGAATATGTTGGCTCTTGTGACTTTGTCTCCGTGGCGGACTGCCGCTCTGAACTTTCCTCGGATCCGGAGCGGGATGTTGTGAGAAGGTGGCCTGATATGCAGTGCTCACTATTCTAGTGAACACTATGTATCAGTCCAGCAACCCTTATTGATGATTGGTTGTAAGTCAACCTTATAGACCAGCTATCCTAGTAGCGTGGATACGAGCAGTCTAAGGCTAAAGACTCGAGAGGGCATGTTAAGCCAGCTGTTATACCACACATATACACCTTGAATACCAAGTGAAAGGACACCACACAAGTGTTATGAAAATAAACAGTGTATTTATTAAAATCACAACAGCCCTGTACTCTTTATGAGGACAGGGTACTAAGCACAAAACAAAACTCTTACGAAAATACTTAAGTTAGCACAGTATATACAAATGCCCGAGGGGCACGGAAGACCATATACTCTGAAAGTGGAATGCGAAATTACTAGCAGGTAAGTACAGTACTAATAGGCTTTGGAATCGCTAGGTCTTGACTATAGAACCTTCAGATTACTTACAGGAGGCCTAGGGGACTCGGGTGCAGAGTGTGCACTCACACGCGTGATGCGGGACAAAGTCTATGGTAGCTAGATTTCACAGAGTTAGTGTTCTCGGGCGAACCCGACCTGGTAGGAGGAAAACGAAAGTGGATTCTGACCCTTGGATAGTGAGGCTATGCTGGGGCACCGAAATGCCGAAGTTACCTAGCCCAGGGGCTGCAGCTGCATATGTCTCAAAAGACGTCGGGAATCCTCGTAGACGGACCAGGAGCCTGGAAGAAAGATGCTGGCAGGCGACCAGTGAAGAGAGTTCGAAGTGATCCAAGCCTGGATCTTGAAGATAGATGACACCTGAAAGCAGAGGGGACCAAGTTCGAGACTACTAGCCAGTAGTCAGGTGGCACCAGGAGGGCACCGGATGGTAGTCACCTCGACTAGGTGAGTGGGTGACGCTGTGCTCGCAGATCTCACGGACCAGGAGGCGTTGTCGGCGACCAGGATGGAGGAGCGAGCTGTCCCACGATGGATGAAGCTGTCGGCGTCGCTGGACCCAGGATTGGGCAACAAAGCCTTGGCAAATTCAAGCCCACGCGGTGGACTCAAAATGGCGTCTGGAGTGGACCAGGAGGGTCCGGGGTGCCTCTCTTGAAGAAGGAAGCAAGGGCCAGTCTGGAGCAACCAGACCAGCAGCAGTGATGTCGTCGGGCGTCGTGAAGAAGGCCACAAGCCAGCCGGCTAGTAGCCACACAGCGCGGTGAGCAGGCAAAAGCAGAAGGGCCCCACGCAGATCGTGGAGATGCTGGAGGGCTGATCTTCGGTGCTGGAGCTGCTCAGGGTTGGGGCTTCTCGGACCCCAAAGCACTCACCAGTGGAGCACATGGTGGGCTTGTTGCAAAGAAGTCGTGCAGTCTTGGCGATCGTCGGTCCCTCGAGGTCTCGTCGCACTCACGGTTCTCAGCTTGGCTGTAGAGGTGAGTAGAGGTCAGAGGTGCCAGGGAAGCCGGGTCTCGTCGAGCTGGGCAGTCGGATTCCGGAGGAAGGACTTGCAGCAGACCGCAGTGTTCTTAGGATGGTGCCCGCTTGATGCAGGGTGACTACTCCTTAGCCACAAGGGAGAATCTTGAAGAATCTTGAAGATGTCCTTTCGCAGAAAGTCGTGTCTTGATTCCAAAGATGATCTAATTTGAACAGGGGGCCCGCTCCCATCTTTATACTAAAAAAGGGGGCTGACCCGGTGACTAGGTCCTGCCTATGGGTGGGACTAGGAGGGGGGTGGTTACACCCCTCACCCATGCCGGACTTCCCCCAGGCCAGGGGCTGGTGTGCCCCTGGAACTGGTTCTGACCGGCCTATGCGTAGTGAGCACCGGGGTGCCACTCAGCAGTCACCTTCCTGTAAAGCCCTGCCTACCCAGGATACACAAAACCCTGTCTGGGACGGTGCTAGCACCGCCCTCGACAGGAAACCCTTTGTCCAGGCTCCCCTCGCTGGAAGTACTCCCAGCTGCAGGGGGTCAGACTCGTGTCTGTGGTGGCAGCATCCATTTTGTGGAGCTGAGGCTTCGTTTAACTTTAACCGGGGTTCACAGTTACGTACATGTCGTGTCCCTCTAGAAGGGTGGAATGCTAACCAAGTCGCCAGAATTGGTGAGGGGTTAGTATTCCAATTCGTATGACACGTTACTCGACATGTTTTGATAAAGCAATACCAAATATAGCATTTAACCGCGAGGATTATAATGCACTTAAGAGTATATGGTATGCGATATCATGGAACAGCTATTAGGACTTGGTTCCGCAAGCTGCAGACAGGCTCAGCTCATGCCAGAGCACCATCTCACATGATTCCAAGCACTCTGCCTTCAGGATTGTCAAGGCCTGCCATAGGAGTGACTGATAGGAATCTGTGTGTCCATTTTTAGGGTTAGATATAGGTATACTATATCTACAGCAAAGGGTGATTACACGACTTTGCCCCAGCAGTCATGCAGCCAGTTGTGTCAAATTTAGGAGGCGCCTGTGTCCACTACCGCCATGATCTCCTGATCCGCCACCTGGATGGAGCATTGGGGCAGGGTCCTGGGCCGTCTGGTGGCGGTGCCGATCATGTGCACCTTGTGCACGGACCGCTCCTCTTCTTCATCATCATCCATGTCGCTGGTGCATAGATCACCTTCCACAACTGTCTGTACTGTTTGGCATGGCTTGCGGAACCTTTTTGACCGGCATACTTTTTCAAAGTGGTTCATCTTGCCACATCCGGAGCATCTCTTGCCGCGTGCCGGACATTCTGGTGCCGGGTGTCGCGGGCCTCCACAGTATCCGCATGACTGTCCTGATGCCCCGCCTTGGGTGGGTGTCGTTCTTTTGTGCCACTTGGATGGTGTCTGGACCTGTAGCTTGTTGATTGGTTCCACCTTCACGTTGGCTTGAAGTGCAGCCTCCATGTGTGCCGCCCTGGCCTAGGAAAGCTCTGTCGTGCGGCCAAGGGTGAGGATGTCGGGCAGATGCTTCCCCGATTCTTCCAGGATCCTCTCTCGCAATTTTGCAGAAGCGCACCCCTGTATTATTTGTCCCCTGATTTCCTCCGTTACATCCTGGAACCCACAAGTTAGTGCCAGCTTCTTGAGTCTGGTGTGGTATGCGTCCAGTGACTCTTCCGGCAGTTGCCGTGCTTGTCGGAAGACAAAACGTTCGTAGTCCTGGTTCGCCATGGGCTCAAAGTGTGCATTGAGGGCGTTAATCAGGGTATGATGAGTCTTGGGGGTCGCCTCTGTGAGGGTCCGAGCAATGGAGTGAATGTCTTTGCCGCCAAGGTGGAGGACCATGGCGCGTTTCTGTTCCTTGTGGACCTTCGTGGCTTCAAAGAATATTAGGAGCCTGTCCACCCATTCCTTCCATTTCGGAGCGAGAGTGGAGGGCGCACCCTCCACCACAAACGGTTCAATGGGCGGAATGGTAGCCATCGCCCAGGACGCGCTTGATCAGGCTCGTGTCTGGCCGAGGGGAGGCCCGAGGTGGCACACTGAGGAAGTCGCTGACGGCTGAGACCTTGTAAGGACGTGTCGATGCCCACCGGCAGTGTAGACAGCGACCGCGGCGTGCCCCTCAGCAAGGGCAGCAAGGGCAGCGGAGCGCGTGCGACCGGCACTCCGGTTTCGGATGGTGATGGTGCGCCTCGGGATGGGCAGCCACCACGTCCCCTCGAGCAGCCAGGCAGCACCGGCCGCCGCCCTGATCGCCTCGCCAGGCGGGTCGAGGTGCGCTTCACGCACGTGCCGACGGGCACGGTGCGGCACCGGACGGGGAAGCCGTGCGGGAGAGAGGCCACACACGACCACTCGGGCCACGATGCGCGGCAGTTCAGCGTTGGCCAGCGCAGCTCACCTTCAAGGTGCCAGGGGTGGAAATCGTCGTCTCTCCAGGCGCGCTGTGCGGGGGTGTGTGGGACAGCAAGGCACGAACACCACGAGCTATTGGCAACGCTCGCAGCCGCCTCACGCGAGAGTGGGCACACACACACCCCGACCGAGGAGTCTGCAACAACCCTCGTCGCCAATTGTTGTGTCCTATAGTAGGGAAGTGAGTGCCCTAGGGGTATCAATCTGGGACCTACACTCCGGGGCATCTAACCCTGACTAGGCCTAACACGTGGCCCTAGAATTAACTCAGTCGGACACTGGGAATAACTTTGTTGCTCGGTCTGCGCGCCTCAGAATGGCTGCGTGCGTGCAAGACCTCTTTTTATTATAGGGAGTCACAAGACTAGCGCGCCACACGCCCAAGGGCGTCGGGGGCGTGCCTCCAGGAACATAACACCGGGCACCCCCTGTGTTTGGCAGAGTCCAAACAAAAAGAGCCATTTGCTGGGTATTATGCGCCAGAACCGTCTCCCAGATCCCTTTTTGTGTGCCCTGATATGTGTGCTAAATGAAGTCTTAATTGCATCACTTTTGAATGATAAAACAATGTTAATCAGGCAGAAGAAGTAAATATAAGTTTCCGTCGCGCCTTTACTCTTAGCTTCGCTACTTGTTTTGCAAAGAAATTAAATAAAAGCTGGCATAAGGATCACGATCCCCAAAGGAAAAAAAAACAGGGAGGGTACATGGGTTGGCACACGCTACCTACACCAAGGGGCAAAATGTACGGAAACAAAGGGCCGAAAGCCAAAGCCCCCCTGGTAGTGGCAAACTCACCCTCTTCCTACTCCACAGCATAAGGTACCCACCCCAGCATGCTCATATCTCACCCAGAGGAGCCCCTCACTCGAAGCATAAAAGCACCAGCGAGGCTGTGGACTTTGAGGTGGTGTCAGCACAGCAGCAGGTTGCAGGCAAACCTCGCAAACACTCGCATGCAGGCCGTCGAGTGCAGGACAGACTGCAGAGATATATCCCCCACCCAGAAACTCAGGCCAGCTGGAGACACACACAAAGACTCAGGTCCTCACCCAGTCACGGCATAGGGCTGCTGCTACACAAACAGACTGAGGTACACCTACATTCCAGCTACACTTACAGCACAGCCAGTGGTGCAGACACAGGCATTCTAACATTCACATGCACTCGCACACATAAACACACGCTCACCCGCAAGCATGCATACAAAATACATTTAACAGTAATCTTTTTACTTACCTTAGCTTCCAGATAGGGTCATATTCTAGCTAATATACTCCATTTTATATAACACTAACAGTAACGAATATTATTCACTATTTGCAAAATTAAACAAGCATTTTCAATGCAATAGGTCTCCTATTTGCAATAGTTTAAGCTATTGGCATTGTAAATGACAATGTCTTTGATTTATGTTTTGAAAAACAATACATAAATAAAAGGCATTGTCATTTACAATGACAATAGCTCAAACTTGCGTAAATACGAGACCTATTGCATTGCAAATGCTTGTTTGTTTTGAGGACTACATTTCTTTTGTAGCTCTGTACGTGGTCTCTTTTTTGGGATATTAGACTCAGTGTTGAATGTTTTCTGTAGACTCGAGGTATATTTAAGGTGCTTCTGCTTTTTGTGATTTCTCTCATATGTGGGGCATTTTAGAGGTTGGCCCTCTTAGTGTGCACCTTATACTGATGAAACTGTACAGTGTGCGGTAATAATGAGCCATACCCTTTTCAAGCTACAATTGTTGAATGTCATCTATCTTTTTGTGCTGACTTGCCAAAACCCAACCCATACCTTTGCTCAAGACCTCACACCTAACGGGTATTCACGTGCCCCTCTCTGGATCAGACCAATATTAGCAATGCAAAATTCGGGACAGACCATCAAGAGCATATGGGTCCAGACTGCTCTAACAGAGGTAAAGTCGGGAGCAGGTCAGAAATAACTGCAAAACGCGGAGAAACAAGGGACGTTCGCGCGTGGAAGCAGATATTTCGATCGCCATTAAGAGACCCGCACTTATACCTCCCGCCCTAACAGGCCCCCACCCTGTTCTTGCACATTCTTCATTAAGCATTCAACTGCATGGGATTTGCCGGGGGCCGTAGTGCGCCCCCCGCTCCAGATTATATTTTTGCTGTTACATACTCGACCTCCCTGTCAGAAGGGATTATCTGCCTTTAATCGCATCATATCTCGAGCTGGGAGGTTTTAGACGCGCTGACTCAGCAAAGAGGCGGCTAAACCCCTTTATGTGTAAGGCAGGCACATATGGCGTCGAAGTTGTATTTCTGTGGGCGCTGCTCTGTGCTGAGGAGGATCGGACCTGGACGGGTTTCTTTGGGCAAACACCTGTCTGTCTGGAGAGGGAAGATGGCGCAGAAAACGGTGCTGGTCACGGGATGCTCGTCGGGCATCGGCCTGGCCATCGCGGCGAAACTGGCACACGACGAGGAAAAGAGATTTAAAGGTAACTGACGGTTATGGTGCTCATTAAATATGTGTAACTTCTTTTTTTATAAAGGGGGATGCGCTACAAAAAAAATCAGGCTTTGGTTTAATAAGAACGTGTCAGAAATGTTGGTAAAGAGAGCTGTGCACAATTCCTGGAGCCGGGTCGCCATCACTAGAGGTGCCAGGCTCAAAGTGCCCACCACAAGAGTTACAGTTTTCTTCGAAAAAAAAGTGCGAGCGCCGCACGGGCTTCCAGTTGAACCACAAAACTTCAAATGCTGTTTTTCTATCGTGAATATATATTTTTTTCGAAAAGAGGCCACGGATTTTTTTTTTATTCATATAAAAATGGACTCGTTAAAACAAAGGGGATTATTTATTTGGAAGCCCCTCACGCGTCGCGCAGCCAGTGCGTCACTTTTAATATGGGAAACGAGAGACGTTAGGGTGACCAACTGGCATAGGTGCAAATTCCGGACGGTGAGTGTAAAAATTCAGGACAAAGGGTCAAAATTCAGGACAAAAATTCAGGACAAAATATCAAAATTCAGGACAAAACTTCGGGATAAAAGGTATGTTCTACAGATATGTCAGAAGTGGTCGCGCAATAGTATATATGTAAGTAAATAGACAACCATCTAAGTACAAGTCAAACTAGGTTTATATTAGGTTGAGACAATTGTGCACTTTACGGTTTTTCAGTATGGCTGCAGTTTGCTGCCTTAGACAATTCAAAATTCGCATCTCGCTCCAGCAGGTACATTTATCACCAGACAAGACAATGGTGAACCACACCTGAATATAAGTGAAGCCGCTTTTATTGTTGATTGAAAACTACTGGATATATAAGGAACTTTGCAGTGCCAGCCCCCAGTAACAAACCTCCCCCCCCCCCCCCCCCCCTTTCCAGCCTCCCAGGGAAACACCCGATGCCCGGTCCGGCCAGTCCTGCCTTGCTATCACCCTTCAATGGTGCCCCTCATCTTCACTTGGACGGTCTCTCATGTGTATTTAAATTCTCTTATAGTGTTACTCATTCCAATTATGTAGGGCAGGGTGTCGGAGTGCGTTACATCACACACATTATATAGAGACAATAACTCATATTAAAGTGAAAGTCAATGTATAGGAAATGCTAGTTAAGATTATGGGTGCTACAAGGTGTAATCATTCTTTTATCTAAGATTCAGTCTTTCACCATTCATTCTGTCTTTTCATCTATGTGCCCATTTATATCCAAACATATTCAACCATTTGCAAACCTATCCACCATATATCCTTCCATCCATCATTACACTCATCCATCCCTCCATCCACCCTTTCAGTCATCCATCCATTATTCATCTATCCACCCTTTCACCCATCCATCCGTAGAGTCATCCATCCACTCTTTCCCCCATCCATCTATTCACTCATCCATCCAGCCATTTACCCTTTCACCCATCCAGCCATTCATTCATTCACTTACTCATCCATCCACCCAGTCACTTATCCTTCCACCCATTCACCCTTTCAGTCATTCATCCTCCCTTTCTCTCTCCATCCCCCTTTCACTTATCCATCCATCCATCCATCCATCTATCATCCACCCATCCATCTACTCATCCATTCATTTATTCCATCCATTGATCCTATTAGTCATCCATCCTTTCACTCACCCGTCCATCCGTTCTCTCGCTCATCTATTCATCCTTTTGTCCATCTACCCCTTTCGCTCATCCATCCATACATTCACCATTTAACTTATCAATTCAATCCATCCATCCTTTCACTCATCTATCCACCCATTCACTCACCCATCATCTAAGCTTTCACTCATCCATCCATCCTTTCATACACCCATCCACCCTTTTACCCATCCATCTACCCTTCCACCCATACATCCATATATTTACCTTTTCCCTCATCCATACTTCCACTCATCCATCCATCATTTCTTTTATCTATCTATTCACCCTTTCATTCATCCATTCATCCTTTCAATCATCCATCCAGCCATTCACACATTCCTTCACTTATTTACTCACTCACCTTTTCACATTATGAGCTGAGCCTTTGTCTACATACAGAGTTGCAGACAGAAGAGGCCCATCAAGAACTTCACCTTGCTGTAGTTCCTAAAGCAAGGGGTGGGGTGGGGGAAAGTTCACTATGCCCCTGCACATAGGCAGTCTGAAAACGTAGAAGTCATGAGTCGCACATGATGCACAGTGCCATGATGTGAGGTGACTGTGACATGGTCTTGTTTCCAGGGCTTGAAGTGGTGTAAAAAAACTGGGGGGTCTCTTCAAAGGGGGGTTCGATGTAATTAAGGGCGTAGCTTAAAACACCTAGGCTAAAAATCAACACTAGCGTAGTGTTCCGCCCGACTGGTATTATGTTGTTTCAGTCATTGCATCCAGATATATAATACAGCAAGTATCATTACAGCAACAAAAAACAGGACTATTGGCTTTGCCAATGGTTGTTAGTTGCTTAAAATAAAAAAAAAGCAGCAACCATGGCTTTGTTGGATATAATATTGAAAATACTTCAGTTAAAAAATGATGAGACAGTAAAAGAACGATAACACGTTCTTTTTAACTTATTTTACAGGCTTCTTTATATAAACTGTTTTCTTACGTTGCTAAAGTTGCAGCATTAGCGTTTTGCCTTTTATTTTACAGAACGCCCTACTGTACACCGAGGCATGAGGAGGCCGCCACATGATTTACCAGCCCAGACTGCCCCATTGACATTCTGAATGTGGAAATCATCAGCCCCATACAGAATGACAATGGGCGGGGAGGGGCTGCTCTTTTGCTCAAGGAGGACCGCGAGGCGCCCCATCAGGAAGGTGAGGCCTCTCACAGGAGAGCTGTGCTGCTCCCTGTGATGGCCAAAATTACGGACAAAAGGCATCCGTAAAAGGTTTCCTCACGGACAACGGACGTGAGATCCAAATTACGGACTGTCCGTGAAATTTACGGACGGTTGGTCACCCTACTCAGAGACGTAACGGCGGCGCGTGGGGCTTGTAAATAAACCCCAACGTTCTTACTATAGAGGACTATAGAATGACCAGAGTCGGAAAAAATATTTGTGCCACCATTTCCCCAGAGGCAGAGATGCATCATTCGCTGCTCTTTAAGTGCCACAGTGCTGTGTATTGCACGTTTTTAGGCTACTTTTGGTTCCCAGTTCAGCCCTGCCCAGATGAGGGTGAATTTGGCGGATCCCGTCTTCCAAACCCATGGGCTTTGGACATTAGCGGTGGAACAGCGAGGTGCAAAGAATGGGGAGGGAGAGGGGACAGGAGGAGTCGTGGTCCTGCAGTTTCTCCAGGACTTCAGAAGCAGGGCTAGCTGGGTGTGAGGCAGGATGGCGGCCCTGGAGTACCCTTCAAAGGAACTCTGAGTTTGAGATTCCAGGCAATCACTGTAGTTTGCCCAATTGAAAAAGATGATGCGACGATTGAGGAGGGTGAAATGAAAAAATAAATACACACTTGCCTGGACTTCAGCAGAAGCAGCATATTATAGCACAGCACGGAACAAACAAGAGCTTGCTGTTGACTGGCCTTGAATGCACGGTGTCCACCTTAACGGGTATAGCATGTGGGGCCCCAGCTGATGCTGCCACCTGCCACTCAAAACATATCACCCGAGCCTGCATAGCCCTACCATTAAAATGACGAACCCTGAGACTTTAGGAGACAACTCAAGACCTGGCTGTTCGAGCAATAGCAGACCCCTTCCCCAAGCGCCTTGAGACCCTTCCGGGTGAGTAGTGCGCTATACAAATGCTATGATTGATTGGTTGATTGATTGAGAACATCTGCCCACTTAGAAAACGGACTCAGACTGTGCGACAAGCGATTCTAGTTCGTGTAGTGTCTGGTGTACGGCTCCACACACCCCCCACGTTCTGAATTAGATCTTATTTTATGTCTTTTTGTCCAAGGATTTGGGTCTTCCTGTCCCAATGTGTAAGTTATTGTCTTTCTGTGTTAGCATTGGTGGTCATGTCTCTAGCTCCCAATCTAAAGCCAAACTGTACACATGGGCAGTTACCTGGCATTAGCAATGTGTACTGTCTGTAGAGTTCTTTGTCCCAGAGTCACTGTGTTTCCTGAAGCCTTGTCGGAGTATCCCCCATCCCTGAGTATGTTTTAAATGAAGACCCTGACCGAATAAGTTTGGTAACAAACATTGTGAATGCCCGTCGATCGGGGTAATAACTGAAAGTGCCTCTACTGTCAGCGGTGAGTCTAGGCACTTAAATTACTGATACATGCACTCATCCTTGCACTATTTCATCCATGTACTCACCACAGACTAATTCTTGCATTTCCTCACGAATCCACCCACAACAAAAAAACAACCAAAAAACCCACCCACCAAACGTGCAATAAAAGCAATACATATTGCTGCCTGAATGAGGCAGTAATAAGAATAAGTTTAGAAAAACAATGAAACATACCAGACGGCAATCTTAGAATAGTAATGTGCATTGTGTGTACAAGATTTATTAATAATCAACCAGTAAACACCTATTGGCTCTAACATATGCCTTTCACAATAAATAATCAGAACTACTGCATTTGGCATACATGTTCACAATAAACAGACAAGACCTACGTCATTTACATACCTTTTATCAATCAGGCATTTATCACCCCAACCAAAATTACAGTTGGCAAAACAATACAAAACGTGGGTCAGGACTAGCACAGCGCAAATCTTCTACGCAGAGGGTTTGTCAATATCAAACCCTTGCCTAATGCACTCATTTATGGGATTCCATCTGATGAAATACCTGCATGTAGACATTAGAACAGTGTAGTAAGATTCCACAATCCACACATGAAGGCCTATTGCCTTTAACATATATCTCAGAGTACCTTAGTACATTTAATAATAAACTGATTAGCCTTGATCACTGACTTGTCACGATAACCAACTCTGATCTACTGTATTGAGCATTCCCATGATGCAAAACGTGTGACCGAATCACACACCTGACCAATCAAAAGCTTGTAGAGAGGAAGATCAACACGAGGGTGGAGCCTAAAGCCCTCTCTCAGAACTGCTTCTCTGATGCTCTCTTTTGTGTCTACAGTCTGGAGAGAGCTGTGCTGTCAAGACAGAACTAATAAAAAGGGCCAGATATATGAACTGAAAGTCAATATGAAAGAGATGAGTCCGATGCATGGGGAATATTTTAGATCTATGGGTGGTAAAGAAGTAAGAAAGATTATATCCATCATGTAGCCTGCCTCATTGCAAGGCTACATAATAATTTCAGAAAAAGCAGTGTCTTAGAGCAGTACACTTCCAACTGCCGAATGGGCTACAATACTCACCCAGATATTTAAATCTTTAGAAATACTCATCTCTGAACAACCTTCTGTAAGGAGTGAAACTAAATCTTGGTGGCTTATTATGTAGATTGCATTGGTAATGTGCTCATGTGGAGAGAAACAGCTTAACCAACTCTTTTTGTATTCTTTTTATGACCGTCGCATGGTCAACATATGACATCAAATGAGGAAAAAAGTTTGTTATTTCTTTAAAAAAAAACAAATGGTGTTGAATATATAGGAGCTACAAGACCAGGGCTTTATGTGGGATGAAAAAACTGGGGGGTCTTCCATAGGGGTGTGGCTGATGTAATTAAGGGTGTGGATGAAAACACCAGCTAAAAATCTGTACTTACACATAGGGCGCTGCTCCATTAGTATTTTGCTGTTTCTGTCCATTCATCCAGATATACAACACAAGTAACATTCCACCTATAACAAGCCAGGACTATTGGCTTTGTTAAGGTTTGCAAATTGCATAAGATAAATAAGCAAGAACTATGACTTTGTTGTATATATTACTGAAAATGCTTCCATTCCTGTGGGTGAGGTTGTGACGTAAGGTTAGAGCTCCCGTCTTTTAAAGCTGAGAAAGAAGGTTGGACCCTCGTGTTGGCTCAACATCCTGTGATTAAAAACATGAATATGTCCTTGTGTAATGTAACTGGTGCTCGTGTTTGCACTATATAAAACTGTAAAATGAGTCGCTCTGAAGTTGCATCAAAAGCAGTGACGCAGTTAAGCTTTTTTTTCCTCCTCCCTAAGGTAAAAATGGAGAGCCCAATACGCACCTGTCTCAGTATCTGCTTTTAAGAACTGCTGGTGCTGAGCACTGGAAGGACTCGGCACACTTAATGCCCTGTATAAGACCAAATGTGAGAAAAGAAGCTAAAAATTGAGATCGTACGTATAACTGCAGTCAGGGGCGGCCTTAGGCATGTGCAAGCTGTGCACCTGCACAGGGCCGCCAAACTCCAGGGGCCGCCACGCCAATATAAATCCATAACAAAATAATCCTCTGAGGATGGATAGATATTTGCGTGGCGGCCCCTGGCAGGGATTTGGCGGCCTCCGGCTCTGTTCCACATCCAAACACCCTGACCCCCCCTCTTCACTGGCCTCCGCGCCTGCGTTCCTCCTGGTTCCTAATTGGCTTCTTTTTTTCCCTACCCACTCCCTCCCTGTCGTTTGTCACAATACCCTCCTCCTCCTAAATGTTATCATTCTGAGACAAATTCAGAAGGGTAGGAGCAGCCGCAGGTACTGGTCATCTAACGCCTTTTCTGGACGTTTTATTAAAACACCTTCCTGAGCTCCGGGGGGGCTCCGCCCCGCCCGGACTCCCTCTCCCGGGGCCCCCTACCTACGCTCCCTGTCCAGTGCCACCATGAGCTTAGAGCCGCCCCTGCTCCAGTGACAGAGTTTCAAGTCATGAGGGAAAGGCCACAGATTTCAGTGGCCTTAGGATGTAGTCACTTGTTCTTCTACGGAGTTCCCACAACAGAAGTTTTCAGTATTTTGGAGAAATTCCATCTATTATAGCGCACACAGACCCACACACACACAGTTTATCTACCAACGGCGCTATCATAAGCAAATGTAAGCAAAAGGCCTCTGAAAATCTCATGCCAACTACTGCTAGGGGAAGTGTGGTAGTGTTTTCTTTGTTTATTAACCACACTTTTTGCAAAAACTACGGACAATTAGTGTGGTGCCCAATATCTTCCCTGCTGAACCATTCACAATACAACAGGAACGCAAGTTATGTACTAGTTTGTATACAAAATGCTCGCAAGTTACCTAACAGACTCATGGTTTGAGCAATAGACGTGGCACACCTCTATCTCAAGAGTTCTTGTGAGATATTTCTGCTCCACAAAAAGCCTTGAAAGTTAAAATGACCGAACAATAAGAAAAATGAAACCCCGCTTTCTATAGGTAGACCATAAATCACGATTTATGTGAGACTACATTCATGTAAAAAAAGTGTGCACACTCCTAAAACTAAAAGAGCCTGCAAGCAATAAAAGGTTCAACTTTTTTTGATCACACCACTGGGGTCGGTGCAGCAAAAAAAATCAAAGACTCCGGAAAAGTGATGGATCAAACATTTGATCCCAATCAAATCACAGGAAGTGAGATCATGCGGACTTTGACTCAAACAAAGGACTTATATATATATATATTTTTTTTAAACCATATATTTTAAAGAATTGATGGATCAACATGTTCACAAGCCATCATTATAAGATGATCCGAACAATCAGCTACCAAAGCTAACACGAGCTAAACGAATTCAGATTTGTTTAATGCCCAATCGTTAAATTAAAGAGTCACATGGGATGCAAAGCAAACAGCAACAGAGGCAGCAGTTGATACTCATGACTATCCCTACTTGGCACACCTGGCTCACTGACCCCATTAATGTAGCATTATCTGGGAATATTAGAAGAAGATGCCTCTGGATACTTGTGAACCAGAAGGTTACGCAGAGTCTGATGCACTTAAAGAACCACTGTGATACAAACTCGCAGCTCATCTCTCTTATGTGAAACTCGGGCATACTTACAAGGGTATTATGCCATTGCGTCACAGTGGAGCAATGCCCTGCACCATATGTACAAAGTGGCGTTAAGCCACTTTGCATGGCTCAATGCCACTTTGTAAATATGGTACCCTTTCACACAGGTGTCTGCGTGAAAGGTGCGTATAATGGGTAATGCTGTGGGCGTTCCACCGCAACACCAATTACTTCTTGACGCTGCCCCAGATTTACCAGGATCTCAGGCAGCGCCAAAAACTAACGTCACTGGTAGCAGGTGTTAGATTGGTGCAACTAGGGGAAATACTTTTATTTCTCCTCGTTGTTGCTCTTTCTATGTGGACTGCAGAAAGATCAAATCACCTTTAAAGATTGTTTATGTGCAGGAAGGTGTCCCTTCCTGCACATAAACAAACATTCCGTACAACACAGAAACCCTTGCACCATGGTGCAAGGGTGCCTGCGTTGCAGGGATGATTCCCTGCAACGCAGTCATCCTTGCACTATGGCACAAGGGTGTCTGTGCTGGCGCTAGGCAGCTTTCTTTAGCGCCTGCACAATAGAAAACACAGGGGTGTGCCATATTCTAGTGAATACAGTGTATCCATGCGTTTTTGAAATGACTCCGCACTGCAAAATTCACTGCAGCACTGCGATATTCCTTGTGATTATGCCCCTCACTGTCTGGATTAACACATTACTGGAATCCTTCTGTACTAGATCCTCCCATCATGCAATTGTTAGTATGTGTTTCACATTGCAAAACTGTTTTGGGGGTCAGAATGACCTAAATCAAGCAAAGTTATATTACGATATTGGCGGCATAAAAAAATTTCATTGGCTACTTCCCCTCCGTCACAGAAATATTGCTATGACTTTAAGCACTGTAATGGCATATAATTTTTGTAATAACTTGCATTCCAAGTTAGTGCATGGCTGCAGACAACAGAGCTTGGCCACGTCTGAACTGGGGTGGTGTGGTGAGCAAAATAACAATGGATTAAACCCAGATCTGTGACTGGGGTGAATGTTTTGTCATTGTGCAACATATCATCCATCAATTGTTGTTTTTGCATTTGTCACCCTGAGTGGGACGGGTATGCTCAGACGTGAGTCCCATGCTCTCCATGCCACTGGAGTCAAGCTATCCTGGCTGATGACCGCTGATAGCCAGAAACCGGTCCTAGGATGCTTGATTATGGTCCAGGGAAGACATGGCTTGGCAGTTCGGGCTGGACTGTTCCCATGAGGCACAGGGTCAAGACTGATTTGCATATGGCCATGACTGCACTGGGGTGGTGTGGTGAGTAAAATAATGATGGATTAAACCCAGATCTGTGACTGGGGGTGAATGTTTTGCCATTGTGCAACATTCCGTCCATCAATTGTTGGTTTTGCATTTGACAACAGAGCTTGTAAGCAGGGCCAGTAATTGCCTCTGCGTGTTCCCGAGCTCTGCTGTCAGCAGCAGATGCCCTAACCCAGAGACTTTTCGAGTTCATGTATGCGCTGCCATCAAAAAAACAAAATGCAAAGACCCCTACTGTGTCGGCGCAGTGCAAGAATGGGATCATGAATGATAGGCCCCTGGAGGCTGTGGGATGTTCTACAAAGCTTCAAGCTTTTTATATTTGCCTGCCCTACATCGACTACACAAATTTGACTACCAGAACATCGACAAGGTAGGTAGCTGTGAAGCTAAGAATAGTAAATCTATACTTCCCTATGTGTACGTACCTCAGAGCTATGTTGGTAGTCGATGTCCGGGAGTCAAAATAAGTGCAGGTCGATATTGGTGACCTCGATATTTTGACATACATCCTTCTTAATTTTATCAAGCCAGCCACTACCGACATATTACAAAACTAAACAATACGCTAGTCTACTATCACCTCGCCAGGCACCAGCCACCAACCACCATCCAAAATGACTCATCTCTAAGCAATCCAAAACACAACCAAATAAAAAGTCAGCAGACCACTTTTTCTCTGGTCAACAAGTACCCAGAACTGCAAAGGGAGCCCAGATTCCAAACGCAGAACTCAACCACACAAATGGTATACGAGCGCGATACAACTGTACGTAATAGATCATGGACTTTGCTTGCTACCTGTGATGTGGTTATGTTGAAGCAAATGTGGGAGGTATTGTCGTCGCAGAGCAGAAGTCTGTGTCAAGATGTAAGAATTTAAAGGTTGGTTGAGGTGACGAATGGCTGGTCTGGGACTGGAAGTGGAAATGGCTAATGCAATGGGATTGTGAATATATTTGTGACTTGAGCGGCTGCGACCTTGGGCAGCGAAGGGCTGTTACATAATAGAGGCTGTAGGATGGGATTATGCTAATGCAATGACACCTGGACAGAGAAGGAACCTTACAGTGAAAAGCCATTACAATGGCAACTTTTTTAGGTTGACACTACAAAAAATAACCCACTTAAAATAATTAATTTTGATATTACTTAAAAAGGTGACAATAAAACAAAGAGGTTAAATATATGAAAAATAGCTCAGCGGTCTTATCAGGAGTCTGGTCTCAGTGTATCAATGTGACCAGCCTCATGGTTTGCGTTGCAAGGGATTCTGCTGTGGAAAGCAACTATTTGCAAAAAGTCACAAATTACCCACCGTATTCATATTAATTGTGTCGGAAATTGCTTGTGCTTTATTGGGAACACCAGTGAATGCTGGGGCAGGAACCCATATGGAACTATCGAACATCCTGTAATTTGGAATGCCCCTGCATTGCAAACATTAAAGGGACAATGGTCACACTGCCACAAAGAGTGGCTCGCTAAAGATGTCCTGCGGAAAGCACTCGCGGTCTGTGGGATGTTCACTGCTCTTCTCAATCTGTCCAGGCTGCACCAGCAAAGAATAAGTTGTCAAGTAGTGGCAGGTCCTATTTTGCAAATGGTTCAGCTCACAAACAGACCAATTGACAGAATTGGGTCGTTTGCGACCTGAAAAAAAAGCATTTTTAAATGTACAAAGCCATATTTGCGATTCGGCAGTCGCATAACATTTATACTTTACCGACTCCGTGAAGGAGGTGGCAACCTATTCGCAAACTGGAAGGACCACTGCCTGCTCTTAAAAAATGAAAAGGAAACTTAAAATGTTTCTTTTTTAAATACATCCCGTTTTCCTTTAAGGAAAATGGGTTGCATTTCAAAATAAAAAACTGCTTTATTTAAAAAGCAGTCACAGACATGGTGGTCTGCTGACCCCAGCAGGCCACCATAACTGTGAGTGCCGGCTATTCTCAATGGGCCGCAAATTGCAACCTGAAACATGAATATTAATGAGGCAGGTCCCTTGCAACACACTGGGAATCGCAAACAGTGTAAAACATAGTTGCACATAGCTGTTTGCAATTGCTTAATAGCGAATTGCAAAATTCGCTATTAAGAAATCGCATACGGAAGTTTATGTACATCTTGCCCAAAGTGTGCTATTCGACTACAAAAAAAGTGCTTGCATTCGCCAATCACAAGCATGGGCATGGCCACTCCTTTAGCATCCATCTTTCATTGTGATTTGCAAGGGTTCATAATCTGTGCATTGTGATTAAAGCTCCCGGTTTCATGGTATTTTTTTTTTTTACACATTTCTGTCTGTATTTATCCATATTTATTTTTTGCCCTTTTATTGGTATTAATCCATGTTTATTTTGTGTTTTGGTTGTGAATTAATATAGTCATAAACTGTTATATTTTCACATTTATTTAATCAATAACCTTGTTATTTAACTGATAAACATGCACTCAAACTTTACACCTGTCACATTTTAGCAAATTACCAGCCATATACAACAAAACACTGCACCCACAAGTACAAATTTACATTAAATACAGATATATGTTAATATATGCCGATATTTAAGGGAATCTCATCCTGTGTTTTTTACCTCACTGTGCTGTATATCTACTGAGCGGTTGGCCTGGAATTTATGAAGAACAGCAATGAGAGTCAGTGACAAGAATCGCAGTTTTCTGTATTTTTCCACTTTTACAAATAAATACAGACCGGAAACCCATTGTTTTCTGTCTGTATTTATCTGTTAAAATCAGTAAAAATGAAAAACTGGGAGCCTTATATTGTGATTAATAATGGTACTTACAGGGACGGCTCCACAGAGGAGCGTCGCCTTACCAACCAAATTGCCCCAGATATGGAAATAAAGTTAATTTATTACCATTTTATTTTTCATAACCTGTTCCAAGCAGAGCATCAGGACAGGGTATGGGGCTTTCTGATTTCTGCTGTTGCGAGTCAGGCAGCAGCCGAAAGCAGTGATGGGCAGGGCACTTAGGTTCAAAGTGTGCATGTCTTTTTGGCCTGTTGTCTTGCAACGGCCACCCAGACGTTAGCAGTTTAAACCTCTCTAACCCAGTTGTCTAAGACAGCTGGGATTAGAGACAGCATAGGGCCCAAGTGCCCTCAGGAGTGGCCAGAGACACTGCTCCTTCCAATCCTGGTGCTTCTTTCATGCTGCAAGAAAGCTTCGCCAGGGTTGGTTCCTGCAGTTTCCTGGGCCCGTGTTGGAGCCTGCCTATCTGGTTGGACCCGAGCAAGGAGGACGTCGTGCCAGGATTGAAGGTAGGTGTCATTAAAAATAATATATTTATAACTTTTATTTTTTCCCCTCCCGCCCTATTACCCTCCTCCCTTGCCAACCGCCACTGGGTGCTTGCGTATTATAAGGCACTTTTGTGCATTGTAAATTCAGACTTTGCATCCTCAAAGCCCGTGCAACTGACATTGGTTATGCAAAGTGTTTTGTGCTTTAGGTTTATGGGAGTAGGCTATGGTTACTTTAGGAGATTGGTCTTACATTTAGGGCCAGATGTACAAAGCAATTTACCGGTCATTTTGCAACCGGTTAAATGCCTGTTCAAATGTTTCAACCCTCTTTTGCGAGTCAGTAACCTATTACCGACTTGCAAAATTGTGTTTCCGAGTCGCTATTAGGAAGGGATGTACCAAAGGCGACCATTCCTAATAGTGAGGCGCACTGCTATGTAGGAATGTTTTGTGACCGTGAATGCGGTTGCAAATCATTCGCAGTTTACCACCAATTTTATATTGTGACCTGCTTCGTGAATATTATTGAGACAGGTCATTTGTGAATCCCTAAATGTGTCTCAGACACATTCGTACATTTGATTTTGCGAGTCGCAAAAAATAGCAATTAAAGACTCGCAAAACCAAATGGTCGTTCATCTGGTCCCTAGAGTCAGGCTCGCTCTTGGGATAGTGAAACGGTCAGTGTTAGGATTCAGCTCAAAGTAAGATGGTTACAAGTGTTAGTTACCAAAGCTGCATGAAATAGATCCTCCTTCTAAAGAAAGTTGAGGTAATGGTTTGGTTTCAGGAGCACTTTCAATGTTAACTGAATATTTTCTGTTGAGGTTTCTCTGTAGAGGTTTCGCTGTAAACTTTTTTCTCTCTAATAGTATTGTTTGTAAGGACACAGATACATGTAGCACACTATATGCATCACTATTGCAGAGACAGGTGGATGGTTCAAAATTACAGCAGGCATGCAGAACAATATAATAAATAATTTTGTTGTAAATAATTTTACGTCAAATAATACAGTGGAAATATTTGTTTAGTAATGTTTAAAGGTGTGCATATGCAAACTGATCCAACACATGCACACATGGTGGAGAAAGGGATGTTTCCAGTTTCCGACCCCATTACCCCTTTTCCTCATTGAGACCGGAATCTAGTGTGCATCAAACAGATAGTAATTGTGAAAATAAGACTGATGGTGAGATGAGAACGACTCATGGTGGCCGGCGGAAGCCGGGGAATGTCCGAGCCCTGTTGTCAAGGTCAGGAATCTCGGAGTCATCTTCGATGACCAGCTGAATTTTTCTGCCCAAGTCAACAGTCTCACCTCCTCTTGCTCCTTCTTATTAAAAACTTTGAGGAAAATCTTTCCTTTCATCTCGTAAGAATTACAAAAGACGGTGATGGTTGCCCTTTTTCTGTCCAAGCTGGACTATTGTAATGCCCTTTTTTTGGGAAATGATAAGACGCAGATGAAAAAACTGCAGTCGTTACAGAATGCGGCAGCACGCCTGCTTTTAAACATACCGAAGAGACAATCAACCTCGGCAGGGATCAAATCATTGCATCGGCTCGCGGTCCAGAAGTGGGTGGATTTTAAGGCATTATGCTTGGTATACAAGCATTCTATGGAAGGGGTGCCGAGGATGTTCAAAACATTTTCACACTCTATACCCCCTTGCGTGTTCTAAGATCGTCAAATCTGGGCCTAGTGCAGGTTACAAAGATTAGGAGGGCAAGGTGGGGTGGTAGGATGCTGTCGAACTGTGCGGCTAAACTTTGGAATAGAATGCCAGTGGCCATGAGATTTCAGTCCAACCGGCAGCTTTTCAGGAAGGCATTGAAAACATGGCTGTTTGCCTCTGCCTAGTCTCCCTGAGAATTTAGGAGTTTCCTCTTCCACATACATCAGTGCCAAGACGCCACGGCATTCGAGCGCTTTAAAAACACATATCCTATCCTATCCTATAATACAAAAATATTATGCATGCCCTCTGCTGAAAATGGTGCAAAAAGCTCTCAAAAGGGATTTTCTTCATAGGTTCCTCCTTCTCAGGCATGGGTGACACCTGCTATGTCTTCTATGGTACACAGTCAAAATATCGAATCTTTAATTTTGACTTACACTTATATCGAGTTGCCAATATCGAAGGGACAGAATATCGATGTCCAGAATATCGATGGCCAGAATATCGACCATAAGGTAAGTAATATCGAAATTACTTATATCGATAGCATATATATCGATGTAAGTAATATCGACATTACTTATATCGATAGCATATATATCGATGTAAGTAATTTCGATTTACTAATATGTGTTAGAAATTTTAGTTAAGTATTTAAATTAATTGTTATAATATGTCTTTAATATGTTTTTATAAATAAAAAATATAAAAGTAAATTATATGTTTTACTACCAGAGCGGGTTGTGGGTTTTTAGGGGAATAGGGTGGGAAGTAATTTATTTGTAATTAAATAATTATTTTTTAATGATTAATTTATTTTGCAATTAAATATTAATTGGCAATGAATTATTTTAATTGATTAATTGATTAATTAATTGATAATTTATGTATATTTCTAAGTAAATTATATGTTTTACTACTGGAGCGGGTTGTGGGTTTATAGGGGAATAGGGTGGGAAGTAATTTATTTGTAATTAAATAATTATTTTTTAATGATTAATTTATTTTGCAATTAAATATTAATTGGCAATGAATTATTTTAATTGATTAATTGAATAATTAATTGATAATTTATGTATATTTTAACTAAATTATATGTTTTACTACTGGAGCGGGTTGTGGGTTTATAGGGGAATAGGGTGGGAAGTAATTTAATTTTAATATTAATTAATTTTGGGTAAAGGAGTATTTTTAGGAGTCAGGGTCAGTTTTGGGTTTTTGGGTAAAGGGGTATTTTTAGGGTTCAGGGTCAGTTTTGGTTTTTTGGGTAAAGGGGTATTTTTAGGGTTCAGGGTCAGTTTTCAGTTTTTGGGTAAAGGGGTATTTTTAGGGTTCAGGGTCAGTTTTGGTATTTTTGGGTAAAGGGGTATTTTTAGTGTTCAGGGTCAGTTTTCAGTTTTTGGGTAAAGGGGTATTTTTAGGGTTCAGGGTCAGTTTTCAGTTTTTGGGTAAAGGGGTATTTTTAGGGTTCAGGGTCAGTTTTCAGTTTTTGGGTAAAGGGGTATTTTTAGGGTTCAGGGTCAGTTTTCAGTTCTTGGGTAAAGGGGTATTTTTTGGGTTCAGGGTCAGTTTTCAGTTTTTGGGTAAAGCGGTATTTTTAGGGTTCACGGTCAGTTTTCAGTTTTTGGGTAAAGGGGTATTTTTAGGGTTCAGGGTCAGTTTTCAGTTTTTGGGTAAAGGGGTATTTTTAGGGTTCAGGGTCAGTTTTCAGTTCTTGGGTAAAGGGGTATTTTTTGGGTTCAGGGTCAGTTTTCAGTTTTTGGGTAAAGCGGTATTTTTAGGGTTCACGGTCAGTTTTGGGTTTTTGGGTAAAGGGGTATTTTTAGGGTTCAGGGTCAGTTTTCAGTTCTTGGGTAAAGGGATATTTTTTGGGATCAGGGTCAGTTTTCCCTACTGTTGCACCCACTGGAGTGGGAATAGTAATTTTAACCCCTACGCTATCCAACACTTTCCCTACTGTTGCACCCTCTGGAGTGGGAATAGTAATTTTTACCCCTACGCTATCCAACACTTTCTCTACTGTTGCACCCTCTGGAGTGGGAATAGTAATTATTGTTAAGTAAGTATATATTATATATGATTTGTTAATATATTTTTTTTTTATTAAATATGTATTATTATTTTTTTTACCATTATTAAATATATTTAAACATGTTTAAGTAATTTATAAGTATTATTTACAGTATTTTTCATGTAATTTTAAACCCAAAAAAACCCGATATATTCGACAACGATATTTTTAACATCGATATTATTTTTTCGATATTTTGGTACTTACCATGTTGTACATAGGGCGTCGATATTCTTGCAATTGATATAATTACGCCAATATTTGTGTAGGTCGAAATTCTGTCTGTCGAAATTCTGTCATAGATCCGTCTTCTATGTCTCCTATCCTTGAGGAGACGGAATCTATCACAGAATCGTACTGTGTCGTGCCTGTACCGATCGCGACCATTGGGTGGTTGGCACTTTTAGGATCAGCGATGGTTGGCAAAACACAGAGAGCCACCAACACGCATGCGCGGAGGTTAGCGCATGCGTGTGATCAGTATTTAGTCCTTCCTCAAACGTCCAGGAAACGCTTCGCGTTCCTTCCGGGTTACGTCGTGGCTGCAGTTCTTCCGGGTCACGGTGGTGGCGTTTGTCGGGTCCCGTCGGGAATCATCTATCGGCGTCCCATGTTCCTTGCAGTTCTGGTTTTCTAGTTGAATACAGGTATTCGCACTCGGTGAGTCGGTACCGTTTATGATTTGTAGAGAGGCAATTTGTTCTGTGCCTTATATTTAGTTTTTTGGAAGTGATCATTGCAGAGATATAGTTTGCCTCGTTTTGGGTTATTGTCATTAGAACAAAAGAGTATAGTATAGAGCAAATGCTCTTGATTTATGTTTTTGGACTCATGATATTTTGGAGTCCTGAATTTCAGGAAAGCACACATCAAACCAGTAGGTCTTCTCTGTCCTATCCCTACTCCTCCTGGTCCTTGGCACACTGTGTCCATGGATTTTATAGTTGAGTTACCACGCACTAGCAATGGAAATAACACCTTGTTGGTGGTGGTAGACTCATTCACGAAAACTGCCCATTTCATTCCTTTGCTGGGTCTTCCTACATCAATGAGGTTTGCACAGGTGTTTTTGCAACACATCATCAGATTACACGGCATTCCTTTTGTTCTGATAACAGATAGGGGTGCACAATTTGTATCTCGGTTTTGGAAACAATTGTGTACATTGCTACAGATAGACGTTCGTTTGTCATCCAGCCATCATCCTCAGACGGATGGTCAAACAGAACGTGTAAACCAGAGCCTCGAACAATTTGTAAGATGCCAATGTATCCAGTCTAGTGGGGAGTGGGACGAGATTATCTGGTTAGCTGAATTATCTTACAATAACAGTCACCATTTCTCCACTCTGTTCACCCCTTTTTATGGGTCTCATGGTTTTCATCCTCGGGTATTGCCTATCCCTCTTTCTGCTTCCTGTGATACCCCAGCAGTGTCAGCTTTGATACAGAATCTGCAGGTGGTACACAATTCCATCCATGATAATCTTGACAAGGCCAAGACTCAGTATAAGAAGGGGCGGACGCACATAGAACACCTGAACCCACATACAATATAGAGGATAAAGTGTGGTTATCAACCAAATACATTGCATTGCGAGGGGCATGTAAATTCCAACCCAAATACATAGGCCCTTTTCCTGTATCCAAGATAGTGAACCCTGTTGCTCTTAAACTTGACCTTTCACCGTCCATGAAGATACATCCTGTCTTTTATGTATCGCTCCTTAAGCCTGTTGAACCTGGTACACGTCTTCCTTTGACCCCTGCCCCTGTCATTATTGATTCTGAGGAAGAATATGAAGTGGAGGCTATCCTTGATTCTCGAAGGAGTAGAGGCAGGTTGCAGTACCTCATACATTGGAAGGGTATGGTATTGAGGAGCGCAGTTGGGAGCCCGCTAGCCAGATACATGCTCCGCGGCTGTTGCGTTTGTTTCACAGACAGTACCCCGGAAAACCCAAACCGGTAGGAGGAGGTTTAGGTGGGGTGTACTGTCGTGCCTGTACCGATCGCGATCGTGTGGTTGGCACTTTTAGGATCAGCGATGGTTGGCAAAACACAGAGAGCCACCAACACGCATGCGCGGATGTTAGCGCATGCGTGTGATCAGTATTTAGTCCTTCCTCAAACGTCCAGGAAACGCTTCGCGTTCCTTCCGGGTTACGTCGTGGCTGCACTTCTTCCGGGTAACGGTGGTGGCGTTTGTCGGGTCCCGTCGGGAATCATCTATCGGCGTCCCATGTTCCTTGCAGTTCTGGTTTTCTAGTTGAATACAGGTATTCGTACTCGGTGAGTCGGTACCGTTTAGGATTTGTAGAGAGGCAATTTGTTCTGTGCCTTATATTTAGTTTTTTGGAAGTGATCATTGCAGAGATATAGTTTGCTTCGTTTTTGGGTTATTGTTATTAGAACAAAAGAGTATAGTATAGAGCATATCCTCTTGATTTATGTTTTTGGACTCATGATATTTTGGAGTCCCGAATTTCAGGAAAGCACACATAAAGACCTAACATAGGTAATCAGAGTTAGATACCTATTTATAGAGACCTTTTGACTTGAGTGGGTGCACAACAGTGATTTCTTTATATATATATTATAGGGTTTATACAGCAGCAGTGTCTTCTATATTCTGGTGTGAAGATAACAGAAGAATATATATAAAGGCATTCTACACGCAGGAGATCCCCACCATATAGACACAGGCATTCATAACGCAGGTAACCATACATCCCTCCAGCTTTACAAGATATTTACTTGAAGTATTATCACTAAGGGTTATACTATATACTTACCTTATAGGCGGTCTCCAGCATTATTTTCCCTATCTTCCTCTATTCTGTGAAGTGAACAGGACATTGGGGAATCTACAAGTATTCATACAGCATAACGAACAGGTAGTCGCCTATTCTATTCACTATCATATATCATCCAAATTATAGGGATTAATATTAACCTCTATTTCTTGCCTTCTAGGAACAGGTTAATCGAAGCCTCCTTGTCCCCTGAACAGCCCACCTTACCTGCGTACAAGACCCTGTGTTTCCCCGCCTTTCCTTGTTTTGGTTCCCTGCTTTCCCCACACTGGCATAACTTTCTGTTACCAGTTATAATATATCTTTGGTGCAGAGTGAACCTGTGAGGGGGAGTTGCGGACAGTACGTCAATTCCGTGGTGTTTACGAGGCAACCATATTTACAAGCTTGACATACTGCTTGAGAGATTAAATTTGCAGCGGATACCGATTTCAAAGAATATTGGTGATGGCATCCGGAGTATTTACCAATTTAGCATGGTAACCTCATACCCAAGACCGCAGACATGCTTTTCCTACAGGGTGTGTTTTGTGATCCCTTCTTCTGCTGACCATGATCTGTTAAGGTCTGTAACTATGATGCATTTTTAAATAGTGTTGGCCTTCGCTGATCTTACTTCATCGCAAAGTGGAATTTGTACCTTCCCGTTGGTACTCAATCGATACTGCGGATCCCTGCATTACATGAGTCTTGCTCACATTCAGCAGGAGACTGCCTCTTACAAATCTGTTTTCTGTTTCCCATTGGTAATTCTGTATGTCCAAGAGGATTTTAAGTTGGGCCCTTGCAGCAGAGGTCCTGGTGCTATTGCCACTGTGTTGGGGGAGCCCCAAAGACTCATTCGTCTGATGGTTCTTTCGTATTCCCCCATCATGCTGAACACTGCTTTTATTTCCTGACTCTCAACGAGTGTCCACTGTACAATCAGTTCATCCAGTAGACTCTTGCCAGTTCTTTGGGTATTACAAAAGCATCCCTCGGCTCAGACCCTCAGTGATTTGTGTCACCACTTACACACCACTTAGAAAGAAATGAAGCTGTCATATGTGATCTTGAATGATCCCCTATGCTGGTATCATTGAGGCAAGTTCCACAAGGGTAATGGCTGCCAGTGGAAGTATGTCCTATTTGTTGGCGTTTAAAAGGCCAATGCTTGGAATTCTATATAGCTTCATCATCACAAACTGAACTTGTGTTTGGACTGATTCCCTGGTCTGTGTCCCAACTCTTCCCCAGGGCCTGTAAAACTCAAGGACAGATAGGCAATCCTCGTGGCACCTATTGCTGCAGTGCCTAGAAACACAAATACCACATTCTGAAATGCTATAATGCCCCTCCTTTTTACTGCTGACTTTCAGAGGGTAGCGAAGCAGAGCAGTCATGGCTAACTCTAGGATGGGGTAAACGTCTAGAGAAAGGAGCACTTGTGTAATTGACAATAAAAATAATGTCTAAGCAGTCTTAGCAGGGGCTCTTTCCATCTGATAGCAAACACAAGAGTCTGCTCCAGTTGCCAGCTGAAGCTACAGGTTGATATTTTGTTTCAGGCTCTGTTGATCATCACAGGGAGAGCTCATCACAACCCCTCCTGGTCAGAAGCAGGTGCACAGACTGGGGCTTCCAGCTGCCTAAGAGGAAGGTGCAGCAGTCTCAGGATGCAAGCAGTAGATATGGCCTATTGTGGGTCACTTTTAAAGCACAGCATTCACTGGAGCTTGTCGGTGCTAGACTAAGCGGCACCACCTATAGAAAAGGCACATAACCAACTGTATAAGTGAGTTTTTAGAAGTTTTCTGAATTGGAGGGCATTTGGTTTTAGCCCCAGATGAGTAGGAAGAGAGATCTACATTCTCACTACTACCACAGAGAAAGTGCTCCATCGCTGAACCTCACTGTGCAGGTTTTGGGCGCTGCTGGTGAAAACTGGAAGCTTGTTCACAACACTTGCTTAGGAGTGCGCCAGAAACTTGTTTTTGTGAGCATCAGGTGATTGTTGCTAGAGTGCTCTGTGTGCTGTTGCTGGTGATCTGAAGATTATTGTTTTCTTTATAGGGAGCCAATGCACCTGCCATAGTGCAGGAGAGATATGGTTACCCAGAGTTCCTGTGATAAGACGGGCAGCAACATTGCAGACTAGTTCTAATAAGTGAATAGTGGAATGTGGATTAGAGATAGACGGATGTCTGATGGCAGTGTATGGACCTGGGGCACCAGGGCCGCTGCTCAGGGAAAGGAGAAAACTGCAGTCAAGATGCAGGGTGCAACCACTTGGGCTCTGCAACTTTGTATGAAGAAAGTTGTGCAGGGTGGAGACACACAGGCCTCACACAGCCATTGGCACCGCGTGGAGAAGCAGTTGTGTGGCTAATGCAGCATACAGGGGCATGGGTCTCACAATGTCATCGGTGCCGCATGGATCAGGTCTCTTGAGATTGCAGCAGCAGCGAAGTCTACTGGCTTCGGAATCACTGCTCTCAAGTGACGCGTCCGCCGTGCTGACAGTAGTGTCAGATCCCCGGTCTTGGCAGGCTTGACACTTTCAGATACCCCAGATGAGGTTCCTGGATGCTCGGGCTGTTGCTGAACAGGGGAGATCCTATTCTAATAGGGCGGGCAACTTTCTGGATCCTTCCTGGGTCTTAGTAATGAAAATCTTCTGCCTCAGCCCCTAGGGCAGAGGTCTTCAAACCTTTTGATGCCGCGACCCTGCCCTGTCAAAACTTTAGGCGTAAGGACCCTGTGACATAAATTTCTGGAACTTGGTACTCCTCATCATTGACAATCATAAACTTCCCCAATTCCCATTACAAATAATTGTTAGTGGGGTAATATTAAACAGTGTTTATAAAACCAAAGGTCAGTGAGCATGGGGGCGTGGTCAAAGGTGTGGATAAAAACAAAAAAATAATTTATGAGGAATTGGCATAGGGCAGCACCGCAAATCTTCATGCTGCGCTGTCCTACGCCAATCTGAAAGGGCAGGAATGCACCTTATTTATGAAATACAGTACATTCCTGTCCTTTCCCCCTGCATTGGCGCACAAATTGCAGCCTAGGGCCAATCTAGGCAGGATGGGTTTTGTGCAGGAAGGGGCACCTTCCTTCACAAAAACAACCCAAAGAGGCGTTATCCCCTTTCTATGTGAGCTGCAGAATGCAGCACACATGGAAAGAGGAAAAAACAAGGAGAGATTAAAACATTTCTCCTCGTTATGCCTGCTGTGGGGAGGCATAAAGTTTTGGCACTGCCCCAGGTTGACATGGTATTGCATGGGAACACCCACCACAATGCCCATGGAACGCCCACTTGACAGAGTAGGACAACGCACTGATTTGCGCTGCTTTGTCTTACTCCATATCTATGAGGCCATGCAAAGCCACACTGGGTGACTTTACGTCGCCTCATAGATATGATTGAGACTCTTGCGCTGAGGTTAAAAAAAGTGACACTCCAGCATCTCAAGCCTCTCATAAATCAGCCCCAACATTTTTTCGGCCTTTCACCATCAGGTAGCTATTTATAAAATAATGGGTAGCTTAAATGAAAAGTACATTTTAAAAAGTTGTTACTCAGTGAGAAATGCACTGTAGTACATTAGGAAACCTCTATTAGTTAATGCACTGCAGAGGTCTGTGTGTAACCAGAGACCCATAGAATTAACCCCTTCCATGCGGCCGCGATTCCCCTGGTGTGCTGTAAACAACACGAACAGGGGCGGGCCGTGACGAACCCCAGCCGTCATCAATACACGAGCACCGTAGTGCATGACGGCTGGGGTTCGTCATCAGCATGGAAGGGGTTAAATCTTGATTGGTGCAGTGGAGAATAGTGACTAGTATATTTGTAGTGCTACAAGGTCACCTCACAGCCTGTGACAGAAAGCGCTGAGAATGTTTAAGTCATTATTTTATACTTGCATTAAACACATTATAAAATAGACTGCTACAAAGTGTTAATAGTTTTAGGATAAAATGGAGCATCCAAAATGTAGATTTTATTATTACCAGACCATAAGTAATGCAATATTCTTTTTGCATAGCTGTCCCTTCAAAACCTCCTCTTGGGTGCTAAGCGCTGTGTAAATGCAATTATGATTAAAAGCATGCACTTCACAGCCCAGTTGTTAACTCTTCCTACTACCACAAAAAAAAACTTTGCCATCAAAATGCTTTGAGTGATTTGAGCAAATAAAGCCAGCACCGCTCCCAAGCTTACATTTGCAGATTAACTCACATTTACATTTCATTCAGGCAAGCAGGCGCTAAGGATTGTTTTACCTGTCTGCCAGCCTTTCCCTTCCAGAGCACAGGAGACTCAATTAACTTTAGCTGAAGCATTGAAGTGACCCGAACGGTTATTTCAGTGAAGCCTGGAAATGCGAGACCCCTTTACCAGGGCTCCATTGAAGACCTCTGCCCTAGGGTCTGACTCTTACCCTTGAAACAAAAACAGCCAAGTTTCCGATCCCTGATCCTCACTTTCATCTACACAAGTGTGCACAGGTCCAGGAGAACAAGGGTGAACGCTGGACAGGATTCAGGACCAGCCCATATCCAGCTCAGCTGGCTAATTCAGGTTTCTCCAATGTCGGTCCTGGAGGGCCGGATCCATACCAGATTTTCATGGTAACTCTATCGAAATGCGGAAATGCTGCAAATCTGGCACGGATCTGGCCCTCCAGGACCTACATCGGCGAACCCCGGGCTAATTCAACAGACCTGTTACTCGAGGGCCACCAACTTTTGAGGGAACCAATGAAGTCAAAGCGCTTTTTCTATTTACCTTGCCAATGCTGCATCGCAACGTGCTTCGTGTGGTGAACTTGAGACAGGCATAGCCCTTCAGCACACAGCAACAGACGCAGGGATGAGCAGGCAGCTTCTCTTCGTGGGAAGAGGTGTGTAGGCTAGCCGTGCCTGTTGGTCGTTCCTCTCTGCCTCTATTGAAGATCACAGGCTGGCAGCTGTTGCAATTGGTTTGGCCAAGTCCAGTGAAGCACCACCGTTCCTCCCTTCCCTCTGCATGTGGAAGGCAGACAGTTGCACTTGATTTTACAAAACTGTCCTTGTGAGGAGCAGTGCACAGAAACCTGCAGGGAGGGGGGAGCCATCAAACTCTGACTCCCACTAACCCCCTGGAGAGCCCTGTGCCCTACGAGTTCCATTCCATTCTTGGGGGACCCCCAAGTTCCATTCTTGGGGGACCCCAACAAGAGTACACCCCCTCATCTTATCCCAGACACTATAATGCATGCTGCACATACAATCAATGCAAATAAGCGTCCTAGTTATGACCGGTATGACCTATACGGATTTAACAAGGATAGTGCGTAAGCAGTGTCCCCTCCGGGATGCAGGCATAAAGGGCCTGTACCCCACTAATAGAATCATTTGCTACCCACTGTTAGTAGTGTCAATGAAAGATCGTGGGATCACCCAGATTAACAAAAAGTACCACCTTGGGTGGACATCAAATACCCTGTCCTCAAGCAGCATACCCTACCATGCTGAGCACTTTTCAAGCGAGTCCTGGCATAGTTCTCCCCAGTGACACACTTGGTCTGTCGCAATAAGAAAATGAGGGGCTGGTTGTCGCATGGGATTTTTAACCTGCCAATCGGAAGTCAAGTACTTTTTTTCTAGCATCAGTGGTCTTGAAGAGCACTTCATTAACACATTTATTTCCGCTTATAGCGGCAGATTTATAAGAAAGTGACGCATCGGTGAAGATGCGTCACTTTCTCTGCGCCACTTTGAGAAACCTTGCGCCACTATGGATGTGCCATATTTACAATACAACGCACCATGGCACAAGGATTGACAGATGCGCCAGAAATTCTGACGCATTTGTTGACGCAAATGTCTCGCATTGCTGGGGTCGTGTCGCAAGCACAACGCAACTCCAGCAATGCAGGGGGAGGCCTATCCTCATTGTGCTGCGTCACTAATTACGCCTGCTTCAAGCAGGCATAAGAATTTGACCCAGTGGTGTCCTAGAAGTGGCGCAGTGAAATCTTGTAGATTTCACGGCATCACTTCTACAAGGCTTTTTTGCCTCGGAACGCCCAGCCTGCATACATTATACCTGACGCAGGTATAATGTGACGCAGGTCTTTACAACGTGACGCATCTCCCTAGATGCGTCACGTTGTAAAAGGGCCGCATTTTTGCGCTGCTGCTGCGTCTCAAAAAGTGATGCAACTGCGGCTCAAAAACAATGCAAGGGACTTGTAAATTTGCCCTGTTGTATGGAAACTGACCTGATGTTTTTGGTTTGCTAGGGAGCATCTGCACTCAAAACAAGCACTTGCAATGCAATAGGTCTCGCATTTGCGAGAGTTTAAGCTATTTGCATTGTAAATGGCAATGCCTTTTATTTATGTTTTAAAAACCAAAACATAAATAAAAGACTCATTTACAATGCAAACAGCTGAAACTCTCGCAAATGCGAGACCAATTGCATTGAAAATGCTTGTTTCATGTTATGATTGCAACTAGCAGTACTTTTTTTTCTGTCGTGAGTACGGGTGGATCAACACAACCCACAGCTCTAATGTGAGAGGCAAACTAGGCCAACTTTTTTGATGTTTTGCCTTGTGCGTTACACTTCTGCGTTTTTTGCTTCAGAATATCATGCAATGGTATTTGCATATTTCTATACAGTAAGAACTATGATGACATTAGAAAAAGCACTTTATGTCCCCGCTCCCGTGTGTGTGAGGCGCTATATTAACGCTACAATGAAGGCAGCAGTGCTAAAACAAAAGACTATAGAAAAGCACTCACACGTTAATCTCTATTGGAAAAAGAAACGCAAAAATAAGCATGAACTTTGTATTTTTCATGGAGCATGAAATGTGACACTATCAAGTATGTAAACAATATAGGACGAAAGAAAAGTATTTCTTCATTTCAAGGCTGCTACACTGTATTAAAATGGTTACAAATTATACTTGTGTACGTAGTGCTTGGTTTTATAGCCCTTCAACATCCGGTGTTACTTTTACAGACTCTTCGGAGAGCACTGTATCACCCCATGAGAGATGGGAGGCTGAAAAAGACGGAATTCAAAACCCCCGACCTGATGGGTGCACGCAGGCATATCTGCATCAGGCACCTTAGCCCACTGAGCTAGCGCAGATTTTCACATTGACATTTTATCCCACTAATGAAAGCCATAGGTAGGCAAGATACGCCTTCTTCGTTCAAAGTCATTTGGGGAGAGGCAGTGGGTACGATGTTTGGAATCACCAGCCTAATGTCAAGCGGCAGGCTCACGTCCTCCCGTTCTAATAATATGGCGGACCCCCGATTATTTATTTATTTTCCTCTTACCATGTTCACCTATTAATTCCTTCCTCTGGCAGTCGAGATTACAAAAATTAGCAATTGCACCATAAGTGCTATACTATAATCCGAAAACTGCACACCTTCTGCAGAAAACAAGCGGGAGGCGGCTCGGGCGCAGCACGTCTTCCGGAGATGTGCGCGTTCACAGAGCTGAATCGGCTCGTGCACAGGCCAGTAGCGGCTCGTGCACAGCTCTATCTCCCTTGCCAGTTAACACGGTGACTATAGAACTCGCTGGCGGGAGCGCTTCGCGCTCCAACGCCAGCTCGACCTAAAAAAGACTTTAGTGATCAGCATTGGGTGCAGAATATGTGCTGGTGATTGTTCTTTCTATGGTTTAGTCCTTTATTACCACATATCAAATACTTACATCTGTCTCGTTTGAGTAGTACTCATTTGATACATTTGATCTTATACAATTTGCATATACCAAATAAGACTGAATGATGAGGTAGAACTTCTATTACATCCTACATATGGAAGCGACTCGTTTGCCTTCAGGGAAGGACGGATGCTCAATAATGAAATGAAGGAGCCCTTGAATGTATGAATTAAGATCAGCAGTACGGTTTGCAGAACTAGAGACAGGTAAAAAAAAGGCAAATTTTTTTTATCAAAAATAAATTAGGGAGAATTACAATTTGAGAGTTTTCACTAATGGATAAGGACCTCATGTAGAGGTTCACGAATGAGCTGCTAATTGGCAGGGGTTGTAGAGGTACCATCTCTCTTTCCCCAGTGGCATCAAAGTCAGTTTCATAGAAAATCTCCCAATGAAGGGGATCGATTTTAGATATGATAAATCAATGCACCTGGTGAGCGTGGAGTGGTTTCTACTAGCACTAGGGTGAAATTGATAGTTTTTTTTTGCCTGGGGCCACCATGCTGCCAATAGCAGCCCTGGAGAAAAATAGATATGGTTGACACATTGTCCAAAGCCCTGGCCTAATTGGCTTACATCCTAAATAAGTTCTGGGGTGGGCCATGTGGGCTACAGAGCACCCACAGATAATTTACGGCAAGAGTGTTTGCGATCGTGGAGCTGTCAGTGGGGTGCAGGAACAAGAGCTGGAACAGGACAGCTGCCAACCGTCTGGGGGATGCCCATTACCATCCAACTCTAAATGAGGACAAAGATCTTTCTACTCTGTTCTCCCAGTTCAACTCAAAGTCATCTATTGAACAATATCCTTCACATTAAGCAAAATGTGTTAACTCTACTCCTTTCTGAACTGTTTTATAGTATACGCCACAATGAGAAATCTGGACAAGCAAGACCTGCTGGTTGAAGCTGCTGGGAAAAGGCTTGGTAGAACTCTGGAAATTAAACAATTAGATGTATGCTCTGAAGAATCAATCAAAAACTGTGTGGATAGCATCCCCGACAGGCGCATTGATGTCCTGGGTAAGTAGGATACAACTGTAAGAAGAGAATATTTAAGAGAATATGTAATGCTCTTATACTACAACAGGTGGTGTCTTATACTACAGAGGTTGTGTTTTGTAAATTTTCAATAAATCAAAATGTATTTGTTATAATGCAGTTTCAATATATTTTCTTGTCCTTTTCCATTGCACCAAAAATTGGCAATATGTGTAAATGTGAAAGTCAGAGTGTGGTCAGGTACCACTGGAGCTTTTAACGCCTCATTAATCAGAGTAGCACGTTTAATACTTTTAAATAAAATTCTTCTAGGAAGTACTTATTTATTATTGATCAGAAAGCCAACTTCCGAGGCAACCATTGGGGAGCTCTGTCTACGAGATAACATATGTATTTAAGCGGCATCATGGTCCGAGACTATTTATGCAACCACAATTTACACTATGATTTTTCCATTAGCTTACTCCAGTAACTCAACGTTTTGCATTAGTTGATTTTTCGACTGGTTAGTGGTGCAAATATAGAATCTGCACTGGTTTAAAAGTGAAAAATAGACTAGCGCTTGAACTATGTCCCCCAAAAATATTTTCCCACCCCACTCAAAATATGCAGAGCATCAGACGATTGATTATAAGACATTATATTTTGTCCTGAGTTCAGAGATGAGAGGTGAGATCAGGTTGAAACATGTCAACATTTTTTTTTATTAGTTATAGTATATAAATTCTGTAACGATGAGGCATTAACAATATCCTAAAATATTAACTAAGGGAGAAGTTAGGAGATGATTTGACCAACACCACTGTGCGGGTTCAAAGTGAGAGTGCAGGAAAAGGAACACATGTACAAAGGCACATGGTTTGTACTACAAAAATTTCTTATAGAATTCCTAAGGGATAGTCAAACTCATTTAAGATAGTTTATGATAATCTATTAAAGAGCAATATTGTAAACTAGAGAGTTTTTAATTTCTAATGTCTTCTTAATTTTTCAGTGAGTGATGCAACCTTCCAGTAACTTGCATACCATAAACATTCTCCTATGCACTTTTCATATTATTCTTTTTTATAATATTTCTTTTTATTGTTTTTTCAAACTTTCCAAGATAACAATACTGCGTTTTTTCATATTGGCCTACATTGAAATCTTAGGCTTTGCATATTCCTCCAATGTTTTGTGTGTTACCCTTCTCCTACACATATTGTAGTTAAGGTCTGCAACAGAGATTTCTGCCTCAACATTCCTTCACAAATTGCTTGTACCCACGTCCCATCTGCATTAGGCCCAGATCTTCTGATATTGCTTCTGACAACCTCTTGTCTTGTAAAGTAACTCTTCTGCCAAGGCACAATTCCTCTTTGCCATTCTCTCAGCGTGGGTCAAACACCCTCTCCCCTCTTCCCCGTTTCCTATCAATGCCTTGTTTAGCTATCATGAGTCCAATCCCGACTGGTGTCCAAGAGGCTGCTCCACTCTCCCATCCTTCCATTATATCCAACATAGCTAATTTAGGTTTGGGAATCAGTGAACAGCACACAATGTTCCTTAGTGTTAAGTGTATTGTGATTTTCAGGCAGCTCCGGATAGTGTGCATGATTGTCCCTCATGCATTCCCACAGGAAAGGAAACTGGGTGACTGTGCTCTGCCCTTTGCTGCGATCTGGCTGGGTGGAAGTAGACCCCGTGAAGGTGTCTAAATTGTACTAACCTAAGGATTGTGGTGCTAATGGGCTTGGTAAAATGTTCACCTTTACCCATCTTCTAATTCTCCTAGGTCTTGCTCCCACTTCTTCCTTAACATCTTAAAGGGGTCAGGCGTGCTAATCCTCAAGATGCCCTTCTTTCCTAATTGTTCTTTGCCTCCAGAGTAGGCATGGGCGGAAAATCCGTTCCGCTCGCGGATTTTGCGGATTTTCGGGAAATCCGCAATCCGCGAGATTTGCGAATTTCCCGCAAAATCCGCAAATCCGCGAGCAGCGGATTTTGCTCGCACTGCTCGCACTGTTCGCGTGAGTTCGCGCCCCGCGAATAAGTGCAAAATTGCAGAAATACGATCTTAGCAAAACTGAAAGTAACTACTTACCAGGTTCAAAAGTTCAGGCTCATCATTAGTAGCCATTTCCTGTAGTGCTTCCTGAGGGGCCCCTCCAGAGTTCAGTTGCCAGTTGAAACTATTATGTGACCCTGCTCTGAACCTCAGAATAGTTACACATATGCCACAAAGGTCCTGAATTACAGCTAAGGGAGACAAGCAGGAGCCAGGCTGGAAGTTAAAATCCATTAATCAGCCCCTAATTCATTATTGTCAGTTGGGGCAGGGCAGGTGTTGTAACTAATTTTGCAACAATGAAAGCACTTAGCAAGTGCAAAAGATCACTAATCAGGGCGCACTAAGGAAGCAGGTGCCAGCTAAAAAAATATTCTGTGACACATTAATCAGCCCCAAATTAATTCAGGTCACTTGAGGCAGGGAAGGTGTGCTTTGCTTTGCCGAAAATAATGTACACTGGACAACCAGAGGGTGTGGTGATGAAACAGAGGGTGGCATGGGTGGGCCAGAGGGTGGCATGAGTAGTCAGAGGGTGGCAGTGGTGACAGAGAGTGGCAGTGATGAAGAAGAGTGTCCCAAACAGGCTGGACACGTAGAAACAACAAGTTCGCGAAACTTGCGACCCGACAGGTAAGTTCGCAATTTGCGAAAGTGTACAAAACCCTCGCGAACTGGCAGAAACACGGGCGAACACAAAAAAAAAAATCTGCAAATTCGCGGGAATTCGCGGATTTTGCGGATTGCGAATCCGCAAATCCGCAAAATTCGCGAACGCGAGATCCGCAAAATTCGCTCATGCTTACTCCAGAGGGTTGAACGGCGGAACTTCCAAGAGCTCCTCTTTATAGAGCTCTAGGGCATGGCAAAGTTTGAGGTATTTAAAGAGTCGAGTTTTGCTCTTTAAATACCTCAAATTGTTCGCGAGTTGTTTAAATGTCCTAATGAGACTCGATGTCCAAACATCTCCTAGCTTTGCGTTACTAATAAAACCCTGTGTAAGAAATTCCTGCAGTTCTGTCACGGTTATCAGTGTTTTGTGACATTATGGAGTTCCCCTAATAATTTACTCTGTCATTTGCCATTTGCTGTGCCTCAATGCGGCTCTAGGTGGTGGCGAGTGGGGGTGAGGGGGGCCTCCATAAAACAGGGAGTGTGAATCTAGCAGGTCAAGAAGATCTAGCTGAAGCCATACTGTTCTATCACTTCTCCCACAGAAAAGCCAGCCATTAAATAGGATTTCTTGGGATGCTCAGTAGTATAGCTGGATATTGGATATCCATAATCCATCATCAACAGGGGCTTGTGCGTTTTTATAGAATGAAATCTCGAGCAACCCCGTCCGCCCAAGGATAAGAGTTTAGTTGTAACTGTATAGATTACAAAATTGTTTTGGTAAAAAATGCGGATAGGTTTGTATTTGTATAGGATTCGCGGTAGTGTGACCATTTTAAAAAGTGCCTCCCTTCCCATTATGGTAAGTGGCAAGCTGAACAGCCCTCCATTTCATGTTTAGTTCTTTTGAGTAGAAGGGCAATGTTTAATTCCTAACTTCTTTTGATACCTTTTAGCATGATCAGGTCAAAGCATTCAAAATTGGTATCTGCTACTCTCAAGTGGGTTGTTTCTATTTTTTTCTGAGATGGCACCTGTTACTGACATATGTATTGATTTTTCCAAAATTACACCAAGGCCTGAGGCCTCGACATAAGTCTTTCGCATGTGGAATGTTCTGGTGCGAGAACTGTCTGGCTGCTGAATTAATAAATACTGGATATCTGCATAAAGCAAAACCCTGTCTTCCGACTCCCTCTTCCATCGAAAGCACCTCAGATGTGCATCTCATCTAATCCACTTGGCCAGCAATTCTATTATGATCACAAATATAACGCCCTTGCCAGGCACCTCAATGTATGGGGAAGGGTTTAGATAATATTCTGTTCACTCACACCCTGGCCCATGGGTAAGTATCCAGTACCTTAATATATGTAAGGAAGTGCTGGCCAAATCATCCTTTGAAGTGCCTGGTGCATGAAAAGCCATTGGACTGTATCAAAGGCCTTTTCAAAGTCTACTGAGAGTAGTGCCGGTGAGCCCTGTTAGTCCTCACTGCACGCCAAAGTGACCTGCAATCACTTCAGGCAATATCGGGTACCTCTCAGTGGCATGGATCCATTTTGGTTGGCATGCACCTGTTCATGTATCACTTTGGCAAGCTTTTTTGCCAGCAATTAGGCTAGGATAAGGATTTTGATCTAATCAGTTATCTGTGATATAGGACAGCAGGAAGCCCATTTGTTGGGGTAGGGGGTCTGCCCGATTTTGAGATTACCATATCATATCATATCATATGGGAGCCTGCCTGTGATCAGCATCTCATCAAAGAATGCTTGCAGGTGGAGTGCTAGTAACGAGGCATCCAGTTGAGTCAGGGATTTTACCAGAGGGTATATCTGAGATTGACTGTTGAACCTCACTTTTGGTGATGAGGAGGTCCAGTTCCAATGTATGAGCAGCAGACAAGGTATTCATAATTAGATCATTATTAATTGAGCACACCTGCCCAATCTCTGTAGAGTTCTATCTAGAAAAAAGCTTCTAATAATACGTTACAAACGTTTCTGCAATTTCTATGGCATCTGTGACCAGCTACCCATTGGAATCTGATATCAATGGGACAATAAGAGCGCCTCTCTCAGTTTGTCAACCAAGGTAACCATTTACCCACGTTGTCCCCCACTTACACATTTTGTGCTCTGTGATCAGCCAGTCAGATCGGGCCAAGTGTAGCCTTTTCCCACTAAGTGGATCTTTCTGTCTGAGAGTCACCCAAGTGAGACTCTAAGGTTCTAATTTGTTCTTCCAGGCATTTGCCTCCTGTTCCTCTGTGCTTCTATGATAAGACATGGCCTGCTCTCCAACTATCGCCTTAAAGGCTTCCCAAAGGGTTGCCTTTGTTGAAACCAGGCCTGCATTGATCCCAAAGTATTCTGAAATGCTGTCCGTAGGAGATCTATACGTTTCTTGTTTCATAGCCATCAGGCATTCAACCACCACATACCCCTTTGCCCTCTATTGGCTCTCCTAATGCTCATCTACACTAGAGGATGGTCGAAGATACCCCATGAGAAAAAGGGCATTTTCAAGTTGGCAGTAGATTCTACTACTGGGACAAAAATATAGTTGATGCATGAAGTAGAGCAGTGGGCACCAGAGTAGTGTGTAGACTGCTGTGTTGATCTGTGACACTTATGCCATGTGTCAACGAGACATAGAGAGGAAAATCATTTAGATAGGATAAACCTGTGTGTGCTCAACTGTTTACGTTGAATACCAGGTTAATCACCGCCTTTAACTCTCCTCAAATCACTATAATTCCAAGGGTGATGCTAGCATCAAATTAGATATGAGGTTTACGTGTTCTTTCTTGTAGTGCAAGTGGCACATACACATTTACAAGGGTCCATGGAAGTCCCTTTAGATGCCCCATAACAAATCTGCCCTGTGGGTCTGACTGAGTTGCTGGTGGGATAAAAGGGAAGGTATTCCTGGAGTAATATGGCGACTGTGCTAGATACCTGGAACAAGCCCGGGTTGAATACCCATATGTATCCATAGCGGTCCAGACAGTTACATCTAGAGCCTACCAGTTGTGTATCGTGGAGTAGGATGGGGTCTGATGCATGTGTTTGCAAAGAGAATAACTGCTCACTTTTTGATCTTATTGTCCATTCCAGGACATGGTACAGTGGTGATCCATGGCCATGTCATGAATGTCCATGAGGGTTGACCATGTGTTCTAAGAGCCATGCCCATTGCCTCGGTTGATATGATGCCTGCAGCTTCAGAACTTGGAGAGTGGGGTGGACTTGTAGAAGGCCTGAGCAACGCCTTCCAAAAGAATCATGACAATTCTGGCTTCACACAGCGATTCCCGAGTTGAAAACGTGCCACTCTATGCATACTGTAGAGCCCTGTTCTAGATAAACAGTTAACAAACTAATCCCTCACAAACAAATTACCATCATTTCCCCCCAACTGTCCTCTTCCTATTCTTCCTCCCAAAAAGCATCAGTCACCCACAATAAACAGATAACTGTCAAGCCATTTAAACTTGGAGAATGGGGCCACAAGGGCGCATTGGTTCCTCCCTACAATCCATATGGGATGTATGACGTTACAACGCATACTTTTACCACGCATACCATTACAACGCGGTATTTACAACGCATAGCGTTACAACGCATAGCGCTTAGAGCTGCTGGATTGTGGTAAGTATAATTTTATATTCCAACTCCAGTCCCCGTGGACACTAGGGAAGGTGTTGGATATAAAATTATACTTATTCCCTATCCTAGAGCGCCCCCCAGCGCAATGCGTTGTAATTGTATGCGTGGTAATGCCTGCGTTGTAGTGGTAGTGCGTGGTAAAAACTTCGTTGTAAACGTTGTATACCATCCATATGAATTGTTGCCCTCTTTGCCTCTGTGTTTTGGATTACTCATGTGCTTAGTCTCCTCTGCTCCCCAATAATAATCTATGAAAGGCAAGGTAAGTGGGTTATCCGCTCAGGTCACACTGTCGTAGACATCTCCTCTAAGACACAAATTATTTTTCCCCAGACCCTTCGTCTCTGGTGTGCCTGAGGGGGGTGTGCGGTTTCCCACCGGTCTTTGGTTGAATCTTACGTTAATATTCTCTCTCCAATCTTGGTGTGTGGAGCCGCGTCATTGTCTTTGTTGCTGTGTCAAGTAGCACTTCTGTCTTCCTTTGCTGCAGCCAGGCTCTCTTCCTTTGAAGCTGTGGGCGACCCTCCTGTCTAATCACAGCCAGGATGGCTGGCTCAGGACATAGATGCATAATCCAATTGTATGGATCTGAGTTTTTGCATGACTGCTGTAAAAGAGCTATGTTGTTGTTGTACTGCATACGCGTAGTCAGAAAACAGCATTATCTTTCTGCTGTCAAACAACTGAGCAGGTAGGATGGGCAGTTCTCCATTTTAACAACACAAATGCATTGAAAAATCAAGCTATTATGGGCCTCATGATGGGGGTGGTGGGACAGCTTACCGATCAGCACCCCCTGGACCGAAGAATGTTGTGATAGCTCATTCAGTCGGACTCAGGATTTCAGCCAGTTGGTAAGAAATTGTTACCATTCTGGAAACAACTATTCTGAGGTTATTTCTTTGTATCCACCCCGGCGTCTTCAAACCTCTCTTCCAGGCGCTTTGAAGCTTCCAAAATACATGAGAATACAATTTTGTGGTCTGGGCTTGGTCCTCTACCCTTGAGATGCATTCTTCTGCTTCAGTAGCTTGTTCCACTGTGTTCCGCAGGTCTTGCGTCAGCAGGGATATATCCAAATGGACTTCCTCCATCTTCCCCTCTAGGGTGGACTGCGTGCAGGTCTGTAAATTTATTTATTTATCTATTTTAAGGTTTTATAGAGCGCAAACTTGACCCGTGAGGGTATCAGAGCGCTTTACATATTCAAAAGGTAGTATAGAGCGCAGTAAATCACAGGAACCTGTACATCATAGAGCTTACAGAATTGAGGGGTCAGAGTTTTGCTTATCTATCAGCAAATGTAGGAGCTCTTCCGCATCTGCCATTTCTCCCCATGGGAGGGTTTCATCGTGTATCTCTCCATTTTGGTTTGCATTGGTTGATTTCAATTGTCCTTCACCATTGGTGCCTTACTTTTAGGTCTCGCCTGAGACAGCGTATGCTTTGTCTCTTCAAGACATTTAGTAAGAGGCTTTTCAAAGTGCCACCAGAGGCTTTTGCTGGCCTACAGCTTGCGTTCACGAACTTGTGCACGTGCACAGCTGCCATCTGTGTTTTTATTGCTGTAATCAGGCTCCTCTGCTTGCACTACCCCCTCCCTTTCCCCCCTCCCTACTGGTCAGCTTCATTTTTGTCTTCTAGCTGTGAATCATGCTCCTCTGCTCCAATCCCCCTCCCTTCTCCCCCTCCCCCTCGGCCCCTCCTCTTCGTCAGTTTCATATGTGTCGTCTATCACTGTGAATGCTCCTGCCTCCACCAGGCACACACACCATCAGTCGTCAGTGCACGCTTTCACCAGGCACCCACACCACCAGCCATCAGTGCACACTTCTACCAGGCACACACACCACCAGCCATCAGTGCACGCTTTCACCAGGCACACACTCTACCGGCCGCCACACACTACCAGCCGTCGGTGCATGCTTCCACCAGGCACACACCACCAGCCGTCAGTGCACGCTTTCACCAGGCACACACACACACCACCAGCCGTTGGTGCACACTTTCACCAGGCACACACACCACCAACCGTCGGTGCACACTTTCACCAGGCACACACACCACCAGCCGTCAGTGCACGCTTCCACCAGGCACACACACCACCAGCCGTCAGTGCATGCTTCCACCAGGCATACACACCACCAGCCTTCACTGCTTAAACATTCCCACCCTGGTCCCTGTGGGCCTGATTCACAGAAGTATTCTGAGACGAAAGTCTAACTTTACGACTTTCGGTATTCACAAAGGGCATTTGATACTACTAAAGTTAGACTCTTGATCTAAGTTTTTGGTCTAAACTTAGATCAAACGTCTAACTTTAGTAGTATTAAAGCTAGACTTTTGGTCTAAGTTAAATGCCTTTTGTGAATACCAAAAGTCGTAAAGTTAGACTTTCGTCTAAGATTACGTCTGTGAATCGAGCTCCCAGTCCCTATGTTACTTGAGCCTTCTTGTTTCCACTGTTTTAATGCTAAATATTACTTTTTATCACAAACACTGGAATTATGCGGCAGGAGAGGGCCAAATTACGCGACAGGACTTACTAAATTATGCAGCAAAAAGGCATATTATTCAGTGTAATTTGGCACATTTTCTCATAGTTTTACTTCATTATTTTGTCATTTGTACACTTGCTAACACTGTCCGGGCATAGGTTACTCCTCATAAGTACCAATTTGCTACAAATTTAGTAACTTTGGAACCGTTGGAGCAACAAAGCCTCCTATTTTCAGGATAACATCTCCCTAATATATGAGAACTTCTAAAAAAAAAACACTCACTCAGATGAATTTGACGATACTAGGTCGACACCAGGTTATGGCTCAAGAAATTTAACCCCTTCTCACTGGAGGACGTAATTTGTCATCTTCAATTATCCAAATCAGGGTCCCCTACGGATATATGCCCACCCTACATCATGGCTTTAATCGCAACAAGCTGTGCGCCAGCCATTCAGGAGATTTTCAACTCTTCAATTGCGAACTGCCACATCCCTACGGTGTGGAAGGAAGCCTATGTTTGTTGCATTCTTCAGAAACCCTCGGCAGATCCCATGGTTCTGAACAACCACAGACCAATATCCTTACTCCCTCTGCTAGCGAAGATATTGGAATCTCATATTAATACCCAGTTGAGCCACCATCTAGAGACCAATAGTATTCTGGATATATCGCAGTCCGGCTTTTGGCCGGGCTTTAGCACAGAGACTGCCATTCTGGCTGTCACTGACTCTATTAGGAGGACCCTGGTTGGAGGCGGATCGGCAATGCTCATTCTTCTGGACCTCTCCGCAGCATTCGATACTGTTTCACACCGATTGCTTGCGGAGAGGTTACAGGACTGTGGGGTCAGGGATCTTGCGCTGAAATGGTTGGTTGATTTTCTGGCCGATAGGAAACAACAGGTCATGATGGGCCCTTTCAGGTCAAAGAAGTTTCAGCTGGAGAGGGGGGTCCCACAGGGCTCATGTCTAAGCCCTACACTCTTCAATGTCTATATGGCCCCATTAGCCAGGACTGTACGGCACTACAGGTTTGAGGTCGTTTCATATGCAGACGACACTCAACTGATCTTCCCCATTGGGATTAACCTGGTTGAGGAAAAAGTGCGTTTCTCGCAGGGAATGTTGGCTATTGCTAATTGGATGGCAGACTCCTGCCTCCAATTAAACCCAGGAAAGACAGAGCTGATGTTTCTGGGGTAAAGACAAGATCTGAAGTTTGAGGATTGGTGGCCGGCCGAGCTGGGCAGTGCTCCCGTCCCCTCTAACTCTGTAAAAAGCCTAGGAATACAGTTAGATCAGAATCTGTCTATGAAGCACAATGTCGGAAACTTCATGAGCTCATGTTACTATAGCCTCCGGCTGTTGCGGAAAATCATCCCATACCTTCCCCTGAACCACCGCAAAATGGTGGTTCAGGCTCTAGTAATCAGCCGGATGGACTATGGAAATGCTTTGCTGGTGGAAGTGGGGGAGACGTTGATAGCAAAGCTCCAAGTCATCCAAAATACAGCTGCCCGGATGGTCCTAAATCGTCCCCCTGGAACGCCATCCCTTCCCCTACTTAGGGAATTGCACTGGCTTCCAGTGAAAAATAGGTCCTTTTTCAAGACATGCTGCTTGACATTTAAAGTAACTAGGGGAATAGGCCCTAAGTATCTACAAAACAAACTTCGCAAGTTGACATCCTGCCGTAATTTAAGATCCAATGGTAAGGCCCTACTATCGATTCCACGTATACGCTTGGGAGGCAAAGCTTTCTCCTATGTGGGCCCTAAATACTGGAACTCCCTACCAGAAGCCCTGCGTAGGTCACCATCCTACTTGGCCTTTCGCAAACATCTGAAAGCTTTTCTATTTTGAGGTCATTTCCCAGCCACGTTTCGCTTTCAGTTAGTTGTCTAGTTAGCGCGGAGATGCCCCCGGGTGAGTCATGCGCTTTATAAAACACCAATAACATAACATAACAATAACAAACAACATTTCTTTTTTGTTAAAATCTGCAGATTATGCAACATATAATGAAATATGTGGCAAATGAGGCAGGTCCATAATTATGCGAAAAATGCCACAGCAGCACAATTTCAATGGCTATGCTTTTTTTCAACCTAAATATTTTATGCACATACTTAGCTATGTTAGATTTAGTATTACGTGTTGTGCTTGCCACATATCAATGAACCATCACATTAACTCTATCCATTGGTGTTGTTAAGGATATTCAGCCACATTAACCCATATTAAAACCATCTGTTGCTGAACAAATCCAGCAACACACCTTGGCGACCAGACTTCAAATGAAGGATGATTGAGTTTGTGCAGGAAGGGACACCTTTCCGCACAAAAACAATCATTGATGGTGTTTTCCTCTTTCTATGTGTGCTGCAGAATTCAGCATGCTTAGAAAGAGGAGGAGAAATAAAAGTATTTCTTCTCGCTGCGCCTCCTTATGCCTCCCCTGGAGAAGCGTAGGATTCTGACGCATTCCCAGGTTTACGAAATGTTGTGAATCTAGGAATGCGACAGAATCCATGGGTGTTGCATGGGAATACCTACTGCATCACCCATGGCATGGCTCTTGCACGCAAAGTGATGCATGAAAAGGCCGTGTAAATATGGGCCAGCACATTGCGCCACAGGTGCATCAAAATGTAATGCGCCAGCGGCTTAAGAGGCTTGTAAATAAGCCCCTCTGCCTTTGTGTCCTAGCTCCATGCTTATGGCATACATCTAGATGTTCACTGCAGGAGAGAGAGGCCTACAGGGTTCATAGAGTGTGAGTAACTAACCAGTCATGTGTCTTCAGAATACAGAGGCCATGCGCACTCACACGGAATGCCAGGAAAGTGGACCAGGAAAGAAGTCTTAAATGTGCGGTGATCAGGATCCCCAGCTGAAGACATGCATTCCAGTCACTAGCTCCATCCAGGACACATACCGAAAGTGCGCATTTTGGAGTTTATTATGGTTTAATGGTCCAATGGTCAAGTGGTCCACTGTTATTTCTAGCAAGGTGCAGAGCACCCAATCATTGATCTGTGCTCTCACGCACCCTGACTGACTGTGGGTAGTAGTTGGCAGACGGAGTAAATGCGGACAGGGTGACAGAGGACCTTATGTCCATCGAGAAGCTTTTACTCCGCTCTCCAACTTGAGGGTTCCAGCAAACATGGCAGTGAACTCTATAGATTTGTATGGATCACAATAAGCATGAGGGTTTATTGCCATCTGCCAAAGAATTCAACATGGAGGCAACGTTGGTTGCCTGGTAGACTGAAACCCAATCATGGGACATTTGGTCTTGTATCAATCAGAAAAAAACATGATTATTGGTCAGAGATTTGAACGTAGAGGAGCAGCTATCTTGTTGCAATCTATTGAAAGCCAGTTTCTGAGCCAGGGTGTTTGTTCAAAGCTGTACATTAGTACACCTCTGCTGACACCGAAGGAACTATTTACTCGTAGGGCTTGTCTTGGGCTCAGGAGGCAGCACGAGGTCTCTCGAGCTACTACATGATGCCGGGGTCATGTCAGTGTGCTAAATGTGGGGACATGCCCTTCAAATCAGTTATGATGAGCCAGCTCCCAGGGTGAGGGTGTGGAGGCTAGAAGCAAAGGCATCAACCCCAGGAGGGGAGCCATCCTGTGCACGCAGTGGCTGATGGGTCATCTACCCTGGACCTCAAACAGGCTGCTGCACCAGACTGTGCTTTCAAGTGGCTGTGCCATCTAGCTGGCCAAATGATGGGACCACCTAGGCGGTGGATCTAGGGGCTCTGCCCTCCTGCAGTATTTCCTTGCACTCCGGACATCTGCCTGGGGACTGTTTGGCCAGGAGGCGGGATTGGTTACCTGCATGGATTATGCCAATATTTTAATCCTCCCAGGCTCTATGAGCTCCCCAGAGCAAAGGGGACTTTACATACAATAAAAATAGCTTGTGGAGCGTGCAGGAGAGTGCAATGGCCTCACTCCCTACACTACTTGGACCTTGGCTCCAGAAAGGTAAAAAGCATCATTGACATGCTCACTCTAAGTGGCCAGGGCGGGGGGGGGGGGCTCCTTATTAGCCCCTTGAGTGCTGGACTCTTGCAGCGCATCAGTGTATGAATGTGGGGAATTAATCTGATTTTAGGTCTCCTTGCGCAGTGGCTTTGACCAGGATGGGATTGGTGCTGCTAGGAGGCAGCAGTCACCTCTGGTGTGCTCCCCTGCTTTTTGGTTAATAAGAGAGAAAAGGAGGTGGAAAGATAATCTTTAAAAATGGTGACTCTGATTCAAGTTATCTGGAAGTCATTTTTGAGTCATGTCTCTATGGGACATTTACACAAGAGGTTGCTGTTGTTGACTGTGGGTATATTGTGTTGCAGACAAACCATGAGCTTTGCTGCTGGTTGAGATGCTTGTAGGGCGACACCTGAGGCGCGAAGCCCTTGCCTCCTTCGGAGGCAGAGACCTTGCTCTGGGGAGTCTTAGCATCATGAGGAGTGCAGGCTGGGCTGGAGGGCAGTTTCAGCTGGCAGGCCATTAAACCAGAAAGCTCGGGTGCTGTCTCAGTGGATTCTATGTAAATATTTTCATCCAGCTCGCATAAGGATGTTGGGAAAACATGGGTACAAGAAAACACAATCACCTTCCGCAATATTACAATACACATTTTGGCAGTGAGCTGCTCTACCGCTCAGATCCGTCTCCCAGGTGAGAAGGCCAGACCTTGCTGAGAACGGCCTCTAGGAGGTCCCATGGACCCTAGCTGGAGGTCCCCATGACTTACTGATTCGAGATGTCATCATGAAATGGGGCCAGGGCACAACAATCGCGCCCCAACCAGCGGGGCAAGACTTGGCGAGAATCTGTGCTCTGCAAGGCCTTAAGGGATTTTAGTGAGGGTTTTGTGAGTTTTTCATAGACAATGCCAAACGTTTGCGGATTCTGTTACGGCCATTTAACCGTATTTTAAAAAACGTTTAAACTTACTTAATTTTGCATTTTTTTTTATTTTTACATTCCTAACCTGAAATGAATAGTTTTGGATATGATATTAATGTCACATAACATGAGAATCAAGAACATGACATAGGTTTTTAAACAGATGCTCCGGGTGAGAATAATTGACTGATAAACATGGTTGCCAATTAGGCTGGCAGGACCAGCAGCTGTTAACCTAGGTTTGCCCTTAGGTACACCTGCCACTGCTTTCATGATCCCTGATAGTACGGGTCAAGAATGCAGTTGCAGAAAGATACTTTCTGTAGTTTGCAGTCTTTGCCCAACACCAACCCCTCAGCAGCAAATAGGATGACATCGAGGGAGTAAGAATGGAACAATTTGTCAACTCTGTTACACCATCAGCAGTTATAAGGGGCTGAATGCCTCCTCCTCTGTCCGCGACACTTTAGTTAATTTGATGTCCAATGGAATAATACACTTTGAGTGAGATTAACTGTTTGTCATATAATCCAGAGGTTACTGTTTACTCACTGAAAACGAATAAAAATACACGACCTATCTTTCGAAGAATCTTTGTAAATGAAATAATAGAGGGACACAAAGCTTCCTGAAGAGTAAGATGGCTGGTTGTAAATCTCATTCAATTTATCCACAATCATGTGCTTTTCCAGTCGATTAAAAGTAGTGAAGTAGAACCCTGAAAAGGTTTCCAGGAAGACCTTTCAATACCAAGAATGAAGCAGATTTTCCCGACCTCACCGGAATGACTGCATGATACTTATTTACCCCTGGGCTGCTATGGTGTGGACTACACTGACATCTTCTTGGTTCACAGTGAGCAATGCTGGAGTTGGGCTTATTGGACCCATCGAATGTCAAACGATTGAAGAGATGAAATCTGTGATGGACACCAACTTCTTTGGCTTGGTGAGGCTCCTCAAAGAGATATTACCTGATATGAAGAAAAGAAAAAGCGGACATATTGTTATCATAAGCAGTGTCATGGGAATCCAAGGTATGGCTAAAAATTCCTCTTTATTTTTCTTATTTTTTTAACCATGATTGTTGTATTTTTTCTGGTTATGAAGAACATTATTTGCTGTTAGAGACTTTGTGGCGCGATTGTCATTGAAGATAAGTGCACACAAGCTAATCATTCTTGTTAATTGTGTATTTTTCTAGGCGCTACATGCTAGGACTTGTTTTCCGTGATTACTCTTTTAGTTTGAATCTGTTCATTTGCATGCTACATTGTATTTCTTATTCAGGATCATAGGATTTATCAAGAGATTACATTTTCTTCATGAGGAATTCCTCCTGTACCAATTTACATCCTACAGAATTAATAAACCGGAAAAAACAAATAGCGGTGGTTGATCGCAGAGAAAGTACCCCAAAATTCGGACAAGCTTTGCATTTTAATGTAGATTCTGTATACTTGTATGCATGGGCGTAGGGCACATTTAGATAGGGAGCAGCAGCTCTACACGGCAGTAGTAGAATCTACGAAAGAAATATAGAATGGGGAGGAAACCGTGAAAGAGGATGTACAACAGTAGCTGAAGGGAGACGAATACTGCCAGGCCCTATCGCAGGTGGAGCTCAGTGATGACTGAGTTTCTCCTTGAATGAGTGAGTTTAACTCCTTTCTGTACTGCATGAATAATTGTACAAGCCTAATGCACGGCGCAGGGCTTGGTGCAGACACTTGGACTGGAGACAAGGTGGAGAAATGTGGCTCAATGGTTAGAGCGGCAGACCCTGATGCAGGGGTCTAGCCCGGGACCAGGGTTCAATTCCCCGCCTTGGCTCGTCTTGGGCTCAAAATTCCACGGACCTGATAATTCTCGCCTCTGTGCCTATTCCAATCATTGAGTCCCACTCTGCAACTCTGGGCAATAGCTTGCTTAATCTCCACAACGGCCCCCACAACGCTAAGGATTCCTGGCCCCCACCTTGGGGGTGCCCAGGAGTGGACGCCTCACAGGGAAAGCCAGGACGGGTTCCACAGCGGTATTCGTACAAGCACCTTGCGACCCTTGCGGGTGAGTAGTGTGCTATACAAGTATCAATTTACATTTTTTTTTTTTACAAGGTGTGATTCTTGATGTAACTTTTTGGCATTTCTTGAATTTAACTTGAGACTTTCCCGGTTGTTGTATTCAATTGGCCATCTGATGAGGTGAGCGTTTAGAGCAGGTTGTTTGGTGGGACACTTGTTGATGCTTTTGTATGTGATACAGCATGTTTATAAGACAAAGCCTGGAGAAGCAACCAACAAAGGATGCTGCAGCGTTGTGGCTATACATATCGTTCCTTTGGAGAGTGGGTCAACAGCAAGCAAGACTCTGTAACTGAAGCGAGTGTGGAGCCAGGGCAAGTACCTGGTGCTGTCATCATATAGGTGGTAGAGTATGTAGACAGTATGGTCAACTTGGAGTTTGGTCAATTTCATATTTGAAGGTTGTTAGTATGAGACACATGCATAATAAATGCAAAACAGATACGAAAGATGATGAACACTGGCTCCATTGTTCCAATATCTACTATGCTGAAGCTACTGAAAACTGTGCAAATTGCTCAAGGTACCAGTTCAGGCAAAGTGCTCATGGATGCCTTGAAGGTTGAAAGCTGTAAAGAAGGTGTTGAATCACAACCGGAAAACTCTCAGATACATGAGTAGTAGGCTGTACACTCCACTGTTGCCGATTTCCATAGAACCCTGAAAAAATTGAATTGGTACCACAAGCAATTAAAAAAGCTGGAAACCCTCTCTTAAATTTGGGTGTGGGTAGGTACAACATTTTCTTTGTACCCAGAAACACTCAGTAAACCTTAAATATTGCACAAGCATGCTGCAAATACAAAACCAAACTGAGATACTTTTCTATACTGCTGACGCCTCCACCTATCTGAGAACATTTCCCGCCGCTCGGCCATCCTCCCATTCAAAGTGTGTTCTTAGTAGCTGCGGACTCCCTGTCAGTCTGTACATCAAGAACTGCCAAGGGTGAGGACTCTAGCCAACATTGGCAAAGTATCCGTCTTCAAACGAATGTCATCTTGTTAAATGTGGCTGTGAAGAGGTAATGCACATCACTGACCACAAACACAAACCTTGGGCAGTCACTAACCCATCCATGACCTCCCTTCTATATCTGTATTAGGTGCATTACAAAGAGACAAGTACTTGCTAAATAGGACCTTCTGACCCATTGAGCCCATTGTGAGGCTTTTGGTAAGGGGTGAAAGGAAATATAGTGCCTCCCAGGAATTTTATTTAGGGTTACCCACCTAGATGTGAACTCTGTACGGTGACTGTACCGTAGAACCCTAAAAAAGAAAAGGTACCTGTAGAGAAGGAAGAGTTTAGGGAAACATTGAGAGATGGAGAGGTGAAAAGTGGCAACAAATGGCATCTTTTGCACTTTTATGTAGGAAGAACACTCAGACAGCACAAAAGCAGGTGGCTTGAATGTATTCCTCCTAGAAAGTGGAATATTGATGGGTAGACATGAATTATGAACAAACAGGATACCTATGTACAAGTATAACCCTGTACCCTCAGTCCTGCTTGGATATATGCAACTATCCAAAATGTTACAATTTGCACACAGGTGTAAACACAATTACAGGTTTGTACATTACAGTGTTTACCCACATTTTTTTTTATTGGGCAGAAGTTGTCTAACACTGGGAAAGGCAAATACTTATGCCCAGATTCATAAAGGTTTAGGGTCGTTTTAGTGTTACTTTAGTTATGCAAACCAGCTCAAATTGGTATTAGTATTGATTTGTATGGAAAATAATGCACAGCAGCGCAAAACGCTGCTTTGCATTACTTTGCCTTAAGGGGGCATTACACGGGTGGTACATGGGTGCTCCCATGCTTTTTGATGCTAAACCCTAGCTACAAACATTAGTAGACCGGGTTTAGCGCCAAAAATTAACGCCACTGTAAAGCAGGCGTTAAAAGTAGAAATGTTTTCATTACATTACATACAAAGTAGGAACAGGTTTTAAACTTGTCTAGGCATAGTATTTTGTACAGGTAGGGCACCCTTCCTGTACAAAACAGATGCTAGACTTAAGCACGCACCCTAGCACTATGGCACCAAGGTGTGTGCCTGGCGCCCGGCAGCTGAAATCAGCGCGGGCGCTAGGAAGATGGAAGGAGAGTGACATATCTCTGTGAATATGGGTTCTTCTGCTTTCTCCCTGTCCCGCAACGCAGCACAGCCTCTTTGGGTGCTGCGCTGCATTGCGTGACACTTTTCAGAATCTGGGCCCTTGTACGATGATGTACGGCTGTCACAGCTATCTACCGAATAACAGATTGATATTCCAGCTTGTTGAGTCTGCCCATAAATGACAGGGTACAACCTTTTGTGTTCTTTGTAATATCAGAATGCCCTATTTATGACTTTCCAACGCTTGTTTTGTGTCCAGGTATATTGTTTAATGATGTCTATGCTGCATCGAAATTCGCTGTTGAAGGATTCTGTGAAAGCCTCGCTATCCAAGCACTCAAGTTTAAACTTCAGTAAGTGTCAATCTGTAACTTTGGTAATAGCATATTATTTTCAATGTGTAAAAGCACACGTTAAAAAAACATTTATGACCACTTTTGACCTCCAAATAAATCCTCCCACCATCTCTTGTGCCAGGAAATTGGTGAATCTAAAACAAGGTTCAATTATGGTCACTCATTGTTGACCTTCTATAAACTGTACATAATCTTGGTATGTGAACGACTGTAAAATTTACTACACTTCTTAGTACGGCTATATTGTAGCATTCAATAGACGGTGATGGACCCCGTATTTACAAATACTTTGGTATCTGATTGATAAAGCCTCTTCCAACCCTTTCCCCCAAAAAACTTAAAAAGAACATTATGTTTTCCCAAACACTCTTGGTTAGTCTAGATTGATAAGCCAATTTCTGTACAGTTAACACAGTGTGAGATACTCTATAACTTTATTTATTGTCAACCATCCACCCTCTTCCACACCAAATACAAAGATAGATGGCAGTTCAAACCAGCAGCATTATTTTTTATAGACATTTTATTAGGATTTTTCATTTTTAAAACAGAACAGTTCGCAATCAGGTAGGCAAATACTGGAAGAATTATTTTTTATACCTCCGCCATATATGCACATGTACAGTCAATAACCGTTACCCTTAACAATCCCTGAAAACTACCTTTCCTCCCATGAAACAAGATACATTTTCGGTTGGCCTTATATACCTCCAAACCACCTGCTTCAATGTCCGGAGTCCAAGATCTCCTGACACAAGGTTCAAGTAGGATACCCCTGTACTGACACTATTCCCTCTAGATCTTTGGATGCCTTTAAGATCAACTCAATTTAGCATCCTTCCAATCTGGGGTCTCTGGGCAACCTCCAACCCAATACCTCACTGAGGCATGTAAGCACCCCCTCCCGAAAGGAAGCCAACCTCCCACATCCTGATATCTTATGAAAAAGATCTACCCTCTAGATCAACATCTTAAACACATTGGTGAGGCAACTACTCCCATTCTCTAGAGCCTATCACACGAGAAGTATGACAGATGAAAATATTTCCACTGTATAGTGCGGAATTGTGAGCCAATCGCAGCCTCGCCATCCAGGGGGGATGTCTGCGTCTCTCTCCAGTCATCTTCTGTAAGAAAGCCCAGGTTCCCCTCCAATGAGCTACAGTTTGTCAAAGGAATAAGAAGTGTTTATGACCAGAGATTGCTAAATGTTTGAAATTTTATAATTTATCATCTCTTCTAGCAATACATCAGCTTCTATCTGCGGTGATTTGAGAGCTCCCCCAAATTTGCTCACTTTGGCCCACGATAGCGTGTTTTAGCTGCAGGTATCTAAAAAATTGGCTACGATTGACGCTATACTGCCTGCAGCTCCGCAATGGATTTTAACGCTGCCCTTGACATGACGTCACCCAATTTTGAGATGTGTATAAGGTCCTATTTACAGAATCCCTACAATTCAGAAACCTCCGAAGCCAGCTTCCTTTCCAGAGGATTCTGCTGGTTAAATGTTGCTACCAACCCAAAGCCCTCATCATCTCATCCTATTTTCCAAATACCACTTTCACGGTCGGTGGTAATTCCCAGGAAGTAGTCTCCCCATGTGAGATCTGTACATCCTGCATTCCCTATTTCTAAGAGGCGAAAGCCACTCTCCTGTGGTATCGAACCACCATTCCTGCTGGACAGCCAGATGGCAAGCCATAATAGAAAACCAGAAGTATTCTTGGCCAAAATGTTTCTTCCCATGTGGATTTCTGATTTTTTAATTAAGGAATCTTGTAACTGTCTTATAAAAGAGTTAGAAAACTGTCCTATCCTCTCTTCAGTAGTCGAGAACCTGTAAATTGGAACGTTCAATTATTGTATTGTGACTACGCAGAGTGTAGTCAATTCACAAAGCATTTATGAGTGCAGGAAGTAGTACTCTTCAATAAACTCTTTCATTCTGTTGTAAAGTGGCCCGAAGCGTCTAACTCCCCATTGCTAAAAGTGCAAAGAGGTTGCAGTCCTTTCTAGTTGTACTAATTACACATGAAACGTCTCTGATTATTTCCTCTTTAGACGCTTTGGAGATTATTCACAAAGGCATGTAAGAGTATGTAAAACAGTACTATAGGAGTACTACTTTATGTACCCTAAAATGTATCTGTGAATGAGCTGTATAATTATTTTCACTTTGCAAAAGTGAGTCAAATAGGCACAGAAACTAGTCTGTTACTTGTCAGTAAATTGCTTCCTCCGCAGCACAGCTCCGCCTAGTAGCTATTGCTCCCTAACCCTTCTAGGTCCTGAGTTCAAGGCCAGTTTCCCTGGTAGTGCAGTGGGGAGCATCTCTGTTCTGCTGCTGCTCTCTGTCTGTCTGCTTTCTGCCTATTGCTTGTCTGCTCTTTTTTCACCTTCCTTTTTATCTATCTATTACTTTTCTTCTGTATTTGCGTTTTCCACTTTATTTTCTTTCTCCTCTTTTTGCACCATTTCCCCTTCCACGCTCTTGCCATTGCTGGTCCCCGCCAACCTCCAGTGCCGTTTTTTCCCCCGCTTCCGGCTTTTTTCTCCTCTGCCCTATCACCCTCCTTTTTATCTATCTATTGCTTTTATCTAGTATTGCTTTTTCACTTCTATAATTTCTCCTCTTTTTTGCACCTCTTTTAACCTTCCGTGCCCTTGCTGCTCCACATCCCCCATGGCCCGCCCCCCTCCAGCACCATTTTCCCGCTTACCAGATGTCCAGCCCTCCCAAATACTACTTAATGGCGGCCTCTGCGTGGTGAAGGAGAGATCTTACTGACCTTGTCAATAAATTACTTCCCTCTCTGCACAGCTCTGCCTGGTAGCTGTTGCTCCCTGACCCTTCCAGGTCCGAAGTTCAAGGCCCATATCCCTGGTGGCCCAGTGAAGAGCATCTGTGCTCCACTGTTGCTCTCTGTCCTCTGTCTCTCTGCTTTCTACCTATTGCATCTCTGCTCTTTTTTCACCTTCTTTTTATCTACTTATTGCTTTTGTTCTGTTTTTGATTTTTTCACTTTCTCTTATTTCCCCTCTTTTTGTGCCTTTTTCCCTTCTTGGCCCTTACCGCTTCTCGTCTCCTGTGACCCCGCCCCTCTCCAGCACCTTTGTCCCCGCTTCCTGATTTTTGCTCCTCTGCTCTTTTCACCTTCCTTGTTATGTTAATGTTATGTTAATGTTATGGGTGTCTTATATAGCGCTCGGCTACTCCGAGGAGTGTCCCGGCGCTTTCTAACCCACAGCAAAACTACCAGAGAAACAGAAGAAGGGCAAAGGAAAAAGATCGAATATTGTCCATAGAGCCACGTTTTCAGACCTTTTTCAGATCTATTGCTTTAATCTATTATTGCTTTTTCACTAATTTCTCCTCTTTTTTGCATCTTTTTTCTACCTCTGTGCCCTTGCTGCTGCTCGCCTCCTGCGGTCCGCCCCCCCTCTAGCATCCTTTTCCTGCTTCCCACCTTCCAGCTGTCCAGCCCTCCCCAACACTACTTGATGGCGGCCGATGCGTGGTGAAGGAGCGATCTTACTAACTTTGTCAGTAAATTGCTTCCCTCGCCGCACAGCTCCGCATTGTAGCTGTTGCCCCCAGACCCTTCCAGGTCCGGAGTTCAAAGCCCGCACCCTGGTAGTCCAGTGAGAAGCATCTGTGCTCCACTGTTGCTCTCTGCCCTCTGTCTCTTTGCTTTCTGCCTATTGCTTCTCTGCTCTTTTTTCACCTTCCTATTATCAATCTATTGCTTTTCTTCTTTTTTTGCTTTTTTCACTTTCTCTTATTTCTCCTCTTTTTGTGCCTATTTCCCTTCCTTGCCCTTGATGCTCATCCCCCGTGGCCTCAACCACCTCTGGGGTCATTTTTCCCACTTCCAGCTTTTTGCTCCACTGCTCTTTTCACCTTAATTTTTATCTATATATTGCTTTTTCACTACAATAATTTCTCCTCTTTTTTGTGCTTTTTTTCCCCTTCCATGCCATTGCCGCTGCTTGTCTCCCACAGCCCGCCCCCCTCCAGTGCCGTTTTCCTGCTTCCCACCTCTCTGCTGTCCAGCCCTTCCAAACACTACTTAATGGTGGAGCTGTGTGGCTGCGCAGCTGTGGCACCAAATGCACTAAATGCAAGCCCATCTGTGCCTGTCCGTGCCTGAACCGTGCCCAGCACCAAGGACTCTAGTCCTCGGACCATCCACCGCTTTGACACCAGCACCCTTCACGCCCTCAACACCAGACGTTCCACCGCCTGCCACCTCGCATTGTCTAAGAACACCTAAGGCACATTCACCTGGCGTATCTGCAACTGCACCTTCGCCTGCCTCCACATACTAACACTACCAGCCCAACGACCCTCAAGAACCGGACCCGGCCACCTCAGATGCATCCTACTCAACACCTGCTCCCTCAAAAGGCAAGCCATGAAGATCTGGGACATGCAAGACTCCATGTCCCCTGACGTAGGCTTCCTTATGGAAAGCTGGATGAACCCCACCTCAGCCCTGGACATCGAAACCGCCATCCCCAACGCCTACAAATCATCCACAAGAACCCCATCGACTGACCAGGAGGGGGCATCACCATTGTACGAAAAAACACCCTTCATCTCACAACCAGCTCCGACGACCAGTCACCGGACATGGAGCACCTCCACTTCCAGATCCAGACCAACCCGAACTTCACCCTCGGGGGCATCCTCATCTACAGACTGCCTAGACTCCGCACCCCCTTCAGCGAAGCCATAGATGATTTCATCGCTCACCACACTCTCGCCTCAATAGACTACATCCTCCATGGTGCCACTTGGACAACCTCGATGACCACAACACCTCACCCAACTGGAGAACCTTGCCAATATCAGACTCACACAACTGGTCACAACCCCAACCCACTCAGTAGGACACACGCTCACTCAACGCCATCTTCTACACAAGCAACAACATCTCCGTCAGCCACATCTTCGAGCCTCACTGGACCGACCACCACTGCATCCACTTCTCCTTCTCCAAACCCACTGTACGCCACCATGCTGTGATCCTTGCAGAAGCAGGAACAAGGTAATTGAAGACCAGCTCACCACCTGCCACAGCAAAACCCCACCACTGACATCCCCAGACACCAACACCTCCGCACGCAATCTTCACCGCTGGATCTCTGACTGCGCCTACATACTGGCCACCCTCAGGAAAGCCTCAGCCAAGCAGCCCTCTAAGAAAGCCAGCTGGTTCTCCCTCGCCCTCCAAGAGTCCAGACGCACCTGCAGACGGCTCGAGAAAAGATGGACGAGCAGCAAGATCGTGGCAGATGAAGCAGCCTTCAAAACAACCATCACTGCACACCACCACCTCATCAGAACAACAAAGAAAGCAGCCATCCAGAAACGCATCAACGCCAATGCACACAACCGTAAAGACTTCTTCGCCGTGGTCAAAGAATTCGCGAAACTCAGCACTGAAACTGCAGATAATTCCCCTCTCAAAACGTCTGAGACAACCTCTTCACCTTCTTCCACCGCAAGATCAAGGAGATCTACGACAGCTTCGCTACCCAAACCCATCCACCGCACCCGCAACTGCCACACTCTGTGGCTCCAGACCTCAGCAGACCTTGCCGAACTGGACCACCCTCACCCCTGACGACACCCTCATGATCATGAAGAGCAACCATTCCGGAGGCCCCCAGGATCCCTGTCCTCATCAGATCTTCAACACAGCCGGCACTTCCATCGCACCCGAAATTTGCACGCAGAGATCAACCCCCTGCTTGCCCATTGGACCTCAAGAACTACAGACCCATCTCTGCTTACCTTCCCAGCCAAAGTCAAAGAGAAGGCTATCAACGCCCAACTCTCAGTTCATCAAAACAAACCACATCCTGGACCTCTCCCAATCAGGCTTCAGAAGCAACCACAGCAGAGATCGCTCTCCTTGCTGCAATAAGATGACACATGCACCCTCCTTGACCAAGGCAAAACTGCTGCCCTCATCCTCCTGTAACCCTCAGCCGCCTCTGACACTGTCACCCATCACACCTTCTAAGCAATACTCCATGGGGCCAGCATCCGCAACAAAGCCCTAGAATGGATCTGCTCCTTCCTTACCGTTCAAACACAAATTGTCAGACTTCCACCGTTCAACTCAGAACCCACAGAGATCAGCTGTGGAGTGCCTCAGGGATCCTCTCTGAGCCCCACCCCTTCAACATCTACATGACTCCTCCTGCAACCATCGTCACAAACCAAAGACTCAACATCGTCTCCTACGTCGATGACACCCAGTTGATTGTCTCCCTCACAGACGAACCCACAGCTGCCATGAGCAACTTCCACAATGGTATGATGGAGTGGCCACCTGGTAGAAGGGAGGGTAGCTGACTGAAGCCTAAATCCGACAAGACCGAAGTCCTCATTCTGGGTTCCAAACCCACCACCTTGGACAACTTCTGGTGTCCTGCAGCACCCAAAATCCCCCCCACCCATGGACCACGCACGAAACCTCGGCATCATCCTGCACTCCTCGCTCTCAATGAACCACCAAATCAACGCTGTTTCGTCTACCTGTTTCCACATGTTCTGCCTGCTTCATTAGATCTTCAAGTGGATCCCCACTGAGCCCACGAAAATGGTCACCCATGCCCTTGTCAGCAGCAGACTCGACTACAGCAACACACTGTATGCCAGCACCACCCAGAAACTCCAAAAGAAACTGCAGAACATCCAGAATGCCTCCGCCAGACTCATCCTGAAAATCTCAAGCCGCACCCACATCACCGGCCACCTGAGAGACCTTCACTGGCTACAAAACAATTACATTCAAGCTCCTCATGCACGTCTACAAAGCTCCTCAAAACGCCAGACCTGCATACCTCAACCACCACCTCTCCTTTTACACTCCCACCAGACATCTTTGCTCTACCCAACTGATCCTGGCAAGCCATGCAATTTAAACTAATTCACAATATTTCGCTATTTTTTAAAGAAAGAAACGTGCAAATTTTGTTAATTGGCTTTTTCAGAAAGACAAAAGTGTACTAGCACTCAGCTACACCCTGTGGCATTGTACGACCCCTCCAGTTTAGTCAAGTACTGCGATCATAAAAAAGTTCAAATAAATGGAAAAACTGAAAGGAAAAATAGCTTGAAAACTGTCAGCACTGTATGGCCTTACAGCGTTTTCAGAGTCTGGGCACCCTTTGTGTTAAACATACATGAATGTTATCTATTTGACATCATCATCATTACAATTGTAGACAACATTGCTGAAATACCCTAAAAACTCTTAGGATGACTAACACCTAAATGGAGAGCAGGAAGGGTTAGCAATAACACTTTGAATGCTTAGGGCTAACTTAGAAATTCTGCAGGTTTGGCATATATCTCATTGCATATAGTTAATCTCTTTTGTATTGGGGACTGCGTACACAACAGCATAACCGATGAAAGAATAATAATGCCTTTAAACTAAAGTTACATGGGGTATGTGAAAGTGGCAGACTCTAAACATCTCTTGGAAATGTTGCCACCTCTTTAACCACTGCTAGTCCATTCAATCTTCGAAAGAAAATTCGTGTCCCTCATAAAATCGTTAAAATAAGAATATCCTTTCAACAAGATCCACAACATTTTCCTCCTAAAGGCTGTATTCCCTCAGCGAACGAACGTAACACACTGCTCCATTTTTAACAATATCATCACACAGGCAATGTTCTTTGGAGACCCCCTACCTCACCGAGCATTTAATGGCAGTGCAATTGCAAGTTGGCAAACGTGAATGAGTCACTGCTTATTGAGCCTGAGCACGGATACACGTTCATCAAGCACTTCTGCAGTAGCCATATATCTTGTCTTGGCTGACTTTAGCAGGCCACTCAAACTTTTCAGCAATTCTTTAGACAAACATCGTCCTTTACCTGACCTTTTTTCTTTTCTAACATGGACAGGCTACACAATCAACCATAAATCCATTAGAATCTTCTCATATACTCCATCCACGCTATTTGTAGCAATTCCCCAGACATAAATCTTTCCTTGCCTGACAGTTTCCCTTCAGTGAGGATGGAGCACATTCAGGAACTTAACGCAGGCTCCTGCAGCCCCAAATGTTCAGGGGGCATCCATTCAGCATGAGGCTTATAGATATCTGTGGGATAGGGGAGACTCATGTGCCCGTCATCACATTCTGCTGGGCACCATTTTGCGTTATGACAATAGGCTCATTATAATGCACATCATTTTTTTCCGGCTAACAATGCTGTTTTTTTCACTGCCTCCAGTTTCAGTACACTAACTAGAAGAAAGCCAACAGAATGTATGTATGGATTAGTTCCAATCCCATCCTGAAGCAATAATTCACAAGTGTCCCTATATGCGTGGCAGGTATGGAGGCGAGTACCATCACATCATTGACTGTTTAAAACAGATCCATTTGAAGCTGTTTCAGGTTATTTGTTTCCTTAAAGTGCAACTTCCCAGGAAAATCCCATATGTCTGCCCCAAGCACTTGGTGGCATTCACTCTCTAGGATTTGCACGCCATCAGAGCTAGATCTAGAGCCTTCTTTCTAAGTTGATTGTACACTCCCTGGACTCATTGAGTAGATTATGCTAGCCTTAATGCTTTCTAACAAGCTACGAGGTGCACTAAATACAACGCCTAGGTAAATTAATGATTACCCAGGCCATTTTCAAATGGCATCTCCATGACGAATGGACTGCCTGCCACCATGATTTCAGAATTCGAATGACTGTGTTCTAATTTTCATTAAGTCCCCCAAAACGGCCTGTAGATGTTATGTTCTCTAGCTACATGAAGACGTATATCATCTGTTAGCATTAAGATGGATGGGAACCTTAGCTCCAGCAACCTTAGCTACATCTGTTAAGACACAATTTTTATAATGCCTTTAAAACAAAAGTTTATTAAGAGGAGGGCCCAGGACGAAGCCCTGCTAAATCTAATTGTAACTGGAAAAAGTCCAATGGGATAGATCTCTCTATCATATGTTTCTCTTAACCTATTACCCGTGCAAAAGACTTAAATTCATTTTAATACTAAATCTGTGTTTCTAGTTCGGCTTTCAAGGTCCATGTCTGAGAACACTAGGCCAAGCCAAAGGTTTTTCAGAAGTTAATATACGACTTACAACCTTGTGGATTTTAACAGATGGGATACTCCTTGAAAACATGGCAGGTAACCCATCTGCCATATTACAAGTGCCACTTCTGCAGGGTATAATGCACTTGTATTACAGCAGCAGGGACGTCCGTAATGTTTACAATGGAGTAGCCCATCAACCAAACTCTAACCAAGGCCTTAAGTTCCTTATAGACTTAGGAAAGGCCCTTAGGACAGACAGGGAATCCATCAGAAGTTCCCAGATGTTGTGTAACCTATCACAAGTGCCCTTGACTATATTTCCCTCGTAATACGACGCACGTGACATCTCTCACAATTGCGACCTAGTACCTTGTCCACCAAACTCTAAATAAGGCACTTTAAGATTAACTACAAATTAAATGATTATTCCTGAACCCCCACCTAAATTTGGCTTGAAAAGCTGCTCAAGTCTTTTTTTTTGCTTTATCCGCTTTTGAATTTGTGCCAGCAAAATCTTTCACACCACTTGAAACAGGAACTTACCAATAATATTGGAGTGCACAATGGTGGAAAGGACTACTCTCTGGTGAGCTGTTACTTGCACGTGGGACATAAGCTAGCTTGTTAAATGTATATGTAGTTTACATGGACCCATAGGTTATAATGATATAAATATGTAGACCTACCAACTGATGGCTTTGTACTTCCATGGGCTAGAGCTGTTGCAATTGACGTATAGATGTAGGTTTAAATGCTGCAAATACAAAAACATATATTCGTGTTGTGTTTTGTTTATTAATTATGCATCTATTCAGCTAAAGGTTAATTTTAATTCCTTGGTTACTTATGTATTTCTTCAGTTAAATACAATTATGTCTCTCTTCTTTTGCCATGTCCCTACCAATGTTATGCTCTTAAACTACACTTCATCTTTCTAATTGTTATAATTTCAAATTTTGCAGATTTTCCTCTTCATAGAACAGCTTGTATATATTGTTACTTGAGAGTCAAAGTCAAGTAAAGCACTAGGCCCTTATACATCCATCTTGACTCTTAGACCAATGTTGGTCTCCCTAGTCCGAAAGGGAAATTAGCAGGTGCTTAGGACTTTCAGGTCCATGGCTTCAGTTAGGCGTTTTGAAAATGAGTGCTTTCTGTAAGATAATAATTCAGCTCTGGTGTCTTATATGGGGTCTGACTCTTACTGACTATTCAGATAATCCTTAAGTGCTTGCTTCCCAGGAGTTTTCATATGTTCCATTCCAAAACCACACTGAAATTTCCTATTGGTTGCTCCCCTTTCTCTTCAAAAAGTCTGTTACTTTCAACTACTTTGCAACAATCCTGAGGATGTTTGCAGGTTTTACAAAGGCCATTCTTTCCACACCTATTAGAAATTTGTAATTGGAGGATTTGTTTAGGTTTCTTCTCTGCAGTAGGTGTCCCCCTAAGTTATTTGGTCCAACTATTAATGGTTCAATAGTCTTGGTGTTAGCAGAGAGGAAAACGGAGGCAGGCTATAGAGAACGAAGAAATGATTTCAAAGGGAATAAGTTAGATTGAAACACTGGTAATGTCACAAGAACTCAAGCACTCCCCAGGGTGAGATAGGATTCTTTTTTTTTCTTATTTTATTTAAAGGTTTTCAAAACGTGGTACATATTTAGCAATATCAGAGCATGAACTCACTTTTAATGGCAGTAGATAACAACAGACGTCGTCATATTAGCATATTTAACAGAACAGTTACGACTCAAAATTGCAGGACGTTAGATATCAAATGTTGACCGTGTAAGTCATCTCATACTTCTCCCCTTGGCACCTTGTGCAATTTTATGGTTATACATTCTGTAAGAGTTCCTCTTCCTTTTCTTTCTCTCCAGATGATTTAGAGGGATTATCTCAACACAAGTCAGACCTATGTAGGATCATAGACATATACCCCGGGCCACCTCTCTGGCTTCCAATAGTTTTAATGAAGGTACCGAAGGGTGCTGACGTTTTTTCAAATCTATGCATTGTGTTGCTAACCAAAGCTGTCAGTTTTTTCATTGCATATATTTTCCATAACTTACACCGCCACATGTTTAGATGGGAGCATTCACCTGCTTCTGACGGATACTTCTACCTGCATATTCCTCACCTGTAGAATAATCAAGGCGTCAGACTGGATTCAGAAACTTCAAAGCTCTCACTTCGTCGGTAGGCAGGGCTGGCTTCGTATTCACACTGGAAGTGGCATCCTATGACATCACCAAAGCCATCCCGGTCCAACAAAGTCATTTCCCTTTTTTCTGAGCCTTTGACACACATCCGGAGTTAGCCCTCACAAAGATCATGAGTGTTCTAACAAGTGCAGTATCATATTTCTCCTTCTAAGAAACGGGGTTGAAACCCTGTAGGAATTGTGAGGCACATATGTCCATAACTGATCCCCACTCCATCTGCCTCTGGCGACTAAGTTCGGACCACGTCTCCAGATCCTGTGACTTATGTCCGAGCATGCGCATGAGGGCAATCAAGAGGCGTTAGGCGAGACTCTTCACGGCCCATACCAGGGATAAGAGGCGCAGTTGACGCTGCTCCAGGCTTACTCCCTGCATTTCTTTATGGTTGGGGGGAGAGAGTGTTATTTGTGGGAGGGACTGCTTGACAACAGGTTTTGAGGCAGGTTCCTTTTTATGTTGCTCGTTTTATGCTTTTTAAAACGCAAATACCTTCACTTGATACTCTTCACTGGGGGTTGTGGCTGCTTTCTATTCAGCTGTACCGCTCTATGATTGGTCCATTTGCCCAAATCAGAGGTGTGCCTGAGAGGAGCCAGTTGTGCCCCCAGGTACATTATGTACGCTGCAGCGCGGTCATGCCGCTGGCACGCCAAAGACAAGCTTGTCTGCGCCCGTCCGCGCCTAGACGGCACCAGGCGCGGACAGGCGCCTGGACTGGGTACTTTCACCTACCCACAGGCTAGCGTACTCTCATGAGGACCTACTCAAAGTACAAAGGAGCAGCCCCTTGTGTGGGGTTCACAGTTGGTCCCCCATTGCAGGTGCCTTCCACTGCACTTTATGCAATTTTAGGCCTCAATACAGCATGAGTGCACCGCCAGGCAGTCACCACCTCCAATTCAAAATCGGCCGCATTAACTGCCGCTCACTAGTTAAACATCATGCGGAAGTCTTTGATTTATTGACCAAATGCCGGTTAGACGTGCTATTCTAAACGGAATCTTGGCTCTCCCAAGACCCAGTTACCATCCACGCTCTGGCCCTGTGTTGTGTACACTACATTCCAGCATTACCTCACTGGAATGTAGAATGTCAAAATGGGCTTTGGAAATAGTAGATTATATATTGTTCAGTTACCTGTCACTACACCCTGCCCTCTGGCTTTATTATGAAGAATGTGGATAGGGGGTCGGAATTGCTGTAATTTATGAAGACTGCTACACCTGCACCTTTACTCAGGAAAGCATCCAGGATTCTGAAAGTGCCTCTTTTAGAATAGCTCTAAGAGCAAATTTCACATTTTCTGGATTATTGATTTATCGCCCCCCGGGGCCGTCCATACTTTTTGGAGAAGCAATAGCTAATATGGTGAGCAGTTTAGCACTCAAGTCAGCCAATTTTACCATTATTGGCGACTTGAATCTGCACCTGGAGTCTGATAATGACCCTGATAACTGTAATAACAACATGGTGACTTGCCAACTCCTTCAATTGGTTTCAGGCCCCACTCATGAGGCGGGACATCTTCCGGACCCTGTACTGTCCAACATTTTGCTCTCACAGGCCCTGATATCTCTACCAATCGCCTGGTCCGACCATCATCTTATTCTCTTTTCTTTGCACATAGCTGGCCCTAAAGTCTCGTCACCTTGCAATCTGGTGTATAAACGACCTTGGCAGAAACTTGATTATTTCACCTTTCAAGACACTCTTGCCATCTCTCAACCTATGCTGTCCGCAGACATTGAGGAGTCTAGCGACTGCTTTGAAACATGGATCAATCAGGCCTTGGACAAGTGCATCCCCGCTAAATGGACTAATCAGAAGAAAGCCTGATCGCATGCTTGGTTTGATGAAACTATTACCGCTGTTAGGAAAAACCGTAAAGTACTTGAGCGTACCTGGAGTCTCGCTTACAGTCCCTCAGTCAAACTGGAGTATACAAAGACCAGGAAAGCTTACAGTAAACAGATACGGAAAGCCTGTGCTGCACATCTTGCAAACAAAATTAATACCAGTAATAACCCCTCCAAAACAAATTTTCATTGTTAACCCCTTCGAGGCTAATGACGAGCTGGGCTCGTCATGGCGCTTACCTGCCGTGCGCGGATGACAAGGCCAGCTCGTCATAAAATAATGTAAAACAATAATCCCCAGCGCAGGACGGGAAAACGCCTAGCAGCCATGGGGTTAAAGGATATGGTGGAATCACCTCAGACAGCAGATAACTCTATTGTCTCTGATGCCCAATGTGAAACTCAGGCCACTAGTTTCATCAATAAAGTGGCAGGCATCAAAGAGTGAGGTTGTATGCTTAATGAAGGGAGTTCTGATTGGTAGTGAGACCCACTCTCTCTCTGCTTTCACACCCATCCTGATGGACAGCCTTGAAGCCCTGTTCATCAAAATAAAGTCAGGGTCTCCTGATGATCCCTCAAAACGGACCTTTTCATCAAAATCCAGGAATGTCTACTTCCCGGCTGCCACAGGCATGGAAACATGCAAAGGTTGTCCCTCTACTGAAGAAACCGTCACTGGATGCCTCTAGGCCAGAGAACTATTGCCCGATCTCCCTGCTTCAGTTCCTGGCCAAAACAACAGAATATAACTCACACTGAATATAGGGTAGCAATGGACCAGGCAAAAGGCTGTCAGAAAAAGGAGGGAGATGCAAGAGCGATAAGGGCACAACAATGTTGTGGACAAAAACCCTCACTCAACCGAGGGTGACATGCTTCACCGCATGGTATCCCGTGTGGGCTACGACTTCACCCAAAGTGAAGGAGCAGGAGTATAAAGCACGTGATATTTCTAATACCTTATGGGGCAAATGAGGGGCAGAGTGCAAAGAACAATGTGTGAAGGTGCATTAAAACTATCTCCCTAGGGGCAACAACTTTATTCTTCCATCCTACGGGATAATGAATAAAAACAAGTGATATAGGGTTAACAATATGTACCCTATCGATTGGTCAACATGTTTCTGCCTTGATGACAATTAAGTTCTGGGCATTCGTCAGGACCAGTATCTAACAGTCACTATGCTGTGGTATAGTGTATAAAGTGATAAATACAAATAAAAAACGATCAAAATGATACCTAGGCCTCAATTCTTGACCCTCAATCGCAGTATCAATCAATACGATTGGTCAGAAGGCACTGTAAAAAAATAATAATGATATAACAATTTGTCAATTGATTTAACATATCACTAAGGTGCACCTTCACCCTTCACTCTACAATGCCTGGTCTGGCAAAAAGATCTTACCTAAGATCAAAGTGTAGTCCAACTCAACCATCTACAGAGTCTTTCTGTGGTATCGAAATGCGAGCTGCTAGCAGAGAGTGAGTGAGCAATTTTCCTGAGTAAGTAGTCAAGGGATACTTAACGCGCTTGCTTGTGTCACCCAAGTGCAATGTTAGCGGGTCTCTAGGAAAAATCCAGAACCGTGATTAATTGAATCTGTTCAAGGACCTCACTTCAAAACATTTGGACTTGATCACAGTGCCACCATTTGTGTGCCATCATAACCCTACCTCTGCATCCCCTACAACATAAATCTGATAAGCCAAACATGGCATGCAATCTGACTGGAGTTCCAATGCAGAGGAACTTTTATAACTATTCTCCTTGGGTTGTGTGCATACTGAGACCTTTGCCACCCTCAACCATACATGTAGCCAATGCTCTTCTCTAATCCGTAAACCTAGGTTGGTTTCCCAGGTGACCACATAAGGGGTAACAGGATGAGATGGGGTTCTGACACAGACCACAAACATGTCAAGCATGCATTGTGCCGCAGACAGAGGCAGTGATCATCCACTCTGCTTCTTTTGGTCCTGAATTAGAGGAGTTAATAGAAGAAAATTACAATCCACTCACGGGGCTTTAGGCACATAGCCAATGCAAAAAATGTGTTCGGAAAACTTGTTCTTTTAATTCACCTCTTTCTCTTGGTGCCTTCCCTTCAGATTTCCCGCTTCTCTCAACTCCATCTCTCCCCCAGTTTCTCCCTCAGAAAACCTCTGGTCTGTGGTGCCATCCAAACTGTGTATTGGTAAATCGGTAATAGTGAGTTGCCAGGAAGTATGTGTGTTGTTGACTGCCAATCTGGAATCGTATCTCAGCCCTTCAATGATATGATGTGGATAAGGCCCGGTGCCCTGAGGGAGAAAGTGAAGATGATATTGGTGCCTATGTGCACTTGACCCAGCAATGAATGCAAGCAGCACCTGCTTTTAATATGTCTATACAAAGCCACCTGGCAACCACAAAGAAGCTCTCCTATCCTGCTGGGCTCTCAGCTTTTTCCAGACATACAATCATGCAGGAGAAGGGGTTCTGCTCTTTTGCACAATGCAACCTGATCTAATCTAATAGTTCCACATGGAGGATGCCGGGATCCGTTTGCCAACCTGCCTGCACCTCTAAGGTGATTCTTACTCCTCAGAGAGCATGACACTCTAAGGTCTCCCACCTGAAGTGTGCCATGTGGTAGAATATTGTAGTAATGATTCTGTTACTGCCAATTCAAAAGAAATCTTTGATGGATGGTCCACCAAAGAATAACTTCAAGGTGGAACATAGATCAAATTTCCTGGATACCTCTGCTATTTTGCACACCTTCTTATAATTTTTGAAAACTTAAAATGCTACAAGGCTTCATCTTCTTGTGGAACCATTCAACCACTGATTAGTCAAAATACTGACTTTAACCACTGTCTAGTATGAAATACCTTGTCCCTACTCTTTATAAATCACTGACCATGCATTCAATTAGGAACCCTAAAATGTTTCCCCAGCTGGCTATGATCTAAAGTCCCTCTCTACAGAGCAACCTCTCACCCCCCATCCACAGAGGTGACCTGGAAAGGGACCACAGTTGTTTGCTCTAATCTTTGACTGACCAAAGATCCCCAAGGGTGCCAAAGTTATTTCTTATTATGTCTTGGTTTAACTAGCATTTGGTGGAGTAGCCTTACAGCTTTATTGTGGTATAAATATCATATGCAACCATTGAATAGGGCATTGTTACTCATTACCTATTTAGAATGTTGTAAGTGGTCAGCCCCACAAGAATCCAAACATGTAACCCAGGTGTCTCGAACCCGCTGATCGCAAGCTACCAGTAGCTCGCAGACACCTTAAGCATAGATTGCACCTTTTAGTTCATTTTTAAATAAGCACAGGGTCACATTTTCCTTTTAAAGTTAAGGGACGGCTGTGTTTATTTTAAATTACTGTTATCAGGCTGCCGATAGCAGAGCCTGATAATGAGCTGTGCGCCACTCAGAATTATGACGCAAGTAGGTCACAGAGATCCAGAACTGAAACACTGAGGTAGGTAACTCTTAAATAAAAGTCCTTGTCAAGTCAGTATTAGAGATTGAGAACAAAATGATGTTTCTGAATGCTTTTTGATGGGGGGAAATTAATATGAATAGTTAACTTAATGATTAAGTTAACTCTTCATTTTAATTTTCTCCCTTTTCAAAGTGTCACATTTAAGAAACAGCAAGACTCTTGCTCCGAATAGCCAGTAGACACTGTGCCATATTTATGTTTGAAAAATACAGTCATTTTTCAAATTTCAGAAATTTAAAGTGAAGAAAAAATATTTCAATAAAACATTGTCTTAATATTTTTCTCCACTTTCAATTAAGCCAATTACATCTTAATATTTTATGACGCATGTTTCCCTACTTCAAATTCCTCCCATGTAAACAGATGGCTGTATTTTTCTGCTTTAATTATGGCACCACGTCAAGAGACCACTGGGTGCAAGTTGCCTGCTATTTGTAAATCCAACAATTTGAAATGGGAGAAAATGATGAGTTTTCTGGCATCCATATAAACAGAAAGTTAACTTTTCAGTTTAATTTTCTCCTATTTCAAAGTGGCGTATTTACACACAGCAGGTATCTTGCTCCCAGTGGATGGTAGACATAGTGTAATTTTAATAACTGAAAAATACAGGCATTTTTTTAAAGTGGTAGAACTTAAAATGCAGAAAATATAAACATCTTTGAAGAGTATTTTTCAGCACTTTAAATTTCTCCTATTTAAAAGCTGGTTGTAAGTTGGTGTTATACATGTAAAGGTGCCACATATTGCAAAAAGTACATTCTGTGTCACAAGTACAAATGACACAGACTCTCATTCATCCATACACATATATCCAATTCATATGCGCAGATGTTCATACAACTCTGAAGACCACACTCTCACTGAAAACATAAGGCAGCCTGTCAAACTGCCCCTAGTCGAAGTATTTTGTTCAAACCATAGTAACTGGCTCTATGAACATTAGACTTTTAGTCAATGAAGCTGGGCTTGGGGGTGTCTGGTAACACTGCACGAATGGCTTAGCCTTCAGTAGTTCACAATGACCAGAAGTAAATCTCACTACAGAACATGTTAGAGACCTTAGGAGAAACCTGCACCTAAGGTCTCTAACCTTAGGTGCAGGTTGCACCTAAGAAGAGCATTTATCCATATATCTGGTGAAAAAACAAACATAGAGGTTAACCCCTTGCATGCTGCGCACATTTACCTGCTGTGTGAGCAATTTAAATAGTGGACGGGATTCGAACGGCTCACGGCCGTCCTCCGCACATACCCACTGTGACGGCGTTAGCCTTCTTTGCTTAACACCGCGCTCTGCCACTTCTGGCACGTAGGGCTGCACCGTATTTACAACAATACAGTGCATCCCTGTGTTTCTCTCTGCGCTGGTGCTAATTTCAGCTGCCTAGCGCCACCGCAGGCTCCCTTGCACTGTAGTGCAAGAGTGCCTGTGTTGGGGGAATGATTGTTTAAGTACAGGAAGGTTTCCCTTCCTGCACATAAACAATCTTAAATGGCAATTTGTAACTTCAATGTGTGCTGCTTTTTGCAGCACACATATACATTGCAATTCGTCATTTTTAAAATGATTGTTAATGTGCAGAAAGGGACACCTTCCTGCACATAAACAATCATGCATGGCGTTTTGCTGTTTCTATGTGTGCTGCACAATGCAGCATACATATAAACAGCAAAAACGAGGGGAAATAAAGCATTCCTCCTCGTTATGCCATGTTAAGATCAGGTGTTTTTTTAGTCTTAATTTTGGTGATGCCTCCAATTTACGCCACCCTTGTAAATAGGAGGGCAACATCAAAATCAGTGGGTGTTGTGGCAGAACGGCCACAGCAAAACCCAATGCCTACCCCTTCCACGTTAAGTATAGCAGAAAGCATGCCTTATTAACAAGGCAGTGTTAAGCCACGTTAAGAGGCTTAACGCTGCCTTGTAAATAAGGCAAAGCCCATATCGCCACAGGAACGTCTATAAAAGTGACGTTCCTGTGGTGATAGGGGCTTGAAAATATGCACCTGAATGAGCACAGTTTGTGGTGGGTGTTTGTGGAGGTCCAATTGGATGGGGAAGGCATAATACAGATGTCAGTGCATACCTTTGAGAGAAAGCAAGATTAAAGGTTACCATCTTTTTCAGTCAACTGGTTTGCTCCGACATCACAGAGTTCCTGAGTGTTTTACATTTATTAAAGTCCTGGCAGGGGTATGCAATTCTTTCATCATACACCATAAGGTATAAAAGCTTAAGTACGATTAGTTCCTACCTACTGTTCTACCAAAATCACCTCCAGGATTATTTGAATATTAAGAGAAGACACCTCACCCACCAAATGGTGGTATGCTTCATCATTGGTGTCTCCCCTCATTCTGGCAGGTGAGTACCACAGGAATGGACTCACCAAAAAGTGGGAGCTCGTATAAGAATTGGTTCTGGATAAATGCAGGGATCCAGTAACTGTAAAAATGATTAGGGGTATACCCTGGATATTTCCTTTTAATTTTCAGTATATGGTGTTGAAACCATTGTGCTTTCATTTAATATCTGGTCTTTGTTTTTTATCTATGATCTGAGTTCTTGCTAAATAACAGGAAATATCCAGGGTATATCCATAATCCCTGCACTTTACATTCAGGAGAATACCTCTGAGTATTTTCTGGAGTGGCGTGCATGGAGAGAACACTGCAAAAGGTAGAATACCGTGTCGTTTTACCCGTCAATGAGGCTGAACTGCATGTTATGCTCTTTTTTGACAGGCAACATCTGGAATTGAGGGCTAAACATGCCCATGGTATTGATACAAATCTGGCTTCTATTCTGCTAAACTCAAGTTCCCCAAAGCCGTTAAGAGGTGGTAAAGTGGCAAGTTTAAGCCTGCCCCTCAGCTGCCTCTGCTGGCATAAACCTCTGGTCAGGAGGCTAGTCTGCCGCTAGGCAGCCAGATCATGGTCATAGGAACCCCTCCATATTTTGGATGGGCGACTGTCACTAGATTCACCTACCAGGGACCGCAATGTGAGAAAATGTTCTGCGCGTCACTGTCATTGTTTTTTTTTTGTTTTTAATAAACAAACTCTCGCTTTGCGAGGTTATTTCTAGAGAACAAAATGCCTTTGTGGTGTACGCGCAGAAAATATGGCACCCATTGGTAAAACGTTCAGTGTCTTCAGTGAAGCCGCCCCACCAGTGGCAGTTGGTACAGAATAGCACTCACTGCATAGTCCAGCTCTCCGGTGCTAGAGTGAACGCCGGAGGATAAAGTTATTTTTTTACTGGCTCAGCCTTCATTTATCCTCTTACCTTGTGATAATTTCTCACTAATGTACAGACATAATTTTTATCACTAGGAAGTAAGTCATATTTTTGAGTATGTAGTGTACTAACTGCAATTGCAAGCGGCCATAAATATAAATTCAGGGAGTTAAAGCTATGTGTCTCCTTCCTAATAGGATTAGCCTTATTGAACCCGGCCCTGTGGTCACTGAATTTGAACGGAAGGTTTTTGAAGATGGAATGAAAATGGACCTTTCTGCAGCAGACAAAGAGACAGCTGACATGTTTACTGATGTCTACTTGAAGAATTATAAGCAGATATTCCAAAGCTTGGGCCAGAGCCCTGAAGAGGTGGCAGAGGTATGTTATTATGTTGTAGTTTTGCTAAAATATTACAATAATATAATATTAGAAAGGTAGTAGAGATTGTATGGCGTATTTCTGCATCTTTTTAAAATGCTATTACACACCTTGTTGTGTTTTATAGTTCTTACTTCTTGTACAGAAAGTGGACACTTACTTGACACCTACTGTGTTTGAAAGTAGTGCTGAAGCAGGGAGTATCGGTCAAAATATAGGGTTGCAAAAGTATAATATCACCTGGTCTAAGCAAAATCCCTGCTGTTTGGTTGACATACCTTTGACGTTGAATGAGATAAACCAGGAGCTGCACAACACGGAATATATTCACAAACAAAGTATTAATTCAGTCAATAATGAGAGTTTGTTATTTGTTAAAAGGTTCCGTCAGAACTCCTGACGAGTTCGTAAATAGAAAGTGAAAACATAAGAATAAAGCTTCTGCGTAAAAGAAAAAAAATATCAAAGCAGAACTTCCCATATAGAGAGGCTTAAAAAACTCAGTAGAATCTCAAAGCAACGTAGATAAAGGTTCTGTGGCATGGCAGGGATAAAAGCAAATCTGCCCCTACTCGAGGAACACGCAATAATATAAACATCACTTTTCATCACTGTTGCTATTCTCAGGGTAATCCTTCTTCAGCCAGCCAACCATCTTTCAAAGCTCTTCATGGGAACAGGATTGTCCTCGTCTTCTCACCGGGCACACAATAGCTGTACACACAGCAGTTATACATTTATCAATGAGCAATGTCCTGTTTAAGGTTTTTGGCAGTTGTTCTCGTATTCAAAACTACTTTCCCATAAGGGAAACTTCATATCTATCATTCTAAACAACCTTTCATAAAGACATTTAAAATTGTTCACTGTGTAAGTAGGAACATTGGCTGATTTACATGTCAATCTAGGCAACTTATTCATCTAGAAAAAATACATGTCCATGGGAAGGTCAGGAAAAATAACATTTTTGTTCAAGATCAGCACTTTCAATCGGATCAACATGTCCAAAAATAATACTTCATCAGCTAGTTAGGCCTAGAACAGTTAAGTATAACTGCGAACTATATTTTTCCAAATTTTAAACGCACTTTTAATTATCGTTTAAGACTGCGCTTTATTTCTTCATGTTAGTATATCTGCATTATTTTCTTATTATTATTACATTTCTCCTCCAGTACCTTTGCGTTACACACTTATATAGGGTGGATGGGATGAAGGAATAGGAGAAAATATAATGAACACAGCAGAGCTGCTTCAATTGTGGACCTTAAATCCTTGGTAACTTCTATCCATCGAAATGAGTTCGATGTGGCTTCCTTCTGCAGCTGCACTGTTGCTACTAAGGGTACCAGCACTATGCCTTTGCCCAATCCAATCTTTCCTCTCATTTACATTTTATAGGAAGCTCTGTGCTCCATCTGAGCATTCGGCCATTCCTTGTGTATCACACTCAGCTTAGCAGAATCCTATAGTGCATCTATAAATCTCGATTGTAGCAGCTTCCTTCTGATATTCGAGAATTCCTCTTTCATTTTTTCCTCTGTTGTAATTACTGCACATATCTCGGAATTAATGCTAGGTGCCAGATATACTAGTCCTATTCGCAAAGCAGAGATGTGCAATTTACAAACCGTCTGATCTGTGGATGGGAATGCAATGTACAATGTGGCACAAGTACTAGTAGGTGCTTCGCAAATTGGCTAAACAATGTTGATTAGTCAAGGCAATTTTGCAACCCCTCGTGAATTGTGCATCATTCTCATGTATCATGACACTCCAGTTATGTCTCCCTTTGGAATTATTTTGCTAAAATATTTACCTTTTTGAAAAACCAGGATTTAAGGTGCTGCAAACTGCAAAACTATGATCCTATTTTGAGGGTACACTGTCATTTAAAATACTTCTTTTTTGCAAATGTTTTTTTACTTACCCTACTCTTTCCATCGGTTCTCCTCTTATAAACAGTGGCCATATGTACTAACCTGTGATTCGCTAAATCACAGGGTTTGCAACCCCTAATTGCCTTTTTACTATTTAGTAAACCCATTATGTGATAAATGGTGGCCAAATAGCAAAATGGGTTTAAAAAATGGATACCAAACCGCAATTTGGAAGGGGCTCATTTATTGCATACCTTCCAAATTGCGATTCACAATTTAATGTATCAATAGTTTACGACTGCAGTTTCAGTCGGAAACCACTGGAAAGTTACCGACTTTTCAAAGGAGATGGTAACTCATTCGGAAACGGATCCCTCCGGGGACCTTTGTGAATATTACACACAAAAAATTGTTGGGAAGGCGCCAGTGGGTCCAGGAGACCACTACCAACTCTCAAACAAACATTTTAAGAAAACTAAAAGTTTTATCTTTAAACGCAGCATTGTTTTAAGTAAAACGGTGCGCATTTAACAAAAAAGTTGTCTTAATTTAAATGCGATCACAGACGTGATGAGTTGCTGACACTAGCAGGCAGCCATCCATATGACGGCATCCAATAGGAGGATGTCACAATTTGCGACCTACCTCGTCCTTTATATTCCTGTCGGAGCCAATTCACAGAACGAATCGGAGAAAAAATCCTAACTTTACGACTTTCGGTATTCACAAAAGGCATTTAGTAGTAGTAAAGTTAGGAACTTTACTACTACTAAATGTCTTCTGTGAATACCGAAAGTTGTAAAGTTAGGATTTTTGTCTCAGTTTAGTATTAGTAAAGTTAGGAGTCTTAACTTTACTACTACTAAATGCCTTCTGTGAATACCAAAAGTAGTAGGTTTAGGATTTTATCTCAGATTAGTTCTGTGAATCAGCCCGAAGTGCTGGTCAGTTCACAAGGTCTCATTAGTTTTGCAAAAAGTTGGAACACAGTTTGCAAACACGTTTTACAACTTCAATGTTAGTAAATCTGGCTGAGGATTCCGTATTTCCCACATAGCTCCCCTTCCTCCCTCCTCTTCCTTCAAAGTAGCTCCTGCAATCATGTGGTCTAGTGGTTCTCTTCTAATTGCCCATTCTGAGGGTGTCACAACTGTTTGTCCCCCCCCCCAGTCTTCATTTTGAGGACTTATTACAGTTTTTCCTTACATTCCTTATTATGAAGCTCTTTGTATAGTCCATTCACATTCACTGTATATCTGAGCTAGCTTGCAAGGGGCCTGTTTATCAGGACATCCAAAGACTTATTCCCATCAAAATGCAATTCACACTCTATGAGTGGAAATCTCCACCTCTCCTGTCCGGAGACCATCGCACAAGTCAGCTTACTACTTAATATTAAATGTGAGATGGGCCGGGGAGTGGCTGGAAAAAGGAGACTATTTACTTCTAAATGGGTGGGGTTTATGGAGAAATACAAAGGGGTTTTAGGAGGTGTTTAGGGACAGACACCTATCCACAAAAGGGGGAGATTTTCAATCCTTTTGCGCTGGTTTAGCATCACAAATATCTCTGAAGATATGGTGCTCTCCTGCTCGCTACCTGTCACACAGCGCAGCCTCGCGAGGGGCTGAGTTGCGTAACATTTTTGAAAATCTCCCCCTTAGTCTATTGCTATACACAAACTGCACTTCTAAAGTTACCACAGCTAAATAGGATCCAAAACAGTAGTAATTGTACTCTAGCTCAGACCTAGAGTAAGACCAGCACCCCACATGGCCAAAACTGGTACTGCAACACACTCACATAAAAATAATGGAGAGTGGGGCTGAAAATAGAACCTCTATGGAAATAATGTTTAAATCCATTAATTTATTTTGGCTTTTAAAAATATATACACATAAGTTGATGTTAAAAAAATATATTTAAATACAAAACAAATATTTTTTGATAACATTTGAATTTAGAAATAAATGTAATTTTGTTTTAAAAATTATAGTACATTAATTTCAATTTAATTATATATCTAATTTTTATGTAAATTTAAATACATAAATAAATATATAGATTTTACTTTAGGATGGATTATTTCAAATAAATCTTTAAAAATAATGAAATTGAATGTAATACATTAAAATTAATGAATTATTTAGCTCAAAATTAAATTAATAGCGCTGTAGCATTCTTATTGTGTTCTACATTTAAAATAAAGAAATACAATTATTTTACATTATTATTCAACATACAAATAGTTTGACTATTTTTTTTTACATTTCCCCATACTTTACCATAGGGAGATCTCTGTCACGGTGGAAGAGAACTCCATCTGTGAAAAGTTACTAGTAGTAACATTATACTCGTAAATTTGGCCTCAACCCTGTTTCAGTGTGGTAACTGAATACGTGCCAAAAAAGGCAGATTTACTATCTCTATTTCTGGCAGCATGCCCCTGATTTAGATTTTGATGAATATGCCGGTGGAGGAAACGCCACTAAATCTGCCATTCACCCAAAGTTTGAAAGGAACAGCACTAAAAATGGTGGCATAATAGATGCTAATCAGCTACCCGCACTAGTATGACTGATCCATCACCATGTTTGATGGTATTCCACCAGTAAAGTGTGCCATGTAAACATAATATCACTACCATACTGGCCAACACACTCAGAATGTTAGGGAGACTGGGTATGTAGGTACTTACACTGTATTTTATAATTTGGAGCCACATATTCAGAGCCCACATTTGGTGGGAGTAATCCCATTCACCCATCCGACATCATGAACTTTGGCAGACATTCTGCTGGGTGTTCGTCCTTCTGAAATGGCCCCTCCCAAGTTAGATCTTATTATCTGTAGAGGAATTCACTGATATCTTGGTGGAGAAGGGACATCTTCTATAACGGTCAAAGGAAACTCCACTAACAACACTATGCAACAGGCCTTGTTTATCGCTTTGAAAGTAGCATTGGTTTTGGCATATTGTTAAACTATGTTTCTCTCTTTCCTAGCATACTGTGAAGATAATTCTCTTGGAGAGTCCACCTTTCCGCCACCAGACGAACACTCTGTATACACCAATGACGACTCTAAAATATGCAGATCCAAATGGAGACCTTCCTATTGACACTTTCTACAAGATGGTGTTCCAGCATGACAAAGTGTTCAATGCCAGTCTTAACTTCATCAAGCTTTTAAGATGGAGGAGCAAAAAAAGCTTTGATTTGGGGAAACCCAAACAGTGAGGAATCATTTAGAAATATTTGCATATCACATTAATTTACAATTCTAAATATTTGGCATCATTAACTCAAGAGAAACCATGTTTAGGTGGGAGCAAATTTTGTAAACTATCAGTTATGTTGTGGATGTACTCAGTAACACAGACTTTTGAATTTGTATGTTTTCATTTGTTGATATTTAGTGAAAATGTACAAAAACCAGTTACCTCAACTATCATTGCAGTGAATGTTTATTATACAGTACTCTGCTATCACATGCATGCTTAATGTGTCCATGCTATGCGACTATTGTTCCAAATATAAATAAACGTTTCATTGTTCCCAAATGTAAAAAAAACCTTGTGTATACACCTTATTTAAGTATATATGTTTCGAATGTTTTTTGTACAGTGAAGCGTTTTGCAATTTGCATGGGTTCTTGATGCTGGTAAGGGTCCATTTGTAGACTACTGTCATCTAGTTTTGAGTTTTTCCAGTTGAGTATTGCCACCTCCCATCAAAGCCATGCGAGGCTGATCAGAGGCTCTTTAGTCTCAGCTATGGTGTCAATGTCAGTGTCTCTCTGTACCAGTTTGGCAGTCAGTATCTCTCTTTTCCAATATGCATGTTTGTATATCTATGTCCTAGTGTCTATAACTTCCGGTACTCTGTCTTGTTGCCCCACGTGTGAGTCTATTTTCCAGGTCCACCTGTATATTATAGTGCCCGTATCCGGGAGAGTGTGTGTAGGTCTCCCCACCCAAGTGACACAAGTGTCACTGTTCCAGTGTTAATTCGATTTTACTGGGACGCAGTGGTAATACCAGACCATGTCCCAGTAATCCAGTTAATCTCCGTGTAGTTTTTAGAGATGTCTTTGGCATCATGTTCCTGCTGAAGACATAGTGCAGTAATGGCACAGATGGTACCACCGTTATGTCCCAAAGCACCAGGCCAACAGGTAAATACGGTGGTAAGGACTGGCAATAATGACTTTTGTGAATGCTACCAGATCAACCTTTTATACTATATTTAGTGACTCTGATCCTACTTGCAGCCTACATATTAGTGTGTTCTAGGTTTCATTTTCAGTGTGTTCCCTGACGAAGTGTCTGCCTGTTGTAGTAGTGTCAATACATTCTCTCTCCCATGTTCAGTGTGTTCCAGTGTTTGTGTCAAATTATTCCCACAGGCAGTTCTGATATTTTCGCTGTTTTTGGTTTACAAGTCTCATTCTCCTGGTCTATGCTTTCCAGACTTACTGCTTGTGCATTCCTGCCTCAGGGTAGGTATCCTCCTGTGTGTTTCAGTACAGTGATGTGTTTGTTTTAGCACAGTGATGTGTTTGTTTGTTTCTTTACTGTGCTGTGTTTGTTTCAGTACAGTGATGTGTTTGTTTCAGTACAGTGATGTGTTTGTTTTAGCACAGTGATGTGTTTGTTTCAGTACAGTGATGTGTTTGTTTCAGTACAGTGGTGTGTTTGTTTCAATACAGCGATGTGTTTGTTTTAGCACAGTGATGTGTTTGTTTCTTTGCAGTGATGTGTTTGTTTCGGTACAGTGATGTGTTTCTTTCAGTACAGTGATGCGTTTGTTTCAGTACAGTGATGTGTTTGTTTTAGCATAGTGATGTGCTTGTTTCTTTGCAGTGATGTGTTTCTTTCAGTACAGTGATGTGTTTCTTTCAGTACAGTGATGTGTTTGTTTCAGTACAGTGATGTATTTGTTTCAGTACAGTGATTGTTTTAGCTCAGTGATGTGTTTGTTTCTTTACAGTGATGTGTTTGTTTCAGTACAGTGATGTGTTTGTTTTAGCACAGAGATGTGTTTGTTTCTTTACAGTGATGTGTTTGTTTCAGTACAGTGATGTTTTTGTTTCAGTACAATGATGTGTTTGTTTCAGTACAGTAGTGTGTTTGCTGGTACTATCTTTTTCAAACTAAAAAGTGTAGGTTGTCAGTGCCTGGCAGTACTGGCGCATTTAAAGCACTGTTCCTCTCGCTTTGCATGCCTTTCTGTCTGTCACAGTATCCATCACTACAATTCTTCCTCGTATCAGCACTTCATTTCACTGTCTGTTTGTCTTACAGGATCAGACTGACCGCTTTGCTTTAAAAAACATTGGGGGTAGCTTGCCTCTTTTTTGACTCTGTCGGATACTGTCATTACACTGAACAACGTTGTATGAATAGGAAGAATAAACGATTGGATCAATCTTCCATTCCCAGTTTTAGATCCTCTTACCCATTCATCTAATAATTATTTATGTTTTGTTTACTAAGGATTTTTTGAAAGTGCCCCACACAGGCTGTTGCATTTAACAATGATCGTTTTCTTAAGATGGAGCTGACACAATGCCTCAATTCGTCGGCAAGATAAGATTCACAAAGACTGGCAGCAACTGGAAATCATGTGAAATGAGTGCATCAGTTTGTGGGTTTTTTGTTACGTATAACTGCCTCTTACAAAAAGTAACATCTCAATTTGTTCATTCCAAATCAATACAACACCACCCGGTACCCCTCTCATAAAAGGAAAGCGTTTCTGGTGATGAAGCATTTCTATGCATTCAGGTGGAAGTTCTTTTTTGCCGTTAGGGCTTCTGAACAAAAGAAAGACATATGTCTCCATCCAGTGCCTCTTAGAATACAGTACGGACTGCGTGCACATCCCTTTTTTGGTCTCTTTGCTACATGTGGTATTGCAATTCAATGACTGTGACTCTCGGGAGCTAACATATGTTTTATTTAGGATTAACAGATTGCACCTGTACAAAAAACACGATGAATCTGGTACTGAGGTTTCCTTTTACCAATAATAGTAAGTGTATTAGTCCACGTGGGCTAGTACAATAAAGACTACAACTCCCAGAGTGCACCGGTAAAAACATGAAAGTTCAGGCTTAGAGAAAAATCCAAAAAGTATTTTGGTAAAGATATGCCATGTTTTTACCAGTGCCACCATTTAACACATCATGTGCCAGGTCAACATTGTGCAACACCTAGAGCTCGTTCTAGACACGTGACCTGTCCTCAGTCAGTCACAGCGCCGGCAATGCCACTTGTTAAACAAGTAAAATCCTTATTTTAACCTTCATTTAGTCTAGGCTTACAAGCAAGGACAAAATCCAGTCCAGTACCAATTTAAGAACTGTAGTCATCCATTCTCCTTAAGACAGGGTTCAGTTGCAGAATTGACAACCTCAGCACACATTAAATAAGCATTTGCAATGCAATGCGTCCCACATTACTGAAACTTTGAGCTATTGGCGTTGCATTATTATTTGCAACACCAGTAGCTTTAACTTTCAGTAATGCAAAGACCGATTGCATTGCAAATGCTTGTTTTAACATGTATATCCAAAACGCAAGCAGATGGTCAGAAGCCTGGACATCGCCTTCCACCCTTGTTTTATTTGAACTAGGTGTATCATGGCATGTGGTACATCTTGTGAGGCACTCTTTGTCGGTCTTTCCTTTAGCAATGTTGCCTACAGCCTTAAATTTGATTGACATTAGTGTTAGCCAATCGTAATGCAACTGTTGAGCCAGATGGATCTGATTCAAGGTGAACAAATGGGATGGGTATTTGGGATATTAGTAAAGGAAAGGCCGATAAAAGAGTGCCTCACAAGCTGTACCACATGCCACGATAATGCAAATGATACAACAAAAACAGATTTATTTACGAAACCTAGAAATAAGGAATGCCATAGGCATGTAAGTAAACACTACTTACACAGACCTGTAGCAGTAATTCAGAGTGTGGAGAGGAGGACGTGTGTCCGGTACTGCTCATTCTACTCCCTAACTTCCCAGGAGTGCACATGCTTCCCTACAAGGGAATCCCTTAATGGTATGCATACGTAGTGTGTTTTCTGTGACGTATGATTGCACCAATGACCAATCAGTTGGATATACAGAGTTGAACAGTTCAAATCTGATGGCTACTGATTGAGGATATTCTGGATCATGCGACTTTCTCATAGTGTAATCTGTCACAACAAGGGGATGAGCTCCAAGTGGCAGACATGTTTGAAGGGATGAAAAATTAGATGAATGAACGAATGGGGTCAAACCCCTGTGTATGTGTTGACCTTTATTCGAACTCAAAACTACAATTATTACTTTGGTCAATGGTACTTCAATGTCATTAATAATCTGGCAAATAGCAGACTCCCCTGAAATGAGGTACAGTGAAACATTTGAGAGGGGCTTTAAATGAACATAGCTTGCAACTAATCCCAGTCTCTTCATAGCACTGTAAAAGGCCTTTCCAGCAATGCACCCAGAATCTGGAACAACATCCCAGTATCCACTAGGACCACTCCAACGCTGCTCCAGTTTAGAAAAGAGTTGCAAAGTCAACTCAGACTGTTGTAGAACACTACAACACAATGCATGAACCACCCACTACAATGCTAACCAGATCTGGTCTTTGTTAAGATAGCGCCCTGGGCGTTTACGGAGAGAAATGTGGTGCTCTCGCTGATCGTAGTGAATTAAATGAGGCAGCAGGGGGTCTCTTTCGTGTTCACTGGTCAGTCCCTGGCTGAGCAGGGACTGGCCCCTGAACACAAACACACCCAGACGACCTCAACCAGCTCACCATAATCAGATAGCTTAGTTGTCTCACGTAGATGATGGTTTTGTTGATGTGTGCCAGCAGGGGACCAGAGGGTGAAGGGAGGGCAAGGAAGGGGGCTAAAGGGGTGTTAAGAACATCGCTTTCCATATGATAATGAAGGACTAAAACCACTTTAAACTGGAAAATCAGACAGAAACGAAAAGGAAGAGACTAGGACTAGCCTGGAGCAAGATGAGAAGGGCACTGCAGTTGGCATACATTTAATTCACACAGCTTCATGCCCCCTCAGAAAATTGGGGTCATGGGCCTGGGCCCAGCTCGCCCAGGCTAAAGGCGAGCCCTGCTGCTAACTTTCGTATCACTCATTGACTCAATGCTTGTCTTTCACAGTGTAAGGCACTCAAAGCTTGTCTTTGACAGTGTACGGCCATCAATGCTAGTCTTTGACAGTGTAAGGCACTCAATGCTAGTCTTTGACAGTGTAAGGCACCCAATGCTTGTCTTTGACAGTGTAAGGCACTCAATGCTTGTCTTTGACAGTGTAAGGCACTCAATGCTAGCCTTTGACAGTGGAAGGCACTCAATACTAGTCTTTGACATGTAAGGCACTCAATGCTAGTCTTTGAGAGTGTAAGGCACTCAATGCTAGTCTTTGACAGTGTAAGGCACTCAATGCTTGTCTTTGACAGTGTAAGGCACTCAATGCTAGCCTTTGACAGTGGAACGCACTCAATGCTAGTCTTTGACATGTAAGGCACTCAATGCTAGTCTTTGAGAGTGTAAGGCACTCAATGCTTGTTGTTGACAGTATAAGGCACTCAATGCTTGTCTTTGACAGTGTAAGGCACTCAATGCTAGTCTTTGACAGTGTAAGGCACTCAATGCTAGTCTTTGACAGTGTAAGGCACTCATTGCTTGTTGTTGACAGTGTAAGGCACTCAATGCTTGTTGTTGACAGTATAAGGCACTCAATGCTTGTCTTTGACAGTGTAAGGCACTCAATGCTTGTCTTTGACAGTGTAAGGCACTCATTGCTTGTTGTTGACAGTGTAAGGCACTCAATGCTTGTTGTTGACAGTATAAGGCACTCAATGCTTGTCTTTGACAGTGTAAGGCACTCAATGCTAGTCTTTGACAGTGTAAGGCACTCATTGCTTGTTGTTGACAGTATAAGGCACTCAATGCTTGTCTTTGACAGTGTAAGGCACTCAATGCTTGTCGTTGACAGTGTAAGGCACTTAATGCTTGTCGTTGACAGTGTAAGGCACTCAATGCTAGTCTTTGAAAGTGTAAGGCACTCAATGCTTGTCTTTGACAGTGTAAGGCGCACAATGCTTGTCTGTGACAGTGAAAGGCACTCTATGCTAGTCTTTGACAGTGTAAGGCACTCAATGCTTGTCTTTGACAGTGTAAGGCACTCAATGCTTGTCGTTGACAGTGTAAGGCACTTAATGCTTGTCGTTGACAGTGTAAGGCACTCAATGCTTGCCTTTGACAGTGTTAGGCACTCAATGCTAGTCTTTGAAAGTGTAAGGCACTCAATGCTTGTTTTTGACAGTGTAAGGCGCACAATGCTTGTCTTTGACAGTGAAAGGCACTCTATGCTAGTCTTTGACAGTGTAAGGCGCTCCGCTGCCTTTCAACTAGGCGTATCCTATATAAATACCACATGCACACATAGATAAAATTAGCTACGTTTCCCTCAAGCTTATTTCCATTGCGTAGTTGCTAACATTTGAAAAAAAATGTCCATCCAGTTTTTCAGCACAGGGCTGCTGCCGACAGAAAGTTCTTGTTTGCGTACTTGTGTGTAATAAAGAGCAACAGTTTCTGCAACAATATGACCCGGGACAGTCTCCAAATTGGCAGGAATGTCCCTGCAAAAACGGGACAGTTGGCAACTATGTAGTGCTTTCTGTTCACTAAGTACTTTTTTCCCAGGGTGTGTGTACCTTTTCTCACGGATGCACACGTCAGAGCTTCCTGCCTGGGGCATAAAATAACAACAAAAGTCTTTCCATTCTCATTGATAAGTGGTAGCAACAGGCTGAAAAGGTTCAATGGTCAGTCAAACAAGCAGCACAGGCTAGATGGAGCAGGCCGCCACTTTCTTCAGAGTGACAAAATAGGCAACGGGTGATTCGCCAAGTTGACCCTTGTCACTTTCCTTAAACTTTCAGATACTTTGGTGAAAGACATGAGGGCAAGGGGTCTGAGGGGCGAACAGACAGCAGCCCCTCCACCCCGAGGTACATTATACAAAGATATAGAGAAAAAGAAAAGGTAAGATCCTTAATAGGTTTATTCACTCAAAGAGTAAGAGAACATAGTCCACAACATTCTGAATGAACTAATAGAAGCTTAGGGGGGAAATGGATACTACACCTCTAAGAAATAAATTGTAGAAAGGGATACAATAAAAAAATATGAAAACAACGTAAAGGAAATAAACACAGTGAATAAAATAAAATATTTTTCCCCATTAAAATAATACAAACGCTCTTTGAGATTAATAGAGGCTTTTGACTCTGCTGAAACACTTAAAATAAAAACTATTCAAACACATTCTTTGGATTTCTCGGAAGGAGTACTGACTCTGCCTGAACAGGTAACTCTGAAAGCTACAGTGTCTCCAAGATGATTCACATTTGAAAGATCACTACCGGGGCAGCAGTGCACCTGAGCACTGTTCACACTCTAAGTAAATGTAGTGCCTTCCACAACACCAAAGAACTACTGAAGTTGACATCCAGCATCAGCAAGAAATCACCTTCTGCCCTTTTACCAGAGGGTTGTAGTCTGGGATACTGAGTAGGTAATATGTTATATATTAAAATCGTAGCCAAAATATTGAGCAAAAAAAATACTGAAAGATAAGTGAATATAGCAAAGTATAGATTTATTATTCTTTTTTCCAAACTCTATTGAATTTTCTAATATAGAAAGTATTCACGTTTCTTATATATAGTGTATTGTCCGATATATTGTGTGCACATTTATTATTCTTCACTTCACATATCATGTGTACTTTTATTATTCTTAACTTCACATATCGTGCGTACATTTATTATTCTTAACTTTACATATTGTGCGTACATTTATTATTCTTCACTTCACGTATCGTGCGTACATTTATTATTCTTAACTTCGCATGTTATGTGTACATTTATTATTCTTCAGCATACCAAGTAGTCCCAATTTTTCCACCTCGTTGCAGGTTCCTCCAGTTCATCTGGAAAGATCAGACATACGAATTTGCATCCCTTCCCTATGGTCTCTCCTTGGCCCCATGGTGCTTCACCAAGGTGCTCAAACCGGTGTTGGAACACCTGAGGGCTTGAGGCGTGTGGCTAATGGTGTATTTGGACGATCTGCTCCTTATGGACTCCTGTTCCCGCCGACTCCTTGGCCATCTTCATCTGGCAGTGAATCTTTTGCAGAGCCTTGGTTTTGGAATCATAAAGAAGAAGTCTTGTTTGATTCCCGCTCAAGAGATTACATTTTTAGGGTTCGGAATAGATTCCACAGCCTCTACTTTAAGTCTTCCATCCAGGTAGATAGCAAAAATTTGTCACAAGTTGAGACGTACTCTGTCCAGACCTCAAGTGACTCTAAGACAGGTAGCTCGAGTTGTGGACCTCCTATCTTCATCAATTAAGGCCATCTTCCCGGGTCCCTTACATTACAGGGCCCTTCAACTTCTAAAGGCGTCTCATCTTCGCACAAAATGTCTCTGTCCGAGGAGTCTCAGAAGGAGCTCCAGTGGAGGCTTTGCCACATGGAGGCCTGGAATGGCTGAGCAATCTTCGGATCAGCACAAGATTTAGTTATAGAATCCAATGCCAGTAAGACGGGCTGGGGGGCCTGATGCGGCGCTGTCTCCACAGGAGGCTTGTGGTCGCCAGAAGAACAACGTTTATACATAAATTGCCTAGAACGTTTCTAGCAGGTTCTTTCGCAGTTCGCTGCTGGACAAAGGATTCTATTCATTCATGTGTCCACCTGAAGATGGACAACATTTCTGCAGTCCGTTACATCAATCATTTAGGGGGCACTTGATTGAAGGACCTCTCGGACCTATCAGCCGCCTTTTTGCAATATTACCTGGACAATCAGGTCTCGGTCATGGCCGATTACTTGCTGGGCTGCGAGAATCAGTAGGCGGACTTCCAATCTCATAACCTCTGGGATTCCAGCCTCTGGAAGCTGGATCCGGAAGTGTTTGCATCTCTGAACTCTCAGTGGGGCCCATTCTCAATAGACCTTTTTGCCTCAAGACTAGACCACCAGCCTCCCCGCTTCTTCAGTTGGAGAGTGGTTTTGTTGGCACTCGCCACAGATGTGTTTCTACAGGGGGTATGCCTTTCACCCATTTGCGATGATTACAAGGGTAACTGCACACGTCAGGAGACAAAAGGCCGAAGTGGTTCGATTAACCCAACTCTGGAGGTCTCAAGTCTGGTTTCCAGTTCTGGAACCTTCTTGGGATTCTCCAATCCTACTCCCCCAATTTTCAACTCTCCTCAGTAGCCCAGATCAGATTCCTCATCCTCTACTTCAAGAGAACTCATTGTGGCTCATGGCCTTGCAGATTACTGGAAATTCTGGGAAATCCCAGGACATTCGGAAACAGCTGAGATCCTCATGTCCAGAGTATGGGCGGATAGTACGGTCAAGAGGTACAAATCTGCTTGGGGCAGATGGCCCGGTTGGTGTTTGCGAAGGGATCTCAATACCCTGGATGCCGATGTAGTCCACATCCTTAATTTTTTGGCTCTTTTGGCACATAAAGGGTTAGCATACAGATCAATTTACCCCTTCCGACCAGCTATTCGGCCGGGCACTCCCCTATCAATGACACAGAGGTGGGTGAACACCCGTTAATCTGCAGGTTGCTCCAAGGTATCAGACTTTCTCTTCCTCCAGTACCTAGGTACTCAGCTCTTTGGGATGTCAACCAGGTCCTTAATCTCTTCCTCGCCTGGCAACCTAACCAGGTTCTTCCCAGGAAAGAATTGTCGGGCAAGCTAGCTATGTTGCTATGTCTCATATCCTGCCGCCTTGTTTTTGATGTAAGAGCGTTAGATGTCATAAGCCGAATTTTTTCCCCAGGTGGGTGATGCAAGAGGCCCGAATAGATCTACAGATTTTTGGTGCACACTGAACTAGAGGTGCTATGGCTTCTAAAGCATTTGGCTTAGGCTCCCGTTTAGAGGATATTCTAAACGCGGTGAACTGGTCTTCGGACTCAACCTTTAAAAGGTTCTATTTCAAGCCAGTGCTTGACATGGCTCACATTGTGGTCAACAAGCTTTAAACTAGCATAATCCTCGTCTCCAGTCTTGACATTAAATGAAAACATTTCTAACTCTCGTAACAGAAAGTTTCAACTCTATTAAGGACTCAGAGACGAGGATTAGAACACCCTAGGGATTCCTTCCAGGAGATCACCCTCCCATTATCGGAGTAAGTTATTCTCGCTTTTAACTATATACAAGAATGTGGTCTTGTTATACAGTATAGAACTCTTTTTGATAATGTATATCTCTCCACAGGTTTTAGAAGTTGAAGACCTATGTGGTGGCAATTGTCCTTATCTTGCAGGTTCTGACGCTAACAAACAGGATTCATGATGGGGATCCTTTGACTGACTGCGCGCTTCGAAAGAGGACAAGGGGACAATGAAGAAGGACTATATTGGACTGACTGTGTTGGTTGGCTATTACATGTGTTCCCTATTGGTTGTATTTTGAACTACTCTTTATTCCTAATGTACCATGGAAAAAGTAGTTTCTGTTTGAAGTTTCATGGCTGCTGTAAAATAAAGTGAAGAAAAGAAGGCATAATCCTCGCCTCCGAGTCCTTAATAGAATTGAAACTTTCTGTTCTGAGAGTTAGGGAATTTTTTATTCTCTTTAAAGGAGGATGAAACTGGGGGATCTCTGAGAAAAGGGCAGGGGGTTTTGGTTGTGTCCTCTATTTCCTGCACTGGGGGCAAGCTTCTAGATTTCTGACTCCTGTGGAACTATGAACACGCCGTACATGACAGGAACTTAAGGTGATCTCTCTGACCATAATAAAAACATAAACTCAGAGGCTTATTCGCAAGCTCCTTGGGCCACCGGTGCGTCACGTTTAATATGGGAAAAAGTGATGTGCCTGCGGTGCAAGGGGCTTGTAAATAAGCCCCTCAGTTTCTGCCACCTTGACCTTTTCTCTTCTGCTAGAGGATCTTTGGTGCAACTCACTTGTATGGACTTTTCTTTAGGCTCAGAATATTTTAATGTAACCTTAAAGAACGGTGTATTGATGGTTTAAGACAAAATCTGTTTTTGTCTTTCGAGACGTCTTTCCTGAAGTCTAGCTGGACTGTCAGTTGGATGAGATCTCAAAGGGAAGGCAGTCAAGCAACTCTGGTAAGGTCATCTTTTGCTCATCCCTTGACCCTTTTCGGAACAGGGTGAAGAGAGGCAGTCCAGCTGATTACTCTTGCAATGCCTTTGAACTTCGAAGTCTAAGAATGGAGATCAATAGAACTTTGGTTAAGTTCCAGAATTTCTTCTTGGGCTGAAAACGTGTGGTCCAGCATCCTTTCGAATTCCGTTAGGAAGGCTGTAAAGTTGTCCAGGAGAGGACTGCACCCCAAAACCAAAGGCATAGCCCATACTAAGTCTTTTCTAATGGCGTTGCTGACTTAAAAACCCACCTTGGAGCTATCAGAAGTATAGATGCGCAGCTTAAAGGTGAAATAGAGTTGGCAGGTATCTAGCAGTCGCGGTCCATGCAGGTAACAACGGTGGGGCCAGGTGGGGGGATTTCGAAGGATGACGGCGAGGGAAAATTCAATAGATAATTAATATCCCTCAGCATTGTCCCTCGAAATCACCCCTCAGGAGGCCCCATCGGCTCCACCGTTGTTACCCTCACAGACTGCAGCTGGTATCTAGAAAGGACTTTAGGTTCCTCAGGTTACCATCAAACTTACATTTTGCCAAGCCAGCAGGGCAGGATCCAGACCGCCTTATTGTAAAACAACTAAAGGCTTACCAAGCCACTGGATGGAAAGAATATGATAAGTACTGGTTTGATCGACATCAGTGATAATCAAATTACGGCCTAGGTCCTGCATGCAGGCCTCCTGACCTTCAAATGCAGCCCCTTGGTCAACAGCAGCCATGGTCTACTGTTTGCTTGAAACAACATTAACATTAAACAGATGTTAAATAAACAGGTAGTTATTTATTTAAAGGTTAATTTCAGTTGAAGAAAAAAACTAACTAGGGTGTCCTGCACCGCTTAACTTCAGGAACACCTTCATTTTTAGACATCTTGCAACAAATGTGTAAAAATATGATAAAGTCTTATCAAAATTCAAAAGGTGCATTTTATTAAAAGGCAGAACCGTTTCACCGTAGTAAATCTGATTATATCAGGGCATTGAGAAGTTTTAAATGGGATAGTTTTCAAACATGAATTTAGAAACATTCATGCTTCCATACTCCCTGACAACAATGCCACTAGTGAACTAGTAGGCAACTCAGTTATGTGCACCCTTTGGGTGGCAGGAGTTGCTATTATACATGAAAAAAATTATAGTTTATTAAATCAAAACAAGAGAAAGTTTTGTGGGGCGTGGCTAAGCGCCCGGCGAGGATGGCAGCGCTGGTGTGAGCGCTCCGTCGCGGCCGGGAGAAAACAGCGGTGCACGCATTCCTCTGCTCCCGCAAACAGAGGATTCCAGCATCCAACAACCTGGGGAATGGATTAAGACCTTTTCCGAGGTCTATTTCGGCAGTTTTCCTTTCTGCGGCGGCGTGACTACCGCAGTAGCGGCTCTCTGACGGCCGCGGCCGCCATTTTGTGAGATTATGGCTTTCTGACGAGCGTGTTGAAAACACGCTCCTGCTTCCTACAACGTCCTGTGGTTTCAGCGCTTCCTACATTCCTCATGGTGGGCTGATATTCTCCTCCTGAATGGACTTTGTCAACGTGGTATGACCTTTCTTGTATCTTTGCAAGCTGTTTTTTTTTTTTATTATCTTCATGTTTTGGCGACCGTTTTGTGACTCATGCTGTATTTCCTCATCTCCTTGCAGCGCATGCATGCGATTTCACCACCGTGTCTCAGTGGCATTAGTGGTCTTCTCTCCCTCACGGCCTGCTTTAATGTTCACTCATCTCCTGTCGCTGTTTGTATGCACAGGAGGCTGTAATGGGGATTTGCAGGGCCAAGCGCTTCCCTCACTAGTCACGGTTTCTGTATGTACAGAAGCTGATTATTTGTGCTCACCTCTTCGAGGACGTGGCCCCTTGACTCCTGCTGGCTGTCTCTCACTACAGTGGACTCAGTTAATGTACTTTCGCTTTCAGACTGTCATTTCTACCTTGTGGAGGCTGTGGAGGTCCTTTGGCTCTGGTTTTTCTTGATGTTCTTCTTGATTCTGACTGTTTTTTATGGGCAAGCTTACAACATACTGCGCTAACAAGGTTGGGAAGCGCACCTTTATCAAAAACTCTAAACTTTTCTCTGAGTTGGCCCAATTGGAAGCTTCTCAGGCGCCATCTGCTTCTATGCCAGTCAAATATGCAGTCAAATATCGAGCCTTCTTCACAGCCCGGTGGGAAAACTACTGTTAAACGGCTAAAAAAAGACCCACCCTCACCGTTGGCTTCGGCATCCAATGTTTCCATGGAGTTATTGCTAACAGAGATTCGAGCACTTCGACCCTTCATGGAGGAAACTAATGCTAAGCTACAAGTCTTGACTGACAACTGGGCACAAATGGATGCGAGAGTCATGTCAGTGGAATGCAGTGTTTCCTCCCTTCAGGAATCAGCCTCCAAGGTTTCTCATGTGCACTCTCAAATTTCCTCTCTTCAGCGACAAGTTGAGAACCTTGAAAACCGAAATCGACGCAACAACCTGCGCCTACGGCCCTGTGGAGGGATGCGAGAGGAATTACCCCATCACTTTCTTCAAATCCTTCCTTCCCAAGCTTCTGCATCTTCCAGATAGCACTGTGCTCAATATACAGCGTGCTCACAGGCTGGGCCAAATCTCCTCATCTACGTCAACTTCAACGAGACCTAGAGGCGTGATTATGTATTTTCTAGAATACACAGATCTTTTAAAAGTCCTCTCTGCAGCCAGGGCACTTCCACGGCTTACATGGTCTGGATCCCTTTTGTTTTTTGCGCAGGACTATGCCAAAGCTACTGCTAATCGCCGCAAAGCTTTCCTGGATATGCGACCTGCCATTAGATCCATTGGCGCTAGATATGGGATTTTTCATCCTTGTCTCTTCAGAGTCACTTATAACAATAAGACAAGAACTTACAAGGATCTTGTGCGACTTCAAAGCTTTCTGAATTCCTGCGGTTCTACAGACATGGATGCTTCTGGCTCCTCTTCTTCCTTCCCTCCATGACTTTTTCTCTTAACCTGTTGAAGCCTATCTGTTTTTGGGTTTTTGGGTTCTTGTTTTTCTGTTCATAAGTTTATCAGACATAATCTGCCTCCTTTGCATTTTGTATCAGTTCTTCATGTTAATTCTGTTGTTCATATCTCATCATAATCTTTCTTGACTACCCTCTTTTCTATATGTTAAATTTTGCTACTCCCTTTTCCTAATGTTTTTCCTCTTGCTCTTTACAGATCATATAACGCGTTCCGTGTTGTTCTTCCGGCTGGACGGCTCGCTGGCCTGGACGTCTTGTCTCCTCCAGTTGGCTCTTCCCCCCCTCCCTTCACGTCTGGTTTTTTCCTTGGTAACGATCCCTTCCTCTCCTTCCCTGTAAGTACAAGTTCCTTCCTTCCTTGTCATGTTCGCTTCTGATCCCATTTTCCCTTTCATGTTGCCCTCCCCCTTTATCTTTTGCTTAAAGGTGTCATTTCATCTTTGCTATTCTTGTTCTCTTTTCCTGCTATTCTATCTACGTGTTCTCTTCTTAAAGGTGTCACTTTTTCTTTATCATTTTCAGTTTCTTTCTCGTCACTTATTTTCTATCTCATCATCTTCTTTGCTTCTTTTTCATTCATCTTTTCTTGTTCTGCTTTGCTATGAGGTTTCTTTTCATTATATTTACTATCTTTTTCTATCGGTTTTTAATGTCAGTACGTATTGTTTCATGGAACGTTAAAGGTCTTCACTCTCCCATTAAGAGACCACAAATTCTTTCTCACCTTGCTAAATTGAATGTGGACTTTGCCTTATTGCAAGAGACTCATTTATCTGAAACTGAATCTGTTAAGCTTAAAAGAGGCTGGGTGGGAGAGGTACGTTTTGCTGCTGGAGATGGTAAGCAAAATGGTGTCGTTATTCTTATCCATAAATCTCTTACTTATTCCTTGTTGGCTGCTGAATCGGATTCTGATGGTAGATGGTTGTTTGTCAAGCTTTCCTTGAGGGGTGTTCCACTCTCTTTTCTCAATGTTTACGCCCCTACAGGTGGTGACCCAATTTTTTGGCGCGAGATGTCTACCACTCACATTGATGATAATTTTATTTTTGCAGGGGACTGTAATGAAATGAAATGAAATGAAATGAAATTAGATTTATAAAGCGCATGGCTGCCCGAAAGCGTCCCAGCGCTAACAGAAAAATAGAACAAAAAGCAAACTGAGGAAGAAACCAATAATTAGGGGTCCTTGGGAAAAAGAATAGTTTTAAGGGCCTTTCGAAATTTCAGATGGCAAGGTTCTGCACGGATCCAGTTGGGGAGAGCGTTCCATTTTTTTGCTGCAATTAAAGAAAAACGGCGACCCCCAGTACGTGCTTTCCTAACTCTGGGGACCCTTGCAAGATTGCCACACTCCGACCGGAGAGCCCGGGTGGTGTATAAGGGCATATCAGGCTCCTGAGAATCAACCCCTTGATCCTTTTTTGGATCGAAATTCTAAAGCTTCCTTCGTTCCAAACAAGTCTGATAAACTCTTTACTCACACAGTATTGCAGCATAAACTTATTGATGCTTGGCGTTTGTGTAATCCAATGGCTAAAGAGTTTACCTTTTATTCTCCATCTCACCATTCCCAGTCACGCATTGATTACATTTTTGTATCCCATCACCTCTCGCAGTCTCTTACTCATGCAGAAATTGGCCCCATTCTATTATCTGATCACGCCCCAGTTTCTATTAATATTGATATTCTACCTAAAGTCGTTGGACCTAAAAGGTGGCGTTTCAATAATTCCTTGCTCCTAGACCCCAAATTCACTACTTTTTTTACAGACTTTTTTAATGAATATTTTACCTTTAACGATACCCCTTCTATTTCCACTCACACTATCTGGGATGCATTCAAGGCCACGGCTAGGGACTTTATTATCCAATATGTGGCTAAGAAGCGGAAATCTGCACGTAAATACACTAATGACCTTCTCCACAAAATCAAGGGTCTGGAGCACTCTTATTATACCTCTCACTCAAAGGAAAGCTTGACGGCACTTATTGACGCTAAGTTGAAATTTCATAAAAAATCTACAGAAGACGCTTCTCTTTACCTACTGTAATCTAGCTCGAAATTTTACGGTGGGAGGAATAAGGCAGGGAAAATTCTGGGTAATTATTTGAAAATCAAACACAACAAATTAAATATTGAATCTGTATTTGATGACACTGCTGTTCTTAGGCATAAAGACAATGATATTCTAGACGAATTTTCCCACTTTTACTCTATACTTTATTCATCTGAGACCCATCCTACTCCCAATCTCTCTCTGATTTTTTCTCTAATATTCGCGAATCAGACCATTTTCCCATTGACTTAACCTCTTTGGAAGTGGATATATCCCAGCAAGAGTTATTTTCTGCCATTAATTCTCTCAAGAAAGATAAAGCTCCAGGGCCTGATGGATTCACTGTCAAGTTCTATCTCCATTTTTCCAAATTGCTAATGCCTAAATTACACTCCCTGATAGACTCCTTTGTTTCCCTTGGTAGCTCATCAGGTACCTTCTCTGATGCCCATATTTGTATCATCCCTAAAGAAGGGAAAGACTCTCGAAAAAGTATAGACCAATTTCCCTTGTCAACATTGATTATAGGATTTATGCTAAGTCCCTTGCAGCTCGGTTAGACCCCTTCTTACCTGAATTACTCGGCTCCGAGCAATCTGGATATGTTAAGGGACGCTATATTAGTGGAGAAGTGTGGCTCAGGGGTTAGAGGCGGCAGACCCGGAAGCTGAGATCGGCCCTGGACCAGGGTTCAATTCCCCGCCTCGGCGGGTCTTGGGCTAAAAATTCCACGGACTCGATAATTCTCGCTCCGGTGCCTTCTCGACTCATGGGTTCACACTCTGCGACTCTGGGCAATAGCTTGCTTAATCTCCACAACGGCCCCTCGCGGCGGGATGCCTGGCTTTCACCTTGTGGATACCCTGCCGGGGCTATCTCACAGGGGAATACCAGGACGGGTTCCCTAAGCAAGCGCCGGGACACCCACTGCGGGTAGCTGTGCGCTATATAAGCTCAAATACATTTACATTTACATTTACATTACTGATAACACCAGACTCCTCTTTAATGTCTTGTCAAATCTTCACGCTTTCAAGATTCTCTGGCGGCTATTGCCTTGGACGCAGAGAAGGCGTTTGACAGAGTGGAGTGACTTATCTTTTCTCTACCCTTAAATGGTTCGGTTTTGGTCCCAAATTTGTTTCCCTGATCTCCTTTCTTTACTCCAATCCTAGAGCAGCATTCTGTGCTAATGGTCTGGTTTCCTCCTTTTTTGAGTTGGGTAGAGGTGTGAGACAAGGTTGTCCTTTATCTCCTTTTCTCTTTAATTTAGCTTTGGAACCCTTTCTCTCCAAACTCAGACAAAATCCTGACATACACGGCTTTCAGAAATCACATTCTCACATTAAACTCGCTGTCTACGCAGATGACATTCTCCTTTTTCTCTCCAATCCTACTGTCTCTATTCCTGCCTTCCTTGCCGAAGTATATGAGTATTCGAAGATTTCTGGATACAAGTTGAACAATGACAAGTGTGAAATTTTGCCCCTCACGAAATATACTTTTAAACCTGATTTTGCTGCTTCTAATTTTACTTTGAGTTCTTCGCACATCAAATATTTAGGTTTACATGTCACTCCCTCCATAGCAGACACGGTCTTACTATGTCTCAACAAATGTATCCAGAAACTTTCCGACCTCACCGCCAAATGGCATCCACTCTATCTTTCATGGTGGGGACGCCTCAATACCATTAAAATGATGCTATCCCCCCATCGTTATATACACTATTTCTAACATTCCAGTTCTTTTCCCCATGAAGTTCTTTCAGAAGATTAATTCCATTCTTTTCTCTTTTCTCTGGTCAGGCAAAAAAACCCGCATGTCCCTGTCTAGACTGACACGTCCTAAATCTGAGGGGGGGTGTTAATTTTCCTGACTTTCCAACATACCATAGGGCTTTCCTATTATGCCAGGCTTCCTTCTGGTTACGAGACCCTGATGAACCTTGTCCTTTATGGGTTACTGTAGAAAGTCTCTCTCTCGCTCTCCCTTTACTTTTGCTGAATTTCTATCTTTCTCTCATAAGCCACAGCTATCATCCATTCCCATACACAAATTTACTGTCAGGTTGCTCTTAGCCTCCTCCCCTGCCCCTCCATCCTCTGTAGCTGATTTTTTATCCACTACCATCTGGCATAAGAAAAGTCTCCTTATCAACAACAAACCTTTTTACTGGAAATCTTGGAGGCACAAGGGTTTAATTTAGGTCTCTCAGCTTTTTTCTCAATCCACTTTTTTATCTTTTTCAGCATTACGCCACTCTTTTGTCCTTCCCGCCTCCTTTGCTTGTAAATATCTCATATTTAAAGAAGTGGTCCTGTCTACTTACACCCAGCTCCAGCAATCTCGCAATCATTCTTCGTCTCCTAATCCTACCTCACAACTTCACTCCTTGTTGGCTACTTCTTCTAAAGCCTCTCTCATCTATGCATTTCTTCGTGCCATACCCTCTCCTCGTCCAAAATCCAAGGTAGAGGAGCAATGGGAATGCGATTTTGCCACTTCTTGGCCTATTTCTTTGTGGGATAAGTTGTGGGCCAAGATTCGCAAGTCCTCTAGATCTGCTACTTTAACACAGACACTATTTTATAGGCTTCTTTTTACACCACACTTGCTTAGTAAGAAATTCTCTTCTGTCCCTGACTCCTGCTGGTCTTGCTCTGCACCCATTGCAACTCTATTCCACATGCTCTTTTCTTGTACTATCGTTCATGATTTCTGGAGGCAAATTTGGACCCAAATCAATGATATTTTTCACACTCAAATCCCTTTTTCTTTTATCCACATTTTTTAGGTAGTCTCGCTCCCTGTTGGGATCAAGTCACTTTTGATGTACGAATCATTGATTTACTGATAGCAGTTGCATTCCAACAAATTACTGTTAACTGGAAGAATTTTGCGAATATTTCATTTAAAGCACGGTGGTATAGTGTTTGTCATAAACATAGGTTAGATACTGCCTTTGTTTTTCCTCTCAATATGGCAATGAAACGCACCAATTTATGGCTTCCTATAACATTGTTCCTTGATACCTGTGCTAAGAATTAATCTCATTTATCACCCTTTCAACAAGAGGTCTCCAAACCTCCTTGATTGACCTTACTGTTCCTAAGTATTTTTCTACCTAAATAGTTTTTGCTACTGTACCCATTTTATCCTTTATTGTGTAACCTCATTCTGCCTTCGTCACCAGTATGCCTTTTGCTATTCATGCATTGTTTTCTTAATTGTTTTTGCTTCTTTTTTGTACCACATGTGTATATTGTATTGACACCTCTTATTGCTTAATAAACTCTCTTTGAACTTAAAAAAAGAGAAATTTTGTACTGTGAACATTCCGAAGTCATGCATTTCGAGGTTCTCTTATATGTGATAAAGTATTAAAAGGAGGGAAAGTGAATTGTCTAGGATCACACAATTTGGTCAAGAGGGATTGATCCCAAGTTTTCTGGTTCCAGATTGTGCAATTCACTACAGCTCCTAGATGTACATGCTTTGCTTCCCCTAAACCCACTTTAACCCTCCTCCCCAAACCACTGCCCTGCTGGCTTCTGTGCGGCACTCGGTCACATCACAGACCGGGGGCTGGGAAAATGTTTGTGAGGACCCATGATCTGCATCTAGTTGCTATGAAAAAATACATATCATCTCTGGAGATAAGTTGCACTATAATCTGGGTCAAGGAGGAACACTACCATTGTCTCTATTCCATCCCAAGGGTAGGGTGTTAAAATATCGATTACAAAAATATAGCTGACATAAATATCGTTGTAAAAATATCGTTTACAAAAATATCGACACCCTATACTTAAACAGGTAAGTACATAAATATCGACTCCAAAATATCGTTGTAATTAATATAGATGTAAAAAATATCGACTTTTTAAAATAATTAAAATTACATTAAATAATAAATAAATATAAGTACTATTAACAAAATACATTACATTACTTTTATTTTTTAACTATTTCAAAAAAATTGACTACACTTTTTAATTATAAACTTAATAAATGTGGACATATAAATTAATTTTACACATTACTTTTATAACAACAATAATACATACATATAATTAAAATACCCCTTTACCCAAAAACCCAAAACTGACCCTGAACCCTAAAAATACCCCTTTACCCAAAAACTGAAAACTGACCCTGAACCCTAAAAATACCCCTTTACCCAAAAACATTTTCACTAAAAAAATCCTGTACACACACCTAAAATTAATTTAAAAATTAACATAATTAATTACATAATTATTATTCAATTAACTAATTGAAATTAATTAACTATTATTTATGACACTATTTATATTCATTTAAAACATTAATTAATCTATTATTTCATTATATTTAAATACCCCTTTACCCAAAAACTGAAAACTGACCCTGAACACAAAAAATACCTCTTTACCCAAGAACTGAAAACTGACCCTGAACCCTAAAAATACCCCTTAACCCAAAAACTGAAAACTGACCCTGAACCCTAAAAATACCCCTTTACCCAAAAACTGAAAACTGACCCTGAACCCTAAAAATACCCCTTTACCCAAAAACTGAAAATTGACCCTGAACCCTAAAAATACCCCTTTACCCAAAAACTGAAAACTGACCCTGAACCCTAAAAATACCCCTTTACCCAAAAACTGAAAACTGACCCTGAACCCTAAAAATACCCCTTTACCCAAAAACATTTTCACTAAAAAAAATCCTGTACACACACCTAAAATTAATTAAACAATTTACATAATTAATTACATAATTATTATTCAATTAACTAATTGAAATTAATTAACTATTATTTATTACACTATTTATATTCATTTAAAACATTAATTAATGTATTATTTAATTATATTTAAATTACTTCCCACCCTACTCCCCTATATACCCACAACCCGCTACAGAACTATTAATACTAAATTCAACTGAAAATACATTATTAAATAATAATATACTACTAAAAATACTACTTTGACTACAAATATTCATTAAAAACACTACATTACTTATAATTATTTAAAAAACGATATTATTGTAAACTATGTTTTTGTAAACGATATTTATTACAACTATATTAATGTTAACGATATTACTTACCTGTCTGTCGATATTCTGGACAGACGATATTTTTGTCATCGATATTTCTTCCTGTAGATATTTTTGCAGCGATATTTAGGTTAGTCGATATTTTTACGACGATATTCCTGCTTTGTACCCATCCCAAGACTTAATAGCTCACAAGGTATATATTGAAAATCCAGCAACAATAGTGAAAAAAACAACCATTGTTTCTCAATTTCTACAAAATCAGACTACCGAGATAATTGTTCCTCCTCCAAGCAAGAACATAGTGAATTATATAAAAAAGAGAGATCTTCATGAGCAGTCGGACGAGATCAAGTACCAGTGACAGTGTTAAAATCAAATTTAGAGTTATGGGGAAATGGTTTACCCCCTTCTTGTTCTGTTACAAAACTGGCCAAATTCCTAATTGCTGGACTGTGAGTATTTCCTCTTGAAAAAAAAGGTAGTCATTCACTCCCGAGTAATTATAGACCAACTATTTTGCTAGGTTCATCTAGAAAGATGCCTGAAAGAAGTATCCTGGATCATCTGTAAGATGGGACATTTGAGAATGATAGAATCCACTGGGACAATCTGGATTTAAACCTAAATGCACTGTTATCGATAACATTGCCATTTTATAATCTTTAACTGATAAATGTGTTGTTTTTAAATCACAGATATTGTATACTGTTTTTATTGATTTTTCTAAGACATTTGACCGGGTAGGTAGGCCTACTTCATGGAGATAGCTGTTAGCACAAGGCATTCCTCAAAATGCTTTCAAAAAGGATAACTGTCATCACATGGTGTAGATTATTGATGGAAAGATCTAATTTCCTAGGATATAAACTGAAAATGACTTGCAACAAGGTTGATTATTGGCTTCCTTGTTGTTTGCTCTGTTTCTAAACTGCCTTCCATGTCAATTCCTTCAAATTAAGACTTTCCTTCCAAAGTTGGGTTCCCATCCACTTGTTGATGTATGGGATCATATTGTAATTTTTGACCTAACTCCAATTGGCCTACAGCTGAGTTTCACTGCATTCACATATGTTTGCTGAAAATCACTTTCTTTAAATATTTCCAGAAATGGAGGTGTTGTTGTTAAAAGAAAGAAACACTGTAAACGAATTAATTGATTCCTAGGTGCAGCGAAAATAGAGATGGTAGATTCTTACCTTGGAAGAACCTTTCTCTCATGATGTACATAATAAACACCTTAAACAATTGGGCATCAAAGCCATGGTGCATGCCAGGGAATTAAATACATTTTATATCTCACTGGGGAAAAGGCACCTTTTGCCTTTATTGAAAATCTAGAAAGTAAAAGTTACCCCCACTGTTTAGCTATGGCCTTGAATACAATCCAGGAGAGAAATGGCCTTCATATCTACAAGCGTACTATTAAGCATAAATTTAGCACATGACATGAGTCATCAGTTCCTATTCAGGCTTCACACCTGGAATTTAACTTAGTGAGTTAATTTGCAGAAGCAGTGGCAAAATAATATCCTGGGATCATTGTATATTACCTTTCCCAAAGGGTTCTCTGAGGGAATTGTTAAACCAGGAGATATTTGTAGCTGCAAAGAAGAATGATACTTTTCAGTTAATCCTCGCTATGCTTTAAAAAACCTTGGGTGCAGAGTTGATCTTTTCCAGGTATGGTCTCCAGGGTATTGCCGTTCCTTTTTATAAAATGCCTTTCCTCAATTTAGTTTGATTCTAGAAACTCAGAAACCACTACAAGCAAAACCAGTCACTGTAAAGAGACCTGTTTATTGTTACCTGCTAATTGTATTTTTGCCTCTTTACCACTTCCGCTCGCCCATTCGCCGCCCGCTCCCAACTGCTCCTCCCTCCCACCTCCCTTTATATGGAGGCCGCTGCACGGTGAAAGGAGTGATCCTTGACCCTGCTTGCAGGTTAGGCCGCTCCCCATGCTGCACAGCACCACCAGTGTGTCCGTGCTCCGCTGCTGCCGTTTCAGTAAGTTCTCCGCTGCCCTCGGCTCTGACAATTTTCTGCTGCACCTGTTTATTGTTGCATCTGTTAATTGCTGCCTGCTAATTGTATTTTTGCCTCTTTGCCACTTCTGTTTTTGTTGCCTTTTCTTCCCTCTTTTGCCTTCTGTAACCCGTTTTCCTGCCGCTGCACCCCTGCGGCCCGCCCCCGCTCGCCCTTTCCCTGCCCCGCTCCCAACTCCCAGCTGCCCCAAAGCGCACCCAAGGACCCTTCACCTGCCGGAATTGCAGCTTCACCAGCATCCAATCCACAACTCCACCCACCGTGAAAGAACTCAACCACCTCAACTGCATTCTCCTCAACACCCGCTCCGCCTGCAAATATCCAGTTGAACTCTGGGACCTACTGGACTCCACCTCCCCAGACGTTGCCTTCCTGACGGAGACCTGGATGAACCCCTCCTCACCACCCGACATCGCCATAGCAATCCCCGACGGCTACAAGATCACCCGCAGGGATCGCACCAACGGAACAGGTGGAGGAATTGCCATCGTCCACAGGAACGCTCTCAGAATCTCGACCCGCACCAACGACACAATCAGAACCGCCGAACACCTGCACTTCCAGATCCACACCGACCCCAACACCACCCTCAGAGGAACCCTCATCTACAGACCCCCTGGACCCTGACCACAGTTCAGCGACTCCATCACCGACTTCGTCAGTACACATACCCTCGCCTCCACAGACTACATCCTCCTCGGGGACCTGAGCTTCCACCTCGAGAACAACGATGACAACTCCACCACCTTGATTGACAACCTCGCCAACCTCGGAATCAGACAGCTCGTCACAACACCCACTCACTCAGCAGGCTACTCGCTTGATCCCATCTTCTCCGCAAGCTCCCATGTCACCTTCAGCCACACCACCATACTCCATTGGGCCGACCATCGCTGCATCCACTTCAGCTTCCGGAAACCCACCATGCACCACCACACCCAACAGATCCCCCGCCGCTGCTGGACCATAGTCATCGAAGATCAGCTCACCACCACCCTCGCCCAGAGACCACTCGCCAACCCCACCGATCCCAACACCGCCGCCCGCAACCTCAGACAGTGGATCGAAGACTGTGCCAGCACTCTCGCCCAATCAAGAAACCCTCCAACAGACACACCAGCATGAAAGCCAGCTGGTTCACAGAGGACCTTCAGGCCTGCCGAAAACTCGAGAAGAAATGGCAACGCAAACAAACACTGGACGGCTACGCGGCCCACAAGAACGCCAGACACCATCAGCTCATCCGGTCCGCCAAAAGGACCTCCTTCAAATACCACCTAGACAACAATGCACACAACAGCAAGGAACTCTTCAACATCGTGAAGGAACTCTCCAACATCAACGACATCCCACCTTCGCAACACCTGTGTAACTCCCTTGCCACTTTTTTCCACTGCAAGGTTGCAGACATCCACAACAGTTTCATTGTCTCGACTACCGCGACAACCACTGAGACCTCTGTCCCCACGTCCACCATCAGCACTGACCCCCTGCTCTCCTGGACCAACATAAATGACAACGACACCATCAAAATAATGAATACGATCCACTCCGGCTCTCCGTCAGACCCTTGCCCACACCACATCTTCAACAAAGCCGGCACCACGATCGTACCCCATCTCCGGAAAACCATCAACATCTCCTTCAAGACGGCTACTTTCCCGGAGAATTGGAAGAACGCCAAGATCAATGCCCTACTGAAGAAACCCAAGGCCGACCATAAAGACCTCAAGAACTTCCAGCCCATCTCCCTGCTCCCATTCCCGGTGAAGGTCATCGAGAATACCGTCAACAAACAACTGATCCGCTACCTCGAGGAGAACAGCATCTTGGAGCCATCCTAGTCCAGGTTCTGCAGCAACTACAGCATTGAAACTGCCCTCATCGCCGCCACCGACACCATCAGGGCCCTGCTGAACTACAGCGAGACCGCGTCCCTCATCCTCCTGGAACTATCAGCCGCCGTCTACACCGTCTGCCACCATACCCTACGCACACGCCTCCACGACGCTGGAATCCGGGACAAGGCTCTGGACTGGACCACCTCCTTCCTCTCTGGCAGAACCCAGGGCGTCTGTCTCCCCCCCTTCTGCTCCATAGCCACTGAGATCATTTGCGGCGCACTGAGATCATTTGCGGCGTACCCTAAGGCTCGTCCCTCAGCCCGACATTTTTCAACATCTACAAGGGACCGCTCACATGTGTCACTCGACTGCACGACCTCAACATAATCTCCTACGCCAACGACACCCAGTTCATCCTCTCCCTCACCAAGGACCCCCTCACTGCCAAACACCAACCTCCACGAAGGAATGAAAGCCATCGTCGAGTGGATGAAGAACAGCTGCCTGAAGCTAAACTCAGACAAGACGGAAGTCCTCCTCCTCGGCTCCACCCTCTCAGCCTGGGACAACTCCTGGTGGCCGACTATACTAGGAACAGCACTGACACCCACTGACCACGCACGCAACCTGGGGTCATCCTCGACGCCACCCACTCCATGACTAAGCAGGTCAACGCTGTCTCATCCTCCTACTTCAACACCCTCCGCATGCTCCGCAGGATCTACAGGTGGATCCCCACCGAAACAAGAAGAACGGTCACCAAGGCCCTCATCAGCAGCAGGTTGGACTACGGAAACGCCTTCTATGCACGCCTGGTCCTCAACATCCCTCGCCACAGCCACATCACAACCCACCTGAGAGACCTGCACTGGCTGCCCGTCAACAAGAGGATCACCTTCAAGGTCCTCACCCACGCACACAAGGCACTTCACAACACCAGACCAGCATACCTCAACAGATTCTCACCTTCTACACCCCCAGCCGCCAACTCCGATCCGCTGACCTCGCCCTTACCACTGCCCCCCACGTCCGAAGAGCTACCGCAGGCGGCAGATCATTCTCCCACCTTATTACAAAGTAGACTTGTAGATTAGAATAATAATGTGAAGTAGTTTGGCTCACTGGTTAGAGGTGGCAGACCCGAGAGCAGAGGACGGCCCGGGACCAGGGTTCGATTCCCAGGGCGGCAGGTTTCTGGACCAGGGTCAGCGGACTCGATAATTCTCTTGCCCTGGTGCCCACTCTGATCAGCGATCACACTCGGCAACTCTGGGCATTAGCTTGCCTCATCTTCACTAACGGCCCCACCAGACCGCCGGGGATGCCTGGTCTCACCCTGGAGATACCCATTAAGGGACCATCTCTCAGGGAAGCCAGGAAGGGTTTCGCAGCGGTCCAAGCGCCTTGGGACCCTCCGGGTAAGTAGTGCGCTATATAAATGCCTATACATTTACATTTACATTACATAATGTATTTATTAAAGTTACATGGAGCAACCCCTAGGCATGTCTGCATCTGCATCAACTGCCTTCATCCACTGAGCAGCTTCTACCAACATTCTGAGATAGCATGGTAACCATCACTAGGTAACATCCACAACATGGTTGCTGGGATACAACACATCTCCCCTTCTTAAACTGAACAAATGATTTACATAGAAAATTTACACTTGCATTTCAAAGATAACATTTTAACTAATGAACACATGAAATACAGACAGTAAACAACGTAGCATATTGTACTCCTATCTATGTATAATATATACACTGAATAAGCTACTAACATTCGTAATTATCTTGCCACTTAGGATGTTTCTTAGTGCGCGCCACTCTGTTCATGGCAGGTACTTTCTCATTTTCCGCACTTGATGCTTTGCCATCTGGTTTTCCTATCAACATATGTCTCTCCGCAGGAGTGCACAATGTGACACTATGAACATTCAATTTATTTCCATCCGACAATCATATATTACTTCCCTTCACCCTGACTATGCTTTTAGGTTTTGACCATTTTGACATTTCAGATCCATGGGTGCTGAATACCTTAGTTCTTACCCAATTACCAACAAAAACCTCTCTTTTTTCCTGTCATTACGTCTCTTAGTGTACTTGTCTAGATGCACATGAACCATGTCCATCAATCCCTTCTTGTCTAGGCAATATGTACTCCCTCTAAGCATCCACACTGGAGACACTCTGGTACCTGCCTGCCTTCCCTTTAAAAGCCTGAAAGGAGTTTACTTGGTGACTGTGGTGATGGTATGTTTCTTTAATGTTTAATAGAATTGTACTATGTAATAGAATCTCGTGTGGTGTTCTGAAGATGGTAGGAATGTCATGACTTCATTATACTGTTACCTGCTTGATCTGCTGCATGCACTTTTATCTTCTGTACTACAAGACAAATAAATACTTAATACCACTTATTGGATGTCGACTTATTGATGAAGAGGTCCCTACAGATCTGGCAACGAGGATGGGCACAACGTTTAACTTCCAATACCACTATGATTTTACGAATTTCATTTTTAAACTTTCTTCGATTCAACTGAAAATCGTGAGTACCTCACACTAAGGATTGTGTCTGGATAGTGTTTGGTGCTCTGCAAGCTCGTATTTAGAAAGTTTGCAACGTTGTGACTCCAACATTCAGCGTAAATGAACGTTGTAGCTTGAAGACTCAACTCAAGACTGTTACCCTCGCATGTACATTTTTATGGATGACTGTTGTTCAACTTAAAAGAAAAGAGATTTTTTTTTCTAAATCCGACCGCATGTTGAAGGGATTTTGAGAGACGAATGCCTGAGGTCTTCTTTGAAATCTACACCGTGGAATTCATTTTATCAGCGTTGTTTAGTTTCAAATAGTAATTCAACGCTTACCGAATGCACGAGTGCCTCGCTCTCACCATTTTCGAATCACGCAGCAGCGACGCCTCGGGAAACTGAACGCAAGGCGCGCCTACGTGACTCTGACAACAATTCATCGACTTTTGTAAACGTCATCATGCTCTCTATCGTCATCTCATGGTTGCCTTGACAACGCAATCACAGAAACGAAGAGCGTTTTCAGCGTTCAGCTTTTTGGTATTTATCGCTTATTTTGACTTAAATTTCCTGCGCTTTGGACAGGAAGCATATTTTATGGCGCATTTTACATGAAATGTAGTCTTTTCAAGTGCATGCAGCGTGAGATCTGTTCTTGAAGCTCATTCTTTTATTTTATTTTCGTTCTTGAAGACAGTTATTATCAGCATTACAGCATAAAATCATTTTATTTCTTGACATTCTCTATTCTCAAGATGTCAATTGAATCTACTCCCTCAAGAGACAATCCAACAGGAGACGCCAATCCAAATAGAGACACTCATCTGTCTTATTTACAAATTAATTCTCCAAAAGAGTTTTTATCAATCCCTGGAGAACCAGTTGTGTCATGGTTAGACTGGAAGGAGTACTTTTTAAATTATATAGCGAATTTGGAAGATGTCAATGGCGTTTTCACTCCTGAAAGAAAAAAAAGAATGTTGTTGTACTCTTTAGGACCTGAAGGCCTACGCATTTTTAATGAAATGCATAAACATCAGAGCGCTGAGGGGGATTTAGATGTTTTTAAGGCAGCGATTGTAGATCTCGATGATCATTTCTCTCCTGTAGTTTGTATTGCTGTTACCAGACATTCTTTTTTCCACAGGAAGCAACAGAAACATGAGTCTATAGAAGAATATGTCTCTAGTTTGAAGAAATTAGCTGCAAAATGTAAATTTGCACAGTTGCATGACGATTTAATTCGAGACCAAATAGTGATGTATTCTAAAAATAGAACTCTCCAAGAGAAATTGTGGGTGGAGGGTGAAAGTTGTCTAAAGGATATTATTGCTTTGGTGAAAAAGGCTGAACTTTCAGAACGTTGTGCCAAAGTCACTCTTTCACAGGATAAAAAGGTTTCGGAGGAGGTGGTTGGGAAGATTGTGGAAAAGAAAAACTTTTACACTAATCAGAAAAAATTTGAAAAAAAGAAACCTAATAGTTTTGAAAAGAAAAAGTATGAAGGCAGGGAACAGAAAACGTTTAGTAATGTTGTGTGTTACAGGTGTGGCAGTTATACACATTCTGCCACTTATGAGAGATGTCCTGCCAAAGCTGTAAAGTGTTTGGAATGTGGTTTGGATGGTCATTTTTCAAGAGTTTGTAATCGCAAACCTAAACAAAAACCAAAAAGCAAGATAGCTTGTGTGCAAGAAGATAGCGATAACAATTAATCTTCATCGGAGAATGAGTCACATGTTAACCTTATAAAAAGGAAGGATGTAGTAGTGAACATTACAGGTTCTTCCTCTTCTAAACCATTGTGTTTGATCTCAGTGGGAGGTATTGTCATCCAGGTGGCTGCGGATTCTGGGTCCCCTTACACGATTATCTCACAAGATGTTTGGAGGGATCAGTTTGTTGACAAAATAGGACCTTGGTTAGAAACCAATGACGTTTCCGCTGAAAGCTACACAGGGAATGACATTGATTTCTTGGGTTTTAGAACTTTGATCTTTCGTTTTAAAGAGAGAAAAGCAATTGGAAAACTGTACGTGGCAAGAGTTGGTCCATCTGTCTTAGGGTGGAAGGATCAGAAACTTTTAGATATCATTCTTAATCCCAGCAGCAAGGAGCAGGTTTTAATTTCCTGTGAATCTGAGGATACAAAGAAGTGGGTACTTAAGGAATTTCCCTAAGTATTTTCGAATCATATGGGGAAACTGAAGGGTTTTACTCATCAGATTCATTTAAAAGAAGGAGCAATTCCGAAAATTCATAAAGCTAGGAATATACCTTTTATAATACGAGATGAGGTTAAGGGAGAATTGGATAAAATGTTAGCCAATAAAGTTATTGAACCTGTTGAAGCGGCTGAGTGGGTTTCTCCATTGGTCGTAGCCCGTAAATCCAATGGCAAGGCCCGCTTGTGTGTTGATTTGAGGTATTTGAATAATAACATTTTGGTAGACCAGTTTCCTCTCCCTAGGATTGATGAAATGGTCTCCTTAACACGAAACGCAAAATGGTTCTCCACGCTTGACTTATCAGCCGCTTATCATCAGGTGGTTTTGGATAAGAACAGTAGGCATCTTACATCCTTCTGTACACCTTTTGACTGTTATAGGTTTAAGCAAATGCCTTTTGGGTTAGCGTCAGCCGCTGCGGTGTTTCAGCGGATGATGTCTAACTTATTCAGTCATATTCCTGAAGTCGGTTTTTTTCAGGACGATATTTTGATCATGGGGAGAGACAAAACACATCATGACACCATCCTTAGAGAAGTCTTAGAAATACTCAGAAGCAATGGGTTAGTAGCAGAATGAACTAAGTGTAAGTTCTCAGAAAGGTCTCTCACATATTTGGGACATGAGAGTGGCACTTTTGATATTAAACCCAAGACGGAGTTGGTCGAGGCCATTCTCAAGGCAGCTGCACCCAAATCGAAGGATGATCTGCGATCCTTTTTGGGCTTAGCAGAATTTTATGCGAAATTTGTTAATAATTTTTCCCAAAAAACGTATGAAATGCGCCTTTTGATGAAAAATAAGGTAATGTTTGAATGGAGTGTCAACAAGCATTTGAAAACATAAAAAGAGATATTGCACAAGCACCAACGTTACAGGGTTTTGATCCTCACGCTGCATCCATCATAACCACTGATGCAAGTGCCACTGGTATTGGGGGTGTCCTTACACAAGTGTCCAGTGCTGGCAATGAAGTAATTATAGCTTTTGCCTCTCGTTCATTATCTCCTGCTGAAGAAAAGTATTTGGTCATAGAACGAGAGGCATTAGCATGTGTATTGGCCATGGAGCACTATAGAAAATTCGTGTGGGGAAAGAAATTTTTGCTAAGGTCCGATCATAAACCATTGACAAAACTTCTCACCACTGAAGGTCTTTCCAGAGCATCTGCTAGAATTGCTAGATTGTCAATGAGGTTACAGGATTATGTGTATGATGCACAATATGGTCCTGGTGCAAAAAATGTCATAGCGGATTTTCTAAGCAGATTTTCTTTACCGCTTAAAGAAATAGACAATGATCCATGGAAAGATTACTGTGTAGCTGGTGTGTTTGATGATGTTCCTGGCCTTTCTAAGCAAGTTTGGCAGAAGGAATACCAAGGTGATACAATTTTTCATGCAGTCAAGGACAAAATTGCTAATGGGTGGTCAAACGAAGCCAAGGTTGATCCAAAATTGAGGCCATTTTGGGAGGTGCGAGATGAATTAAGTGTGGAGATGAATTTTGTTTGCAGGGGAGGAAGAATTGTACCTCCTTCGGGCATAAGAGACAAGATCATTGATATAGGCCATGGGGGGCATACAGGAATCTCTCGTACCAAGAGAAATATAAAAGTCTTGTATTGGTGGCCAAAGATTGATGTAGATATAGAGAGAAAAGTTTGTGAGTGTTTCAGTTGTGAAAGTGCAGACAAAACCCAAAAGACTCTAAATCCTCCTTTGTCTTCTCTAGGATGTCCGAATTTACCTTGGGAGTGTGTTGCGTTGGATATTCTTGGATCTGTCTGTTGGCAGGATGGTTCTTTTAGGTACATTTTGGTATTGGTGATCTTTTTTCAAGATGGTTAGAAGTGGAAATAGTTTGTACAGTGGACACTAAAGCAGTAATTGGTTTTCTGGAAAGGTGTTTCTTAAGAGAAGGTTTTCCAGCTTCAATTTTAACGGATAATGGCGTTCAATTCAAGTCTGAGGTTATGAGAATATTTCTGAGCAATATCGGAATTGAACAGAAATTTACAGCACTGTACCATCCTAGGGGTAATTCTGTTGTTGAAAGGGTGAACAGAGTTATTAAAGGAGTTTTGCAATTGGCAAAGAGAGCTAATAAAATTTTTGAGGATGAACTTAACAAACTTATCTGGTCTTATAGGATAACTATTCATGACACTGTTGGTGAGAGTCCTTTTGGTTTAATGCGTGGAAGATTTCCGCACTGCAAAATTAATCCAGGCTGGATGGGCAGAAGCAAGAGGTATGATTGGGATGTGGATCAAGTTAGGCAGTCCATTAGTATCTCTCAAGGGAAAAATAAGGAGTTCTTTGATAGCAAACATGGTACTAGAGAAGTTTCTGTGAGAGTTGGACAGTGGGCCAGAGTTAAATCCGGAAATAAATTAGGGAAATTGGAACCTAGATTTTCGGATCCCAAGCTTATCACTAAAGTTATGAAGAATACTGTTCAATTTGAGGATGGTAGCACACACCACATGGGTCGTATAGCTCTAGCTAAGGCTGGTTTTATTTCAAAAGAATTTGAGAATGGTTGTAGAGATTATTGGTGGTTAAATGCTTTTTCAGATTTTAAGGAAGGGGATGTGCAGGGTGTTGCAGAGCCTTCTAAGTGTGCAGTCTTGCCAGGGATTAGTTCTTCAGAGGCTGTGAGGGCCAATGGTTTCCCTGAACTCTTTTGTCCTGATACGAACACAATTGGTGGTTCTAGTTCTGATCCAGTTAGCTCCTCTTTTAACTCCACACTTGTTCCAGAAACTCCTGCAGATGAAGTTTCCAATGTTCCTTCTGCAGAAGGGATACGCAATGCTGGAGTTACAAAGTCAAGCAGTTTTGGAAGACCTATTCGCACTCCTAGCAAATTTGAAGATTTTGTGTGTTTGTAAATATTTAATTAATTGTTTTCTTTTGTGTTATAAAGAAGGGGGATGTGTGGTGATGGTATGTTTCTTTAATGTTTAATAGAATTGTACTATGTAATAGAATCTCGTGTGGTGTTCTGAAGATGGTAGGAATGTCATGACTTCATTATACTGTTACCTGCTTGATCTGCTGCATGCACTTTTATCTTCTGTACTACGAGACAAATAAATACTTAATACCACTTCTTGGATGTCGACTTATTCATGAAGAGGTCACTACATTGACCGAATGGGGTGTAGACTGGTAGCTCCATAACATCTCTTTCATGGCTTCCTTGCAATCACCCGCACTGCTCACACACAAATGGACACACTCCTTCAACACCCAGTTAATCTCTCGACTAAACCATTCTCCCTAGGATTGTACACTGCTGTGGTGTGGTGTACAATACCCATCTTGGACAAATACCTTTCAAACACTTCCGCCGTGAAGTGTGGTCCATTGTCAGTGACTAGGATATTTGGACACCCCTCCCTGCGGAAAATTTGATCGCAAAATTCAATGACATTAGATGCCTTAATCTCATCAGAAAAGGCCACCTCCGGCCATTTAGAGTGATAATCTATCATCACAAGTACAAACTTATTAATTATACCTTTTGAACTAAATGGTCCACAGATATCCATCGCTACTCTCTGCGACAGTTTATCAGGAGACTTGGTAGGAACAATAGGAGACTCCTCAACTCGATGGGACTTGTCGCTACACATTTACTCCAGGCAGTCACGCACGCATCCCTCTACATCTTTGTCCAAACCCGGCCACCAAAATGTCATTCGTGCTCTTCTCTTCATCCCCGACATTCCACTATGTCCTTCATGCAACAAATTAAGTAATCTGAAACGCAAACCGCTTGGCACTACAAATCTTTCATCTCTGCGGATAACTTCGTTCACAACTCATAACTCTGACCAAACTGTCCAATATTCACCAATTTTTTTTTCAATTCCACACTAGAACAAGTAGACAAACTAAGATGTTGCATGAGTTCCGCTAGAATGGCATCGTCCTCCACTGCAGCCTTTTACTCACTTTCCGTGATGGCTCCATTACACGACTCAGAGAGATTAGCCACCACATATTCATCACCAGTATCATTATTATCATCTATACACTGTAATGGTAACCTAGATAAACAGTCAGCATTAATGTTACATATAGCTGGCACATAATTCAAAGTAAAATCATATCCCTGCAGTCTATACAACCACTTGGCTATCCTGGGTGTTGCCTTCCCTGCGCCCTTGGTTGTGAAAATATCAGTGAGCAGTCTGTGGTCAGATCTGACCTCAAAATGTGTCCCCCAAACATAATTTTTGAAGTGATCAACACCCCACCAACATGCAAGGGCTTCCTTCTCAATAACTGAATATGTTGACTCTGCACCCTTCAGTGTTCGTGACGCAAATGCCACCACCCGCTCTTGACCAAGGTGTTTCAGCATAAGTACTGCCCCGAAACCATATGCGCTTGCATCCACTACAACGATGCTTGGATCTAATGGATTAAAGGGTCTTAAAGCCACAGCTTTCAAGATCTATTCCTTAATCATTTCAAATACTTTCTGACACTCATCCGTCCATGCGAACTTATTACCTTTTTTCATTAACACTCTCAGGACATGCACTTTATCTGCAAAATGGTGGACACATTTTGAATAAAATTCCGCCAACCCAAGGAATGAACGTAATTGTTTCTACCAAGTTTCCTGAGGATTTCCACGAACCAGCAACTCCAAGCACTACATACAAAGGGCTTCTGGATTTGAACATTCATTGCGCCAGGGGTTGTCCAACTCAAAATAACTAGTAGTTAAAACTTTGTTATCTTCTTCTCCATCCCATCCTCGTTGCCATTATTACAAAGTAGACTTGTAGATTAGGATAATAATGTATTTATTAAAGTTCCATGGAGCAACCCCTAGGCATGTCTGCATCTGCATCAACTGCCTTCATCCACTGAGCAGCTTCTCCCAACATTCTGAGTTAGCATGGTAACCATCACTAGGTAACATCCACAACATGGTTGCTGGGATACAACACACATCACCGCCAAGACCTGGAACACTCTCCCCGTCCGCCTACGACAGACCCAGGACTTGCTAACCTTCAGAAGATCACTCAAGACCTGGCTATTCGAGCAGTAGCAGCACCCCTCTCCCCCAGTGCCTTGAGACCCTCACGGGTAAGTAGTGCGCTTTATAAATGTTCTAATTGATTGACTGATTGATTACTGTTGATAAAGTGCAGGCTCACCTACTCAACATACTCACCTGGGCCCATATGTTTATGATAATGATAATGATAATGAAATTTATAAAGCGCACAACTATCAAAAATGGTGTCTTACATTAAACAGGTAAACAGGTAAACCTACACTCAAATCAATTGGGGTTTTATCGTTTGGATTTTTACCATTTAGCTTACCAATCCAAGTCTCCGATACCTATAGTCCTAAAGGATCAAGGGAGTTAGTGAGAAAATAGGTAGCAATAATAACATTTAGCATTTCATAAATAACCACAAACCCGGGAAAGGTTTAAAATCTTTATCTAAGTAAAATCTTTGAAAACTTATAAACATGAAAATTCAAATTAATTTCTTATTATGTTTAGACTAATGCAGATTTTTAAAAAAAATAAACATTTCAAAATGATTTGGAGAGAAAATGTTGTTAAGCATTTAAACAGAGGGTGGGTAAGAGAAAAAGGGAAAACAGTACAATGACAAATCCACACTTTATAGTTACCTAGAACGGTGTGATGACCAACCATGGTCATAGGTTGAGTCAAAGAATAAGAATCCCAAAGTATAGATGCCAGCAGGAAAGAACAGGTGCAAGCCAGAATCAGGACAGGTTACAGACTAAATTGGATCACGATAGGACCACCACAGGCTAAGACCAGCACCACAGTTAAAGTTCAAAACGCCAGCGTTGTAAACCCTCTCTGCAGCTAACAGTCACACCCCAATTGGGTCATCGATCTCCTCCCCAGAACCCCGATTGGGTTATCGAATCGTCTGACAGAGTGCTCCGCCAACAACTCTGCTCCCGATCACCTACTGAGTGCGTTGGGTCAGTGACAGGTCAGCTATTCAGACAAGTCGGACATATCTAATTAACTAAGCCTACCCTAGTTATACTATTTTTTAGGTCAGTGTACCACCCCCAAATGTTGCAAATGTGTGAATCCCACAATTTTATTGGACAAAGAACGAGGAGTAGCCATCACACCATACTTTTCTAGAAGCAACTTGTCAGTCATGTATTCAAGTCGTTCCCTCCCATAACTTTATCTACCCATGGTCTTTATTCCTCCCGGTAGTGAAATGTTTCAATAATCATTTTAAAACAATTTAATCAATTCAGCTTCCTCTGGCAAGGCAAGGAGTTCACTCTTCTCTGCCTTCCATGTCCGTCTAGGCCATGATTCAAGGTTACAGCTTCTGTGGTTTCAGGACATTTGTCGTACAGGCGCAGTTTCTCCAAAGATGGAGTTCAGCAAAGCCTTTAGGCCCGTAATTTTGGTAACATGTAAAAATAGAAAAGAAACTGTTTTAGAGACACGGAATAAATGAATGCACTGTATATAATTTCTTTCAACTCTATTCTCATTATTTTATTTTAACTATTGCGTTAGATATTAAGCGAAAACAAACAGTTTAGCAAAGCAGTGATGCAAGCTTCTTGCACGTTAGGACACATAACAGCCATCTTAGTTTTATTACGCAGAAGCAAAGGTTTTCCCACCAAGCATGTCATCTGGGCATGACAGACGCATGCGCAGTAGAAAATCCCACGTAGCAGTAGCCATTTTAGTGCAAGCGGATTATAGTTAGTGAAGGCACATTAGAAAGCTACCCTAGATATCTAATATGTCATGTAATGCAATATTAATAAGACAAAACATGTTAGTACATTAATATTATTATCGAGAAGGTTGAGTACGAGCAAGTCACTTTACATGTGAAATCTTGCTCCATCAATCCCCTCTTTGATGATATTTTATATCATCACTAATTAATGAAACAGATGCCAACTTTTACACTTCACCCATCTCAATTTCTTCAAACTTTCTGTTAATATTCTTTTCATTCTTCATATGGACGTCTTTAACTTTTTTGTACAAATGTCTATTATATTCTTCTAATTCTATTTCATTGATATTTCTTTTCTTTCCCTTTTTATTTATTGCATGTCTTTTTATGTTTGCGACATTTACAACAAATTATTATCCCTAAAATCATGAAGGCTATTCCCACCATTGGCATCAATATTTTACCTATAAAACTTATCTCTACTTTAGAAAACCAACTACCTATAGAAAAAAAAACATCTTTTTCATGCACTATCAACCTCCAGTGGTTTGTTCTTTTTCTAAATATGTAATATTCCTTACATACCCTTTCAGTTCTACACTTTTGTCAGGTATGTAAGTGCAACAATGTTGCGCTTTCAGCATTCTGCAGACTCTGCCATCTTTTGCCAACAATGTATCAAGAGCAAGTCAATTTTGTAAAACCATTGATCTTACTGCAACTAATTCTGTATTAATCATTAAGAAACCTCCAGCAGGGTCTGTCAATAATCAATCTACCACTGTCGATAATTTGCAAATTCTTTGAGTATTTAAAACCACTCCTACTGAAGGTATCAATGCACTAAATATGTCACCTACAATTTCTGCTATACTAGCTCTTTTACTACAAATTAGTCCATTAGTGTCGTCATTGCTTCCAGTGATTCTATTTATATGGTATACTTTTGGGAATACTATTCCAAAATAGCAACTCCCATACCAATGATCAGGCAATTTGTAATACGCTTTGTTCCCATAGATATAATAAATTCCAGGAAACACCGGTTCAGTTCCATCTTTGAAACCCCCAACCCCCAACTATTTCATAATTGTGTTCACATTCACTGGAACCAATGAATATATTGTTATAATAACTTGTTCTCTCCCTGTGGAGACAGAGTTTCCCTTTCTTTTCAAAGTCCAGTAACAAAGCAGCATGAGTTTTGCCAATCAAGGTATATTCTTTATTCTCTGCCCATTTAGATCTCTTTCGTTTCTGTACTGTAGCTTTTCTTTGGAAATCCTCTCTCCTTTTCTCAACTACATTCAAAAATATCTTCTCTTCTTCATGTAAAATGCATGTTAAATTATTCTTGTGTGCTTCAGCTATATCTATTGTACCTATTGTTAGAAAATATTCTCCCATATAACGAGCTATGTTACCTTTACTATACACGGAATTCAGGTTATTATGACTAAGAAGTTCAGAGAAAATCACATCTAAATTAGAATAATAATATTGTTAGGGTCCTCTCTTGTAAAATAAGCTAGCTAAAATACTACACGAAATACCATAAGTCAGGGGCAAATGATAATAAGTGACGCCCTCCGCTACAGACAATGGTAGCTCCATACATACGTAGCAATTGCTTATTTCCATTGCCTCTACATAGTGTACTAATAGATTTGCAAATACATTCAAATGTGTTCTATTTCTAACTTTATCGTAACACATTCCATCCTCATCTGATGCTTCTACTTCTATTCTATGCTGCTTAATATTGTCTATATTCCCATGTGTGTCTAATTTTTCAGGTGCATCTACCTTCTCATGAATGTTAGTATCATTCTTTTCACTTTTACTCATTAGATAAGGAATAGCTATGGTCAGTCCTAACCTTACTATAATTACTATTACTAAACTACATGTGCATATTCTACAGCATGTTTTTAAGCAATTTCTTTTCGGTTTACCATTAACAGTATGATCAGCCATTTTTCGATTAGGGAGACTTAGCAGCTCTTTGAGACTTTTTCACAGAATTTCAACCTGTGAATTTTTCAAGTTGGTCTTACTTCTGCGTCTGTTGGTTCATCAATTAATTCATCATCATCATCATCACTCAGTTCTAATTTTTCAAGATCTTCAAGGATGACATAAGTCCATTCAGGACCTCTGAACTTATTATTCAGTCTTTTCAATCTCTGACTTTTTCTTTTTGGTTGATCTGTGGAAAGCTCAGTTTGACTTGATATTTCGTTTACTTGCTCCGGTTCTTCATTTATTGATTTAAGACAAAATTTTAGTTTCTTAACAAAATCAGGCCAATTATCAATTTGTATATCTCTGTTATCTGTATCCCTCTCTATCTGACTTGGTCCAGGTCTTTCTTCTGTTTCTTCTGCCTGGATACTAATCTAGCCTTGTTCAGGTATGTGTTGCAATTGACTTTGATTTGGTTTGTTTTCTTCTTCCTGAACACATTTATCTACATCTATCTGATCCTGCTCAGGTATCTCGATCTCTTGCTCTTCTTCTTCCCGAGCCTTCGCCCTTTAACCCATCTGTCCCTTCTCAGACTCTGGAACTGTGACAGGTATTTGGAATTTCTGAGTATATTGATCTTTCCTTATCTGTTCCTCCTCAGAATTACTTTTGGCTTTGATTTCTGTAATCTGAGTACGTTCCTCTATTCCTGTCTCATCCTCACTATCACTCTGTCTATCTAAATAGGTCTGGCTTCTGGTTCTCACAACATCTACAGGAATGTCAATCACTGGAATCCATTCATCCTGACTGGTGCTCGGTTGTTCATCATCAACTACTTCAGAATCACTTTCTCGAGACCGCTCAGCTGCACAACCTTCAGCTTCAGTTTCATCAGGTTCAGCCACTCTTTTTGTATGGCTTGCATGGATCCAATTCGGAACTCCTTTATACTTTACTGCTGTAGTGGTAACTAATATCATTTGTGTTGGTTTTTCCCACCTTGGAGCTAGACAAAATTCTCGTGTATGTTCTTTTATTACAACCCAGTCACCTGGAATCAGATTGTGTGCTGGAGTTGTTTGCCTGGTGACAGCCTCTTCTCCAACCTGGTGAGAGATAGAACGCACTTGGTCAGCCAGTTCTTTGCAGTACTCTAGTACTAAGTCATCAGATATATTTATCAACTTATGTCCTGGCACCCATGCCTGCCTCATTGCTCTTCCCATGAGTATTTCATGAGGACTCAAGCCTGTTTTCTGTCTGGAATGCTCTGAGTCCCATCAGAACAAGAGGTGAAGCATCTGGCCATTCTAATTGAGTTGATTCATAAATCTTTCCCAATCTTGATTTGATTGTGCCATTAAGATGTTCTACCACTCCAGAAGCCTCTGGGTGGTATGCACAGTTCAGCTTTTGCTCAATTTTAAATGCTTCACAGATTAGACCAATTATTTCATTATTGAAATGTCTTCCTCGGTCTGATTCAATCGTTACTGGAAAACCGAAACGTGGTATATGCTCTCTAAGTAATAGTTTGGCTACTATGATGGTATCATTCCTACGTGTAGGGTAAGCTTCCACCCATTTTGAAAATAGGCAGACAATGACAAGAACGTACTTCATTCCTCTGCAAGGGGGTAACTGAATGAAATCAATCTGAAGTCGTATAAATGGACCTTCTGCCTTTCCAATCTTTCCTGACAAAAAAACCAGTTCTTTTCCCAGGATTCATTTGTTGACATACCAAATACCTATGGCAAAGACTCTCTGCAACGTTCCTGAACTTTGCATTGAACCAAGTTTGTCTGAATAGTCTTACCATAGCATCTCGCCCTAGATGAGAATTACCATGATACATCCTAGCCAATGGAGCAAGCATACAGTTTGGCAACACAGGCCTCCCATCAAGGTAAACAATGACACCATCTTCAGCTTTTCTCTGACATCCTATTTTTGCCCACTCTTCCTTCGCTTCCTGTTCTAAATCATTTTGCAAATCTTTCACTTCTTCCCATTTTTTCACTTTTTCAAGCAACATAAGTTGGCAGCTGTTTCTTTTTGGTTCAATTTTCGTGTTTATTGCCATTTTATTCTTGGCACAATATTGAGCTAGTTGGTCAGCATATCGGTTACCTGCTGTCATTGCCAGATTGGTGAGCAGCACACTTGATCACAGCTACTGTTTCTGGTAATTGAATTGCTTTTAGTACATTTTTTAAAAAATTTCCATTTTTAATTGGAGTACCTGATGAAGTCAGAAAATCTCTTTGCATCCAGAGTTGGCCAAAATCATGCACAACTCCATTGCCAAATTGGCTATCAGTAAAAATAGTCACTTTTAGATTTTTCCCAAATTTACAAGCTTTTGTCAATGCAATTAATTCTGCTACCTGTGCAGATTTTACTCCAGGTAAATATGATGCTTCAACTGGAGCCCATAGAGTGCAAACTGCATAAGCAGCACTCAAACCTCCTTCCTCATGTCGCATACATGAACCATCTACAAATAGCTCATGTTCTGAATTTATTAGTGGCTCTTCTCTTATGTCTGGTCGTGGTTTAGTACAATATTCTGTAAGATCAATACAATCATTTTCAATTTAATTTTTGACTTCTGCAAATTGTGATTCAGGTAACAATGTTGCTGGGTTCAGAATATTACATCTAACAATTGTCACATTCTCTGCACCTACAAGAATTCGTTCATACTTAGTCAGCCGACTAGGTGTTAAATACAGAGTTTTAGTCCTGGTCAATAAAATCACAACTGCATGTGGGACATACACTGTTACTGGATGTCCCATGATAATGGACTTACTTTGCACAAGACTCGCACAAGTTGCTGCTACTACTTTCAGACATCCTTGCAATGCTGCTGCCACTGGATCCAGAGTAGAGGAAAAATATGCAACAGGTCGTCTCATCAAACCATGAGTCTGAGTCAGAACTGAAAGTGCACAATTGTCTCGTGTGTCACAAAACAATGCAAAATATTTTGTATAGTCAGGCATCCCTAATGCCGGTGCTGAACACAAACAATCTCGTAATTTTAGAAAAGATTACATGCTTTCATCATCCCACTCTACTGGGTCCTTTGCTCTTTTCCTTGTCATTTGTATTCATGGTTTTGCTAGGACTGCAAATCCCACAATCCATTGCCTGAAGTAACCTACAACTCCAAGAAACATTCTGATTTCTTTCTGTGTGTGAGGTAGATTCATGTTTTGAATTATTCTGATTCTTTCAGAGGTAACCCTTCTGTCACCTCTCTCTATCTGGTGCCCCAGATTTTTCACTGATGTAGTACAATACTGCAATTTTTCAGGTGATACTTTGTGTCCACCTTTTCCTAAATGATTCAGCAAAGCAATTGTATCAGTAACACAGTCTTTTCGATTCTTAGATGCCACCAGTAGGTCATCTAAATACTGCACCAGGACTGATTGTCCGGGCAATATCAAAGATTCAAGACATTTTTTCAAGCTCTGTTTAAAGATCGATGGGCTTTCTGTGTACCTCAGAGGGACGCGATTCCAAACATAGATATGGTCATCGAATTTGAACGAGAAAACATACTTACTATCTGGGTGCAGTGGTATTGAGAAAAATGCGTGGCAAAGGTCAATTACAGTGAACCAGCCTGCTGCCCATGGTATTTGACATAAAATTACAGCAGGGTTTGGCACAACTGGACAACATGGGACGACAATTGTATTAATTTTGCGGAGGTCCTGTATGACCCTGTATTTTCCGGTTTGTTTCTTGATGCCAATTATGGGTGAATTACATGGACTGCTCATTGTTTCCTGCAAAATTCATGCTTCCACTAGACGTTTTATTTCTAGTGCGACTCCTGCTTTTATTTCTGGGCTCATTTTGTGCTGTCGAATATTTGGATAAACTGCACCTTCTTTTACTGTCACTTTTACTGGGTCAACATTTGCCATTAATCCTACATCTTTTCCTGTGAAATCCCACACTTTAGGATCTACTGTATGTTGTAATTCTTTTGGTAAGTCTTCTATAGTAAATGTTTGTTTTTCAGTTTCTTGTTTTCCTAGCATAGTTTTATAAATTCCATCTTCATCTGCACTTTGAATTTCAACTCCATTTGGTGTACAAAAGATAGTGCAATTCATTTTGCACAACAAATCCCTGCCTAATAGATTTATGGGACTGGAGTCAAAAACAACAAATGTGTGCATTTCTTTAAAATTGCCTATTTTGACTTCCATCGGTTCTGTAACTGGGTTACTAATTTGTTTATTAGAAATGCCCACTACTTGGATCGCTTCTCCCAAAAGGGGTAGGCTTTGAACATCTGCTGTTCTCACAGTGGAACGGGTAGCACCAGTATCCAACAAAAAGGTAACATAATTTCCTTCAACTTTTCCCTCAATGTATGGACCAGACTGATCTACCTGCAAGGATGCGCCAAGTACGCACTCCTCGTCCTCCCCCCTCAGGCACCGTCAGAAACTATCTTTATCAAAGTATGAGTCGGTCAAAAGAAATTGGGTTGTCACTGTGTCCTTTTTACCTCTTCCTTCCCGACTTGTGGTATTTATACTGTATGCTAGTTGACTCCCAGGGTTTGGCATAGGTGCCAATGGTAACTGATTTTGTATTACCTGTTTTTGCTACTTTTTCGATACCTCATTCTGCATCTGTAGATTCAAATTATTATTATTATTTAGTACAGACTTACACTCTTTCTTCCAATGCCCAAACTTGCTGCCCCCATGACAAGGACATTTCTGTTTAGCTTCTCCTCAATTAAATTTAGCTCTAGGTTTATTACCATTTCCATCTCCTTGGGTCTGAATGCTTTTCAATTGAAGTTCTTGTTGCTCTGCTAATTTTACCTGTGCCCACATTACTTTTTTTTCCAAATTCTTTCGTTTATTATCCAATTCGTCTTCACTATATTTTGCATATTTGAGTATTTAATCTACAGGTTTGGCCTGCCAACAGATTTTATTATCCTTAATCCATTGTGAAATTTATGGTCTTAATCCAGACACAAACCTTCATATCTTTGGTGTCAATATTTTCTAAACCACTATACTGTTTAAAAACTTGTAAAATACGTTCATAATATGCATGCACAGATTCAGCTTTATTCTGAATAGTTCAGTCTATTCTAGTCCAGTCTGTTTCTTTTGGAGGTACTTTCCCTTTCAAATACAGTATAACCTGATTATACTTCCTCATTACCTCATCTGATGGTGCTCCTGTTTTCGGGTCTCTAGGATACTCATCATTTGGCCAATTTACTGCAATTTTACAGTCTGTCCATAAATTGACAGGAACAACGATATCAAATAACCCGTCTAGATCTTTTAATAACACTTTTGAAACCTTTACAAATCTATCGACCTGTCTGCACCAATCTACAGGTTTCTCTCTGAGTTTTGGAAATTCATTTGTAAATGACAATATATCTTGTTGGGACCATGGAACATGCACATAACCTCCGCCTGGTACTTCTCTCATTGGACACAACGTTTCTACTTTTTCTGTTTCTTTCGACATATATTCTGATACAGTGCTTTTCCCTTGAGCATCTTCCTTTTTCTTTAACCATATAGCTTTCCATCTGTCTATGTCACACCATTTTTGCAATAATTTGTAATTTACGACCTGACACATTCCTATTTTCTAAATCTTTGTCAGAAAATTCAGCTCGATATGGTTTCTGTAACACTTTTGATTTACCAATGTCAATCCCCATTTCACTTGCTAAACTCGTCAATTTTTTCATGAAATGTTTTTGTATTTCGAGTGATACTTCGACATGTAAACAACAATTCAACTTCATTTAATGCGTTCAATCGATCTAATCCCACATTTCCGGCAATCATTTCTCCTAATTCAACTCTTAATTAAAAAATATCCAATGTCTTTGGCTGTGATTTTGGTTTTTCTATTTCTCTGGACCACCTTTCAATTTCTTCTGGAGTAACTACAGTTGCACTTCTCTTACTTGAAGAGGTTTCTATTTGCACTTCTCTATTATTTGCAGGTGTAGTTTTCCTAGCTGAGCTACTTACTGGTTCTCTTATAGGTAAATCCATCAAAGAAATTTCTGACCCACATTCACTCGCTTGGTCATCCACTATTAATGTTTCTTTCCTTGGCTGCACTACAGGTGTAGTTAAAACAGGAGGTCTGGGACATGTCTGTTTTTCTCCATATAAAGGAACAACTGGACCTATAGTCACTGGAATTGTCAAGGCTTCAGGACTGAAATGTAACTGTGTAATTTTCTGAATTAACTCATTCATTTGCTTTATTATTGCTTCTTGTTCCTTTTCCTGCAGCACTTGTGGAACTAAAGGTGGTTTTAAAAACTGAGCACTAGCATTTGTCTGATTCTGCTCCTCATTATAAGGTGGCAGATTTTTCAATAATAAATCCTCTAAGTAATCATGTTCTGGATCAGCACTTGTCATTAAATTTTTATTTTTCTCGGTACTTTTACTCCCTGTTTGTTCTTCTAATGCTCGGACAGGATATAATCCTTCCACTAGCATAGACTGTCTCCATTGTTTCATCTGTTTATCTCTTGTTTCTTTAGGAAATTTAGAATAAAATGTACTAATACTTTAATCACTTCTGGATCTGTCTCGCTTAAAAGCTTCTGTTTCCCATTCCTCAAATGTCTCCTATTGAGTTAACCTAGGTCTTGGATCTAATTCATTCATGCATGCTCTTAAATTATATAAAACTCTACCAATAAAGGTACCATTTTCTGGAAATGCCAAAACTCCAACATCTTTTGTATATTCTATACAGTTTTCTAACTATATGCAAGTATGGTAGCCCCTTTCAACCATCATGTATGATGCAGGCAAATTCGGTGGTGGAAAAATAATCCCATCCCTAGTTTCAATCGGTTTATCTTTTTTAAAGAAATGTTTAACTTTCTTGAAAAATGACATCTCCCTCTTATCATCTGTTCTTTAGCAAAACCTAAAACTTTATAAATAAAATAAATAAGATATTTTCTATCTGGTCTATTTCCTATGAATTCTGGATCTAAATGCCACATATATTTTATGCCGCTTTACTTCGCAATGACACTCAGTTTGTTCATGAGAAACCTCCAATAGCAAAACATTTCTTATTTTCAATGACCAATCAACAATTAGAATCCAAAATATTTTCAACCAATGGTTGCGCTGCTTTTTCCCGTGAGACGAGTTCTCGCGCTCCTGTACTCACCCCTCCTTTAAAAATTACCTCAGGTACCCACCTGCTGTATTAACCAATACCAGAGCGTCTCTGAGTGACGTCAGTGCAGCTCCGCAACTGACTCCCTCCTTTGCAAGATAATAAGAGAGATTTATTTTAAAAGCTCATTTTCATTAACTAACAACGTAAAAACATTTGCCACTGTGTCCGAGTAACTATTTCGAAAGAAAAGAATGATTTATATTCACTGCGAGTAACTTCCTTCCATTTATTCTTCATACACTACAAGTAGATCCCTTCCGTCTACCTTTCACGCAAGCATCGGGAAACCTGTTACTCCCTCGGGCTTACCCTTTCTAGGTTATGCAAGGCCAAAGTTTCACCAAAGAACCCCTTTTGCTGTCAATCAAGCTCAAAAGAACCTGCTACTCCTCCAGTGTGGCCCTTTCTAGGTGATATCACACCAAAGTTTTACTAGCGAACACTTTGCTATCAATTATTCACACATTTATACAGAAAAATCCCTAAAACAGTGCTTCCGGTTTTACCTAAACATGCACTTACTACCTCGAACAAGTGACCTCACTACAGAATGGCTTCCATTTACCACCTATTATTCTGCCCCCAGGGTTTCCAGACAAAGCATAAAAACAGATACGAACAGTTTTGGTTAATGCATAAAATCAATAACTAATAATCAATCAATAATCAATATTTACTAACTACCTATCTACACTAATCCCTAACCTTGCCTCTGCTACCAAAATAACTGATAGAGCGCAGGCTCACCTGCTCAACATACTCACCTAGGCCCATATGTTTATATATACATTAAACAGGTAAACCTACACTCAAATCAATTGGGGTTTTATCGTTTGGATTTTTACCATTTAGCTTACCAATCCAAGTCACCGATACCTATAGTCCTAATAGTAGCAATAATAACATTTAGCATTACATAAATAACCACAAACTCTGGAAAGTTTTAAAATCTTTATCTAAGTGAAATCTTTGAAAACTTATAAACATGAAAATTCAAATTAATTTCTTATTATGTTTAGACTAATGCAGATTTTTTTTTAAACAAACATTTCAAAATGATTTGGAGAGAAAATGTTGTTAAGCATTTAAACAGAGGGTGGGTAAGAGAAAAAGGGAAAACAGTACAATGACAAACCCACACTTTATAGTTACCTAGAACGGTGTGATGGCCAACCCTGGTCATAGGCTGAGTCAAAGAATAAGAATCCTAAAGTATAGATGCCAGCAGGAAAGAACAGGTGCAAGCCAGAATCAGGACAGGTTAAGGACCAAATTGTATCAGGACAGGACCACCACAGGCTAAGACTAGCACCACAGTTAAAGTTCAAAACGCCAGTGTTGTAAACTCTCTCTGCAGCAAAAAGTCGAACACCGATTGGGTCATTGATCTCCTTCCCAGAACCCAGATTGGATTATCGAATCTTCTGACAAAGTGCTCCGCCAACAACTCTGCTCCTGATCACCTATTGAGTGCGTTGGGTCAGTGACAGGTCAGCTATTCTGACAAGTCGGACAACTCTAACTAACTAAGCCTACCCTAGTTATACTATTTTTCAGGTCAGTGTACCACCCCCAAATGTTGCAACTCTGTGAATCCCACAATTTTATTGGACAAAGAACGTGGAGTAGCCATCCCACCATACTTTTCTAGAAGCAACTTGTGTGTCATGTATTCAAGTCATTCCCTCCCATACCTTTATCTACCCATGTTCTGCATTCCTCCCGGTAGTGAAATGTTTCAATAATCATTTTAAAACAATTTAATCAATTCAGCTTCCTCTGGCAAAGCAAGGAGTTCACTCTTCTCTGCCTTCCATGTCCGTCTTGGCCATGATTCCAAGGTTACAGCTTCTGTGGTTTCAGGACATTATCTCCAAAGATGGAGTTCAGCAAAGCATTTAGGCCCGTAATTTTGGTAACATGTAAAAATAGAAAAGAAACAGTTTTAGAGACACGGAATAAATGAATGCACTGTATACCATTTCTTTCCACTGTATCCCCATTATTTTATTTTAACTATTGCGTTAGATATTAAGCGAAAATAAACAGCTTAGCAAAGCAGCAAAGCAAGCTTCTTGCACATTAGGACACATAACAGCCATCTTAGTTTTATTGCGCAGAAGCAAAAGTTTTCCCACCAAGCATGTCACGTGGGCATGACAGACGCATGCGCAGTAGAAAATCCCGCGTAGCAGCAGCCATTTTAGTGCAAGCGGATTATAGTTAGTAAAAGCACATTAGCAAGCTTCCCCTAGATATCTAATATGTCGTGTAATACAATATTAATAAGACAAAACAGGTTAGTTAGTAATTTAATATTATTATCGAGAAGGTTGAGTACGAGCAAGTCACTTTACGTGTGAAAACTTGCTCCATCACTGTGTTGCAGCCAATGACGTCGGATTCCTCCACAGTCGGAGCCGGAGAGCGGGTGAGGCAAGGCAGGTGCTCAGAGCGTGGAGCACAATGAGCGCTTGGAGTAGAGAGCTGTGTCACCACGGAGATATTGTTACACCGATTGAGGTAAGGGGCAGGACTGCCTTGCTCAATAAAGCAGCTGTGTTGCGGCTTTAGCTTAAAGGGAACAAGCCATTGCTGCCTGCTATTTCACCAAACTGCTGCATTGCCGCTTGCCATATCAGCCCCCTCCTGCGCGTTTGTTTGCTCACTCACCTTGCATTCCGCGTTAGCTTTGACTTGTCAGCCCTTTTCTGGTTGTCCTGTCCCACCCTGTGCACCCTCAGAAGCTCTCAAGGCCCCATGCTCAAGGAGCAGGGCCAGGACCGTTGAACTCACAGCCCACAGAGGATACTCAGAGAAGACCAACAGAAGTAGAGCACTAGAAGGCACTAACTGTGAGGCAACTGTGGAAAGTTAGGCACTGCAACAAGAGTGAGTTCCGTCAGGGAAAGCGTGGTGGTGGCGTTAGAGCCGACGCCTCAGGGTTGAGCCTGAGTGGCGCGGAGGTGGCCGGGCTAGTTCCCAGTGCGGCTTCTATCACTCTGCATGCTCCTCTGTCCTATACCTTCTCCCCTCCGCTCCCACAGTGCGCTTATCCTAACATCAGATGCCTAAGCCACAGCTGCAGTTAAGACCTTTATTCCATTATTTGCAGTTACACAGCTTCTGGCCTACAACCCAACGGGCCGGCCGCAAACGTTGTATCAGAAGCACATATTGGGCATAGTACACAGCCAGAGTACCGACATCCAGAGGCCCGGTGGCGCATCAAGCAGCATCAAGCAGTACAGAGCTCGGAGCCGATCTTGGGTGAGCACTAAGGAATCCATCTGAGGTCTCATTTTTGCTTTTTACCTGTAAGAAACAATAGGAAACAACGATAACCCCCCCCCAATCTTCCCCCCGGGTGTAGTACAGCAGTAGTGCACATATCACATGAGACAATAGACTCGATGCGCGGGGGCCTCATTCCATAGGAGAGAGGCATAACAGGACAACGGCCAGGACATACACTAAGGGAACCTAGAAATTGCAATAGTTTGGACGGGTCAACCACAGGCAGAGGTTACGCAATCAACAGCATGACACCGGCCAGGCGACCAGCGTATATCCAAGGGTATCAGCACGAAGCAGCAGGCAAGAGAACAGGTGTGGCCAGCAGCGTGCCATCACCAATCTGGCATCACCCCATGTAAAGCAACTCTCACTCAGAGATATGGGCAAGACTATTCATCATCAGACAATTGCGCCAACATATAGGTGGTATACGGTCCCCAAATGTCGCGGGAGCCTGCTGGTAGTTCCTCATAATAGCATGTCAATTGATCCCGACAGTATGCCATCTCCTGCAGCCAAGTCTTCACCTCCGGCGCCCGTCTCCCCCCCAGCATGTCGCCACTCCACGCTTGGCCAGCTGCAGTGCCAGCGCCACTAAGCGCCTCACACCCAAAGGGACACCAGACACCAAACCCAGCAAACAGACACGTGGTGTTGCCTCAATGGTCGCCGAGGTCATAGCAGACAATGCCTCAGTCACAGCTATCCAGAACCTAGACACACGCGGGCACATCCAAGCCAGATGTAAAAAATCAGCCACAGCAGCCTCGCAGCGCACATACGCAGATGAGTCACGCAGACCAAACTTAAAAAGTTGCTCCGGAGAATAATACCATTGTTGCAAGAATTTATAATGCAAAAGTCTAAAATTCCCATTAGCAGCAAATTTCCCGGTCATAGCACAGCATTCCACCCATTCATCCTCCAAGAGTGGCTCCGGCAAACACGCATCCCACCTGGCCTTCGCAGCCACATCCATACCACACTCCTCATCTTGTGAAATTTTGTACAGCCTCAAGACCATTTTGACTCGAGAAGTAGCTGCATACATGAACTGCAGCGCAGCCAGCGCGGGCGGCTCCATCGGAAAGGTCGGAAAATGAGCACGTACGACGGCTCGTAACCGGACATACGTGAAGGTAGCCATAGTGCCATTGTTTGTTTGGTCCAATATCGACTGTAAAGCCAGAAAGCGGCCCGCCGGGAAGATATCCCCCATTGTAGTTATACCAACATCCTGTAGTAGGTGGATAGCCCCTATCTCACTCGAGACCGATATATGCTCATGATAGAGCAAGGGCATGTCCGGCGCATAGAGTGGCAAGGAACCCGCGCGCCTGCCCAACTCCCGCCACGTCCTCACCGCGCTCTGCACCGTGTCCACCTCACCCCTCTCATATACAGAGTGTGAGTTAACAATCATCGCTTTTAATGGCAATGGATGCGTCGCTGCCGCCTCGATCGCCACGTGTGGCGTATATGGCGGCGCTGAGATCCAGTACGAGGCAAAATGCGCCTGCGCTCATAAATAGTACAACTTCATGTCAGGCACCGCAAATCCACCTCTCTCATATGGTTTGGTCAGGGTATCCCATTTCACTCGCGGTTTCTTCCCTCCCCAGGCCAAGGTAATTAGCAGAGACTGCAACGTTGCGAATGTCACGGTTAGCAGCGGACAAGTAATCCCAATGAAGAATACACAAGCCACTAACCTGAAGTGTCCAGCTAGCGAGGACCACCGCTAGATGATAGTCTTCCCTATACCCGATAGCACTGACCCTCCCCGTGTGACATACACACCGGAGACAGGTAGTCCTCCAGGTAAGGGGAAGGATAGTTGATCGGGGAAGGTTGTTGTGAAGACACCCCTCAAGGTCTGGTCTGAGACTTCGGATGACTTCAAGGCACAACAATTGTCTGTAGACACAAGAGCACTTGTTAGCACTACAAATGGGCAGAGACTATAAATGTTACATTTAGACATATAACCAAATGTTCACTTACGGATAACCACCGCTTGGAATATCCTGAAGTCTGGGTTAGCAAAGACTCAAGTTCAAGCGAATGGGTTGCTGTTAATTCACAGCTAGCTCCACAGGAAAAAACAAGTTTCTGAAAAGACCACCTCGTAGTTGGAATCACTACTGGTGGGATAGATGTTTTTAGTATCTGAATATCACAACTATCCTCAGGGGTGATCCGAAGATAAAGTAGAAAACTATACTCTAATAGCACGGCCGTGCTAACTGTATGTACCTGAATACTACTTACTGAAATACAACAAGGTTTCTTTGGCGTCCACAGCGGGAAGGCAAGCGTCCGCGCACCCTCGACTCTCGGCGTCCTCAGCGGGAAGGCAAGCGTCCGCGCACCCTCGACTCTCGGCGTCCTCAGCGGGAAGGCAAGCGTCCGCGCACCCTCGGCTCTCGTCGTCCTCAGCGGGAAGGCAAGCGTCCGCGCTCCCTTGATTCTCGAATAGCTAGTTCCCAACACGATCGATAAAACCGGAAGGATTGACAAGCATCCGGTGATGGGACAAGAGTGTTTTTATACGCTCTCAGAGGGCGTGGACAGATTCGCCAGGCCCCGGGGCATTCTGGGAGATGTAGTGCTGCAGCGGTATTTCCTTACACTAGCTCTCCAGCTATGGGTAATCGCGACAGCGAAAAAACTAGACGTCAAGCGGAACGGAATGTTGAGGAAGAAATATAGAAATTTGGGAAGCACCACCATTTTGATCAGAGCTACGCGGTCCGCGAACGATAGTCGCAATCGAATCCAGCGCGCTACTTGGTCTTCTAATTTGGAGATGGCCATACCGTAGTTAGCCCGAATCATTTCTTGGGTATCTCTATGTATCCACATACCCAAATAGCGGACAGGCTCCTCAGCCCATTCCAATGGAAATGGGCGCGTAATATCAGTCAGTGGAAGCACTACGGACTTCCCCCAATTTATCGACAGGCCGGAGAAACGTTCAAACCGCACATATTCCCTGAGCACCCCGTCTAGATATCTGTCTGGCTCTCGAACATAAAGCACCATGTCATCCGCGTACATGGACACCGCCAGGGAGCGGAGACGAAAATACAGAGCCGAGGATGCGTGCCGTTGGCGCAAAATACAAGCTAGGGGTTCCAAAATGATTGCGAACAATAAAGGCGAGAGCGGACACCCCTGCCTCATGCCCCTCTGTATTGCAAACGGTTCCGACACTCGCCCATTCACTCGCACACGGGCCACTGGATTAGTGTACAACGCAGTATTGCCGTCATATATTTCCAGGACATGAATCAAATGCATTGGCAGCGTCCAATAGGACCGCCACCGCAGCTAAGTCAGGCTTGAGCAGGTGTAGGACAGCAAAAAGTGCTCTTAGGTTATGCGTGGTGGAGCATGCCGGTACAAATCCAGATTGGTCCGGCAACACCATTACCGGTAATAGTAGTTTCAAGCGCGGGGCTAGCACTTAGGCAATGATCTTAACATCTGTGTTGATTAATGACAACAGCCGCTATGACTCACAACTGTCCAAAGGTTTACCCGGTTTCGGGAGTACCACCAGTAAAGCTTCCCTCAACGTCGCAGGTAGCTGCCCTCGTTCAAAGGCCTCCTCCAACACCAGCGCCAGATGTGGCAATAATAAATCCACATACTCTTTATAGAATTCAGGCGGTAGGCCATCCGTACCAGCAGCCTTGCCATTGGGCAGAGCCGCAATCGCATCCCTCAGTTCTCCCTCCGTGATATGGTGCATCAGAAAGTCTTGCTGTCCCTTCGCGAGCCAGACAAGTGCGATGTCTTCTAAATATTCCGAAATTTCCCCTTCGTCTGCCGTGTCTTTATATGCATACAAGTCGGTATAGTACCGAGTGAAACAGTCCAAGATACCCTCCGCATCGGTCACAGTCCTGTCGCCCTCCCTGATCTCCTGCACTGCACAATGTTTAGCCCAGGGGTCCTTTAGCCTTTCCGCCAGTCCCCGTCCAGGCCTGCCACCCTCTCCGTAGTGTCGTGCCCTAGTGCGTTTGGATAGATATTGAACTTCCTGATCCGCCAGCTCATTGTATTCAGAGACCTTCAAGCGCACGTCAGCCAGTAGGTGATCAGAGGGCCGCTGCTCACATTGTCGTTCCAAACATATCAACTCACGCTCCAGCCGCTCCATAGAGTCCCTGAGCGATTTAAGTACCCCAGCCTGCATACCGATACATGTGCCCCGCATTGTCACCTTAAACGCCTCCCAAATCACACCCGCACTTGACACTGATCCAGCGTTCCTTATAAAAAAACAGTTCAATCGATTCACGCAAGCTCTCCCGCAGGACCTGATCTTTCAAAACACCAGGAGGCAATCTCCACGCAAACGGGACATGCGCATGTGTTGGGAGCTTAACTTCCATCAGCACAGGGGCATGATCGGATAATGTGCAAGCCAAGTGCAGTCCTCGCTACCCAGCCACTCACATCCGTCGGCGCCAGCCAGTAATCCAATCTCGACCAAGTGTCATGGGCGGAAGTATAGCAGGTGCCCTCCCTCACTCCCGGGTGCCTCAGACGCCACACATCCACCAACCCCAGCACTTCCATCCCATCCCTGACAGCACCACACGCACGCTTCATAGAGGACTGGCGCGTTTCCTTTTTATCCAACCCCAGGTCCAGCGTCACATTCAGATCCCCCCGCAAATAATCGCCGAGGAAGGCAGAAGACAAACCTTATTCCACAACGTGACATAAAAGTCCGGATCTTCAATGTTAGGCCCATGCACATTAACCATTGTGACTAGCGTACCACACCATTTGCCATGCAAAATAATATACCGGCCTTCCTTATCCACCTCCTCATGTAAACTCACAAATGGGACATCTTTTTTAATGAGCATCATAACACCCCGGGCATAGGAGGAGTATGAGGTGGCCACTCTGGTACCAGCCCAACGGCTAGCGTTTATTCCCATGTTCCACCCGAGGCGGCCCCCAACACAACATAACAGGCCCTCCTTGCTTGTACGCCCCTGTGTCAACCTCCCTCCCCAGAACTGAAACCCCTGGCAACCAGATCCCCGCCCTCCACCCACTTCAGCACCCCCAACCTGCCAAAGCCATCCCCAAACCCTAAGTGCCCAAACCCCGAACTTTGCACCAAACAAATTGTGGGGAACTCCCATACGTGGGGGCGTAGAGGTGCCCAGCTCCCACTAGCGAACTAAGCAGGAGAGGATCGAGCAGTTTGTCTAAACGTCCATCCCCGTCCTCCCCGTGCTGCGGCATATACCAGGACATTCCAGCAGCGCACAATGGAGGAGGCAGCAGTACATCTATCGGCGTGTGCCGGCATACAACTAGGAACTGACAAATAAACAGTGCAATAGCAACGTTCCCAGCAAATAACCAAACCCTAGGCCCCTGTCAGAGGTCTGGTACATCCCTTCCATTTATGACAGCACAGAGATCTAGGAGCCAACCTCGACGGACAATCTATCAAACAGTAGTACAGCATAAGTCCCCATCCAGGGTTGTGGTGCCACCATTGTGTCTGCATAGTCGTCCCGGCCCACCACCCTCCAGCAAGAATGAGAGAAGTCTATCTGCCAAACCCCAACAGGTAGTAAATTAAGCAGCACAGCAGGCACAAATCTTTAGCCAGGGCACTGGTGGCACCGTTGACAATGCAAAAATCGCACTGGCCCATCACCCACCAGCAGTAGTGAAAGAGAACTAACAAGTCAGCTATAAGAGTGGAGCGTTAACAAGTAGCAGCGCCCCAGCAAGCATGTTCAGGAGTGACGAGTATACCGGAGAATTACGTAAACCTATGCAACCTCATCACGTAATTCCACCTCCCCGTCATGCGTTGCATTAGAGTCTCGTTTTCTTTTTTTCTGCTTCTTCGCATAATCCATGGCTGCCTTGGGAGATGTAAAGATTTTGTTATCTGACGGCGCCCCAATCCGAAGGTGGGCCGGGTAGAGCATAGCATATGGAATATTCTCCGCCCTGAGCAGCTGCTTCACCAAATGGAATTCTTTCCTCGCTGTTTGCACCGCCACTGTGAAGTCAGGATAAAATTCAAGTTTGTTGCCCTGATAGTCAATGGTGCCCTTCTCCCGGGCCAGGCGCAAAATCACATCCCTGTCTTTATAATTGAGTATGCGGGCGATGATGGGACAGGGCGAAGCCCCAGGCACTGGTCGCTTCGCTAATGAGCGATGTGCCCGCTCTACTATAAACACTCGGGATAGCTGATCCGCTCCAAAAATATCAAGCAGCAAGTGTTGCATGAAGTCTTCCATGCGGCCCACATTGGTAGACTCCGGCAGTCCTGTGACGCGGATGTTGTTGCGTCGGGACCGCCCCTCCAACTCTTCATTCTTAGCCTGGATGACCTCCAAAACTCGCTCCATGTTGAAAACCTTGTTGGATACGGTGGCCAGGCCATCCTCAGTGGCAGACACTCTCTGTTCAACCTCACCCATCCGTTCATTCTGTCTCTCAAATTGCGTGGCCATATGGTCTAGTCTGTGATTCACTGCCTCCATGGTCCCTTCTATGGACTGCAATGTTTTCTGCATGGTCACAAGCACAGCCTCTAAATTCGGCGTACCCCCAGACGCCCCAGCAGGCCCAGCGTCCGGCGGCGCCTGCGAGGTCGACATCGCAGTCTTCTTGGCGTCGAAAGTTAATTTGGGCTGATTCCTTTCAGGCCTGCCCATATTGCCAGGAAACGGTCACATCCAGCACACAAAGACACTGTAGGCAACACCAACAGTTCGGAACAGTATCCGCAAGAATGCAGGGTAAGCAGTCTCAACATCCAGGGAGCTCCAGGAGCCAAACGGACAGCACCTCCAATCCAAGAGTCACAAGCAAGCAAGGCCCAGCCTGCGCCCCTCTGGACGCCAATCGCACCTCCCTAGGCCACCAGCAGATCCAACCGCCAGATCAAATCACAGGCACCATAGAGCCTCCAGGCGTTTTAACGTGCAGGCACAGAGCAGTGCAGGAATGACAGTAGAGCAGAACTGCCGGCCCGTGAAACGCCACAGGTAGCACCGATGGCCAGGGAGGCAGAGCCGCAGGCGCCCGGTAGGCCCCACCACCAGCCAGTAACCTATAGGGCAGCCAGCCCGCAGCCACTCTCCCACGGCGAGCGCCAGCCGCAGCCCCGGGCAGCAGGCGTCAGCAGTCCTCCAGACACCACAGAGCCTCCACTATTCCTGCCGGCTCAAGCAGTCGCACCCGAGCACACCCTGCCCCCACCAGCCGCAGCTCGCGCGGGGCGGCCTAGTCCGGCCCAGCACCACCTCCGCAGCCCCGGACTTTCCCAGGCCGCCTCCCCACTCACCGCAACCAGCAGAGGCCGGGACCGGCTCAGGCGACGGCCGCTCGCCTCCGCCGCGGTGCAGAGCCTCTCCCCTGGGCTCGTCGAGTCTATCCGGCCGCTCAAGCCGCCCCCAGCAGCCACGCCAGGCGTCGCAGGGATCCTCCTCAGCAGGCAGGCCTCGGACGCGGGGCCGTCCCAGAGCGCCACGTTGTCGGGGCCCGGCCAGTGGCTCAGACAGCAGCAATCACCTCCGGAGACGGCTAGAAAGCTTAAAGGGGAGCCAAACGATGCCTCCTCGTTCCGTGCAGGTATTGCCACAACTCTGGCGAGTTACGAGGGCTGGATATGAAGGATATTTAAAGGATTATGGCTCAATCTGGCGGAGCCTCACATACGTGCGGCCATCTTGCCTGGCGCCCTCTAGCGCCCCCCCAGTTACACCAACTTTAATACCAGTTGACAACAGTTACAACAGTAATCAGCTCCAGCTACAGCATTGCAGCAAACTGCATTAATCTATCTCAATTAATCTATCTTCAAGTGGAGAAGTGTGGCTCGCCGGTTAGAGGAGGCAGTCCCTGATGCAGAGGTCAGACCCGGGACCAGGGTTCAATCCCGACGCGGCAGGGCCTTGAGCTCAAAATGTCCACGGACTCGATAATTCTCGCCTCGGTGTCGACTTGAATCGTGGGTTCACACTCTGCGACTCTGGGCAATAGCTTGCTTAATTTCCACTACGGCCCCACCGTGATGGGATGCCTGGTCTTCACCTTGGGGATGCCCAGTAGGGGTAATATCGCAGGGAAATGCCAGGACGGGTTCCCAAAGCATGCGCCTTGAGACCTTACGGTGAATGGAGCTATCCAAGAACGTATGATTTACGATTTATGATTTATAATGCAAGAGTCAACCAGTCCTTATTCTTGAACTTAGGTTGTGCAAGTGTTTTGTTTCCTGCTTCAACAATGAGGTCTGGTAAGGCATGACTGGCCCCCATTCCCAAGAAGAATGGGTGCCGGGGCATCGAGAATGTCAGCAAAATTGCCTTAGGAGCACAGACTAAAAGTCAAGCCTCCACCGTTTAATCTCCCCCATAATTAAAATCTTAGAAAAGAGTCCGAAATTTCCATCCAAGTTCACATTCCTCAAAGAGTCAGATGAGGAATCACCTCTGAAAACTGACGACATACAAGGCCTGCCAGAGCCACTAACCCCCACATTCTGTTTGACGGCTGGGACTCAATTCGAGGTCAAGTAAAAGCTAAAACTGAAGGTCTTGACAACCCAAGGGACGAGGACTGGATTCAATTTTTCCCTGATTTCACCATGATACACAGTCACCTGGGTGATGCCCACATGCTACAGGAACAACACGCCCTACGGTTAGTAGAGGCAACTGAGATAGTTAACTCAGCCAAGCCCATGCAGTCCTCGTCCTCGCTCCACCTACAAAAACAAGCTGCAAAAGCAGAGGTTCATGCTCACCAAGCAACTGCCCGGGGGGACACGCATGACCTACGCGATCGAAGCATCTTTTCACAAGCGCACTCCCACCACTGGAAATTTAATTCAGTTATCTACTCTCCAACAACGCAATCAAAGCCATCTATGCATCAACCAGTCATAAGCACTCCTAATGACACCGATCAAGCCACAACACAGCTAGACTTAACTACCTCCATGAGGTCAACACTTGCACATATGGCAGAGACAATCAAAGGTACACTAATCCCGGCAATGGAGCAGATAAAGGATATCACATACACAAACCCCAAACTTATGGCTGGATCAGCTGACTGACTCCTATACTAATCCTCGATCCGCACAATCACTACCAACAGAAAACCCACGAGGAAGGAAAACATAGAAAACAGCTATAGTTCAGACACCTGGCCTTTGCTAGTCAAAACCTTTCAAGCATTTGCAGATGCCCTAAATTACCATCCATTCGAATTGGATTAGCAAGTAGACCTCTGAAACATCGTTGCTGTACACGTTTCATGCATCGATTCTAAACTATCTAACTTAAACAACGTAATCATTGAAGCCCAGACAGCTACATATCTCCAACAAACCACTTGCTCGTGTGCCCACATTGTTAACAAACTTGGAACCCTATTTGAGACTCAAATCTTCTAAATAAAAAACTTTTGAAAAAAACCTACTTTTCACGGACTTAAAATCCAGTATGAGCTGCCTCTCAAAGACAGATCACTAATCTACAGAAATACAGGAAAATGCAGGAATTAAGGTCACCGCTGCCAATCCTGGCCCATTAACTGTGAAGCAACAATGTCAGCAAGCGACCAGAGATGAAATGAAATGAAAAAGCATTTGTTATGCGCGTAGCTACCCAGGGGCATCCCAGAGCTGACAGCAGCAAAATGATAGACACCACAACAATACTAAGGGAATAGCCAAGTTTTTAACAATTTACGAAAGGCCAGATAGTTGGGTCTTTATGCAGATGAAGTGGAAGGGTATTCCAGAACCTAGCGGTATTATAAGAAAACAGGTGGCCCCCACTTTTAGCCTTTAGGGTCCTGGGAACTGCGGCTAGACGTAGATCGTCGGAACGCAGGCGCCTGTTCGCCAGGTAAGGCCGGACAATAGAACGATTGATGGAAGGTCCCTTCCGTGCTAGCATCTTGTGAACAATACACATAGCCTTAATATTAACTCTCTCCTTGGTGAGGAGCCAATGGAGAGATTTCAAGGCTGGTTTTACAGATTGACATTTTGGAATCCCCTGAATGATCCTGGCTGCACCATTTTTCACCGTCTTTAGTTCTGAAATGGTCATGCCTGGGCTCCTAAGTAAAGGGCATTGCCATAGTCCAGGTGCGATAGAATGAGCACCTGGACCATGAGCTTTCTAGCCCAGAAGGGAAAAAGTGGGAAGACTTTGCGAAACATCTATAGGATGCCGTAACAGGAGGCCGCAACATTACGCGCCTGAACTTTAAAGCTCATGTCTTGATCAAGCCAAATGCCTAGGCTTTTCATCTGGGTCTTGGGGGCTGGAACAGGACCCAGGCAGGCCACATCACTTCAGGTTCAAAAAGGGCCAAGTTTACTAAAATCATCCTCTCTGTCTTTTCTCCATTCAACTTCAAGTAGGAATTATTCATCCATTTGGCTACCTCTATAGGGATCACAACTCAGCAGATAACCAGAAACAGACAAGTCCCTTAAAGGACCACCCTCAAAGTGACCTAGGGCCAGATGTAGGTAGGCCGTTACCGATCGGTAACGGCCGAAAATACCAATTTTGGGCCCTTACCGATCGGTATACAGCCATCGAGATGTAGGGCAAAGAAAAATGTCCAAATCGGAGCGAAAACCGAATCGGAATGAGTACCGAATGGAAAAGAATCCGATACGTACATACCGAAAATCGGATATGTAACGAATCGGTAATGTATAGGCATTTTATATAGCGCACTACTTACCCATAGGGTCCCAAGGCGCTTCGACCGCTGCGAAACCCTTCCTGGCTTCCCTGAGAGATGGTCCCTTAATGGGTATCTCCAGGGTGAGACCAGGCATCCCCGGCGGTCTGGTGGGGCCGTTAGTGAAGATGAGGCAAGCTAATGCCCAGAGTTGCCGAGTGTGATCGCTGATCAGAGTGGGCACCGAGGCGAGAGAATTATCGAGTCCGCTGACCCTGGTCCAGAAACCTGCCGCGCCGGGAATCGAACCCTGGTCCCGGGCCGTCGCAAACACCGATTCGGTCCATGTACCGAATCGGTAGTGACACCGAATCGGAAATTATCCGATTCGGTCCATGTACCGAATCGGTAGTGACACCGAATCGGAAATTATCCGAATCGGTCCATGTACCGAATCGGTAGTGACACCGAATCGGAAATTATCCGAATCGGTCCATGTACCGAATCGGTAGTGACACCGAATCGGAATCAAGCCGATTCGGTCCATGTACCGAATCGGTAGATACATCGATTCGGACATAAGCCGAATCGGAGAACCTACCGATTCGGTTGAATCACCGATCGGGAAATTCCCCGAATCGGACAGATGGGGAGATGTAGGGAGGCACAGAAACACCGATTTCGGCTCAAAATCGGTAGAATTCACTCGGTATTTACCATGGATTACAATCAGGTGGTAACCAACTCCAACCCATAAAAACAGCCCCAAAATGCATTGCAACTTGCAGGATGGCAGCTTTTTATGTCATTGCGAGGCGGCTACGGCTACAGCAGGAAGGACAGAGGGAATGGCAAAGAAATGAACAGGTCTACAGACAGAGGATAACCCTGTTCATGCTCACAGAGGCAGAGATCCTACAGAGATACAGGCTGGACTCTGACACCATTCTTGAGCTCATCAGGGACCTCAAACCATTGTTGGACCACCCCACCCCAAGGGCACACGCCATCCCAGCACACGTCCAGGTGCTATGCAGCCTACACCTGCTTGCGTCTGGCAGCTATCAAAGTGGAGTTGCAGCGGCAGGAGGGGTGACCCAGAGCAGCCTGTCAAGGTTCTTCGACACATTCCTTGACGCCATGATACACAGGATGGACCAATACATCTCTTTCCCTGCAACCCACGCAGAACTGCTACAAACTAAAGCTGACTTCTACCAGATGGCACAATTTCCCCAAATCATTGGCTGCATAGATGGCACGCACATTCCGATTTGCCCACCAGCGGACACAGAATACATATACCGCAATCGGAAGTCTACGCACACCATCAACGTGCAGGTGATCTGCAATGCGAAGTGCACCATCACAGACCTGGTAGCAAAATTCCCAGGGAGTACCCACGACTCCTATATTTTCCAACAGAGTGGCATCTATGCACGGCTGATGGCTGGCGAATTTGGTGAAGGATACCTCCTAGGTGAGACACATCATCAGACCCCCATAACACAAAGTAGCTAGGTGTAAGACATGTATGCATGTGTGTAATGTTACCCCTTTTCCTTCCAGGCGACAGTGCATATGCCCTCCGCTCATTCATACTCACCCCCTACCTCAACCCCTCCACACCCAGCCAAAGGAGGTATAACCGGGCCCACAAAAGCACAAGGAATGTCATCGAACGGACCTTTGGCATCTGGAAAAGTAGATTCAGATGCCTGCACAAGAGTGGAGGTGCAAGGCAGTATACCCCCATCACCTGCTGCAAGATCATAGCTGTATGTGCAATGTTACACAACCTTGCGGTGAAGAAGGGCACTGAGGTGGAGTTGTCTGACTACGAGGACCATGACGACGACGAAGCTGTGCCACTAACACAGCCAGCTGGGGTGTCTACGCCAAGTGATGGCAGATACAGACGTGAGGAGATTACAAAAAACTGTTTCTGAGTGAGTACAGATGCACAGACAGGTAAATGGTTGTGGTGAAAAGCAAATTTTAATACTGTTGCAACACAGTTACTGCACTGATGTGCAACAAAAAAACAAATGTAATAGCTAAGAAAACAAAAGTCTAAGGTACAGGTTGCCTCACCCGCCCTTGCAAGCCTACTTCTTTGAGCGCTTGGCAGCCCCACTGGGGTGTCCCTCACCCCCTTCAGAATGTCCTGCGGCTTCTGCGGAGCGCCTGGTGCTCCTGCGCGGCTCTGACGCAGCGCTGGCCGGGCTGCTGCGGCTGCTGCTGTCCCCAGCATCCCCCAGGTCCAGGGCAGGATTGGCGGCAGTGTTTGAGATAATCATGGCCTCCATTGCTGTAGTGATGCGGGCCATTCCCCTGGTTATCTCGGCGGTGTTTTGGGTGAGACTTGACTCCATATTGGCACCGCGCTGACAGAGTTGCGCCGTTGCAGCAGCAAGGCGGCTGATGGAGCGGTTTTGCACGCGGGCATCCCGCCTGCGCGAGAGCTCATGCTCCTCTAGTCTGCCGCATAACTGGGTAATGGCAGTGGTTAGCCTGCCTAGACCTGCTGCTACCTCCTTGTTGGTATCTACAAAGGCCTTGAAACCTTTCACCATCTCGCCCATCTGCAGGTTATGGTTGCGGAGCTGGCGCTGGCAGGCCATGATGGACTTCGCCTGCTGCCTTTGGATTTTCACCATATTCCCTTCAAGGCCCTGGAATACACTGCCCTCCGGTGCCGGCGCTGCAGTGCTGGGAATGGCACGGCGCCGGGTACTGCTGCTGCCGGCCTGCTGAGTGGGCTGGGGTGCCACTGGTGTGGGTGTGGTGCTGGCCGGGGCCTGAGCCCCTGCTCCCAGGATAGGGTTTACTGGAGCCACAGGCATAATCGTGGCAGGAGCTGGTGTAGGTGCATGGTGGTCCCTTGTCGGGGAGTTCTCTGGGGAGAACAGCAAGGGGGGTGTGCTCGGCATTTGTGGGGAGTGAAGTAAATCATAGTCAATTTCCAGGTCTCCCTCAATACCCAGCCCGATGGTGTTGTCCTCCTCCTCCTCGGCAGCCTGACTCGTGCTAGGCCCTGCGACTGCACTGGTAGTTGGTGCTGCTGCCTCGGTTGTCTGTGGTTCTCCGCCTGATGGTGCCCCTAGGTACAAAGAAGCATTTGTAAATTGAGTGCCGATGTATTACAGTCAGTACAATTAAAGCATTGCACATGTCCTTGCATCTCCTTAGAATGTGTTCCACTGTTTCCTATCTTGTGATTCTGCACTGCCATATTTTGCTAACTTCTGCTGACTACATATACCATGATGCTTGTCTCTTGTATGTTGGTTACAGTACTGGGCTGGGGTTTGGCTGTGCATTGTGTCTAATGGGGAGGTGTCTGGTAGGGTGTGTCATGATGCGCATGCTTCTTACCTGTAGCTGTGGCTCTGGCAGAGCTGTCCAGGGTCCCGATTCCGGTCACGCTCTCCCTCTCGATGGTGCTGGACACCAGTTCCTCCAGCTCTGTGAGGGGTGGCGCCGGGTTCCTGCCTCCACCTGTCCCTCCAGCTTGCCTCTGGATCTCAGCCATCTTACGTTTGGTCAGGCTGCGGATATCGTAGAAGCGCTTCTTCAGCTCATCAAGGGACCTGGGGGTGACACCTACAGCATTGACCTTTTCTGCGATTTCACTCCAGAGCCTCCTCTTGGTGCTGTCCGGCACAGTGAGGGACAGCTTCCCGAATAGCTGCCTGTGCACCCTCACCACCTCCTCCACCAACACCTGCAGCTCGATGCTGCTGAACTTTGGCTTCCTCTTCTGGCTGGACTTCTGGCTCTCACTCTGGTTTGCCATCTTGCTCTCAACAGTTCTCTACCTCCTACTCCCACTGCTGCTAACTGTGAGTGTTCAGCTCAGGCTGGCTCTCCAGAAAGTTCTTAATTAGCTGCACCTGCCAGGGTTGCCACTCCCTGTTTGGGTGGGGGAGGGGGGATCCACCTCATTGGCTGAATCGGCTTTTACCGAATCGGCTTTTACCGAATCGGATTTTACCGAATCGGATTTTAACGAATCGGTAAAATCCGATTCGGATTTTACCGAATCGGTTTGTTCAATGCATTCCTATGGGCTTTTTGCCCATGGGTGTGTTTTCATACCTCCGAATCGGTAATTGCCGAATCGGCTTTTACCGAATCGGCTATTTCCGAATCGGTGGTAGCCGATTCGGCTATTTCCGATTCGGTGGTAGCCGATTCGGTACTTTCCGATTCGGTGGTAGCCGATTCGGTACTTTCCGATTCGGTCCGTGCCGAATCGGTACGTAGCGATTCACATTACCGATGCCGACCGAATCGGTATTCTTTAGCTGTTTTTTTGCTACATCTCGTTTTCCGATTTCAGAATACCGATTCGGCTCGCCTCGGTATTTTGAATTCGGAAAATCCCTTTTACCTACATCGGGCCCTTAGTGCCCGCATCATCAAATACGCTTCTCACTAAGTGACAAAAGAAAAGACTGAGGAAAGCTAGGAACAGTTAATGGGTTTCTCAAGTTTACCAAACTTTATACAACCTAAAGAGCTCTACCCCATTTTTACACAAAAGAACGCAGCAAAGTCCTCCTCGTTGTCGGTAAGGAGTGCTTCAAACCGCCAAGCACTTCACAATGTATTGACAGAACAACCTTAAACTTCACCTCGGGTGCATCAATGTCTGTGACACCCAAACTGCACGCCTTAAAAGCAGTCTTTTGAAAGTGGTGGGGCGGGTGCAGCACTTAAAAATGACCCCCCATCGTGAGACGTACACCCTGCACTTCACCGCCGAAGAGCAGCCCGATGAAAGGTGGGTGGGGGTCAGGGAGCAGTCCACTACGCGAGCTGGCATACCGCTGTCAGTGGCCCAGGCGGAGGCAGTAGAAGTCCGCTTAAGGTCTGGGAAAGAGGTTTGTGGTGTTGGGAGCTTAGTGCGCTGGGGAACCGGGTACGATCCTCGCGTGGGCTCAGCATCCTGATTCTGGGTAAGACCTTAAGCACGTTATGAATCTTAATCAGCGTGACAGAATCCAGTGGTTGGCTTTCGTCAAAAGAGAACTTTATCGTCTGGGACTTCCTGAGTTTGGGAGGTTCCTGAAAGAGGTTGCCAAAGGGTTCCACGCAAAAGGCTGGTTGAAATATCCAAGGAGAAAGGTCTAGTCTCTCTTGTGTGTGCACCCTAAGTCGGCACCCTAACTGAACAATTTCTGGACTCCAAAAATTCTTATCATTTTGAAGGTTTTATGGACACTATATTTCCTATTTTGGCAAGGAAACTGTTCATTCAATGGAGGCTAGGCACCCTGCCCCTCAAAACTTTCACTTGCAAATGGACAGTGCGGGATGATAAAATCTGCCCTGGGTGCAATAAGAATGATGAGGAAGAAACACACGTTTTGTTTTTTTGCCCTGCCTACACTAGACCGAGGAAATATTGGCTAGTGCCACTGTGTAGGAACTTGGGCATAAACTATTTACACTCATACAGAATACTGAAGACAAGTACCCTGCCCCATATAGTTTTTGCAGTTGCCAAATTTTTAATGGCTATGTGGCAGATAAGGGGAAAAATACTAAAAGATTGATTTTCTGTAAAAAGTGTTATGAACTGCAACGAAATAGAGTTAATCCCTTCCTCAAGCCCAGACTCTACAGGGGATTGAACTACTTGTGAAATGTACCCTGCCTTGCTTTTATTGTGTGTCTGATGTGCGTAAAGCGCGTAGCTACCCAGGGGCATCCCAGAGCTGACAGCGGCAAAAATGATAGACACCACAACAATACTAAGGGAATAGCCAAGTTTTTAACAATTTACGAAAGGCCAGATAGTTGGGTCTTTATGCAGATGAAGTGGAAGGGTATTCCAGAACCTAGCGGTATTATAAGAAAACAGGTGGCCCCCACTTTTAGCCTTTAGGGTCCTGGGAACTGCGGCTAGACGTAGATCGTCGGAACGCAGGCGCCTGTTCGCCAGGTAAGGCCGGACAATAGAACGATTGATGGAAGGTCCCTTCCGTGCTAGCATCTTGTGAACAATACACATAGCCTTAATATTAACTCTCTCCTTGGTGAGGAGCCAATGGAGAGATTTCAAGGCTGGTTTTACAGATTGACATTTTGGAATCCCCTGAATGATCCTGGCTGCACCATTTTTCACCGTCTTTAGTTCTGAAATGGTCATGCCTGGGCTCCTAAGTAAAGGGCATTGCCATAGTCCAGGTGCGATAGAATGAGCACCTGGACCATGAGCTTTCTAGCCCAGAAGGGAAAAAGTGGGATGACTTTGCGAAACATCTATAGGATGCCGTAACAGGAGGCCGCAACATTACGCGCCTGAACTTTAAAGCTCATGTCTTGATCAAGCCAAATGCCTAGGCTTTTCATCTGGGTCTTGGGGGCTGGAACAGGACCCAGGCAGGCCACATCACTTCAGGTTCAAAAAGGGCCAAGTTTACTAAAATCATCCTCTCTGTCTTTTCTCCATTCAACTTCAAGTAGGAATTAATCATCCATTTGGCTACCTCTATAGGGATCGCAACTCAGCAGATAACCAGAAACAGACAAGTCCCTTAAAGGACCACCCTCAAAGTGACTTAGTGCCCGCATCATCAAATACGCTTCTCACTAAGTGACAAAAGAAAAGACTAAGGAAAGCTAGGAACAGTTAATGGGTTTCTCAAGTCTTCCAAACTTTATACAACCTAAAGAGCTCTACCCCATTTTTACACAAAAGAACGCAGCAAAGTCCTCCTCCTTGTCGGTAAGCAGTGCTTCAAACCGCCAAGCACTTCACAATGTATTGAGAGAACAACCTTAAACTTGACCTCGGGTGCATCAATGCCTGTGACACCCAAACTGCACGCCTTAAAAGCAGTCTTTTGAAAGTGGTGGGGCGGGTGCAGCACTTAGAAATGACCCCCCATCGTGAGACGTACACCCTGCACTTCACCGCCGAAGAGCAGCCCGATGAAAGGTGGGTGGGGGTCAGGGAGCAGTCCACTACGCGAGCTGGCATACCGCTGTCAGTGGCCCAGGCGGAGGCAGTAGAAGTCCGCTTAAGGTCTGGGAAAGAGGTTTGTGGTGTTGGGAGCTTAGTGCGCTGGGGAACCGGGTACGATCCTCGCGTGGGCTCAGCATCCTGATTCTGGGTAAGACCTTAAGCACGTTATGAATCTTAATCAGCGTGACAGAATCCAGTGGTTGGCTTTCGTCAAAAGAGAACTTTATCGTCTGGGACTTCCTGAGTTATGGGAGGTTCCTGAAAGAGGTTGCCAAAGGGTGCCACGCAAAAGGCTGGTTGAAATATCCAAGGAGAAAAGTCTAGTCTCTCTTGTGTGTGCACCCAAAGTCGGCACCCTAACTGAATAATTTCTGGACTGAAAAAATTCTTATCATTTTGAAGGTTTTATGGACATTATATTTCCTATTTTGGCAAGGAAACTGTTCATTCAATGGAGGCTAGGCACCCTGCCCCTCAAAACTTTCACTTGCAAATGGACAGTGCGGAATGATAAAATCTGCCCTGGGTGCAATAAGAATGATGAGGAAGAAACACACGTTTTATTTTTTTGCCCTGCCTACACTAGACCGAGGAAATATTGGCTAGTGCCACTGTGTAGGAACTTGGGCATAAACTATTTACACTCATACAGAATACTGAAGACAAGTACCCTGCCCCATATAGTTTTTGCAGTTGCCAAATCTTTAATGGCCATGTGGCAGATAAGGGGAAAAATACTAAAAGATTGATTTTCTGTAAAAAGTGTTATGAACTGCAACGAAATAGAGTTAATCGCTTCCTCAAGCCCAGACTCTACAGGGAATTGAACTACTTGTGAAATGTACCCTGCCTTGCTTTTATTGTGTGTCTGATGTGTTTTAAATGTTTTAAATTTTTTAATGAATCTTTTATGGTCTCAAATGGCCGAAATAAAGAATTTTTTGGATTGGATTGGATTCTGGGCAATTCGCTAATCTCCCTGTGCATACCAAAAATGAATGTGTCCTTGTGCTACGTAACTGGCATTCGTGTAAAGCGCTCCAATACCTACAGGTCGAGATCACGCTATATAAATCACCAGCAAAAATAAATAAATGAAAAGCACATTAAAATTACTCACTGTTTTCAGCTATCAGGTTTATCACGAACCGGGTTGTAGCTGGTTCAACGAAGGAAGGAAGTATGAAACCAGCGCAGGAAGCAGTATTTGAAATCCCACCTCCAATTGTCATAGGGTGACTGTATCAACAGTCATCCAGTCAGAGGAGGAGGCGGGAACCTAGAACTAGCAGACTGTTCTAAACTTAGCAACGTCAGAGATCCGGGCGAGCCGAAAATCCGACCGAAGTCCTGGCAAACCAGCTGCTTCAGGTAGCGTCTGCTTGCCCTCACTACTGCCTCACAGACACACTCTGCACATGTGTGACTTGGGCGATATTGAAAACGGACGTCCACCACACATGCGCAGGGTGTGTCTGTACACTACCTGCTGCTATGCTATCAGAGTGCCGCTCGCTGTCTCAGACCACCTGTCTCCTTTCATCTCTTTCTCCTTCTTCTGAGACTGGTGGTGCTCCGCCCCATACGCCCTATGCAGGAACCGCGCTTGCTTAAAAGCGGACCACTTGACAGCAGCTCCACGTGGAAGGCGCCGGTTTAGATACATTGCGGGGCTGTGCAGAAGCTCAAAACCCCAGGCAACAATCTCTGCTCACTTCAGAAAAACTTATCAAAAATATCACTAATCAGGAAAACACTCAAACCACTGATACAACTTCCAGCCCTAGAAACGCAGTGCTTCACCCTGAAGCATTTCATTCATTCATTCATTTCATTTCATTTCATGAGACGAATCTCCACCTTACTCCCACTCTGAGAATTGCCCCTAGTCAAGGAACTTCATTACAGATGTTTCGAAACACAACACCCAAAGTATTATATCTACTACATCTAACAAAAAAAAGGAAACAACTTCATCTGGGCCAGTTCATGTTCACCGCCAGTAGGGTGAAACAAATTTGTATTCTACCCTACTTTTGAGTCTAAGGGCTGCCAAGACATCCTAAACAGGGGAATTCTTTTAAAGCTGTTTAGGGCCCTCCCTTCTCTGGCGCATATTGCCTCCGAGGACATCACTTCAGTCTAATTTTGCTGGACACCAGGCTCCCTTTGAAAGAAAGCATGATGTTTTTTTTTTTTTTCATCAACAGCAATTCAGACCTTAGTTCTCAGACACAGAGATCTTTAAGGAAACGGGGCATAAAAATCATGCCCTATGTTTGCCCTCGCTACCCAGCCCTCCGAGCACTAACTTTCCCTTCTAAAATAAGCGATACCATTTCATCAACCCTTTCGGTGCTGAGAGGAATACGTAGTAATTCACCAACCAATGCCAAGGCACCTGTTGTGTCCTGTGGAGGGGAGGTGATCGCCCTAGGGGTAATGATCTGGGGCCTACACTCCGGGGCATCTAGTGCTAACTAGGCCTAACACGTGGCCCTAGAATAAACTCAGTCGGACACTGGAAATAACTTTGTTGCTCGGTCTGCGCGCCTTCGAATGCCTGCGTGCGTGCTAGACCTCTTTTTATTACAGGGAGTCACATGACTAGCGCGCCCCACGCCCTGGGCGCCAGGGGCGTGTCTCCAGGAACATAACATTCCTCCTAAACTAAGGAAAAACCAGAACACAGCAACAATCAAACTCAACCATTTTCAACCAGTCTCAGTAAACATTAGGACCAACACTTTCAGCGTCCTTTAATTTCAGCACCACCTCGTTTGCTGGTGTACTTCATTTATGTGCATATTCAAATGGGAACAGTCTTACGTGAAGTAGTCTCGTAACCAGCCGGAGGGGGTGGGATTGTCTCTTAGTCGACGCTGCGACCCCCTGTGACTCATCATTTCCGCTCCAGCCTCTGACTCGGGACTTGGCGCCTCTCTGTCGGCCCCCTCCGGATCTGGGGCCTCCTCGAGGGCGTCCGCGTCACCTCCCACTTCATCACTTGCTGCTTGTAGATCGTTACTTTGGCTGACCTCGTGACTGGGTGTTGATTCAACATTTGGTGCGTTAGTTGCAGTTTCAGTTTGTTCAACACCCTGCCGGTGCTCGGACTCCGTGGCTGCAGAGTGAAACAATTTAAAATGAGACACATTGCGAGTCACCATCTCTCGTCCTCGGATCACTGTGAGACGGGTGCCTTTCACCCCAATCACTCGCCACGGCCTTTTCTCATAATTGAGTCTGAAATTGCCACTAGTTATGCGATTGCGAAGCAGCACCACATCTCCTCGTCTGAATTGGGGTGGAACCGCCCGTCGGTCTTTGCTGATTTGGGCAAACATGGTTTTTCTTTTCCTCGCGACTGCCTCTTCATTGACCACCTCAGGCGACCACTGTGGATGATGAGGAATGGAGTCCTTCACCACTCGCCCTAGGAGAAGATGTGCCGGGGCAACCCCCGTTGTGGAGTGTGGGGTCTGGCGATAGCTTCGAAGAAAAGTGAAAATGGCCATTTCCACGGACTGTCCTTTGTCATGAGCAATGCGGATTACTTTGTTCATTGTTCGCATGAACCTCTCGGCTTCTCCATTGGCTTGAGGCCACCGAGGTGTTATGCGCCTGTGGCGTGTCCCGAGAGATGACAGATATGTAGCCAAATCCTGCCCTTGGAATGGTGGTCCATTGTCAGTTCGGAGTTCCTTCATGGCACCATGGGTGGCAACAATCTTTTCCATCTTGGGGATCACACAGTCCGCACTGGTGCTTGTCACAATTTCCACTTCGGGGTACTTTGAATGGTCATCTATCATTACCAGCGTGTGTCTTCCGTCCGGGAGACTGCCAAAGTCCATACTGACTCGCTCCCAGGGTCCTTGTGGTCGAGGCTCTACGATGATGGGGGCTTCCCGGGAGATTTCTCCCGTGACTTGGCAGGCTGTGCACGACCTCACCACGCTCTCCACCATGTCCTCCATGAGGGGGAACCATACTTTGGTTCGCAGCCGGGCCTTGGTTTTGACCATCCCCTGGTGACCTACATGGGCTAGCTGTATGACTTGTCCCGTGAGAGCCGTGGGGATTACTAGATGATGCCCTCGCAGCAAGCACCCCGCCGTGTCTTCATTAAGTTCAGCTCTGACATGGTACAAACTCTCCATAATTTTCTGAGCCTCCGGGGTGAGCGCTTTCCAGCTCTCCTTGGCTTTATGCCGATTGGCAGTCCGAAGGAGGTCCTTGACCCGCTGTATGCAGGCGTCTTGGGCCGTGGCGCTCACAACGTCTTCCAGGGATATGGGGCGCGGGCATGACCTAGCCACTACCCACTTCACATACGCTTCTGTTTCTTCCGCCTCATCCATCTCCTCCGGAGTTGCGGGCCTGGGATGGCGCGACAGGTAGTCTGCCGGATTCTTCGCTCCCGGTTGATACTCGATATTGCAGTTATATTCCTGCAGCTGTAATAGCCATTTCTCAATTCTTGGGGGTGGTTTCGATGAAGTCCCTGAGAACAAAGCCACCAGCGGCTTGTGGTCAGTCACCACCGTGAATGGTTTTCCATAGACATACAGGTGGAAGTGTCGACATCCCCAATGAATTGCAATTGCTTCTTTTTCAATCTGGGAGTATCTTTGTTCAGTGTCCGTGAGGGACCTACTGGCGAAGGCAACTGGAGTCCAGTCTATCTCATCCCTTGACTTTTGCATCAGTACGGCCCCCAGCCCCGCCGGTACGGCATCCACCGCAATCAGTGTGGTGTTTCGCGGGTCAAAGAAGGCCAGCGTGGTGTTACTGGAGAGGGAGCTCTTGATATCTTGGAACGCCTTCTCCTGCTCCGGTCCCCAGCTCCACGGAGTGGAGTCCTTAGTAAGCTCACGCAGCGGGAGAGTTAGGTTGGCTAGATCCTTGATAAAGCGACCGCAGTAGTTTACCATGCCAAGAAAACTCCTGACTTCAGTGACCGTCGTGGGTGGTGGAGCATCCTTGACGTCTTTAACTTTGTCATCTCTTTCTCCTTCTTCTGAGACTGGTGGTGCTCCGCCCCATACGCCCTATGCAGGAACCGCGCTTGCTTAAAAGCGGACCACTTGACAGCAGCTCCACGTGGAAGGCGCCGGTTTAGATACATTGCGGGGCTGTGCAGAAGCTCAAAACCCCAGGCAACAATCTCTGCTCACTTCAGAAAAACTTATCAAAAATATCACTAATCAGGAAAACACTCAAACCACTGATACAACTTCCAGCCCTAGAAACGCAGTGCTTCACCCTGAAGCATTTCATTCATTCATTCATTTCATTTCATTTCATGAGACGAATCTCCACCTTACTCCCACTCTGAGAATTGCCCCTAGTCAAGGAACTTCATTACAGATGTTTCGAAACACAACACCCAAAGTATTATATCTACTACATCTAACAAAAAAAAGGAAACAACTTCATCTGGGCCAGTTCATGTTCACCGCCAGTAGGGTGAAACAAATTTGTATTCTACCCTACTTTTGAGTCTAAGGGCTGCCAAGACATCCTAAACAGGGGAATTCTTTTAAAGCTGTTTAGGGCCCTCCCTTCTCTGGCGCATATTGCCTCCGAGGACATCACTTCAGTCTAATTTTGCTGGACACCAGGCTCCCTTTGAAAGAAAGCATGATGTTTTTTTTTTTTCATCAACAGCAATTCAGACCTTAGTTCTCAGACACAGAGATCTTTAAGGAAACGGGGCATAAAAATCATGCCCTATGTTTGCCCTCGCTACCCAGCCCTCCGAGCACTAACTTTCCCTTCTAAAATAAGCGATACCATTTCATCAACCCTTTCGGTGCTGAGAGGAATACGTAGTAATTCACCAACCAATGCCAAGGCACCTGTTGTGTCCTGTGGAGGGGAGGTGATCGCCCTAGGGGTAATGATCTGGGGCCTACACTCCGGGGCATCTAGTGCTAACTAGGCCTAACACGTGGCCCTAGAATAAACTCAGTCGGACACTGGGAATAACTTTGTTGCTCGGTCTGCGCGCCTTCGAATGCCTGCGTGCGTGCTAGACCTCTTTTTATTACAGGGAGTCACATGACTAGCGCGCCCCACGCCCTGGGCGTCAGGGGCGTGTCTCCAGGAACATAACATTCCTCCTAAACTAAGGAAAAACCAGAACACAGCAACAATCAAACTCAACCATTTTCAACCAGTCTCAGTAAACATTAGGACCAACACTTTCAGCGTCCTTTAATTTCAGCACCACCTCGTTTGCTGGTGTACTTCATTTATGTGCATATTCAAATGGGAACAGTCTTACGTGAAGTAGTCTCGTAACCAGCCGGAGGGGGTGGGATTGTCTCTTAGTCGACGCTGGGACCCCCTGTGACTCATCATTTCCGCTCCAGCCTCTGACTCGGGACTTGGCGCCTCTCTGTCGGCCCCCTCCGGATCTGGGGCCTCCTCGAGGGCCTCCGCGTCACCTCCCACTTCATCACTTGCTGCTTGTAGATCGTTACTTTGGCTGACCTCGTGACTGGGTATTGATTTAACATTTGGTGCGTTAGTTGCAGTTTCAGTTTGTTCAACACCCTGCCGGTGCTCGGACTCCGTGGCTGCAGAGTGAAACAATTTAAAATGAGACACATTGCGAGTCACCATCTCTCGTCCTCGGATCACTGTGAGACGGGTGCCTTTCACCCCAATCACTCGCCACGGCCTTTTCTCATAATTGAGTCTGAACTTGCCACTAGTTATGCGATTGCGAAGCAGCACCACATCTCCTCGTCTGAATTGGGGTGGAACCGCCCGTCGGTCTTTGCTGATTTGGGCAAACATGGTTTTTCTTTTCCTCGCGAGTGCCTCTTCATTGACCACCTCAGGCGACCACTGTGGATGATGAGGAATGGAGTCCTTCACCACTCGCCCTAGGAGAAGATGTGCCGGGGCAACCCCCGTTGTGGAGTGTGGGGTCTGGCGATAGCTTCGAAGAAAAGTGAAAATGGCCATTTCCACGGACTGTCCTTTGTCATGAGCAATGCGGATTACTTTGTTCATTGTTCGCATGAACCTCTCGGCTTCCCCATTGGCTTGAGGCCACCGAGGTGTTATGCGCCTGTGGCGTGTCCCGAGAGATGACAGATATGTAGCCAAATCCTGCCCTTGGAATGGTGGTCCATTGTCAGTTCGGAGTTCCTTCATGGCACCATGGGTGGCAACAATCTTTTCCATCTTGGGGATCACACAGTCCACACTGGTGCTTATCACAATTTCCACTTTGGGGTACTTTGAATGGTCATCTATCATTACCAGCGTGTGTCTTCCGTCCGGGAGACTGCCAAAGTCCATACTGACTCGCTCCCAGGGTCCTTGTGGTCGAGGCTCTACGATGATGGGGGCTTCCCGGGAGATTTCTCCCGTGACTTGGCAGGCTGTGCACGACCTCACCACGCTCTACACCATGTCGTCCATGAGGGGGAACCATACTTTGGTTCGCAGCCGGGCCTTGGTTTTGACCATCCCCTGGTGACCTACATGGGCTAGCTGTATGACTTGTCCCTTGAGAGCCGTGGGGATTACTAGACGATGCCCTCGCAGCAAGCACCCCGCCGTGTCTTCATTAAGTTCAGCTCTGACATGGTACAAACTCTCCATAATTTTCTGAGCCTCCGGGGTGAGCGCTTTCCAGCTCTCCTTGGCTTTATGCCGATTGGCAGTCCGAAGGAGGTCCTTGACCCGCTGTATGCAGGCGTCTTGGGCCGTGGCGCTCACAACGTCTTCCAGGGATATGGGGCGCGGGCATGACCTAGCCACTACCCACTTCACATACGCTTCTGTTTCTTCCGCCTCATCCATCTCCTCCGGAGTTGCGGGCCTGGGATGGCGCGACAGGTAGTCTGCCGGATTCTTCGCTCCCGGTTGATACTCGATATTGCAGTTATATTCCTGCAGCTGTAATAGCCATTTCTCAATTCTTGGGGGTGGTTTCGATGAAGTCCCTGAGAACAAAGCCACCAGCGGCTTGTGGTCAGTCACCACCGTGAATGGTTTTCCATAGACATACAGGTGGAAGTGTCGACATCCCCAATGAATTGCAATTGCTTCTTTTTCAATCTGGGAGTATCTTTGTTCAGTGTCCGTGAGGGACCTACTGGCGAAGGCAACTGGAGTCCAGTCTATCTCATCCCTTGACTTTTGCATCAGTACGGCCCCCAGCCCCGCCGGTCCGGCATCCACCGCAATCAATGTGGTGTTTCGCGGGTCAAAGAAGGCCAGCGTGGTGTTACTGGAGAGGGAGCTCTTGATATCTTGGAACGCCTTCTCCTGCTCCGGTCCCCAGCTCCACGGAGTGGAGTCCTTAGTAAGCTCACGCAGCGGGAGAGTTAGGTTGGCTAGATCCTTGATAAAGCGACCGCAGTAGTTTACCATGCCAAGAAAACTCCTGACTTCAGTGACCGTCGTGGGTGGTGGAGCATCCTTGATGTCTTTAACTTTGTCAGGATCGGGGTTGACGCCTTCAGCTGAGAAAACATATCCAAAGAACCCTATTTTGGTCCGCAAGAATTCACACTTGTCTCGGTGTAGCGTGAGCCCCGCACTGCGGAGCCTGCGGAATACCTGCGCCAACCGGTGATTGTGTTCTGGAATTGTTCGGGCATGCACCATGATGTCATCACTGACATTTATTACTCCAGGTATGCCGGCAATCAGCTCCTGAATGACATTTTGGAAGACTTCAGCCGCACTGGATATTCCAAAACTGAGTCTGGTGTATCTGCGGAGTCCAATGTGGGTGGAGAAGGTTGTGATATTCCTTGACTCTTTATCGAGCACCAGCTGATGGTACCCCGCACGGAGGTCAAGTTTGGAAAACCAGCAGGCTCCAGCCATTTCCCCGATTAAGTCGTCTATGGTGGGGGTGATATGGCGCTCCCGTTTGATGGCAGCATTTGGGAGACGCATATCTACGCAGATCCGGACCGCTCCCGGCTGTTTCGGTTTCCGCGTGACCACAATGGGCGAAACCCAGGGGGTGGGGCCTGACACCTTCTCGATTATTCCGGCTGCTTCCAGCTTGTGCAGTTCTTCTTCTACAAGTGGCCAAAGGTGGAATGCAATGCGACAGTGTCTCAGGGCCACAGGCTGCACTGTGGGGTCCACGTGCAGATGTATTTCCCGACCTTTGAGACACCCAATTCCCTCAAATAGATCTGGAAAGTCCATGATTAGTTGTTGCACCGACTCTTCATGTACTCCAAAGGCAAACGTGACCACCCCCAGGTCCTCGGCTGTTCTGCAGCTCAAAAGCATGCCTTGGCCCTCTTCCGACACGAAGATGTTGGCTCTTGTGACCTTGTCCCCATGGCGGACTGCCGCCCTGAACTTCCCACGGATCCGGAGCGGGATGTCTTGGCCATAAGCGAACACCGTGATGGGGGTTGGGCTGAGGCTCGGGGGTGTAGGCATGGTTCTGTAGAGAGACGCACTCATAAGGTTTATAGACGTGCCTGTGTCCACTACCGCCATGATCTCCTGATCCGCCACCTGGATGGAGCATTGAGGCAGTGTCCTGGTGCGTCTGGTGGCGGTGCCGATCATGTGCACCTTGTGTACAGACCGCTCCTCTTCATCGTCGTCATCCATGTCGCTGTTGCTGGGCTCACCTTCCACGACCGTCTGCACCGCCTGGCGTGGCTTGCGGAACCTCTTGGACCGGCATACTTTTTCAAAGTGGTTCATCTTGCCACATCCTGAATAACCCTGGCCGGAGTTGGCGGAGTGGGGCTTTGCGGAGCTACGCGAAGTGGGCGAGAAACTACGCCCACCTCCGCACTCCGCGTAGCCCCACTACGCAAACACCACTGGCCGCCAGCCCCGCCACCCGCCCTCCGTAAATACTTTCAATTAAAGGAGTCAAATAATTAAAACGCACTCACCTTGCCCGCCGCTGCCCGCCGCGTCCCCGGGGCTCGCTATCTTCCTTCCGTCTTCCGTCTTCTTTACTAATGCGCATGCGCGGGCGGCCGCGCATGCGCATTTCTCACGAGAAAATGCGCATGCGCGGCCGCCGCGCATGCGCATTAGTAAAGAAGACGGAAGACGGAAGATAGCGAGCCCCGGGGACGCGGCGGGCAGCGGCAGGCAAGGTAAGTGCGTTTTAATTATTTGACTCCTTTAAGTGAAAGTATTTAGGGAGGGCGAGAGGGAGGCGGGTGGCGGCCAGCTACGCTCCGTCTGCGGAGCGTGCGTAGTGCCGCCTGGCTACGCCCGCTCCGCAAAATGCGGAGTAGGCGGCACTACGCACACTCCGTGCACGGAGCGTAGCTGGCCGCCCACCCTTAATCCTGAGCATCTCTTGCCCCGTGCTGGACATTCTGGTGCTGGGTGTCTCGGGCCTCCACAGTAGCCGCATGCCTGTCCTGATGCCCCACCTTGGGTGGGTGTCGCTCTTTTGGGCCATTTGGACGGTGTTTGGACCTGTATCTTATTGATCGGTTCCACCTTTACGTTGGCTTGTAGCGCAGCCTCCATGTGTGCCGCCCTGGCCTTGGACAGCTCCTTCGTGCGGCCAAGGGTGAGGATGTCGGGCAGAGGCTTCCCCGATTCCTCCAGGATTCTCTCTCGCAACTTTGCAGAAGCGCACCCCTGTATTATCTGTCCCCTGATCTCCTCCGTTACATCCTGGAACCCACGGGTTAGTGCCAGTTTCTTAAGTCTGCTGTGGTATGCGTCTAGGGACTCTTCCGGCAGTTGCCGTGCTTGTCGGAAGATGAACCGTTCGTAGTCCTGGTTCGCCATGGGCTCAAAGTGCGCATTGAGAGCGTTAATCAGGGTATGATGGGCTTTGGGGGTCGCCTCTGTGAGGGTCCGAGCAATGGAATGAATGTCCTTGCCGCCAAGGTGGAGAACCATGGCCCGCTTCTGTTCCTTATGGACCTTTGTGGCTTCAAAGAATATTAGGAGCCTGTCCACCCACTCCTTCCATTTCGGAGCGAGAGTGGAGGGCGCACCCTCCACCACAAACGGTTCAATGGGCGGAATGGTAGCCATCGCCCAGGACGCGTGTGATCAGGCCCGTGGCCGGCCGAGGGGGGGTCCGATGTGGCACTTCGAGAAGGTCGCTGACGGCTGGGGTCTGGCACGGATGTGTCGATGCCCACCGGCAGTGCGGGTAGGGACCGCGGTGTGCCCCTCAGCAAACGCAGCGGAGCGCGTGCGACCGGCGCTCCGGGGTCAGATGGCAATGTAGCGCCTCGGGACAGGCAGGCACCACGTCCTCTCGAGCAGCCAGGCAGTACTGGACGCCGCCCAGATCGTCTCGCCAGGCGGGCCGAAATGCGCTTTACGCAGGTGCCACCGAGCTCGGTGCAGGGTATCGTTGGGCAGCGCCACTCACCTCCAAAATGCCAGGGGTGGAAGTCGTCGTCTCTCCAGGCGCGCTGTGCGGGGGCGTGTGGGACAGCAAGGCACGAGCACCACGAGCGATTGGCAGCGCTCGCAGCCGCCTCACCCCAAAGTGGGCACACACACACCCCAAGCGAGGGGACGGCAACCACCCTCGTCGCCAATTGTTGTGTCCTGTGGAGGGGAGGTGATCGCCCTAGGGGTAATGATCTGGGGCCTACACTCCGGGGCATCTAGTGCTAACTAGGCCTAACACGTGGTCCTAGAATAAACTCAGTCGGACACTGGGAATAACTTTGTTGCTCGGTCTGCGCGCCTTCGAATGCCTGCGTGCGTGCTAGACCTCTTTTTATTATAGGGAGTCACATGACTAGCACGCCCCACGCCCTGGGCGTCAGGGGCGTGTCTCCAGGAACATAACAGCACCTGCAAGTCAAATTGCAGAAAAAACTAATTACACCGAGAGTCCGACTGGGGCTGGCTCTCAGGAGCTTTAAACACAAAGATTAGAAACTGACGCTGCAGACCAGGGAAAGGTTTTTGCCAAACTATGCTCCTGGGATAATGCCTGCTTGGAAAGCAAACTTGGGACAAATGACAAATTTACCTTCTAATACCAATTTGCTTAGTATAATTGCCATCCAGGAGCCTTGGTTTCCTCCCAGCAGCAGCGCGCCTTTAAAACAATAACGATCCTTGTGACAAGTTTTGTCTGGCAACAGATTTATGTGATGTACTATCACTTTGCCACTCGTTTCTCAATGGCAATCATAACCGACAACACATTAGGAATCGGTGTTGTGTTGCTGTTTAAATGAACACTTAATCGTGTTACAATTGTTACCCACGGAAAAAGCTGCATGATGTCCCCCAGAGTCACTTCTTAGTATTGCCCCGGTTACTTACCGGTAATCTTCATTACTCCGAGTCCATGTCTTCCTCTCCACAGTAATCACATATGAGCCTCCACACAGAACTCCAAGTACAAAAAACAGCATTCTAGTCTCCCTCTCCCTCCTCCAAGATGGCCCCCAGTGGCTCCAGCCAATCCCATAAAGGGACACAGAAGCACCAACACGACCTGAAGAACCAAGCCGCAGACATGAAGCCACCACCAGGGCCGGGAGGGAAGGGAAACTATACTGTGGCGAGGAAGACGTGGACTCGGAGTAAGAAGATTACCGGTAAGTAACCGGGGCATTACCTCCTCGTCCTGTCTTCCTCGCCACAGTAATCACATATGAGCCGATACCAAAGCAATCAGCTTCATGTAAGGAAATAGACCACACCAGCAGTGTAGTGAAAACATATTTTAATATGCAGAGGTATAGCAACAAAAAGGAAAACCTCTCAAGGAACCCCCACTGACAAAACAGAAGAGGCAAAAGAAACAGAACCCCCACCCCCAACCTGGAGGCGGTAATGGGACATGAAGGTATGCGGGGAAGACCACGTAGCAGCCCTGCAAACATCCTCCATGGACACCCCTTTGAAAGAAGCCCAGGATACAGCAACAGACCTGGTGGAACGACCCTGAACAGGAAGGGAGGGGACCTCAGAAACCGAAGCATATGCCAACATAATGGCCTCCTTAATCCAACGACTGATCGTGGAGAGGGAGGGTTTCAGGCCCTGATGCGACAAACCAAAATTGACAAACAAGTTGTCCACTTTACAAAAGGAAGACGTGCGTGACAAATAAATCAATAAGTCACGACGAACATCCAAAATGTGCAAAAGGGATTCCTCAGCCGAGGACGGATGAGGACAAAGAACTGGAAGAACCACCTCAGCAGACCGGTGAAAATAAGAATCCACTTTAGGAACAAAAGGTAGGATGAGGGCGCAAGACCACACGGTCCGACAAAACCAACAAAAATGGGGCAGAACGAAGGAAAGCACCCAACTCACCCATACGCCTGGCAGAAGCAATCGCCACAAGAAACACCACCTTGAGTGTCAAAAATTTCAAGTCCACCGACTCCAAAGGTTCGAAAGGAGCCAACTGCAAGGAACGTAAAACCAAAGGAAGGTCCCAAGGAGGAGGACACATGATAGGACGGGGGCGTTGGAAATAAAGAGACTTAAACAGTCTAGCAACCAATGGAGAAACCAAAACCAAAGGGAGGACATGAAAAGCCCGAATAGCGGCCCATTGAGCTTGAAGAGTCGAAATGGCCAAGCCCAACACAAACCCATCATTCAGAAATCCAGAATGCGAGCCGGATCCAAAGACTCCAATGACAGCCCACGACCAACACACCAAGCAACAAAATTATCCCAATGCTTGGCATAGGACTAAAGTTTAGAAGGCCTCCGGGACTGGTGAATGACCCCAGCCACAGTCACAGAACAACCCACACGAATCCGAGAATCCCTCTCAAGAGCCAGGCCCGCAGACCCAGGGACCGGAACACAGGCAGAGGAAGAACAGGACCCAACAGAGGATACGGCACGAATGGCAAGGTCCACCCCGGAGACACAGCCAACTCCAACAGTAGGGGAAACCAAGGGCGACGCTACCAACAAGGAGCAACCAGAAGCACGAAGGACCCCTCCCTCTTGATCTTCCGCAACACAGCTGGAATCAGGGGGACAGGGGGAAATGCATACAACAGACCCCTCGGCCAAAGGAACGAAAGATCGTCCACACTCCAGGCATCCGGGCAAGGCAGAAACGTGCAAAAGCATCGGATCTGGGCATTGACCTGGGAGGCAAACAGGTCCACAATTGGACAGCCAAACATCACCTGCAACCACCTGAACATCCACTGCGTGAGGGACAAGGACCCCACCGAAGGAAACACCCGGCTCAGACAATCCGCCACAGTGTTCTCCGCGCCAGGCAGGGAAATGGCAGATAGGGACTCCAGATGCACCTCCGCCCAGCAACATATCCGACGGCAGAGGCAACTGAGGGAGCGAACCTTGCACCCCCCACGACGGTTCACATAAGACATTACAACCTGATTGTCCGTTCGGATCCGCACACGGCGACCCCGAACAAGATCCGAGAATCTACCAGACCCAGAATGACGGCCTACAGCACCCAGCAGTTGGAGGAACATGACAACACCGACTGAGGCCAAACCCCCTGAGTCGTTGAATCCCCCAGATTAGCACCCCACCCCAGCAGGCTGGCATCGGTAGTGACCATGCGGGTGGGAACAATCAGAAAGGGGCGGCCCTTGGACAGATGACCTCCGTCCAACCACCAACACAGGACCACCCGAACATCCTCTGACAAAGGAACCAAAATACCCATATCGAGGGAACAGGGCTCCCAATGCGACAAAACGCGGGACCCCACCGGGTACATGTGGAGGCGAGCCCACGGCACCGTCAAAAACGATGCCGACATCAGACCCTGAACCTTCAACCATAGGCTCACAGGATGAAAACGCCCCAACAACAGGTCACAAACTGCAGACATCAGGGACAGAATCCTGGGAGGGGGCAGGAACACCATCCCCAACAGAGTCCTGAACAGAGCCCCAATGAAAGTCAATTCCTGCGCAGGAACCAGGGAGGACATCAGCACAATCACGAGGAACCCATGATGCTCCAGGACATGGCAAACCCACTGGACATGCAACTCCGCCTCAGGAAGAGAAGAAGCAGAAATCAAATGTCGTCTAGATAAGGAAAAACACTGACGCCCTCCCCATGCAAATGTCCAATAAGAGGAGCCAGCACCTTAGTAAAGATCCTGGGAGCAGAGCAGAGCCCAAGGGGCAGTACCTGGAAATGGAAATGATGACCCAGCACGCATAACTGGAGAAACTGAGAGGCTGGATGAACAGGGATCTGCAGATAAGCATCTCACAAGTCTATCGAAGCAAGGAAGGTGCCCTGAGACATCAGAGGAAGGATCAACCGAAGCGAAACCACTTTGAACTTCATGTGAGGGATGCAAGCATACAACCACTTTAGGTCCATCACTGGCCGAAGAACCCCAGTGCGCTTGGACATCAGGAACAGGATGGAAGACACACCCAACCCCAATTGATCGCGGGGAACAGGAATCACCGCCCTTTTGACCACCAGGGCGTCCCAAAAGCGCCAATCTCCTTACAGGGTCTCTGGGACAATGCGTGGCCCTGAAACAGTCTGGGGGAGTCTGGGAAAACCCAAGATGAACACCCTCCGAAACCACTCGAAGAACCCGCATGTCCGACACAGTCTTGCGTCAATAGTCTATGAATCAAGGGAGACGACCCCCAACCGGGCCAACACCAGGAGCGAGCCCTACATGATTAGGAATTGGGAGCGGAGGAGGCAGAACACCAGAGAACCGGGACTTGTCAAAGGAAGGAGTACCCCGGCCACGCCCCCTTCCATGAAAGGGCCGACCATCCAAGAATGACCAAAAGCACTCAGGGAACCAAAGGCATGGAAGCGATCAGTACGCCCAGGAGCAAGGATCATACGGTCCTCCGCAGTCAACTCCACCATGACATCCAAAGGAGGATCAAACAACTAAACACCCGAAAAAGGGATCATCATCCGGAGATTATACAGCGCAGCACCATCTATCCAGGAGTGAAGTGAAAGAAAAACAATGCAGCTGCAAAAGTGCCTTCACCGCACCAACCATTAACCACAGCAAAATCCCGCAGCGGGTATGGTGTACACAAAAACGTGAAAACGAACCCCTGTCCACAAACTTCCATACATGTATCCATATTAAAACAGAAGAATGTATAGGCAAAGAATCAGGCTCAGGGCGCTGACACCGCGAAAACAGATCGTCCACTAGATCCACCAAAGATGCAGGAAACACCAACCGTCAGATTCATCATTCTCCCGTGTTGCGAGGCCCTAATAGCGATTCATAGCGAATCGCTATTAAGGACTCGCAAAACGGGATTCATGTAGGAATCGCAATATTTTTTGCGATTCCTACACATTCTTTATTTGCGATTAGCAAATTGCTAATCGCAAATAAGGAAAAACTCCCCATGCATTCCTATGGGCCAAAAGGCCCATAGGAATGAATGGTGAGTATTCCTTATTTGCGATTAGCAATTTGCTAATCGCAAATAAGATAGCGATTTGAAGGGTGCCAGGGGTGTCCAAAGGACACCCTGTAGCACCCCTCAAATGATCTGTGACACAGGTGTTGCACACACACATGTCCAAAGGACATGTGTGTGTGTAACATGCAACTCAGAAAAATGCATTTAAATGCATTTTTCTGAGTTTTCGCAATTTACCGCGAGGTCTGACCTCGCGGTAAATTGCGCCTAGAAATTGCGAATTCGCAAATTTAAATAGGATGTTGAATTGCATTTAAGGAATCTCAAATAGAGATTCCTTAAATGTCATTCCTCGCAAAATTGCGAGATCGCAATTAGCGATTTTTACATTTGGGATGCTGAATCCCAAATGCAAAAATCGCTCTCGCAAAGGGCCGGATTCTCAGAATCTGGCCCTTTGCGAGCGCAAAAAAGCTTGATGAATCAGGCTGCAAGTTCACACAAATGTAACCCAGCACCACCATTATGCAGCACCCAGCACAAAGCGACCTCGGACATCAACGTCCACAACACCGACAGAATCAGCAGCAGTAGCGTCATCCACCTTCGCCTCATCATCAGGAGGAACAGGCACCTGACCCTGCAATGCCGTAGCCATAGCAGAAGTAATCAAAGCTGCAACAATTCAAAAGAATGAATTGCCACCTCTGACCCAGAAGTCCCTTGCAAGGACCCAGGAGCAGGAAAGTCTAGAGAACCACGCCCCATCACATCCACACACGAGTGGACGAGTGGAGTCAACACAAGCAATGAACAGGACAACATGCCTGGCCGAAAAAGGCCTCGAGGTTGCTAGGCAACCACATAAATCAACTCACGCATGATTCCAATAACATAAATGCATTGAAGAAGAGCCGCGCGCATGCGCAAAAAGACAGCCATATACCGCCTTGCGTGGTCGGAGAAATCCGAAAGCTGATCGCAGCTAAAGAATATGCCCAGAACTGCAGCAGGCAAGGAATGCGGCCGGGAGCCTCCGGCCCCCACAGCAAGGGCACCCGGCAGCAGGTAGGGAAATGCGACCGGGAGCCCCCGGCCCCCACAGCAAGCACACCCGGCCTCGGCAGTAGGGAGGGAAATGCGACCGGGAGCCTCCGGGCCCCAGAGCAAAGGCACCCGACCGCACAACGCCCGCTCAGCAGGACGCGCGGTCGGAAACAAAATAAATACGGCTTCCAGGAACCCATGCGTCCCGCAAAACAAGCCGAAAGAACAAGCCCAGAAGTCCGCTAAAGCAGGACGAGAGGCAATAATGGCAAAAGAAGGGGGCAAGAAAAATTAAAATTACGAGACAAAATGAAAAACACACTCCACAAAGTGCATAGAAAAACAACACTAGCACAACACTACTACCCCCAAACTCAATACCAAAAGGGCAGAAGGGGACAGCTCAAGCAGGATCCCAGCCCCACTCACCTGACCAACAGGTAACACAGCACTCGGAGAAGTGCAGAAAAAAAGAACAGGTCGTGTTGGTGCTTCTGTGTCCCTTTATGAGGTTGGCTGGAGCCACTGGGGGCCATCTTGGAGGAGGGAGAGGGAGACTAGAACGCTGTTTTTTGTACTTGGAGTTCTGTGTGGAGCTGGAGGCTCATATGTGATTACTGTGGCGAGGAAGACAGGACGAGGAGGTAATGTAGGACTGCTACCGCGATTCTTCTGGTGTCTCCTTCAATCTTTTGTCCTGGTTATGACCCTTTTCAGATTAAGTTGGCATTTTAGGTAAAAACGTCCACAATTTTCAATGCGTTTAAAAAAAAATGTCATTGTGGATTTTAACACTTGGAATACTAGTGTTATTGATAACATTGCATTATCCCTATCAGTCACGTGTACATAGCACCTGTACACTATTCACTGTATCACTTTTTACTGCACCATCACTAAACAGGAGCACCTTATTTTGTTATTGATATTGCTGAATTCTTGTCTTTATTAATTTTTGAGAAAATATTCCATTGTAATGCAAATAAATGCACTAAACTCATAAACAAACCTTATCTGTAAGAAGGGTTCTCTGAAAATATTGCCATGGAAATCAAGGACCACACTTCCCTCAGATGGACCACATGTGTTATTAATTAATCTCCTGGAGACATGGGCAGTCTCACCACCCAGCACTCAGTCCATCACAAACTGGCAGAAAAAACTAAAACATTTGGTCGCCTTGCTGGGGGAAGGGGGCACCAATATTTCACTGGCAGAACAAATAGAGATGTTACCAGAACCAGGTCAAGGCATCCTGATCACATTACTCACCAGTTTAACACACAAGATGGCCTTGATCACAATAAACGTCTAGATTCAACCCACTTCAAACTCTTAAAATAATGCCATCAAGAAAATAATCTAAACAGTTATCCACCACAAAATACAGCGCGTCCTGGGAACCGATTTTATCATCACAGGAGATTTCAACAAGAACCTGATCAGCTCTGGAACAATTACTGTAACATACAGCCCCAGTTGTGAAACTCCAGGGACTGGAAGGACAAACACGGCAACACCTTTATGCTAGACATGCAGCACCTCAGTATAAGAGCACTTCATGGTAGATCACCTGATGATTGCCCACTATCGGAGTCCATTATTGATTACACCTTCCTGTCACTCCCTCCATTTCCTGTCGTTCGTTCCTTTCAATTTGCAGAGAGTTGCGAAGGTGATCACTTCCCACAAACATTGGTCTTAGAGTCCTAAGAGAGGTTGTTGAGAGCGGTGTGTCACGTTTGACTCTCAATTCACAAGAAACTACAAGAAACTGAAACGGTCAGAAACATCTATAGTGAAGATCGCCAACAGCGCAAAGGTTGTCCTAGAAGAATGTCAACGACAAAACGTATCCCAACTAGCAATATGGCAAACATTTTCAACTGACCTACTTTCAAATAACAACCGTAACACGGGTGGCCCATTTAGGACAACATTTTCAGCACCACTAGGACACTGCCAAAAACCCAGAGGTAGATCAGTAGCCTGTCGCTTGGCCAAGAAAAAATTAAACCAGGTACTGAGGCTGGCTCAAAGGGGTAGTACTAAAACAACAAACAGCATAGACACTCTAAGGGCTGCAAAAAATAGAATATGCCAACTCCCTCTAGTTTGAGATCAGAAAAAACACAGATAGCTTTTAGGCCAAACTGTTCATGACAGCAAGCAAACCAACTCGAGAAACTTCTGGTCAAGGGTGAATAATCTAAACTGACGACAGCAGCCCTTAGGGAACACTCCCATCAGGGACGAGTGCTAGTTCGCTTTTCTCAGGAAACACTTCTCTGCAGCAAATGAACCAGCTGCCTTACTCCATACTCTTAGAGTCACTTCCAACATCACAGCTGTTAGACAACCCAGCCCTTCCATGGAAAGACCCCTCATCAGCACCAAATCCCACAAAAGTGGTCATCACAGCAGCAGATCAGCCCGTTAAAGGGGGCACACACCTCATGCAATCCCCGCACGGGGACCACTATCCACAAGTTCAACTGTCCTCAGAAGCAAATATACATTTTTTCCTCAATCCAGAAGGAGTACAACTACCTGAAGAAGAAGGAACGGCACGGGCCATATGGAATACCCCAGACTATCTACTGACTAAATCTGCAGTACTGGGCAGGAAAGCCGACTACCCTCTACTCCAATGCAGTCCATATGGGTGTCTTACCCGACTCATGGCAAGGTGCAGTCATCACCCCACTTCACAAAGGAGGAGACAAAACCACACCAGAAAACTAATGCCTCATCACACTTCTAGACAATGAAGCAAAATACTTCCCATCTCTTTTCCTAGACGACCTGACCGCCTGGGCGGACATCAATTGAATAATCCCAATATCGCAATCTGGTTTCAGGAGGGGTTCTGACACAATGACTAACGTGTTTGGCATTTACCATTCTACTGGATCAAATGGGAAAGCAGAATGGTAGGACCTATCTCTCCTTTGTTGAATACAACTCGGCTTTTGCTTGTGTGTAAATGGAGAGAAGCTCTAGAGGAAGTTCAGGGCTTGGAACATACCTTCACACACCTGCTCAGAACCAATGAGTCACTTCACAGCCAAACATGGGTGTGGAGATGGCTCCCTTCTGTCATAAAAAACCTATACTTAACAAGGCTTCAAGCTGGGGTGTGTGCTGGTCTCATGCCTTTTCAACTTCTTTATGACTGACCTCTCACCTGTTCTTGACGAATCCAACAGCCACGCTCCCCGTCTTGGCACAGTATCGCTGAATCACTTATTATACGCAGAGAATGTGGTCCTGTGCAGCCAAACCTAAGTAGGGCTGCAGAGATTGATAAATACAATGCACTTCTATGCCCCACAAAATGGCCTGGTCATTAACCAGAACTAAACCAAGGGGATAATGGTTGACAAAGCAATCAAGAAAAATGTAACCTGGCATCTGAGTACTCACATTCTAGATACAGTTAAATACAAGTACCTAGGGGTGCTAATCACCAGCTCCAAAGCCATCACAAATAAGAACAGTACATTAATAGCTGCTTTAAAACCTTTGAGCAAGAAATTGAAAGGCCCAACACTTGAAAATGGCAGCAAAAATCGTGCCAACCTTAACTTTTCGGTCATGACTCGGCCCTAGTGGATTGACTTCAAACAAAAGTTTGTTGTTATGTGTTGACCTTAGCACAGACCTTTTCTCCAAGTCAAATTCGGCTGGAGTTTGGCCACACGAGGCTATCAATCGGGCGGCACGGGCAATTGTCAAGTGCTGCTTTAAACAAAAACATGCAGATCCCAAAACTCTGCTATGGACAACAGGGGTATCTGTAACCACCACAGCAGCGTCAACGGGTGGCTGGATCAATCTTTAATAAATCTGCCCCGTGGGAATCTTTGGGCTCCGCCACTGCCATATAATGCTTTTGAAAAATGAGTCAACGCTGCAATGGCCAAAATCTCTCTCCTAAAAGACAAAGAGGAGAATACAAAAAGATGATGATGATGATGAAGCAAAATAGAGCGTGGTACCAAACCTGCACATATCCGCTTCACTTGAAACTAAAGCTGCTGCGGTGCTGCCTGGGCTGACCACCTACACTAGCAGAAAAACCTGTATGGCTGGACTCCGGCGACAGAGGTTGACGCTTATGCGGCTCTAACAAAGAAACTCTCCTTCACTTGCCCTGAGATGGTAGTGGAGCGGAGGCAGCTCCTTAAACCTTCATTTAAAAGTATAGGGATCTGCACATGCAGGCAGGCCGTCCTATCCTGTCTAGTGTCCGGCGACCCTGTTCTGAAATTCCTAAACAAAAACTACCCAAAAAAGCAAATGTGTGTGTCAAAGTGCAGTGATGATGGTTGTCAGCCGGGGGCCGGTCATTAATATAAAACTTTGGGTGACCCTGGCAGATTCGGGACTCTCATGGCAATCATATGACATCCGGGGACCAGCCACACGGTTCCTTGGACCCCTCTGAAAAGCCTTTAGTCAAAACCATGATAAACGTGGCCAGGCTGCTAGCCGGGGAACAGACACAGCCAAACGTGGGGTATCCTAGTCCACTGGAATCCTCTAAAACAAGCATTTGCAATGCAATAGGTCTCGCGTTTACGCAAGTTTGAGCTAGTGACATTGCAAATTACAATGCCTTTTATTTTTAAAAACATAAATAAGAGTCATTGTCATTTACAATGCCAATAGTTTAAACTTGCTTAATGCGAGACCTATTGCATTGCAAATGCTTGTTTCTAGTTGGTCTTAGGACCTACAGCATCCTTGCTACCCCACTGATTTTGATAGGTTGCTGACTTTGCATACTTATATATTAAGTTGTTGCTTGTCTAAGGTGCACACAACCTTGGCTATAGTGCATGGAGCACCTTTATTGCCACACAGAGGTAAACATTTAGAGGAAGCATTGATTGTATGGCATGGAGTGGACTGGGATTGTGTGGAGTGGAATGTCATGGAGTGTTGTGTGGAGTGATATTGCATGGGCTGGCATTGTGTGGCATTAAGTGGCATTGTGAGGTGTGAAGTGGCATTGTGTGGAGTGGCACTGTGAAAAGTGGAGTGACATTGTGTAATGTGAAGTAGCATTGTGTGGAGTTGAGCGGAGTGACTTTGTGTGGTTTGGAGTGGCATTGTGTGGAGTAGAGTGGCACTATGTAGAGTGGAGGGGCACTGTGTGGCTTGAAGTAGAGTGCAGTAGCATGCTGCAAAGCCCTTCCAGGCCTCGTCTGGGGTAGTAAGCACAAAATAAAATACAATTACAATTGAGTGGAGTGGAATTTGTGGAGTAGAGTGAAGGGGTATTGACTAGAATGGCATTGTGTGGACTGGAGGAATGGAGTGGAATTGTGTGGCATTGAGTGGAATGGTATTGGTGGAGCTGAGTGGCATTGTGTGGCAGGAGTAGCACTAGGCGGCATGGAATGGCATTGTGTGCCATGAAGTGGCAATGAGTGGATTGGCATTGTGTGGTGTGGAGTTGCATTGTGTGGTGTCGAGTGGCATTGTGTGGTGTCAAGTGAAGTAGCATTTTCTGGCATGCAGTAGCATTGCATGGAGTGATATTGTGTGGTGTAGAGTGGAGTAGAGTCACATTGTCCAGAGGAGTAAAGTGGAGTGGCAGTGTGTGGAGTGGCATTGTTGGAGTGGCATTGTTGGAGTGGAGTGGCATTGTGTTGTGTTGAGTAGCATGGTGTGGCATGGGATGAAGTGGAATTGTTTGGAGTGGAATTGTGCAGAGTGGTGTATGGTGGAATTGTGTGCGGTGGAATTGTGTGGCATGGAGTGGAGTGATGTGGAATTGTGTAATATGGAGTGGAATTGTGAGAAGTGGAGTGGAATTGTGTGGTGTGGAATAGTGTGGCATGGAGTGGTGTAGGATTGTGTGGCATGAAATTGTGTGGAGTGGAGAGGAATTGTGTCAAAAGGATTGAAACTGTGTGGCATGGAGTGGAATTGTGTGGTGTGGAGTAGATTTGTGTAGCATGGGGTGGAGTGAAGTAGATTTGCATGGAGTGAAGTGAAATTCTGTGGCATAGATTAGAATTGTGTGAAGTGGAGTGAAGAGAAATTGTGTGGGATGGAATCGAGTGGAATTGTGTGGAATGGAGGGGAATTCTGTATAGTGGATTGGAACTCTGTGGCATGAAGAGTAGTGGAATTCTGTGGCATAGAGTGGAATTGAATGGAGTGGAATGAAGTGAAATGGCATGCAGTGTCGTGTCATTGTGTGGCAAGGACTGGTGTAGTAGAGTGGAATTGTGTGTAATGGAATTGTGTGGCATGGAGTGGAATTGCATGGTGTAGAGATGAATAGTGTAATGTAAAAAATATCTACTGTGGAGTGGAATTGGGAGGGGTAGAGAGGAATTGTGTGAAGAGGAATTGGTGGAATGGAGTGGAACTGTGTGGACTGGAGTGGAACTGTGTGGACTGGAGTGGACTTGTGAGGCGTGGAGTGGAATTGTGTTGAATTAAGTGTTATTCTGTGGCGTGGAGTGGCATTGTGTGGTTGGAAAGTTGTCACTGAATTGCCCTATTGTGCTTCAAATACTTGTGCTATTTAAATGCAATTATAATCCAACTGTTATTAATTATCTCAATTTACAATCTATGTAACCATCTGATGCCTTTGATCTGAAGCAGGAGCTTGTTAGAAAATAAAACGTTTCTGTGAGAAGTGGTTTGTTTAGAAATAAATGGGTTTTAGACAGGGAGGGGCTAGTGGACAAGGAAGCAACATATATAATACCAATTGGGGATAAAGCAGATGGAGCCATGTGGAAAGCTATAAATGTTAAAAGCTTTCCCAAACATTAGCCGTTGATGTGCACATTACTCAATCATGACAGAGAATGATAGTGAGTAACAATTACCTTGTTGTAAAAAGAGGACAATAGACCAGACTGCCATAGGTTTAAACCAACGACATTCCAGAGTTGAAAATCGGGGAGCTCTATGACAACTCAATCGGATGTTGGGGGTGAGGAGGAAAAAGCAACATGGAGAAGAGGTGTGTGTAAGGGGGAAGGCGCACCATGGGCTAGCAGGATCAGAGGGGAAGAACAAATAGTACTTCAATCACAGCACAGGAGCAGACAGAAACTAAATAAGATAAATCAATATGTGCTTGCCAGTGCTTAATTTGTGCCGGTGCTTTCCGGTGCTCAGCACCGGCCCTTAATCGCCAGCACCGGGGCTTATGACTGTCTGCCACATGGTAGTGGTGTCCGTCAATTTAGGTACGAGCAGAACAACAACTGTTTATTATTTCAATTTAAATTTCCAAATATTAGTATTTGCCTCCAAAGCCATTCCTATAGTATGTGGCTTGAAATGCGTCATTTTAGTAATTTCACAGCAATTTCATATTTGACAGGTAGCAACATCATTCCATATTCCACCTTTCCTTCTTTGGGTCTGTTTTTTCCCTGTTTTGAGTGAGGTTTTTTTTATGCCAGTTCAATTGGCTTTCTAGCTTTACATGAAAATCTAGGCCAAAGCCTGTTTGACTAAAAAGCCAGGCCTGGCTCAAGGCGTCATACTCGATGTGCGCACTTGTGACCGGTACTCTTTACTTCCCAATACTTTGAAAGTCAGATTGCTTTCTGCGTGACAAGACCGCCAAAGCCTGCACTCTGAAAGAGAGAGAGAGCAGTCCCAATTAGCGCCTTGACACCCTGCGGTGCCAGCCACCGAGGCTCGGCACTGTCGTGGGCAGCCGCTTAAAGTAGGTTAGCTCCCCAGATGCCCAATTGCTTGTTTTAACGGCAGTGTGAGCAGGTTATCCCGCACTGCAGGGCAGGCATGGTTTTTAATTGTCACCTCCCCGTGCCCCCAACGAGCAGGCTGTGTCGCTATAGGCTGCAGACCTCGCAACATATGAACGTGCCACCTTTCACCCCTGATGATCTGGAAGGCACAGTGCACTGGTTATCTCCATCACCTGGTAGGTGGTAAAACAGGCACATATTTTGCAATAAGCCGCAGATGGCGAATTAGACCCCATAAAACCACATTATCTGTTCTGGCGCAGAGGCAGCATTGCCTTAATTGAATTAGAGTCTGCTGGAGTGGCAACAAAAGCTAGTGAGTGTCCTAGCACCCCAAAGGGCACCCCAATTCCGAAAGCACTACGAGATTAAATTAATGGTACTGACGTGCAATACAAATCCACTTTTTATTTTAGTCTTTTTTTTAAATACATTTTCAAAAAGAGAAAAAGACTAAAAAACAAAGGGCAGCATGAACACGTATATATCCGTTAAGTCCTGTGCATTAAGGTGTACAGCAGTTTCTTACATGAGTAATCATCACAGTACATTTCAGGAGGTCGAAAACAAACACAAATGTACCAATTCCCATCTGTCCCTTGAAAATCATGTTCTTCAACCATGTCGCCAACAACTTTCTCGTCATCATCCACTTTATTGTCTGTTCTCTGTCAAAAATACATATCTCTTCTGCTACTGGCCATGTCTTCGCCCACAATGTAATAATCAGGCCATCTTCAGTTTTGCTAGAACAAGCCACTACCGGACGCACCGCATTGGGGCGACTACGGTCATATTCCCCACTGCGTTTTTTAACAAGGGTGCACACCTCGGTCAGCAGCAGGGGGAGGCGCGCGCACCTCGCGGGGGAGGAGGGAGGCCTGCGCGATTTACTTGCGGCAGCGATAATTGCTACCATAAGGCGGTGCTCGCTCCCGCAAGTGAATCGCCACACATGCACGCGTTGCCATTGAGGCAATGGAACGTCTGCACATTTTTGGCTGAAAAGCCAAAGCGATTGGAAAAGGTCTTTTTGCCTATGCAGCGCATGCGCACTGCGTAGGCGAGACCTAAAAACATGGGCACATATAACTACTGACTGGGCACTTTCAAGATTTTACTAGTTAACTTGACAAGACTTAAACCTGTATGCCTGCTCTTCAGGACCTACAGGCAAGCATGAGATGATCCAACTTCCACACATCTGCACTTTAAAAATCATCTCTGGTTCTCCAGGACCCCCCAATAAAGGCAAACATCTGGGCCAGCCTGCTAGCCGGGGAGGAAACACTAATCATTAAAACCTTGGTTTATCCTGGCACACTGGTGATCTCTGATAAAACTGCTTGTATGAATCAAACACAGCTGGGTGGCGTTTCCTAACCTGCACATCTGCACTTTAAAAAGAACCCCCGGTCCCTTTGGGCCACCCCTCCCCCGAAAAAGTCAGATGTCTGACCCAGGCAGCTAGCCTGGAAGGAGACCAACATTATAACCATGGGCTATCCTGGCACCCTGGTGATCAGACAGACCCTAGACAGAAATCAGGCACTTTAAAGCCTGCACTTTAAACACATCTCTGGTCCCAGGACCTCCCGAACCAGTTGTGATATCCCGGTCGGTCTGCCAGCTGGGATCAGACAATAGCATCACAAATACGGGCAACCCTGACACCTGGTCACTCCTCCACAACGTTGAATGCCTGAATCAAAAGCCAGCTAAGTGACTCATCTTCACTCCATAAAGCTGCCTGATAAAACTTTTTACCCTACAAACTCATTTTTCATCAGGGCACTGGGAGGCGCCTGGTCAAGTCACATGCTTGATAAACTCTTGGCAGCACTTCCAAACCCACGGACTGTATTTCAGTTTTCCTCAAAGCCTTTATCCACCAAATGATTCAAACATCTGATGTCTTCCCATCCGTGATTTTATTTTATGAATTTTAACAATTGCTTTTCTCTTTTGTAAGATTTTAATTAATCGAAACAAATAAAGTTTTACTAACTTACTTATTCTAGATAGCGAACAATGTAGGAACCTTGTAACGTAAACATCTTTCATCAATATTGTATTGTATTAGCAGGTTCTACCATATCTATATTTTTCTCTAGACAATAATGCAACGTTAATATTAAGATTTGTCTGCTTACCAGTCAAAGCTTACGTAGGAAAATGGGCAGTTCAGAGTAATGATCAATTTATTTGCGACTGTTGTCATGGGTGAAAGCAAGAGTTGAACCATGTACCAGTTCTTGAACAATCTAGATGTTTCTTGAATCCATTATATGTTAAAATTATCAAACTATCATAAGAAGAGCGAGGATTTTATTACAATTGTTTTATTGCCTCCTAACGAAAATGTTTGTCACAATCTATTTGAATAATTTTTTAAGACTTTTCTACAAAATGTTTAGACACTTAGGGGCCCATTAGAGTGTCGGGCGGATCGCCACCGCCCGCATGGCAGTGGCGATCCGCCCGACATTCTTTCCCGCCCGCATGCCATTCCCCCCGCCATATTACTATGGTGGGGGAGGGTCCCGGCGGATGAAAAGACCGCCCGCCGGCTTTCCGCCCGGTCGATGAGTCGACCGGGATGAAAAGGTTCTCATATAGTGGCGGTGTCTGTTAGACACCGCCATCCATATTATAATGCATGCTGGGATTTGCCGTTCTGTGGCGGCAACGCCGCCATGGAAAGGCATGCGGTCTTTACTATTGGGCGCCCGTAGCGGGCCCCCAGGAAGTTGTGGGGTGGGTGGTGCACATGGGGGGTACCTATGGTACCCCCCTGCAGTTTCATGCACAATATGGCAGGCACTGCGCGGTGCCTGCCACGTTGTGCATGAAAATGCACAACATGCCTTTTTGGCATTGCGGCGGGCGGTGCTCAAAGCACCACCCGCCGCAATGTCAAGAATGCAGGATGCGCCCGCCACACTGGCGGGCGCATCCTAATGACCTCCACGGGACCGCCGCATAAACTGAGGGCAGTCCCTTTCTACGTCAGGATGGCAGGCGGACAAAGTCCGCCCACCATCCTAATAATGTCCTAAGTGTATCGATGAACTGTACTAAATTTATTGGTTGATTGGATTTTATGATTGACCTCAGTCAAGGTCTAAATCAATTCTATGAAACTTGAAACTTCACGAAGTAAAGTGTTTTCTGTGGCCATGTTTTGAACCTGCAGCATCAAATTGGGCCATTTCCAGGGCCTGATCCATTTTTGGAATCCGCTGGCTACTCAACCTGTCAAGTACTCGTCAGGTACAGAGTCTTCTTGGTTCACAGAAATGGCCGCTTTCCTCCACCGGCAATATCAGACGCCAGAAAGTACAGGAAATACAGTATGGCTCTGAAAATATTCCAACAAGAAATAGAACAAGCATTTACAATGCAATAGGTCCCGCACTGACATTATTTTGAGCTATTGACATTGTAAATGACATTGTTTTTTTGTTTTGTTTTTCTTTTGTAAAGCATAAATAAAATGCATTGTAATTTTATATGGCAATCGATTAAAAAAGTTTCAATGCGAAACCTATTGCATTGCATTTACACTAGTGTGAGCTATTGGCTTTGAAAATGGTACTGGCTTTTATTAATGTGATAGTTTTTTTAAAACATAAATATAATGCATTCCAAAGCTGATAGCACCCACCCCCTGCTTTGGTAGGCAGCCATCTAGGCTTACATTCCCTGTGTAGGCAGGCGCTACAGTTACATTCCCTTCACAGACCAGCTTCTTGGCACAGTCCCCCTTGAGGACAGACGTCTAGGTTACATTCCCTTGGCAGGGAAGCATCTCTAGTTACATTCTCTGGGTATGATGGCATCCTCCGCTACCATCCTGGGGTATCTTGGTACTTATACTAGACTGACAGAAGATCCTGAGTCCTTTGTAAGACTGGGGGCAAAGACCCCACCGGGTCAGTTTGGGATAAAGGTGTCGACCACAGGCTGTACGAATAAAAGTCCTTGTGCTGTTTTTGGGGAGGGGGTGAAGACTTGGAACATATGAGAGTGGGGATTGGCTGTCAAAGGAAGAGCACACGCTTCAGTGGGAGAAAGCCTTGTGGCACATTAAGAAGTGGGCATGACCGGGTCACTGGTGAGAGGGGTCGACTGCAGTGTAGGGGGGAGACAGGGCAGTACTGCCTTTAGGAGCGAGAGGGGGGCACAAATTAGTCAGTACATGTGAAGTCAAAGGTGAAAATTGGGACCAGTAGACGTTGGACAATCTGCGTCTGACAACACCAGGGGGGTGATATCGATGGTCGAGGGACATATGTAAGGATGGAGAGAGATACTCCTCAGCGAACAGTGAAGACACGCTTTAGAGCGCCCCCTAAAGCCCTGCAGAATGAAAGAGGTGCAGCGCCTACATGGGACTTCAGAGACTGTGGGAAATATACACATCCTGTGCCTTTCAAGTGAAATAATAAACACCACCCTGCTGGATGGAAAAAAATTAAACCGACAACTCGCCCCCTCCGCCCCCCCCCCCGCCCTTTCAAAACGATTTTGGACTGTCTCTAGCCACTCCCTTAAAATCTCTGGTGCGAATCAGAGCTTTGACATCAACAATTTACGCCCTTTCATGCAGCCCTTAGTGCCAGGCGGCTCCATATTTTGTTTTTAGGGCGTCTCTCCCTCAGAGATGAGCACCACATGCAGGCAGAAGACTGAAAGCCACCTTGGTATTAAGCGCCTGTTGACGCTGTTCACTTGTGTTTTTCCATCTAAGATGTATATGCTATGAGGTACAGACTTCAGTTGCTATGACGTCCTTATGGGAGTGGGCTCTCGTGGCACATCTGTAGATAACCGCACCCTGCTGTCTCCGCATGTCAGCATTTGTCTGTTCATTTTTCATACACAATTTTAGCCTTTTTTTCTTCTGTCCACGTTCCTTTGTTTGCTGCCAGCTGTCTCACAGCCTTACTGAGCCACGAACCCTCTGCTGCCTGCTGGATTCAACAGCGGACCCGCCCGCCTGTCTCCCGCCGCCCGACTGCTCAGCTGTTACCTGGAGCAGGGGCCGCCGAGAGGAGACGGGGGAGGGGCGGACTTCAACGTCGATCGGCCCTTGCGGTGTTCCGCCCCACGGGGAAGCGCTAGGCGGCGCTTAAATTTTGCATCAGCCCCATTGGGAGGGGGAAACTCTTCTGTCCACGTTCGTTTGTTTGCTGCCAGCTGTCTCACAGCCTTACTGAGCCACGAACCCTCTGCTGCCTGCTGGATTCAACAGCGGACCCGCCCGCCTGTCTCCCGCCGCCCGACTGCTCAGCTGTTACCTGGAGCAGGGGCTGCCGAGAGGAGACGGGCGAGGGGCGGACTTCAACGTCCATCGGCCCTTGTGGTGTTCCGCCCCACGGGGAAGCGCCAGCCGGCGCTTAAATTTTGCATCAGCCCCATTGGGAGGGGGAAACTCTTCTGTCCACGTTCGTTTGTTTGCTGCCAGCTGTCTCACAGCCTTACTGAGCCACGAACCCTCTGCTGCCTGTTGGATTCAGCAGCGGACCCGCCCGCCTGTCTCCCGCCGCCCGACTGCTCAGCTGTTACCTGGAGCAGGGGCCGCCGAGAGGAGACGGGCAAGGGGCGGACTTCAACGTCCATCGGCCCTTGCGGTGTTCCGCCCCACGGGGAAGCGCCAGGCGGCGCTTAAATTTTGCATCAGCCCCATTGGGAGGGGGAAACTCTTCTGTCCACGTTCGTTTGTTTGCTGCCAGCTGTCTCACAGCCTTACTGAGCCACGAACCCTCTGCTGCCTGCTGGATTCAACAGCGGACCCGCCCGCCTGTCTCCCGCCGCCCGACTGCTCAGCTGTTACCTGGAGCAGGGGCCGCTGAGAGGAGACGGGCGAGGGGCGGACTTCAACGTCCATCGGCCCTTGCGGTGTTCCGCCCCACGGGGAAGCACCAGGCGGCGCTTAAATTTTGCATCAGCCCCGTCTCGCGGGACGCCGGGCGAAGCCCGGGCAAAGGGCGGGCCGTCTGAGGCCGTCCGAGGTCGGACTAGGTTGGGTTGGGCCAGGGACCCTGCCTGAAAATTCCTTTGCATACTTCTGGATACAGCCCTTCCTGGTCTACTCTGCATCAGGTAATTAAAACTAAAACTATTGCTGAATCCTGGGAGTAACCATCTTGCTCCGAGTGTATTGTCCATCTCTATTATGCCCGGGAAAAAGCAAACCCCAGTCAATAACACCATGGAGAACTATCTTGTTCAAGTCTTGGCAAAAATAAATAGCAACAGGAGATCCTCACTGGGATTAGACTCATCTAACCAATCTCCCCTGGCCGACAAAGAAACAGAGGATTCTTTTGCACTATTAAATAGCAGCATCTCCGGGGTGGTACATGACTCTCTCCACGATATAATTACCATCCAGCCTAGTGGTATAGTTGCTAGTACCGAAGACAATAGTGACAGCGAAGTAGTGGCTATGATATCTACTAATAATGAGTCCGCTATCCCTACTGCCGTCCCTGTTCCAGCCCCGAGGGTTACTGGGGGCAAAAGAAAGGCCATACAAAAACGGGGGGGGGTTTAAGGTCTGCTAGAAACAAAGCTGCAACACCACCAAGGAAAATACTTGAAGACGAGGAGGTTGATCTGACTGGGGAAGCTTATGTGACCCTCTCCAATGCTCAATTCAATAAACTATGGAGCATGATGGACACAAAATTTAAAGGTATAGTTAAACCACTGGTTAGCAAAATAGACAAATTAACTGCCGAGGTCAGCAAACTGGAAGGATTACTTGAAAAAACCCTGGGGGAGGTAGGAAACCTCCCTGAAGTCATCGTGTCCAGTGTAGAGCCATTAGTGAGTAAAATACAATCATGCGAAATCAGTGGTCCTATTCCTATTGCTGCGCCAAATCCTCCAATGGTACCACTGATTAATCCACCTGGTGGTACCTCTGGTGCTGTACCGCCCGTTCCTCCAGTTGGTGATTCTAATACTGGGAAAGGGTCTTTCGAGCTTGTAGTGGAAGCTTCGCCACTAGTCCTCGTGCTTGCAAATGTCCCTCCACTAGCATCTGTTGAGGTTGAATCAACATCATCTTTATTAAATAAATCTTTATCATGGCTCACTAACAATATGGTAATTTCTCCCTGGGGCAAGCAGCAATTATCTGAAGAACTTGTAAATACCAGAAGGGTAGAGTGGATTGGAAACAGGGTAAAAAGGTTCAAGGGGGATTGTGTTGTGCTCAACTTTTCAGACCCTGAGGTCTTGCCAAACATCTTGCCTAACATCTCCCCTCCACAGCGAAGATCCACTTCAATTGTTCCACTGACTTTGGACTTTTTCTATCCTCGGAAAGGTAGAGGCCCGAATTCAAGTACCTTAAGAACAAAATGGAACGTTGTGACCAAAAGGGGCAGTAAGGATGTTGGTTTTACTGAGTGGGGACTGGGCTTGGAAAACAGATTCTCTGCCCTCTCAAACTTAGATGCCTGTGATTGACAACCATTTAACCCCATGCCTTTGTTGCAAATCCCCCTTGATGCATGTACTACTGTGGAGTCCAGTCATTTAATAGGTGCTCAAAATGAGATTCACAACCCTGAGGTCATAGAAGGACCACCTAATGTAAATGTAAATGATAATGGTACTGATGACGCAATGTTGAACGGGTCTGTTCCCAGCTCTATACCAATCACGGCAAACGTCACTGGGAATCTATTGTCCTGGAATGTGGCTGGGCTATGCTCCAAACTGGATTGCGGAGACTGGTTTGGGTTTGTTAGCCAGTACGATGTTTGTATTTTTCAAGAGACATGGGCCTGTGATCCTGTTTTTGCTCTGGGGTACTTAAATTTCTATGTTCCAGCCACTAAAGGGCCTAAAGGGCGCCCGATGGGGGGCCTCACCATATGGGTCCGTCAGTCCCTAAAGGTTGTAGTGAAAAATGCGGAGCTCCATCAAAAAGATATTCAGCTCATCAGACTCATGAGTGTTTCATCCATCTCCATCGATATCTGGAAGTGAAGGAAAATCAGAGGTCCTTCTGACCCTGTATAATCTTTTAGAGACACAATCTTCTAGGAAGAACATAATAATTGCAGGCGACTTAAATTGCACGTTTGAACCTCTAGATACTGGCGAGGCTTTCTTGGGTGCGGAGGAAGATAAGCAATGGGATATTCCCGCACTAGACACTACTCCAGTAACTCGCTGGACTGAGGATATTTTAGGTCTAAATGCAATGTGCCTCGAACAAGGGTTAAGAGCTCTGAATGGTCGGACAAAGTCAGATAGAGCACCAGCTATGACTTTTAACAACGGGAGAAATAAAAGCCGCATTGATTATGTCATCTGTAGCATGTCTCTTTGGTCATCTGTTAGCGATATGGTTGTAATGGAAAGGCTTGAGAGCGATCATAACCCTTTATGTGTTTTTCATAAATGGTGGTTGTCTGATGATATTGCTCCCAGTCCCTGTGACGAACCTTTACCCCCGTTGATTGTTCCAACTAATGACATGCGCAGGCTGAGGTGGACAAGTGTTAGGACAGATCAGCTGGTTTTAGAAAAAATAGGAGTGGCGACTGATAAGGCTATTATGGCCCTAGAGTGTGTGGCTGGGTATTCCCCGAGCCAAGACAACACTACTAAGGTTCATGAGAATCTCTTTAATGAAATCAAATGTCATTTCTTAAAACCTGTAAACCGAAAGAGGGTTTGTGCTTATAGAGCTGCTAAATGGTATAATCATGACTGTAAGGTGGCAAGAACCTCTCTGGGAGCCGCAATCAAGAGTAAAAATGTGGGGGCTATTAGATCTGCTAGGAAACATTATAAAAATTGTATTGTCAAAGCGAAAAGAGACTGGGACGAAGCCCACTGGAACAAGTTGAAATGTGCAAGTGATCGAAAACACTCTAGATTATTTTGGTACATTGTCAAATGGGGTCAAGAAAGGATTGAAGAGGCAAGTACCAACAACGTCCCACAGGACGCCTGGGTCAAATTCTTCAGTGAACAATATGCAACTAGGGATCAGACTGTAAATAGTAGTTGCCCGACCCTTTTAGTGGCAGAAGATAACATTTTCGCGCAGAGTGAAATACTGTCTGCCCTTAAAACTGTTCATAGTGGCCGTGCTCCTGGCATTGATGGGGTTCCAGCGGACGTTTTTCTAAATGACACTGGAAGGTGGTGTAAATACATTTATCTGCTAATAAACCATATTGCCAGAGGTGCAAATATCCCGGTATCATGGCGGGGTGCTTTAATCATTCCAGTATACAAAAAGGGAGATCGTGCCCAGCCTTGCAACTACCGCCCAATCTGTTTAATAGATACTGTTCAAAAATTTGTGGGGCGAGTGATTGTCAACAGATTGCTCGATTGGGCGGGGGATCACAATATTTTATCTCCCTTCCAGGCCGGGTTCCGCAGGGCAACCAGCACTGTAGATCAAGTCTTTCGCTTTCAACTGATCCAGTGGAGGACCGTGGTGCTAGGTGGAGGCAGCCTGTATGCGGCATTTGTCGATCTGCGGGCTGCCTTCGACCTGGTACCACGGGCAAAACTGTGGGAAGTGCTTGCGGGTCTAGGGGTCCCAGGGGTCTTGTTGTCCTTGATCATGAGATTGCACGAGGGTACTTATGCCAAAATTCAATGGGGTGGGTACGGTAAAGATACTGCTGAATTTCCTGTTGAGTGTGGGGTTCGGCAAGGGTGCTCAATGGCCCCAACCTTGTTCACCCTTTTTATTAATGGTATCGTCTCCCGCATGCAATCTCAGGTAGTGGATGCTCCCTCTCTCGCAGGTGTAAAAGTTCCTATTTTAATGTTCGCCGATGACACGTTAATTTTATCTAAAACCCCAAGTGGTTTGCAAAAAGCATTGGCAATATTTGACGAGTTCTGTGAGGATCACGGTTTGGAGGTGAATGCTTCTAAAACAAAACTCATGGTTTTTAATCCGCATAGAAATTTTAAACCCAAAATTTCCATGAGTGGACGCATTCTTGAGGTTGTAAAATCATTTACTTACCAGGGGATCCTTATCTCTAATGACAACAGGTGGCACCAACATCTTAATATTGCTACATTAAGGCACAAGCAATTAGCTGGTATCATTATAAAGGAACATAGGAAATCGCTGACCAAACCGATTAAACCACCCCTGATCATATACGAGGCAAAAGCAATTGGGTCAGCTTTGTATGGGGCTGAGCTGTGGGGGCATGAAAATCTGCAGGAACTCCAAACATCAGAGAATAAATTCTTTAGGACACTCACAGGTACCCCACAGAGTAGTCCGTTATTGCCCCTGAGATACGAGCTTGGCAGGAGAGAAATCTCGGAAATGGCCAAACTACGACCGAATCTATACTGGCGTAGGCTCTGGACCACGCCTGAGCTCTCCCACTACGCGGATGGGTTCATTGATGTCATTAAAGCAGATCGCTTTAATAAAACCAGATGGTTCAAATCACTAAAACTTGCACTATTTGAACTAGGATTAAATGCATTATGGTCCGATCCAGCTGGGGCATCATTTCCCACCAAGTCAACCTTAAAAAATATCTTTTGGGAACGGGTTGCTAATAGGAGTTTGCTCAGTACCAACAGCGGGTCCATGACCATCAGTTTTCTTGAAGTTAAACTTTACCCTACATATGAATTGTATTGGGATTACATATCGGACCCCATCCGTATTTTAACATCTAAGTGGAAAGCAGGAGGTCCAGCTACTTGTCCAGTTTGTGGGGAAGGTAACGAAACCCTTGGTCACTTTTTGTTTTCCTGCCAAGTATATTCTGCTCCAAGGCGAGCCTGGTTGGCACCTATGTGCAGGAACTTAGGTACAAAATGTAGCATGGTAGCGCTGCGTATTGTTAGATCTACTTCTTTGACTTGGATCACAATTGCCACCGCAAAGTATTTGGGGTGGGCGTGGGTAATAAGGCAGAGATTGCTAGTAGGGTAACTACTCTCTGCCTAGTTGTTCAGAGACTGCTAGACTATTGTCTATTCTCTGTAACGGTTCATCTTATGTGTCATTCGGAACGAAATTTTAATGATTTTTAGCCCAATATTACTGTAATCATTTTTAACTGCATTTTTAACAGTAATGAACTTTACACCTGTGATCATGTTGAGAAATAACTTTTTTATAATGTGATATGTGCTTATGTCTAAAATGACTTCTGTAATTTAATTGACTTTTTTTATTACATGTTTGTATGTCTGCTTTTATGAGTAATACTTGAATAAAGCACTTTTGAATTTGAATTTGCTTTTATTCGCAACAAAAGTAACATGGATCGCTCGCTAGACACAAGGGAGAATTCCAGGCACACCCCTTCTAATAAAACACTTAGGGACAAGGTCTGAAGCGACGGGTGCAGGGAGGAGGGGGCGATCATTATCTTTGTGCGGTGAACTTTCTTTCGAGTGGCCACGGGGCTCCATACCAAACAAGGCTCTTTTAATCACTGTAATGCACTGTTTACAGAAAGCGGGCGGTTAAGAAATTAAAGCCCTGCCAGACCCTCACCATGTGAAACATCCCCCACCCATTATTTGGAGACTGTGCAGCAGCTTCCAGCCACGGTCCCAATTAGGCACAAGTGCATAATTGCAGCACTCTCCCCGACAGAGCCGAATGTGGCTGGCTCGAGGCTGAGAACAGGCCCCAGCTTGATGACACAGTTTGAAGCGAGCCCGGCTCAACTGTCAAAGGAAGAAAGGCTTTCAGAAAGCGATCCCCTCCCATTCCTGCACCTCCCAATAAATATTTCACACAAAACAAACAAGACCGCCCAATGTAACTGCCAGGGGACGTATTTCTTGGGGGCACGTGGATTACCGCAGCACCGCCAGTGCACTAACAAAGACCTACGGTTGTGAGGTCATAAGGGATCTTACAATCACTTAGTTCATATCAGCGGTGAAGCGGTGAAGTGAGCCCAGCTTAAGTGTAGAAGGAAGAAAGGCTCTCGGAAAGCGATTCCCTCCCAGCACCGCACCTCCCAATAAATATTTCACACAAAACAAACAAGACCGCCCAATGTAACTGGCAAAGGCGGTATTTCTTGGGGGCGCGTAGATTACTGCAGCACCGCCGGTGCACCACCAAAGACCTACGGTTGTGAGGTCATAAGAGGTCTTACAATCACTTAGTTAATATCAGCGGGACCGCGCAGAATCCTTTCCAGAGTCCCACAGCAGCAACAAAGGCCCAAGGAGCCACGCGTTCTCGGCTGCATGCACATAACAAGCACTTGCCATTGCGGAAAGGTAGCCGCTTGTTTATATTTGCATCGCGCTTTCACTTTAAAAATAAACACGTGGCTGCCTTTAATGAATACGAGTAAAACGGATGTGTTCACACCTACATGCTCACATCACACTTACACGCCTCCTACAGATAAGAAAGTGCTTCAAGACAGACGAAAGAGGGAGGAGCCTAGCCTGCAACCGCGATGGCCGCTTAGGCTCTCGGCTCCGCCGACCTTCTCACTCTCCTTCTACATCCTGCAATTTATCCTGCGCTTGAACGGAGTTTTTGGGACGGGGATGTGACCCTGATTCCAATGGTGTGTTACCCGGCTTGTTTCCAGCGATAGCGGTGGTGAAACGACCTCGCTTCTTCCCCGGCCCGTAATGGCTGTGAGACCGGGTCTTTGTGCTTGAGGGACGGCCTGCCCCTGCTACGACAACAGCGGCCATCGGAGACGGGGAGAAGTCGGCCGGCCGGAGAGAGGTCACTGCGCTGCGCTTCCCACTGCAGCAATTTAGCCTACCCAGCGAATCTGTACGCCTGAGAGACATCGCGGTTCCCAGCCCGTCCGCCGCCCGGACAGTTCTTTCATCTCTCCCTGCGCTGTGGTGGGAGCCATTTTGTGCATCGCGTACTCGGCGTTTGGAACTGCAGGCTCTGGACCATGTTTGAGGATCCAGGTGATTGCTGAGACTGCGTCTACATTGCGGGTGGTGAAGGCATGGAGTCTGATGCCCCTGTGTTTTCCGCCCGATTGTACTTTGTGGAGTGTCGGCGGGGTGCCCAGCTGGACGCATGGGATGAAGACGGTCAGCCTCGAGAGCTACTACCTGCCAGTGAGCCTCGATTGAAGAGGTCTACTGGGTCCCCTCTTTCTGGGGCACTGCCGGGGATCAGCGACATTCTGAGTGCTCTAGATGCTTTGCGGGCTGCCCTGAACGGTAGTGCCCGGGACCGGGGGAGCCGGCTGGATGCTATTGCTCCCGATGTGCCCTCGGCTTGCCGTGATTGCTCTCGAGTGCGGGACACTGCGCCACACCCTGCACCGACCGCAGTGGATTGCTTACCCAGGTACATACGGAGGCGTCGGAGGACCAAGACCTTGAGACTACCATGGCGCTGACTGCAATGTTCGGGAAGAGGTCCGGTGTTTGATGACTCGTGCAGCGGTTGGGGAATCGGCTCCGGACGCCATGTCCGGCACCTCCTTTGTGGTCTGATGGCGTGACTCCCCCTCTTTTCTTGGATATGATAATACCGGACTGGCCTGCCGACTTTGGGGGCTTACTGCTGTGCGTTGAGCTTTTTCATCACTGAATGCACTCCATTGGTCTGGACAGACTTTGGTGGACAGCTTCCTATTCTGTTAAGGCCATCTCGTCCGCCTATTCCATCTAAGATGGCGGCTGGACAGCTGGACAGCTGGACTTCGTTGACGTGCTCGATCGCAGGGGGCAAGGTTGAGGATGTTTTCTTGATTATTGTTGCTCGCATGGCTGGGACTATGAGGGACAGGCGGGACATTGGCTGGCTTGAACGTTGGTTTTTCATTAGTTTGAGGGTGGGCAGCTGGGAGCACGCATATTGGTTGTTCTCCTCCTCCATCTCCTCTTTTCTCTTTACTTTCTCTCTAACTATATTTCGGGTTTCCTATTAGGGTGACGGGCACACTGCTGGGGGATAGGCCATGGCCTTCTGCATGGGTGCGGGGTGGGGGGGTTGGGGGTTGGTCTTTGTGTATTTTCTTGTTTTCTCTTGGTTCTATGGCCCTTTTCTTTGCCTTTTTCTGTCTTATTTTTCGGGAATTCTATGGCATACTCAGTATTTGTGGGGTGGGGTACTGGCTTGTTCTGTGTAGAGATTGCGCTGATGGCGCCCGGTATTGCTTATATTGCCCCCTGCTCCCAATTTACTGTTCAGTTGGTCGCCTTTCTACGATTTGTCAATTAGCTGTAGACTCTGAAAAGATTGCTCGCTATTGATCCTGTGTTCACTAGAATCCCAAAAGGAAAAAGAAACCTCATTCATCCTGGTATCTGTTTGATACGAACATTATCCTGAGCTACAATGGGGCAATTGGGGGACGTAATGCTGTATGTTTATGCTCTTAATGTTTTGCTTGCCCATGATTGTATCTCTACATATACAATAAAGGTTTACCAAAAAAAAAAAAAAAAAGACAGACGTAAGACAGACGATCCAGTGCGGATGGGCCGGAAGAAAAGGAGAAAGGGCGGCAACCAAAAAGCCTCAGTTCCAATCAGAGACCACAGTTTTACATAAACCAGGATACAAGCCAATGAAAATGAGGGGCAGGGCTTCAAGTCGCCTTCTGATAGCTCCTCATCCCCAATATGTCTCGCAGAGTGAGCAGCGCATGTGCGCTGCAACGCTAGGCGAAACCTAAAAAACGGGATACTAGAAAACAAACTTTCAAGATGAGCAGGCCAAGTAGCAGGCAAAGAGCAGAGGAATAGCAATAGTAACTGGAGAGAGTGGAGAATCCACAGTGAGCGAGCAATGATTCAGGAATAATTCCAACGTAACTGGAATTCACAATAGAGCTCCTCAAATACTAAGAAACAGAACAAAACATCCTAAAAAAGTCCTACCATCTTATATTGGGAAAAAATAAATATTATAAAAACTGTACATTTCTGAGGTATGCATTTAAGCCAAGCATCATAATTCACAATTACATATATTCATATAACATATATTCATTGGACTAGCCTAACATCAAGTACTGAAAATCACCCAGAAGCAGCATTAGCCAAAGCCAGTATGCAGAAAAACGTATTCCACAATGCCCTGTGCAGTTGGAAGTTGACACATGATGGGGAGACCCAAGATGTTAGTGGGTGAGGACACCAGTGTGTCGCTAAAGCCCAAAGGACCCTGTGCGGGTAGAATCTCTCGCAAGGAGCTGCTTTGAAAGAGCTTGCACATAATGGATTGTTAAAAGGTGAGGGAAAAACCCTCACATTTCTTTGATCAATTACCCAATATCATGGCCTGCCCATTTAAGGGTATATTTAGTATCCATCACCCGGAGGGGGCAATATCTGACCAGTTACATCCATCAATGGCAGGCCTGGGTTGTATGACAGAACAACGTGGGCTATTACCACGCGTGCCATTACAACGCTGTTTTTACAGCGCAAGTCGTTACAACGAATTGCGCTGTAAGCGTTGGATAGTGGAATAGATTCATTTTCTATTCCAATTCCAGCCCACGTTACAGTAGGGAAGGTGTTGGATAGAAAATTTAACTATTCCCTATCCAACAGTGCCCTCCAGCGCAAGTCGTTGTAACGACTTGCATTGTAAAAGCAGTGTAGTAATGGCAGCTCGTGGTAATGCCCGCGTGGTAAAGGCTGCTCACCGCAGGCCTGTCACTAGGATTCCCCAGGCCTGAGCAGCCTCCAGTTTAAAGGTCCCCCTACCCACCACCCTTTCAGAAAACCCTTTCCTCGCTTTCAGATTTTTTTTTTTTACATTGTTCCACCATTTCCAAACATTCGATCCCCTTGGATTTTCCCATGTCACAGAAATCTGTGGCCAGACCACTGTCAATGCCAGATCCAAGACTCCACTTGTACCTATATTAGCCTTGGTGTTGAGAAATGAGCCTAGCAGGGCTACCTCCTGGGCATTCAAAATATCTTGTTCTGTTGCCTCAACATGCTCCAGTATGTGCATAACTCATGGCAACTCCAGACATGACTTATGAATTTAAGTGTCATGTACAACCTACATATTCAACAGTATTGAATGAGTTTGAACTGTGTCTTACGGAAGACTGTGGGGACACCATGCAGTACTTTTGTCCAATCATCTTCACTCAGCAGGATCCCCATATTTCTGACCATCTATCCATGAGGACAACTCTATTTTGGATTGCGACAGTAAACTCCTGTAGAGAAGGGTCACTTACTTGTTCTTGCTGTCCAGGTGTATATAGTTTTCAGCACACTGTGAAACATAGATTATGCAGCCCTGCTGTTCCTCCAAGAATGCATGGCTTGAAGCAAGACCCCATATATCACAATGTCCGAGACTGCATAATATCGGCAGAGGTCTAAAAAACAACCACAATGCCTACCTCATATAGGCCTTGTATCTTGAATCTCAAGGTTCCTATAGCTATGATTCCCTTCTCATCCCATACGCAAAGAGGCTGCCAGTCACCGCTGTGTAGTAACGCCCCTAATGAAAATAGTGGAAGTCTACGTGCATATGTGTGTTGAGTATGAGTTTTGAGCAATGCTAGCTTCCAGCTTTATCTTAGAGTTTTAGGGAATACGTACTCGCTGTCGGTTTGGACTTTCACTGATGGCCAAGCAAAAGGCATAGTAATGTTTTCTGGGAGTGACCACCAGCTTTTCCGTGCATGCTATCGAAAACTCTCAGCCTGGTTGCCCACTGCAATTGCATTGCCAAATATTAAAGCTCAAAGTTGGGAGTGGCCAGTCAATCTTCATCTAAAGGGATTCTGAGTTTGGCCAAATACATACTTCATCTTTCACCCCGTCAATACAGCTCAATGAATAATCTATGTCCCTAAACACCCCCCTTGTGTATACTTGTAGAAAGAGAGGCAGAAAAGATCGTAATGGAGGCAACAGGATCATTTTGCATAGCCCGATCTTTGCCATTACAGACAGGGGTAGTGTGTTCCAGAACTTTATGGATTGTCTTATGGATGGAACCACCATCCTGAAGTTACCATCTAGTAGTTGTTCCTCAGTATGGAAGAGGTCGAACCCCTAGATATCTGAGGTGGTCAGTGGTGACTGCAGTCTGCTCCACTGTGCATCCATCCCCTCTTCATTAAAGGGTCCTTTAACCGTGTAGCCACTAGACTTAGCCCAGCTGATGCACAATCCCGGTAATGTACCAAATACTTTGAGAGAATCCACCACACAGTGGATGGCCATCTCCTTGTCCAAAAGATAAAGCAATATGTCATCTGCATATAAAGAAATGTAACACGTCTCATTGAACCACAGACCTTGATATCTGCTCCCAGTCTCAAAATAGCTCGTATGTGGCTCCAGTGTCCATGGCAAAGAGGACCAGGGACAGGAGGCATCCCTGTCTAGTACCCCTGCCAACTATGCATGTCTGATATAAATTTACCAGTTTTCTCGCGGGCTGTTGGTTTTATATATAATATTCTAGTCAGGCCCGGACTGGCCGTTGCGGGCACCGGCCAATCCCCTGGTGTGCCGCAAGGGTGGGGCCGGTTTTGGGCCCCTGGGGGCCGTTTTTGTTACAGGGCCGTTTTTGCAGCATAGCTGCAAAATCTGCCCTGCAACAAAATCGTCCGAAAACCGGCCCCGGCAAAGAGCTCAGACCTCCCCCCGGGGGCTGGCCGAACACTTTGCCGGGCCGGTTTTGGTTCCCAGTCCGGCCCTGATTCTAGTCCAGCCCATAATCGCATCCCAGCCTCATAGCCCTCATTACATCACATAAGTATTCCCACTGGAGGGAATCGATTGCCTTTTCTTTTTCCAGTGATCGGGCTAAAGCTCTAGGGCCTCTTTGATGTCATAATTGGGTACCTGTATCAGTAGTCTAATGTTCAACCTACTGGGATTTTGTTTGCTGCCTGGAGTGCCATAAAAGTTTGAGACGAGCATGGGTGTAGGAAGTGTGTGGGACGCGGGGGACATATCCTCCCGGATTTTGGAGTGGGGGGACACGGGGGACAAGGGTGGGGGGGACGAGGGGACAAAAGAATTTCCCCTCTCCCTTCTGTTATTCGCAGGGCCATTAGCATGCGAAAACGCTACCTAATGGACCTGTACTTGACATGTGACCTCACCTGCCTGCAGTCAAAGAGGCCAACCACCCTCTGCCCTTTGTTATTCTGCAGTAAGGCTTGGCCAGTCTGGGAAGAGCAGAGAAGGAAAAAAACTTGTCTCTTTTCCGTCATGACCAGAGAAGGCACGGACAGTGTCCGCTTCTCCTGCTCTGCTTCTGGTAGCTTCCCTCCTTCTCCTCTCTCTCTCTCTTTATTCTCTTTCTGTCTCTGTCTCGCTTATCCTTAAGTGCTGATTTCAAAAGACAGCTGTTACATACTCTCTCTTGCCTCTCCTTTTCTTTATTTGTTCCCCCGTGAAATGGATCCAAAAACGAGCAGAACACTTTGGCTCGAAATGTCCTCATTTTCTGACAGGGTTCTATTCCAAAGTACAACCTCGGGACGGAGAGAAAAAAGTATCAAAATAAGAAAAATAATTAAATAACCAAATAAAGCAATACAGAGTGGTCAGCAGACAGGCCAGATTGTTATTTACACCCATGCACCTTAGTGCTGCTTTACACAGTTTTCCAGTGAAGCGCTACTTTCTTTTTATCTTCTTTATTTGAACAACATTGTTTTCCCAGGGTAGGGAAGTGCACCGTTCATAAAGGGACTGCAATACCTGGTTGAGGGGTGGAGTGGAAAACGTTTAATATGAGCGTTTTCAACTGTTTTAATTAGTTTAGCCTATAAAATGTGTACCGCAGCTCTGTGTTGAGGGATTTGGTCTTTTTTAAACCAAATTGCTTACATTTTGTAAGGATATAAGCATTGGACATTGAAACGGGTCCCTTCCTGGTCCTGTAGTCATGTCCTTAACTTTTCAGGCAAAATCACTTACTGATTTCTGAATAATGAGTTTAAAACCGTTAAGGTAACCATGTTGTTCCTGCTTACATTTCACATGCTTTGCTCATCATTGCATTCAGTGTTTGCTTTTTACAGGGTGTTGTTACTTTTTTTCAGACAGCATTTTACTCTTGTCCAATGCCTAATTTGAATTGAGTCTCAGCACAATTGGGTTGTAGCTGAAGGCACTGCCAGTTTCTCCCAGTGGGGCAGTATGGTGTTCACCAGGGGAGAGGTTTTGGCACTTTGGCCAGAGCTGCCAAATTTGGAACTGGAGCACCATTTTCAGCCCGCATGACCAGTCCACCAGTCCACACTCCTGACAGAGCTCATTCCGATGCTACACCTTAGAAGGCCCAATAGACCTTAGAAGTCCTGGTGTCTTAGCACCAGCAGGTGGACCCTAACGGTTGTAAGTGTGAGTTAACCTTGAAGGCCTGTCCACCACAATCCATGCAGTTCACCTCCAGTCTTGCGAGCAGGCATACGAAGAAGCACACACTAGAGCGACAGTGACTCTGTCACTGAGGCCAATCCACCTCGTCCATTGGTACCTCCATTGGACTTTTTCAGCACTAGTAGTGCAACTTACCAGGGGTTGGTAATGTTGGACTTGCATGCACATTAAACTTAGGGGGTGATTATAATGTTGGTAGGTCTGCCACATCACCGCGTCGTTGACAGTCGCACCACCATTGATGACTGCATTACTGCCCGCCATATTACAATGGCGGGCGGTTCCATGGCAGTCGGAGAGACCGATCGCCACGCACACTTCTCCCTTCCATAGGGATCCTTGTGTCTTGCAGAAAGGAGAGAAAAGGGTGTATCTGCTCTTCAGGAAGGATATACAATGCAGAAAGGGCCAGAATAGCCACTCTGGCATTTCCTTTGAGGGCTGCAACCTAATGATGCTTAATTTAAGTTGGTGTCTGCAGGTGAGGCGTAACTGTATTCTTTGTTAGAGACCGGTACATTATTTAAACCATTAGACTGTAAAACCGAACAAGAGAAAGGCATTAAGAGTTGTTGGCAAAAGGAGGAAGGGAAATATGGAAAACAGAGAAAAAGGAAAAAGCAAAGATGAGAAAGAACCTGGAAGAGTGAGATAATGTGGAGGGAGAGTATGTTGGTGGATAAAGGAGGCAGGAGATGAAATCAGATAGACAGCCTTGGTATTCAACAACCAAGTTCCGCCACAGATTCCCTCACTACCACCCCTTAATAGTGCTGCTCAGGTCTCCATAACCACTCTCTCAGATGCCTTTAATTAGTTATATAGCGCCACTCATACCAGTGCAGGGTGTCAGCACTTTACTTCATTCACACTACACAGAGGCACTCAATCATAGGTGTGTAAATCTGTTTATAGGAAATTTTAAATAAAACTACAGGGTGTAGGAGTCACATGTCATCCATACTTGTAGACAGTATTGTTTAAGAGTGCTTGCTCTGGATGTTGGAAATTGGGTTAATCGTAGGAGCTAATGTATATATGTCCCCGGCAATAACGACACTACCTCAATATATAGCTCGGTACCGGTCTTCAAAAATTATTTTCATGCTCAAGCCTTGTAGCTTGGCTGTGAGCAGGTATGTAAAGCATTTAAAAACACCAATTCAGTAAATAATTAGGACACAATAATAAAAATCCAACACCAATTTATAAAAATACAAAATATTTTTCTCTTTAAAATGAAAAAAATCCAATGTAGGGATCCGGGAGTATGACTTTTTAAAAATTTAGCACGATATAGAAAATAGAATTGTATATCCCCTTTTAGTACATCGGGTCACGCTGGATCTGCTTAAAGTCAAAGTTTCAGGCCAACCACGAGGAAGCCCTGTGGGGCTACTACTTGCGGTAGGTCTCGCTCAAAGTTTTTACCTTATGACTTAGTATTTTTTCTGGTACTTTTCTTCATGGGGTCCGTCAAAGCTCTCAGCCAGCCCTGATTCGGTGAGGGTTCGCCGGCTTGCCTTGCAACGAACTCCCGGTCAAACTCATGGAAGTTCATCCTCCGGAGCTTTCCAGCGGTACGAGCTAGGGATGCAGGCTGGCACACAGTTGATGGTGGAGGGCTTGGCTCTCATGGTTGGCCCCGGTCACCTTTTCTAAGTTCGGAATTAGAAATGTTTGCAGAGCTTTTTCTTGCAGGGTCCCTCAATGCTTTTCACTAGGCCGGATTCAGTGAGGGTTCGCCAGCTTGGGTTTCCGCCTACGCCTGATCAAACTTTGGAAGTCGGACCCCTGGATCTTTTCAGCGGGAGGAACCTGGACGGCAGGCCAACTCATGGTTGATGGTTGTCAGCTTGGCTGGCAAGAGTGAGTCGGTCCACTTATGGAGCTTTTGACCAAAGTTGCTCCAAACTTCTCCAAACCTCTGGAACTTCTTCTTGAAGTTTTCCAAAGGGTCTCAAAGTGTCCAAAACTTACTCCAAGGATCTGAAATCTCCAAGATGGTCCTTGAAATGGACTTTAGTTACCATAATACACTTGAACAAAACCATTTCAAATTCACTGGTAGTTCTCCAGGCTGGGGATTCTTGGTGGTCCAGGTGTGCTCTGTTAACCTTCAGCTTGCAGAGAGTCCACTCTTTAGTCCTTTTGAAGCAAGGTAGTCCATAGGACTGTAATTCCAGATTGTGCAACAGGCACAATCTTCAGTCCAGGGCCCGGTTGGTTCAAATCAAACTCCTCAGCAGGGACCCTTCTTCTCCCAAGTTTGAAGCAGCATCATCTGAGGGGCTTTGTCCCTTTCAGATACTTTATCCAAGTTGTCTGGGTCAAGAAGGAAGACATTCCTGTCCAATGAGGTGCAGGGCAATGCTCCAGGGTATGACCACATCCTCTAAGGTATGGCATTATTTTCCCAAAGAGAGCACATTTTCTCCAAAATTCATCATGGCTGATTTTCCAGCAGAGGGAGCATAACTAACTAAACCAGCCTACAGGGTGGCTTCATCTACCTAGGTCCACTCCCCTTACATCTGGTAATTCCTCATTAATCCCCCCATCTGGCTGTAGGAGAGGTGTAAATGAAAGTGATTTCTCCAGCTTGACTCCTTCTCTTGAAGAGCATTGTTTACTACCCCTCCCTCTGGCTCTGGCATTTCTATGCCTAGAAACCTTTACTCCCAGACAGGCCTCCTAACTCTAGGGGTAATTTATCACCTCTTCAAACAGCCAGTCCAATCCACTTACCTCTGACAAATCAAGGCAGGGCACTAGAGGGCTGAATTGTGGCTTGCAGACAAGAAAGTCTTATAACTTCTTGTCTGTACATTTTAGAATAAATTCAACCATACCACATTGTTGCATATATCATTAACATTCTTCTGAGGCCTTTAATCCTAGCTGTATGGCTTTCCTTTCTCCAGTTATTAATTAATAACCCCTTGCAATGTTAACCTATGGGCTGGGGATCTGCAATGGAAAAATTAACTGGCCAATTTCTCCAATACCAGGGCCTATATAAGGATCCTCCTTATACCTACAGGACCTTCCACCCTAGAATACATAGGAAAGACTTTAGGGGTTCTGATTTTATCATAATATTGCAGATCCTCACTTCACAGTGCTCCTAGCACAAAAGCCGATTTTGGGAAGCACTATACTACAATGTAGGCAGTGAATGTGCAATTTCACTAAACCCATGGGATATAACACTCATTTTATAAGGGTCCACCTTGTAGATACCTGACCTCTAACCCCTGGGACACCTAGGGGAACCCCTGGGGATACCTAATATGCCCCAACATTGTAGTTTATGAATTTGTAAGTGCCCCAAACCCAAAAGTAAAGACTGGGCACAATTTGCATTTTAAAAACAGTCCTCCAACATGGGCCTGCTTTTAAACTGACCTCAGGCTACAGCAGTGCACACATGCAAGTGCAGGAAGGGCTGCTGGCCTCTAAACCACTATGCCCTAATATATACTAGGGACCTAAAGGTCGTTTCAATCCTCATGCCGTATTATGTACTAGGGCCGTATAGGAGAGGTCATGTCAATCATGGAGGTACCCTAACCCATACTGCACCCTATTGTATGTAGGTGTTTTTACTGTATTTGTAAGTGTCTCTTTCAACATAGCACTGGACCTGGGCCTGGTTAGTCAGAGGGGCAAGGGTCAGTCAGAGTGAGGTACCACCAGTACAAGTCAGCAAAGAGTTGGGGAGTGCCAGGGCACAGATGGCTTTGCAACACTAGAGAAGCACAAACCTAGAATTTAAACATAACACCATGATTGGGGGCTCTCTTTAATAATCAGAATGAATTTCCATCCTAATGAACCCATTTTCCAAACTTAGGAAAATGAAGGACTGTGGAAAAATCATAACGTTCTAATCTATACCTTGCAGTTTTTATGCAGCTCGGTGTTAGGATTTTTTTTCTTTATTTTTTATACATTTTTTATTGTCTTATTTCCATTCCATTTCCAGGAGTTTACATACATCCATTAACTACAGTCATCTCCATTTCAAGTTTGGACAAAGTACACTTTGATCGAATACACTTTGTAGACACCATATATAACACCAAGTTATGCGCCAATCTTCAAGCCCCATGATTCTTACCACACCTCCCTCCTTCATCACCCCTCCTTCCCCCCACCTCAGCTCCAGGTACTTACAGAGTGTCTTGCCTACCTATACTCATGGGCTACTGTCGGGGGTCAAGGCCTCTTGTGGGGGATCACAAATGTTGCCCCGGAACTCATTCCATTTCCCCCATATTCTAATCCATTTCTTGGGGCAGCCCGATGGGTGTATACTGCTTTTTCTGATACCATAGCTGTGTCCATATCGTTTTCCCATTGCAGCAGCGTGGGCTCTAACCTGGATCCCTAGTTCCTAGCTATATTACGCTTCGCTGTTGCCATCCCCAGCGTCACCCATGTTTTCATTGCTGTGTTCAGGTTTGTGGGTCGCCATAAGTTCAGGAGGCAGCACTTCGGGTCTATTGGGATTTCTACCCCCCCACTTCTGCGATCTCCGTTAAGACCTTTTCCCAACAGGTCTGTATCTTTGGGCAATCCCATAGTATATGCAAGAAGCTCCGGCCTGTCCGCAGCCTCGCAGGCAAAGTGGACCATGTGCATGTCCTAGTTTGTGTAATGTGGTGCGGGTGTAATATATACGATGCAGCACTTTGAGTTGCACTAGTTTACGGCGAGTTTGATCGCCGCCTCCCTGGCTGATGCCAGCGTGTCCATCCAGTCTGATTCGTCTATGTCCCCTACCTCTGCCTGCCATTTGCTACGGGGAACCACTGTGGTATCTGGGAGATTATTTAAGATTTTACGATATGTCTGCGATATCGCTTTTTTGTCCAAGTGATCTCTGAGGAGTCTGTCCTCCAGGGTTGACGCTTCGGCTAGCTTAGTACCCGTAGGGATCGCGCTTTTAAGTGCGTGCCGTATTTGAGTGTAATGGTAGAGCTCTGAGTCTGCCAATCCAGATTTTTCTTGGAGCGCTGGGAACTGTATGATTTCCCCCCTCACCCATAGATCGCCGATGTTTGTGATGCCTATTAGGTCCCATTGTTTAAATCCTTTTGTGCTGGCCAATGTATCCAGTTTGCGTGTCGCCCACAAGGGAGTGGCTAGCGTAAGCACCTCTTCCCATCCCAATGCCTTTTGTGCTGTGTGCCAAATGTTTATCGTGTGTGCCGTGGGACCTGTCAGGGTGTGTCGCTTCTTGTTTGTATAGAGGGCTTTCATCAAGTTATCTGCCGGCAACACCTCCCTATCTAATCTGTACGCTGGATCATTGTGTGGAATGAAAGGGAGGGGTCCTCAGACTTAGAACAAAGAAATTTACAAATTCATTTCATTATATTAAATTAGTTCAGAAAACAAAGTTATTGGATGCAAAGAGAGTTTAATTCAACATTGCATATACATCCTATTCAAATAGGTTTTTGATTCATATTACAATCAACAAATTTCATTAACATGTGTGTACCCACATTCACAACGGGGAGGGGTGAAGTGAGGGAAGTGTCGGGGATAGGATAGACGTGGTCTGAGTCATTCAGTGACAAATCTTATTCATAATCCGAAAAACAACTACAAGTGGTCCCTTATAGTAAAGGCCACACCATGAGGCTCATAAAGAGTCCAAATTATAACTGGCAAAATTGGCCTAACTCCGTTAAAGCGATAAGTGTCTAGATTGGGACCGGAGTTGGTCGATGGGTGTGTAGTCGTCTACGTTTCGACCCAAATAGACTGTAGGAATCTTTTCCTTACGAGCGGGTCTTCATCAGGACAATGAAGTTGTGGGCGGGCAAATTCCTTTAGCCGTGGGCGAGAGGGTGTGATCAACTAAAAGATGGATATTCTTGGTCCGGAGTCAGGGTTAGTAACTGTAGACAATCAGGATATTTCTACAGCTTTAGCGGATGTCAGCTAGTTGGCCTCTGAACGTGCAAGTCTTATCGAGTTCTGACAGAGTTTCCTATCGGTAGGGTTAGGTTTCCAGCCGCTATCATCTAGTTTGTAGGGTGGATATGCATAACTTTGCGTGACTGGTACCTCTAAGTCGTTGCTTCAGAGTTTCAAACTATTCCATGTAGATTAACTACAAATTTATATGAGAGGCCACTATTGTACAGTAAAGTCTGGCAATCAAGATGGAGTCTGCATATGGTTAACTATTCCAGTCGGTCGTGTTTTACGATAGATTTATCTTGAAATGGGTAAACGGAACCCTATTTATAAATATAGAAACGGATTGTTCATTACTATTCATTGCATGCGGATCCTATGCAGAAAGACTGGCTATAATTGATCCTGATTATAAAAGTTACTGCTTTTTGTCGAAGGATGAGAACATCTATCAGGTGGAGAAGTAGTGGATTATGCCTCCAATGAATGGTGGCTATTTATGAAGGAAGACTGGATCATGCGCAGTGTTTGCAGCCTCCTATCTTGAGACATCCGTCAGTACGTCCGAAATTCAGTCAAGGGAAGCTCTGTATTCAGTTTCCCAACCGCGGGACTGCCATTCCCGTCCCGTGTGAAGACTCCGGATCATTGTGTGGAGCATGCAGCCATTGATTAATGATCGCTAATTGCGCCTCCCAGTAATAAATATCGGCGCTGGGTATCAATTTAGACTGCGCAATGCGGGCGGGTTTGTTGTCCCATAATAAGGAGGTGAGTTCCGCCTCTATGTCCTTAAAATACGCTCGCGGGACCGGAAAGGGGGTATTCTGGAGTGCTTATAGGAACCTTGGGAGTGCCAGCATTTTGAAGAGTGCTGCTCTTCCCAATAGTGTCAGCGGTAGGGACCGCCAGTGTAACACATCCGTTTTCAGTCTCTGTAGGGGTCCCATCAAGTTTTTTTCCACAAAAACCTTCTCTTGGGGCATAATATATATGCCTAAGTATTTAAATCCCCCAGTTACAATTTGTAGGGGACAGTCCGGGGGGATTGTTGGTGTTTGGCCGTACAGTAAATAAAGCAGTGACTTGGACCAATTTATCGTGTACCCTTACTTTCCCCCATACACTGTGAGAATATTAAACATTACCTCCAGGGACTCCATCGGGGACGTCATGTAAATCAACACATCATCTGCGTACAGGGAGATACGGTCCTCCCAGCCCACCTCCCAATGCAACCCTCTAAACAGTTGTGTTGTGCGTATCCATGTCGCTAGTGGTTCCAGTGTGATGGCAAAGAGCAGAGGGGAGAGCGGACAACCCTGTCGCGTCCCTCTACCCAGTGTGAATTCCCTGGATACATGGCTGTTTGCCCCTACCTGAGCCAGAGGTGCGGTATAGAGCAGTCGGATTCACCCACAGAATTTGGGGCCGAAACCCATCCTTCGAAGTACCGCGAACAGGAACGGCCATTCCACTAAATCGAATGCCATCTTCGCATCTAAGGAAAGAATAGCAGCATCTTCATGGAGCATTGAGGTGCGAGCCAGCGCCCCATTGAGGCTCCGTAGATTCAGAGAGGTACTACATCCAGGCTTAACGCCTGATTGAGCTGGGTGAATCAGCTTCGTAAGATAGGTCTGCAGTCGTATCACTAGCGTTTTTGCCAATACCTTTGTTTCTGCATTTATCAACGATATCGGTCTATATGAAGGGGGCTGCTCCGGTGGTTTCCCGGGTTTGCGTATTGTCACTGTGGTTGCCATGCTTTGGTCTCTCGGTAGTGTTCCCTGTGTGAGACAATCATTATACATTTCCAACACATGAGGTGTGATCTTGTTTGCTACTTTTTATATAACTCCACTGGTAGGCCATTGGGTCCTACTGCTTTGCTTGTGTGCAGTGCCGCCTGTGCCTTTCCTACTTCCTCCCCCGATAAGTTTGCCTCAAGATTTTCCACATCTTCGGGCGAAAGGGTGGTCAGTGGAATCTCATCCAGAAATTGTAGGCATTCCTCTTCCGTCACTCCCCCCGTGGCGTGTATACTTTTTCATAGTATGTTGCTAACGCCTCTACTATTAACTGGGGCTCAGTTGTAAGTGTGCCGTTATCTACCGCCATTTGGGCGATCCACCTATCTGCTCTGTCTTTCTTTTCTATCCATGCTAGCATTTTCCCCGTTTTGTCCCCCAACTCGTATATTCTGTGTTCTGTGTCTGTGTGTTTAATCTTTCCCATATCTTCGGCATATGCTCGGAACTCCTGGGCAGCTAATGCAAGGGTCCGTGCCGTGACCTCGCTGGGGTCTGTGGCGTGTGCTCTTTCCGCCTCCAACGCCGTGGCCTCCAAGGACTCAACACTATGTCTTTGTTCTCGCTTGTGGCGAGTGATGGTTGAAATGGCCTGCCCCCGGATAACTGATTTGTACGCCTCCCAAAGCGTGCACGGTGAGTCTACTGATGACGCATTTTCGGTGAAATAATGTTCAGTGGCTGTTACTAGGACTTTTGCTATGTCACGATTTTGGAGGTAGCCCGGATATAGGGGGTAGATTCTTTGCCGTCTAGGAAGCTGTAAAGTATAGGTAATGTGTATCGGGGAGTGGTCGGAGATATCCCTGGCTAGGTGCTCAACCGCTGTTACCTTCTCTGGGGCCACTGGTAGCGTTAGTATGTAGTCTATTCGGGAAAGAATATTGTGTGCTCCCGAGTAGAAAGTGTATTGTCGATCAGTGGGGTGCTTTAGTCTCTATATGTCCATGAGGCCCATGGCGCCAAGAAATTCCCTAAGGGCCTGATTGGATCTGTTGTCGTCCCTGAGTGGGTTGCGATCGAGGGCCGCATCCTGCACTGCATCAAGGTCCCTCCCTATAATCAGTTCGCCTTCTGGCATGTCTAACAGCAGTTTCCGAAGATCGTGAAAGGCTGACTAATGTAGTGTCGGTGGGATGTATACAGAGACCATATTGTAGGGGCACCCTTCCCACTGACAACTAATAGCGGCAAAGCGTCCCTGATCATCCGCCCATGTTTTCGTGATTACCAGTGGGGAACTTTTATGAATGAGTATACCGACCCCTCTGGACCGGGAGGAGAATTCTGCGTGAACGGCCATCTTAAACCCCCAGCGGTTCAGCGCCTTACTGGCCAGTCCTGTCAATTGTGTTTCTTGAAGCAACACCACCATATGGCCCTTTATCCTCAGATATTGCAGGACCAGTCCCCTTTTAGTTTTGCGACCCAACCCATTCACATTCTAGGATATAATGAACAGGAGGGGGTGACCATTATTGGTGTTTGGGGTTCAGGGCCCATTGTGTCGCCGCCCAACTTGGTAATCATGTGGCGGATGACGTCGCGCGGCCCCCTTGTCCGTGTATGTATCCAGCACCCGTGTATTCGTATGCGTTGGGCTGTGAAGTGACTGTGGAACTGTAACCTGTAAACAAATTCGCCTAAACTGAACAATATAGAAAACCCCTGCCCCCCACCCTGCCTCCCTGCCTGGTGGACCCATAACTATCCACCTCCCCAACCGAGCAGAGTGCTTTTTTTTTCCCCTAGTGAGTTGCTTAACAAGTGGGGGTAGTCCCTGTTGACCCTTGTGAGGTCCCCTCACAGGATGTTAGTCCCGTCCGCACATTTGGGTTTATTAGCTCCTACCTGCCGCAGTCTTCATTCTACCATCAGCAGATTCTCTCATATGTCTCTGCCGTGGTCAGGTACATCGCTGCCCCCCCACCTCAGTAGAGTCCACTTATGGGTCCTATTCCCAGGGAGCAACCATTGTTCCATGATCTGGTTGCAGTTTTGTCCGTATCCTGCTCGGGCTTGGATTGCTCCGTCCAGTCCTTAGTGTCCATTTCCAGCGCCTTGTTCTCCGTCGTCCGAATCAGTACAGGCGTTCCCTCGATGTCTGGATCCTCGCGCCGGCCGCCAGCCCTCCAGCCAGTTCCTTGCTTCTTCAGGGGACTCCAGGAACCATGCCCTCCCTTCGGATTCGACCATTAGCCTCGCTGGAAAGATCATGGAGTATTTGATTTCTTTGGCACGGAGATCTTTCTTCACCTCCGCGAAGCTCCTCCGCTGTTGGGCCACCGCCGCCGTGTAGTCTGGAAAAAATGTGACCTCCGAGTTTTCAATTTTGATCGGTGGGGCTATCCGCGCAGCCTGTAATATCGCGTCATGGTCCCGAAAGTTAAAAATGCGTGCCAAAATTGGGCACGGTGGATTACCAGGGCGCGGTTTACCTCCCTGGACCCGATGTGCTCGCTGCACGGAAAAATACTTGGAGAGACCTCTTGGCCGAAACTGGGTCTGGATTAAGTCCTCCACGAAGAGGTCAAGCGCCAGCCCCCTGGCCTCTCCGGTACGCCCACCAGGCGTACATTATTACGCAGGGATCTACCTTCTTGCTCGTCCAGCTTTGCCTTCAGCGTGATGTTATCCTGCTCCAATGTGCGCACTCTGACCTGCAAGTCCGCCGTGTCCGATGAGAGCCCCATCGCTGTTTTCTCTACTTCTCCCAGGCGGTCCGACACTTTGGCGAGGTCTGCCCGCATGAAAGAAATGTCCGTGGAGATTGTACCCATGGAAGATTGCATCATCTGTAATGTCCCCATTACATCTTTGAGAGTGATTTCGTCAGTGGCGCCTGGGCTGTGGGGAGCCTGGGAGGACGGCCGCGATGCATTCATTTTCACTGCGTCAGCGCTGTCTTTATTGTAGGCATATTTCTCCAGCCGGGGAGTCTGCTGTGTCCGTGACCTCTTGCCACTCATTGTAGCCTATCTTGGCGCACCTGAATGTGCCTCTTCGGGGCTGAGGAGCAGTAGTGTGTCACTCGATATCCTCAACGTCCACCCCTCTTCTACGCCCTCCCAAGATCTGAGCCGTGAGGTTGCACCCGTTGCCTCCGTACCTGGCCTTCTCCTTTCTCTTCGCCTCTCTGGTGAGGCCTCTGGATGTCTTTGCGTGTCCCTGGCTGGTGTATCACCAGAGATAATGATCAGGCCTGCTTAGCATGTCCGTACTTGTGGGAAGGCATGCTCCTGGTCCTCTCATGGGTTATCACTGGCAGCAAAGAGCCCTTCTAATTGTTAGTCGTCGCTGCCGGGTGTACCGCTCTGTTTACGTGTCCGGTGTGCCTTTGCTCCACTTAGAGGGGACACCGTTAGTGGCTGGGCAACGCATGGGCTCCGCGTTCCTCCGTAACTGCCTCAGTGCCCCGGGGGCATCCCAGGCCGCCCGCCCCGCACCTCGTCCCAGCTCCGGGCCTGCTCTTGACTTTACCGCTGCAGGAGGGGTCCCCCTCCCGGTGCCAACATCAGCTCTTGTCCCGGAGCGTATCACTTGACCCCTGGCTTCCGCCGGAGTTTGTTGTGCTTGCCACCGCACCGTCTGCCAGACCTCCGCACTAATTTAGTCCCCGGCTCCGGCTGCCCACGCCGGCCGCGTTGTCAACGGCGGTACAAAAGGGGGTGGTGATGGACGGTGCATCTGAATCAATCAAACACTCACACCCAGTCAAAAGATCTGGGTTTAATCCATCACCGTTCTTTAGCCAACTCTGCCACCCCAGTTCAGACATGTCTATATGCAAATCAGTCTGACCCTGTGCCTCATGGGAACAGTCCAGCCCGAACTGCCAAGCCATGTCTTCCCTGGACCGGAAACAAGCTTCCGAGGACCGGTTTCTGGCATTATAGCCGTCTTCAGCCGGGCTTGCTTGAATCCAGTGGCAAATTGAGCAAGGGACTCATGTCTGAGCATACCCTGCCACACTTATGGCGGCCAAAAGCGGTACAAAAGGGGGTGGTGATGGACAGACCATCTGAATCAATCAAACACTCACACCCAGTCAAAAGAACTGGGTTTAATCCATCACCGTTCTTTAGCCCACTCTGTCACCCCAGTTCAGACATGGCTATATGCAAATCAGTCTGACCCTGTGCCTCATCGGAACAGTCCAGCCCAAACTGCCAAGCCATGTCTTCCCTGGACCGGAAACAAGCTTCCGAGGACCGGATTCTGGCATTCCAGCCGTCTTCAGCCCGGCTTGCTTGAATTCAGTGGCAAAGTGAGCAAGGGACTCACTTCTGAGCATACCCTGCCACACTTATGGTGGCCAAAAGTGGTACAAAAGGGGGTGGAGATGGATGGAGCATCTGAATTAATCAAACACTCACACCCAGTCAAAAGATCTGGGTTTAATCCATCACCGTTCTTTAGCCCACTCTGCCACCCCAGTTCAGACATGGCTAAATGCAAATCAGTCTGACCCTGTGCCTCATGGGAACAGTCCAGCCCGAACTGCCAAGCCATGTCTTCCCTGGACCGGAAACAAGCTTCCGAGGACAGGTTTCTGGCATTCCAGCCGTCTTCAGCCCGGCTTGCTTGAATCCAGTGGCAAAGTGAGCAAGGGACTCATGTCTGAGCATACCCTGCAACACTTATGGCGGCCAAAAGCGGTACAAAAGGGGGTGGTGATGGACGGAGCATCTGAATAAATCAAACACTCACACCCAGTCAAAAGATCTGGGTTTAATCCATCACCGTTCTTTAGCCCACTCTGCCACCCCAGTTCGGACATGGCTATATGCAAATCAGTCTAACCCTGTGCCTCATGGGAACAGTCGAGCCGGAACTGCCAACCCATGTCTTCCCTGGACCGGAAACAAGCTTCCGAGGACCGGTTTCTGGCATTCCAGCCGTCTTCATCCCGGCTTGCTTGAATCCAGTGGCAAAGTGAGCAAGGGACTCATGTCTGAGCATACCCTGCCACACTGTCAATGGCGGCGGAACTCGTTCGGGGCTGGGAGTTCCGTGGCGCTGATAGTCTTTCCCTGGAGCTGGGGCGCTCCGGTTCAGAGTCTGCTTCAGTGAATCTCTAATCGGGCAGGATAACTATGCAGATTGTTTGGGGGAAGCTCTCTCAGTCACGGAACCTTCTTAGTAAGCATGGGATGAAAATCGGTTCCGCTCGCGGATTTTGCGGATTTTCGGTAAATTCGCAATCCGCGAGATTCGCGAATTTCTTGCAAAATCGGCGAGCGGAACGGATTGGGTCAAAAGTTCAAGCTGACTTTTGTAACTCTTTTAGAATGGCGCCGGCAAGCTGCCAGAGCCATTCTAAAATAGTTACAAAAGTCAGCCTCAACAGGAAGCTCTAATAGATAAAGTAAAGCAGGTGCTGCTCAAATTCAGTTACACAATCATTAATCACCCTAAACTTGGGGTGATTAATGATTGTGTAACTTAATTTGACCTTCAACTCCAGCACCTGCTTTACTTTATCTATTAATGCTTCCTGTTGAAGCTATTTGCAGCTATTTTAGAATGGCGCTGGCAGCTTGCCGGCGCCATTCTAAGTGGAGCTGAGGGCAGAAGGGCACAAAAGTGGAACAGAGGGCAGAAGGGGGCAAAAAATGAGTGGGGCAGAGGGCAGAAGGGCACAGAAACGAGTGGTACAGAGGGCAGATGGGCATAAAAAACGAGAGGGTGGCAGTGATTAACCAGCAAAACCCCCCCTCGAAAACGCAAAGCGCCTCGCGAACACGCAAAGTGCCCCGCGAACACCCGCGAACTCGCAAAACTAAAAAAATCCGCAAATTCGGGAATTTTCAGGATTGCGAATTTGCAAATCCGCAAATACACGGATTGCGAATTCGCAAAATTCGCCCATGCTTACTTCTTAGGCTGCGGCCATCTTGGTTCTACGCTAGCCACGCCCCCCAATGTTAGGATTTTAACTTATAAACTGCAAATAGCAAAAGAATCTCTCAGACAAAAGCAGTAACTCGATGACCTATTTACATTATATGCATTTTGTGATCTGTGGTACACGTTCTTTGTAGCAGGCACATTATCCCACTGTGGCTACATTACTATGAGTCAAAACTTCCACTAGTCAAACCTCCGATCTCTCTCAATAGAGAACATTAAACACCAGAGTTATCTTCACATTTTTATTGTGACCTGGAAATTGCTGTAGACCAGGAACGCAGCAGCAGGTACTTTTCAAACCATAATGCACTTGCAAACACGACGCCCCACCCTGAGTCAGCGACCTTTTTTGCTTGGTGCATGAAGATGCAAGATTCATATACCTGTTTTTTTAACATTTAGCCTGATTACTATGTTAATGTAAATAACAATAGAGCATAATGCAAACTGTGACTACATGCCTGCTTTTCTCAATATTTCACTTCAAAACTATGCAACTGTATTTGTTTAACAGGTGGTGATTTGTATAGGACAATGGAAAGTCCACAAGGTTGTCCCTGTCCCCCCCAGAATTGTAATGTCTCCGACACCCCTGGAGAGGAGTTCCACTCCGGGGGACCCTCCTGGGAATACGTTTGCTGCCTGTCGCAGCTCTGAACCTTGGTCGCTTGCTGTGGAGAAGGGAAACTACACCCCCCCCGATGTAGTGATGCCCACACATGGCAGTCACTAGGACATGCCCGAGGTGGGACGAGGGCGGGCGGAAAGGGAGGAGTCGGGGACCTGGGACGGCAGTTAGCCATTAGCCCACGACGAGGAAGCACCACAATAAAGAAGGTCTGAACCATAACCCTGTGTCTGCGTGTTCTATTGAGCCAGACACTACAACTATTCAGAAAAGGGGGTGGTGATGGACAGAGTCTCTGAATTAAGCAGAACACTCCTACCCAGTCAACAGATCAGGGCTTGATCCATCACCGTTTTTTAGCTCACTGCACCATCCCAGCTCAGAACCTGGCTACATGCAAATTAGTCTGTCCCTGGCCCAGTGCATCATGGGAACAGGGCAGACCAAAATACCAAGCCAATTCTTTTACTGGAAAGGAAACAAGCTTCCGGGGACTGATTTCTGGCATTACAGCCGTCTTCGGCCCGGCTTGCTTGAATCCTGATGGCGCAGTGAGCAAGGGACTCACATCTGAGCATACCCTTCCACGCTTATGGTGGACAAAACGATTCAGAAAAGGGGGTGGTGATGGACAGAGTCTCTGAATTAAGCAGAACACTCCTACCCAGTCAACAGATCAGGGCTTGATCCATCACCGTTTTTTAGCTCACTGCACCATCCCAGCTCAGAACCTGGCTACATGCAAATTAGTCTGTCCCTGGCCCAGTGCATCATGGGAACAGGGCAGACCAAACTACCAAGCCAATTCTTTTACTGGAAAGGAAACAAGCTTCCGGGGACCGGTTTCTGGCATTACAGACGTCTTCGGCCCGGCTTGCTTGAATCCTGATGGTGCAGTGAGCAAGGGACTCACATCTTAGCATAACCTTCCACGCTTATGGTGGACAAAACGATTCAGAAAAGGGGTGGTGATGGACAGAGTCTCTGAATTAAGCAGAACACTCCTACCCAGTCAACAGATCAGGGCTTGATCCATCACCGTTTTTTAGCTCACTGCACAATCCCAGCTCAGAACCTGGCTACATGCAAATTAGTCTGTCCCTGGCCCAGTGCATCATGGGAACAGGGCAGACTAAACTACCAAGCCAATTCTTTTACTGGAAAGGAAACAAGCTTCCGGGGACCGGTTTCTGGCATTACATCCGTCTTCGGCCCGGCTTGCTTGAATCCTGATGGTGCAGTGAGCAAGGGACTCACATCTGAGCATACCCTTCCACGCTTATGGTGGACAAAACGATTCAGAAAAGGGGGTGGTGATGGACAGAGTCTCTGAATTAAGCAGAACACTCCTACCCAGTCAACAGATCAGGGCTTGATCCATCACCGTTTTTTAGCTCACTGCACCATCCCAGCTCAGAACCTGGCTACATGCAAATTATACTGTCCCTGGCTCAGTGCATCATGGGAACAGGGCAGACCAAACTACCAAGCCAATTCTTTTACTGGAAAGGAAACAAGCTTCCGGGGACCGGTTTCTGGCATTACAGCCGTCTTCGGCCCGGCTTGCTTGAATCCTGGTGGTGCAGTGAGCAAGGGACTCACAACTGAGCATACCCTTCCACGCTTCCCATGATGCACTGGGCCAGGGACAGACTAATTTGCATGTAACCAGGTTCTGAGCTGGTATGGTGCAGTGAGCTAAAAAAACGGTGATGGATCAAGCCCTGATCTGTTGACTGGGTACGAGTGTTCTGCTTAATTCAGATACTCTGTCCATAACCACCTCCTTTTCTGAATCGTTTTGTCCACCATAAGCGTGGAAGGGTATGCTCAGACATGAGTCCCTTGCTCACTGCACCATCAGGATTCAAGCAAGCCGGGCCGAAGACGGCTGTAATGCCAGAAACCGGTCCCCGGAAGCTTGTTTCCTTTCCAGTAAAAGAAGTGGCTTGGTAGTTTGGTCTGCCCTGTTCCTATGATGCACTGGGCCAGGGACAGACTAATTTGCATGTAGCCAGGTTCTGAGCTGGGATGGTGCAGTGAGCTAAAAAACAGTGATGGATCAAGCCCTGATCTGTTGACTGGGTATGAGTGTTCTGCTTAATTCAGATACTCTGTCCATCACCACCCCCTTTTCTGAATCGTTTTGTCCACCATAAGCGTGGAAGGGTATGCTCAGACATGAGTCCCTTGCTCACTGCACCATCAGGATTCAAGCAAGCCGGGCCGAAGACGGCTGTAATGCCAGAAACCGGTCCCCGGAAGCTTGTTTCCTTTCCAGTAAAAGAATTGGCTTGGTAGTTTGGTCTGCCCTGATCCCATGATGCACTGAGCCAGGCACAGACTAATTTGCATGTAGCCAGGTTCTGAGCTGGGATGGTGCAGTGAGCTAAAAAATGGTGATGGATCAAGCCCTGATCTGTTGACTGGGTACGAGTGTTCTGCTTAATTCAGATATTCTGTCCATCACCACCCCCTTTTCTGAATCGTTTTGTCCACCATAAGCCTGGAAGGGTATGCTCAGACATGAGTCCCTTGCTCACTGCACCATCAGGATTCAAGCAAGCCGGGCCGAAGAAGGCTGTAATGCCAGAAACCGGTCCCCGGAATTTTGTTTCCTTTCCAGTAAAAGAATTGGCTTGGTAGTTTGGTCTGCCCTGTTCCCATGATGCACTGGGCCAGGGACAGACTCATTTGCATGTAGCCAGGTTCTGAGCTGGGATGGTGCAGTGAGCTAAAAAACGGTGATGATCAAGCCCTGATCTGTTGACTGAGTACGAGTGTTCTGCTTAATTCAGAAACTCTGTCCATCACCACCCCCTTTTCTGAATCGTTTTGTCAACCATAAGCGTGGAAGGGTATGCTCAGACATGAGTCCCATGCTCACTGCACCATCAGGATTCAAGCAAGCCGGGCCAAAGACGGCTGTATTGCCAGAAACCGGTCCTCGGAAGCTTGTTTCCTTTCCAGTAAAAGAATTGGCTTGGTAGTTTGGTCTGCCCTGTTCCCATGATGCACTGGGCCAGGGACAGACTAATTTGCATGTAGCCAGGTTCTGAGCTGGGATGGTGCAGTGAGCTAAAAAACGGTGATGGATCAAGCCCTGATCTGTTGACTGGGTACGAGTGTTCTGCTTAATTCAGATACTCTGTCCATCACCACCCCCTTTTCTGAATCGTTTTGTCCACCATAAGCGTGGAAGGGTATGCTCAGACATGAGTCCCTTGCTCACTGCACCATCAGCATTCAAGCAAGCCGGGCCGAAGACGGCTGTAATGCCAGAAACCGGTCCCCGGAAGCTTGTTTCCTTTCCAGTAAAAGAATTGGCTTGGTAGTTTGGTCTGCCCTGTTCCCATGATGCACTGGGCCAGGGACAGACTAATTTGCATGTAGCCAGGTTCTGAGCTGGGATGGTGCAGTGAGCTAAAAAACGGTGATGGATCAAGCCCTGATCGGTTGACTGGGTACGAGTGTTCTGCTTAATTCAGATACTCTGTCTATTACCACCCCCTTTTCTGAATCATTTTGTCCACCATAAGCGTGGAAGGGTATGCTCAGACATGAGTCCCTTGCTCACTGCACCATCAGGATTCAAGCAAGCTGGGCCAAAGACGGCTGTAATGCCAGAAACCGATCCCCGGAAGCTTGTTTCCTTTCCAGTAAAAGAATTGGCTTGGTAGTTTGGTCTGCCCTGTTCCCATGTTGCACTGGGCCCGGGACAGACTAATTTGCATGTAGCCAGGTTCTGAGCTGGGATGGTGCAGTGAGCTAAAAAACGGTGATGGATCAAGCCCTGATCTGTTGACTGGGTACGAGTGTTCTGCTTAATTCCGATATTCTGTCCATCACCACCCCATTTTCTGAATCGTTTTGTCCACCATAAGCGTGGAAGGATATGCTCAGACATGAGTCCCTTGCTCACTGCACCATCAGGATTCAAGCAAGCCGGGCCGAAGACGGCTGTAATGCCAGAAACCGGTCCCCAGAAGCTTGTTTCCTTTCCAGTAAAAGAATTGGCTTGGTAGTTTGGTCTGCCCTGTTCCAATGATGCACTGGGCCAGGGATAGACTAATTTGCATGTAGCCAGGTTCTGAGCTGGGATGGTGCAGTGAGCTAAAAAACGGTGATGGATCAAGCCCTGATCTGTTGACTGGGTACGAGTGTTCTGCTTAATTCAGATACTCTGTCCATCACCACCCCCTTTTCTGAATAGACACTACAATTGGCGACGAAGGTTACTCTACCCCAGGCGTGAGGACGGCTACCGCAGCAACCCGGCGGTAACTGACCGGCCCGGAGATCGCCCCATGTGTGGAGGCTGGAGCGCGCTGCATAAAAGCGCCCACCGGGAGCTCTCCCCGGCGGCAGAAAGAGCGGAGCCCGCCCCACGTGTAGGGGCTGGAGCACGTCGCCCAAAGTGCCCACCGGGAGTCCACCCCGGTGGCGGAAGGAGCGGAGCTCGCCCCACGTGTGGGGGCTGGAGCACGTCGCCCAAAGTGCCCACCGGGAGCCTACCCCGGCGCCGGAATGAGCGGAGCTCGCCCCATGTGAGGGGGCTGGAGCGCGTCGCCCAAAGTGCCCACTGGGAGCCCACCCCGGCGGCAAAAGGCAAGGAAAGCGGCCCTACCAGCAGCGGTGACTCTGGCAGTGGATCTTGGCTGTAACCGGCAAGCGGTGAGTGGGGAGTGGAAGCGCCGAGCAATTGAGTGACTCCGGTGGAAGAAACGGAAAAAACGGCCGAAAACGAGATTCCAGCGTGGCCATCTTGGAGTCAGGCAGCATTGTCCAATCCCCTGCGAGGGACCATTGGCAGCCATCTTGAAGTCAGAAGACCTGGAACTACAAATAAGCACTGGCGAGTGTAATAGATTTAACAAACAAGCACTGGCGAGTACAATAGACCTAATAAACAAACACTGGCGAGTGCAACGAAGACAGTAAACAAGCACTGGCAGTGCAACTAAGACAATAAACAAGCACTGGCGAGTGCAACGAAAATAGTAAACAAGCACTGGCAAGTGCAACGAAGACAATAAACAAGCACTGGCAAGTGCAACGAAAATAGTAAACAAGCACTGGTGAGTGCAACGAAGATAGCAAACAAGCACTGGCGAGTGCAATAGGCCTAATAAACAAGCACTGGCGAGTGCAACGAAGACAGGAAACAAGCACTGGCGAGTGCAACAAAAGCAGCAAACAAGCACTGGCGAGTGCAATGAACGACGTAAGCAAGCACCAGCAAGCGCAACGAAGAGCAAGAAAGTGCCCGCAAGAGCAGTCAAGAACAACGAAAGGGAACAATGGTTGAACAAACTCCCATGGGGACGTACGGGGCCTCAATTATGCGCCGCCCAGAGCCTCTCGCAGTTGAATATGGCGGGGGCATGGGCCTGCGATGGCAAGAATGGATGTAGGACTTCACAGACTTTATGAAAGCGTCGAAAGTAACGGACAAAGAAGAGCGACTGCTGGCTCTCAAGAACCTAGTTGGGAAAGAAGTTGGTCAAATAATAAAGGAATTACCCACGGAGTCAGCGGATTCATACAATAAAGTATGTGAAGCACTCGATCGCAAGTTTGTACACAAGAAGAACGTAGACTATGAGTGGTACACATTCAATCTCGCCACGCAAGAGCGAGGGGAACAAATAAGTGTATTCATCACGCGCCTGAGACGGCTGGCGAGATACTGTGACTTTGATAAGTTCTCCACCGAAGATGCCCTTCGACTGCGAATCATAGAAGTCTGTACCTCAGAGACACTGAGACGCAGGCTGCTCAAGGAGAGCTACTCGCTGGAACACATTGAAGAAATGATGAGAGTAGACGAGCAAGCCGATGAACATGCATAGAAAATGGAAGCCGGGAGAGGGGAGAAGCGAGAACAAGAGAAACGAGAACAAGCATTCAGGATGCAATCTCGACCAGCGCATGGACGATCGCCGTCTCAAGGGCGGTCTCACAGATCGAAGAAACACTACTCACAATCATCCAAGAGACACACCAGCATGAGCCACAACAAGAGACACTCAGAAAACAACTCAAATGCTATAGATGCGGTTATGACTTCCCGCATGCGGACGCCTGCCCAGCAGTAGGACAACGATGCCGGAAGTGTGGCCGAGATGATCACTTTGAAAGAATGTGCGGAACAGGGCACAAAGGAGACCAGCGAGGACCACCCCGACAACACCATCACTCAAGCAGTCGTCATTACGTCAGAGCAGTTCAGGATAGACGAGACTCATCCACTGGGTCATCGCAATCCAGTGGCCACTCCTGCCAGATATATCAGTCACGACGGTCATCATCCAGGGAGTCCAGATCTGTCTCTCCCGTCCCAAGAGTCCGAAACAAGTACGGCTACTGTGTGGCGAACCCTGACAGGTTTAAGGGATATCAGAGGTTAGACATCAGAGTGGGTTCTCATCCTGCCAAGTTCGTGCTGGACAGTGGGGCGTCACTGAACTACCTACCCTTAGCGGAGTACCAACGCATGAGACCGCCTCCCGAACTAGTCAACGCTCACGTACGAGTATATACATGGATGTCCAAGGAACCACTACCGTGTCTGGGGAAGTTTGCAACTGACCTGTCATACTAAGATCGCACTATACAGGCCTACATCCACGTCATCGAAGGGCCCGAGGCAGACTGCCTCCTAAGTCTGGCCACTGCCGAGCAACTGAAATTGGTTGACGTCTTGTACAAAGTGGATGACAAACCAACCGTCACCCAACAGTTCCCCAAGCTCTTCCAAGGCCTCGAAAAAATGAAGACCTGCCAAATAGGACTGCATATCAATGAACAAACCCCACCGGTGGCCCAGCACCAGCGGAAGATCCCTTTTCACCTGCAAGAAGCCGTTGAGAAAGAGCTACACGAACTTCTAGAAGCTGACATCATAGAAAGGATGGATGGACCGACACCATGGGTCTCGCCAGTGGTGGTAGTCCCAAAGAAAGGAGAACTAGCCGAGTCCGTCTATGTGTGGACATGAGAGCCCCCAATACAGCAATAGAGAGGGAGAGACATCCAGGCCCTCACATCAGTGACATGATCACGTCACTATGGCCCCAGGCGAACGGAATGATTGAACGTTTCATGACCACAATCAAGAAAGCCATTCAGCAAGCGGAGCTCACCCAAAAGGACATCCAGACAGCACTAAACAAAGTACTAAGGGCCTATCGAAACACGCCCCACTCCACCACAGGCAAATGCCCATCCACCCTCATGCTGAGGTGACCAGTGCGCACAAGGCTACCAATGATGAACACAGCAGAGAGTGATCGGACCACGAAGAGATAGTGGCCGCGGACAAAATAAATAAAGAGAAAATGAAGGACTATGCGGACGAATGAGGACATGCCGTCCCCACCCAAATCGGCAAAGGTGACTGGGTACTGGCGCGGCAGGAACAACGTCAAAAGACTGACTGCCGATATCACGAGACGCCACTGAAGGTGATACAACAAAAGGGAACAGTGATCACGGTGGAAAACGATGGAAAAGGCATGACCAGGAATGCGACGTACTTTAAAAGATGCAGTCCTGAGGTCAAAGAACTATTAACGGAACATAAAGCGGAGAGAAGAGAACCAAAGACATTGACCAGTCATGGTCAGGCACTCAGGGGGGACCCCTGAGGAGCTCGAACTGGACAGTCCTGAACCCGAGTCACGCTCCAGATGGGTCATCACAAAACCGTCTCGCCTGATTGAAGAAGTATAAAAAGTTGCTGTGTGTGAATATAGTGCCGTGTTCTTTTTTTTTTTTTTCTTTTACAGAGGGGGGAGATGTAGTGATGCCCACACATGGCAGTCACTAGGACATGCCCGAGGTGGGACGAGGGAGGGCGGAAAGGAAGGAGTCGGAGACCAGGGACGGCAGTTAGCCGTTAGCCCACGACGAGGAAGCACCACCAATCAGCCCCAGGCCCTAGTGCTCCTCGATCTCTCAGCCGCCTTTGATACGGTGGATCACACCATCTTGCTATCCCGAGTCAAGGCGGCGGGGATCGGGGGGACCGCTCTGGTCTGGCTCTCCTCCTTCCTGAGGGACCGCACCCAGGCCGTCCGCCTGGGTGACTTCACAGCGGACGTCCGGAAAGTCCAGTGCGGGGTTACCCAAGGCTCCTCCCTTTCCCCCCTCCTGTTCAATTTATATGTCGCCCCGCTTATCTTTTCTCTCCAACAGATGGAGGTCGCCGTATTCAATTATGCGGATGACCTCCAGCTTGTTTTCAATCTATCCTCCTCCCCTTCTTCTGTCCTAAACTTTCAATCTGTTATGCTCCATATCAGGGACTGGATGAACCACAATCACCTCAAACTTAACCCCGACAAGACCGAGCTGGTACTGACGGGTGGTTCATCCAGCCCCTGGTCTCCTCTTTTCTGGCCCCCCTCCTTTGGCCCCTCTCCTGTACCCTCTTCCTCTGTCAAAACCCTAGGCATAAAACTCAACTCTCAACTCACCCTTCACTCCCAGGTTAGCTCTGTGGTATCTTCTTCTTTCCTCTCACTGCGCACTATACGCAAGGTGTCCCGTTTCTTCACTTTCTCCGCCCTCAAGCTCATCATTTTGGCCATGGTGGTGTCCCGCCTGGATTACGGCAACGCCCTATATGCCGGCATCCCCGCATATAGCCTGCGGCGCCTTCAGCAGATACAAAACCAGGCGGCCCGCCTGGCCTTCAAACTTCCTAAATTTCACCACTCTACCCCTCTTCTAAAATCTTTACACTGGCTCCCTGTGCGAGCCAGGGTCCAATTCAAGCTCGCCTCCATCACCTTCCTGGCCCGACTTGGCCTGGCACCAGCGTTCATCTCTTCCGAGATCATTCCATACGTTCCCACCAGAGAACTACGCTCGTCCTCCTAGTCCCTCCTCACCATCCCACGCTACCGGAGAAAGTAGTGGGGAGGCTCAAAGTTTGCCACCCTTGCCCCGATCCTCTGGAACTCCCTTCCCGTTGAACTTCGTTCCATCCCTCTGTACCCACAATTCCGCAAACACCTCAAGATCTTCTTGTTTACGAAGTCCTTTGAATAAAACGCTAGCAGCTCCTCCAGCCTTCTAGCCCTCGACCTGGTTAGCTATAGCGCCAAGAAACCGCTGGTAGACGTGCGCTCTATAAGAAATTTTAAACTCAAACTCAAACTCAAACTCAAACTCAAACATTGAAGAAGGTCTGTACCATAACCCTGTGTCTGCGTGTTCTATTGAGCCAGACACTACACCCAGCATTCTCTGCAAGCTCGGCCCAGGCCAGAGGCCGCCGCGGGGACGGGAGGTACTGGAGCGCCATAAAAGTTGGAGAGGAGTCCTGCAGCACTGGACCCTCCTGGGATTTCGTTTGCTGCCTATCACAGCCCTGAACCTTGGTTGCCTGCCGGGGGAAAGGGAAACGACAAGGCCCTGGCGAAGACCAGGCCAAGAGAGGGTGCCCATCTGCACCTGCCAGAGCTGGAGGAGGCCTGGCTGTGCAACCCCTCATGGTTTTTCGATTGAAGAAGACGATAAAATGGGTACACAAAAATTGGAACAGGTTAAAGAAAAAGGGAAGGATAAGGGTAGTCCTGTTAAACCCCATATTCTGACTACATAGGATACTTATTTGGTGTGTCAAGTGCAGGGCCGGACTGGGAACCAGAACCGGCCCTGGCAAAGTGCTCGGTCGGCCCCTCTCCCCCCTCCGGGAGGAGAGGGGAGGGGGGAGAGGTGGGACCGCGCTCTGTGACAGGGACGGTTTTCGGCCGTTTTTGTTACGGGCCGTTTTTGCAGCATAACGGCCCTGTAACAAAAACGGCCCCAGGGGCCCAAAACCGGCCCCCAACCATGCGGCCCACCGGGGAATTGCCCGGTGCCCTCAACGGCCAGTCCGGGCCTGGTCAAGTGGGGGAAATATCTAAGGGAATAGACCTGGCTGAACAACGTCTAAGTTTGGGTGAGGAAGGGTGACTCCCCCCTGAAGAGACTATACAGCCTAATAACACTCAGAGCAATAACTGTGTGTCTACAACGGTGTTAACGATTTGCCCTTTAGTACCTGAAGCAGACCCAATCAGCACTTAGCAGGGAAAACATCTAAATGACAGTGAATGTGCACTGTGACCAAAAAGAAATGTAAAAATAAACGACCAATAACAGCAAAACAAAGCACACGGAATGCTGGGAAAAAGGGACTGCTTAGGACACTAGCACAGAAACGGTTAGGGGAATGCCCCCCAGTAACTGGGAAATGAAAGAGGAACAACTTAAACAACTAATAGAACAAGCATTTGCAATGCAATAGGTCTATCATATTCCGAGACTTTGAGCTACTGGCATTGTAAATGACAATGCCTTTTATTTATGTTGTTAAAACTTGCAAGCGGTGCATAAACATGCACTTTGTAAGTTGTTGCTTACGAGAAGCAAGAATGGGAGTAAATGCACCTCTTTTACTGCCAGCTTTGCTTGTATTAAGCAAGGACTATAAGTACAAAAAGCATTGTTTAGCATCGCTTGCAGGTTTTCAAAACATATAAATAAAAGGTATTATTATTTACAGGGCCGATAGCTCAAAAGCTTGCAAATGCGAGACCTATTGAATTGCAAGTACTTGTTCCTTACTGTTGACAAGACTAGACAACCAGTGGATATTCGAATCAAGCTTTGCTGTTTGGGTTTAATAAGAATTAGACCACCAATAAAGATATTTTGCTCTACCCCACAGTCTTTCTTCACAGATATACAATTGAACTGTAATTAAAAGCACAAGATAGCTAGATGGCTGAGCGAAGCCACAGGGGCAGACTTAAAAGAAATGTCATTGGATTTTCAGGAAACTGCTGCAGAGATGCTGCCACAAGATTGCAAAATTAAATGTGCTGCCTAAAAATATTACATACGCATGCAGCTCTAACCCTAGCTACAAGTCTGAATGTGTGTGGAGGTCAGAATGAAAATGACGTGCTGCATATCAAAGGATTTTAAAACAAATATATAGTTGTGCTCAAATAATTAAAGGCAAACTAAACTTTGCTTTTAAGCACATGGACTACAACTATTACCAGTAGAAAGGTGATCTAAAAATACAATCACACCAAGGGATGGGGTTACCCATTCTTCCGCTCCCACTTATAGGATGTTGCTATTGTCTACATATGTGTGATAGACTGAAATAGCGTAAAGTGATAATATTACCTCATGTTTTACAAAGTGAATTCCTTTCCAATTATTCCGTGAAGAGACATTTAGCCACCCTGTAGTGTAGGTGACCCAGCTATTCACCTCTGGTAGGCCATCATATATCGCTGGCACATCTGAATCCAGCCAGAGTGGCAACTGTCAAAGCTACTTCCTATGTCTCTGAAGTTGACATTAGACTCAGGCATGTGGTTTGTGATTCATCAGACACATCCTGTCAGCAGTCTGCAAACAACCCATTCTGTAGTTTAAAACACAGTCCTCATTTGCGTTTTGTTGGGAAGAGCAAGCACAATTAGTATTCTCTCTGTAGTAGATGTCCAGAAACTTGGGCAACTGCAATCCATTTCCCATGTGACAGGTTCATACATTGAATGCTCAGACTTGTCTCCCATTACAGCAATTGCATTATTGCAAACACATAAAAAGCAGGGACATTTTATAGGATTTTATTTCAATTGAACTTTTTGCCTATTCTCTGAAGTTGCCCATTATTCCAGGCTGGGATTAAAAATTTAGAATGAATAAAATGTATAACACAGAGACATAAAGGGGTGTCATATTGGGAAAATTGTGTACAGGTGCAATAAAGAGAAAACACACTTCATACCTTTTATGATACTTGCACCAATGTATAATACAATCGGGGGCATATTTTCAAGGACTTATCACAGAGTTAACAGCACTTTATCGCAGCCAAAGTGGTGATAAATTTATCGTCCAATTCACAAGATGGTGCTAATCTCCAAAATAACCAGTTTTCCTGTGATAGCAGCCGCAAAAAACATCGCCACAGATAACCCCCAAAACTATCGCTAATGAGATGCAGAGAAGGTGTTCCCGTGCCAGAAGCCGCAAAAACACCACTCCGCAACATTCTCAACGACCAGCCAGATCGGCGATAAGACCCCAAAACAGGTGATAAGGCGCATTAGCAGCAGGAAACTAACACCTGCTCTGACCTGGTGGAAAATAGAACGGCAGCCTGCACCACAAAAGGGAACCAAGGTCAGGGCCACACATGAAGGGCAACAGATGCCATGGTGCCACAGACCATGCAGATAGGATCCCCAACAGACCCACAACACCCATCGCCAACCCCCCAGTAACCCCCCCGGACCAACACTGAGGCAGCGCAGACATAGACAGCGACCCTCAGAATACGCACCAACCACACAGACCCAACACCAGAGAATGCCATTGCCCACTACAGGCCCAAAGGGACAACCATCCTCCGCATCCTGACCACCATTGTCCACAGGCTGATGGTACCAATACAGCACACTACCAACATCCAACCACAGACAAAGCTGCTGGACGTGCTGCACGTGTTGGCCCCTGGTACCCTCCAACCAACAACCACCAGAGTTGGAGGAGTCCCACAGTCAGCCCAATCCAAGTCCCTCACAACAGCCATGGATGAAACCATCAGCTTGGTATTCCACTATCTATACTTCCCCCACACTGCGCAGGAACAGCTGGAGACCAAGCAAGGCGTCTATGCCATAGCCGGCTTCCCGCACGTGTGAGGGGGCAATTGACAGCACACATGTCTTACTTGTGCCCCCTGGCAACACTGCTCACAAGAACCACAACAGAAAGCACACACATTCCATCAATGTGCAGGCAATAGTGGACCACCCGGAAATCTCCACCAACGTTGACGCCAACCGCCCAGGCAGTCTGCATGATCCCTATATCCTCCGACAGTCCATCATCAACCAGCTCTTCCAGGATGGCACCTCCGACAATGTACTGCTTGTTGGCAAGTACCAAATGAACACACCACACACCTAGACTCCACAATCATGCAATGCACACCACTGGGAACGCACATGTTATCAACTCACATACAACATGCCAAACAACATCCCCACCCACCAGACACAACAGCACAACTCATGGTGGGAACCTGGGCCAGCCATGCACAGAAGCCATAAACAGCATGGCACCTCAGCCACACAACAACAGATTGTGGGGAGAGGTGGGGACCAGGCATGTGCGAAGGAGGCAAGTGGCCGATGAATGACAATGTACACAATGCCAAGTGTGGCATGGATGTGATGGCCATACTGCAGTATGCAGACCACACACATATCCTTGTCCACATACACCGCTGGTGTTTGGAGTGCAGTGGACAGTGAATGCAACCATGTCACCTCGGCCAGTGTGGAAATTTGCGGAACTGTAGCTTGTTAACTCTCATCCTTAGGCATGAGTGGAGTGGGCAGGCCCAGTGTACGCCAGGCCAGCGTAGGGGTGTGAATAAAAGGCACATGACTCTGGGCCTGGTCCTCTTCCGGAATGCACAATGTGTCTGCCAGGGTGGCGCCTCTCACCCAGCCATGAGGCCGTCGCCGTGAGCATGGTTACCTGCGATCCTGTGCACCTGCTGCACCCCGGGACGCTGGTTCCTGAACCAGTCTTGCCTGCCCCTGCACACCCAGGCCTCAATGCCCACCTGCCAACACCCACGAGTGTCGAAGAGGGCCCACCACGTGCCGGTGCACGCTCCAAGCCCGAGGCCCGTAACCCTGGACACCTGCTACGACCATCACAGCCTCTGCAAGCAAGGCCCTCAGTACTCCTTTCTAGTTGACGTACTTTACCGGCTGACACAGTGGACTAGTAGGTCTCACATTTGGAACTGAGTCTTGATTACACTATGGCAGAGGACGATGTTTATGGCTGACTTGAAATCACTATACTCCCTTCGATGTGGTGCCACCAAGTCTGTGTATAGCATTCCAACGACACGTGGCTGTGGGCCACTGCTGTCCGCTGCCTCCGGCCTACACTGCGGTCAAGTAGGTCTCACATTTGGGACTGAGTCTTGATTTAGCAATGACAGAGTTCATATCATTGTTCCGGCATCATCGCAGACTGCATCCCCTCTCAGCCCCGGGGCCACTAAGTCTGTTCCCCGACATTTATGGACACTCTCTGGTGGAAGTACGGTGGCGTCTGAGTCACTGGACTGGTAGGTTGTCTTCATCTTCATTCTGCTGCTACCGAAATGTTAGTGGAAACAAGGCTGTAGTATTCCACTCCTCCATTTGCTGCTTCTGGATGGCTCATGCCCTCTGCATCATGCCCTGGAGGACACCTTCCACTGTCCCCCGCAACCCTCCGCCACATTCACCTCGGACATCGATGGGCACCCGCTCAGTCTGTGTGGCTCTGCCTCAGTGGACCGCAAGGCACCTTCCCGTTGCGGGGTGCCTGTGCCGGCCGCTGTGCATCCGGGGCCACTAACTCTGTGGAGCTAAAGTCAGGGTCCCCTTCTTCTGAGATATTGGATGGCCTCTGAGACGATGGCCTTGGGTCAACAATGCCATGTGTCTGTGGCCCTGTGCTGTCCGCTACATCCGGCCTCAACTGCGGTACACCAGAGCTCGCACATCAAATAGTGTCCTGACCGGCCCGGAGGTCGCATCACCGCAGGAGGCACCCACCTCCACCGCCAGGACCACCTACAACCGCCAACTGCCATTGTCGAAACAGTCGTCCTGGCAGACTAACGGAGTTGCTCACACCTGTCATGGATGCCATCATCTGCCTGATACCCTGCTCTGCACTCCAGGTGCCACTAACTCAGTGCACCACGAGTCATCGTCCATTACTGCTTTTGTTACGTGCTGTGGCAGTTCACGCAGCAATGTCACCTCAGGCAGTGTGGTAGACCTGGGACGATGATGGGTAAGACGATGCAGGTGTGACTCCCCCACTGCAGCTGCATTAGGAAAATCCCAAAGCGACCCAATCATAGACATTTTGTTGACATGAGCGAGCTCAGCTCTAGTACCCCAACCTCAGTGCACTGCAAATCACGGACACTTCTATTTGCTCATTGGGTGACCTCTGTACTACTTGCTCCGGCTGCCACCATATTGCACCGCTGTTGTCTCTGTAATGCTGGTGTTTATTGTTTCCGTCTTAATAGTGTACACTGTTGTATTTGTTGCCATGTTGCTATTAATGAGGCACAATTGGATCTTCTAAATGTACATTTTGGCAAACTATCCTTGAATCTTTCATTACAGTGTCTTGGTTGAATTTTGTGAATACATTTAAAAAATTGGTTTAAAGGTTGAAGAGGTGAAACCTTTGTCAAGCAACAACCACAATTCTTCTCAGGATGAAGTCACAAGCAAACCCTAAATCAGCATGTGCTTAACCCTCGGGTAGCTTGCCATAGAGCTGTCAGGCTTAACTCAGAGGCAAAGTGTAAAGTATTTTTTAAATATGCAAATGTTATTGATTTGAGAATGAGTTACAGCAACAACATAAAGTAAGAATTGCTTCCCAATCAAGCCCATACCATCCCAGCTGCTCCAAATCTCCAGCGATTACAAGGTAATCGGAGAACTTACAGGCACAATCTCCAGGATAGATGACAAGCCATAATGCTCCACCCTTTGACACCAAATTTTGTAGAATTTCTGAAGACAGCCTTTAGCAATATAGATCGTCTCTTCCTGTTTGGGCACCAGTCCATACCTGAACTCCACAGTAGAATACCCTATGGAGTCTACCACCTGTAAAGGGACATTTTTCATGTGGATCCTGCAGAGCCTGTGCTCTGTATACAGTCATAATATTGAGTAAAAAATATATAATTGCATTAATATTGAGTTAAAAATATAGAATGGACAAAATATCGAATGGACAGAATATAGACAACAAAAATATCGAATGTAATGGACAAAATATCGAATGGACAGAATATAGACAACAAAAATATCGAATTTGAGGTAAGTAAGTAGATATCGATTTACATAAATATAGAAAGTCAAAATATCGAAGTATATGATATAGATGTTAAAAAGTATCGCTTTTTTAATAATATCGAATTTTTTTAAGTGTTTTTATGTTAGTATATGTGTGAAAAGTGTATATTTATTTTATAATTTATTTTAAGTAATTAATTTTATGGTATTTAATTTTTGCGTAATTCAATTCTGTAGCAGGTTGTGGGTTTATAGGGAAATAGGGTGGGAAGTGATTTGATTATAATTGATTAAATGTTTTAATTTATTTATTGGTATTTATCTTGAATTAATTGTTAATTAATTTTTAATTGTTAATTAATTACATTTTAATTGGTAATTAATTTTTATTAATTGATTAATTGATAATTATGTTAATTTTATTAATTTGTTTTATGTAGCGGGTTGTGGGTTTATAGGGGAATAGGGTGGGAAGTATTTTAATTATAATTGATTAAATGTTTTAATGTATGTATTTGTATTTGTCTTGAATTAATTGTTACTTAATTTTTAATTGGTAATTAATTAAATTGTGATTGGTAATTAATTTCTATTAATTGATTAATTGATAATTATGTTAATTTGTTTTTTTTCTGTAGCGAGTTGTGGGTTTATAGGGAATAGGGTGGGAAGTAATTTAATTTTAATTGACTAAATGTTTTGATTTATTTATTGGTATTTATCTTGAATTATTAGTTAATTAATTTTTAATTGGTAATTAATGAAATTATAATTGGTAATTAATTGTTATTAATTGATTAATTGATAATTATGTTAATTTTGTTAAGTTATTTACTGTAGGGGTTGTGGGTTTATCGGGGAATAGGGTGGGAAGTAATTTAATTGTAATTACTTAAATGTTTTGATTTATTTATTGGTATTTATTTTTAATTAATTGTTAATTATATTTCAATTGCTAAATAATTAATTGTAAATTGGTAATTAATTTGTATTAATAGGTAATGATTTTTAATAAATATTTTGTATTTGTATTTTTAATTGATTAATTAGTATATTATATTAAATTGGTAATTATTTTTAATTAATTTGTAATTGTATTAATATATATATTTTTTAATTAATATATGAAGTATTTACTTTCCCTACTGTTGCACTCACTGGAGTGGGAATAGTAAATTTAACCCCTACGCTATTCAACGTTTTCCCTACTGTTGCACTATCTGGAGTGGGAATAATAATTTTTACCCCTATGCTATCCAACGCTTTCCCTACTGTTGAACTCTCTGGAGTGGGAATATGGTAATTTTTACCCCTACGCTATCCAACGCTTTACCTACTGTTGCACTCTCTGGAGTGGGAATAGTAATTTTTACCCCTACGCTATCCAACGCTTTCCCTACTGTTGCACTCTCTGGAGTGGGAATAATAATTTTTACCCTCCCGCTATCCAACGCTTTCCCTACTGTTGCACTCACTGGAGTGGGAATAGTAATTTTAACCCCTACGCTATCCAACGCTTTCTCTACTGTTGCAGTCACTGGAGTGGTAATAGTACATTTTACCCTTTCCGCTATCCTATGGTAAAAATATTGTATATTTTGTATTAATATTACGTTCATATATATATATATATATATATATACATATATATATATATATATATATATATATATATATATATATATATGTATTAAGAAATCAATTTGTATGTTTTTGATTTGTCTTACATTAATTATTTAATAATTTTAAGGTTATTTAAGTATTTTAAGTATGTTTAAGTTAATTATATTTGTTATTTCATTAATGTTTAATTACTTTAAAGCATTTAAAAAAATTCTATATTTTGACTATATGTTTTACAACAATATTTTTGATTCGATATTTTTGTACTTACCTGTTTGGAGATATTAATTCGATATTTTGGCATTCTATATTTTTTACTCGATATTGTGGTAGTTCTATATTTTTGTCATCGATATTGTTTCAGTCATCCCTGTACTCAAACTTCACATTCAACACAGATTGACATTGGTACTACCAGACCATGGGAGCAGAGACACCATAAAAATTGCAGTAGTGAACGGCTGATTTATCTGATTTCATATCCTTGTGGTCGGAAGTATATCGAGATGACCACACGAAAGGTTAAGATCCGAATAATGGAACATAAGAGTACCATTAGATGTAACAAACAAGCCACTAGCCAACGGCATACTTTCTAGATAAGGGTCACTAGGCCAATGATTTAACGTGGACTGTATTAGACAAACCTTTTGTTCCCCTATCAGTCCGAAATATCTCCCAATATCTGTTTGGGATGGAACCAAAATTAATTTTTTCGAATGGGCAATGATAAACGAGGGTTGAACAACGATATTCCTTGGCTGTCACTCTCATAAATACGGGTCAGACTCGTCATCCCTACATCAAAATATTTAAGACCAATTGATAGGGATCTGAGGTGTGGAATACTAACAAGTTAGCTCAGTGCTGTATTAAGTAATATTAATTTTCTTTCAAATCTGTTTTCTGTGTCTTGGCCCACCAATAAAGTGGTAGCCACTAGTTTTGCTCCATGAGCTGACAAGATTGAATAGTCATAGTCTTCTGATTATCTGTATAGATTGTGTTTTTTGCAACACCACATGCCAGTTGAGTATGGTGTTGTCTCCATGCACAGGAACTAGGATTGATTTACCCTTATTCCCCCGAAGCTTCGAGGTGTCTTCGAAGATTTGCAGAATTTCTAGTAAGTGTGGACTTGATGTAGGGTGGTCGGCCAGAAAAAGAAGGACATCGTCCACGTAAAGGGTGATTGTGTCCTCCAATGTTGCACTCCATCGCCAGCCTTGCAGCTGAGTAGCACAACAACCAATGAGGACCAGGGGTTCGATAGCCAGAGCGAAGAGTAGAGGGGAAAGAGGGCAACCCTGCGTAGTCTTGAGTTTAATCAGGAACTCATGGGATAGAACATTGTTGATGAGAACCTGCGCTGAAGGCCGTGAGTAGAGGAGGCCGAACAATTTAGGAAACATAGTGCCAAAATCCCTGCACTGCAGCACTAAGTTGAGATAGCCCCAGTCCACATTGTAACAGGCCTTTTTGAAGTCTATGAGCAGCAGAGTTGTCACTCCTCCAATGTCATGGATGTTAGCCAGGGCTGTATGGACCCGACGGATAGAGTGTCTCGTACTACGGTTGGCCATAAAGCCACATGATCCGGGTGGATCCAATTGGTAAGCACAGAATCTTGACATAGATCTTGATGACAGTGTTGATTAGGGAAATAGGACGACAGGAGGTGCAGCTGGATGCCATTTTCGCGAGAAATGCACGGCGCACGCGCATGCGCATTTGTCAGGAAGAAGTGGTGAGAAACTAGGAAGAGGGAGCCCCGGGACGCCGCATGTCAGGTAAGTCGTTTTAATTAATTTTACAATGTTTAAAATCGAGGGCATTTCCAAGAGGGCGGAAAGGAGGCGGGTGGAGCGCAGTGGGGCTACGCGAAGTGCATGGGTGGGCGTACATTTCCCCCCACTTCGTGGTGCTTCGCGGAGCCCCACTACGCCCACTACTCCCAGGGTTAAAAAATACGTAAAAAGAAAGTGCCAAGTGCAATCATTTTCCTGTCACAGTCTCAATATTTAAAGTGCAGGTAGTGCAAAATACAATAATCAAGCCCAAGCTACTTATGCAAGAACCCTGCACAAGAGAAGTGTAAAAATGCCTGGCCTAGACTTTTTATATGAATTAAGTGCTAAATATCCAAATTATATTTTCCCCTGATTTGAAAGCCTTCTATTCGGGCAATAGACCTGCCCACAAAGAAGTATTACCATACCTGTCCTATACTTCTTGTATTAAAAAGATATTGCGTATTAAAGTGCTTTGTGTCGGTAGTGGGTTGACTTCTATTAAAGAAATTCCAGTTTTTGGTGAATTTTTGTGTTGCCCCAACTCTTTTGGCATAAGCCTCTTCAAATTTGTTTGTCCTTCTCATTTTATTTACCCATTTAAAGTAGAATGTACCTCCTCTGATTTCCAGTTTTAGAGGATTAGGGAACGGCGACTGAAGTACAGATTGCTATATAGGTTTCTTCTGCACTGGACACATTGGTTCTCTTTATTGAGATGCCAAAAAAGGGCAATCTCAGCTTTGGGTTTAAATACCTTGTTTATAGCCTGGCTTATTGAGAAAAAGATTTTGCGCCAAAATATCTCAAGTTTCGGACATGTGTAAAAAATATGAAGCCAATCGCCCCCCTCTTGCAGCTGACATCTAAAACATTTGATTTCTACTCCCGGAAAGCATTTATTTAAAGCTTTAGTAGTAAGATAGGCCAGCCAACGGGATAGAAAAGACATCCTCTTAAAATTGGCCTCTCTAAGAGCCTTACCTCCTAACTGGGCAATCTGCTCCCTTTCCTGCCTTGAGAAGGAGCAATTGGTTTCATGAGATATTTTAGCCAGAATTCCATTGACTAAAGGAGATTCTTCACCCTTTTAATTTCACTTTATACAGGGCAGTAGCCAAAGGCATTGACATTCCACCTGCCGATAAATTATATTTATATTTATTTATAGAGTTTATAATCTGCAGAAATTCCAAAAATCCAGTTTTTAATTTGTTATCAGATCTAACCAGAACCTCTTGCCAGGTAATACGTTTCTGTGATGTAAAAAAAGAGCCCAGATCACCAAAACCAGAGTCCACTTTTTGAGCTCATTTGAATGAATCTGAAGCCCCAAGATCTTACACTCCTCTAATTTTAAGTAGTACAAGCCATCCCCCTACCTGTTTAAAAAAGGACTGTAATCTATATGAAAATTCACGGATAGTCTTATACCTGGTCTTTTTCGGTAAGTTAGCTGTTTTCAAAAAAATCGGAACTTGCGAACCTGCCTCTTGTACCATTTTTTCATAAAAAAACATATCAAGCAGTCCATTGGGATCCAATAAACGTGCTGTGAGATCCATAAAAGCTGCCATATAATAAGTACGTATATTCGGTAACGCTAGGCCCCCTTGTATAGTTCCCAACTGTAATGTACTCAATTTCACCCATGAAACTTTCTTATTCCAGACAAAATCCCTAATCATGGACTCAATCTCTCTAAAATAGTAGGAATTGATCTTTAACGGTACATTTATAATAAGAAAAACCAATAGAGGAAGTATTTTAATAAGTGCAACCCGGCCAATCAAAGTTAATGGTAACAGAGTCCATCTCTCCCGCAAAGTTTTAATTTTATTTTGTGTTGTTAAATAATTCAGGCTAAATAATTGTTCGAACTGATTGGAGACATAAATACTCAGGTATCTGATTGGTTCTTTTTTTAAAGCTAGTGATCTATAATTTAAAGGTAGAAAATTACAATCCGAATTCAGTAGCAGTACCTCAGTTTTATTTTGATTAATTTTATATCCACCAATCAGTTCGAATTGACTAATTTCATGTAAGGCTTGATCAAGATTTAATTTATCAGGATATAGATATAAAATAATATCATCGGTGAATAATTTATTTTTTGCCATTCCTGCTATAGGTGGCTTAATTTCAGGATTTCCACGTATTCTTATCGCTAACGGTTCAATGTAAACAGGATCGGGGACATCAGGCAACCTTGCCTGGTACCGCGATTGATTTTAATTGCCCCTATCGAATTGGCATTAACTAACACCCTTGCTTGAGCATCCTGATAAATATTATACAACATATTGATTATCTGAGCAGGAAAAACAAATGTTTGCATACCGATGAATAATGCATCCCAATTTACCAGGTCAAAGGCCTTTTCGGCATCGACCATTGAAATTAAAGTTGGAATTGTATTGTTAGACACAAAATCTAGAGCCTGTATTAAAAACCCGGTTTTTGATGACATAGACATTCCTGCCACAAAGCACGACTCATCAGAGTGAATTAAAGCCTGGGCAATCGGGAAGAAACGCTGGGCCCACATTTTCATTAAAATCTTGAAATCAGCCTTAAGAAGGTTGATCGGCCTATACGAATAAACGTCCTTCTTGTTTTTCCCCTTTTTAACGAAACTAACAATAATGGACTCCTTAAAGCTCAAAGGAACAGATCCTCCCAATCTGACAGCATTAAATAATTTAACCAAAAAAGGAGTCAATTCTTTAGCAAAAGTTTTATAAAATTCAATTGGGAGCCCACCTGCACCACATGCTTTTGCCCCGGCAATTAGTTTCACTGTGTCTAAAATTTCTAAAGCTAAAATTTCGCTCTTCAGTTGATCGGCTAATGGGCCAGGTAAGATAGGAAGATTGACTTCATCAAAATATTTATGGATAAGATCTGTCCCTACCTCATATTTTGAGGAATATAGCTGGGAATAGTGATCCATGAATACTTAAGCTATATCATCTTTATCTCTAACTATATTTTGCGTCTTGGGATCGATAATCTCTGCTATTAAGGCTTTCTCCTGTTTAGTTTTTGTTAGCCCTGCTAGCATTTTTCCCACTATTTAGCTCTCCTCATATACTCTTTGTTGATAAGTTTTTGAGCTGTTGATTTCAATTATAAAAAATTCTTTTAAGGCTGCCTTCGCCCCTTTCTAGTTGGAAAACCGCATCTTCCCTCCCCTGAGGTGTGATATCTCTAAAGTTTATAGCATTAGATACATACTGTTGAAGTTGGTTGATCTTATCAGGCCTCTCTCTCGTCTGTGTGGCTGCGCGCGCAATCATCTGTCCTCTAATGGCTGCTTTAAACCCTCCCCACACTGAGAAGATTTCTGCAGTATCTTCATTTAGGTTAAAAAACTCTAATATCCATTCTTTTGTTTGAGCTACCCAATTGAGATCTTGGAGGAGCAGACGATCCATCTGCCACCTTGATTAAGTCTTTCCTCCCCCTTCGATCTCAAACTCAACTGTTATCAAAGAATGATCTGAGAAGGGATTGATCCCTATGGTGGTGTCTAAAACCTTCAGGGCTCTTGAAATAAGAAAAAAATCAATCCGCGAGGCCGTGTGGAATTGGTTAGAATAACACGTAAATTTTGCAACGGTCAGGTTGCATTTATGCCATTGATCTACCAGTAGATGTTCCTACTTTAGGCTTCCAAGACTTTCTTTGTTTGGGATTTCGGCTCTTTTTTATTTTTATTTGAGGTGTCTTTTTATAAATCTTGAATGAAATTGAAATCCCCACCCAAAATTATTTTTCCCGGAGACCCTCTAAGTAACTCGGTGATCCTGAGTAGGGATGTAGTATCATCAATTATCGGGCCATAATAGTTTATAAAATTTTAGATCATCCCATTCAGTTTGGCCTCAACCCAGAGCCATCGCCCAAGCGGATCTCTCCTGATTTGCCCAAATTCCCAAGGAAGACTACGGCAAAAATATATAGCTACCCCTCTTTTAGCTAGCCCAGCAGAGGCAAAAAACACATGAGAGAAACACATAGGAAGATATAGTTTAGGGAAAAAAAAATTCAAATGGGTTTCCTGAAAATATTAATACCTGTGGCGAGCAAGATACTAGCTACCTTATTAACCCTCCATATTTGGATTTATTTAGAATCCCATTAACATTAATAGATATAGTGTGACACTTATTGATCATTTTTTATCCTGGTTTCAAACATATAAACATCAAAAAAAGAAAAAAGACTGCCACTGTAAACGTACTTAGCCATTTTTCTGAAAGCTTTTGCACCAATGCCCCTGCTACTGCTCCTTTTACTGCTAATCTTTTTAACTCCCCCTAGCCCTACCCCTACCCTCTCGAGCCAGCCCCCACAAGAGGTGTACCTCCATACACTCCACACACACCCCCACTTACCCCCCCCAGCTACTCTAGAGGGTGCCATGGTGCTGCACCCAGGTTGGCCCTCCTCCCGTGGTATATATATTGTAAACAATCTGTCTAAAAAAACAGATAAACAGCAATATATTAATTGATTCATAATTGATTTATATTTTCATCACCAGCCAAATTCTTAATTCAGAAAGGAAAAAGCTTTCAAACCGTTGATCGCAAGAATAGACAAACATCACTCTACCAACTCCTTGAGAAGATCCTGCGCATCCTCTATATTAGCGAACATGTGGAATTTCCCCTTTACAAGCACACGTAGTTTAGACTGTTGGGCAATTGATGCCTGCGCGCCTTGTGCCTTGAACAAAAAAAAAACTTGACAAATTCCTTACACCTCCGGGGGCAGCTGCAGACATATCTGGGAAAAATCTACAGTTAGAAGTATCATTCACTGGGAATTGACTTTGTTGTATGGCCTTTGCCAGGATCTTCTCCTTTATCCGATAGTCTGAGAAATTAACTATGATTGTGCGTGGGCCACTCGTTCTTGGCAGAGGATGGAAAGGAACTCTATGGGCCCTGGTAATTGTCAAATCTCCACTAAACTCAGGAAGAACTTTTTCCTTAATAAAGGACTCCACCCATTGCGGTGCTTGAGCACCCTCCACTCTCTCGGGAACACCCACTATGCGCAGATTTAAATGGCGTGAGTGGTTTATTAAACTCCTCAAGTTTATTTTGTAACAAATTTATATCCTTGGTTACTTTGCGTACTTTGATAAGCAGTCTGGACATCTGATCCTCCAACTGAGAGATTCTATTCTCCGCTTCCTGTATTTTAACCGGAAGACATGCCACTGCATCCTCTATTTTGCCTAATCTTGAATGGAGAGAAGCAATTTCATTCTCCTGCGACCTCTTCATGTCTCTAATTTCCTCAAGAATGAGGTTAAGCAGTGTTTTAATATCCAACTGTTTGGTAGTGGCAACAGCTGCTGGATCATCTATTAGGGTCTCTAGGGATTTTGAAGCAGGATCTGAGGCTGGCAGTTGAATAGTATCAGTATTTATTTATAAAGTTAAGTTTGCTGATCCTGGTTGTGAGTCAATTGCAGTGTTTTAAGGACCTTCGACTTCTGAGTATGAACTTTTTGCTATTTTTGCTGTTCCTGAGGCCCTGGGGAAAGTGCCAGGTTGCTGCCGCTCAAAATCTGGTCCTGTATTGGCTGCATAGGCTGAACAGATGAGTGCAGTAATGATTCTGCGGAAGGCGAAAGGACAGAATTCAGCAGGTTGGAATTTAATTCTTGCAGCAGGAGAGTTGAGTTGAGGTTGAGAGTGAGGCTAGAGTGTTTTGGTCAAGCGGGGGATGGGGGGGCTGGAAACACCAATGACGTGCCAGGTGAAGACGATGAACTTAGGTCCAATGGAAGCTGGCGGGGGTGGCAAGATCAATGACAGCAGTCTGGGATAGATTAGACTGAGGAGGGGTAGGCTGTGCTGATTTTTTCACAAAGAGAGGAAACTCCTTCATACTCTTCTCTTCCTCTTTGCCACTTTCAGGTGTTCCTGCCTTATCCACTATCGGCTACCAGTGTCACCAGGACCTCTAGTCGGTACTGAAGGGAAGGTTCTAACTACCTGTAGTATCCCAGGATGCTCTGCCGCTGGTTCCGATGCTGGTTCTTCCTCCGAACTCTCAAAGCTGGAATTATGTTCAGGGCGATTCCCCAACAGTCTTGCTCTTCCTTCCCCGCAGATGAAACTTTAATCTGCGCCTGAGCCAAGCGTGTCTTAGCTTTTAGGCCAGTAGCTGTTTTAACTCTGGATGTTAGCTGAGTTTGCTTATTATGTCGCCCCATAGTAACTGCAACCAAGGGATGCCAACAATAAAATGAAGAAGTAGAGCAGTGAAGCTGCTTTTAGTCAGGGATGCCACTAAAAAAAATATATTATTGCTACTGCTTAGTCTGTTATATTTCTTCTCCCTTAATCCATCACCGTCTAGGCTCCGTCCTGCCAATGTCCTCACCACTCAGTACCTCTCCTCACCTCTCTCCCCCTTCCGAATGTTTCTCTCCTGCTGACTCCGCACAAACTCAGGTGTTCTGTGTCTCCTCACACGGAGCCTGCATCCACGCAAAGTCCGGGCTCACTCCTCATCAAGCAGAGACGTAAAGAAGCCGCTCTGCTTCTGCGATTCAGTCCTGCCAAAAAGCTCTCCTGTGCCTTTCTCCCAGATCCCTGCAGCACTTTCTCCCGCTCAGAGTCCCCAAGCCGCGATGTCCACGAGCACGGACATCAACACACGCCAGCATTACCACAGGGGGCCATGGTCAATTACTGCTACTCGGAGGTGTGGATCTCCGGCATAGCCCCAATCTAGGTACTGCGTCATTGTCAGAGATCCCGTCTGTCTTGGCTTTCGATGCAAAATCTGGATCAATGATGCACAGAATAGTTGGGCGATGCATCGGTTTACAGTAGCTGTGATGCTGTGAAGCTGTGAAGCGGATTCACATTTTTTTGTCAAGGCTGCCAGCGACGAGGGATGTCAGTGCCTGCACCAAGGATGCAAAGCGCAGTGGTGGTTCTGATGGAGCAGAGGGCTGCAATGTGATGTGGGTCTTTGCGGTGGTTCTGATCCACTCAGTAGTGGCAATGGGTCGGTTCTGTGTGGGGTTGCACTGCACAGCAGAGGAGATGCATCTGTTCAGCTGGATCCACAGAGGCTGGCAGAGCACCTTAGGCCGCCTTACAAGGATCCAGTGCTGGGATGGCACCACCTTGCAGCGTAAATTCATAGCTGGCAGAGTCCAGGTGCAAGGTTGTGGAAGCTTGCTATGTCCTTGAGGTTTCAGATCAAGAGGCCAGCCAACTAACCCTTGGAATCACTCTGGGTAGGTGTTCAAGAGATGAAGGTCAAGTCCTTCTCACCCAGGCAAGAGGACAGCAGGTGAGCACAGCAGGTGAGCACAGCAAGGCAGCAACACAGCAAGGTTGTAGTCCAACAGGGCAGGAGTCTGGCAGAGTGGCAGTCCTTCAGCAGCTCAGAAGTCCTTCCTCCTGGCAGAGTATCCACAGGTCTACAAGGTCAAATATGTATACCCAGTTGAGCCTTTGAAGTGAGGGAGAAGTGTCTAGAGGTTTCCCTTTGAAGTCCCCATGCACTCTGCCCTCCCTGCTCTGGCTCCAGACAAATTAAAGGGGTATGCAGTCCTTTGTGTGAAGGCAGGACAAAGCTTATTCAAGTGTGAGCTGTGCCCAGCTCCTCCCTCCCATCACACCAGTGATTGTCCATCCAGGCACATCTCAACTCCCTGTTGTGTGTGGCTGTCTAGGAGGGATACATAAAGCTCAACTGTCAGCTACTCCCAGTTATGTGACACAGGCTACAGGCACTAAATGGCTAAGGCAGGAAAAAGCCAACTTAGATTTAAGTGTCATTTTCAAAAATTTCAATAAAAAATCTGACTGCACCATAAGTTAGGATTCCCCATTACAATTTCAAAGACTCCAAACATGAAGGGCTTAGCTGTTCCCAATTCGAAATTACAGCTTCTTGAATCTAATAAGGTAACTGTTATACTAGCCTATGGGAGATGTAGGCGTCATGGTAGTGAAAAATAATGTAAGAGTTTTTCACTATCAGCACGTGTAAAACTTAAAAGTACATGTCCCACTTTTTAAATACACTGCACCCAGCCCTCTGGACTGTCCAAGGCCTACCCTAGGGGTGACATATGTATTAACAATGAAGGTTTAGGCCTGGTAAAAAGATAACCTTGCCAGGTTGAAATGGTAGTTTAAAACTGCACAAGCAGGCTGCAATGGCAGGCCTAAGACATGTTGGAAGGGCTACTTTTTAAAACCTTTATTTTTCAGTTTTATATAACAGAAAATTGCAGTGGTGAGAGTGACAAGTACAGGACACAGTGGGTGGCACACAAGACTGCCCTCCCCGGAGTACAACAGACGGTTACATATAGAATCAATATCAGGGCCAATAAGAGTGCAAAACAGTTGCCCATCGCTGCATTCCAAAAATTCAACTGTTGGAAGGTCTACTTAAGTGGGTGGCATAATCAGTGCTGCAAGCCCACTAGTAGCATTTAATTTACAGGCCCTGGGCATATGTAATGCCATTTTACTAGGGACTTACAGGTACATTAAATATGCCAAAAGGGAATTAGCCAATGTTACCATGTTTTAAGGAGTGAGCACATGCCTTTTAGCACTGGTAAGCAGTGGTAAAGTTCACAGAGTCCTAAGGCCAGCAGAAACAAGATCAGCATAAAGTACAGAAGGATGGCATAAGGTTTTGGGGAAGACCACCCTACGGTTGACAGGTCTAACAATATGCCTGTAGACCTGACTCCAGCAGGCCATCATCACTGTGAATTTAGCAATTCACAATGGGTTGCAAATTGCGACCTGCCTCATGAGCATTAATGAGGTGGGTCCATTTGCAACCCACTAGGAATCGCAAATAGTGTAAAATACATTGCAGTGCATAGCTGTTTGCGATTTCCTAATAGGGAATTGCAAAAGCCTGCTATTAGGTAATCGCTAATACTAACCTATGCACGTTTGCCCCATGGACTTTTACTCTACATTCATCAAAAACTTTGATGATAAAAGTAAAGTAATGACAGTTATTTAAAAAAAACAAGAAAACTGAATGTGTGAAGTATGCAATAAAAATTAGCAAACATAAAATAAGAAATTGCAATAGCACCTCATATAAGTGATTTTTACTTGACATTTGAAACAACGATTATGTACGATTCCACTGCCTATGAATTAGGTGCAGTTTTATCTCAAATTCAGGGCGGTGAAGAAGCGGTCATTGCTTGTACTTCAAGTATGTTATCAGATACTGTACAAAGTAACTCTATTATTGAAAGGGAAATATTTGCAGTGTACTGGGCTGCTTGACACTTCAGAACACATGCTTGGGGCATATCTTTCCAAACAAGAACGGGCAATACGTATTTGAACCACTTATTATCCACCAAAGACTCTGGTATAATCTTGCCGAGAATTGCTAGATGGTTGGCAAATATGGAAGAAATAATGACGTTAAGCAAGTGGATCAAAGAAGGATGGTCTTTACAAGCAAATGGTTATGAAAAATACATGAATATTAAGGGCCAAATAAGGGGGTCATTAGGATGGCGGACGGACCTGCGTCCGTCTGCCACCCCCGAGGTAGAGGGACCGTCAGCATGGGCAGCGGCGGTCCCTCCATGCAAATTAGGATGTGACCGCCACCCTGGCGGTCACATCCTGTATCTTTAACCTTACGGCGGGTGCTGCTTGAAGCAGCACCCGCCGCAAGGTTAAAAATGCATGTATTGCATTTACATGCACAAAGCGACAGGCATCGCACGGTGCCTGCCGCTTTGTTCATGTAAATGCAGGGGGGTACCATAGGTACTCCCCATGTGCACCCCCCACCCCTGACACCCTGGGGGCCCGCAACGGGCCCCCAAACTGAAAAGACCACATGCTTTTCCACGGCGGAAAAGCTGCGTGGAAAAGCATGTTTCCTGCCCCATCCTAATGTGGCTGGCGGTGTCTGATAGACACCGCCACCATATTAGAGCTTTTCCGCCACGGTCAGAAGGCGACCGTGGCAGAAAAGCGGCGGACGGTTTTCCCATCCGCTGATGATCCCCCCAGGCATCCTAATCTGGCGGGGGGTCTTTGGAGGCACTGCTGCGGTGATTCCGCATCCTCTGGGCCGGCGGTGGCTTTCGCTGGCCCGGAGGATGCGGAGTCACCGCAATCCTAATCGGGCCCCTAAATGAGGATGGATGGACGTTGAGAATGGGTGCAAAATTGATACCGCCATGTTTTTGTGAAGTAGAGTTGTGGAATTTGCTCGTCAGGGCTATTTAGGTGGGCATAAAACCAAAAGTGGTATAAGATATTCATTTTGATAGTATGAATAGAGATATAAAAACAATTGTAAAGGAATGTTCCCTGTGCTGCAACTGTGGTAAAGTACACTGAATAACAATTCCAACCAGTACATTTTCCAATGAGACCGTGAGTTAAGTTAGGAATGGACATTACGTTTCCAATGGATGGCATAGGTGCCCATAAGAGATTTGTTATAGTATTTGCTTATTACTCTAAGTGGTTTGAAGTTGAATTTGTTGTAGAAATAACAAGTAAGACAGTCATCCTCATGTTATGCTGGGACACTATAACAGGGGAGAGATACTGCTTTTTATTGTCAGTATCACCAATAGGGCTTGCGCTGCTAGTCATTTCACTGCTAAGTTATGAATGTTTGTGGTGAAAAACAGAACCTGCAACTTATTGAACTTGTGATCTGTGAGCCTGCCTGAAATTGTTCAAATTAAATCTGTGTTCCTGCAGAACAGAGACAGGAATCCTCAGGAGCTCCGTATATTGCTATTCATTTCTATTGATTGGTTACAGTTACAGGAGGTGGTGGGGTGGACTACATCACCCACAGTGCCTCATCCCAGAGGAGGTGGAACTTGCCTGTTTTGGGACTGTGTAGAGCTACTTCAGCCTATTTGGTAGCCCGTGGCACAGGTTGCTCCTGGGTGAAGACCGGGCTAAGATCAGGCCCGTCTACTTCCGTCCAAGCCTGGAGGAGGCTAGCCTGGGCCCACCCTTTTTAATCCAGAACCCTTTCCTCCTACACTAGCTTAAAATCATACGCCTAGTCTTTGTGTCTGTAAGTTCATTTGTTTTGATTCTTCTCTGTCACTAATATGGGTAAAAGAAAACTGGCCACCAACACCACCTCCCCTTTCAAAGGAGCCGGCTTTGAGGTTTATTTCTACCGAAATTGCTTCAGCCAAGCACAGACTCTCCTTAGATGACAGGCTTACAATGTTAGTTTGGAGAATTTAGTGACATTGGGTGTAAACAAACTGCCATAAAGTTTGGCACAAATTTTACCCACCACTTCTTCAAATGCCAAGGTGTAGGAGAGTCCAGCTCCACGCCACTATTTTTGCCATCGCTATCTCCAGTACCTCCGGTTTTGAAAAGGCAAAGAAAGGGTTGATTTTTTATTACAATGTAGAATTGAAATTTGAAGTGTTGTTTTAGGAGTGGGATGTTGGGTTTTTAGGGGATAGGAGTGGGAGTATTTTTAAAATTAAATGAAATTAAAAATATAAATTTAAAATGTAGGTGTGGAATGTTGTGTTTTTTATGGGATAAGGGTGTGGTGGTGTTTTTAAAATATTTTAAAAAAATGTTTTAATTATAATTTTTAAATTTAAATTATAATTTTTTTAGGAGTAGGATGTAGTGTTTTTAGGGTATATGGATGGGGAGTGTTTTAAAAAACGTTAAATAATTTTTTGAAATTTAAAACATTAAATTATGTTGAAATATTTTTTATTTAGAGTTAGAAAATTTGTATTTTTAGGGGTTAGTATTGGGAATTTTTAATTTTAATAAATGTATTATGGAAGTTATTTTATGCTAAAAATTATCAAAATATTTTTCAATTTTTTTATTTATAAGTTATATAACTGATTAGGATTTTTCTAAAATATTTAAGTTATAAGAATGTTATAACTGTTTTTAAAAAAAATTAAAAACTGTATTAATGCATTATTATTAGTCTGTGTTTTTAATGCTAATATTATGTTAAAGTATTACTTTTGAAGTAGTTTATATCATATAAAGTTGAAAGTCAAACATCTTTCCTGAATTATTAATAATTGCAGTGGGAATATTAAATTAAATATCTTTAGTGTCCTTCATCTTCCCTGATTTAATACAAAATGGAGTTGGAATAGTGAATTATATATATTTAGTGTCCAGCACCTTCCATGAATTAATACTTACTAGAGTGGGAATAGTAAAAGTTATATCTTAAGTGTCCAGCACCTTCCCTGACTACATCCTAACTGGAGTGAGAATAGTAATTAATATATCTTTAGTGTCCAGCACCTTCCCTGATTTAATACTAACTGGACTGGGAATAGTAAATTATATATCTTTAGTGTCCAGCACCTTCCCTGACTTAGGCACCTATTAGGATGGCGGACGGACGAACCCCGTGAGGTGGAGGGACCGTCCGCAGGGGCAGCGGCGGTCCCTCTGGTGGAATTAGGATGTGACCGCCACCCTGGCGGTCACATCCCGTATATTTAACATTGCGGCGGGTGCTGCTTTAAGCAGCACCCGCCCAAAAGTTAAATATGCATGCTGTGCACTTCCATGTGCAAAGAGGCAGGCACCGCGCGGTGCCTGCCACATTGTGCATGCAAATGCAGGGGGGTATCATAGGTACCCCCCATGTGCACCCCCCACTCCCCTTCACACTGGGGGCCGACAACGGGCCCCCAAAGAGAAGACTGTATGCCTTTCCGTGGCGGTATTGCCGCCACGGAAAGGCATGTCCTGGAGCACATCCTGATATGGCTGGCGGTGTCTGATAGACACTGCCACCATATTAGAGCTTTTCTGCCACGGTCGGAAGCCGACTGCGGCGGAAACGCGGCTGACGGTCTTCCCGTCCGCCGATGACCCCCCAGCCATCCTAATGTGGCGGGGGGTCTTTTCATTCACTGCAGCGGTGAATCTGCATCCTCCGGGCTGGCAGTGGCTTCCGCCGGCCCGGAGGATGCGGATTCACCGCAATCCTAATCGAGCCCTTAATACTAACTGGAGTGGGAATAGTAAATTATATATCTTTAGTGTCCAGCACCTTCCCTGAATTAATACTTACTGGAGTTAGAATAGTAAATTATTTATCTTTAGTGTCCAGCACCTTCCCTGACTTAATAATAACTGGACTGGAAATAGAAAATTATATATCTTTTTTGTCCAGCACCTTTGCTGACTAAGGGGTGTATTACGATGGCGGGCGGACTATGTCCGCCCACCACCGCATCGGAGCAGGGGACCAACAGCCATTTAAATTAGGATGCACCCGTCACACTGGCAGTCGCAGCCCACATTTTTTGCATTGCGGAGACGGTGCTGTAAGCAGCACCCGCTGCAATGTAAAAAAAGCATGTTGTGCATTTGCATGCACAACGTGACAGGCACTGGGCGGTGCCTGCCACCTTGTGCATGCAAATGTAGGGGAGTACCATAGGTAACCCCCATGTTCTCCCCCACCCCCAATCCCCTGGGGGCCCGCAACCTGCCCCTAAAAGCATGAACTGGCTGCCATTCCATGGCGGCAAAGCCGCCATGGAAAGGCTGATCTCCGCCTGCATCATAATAAGGATGGCGGTGTCTTGCAGACCATATTATGCCCCTTTTCCGCCCGTCGACAAGTTGATCGGTGGTAAAGCGGCGGACGGTCTTTCCGTCCACTGCGGACACCCCAGCCGTACTAATATGGCAGGGGGTCAATCTGGCATGGATGGCGGGCGGATCAACCCCACCGGTCCAGCAGTGGCTACCGCCAGCCCGGAGGGGCGATCCGCCCGCCATCCTAATGGGTCCCTTGAAACTTACTGGATTGGGAATAGTAAATGATATATCTTTGGTGTCCAGCACCTTCCCTGAATTAATACTTACTGGAGTATGAATATTACATTTTATATCTTAAGTGTCCAGCACCTTCCCTGACTTAATACTAACTGGAGTGAGAATAGTAATTTATATATCTTTAGTGTCCAGCACCTTCCCTTACTTAATACTAACTAGAGTGGGAATAGTAAATTATATATCTTTAGTGTCAAGCACCTTCTCTGATTTGATACTAACTAGAGTGGGAATAGTTAATTATATAGGTTTACTGTCCAGCATTTTTCCAGAATTAATCCTAAGTAACATTATTATACATATATATATATATGTTGATATGATATATATTATTTAAAACATATATATATACATTGAATTAAAACACTTGTTAATTGTAAACATTCTTTTATTATTTAATAATAACATGTTTAGGGTGAAAGAATACATTTTATTAAGTCAATATTTTACAAGTGAGGAAACAGAAAAAAACATACATATTTTTCATGAAGGAAAATGAAATAAGTTGCATATATATCTTTATTCACATACATTACTTTTTTTAACATACATGTTTTTTACTTTTTTAAATTTTATAACATAGTTTTTTGAGTTTTGTAGCAGGAAACATTTTTTTACATTTGTTTTTTTAACAGTTTTGTAACAATCATAATTTTTACAACATATTTTTACAGTTTGTTTTTGCATTTATAAGATTTACTAAATATTTATATATATATTTTTGTATTCATACAATATATATTATACATATTTTCACACAAAAAAAAACATAGACAGACATAACGGTATGCGGGACCATCCGCCAGGGCTGCGGCGGTCCGACACCTGTAATTATCATGCCACTTTGGTGGTGGCATCCCCTATTACCAGCATTGTGGCGGACGGTGCTCACAGCACCGCCCGCCACAATGCTGGGAATGCATGTTGTGCATTGGCATGCACAGGGTGACAGGCACCGCGCAGTGCCTGCCACCTTGTCCATGCCAATTTAGGGGAGGGCACCTGTGTACCCCCCATGTGCACCTGCCACCCCCCCAACACCCTGGGGGCCCACAATGGGCCCCCAAAAGCTAAGACCGCATGCCTTTCCATGGCGGCAGTGCAGCCATGGAAAGGCCGATCTCCGCCGTCATCCTAATATGGGGGCGGTGTCTTGCATCCATCCTAATATGGCAGAGGTCTTTTAGGTATGGATAGTGGGCGATCGCATCCGCCGGGCCAGCAGTGGCTACCGCCGGCCCGACTTGGGCGATCCGCCCGCCATCCTAACGGGGCCCAAGTTCTTTATTTTTTAACGTCATATATATTTTTAATTAACATTATTAATTTATGACAAAATTATAATATTAATTAGTACATTTTAGCATTTTATACAAATATGCTTTTCAAAAGGTTAGTTTTTATTTAACATTTTAAACAGTATTAGGCATTTTTGTATATGTATTGTAAATTATACAAATGAATAAGTAATTATAATAATTGTTATTTTTGTAATTAATTATCATTATAATTTTACAATATACAAAAAATGTCACATTATTTTTAAAAAATAAGTACACTATTCTAATATTTTTAGAAAACATATAAGTTGTTTAAATGTGTCTGTATCCTATGTTTTGGAATTAATTTGTTTGTGTTTTATTATTTAAGCAAAAAACACAGTTGATGGACAGAATGCAGAACAATGTCTTACATTCACCCCAGTACAAAGATCTGGGCCTAAATCCATCGTTTTTTTGCACTCCACACCACCCTAGGTCAGACAGTGGCTATATGCAAATCAGCCTTGACCCTGTGCCTCATGGGAACAGTCCAGCCCGAACTACCAAGCCGTGTCTTTCCTAGACCGGAATCAAGCATCCAAGGACCGGTTTCTGGCTATCAGCCTTCTTCAGCCTGGATAGCTTGACTCCAGTGATGTGGAGAGCCTGGGACTCACGTCTGAACATACCCAGCCCACTCGGGGTGAAAATTGCAAAAAACACAGTTGATGGACAGAATGCAGAACAATGTCTTACATTTACCCCAGTACAAAGATCTGGGCCTAAATCCATCATTTTTTTGCACTCCACACCATCCTAAATAAGACAATGACTTTATGCAAATCAGCCTTGACCCTGTGACTCATGGGAACAGTCCAGCCCAAACTACCAAGCCATGTCTTTCCTAGACCGGAATCAAGCATCCAAGGACCGGTTTCTGGCTATCAGCCTTCTTCAGCCTGGATAGCTTGACTCCAGTAATGTGGAGAGCCTTGGACTCACGTCTGAGCATACCCAGCCCACTCGGGGTGAAAATTGCAAAAAACAGTTGATGGACAGAATACAGAACAATGTCTTACATTCACCCCAGTACATAGATCTGGGCCTAAATCCATCGTTTTTTTGCACTCCACACCACCCTAGGTCAGACAATGGCTATATGCAAATCAGCCTTGACCCTGTGCCTCATGGGAACAGTCCAGCCCGAACTACCAAGCAATGTCTTTCCTAGACCGGAATCAAGCATCCAAGGACCGGTTTCTGGCTATCAGCCTTCTTCAGCGAGGATAGCTTGACTCCAGTAATGTGGAGAGCCTGGGACTCACGTCTGAGCATACCCAGCCCACTCGGGGTGAAAATTGCAAAAAACACAGTTGATGGACAGAATGCAGAACAATGTCTTACATTCACTCCAGTACAAAGATCTGGGCCTAAATCCATTGTTTTTTTGCACTCCACACCACCCTAGTTCAGACAATGGCTATATGCAAATCAGCCTTGACCCTGTGCCTCATGGGAACAGTCCAGCCCGAACTACCAAGCCATGTCTTTCCTAGACCAGAATCAAGCATCCAAGGACCGGTTTCTGGCTCTCAGCCTTCTTCAGCCTGGATAGATTTACTCCAGTGATGTGGAGAGCCTGGGACTCACGTCTGAGCATACCCAGCCCACTCGGGGTGAAAACTGCAAAAAACACAGTTGATGGACAGAATGCAGAACAATGTCTTACATTCACCCCAGTACAAAGATCTGGGCCTAAATCCATCGTTTTTTGCACTCCACGCCACCCTAGGGCAGACAATGGCTATATGCAAATCAGCCTTGACCCTGTCCCTCATGGGAACAGTCCAGCCCGAACTACCAAGCTATGTCTTTCCTAGACCGGAATCAAGCATCCAAGGACCTGTTTCTGGCTATCAGCCTTCTTCAGCCTGGATAGCTTGACTCCAGTGATGTGGAGAGCCTGGGACTCACGTCTGAGCATACCCGGCCCACTCGGGGTGAAAATTGCAAAAAACACAGTTGATGGACAGAATGCAGAACAATGTCTTACATTCACCCCAGTACAAAGATCTGGGCCTAAATCCATCGTTTATTTGCACTCCACACCACCCTAGGTCAGACAATGGCTATATGCAAATCAGCCTTGACCCTGTGCCTCATGGGAACAGTCCAGCCCGAACTACCAAGCCATGTCTTTCCTAGACCGGAATCAAGCATCCAAGGACCGGTTTCTGGCTATCAGCCTTCTTCAGCCTGGATAGCTTGACTCCAGTGATGTGGAGAGCCTGGGACTCACGTCTGAGCATACCCAGCCCACTCGGGGTGAAAATTGCAAAAAACACAGTTGATGGACAGAATGCAGAACAATGTCTTACATTCACCCCAGTACAAAGATCTGGGCCTAAATCCATCGTTTTTTTGCACTCCACACCACCCTAGGTCAGACAATGGCTATATGCAAATCAGCCTTGACCCTATGCCTCACGGCAGCCATTTTTGTAACCTCCTAAAGTTGTTTTGGGTCATTTCACAGGGGAGAAGCTCGCAGTTAGATGCTGCGTTGCGTCGATGAAGATAAGTTTAATTTACTATATTTAAATTAAATTTGTAATTGTATTTGCATGTTGTTAGGTGGTAGTATGTGTAGTGTTAGGTTATTGTGTTTTTGGTGTGTTTTGGTAGTTAGTTATGGTTTAGCGAGATGTCGATAGTTTGTGTTTGCGGCCTAGTGTAGAGAGGGTAGGATATGTATTGAAAATGTTTGTTTATGGTTAAGTGTGTTTACATATTATTTATTATTGGGTATGTGTATGTTTGTGTGTGTGGGTATGTTTATTTATATTTTTTGCAGGTTTTGTTATCGGAATAACGTTTTGGAGAGGATATCGTTTTTTTAATTAAGAAGTGTGTTTTAGTATTTAATACTAATATTTATTTAACACTTTCTCAATTTTTCTGCTTTTCCTGGAGAGTTTCTTTTTTTAAACACTATTTTCAGGTTTTTTTATGGTTTAAAGTTGTTGGATTTATTGATACTGGATTTTTATTTTGGAACAGTTGTATTGTTACATTTTTTTGGGGTTAATTTTGATATTTATTTGAATTGAGAGATACCTGAATGGATTAACGATGCTTGAATTACGTTTTCTTCAGCTACAGAAACCGTAAGTATTTAATTGGATAATTGTGGGAGGGTATGTTGGGTATATTATTTTATGTATGTGTTATGTTTTGGTAAAATGTAATTAAGTTGTCAATATATATTTTTATAATTACATCAAAATATATATGACAAAATATTTATGTGTACAAACTTACGAAAAATTATACGTACAGTTACCAATTGTGTTTTGTAGGAAAGTTATTTTAGATTGTTTTAGGAAAATTATTTAAAGAATTGATTTTGCTATTAGTGATTAGTATTCTAGGCCTCTTGTAGTTGGGTATAGTGTTACCTGACTTTGTGGCAATCCGTACATTTTTTTGTTTTGTTTTGTGAGTTTAGGGCCTATTTGAGTCACAGATTGTTCCATTCTAAGTTCCTGGTAATGTTGTTCTTTTTGGATGGCTTGGAGTAGTTTATGTAGGTTAGGTATCCCTCTTCCTGTTGTTGATTGGAAGGCATTATGCCATTCTTCAACAGCATTGTTGGTTTTGGCTTATTTGTTTAGTGTGCTCAAGTACACATTCCACCATGGAATGTGGAATTTGGGTAGTCTTCTGTGCCCTGATTTGTTGAGTCTTCCCATCCAGGTATCCTCAAAGTAATCTAATAGTGGGCTTAGTTTTCCTTCATTTCTTTTGTAGTAGGGGCTTTCTATTAGGAGGTAATAGTGCTCTGCTACCTCAGTTACTGGAACATAGGCCAGTGCAATTAATTTTTTTACTTGGTATGCAAAAGTACGGTCAGTTGCATACTCAACACTTAGGAGTCGATTCCGATCTCATTGGGAATGCCCTCCATCCGAGTCGGATCCAGAGTGCTTTCCGACCAACTCGCACTCCGGGACTCCGAACGCCCGAGTACGATGTGAAGACCTGTTTACGGACACAGGTCGCTCGGAGCCTCATTGAAGTCAGTGGGAGCCTGTTATACGACGCGTACATAGGCTCCCATTGATGAAAAAGGTACGTTGCCCAAAAGGGCACCCCCTGTAGTGGGTACGTGTCTGTGCCACCTGCACCGTACATGCACGTGTTGGGGTGTGACCAGCTCGTAAGGCTACGGGTGAAGGGGGTCCAGTATGGTTCCCAGGGCTATTACGAGTCACAAATTCTGTCTCGATCCGGCTGTCTGAATCGTGCATCGTACTGGCTCAGTCAGAAATCGCCTCTATCGCACGGTTCGCTTATGGCTGACACGTATGGAGTGATTTGGACCCAGAAATGTCTAGTTCGGCGAATTGACGTTTCCCGCATCGTACTTGCACGCTTGTACAATTGTACGAGTCAGTCGGAAAACACATGCCTAGCTCGTACTTTTACCGGCGGGATCGGAATCGGCCCCTCCGGGTTGACTTTTGTAGGTGTCTCCATAGACATTGATTAAAATGGAAATAGCAACCCTGGATTGCTGTATGTGGGTAGCATTTTAGTATAGTATTGATCATGGTATGCTCAAAATGGTTTTATCTTTTATTTGCTTTAAAAGTTCAAGGTAGGTAGCTTGTTGTTTATTGGGGTGTAGGGTATAGATATTAGGCATGGGCGGAAAATCCGTTCCGCTCGCGGATTTTGCGGATTTTCGGGAAATTCGCAATCCGCGAGATTCGCGAATCTCCCGCAAAATCCGCAAATCCGCGAGCAGCGGATTTTGCTCGCACTGCTCGCACTGTTCGCGTGAGTTCGCGCCCCGCGAATAAGTGCAAAATTGCAGAAATACGATCTTAGCAAAACTGAAAGTAACTACTTACCAGGTTCAAAAGTTCAGGCTCATCGTTAGTAGCCATTTCCTGTAGTGCTTCCTGAGGGGCCCCTCCAGAGTTCAGTTGCCAGTTGAAACTATTATGTGACCCTGCTCTGAACCTCAGAATAGTTACACATATGCCACAAAGGTCCTGAATTACAGCTAAGGGAGACAAGCAGGAGCCAGGCTGGAAGTTAAAATCCATTAATCAGCCCCTAATTCATTATTGTCAGTTGGGGCAGGGCAGGTGTTTTAACTAATTTTGCAACAATGAAAGCACTTAGCAAGTGCAAAAGATCACTAATCAGGGCGCACTAAGGAAGCAGGTGCCAGCTAAAAAAATATTCTGTGACACATTAATCAGCCCCAAATTAATTCAGGTCACTTGAGGCAGGGAAGGTGTGCTTTGCTTTGCCGAAAATAATGTACACTGGACAACCAGAGGGTGTGGTGATGAAACAGAGGGTGGCATGGGTGGGCCAGAGGGTGGCATGAGTAGTCAGAGAGTGGCAGTGGTGACAGAGAGTGGCAGTGATGAAGAAGAGTGTCCCAAACAGGCTGGACACGTAGAAACAACAAGTTCGCAAAACTTGCGACCCGACAGGTAAGTTCGCAAATTGCGAAATTGTAAAAACCCTCGCGAACTGGCAGAAACACGGGCGAACACAAAAAAAAAAAATCCGCAAATTCGCGGGAATTCGCGGATTTTGCGGATTGCGAATCCGCAAATCCGCAAAATTCGCGAACGCGAGATCCGCAAAATTCGCTCATGCTTAATAGATATATGGAATATTAGTATTTTGGAAAAAACATGTATCGTGTATAACTGATAAAATGGTTTGGGACACATTTTGAAGGTCACATCCATCATCAAAGTGTTACATAGTTGTAATTTAAGTGAATTGTTTATTTATTTATTTATTTGTGGGTTTATACCGCGCTTGAATCGACTCCCAAAGGAGTATCTCTGCACCCAACGCCAGTGACAGGTGGAAGAGGAGAGTAGCAATCTAATTGGAGTGCTGAGGCTGGAACAGGAATGTTTTTAGCCTTTTCCTAAAGGTAAGATGGTCAATACACTGCCTAAGCGAGATGGGAAGTTTATTCTATAGTGCTGGGCCAACAACAGACAGGGCTTTGCCACCCTGTCTTGCCTTTTTTACAGTAGGCACTCGGAGAAGAAGCTGGTTGCTGGACCTAAGGGTACGGGCAGGGATGAAGGGAATGAATTTTTCAGCCAAATACGAAGGACCCAGGCCATGTAAACCCTTATGGACCATGCAACAGGTCTTGAACTTGACCCTTTGACGAATTGAGAGCCAGTGTAATTTTTCTAAGAGGGGTTGTGAAGAGGATCTGGGAGGAGCATTTAGGACCAGCCTTGCAGCCGTGTTCTGTACCACTTGAAGTCTACTGAGTACTCCGTTGGTAGCCGATGCCAGCAGCCCGTTGCAGTAATCCAGGCGACTAAGCACCAGGGCCTGCACCAGAGTTTTCCTGGGCGTATCTGGGAGTAGGGGGAACACTTAACGGAGTAGTCCGATTACATGAAAGCAGGACCCTACTACGTTATTTACATGCTCCTTTAAAGATAGATCCTGGTCCAATTGTACCCCCAGGTTATTCACCACCTGTTTGGGACTGGGGACAGGACCTAGATCGGAAGGCCACCAGTCAGGGGTCCATGTCATTTTGGCTTCCCCGAAGAGCATGACCTTCGTCTTTCCCACATTACACTGTAGGAAGTTCGTGGTCATCCACTGAGAGACTGCCTTCATACCATCTGAGAAGGATTTCTATACCACAGGAGTGAGGGATTTAAATGGGAAAAGGAGCTGAGTGTCATCAGCATATGACACTGGAATAAAGCCAAAAGCTCTCATGATCCTGGCCAGGGGGGCCACATAAATATTGAAAAGAGTAGCGCTCAAACATGAGCCCTGTGGTACACCCTTTGTGATCTCTACCGCAGCAGATCGGAAAGCGCCCATGTTGAAACACTGAGTGCGGCCAGATAGGAAGCTCCTCAATCAGGCCAGTACCAAACTCTCAAGCCCAATCTCTGCAAGGTGCCTGAGCAAGATTTCATAGGATATAGTATTGAACGCTGCCGATAAATCCAACAGCACCAGAACTACCGAGTGCCCCTTATCCTGGTACACGCGGAGGTCAGCTGTTACTGAAAGAAGAGCAGATTCAGTGCTGTAATTTGGCCTTAAGCCGGACTGAGAATAGTCCAGACTTCCTGTTTGTTCAATAAAGCTCGAGAGATGTATATAAACGTGCTTTTCCGTTAGTTTGCTCAGGTATGGAAGCAGAGATATTGGCCTATTGTTGGACAAATCTGTCCAAGGAATGGAGGAGTTCTTCCGAATGGGATATACCAGTGCCTTTTTCCACTCCCGTGAAACTCGGCCCTCAGCGAGCGAGAGGTTGACAAGGGACTGGATCACAGGACCGAGCGCCTTGCCAACCACTGGCATAATTCTGGCCGGGATGGGATCAGATGGACAGCCACTCTTGATTTGACCCATAAGGTCCTCTACCTGATTCAAAGAGACAGCAGGAAACTTGGTGAGCAAAGTGGAGTTTGCTACCCTCTTTACTTGAGGCAATGCTACAGGCCTACTTATGGATAGACTAGAGTCAGTGATCTTATCATAAATCCTGTCTATCTTATTAGTGAAGTAGAGGGAAATGTCGTCACATAATTGTTGCGACGATAGCTCAGTAAAAGTTTGAAGAATCTGGTACAGAACCTTAGGGGCATTACCTGCCTCCGTGAGTTGGGAGGCAATATGGTTCTTACGTGCCATTCTGATGTCCTTATGATAGGAAGTCAGGGCAGTATAGTAGCGATTTTTGTCAGCCTCCAAATGAGACGATCTCCAGACCTTTTCAAGCTTCCTACAAGCCCTTTTGAGAGACCGTAATTGATCAGAAAACCATACTTCCTGCCTTTGTGCGGAGCGTAGTTTACAGAATTTCAAGGGGGCGATGGTTTCTACCGCCAAATCAATGGCAAGATTATAGGGCCGTCTCGATATTCTCAGTGAGTGAAATACGGGGTTCCACAAATGTCTCTTGAAAAACCTCCTGCAACATTTTGTGCCATTGTCTCCGCCACAGCGGTAAAGGTAGTGGCTGGCTAGGGGGTTTGGCCAAATTAGGCATCACAAATTCTAAAATAGAATGGTCTGTCCAATGGACCTGCCTAGGAGGGTGGCATACTATCTTAGGCAAATTGGAGAGGATTAAATTTAGTGTGTGTCCTGCCTGATGGGTGGGGTCGGTATTATGCTGTGTTAGCCCTAATAAAGAAAGATCGACCAATAGAGACTGGGCCTCCACATTATCCTGTAATTCACTATGGAGATTAAAATCCCCTAGGAGAAGAAAATCATTGCCCGGATTTATATAAGGGACCAGTGCCTCCACTAAAGAGATGGAAAAGTTTGTATAAGGGCCCGGGGGGCGATAAACCAGAGCCTCTTTCCAGCTGGTCCTAGCTGAGATATTGATTTTAAAGATCATCAATTCCATATCCGTGGTGCAACAATGATCCAGTATGGAGATGGTTATGCCACCTCTATGAACTATGGCAATACCACTGCCCATCTTGGATGGACGATCCAACCTTACTAGCACCATTAGATTGAGCTCTAGAATGACTCACTGTGCGTGAAGAGGGTCGGGAAGACTCTGCCACCGTCCTCCCTACCGCAACGCGCCCGCAGCTCCTCGCCGTTTAAGTAGCCCTTCCTGTCCAACTGCTAGAGCGCTAACCACTCCAGTGGGCGGAAGTACCTGGTTCTCCCTGTCCCGCCCCCCGCTCAAAGGTACTGGTTACCGAGTCGGACCTAGGCGGGCAGGATACAACATCGAGCACAGGCTTCCCTTCGGTAAGTGCCGGCCCCCCAAATTCCCCTTGAAGCACAAATGATTTTAAAAGCAGCCAAAAGTAAAAAATGCAGTAGGCACTTAATTAAAAGAGTTGATTCAGCAAAATGATTTAAATCAGGATATCAGGAAAGCACCATTAGATTGAGCTCTAGAATGACTCACTATGCGTGAAGCGGGTCGGGGAGACTCTGCCAGCGTCCTCCCTACCGCAACGCACCCACAGCTCCTCGCCGCCTAAGTAGCCCTTCCTGTCCAACTGCTAGAGCGCTAACCGCCCCAGTGGGCGGAAGTACCTGGCTCTCCCTGTCCCGCCCTCCGCTCAACGGTACTGGTTACCGAGTCGGACCGGGCAGAATACAACATTTAGCACAGGCTTCCCTTCGGTAAGTGCCGGCCCCCCAAATTCCCCTTGAAGCACAAATGATTTTAAAAGCAGCCAAAAGTAAAAAATGCAGTAGGCACTTAATTAAAAGAGTTGATTCAGCAAAATGATTTAAATCAGGAAATCAGGAAAGCACCATTAGATTGAGCTCTAGAATGACTCACTATGCGTGAAGCGGTCGGGGAGACTCTGCCACCGTCCTCCCTACCGCAACGCGCCCGCAGCTCCTCGCCGCCTAAGTAGCCCTTCCTGGCCAACTGCTAGAGCGCTAACCTCTCCAGTGGGCGGAAGTACCTGGCTCTCCCTGTCCCGCCCTCCGCTCAACGGTACTGGTTACCGAGTCGGACCGGGGCGGGCAGGATACAACATCGAGCACAGGCTTCCCTTCGGTAAGTGCCAGCCCCCAAAATCCCCTTGAAGCACAAATGATTTTAAAAGCAGCCAAAAGTAAAAAATGCAGTAGGCACTTAATTAAAAGAGTTGATTCAGCAAAATGATGCAGTAGCAAACATAATAATTTGTTTGTCTTTGCATTTATTGTCAAATAATATAAATGGTTCATTGCTGTGTGTTAAACTTAGCTCAGGGGGAATCTCTACCTCTTGAAAGCTTTTAGGGGCAGGTGTACTAGTTGTAGTGGCTTTCTTTTGTCTAGCTATTGTTCTTTTTAAAGAATCAATAGATGGCAATTGACTAGATGCATGTTGGGGTACTGTTAGTATTTCTGTGGTAGATCTATCCGAACTAGTGCTAGCTTCTTTTATTGTTTCAAGAACACCTCTAATTTCAATATCTGTTACATTTAGTGGGTGGTTATGTTCTTTAACAGATGTAACAGTGGTTTCCTGTGTAATAGCTCTTCCATAGCATTTATTCGAATGATATTTGCTACATTTCCAAAACACTTTTCAACCACTTTGTTTTTCTCGTGTGTATACATAACCCATATAACACAAAAAAAAATATCCCTTTTTGTGACGTTATACATTGGACTCCTTCAGTCATGGTGGTCTTTTTAGTTCTAAGGAAAAGATTTATAAATATTAATTGAAATAATACAGTACAGTTTTTAGGAAAATACCTATACATTTTGTTGCATATACTTACAATGTTGCTGTTGATGTCAGTGAAGATGGTGTTGATTATTTTGCAAACTTTTGTTTTTGTTTTCTTGAATATGTTTCTGTTGGTAAGAAGAAATTTAGGTGCACATTAGGATGGCGGGCGGCCGTCGTAAAGAGGGACCGCCCGCCATAAGGGCGGGGTCCCAAGGGGGCCAATAGGATGCTGCCGCCACAGTGGCGGGTGCATCCTGCATTCCTAACATTATGGCGGGTGCTGCATTCAGCACCGCCCGCCACAATGCCAGGAAAGCATGTCGTGCACATTCATGCACAACATGGCAGGCACCGAGCGGTGCCTGCCATGTTGTGCATGGAACTGCAGGGGGTACCATAGGTACCCAATGTGTACCCCCACCCCCAGAGTCCCTGGGGGCCTGCAAGGGGACCCCGGGAGCAATTCCCACACGTAAAGACATGCTTCCGCCCTCATAGTAATATGGCTGGCGGTGTCTAACAGATACCGCCACCAAATAAACTGCTTTTCCGCACGGTAGGCAATTGGGCGGATTGCCTACTGGCGGACGGTATTCCCGTCTGGCGGGGTCCCCCTCGTCATGGTAATGTGGCGGGTGGAGGTTTTTGGCGGACAGATCGCCACCGCCATACGGGCAGTGGCGATCCGCCTGTTATCCTAATGTGCCCCATAATGTTAAAATGTTTTTCTATTAACTTATAGGTGATGGGGAGATTGGTGATAAGCGGGTTTTTGGGTGGGCATTTTAGGGAATTGTTGAATATAAAAGAGAAATATACTTACTTATTTAGTAACTTTTTTGTTGATGCAGCAGAAGTAGTTGTTGGTGCTTTTTAGAAGGTATCTGTAGAGGAGCTATAAGTTTGAGAGATATATTAGTAAATTATATTTTGATATATTTTTAGTGAATAATATAAGTAGTGTTCTATTCTAACTGGGGTTTTACTCCTTAGAGCTGTTGTAAAGTTTCTTTCTGAAATGTAAATATGCGTTCTGGAAGTAATCCGGCAGAGTCTTCTCTTCTTTTTTCTGTAGAGTTACAGTTTATATTATATGTAAAATGTTGTTGTTTATATAGTGTTTGTTTAATTGATGGGTTTATTTCATTGGTATATTTAATTAGTTTGAGGTTTTCATTAGTTGTTTAGTTTTTTTAAAGTTTCTGGCAGTTAGTATCCATATATGGGAAGCACTAATTAAGAAGCTGTTAGTGCTAATAATTTTTTTTTTAAACATATTTATTTGCTTATGTATGTTTTATCTAGTTTATAATGTTTAATTTGGTATGGGTTATGTGTAATAATATTTCATGTTAAGTGTAATAGAGTGATTTTCAAAGTTTTGATTTTTGTATGTGTTTATATGTTATAATCTATACTACTATTATAAAGAGAGAAGTGTGTCCTTTGAGCCAGGTAAACTCGAAAAGTACACCACCAATCCAAACACCCAATACATCTTTGAAAATGTCAGGGCAAGCAGAAGGACATAGGCTATATAAAAACAAAATATATATGTTAGAAGGGAAACGTAATTTTTAAGGGAAAGTAGTCCCTTAGAAGTAGCGCCAGCTAACGATGTGCGGGCAGATGCGTGTTGACATCACGGGGGAGTGCGGAAGCCGGAAGCAACACCCTGCGAGGAGCGGACAGGAGAAAGGAAGTGACACCCTCCAAGGTCCGGAGCGTGTAGAGGAGCGTCGACATGCCCAGGGGAGCGCAGAGTAAGAGCAGACAGGAGAGTCGGCAGAAGCGACCAGGACCAAGAAAACGAGCGCGGAGAAACAGCGGAAGCGACACCCTCAAAGGTCCGGAGCGAGTAGAGGAGCGTCGACATGCCCAGGGGAGCGCAGAGTAAGAGAGGACAGGAGAGTCGGCAGAAGCGGCCAGGACCAAGAAAACGAGCGCGGAGAACCAGCGGACACGAGCGTGGGCAGAAGCGGCCAGGACCAACAAAACGAGAGCAAGGAAACACTGTAGGTACGCTCTGCTGCTCCCGGCCCCTCTGCTGCGCCTCTCCTGCTGCGATGCTGTCCCCAGCCCCCTTCTGCCCCGGGCAACGCCGTAGCGGGCTGCTAGTACTAATATAATAAAGAGAGAGCTCAAATCTTTGAGGCGGGTAATTTCAGGAACCACAGCACCAATCACAACACCCAAAACAGCGTGGGAAAGGGCAGTTGCAGCAGAAGGACATAGGCTATGCAGACGCCCACCATATACATTTAAAAGGTAAAAGAACCGTGCCAGCAAAGTAGTCCCTTGTGGACGTGTCTGCGTTGTGCTGTGGGCGTGTGCTGGGGCCGTGACAAATGCTGGGGGCGTGTGGTACGTTCCTCCCTTCATGCCATGTCTCATATCGTGTGCTGTGGGCGTGGGCGTGTGCGGGGCACAGAATTACGGGGAAAAAAAGCGAGTTGTGCCCAATATTTCATTGTTTTTTCTTCCCAGGTTCTGTACATTCCAGCTCCCGGTGTCCACCCTGCTCCCTTTAAATACCCCTGCACCCCATAATCATAACCCACCTGTACTCCTTAAAATACCCCAACACCCTTAAACACTAACCCATCTTAACCCTATAAATATACCCTGTACCCCAAAACCCAACCCTATCCCTACACCCTAAAAATATCCCTGTACCCCAAAACCCAAACCTAGCCTTTAACCCTATAAATACCCCTGTACCTCAGAACCCAAACCTACCCCTGAACCCTAAAAATGCCCCTGTACCCCAAAACCCAAACCTAGCCCTGAACCCTAAAATACCCCTGTACCCCAATACCTAAACCTACCCCTGAACCCTAAAATACCCCTGTACCCCAAAGCCCAAACCTAGCCCTGAACCCTTAAAATACCCCTGTACCCCAAAACCCAAACCTACCTCTGAACCCTAAAAATACCCCTGTACCCCAAAACCCAAACCTAGCCCTGAACCCTAAAAATACCCCTGTACCCCAAACCCCATACCTATCCCTAGACCCTAAAACTAGCCCTGTACCCCATAACCCAAAACTATATCTGAACCCTTAAAATACTCAAACACCCCAAAACATATACCTCAGTACCCCAAAACATATACCCCTATACTCATACTTACCTTATTCAAACATTAAAAATAAAACATGCTTTTACCACTCATGCATTTACAACGAATTTCGTTGTAAATGTATGCATGGTAAAAGCATATAAAATGTAATGCCATGCGTTATAATGGCATTGCGGAGTCATGGTACTTTCGTAATGAAAGTATGCGGAGTGATGGTATGCGGAAAGAAAGTTGAGGAATAATGGGTGTTTACCCTCCCACGGTAAGTACATTGGTGGCACGGCGGCCCACATCTCCAGCAACATACTCATATGTTTTGACCACTGATCTGAAAAATGCACAGGTCTCTCTCATTGATGGCCAGCACCGACATACACTTTTAGACACACCTCCCGCCACAAGTTCTAGAATTGCGAACTTTAGAGCTGGGGAGCTACGTTCGAATTTCGGCATCAGCTCAACATCCTGTGATTTCAGGCAAATCGCTTTGTCTCCCCGTGCCTACCACAAATGAATGTTCTTCTGTAATGCAAATTGTGCTCATGCCATGTTGTTGAGTTAGCGCTATATAATATTGCAAGGAAAAATAAAGTAGGGAAACTCGAGTTCACACACTACTAAACGTGCACTCTTAAGTGCATCAGCAATGCACTGTGAATCGGAGCGTTTCACAATACAGGCCTACAAAACAATATACCTCTGGCCGGCAGCAATTCATACCCGAACAACGTCGGGATGGGCTGCTAGTAAGGTTATATAATAGTTATAATGTGCGTAGTTATTGTTTATATAGTGAAAATACGTTTTGGGGTCAAGATATCTTCATTTTAGTTATTTTTAAAATGTTGATATTTAAATAAAATTGATAAAATTCCTGTCTATATCTTAGTTTTTGATATTTAGGACATTTGAATGTTTATTAAAGAAAGTTTGATAATTTATTTATTGAATTTTGTGTTTTCGATAATGTATACAATATTTTTCATTTACGATAATATTGTTTTGATATTTGTGTAATTTGTTAAATAAGTATTGGTAGTTGATAATAGCGTTATCGATAATTTTTTGCCGTCATTTTTGCATTTCGATATTGTGCTTGTCAGTGATTCGAACTGGAAAATAGATGTTATTAGTGAACCAAGGCAAGCCAGGGATCAACGGGTACCCTATATGTGGCTTTGATTCTTATTCTTCATAGAGCAAACATTTATGGGCCCATTAGGATGGCGGGCGAACTTTGTTCGCTCGCCATCCCGACGTAAAACGGGACGGCCCACCATAAGGGTGGCGGTCCCGTAGGGGCCATTAGGATGCGCCCGCCACACTGACGGTTGCATCCTGCATTTTTAACATTGCGGCGGGCGGTTCTGAAAGCACCGCCTGCCGCAATGCTAAAAATACACATTGTGCACTTCAATGCACAACGTGACAGGCACCATGTGGTGCCTGCCACGTTGCACAGTGAAGTGCAGGGGGGTATCATAGGTACCCCCCTGGAGTCCCTGGGGCCCGCAACGGGCCCCCACAAGACATTCCCACATGCCTTTCAGTGGCGGCTTTGCCGCCACGGAAAAGCATGTCCCCGCACACACCCTAATATGGATGGCGTGTCTAACAGACACCGCCACCATATGAAACCCTTTTCTGCGCAGGCGGGAAAGCGGCAGACGGTCCTTCCGTCCGCCACGGTCCCCCGCCATAATAATATGGCAGGGGAAATGGGTGGTCGGCAGGGAAGGCTGCCGGGCGGATCGCCACCGCCCGTATTGTGGTGGCGATCCGCCCGACATCCTAATGGGCCCTAAGTCTAGTAAATAAAAATAGTTTTTTTGTACAGCAGAAATGGTGAACTTGCATATTTGAAGGTGCTCTCATGTGATAATAGAGAAAAAGGCGGCTGTATAAGACAAAACATTTGCCTAGGATCACACAATTACAGAGCTTTTCACAGGTCAAGTACATTAGTTGGGTCGATTAGATTATTAAAGTTACTACACCTGCAGGTCTAGTAACTTTTTATGATTTTCCGAGCCCTGCAATGGAAAAAAGCCTGGAAAAAACGTGTCAAATAAATAACAGAGGCGGCGTGGCCAAGATGGCGACCTAGACGGCAGGAGATCCCGCAGGCTCCCCGTGTTAAACACTACCCGGGGAGTAATGATTGCTTAATTCCCCCCTCTGCGGAGCATCATGGGTGGGGGGAGTGCAGGTGACACACAAGAGCTGCCGCGGAGTACAGACTAGGCAGCGGGGGTCACTGTATGAGTCTTGTCACCCGCCACCGGTGGTGGTGAAATGGCGTCCTGGTGAGAACGCTCCTTGGAGGGGGCCGCGGGTCTGCGGTCGCGACCCAGTTCTCCGGAGGACCTGCAAGCTGGCTCGCCGATTACCCCTGTGCCCGTGTCAGTGTAGGAACGGAGCCTGCGCGGTAAGGCGTGCGACAGGCGGCAGTCCAGAGGCCGCGGCAAAGTGTGGGAGGCAATCTGGAGCCTCCTGTGTGGTGAGAGCACCGGCGGTGCAAAAATCGAGCCCAGGGCTCCGGGCCTTGCATGGGGCGGACGGGCCCGGCAGCTCTCGAAACTAAGCGGAAATACCCGGCGCCCCCGACCAGAGGACTCTGCAGGACAAGTCAGAAAACCCACGGGCCAGCTGACAGCTAAGGTTAGGCGACCGGAGCGTGGAGGCCGGGCCCCTAGTCTACCATTGGCGCCATTTTGTGAGGAGCAGGGACTGGTGGGGAAGAAAGAGGCCTGCCAGTCCCGCATCGCTGGAGTGTGCCCCTGCACCGGTGAACTTGATAAGGGGGATTTTTGGTGGGCCTCCTGCAGTCACATTAGGAACAGAGAGTGAGTCTACAATGCTAAGGGCTGGGGGGCACTGCGTAGACGCCTGGGGGCAGCCAGGTGTCTGGACCTTATAAAAGCGCTGCAAGGCAAGCCCATAGCGGGCCGGACAGCAGGCACAGTGACCCCTCCCACAGGGCATATCAGGAGGTGGAGCACTGTCACTAGCTAGAGGCCCTCCATCTGATGCATTGGACGGCGGAGCGCACACCTTGTAGGCCCCGGCCTCATACAAGAGAGGGAAGCGAACTCTGGGTCGCCACGCGGGCCCCTGACGCGGTGACCTGGGCGTGCGGCCTGCCCGTTCTGCGGCCAACCGGAGGACCGCCACTGCGAGGGAACTGGCGGCTGAGAGCGTGTACTAGGAGGGAGGAGCGGCTTGCTGTGGCCTTAGGCCAGAGCGACAGGGAGTGCAGGCGTCCGGTGAGCTGGGGCCTCCTCGATCCCATCAGGGGTCTAGCGGTCACACTGAGGTGAGCCGAATATTCACATTCCGGGGAGCCCCAGCGGACGGAGGCATGGTGGAGTGACCTGCCAGAGCAGAAGAAGGGAGAACCGGGGGCGGTGGTGCGGGAAGGCCCTGCGCGTGAATTACAATCATCTGTGAAGACATACATGCCCCAGCCCGTAGCGTAGTGGAGAATGGCGAGCAAGCGTGAGCGGGGCGTTGTTGTAAGGAGAACTGGCCAAGGTGACCCAGTGGCAGCACCGAGGTGGGAGACATCACAGGAGTAGTAGGAGCAGTGAAGGTCAACGAAGCAGGGCCGTCTTGAGAAAGAAGGGGGGCGCACGCTCACTGAGATGCTTGGTAAAGGCCAACACACAGGGGATAAGGGGCCTTCCTCCCCGACGGTAGCAAGGCAACACACAGACCCGGGTGATGGTGAGGTGCTGATTACAAAAGCTTTTCTAGAGACTTTGTTCAACTCCCTATGCGAAGACTTCCAAACGCTCAAACAGGATATAGCTGGGGAGGTCCGGGAGCTGCGACGAGACATCGACAGCCTAGGAGAAAGAGTAGTGGCCGTTGAAGAAGAGGACCAAACAAGGAGCGAGGGATTGGAACAGCTCCAACAGGAACTCATCAGACTGAAGGATCAGCAAGTCGATTTGCAGGGCCACACGGAAGATTTAGAAAATAGATCTCGAAGAAATAACATATGGGTCCGGGCGTACATCTCAAGGAGGAAGGTACAAATGTCGCTGGATATTTGCAGGGCTTGTTTCGAGACATTATGTAGGAATCGGTGGACTTTGACATTCGAATTGACAGAGCACACAGAGTGGGGTTTCAGCTGCGAGCGCCGGCACCCCCACCCGATATTCTAGCCTTTCTCCCGGATTTTCCACTAAAAGAACGGATCTTTAGAGAAGCACGGTGGAAACAGCCCATTCAATACCAAGGACAGCCAGTGGCCTTATACCAAGATTTATCCGCCATTACGCTCCAAAAGAGGAAAGCATTCAAAGTAGCCACGGACTTCCCACGTGACAAAGGGATTCCATACTCCTGGGGTCATCTATTTCGTCTAATATTTAAATGGAATGGCTCCTTGCAGCAATTGCGGTTTCTCCGGGACACTTGTGCCCTGTTGGGATTGAGCAGACGGAGGAGCCCTCATCATCGGAGCCATCCCAGCAACATACCACGGGTGGTTAGCAAAAGGTCAGGCGCAGGCGTTCCCCGACCTCGGATCTGAAGCAGGACCTGCACATTATATCACATGAGATGGCTCGAGCCATCCAGGAAGTTTCCAAGGATACCTCACCGACGGGCTGAGATATCTGCAACAGGGGAACTTATTTTCACTTCAGCATTGCAGAGCCCGGGGGGGTGGCGGGCGGGGGGGCCATAGAGGTTGCCACAACTGTTCGTTCCAACAGGTAACTTTACCGCAGACCTACGATAGGGACTACCAGGCCTGGGACAATGTTCCCCTGTTGGGGTTTTGGTGTTGGGGTTAGGGAGGTGGGGGGAGACAGGGGGTTGGAAGTTCAGGCCAGGGTGGGGGGGAGTGGGTGGCAAGGATCAGGGGGTCGACAGCCAGCTTTGCTGGGGGAGGACGGGGTGGGGAGGGGAGGGTTGGGCAGGGAGGGAGGGTTCCGGTGTGTCGCAATACAGAGGGTTCGGGCAGGGCAGCGGGGGACGGTCAGCTTCTCTGAACATCTGCGTAGTCCAGGGCGGATCCAAACATGACTGACGATGTCTTGAAAGTTCTCACCTAAACGTGAAAGGACTTAATAAACCTGTAAAGCGGAGGGCCATCATATCCTTCCTGGAGATTTCGGGTGCTTCGATTTGCCTGCTACAGGAAACGCACCTGCTCTCCAGGGACTGGGATCGAATGCGCTCCAGGGCTTTCCCTCAGCAATATTACTCCTCCACTGTGGAAAAGAAGGCGGTAGCTATTCTATTTGCTAGACACTTTACAGGCCATGTAGACGACAAGATTGCTGAAATTAAGGGCAGGGTCCTAGCGTACAATGTTCAGGTGGGAGGCAGGTCATTGGTTATTAGGTCGATATATGCTCCCAACACTAGGCAAGAGGCCTTCCTTACAGGGGCCCTGTCTGATGTCATTGCCTATCAATAACGATACACACTGGTGGGCGGAAATATTAATTTGGTTATGGACTCTGACAGGGATAGGTCTGGCCGCTGCTTTGGCGCAACGGGGGCATTCTCGATGGAGGGTAAGCAGTGGTTGGCCAGCAGAGGCTTTTTAGACCTTTGGCGAGAGGCGCATCCCAACTCCACTGGGTACACATTCTACTCTCAAGTGCACCATACCTATGTTAGGTTGGATCATTTTCTGTTGTCCCCTGACCTGGCTGCCTCAGTGATAGACACAGATATAGTCCTGGCTGCACTTTCCGACCATGTTGCGGTCACACTTACACTGAAGGTCCCTCGCACGAAAACACAAAGAGGTAGATGGAGTTTGCGGGAGGCCTTGTTACACCGCAAAGGGGTCACGCAGCAATTACACAAAAGTATTACGGAGTACCTTAGCCTTAATGACAGCGCAGATGTTCCAGTGGCAGCGGTATGGGGGGCACTTAAGACCCTGGTGCTTGGAGACCTCATAGCAATAGCAACAGCTGAAGCCCAAGAACGCAAAGATAGGAGACAGGCGCTACCAGAATTGGAACGGGTACACAGCCGCACCGGGGCCCCTAGGCTTTGTCGACAGCTAAAGCAGCCAGGGCACAGCTGGCGGGCTTAGATCTCGATTGTGCAGAATATGCAGCCTTGCGCTTACGGCACACATATTATGTGGGAGGTGATAAAATGGGGCGCCTGTTAGCGAGCAAACTAAGGGCCCGGGTCCAAAGATCAAACATTTCCGCTATTCAGGGTCAGGGGGGGCAAACGTTTCACGAGGATGAGCAGATAGAGGAAGAGTTCCGGGCATTTTACGCCTCGCTTTATGCCGCGGACCCATCTTTAGATTCAGAAGTAGGGGACACCTACCTTAACGAGGCTGCGGTCACAGCACTAAATAGGGCTAGTGCGCTTTCCCTGGATGCGCCAATACGGATGGAGGAAGTGGTATCCGCGATGGCGCGCCTCAAGCCTCTGAAAGGACCAGGGCCTGGCGGCTTCTCTGCCGGCTTTTATAAGGCCTACTGCCCGCTGCTGGCGCCTCTTCTCACCAAGCTGTTTAACTCCTTCCGAGGACCGGGCTCAATCCCTCCTGACATGCTCGCTGCAGATATCATTGTACTGCCCAAGCCCGGCAAAGACACCTCATATTGTGCCGCATACAGGCCCATCTCCTTGCTCAACTTGGATCTTAAAATCTTTACGGGGATTCTGGCGGCGAGGCTCGGACCATGCTTGCCGGGCATCATAGAGCCCGACCAATCAGGCTTCATTCCTAATAGGCACTGCAGTGATAACACCAAGCGTCTCCTACACGTTATTGATAAAGCCCACTTTAACGATTCGGACACGGCTCTCCTCTCTGTTGACGCCGAGAAGGCGTTCCACAGGGTGGACTGGGGCTACCTGGACAAAACTCTGGCGCGCTTTGGCATTGGGGAGCATTTCCACGCTTGGGTCGTCAGCTGCTACGACGCACCCCAGGCGACACTTTGGGTTAATGGCATTGGCTCCCACCCTTTTGATATCCGGCGGGGCCTTAGGCTAGGGTGCCCGCTTTCACCCTATTGTTTGCACTTTACTTAGAACCGTCTGCGCAAAAAATGCGGGACAATCCGGATATCACTGGCATCACTTTTGGAGGTGAACCACATACCATCAGCCTCTACTCCGATGACATACTGGCGGCAGTGGATAACCCTGCACGAGAGGTGCTAGATTTTTTAACTGAAATGGAAGCCTTCTGGACGATTTCTGGGTTCAAAATGAATAAAGGGAAATCTTTGCTCCTCCCACTAGGCCGTAACGCCCGTAAGTCCTCTGGTGGCCTAAAGCAGTTCGGGGTACTCTCCTCTCACCTTTCGCTTCCGTACTTGGGGATCACCCTGACTCCCAGCGCAACACAGACGGTCGATCAGAATTATGCTGCTCTATTTGCTCAAATTCAGGGGGACCTGAAGAGGTGGCGGTAGCAACCATTATCCTGGTTAGGGTGTGAGGCGGCGAGTAAAATGTCCCTGCAACCCAAGGTCCTCTAGGTGTTTCAAACCATTCCGGTGACTCCGCCGATTGGGATGCTTCAGAAAATGCAGGACGCGATACAGCAGTTTGTTTGGGCTGGTAAGCACCCGCAGCTCCGTAGGGACTTGGCTAGACGAGCTCCGGCAGAAGGCGGTCTGGGAATTCCTGACCTCTTTAGGTACTTCCAAGCGACGCAGCTTCGATACCTTCTAGAATAGAATCGCCCTCAGTCAGAAAAGAGGTGGTTTTTCCAGGACAGAGCGATGGCCCAAATGTCGCTATGGAAGGTCCCCTTTTTGAAAAGATCAGATAGACCATCCTATCTCAAGAAGTCGCCTATCACCCGCTTGTTACTCAAGGTGTGAGACGCGATAGCGGTCAGCAGGGGCCTCACTACTTTCCCATCACCTATTACGCTACTATTTGACAACCCTGCGTTTCCCCCCGGGATGTAGCCTCAAGCGTTTGGCCTGTGGAGGACCTCGGAATGCAAATCAGCAGGTCACATGTTTGATTTAGATGGCTTTGTCCAGCTAGATGCCTTGCCGGAGATGTACACCCTAATAGCGCCGCATCGATTTCAATACTTCCAGATTCGTCATTGGCTAATGCAACCGGATGTGCAACCTCTGGTGAGTTGGCGTCTCACAACGTATGAGAAATGGCTCATCACCTAAAAGACGGACAGACAAGTGATTAGGGACCTCTATAAAACGTTAAGCCCGCCCCTTTCTCTCTGGCACTCTGCTGGCCAGAAGTGCTGGGAATCGAAGCTCGGGAGGACCCTTACCGATAAAGAGTGGCACGATATCTACCATAAGGCCCATCATACTGCCAGGAACGTGGCAAGTAGGGAGTCGGCGGTTAAGATTGCATACTACTGGTATTTGACGCCAGCTCAGCTGCATCAGGGAAACCCGAACCGCAGTCCCACATGCTGGAGGGGGTGTGGCAATTTGGGGACCTTGACTCACTTGTTGTGGGAATTTGAGGAGGTAACAGACTATTGGAAAGTAGTATTAGACATTAACACACACTTTGAGACAGAGATTCCACGCTTTCCCACCTACACACTACTCGGCCTCCCAAACGCTCTTACTTTTTTCTCTAAAATTGAATAGGGGAAGACAAATGGGGTTGGCAGTGAGGGCAGCAACACACCACGTCCTCTCGCTTTTGGGCACCACGAGGAGACCTACGGACACGGGTTGGCTACACAGACTTTGGTATATACTGGGTATGGAGCGGATTCAAGCAACTCTCACACAGACCACAGACTCCTTTAACACCACTTGGCAAGCCTTCCTTACGTTGCTAGCCGGGGAATTCAACAAGCTTACATGCCCAAGATACCTCAGCTTGCTACGGCTTACCGATGAGTCTTCCATGGGGACCCTCTCCACAAGTTAGGGCCAACACGGGCAGGATGTCTGTTCGACACCAGGAGGAAAGAAGCAACACACCGGAAGGGGGGTGGGGATGGAGGGAGAGTTGGGTTGCCCGGAACAGGGGGGTAGTTTGTTTGATCACAAGGCGTTTAGGTACACCAAGGGTCGAGGGCCATCCCTGGCTTGCTCTCATGGACACATGATACCACCCAGTGGCATAAGCGGTTTTCTATTTGCTATAAGGGGGAGCTACAGCAATTGTGTATGGGGTTGCCTTCAGAGACCATGTTTGCTATACTGTACTGTGTTTGATGCACCAAAAATTAATAAAATGAATATAAATAAAAAAAATAGCAGAAACCAGTGAATCACCACAAGAATCTGACTCTACTGAGAAAGTGACAACAACCAAACCCAATGCCCATTCACTTAGAAGATTGATGGCTACCCATTGTCCACCTACAACAACTAATCAGAAAGCAGAGGATCTTCAATGTGCTATCTGTGGTTTAGCCAGAAAAAGGGCCAAAGGGATTTATGAAAGAACAAAGTACAGAGTATGTGAGTCTCTGAGGGCAAACGTTTTTATCTGCAGCTAGTTTCTTCCAGGATGAAGTTCTCAGCCAAGTAGCTGATCTAAACAGAGGTAAATGCATTTGCAGCAGATTTATATGGCAACCTGAACTGTATGTAGCATACATTCGAAAATAGGAATGCACAATGAGCTCCGAGCAGCAACGTAACCGCCAGCCTTCATTTAAGTTTGCAATCTTTGAAAAAGCAAATTAAGTTTTATCTTTTTGTGTACTGATTGTAGGATGTCAAAGAAGGTGACCCATATAACTCTTGAGTGCTGGCTACGGGTTCACATTCAGTGAGATCAGAGAAATAACGGTCAACAGTAATGATCTATAATAATGAAATTAAGATTTTTCTGGTGAGAATGTACAAGGACAGAATTTGTTTTTGTCAGTCTAACAAAAAGAAAGAGCCACCTATGGTGTTCACAGCTGATTTTAATCCTGAAGTTCTGGCAGCCAAAATAAGATCACAGGATGCTGTAAAATAAGCAGGAACCATTTTATGAAACGTCCTGAAAGGTTTAGATTTTGGACTCAATTACACATTTTGTGATGCCCCAGAACTTCGCAAATCATGGGAGTCAACAAGAATGCCTGATGTTGTCTTAACATTTTTCACATCATTGTTTAATATCAGCAAAACAAAACTGTTACAAACTAAAGTTCATGAGTTCTACCAGAAGCCGACAACATTCATGATGGCTTTGAAGATATAAGCAAAGAATTTGAAGACAATCCCATAAACTGACAGGCTTATGTCATGCAAATGTACTGTCTTTTCCAAATTATGTTTTATAAATTACATCACGGCAAAAAGAACACATGATGACTGCCCACCCAATATATGACAATTACAAAAGTAGAGAGCTAATCACTTAAATGAATATGATTGGTGTATCAACAAGTTATAATGACATAGTACGGAGCAGGAACTTGTAAGGAGCTCATGCTGTAAAATCTTGGGAATCAGACAGCACACCACTTCCAATTTACTTTACCATGAAAAGATTTAAAATTGCTGCTCTTGATAGTTTTGATTTTTGAAGACAGCTCTACTTTATCAGGAACATCCAGGACACATGATTCTGCCAAGGTGCTTTTCCAAGACTGTACCAAAGAAGTAGCTGCTGGAAAACAAGCTGTGTCAGCTGTAGGCATAAACAAACAACACTGCAAAATAATAACACAACTGTCTTGTCAACATGTGCAAAATCACTACAAGTCATCAACACTTCTGAGTCTACCAGAAAGTTTCAAAGTGGCTGAGGACAGGGATCTTCTTCTACTTGATGCTGCGGTCTGCAAAGCTGATTTAACGGAATTTATCATATTGCTTATTCGGTGCGGACTGAAGGATGAAGAAAAGCCCGTTCTTCCATGGGCTGGAATTCATGTTCTGTTCTCCCAGAATACCTTCACACTGAAGAAGGTTGGATTTTTACCAGTAAAACGATCACCAGTCACAACCTATGCAACAGTATACACAGCTCTAAAAAAAAATCCAAAATATTTGTGCTCAGCTTGAAGACCAGCCTATCCTGCCAATTTTCTTCGATGAAGGTGTTTCCTGTATTGTAGAGGAAATTTTTAGTATTAAATCTTTTTTATTGAAAACATTCACAGCACATAGAATTATACATATCGAAATTACCATTGTATCTTTTAACAAAGCTAAATCCAGGGCTCGAAGAGCCAGCTAAGTCTGTTAGTACAAGAACAAGCTCAAATCACAGCAAAGAAGCGTTGCATATGCTGGAAATAACTATGTAAAACCAAACCCCAAGAACCCCCCAAAATCCGACCCTACCCTTCCCCCACCCCCCACCCATGTTCCAAGTTGACCACCTTTACCATCTAGGCCATTCGTGCCCGCTAGCCTTGTGTCATCTGTGCTGTGTCAGAGAGACGCAGTAAGCGGAGGTAACGCGGGCAAGTGACTTCCCGGAATTCAGAGGCCAGCAAGGACAAGAAAGGCTGCCACAACGCAACATATTTAGATCCCTCCCCGGCCATAGTCAGTGTAAGCTTTTCCATTCAAAGTGCCTGCCACAGACGATGTAGCCAGCCATTGAATGTCGAGACGTGGGGTGTCCGCTAATGTGTTAGTATATTCTGCGACGCTGAGCCCAACGCTATTGCTATCAGAAGGCCTCTGCGGGAGCACAATGTGTAAGTTAAAGGATTTGGGAGACCCAAAAGTACGTATGAGGGGAATCGTGGAATCTCCATGTCAAAATGTACATGTATCTCGTCTAGTACCCGTTTCAAATAGTCTTGGAGGTGAACACAATCCCAGAGGATGTGTACCAGAGTGCCCACCTGTCCACAGCCCCTCCAACATGTCGCGTCCCTAGTGTGGTCCATGGAATGGATACGTTTAGGAGTGCAGTACCAGTAGGTTGCAATCTTTGTGAGGGTATCCGTGAGTAGACATTTTTATGAGCAATCCAATAGAATGTAATGATCTTTATCCAATGATGGGCATTTTTCACATGACAAAAGTGTTGTGGTGTGCAGGTAGTTATCTCAGTGGATGTGGCATAGATGATGTACTTTTTGAGGCTGAAATTTTTGGAAGCAAAACTGTCTAGTCAGTATTAAGTGTTACAAGTTATGCTCATCATATCTGAGGCTATAGAAACATTGCGTTGGAATGCTTTCTGGAACAAGAATGACAAATTAGGTTTTGCATATCTTATCTCAGAAATTAACAAGGCACAGGGTGCACTTCAGTCAAAAACATAATAGAAAGCCAGGCAATGTTCAATACACTTGGATCTAAATCAGAAAACCTGTAAACCAAGTTTGTAGAGTTTGACAAAGAATGTGAAGAAAAATCGGAACTTTGCAAGTACTGGGGAAATGTTTTACATATGATAGCTCTAATGAAATACTTGGTACTTGTTGATGGGAAAGATAACAGGGAGCTGCATGTAAAAACTGTGGAGTCACATATTCTAATATTTCACAAATTCAATTGTATAAACTACCTGAGATATGAGTCCTGGTATTTGGAAAGAGTGAAGAAGCTAGAGGTGGAAAAAACCAAAATTGTCAAGTTCTGACAACATATTCGTACAAGCTCCTTGGTATCAAAACAAGGCTCAGAATGGGTCCACCCCTCAATAGACCCAATTCTGCATACCATAAAGGCACAGAAGCTTGGAAAGATTGAGTGAGGGAAAAGGTAGTGGGGAAAGGAACTACAAGGAAGGAGACCTGTAAAGAAAAGATAAAGACAATTAAGGTCTTCGCTCTCACTGCTATTAGAAGATAACTCATAAATATATAGTTTTGATATGAAAAATACATATCATATGGGGTGCTGCCTTATGGAACCAATGATTTTACTTATGCACCACATTTAGGGGCTGATTACGATGTAGGGCGGATCGCCACCACCCGCATGGTGGTGGCGATCCACCCTACATTTCCCTCCGCCCGCCACACATTTCCCCCCACCATATTAGTATGGTGGAGGGCACCCCGGCGGCTGGAAAGACCGTCCTCTGGTTTTCCGCCGATGGACCGGTCGACTGAGCGGAAAAGGGGCTAGATATGGTGGCGGTGTCTGCTAGACTGCGCCATCCATATTAGCATGGGTGTGGAAAGCAGCCATGGAAAGGCATGCGGATTTTGCGGTAGGGGCCCGTTGCGGGCCCCCAGGGTATTGAGGGGTGTGGGGGGTGCACATGGGGGTACCTATGGTACCCCCCTACATTGTCATGGACAAGGTGGCAGGCACCGCACTGTGCCTGTCACCTTGTGCATGACAACGCACACAGTACATTCCCAGTATTGTGGCGGGCGGTGCTGTGAGCACTGCCCGCCACAATGCTGGGAATAGAGGACGTCACCTCCACGGTGGCATCCTAATTGCAGGTGTGGGACCGCCGCACCACTGGCAGCCAGTCCCAGTACCGCTAGGGTGGCGGTCCGCCCACCATCCTCATCCACCCCAAAGTCTCATATATCCTTCCGCCCGCCATCCTAATCGGCCTCAAAGTCTCATATATTCTTCTTTGCTAATTCGCACAAAAATGCTGCAATACAATTGAATCACAAGTAAATTTAAAAAATCCTCTTTCACATTTGTGGTACTAGTATAAGGCAGGGTATGTGTTATATAGAAATTCATACATACCATGCACACGCTGTAAATACCATGTATATTTGTCAATGATGAATATTCTCATCAACAAACCAAATAATGTCATCAGACATTAGATTCAGAAAATCCTTTCTTTTCTGTGATGGGAAATATGCAGCCACTATACCAAAATCAGCAAAAAGCAAAAATCCCTTAGGTAAATGTCATTCTCAAAGTGTTCATTTATCTCCCAAGTTTAAATATCACCAGGAAAAACTCCCCTTCCAAAAATAGAAGAGCCAGTCATGTAATTTAGGAGTTTAGGAAAAAAGCAGGAAGTATAAAAAAGCACTCTGTGATTCAGCAGCACAACAAACTTAAAGTAAAAAATGAAATAGTCAACTATCTGTATAATGTCAGAAGAGGGTGTGTGGTTCGCAGCCTAAGATGTTGGTCGCTTAAGCGACATGCTCCAGGCTGGGGCACCTAATCTGGACAAAATCCGACATTCCCTACCTCATTTGAAGGCTGGCTGAAATGCGAGGAGCTAGCTGTCTATAAATGGACTGGTTCACCAGAAACTCTGATTCTCCGAGGCCGCTGGCGAGCTGAGTTCCAGAGTGCGATGAACTCCGGTATGACACGGGGACTGGACTGTGGGAGGGGCCTAAACTGCAGCGAGCTCGCCTGAAACAAGGCTGGATGACCATGAGGCCGGCTAGCGCATTGATCTGAGTACCCGGGCTAGAGCCCCACACCCGGTGCCTGCACTCATCGCCCAGAAAGACCTGCTGTGCTTGACTGTGACCGGAATTGCCAGAGGTGAGATGGGGCACCCCTGCCATCACGATACGCTGCAAGAGAGGCCATACCTGTTCGAGGCAAGCAGCCCGTCCGCCATTTGCACTGCTACTTCTTCCCAATGACCTGCATTGCTGCGTCCACCAACAGCGGTGCGATTTCCAGGCAGGACCGCGCAGACCCCCCCAAAACAGCGGAGCCTCCCTGTGTTGTTGGAGACGCGCCAGCCTTTCCCCCCATAGAGTCCACTGCTCCTGTGTAACGGCCGCAAGTGAATTGCAGCAGTAGTGAGACTCGGGAACAGGGTTCAGTGCGGTGAACTGCCAGTAGTGCTCTGACGTCGACCAATTTGGGCTTGACCCGGACCCGCCTGCACAACTTCTGAAGGCAGTGCTGTGGAGGTCACTGAGACCAGATCCTATTTTCCTTTCAGCGCTGCAGGCTGAGCCTACATTTACAGGTCAGTGAGGCCCCCACATCGGAGCCCGCTCAAGGGTGCAGAACAGTGCAGAAGTGGGCACTCTACCTAAGATATAGCATACTGCACTGGATCCCCCCCTATACTTGACTTTCAACACATGTGTGGCCTGCTGGTAGGGACAATTGTGGATTGTAGTGGTTGGGTACTAGCTAGGACATTTCAAACACACCAGGAGTGGATGGTGCCATTGTCTCTAAGGGGGGATAACCCCACATTAGGGCCACTGGTTTGTTCCTCTCTGGCCAACTAGAGCCCCCCCTTCCCTGCTTGGGTTAGGGCTCCACAAGGGTGACAGTTCTACAGCTGAGGCGCATATTTAGCATAAACACGTGTGGCTCTACAGCATGTGAATACCATTCTTTATCAACGGAGTCCGATCAAGGGCACTGAGCAAAGTGGGACGAGCAGCTTGGGGTCACCTGTGGCAGGATCACCATAGGGTTTTGAGGCGTGACAACAGATCTGTGAACTGCCTATAAATATGGTGGAGCCCACAACTAGACACAGCAGCTAAGCAGTGACCATTCAAGTGAAGTATATTGTCCTCATTATGGTTGCTGCTGGCGGAATGACACCAATGTGATATCCAGCCATAGGTGCGACACTACTAAATGAAGCAGCAGTTGAATATTGGCAGGCTCCAGCAATAACCCATGTCCGCACGAACCCAATAGCAAATCGGCAACTTAGTCTGAGGCATTTATCTAATATTGTTGTCATTAACTACAGGCACTTGCCTCCTTCGAACTCCAGCTGCACACATACAAGCTGTAGAGTTTGAATTGATCCATCGTATAGTCCAGTGCCCCCAATCACCCAATTCACTAGTAATCATGGGCAGGGGAAAGCCAAGAACAACCTCCAGATCCGAAAGGACAGGGTCGCACCCGCCGCCTTCGGAGCACTCCTCCAGCCATCCGCATCAGGCAGAAGAGGGGGCTGTAGCTAATCCCTCAGTGGATAAATTGCACATGATCTTGAAAGAGATACGAGATTTCAGGTCCGCGCTGGAAAATCAATTAGGCATGATCTCAATGGTACTCAACTTACTCAAGGATGACCATAGAAAATTAACTGATAAAGTAAAGTCCACATTAGGTGGACTTTACTCCGAAGTTACAGAGACCCATATTCCGCCTTTTCTAGAGGGGTTTCCATATGGATATAGGCGGGAATCCCCTTCTCCCTTAGTGAGAGCAAGGTAGATTTCCAAGGCTGATGTGTGTTTCTACGGGGGCCATTGGATGGTAAACAGGTGGTGTTAGGGTCCATTTATGCTCCGAATGTAGACCAGGATGCCTTTTTTGTCACGAGTTTCCCTGGCACTCTCGGACTGGTAACACTACCCATGGTTATTGGGTGGGGACTTAAATACGGTGTTTGATGTGTATCTAAACCGCTCTTATCCTCCCTTATCGAATACTGCAGCGCACTCCTAAGCTGCTGCGTTAATGCGATGGGCGCAGGGATGGAATTTACTAGATGTTTGGAGATCCCTGCATATTAACATGCAAGAATATTCCTTTCTCCCACCCCCACAAGTTGCATAACCGCTTGGATCATTTCCTTTGTTCGCCAGACTTGTCCCCGACCATTAAGCAATGTACTTATCTAGGCAAGACCATATCAGATCATAATTCCATAGAATTAATGCTAACTTAGGGTCGTTCCCCCGTGCCTATCCCGACTTGGCGAATGCAGCATCTACACTTATAAGACCAAGTGTTCCAAACCACATTGGCTACAGCCATAACCACATATTTTACAGACAATGAGGGCACAGCCATGACCAGATCCTTGGAATGGGAGGCCTTTAAAGTAACAATCTGGTGGGCCCCCAACCTTGAAAACTGCATGCTGTTGCCGCCACGGAAGGCTGCCTCCCACCTGCATCCTGATATGGATGGCGGTGTGTAGCAGACACCGTCACCACATGAAACCCGTCTTCCCGTCTGCGTGGTCCCCCCGCCATACTAATATGACGGGGGAAATGGGTGTCGGGCGGGCTAGGATGTAGGGTGGATCACCACCGCCATGCGGGCAGTGGTGATCCGCCCTACATCCTAATGGGCCCCAATGTATCCTTTAAATGTAATTTTGGCTGAGGAAACTGTTCGATGTACTGTGCCTGCAATGCTCTTTGTAGGACATGTGCGGGACTTCACCGCTTCTGCAGATTATTTTTTTTTTTAAAACAGATTTTATTTGTCAAGTTTACATATATGACGCAGATATCTACACCCCAGAGACAACAGCCACATAAAGATACAAACATTTACTTTGACTATTTTACATTTTTAAATCAAGGAGAATATAAAAGGTAATACAAATAAAATCAAACATTCTAAACAATCACCCTCCCCAACCCTGCACACCATCCCCTTATCCCGGTGCTGCGTAGTACCAATTTAAGCTGCCATTGGTCCACACAAGAGCCTACCTTCCACAACCCTATGTCCCACCAAGGAATCCTGGGCAACCCACTATGTGATGCCTCAAATAGTGAAACCCTGAAGTAGCTTTTGCAGATTTTTGATAAGTCCTGTGCTTCCTTTCTTTGCTTAATGGGGATAATACTCTGCACCTCTATTGTTGCTTATGTATGGGTGGTAGTAGGAGTACTTAACGTAGTGGCCTGCTACCTCCCTTGTCATCTAGGGAGTAGAAAGTGCCACTGCGCTCCCTGATGGGTGTTCCCCACATCACACTTCTCAGATGTCATTTGTTGTTGGGGTATGTGTTTGTTAAAGGGATGGCTTTGGCAAGTTGGGTGTGCTTAAGTGGGTGGGGGTGGGAGTTTTATTGTTATGAGAGGGGGTCTGTTTACAGTGATTGACCTGATACTCTCATACAGGTACCTACACTGCAATATGCTATTCAATAACTGGGCAAATAGTATATCTCTGCACATAACACTCCCTGACATCCATAGGTGATAAATGTACATGTTTAACATGGAATGCCCGAGGGCTTGATATACCCCAAGGAAATTCGGATGGTTTTTGCTTACTTGGATAGATATGGAGTCCAGATTGCTTTCCTACAGGAGACGGACCTAACTAAGGCGAATGATGCTAAGGTTGCTGCAAAATGGGCTGGCTATACGCTTGCTTCATCATATTCCTCCTATGCTAGGGGTTTTATCATCCTGCTGAAATGCGGTCTTCTATTTACACCAATTAAAATACACACTGACGAAAAAGAGGGCTAGGCTCTAGTGCATGGCAAACTAGTGTTGTCACTGGTGACTATTGTTAATGTATATGGCCCCATTGCGGATGAGCTTGAAGTGTTTATACGTATTGTTCAGGTATTACGAGACTGGCTGGATGCCGAGATACTATGGGGGCGGGATTTTAATACACATCTTGATCCACAATGGGATAAGTCTAATCAACAATGTGGACGCAATCTAAAAGCCGCAAAGTGCATCAGAGAGGCCATGTCTGAGCTTGGGTTGATAGACGCTTGGCGACTTCGACATTGCAACACAAGGGAGGGAACGCACGCTACACCGGCATATGGTAGTTGGTCCAGGCTGGACTACTGGCTTTTGAGTGAAGGGGCAAATGATTGGGTTACAGAAATAGCTTCTCTCCCCCGCACATTATCAGATCACAATCCCGTCAAACTAAACCTCCTTATCCCCACTAACACTCATCGGCCATTTACATGGCGATTCCGATCATCCGAAGTCTTACTTGACCCTGTTTACAAAGAAACAATAAGAAAGGAAATCGAGCAGTTCTTTGAGATAAATGTGGGATCTGTGGATAGTGCTGCAACTTTATGGGAGGCCTTTAAGGTCCCGATATGGGGGGCTTGCATCAGCACCACGGCTGGTATTCTTAAGGATATTAGAGGACACCCCACAAAAATAGAGAAGAGACTATCGCTGCTCGAGAAAGATTACACTGCAAACCCATGTGTATCTACGCTTTCTCGCATTCATGAATCACTTTTATTATATGCTAAAATGGAGACCACAGAAACATGTTATTTATCCCAACGTCATGTTGCCAGGGCCTATGGGGAAGGAGGGAGGTGGCTACCTGACTCAAATTCAGGGCTGATCATCATCATACTACCAAAATCGTGGATAACCAAGGTAGAGAACACTACACACCGCAGGATATAGTTCAACAATTCCATGAATGCTATGCCACCATGTATAAGTCACAGGGACGTGCTGAATCTCTGGATCTAGCTGAGTACCTCTTGGATATTGCCTGTGCCTGGCTGTCGGACAGCCATCGCGAATATCTGAGCCAGCCGATCGATGCTTCTGATATCCAAGAGGCAATACGCTCCCTGTCGAATAACAAAGCTCAGGGTCCAGATAGCCTCTAGGCAGATTTTTGTAAGGAATATGCTGAACTCCTCATTCCCCATTTTCCAGCAGTTCATGGTGAGGCATATGAAACTGGGCATCTTCCTCCTTCACTTCGCCAAGCCTTGATTATTGCTCTATTAAAGAAGGATAAACCGCCTTTGGCGTGTGAGTCCTATCACCCATTATCCTTGATTAACCTGGATGCAAAAATATTGGCAAAAATTCTCACAGATAGACACCAACCTCTCATGCCCTATCTAGTCCTGCCGGATCGATCTAGTTTTAAACCAGAGAGATCCACATCCAACAATCTCCGTACTTTATTCGCCATGTTCCATGTTCTAGATCCAGCTCTCTATGCAGCCACTGTAATGTTAGATGCAATGAAAGCATTTGATTCGATCGATTGGTGGTACATGTTTTGTATACTACAGCATATTGGATTCCCTTTGATTTTTATAGGCTGGGTGAGATTCCTATACTCTGACCCCACAGCGCGGGTTAGGGTGGGTGGCTTAACCTCGGAATCTTTCCAGATAGAGCGGGGTACCCAACAGGGCTGCCCCTTATGGCCGCTGCTATTCTCTATCATGCTGGAACCTCTGGAGTGTATAATACGTCAGCGACATAGGGAGACAGCTCTTAATTTCATGCATTGACCTGTAGGCATCTCTATGTATGGTGATGATATGGTGCTGTTCGTGAGAAAACCTCAACAGCACCTGGCCCCCATATTACGTGAATACATAAGGTTTGGTCTGTTCTCCCGGATGACCATTAACTGGGACAAATCGGTAATAATACCCATAACAGGATTCACAACCCCTCCTAGTGTGGAATACCCGCTAATGTGGTCCACTGACCCTGTTAAATACCTGGGTGTTTGGGTACATCGGAATCCGGAGGTCGTCATCTGTGAAAAACTACGGAAAAGCATGTGCAGCCCTAGACCACCAAGTGGACAAATGGGCAAAGCTACCACTGTCACTGGCGGACCGCATTCCTGTTATGAAGATGAGTGTTGCTGCGTTTTTTTATATCTCTTTAGTAATATTCCCATGGAGCTCATCAAACTCTTCTTTACAACCATGCTATCATCACTGTTGCGACTTATTTGGGGAGACAAACAAGCCAGGGTGGGATGGGCGACGCTGACATTAGACTATGCAAAGGGTGGAATCTGTGTTCCGGATTTTTACATTTACTATCTATGTTCTCAGGTGCAATATGCTTATTACTGGTACCACCCGCACGCCTTCACTCCACACGTGGCAGTTGAAGATGACTATGCACACCCTATTCCGCTTCCTTGCATTATAACACACTTGAAATGAGGCACACCAAAGAATGAAATCAACACACTGGACAACACCATTGCCGCATGGCAAGCTATAGGGAAATTAGCAGCCAAGTTACCCCTGTATGCTCCAGCATTGCCCTTGATAAATTATGCACGCTCTCAGTTACTCAAGAGGAAGGCCAATTGCGCTCACTACGGGAAGCCGGTATAGACACAATGGCGGATTTGTACCATGAGGGAAGTTCTGTCACACAACAGGAGCTTCAATACATCACCCACCCAACCATGCTGTTCCAATTTACTTTACACAGGCTGATGCATGCCCTTAAGGCGCACAACACTACGTTTCCCGCGGAGAAACCTGCTCTGCAATCTTTGCAGTTGTTACTGGTTGCGCCCACATGTCTTAAGCTAGTGACTAAATTATGAAGAGCAGTACGTGATGAGAAGATCGCAGCTACAGATAAAAGCATGAGCTGCTGGAATGAAAAGATTAATCCTCCACTTACTCCACTCCAGTGGGGACAGGTTTGCACGCTTACTAGCTCCCTTACACCAAATGGTAATCTGAGGATTATGCACTTCAAGTATGTTCATCAAGTGTAACATACACCCCTCAGGCTATATAAATTAGGCCTCCAATATATAAGTAACAGCAAGAGGTGCAGCCAAACAGAGGCAGATTTTTGGCATCTGGCTTGGGAGTGTGGGCGTGTGCTTGGCTTTTGGAATGATGTATTGCAACGCATTCAAATTATGAGTGGGATCCAAGTGCAATGTTTGCCACAGGTACGTTTATTATGTTATGTTCCTCAGTTAAAAGGGATTACCGGCAGGTTTGTTCGAATCGCACTGTTGATGGCAAAGCGCCAATTGGCTCTGACCTATGGGAGCACTTTCGCCCCTAAAGTAGATAACTGGCTTAAAGATCTGTACTACAAAGGAAATCTTGAACTTAATGCAGAAGAGATTCCATCATTGTCTAAGCCTAAGGCAGTGGCGTCACTAGGGTTGGTGTCACCCGGTGCGGGTAACTCATGGTGTCACCCCCTCACGACTTACCGCATGGTCCTCCTCCGCTCAGAGTCCGCCAGTGGACCGATGTACGTCGTTACAACGCATGCTTTAACAACGCTTGCCTTTCCGACGCAACTTTTACAACGCAAGTCGTTACAACGACTTGCGTTTGGGCGCACTGGATAGTGAATAGTTTAATTTACTATTCAAACTCCAGTCCCCATGGATAGTAGGGAAGGTGTTGGATAGTAAATTAAAACTATTCCCTATCCTAGAGCGCCCCCCCCAGCGCAAGTCGTTGTAATGACTTGCGTTGTAATGGTTGCGTCGTAAAGGTACTGCGTTGTTAAAGTTGCGGTGTAAACGCTGTTCCCCCCAGTGGACACAGTTGGCAAATACGGGACCATACAGAATCCTTAGTAAAGTTTGTAAATTTAGGTCCATGATAAACCATTTGCAATGCTCCTCCATTAACACTAATATTGACATTTTTATGCTTTCAAATTTCACTCTGCTTTATAGGTATTTTTAACAGCATTTACCAGCCCAGCATAGTTCATCTTTTCCTATTTTAAGATCACAGAACGTAGTTAGCAGTGCAAGATGAAAAACAGAGCTGGAACTACTACAAGTCTACAGCAACAATGGCCTTTTAACTTGATTTTACAAGGCCCCGTCCAAAAGGAGAGTGATTCAATACATTAATCCCAGTTCCTATGGAGTATGGCGTCTATAGGTCTGACTTGCGTTCGTTAACTGTGCCATTGCCATAGGATCCCCCAAGAAAATTTGTGTGGAAATATCCAAGTGTACATTCATTCTTTATAAATTGATGAAGAGGTAAAATTAAAAAAACCTGAGACCTTAAGAAAAACACTTGTGCGATATATTCAATATCATTCTTGTGCCTCATTGTTAGTTTCACCTTTCACAACTCAATCACTTAACACCATTTTTCTTGGGGCCAGGTCTTTTTTTGTGTTTACACAATTATTACGGCTCCTCTACAGAACAGTGGACTGAATTTTTAAGAATACATCAGTGCCTGAGTGTGCTTAAAAACTTAGGCCCTCTCCCTTATTGGCTAGAAGACAGACACTTTTTGAGAATAGCTTTGTTCAAGAACCCAAAGCCACCCACAAGCATCCATTAGTGAGATAGTAATTGGCAACTGGTCCAAGTCCTTTACAATGTATAGCCTTAGACCCATCTTTTTCCACCCTGTGGGCAGTAGAGAAGGACTCTGTGGAGAATAATACTAGCCGCAGACGCATTTTCCACTCCTAAACAATGAACTCTCTAACTGGCAAATGCCAGATATCCGATCTGTTCTGGTATGCAATAATAATATGCCTTAATCATCATAGCAGTGTGCATACTCTGTTAGAGGGACATTCGTGACCTATTATGGAAATGTGAGTAAGCAAATTGTGAGACGGAAGCTACACCCCTCCGTTTTTCTAGTGGCGCACCTTAATTGCTTAATGTGAAGATCACATCTACCAAACAGCCAAAAGGTGCACTCTTTTGCTTTGCACATTGTGAATAGAAATTGCCAACTCGCATGGGTGCCCTTCAAGCAAAAAAATTCCTCACCGTAACAGATCCCTCCTGGCACAAAGACTGGGAAAGAGCAAAGGTATATTTTCATCAGATTAGGACATCCTTAGCTCCTAGAGACCTCAGACTTTCAACCCTATCCTCTGTGAGGGAGCCCTAACTCGCTGGGATGAGGCACTTTATCACCTTGCCTAGCTCATGTTTAGATTGTCCGCTTTTAATACATCTATGACCTGTTCATTATATGAAGATAGAACCCTACAACAATAATAAAAACTCTTACTATACCATGTAAGCTTTAAAAGCAGTGTGCAATAATAAACGCTAATAGGAGTTTGTGAAACAAAGCCCTTGAGCTAGAATTACATTGTTGTCATAGACAGGACAGTCTGACAAACTACCAACTACCAACAGCCCCTACTGCACCCTACGACCATCCATCTTCCTAACCCCCAGAAGGGTTAAAAGACTAGGCCACCAAACATGTAAATCACTTTAGGCAAAGGGCAACATCAACGATGCCATTTCCTGTTCCTAAAAGGGAGACCGTCCGTGATATGTACACTTTTGAAAAGCAGACTGGGTGGGTTTTGAACGTCTTCGAGAGCAAATAAAATCCCACTTCAATGTAAAACTGCAGTTTCTAATATACATAAGATTACTACACAAAGAATTATTATGAGGGGGACTGCACTGTTAGTACCTTATTGCCGTACAAGGAATGTGCAGTAGGCATCAATCAAAAATACTTAGCACATACAGCTACGATATGCTGCTCGAGCGCGTTATCAGATGCTGTTAAAATGCATCTATAATGCTAGAGTGCAAGTGATTATTAGGCAGGATCTGACATCTGAGCAGGAGTAGTAAGCTCTGGTTAAGTGCTACCTTCAAATGACTAAACCACTCGCCTCCATGCCTTCTTCCGTGTGGGAATGTTTACATCAAAATCTCTGCAGTTCACTCCCACCTTCCCTGTAATTCCGCACCCACTGGTGACTGACCTGAGGACATCAGCAAAAACTCGACTCACACAGCTGGGTCACGATACTCTGAGCGCAGGAACAGGGCCTCGGTGTGCTGAAGAGACAGTTCGCCCCCTTGCTGCTGCAACACTGGACGTCAATAGACGTGACGTCCAGACGTCAATAGATTTGACGTTCAGACAGAGGGGGGACCCCGCCCGGCGCTCGTAAGCGTGCAGCACTTTCGTTTTCATATCTATGTAGAGTTATTTCAGGCCTGCTCAGAGGGCTCAGAGGGCTCAGAGGGCTGCCGCTGTGCCGCAGTAGGAACGAGTTGGTTACCAGATTGGTGTCACCCCATCTTATGGTGTCACCCGGTGCGGGCCGCACCCCCCGCACCCCCCTAGTGACGCCACTGGCCTAAGGACATATGGGAACCACTGCGACAATACCTTCTGGCGCAAGCGGAGGAACAAGCATTACCTGACCAGGAGTGATGGTAATTTAATAAAATGATTTCGCACAATAAGTTGGTATTACTGTATGATATGTGATGCACAGCCCATGTTCTCACAGGAGATTGGTCAATCAATTTGTTGTTTGTTGTTATTGAATGTATAAATTACCTCATAAGGCAGAGATGTCATATATGCTCTTTTTCTGTTTATGCAAAAATCCAATAAAGAAATTTAAAACATACCCAGACTCAGTCAGTCAGAAAGTACTTTATTTGGCTAATTTAAAAACCATAAAAGCATACTATACAATACATGAAATTGGATTATAAAACAGTGAATCACAATAGAAATGTCAGACATTAAATAAATATCAAACAATGAATTACACATTTTTTTAGATTTAGTTAATTCAAGCTAGTTCATAAAAATCAGTTACCTTTTTCTTGTTTTTCTCCTTAATCTAACTGCTGCAGTAAGAAAGCTAGCTATACTAAAAGTCTCCCAAACATTAGATAGCAGCTGCAAATACAAAAGTGCTGGTTTTACTTGCAAGAAACCTTTACCTTTTAAAATTGGGAGAATGAAACGCTTTCGAATGTGCAAAAAGTTCTCACAAAAAAAAATAAAGTGCATTGTATCCTAGATAGAAAAATTGTCACAGGAACATACCCCCAAATCCTCCCCCCTCCTCCATCCCGGGGGGTCAGCAAGAAGGATATTAAGTTAATTCAACCTGAATCTAACCACGAGAAAGCGGTGGTTGGGATTTGTAACAACATTCAGGTATGATTCAATTGCACAGGATGTTTTTAACAATTGGTGACCTCTAACGGTTGGTTTTACCAGCTCCCTTTCTTCTCTATCCATAGAAGCCATCAACAAATATGATTCCTTAGCCCATTTCATATCACCATTTACTAGCTTGTCAGGCGAGTTAAATATCTCTGGCTGTCCCAATTTCACTGCCAGCCTATGGACGTAACTCAGCTAGGGGATACAATTCGCTTGATCTAGGGCCAGGCAATCTCTCAATACTTTGCGGTTCAACTTTAGTTCAGGATTTAACCAAGTTGAAATCCACTTCAGGAGATGTGCAATAGCAATTAAATCTTCCAGAAAACCATCTCCAATCTCCTGATGGGCAATATAGCCAGACGTGGATTGTGAGACAGATAAAAGGTTTCTTAAAAACGTATTCCCAACATCTTGGATTTCCCTTGCGTTTCTAAAACCCCAAATATCTGCGCCATACATCGCAAGAGAAATACATTTTGCTCCATATATTTTTAACAGAGCTTGCATTGGTCTGGCCCTAGTCTGTGTGCAAAAACCAGGACAGCTGATGTAGATCTGGCCAGAACATTTCTTTAGGCACATATTTGTGGGGTCCAAGTACCTTGATCATCAAATGTAATACCTAAATAAGGAAAAGTGGAGACCGGTATCAGGCGTTCCCCTACACGCGGAATATCTTTGCATACTTCACCTCAAGCTTGATCCAAATTATTAATGTAAAGGGTGAAAAGTAAAGGGGCTAAAATGCACCCCTGCCTAACACCATTGGCAATACATATTCCCTGGGTGCAATTGCCCCTTTGATCAAATCTCACGGTGGCAGTTAAATCCCTATGCAAATCAGTGAGGAAATGCACAATATTTCTATCTACACCTAGTTTGAGAAGCATAACCCCTAATTTGGACCTATTCACTCGGTGAAAGGCCGAGGAAAGGTCCATAAATGCCTGATAGAGTGTACCCTTCTTGGCCACGGTTTACTTCCCAATTAAAAGGTGTAAATTGAGGCATTGCTTGGTGGTGCCTCTGCCTTTCTTAAATCCGTATTGCAAATCTGATAAGGTTTTAGTTTCAGATAGCCAACCTGTAAGTTTACTGAGTACCACCCTACCAAGCACCTTTACGGCGTAATCAATAAGTGAAATGGGTCGCTAACTACTAGGGTCCCCTTGTTACCCATTTTGAAGATAGGCACTATCACTAACTCAGACCTCGAACTAGGTAGGCCTGATTTACATGCCTTATTAAAAACGTTGACCAGTATTTTGGACTATGTCTTTATATCAGATTTAAAAAGATCGGCTGGGACACCATCTGGTCCAGGGGCCCTATTTCTTGTCATTTAACTTATGGTCTCTAATACATCTGACTCGGTCAAGGTCAGAGTGTATGCCTCAATCTCGAATATGGGGGTAGTGTGACCTTGGGTATCCTCATCACCATACACAGATTTAAAATGATTGTACCAGGCCTGCTCCTGTATATGACAATCAAGGAGATTGTCCATGGAATCTTGGAAAAAGGGATTATTAACAACTTCCCAAAATTTGGCACTATTTTTAATAACATCGATAGATAATAACTCCTTCCATGTCTCATTTTTAAACTCCTTTTTCCGTTTTGTTAGAGCCATTTTATAGCTTTTCCTTAGGTCTACTATGGCACATTTATCCAACGGATTAGATTTTAGAACTGGTAACAGCTTACGATGAGCTACTGAACAATTTCGATCAAACCATCTCTCCCCTTTTGTTGGCTGCTCCTTACAGGGCCGCATAAGATCAGAGGCTATCTGGGTACAAATTGTGGTATAGGCCGTAAGGACATCAACATCCCTTGAGCTTTCACTTAAACAGAGGTGCATCTCCCTACCGGCCTCAACCAATAAATTGGCCTGAAAATCCTGCGGCACTACCGAGCACCATTTGATTCTATTGGCCTGGTCTGTGGGCCGTATATCTAAACAAGCACTGGCGTTGCCAATAGGTCTCGCAGTAGGAAAGTTTGAGCTATTGGTTTTCTAAATGACATTTTTTTTTTTTGTGATTTACAATGCCCATACTTTTAACTTTTCGCATTAGGAAAGTTTAAGCGATTGGTATTGTAAATGACACTTTTTAAATTTATGTGTTGGTTTTGAAAATAGCAAAATTAATAGCTTTGTCAGTTACAATGTCAATAGTTTTAACTTTCGCAAATGTGACACCTATAGCATTTGTAATGCAATGTGTGTTGTATTTACGTGACTTAGATGTATTGATATTACAAATAACAATGGCTTTTAATTTTGTAAATAATTAATACTTAAATAAAAGTTATTGTAATTTATAATGGCAATAGCTTAAACGTTTGTAAGCATGAAAGGAGAAAATGAAGGTGTGAGGACTGAGGGGGGGCAGGTGTGAGAGGGGGTCGCTGATGAAAAGAATTGAAGGGAGAGCTGTGCAGATCACACCTGGAGCAGCAAGAGAGAGGCAAGGGGAGGGAGACAACAGGCATGGAAGGGGGAAATGGAGGTGTGAGGACTGAGTGAGGGGCCGGGGAGAGAGGGGGGCCTGATTAAAAGAATTGAAGGGAGAAGACGAAACTGTAGGAGGGGGGAGGGGGAAGAAAGTAGAAAGTGAGACTTTGTGATGAAGGAACATGGGGAAGAGGGCGTACACAAAAATAGAGAAGGATTGTGAAGTGAAAATAGATTAAAAGTCTGTGGGAGGACGGAGGACCGAGAGGAGGAAAGTAACTGAGAACAAAATGGGGGGAGGGCACGAGGGAAGGAGGATGGGTGTAAAGAAAAACACCGCCTGACGTGGAGAAATGGAAAAATGGGGAAACAAAGGGAGCTGGACTGAGAGGAAGGGAGCGACCCGAGAAGGAAGGAAAGGAACGGAAAGTAAGGGAGCGGGAATGAACGCGAGGAGGTAAAGAGAGGTGAAAAGAAGAATAAAGGGGGGTCTGGGGAGGGCAGGACGAAGCGCGGTGTATGAGGGTCACTCCATGATTGATGCGCTTCCACTAACCATCGAAAACAGTGGGAACAGGAGGGGGAGGGTACAGCTACCCAACGGAAGCTACAAGCTGAATCAACACCGGAAGAATGAGGGGCTGAGCCTACCCTGCTGGGATTCAAATGTATCAGCTTCAGAAGACACCACCCAGAAACGAGAACTAGGCAAAGGTGACTGAAGGGAAATTATTGAGACTGAAGGGTGGGTGGGGGTGGTGAGAAATGGGGGAGAGGGGGGCTGTGGGAGTATGTAAGTGAAGGGCTGAAAGGGAGGACCCAGGAGGGAAAGAAAGAAGTGCTAAAGCGAGGAGAGTGAAGAAAGAGGAGGGCGGCAAGGATTGAAAGAAAAATTGGCAGCTGAGGAGACTTGGGGGGTGGGGGCAGTTAGGGCGGGAGAAGAGGGCGGCTGAGGAGGAGTGCAGGAAAGGGCGTGACGGGGGAAAGCCTGTATGGAAAGGCTGAGGGGAGCTGGCGCGGTAAGGCATGGGTAAAGTGGGCACCTGCCCAGGGCCTCCCACCTTTCAAAGGGCCCCCTCTGTATCGACTCTATTTCTGTTAGCAAAAGTCTGTTCTCTGAGTTAACGCAACACCCCTGTCAAATTGCCAGGTCCGTGCGGGATGTGTTAATCCAGCCCACGTGTGTTCTTTGTATTCTGGCATGTGTAGTCTTGTTTAATCCATTATGAAACAAGACTACAAGTCCCAGAATTCAAATACAGAAACGTAGACTGGCGCAGCACATCATACAGGACAGAGCAGGGTAACGCGGCAGTTCTAGTGCATCCCTTTTGATAATGTACAACATTCTGTATTTCACTACAATATAGCATTAACTCATCCCCACTCAACAAGTCTATGAGTGTCAGAATTGTTTGGGCCTTGGGTGTTATAATTGGGTCTCCTTACTGGAAAAAGATACGAATTTACCGTGATAATGTCACACAATACAATAATAATAATTTGTGCCATTGTTAACTCCTTTTTAGGTCTGTGCTCTAGATGGTGCGCATGCGCTGTCTCGAACCGAGACATGCGGTATTTACTCTGGTAGATTTCAAAACACCTCTCGCTTTTAATTGTTGTTTTTGTGTCTTAAACTTTTTTTATGGTCAAACTGCCAAATTGTCCTTCCTTTGTTTTTGTTTCCGCCCACGGTGACTTGCCCTTCGAAATGTTTTCTTTCTCCTGTGTTCATTTATCTTGTTTTCGACGTTGACTTGCCACGAGATTTTTGGAAAGATGTGTTTTAAAGATGGTGAATCAACTGTACGTTTTACATGTTTTAAAGCAAATGTGATTCCTCTAACAATGCGTGCTTTGTTTAAAGTTTTCTCGTATGGTCCATGTTGTTAATCGTTTTTTTAGATTTCCACTTACAATCCACACAAATGAGGTCAGTGAATGGAATTAGTACCTGGACGACTGCAATCGTTTTAGAGCATGGACCGTACAGGAATACCTTAAACAAAGAACGCACCATGTACAATGTGCCAGTGACCTTTCCCTTTCGCCCCTTCGCAATGCTGCGTGTTGGACTTGGCCCGCAGGGCAGGTTCACCCCTAGACTTTTTGCCTTATTTGTGACCCTGTGTCAGTGATTTTTGGGTCTCTGCGCACTTTCCCCTGAGTCCCAGAGTGAAAGTGCGTGTGTGTAGTATGGCTGGCCTGCCCTCCCATAGGAATGCATGGGGAATGTGTGTGTCCCTGGTAGTTCCTGATGCGTGGGGAGTACAGGCTCGAGTTTGGTATGCTTAAACTCGTGAGAGTGAATGCTGCGAGATGGTGTCTGCGGCATGTATGTGTCTAGTTGGGAAGTGCTACTTCTGGACATTGAGATATGTGTGCAGTGAGGGTGCTGGAGCGTGATTGGCTGGAGCTGGCTGGCATGCCAGGCTCCAGGAAGTCTGGATGGGTCTGCCCGGTGGTGAGTGGGAGATTAGCATGAGTGATGTGTGGGAGGAGTGTACCTGGGTCCTGGATGGGCTGGGTTTTCCCCACACAATGCTGGCTCCGCCCCCCTGTGGTGTGTCTAATGACCCTAGCCTCCCCAGTGAAAGGAATGGGTGGTTGGGCCATCAAGAGTGCTCCAGAACCAGCTGCGACTGGTTTTCCCCCCACCCTGCACATTGTAACAAAGGAATTTACAGTATAAGAAGGGGCTGTGTCCCCTTAGAAAATGTTCTTTCCTGATCCTACTTGAGGGGGCTGCTGCTGCTGGGGCCAGGAGGAACCGCCACTTGGACTGCCTCCCTGCCTGGAGGGCCAGTGAGCTGGCCCCTGGCCCAGCCTTGCCCCCCCTGCCTGCTCTAAGGACCTTTTGCTGGACTTCTGGGCTTCCAGACGCCTGGAAGCGCTTGATTCCTCCTGCAGCGCTGAGAGCGCTTTATTGTTGCCGATCGCGCTTCTCCGCCCCGCATTTTGCGTGGGGAAAGCAGGGGCCGCCCTGTGTGTTGTCGCCGGTTCGCGGCTGCCCTCGCCGCACCTGTGGCTATGGTTATTGCCCTTTTTGGGCTGTGCCCCTTTATTTGAATTTGCGAGTGCCACCTCGCTTCTTAAGTTAATTGGAGGCCGGTGCCCACCCGGCATTGCCCCGTGTTTCACCGCCGCAGCCCGGAGTGCTCGGAAAACGTTGCCGGGCCGCTGCCAATTGCGACCCGGAAGTGCCCGCCTCCCTGCTCGGGGCCGCGCTGCCATTGGCGGACACCCGAGGCAGGAAGCCAGGCAAGTTGCAGCGTGACGGGGCCAGGCGGAGAAGCAGGAAGCAGCCAGCACGTCCTACCGAGGCTCCCGAGTGAGAGGAGAGCCCCGGACCTCTGCCAAACCGCCGGTGAAGAGGAGCCTGGACCAGCGGGAGAGACCCGCTGCCGCTGCAAACCCGGTGAGTGCAGGTGCCTGCAGGGGAGGGGGAGAGCGTCGGGACACATTGCCGGTGTCCGCCCCGCCCCCTCTCTGTAGCGCGACCTCGCGCCTTTGTGTTTTGAGCCTGAGGGCTCAGGGGGCATTTGCGAGTGACCCGAGTCCCCAAGAGGGGGACTCCAACCCGAGCCAGAGAGGCTCCAACGACCAGCGCCTTTCTTGTTTGGCGAGCCAGAGAGGCTCGTGAGCACATTTACTAAGAGCCCAGAGAGGCTCTGAGGGGCATTTCGTCCATGAGCCTGCGAGGCTCTTGAGGAGCATTTATCTGTGATCCGGGTCCCCAGAGCGAGGGACCCCCCAGCCCAGCGAGGCTGCACCTTTTCTGTTGCTGGAGCCCTGAGAGGCTCAGCAGCCCCCCCCCCTTACTGGTGAGAGAGCCTAAGAGAGGCTCACCAGTGCCACAGTGGTGGTTCTTTGAGCCCAGAGAGGCTCCAACTTTGTGCTAACTTTCCCTGCTCCAGTTGCCCAGCACTTTGTGGGCAACTGCCACGTTTAGGCCCTGACATTGGGACACCGGGACAGTCACAGGTGGTGACTGGTGAGTTTGGGGAAATTGTTATTCCTTTTACACCTCTGAATGTTACGGCATCATGTGTTTTGCTTACACCTCTGAATGGGTAGATTATTCATCATGTGTCCTCTTTGTCCTTTTACACCTCTGAATGTTACGGCATCATGTGTTTTGCTTACACCTCTGAATGGGTAGATTATTCATCATGTGTTCTCTTTGTCCTTTTACACCTCTGAATGTTACGACATCATGTGTGTTGCTTTTGCACCCCTACAGGTAGTGTGACGTGTAGGTGGTTGTTTTCTCCCTAGTACAGGTGGTGCTAGTGAGGCCCTGTTACCAGTAATTACTGGTTGTATGCTATTACTGAAAGTATTGCTATTACTGAAAGTATTGCTTTATTACTGAAGGTATTGCTAAAGTGCTATTACTGAAAGTATTGCTTTATTACTGAAGGTATTGCTAAAGTGCTATTACTGAAAGTATTGCTTTATTACTGAAGGTATTGCTAAAGTGCTATTACTGAAAGTATTGCTTTATTACTGAAGGTATTGCTAAAGTGCTATTACTGAAAGTATTGCTTTATTACTGAAGGTATTGCTTTATTACTGAAAGTATTGCTGCTAAAAGTGTTGATACCCTTGACAGTGGTTCAAGTGGCCCTGTCCTGTACAAATATCCCTTGTAAATTCTGCCCGTGCCTGTTGGCACAGTGTAATAAGATGTGTGTTTTATCTGATGTATATTTATTATAATACAAAGGCTATTTTTATATAACCTTGTGTGGAGTGTTTCTTTGTGGTGGGCCTTGGGTGTTGTTGCTGGGGTGCGTGCGCAAATACTTAACTTACATCGCCTCCAAGTTTAGCCTTGACTGCTCGCGCCACGTTACCTAGAGGGCGAGTAGGGGTTATCTTGGCGTGTAACTCCCTTGCCCTGACACCTAGAACTGGCGATCCCTGACTGACCTCGACGCGAGTCTTGGCCGGCCAGGGTCCCGGTTCTAACACTGCGCAAGTGCACCTTTAATGACGGCATGGGTGATAAACCGAGCGTGACCCGTAGCACCTTTTCATGGATTCACATTAGACAAAATCAAGTCACATACTGGAAAGTTCCGCTTTTCATTCTGTATAAACAGCTAAATCCAAGCATTACAACAAGACGGAGGGAAGGCAGAGAAGGGGAGGGGGAGGAGAAATGCGACACGGTGTGAAGCAGCAGGGGCCTTTGAAGTGAAGCTAAGCTTCACTTCAAAGGTGTGGGAGGAGTGCTGCTACGGCCTGGGGGAAGCTGGCTGGGGAGGGGAGGTGAAATGCAAGTAAGGCTGTGTTTGCGGGGAGAGAGAGGGGAGGTGCTGGAGCTGGGGAACAGAGTTTATGGCCCAAAAGCGCGTGCCTGTGGCCACGTGAACTCAAAGAAAACCGCAGCAAAAAGCCCTTGGTTTGACGAGGATTTTGAGCACTTGAATTCTCGCTCCGCTCAATGCGCTTGCGCGCATTGATAGGTCGCGAGACCTACAAAATGGCGGATCTATTAGGTTTATTGTGCTTCTTAAGTTCATCCACCAATGTCAAGATGACAGGATTATGGTCACTAAACTGGGACCAAATACTGGTGTAGCCAATAACACCGGAGATCAGGGTTGCACTAATTAAAATATAATCAACAGTTGAGTGCATACCCTTACCCTTAAAAGTTGGAACAGCTATGCCATCATCAAATTTATTGGGATAAGTTAGACCAATGTCCACCACCAAATCCTCCAAAAAGCCTCCCTGCGGTGAGTGTTCAAAGTGTGTCTCTGCTAGGTCTGCAGGACCTAGACTGTCCCAAACATAACACTTTTGGTTGCAACCATGTACATTAAAATCACCTAAAACAATAACCGAATAAGAAATTGTTTGTTTCTCGGTATACAATTCAAGAAAATAATACAGACTAACCAAGTGTTCATTTGTAAAAGCCTTATCAAAGGAATTATAAAAATTAACAATAAGGAGGGTTCGCACATTAGTGAGGGCATTCTGTACGGCCAGACAATTAGGTGAGCCAGTTTCCAATTTACTATTGATACCTGCAATTTTCAAAGAAATCAGGGTCAATAACCCACCCTTTGCCCTCCCCATTGCAGAGGATTTCGCTGGTATTGAGTAGGTGGTGTAGCCATACAACCAGAAGAGATTATTAATATCCCAGGTTTCCTGAAGCCTAATAATATCAAAATCACTTAGAAAATCCTTTCACCTGACATCATCTGATTTTCTTCAGCCCTGCAATGTTCCAACTCAATATCTTCGCACATTCTCCCAGATTGCTCTAAGGCCCCTGAATAATATTATTGAGACAAACCGTATTGTTTACTCCACCTTCAAGCCCCCTTCCGGAGAAAGAGCTAGTCAATCATTATTGACCAGCTCACTTAAAGGGGCAAATCTATTAGATGTTGTGAACTTACTTTCACGATACATTTCATCTGCAGGGAAAATCCCTCTATACTGATCTCGAGTTCGATCAACAGTACCAACCCTGGAGAATTTGAGGGGGTTGTATGCTGTTGCAACCACTGGACTAAATGGCCTTTTACCTGCCCTATGTCCTTGTGGCCCCAGGCTATCTCTTCCCCAATTACCTACGACAGGGGGACAAAAAAAGCCCAAAGGTAGAGCAGTAATCCCTCCCGATGCCCGGTGAAGAAGCCACCCTGCCATATCCTTCCGGCCAAATTTGACCACTATATACTCTCCAGCTATCGTTTTCGGGCAACTTCCCAACCAACCCACCCGCCTAGCCATCCAGATATGTGTAGATGCCCTTAGGCCCCCCTCAGAAGCCCTACTGCACCAGAACCTGACTTTACGGATAAGCTCCTCTGTGGTCTCCACACAGTTACTCTTAATAGGTGGTACCCCTACTAGGACGGCCACTAAGGGGATTGCTGCTGGCGGCAGATCCAGCCCTAACTGTTCAGCTCTAAGATCATTTAGATGCAGCTCTGGCCTAGGTGGTATGCTAAAACCTCTGCTGACTAGAATTGACAAGCCCCTTAACAATCCCTCCCATTGGGCCATTGCTTGCGTTATGTTTATATGGAGGCCCTGGAGGAACCAAAGTGGGTACCCTATCCTCAACATCAAAAGCCCCAGCACAAAGCGTTTGGGAATTACTACTCTCTTCAACAACACCAAGACTACTTACAGCATGAACCTGACCCCCTCCAACACTGTGTTCATCAAGTTTAGATTCAATTCTAATTAACCTGTCCAACATCCGATCAAGACCATATTGAATATATTTAGGGAACCAATGAGCAAATTAATATGTGAATTAACCGAGTCCGAGTCCACATTAGTCAAATAAGGGTGTGCTAATTCCACTGTTGTCCTTTGAGTGGTGTCTCCCTTGCGCATTGGCAGCATCTTTGTGGTGGTGTTGCCAGGTTACGAGCTTTTTTTCCTCACTTTATTTCAAAGGGCTACAGTCCCACTGCTTAAAGAGAACAAGCTCCCCTTTTCCTTCGCTTGAGCTGTCGGACAGGATGAGGGAACTCTGTCACTGTTGACAACCATGTTCGCACTATGACTGGAGATAGGATTTAAATCTAGAACCTCCTCTGGAGGAATGGTAATCACTTCATCAGACCCCCCCCCAAACCCAGCCGAGCCTCCACATCCTGAATCTCATTAGAGATAGCCCGTCCAGCAGTAGTCAGGTAAGAAATAATGGAGGCACATTTGCATGGAATTTTAGCCTTAGAGATGTTAGAGTATGCAGAGCAAAGGTCTTTACGCTTACCCATATTGAGGCCTCGATGAAAGAGGGTAGGCCCGGTCCGGTCTCAGTCGGTCACTGACAGGCGCGGATGGGCCCGCCCTTGGTCTGCACACTTCGGGAGGGCTGCGCTGTTTTTGTGGGCCTGTGGCACCTTCTACTGACGGCCTCCGTTCGCGCCGCTCAATGCCGGCTGGGAGTTGTAGTCACCAGCATTCCGTGGCAGAGCGGCGTGTAGGCGTATGGGCGTTGCGGTCAGCCATTCCCCTCACGGCGGAGAGTGTGTTCAGGAGTGTCCAGAAGAGCAGTGGCAGTGGCGTTAGCATCCGTTCCCCTCACGGCAAAGGTAGGTGCTTGTCTGCGGCGTCCCGCACTGCAGGAGGGCCGCGCTGTTTTTGTGGGTCTCTGGCACCTTCTACTGACGCCCTTCGTTTGCACCGCTCAATGCCTGCTGGGAGATGTAGTCACCAGCTTCCCGTGGCAGAGAGGCGTGTGGACGTTGCGGTCAGCCGTTCCCCTCACGGCAGAGAAAGTGTCCAGGAGTGTCCAGAAGAGCAGTGGCAGTGGCAGTGGCAGTGGCGTTAGCAGCTGTTCCCCTCACGGCAAAGGTAGGTGCTTGTTTGCGGCTCAACAATCCCTTTTTGAACCTCCTGATTATTCTCCCGTTGTGGATTTTTAAAACATAGGACACCCTGTTATCCTCCTTACTTTGGGGACTGGGTAGGCATAGACTAGCATTGGCCAAGATGGAGCTTCCTAGTGCTGCGGGCGGTACAGCAAACAAATGATGGAAGGAATGCTGACAATGCAAACATTGTCCCCCAGTCAAAAGATCTGGGTTAAATCCGTTGTTCTTTTGCCCACTACGCCACCCCAGTTTGGACCCAGCTATGTGCAAATCAGTCTTCACCCTGTGCCCCATGGAAACAGTGGAGATCGGCCTGCCAGGCCAGGTCCTCCCTGGACCGTAAACAAGCCTCCTGGGACCGGTTTCAGGGTATGTCACCCTACTTCAGCCAGGTTAGCTTGAATCCAGTGGCACAGTGAGCAAAGGACCGACGTCTGGGCATACCCATCCCACTTAGGGCGAAAAGTGTTACAGCACATGACGGACAGAATGCTGACAATGCAAACATTCTCCCCCAGTCAAAATATCTGGGTTAAATCCGTTGTTCTTTTTCCCACTACGCCACCCCGGTGTGCACCCAGCCATGTGCAAATCAGTCTTTTTTTTAATAAATATTTTTATTTACATTTTATAAGTACACAACAACACAATCATGTAAGCAAGTATACACACACCCATGGCCCCCGTCCACCCGCCCCGATTCGCATATTTCTGACAAAATTAACCCCAATCCGACCCGACATCAATTTCAGCATTGTATTGTGATCTAATAACATCCCATTCAAACTCGTCCCGTTAGTGCACACGTAAGGACGCAGGCTAGTACTGAAGTCTCCACCCTCACAACCCCCCCATCCAATCCATAATAAGAGCGCCACCTGGACCAGACCCTCCGGAACTTCTTCGGGCACCCCCTAGCCTTGTACGTCACTCTCTCAGCGGCCATATACATGTCCAGTCCTCTCCTCCATTCCTCTAGTTCCGGGGCATCCGGTGACCCCCAGTGTTTCGCTATGTCTCTCTTCGCCACCACTAGGGCCAACACTAGGAAGATCAGTAGGGGTCTAGACAGGTCCACATCATTCGTCATCCCCAAGAGGGCCAACCTGGGTTCTGGGTGTAGGTCCCCAAAACCTCACTCAATTCCCTTAAGATGTCGGACCAGTAGCGTTGTATCGCATTGCACGTCCACACAAGGTGGTAAAAGTCCCCGTCCTCTAGTTGACATCTGAGACAGCTCTTGTCCGTCGCTTTCCCCATCTTATAGAGGCGCACCCTTACGTAGTAAGTTTGGAGGAGGATATTAAATTGGATAAGGCGCAGCCTGGATTTAATTGCTACATCCCTTGAGTGCATTAAGACTGCGTCCCAGTCAAGGTCGTCCATTTCTCCCACCTCCGATTCCCACGTCTGCCTAAGCTTCGCCAGGTCGCCCAGCATATTATTCGTTAAGGATTTATATGTGAGTGAGACTGCTTTCCCTTGAATTTGTTCTTGCAACAGCCGTCCCTCCAGTGGCGCATATTCTGGGAGCTCGGTTATTTGGATTTTTTGGGCCCACCAGGCATGCCGCAGCTGCGCATATTTGAAGAACTGTGAGTGGTGTAAACTAAATTCCGTGTTCAATGCCATGAAGGATTTTAGTGCCCCTTTGGCGATCACATCGCCTATGGTTGAGATGCCTATGTCGTCCCAACGTTGGAAGCCTTTCAGTTTGTTCAGTTCAGTTAACCACCTGCAGTGCCACAGCGGCGTCTGCTGTGTGGGCGTCTTCTCCCAGCCCGTGCGTTTTGTGGCTTTATTCCACGAGTGTAAGGTAATGATCGTCGCCGCAAGAAGCGGCTCTCGTCGGTTGCCCCCGTAGAGATAATACAGTAAGTTTCGGGTTGTATTTTGGATCTTTCAAGGGCATAGGTAGGGTGATCTGCCGGGACGTGGAACCAGTCATTGATCGGGGCAAGATGTTCTGCCCAATAATAGGCTTCCAAGTTCGGAAGCGATATCCCCCCGCTGTATTGGTGTCTCTGGAGGGTAGTTAGTGCCACTCTAGGTTGTTTACCCAACCAAAGGAAGGCCCTTAGGTCCGCATGTATTCTGGAGAGTACATGGGCTGGGTGTGGGTAGTATTCGTTCTGTAGGGCATACAGGAACTTGGGTAGGATAATCATCTTATACAAGGCCACTCGGCCTAAAAGTGTGAGGGGGAGCTGCCTCCATCGGTCCATATCCGCAATGGTATTCAAGATAGTTCGCTCCAAGTTTCGTTGGAACGACAGGGATCTGTCCAGAGTTACATAGACTCAGAGATATTGGAAGCCCTCCACCATAGTCAATAATTGTGCTGGAAGTGTCACCCATTCGCCCCATCCCCCGGGGTCATAGAGGAGCGATTTGTGCCAATTGATTCGGTAACCCGCATGCCTACCGTATTGTTCAAGTTCTTGGTTCTTGCTTGTCTCCGGGTGTGTAATATACAACAGGATATCATCCGCATACAGGGAAATTTTCTCCTGTGCGGAATCCGTCCCAGTCCTCCTAAAGCCTCTAATGTCTGTGTTGTGCCAGACCCGAGCGGCCAGTGCCTCAATGGTGAGCGCAAAGAGGAGGGGCGACAGTGGGCACCCCTGTCGGGTGCCCCTCTGGATCGGAAAGCCTCTAGACAGTCTCCCATTCACTCGTACTCTGGCCCAGGGTTCAGTGTAAAGGAGCTGTACCCATTTCTGGTACTTGGGTCCAAAGCCGAACTTCTGCAATATTCCCTCTAGGAACGGCCAGTGAACAGCGTCAAAGGCCTTTTCGGCATCAAGGGAGAGGAACCAATGGGGCTCCTCCCTGGTCCGCACCTCCTGTAGCCAATTGTGTGAACGACAGAGGTTTAATCTGGTGGCCCTGTCTGGTAAGAATCCCGTCTGGTCCAAATGTATGAGGTCCGGTATCACTGACCGTAGTCGTAGCGCCAGTATGGTAGCCAGGAGTTTCGCCTCTGTGTTAAGGAGGGAAATGAGGCGATAGGACGCGCAATCTTCCAGCGGTTTTCCCTCTTTATAAATTGGAATGATTGTTGCCGCGGCGAGGTCAGGGGGGAGTCTCCCTTCCTGGAAAGCTCCCTCGAAGAGTCCCTTCAGATGGCGGTTCAGGAGGACCGCCGTGCGTTTGAAGAACTCCGCTGGGAAGCCATTCGGCCCCGGGGTCTTACCTGGGCGCAGTCTGGCCAGTGCGACAGATATGTCCTCCAGGGTGATGTCAGCCTCCAGTGCCTTAAGGGCCTCAGGAGACACGGTTGGCAGATCCACGTGCTCCAAGTATTGTAGAGCATCCTCGCGCTTCCCGTGCTCCCTGGCTACGTAGAAGAGTTCATAGTGCGAGGCAAACGCCTCTGCAATTTGGATATCAGATTCAAACATTGTCCCATCCGGTTGCCTAATGTGTTCCACCCATCTGGCTGCACGTTCCTTTTTGCTCAGCCATGCAAGCAATTTGCCCGACTTGTCCCCGACGTCATAAAGTCGATGGAGGGTGGCCAGGGCTGGAGTTTTAGCCTTCCCCGTCACCAGTTCTCTATAATGTTTCTGTCGGTCGAGGAGTTTCCTGAGAGTCTCAGCATTCCGGGAAGCCTGATAGTCTCTCTCTAACCCCATAATAGTCGCCTCTACGTCCGCCACCTCCGACTGGAGTTTTCTCCGTTCCTCCGCCAGCCTACATTGTATCCTATCCCGGAGTACTGGCTTTAGCGCCTCCCAGAAGGTCACCCTCGAGTCAACCATTCACTCATTTTCTGCGATGTAGACTGTCACATCCGCCCTCACACCGCGCAAGACCCCCGCATTTTGTAGGTCCCATGCAGCCAGGCACCAGGAAGCCCCATCCGTAGTCCGTCCCCATCCCAGTTTAGCCAGCAGGGGGGATCCCCTCACATTATACTCTGCAGTATCGCCTACCACCAAATATTGTCTGGACATGAACACATAGTCTAATCTCGAGAACACTTTATGCGCACCCGAGTAATAGGAGTAGGCCTTCTGAGTGTGGTGTAGCCACCTCCAAACATCTGTATGTCCTATATAAGCGATCAGTTGGGACAGGGGGGTCTGGGCCCCTACTCTGGACGCGGTGCCTGACCGATCGAGCTCTAGGTCCATAACATCATTGTAGTCTCCCCCCAGTATTTGGACGGTGTCGGCAGTGTCTAAGAGTATGTCAGCCACTTTCCTGAGGGTGTTCGCCAGTAGTTTCGGGGGCGCGTATACAGAGAGGATAGTGTAAGTATGTCTATTCCATGTCCCCTTGACCCCCACGTATGTCCCCAGTGAGTCTATCCACGAGCGGGTGATATGGAATGGGGAGGTCTTCTTTATGATGAAAGCCACCCCTCGAGTCAGTAGTGTAGCCCGCATGCGCTAGTACTTTATGTCGACCTCTGGCTAGAAAGGCGCAATTAGTCCCTTTGAGGTCAGTTTCCTGCAGCAGTAGTATGTCTGGGTTCTGTCTTTTAACGTACGAGTTTACCAAACCCCTCTTGATCTTATTGCCTAGTCCGTTTACGTTCCAGGTCAGGACACTGAAGCCCCTGTGGTCACTAGGTCGTGTGTCTTTGTCAACCGCCATTTATGTGCACAAAACGATTAATGTGGTCGGTCTCGGGTATGCCAGCGTGTTGTGGAGCTCTAAAGTGCGTGACTGCGTGTACATGAGTACCACCCTCCCCCCCCTAACCAACTCCCCCTCAACTGAACTGCACCTCCCTCCCAAATCTGCCCCCCCACCTCCCCAACCTGAGAAAATGTAGAACTACCCCCACACCCCCGTCCCCACCTCACTCCCCGTTCAGTCCCATCCCCCTGCGAGGCAGAACTGTCAGTAGGAGAGGGTCTGTCGCCCTCCCGTGTATCCCTTTTGTGCCTGCTCTGGTCAACTTCTCGAAGAGCATGCAACACAACTTCCCCCAAACAACCTCATATGTCAAAGGTAAGAAAATTGTGCAATTAAGAGCAAAAAACAGTAAAGAAAAAAAACAATAAGTATAGGAGGGCATGTCAACTTGCGTGCCCCTTCATCGACGAGCTGCAACCTCGATTGCCTGGTCCGCCACCGTTCATGAATGGGAGTCCTGAGTGTCTGACCGGGGGACACTAGTCCGCCCCGAAGCATCCTGTTCCAGGTCTCGGATCGCCTCCGCCAACGGGTGGATGGAGTGCGTCCCCCCTCTTCTTCTCCCCCAGAAGCGCGGCTCCCAGCCTCTTCCTCAACCTCTCCCTCCGAGCGGGCGTTTCTTTGTAGGCAACTGAATCTGGATCCCGCTGTGTCCCTCCTTCCAGGCGAGGCCGAATGCCCTTGTCGTTTACCCACTGGGCTGTGCCCCGGAGAGGGTGTCGTCGGGGTTTGTCTCTTAGTCCTTTGGGACTTCAGTCTCTGAGCCTTCGGCAGTTCCCACTGGGGTCTATGGAGTGTCGGCTTGGCCCCCATTCCACGTCCAGCGGTCTCATTCCTGTGGAATATAGGACGTTCTTCCAGCCATTGCCAGGCATCTTCCGGATGGTTAAAGAAGTGTGTTTTTTCCATATAAATCACCTTCAGCTTTGCCCGGAAGAGGATCATATAGGAGATATTCATGTCCCTCAATTTCGCCTTTACCGTGTCAAAGGAGCGGCGTTGTTTTTGCACCTCTTGACTGTAATCCGGGAATATCATAATGTTCGCGTTTTCCAATCGGATCTCCCCCAGCTTTCTGGCTTCTCGCAGAATCAGGTCCCGGTCCACGAAGTTGAGGAAGCGTGCAATGACAGGTCGGGGTCTCGCACCCTCCGGCGGCTTTGCCAGGAGGGCCCTGTGCGCCCTTTCGATGATAAAGCAAGTCGAGAACTGCGCCGCCGTGAAGGTTTTTGTCAGCCAGGAGTGTAGGAATGCTGCCATGTTTGTCCCTTCGATTCCTTCTCTAAAACCTAAAAAGCACAGGTTGTTGCGTCGCGCCCTGTTTTCTGCATCGTCCACCTTCCACAGCAGCTGGCAATGGGATGCCTGGAGTTCCGCCATGTCTTTTCTCAGGGCGGGGATCGGGTCTTCCACCTCGCCTATTCGTGTCACCGCAGTAGTTACTCTTTCTGTTAGCTTTCGGAAGTCTTGTCACCTCTGACCCCACCTCGCCGATTTTGACTTCTAAGGCTGCCCGGGACTCTTGAATGTCGGTCCTTGACGCTTGAATGGTACCCATCACCAGTTCAGTGTCTGAACGTACACAGGGGGCAGTAGAAGAGGCATCTACATCTACAGACTGTCGTGGCACAGCGAAATTATCCATAGGCCCCTGCCTGGAGGTTTTGGGGATTGTATCCTTCTTTCCCATGGCCGGTAGTGCAATGGAGTTACTCCCGCGTGGAACTCACTCCTCACGCTGCCCCCTCCGATCGGGTCGTGGTTGAGGGTCGATTGCCTCCCTGTTCTGTCACAAGGGGTGGGGGGCAACCCAGCCACTCCGCACGGCTGCCGGCGGAGGGCCGAGTGCGTCCGCGGCCTGTCCCCCGGAGCCTTGATCCGTGTCTTCAGCTGTATTCCGGTCCCGGCCTGCACTCCAACGCCTTTGCCGGCCCGGCTTCACAGAGGACGCCAAGTGCCCCACAGTCTGTCTGGGCCCTGCCGCCCCGCCACAGGGTCTGATTAGTGCAGGGTGTATCGTCCCCCCGCGGTGCTAGGGCAGTTGGCCGTGTTCACAGGCAGGTGGCAGCCAGTACGGGCCCCTTGTATTCTCTCTCCATGGTCTCCTTACCGGTCCAGCAGTGCAAGTCTATGCATGCAGCCCAATCAGCAGCCCGGGCCCTGACGGTGCTTCTCGTAGGCTGCTTCGTCTGGTCTCTGTCGCCACCGATTCCCAGCTCAGCTCCCCGTCAGGCGACACAGGAGGGCAATAGTCCACAGATGCGGAGTATGCAACAGCCCGGACCCTGGCGGGGCTTATTGTAGGTCGTGTCGTCCGATCTCCGTCGCCACCGGTCACCAGCTCCACCTCCCGGTGGGCGACACAGTAGGGCAGAGTCTGTGAGTCAGGCCACCAACGCCGCTAGGACTCGAGTCTTTCCTGGGGGCCCCCAGCGAAGCCTCCTATGCAACTGGTGTGCTCTCGCAGATCAAAACGCCCACAGCAGGCAGGACGGCTCACCCCTTCCCTCCTAGCGCCACTGCTGGAATTGGCGCCAGGGGATTGCATCACAGGACGTCCCGGGCAGGCTCCCCGCGACTCACCGGGTGCTTCAGTCTCTCACTGCCTGGCCTCACGGCGGCTCGCAGGCAATTCAGCGGCCCCACCGGAGCCAGCCACGGAGCGTCCCAGGTCCCCGGAGCTCCACACTCGGAGGCACAATCCGCCCACACACTGCAGTGGATCAACTGCCGTAAGCGTCTGGCATGCGGCGGCTGCCTCGGTCCCCTCTCCGCTATGAGGCCGCAGCAGCTCTCCTTTCTCCGGGCAAGTCCTTTCAGGTCAGAGCGTCGCCGCCATCTTTAGTCTTGCGGCCGGGTCCGCTCCGATCACCGCTCCGAATTGAGGCCGATCTCAGCCGTGTTGGCGTACGATTGCGGTGCCCAAGGTAGGACAGGACCCTTATGCGTCTTTCTCCGCCAAAACGGGGCTTATAGGCATATGTATAATCATCGGATATAATGCAGCTCGTCCGGGGCTACGGAGCAGCACGTCCTAGCTGGCCATGCTGTTGGCCACGCCCTGTGCAAATCAGTCTTGACCATGTGCCCCATGGGAACAGTCTAGACCGAACTGCCACGCCAGGTCCTCCCTGGACCGGAAACAAGCATCCTGGGACCGGTTTCAGGGTATGTCACAATTTTTCAGCCAGGCTAGCTTGAATCCAGTGGCACAGTGAGCAAGGAACCCACGTCTGGGCATACCCATCCCACTTAGGGTGAAAAGCGTTACAGTAAACAAATGATGAACATAATGCTGACAATGCAAACATTCTTCCCCAGTCAAAAGATCTGGGTTAAATCGTCATTCTTTTGCCTACTACGCCACCCCAGTTTGCACCCAGACATATGCAAATCAGTCTTGACCCTGTGCCCCATGGGAACAGTCCAGGTCGAACTGCCAGGCCAGGTCCTCCCTGGACCGGAAACAAGCATCCTGGGACCGGCTTCAGGGTATGTCACCCTTCCTCAGCCAGGCTAGCTTGAATCCAGTGGCACAGTGAGCAAGGGACCCACGTCTGAGCATACCCATCCCATTTAGGGCGAAAAGGGTTACAGCAAACAAATGATGGACGGAATGCTGAAAATGCAAACATTCTCCACAGTCAAAAGAGAAAGGTTATATCCGTTGTTCTTTTACCCACTACGCCACCCCAGTTTGGACCCAGCCATATGCAAATCTGTCTTGACCCCGTGCCCAATGGGAACAGTCCAGACCGAACTGCCAGGCCAGGTCCTCCCAGGACTGGAAACAACCATCCTGGGACAGGTTTCAGGGTATGTCATCCTTCTTCAGCCAGGCTAGCTTGAATCCAGTGGCACAGTGAGCAAGGGACCCACTTCTGGGCATACCCATCTCACTTAGGGCGAAAAGTGTTACAGCACCCGATTTTAAAACATACTGTGTAGTCAGGCAACTACAGTGGCTGGAATTTTGGCTGGCAGGCCGTAATTTATTTGAAATAGGATATTCTCCTGACCGTTTACGACGTGGAACACTAGAGGCACTATTATGTCTGGGTGCTGACAAGATGCGGAATCCTCCTTTTCTCCTACACATAGCGATGCACTATTGGAAGGAGGCTCAAAAATATGCAAAAATACCCTTCCCATTCGCCCTGAATATCCCGCTCTGTGGCCTACCCACCAAACAAGGAATAGTATCAATGGTGCAGATAAGGGGTTGGACACAGATGGGTATAGCGACGGTCGGTGATTTCTTCTTAGATAGTAACCTGATGCCCTACGAGGAATTTGTATGCAATAATGCAGTACCAGAAACCCTATTACTCACACTTGCAGCAATTACATAATTCATTCGGAAATATTGGTTGGTAGATCAGAAGGACCCTCCCACCTTTCAATTATTGAAGTCCATTCACATAATGGGACATGGCCACCACCTCGTTAGGTGGTTATACCGAAGGTTGAGGGAACATCTGAATACCCCCCTACAGCATCTTAGACAAAAATGGGAAACTGTACTAGTACGAGAATTGGAAGATAGAGAATGGGCCCTAATGTTAGAACACTCTAGGCGAGTTTCTCGTAATTGCGGACTGAAAACAATACAACTATTCATATTACACAGGGCTTATCTCACCCGAAGGTCCTACACCTACGGAAAATGGACCCTACTACCTCTTCGCGGTGCCCGAGAGTTCCTGCTCAAGATGCTGATTTTATTCATATGTTATGGTCCTGTCCAGTGTTGGGTGGGTTCTGGTCGGAGGTTATTCAGATTTTATCATCATTAACCAAACGCACACCTTGGGACAGTATAGAGGCCTGTCTCCTGGGCCTTTTCCCTCTCCCCAAGAAGGCGAAGTTGCTATGCGGATTTGTGGGATTAGCCCTGATGGTTGCAAAGAGATTGATTACACAGCGCTGGAAATCCCGACCGGAACCACGCGAAGGCGAATGGAGGGAGGAAGTTCTACGATGGGCCGTAGCCGAGAGGTTAGCGCTTCAACAAGAGGAGTATAGGGGGGTGAGAAAACAACCAATATCTCTAGACTGGGCACAACTGGTTGAGCATTTTAAGGCAGAAACAGAGGTGATGTTGGAGGGCTCCCAGGGGCATATTCTCAAGGAGCTATCGCCAAGTTATCGACGTTTTATCACAGCCAAAGTCGCGATAATTTTATCTCCCTATTCACTAGCTGGTGTTACCAGCCCATATCACCAGTTTACCGGCGATTGCAGCCACAAAAAACATCACCACAGATGACCCCCACAACTATCGCTAATAAGATGCAGAGTAGGCATTTCCGTGCCTAAAGTGGTAACAACACCACCCCGCAACATTCTCAATGACCAGCCAGATCAAGGATACGACCACAAAACATGTGATAAGGTGCGTTAGCAGCAGGAAACTAACACCTGCTCTGACCTGGTGTAAAGTCAGACCACAGCCTGCACCAGAAAAGGGAGCCAAGGCCAGAGCCACACCTGAAGGGCAACAGATGCCATGGAGCCACTGATCATGCAGGCCGGACACCCAAGAGGGCCACAACACCCACCGCCACCACCCCCAGGACCTCCCTCCCCAGAACCTGCCTCCCCCCCCCCGGTCAAAGACATGCCACAATAACTACACAGAATCATATACCAAATAATCTGCCTGATGTTGCACAATCACATCTGGTGACATGCATTTGTAGTCACAAAAATGATCATCACACATTCCCCTTCGAATCAACAAATGAAAAATTATTCAAAGAAACACAGAACAGAAATGAAGACACATGACGGCTCCCCTCGGGACAATCCGTAGGTCACAGCCTGCAAGACAAAAATCATGATGAGAAGGTGTGTCCTGCGCACATCAAGGGACAGAGAGAGAGCAAAGGAGAGAGAGAGAAAGAGAGAGCGAGAGAGATAGATGGACAGAGAGGGGGAGAGAGAGACAGACGGACAGAGAGAGAGCAAAGGAGAGAGAGAGAACGAGATGGGGTTTGGGGGTTCTCCCCCCAAGAAAATTTTGAAAATGAGTGGACAAACAGTGCATTTTTAAGCAAATTTGAGGAAGCAGGAAGGTTAATAAAGCAAATAGTGCTGGGTCTAATAAACATAGATCGGTCACTGTCTCCCCTCCCCTCACTTCACACAGCTTTGCTCTTGTTGCTGAAAGAGTACAGCACCATCTCAAAAAGTCTGACAGCCGGAGGAGCTTAGCGGGCATCCAAGATGGTCGCGTGAGCACAAGGCTCCCGAGACCCTCGCCGCCTCCCGCATATATCCTGTCACTAATCCTGATTCAGACGACGGGTTATTAAGGACATGACCCTGCTGACACAAAAGCTCTTTTCAGGAATCGATTTGGATGCCGGGAACCGGACTTATTCCACTCCGAAAGTTGACGGCCTACACCGAGGAGCAGCCTGGGACTCAAGTCCCCGAGATACCCAGGTGGTAGTGGAACAACAACGGCCAGTGGAAGTTGACTTGTGCCCTTGAAGTACTTTCGGTTTTGTTTTTGGATCTTGTCTACCGAACCAGCCACCATATGCTTTCGGTGGCCCATGGTCTAACTTCGGGCTGTACGCTTGCCCGCTACGTCTCATATCTAGACTCTCCCAAGACTGACTTGTGAGGAGCCATTCATACCAGGTCTCAAAGGCCCCTCCGGGGCGCATCGCTCAACATGGCGAGCAAGCCAGAAAGCGAGAAACGGACGACCAAAGTCACGCACCGAGGGGGCGCCATTCAATCAAATATTATGGATCGCTACACTCGCCCTAAAGGATCCCCCAGTGGTGGCAGTAAAACCTTGGACGAGACCAGAGAGGGCTCCTCAGTGACGGAGGAGTTGACTTTGCGAGACGTCATAGGCGCCATTGCGAGCATGAAGACATCCATGGGCCAGCAATATGAGACATTGGCTCTAAAGCTTGACACGGTGGCTATTGATGTTAACCTGATCAGGACGGACCTGGCGAAGACCAATGAACGGTTAAAGTCTTTAGATATTAAGACCGCCAGCCTCACGACCGACATGTCCGATCTCCAAACAGAGGTTTGCAATCTTCGATCCTCTAACGATCTGTTTGCCCGCCGGCTGGAAGACTTCGAAAGTCGAGCAAGGCGCAACAACGTTCGTATCATCGGGGTTCCGGAGAAGTCCACCGAGTTGACTACGGATCTCCTCGTGGAGGACCTGATATTGAATCAATTGGCCCCCGAGGGCCTCAGTAACTTTTTTGCTGTTGAACGTGCCCACAGAATTCCGGGCGGGAAACATAAACCTGGCGCTCCACCACGGCCCATAATAGCTAGGATCTTCAATTTTAGGGACAGAGACGCTATCCTGCAGGCGTCGCGGGCCAACGGCCCCACGAAATTTGAGAATGTGACAATTGGTTTCTACCCAGACTTCACTCAATCTGTACAGAAGCAGAGGATGGGATTCATGGGGGTGAAACGGAGATTGAGAGACATGGGATTGAAATATGCTATGCTCTTTCCTGCTCAACTACGCGTCGAATACAATGAACGGACGTTCTTCTTTGATCGACCTGAGGTCGTTAGTGACTGGCTTGATACTCTACCGACACATCGAGACCGCCCGGAGCACTCGGGTGGGCAGAAGGTGGCCCGTTGGAACAGGAGTAAGGAGTGATGACCGGCACGTGCAGTATATGGACTTCACAGCAGTGGTTTGATGACTTTTTGTGTTTGTACATACAATCGTATATACCCAGAGGCGGTTGGGGAGACGGGACTCTCCCTCCTTCCGGGGTTTTTCTTCTTCTTGTAGATTAGTTTTATGTTAGGGCGTCAGGCACACTGCAAGTTGGGGTGGCTATTTAGTCTAACGCAGGGGTGCAGGGTGGGGGTGTGTGTTCAGGGGATCTTCTTGGGGGTGGTGTGGGGGACTTCGTTTTATTTTGTTTTGTTTAGAGGCAATGTATCACTGTACATTTTGATTTTGGTGTCTGGTTCGCTGTGGGAGGGAGTCTGCCTTCATTCTTGGGATGGGGGTAGGGGGTTGAGGGTACTGAGTTGGAATGTCAACGGTTTGGGGGACAGGAGAAAACGGGGGGTAGTACTACAATTTTTTTAACGCCTTTCCCCTGATGTAGTGTTGCTGCAGGAGACACACTTGATAGGGAACACATGCCACGCAATGAATCAGCAAGGTTATTGTTTAGTCGCACACTCGGGATTCACTACTGGATCGAGGGGGGCGGGTGTTCTAATCAGAAGTACCCTCCCCTTGGAATTAGATGATATTATCCTAGACAATAGGGGACGATATGCTGCTATCACAGGCAGATGGGAGGGGAAGACGATTTCCATACTCTCTGTGTATGTTCCGCCAGGCCTACAAACTATGACATTTGCTGATTTAGGGAGAGTGGTACTGGGGCTCCCCAAGGGTATTTTAGTTGTGGGTGGAGACTTCAACTCTGTTGTCTGTGGTAGGGAGGACCGCAACCCCCCTAGGGATCTTGCGAGATCCCAATCTCGGCTGGGTAATTTCCTGGAGACATTGGGTCTGGTGGATTGTTGGAGACTGATGCACCCTGGACAATACACTTTTCACTCTGGTGCACACAGGAGCCTTGCTAGGCTTGATTATGTCCTTGTGCTGACAGTGCAGGCTGCCTCGGTGAGGGAGATCAGACACCTAGCCAGGGATATTTCGGACTACTCCCCACTGTGGCTCTCCATTGATATTCAGCTGGGAGCAGAGGGTCGAGTGGCCACTATTAATCCCTGTCATCTTCGTAATCCTAAAACCCGGGCTGGCGTGGTTAAATCTATTGATCATTATTTCACCGAAAATGTGGGGTCGGTATCCTCCTCCATTTCACTATGGGAAGCCTTCAAGACAGTAATCCATGGTCAAGCCCTGTCGTTGATTGCTTGTGCAAAGAAAAGAAAGAATGAAGAGGTAGTACGGCTAGAGGCTGAAATCACTGAATTGGAGAGAGAGTTGGAGTCTGGTGCCACGCAGGATAAGCCTCACGCTCTAAGCCTCAAACAGTTTGATTATAGAGCTTTGGTGACTGATGTGGCCAAGGCTATGAGTTGTGAGTAGCAAGGGCGGCTGTATGATGTCGGAGATAAAGCGGGGAAGCTGATTGCCTGGTTGGATAAAAAGGAAAGATTGAATCGTGTTGTGCCTGTGATAGAGACAGCTGACGGAGTGCGAGTTGTGGACCCTGTGGAGATAGTGGAGGGTTTCGCACATCATTTCCAAAAGGTGTATGCGCCAGTCTCAGACAGACCGGAGGAGGACTCGCATTTGTTGCTTAGAGATATCGCACTGCCTTGCTTGTCTGATTCTGACAGAGAGCTTATGGAGGCGGAATTTTCCAACGATGAAATAGCGCTCGCTATCCGCTCCATCTGCTCTGGAAAAGCTATGGGCCCAAATGGTATCCCCATTGAGCTGTATAAGTTGCGTCCGGATAAAATGGCGCTGTATCTCCGTGAGATGTTTCTGGAGTCGCGAGATGTCGGGTCCCTTCCCCGTGACCAGAGACTAGCATCCATTGTCGTGAGCCATGAAGAAGGGAAACCCCGGGACATATGTGCGTCTTATAGACCGATATCACTTTTAAATGCTGAACCCAAAATCTTGGCAAAGCTACTGGCAAATCGGCTAATAAAGGTGATCGCCGACTTGATACACCCGGATCAGTCCGGGTTTATTCCTCACCGCAACACCGCGCTGAACCTGCGTCGTCTTCATGGCGTCCTGGCGAGAGCAGAGACGTTGCGTGAGCCGGCCATCTTGGGCTCCTTGGATGCCACGATGGCTTTTGACACTGTGGAATGGCCATATTTGTGGGCTGCTCTCGCGAAGTTCGGTTTTGGCCCAGGGTTTATCGGTTGGGTTCAACTCCTTTATGAGGAACCGCTGGCCCAGGTGGTGGTTAACGGGAGGGTCTCAGAGTCCTTTGTTCTCGGGAGGGGTACGCGACAGGGGTGCCCATTGTCTCCTTTGCTCTTCGCGCTCGCTTTAGAACCCTTAGCTGCTTGGTTGCAGTGGGAACCATCGCTTAAGGGTATTAGGTGGACCCCCGACATTGAAGACCGCATATCGCTATATGCAGATGATATTCTGTTATACCTCACTTCCCCTCGGAAGTCCCTGGGAGTGCTGTTTGATGTGCTTAGGTTATTCGGAAGGAACTCCGGTCTCGTGATTAATTGGGCTAAATCTAGTGTTTATGCCCTCACTGGAGATATACCCCCCTTGCCGCATTTCTGCCCGATACAGATATCGCAGATCGGTTTTAAATATTTGGGGATTTTCATATCACTAACCCGGTGGTTCGATATGAACGTAACCTGCTCCCTCCGCTTCTTCGGCTTAAATCCGACATAGCGGCCTGGTGTGGCCTGCCACTGTCCCCTGTCGGGAGGGCAGCTCTTTTTAAGATGATGTCCCTACCTCGATTTTTATATGCCCTCCAAAATACACTCAATCTCGTACCTGATAGTTATTTCCGTGAGATAGAGAGCCTGCAGAGGCAGTTGGTATGGGGCGGGCGTCCTCGTATTGCCCTAGCGAAATTGACACTACCCTGGTACGATTGGGGCATCGCGTTACCGGACATCAAACGCTATTATTGGGCTTCTCAATTGAGTGCAATAAATCATGCCATGTACGGCCCTATGCCAAATCCCACCTTTGAAATGGATAAATGGCAGTTGCCGGGAGGAAACTTCAACAGGGCGTTATACTCTAAATCGACTGGCAGGAAGCTACTGGGACCCACCGGGGTTGCGGTGCGGGTGTGGTGTTGCGCGAACGCAGCGATGGGGTGGTCGGACAGATTGACCCGAGCGACCCCGCTTTACGTAGCTGAAAGATTAGGTAGCTTGTGGACAACGAAGGGCTTTGAGAAGTGGGACCTCATTGGTATCAGTAGGGTCGGGGATCTTTGGGTCAAGGATAGGATTAAAACTTTTCAGGAGCTCCAGTCGGAATATGCACTTAGTGATAGGGAGCATTTCCGCTATATGCAGATCCGTCACGCACTTGGCTCGGTTTTCCCGGCCGGGATCGCGATCCCAGAATCTTCTCCCCTCGAAGATAAAGTGCTCGACTGACATGTTCCGGATAGCACTATTTCTCTAATATATAAAAAATTAATTAACGATCGAACAGATTTACTTCTGCAGCTTCGGGAAGCTTGGACCGGTGACGGACTGGAGTTGGATGATGAGGATTGGCAGGCTGCGATATCTTCTCCTAAAGAGGTCGTGATTCCGGCCCGTCTCCGGCTTGTGCAATTAAAGATTCTACATCGTATCTATATAACGGGTCCCCGGCTGCGTATGGGTTATTCTGTGGATGGGTTGTGTAAGCGTGGGTGTGGCTTGATGGGTACCTTCCTCCATATCATATGGGAATGCCCGGATGTGGTTGTGTTCTGGAATCCTGTGCATGCTGTCATGGAAGAAGTTACGGGAGTTTTGTTGTTGCCTGTAGCCCGACGCTGTCTACTGAATGTATGGGAACCGAATGATTATAATGTGGCATAGACTTAATGGGCTACCCTTGGTAATATGGTAGCTAAAAGAGACATAGCACAACTGTGAGGGTCCCAAAGAGTGCCTACAATTTCTGCTTGGAAAAAAAACATGGACTGGTGCATGTTTAGGGAAAAAACAGTGTACGTTGCACGTGGCAGACCTAAGAAATGGGGGAGAATATGGAATCAATGGAACCTATACCAAGAGGAGATTTGTACTCCTCCTTTTGTAGATATTCCGGAAATGTCGCAGTCCCCATAACCGAGCATTCCTTGTACTGTATAGATTCTTGCTGACACTATGATCACTTGCTCCCGCCCCCCCCCCCCTCCCACTTTTTCATCTATTATTTGTATATATTGTTTCTTGATACGGCTCTCCCCCCTGGGACAGACACCCACCGCATAGTCTCTTTTGCCTAGTTAGTTTTGGTTTCTTTTTTGTTTATTTATATATATTTAAAATGTAAAACCTTAACCTCATCCTGTGTACTATCCAATGATTCGCACGAACTATCCAATGAATCGCTGCTGGGCCCCCGGGCTGTCGGCTGAAGAGCTGTGTATTTGTGAACTATCATGTTTCTGTTTCGTTTTAGTGACGGCCGGCCCCTGTGGTTGTAGGCCCACAAATGTACTACTGCAAAATGAAAATAAAGGTTTAAAAAAAAAAAAAAAAGTTTGACAGCCAATCCTATTGGTGCTAGAAAATGTGGACACTTCACAATCTGAACCAGCAACCACTGTACACCAGCCAAAGCATACAAGCTACAAACAATGGCCAACCTGCAGCATGCATTAGTAAAGATTTAACATGTAATATCAAAATTAAGTCTACTTTAAAAAAAGAGCGAATGACAAGTCCTTCCCTCATTTTCACACATAAAGTCAAGAGAAGTCCAGTCCAGAGAAGCTGGACAAGTTGGACACATTTACTGGGGCAACTCATGCATTATCCCAAAATGACCACTCAATGTACAGATCTGATTTGCCCACCTGAATAACTAAAGCCACCATTGGTGCTTTTCACAACGAGAGCAAGTGTGAAAAATGTTTTGAAATCAAAGTTTGAAAAATGATTGTATTAGCATACATCATGAAAATGGTAACCCTTTACGATGAAGCCTAGCACCACTGTGGTCCTTACGGAAAACATCACACGGCTGATTCCCTGGTAGCATTAACTAGTGTACATAGAAAGTAATAAAATATTATATCCCCAAAAAATATTATACACACTAAACTATTTCATTCTTAATTTACTTAAAATGAGGCACAACTATCTTCTAGAGAAAGTACAACGATATGCGGCACATTACACTACAATCTGCAGTATAAATACGTGCATAATAATGTTTTTAATGAAAAGGAAAATTCTGCTGAGAAAACTTAGTTCTGTTCTCCCACTTATTGGCAAAATCAATTGTTAATGCCCACCTCTGTAGCACAAGCAAAAGCGTTATTAGAAATGAGTTAGGAGCTCATATGTGACATACTTAAATGTGTCTTGGTGTACACCGAGATTTAACATCAACTCTACTAATTAAAGTTGCTAAGCAGAAGGAGTCTGCCCACTGGAGAAACTACAGATAATTTTACATTTAGCAAATTCAGCGCGCCCATAGAACCACTGATGCATAACATTCCACAAAGAGATCAACTACAACACGTTACCTTTCTTTCTTTACAAGCAAAACAAACAGACGAGGAAAATATACCATAACAAAGGACACAATAAAAAACAGATTTGGTTACCCACTCAACGTTTTTAGGTCGAGCTGGCGTCGGCTGCGCACATGCGTAGTCGAGCTTGCGAGATTTAATGATTTAGGGGGGGTTCAGATATGGGCTTTAAGCCCTGCACCTCTTTCCCATTGGCTGGCGTCACCATTTAGGCTAACCGGTGGCCAGCCATTGGGAAAGAGGTTAGTGTGACGTACACTTTTCTCTTTGTCGGATGGCCCAGTTGGATGGGCTCGTCCGACTTGCTTCTGCTGTAAAAGGTTTCTAATCTTTATGGGCATTGCCTCATAAAGATTAGAAACCTTTTACAGCAGAAGTAAGTCGGACGAGCTCATCCAAGTGGGCCGTCCGACAAAGAGAAAAGTCTGTGTCTGGCGAGCGCTTGTTTGCATTACGGACTTCGTTGCTGAAGATGAATAATTGAACCCTACACGTCTCTTCATCTTACTTTCTGTAGTCTAATAGTTCATCTCAGGGTGGCAGTGTTGAGTCAAAGTGGTGTGTTTTAAGTGGTTTGTTTTTCACCTTTGAAGCAGGATGGGGAAGCAGTTCCGTAAAATCAGAGCGTAGAGTAAGTCACTGGGTATTACTTCTGAACCTTTGGCTCGGTGAAGGCTTTTAAGCTTGTGCCGCTGTTTTGATGTTGTGCGGTGATGCCTTGACTGCTTGTTTGTCCTACAAACGAGTTTAAAACACATTTCTCCTCTTGAGGTGGGCTTGGCTTATGTTTGCTTTATTTAGGTCGATGTCTTATGCACACAAGTTAAAAAAAAAAGAGCAGCGAGAAATGGAATGGTTCGGAGTAACTTTCAAGTTTGGCGAAACATTATTATACACGCAGCACAAGTGCAGCATGGCCAGCAGCCGTACAAGGCAAGAGGCTTTGCTCATGCACAAAGAACTGATGCAAGTGTGAACAGCCAGGAGCAGCGAACACACACATGCACATTGCCCCCTACATAGCAGTAAATCAGAATTGTTCATAAGTATCAGCACAAGCCATACCACAAACCAGCCACGACGTATCAACTCTGCCCATCCCACTCTGTGCGTACTCCCAACAATCCTCTTGCCCGATACTACTTATTACGCAACCAGAACTGTACTCGCCCACATTTCACAGACACCCCGGCCTTCTGACTCCCAGCCTCAGGCACTACTCAGGCACTACTCGCTACCGTGCTGCTGTTCTGCTTTGTTTGAGGCCTGCCACCGGGAGTCAGCAGGACGCAAACCGGAGGACCGGACACAACACTGCCGGGATGAAAGGCCATTTTGGATTTTTATTTTTCTAAATAAAGGACCATCGCCGTGCTATGATTAATCCAAAGGGTATTTCCCAACGTACTGATGGGAGAGAGGGTGTGGCCTAAAGGCCTGAATTGTCGTCTTTGGACCTGGGGAACCAGGTTCGAGTCATGGCGTCAGCCCAACATCCTGTGATTCCGGGCAAATCACATAATCTTCCAGTTGCTAACAGAATTAATGTATTAGTCTGTAACGCAACTGGTGCTCATGTAGAGCGCTCCAATACCTTCGGGTCAAGTTTACACTATATAAATCTGCAACAAAAAAAACATAAAATGTGTAATGTAACTTGTGCTTATGTCTAATTGACAAATTTTTTGTCAAAACTAATGTAATAATTTCATCTTTGGTGTGCAAAGTGCGACCACATCAAAATGTGAAAAGATAGGAAGGTTCCCCTCTGCAGAAAACTGAGGTTTTTTTTCAGTATTTCCAATACGTTTTTTAGTTCATTATCAGCCAGATGTCCTATGAAGGCAAAGAAAAGTCAACGTGCCAATAAAGCCATGGTGGTCAGTGTGCTAAGGCAGCACACCCATCTGCAGACAATATAATACAAACAAATACCAGGGCAAGTTAACCAAGCAGGACCCTTCTGGCTTGGTGTAATTCCACCACGTTCATAAGAGGGATAGATCGAATTATATGGATTACACTTTGTTTTGACATTTAGAGTCAGTCCTAAAAGTAAAGCATTGTGTTCTTTATTACACTATATTTAAACAGTTGTTCCAGAACAAATAAACCGAAGTACACTTCAAGTAGGAGGCCCTATCAAGCAGGAAGGACCAACGGAGAGATCAACGAGCAGAAAACATGCTTCTATCTGGCACAAACCGAAATATTTTTAGGAAACAGCCTCTGGAACTTTTCCATCAACACAGTTCAAGTAAACATACAGCTTTCTCGATTTGACAAGGATGTCTGGTCACCCAATACAAACTCCCCCCCAAAAGTTGATTCAACGGCCAAAGCCTTAAACTAGTATGCCTTTAATTACTAGTAAACATTTCACATTCATTCGTGTCCACTACCAAAAAGGTCATCTAAATTTAGCGCAAATGTTCTCGCTAAAGAGCAGCTCCTTCCTTCTCAGGGTGTGTGTGGAAGTTCCAGACCACGAAGCTACCACACAGTGGAACGTTCAGAGAGCAGCAGAACCTCCCAGGCTACCTATGCCACAAAGTCAGTGTAATGGCAGGCCTTAACAAGCATTTCCAATGCAATAGGTCTCGCATTTGCGAGAGTTTAAGCTATTGGCATTATGAATGACAATGCCTTTTATTTGGGTTTTGAAAAGCAACACATATATAAAAAACATTGTCATTTACAATGTCAATAGCTGAAACTAGTGTGAATGCGAGACGTTTTGCATTGCAAATGCTTGTTGCTCCTTCTGATGACGAAACACTACCACACAGATGGAGTCTGATGGGAGCTCTATTAACTGACTCCTGCTTGATATGATCTTAAAGTGCAACTCGCAACTCCTTCACTAGAACTAGAACCGTGGTAATTCGGAGTCCCATCCCTGCACCCGAATGCACATCCCGAAGAACAACCTCATTCCTCAAACACACAGCATCAGACATCAGTATGGCAGCCCTACAAATCCTTCAATCACATTCCTCACAGGTTGCTTTGCCATTTAGCCTTCCTTTTTGATACAGAGTTATCTAACCATTCTGCACAATGACATAATTTCTTCACAATGCAACATCATGAGGAACTTTAAACTTTCTATCACAAGGCGCAGGCTATTAAATGAACAGTAGATACCGTGGCTGCCTGTGCCATATTTGAACATCTTCACATGATTGTTTACTGTGGAGATCACCTGGGGCATAGCATAGCAAATACATAATATAATACCTCATTTAACACATTTGCCCATCTCACAGCTTTGCGTATACCTGGTGCAAAATGTCCCTGCTCTCCTGAGCTCCTGCAAGGTGGTTGGGACTAGATAGGAGCATGCAAGGTTAAGAGAATTGGAGTAACACTCAGTTTAAAGTTTTCAATCCTGCTTCTCAAAAGGCCACAATGTGTCTTTTAGCAACCAGACAGCACTTGGCTCGACCTACAAATTACAAAATAGCGCTGTAATACTGCCACAATATGTGCTGCATTTTATGTCCCATAATTTGCCTTTACTTGCTGCAGAATTTAGCCAGCTTTGCCGCATCATTTGTTCCTCCCCTGTTGCATATTTCAAGAGGCCCTGAACACATGGGAAGTAAACTTAGATCAAATGCTACATCCACTACAAGAATGTTACAGATATTACGAGTTCCTTTCAGTGATGAGGTTTTCAAGAGCACATTTTAAGGAAAGGTATGTCTATTGTGCTCGAGGGTTGGTGTGTAAAGGTCTTGCTATCAGTCCTAATATTTTGAGCCCAGCAACCAGGACATTGCACATGAACCAACGGAAATCGGGCCAGTGTCAACTCTGCCATCTGTCCTACACTGGGGGATAGATGTCAGAGTCGATAAGGGAAGGCGTCACTCCACCCACCCCCACCCCCTTCAAATCAACCTTGAATCAATCCACAGTATCCTTCTTGCCAGAGCACATAAATCTGCCCTCAGCAAAATAACTCTTATTTCGTCACTGCTCTTTTACCGATGAATGTTCCTACACCCTACGCTGTATAAACAATGTTAACAACAGTATAAGTTCACCCTTGACCTTTTGGTACTACATTACCTGCACTTCTAGCTGTTTACACAGGTAACGAGCCATACATACAAATACTTAACCTGCCTCTCCTCCCACCCAGCCCAGATATCGGACATCAGAATCAGCTCCTTTACCAGACACAGTCCGTTCAGACACCCACGTATAGCGTCTAGTTTGGCTGCCATGCAGTCAGAGCCCACCCGCACCTGTTTAGTCAGCTGCTCCTGACACCCCAACACACGGCAGTGGAAGGCCATGTGTTCTTCGTGGGGGTCCTGGGAGGCAGCTGTGTGGTCTGTGCAGGGGGGGGGGTGTCCCCGTTGCAGCTGGGCTGACCTGCTCCTGGAGGTGGACTGCGGAGGCTATCAATGAACTCTTGGAGGGCGTCGGAGTCGAAGCGGTGGTGGTCCTCTTCGTCATCAGAAAAGAGAGGTTCAGGCTGCTCTACAGGAGGTGTTGATTGTCCCTCTGCAATGTGAAGGGGCGATGCAGTTTAACAATGTGTTCACATGTATGTTGTTGCATTGTACATGTTTACATACAGACTGCATGACTGTGTACATTGTGGCTGTTTGGGAGGAGCTGCTTATTTGATGGGGTACAGTGGACATTTCGACAACAGCCATGTGTGTGTTTATTCTTGTACATTATCAACTCACATTTCCCTGCAATGCCACTTGTGATTGGCCAATGTCGACACACAGTCGGCACCAGTTGCGTCCTGTGGTGGACGTGTTGCAGTTTGTGCCACATTGTTGTCAGTGTTGATGTGCTCTGCATATAATGTGTCTGTGTGCAGCATTATAGGGGAGTGGCCCCTGCTGCTCTTATTTTGCTGCCCCTTATCCCTTACCTGTGATGTGCCTTTAACTTATGTGCTTATACAGTGCTGAGATGTTGCATACTTGGGTACATTGGTCTCTTGGTGGGAATTGGGAGTCTGGGGCATGGTTTGTCCGCAGGTGTGCTCAGCTCAATTGTGAATGTGTGCCATTGTGCCCATCTCCCCAGTCCACCCAGTCCCTGGTCGTTACTCACCTTGGTGCTGTTGTGTCCGGTCATGTTGAGCAGTGTCCAGTCCCCCGACTTCAGCCACCATCTCCCCACTGATGACTGTGTACACCATTTCCCCCATATCGTTCAGCTCCTCCTGTGGCGCTGGACCCCCACCTCTAGTCTGCATTGCTGCCTTCCGGTTGTTGGCGAGTTTCAGCTTGGTTTTGCGCTTGACGTCATTCCAGTGTCTTTTGACCTCTTAATTGTCCTCTTCAGCACTTCCACGATGGACTGCCATAGTCCATTTTTTGTTGCCAATGACTCAGTGGAGGTGACGAACAGTTGTTGATGGTTTTCGACCAAATCCGTTGTCAGGATCCTGTTTTCCTGCGGACTAAAGCACTTCTTCCTACTCTTCTCCCTCTTGGCCTTCCCTGACCCTGAGGTCCCAGGCAGGTCCTCCGGGGGGCTTGTGGGGTTCTGGTTCTCCTCCATTCTTGCTCCGGCAACATCCATTGTGCTTCACTGTAGTTTGGCATTTGTTTGTCAGTTTTTTTTTCTAGTTTTATGGTGATTGTTCCCACCTGACGCGTGTGAATTGCAGGACTGTAGCTGGTTTTTGCTGATTTTTTTATCGCGATCGGCCTCATCGAAGCTTTATTTGCATTTGCGTTTTTGAGGCTTGGCATTGATTTTAACGCGGTCAGTTGTCGCGTTATCTGGAGTATTTCGCATGGTGCCGCCGTGTTGAGAATGCCTCGTTAACACGGCGTAATTTTCCCGCGATAGACTGCGATGCTGGAAGTTGCGTTAAGTTACTTTTGCAATGGTTATCACACGTTCTTGAGAATATGCCCCTCAGAATGCACGGAAAGACTGGTGATGATATTTGATTCCTACTCATACAGTAACTAGGATCATTAAGAGTGTCGCCATTCCCTCCTCCTCCTTTTCAAGACTACCACATGGTACAATGCACCTGACAAGGTGTAATTCAACTGCAGCAGCAACAGGTCTCTTTGGTAAAGGGTTTGTTTATGGGGTGGGTATATGGTGGGAGGGGGTTTTGGGTACTTATAAGTATGACACTTAGCACAGTGCTACAGTTTATTGACCTATAAATGAATCACACTAATATTGTTAACATGAATGCAAATAATGTACAACATCTGCAATGTAAACCCAATAGCAAATGTAGGAATTCATACGCAGATGTACACACTATGTCATAGAAAATGTCTAAAATGTACAATTGATCATGTGACTATATTCGAAATATCCGTAATAATTTATAAAGTTTGTGTTAAAAAAAATCTGTATAATGTTAGAAGCCTAGCACGCTTTGCCAAATAGGATAAGATTTACAACTAAACAGCTGTTCCTAGCAACAGGCTTGTAGAGAGAAAAAGGTCAGGAGAGTGCCACAAAGAAGAAATTAATTCAAATAAATCAAGCGCTCCTTGCTATGGAAGAACAACCAGAGAAATCCTCCCCTGGTAGTTTAACTGGAAACTTGAGAACGACAGAATTGGCAGACCTCTTTTAGTCACAATACTCCACAGTTCCTTTTACTGGAAAGCATAGAAATGCTGCCAAAACCAACAGCCATAAATCCTCACTTCTTCAGCTCCACTTGAGAACAAAGCTGACTTCACAGGTGAATGCAATTACGCATACGTGCAAGGACTCTATTTATAGTCACTCCTCCTAATGACTGATTGAGCTGTTCGCAATGGACCATGGGAGTTATAGTGAACTTCAGATATGCCTATAGAGGAAATAACATTGTATTACTTTTGTCTTTTATCGTGGGTTTCTTGAGCCTGCATATGAAACTTGAAGGCGCCTATGCCTGCATTTTCCTGACAATAACTCTACAGAAAATTCATCCAAAGACATTTTACTTGAAGGCGCCAATGCCTGCCTTTTCCTGACAATAACTCTACAGAAAATTCATCCAAAGACATTTTGTGGTGAAAGACAAAGAGGGAATGTTCAACGCTGTGGCTCCAGGTGTGAAACTGGAACAGATGAACCAGAGATCAAAGAAAATCTCCAAGGGAATTGTTGGTCAGACATGTAAAATTAAATATGTTCCTCAACGACAGCTAGTTTAACATGAAGTGTTTTCTATTTGCAATATTTTCAAAGAGATGACAAATTCAAAATTAATGGACCATTGTGAAACTATTCCTCACCACAAACTTGTGGGAAAGTTAGTGGAACGTTTTAGTAAACATGTTGACAGCCTTCTTCATTCATGCAGCAGAAAGGAAACCGCTTTTAATTACTGAGTCTGTGCAACTACACAACTTCGTGAACAAACAATATGAGGATAACGATATAAACACACATATACTAAATGTCCTGGAACATGGATCAAAACTATACCATAACTGAGGCAGTAGAGAGTTGTAGTGAAAGAGAAAAAACTGTTTGACATAATCACTAAAGCTAAACTTCAGTGCTTTAATTGACATAGCAAGGATTTGTCCAACCAGTCACGACAAAACAGGTTACAAAAAAACTACTTTCACAAGCACATAAAGAGATGGATGTAGCAAAAGAAAGGTGAATTTATCAAGGACATTCTGTCTCATGATCTTCCAACAAACACATTATTTGATGGAGATGCTGCAACCAAACCAGTGAAGCGCAAACTCATACAAGAGCTCGAAAAAAGGTGTCCTCATTGAAAACTGCTGTTGTTGTGGACTATGTGTCATAATTGTTGCTGGGCAAGATTTCATCCATGGAAAACGTTGGGAGAGGTTGTTCAGACTGTTGTACAGATATCAAAGTCAGTGTGCACCTTGCAAGAACTGCACATTGTCTTTGACAGTTATTTTTTTTTTTTTTTGATTTTTATAAAGCGCGTAGTCACCCTAGAGTATCCCAGCGCTAAACCTTGTGCTCTTACAGGGGCGGGGGCGAAGGAGACTTCAAGTAGTTCAAGGAAAAAGGAGGGTTTTGAGGGACTTCCTAAATTTTAGGAGGTTAGGTTCCGCTCTAAGGTTCGGGGGAAGAGCGTTCCATTTTTTGGCCGTGTTTACAGAGAATCTGCGACCGCCAAAGCGGGCTTTCTTCACCCTAGGAACAACGATGAGGTTGCCCTGTTCAGACCGGAGCGCTCTCGATGGTCTATAAGGGGTGATCCACGTGCTCAGAATGGGGGGGGCAGTGTTGTGCAGGGTTTTGTGGGCTAGGCAGAGGGCCTTGAATACAACTCTTTCCCTCACAGGGAGCCAATGAAGTTTTCTCAACGCTGGTTTAGCCGATGTTCTTGAAGAGGTGTTTGTGAGCAGGCGGGCTGCGGCATTTTGGGTTTTTTGTAAGATCTGGTAGGTGGCTTCCGGCGCGCCGAGGTAGATGGCGTTGCTATAGTCTAGTCTTGCTAGCACTAGACCTTGAATTAGCAAGAGACGAGACTGGAATGGAAGTAGGGAGAGTACCTTCCTACATGATCTCAGCAGCCCATAGCAGATGCCTGCAGTTTTCCTCGCCTGAGTCCGGAAGGTGAGGTCTGTCTCCAGCCACACTCCTAGACTCTTGACCTCTGTTTTGGGGGACGGGGGGTCGCCCATGCAGGCGGGCCAGATGTCAGGAGGGAGACTCGAGGTATTGTGGCCGAGGAGCAGGATCTCTGTTTTTGACCCGTTGAGCTTTAAGTCCGAGTCGCTCATCCATTGGTGGACGGTGGAGAGACAGTCACGCAGGTTGGAGGGTTTTAGCTTGGGGTGTGAAAGAGTCACCACCAGCTGGGTGTCGTCAGCGTAGCTGACGATTGTAACTCCGAATGGGGCGACCAGCTCCTCCAGTGGGGCCATATACACGTTAAAAAGCGTGGGGCTCAGTGAGGAGCCCTGAGGCACTCCACACTGGAGGGGGATTGAGGGGGAGCGGCATTCTCCTTCCCAAACTTGGAAGGAGCGTTGGGAGAGGAAGGATGTAAGCCATCTCCGCGCACTGTCTTGTATGCCTATGTTGTCTAGGCGCTGGGCTAGGACCTGATGGTTGACAGTGTCGAATGCCGCGCTGAGGTCCAGGAGGACCACTGCCACTGATCCTCCTGTGTCAATGATTTCCCTCGCTTTTTCTACAGCAACCAGGAGGGCGGTGTCTGTCCCCTGCCCTGGTCTGAAGCCGGTTTGGGAGTTTTTTAGGAGAAGGTTTGACTCCAAGAAGTGGGACAGCTGTTTATTTGCAAGTTTCTCTGCGACCTTCCCTATCCAGGGGAGGAGCGAGATGGGTCTATAGTTGGACCAGTCCATGGGATCTAAAGATGGCTTCTTCAATAAGCCTTTGACCACGGCCTCCTTCCAGCTTTGAGGGACTTCGCCTTGTGTAAACGAGGTGTTAATAAGGGCCGTGAGTCTAGTTACAATAGTCCGGGCGATGTTTTTTGTGAACCGGACGGGCACTAAATCGCTGGGGGCGCCACTTTTCGTGGCTGCTAGGGTGGATGCCACTTCTTCTTCCGTAAATGGTCCGAATGAGGTTAGGTTGGGAAGTTCGGAGGAGTCAGTGGGATTGTTTGACATGGGGGTACAAATCTTTGCTGATCCGGGGGTGGCTTGATTAGTAGCGGGTAGGGAGGAAAGGATTTTCTTTATTTTGTTATCAAAGAAATTAGCCAGGTTGGTGCATTTCTCCTCGGCTGCTTTGGGGTCCAGGGCTATCTGCGGGGGAGCTGGGACATGGAGAAGCTCTTTAAGGATGGAAAAGGTCTCCTTCGCAGAGCACGCGGAGTTCTTTATTTTTTCCTCAAAGAAGGAGCTTTTTGCACTGTGGAGGGCTTGTTTGTATGCCTTCATGGCTGTTTGGTAGGCGTTTTTGTTCGTCGCCGTTTTATTTTTCCTCCAAGTCCGCTCCGTTTTTTTGCACTCTTTCTTGAGGATGTTCAGGGCCGGAGTGTACCAAGGGGCATGGTTAATCCTTTTTACATGCTTGAGGGCGCATGTTAGTGGGACGAGGCTATCTAAGGGATTGGTGAGCCAACTGTTGAATTCCCTATCGGCGGTGTTAGGGTCAGTGGAGAGGGGACCGTCGGATTCCCTCAGCTTTACTTCCCATTCTTCTGGTCTTAGTTTATTCCAGCGACTGGTTAGAATCTTGGTTTTTTGTCTAGGAACCGTGGCGGACTGATAGGGCCAGTGCATGGGGACCAGAAAGTGGTCGGTCCATGGAAGAGGGGTGGGGTCTTGTGTTTGGAGATTTTCAATATTAGAGAAAACTGGGTCCAGGAGATGCCCTTTCTCGTGTGTGGGTTTCGAGTTCAGGAGCAGGAGGTCGGCTGCCATGAGGTCTGCTTGGAGATTGGCGGCCGTGTTATCTGCCTTGTCAAGAAAGTGGAGATTCAAGTCCCCTAGGAGGAGGAAGTTGGGCGTTTCTAAAGTTTTTGAAAGGATGTGGTCCATCAGCGTGCTAGGGAAATCACCTGTCGCGCCTGGTGGTCGGTATACCAGCAGACCCGATAATGAAGTGGTGGGGGAGATCTGGAGGGTGAAATTCCCGTTCTCGCAATCTTTTACCGTACCCTCGTTGATCCTACAGCTGAAATTGCTTTTATAAAGAATGGCGAGCCCGCCACCTCTACCAACCGGTCTATCCAGGCAGCAGATTTGATAGCCGGGGGGGGTTGCGTTGACCAGATCCGCACCGTTGCTGGGGGTCAGCCAGGTTTCGGTCAAAAATAGGGCGTCTAACGAGAGGGTTTGAGTGAGGAGATTGATCTCGTGCGAGTGTTTCGCTAGCGACCTACAATTCAGGAGGCCCAGCCGCAGCGTATGGCGTGGTTCCGTATTTTTGTGGGTATCGCAATGGGGGCATCCTGTGAATGGGGTGTCATCCTTAAGAATGAAGTCGCACTGAGGGTTTTTCTTAGTGTTCCAAAGACGGAGGGTATCCGGGGAGTAGGATAGGTGGGACTGTGATTTGGGCATAATGACTGGTCCTAGGGCCGGCTGGGCCCGGACGGGCCCAGACGGGCTTGCCTTTGGCGCGCCTTCGGCGCGCTGACGGCGCGCCCGCTGCGCCCGTCCGCTGCGCGTCCGGTGATTGCACATTTTTTATGGGAGGGGAAGGTGCGGGTGGGCGTGGCCTCGGGGTGGGCGTGGCCTGTCTACCTCGCCGTCAATGGCGGCCAATTGTTTGTCTACGTTGCAGCGAAGGTCGCTGTTCGGCGCTTCTGTCGCCTGAGTTCCGTGAAGGCAGGGGGTGAGTGAAGTTTTTAAAAGAATGCACAGAGTGAAAATACGCAATTACAATATTTTAAAAAACAAGAGGTCTCCCGGCTTCCGCCTCAGGAGAATAACAAGGTCTGCTTGGCAGCGCTGAAGGCAGCGTATTTATACTGTGGAGGGCGGGTGGGCGTGGCCTCGGGGTGGGCGTGGCCTGTCTACCTCGCCGTCAATGGCGGCCAATTGTTTGTCTACGTTGCAGCGAAGGTCGCTGTTCGGCGCTTCTGTCGCCTGAGTTCCGTGAAGGCAGGGGGTGAGTGAAGTTTTTAAAAGAATGCACAGAGTGAAAATACGCAATTACAATATTTTAAAAAACAAGAGGTCTCCCGGCTTCCGCCTCAGGAGAATAACAAGGTCTGCTTGGCAGCGCTGAAGGCAGCGTATTTATACTGTGGAGGGCGGGTGGGCGTGGCCTCGGGGTGGGCGTGGCCTGTCTACCTCGCCGTCAATGGCGGCCAATTGTTTGTCTACGTTGCAGCGAAGGTCGCTGTTCGGCGCTTCTGTCGCCTGAGTTCCGTGAAGGCAGGGGGTGAGTGAAGTTTTTAAAAGAATGCACAGAGTGAAAATACGCAATTACAATATTTTAAAAAACAAGAGGTCTCCCGGCTTCCGCCTCAGGAGAATAACAAGGTCTGCTTGGCAGCGCTGAAGGCAGCGTATTTATACTGTGGAGGGCGGGTGGGCGTGGCCTCGGGGTGGGCGTGGCCTGTCTACCTCGCCGTCAATGGCGGCCAATTGTTTGTCTACGTTGCAGCGAAGGTCGCTGTTCGGCGCTTCTGTCGCCTGAGTTCCGTGAAGGCAGGGGGTGAGTGAAGTTTTTAAAAGAATGCACAGAGTGAAAATACGCAATTACAATATTTTAAAAAACAAGAGGTCTCCCGGCTTCCGCCTCAGGAGAATAACAAGGTCTGCTTGGCAGCGCTGAAGGCAGCGTATTTATACTGTGGAGGGCGGGTGGGCGTGGCCTCGGGGTGGGCGTGGCCTGTCTACCTCGCCGTCAATGGCGGCCAATTGTTTGTCTACGTTGCAGCGAAGGTCGCTGTTCGGCGCTTCTGTCGCCTGAGTTCCGTGAAGGCAGGGGGTGAGTGAAGTTTTTAAAAGAATGCACAGAGTGAAAATACGCAATTACAATATTTTAAAAAACAAGAGGTCTCCCGGCTTCCGCCTCAGGAGAATAACAAGGTCTGCTTGGCAGCGCTGAAGGCAGCGTATTTATACTGTGGAGGGCGGGTGGGCGTGGCCTCGGGGTGGGCGTGGCCTGTCTACCTCGCCGTCAATGGCGGCCAATTGTTTGTCTACGTTGCAGCGAAGGTCGCTGTTCGGCGCTTCTGTCGCCTGAGTTCCGTGAAGGCAGGGGGTGAGTGAAGTTTTTAAAAGAATGCACAGAGTGAAAATACGCAATTACAATATTTTAAAAAACAAGAGGTCTCCCGGCTTCCGCCTCAGGAGAATAACAAGGTCTGCTTGGCAGCGCTGAAGGCAGCGTATTTATACTGTGGAGGGCGGGTGGGCGTGGCCTCGGGGTGGGCGTGGCCTGTCTACCTCGCCGTCAATGGCGGCCAATTGTTTGTCTACGTTGCAGCGAAGGTCGCTGTTCGGCGCTTCTGTCGCCTGAGTTCCGTGAAGGCAGGGGGTGAGTGAAGTTTTTAAAAGAATGCACAGAGTGAAAATACGCAATTACAATATTTTAAAAAACAAGAGGTCTCCCGGCTTCCGCCTCAGGAGAATAACAAGGTCTGCTTGGCAGCGCTGAAGGCAGCGTATTTATACTGTGGAGGGCGGGTGGGCGTGGCCTCGGGGTGGGCGTGGCCTGTCTACCTCGCCGTCAATGGCGGCCAATTGTTTGTCTACGTTGCAGCGAAGGTCGCTGTTCGGCGCTTCTGTCGCCTGAGTTCCGTGAAGGCAGGGGGTGAGTGAAGTTTTTAAAAGAATGCACAGAGTGAAAATACGCAATTACAATATTTTAAAAAACAAGAGGTCTCCCGGCTTCCGCCTCAGGAGAATAACAAGGTCTGCTTGGCAGCGCTGAAGGCAGCGTATTTATACTGTGGAGGGCGGGTGGGCGTGGCCTCGGGGTGGGCGTGGCCTGTCTACCTCGCCGTCAATGGCGGCCAATTGTTTGTCTACGTTGCAGCGAAGGTCGCTGTTCGGCGCTTCTGTCGCCTGAGTTCCGTGAAGGCAGGGGGTGAGTGAAGTTTTTAAAAGAATGCACAGAGTGAAAATACGCAATTACAATATTTTAAAAAACAAGAGGTCTCCCGGCTTCCGCCTCAGGAGAATAACAAGGTCTGCTTGGCAGCGCTGAAGGCAGCGTATTTATACTGTGGAGGGCGGGTGGGCGTGGCCTCGGGGTGGGCGTGGCCTGTCTACCTCGCCGTCAATGGCGGCCAATTGTTTGTCTACGTTGCAGCGAAGGTCGCTGTTCGGCGCTTCTGTCGCCTGAGTTCCGTGAAGGCAGGGGGTGAGTGAAGTTTTTAAAAGAATGCACAGAGTGAAAATACGCAATTACAATATTTTAAAAAACAAGAGGTCTCCCGGCTTCCGCCTCAGGAGAATAACAAGGTCTGCTTGGCAGCGCTGAAGGCAGCGTATTTATACTGTGGAGGGCGGGTGGGCGTGGCCTCGGGGTGGGCGTGGCCTGTCTACCTCGCCGTCAATGGCGGCCAATTGTTTGTCTACGTTGCAGCGAAGGTCGCTGTTCGGCGCTTCTGTCGCCTGAGTTCCGTGAAGGCAGGGGGTGAGTGAAGTTTTTAAAAGAATGCACAGAGTGAAAATACGCAATTACAATATTTTAAAAAACAAGAGGTCTCCCGGCTTCCGCCTCAGGAGAATAACAAGGTCTGCTTGGCAGCGCTGAAGGCAGCGTATTTATACTGTGGAGGGCGGGTGGGCGTGGCCTCGGGGTGGGCGTGGCCTGTCTACCTCGCCGTCAATGGCGGCCAATTGTTTGTCTACGTTGCAGCGAAGGTCGCTGTTCGGCGCTTCTGTCGCCTGAGTTCCGTGAAGGCAGGGGGTGAGTGAAGTTTTTAAAAGAATGCACAGAGTGAAAATACGCAATTACAATATTTTAAAAAACAAGAGGTCTCCCGGCTTCCGCCTCAGGAGAATAACAAGGTCTGCTTGGCAGCGCTGAAGGCAGCGTATTTATACTGTGGAGGGCGGGTGGGCGTGGCCTCGGGGTGGGCGTGGCCTGTCTACCTCGCCGTCAATGGCGGCCAATTGTTTGTCTACGTTGCAGCGAAGGTCGCTGTTCGGCGCTTCTGTCGCCTGAGTTCCGTGAAGGCAGGGGGTGAGTGAAGTTTTTAAAAGAATGCACAGAGTGAAAATACGCAATTACAATATTTTAAAAAACAAGAGGTCTCCCGGCTTCCGCCTCAGGAGAATAACAAGGTCTGCTTGGCAGCGCTGAAGGCAGCGTATTTATACTGTGGAGGGCGGGTGGGCGTGGCCTCGGGGTGGGCGTGGCCTGTCTACCTCGCCGTCAATGGCGGCCAATTGTTTGTCTACGTTGCAGCGAAGGTCGCTGTTCGGCGCTTCTGTCGCCTGAGTTCCGTGAAGGCAGGGGGTGAGTGAAGTTTTTAAAAGAATGCACAGAGTGAAAATACGCAATTACAATATTTTAAAAAACAAGAGGTCTCCCGGCTTCCGCCTCAGGAGAATAACAAGGTCTGCTTGGCAGCGCTGAAGGCAGCGTATTTATACTGTGGAGGGCGGGTGGGCGTGGCCTCGGGGTGGGCGTGGCCTGTCTACCTCGCCGTCAATGGCGGCCAATTGTTTGTCTACGTTGCAGCGAAGGTCGCTGTTCGGCGCTTCTGTCGCCTGAGTTCCGTGAAGGCAGGGGGTGAGTGAAGTTTTTAAAAGAATGCACAGAGTGAAAATACGCAATTACAATATTTTAAAAAACAAGAGGTCTCCCGGCTTCCGCCTCAGGAGAATAACAAGGTCTGCTTGGCAGCGCTGAAGGCAGCGTATTTATACTGTGGAGGGCGGGTGGGCGTGGCCTCGGGGTGGGCGTGGCCTGTCTACCTCGCCGTCAATGGCGGCCAATTGTTTGTCTACGTTGCAGCGAAGGTCGCTGTTCGGCGCTTCTGTCGCCTGAGTTCCGTGAAGGCAGGGGGTGAGTGAAGTTTTTAAAAGAATGCACAGAGTGAAAATACGCAATTACAATATTTTAAAAAACAAGAGGTCTCCCGGCTTCCGCCTCAGGAGAATAACAAGGTCTGCTTGGCAGCGCTGAAGGCAGCGTATTTATACTGTGGAGGGCGGGTGGGCGTGGCCTCGGGGTGGGCGTGGCCTGTCTACCTCGCCGTCAATGGCGGCCAATTGTTTGTCTACGTTGCAGCGAAGGTCGCTGTTCGGCGCTTCTGTCGCCTGAGTTCCGTGAAGGCAGGGGGTGAGTGAAGTTTTTAAAAGAATGCACAGAGTGAAAATACGCAATTACAATATTTTAAAAAACAAGAGGTCTCCCGGCTTCCGCCTCAGGAGAATAACAAGGTCTGCTTGGCAGCGCTGAAGGCAGCGTATTTATACTGTGGAGGGCGGGTGGGCGTGGCCTCGGGGTGGGCGTGGCCTGTCTACCTCGCCGTCAATGGCGGCCAATTGTTTGTCTACGTTGCAGCGAAGGTCGCTGTTCGGCGCTTCTGTCGCCTGAGTTCCGTGAAGGCAGGGGGTGAGTGAAGTTTTTAAAAGAATGCACAGAGTGAAAATACGCAATTACAATATTTTAAAAAACAAGAGGTCTCCCGGCTTCCGCCTCAGGAGAATAACAAGGTCTGCTTGGCAGCGCTGAAGGCAGCGTATTTATACTGTGGAGGGCGGGTGGGCGTGGCCTCGGGGTGGGCGTGGCCTGTCTACCTCGCCGTCAGTGGCGGCCAATTGTTTGTCTACGTTGCAGCGAAGGTCGCTGTTCGGCGCTTCTGTCGCCTGAGTTCCGTGAAGGCAGGGGGTGAGTGAAGTTTTTAAAAGAATGCACAGAGTGAAAATACGCAATTACAATATTTTAAAAAACAAGAGGTCTCCCGGCTTCCGCCTCAGGAGAATAACAAGGTCTGCTTGGCAGCGCTGAAGGCAGCGTATTTATACTGTGGAGGGCGGGTGGGCGTGGCCTCGGGGTGGGCGTGGCCTGTCTACCTCGCCGTCAATGGCGGCCAATTGTTTGTCTACGTTGCAGCGAAGGTCGCTGTTCGGCGCTTCTGTCGCCTGAGTTCCGTGAAGGCAGGGGGTGAGTGAAGTTTTTTAAAAGAATGCACAGAGTGAAAATACGCAATTACAATATTTTAAAAAACAAGAGGTCTCCCGGCTTCCGCCTCAGGAGAATAACAAGGTCTCTTGAACTATCTGTCAAAGAATGTGAGAGAATCAGACAAATGTACACAAGTGGAACAATTGACCTTGCATGCATCAAAAATTCAACACCTATACCTTTTTAAACTTGATAAATTCTGGTCATCAATATGGAACAAGGTGAACTTGGAGATGTTAACTCACCAAATATTGCTGGTGCTTCAGTGAACACTGAATTTACAATTATTGCAATTCGAATTATTGTGAATGAGGAGTTGGTGCCTGCAGAGAAATATTCAAAAGGTATGGGCTATATGGTTTAAGAAGTTAATTAACAGCAAACTGGAGGAAGCTGACCTTCATGTTGTGCCATGTGGTGGGTAGGTTATTCAAAATTGTTCCAATCAAATCATTGCACTGTCAAAGGACACATATGTTTTTATTGTGCTACTTAGATTTGCTGCAATGTTCATAAGTCAAGGACTGTCAGAGTTATGGATGCGCTATGCAACAGGTGAGATAAGACACTTAGGGCTAGATGTAGGTAAATTGGATTTACCGATTCTAAAATACCGAATTTTACCGATTCAGTATTTTAGAATTGGTAAATCCTATGTAGGTAAAAAAATCTGTAAAAAATACTGAATCGGTATGGTTCAGTATTTACCGAATCGTTATTTACCAATTCGGTTTTTGCCGTTGATTCCTATGGGCCTGGAGGCCCATAGGAATGAATGTTAATTACCGAATCGGTAATTACCTATTCGGTAAAATTGGGAAAAAGTCAAGGGTGGCAGGGTGGCACTTTGACACCCTGTTGCACCCCTAATTAGTGTTGGTGTTCACATGTGGCACATGTATGCCTGTCACATGGCACTGGTGTAAATGCACATTTATGCATTTACATAGGAATTCCTTATTTACCACTAACTAATAGTTGGTGATAAATAACAAATTCTTAAAACCCAGAAGCACTCTTTTAAATGCTTCCTACATCTCATTTACTGATTCGGTAAATACAGAATCGGTAAATGTTGATTTGGTAAATACCGAATCGGTACGGAGGAAAAGGCTTTTACCGGTCGGTAATGGCCGATTTCGGCCGTTACCGACCGGTAAAAGCCTAACTACATCTGGCCCTTAATCCCACTTCATATTCTGTACAAACAACTTGATCCAGAGAGGCCCAGTGTTCTAATCAAGACCATATTCTTATGGGTGATGAGCAAAATTGGAACAAATCATGAAGCTTTAACTGCTGAACTTGTGAAGTTTCTATAAGGATTTGCTAAGACAGAAGATGAATGTGATTTTAAAGACATAGAAAAATACCTTGTGCTTGTGTGGAAAACAAGTTCTGACTGTCAGACATTTGACAATCTTCGGTACAATGAGTTTAAAAGTTCAGCCCCACTGAGTGACCTTCCACCGATGTCATATTCTGTGCGTGGACACGTTAAAAGAGCGGTCTACTTGATCAGATGATTTTGAAATGTTTTGGATCATGCATATGTAAAGTAAGATCTGTGTGAATTATGGTTGGGAAGATATTGATGGGGTGCTAAATCCTACAAAATTTTTAATGCCTCTACCCTCAAAACATAAATGTACATATACTTGCAAAACCTGGGTTATCGATATGCTCTTCTCAAATGTTCAACAATCTGCAAATGTACCACAAGTGATTGCTGAAACAAATTAAGTGAACTAGGAAAATGTGTCTAAAACAGGAGCGATGAACATTATTTTTTTCATATTAAGATCCTAAACATTGTTTGGTGTAAAAATAAAAGGATTAAAAAACAATTATTTATTTTGTTTCTATATATGTCTCTCCTTCCTCTATTATAGCCACCGTTTTGGAAAATGGACGATAGATTGCTCTAAGGAGTTTTCTGTCTCTGTAAGACTACTTGGCACACAAACCTATGTTTTGACACCAAAATTAAGTATATAGGTCTCATATTTCCTGAAATATTACATCATCACTGCAACACATCTGCTATTTTAAAACATTTTATCCAGAAAAATTCAGCCCGGATCGGCAATGTTTACCCAAGCTAAATTACTTCTCTAATCATCCAAAAACACAAATCTAAAATCGAAATTTTTGGGACAATAATTGTTTCACAGAGGCCTATCAGGGGGCCGGAGTTATTTAATGGCTCGCATGCCCAATACATTGCGTAATTTTAAATTAAAAAAATAATTTTATTGAGCTTTTTTAACATATATCATAACAAAACATTACAACACACTCCAAGGCATGCGCCCCATAATAATTCTGGTAGGTGGTCTCAGTAACATCAATATTTGGAATGCAATACAAATCAACCAATAAACACAAAAAAAGAGGGTTCCTATAGGGAGGGGGGCTGTGGAGGGGGAGGAAAAAGGGAAGGCAGGGGGGAGGAAGAAGTTCTCTCTCACAAGAATATGTACAAGAAAAAAAGGGGAGAATATAAACCTCATACATGCCTCACGGTACACTAGAAAATCGCGTTCAGTGGTGAGTGTAGTACGGTGCCTTCAGAGATCGTTACAATAGGTTCTCTTCTAGGCATTCTGCGAGGGGTTTGGAAAGGGCAGCAATAGGAGTAGTGGGGGCTAATAGGGAGAGGGGACCTTGTTCCCTAACAGTGTGTAGAGAACCTGGGGAAGAGTGAGGGGATAGTTACTGCATCTGCCACAAGTAACAACGGTAGGCATGCCATATGTCTTTAGGGCTGGAGGTTGGGGACTGAAGCGTGGCAAAATTGTCAGTTTGTGTATCGCAGTACGCCATGCTACGCATCCACATGTCTTTCGTTGGGCTGATTTTTCCCCCCAGTGAACAGCAAGTTTCCTTTTCGCTAGCAGTAGTGCGAGGGCAACAAAGCGTCCGTGGCATACTTTTACGGTGTTAACTGTACCCAGTAAGGCCAATTTGGGCGAGGGAGGGAAGGGGGTAGCTATAATGCCCAAAATCGTTTGAAAAACATCAGTCCAATAAGGCACTATTCAGGGGCACACCCAGGTCATATGGGAGAAGTCCTCTTTGGGCGCCTGACATTTTGGGCATATGGGCGGCTTAGTGGAATCAAATGTATGCAGCTGGCATGGCTGACGTATGTCCTGTGCACAAACCTAAAATGGAGTGTGTGCCTATGGTTAGGGTGCATTGCTTAATTTAGTTGAATCTTTTGTCAAATTTATGGATAGTCTAGATTTAAAGACAGAGTTTAGTAAATAGCAGATAGTGGCTTGTGGTCCAAAGAGGAGCTAGTGATTATTAATCTTTTCACTCCTGTGCTCCCTCAATGAATCATTACTGGAACTGGGGCATCCCACTGAATTATTATTAGAATCCAGTGACATCATTACTGGAAGCCTAGGATCCCGGTCTAAGCATTTTGATGATCTTAACCGTATAACAATAGACAAAAAATACAGAAACCAGTATTCATCAAACAAATACACAAATAATTAATATATGTTATTGAATTTAATTAAAAAAAACATTTTAATTTTTTAATGGAAAGGTTGGAGCTTTTCTAAACTCAATTGAGGCCATTCATTGTCTGTACTATATTTTATATGATGCACTTGCTCTACTCTCACAAATCAACTTGAGGATACTAAATTCATTTAAAGCCCCCAGTTAAAAAAAAATTCATGTTTACAGAACGTTTTAACATTTTTCAAGTGCACCTTTTGCTTCTTTATTTATAAACACTATATTGATCTGTTACTATTACTTAATTTTCTCAGCAGTCACGGATGCCCTGAGTAGACTTTGCAGACCCCATGGGTCCCCAGACCACAGGTTAAGAGCCACTGCTCTAGCAAGTGGGAGCAAACATTTACTGGCTGTACACATCTCCATATCAGGGAGTCATGTTTGACTCCTCAGGCTCATGGGGCATGGATATTTCTACCATCTCTCTTAAAATATGTACAACTATTGGTGTGCTTCATAACCTGCCTTGGCCCGCTGGAAAAAAAGGCACTGAACCCTCTTTTGACAATATATAAGTCCCAATACATCCCTATAGCATGTTAGGGTTTGAGCGTTTAGGGTTACTCAAACAGCCACCCTCTGCAAGTAGGGGAAATCACCTATGTAGAGCTCATTACAACTCCCTCCAGTTCATATTTCATATGACATGAAGAGTTAGGTCACTCCATGGAAGATGTTATCAAACTAGCCCGAGTTTTACTATGGGTATCTATATGGACCAACCCTGATGCTGCTTTGAAAAGGGCAGTGATAATAGCCTTGTTTACTGCGGCCCCTGGTGAGCACGAGACGTGGCTCAGATTCCAAGAGCGTCTGTTGTGTGCAGACGGCCTGCAACACCACTGCGGCGCCATCGTGCTACCCATCCCCCACCTCCCTGTGCATTGGCGCCTGCGACGCCGACGCTACGGACCTGGTAGGCCCCCACACGAGGCCCGGAGCTCTCAGACCCCAGGATTGTCTGGCTTGCCCCAGATACCATCAGCGACTGATGGTCCTACCTGGAGCTTCGGAGTCTGCCACTGGGGGTGCGCCTACACGGGGGTGCGAGAGGAGACCCGGATTGGGGTTGACTGATATCTGCGTCCGGCCTGGGTCATTTGTACTGGGGGGACCGACTTGCTGCTGAGGTGTTGATGTCGCCTGTGGCCCTGAGCCTTGCTGGTGAGTTGGCCGACCTGTGACCGGTACGTGCTGTGTGGCGCCCCACTCAGACCTCCTGCGTCAGCTTCCGGGAGGAAAGTGGTCCTCCGACACGGTGCCCCGATTAACCAGTAGCGAACTGCTCTCAAGGCCCAGATCGAGGTCCCTGGCTCCAAGGTGTCGTTTCTCCGCCAGGATCTCTGAGAGGCGGAGGACCAAATCACTGAAGCGGAGACAAGGGTCTCTACTGTGGAAGACACTGTATCCACCCTTCAGAAGAAGGTGGACAAACTTGCCATGGTCTCACAGGAGCTGGCGGCGCGGGTCGAGGTTGCGGAGGGTGGGGCCCACTGCAACAATATCCGCCTCATGGGTTTCCCAGAGGGCTGTGAGGGGACGTCAATCCCTTTCGGGCTGGTTTAAGACGCTGCTGCCACCAGAGGACATGTCTTCCTGCTTTGTGATCGAGAGGGTCCACCGCGCTCTGACCAAGAAGCTGCCGCCCGGGGAGCGTCGGAGGCCAGTGATCACCCGGCTCCTCAATTATGCTGATCGGGATGAGCATCAATACCTTTGATTCTCATCCCATCACAGTCTTCGCTGACTATACCAGGTTGGTCCAGCAGCAGCGCCAGTCCCTCGTGGCGGCCAAGAGACGATTACGAAAATTGAACTTAACTTATGCGCTGTTGTTCCCGTATGAAGGTGATCTACAATGCCAAGACATTCTTTTTTGATACCCCAGAGGAGGTATTCTTGTGGACAGATGAGAGATGCGACCTCATGCCTCACTCGCCGCTCCATATAGACTAAGACTCCTCCCAGGGCTCACACCGGAGCAGTCAGCAAGGCAGTGGCACAGCTACGAGGCGCAATAGATCTCGCGCCAATTGGCGTGCCCAGAGTCAGGCGGGCACCGAAGACTGAGGTAGCTTTGGGCGTATAGACATATCTTATCCTGTTCTTCTTCAATGGTTGGGCGCAATCATTGACTCCATGCTGGGTTGCTCCAGATCCTATGGGTTGGGGTCTCTACTACTAGCCCTGGAAGGTATCGGACATAGTATGCCCTCAATGTTTTGGGTGATGTTGGGTGGAGGGATCCATTGGAGGAACTGCTTGGGTCATCATGTTTGGGGCCTGGGACGGGACTCCTCCGCGACAGATACTCAGTGTTCCTGGAAGATTGGGGGGGGGTTCTTGGGGGGGCCGTTTGTTGTTAGTTCTATGTTTTACGCACCATGCATGCACTTCTATGCTCCGTCATGCACACATTGTTTATCACTATACACTTTGAGGACTAGGTATGGCCCACACGACGGATGATTCTCCGTTGGGGGAACTCAACATTCTTGCCTAGAATGTGCCGGTTTACTGAACAAGGTCAACGGGGGGCGGTGCTCCATCTAGCGAAGCGCTATTCGGCCGACATCCTACTTTTAAAGGAAACGCATCTTCTGGGCACTAGAGTCCCTTGCCTCTCCCGATATGGGATCGCCACGGTGTACCACTCCGGCTTTACAAGGGGGGTGCGTGGCACAGCAGTTCTTATTCACTGCAGAGTGCCGCTCCAGGTTGCACAGCACTGGTTAGATCCGGGTGGCTGTTTTACGGCTATCTCTGGCATCATAGCCAGTGAGCAGATCACTATTGGAAGTGTCTACACCGCTAGGCCATACATTCATAGACAAACTAACACAGCTATGGGGAGATCTCTCTGGCAGCCTGACGATACTGGGTGGTGACTGGAATGACATCATGGATCCCCCGGATAAGTGGCGGGCCAGACCACTGGATGTACCCCCTTCTAGATCCAAATTAAACATACTGGCGCATACACTGGGCTGGGCATACTCGTGGCGGGCCTTTCACCCTTTGGAAGCCGGGTTCACATATGTATCGGCACTCTTTCATGCCTGGACTATCTGCTCCTCCCACACAGCTATATATAGAGAGTGACACACACATCCATCATGCCCCGGGGTCAATCCGATCATTCGCCGGTCCAACTCAAGCTGTGCCTGCAGACCTGTCGAGCCCCCTATCTGTGGCGCATGTCCCCATAGCTGCTCCGAGACACTGAGTATCAGTAGATGCTACATCGGGCACTTGCCGATTATCTTAGCTTCAATGTTGGAACTTCCCTGTCCCCGGTCATCCTCTGGGAGGCTTTCAAGCCCATGATTAGAGGGGCAGACATAAGCTACCACACGGGGAGAAGCAGCACCGCCTGGCACAGATACGGGAACTGGATTACCACCAGGTCAAACTGCAATCCCAAATGGTGGAGGGTTCTGACTCCAACGCCCATCGTAATATGCTGCATGTTCAGCAGCAAATCCATACAGATAGCGCTAAAGAGGCCTGGTTGGCAACCCAATATAAGATTTATCAATGGGGTGACAAGTCCAGCCAGATGCTCCACAGGCTCTGCCAGGCCAGAGCGTACCCGAAGCAGGTTCCCCTATTGCGATACCCTGACGGCAACATGTGCGCCTCCCCCAAGGCGGTGGTTTAGCCCTTTGCCAATTTCTACGCTGCACTTTATGAGGAACGCGAGGTAATAGCCGAACTTCTTATAGATGACTTCATCACAGATATACCCCCTCGACGCCTTTCGGACGAGCAACGCGACGCTCTGGACAAACACGCTTCCCTAGACGAGCTGCAGATGGCGCTATGCAATACCCACCCGGGATGTGCACCGGGCCCAAACGGGTTCCTGTGCGTCTTCCTGCGCCCACATATGGGGATTCTCTGACCTTATCTGCTCTAGGTGCTATACGAGGCCTCAGAGCAGTGCATTCTGCTTCCAGATTGGCGACACCCTGAAATCGTAGTTTTCCTAAAGCCGGACAGCCCTCCTGAAGATCCGGGTTCGTATCGCCCCATTTCATTTTTGAATTTTCAGCCTAAATTGCTGGGGAAGGTCCTGGCTGACCCCCTCCGCAAGTGTTTCCAGGATCTGATACATCCAGATCAGTCTGATTTTATGCCACAACGCTCCACCAGACACAACATCAGACGGACCCACAACGCCGTGGCGGAGGCTCATCGTCTGGGTCGCCACGCGTCGGTGTTGTGGCAGACATAGATAAGACATTTGATTCGCTGACCTGGACTTACCTTTTCAAGCTCCTAAGAGCAGTCAACCTGGCACCTCGATTTAGGGCCTTTGTGACATTATTATATACATATCTCACTACATTGCTTTGTGTGGCTGGATATTGCTCGGCTCACTTCCCCATTCGCAGGGGCACAAGACAGGGGTGCACCCTTTCCCTTCTTTTATTCGTATAAGCGATCGAGCCATTAGCCGCAGACAGGATTATTATATACAGATCTCACCGCATTGCTTTGTGTGGCGGATATTGCTTGGCTCACTTCCCCATTCGCAGGGGCACAAGACAGGGGTGCACCCTTTCCCTTATTTTATTTGCATTAGCGATCGAGCCATTAGCCGCAGACAGGACCGCGCTATATGCTGATGACACCCTGTTCTTTCTATCAGATCCTTGGGCCTTCTTGTCCGGGTGCTCCAAATCCTGCAGATTTTTGGGGAGACTTCGGGCTATGCACTAACCCATCCAAATCTATCCTGTTCCCCATTTGCAGTGAGCAGTGGAGTCAGACTTGGGCCTCGCAACTGATCGTCGCTGACGCAGGTTTCAAGTACCTCGGGGTATATATCACGTTGTGTCCTAACAAAGCTTGGTCGTGCAATATCGCTCTGCTGCTCCCCGCTGTCCGCGATGAAACAATGGCATGGTCTCACCTGCCCCTTTTGCTATATGGCAGGTCCACGATTTTAAAAATGGTGTCTTTGCCACGGGTGCTTTATCGGCTGCAGAATTACCCATATCCTATCCCCCCTTCGTGGTTTCTCCAAATAAATGCACTCCTGAATAGGTTCCTCTGGGGGAGGCGCAGTTCGGGTGGCGCTTGCAAAGTGCATCCAGTCTATGTACTGCATTGGGATTGCGGCAGCCGACGTTCGGGCATATTACTGGGCTTCGCACCTCCTGGTGATCAATGAATGATGGTATGGCTTTCAGGTAGACCTGACCTATGCTGTGAAAAGGCTCTTTATGGCGGACACTCCGCTGCTTCACCTCTTGTACAGCTGCTCATCCTTGGAGGTGTTTCTCCTGGCCTGTTGGACAGTTATTCAGATATGGAGGCGGGCGGTCCGGTCTATGGGTTGGTGAGGCATGCTGACCAGTACTACACCCCTCTGGCTGCGATCACACCTCCGCCCTGTCTCGACACTAGTGTGTTTTCGTAGGTGGGACGATATTGGGATATCCACTCTCGGAGATATAATTCAGGGGTCCACGCTTAAGTCCTTCCAGAGGTTGCAGGTACCTACAGCTCGGTCATGCTTTGTCCCCCCTGATACATCATCTCACGTCTTTACCCGAGTTTCACTCGTTAGAGGGTCTGGAGGCCTACAAAATACAGCAAATGTATCAAACCCTCAATAAACACTCAAAAACCACTATACATCAGACCCGAGTGGCGTGTGAGGAGGACTTGCCTGTCCTGACCGACAACGATTGGGCTGAGGCGCTGGCTAGTCCCAGGTACTCCGCTGTTTCCACTAGATACAGGCTGATCCAATTTAAATATCTCCACAGAATATATTATACATGCCTCTGCCTCTGGAAGATGGGGGCTATTCAGTCCCCTGCATGTCTCCGTTGTGACTCGCATGAGGGGCCGTTTCTCCAAATGGTGTGGAGTAGCGGGGCACTGTAACACTTCTGGTCGGGTATTTTGTCTTGCATGGGGCGGGTATTTGCATGGGACATTCCAGCGGACCCCAGATTGACACTACTACACAGCACAGAAGACATTGGGGGAACAGATATAAAAGACACCTTCTGTTCTTGGACTTCACAGTGGCTAAGCGAGACATTGCACAGCACTGGAAGGCTACGTCCCCACCCTGTATAGCAAAGTGGAAAAAGGCCATGGATAGGTGCATGTCTGCTGAGATTGCGGTGTTTCAGGCAAGGGGCTGTCCACAGAAGCATGGGAAGATCTGGGCTAGGTGGGTCAAATACTGAGGTATCGACTTGTCCTTCATAACCCATCCTGTAAACCGAGACCCTCTTGAACGGCTAGTGGTGAATGACTTGCTAGTTTAATGTGTTAGAGTTACACAGATGTAGACGGAAACTCATTCGATGTGTTATATCATGTTTTTTAAGTTATGCATGGTGCGTGGTTGGGGGAGGGGGGTTGTTTCTGGTCTGATGTTCCGCAGACCTCAAGAGTGGAAATTTCTCAGTACCTAGAGTTTTTACAATATGCCTTTTAAATGTACGTTGCTTGCCGGGCTTGGCCCATCTGGTAATACGGAAAATTAATCAAATCTGTTCTTTAAAAAAAGCGATGATATGCTGGTGCTCGGAGTTTACCTGCCTTCCACAGCTGTTTGGGTGTCAAATAAGTGATATGTAGAACATTAAGTTGAACCAAGCAAAGCTGGGAGGAGATGGCCAACTCCTGAGGCATCGTAAGTGCTTCCCTCCATTCCCCATCTTCTAGAGTCCAAACAAGCCTCCTTCTGAGCACGGAGAAGCAGAAATGAATCTGTAGAATAGGTGACCAGGGATCAGTAAATCTGTGAGACCCCCTTGTAGCGCAGGGGTGACATAAGAACCTTCACCTCCATAGGGCTGTACTCTGGGACCATCCCCAAATCTAGATGATGATAAGATAAGGCATGATGGAGCTGCAGAAAGTGGAAAAACTGTGTATGATGTAGGTGAAAGTCAGCCTGAAACTCAAAGAAGGAACACATAGGAGAGCCCTGCCATACATTGCCGTGCTGGGAGATGCCAATGAGATCCCAGCGGCCAAACCCCTCCAGGCCTGACACACAATGGAGAAGCGTGCCCCACAAAAGGGGCCTCTGTAGCGTGACCCTCCCCCTAACCAGTCTACTTAGTACCTTCTCGCCAGATTCTAAAAACCACCTCGTAAGATCAGATAAAGCTCGGGGAATATGGAGACCAATACAAATGATCAATAATTGTCTCCCAAGACATAAGAGAGAGTTCTGCTCGATACCCTGGGTCCTCACCTCCTGTGAAGCCAGCTGTCCAGGACCAGACCCAGTAGTAAAGCTGCAGGTCAGCGGCAGCCAGGCCTCCACCAAAGAAGATTGCACACATTTACAGACGGCAATAAGCAGAACCCTATGATTCCACAAAAACAGACTTATAAGGGCTTGAACTGAATGAACCATGCTGAGGGAATATTGTGAGAGAAGTTCTGTAAAACGTATAAGAACCAAGGCAAGACCATCATTTTAGAGAGCATTATCCGGCCCAATAAGTTCAGGGGAAGAGAAGTGCATTGGTCAAGGTCTTTCTTCATGCGTGACGCCAAAGGTGTAATGTTCAGTACCCACATCAAGTCGGGAATCAACGATATGTAGATACCAAGGTACAGAAAGCTCAGCCGACAAAGGGGTATGGTGGCTCGCCAACTATGGACCTGCAGGGACCCATCAATGGGTTCAGCATGGACTTGCTGTGGTTAACAAAAAGCCCTGATGCTTCGCTGTGCAGATTGAGTATGCCTAAGGCCTTGGGACCCAAAAATATCGGTTTGTGTGTAAACAGCACCACATCATCGGCATAAAGCGCAATGCGGTCCTCCGGCACAGCGTCAACCCCCCCCCCCCCCCTCCACCCCCCCAGAATCCCTGCATTAGCGCATTACAGCAAATCCACTTTGCTAAGGGCTCAATCACAATGGAGAACAGAAAAGGAGCAGGCAGCCTTGTATAGTACCCCTTTGAATTGGGAGTGAGAGCGCCGTTCAGACAGATCCACACTGTGGCGCCAGTATATAAGGTTTGGCCGATTCTGATGAATTGGGAACTGAAACCCTGTTGGGCCAGTAGATACCAAAGAAAATCCCAATCAACATAGTCAAGCACCTTCTCAAAACTGAGAAGGAGAAAGGTTTTGGAGCTGGGCATGGGACAGCGGTATGCCACCGCCGCCTGCCCTGCCGGATACAGTGACTAGTCCCGCGATGAAGCATGAAGCCGCACTGGTCCAAGTAGACCAACGTGGGGGTGACATGAAGGAGACGATTAGCATGTATCTTGGCATATAGTTTTAGTTCAGTATTAATAAGGGAAATTGGGAGATATGATGTACAGGACTCAGGAGGGCGCCCGACTTGTAGAGGTCCAGGATCGTGGCCTCCTTCAATTTCACCAGGAACCGGCCATGGGAGACAGTTTCATCGCAGAGCACTAACAAATGGGGTAACAATGAGGTCCGGAGCTGCTTGTAATATTCAGCAGGGAACCCACCTGGGCCTGGCGTCTTGCCCGAGTTCAAGTCAGAAAGGGCAGATTAAACTTCCGCAAGAGTGAAGGGTTCATCCAAAGTGACTGCTCCGCTGGGTGCGGGCAAGCAGAGAGGTAAGGCCGCAATCAGGGGAGAAAAAAACTCACATTGAGATCAAGTGCGGCGGCCATACAGCTCACCGTAGTAGTCTGCGAAGGCAGCTGCTAGAGCACTAGTCTCCGTAAGTAAGCCGCGCTCAGGGGAGCAGACACAGGGGACAACTCTGTTGGTAAGACCACGAGAGGCCAACCAATATAAAAGTTTACTGGACTTGTCACCTCAGCCATATATCCAGCTCTGGGAGGCAATCCAGCATTGTTGAGCTTCATCGTGGCTCAGTTGGCGCAGGGAAAGCTGGTCAAGGGCATGCTGAAAAGGTTCAATGGGATCCACTGCTGAATACTCTTCCGCTTGAGCAATATGGAGTTCTAACCTTGCAACCTGCTACAACCGGTTGTGGTCTATAATTCAAAAATACGTGCATGCCGCACTCTCATATACACCATACCGGAAGCCCAGAGAGTGCCGGGGGAACTCAACAGATCCAACATTGAGTCGCAGAAGGTAAGCAGCTCCTGAGACAAACAGTCAACCTAAATCGTGTCCGGAAGGCGACAAGCACTTAGGCACCAAATTGAACGATCACTCTTGGCCTCATGACCCAATAGGATAGTGACGGGTAAGTGATCTATAATGGCACGCAGCAAAATCTGTGCACCAGCTTTGAAGAGCATATCCGTAGCAGCCATAAAGAAGTAATCGATGCACGAGGTAGATCTGTGTGCAGCGGAAGTGTATGTATAGGCGTGGAAGTGAGGGTGCCAGATGCGCCAAACATCACAGAGAGCAAGGCTAGATGTCCCATCCACAAGCCAGGTAGTGAGAGGTGTGGTGACCATCAGTGCCTTAGAAATGTCCCAGACAGGGTACATCAGCATATTAAAATTGTAACCCATACTAGTGATGCCTGGGGAACTCCCAATCAACGTCCTCCGGATGGCATCAATTGTGAGACCAGGAATTTGGGGGTGCCACATAAACACTTGACAAATGGCAGTTCCGACCATCAATCATCCCATCAGCAACAAATCTACCCGAGGGTCAAAGGTGCTATGAATGATTGACATAGGCAAGTGCCTGTGGAGGAGGATGGCCACTCCCCGGGATCCCTCTTGTACCCAGTGTGATACATCCTATTGTACCCATAGTGGGCCAAGAAAGGACAATGAGTGCCAAGGAGATGGATCTCCTATAGTGGGAAAATATCAAGAGCATGGCGCTTAACAAACCCCAGGACGGCACTGTGTTTAACACAGTCATTAAGACGTTGATGTTTTGTGTAATTACCTTACGAACCGGCATTAGAACTCACAGAAGTTTGGGCATGGGCTGAGCCAACACCTAGGAGGAACAGAGGGACAAGGAACAGGAGCTCGCATAAAACAAAAACAAACATACCGGGTCAAAAGATACCAACCACCTGGAACCATCCTCCCAGTCACCCTCCCCACCCCATATTTACCCCAAATGTAACTACAACCACAAGAAAACCCTGCGGGGCACACACACACACACACACACACAATGTCCTATCCCCTGAGGAGATCAAATAAAGAAGGCTATATTGCTACTGGCTTAGAAGATATGCAAAAAAACAGAAAGAAGACCACGCAAGGGCAAGTCACAGCACCACCTCATACGTCCTGAGAAGAAGATCCAGGGGCCTCGGATGGCACCAAAGGGACTGATGTAACAACAGCAAACACCTCTCCAAAAGGGTTGTGAGAGAGACTTGGAGTTTCGGAGTAAAGGAGGCAGGGGAGCCCCCGGCCTGTTTGCCCCATCGAGCAGGGCCACCCCTTCAGCCATAGCTGCGCTGCCGGGATCCGCCAGCAACACCTCCAGCAGAAAAGAGGTCCTCCTAATAAGTTAGTACACAGGGGTCTTGTCTCTGCAGCCCATTCCATGCTGCCTCAGGTGAGTCAAAGAAGTTGGATTTGGAGGTGTGTATAATTTTAAGGCTGGCCGGAAACAGGAGCATATACCGAAAGTCCATCATTCTCAGTTTTTGCTTCACTGCTTCTAAGGAACGGCTTTGATGCTATATAATGCTAGTATAGTCCAGAAAAATTAGAATATGGGAGGACTACAAGGTTGTGGGGGCCAGTTCACAAGCAAAACGCAGGACCACATCCCGGTCTTTAAAGTTCAGGACATTCGCAATGACTGGCCGGAGAGGGGCCCCAGAATGAAGCACCGCCGTCAGGATCTATGGGCCGTTCCACTGCAAAAAAGTCAGACAATTGGCCTTCAGGGACCCGCAACAGGATCCATTTCTCGAAAAAGTCCAATAGAAACTTCCCTTCAGTACCCTCAAGGAACCGCACAAACCAGAGATTGTTGAGCCAGGCCCAATTTTTAGCGTCTTCTTATCGGAGTTCCAGAGTGTGGGACGCCGTCGTAAGGTGGATACCTCCACCATGCGAGTGGACACGTAGTCCCCGAGGTCAGAAATACTCCCCTCAGCGAAAGCCACACAGTCTGCCACATTACGCAGGTCCTGGTGCAGGAGAGCCACATCAGCACCACCCTCCACGATCAAAGATTTCAAAGCGGATCAGGAGGCTTGGATAGCCAGGAGAATGTCATCCGAAGTCAGCGTGCCCTTCGGTAAAGTGAGCCGGGGAGCCTCTGACCCATTCTGCTGAAAGGCATGGGGCAGACCGGTTAAGAATGTATTGATCTTGGATTGCGTGGACGATGGATGGGGGACCTCCTTTTCCCATGATGGCCAGAGACACAACACCGCCCTCAGGACGAATATACACTGATAGGTGGAGTACCAGCATGTCAGGGGCGACAGCAGACGTGGACTAAGAGTCTGAAAGGGAACTCATGAACCGCTTGTACAAGGCAGCTCCCCTCCCTAGCAGCACAAGCAGTTGGAGTCCCCACAGGCACCAGCCGAGTCCCGAAGTGAAAGAGGGGCCCTAGTAGAAGACCTCGAAGGGGCAGAGGAGATGGTGAGGGGGGGGCGTTTCTCGGTGTTGGTAAACACCACAGTGCAGCAGGCCACCTCCAGCACGAGACCAAGCTCCGTTCAGCAGTTGTCCAACCAAGGAGGTAACCACTGACAACAGGAGCAGGAGATAAGTGGGGTTGTGCACCAAAGTTCTATAAAACATGGGAGAGGGGTCTCCTGCTTCTCCCTAGTAAACCCCAGCTGCAAGAAACAAATAGGCCATGCGGTACGTTCAAGGAGTGGCTGCCTGCCAGCAACATTGCTGAAATCTCCGTGGCCTGCGGGGCCAGAAGGTGCTGCCATGGGCGTTACACCCACACAGTCCTCTCGTATCAGGAGGTCCATGCTGGGATCTCACTCCAGCAACAGGCAGAGGAGAGTTTTGGAAGACTCTGTACGTGCCTCGGGCTACAATGAAATTTGGGCAGCCCACCGCCCAACAGCCATGCAGTGTGAGCGCTGTATGATGTTTAGAGGACAGGCCCCGCTCATCAGGAAGGCCGCCACGGCAAAAACCCGTCAGGAAAGAGTGATACTGCTCATGTCGTCTTATGCGACCACTGCGGAGGTGTTGCACAGTCGGCGGCCCTCAGCACGCTCAACACCCCCGTGCCTTGGGGGGAGCGCTGAGACCAACTGGCTCGGCGATCAACAAGGTCATGCCCGGAAGCAGGGCCACCGCTGGCCAAAAATCGGAGGGAAAGAACAATGCATCTCTTTTGCTCCCGGAGACCGCAGCTGGGAAATCCTGCCAAAAAGCTGGCCCTCTACAAGCTCACCCGCCCTGCCGCAACTCAGAGGGAGCGCTGATGCTGGCTTACTCCCAGAAAGTCACCAGCCGCTGCCCAGGCCCTCAACACTGTGCAGTAAAAGTCTTTTCAACTATTGTTTGCCCCCCGGGCAGACTGGGAAGGGGACCCATGGGATTAGGGGTGTGAGGGGAATGTGAGTGGCCTCTCGGGGTTCAGGATAGATGGCACCAGCAGCCAGATCACTTTGGAGTCACCTACGGGGAGCGAGAGCTCAAGGAGGGACATCCACCATCTTGGCCTCAAAAATGATAGTGAAGCTTTACCCTAACATGAAAATAACAGTTGGAATGAAACTTTATCTGTCGTGGGCCACGAGGAGGTGGAAAAGGTTGTTACTCTTTCATTTCAGGGCACAAACTGTCTATTATTTGTTAAGTTTTACTTTGTGTTTTTGGTAATATTTCTTCACTGGGCACCTAGGCTTGTGACGGCACTTCTGAGAATCTCTGCTTCATTTTTTTCTTTTTTGTAGGTTTTACGTAAAACTTTACTAAACTGTTTTAATACCATTATACAAACAGCGCAGGCTTGGTCAAGGTATGGTGGCCTGCTGGTTTTCTATTCAAATAGGAGCACAGAGGGAAAAGAGACTACGGGTTGCCCTCCACTCAAAAATTATAAACACATGAAAACCCGGTCTATAAGGCAATCCATTTACAGACGGAGTGTATATATCGCTTACTCTGCAAAGTGTATATATCACTTTAGTTTTATAGTCTGCAAAAACTCCTCTTCTTTATTTCATATGTGGTAGTTTGCAACACTTTTTGCCTTTCATTTAAAACCTTTTTTCAACAGACAGTCCTCAGGAAAGCAGATAGTGACTGAAGTATAGCTTACACAATTCTCAATACATTCAGAACACCCAAAAATTTCTGAATGAGCAGAAAGCACCAAATCTATGTGGAAAAAAGTGCGGGGGACAAAATGACGCCTCACAGGCGCACCACCAACGGGGTAACTGGTAGGTACTCACCAGATAAGCCCACTATTCTCATCACTGGTGGTCATTTTGTCCCAAAGGAAAAAGTGTCCAAACAAAGAAATAAAGCAATAAACTGTGTAGGTGCAGTAGAGTAACAAATAATCGCACTCCACGTTGTGACAAAAAGTGGTTAAAATTGGCAGACACACTTTTATCGCAATTACTTTATTATTTACTAAGTGTGATCTGTCAAATTAAAAGTAGGTTGGTTGCTATCCATGCATACCAATACCAAAGGCCAACAACTGTTTCTTTGCCACAATATTTTATGACAAGTTCTTCAGGGCCTGACACTTCATCACAGCACCAGTGTTGGACACACCATTCTAGTGGATTGAAAAAGTACAGAAAACAAACACTATGTTAAAAACACGGCTGCTCACCCCCAAAAAGAATCCATATTCTGAAGTTAAAATCACAGTAATTACCCTCTATCAGCTTATGTCTCTAATACCAGCTTGTGAGGTAAAACTGTAGTGTAACAAACTCCTCATGTGAGTCCTCCTTTCTGATTGGCCCTTCAGTCGTTGTGTCAACCTAAACCCGTGTCCCAAAGAAGGAGTCAGAATTTTCAAAAGACATATACTGAGCTGTTGAAACTTTCACATACTGCGTATTGTTGCACCAAATAGCCTCAATATATCGATGTAATAATGACCAATAGTCCAGGTTTAGTATCTTGCAATCTCTTAATGTATTCTAATTTCCCAAGAAATTAGCATTCAACCATTTACCGCTACGTGATACATTCTTTAGCAGTCACCACATGCCCAAAAGACAAATCACTCGTACCCGCTATTTCTGCATCTAGTTTCAATGCAAGTACCTGAGAAATCAGGGCTAGATGCGCAAAACTACGTGTACACCCTTCTGTATCATATCTCTTTAGGCATTTGCCCAAAACCGATACCAGTGCACCTAATAGCATAGGCTCTCACTCATTCCCGGCCCCCCTACTCTTCACCGGCTGGGGTCTCACGGAGCGTGGCGTCTCCTCCTACATCTTCCTACCGCCTCGTTGAGTATTGAAAACTCATCAAGTTGCGGCCACGTGATGTGTGTGGCCGCCATCTTAGAATGGGAAAGTTCTATTTTTACAGAGAGTCAACAGTATTTTCCCGTTTCAGATAAATAAAAGACTGTGGCACATACATGTTACCTACAGACGCGATCTTTAAACCCGGGGACAAGAATACTCGCACTTATTATGATAACATAATGGATAGTCAAGAGAGTATTTACTTATGGGAATATATGTTCAAAAAGGCCAACTTTATTTAGACAGCAAGGGCATTGTTGCTAACAAACACAGCTCAAACAATCCCTGACAAAAATACATATGCATATAAAATATGTCAAACTCGACTTTAAAAAGTAGAATAGGGGGACCATAGAATTGTAACCCCATATCTTCCAATATGGCTGTTTTTTATGTACCATAACTTTATTAAGATTTATAAATAAAGTTCGTTTTTTATCTATAATACAGTGCATTTTTATTCTGTCCCCACAATATGTAGTGAGCGCGCTAGCACGGTACGTCACGTGGCTACGTGACGTACGTTGACGTAGAGGCGCGGCAGGCGGAGCGCGGCATTCAGAGCGCGAGCAGGCTGGGCGCAGGACATGCTTTGCGCTCCTTGTATGTATGTACCTGAATAAAGAGGTTGGTACCACCATCCGACTCCGAGAGTTATTGGGGGGAAGGAAGAGCATCTCTACAGTGGCGACGAGGGTGGGATACCGACCCACGACCCCCACCACGCAGACTGCGAGAAGCACGGCGGAACGGAGTGGTGGCGCAGGAGAAACGAGGAAGGCCCGAGGGTACGCACAGCGACCCCACCCTCATAGGGCACGGCAAGGAGCGCAACGCAACCCTCGGCAAAGAGAACAGAGCACCGAGAGCACGAATAGCGACGGTCGAAGAACCCTGAACAACCGAGGTAGGAAGCCAGTCACGGTCACGGCCCACCGGGATACGCACTGGCTACTCCACCCGAACAGGAAAGGGCTGAAAGGAACAGCCCTCCACCCTTGCTCAAGAAGGAAGAACGAAACGGTGCACCAGGGAGCCCGAGAAGCCTGGAAGGTACGCTGCCCGCAGCCCGGGCGGAGAAGATGAATGCACAAGCGGGCTACGCGATAGCGCCAGTCCAGTTCCTTCCCCGACCAGGGGAACCGCTCATGAAATGGGAGGACTGGAAGGAATACATAGACAATTTCATAGAAGTGATGGAAGACGAGAGCGAGGAAAAGTTCAAGCCGCCGAGAAAGAAACGCATCCTGCTGCTGAATCTGGGCCCAGAAGGCCTAAGGATCTACAAAAGCTTGGTGCCAAAGAAGAGAGAGACAGAGGATGACGACGTGTATGCCCATGCGCTGGAAGACCTAGAAGAACACTTCAAACCCTCAGTGTGCGTCTCAGTAGACAGGTTTAACTTCCAGCAAAGGAAGCAACTACCCGGGGAAACGGTGGAAGAGTATGTGGCGGCGTTGAAGAAACTGGCGGTCTCGTGCAAATATGCCAACTGGGAAAGTGAATTCATAAAAGACCAAGTGGTGATGCACACCACGTGCACGAGCGTGCAGGACAAGCTATGGGCTGCAGGGGACACCTCTCTCAAGGAAGTGTTGGTGATAGTAAAAAGGGCTGAACTGGCACGAAGGTGTGCAGCGGCTACGAAGAAAGAGGTCGTGCCCAGTGGAACGGTGAACAAAGTAGACGAGGAAGAACACCACAAGGATAATCAGGCACGGAAACAGCCAGAAAAGGGTCCCGACAAATGGCGGAACAGTCCAGGCAACCCTGGCAAACAGGCCGGAAGCAACAAACGGCCTTGCTACAGATGCGGCAGTTGGGCGCACGAGGCGCACGACCGGAAGTGCCCCGCGCTTCGCGCCAAATGCACGTTCTGTGGAATAGTCGGCCATTTTGAAAAGGCGTGCAGGAAGAAGGCAGCCAAGAACGCAGTGAAGTACGTGGCCCAAGCATCGGAGGAGCCAGAAGAAGCAGCAGAGGAAGAGGTGATCACAGTCCTCTGCATTTACGACGAAATCTTAAGCATAAACGACCGAGGCCGTGGCACCGGCGGAGGAAGAACGATGAAACCCGTCATGGAGATGAAGATCGGAGGCGTCGAAGTCCAAGTGGTGGCAGACACAGGGTCGCCTTACACCATCATCCCCCGGAGCGTGTGGGAAGAGAAGTTTGCTCCGCGACTGGGCCCCGAGCTGGACAAGCTGGACATACGTCCCGTTACCTACAATGGTGATCGAATCCCCATGGCCGGGTGCAGGAGATTGAACTTCGAGTTCAGGGGCAGAGAGGCCAGGTGCAAACTGTATGTCTCCGAGAAAGGTCCCTCCGTCCTAGGGTGGCTCGACCAAGGAGACCTGGGCATCAAGCTGGACCCGGGAGGCAAGGAACAGATCTTATTGACGGAGCCGGAGGAAGCGCTGGACACGGATAATTGGAGGAAGAAGTTCCCAACGGTCTTCGGGGGCTCAGTGGGCAGACTCGACAGATTTGCACACAAGATCATACTCAAAAAAGGAGCTGTACCGGTGGCACACAAGGTGAGAAACATCCCGCTAGCAGTAAGGGACGACGTGAAGGAAGAACTACAACAGCTGGAGAAAAGAGGGATCATCGAGCCGATAGCCTGTGCTGAATGGCTATCGCCGTTGGTGGTGGTGAAGAAACCGAATGGGAAGGTCCGTTTATGCGTGGACCTACGTGAGTTGAACAAAAACATAGTGGTGGAGAAGTTTCCCCTTCCCCGGATAGAGGAGATGCTGGCCAGCACAAGGGGTATTCAGTGGTACTCCACCATAGACTTGACTTCAGCGTATCACCAGATAGCGTTACACCCAGAGAGCCGCAGCTTAACATCCTTCATAACTCCCTTCGGATGCTATCGATTCCGCCGCATGCCGTTCGGACTAGCCTCGGCGGCTGCAGTATTTCAAAAGCTCATGCATCAACTATTTCAGGACCTCAAGGGAGTGCAATACTTCCAGGACGATATATTGGTGATGGGCCAGGACAGGATGGACCACGACAGGAAGCTGGAGGCGGTGTTGGGCATCCTGGAAGGGAAGGGCCTCACAGCAGAATGGGCCAAATGCCGGATTGGGATGGAGAAAGTAACGTACTTGGGCCACGAAATCAGTGCTCAAGGAGTGACTCCCAAGAGTGAAAATGTAAAGGCGATCTGCGACGCACCCTCTCCAGCCACCAAGGAGGAAGTCAGGTCATTCCTGGGAATGGCGGAATACTATGGGAAATTCATTGAACATTTCGCCTCGAAAACTCACCATATGAGGCTGTCAACCCGAGAGAACAGCGAGTTCAGTTGGTCAGAGGAAGCTCAACGGGAATTTGAAATGATAAAGAGAGAAGTGGCAGGGGCAATTCCACTGCAAGGGTTCGACCCCCAAGGAAGCACCATACTCACCACAGATGCGAGTGATAAAGGACTGGGCGCAGTCCTCATGCAAGACCGAGGCCAAGGGAGAGTCGAAACCATATGCTTCGCATCCCGCACCCTGAATGACACTGAAAAGAGATATAGTGTGATTGAAAAAGAAATGTTGGCGGTGGTGTGGGCCATGTCCCGGTTCCGGCAGTTCCTGTGGGGCACAAGGTTCCGGTTGAGGACCGATCACAAGCCCCTGCTCAAAGTGCTCACATCTAGTGGACATGCAGAAGCGACACCGAGGATCTCGAAAATGTCGCTCAAATTAATGGAGTTCCGTTATGATGTTGAACACATTCCAGGGAACAGGAACAAAGTGGCGGACTACCTGAGTAGGGCGGCAGCGATGGAGCCCAGTACAGAATGCCCCGAGGCGGGGGAAGAGTGGGTCGCACTCACCGAGGACCTCGAAGTATCCATCAGCAAACAGGAATGGAGAATGGCATATGAAGGAGACCCAAATCTGGAGAAAGTGAAAGACTACATTGTGAGAGGCTGGCCGGACAAATGCAAAGTAGAGCGAGGCCTTGTCCCCTACTTCGAGGTGAGAGAGGAACTATCTATGGATGACCAGGGAACATTTATATACAGAGGGGAAAGAGTCATACCCCCGTCAACGATGATACCCAGATTGATGGACATGTTACATGAAGGCCACCTGGGAGTGGGAAAGCTGAAACTAAGGGCCAAGCAGAATTATTGGTGGCCAGGAATGGACATAAGAGCGGAAAGACATGTGAGAGAGTGCCTGAGGTGCCAGGGCGCGGACAAAACGCTGAAACCATTGCGCCCTGCCCTGGGAAAGATTGATCCTCCACAAAACTCGTGGGAGGAACTGTCCATCGACATTTTAGGGCCAGTGCTGAATGCACAAGGTATACAGAAATACATTTGTGTAATGGTGGATCGTTATTCGAAATGGCCGGAAGTAAAGATCGAAGAAACAATGGACACAGAGAAAATAGTGAGCTTCATGGCGGAGACCTTCGTGAGAGAGGGCATCCCTAAGTGTGTCCTTAGTGACAATGGGCCCCAATTCCGCTCTGACAGATGGAACCAATTTATGCAAAGAAATGGAATAGCGTCTAAACACACATCCATATATCACCCGGCGGGGAATGGGTTGGTAGAGCGCTTCAATAGAGTGGTGATGGGCTCGATACAAGCGGCTATTGCAGACAACAAAGACTGGGAGGCGGAGATATGGCACATGGTGTGGGCGTATCGGATAACTCCCACGAACACTGGCTATAGCCCTTTCCAGATATTAAGAGGCCGGGAACCGTTCACCCAAGACAACAGGATATGGAAAGACAGAGTTATTAAGAGTGAGTGGTCACCGGCAGTGGTGCAAGCCAATCTGAAGAAGGCACAAGCAGTGTATACCAAACACTATGATGCGAGGAGGAATGTAAAAGACACTGCCCTCGAAAAGGGGGAATGGGTGAGAGTAAGATTGCCCACTCTACAGAAAAAAGGGGAAAGTAAGTACAGCAGGCCCCTGAGAGTTGTGGAAATCAAGGGCCGGGCGGCATTGCTGAGCGACGGAAACGTGTGGTCGCAGGATCGCATGTCCAGGTGCAATAAAATACTCAACTGGAGAAGCAGAGGCAACATGGAAGAGAGTGAGAGCAACAGTGACCACTCCAGTGACTATGGAGGTGAAGGCCCGGACTTAGGAGAAAGTAGTAACGAAGATCAAGAGGCAAGTGCAGAGTGTCAGCCGGAGGAAGACAGCAGTCGGAGCGTGCCTGGCGCGGCTGCGCTAGAGAGTGGACAGAGTGAAGAAGCAACGACTGCCAGTTCCCCGGTAAGACTGACGAGAAGGGGCAGGGCGGTGGTCCCACCAGTGAGGTTCAGAGACTACGATATGAGTCAGGACTTGTTCACATAACTCTTTGGAAAAAAGGGAGATATGTAGTGAGCGCGCTAGCACGGTACGTCACGTGGCTACGTGACGTACGTTGACGTAGAGGCGCGGCAGGCGGAGCGCGGCATTCAGAGCGCGAGCAGGCTGGGCGCAGGACATGCTTTGCGCTCCTTGTATGTATGTACCTGAATAAAGAGGTTGGTACCACCATCCGACTCCGAGAGTTATTGGGGGGAAGGAAGAGCATCTCTACACAATAGACCTCCACTACACAAAAAATACAGAATAGGGAGACACTTGGCAAGGGCAACCATCACTGATACCAAAGGCTTTCCAAATCGAAACAGGGAAAATGAAAAAGTAGGACGCAAGCTAAATTAGCCAACCCTATTTCACTCAATCAATCAATTCAAAATCTTTATTCGAATTTTTGCAAATTCATAAAAGCAATACAGACAATCCCAATCAAATAGCATATTTACAATAGTTAAAAGACAGCAATATAAAAAAAACAGATATGAATTCCTCAGATTTACTAAGGGTTCTCCATTGTTTTACGAACATGGGTAATAACTCTTAGAAAAGTGCTAGTGCGGAATATCAACTCAACATCATCAAATTTGATTCCTCCAAAGAAAGTGGTCTGTGCTTTTTTAAAATAAGGTGCTAAAAACCATTTATAATATTTTTGATAAAATTTACAAAAGAAAAAGAAATGTAAATCAGTTTGCGGGCTCATATCATCGCATGGGCACAAATTATTTTCAGATTTTAAAAAGGTATAACCTAGTGGAAAACATAATAAAAGTCTCACAGTCCCTGCCCTGAGGCAAAAAAGCAAAGATCTCTCCCACTTTGTCATTGGAAGCGTGAGGTACAGATTGGTTGTATGTACAGATCTTTGTTCATATAGGCCTGGATTGTGGGTTTGATTATTTCCCTTGCCAATCTTTCTTCTCTATAAAGTGTGTACAGTGCAAACTTTAAATTATTTTTTTCTTCAGGGTTGATTTTACTAGGGTCAAGAAAAAGATGTCCTTTGTCTACACTGTCTACGCTGCTTAATTTATTGAACACTCCAGAACACTCCAGAAAGCCAGGGAATTGACATCCCTTTATCACAATGAAGGCAGTCTTTTATGATTTCCTGGGTTAGGCCAGCCATATCATTTTTCCAAATAGCGAGCCAGAACATTGCCGGTCTGGAGGCAATGAAATCAGATATATAATACAAGTTCAGTTCGCAGTGGCAAATGTATTTCGATGAGGAAATGGGTGCTCCAAGGATTTTTCTACAGAAGCGGTTTTCCTCTATCTGGATACTTGGTGTTTTTCCCAGGCCCCAGATCTCTGCCCCATAAGTAGCTACTGGTAAACATTGTGATTTAAAAAAAATTAAAATGGTTTTTATAGCATCTACTTTCCTTGGCCGCGGGAGGCTAAGAATAGAATTAATGGATTTTGAGAACTTGCTCGTGGCGTGGGCTAAATGTCCACTCCACGAGACGTTCGCAGCAAAAACCATTCCTAAATAGGGGAAGGTGTTGGTAGAATAAAGTTTATCAACACCCACTGAAATAGCACTTAGTTGTCTCTTGCCCAGGCCACAGGACATAATAAAAGAGTTTTTTAAATTTACTTTAAGATCAAGTTTTTCCATGTATTGCACAAAGTTTTTTACCAAGCTGCGCAGGGCATTCGCGGTTAGGCCCATGAGTAACGCGTCATCTGCATAGAGCAGAGTCGGTAACAATCTCCCCCTTATTTTCGGGTCGTCTGGGGATATCGATTTTAGGGATTTGTTTAGTCCATTTATGTAAATAATAAATAACAGGGGTGCTAAAACGCACCCCTGCCTGACTCCTCTTTCTACTTTTATGGGTTCTGACACGTCCACCCCCATCCCGATCCTTACTTGTGCCCTTGTGTCAATGTGCAAATACGCAAGAAAATAAACAAGTGATTCATCCAGACCATATTCTAAAAGAATCGCCCACAATTTAGACCTGTTTACTAGGTCAAATGCAGACGATAAGTCCATAAAAGCTAGATAAATTGGTGCAGACCGAGCAATAGTATATTTACCAATTACTAAGTTTAAATTTAAACACTGCTCGGTTGTTCCAACCCCACTCCTGAACCCCATTTGGCAGGAGTCTAAAATCCCTGTTTCATCTGCCCACTCATTAATTCTGTTGTATAATACTCTTCCCAAAATTTTAAGAGTATTATCTAGAAGGGAGATGGGTCTATAATCCATAGGGTCTGTTCTCTCTCCTTTTTTATATATAGGCACTATTATGCTTGTAGACCATGTGTTGGTTACAGGCACTAAGGGTAGGCTATTAAATACGTTTGTCAGAATGGGTGCCCAAAGTTCTGGTTTCCATTTAATAATGTCAATTGGGAGGCCATCCGGCCCTTGGGCTTTATTGCCAAGACTTTGTTTGATGCCGGCAATAACCTCTCCCAGGCTGATCTCCAGGGGACGCAAATCACCTAACACAAAAATGTTGTTAACATTTGATGGTGATGCATACACCTTAGAAAAATGGGTTTCCCACTGATGGCTAGGAATGGTACAGCTTATTGCTGACATTTGTTTGCCCATATTATGCAGGTCTTTTACAGCAGCCCAGAAAATTGTGCCTTTTTCACCAGAAGCTGAGTCTGATAATTCCTCCCAGCGTTCTGACAAAATAATTGCCTTACGTTTCCCTATTTCAACTTTATAACTCTTTCTTGCCTCCCTGACCTTAATTTGACATCTAGGTTTGGAATTCAGTGCATTACGTAGGGCCCTATTTGCGGCTGAACAGTTTTTATCGAACCATTTAGGGTCCGTATTAATATTACGATTAGGGACAGTTAAAATTGTTTTTATAACTGAGCACAGATTAGTAAAATCTGAGATCACCCTCTGGTGGTTCCCATCGGCAATTGTACATGAGTCTATTAAATTTTGATGTTTGGTAGTGAGTTGGTTGGTTATACTACCACTATCCACCTTCCTCCATTTCAATCTAAAGTTATTTGTAGCGGGGGTTATATCTCTGGCCCCCATAGTGGTTTTAAATACTGGCGGGCCCCTAGTCTGATATTCGCGACCAGTGCATTATGATCCCCGAATGCAGTCTCAATGACCTTTGCCATCATGAGGCTGTCAATGAGTTCGGGTGACATAAAGATATAATCTATAGTTGAGGAGTAGTTTCTACCTCTAAATGTGGGGACGTAGTTATCATTAGGAGTTGGGCTTGCTTCCATGATATTGGCTAACATATGTTCGCGGATGAGCATGTCCAACTCTTGCCCCCTTTTATCAGCTCGATCATTACAAATATTTGCCCCTGGTCTATCTTGTTTAGAGATTTTAGCATTGAAATCCCCAGCTAGAATAATCCTTTTACTTATAGTGTTTTCTAGGGGTTCAGTTAAGCTGCTCAAAATTTTGGATAGTTCAATAATATTTGCGATTGAATGAAAATCATTATTATAAAAGTTAATAATGTAAAAGGGGACCTTTCTTTTATATTCAATAATTTGAATATTAGGGCTATTAGTTGGTATCACTTTAATATTCCCGCCTGCAGTAACCCTAATACCAGTTAACAATCCACCCATCGGTCTGCCAAAATCGGGTTTACCCGCAGTTACGCTGTTACAGTGGAAGCCCTCAATATGCAGGTTAGTAGTGGCCCATGTTTCCTGGAGCATAATTATGTCTATGTTAGAGAGAGTCTCTAACCAATTTGGGTCAGACAATCTTGGCTCCAGGCCGGCCACATTCCAACTAAGGATCGCTAGATCAGAATTGAGCTTGGTTGGTATATTAGGAGTGTTAGTACTGACAACTGTGGGGCTTTCGGCAATTACGATCTTTTCTGACAGGATTTCCCTTACCGGTGGCATGCTATCTATACCCTCGCTCCTACTTGTTATTGGGATTATTATTTCCTGGTTATCATTATTTATCCTCGTAGGTGGGAGGTTGGGAATCTGATAGACGTTAAGCTGCAGATTATTTCTACTGTTGTACTTGCCATAGCCACCCTGTTCTTTATAAGGGTTGATGGTTGGTGTCAGTCAGTCAACCATTTCTAAACAACTATATCTGTTATAGGTAGAAAGCCCCATGAAATTATCCATGGGACCAGCGTCTCTTCCCCTATTTCTTCCCCAGTTGCCCAAGTTCCCTCCCCAGCTTCCCCATTCATCACCCCAATCTTGGTAGCCCAATCCACACCAATTTCTGTCATTGCCTTGCCACATACGGATCCTAGGAGGATAGAAAAAAGAGAGTGATTTTGTTTCTATATGTTTATAAGAGCCTTGTGTATTCCAAGAGCATATATAGTCTACAGTACGTGGATCCTCAAAATTAATTATAACACAGTCGCCCTGGATAGTTTTACGCTCTTTTCCTATCCAGGGTACTCTACGGACTGTTAGAATCCTACTAGTGTAGTGTGGAGGTAGTGGTCGGTTGACGTTAAGCCAATGTTGTACTTTATTTTTTAAAGACCAACTGGTTTCAGTAACATGATCAGCTACCTCTGGAACCCCAGTCATGACTACTACCAGTGAGCTTGCCTCTGGGGGGAGGGGAACCATACATCTATGCTCTTTTTCTCCTTTCTTCTGGTCCTTATCCGGGGGCAAAGGTGTTGACTTAACTTGGCTATCTGTTTGTTTGGTGGGTTGGGGAGGTGCAGAGTCATTTGTCGGTTTAGCTGGGTTTTTATTTACTTGGGCTGTTGATGTACTAGTTGTTACGATGGTACTCAACACTTGTGCTGTAGTCTTCTTGGGCCCTGGGCCTACGGTATTGTTATTTCCAGTTTTAGTTTTAGTCGCACCTGTTAAAGGAGGCCCGGGGTTAGGTGTGTTCATGGCAGTATTAGGGGTAATTTTTGTTGTAGCATGCAGCCCAGGTAGTTGTTTTTCAATAGTTGAGAGTCTAGTCTCTATTGGGGTGAAATAAGATTTAAAAAATTCCCCAAATTTTTACTAACAGGCTACTAGTTGCTTCACAATAATTATGGGTCTCCCCCCCTGCTGCAAGAGTCTCTATACTTCCTGATTCCAGATCCTCAGTAATCTCACCAGGGGTTGATCTGCTATTTCCATTTTTTGTTTTGTGGTTTATTACTTTGCTAGACTTTTTCGTTGGTGCATTTTTCTCCTTAGACAATACCGCTTTAGCTTGTTTCTTTTGCTTTGGTATGGCACCCTCCCTTTTACCCCGTGACTGTCTATTCCCTACTTCGTCTGGCGTGCAAGTAATAAGTAGATTAGGTGATTTTTCTAAAGCCAGACTTAGTTGGGAATCTGATAAAAGTTGTGATGCAGACAGGTCAACTATATTTGGCAAACTAAATCTTTCTGTTCTAACATCATTCTGAGTACCTGAATCCTGAGTTTGTATTGGGGTTTGTGCTAGTGCAAGAGATCCCAAGGATGAGCGCCTAGCTATTTGTAGGTCTTGGGATACTCTACGTTCAAGGAGAATAATGCTCTGGTCTATAGTCTCATTGACCTTTGTTAGGAAGTTATCCAATGGCCCAATTATCTGACCACCTCCCGCCGCCGCGGTTTTACTTCTTGTTCCCCTTGTGGACATATTAACAACTGATGTCTTATCGGTAGGAAGAACGTACAAACGTCAGTTTTACCAAGCAGGTTTCGGGACAAATACCAGGAACCAAAGGACCAAGAGAGCAAGCCCAGTCCGGTCTCAATCGGGCTCTAACGGGCTCAAACGGGCCCGCCCTTGGCCCGGGCTTCACCCGGCGCACTCCCCCGTGCTCCTGCGCAGCGGGATTAAGCTTCAATTATATAATCGTCCAGTGGGCGTGGCAGGCAGGCAGCGCGGACCAGTTGGACTGCCGAGCAGGGACTCCTGGTAAAGCGAGTCCCTGCAGCGCTGCTCCGAAAGGCCTCCTCTCCCCTCCTCACAATCCCCGGCGTGCAGAGCAGCGAGCAACGACGGCTCCCAGCTGCTCCAAGTGACCCCACACAGCGAAGCGGCACTAGGCATGGGCGGAAAATCCGTTCCGCTCGCGGATTTTGCGGATTTTCGGGAAATCCGCAATCCGCGAGATTCGCGAATCTCCCGCAAAATCCGCAAATCCGCGAGCAGCGGATTTTGCTCGCACTGCTCGCACTGTTCGCGTGAGTTTGCGTGAGTTCGCGCCCCGCGAATAAGTGCAAAATTGCAGAAATACGATCTTAGCAAAACTGAAAGTAACTACTTACCAGGTTCAAAAGTTCAGGCTCATCATTAGTAGCCATTTCCTGTAGTGCTTCCTGAGGGGCCCCTCCAGAGTTCAGTTGCCAGTTGAAACTATTATGTGACCCTGCTCTGAACCTCAGAATAGTTACACATATGCCACAAAGGTCCTGAATTACAGCTAAGGGAGACAAGCAGGAGCCAGGCTGGAAGTTAAAATCCATTAATCAGCCCCTAATTCATTATTGTCAGTTGGGGCAGGGCAGGTGTTGTAACTAATTTTGCAACAATGAAAGCACTTAGCAAGTGCAAAAGATCACTAATCAGGGCGCACTAAGGAAGCAGGTGCCAGCTAAAAAAATATTCTGTGACACATTAATCAGCCCCAAATTAATTCAGGTCACTTGAGGCAGGGAAGGTGTGCTTTGCTTTGCCGAAAATAATGTACACTGGACAACCAGAGGGTGTGGTGATGAAACAGAGGGTGGCATGGGTGGGCCAGAGGGTGGCATGAGTAGTCAGAGAGTGGCAGTGGTGACAGAGAGTGGCAGTGATGAAGAAGAGTGTCCCAAACAGGCTGGACACGTAGAAACAACAAGTTCGCGAAACTTGCGACCCGACAGGTAAGTTCGCAATTTGCGAAAGTGTACAAAACCCTCGCGAACTGGCAGAAACACGGGCGAACACAAAAAAAAAAATCCGCAAATTCGCGGGAATTCGCGGATTTTGCGGATTGCGAATCCGCAAATCCGCAAAATTCGCGAACGCGAGATCCGCAAAATTCGCTCATGCTTAAGCGGCACCCGCGGAGCGGGTGCGGCAAGAAGTTGTTTCAGGGCTCTAAACCCCCTTCAGAGGTGAGCGGCAATTTTGTCAGAGCGGCGATTATGCAAAGCGTCCCAGGGTGTGTGTTGCACGCAGACCCTTTAAGCACACTGGGTCCTGTGGGCGTGGCAGGCAGGCAGCGCGGACCAGGTGGACTGCCGAGCAGGGACTCCTGGTAAAGCGAGTCCCTGCAGCGCTGCTCCGAAAGGCCTCCTCTCCCCTCCTCACAATCCCCGGCGTGCAGAGCAGCGAGCAACGATGGCTCCCAGCTGCTCCAAGTGACCCCACACAGCGAAGCGGCACCCGCGGAGCGTGTGCAGCAAGAAGTTGCTTCAGGGCTCTAAACCCCCTTCAGAGGTGAGCGACGATTTTGTCAGAGCGGCGATTATGCCTGTTGGTCACTCTTTTCTTGATAAATCCACTGTGCTTCCTTTGAAAGGAGGATCTTTTCGACATTCTGCGGATTGCCCAGTACTGGAATTGTAGTGTAGTTCCTATATTCCCAATAGGCTCTGCGCATTGGAATAACATAAACAGCAGTGTAGACGTAGGACTGAGGTCATCTAGGTCTCTACTGACTATGTTAGACTTAATTAGTTTTTGCCAGCTACCTCAGAGGTCACTAGAAACTTTCTCGAATGTTCAGGAAAGGGTTAACCGTCCTGATTTAGACAAGAAGGGATTTGTTTCTGACAATCGCATAAACATGACAACTTTGCTCCTTCAGAATAAAGAGTGTATCTCTAGAGTTGTGTGAAAATAATAGACAGCTATTTCACTCAGTCAATCGTGCATGCTTAATTTCACCAGAGAAATAGAGAGACGGGCGTTTTCAATAAAAGGTGTTATTTTATTGAGCAGTCTTCTTTCTCATGCAAGAGAAATGAATTGCCACAATTGCAATACTTATCATAAAGTAAAGTGCGTACAGTAAAAGTAGTATTATGAAATAATACTGTAATAGCATTGATATGGTTTCTTAGCCATATAATACTTTAAAATGGATAAAATATATACATACATAAAAACATTGACTAACGAACTCAACTGGTGGTTTTAAGATACGCCTACCCCGGTGTACCTGACCTAAGCCTAATACGTGGGAAGGAGTAAGTAAGTTGCAGTTTTAAGTTAAGTTAGGTTTTTGCCAAGTATCGGAATCAAGAATTCTCTCTAAGGTTTTAATCAGCTTCGTACCTTGGTTATAGAATGAAGAAGGTCTTCTATTTCGCTTCTCAGGACTCGATCTCCCAGCAACCCGCGAGGGTGACTTGGGAACACCGGAGCTCGATTTCTCGCCGTGAGAAAAGGCTGCTTCTCCAGCACGTCAAAAAAGGGAGGGGCGGAGGAGGAGCTTCGCGGGCGACCAAGATGGCCGCGTAAGCTCGGAGCTCCGTGGACCGTCCGATCCACCGCAACTATCCTGCCTGAAATCCTGCCCCACGTTGGTGGGACTGTAATGCTGACGGCCTACTGGGGCGGGGACTGCAACCGGCTTCCAAATCGGTGACTCCTGAGCAAAGTTACGTCGAGCTGAACTCCGCTCCGTGACGGTGCCATTGTCCCTCCGGACTTCGCCACTTCGTCACTTCGCCCGATCGGACTACACGGGCCCTGCCTGCCATCTCCTTGGTGACGACACTGCGCACTTGTATTGCCCTCGTCGGCCTGATTGTGACTTTTTGATCCGACTGACTCTCGGCTGTGGACCCTGACCTGCGGCCGCCTGTCCTTTGTTCTAGGGACCCATCATGGCGGGCAGAGGCGATCCGGAAAGGGCATCAAATAAAGGTGGCCGAGGCAAACCGCAAACGCAGAACAACCGCATGGAGCGGTATGTGAATCTCAAGTCGCCACCTACATCGGGAGCCATCTCCAAAGGGGCCCCAGTGAATGGCCCGCCGGACGGCTCGGATCCTACCCTAATGGACATCATGGGTGCCATCACCAGCCTCCGCGCCGATGTACAACAACAGCACGAGACTCTGTCCCATAAAGTGGACTCCATGGCCATTGATATTTCCCTCATCAGGACCGACTTGGGCAAGACAAATGATCGGGTGAGAGCGCTTGACATCAAGACCACTAGTCTGACCTCGGATGTCTCTGAATTGCAAACGGAGGTCCGGAACCTGCGATCGACTGCCGATCTTTTCTCAAAGCGGCTGGAGGACTTTGAAGGGCGAGCCAGGCGGCAGAACGTCCGTATAGTGGGGGTTCCGGAAGGGTCCGAAAATGGCGCAGCGGACCTGTTTGTGGAAGAATTGGTCAAGACACACCTGGCGCCCTCTGGACTGAGCGATTTCTTCTCAGTGGAACGTGCCCACCGTGTGCCAGGGGGACCACCTAAAACGGGGGCGACGCCGCGACCAATTGTGGCGCGCCTTCTCAACTTTAGAGATCGAGATGCGATCCTTCAGGCATCCAGGTCCCACGGGCCGCTACATTATCAGAATGCGGAGGTGCATTTCTACCCGGATTTCACCAGACTGGTACAACGCCAACGGTTAAGCTACGCGGGCGTAAAGAGACGGCTCAGAGACATGGGTCTCAAGTACTCTATGCAATTCCCAGCAAAGCTCCGCGTGGAACTCAAGGGACGTGCCTACTTTTTTGACTATCCTGAGAATGTGAGCGAGTGGCTGGACACTGTAACACCAGAGCGGGAAGAGCAAGAGGAAGATGTTGGAGGCGCCTCGGGCGGAGCGGAGCGGCAAGAATGAACTGGGAGCCGGGGCTACCCCTGCCTCGAATGACCGCCGGACTGGTGTTTTTGGTGCGATTATTCTCTCCTTTATTTTCATGGTGGGTGGCGGGACGATTTCACGGGGATTCCTTACTCCTCTGGGTCTTCTGTAGAGTAGTTAATGGGGCGACAGGCACACTGCTGGTTGGGGGGGCTTTTTAGTCTACTGCAGGGGTGCAGGGTGGGGGGTTGGTTGGGTACAGTTCTGGTTTGTTTTGTGTTTCTTTTTCTTTCTCTTTTGTGGCAACTGAACAATGGCGATCCTGGACTTTCTTTGATGCAAGTGTCTTTGGGTGATGGGTGGGGCGGGAGGTGGAGGGATGAGGGGTAGAGTATTGAAAATTCTTAGTTGGAATGTTAACGGGTTGGGTGATCGCATCAAGAGAGGGGTGGTTATACAATTGGTTAAACGGCATATGCCAGATGTTGTACTTCTTCAGGAGACGCACTTGGTGGGCAGCGCCTGTAAGGCCCTGAATCGCAAAGGATACAAAATGGTGGCGCATTCGGGGTTCTCTTCCGGCTCCAGGGGGGCGGGAATTCTTGTGCGTGCATCCCTTCCCCTAGAGATAGAGACCACTTTGATTGATGATAGGGGGCAGTACGCCGCCGTGGCTGGTAGATGGGAAGGGCGTTCCCTTACGTTGTTGTCCGTGTACGTCCCCCCAGGGCTCCAGTCTAGTACTTTTCAGGACCTTGGTGGTGCCATCTTGTCTATGCCGGCTGGTCGTTTGATATTGGGGGGTGACTTTAATTCGGTTTGCTCTGGTCTCCTTGATCGTCAGCCGCCTCGCGACCTACGTGGGCCACAGATGTGGCTGCCGTCCTTCCTTGAGTCTACTGGGCTGGTGGACGCGTGGCGGCTCTTGCACCCCACGCTCCGTCAATTTTCTTTCCTGTCGGGCGCGCATGGGAGTCTCTCGCGTATCGACTATGTCCTTACGCTGGCTTCGGATGCACTCGCCGTGTCCGAGGCCCGCTTTCTTACGCCTCGAGGCTCAACTGGGATCCGATCCGGACCCCTTGGTCCTTCACAATCTCTCGCTGAAACAAGCGGAGTATCACGCCCTGGCCACTAACGCCGCTCTTGTCCTGGCCAAGGAACAGCAAGGTCGCATCTACGATGTGGGCGACAAGGCCGGGAAGCTGTTGGCTTGGCTTGACAGAAGGGAGATGGCCAGCCGGGTGGTGCCGGAGCTTCTTGGTGACAACGGTGCGATCCTTACGGATCCCAGCGCCGTCGTGGACTCTTTCGCAGACTACTTCCGGGGGGTCTATGAGTCTGCCTCGGACTTTTCGGAGGCGGACTCGACGGCCTTCCTCTCCGATATCGACCTGCCCAGTCTTTCCGAGGAAGAAAGAGAGGACCTGGATAGGGACATCACCGCGGACGAGGTTGATCTTGCGATCCGTTCACTTAATTCCGGTAAGGCCTCCGGGCCTAACGGTATACCAGTGGAACTATATAAAATCCGCTCGGACGCAGTCTCCCCGCATCTCCGTAAGATGTTCCTGGAATCCTTTGAGAGAGGCTCTCTCCCCCTGGACCAACGATTGGCCACCATCGTGGTCATCCACAAGGAGGGCAAACCACGGGACGTCTGTCGTTCTTACCGTCCTATTTCCCTCCTTAACGCGGAGCCCAAGGTCCTTGCCAAACTCTTGGCAAATCGTTTGATTGGAGTCATTGGCGATCTCGTGCACCCCGATCAATCTGGATTCATCCCCCACCGTAACACTGCCCTGAACTTGCGCCGCCTTCATGGGGTCATGGCCCGGGCCCACACTCTTGAAGAGCCGGCTGTGTTGGCGTCCCTGGATGCCACTATGGCCTTTGATTCGCTCGAATGGCCCTACTTATGGGCGGTTCTGGCCAAGCTCGGGTTTGGACCCGTCTTCGTTAGCTGGGTGAAGCTCCTGTATGCGGACCCGATGGCCAATGTCACAGTCAATGGCCGCCTATCGGCGCCATTCCCCCTACGTCGCGGTACCAGACAGGGTTGCCCCCTGTCCCCCCTATTGTTTGCCTTGGCTCTCGAACCTCTTGCAGCGTTGTTGCGTTCACATCCCGACTTGAGGGGTATCAAATGGGCCCCTGGCTTTGAGGACAGGGTCTCCCTGTACGCTGACGACATTCTGTTGTATCTGTCTTCACCTGGCAGATCCCTTGTTGTGGCCTGTGACGTCATCAAACTCTTCGGGCGGTACTCTGGCCTGGTTATAAACTGGGCCAAGTCATCTCTATACGTCCTCAAAGGAGATACCCCGCGCCTTCCTAGGGGCTGCGGTATTCAGATTGCTTCGCGCGGTTTCAAATACCTGGGTATATACATCTCCGGCAGTGCCAAGCTCCGGTATGACAACAACCTGTTCCCCCCTCTTCAGCGGCTGCGACATGATGTCGACAGCTGGCGCCATTTGCCACTCTCCCTCCTTGGCCGTGCCGCCCTTTTCAAGATGATGGCCCTGCCCAGATTCCTGTACGCACTACAAAACGCGCAAGACCCTGTCCCAGCCCGCTACTTCCGTGAGATCGAAGGCCTTCTTCGTAACCTCCTCTGGGAGGGTCGCCCCCGCGTCGCCCTCCACAAACTCACGCTCCCTTGGTACGATGGGGGCATTGCCCTCCCCGACGTGCGCCGGTATTATTGGTCGGCGCAGCTAGCTGCCCTGAACCATGGGTTCTACGGCCCAGTGGTGAACCCCGGCTACGCCATGGATAGGTGGCTGACGGGCGGCGGTAATTACTACCGTGCCCTATATTCCAAATCCTTTGACCGCAAGTTAACGGGTCCCACCCGAACGGCGGTTCGCACCTGGAAAGCGGTTACCAAGGCGCAGGGATGGCAGGGCAGACTTACGAGGTTCACCCCCCTTTTTGACTCCGACATCCTGGGTAGACTGTGGCACACCAAGGGTTTTGATAGGTGGGACCTCATTGGCATCAGCAGGGTTGAGGACATGCTCTCTAGGGGTTTGATTAAGACCTTCCCCCAGTTGCAAGCTGAGTACCAGCTGGGCGCGACGGAGTTCTTCCGTTATGCGCAGCTGAGACATGCGCTGGTCTCGGCCACTCCGCCGGACGGCGTCATTCCTGAAAGTTCCCCGCTGGAAGATAGGATCCTGGATGGGCATATGCCAGACAGTGCAATTTCCCTCTCGTACAAGAAGTTGATTAATACACGCACAGACCTCCTCCTTGGCTTGAGAGATCAATGGGTGGCGGATGGCCTTGAGTTGGACGACGAGGATTGGCAGAGTGCGGTTTCCTCTCCTAAGGAGGTTGCCATTTCTTCCCGTCTTCGCCTCGTACAGTTTAAGGTCTTGCACCGGGTGTACGTGACTGGGCCCCGATTGGTGCGTATGGGTTTCTCACCTGACGGTCTCTGCCGCAGGGGCTGTGGGGCCCCTGCCACTTTCCTACATATCCTCTGGGATTGCCCGGTGATCGCCTCCTATTGGAGAAGGGTCCACCGAGTGATGGCGGAGGTTACTGGCGTGGCTTCCCAGGCGGAGGCCCGTCGATGCCTCTTGAATGTATGGGAGCCGTCCGACCACAACGTTGCACAGACTAGGTGGGTTACCCTTGGGAACATGGTGGCGAAGAGGGACATAGCCCAGAGATGGGGCGCGAATGAGGCCCCTCTATTGGTGCAGTGGAAGGCCAACATGGACTGGTGTATGTTTAGGGAAAAGACAGTCTATGTGGCCAGAGGGAAACCTCGGACTTGGATGAAAATTTGGGGAGCGTGGAACGAATATAGGGGGGATGTGTGTCTACCGCCTGAACCAATTGCTCAACAGGATACCGTTTCTCCCTAACCTGTGACGCCAACTGAGCTTTCATGTGATTCTTCCTCCTGATGTCTTCCCCCGCCCCCCTCCTTCCCATTCTGTTATCTGTCTTTCGTGAGTGCTTTCCTGCCTTATCCCCTACCCATCCCCGACACCCAGCGTCACATTTTATACACTGCCACTTTCGCGCCCGCGGGCGCTTGTTGTTGTTTTTATATCATAAAATTTAACCTTTGATGATTATGACTTAAATGTTTGACACTATTTGTCTCCTTTACTCTTGCTGCCTCGCCTCCGGGATGTCAGGCTGAATAGCTGTGTGTTCTGGTCTCAATAAAGGTTTTCAAAAAATTTAAAAAATAAAAATAAAAAAAAAGGGAGGGGCGGCTTCCTTCTGCTCTGGCAACAGCTGGGGTCTCGGACAAGTAGGACGTCGCTGTGCTCCCCACCACCGTGTGTCTGCGTAAGGCAAAGTTGGTATATTTATACCTGAAAGGTGCCGGGTTTGACGTAAGGTTGGACATAAGACGTCACTAAGAACTAACAGTTCTTTCTGGACTCCAGGAGTTCTTGTGCAAATCAAAACAAAAGCAGGGGGAATTCCCGGGCTGCTGGAGGCTTGGTTTAATTAAAGAACGCGTTGTGCTTTCTAGGAGTTTATGGGAGTAGCCTTGCCGTGCTTTGGACTGCATGGGCTATTACTAAATATGGATATGATTCTTATGCCTTTATAAGGATACTATTTGTTATAACCACATAAGGGCATGAATCGGGAATATCGAATTAGGGTCTTAGATAGAAATACAACACCCACTCCACGTATTAATGTCCATCATTACTAAAAATAAGCAATATTAAACATACAATGCATGTGTGTTTGCTCTGTATACAGAAAGAAGGTCGAGACCATTCCATCACATATTTATACGATACTATACGTGTGCTAGAGGATGAGGTAAAATATTGTCTCTAACGTCTCTAAAAATAGAAGCTCTGTTCTCTAAGAATAGTTCTACTTTAAGCAAAGTACGCTGTGTCGGAAAAAAAATGGTAAATATTTTTGATTTGAAAGAAAAATAATTTCGCTTTCAGGGGGAAAAAAATGAGTTCCAAATGTTTTCAGTTGCTTTGTTTAACAGAACTGAAGGACAAATTCAGAGTTCAGGGAACGCTGTGTGCTTGTTGTTTTAAAAAGTTATTCTCGTTGTTCAGGGGAGAACATCATATCAGACAGGCTTGCAAAAAATTGGTCTACAACATCAGGTGAAAGTTCGACCAAGTTTGAAAATACTGAAACTGTGCAGTTCTGTGCGTGATTGCTATCGTCAATGTTTGGATCAGCAATGCTCACAGAAGGTTGTACCTGTTTGGTGCTGCTTTCCTCTCGTACTTCACCGCCACCTACTCGTAATGGTGAAGTCTCAACGAATGCCGTCATCAGAATAGGTAGCCGCTGGGGACAACACGTTGCACGAGGCGTTACTGGACAAAGCAAAGTATCGATATCCATTGGTACTGCTGATGGTAGTGTAAGACAGACGTCCAACATGCATTCTTCTCCGCATAGCAGACATCGAAGCACAGTGTAATATTCAAAGAAAGCTTGATTTGATGAAGTTTATTTATCAGCACAGCATCACATACCATTACAGCAGTATCCAGGTTGAAACTGACAAAGACAGCAGAATGCTCTATGAGAAAAGCTCTGTTCAGAACACAGAACATCATAGGAAACATAACAAGGCGCATGCACTTAAAGGGAAAGGGTTACAGATCAGCTAATACTTCAGCTATACAGAATGTAACACATCTCCCTCATTAAAATAAAGAACAGGACACATATTATACAAAATCCTGTAAAGTAGTAGGTCTTCTTCTGACACGCACATCATCTTTGACTCTTGATGCTACTGAGTCCGAAAAAGAACCCAAATCAATTCTTCCATTGGAATTGTCACATTGGACAAGATTATCTTGAAATTGATCATTTTGTGTTGGACATTTTGCTGGACATTTTGCAACTTTACTCAAATTCCAGACCTTGCCATCTTGGGTGATGACAGAATTACTGAAAACTCTTTTAATCTGAATGGGTCTACCATACTTACTCATTCCTTTGCTAACTATAAAAGGTTTCAGAATCCTAACCCAATCACCCACACAAAAACTATGCTCCCTTTTCTTCCACCTCTTATTGTACCACAAGGCTGACTTACTCTGTTTACAACTAACTCTATTTGCAACACTTGGGATATCAACTTCACCTTCTCTTAGATTTTTAAATTTTTCCTTAAACCACCAAGGACAAATGTTAGACGCAGGATCTCTACCTTTAAGTAACTTGAACGGACTAACTTCCGTTGTGGTATGGGGAGTTATGCGGTAGGTCCAAAGCTTCTCCCTAAGCACATTCAACCAATTGCCCTTCTCTCTAATGGCGTCAGCAACAAAACTCTTCAATACTCGGTTAAAGCGTTCAACTTGCCCGTTCTCATGCGGTTCATAAAGGGAAGTCCGAATGTGTTTGATGTTGTAAGTTTGCAAGAAAGATTGCATCTCAGATGACACTAACTGTACACCATTGTCCGACACTAATACAGATGGGCAACCTTCCCTTGCAAAAACTTCCTTAAAGAACGTAATCATAACCTCAGAGGTCCCTTTAGCCACAAATTTCACTTCAGGCCATTTTGAGTGGTAGTCAATCATGACTAATGCAAAACGTGAAGCTTCAGGTAATATATGAAAGGGACCTGAAATGTCAAAGGCTATTTTGTTCCAAGGAAACTCAGGCCACTTGACGGTTTTAAGTGGAGGAATATGCAATTTTAACATTTTATCCTTGGTACAACACTCGCTACACTCCCTGACTGCGCGGTCAATATACCTGACCATCCCTGGCCACCAAAAATTCAGCCTTATTAAACGCTTCATGGCTGAAATACCAGGATGCGTTTTGTGCGCCAACTTGAGAATAAGCTCCTGTACACCCACTGGTGGAATGCATTTTCCAGATTTGAAAATCAATTCACCTTCACAACACAACTCATCGGCTATATTATAAAAAGGAAGCAAATCAACCCTAACACTGGTTTTATTGGGCCAACCCTTAAAAAGATAGCCCTTTAACATTCTAAATCTCTCATCCTCATCTTGACATTTCAACCAAAATTGTTCTGTGATATCTTGATACTGGGAAGCAACAACATCGGACAAATTTAAAACAAAATCCACTTCACTAATACTATTAACTTTGTCTTCCTGATTTTGGCAAGGAAGACGTGAAAGGCAGTCAGCAGTGACATTTTTTTTCCAGGAATGTATTCCACTGTAAAATGATATTCTTGGAATTTGGATGCCAAACGCGCAATCCTTGCCATAGAGTTCCAACCTCCACCAACTGATAAGATATGTACAAGCGGCTTGTGGTCGGTTCTCAAGATAAACTCACTGCCCCAAATGTAAATCCTATAATGTTCAATTGCCCACACACAGGAGAGCAGTTCCCGTTCAATAACCGCATACCTGCGTTCTGTCTCATTCAATGTCCTAGATGAGAAAGCCACATTCCATTCTGTGACCCCGTCAGTTTGAGATAACACACAACCCAAACCATACAAACTAGCGTCAGGGGTGATGATACATTTCCTACCCATTCTGAAAGGTTTCAAAGTTGGTGAATTGACAATGTCATGCTTAATATCAGTAAAGGCTTTTTCTTGTTCAGCTTCCCAAATAAATTCATTACTTTGTCTCAATAATCTTCTTAATGGCTCCATTTTGGTAGCAAAATTAACCACAAATTTGCTGTAGTATTCACACATGCCCGAAAAAGATAACAATTGTTCCTTATTGCTCGGGGCCGGGGCATTAAGTATGGCTTCAACATTAGATTTTTTAGGAATTAAACCTTCCCCAGACAGTGTATGTCCCAAGTACTCCACAGATTTTCTAAAAAGTTTGCATTTGTGTGCTTTGAGAGTAAGACCATATTTCTCTAACCTGCTACACACTTCATTTAAGAGTGAAGCATGCTCAACCTCATTTTTTGAAAAGATCAATATGTCATCCTGAAAACACTTAACGAACAAATCAAGGTCTCTGAAAATTTGGAATATGACACGTTGAAAAACGGAAGCAGCCGATGCCAAGCCAAAAGGCATCCTTCTGTATTGAAAAAGGCCCATGGGAGTGATAAAGGCTGTGTACTTTTTATAATCTTCCGTAAGTTCAATTTGATGGTACGCAGATCTGAGATCTAAAGTGGAAAAAATCTGCGCACCATCAAAAAGGGAAACAAGTTCATTGATATTGGGTAAGGGATGGCAATCAATGATAATATTGGAATCAAGTGCCCTCAAATCAATGCAAACTCTCAATTTTTGATCGGGTTTGCGCACCAAAAAATGGGCGAAACCCATTCAGATGATTCAATGGGTTCTATAATATTGTCTTTTAACAAATCATTCAACATTTCTTTTAATTCTTCTCTGACATTTAGGGGAACTCCTCTTAGCTTTTGTTTAACAGGAAGTGCTCCTTCTTTTTAAACAATTTTATGTGAAAAATTTTCTAATTTCCCTAATCGTTCACAGAAGACATTGCTAAACTTATTGCTCCAAAAGGAAATAAAATTTTCCTTTTCATCATTTGAACAAATGGCGTTTATCATTTCCTGCTCACTGCAAAGAGAGATGGGATCTTTAGCTCTTGGATTTAATGTGATGCCAAGTTCCCATTGGTCATGCCAACCCAGAACATTGACTCTCTTAACAGCAATATATAACTTGATAAGAGCAGATCTTCCTCTAAAACTTAACAGAACTTTTAAAAACCCTTCAACATTAATCTTATTCCCATTGAAACCTTCTGCAAATATATCTGAAGGTTGTAGAGTGGAAATATCACATACAGATTGTAGTTTTTCATTGAAGTATTCCTTCGTAATTATGGCCCATGGGGACCCAGAATCCACCATAAGTTCAATATCCATAGTAAAAACCTGAAAAATACCTTTTGGGGATTTCCTACTAGTTAACACTATACACCCAGTTGAACGATGGAAACAACATAGCTAAATCCTGCTTAGTTTCATCAGCAATAGTAAGTACAGATACTTTAGTTGGAGTAATAGTGTTAGAGGGCACATGTAGTTGTCCTGAGCGAAACTGAGAATTAGAGCTCTTTTCTCTACAAACATTGCTAAAATGTCCCAATCTATTACAAATATTACAAGTTTTGTTTATAGCAGGACAACCTTGGAAAGAGGCAATGTGTGATTTGCTACCACATCTAAAACATGAAGGCGAAGTATTAGAAATATCTGTTCTCCTATAATTAGCACTGTAAGAATTTTTGGTTCTAAATTGAGTAGGAAAATTTTTTTTAGCATCAACTTTAGATTTAACTACACATACCTCTTCATCTATATTACTTTTACTAGAATTAGAACTTTGTTTACCAACTATGTCCATCCATTTTTCTGACATCTCAGTTGATTTAGCAATGGCGATAGTTTCTTCTAAATTAGGATCACCTATACACCACAATTTATCCTGAACTTTTTTGTTCTTGACATGAACAATAATTTGATCACGGATCATTTCATCACACATGGCTCCAAAATTACAATGAAGACTTTTTTTTTTTTTTTTTTTTTTGAAAACCTTTATTGAGGCAATTTGTTAGTTACACAGCTGTTTCGCCTACATCCTGCTAGTTGCAGGCCGGCAGCAATCACAGTGTCCATAGTACAAAAATGAAAAAAAGAAGTCGTTCATTGAGGGTGTTATGTCTGACACAGCAAGCCGCCTACAACCCGTCAGGGCCGGCCGCGTTGAAGACTATGGGGAGCTGTATTAGGAAGCATTCCATTATGGTGGAGAGAGCGACAGTCAGAGCTGTGAATGCGTGAGGTTTTCCTTTTTTCTTTTTTTTTGTGGCTATTTTAACTTGTCAAAAAACAACTACAACTCAAGTCTGTGGTCCAAAAACCTGGTGGGTCTAGTGTGTCTGATCCTTCCCCCATGTACCTGCTCTACCGCATGGTGGGGAAAGACGAGATCGAGCCTGCTATGAGTACAATGCCTTGGCTTGGGGGGCTCTTCGTCAACACCTCTACGTCCCATGAAGGGGTGTATAACTCGGGGAAGAGGAGAGGTTGGGGAAGGTGGGGCTAAAAGCTCAGTAGTTAGGAGGTGAAACGTGGCCATGAGCATGACAGCTAGTTCCGCACTCATCTGGTGTCACGGGGGGAGCATGTGAGACGGCTAAACCATGTGTGATGTCGTGGTATACTACGTGTTCGATCTGTAGAGAAGGAGTGAGATGTAGGCAGTCCGTGCCATGTGGGCAAGCCGGGTGCTATGGAATACGGCACTAGGGTATCTACGGGCATAGGCCACAGTAGCAGCATATGTCGTAGGCATGGCCGGTAAGGGAAGCATGGTGTGTTGATGCAATGCATTAGTCAAGAGGTGCAATGTGCGGTGTTGCTAGGGCATCTCTCTGAACTGGCATGTTTGTGTCCGGATGTGTAGCGGCCTGAAGGCGCAGAAGGTATGCAGTAAGCGGACCCCACACATCCTTGGGCCTTGATTTATGGGGTAGGAGCTCCGCATAGTTATGCAGTTGGTCCTGCCAGGTGGACATTGTCGTGAGCCAATCCTTAAATTTGGGCGCCCGTCCGCGTCCCCAGCGGCATGCTACTTGGCGCTTCGCCAGGAGCACGCTTAAAGCGAAAAATTTACGGTGTGTCTGCAACTCAGGGCACGCCTGTCCCAGCAATGCGACTCTAGGGCAAGGTGACGCGCTGATCCCCACCATGTCTGACAATGCCGCGAATACTTCCTCCCAGAAAGCCGCCACTCCGTGGCACGTCCATGCGAGATGGAAGAAATCCGCACCCTCGGCTCCACAACGAGCACATCTGTCATCCTCCCGGAGTCGGAATCGGTGTAGTTTGGCAGGCGTATAGTAAAGTCTATGCAAGAACTTATAGTGTATGAGTCGAAGGCGTGCGTTACCCGTCACTGCCATGGTGTGAGTACAGCTTTCCTCCCACTGCTCATCCGACATTTGGGCGTCCAGGTCACAGTCCCAGTCGCGTCTCGCTCTGAGGGAGGGCGGGGATGGCGATGCTTGCGTGTGTTTATAAAGCATAGAAACTATATGTTTCGGTGTGTCTGATTGCAGTAGAAAATGGAGGGGTTGTACCGTGTCCGGCTCGTCCGGGAAGGAGGGGGTGATTGCCCTTACATTTTGCCGTAGCCTCACATACAAAAAGGTATCCATGACGGATGGGGGATCACCGCCAAAAAATTGTGCCGATGTCCGGAAAGTGCCCTGTAGATACAGGTCTCCCCACGTGTGAAGTGCCAACCTCGTGAACATTTTACGGCCTATTTCCTCGCAGGCGATGCGGAGCCGTGGATCATGCGCCAGTGTCATTAGAGGTGAGTATAAAAACGGAGTCTCCAAAGCGGCCGCTAAGCGCCTCCAGGCAAGCACCGTACAATCAACCGTGGTGGGATCTCGGTCTATAATTTTAGAGTCAGTGTAGAGGTAGCCCGCTGGCTGAGCCGGCCTCATATAGCCGTCCTCGACCGCCAGGTGTGCCATAAAGGGAGGGGGATGTAGCCAGTACGCAGCAAAGTGCGCCTGCGCACAGTCGTAGTATCGCCGGAAATTGGGAACATCGAATCCCCCCTGATGGTATGGGAGCATTAGCGTTTTCATACCTATCCGTGGTTGCTTACCTCCCCATATCAGCCTTGACATTTGCGAGGTTAGGGAGCGGAAAAAGTGGGAACCTGGATTATATGGGATGTTGGTGAAGAGGTACAACAGTTTCGGTAATACTACCATTTTGATCAGGGAAATGCGTCCTGCCATTGACAGTGGTAGATGGATCCATCTGGTGACTTTCTCCGTCAGCTTGTCTAGGACCGTGCCGTAATTAGCTCTGATAAGAGTGTCACGGTGTCTGGTCACATTTATACCTAAGTATTTAATTTCCTCCGCCTCCCAAATCAGAGGGTAATCCAGGGGGAATTGCGTGGTGATGTCAGTGAGTGGGAACAGGGCTGATTTCGACCAGTTTATTTGTATCCCAGCGAAGCCACCGAATTTGGTAATCTCGCGTAGTAGGGGATTAAGGTTTTCTTTCGGTCTATGTACGTAGAGGGTCATATCGTCCGCATACAGTGCAATGAGCAGTTGCCTTTCCGGGTATATAAGGGAGCGGTGGTTGTGGTGCTGTCGCAGCTTGGTAGCTAAAGGTTCTATTGCTATTGCGAACAGGACCGGGGATAATGGGCACCCCTGTCGAGTTCCACGGTGGATCTGGAAGGGGGGAGAGCGGGAGCCATTCAGCAGCACAGATGCAGTTGGTTGGCGATAGAGTAGGCGAATCCAGTCCAAGAAACTGAAAGGAAACCCCATCCGTTCGAGTAGCGCAAATAAATAGTCCCACTCCAGCGAATCAAAAGCCTTTGTGGCATCTAGAAAGACAACGGCTGCCTCACACGTGGGGGTAATGTCCTGTATTACTGCCTGAAGTGTGCGCAAATTATGGGATGTAGCGCGGTTCGGGACAAAGCCCGCCTGATCAGGTAGAACCAGTCGCTCCATCAGTAGATTTAGGCGCGATGCAAGCACTTTCGCTAGTATTTTTATGTCGGAGTTTAATAGGGAAAGGGGCCTGTAAGAGTCGCAGGACTCCGGTGGCTTGCCCGGCTTCAGCAATGATGTGATGAGGGCTTCCCGCATAGTGATTGGTAGGATACCCTCCTCTAGAGCTGTGTAGTATACCCGTTGTAGGATAGGGGCAAGGATGTGCATGTAGGCCTTATAAAAGTCGATTGGCAGACCGTCCGAACCCGGCGCCTTTCCTGATTTCATGGACATTATAGCGTCTGTGATTTCTTCTAATTCAAGCATGTGATGTAGAAATTTTTGTTGAGAAGGGCCCAACCACGCAAGCGCAGTGTCGTCTAGGTAGGCGTCTAGATGTAGTGGAGCAGACCGCTGGGAAGTGTAGAGTGTGGAGTAATGGTCAGCCATTATCCGAATCTGGGCCGGTAACCTGTAATGGGGTGTATTATGTTCGTCCAATAGTGTAGTGATATAATTGTGAAATCTAGGGGGGTTCGCCGCAGATGCAAGCGTTTTGCCCGGCCTGTCACCTTCCCCGTATCTGCGGGCACTGTGTGGCTTCCCTAAGAACTTGCACTCCTTGTCGGACAATTCTGAATATTCATTGAGCTTCTCACGTAGTTGAGCCCTAGCTGCATGGTTGTGCGAGTTACGGGCCACATCTTTTTCGAGCTGCTTCAGTTCTAATTCAAGTTTACGCAATTCACCCCGAAGGGAATTGAGGACACCACCCCCCTTAGCGATGCACCATCCCCGGACAGTAACCTTAAAGGCCTCCCAAACTGTTGTAATGCTGGACACCGAGGTTATGTTGCGATCAAAGAAATCTTTGATGTCCTGTTCCAGCTCTGCCTTAAAGGCCGAGTCGGTTAGGTGCGCAGGGTTGAGGCGCCAATTAAGGTAGGGAGATGCATCATGCGGGACATGGAGCGTCACTAGCACTGGGGAATGGTCGGAGAAGGTGCGAGCAAGGTGTGTTGCCTTAACCAACCAGGAGGATAGTCCTGCTGTGCTGAAAATATAGTCTAAACGCGCCCAGGTGGAGTGTACCGCTGAGTAGTGAGTGCCTTGAGCGTGCGCAGGGTGTATGTGTCTCCAGACGTCTATCAAGCGGTAGTCTTCCACTAGATTTGAGAGGGCTCGCTGAGTTTGCGTGTAATGCGCCGCCTGCGGGTGGGATCTATCCATGTTGGGGCGAAGTGCAGTGTTGAAGTCCCCGCCTAAAATAACATGTGCAATCCCTAGCGACTGAACCCTACCGCATAATGTAAGGAGTATGGATGGATCATCTGTGTTAGGTCCATAGTAACATGCAAACAGAACAGTGTGAGAGAATAGCCTGCCCCACATCATGCAGAACCTGCCCATCGAGTCCACTTCGGTTCCTTCAAGGGTAAAGCGTACTCCCCGTCTAACTAATATCGTCACCCCTCTGGCGTAATTGGAGTACGATGAGAACACTCTACTGGAGGCCCAGCGGGCCGCAAATTGTGGAGGACTACCTGACATCAGGTGCGTTTCCTGTAGCATGGCGATGGACACTCCCTGCCTATCTAAATAACTTAAAACCTGTCTCTTTTTTCGTGGGTTATTGAGCCCCCGAACATTCCACGACAGCAAGTGCAGTTGTTGGAGAGGCTGCGCATCTGCTACATCACCCATCCCAACAATTGCGGAAATGTGCATTGAACAAGCATGAAGCAGTTATACATACAGTAAGCCACAACATCAGTGCATGTAAAGATCTCCAATTTCAGCCCAACCATTCGACCTGAACCCACCCCAGAGTCACGATATCTAAGACCACAGTTTGTCAAAACCCCGTCCCACCCACACCGGCCACCCCAACCCGCCGGGTAAGAAACACCACCCATCCCGCCCAACATACTACAACAACAATATGCAGTAAACCAATAGTACCAAGTGGTCTCGTCCCCGAGGAGGGAGAGATTATCAAGGGGATCGCCCATTGGGGAAGCAATCTAGGGGCGCCCGACCTGCCTCCCACCTCGCAGTTCACACCCAACAGATGCCAGTTAGCAACCGGGTCATCTGTCTTGGGATGGAGGCGGGTTGCCGAGCACAGTTCATTATGCAGACCAGTATACTTAAAGTCATTAAAGGTACCTCACCGGGAATGTAGTGTCCAGAGCCATGCAACGCAGGCAAGTGGGTCACTGGCTCTCCGTGTGGATCCCAGCAGTTTCAGTCCTGCTGCTCCATTGGCGATCTTGACCTGGAGCGGCGCTCACCTTCGTTGTCCCTGGTACGGTCTCGTTGTTGCTGCTTCAGGAAGTCCTCAACTTGCTGCGGGTTTGCGAAGATATGCTGTTTGCCATGATGAGAGATTTTCAATTTCGCAGGGTAGAGCATGGCGTAGGGTAATTCCAAAGTTTGCAATTTCTTTTTCACAGCAGTGAATTTCCGTCGAGCCTCTTGAACTGCAGGGGTAAAATCCGGGAAAAAGGATAGGGTGGCATTGCCATAGTTCACAGTGCCAAGCTCGCGGGCTCGGCGGAGCACCGCGTCACGATCCCTGTAGTTCAGAAAGCGTGCTATAACGGGTCTGGGCGCAGCCCCCGGGGGAGGACGAGCGGCAAGAGATCTGTGTGCCCGCTCGACTATGAGGTGCGAGGAAAAAGATTCCTTCCCAAATAGTTCAGTAACCAAGTTTTCCACGAAGGGCTCCATCTTCCCAGTGTTTGTCGTTTCCGCCAGGCCCAAAATGCGGACGTTGTTTCGTCGGGACCTGGCTTCCAAGTCCTCATTCTTTTCCGCGATGATTTTGAGGAGTTTGTCCATTTGGGAAACCTGGTGACCCGTAGAGGCGGCCCCGTCCTCAAGTCCAGATATCCTGCCCTCTGCTTCTTTGATGTGTGTCGTGCTGGTCGATTTTTGCCACAATCCCATCCATGCGGGAATTCATGGAGTCAATTTTCGCATCGATGTTGGAAAGGCTTTGTTTCATGCCCAAGAGTAGGGCCTTCCAGTCCTCATCAGGTGGTGTGGACGCGGTGGGGCTGTCCTCCGGCCCAGGCATTGTTTTGGTCGTTTTCCTGGCTTCAAACGGAATCTTGGATTGTTTGGCGTCGCCACGACCCATGGCAAGCCTCGGCGTTCTTGATGTCGCGATTTTGAAATCGTGGGAGCGGCCAGACCAGTTGCAAACGTAAGGCTAAGGCGGTAGACGTTTTTGTTGCCCTCTGGGGGTTGGCGAGGGAGAGGACGCGGGCCAATGAGAGTGTGGGTCTCGCACCCGGGGCCCTCAACACGCTGTCCCCGAAGATGGCCGCTTGGCGGGAAAACTCATGGCAGCTGCATGGCCCTCTGGGCAGTTCTGTGGTGAAACAGGATTGTAAATGAGGTCGATGCGGAAAAAGAGTTGGGCTCCAGCTGGGTCCCCGGCCCGTCCACTTGTACCAACCACAGGGTTCTGACCAAGCCGGGGATGGGCGCTGTCTGGGTCTCCCCGTGGGTCCCGTGTCCCAGTGATTACAGCAGAGACTGTGCTCACCCACCTGTGTGAAGCTGGTGTGGAAGAGGCCGTCTAGATGGGCAGCAGGAGTGTTTGCAGTCAGCACTGGTTCCACGCTGGAGGGGCCAGTGGAGTCGATGTTGAAGCAGGATTGGCGCCGAGCCGTACTATTAGGCAGGAGGAGGTGTTGGGGGGAGGGGGTAGGGCCACAAGCACCGCAAACGGCCAGGAGCACCCCCACCACCGGGGGGCTCCACAGACCGGGAGGGAAAAGGCAGGCCCGTCCCGATGTGTTCCCTCGTCCGTTCGCACCTCCCCCACCGCAGCGCACCAGCGGAGGCAAGGCGGGAGGTAAAGGAGCCTGTGGGTCACAATGCGTTCCCGACGCGGTTATGCTGATGTCCTTGTCCGCGCCGGGAACCCACCCCCGCGCGGCTCCGTCGGGGACAGCGGCGTTGTCTCAGGCAGCTGGCGGCAGCCCGGGTAGGCGGCGCAATGTCGGCTGGTGGCAGTAGGTCCCCCGCCGGAAGAGCGGCCGCTGCGGCACCTCGCAGGTAGGGCAAGCCGAGTCACCGCTGCGCAGGTGGAGGCATCGGGAGTGCGGGAGGGTCACAGGGATCTGAGTGGCCAGGGGTCTCTCACCGCTGTAGGATGCCGCCGTAGGAGGGGGCGGAAGGCTCAGCCGTCCGGCGGGCCCGCAGTCACGACCAGGCCCCAATCCTCGGCGTTGAGTAGCTCGCCTCCCCCGAAGGGTCGCACAGTAGAGGAATGCAAGACACCGCTCACAAGTTCTGAGGCTCGTATCTCAGGTTCTGGACGTTGGAGCTGGGAGAGCTTGGTACCGGAACACTCCGTACAGTCAAGCGGTCATTTCCCCGTAGAGGGTAGGGCAGTGTTCTCCGGTCAGGATGGCATTGAGTATGTTTTCAGGCTCGGCCAGGCGAGAGCCTCACTGCAGTGTGGCCATCTTGGTCAGGCGCCACCTAGCGCCCCCAATTACAATGAAGACTTAAAGCTCTTAAAGCAGTGAGGAAATCATCAAACGATTCTTCCTGCTTTTGTGCCCTGGTATAAAATTTAAAGCGATTTAAAGCAATATTAGCCGTAGGTTTAAACCTTTTTTCTAATCTACTAAGGGCTTCAGTGTAAACATTCATGGTATCACCACTTCCAGAAGGAACAGATAAATGGGGTAAAGTTCTAAAAATCTCTTGTCCCTCAGACCCTAAACAGTGCAACAAAATACTTTTTTTTCTCTCTGCTCCCATGCGTTCCCCATTTATAGCTCTTATATAATTGAAAAATTCCTCCTTCCACCAGGACCAAGGCATTGGAAGATCACCCTTAATCTGTAGAAATTTAGCAGGGGGATCAAACTGCATAGTTGCAATAGTCAAATAACACTAAGTACGTTGAAACATGTAATGAATTTTAAAAAGGAAAGAAAAATAAATAAATAAATAAATAAATAAATAAACTGGATTAGAATTGTAAAATGCACCAAAATGCTTGTAAATATTAGACTGTCTAACTAACTGGATTACAATTGTAAAATGCACCCAAATCTTGTAAATATTATACTGTCATAAGTACTTGTAAATATGAACGTTGATGAAGAAAATCTTTGATGTTTTCCACAGAATTGTGGCTGAAAACAGTTGCTGTGTAGGCAGTCTTGAACATATGTTGCACATGAAACTGCTTAAAATGTATTCAAACTCCCTCTTCAGTTAAATATGATAACGCGCTTAAAAAAGGAAAACTCCTCGTTTAAAACAAAGTTATCCGATGCTTGAGATCGCAGGGAAACGCTGTAAACAACAGAGAGTATCTCGTACGTAAGAAATGGCAGGATAGGCTGAGCGGGTTTACATCAGGAACGTTGGAGCACACGCTTACGTCAGCGTCATTAATGTGTTCTTGAAGCTGAAGAACAAAACAGAAGATGCACGCGCTTGCATGGTTGCTGAGGAGTAAACAAACGGTTGCCAGTAGAAACCAAAGCGGCAAAAATTAAAGGTAGGCCGCCAAAGACAGAATGGACAAAATTCGGGAAGATGCCCAGAACTGTTTCAAATGGTGTTAACAGTCCCAAAAAAATTGTCTTAAATACATGTGCGATGCCACTGGTATCAGACATGTTTAAAATTTGACTTAACATTTCTACGAAATGCACGGGGCAATTTGTCCATAAAAGGGTATGTATCTCTGATGTTGTCCTTACAACTTGCAAATCATACGTTTCTTTGGACGAGGTCAGCGGCACAGTTGTCTGTAAAAGAATAGACTTCATTCTGCTTAAAGTATCAATTCGAATTCAGCGAGGAAATTCCTCCCGCACCGGAGCCACGGAGGGATACGATGACCCCGATGATGAAGCATGACACCAAGGGGCCTGTTGGTGTGTGAGGGGACCAAAAACAACAAGGGTGTTCCCCAATTCTGGAGGATACGCCCTATACCCAAGGAGTGGATTCCTTTTGGTTATTTACATTTTTCAGTTTGAACCCCGGTCTTTTGTTCAGGAATCTATCTTGACAGTTATTTGTGTCTGTGGGCAAGATCAACCATTTTTTCCAATCAGGATTTGTTCTGTTTTGGTGAAAAATATGGGATACGTCTATCTCCACATCCGTAGTACTATTACTATCAGGTATGGGCTTTGGAATAGACGGTTTATTTAAGTCTTTTATCTTAGCTAAACCAAGACAAGTAGTTTGTTGAATGGTATCATTCAGGAATATTATTTGTTCTGGGATCATGCAGGCTCTAAATAATGATTTTAGACCTTGTACCTACCAGTCTTTTGTTCCCCAGATAGTTTTTGTTTCAATGTTATTTTTCCAAAATTCAAATCCAAATGTAGACATTTTGTCATAAAATTTTTCAGAATAAATCAGTTTAGTATTTGTCAACATTGCTTTCATTCCTGTCTTATTTAACATTTTAAAATAAAAAGTTTCTGGATCACTGTTGTTAAACCCTGAGAAGTATGGAAATTTCTCGAAAAATGTCTGCAAACCTCCTTTTGGAGGAGTTGGACAATGTTCCCATTGATTATAAGTAAAAACATTTCTAGGTTGTGCAGATTTATGCAAATAGTGATGACCATAGTGATTGTAACAGTATAATTCTTCATAATTTGATTAACCCTGTAAATAATCATGTTCTGTAAATTTAGCTGACATTACTAAATCGGACATCATAATATTAATATTTTCAAAGTCCCAATCATCAGAAAAAGAACTTGGTATCACAAAATCACTTAAGGAAACCTTAAACTGGTGTGGATACTTCAAGAGCTCAATCGGGCCATGAATTTCATATTCAGTTCTGTCCCATGCTATACCCCCAGGTATTGGATTGGCTGTGATGTTCACTGATGATAGTTCTCTTTTCTCGATGTGAGAGGATCTGTGAGACTTTAGGACCAAGTTGATGTTTTGACTTGCTGTGTCCATTGTACTATATTTTCCATCAATGAATTTACCCAAGCATAAAACCATGATGAGCCAAAGCAGGAGGAAAAGTACACCTAACACAGTCCAAAATTCAATCCATGGTGAAATCAGATATGTCTCTTTTAGTTGGTGAAAAAGCCCAGTTATTTTTTCTTTGAAAGTTTTTGTTGCTGGCTTCTCTCCATGTTCACTTGGATCATCGGAAAAGTCATCAAAGTTGATAAAATGGCCAGATGCCGTTCTGTCAATTGGTGGGATTGCTTCCGGATTTCCATTGATCTTTGCATTTTCTTTTGTTTCATTTGTACAGTCTGAGGCTACATCGTTGTAGATTGGTGTATCATTAGGCATTGTAGCAATTTGGGTTTCAAGAGGCACAAGTTCCATGGCTTTGTTGCATAGTCCTTTTTTATTTACTGCAGTTTTATCAAATGTGAATAGTCTCTCAGTTTGAACCTCTTGGATTGTAGCAAAGTTTGATCTTCTGCTATTTCTTGGTAATCCACTGGGCCTGCTATTTATTATCGGCCACATGTTTGTGGTTTCACCAGGTCGATGGGAACAATTCTGTTTTCCTTTTTACCAGCAAGTGGCGGTAGTACTACTGATCTTGTTCCGCTGACAGCTAAGACAGGTACTGCTTTTCTGTAAGAAGGCCCAAATTCCTTCTCCACCGCGATCTTTTCTCTGACCAGATCCCCAATCTTTGGTATCCAGACAGGTCTTGCTGGGACAGGTGGTTCTTCAGTGGTTGTTGGCTTGCACTTTATGTTACTTAGACTTTTTCTTGTTTCATTCAAGTCCTGTAAAACAGCCAAACGATCTCTGATATCAAAAGTTTTTTCTTCTACCACTGAAGTTTGACGATCCAGATCCTGGATAATCATTCTAGTACCAAACAAAAGCTTGTACGGACTGATACCTCCTAGAGTACTTCTTGGCATGTTATTAAGACTACGTTGGACACTTATTAAATGTTTGACCCGCCCATTACCCAAACCTAATACCCTCGCTGTTATAGATTGCTTTATGTCACGGTTTTTTTCTTTCCACTACCACATTTCCCTCAGGATGGAAGGGAGAAGAGTACCGCAATGCAATGCCCATGCTGGTCATGGCCTCTTTGTAAGCTCGAGAGCTAAACGCAGGACCCTGGTCAGAATGTAGCATGCCAATTGCGTATGTGCCGATAAAGACTCGCAAATCTTTTATAATAGTTCTGACGTCAGCCGAGCGCTGGGGCCACATTTTTAAGTGAATTCAGTCTCAATGATCATGGGGACGCATTTCTCCGGCTGGATTTCTGCGCATAGATCGCCTGATGCTTTCTAATAAAGGTGTCCTGGCAATAGTCTGGTCTGGTTCACAACTGCGATCTCTGTTGCAGTCTGGACAATCCATTGCAAATTTATAAATCTGCAAGCTCATCCCCGGCCACCAGTATTCCGATTGTAATTCTATTAGAGATTTCAAGATCTCTTGGTGCCTCGGACCCAGTCCCATATGTGCGTCTTCAATCAAGAAAACTCTCTGGTTCGTGTTTGGAATTACTTTATCCCCCACTCCAGGGATTTGAGCAAAAGGAACGGAGTTTGCATCAATTATGTATGTATTATTGAGTGGATAGTTGAGAGGTAATGCTGAATAATCGCCTTTTAACGACGCATTTACCGCAAGCATGGTTTCTCCATCTATGTGTTTTTTTAATGCTTTTTTGTGGCTACGGAAACCGGTTGAACCGCTGCGGCTCTGTTAGCCAATGAATTCCCTGCAACGTGAACGCCATCACGTTGATGACTCAGTGTATGTATCACGTGAGTCTTTTATAGTTCTTTCTGCAAAAGAACTACTTGTTCCCAAAGCGTTTTATGCTTTATTGTGGCACCTGTGTCTTCTTTGTAACCGTTTTTGCTCCATGTCTGCATGTCACTGTTGTATGACTTGACGCAGTAATGCAAATCGCACACTATTAGTGTGGGGAATTCGCGATCAGCATTTTCAAGCGCCATCTTTAAAGATTTTATTTCAGCTCGCTGGGCTGAACAGTTTCTGAGTGATTCAGTTTTGGTAATCATCGGTTTGAATTTACCAGAGCACCAGCGACCTTTAACAATCGCGCACGCTGCATTGTAGGATTTTTTCTCTACATCGTAATGGTGTGCAAATCTGTCCATATAGATTACACAGGTATATTTTTCGAGAGGTAGAATTTTGATTGGCAGAGGATATTCTTGTTCGTATTCTAGTTCATCTATTTTTTTCATTTTCGGGTCAAAATAGTATTTCACGTCTTCTGTAGCAAGAGAATGTTCCCATTGTATCTATTTTGGATCTAATGCCACTGTATTCAGATTGTGTGGACTTGTTAATGCCTCAAGAGCTGATTCTGCTGTATAAACAGTTATTCTCTTGTCTTGGGCTAGGGCTCTTTCTCTTGCTACAGCAGTTTGAACCGCTGTCAGAATTTTCTCTGTAGAGCTGAATTTTATTTCAGTTTATGTGTACAGGTGTGATTTGTAAGCTATAGGGACCGTTTCTCCCTCATTAGAGGTCAGGTACGTGAATCCGCATCTTCCTGGGATGACTCGATTACAAGGTTGCGTACGTTTTCGCATGTTTGCAGTTTTGTTTTAGTTAACATGTCTGTCTGTAATGATCTCAAAATTTCTGTGTGTTTTTGAGTCCAATGTATTGGTTTGAAATCAGGTTTTATTAATTCATAGAGAGGTTTAACCCTCTCTGCATACTTTAGATTGTATGTTCTACCGAAATTCAGGAAGCTTAGTATTGATTGTAAATTTTTCAGCGTTTTTGGGGCTTGGAGTACTGCACACTTCTCTAAGAAGTTGTCTGCCAGGCTTTTTCCTTCACTTGATAATTCATATCCTAAAAATAGGACTGTTAGATGGGCAATTCTTGACTTTTTAAAGTTGAATTTGTAACCCTCTGATGCGAACCCAAGAATTATGGTGTTCACTCTTTTTAAGTGAGTCTCCAGGTCATCGTCTGTAAGATAGATGTCATCGACATATGATAATGCCTCATCATCATAAATTTGTAGTAATTCTGTTACCCTTGCTGAGAATAATCCTGGACTATTCTTGAATCCCTGTGGGAGTCGGCAAAATAGTTTTTGTGACCCCATTATTGAGAAAGCGGTCAAATACCAGCTTTCAGGTGCAATGTTTTGACAGAAGAATCCATTAGAGATATTTAATGTCGTTTTATATTTTTTGCGCACGATGTTGTTCATTAGTGCTGCACTGTGTGAATTTTGTACTGCAAAAGTTTTGCAGCAGGAGTTTAAGTGTCTGTAGTCCAAAACTAGACGATATGAATCGTCTGGTTTGGAGACAGGAAACAAAGGATTGTTCATTTGTGAGGTGCATGTTTCAATCACCCCTTGATATTCAAGTTGATCTAAGATCTCCCTGACTTGCTTTTTAGCTTCTTGTTTAACTGGGTACTGCCTTTGTGCAGTGGGTTGATTTTTTAACTGGATTTTATGGTGAGGAGAGTCCTCATCCCATCCTACATGATTTTTGTATAATGCAGGGGCTTGGGCCACTGCCCATTTTCTTGCGAATGTGTATTTTTTATGAATTGGAATATGATTTGAGAAGGCAGGCATAATCATTTCTTCGCCATGAGGGCACTCCCTGACAAACTCTGGTGGCCAGTCTTTTTCAGCTAACAGGATGTCATAGCCTTTAGAAAGATTCTCCCAAAAGAGACCTTTTATTTTCCTAGTTTTATCTCCCTCTATACGTAATGTTATTTCATATAGTTTATGGGGCACGCTAACTCATGTGTCTGCAGTTTCCACCTGAATGTATTCATTCGTGTCCAATGTCTCCAGAAGATTCTTCAGGAGCTTGCGAGCTATGGTCACTTCTGCTGCACTGTCTAGCATTGTCTGGGCCCACTCTCCGTTTTTCAATTGTGTCCTCAGAATCCTCGGCATGTTTAATTTTGATACTTGCTACCTTCTTTCTAGGAAATTGTGATTTTTTACTTTGATGAGCAGGTTCTTTGTCTTTGGACTTGACATGCTCTTCCTTGTGTTCTGACCGTCCTCTTCTTTCCAATTTCTGTGAGGAAGTCTGAAAAGAGCGAGAGGGACGTGTATCAATATCTTGATATCTATCAGGTTTTCTCAATTTATCCCTATCTCTAAGATTATATCTTTTTTGAGAGGGTTCCCTTTGGGGAGACTTGCCTCCTCGGCCAGGAGATCTTTCTCTCCGTTGAGGAGACCTTCCTCTGGACTGGAATCGTTTTTCCTTGAGAGTGGAATGTTTATTACCATCCCAACTCTTTTTTGGAGTATTTAGATTATTTTTAATAAATGTTTTTTTAGGATTTTCAGTTAGTTGGGGTTTTATTGGTTTCACACCCAAACTATCTTTTCCTAGTTCTTCATTGGATTTTTCTATGATTCTGGCAAGTTCAAATGGTTGGTTTGTTATATCTGTCTCCTTCAATTTCTGGCGGATTTCCACACATGCTGCTTCTCCTTTTATGTTGGCTAATAATATAGCTGAGACCTGCTTAAAGTCTGGTACGGCGCCTCAGCAACATCGGAATCCAGGACAAGGCGCTGGAATGGATCATCTCCTTCCTCGACGGAAGAACACAGAGAGTCCGCCTACCACCGTACAAGTCAGAGGCCTCCGAAGTCATCTGCGGCGTCCCTCAAGGATCATCTCTGAGCCCCACCCTCTTCAACGTCTACATGAGCCCCCTCGCGGCCATCGTACGCAAACACAACCTCAGCATAATCTCCTACGCCGACGACACCCAGCTGATCCTCTCCCTGACCAACGACCCCGCCGCCGCCAGAGCCAACCTGCACGAAGGGATGAAAGAGGTAGCCGAGTGGATGACGACCAGCCGCCTGAAACTGAACTCGGACAAGACGGAGGTCCTCATCCTGGGCTCCTCACCCTCCGCCTGGGACGACTCCTGGTGGCCCCCCGCCCTGGGCACCGCACCCAAACCGACAGACCACGCACGCAACCTGGGCTTCATTCTGGACTCCTCCCTCTCCATGACCAGGCAAGTCAACGCAGTCTCCTCGTCGTGCTTCAACATCCTGCGCAGGCTCCGGAAGATCTTCTGGTGGATCCCCACCGAGACCAGGAAGACCGTCACCCAGGCCCTCGTCACCAGCCGACTGGACTACGGCAACGCCCTCTACGCCGGTACCACCGCCAAGCTCCAGAAGAGACTCCAGCGGATCCAGAACGCCTCAGCCAGACTCATCCTCGACATCCCACGAACCAGCCACATCTCCGGACATCTGAGAGACCTTCACTGGCTCCCCGTCAACAAAAGAATCACCTTCCGCCTCCTCACCCACGCACACAAAGCCCTACACGACCAAGGCCCGAGCTACCTCAACAGCCGAGTCAACTTCTACGCTCCCAAACGCCACCTCCGATCAGCCAACCACGCCCTCGCCGCCGTCCCCCACATCCGAAGAGCGACTACAGGAGGAAGGTCCTTCTCCTACCTGGCCGCCAAGACCTGGAACTCCCTCCCTCCCGACCTGCGCCTGACCCAAGACCACCTCTCCTTCAGGAAGAAGCTGAAGACCTGGCTGTTCGAGCAGTAGCGGCACCCCCCCCCCCCCCCCCCCCCAGCGCCTTGAGACCCTACGGGTATGTAGCGCGCTTTATAAGTGTCACTGATTGATTGATTTTAGTAATTTCATACCCAGAGTTAAAGTGGGTTCTGGACCGTATTCGTTCTGAATTTGTCTTAGTACATCTGGTATGACCGCCATAGACGGAACACCATGTGTTTTTGTATAGATGGAAGCAAAGACCGTGCCCCAAGTGTCACAGTCCTCCACATGTGGTGCGACCCCCATTGGGAGGCAGATAGTCAGAATTCTGTGTTTTTCATGAGGTGTAGTATTAGGAAATACTGCCTCTATTTGAGTTATTTTTTGAGCTAACCAGAATGGAATTTGTTTCCGTTTTATGGGTATTTTACCAAGAAATAATTGTATGTTCTGTGGTGTAATTTTGTTTGTATTCCCCTGATGAGGGGTTAGTTGTGGGATGTTAATTGCTGGTTGGACTGTTGAAGTCCACATGACATATTGGACCAATTGTCTATGTATTTTAATTAATAGTTTTAGCTGAGCTAAAAGTTCCAGGTCCGACATTTTATCAATGTCTGGTTGTGGTGTGTAGCTGGCTAGAACCGGCCACGTGGCTCCTGGTCTACCTAGTGGACCGTGCCTGGTGATGTGATTTTGATGTTTTAGGGCGCCTTTAAACCAGAGCAGGTGCTCTTGGTATGTTAGTGGGATTTTAACGTCCTCGAAAGGAGTGTATATATCCGGAGGTTCCTCTATTTTGTAATAGTAGATATCTTTTGTCACAGCGTGTGCTGATGGAAAATGTATCCATGAATAGAATACCTCTGTCTGCTGATACTCATGTGCCTCTATCACAAATATGACTCTACCACCTCTTGGTGATAGTCCATTTTCTATAAGTTTAAGAGTTATAGTTTTTCTTATATTGACCGGAATGATTATAGCATTTGGGTCACCTTGCTGGAGACTTGTGTCTTCCTCTAAGAGTCGAGTTGCTAAGGCTTCTCTTTCTCTCTCTTCTTCACTATCCGTCATTTTATTGAAAGAAAGTTTTTTTTGTTGCAGATCAAGTTTCAAGGAAACAAAGATTAGGTGCACAATATTTTGGAACACTGTACCCTTCAACGTTGACTATACCAAAAACTAATACATAGGATTCTCATCCTACTAAGTTCCGGCGGATATTAACCTTTCACCCACTACAGACGTCTATTGGAGTTTTTACGGGAGAAAGGGGTCTGTGTGAAAAGCACGACTGAGTTACTCTAGTGTCTTGCATTAGATTATCGCCTTACCAAACGTTGGGTGTCATATAGTGTAGTTCCTATATTCCCAATAGGCTCTGCGCATTGGAATAACATAAACAGCAGTGTAGACGTAGGACTGAGGTCATCTAGGTCTCTACTGACTATGTTAGACTTAATTAGTTTTTGCCAGCTAGCTCAGAGGTCACTAGAAACTTTCTCGAATGTTCAGGAAAGGGTTAACCGTCCTGATTTAGACAAGAAGGGATTAGTTTCTGACAACCGCATAAACACGACAACTTTACTCCCTCAGAATAAAGAGTGTATCTCTAGAGTCGTGTGAAAACAATAGACAGCTATTTCACTCAGTCAATCGTGCATGCTTAATTTCACCAGAGTGCAGAGAAATAGAGAGACAGGCGTTTTCAATAAAAGGTGTTATTTTATTGAGCAGTCTTCTTTCTCTTGCAAGAGAAATGAATTGCCACAATTGCAATACTTATCATAAAGTAAAGTGCATACAGTAAAAGAAGTATTATGAAATAATACTGTAAAAGCATTGATATGGTTTCTTAGCCATATGACACTTTAAAATGGATAAAATATATACATACATAAAAACATTGACTAACGAACTCAACTGGTGGGTCTAAGATACGCCTAACCCGGTGTACCTGACCTAAGCCTAATACGTGGGAAGGAGTAAGTAAGTTGCAGTTTTAAGTTAAGTTAGGTTTTTGCCAAGTATCGGAATCAAGAATTCTCTCTAAGGTTTTAATCAGCTCCGTACCTTGGTTATAGAATGAAGAAGGTCTTGTATCTCGCTTCTCAGGGCTCGATCTCCCAGCAACCCGCGAGGGTGACTTGGGAACACCGGAGCTGGATTTCTCGGCGTGAGAAAAGGCAGCTTCTCCAGCACGTCAAAAAAGGGAGGGGTGGCTTCCTTCTGCTCTGGCAACAGCTGGGCTCTCGGACAAGTAGAACGTCGCTCTGCTCCCCACCACCGTGTGTCTGCTTAAGGCAACGTTGGTATATTTATACCTGAAAGCTACCGGGTTTGACGTAAGGTTGGACATAAGACGTCACTAGGAACTAACAGTTCTTTCTGGACTCCAGGAGTTCTTGTGCAAATCAAAACAAAAGCAGGGGGAATTCCCGGGCTGCTGGACGCTTGGTTTGTTTAAAGAACGCGTTGTGCTTTCTAGGAGTCTATGGGAGTAGCCTTGCCGTGCTTTGGACTGCATGGGCTATTACTAAATATGGATATGATTCTTATGCCTTTATAAGGATGCTATTTGTTATAACCACATAAGGGCATGAATCGGGAATATCGAATTAGGGTCCTAGATAGAAATACAACAGAATAGGGTTGGCTAATTTAGCTGTATTATAGATAAGAAACAAACTTTATTTACAAATCTTAATAAAGTTTTGGTACATAAAAAATAGCCATATTGGAAGATATGAGGGTTACAATTCTATGGTCCTCCTAATCTACTTTTTAAAGTCGAGTTCAACATATTTTCCATGCATATTGTCAGGGATTGTTCGAGCTGTGTTTGTTAGAAACAATGCACTTGCTGTCTAAATAAAGTTGGACTTTTTGAACATATATTCCCATGAGTAAATACTCTCTTGACTATTCATTATGTTATCATAATAAGTGTGAGTATTCTTGTCCCCAGGTTTAAAGATCGAGTCTGTAGGTAACATGTATGTGCCACAGTCTTTTATTTATCTGAAACGGGGTAATACTGTTGACTCTCTGTAAAAATAGAAGTTTCCCATTCTAAGATGGAGGCCACACACAACACGTTGGCCACGTCATCACATGACCGCGACTCAATTAGTTTTAAATACTCAACGAGGCGGTAGGAAGATGTCGGAGGAGACGCCACGCTCCGTGAGGCCCCAGCCAGGAATGAGTGAGAGCCTATGCTCTTAGGTGCACTGGTATTGATTTTGGGCAAATGCCTAAAGAGATATGATACAGCAGGGTGTACACATAGTTTTGCGCATCAAGCCCTGATTCCTTGGTACTTGCATTGAAACTAGATGCAGAAATAGCGGGTATGAGTGATTTGTTTTTTTTGGGCATGTGGCGACCGCTAAAGAGATATGATACAGCAGGGTGTACACGTAGTTTTGCGCCTCAAGCCCTGATTTCTCAGTACTTGCATTGAAACTAGATGCAGAAATAGCGGGTACGAGTGATTTGTCTTTTGGGCATGTGGTGACCGCTCCAGAATGTATCAAGTAGCGGTAAATGGTTGAATGCTAGTTTCTTGTGAAATTAGAATACATTAAGAGATTGCAAGATACTAAACCTAGACTATTGGTCATGATTACATCAATATATTGAGGCTATTTGGTGCAACAATATGCAGTATGTGAAAGTTTCAACAGCTCAGTATATGTCTTTTGAAAATTCTTACTCCTTCTTTGGGGCACGGGTTTAGATTGACACAACGACTGAAGGGTCAATCAGAAAGGAGGGCTCACATGAGGAGTTTGTTACACTACAGTTTTACCTCACAAGCTGGTATTAGAGACATAAGCTGATAGAGGGTAATTACTGTGATTTTAACTTCAGAATATGGATTCTTTTTGGGGGTGAGCAGCCGTGTTTTTAACATAGTGTTTGTTTTCTGTACTTTTTCAATTGACAGTCCACTAGAATGGTGTGTCCAACACTGGTGCTGTGACGAAGTGTCTGGCCCTGTAGAACTTGCCAAAACATCTCATGGCAAAGAAACATGTTGGCATTTGGTATTGGCATGCATGGATAGCAACCGGCCTACTTTTAATTTGACAGATCACACTTAGTGAATAATAAAGTAATTGCGGTAAAAGTGTGTCTGCCCATTTTAATCACTTTTTGTCACAGCGTGGAGTGCGATTATTTGTTATTCTACTGCATCTACACAGTTTATTGCTTTATTTCTTCGTTTGGACAATTTTTCCTTTGGGACAAAATGACCACCGGTGATGAGAATAGTGGGCTTATCTGGTGAGTACCTACCAGTTACCCCGTTGGTGGTGTGCCCGCGAGGGGTCATTTTGTCCTCCGCACTTTTTTCCTCATAGATTTGGTGCTTTCTGCTCATTCAGAAACATTTTGGTGTACTGAATGTATTAAGATTGTGTAAGCTATACTTAAGTCACTGTCTGCTTTCTTGAGGACTGTCTATTGAAAAAGGTTTTAAATGAAAGGCAAAAAGTGTTGCAAACAACCACATATGAAATAAAGAAGTTTTTGCAGAGTATAAAACTGAAGTGATATATACTCTTTCCAGAGTAAGCGATATATACACTCCGTCTGTAAATGGATTGCCTCAGAGACAAGGTTTTCGTGTGTTTATGGCCTGCTGGTTTTGGCAATTGTTCATTGAGGAGGATATTTGCTATACGGTTGACTCCATTTTAAAAATGGCTGCCCACTCGAGGAAAGCTATGCTTTGTTGAATCCTCTTACTGGACATTTAGTACTTTTTACATGGTTTTATATTTTTGGGGTGATGAATTGGTTGGTTTACAAAAACTGTTATTTTGAGCTGCAATACCGATTTATTTTTAAATTGAAGTTTAATACCTCTTGACTGATGAACTGTTGACCGGTACCGTCTTTCAATCTTTTTTTTTAAGAAAAGAAAAATATTTAGTTGTCCACCTGAGGGACAGCATGTTTTATCAAATCTTGTTTATGCAATGTCTTACACTTACACTTACACGGGCTCTATACTTTGATGATGATGTACTGTCGACCTGCAAGTACTGAAACTTGTGTTGTTATGTGTTCTATATTATGAATGTATTGTTGATTTATATTGTTTTTTAACCATGCTTTTACGCATTCCTCTGGCTTGTGAATAAAGAATGAATGATGATGAGTTTGTTGGAGAAGTAACAAGTAAGACAGTCATAAGGTTCAAGTTATTTTTCTGTGAAGGGTATCTTGAGGAAATAGTACCAGACAATGGTCCATAGTTTTATTATGCAGTAGTAAAAGACTACTTGACTAACAGGAATATAGTAGACTCCAGAACAGCTGTGCATAACCCTAGGGCTAATGGCTGTGTTGGGCAAGGGTTAATGGGGTGATTAAGGAAAGCATTCAGCTGCGGTCTAGGTAAGCCTATTATAGATTATATATAGCAATTGTGGCTTATAGAACTAGTAAACATTGCACAACAGGCCAATCACATTCTGAGTTATTATGAAGAAGGACACTCAATCTTTCAGTTCCTATAGGTAAAGGGAAAGCGAACGCAGAGGTGGATGGTGATGAGTTAAAGAAGATATTAGACAAACAAGAGTTCTATAAAAGAAACTGTGATGAAGTGTTTAGAACAAATGATTTTGTAGTGAAAGAGGGACAAATGGTTAAGCTTCCATAATGTATTCACGAAGGTAAATCTATGTATTCGGATGCAAAGATTGTCAAGAGAGCTGGAAAGAATTATGTTGAATTGGAAGATGGTACAAAATTAAATAAGAGCAGATTGGTTAAGTACAATGTGATGAACAAAAATGAGAACATACTAAATGAGGAGGAATTCTGGAGAAGGAGAAACAGGTTCAGTGAGAAAATGGTGAGGGATAGAAAAGCGGCAAGATTGTCATGTAGATTCAAAGATTACGAGTGGTAACATGTCATTGAGTTTGCTTCTGCATTCCACATGTTTATCAGTAAGGGTGCTGTTTTGGTTTTATTGTTTTTATCAGTTTTTTGTGTTTTTAAGTATGTTTAGCATGTGATGGTCAGTTGATCACTTCCTATTTCATGGATGGCTATACTGGGGAGGTTTTGGAATTAGGTTAAGGCACAGAGTACTTTACTCCCTTTCACCATCATACATAACTGAGAAACTGAAAATCTCAGGCGTTAATCGACATTCAAGAAGTGCTCAGTCGCTTCCTCCTTGAACTCCCCACCTTCAAGAGGGAATGCTACATTTGCCAATCCTTCTTTGTAAGTGCCACAAGAATCTGGATCTCTCTCCCTCAGAGCTTCTGCATGACCTCATGTCACGTCAGTAGTCGAAGTGGGGGAGGAGCACGACCTGCCCATATTTTTTAATGAAGAGAAAAAGACAGTTCCCCATACTTTTTGTGAAAAGAGGACCTTCACAGGACAATTAATTCCGCCTGTTGAAATGCTTCAGCTTAGTGTAAGGCAGGGAGTCTCCTGTGCTGGGAAACCGAGGGAGAAACAGAAAGGTAAACAATAAGCATGGGCGAATTTTGCGAATCTCGCGTTCGCGAATTTTGCGGATTTGCGAACTCGCAATCCGCAAAATCCGCGAATTCTCGCGAATTTGCGGATTTTTTTTTGTGGTCGCGCGGGTTTCTGCCAGTTCGCGAGGGTTTTTGTACAATTTCGCAAATGCGAACTTACCTGTCGGGTCGCAAGTTTTGCGAACTTGTTGTTTCTACGTGTCCAGCCTGTTTGGGACACTCTTCTTCATCACTGCCACCCTCTGTCACCACTGCCACTCTCTGACTACTCATGCCACCCTCTGGCCCACCCATGCCACCCTCTGTTTCATCACAGCACCCTCTGGTTGTCCAGTGTACATTATTGTGGCAAAGCAAAGCACACCTTCCCTGCCTCAAGTGACCTGAATTAATTTGGGGCTGATTAATGTGTCACAGAATATTTTTTTAGCTGGCACCTGCTTCCTTAGTGCTTCCTGATTAGTGATCTTTTGCACTTGCTAAGTGCTTTCATTGTTGCAAAATTAGTTACAACACCTGCCCTGCCCCAACTGACAATAATGAATTAGGGGCTGATTAATGTGTCACTGGATTTGAACTTCCAGCCTGGCTCCTGCTTGTCTCCCTTAGCTGTAATTAGGGACCTTTGTGGCATATGTGTAACTATTCTGAGGGTCAGAGCAGGGTCACATAATAGTTGCAAGTAGGCAACTGAACTCTGGAGGGGCCCCTCAGGAAGCACTACAGGAAATGGCTACTAATGATGAGCTTGAACTTTTGAACCTGGTAAGTAGTTTCAGTTTTGCTAAGATCGTATTTCTGCAATTTAGCACTTATTCGCGGGGCGCGAAGTTGAACTGGGAAGCCGCGAACTCACGCGAACAGTGCGAGCAAGCCATAAAATCCGCTGCTCGCGGATTTGCGGATTTTGCGGGAAATTCGCGAATCTCGCGGATTGCGAATTTACCGAAAATCCGCAAAATCCGCGAGCGGAACGGATTTTCCGCCCATACTTAGTAAACAAGCCTTCTTGCAACAGTGCCTGCTTCCCTGAAGGAAATGTAAATGTGGGCAACTAGTCAATCTGCAAATCTAAAGGGTGTTCAGAAGCCGTATTAGCTTTAATTTATGGAATCGTCTGAAGCTTCCTGTTTAAACATGTTTATTCTTTTTGAGAGCTATTGTAAGGGAGCTACCAGCTAAGGTTTGAAGTGTGTGCTTTTAAATTACATTACAAAACTTTGCACTATGCACAGTCTGGGTATTACTAAAATCTATATTTTGAAATCCCTTTTTAATCTTAAACCTTTTTGTGCACTTTGTAGCGGCATATCTTATATTGTGAGTAATGCAAGTTACATGTTCACATTGCTTTCTGTCACAGACCAGACTGGGACGTTGTTGCACTAAACATACACAAGTCAATATTCTCCACTGCACTAACCAGGATTCAATTCTGTAGCCCTCTGCGGCAGTGCATGGTCAAATAGAGGTTTCATTATGTCTGATAGTGCATTTCCCTCTGATTAACATAACTTGCATTTAATTTCCATTTAAGCTGTGTTTTATTAAATAAGCAGTTAAGGGAAGGTAAAAGACTCGAAAAAAGTTACAGACCATTGACCATGCCCCCACACTCACTCACCGAATGCCCATTGCGCGCAGCATCACAGTCCCCATACTTTTTAAGTCTTGCATAGACAGTACAAGCGCTGTCTCTTTGAGACATGCTGTTTACAGTCCACCCATCGCTTCCTATTTGTTATTACAAGTGTTAGTTGTAAATGCTTGCCTGTATGTGGTCATTTTCTGGCAGATGGCCCTCCTTTTCGTCTGTTGATTTATCCTATGGAGCATGGACAAATTACTTGTAGCCTAACACTTTTTTGCTTGTGTTTTTTTTTGGGCAACTATTTGTTTCTTTTCTTTCTGCCAGTGTTTGAGGAAACATTGTAGTTACCTTTGTTCATGTGAAAGCTATTTGTTTGACTTTTGTCTTACAGTGTGTTGCCGTTCTTGCATTTTAATTGATTTATTTTCATTCGCTATTTATAGAGGCATGGTGTGTTGCCTTTTTAAAGCGATTTTCTTTTTTTTGTCTGGCAGCACTATGTGTAGGCTTTTTAAAACGTAAAAGCATTTTGCATTATAATTAAGTTACTTTTGTTTATTCAGCAGTGAGTGTGTGTTGTATTTAGTAAGCTTTTAGAACATTGTGTATTTGTTGCTTATTTGTTTGCATTTTGTCTGCAAGGCAGCGTGTGGTGCTTTATGTCAAGCTCTAACACATACTGCATTGTAATTCTTTTTTTTTAATGTGCAAAAGCTTCCTTTAACAAAGAGTACCTATGTTTCAAATAGCATGGTTTAGGGGTAAATTGTACTTTTTTTAAAAAAGTTAGGCAGAGGAAGAGCAATCATTAAGAGTAAGTAGGGATACTGGAAGCTATTACGGGGGAAACATCCTTTACCCCGCAGGCACAACAACCTGTCTTTACGATGCAGTCACTACCCTGACTACAATGTTACCGCGTGTTCCTTTAACCCGCAAGTCATTACAACGATTTGCTTTAGGGGGTGCGTTGTTGGACTAGTGCTTGATGTTTAAATCCAACACTTTCCCTACTGTTGCGTAGACTGGAGTTGGAATAGTAATTTATACTATTCCAAAGTCCAGCGCCTACAAGGCAAGTTGTTGTAATGACTTGCATGGTAAAGTAATGCATGGTAACATCACAGTCAGGATAGTGACTACATCGTAAAGGCATGCAGAGTGAATGCATGCGGGGTTCCGTCATACAACCAATCACAGGTCTTTCAATCTAGCTAGGTCTTTAACTTTATTACAACCACTTAGATGTGTGATGTGATTTGTTTCGTTTTTTACAGTTATGGGTTATTACTTTATTTAAAAGGATTAACATGCAGCGTCTAACTTTAAATGCAAACCTAAGCTTGGACTAAAATACGGAGGCCCCGTCCTGTGAGTCTGTGTTGTGTTCAGTTATTAAGGGCTCCGTGTGAGTGCTTGTGTTTTCAAGAAATCCCATATCCCTGCTCATGTTGCTTATTTTTCCTCCAGACCCACTTCCCCCGTTTTCTTCTCTCCCCTTATCTCTCACCTGCCCCGTCTCATCTACACTCCCTTCACCCACCCTTGTGCCTGTTTCCTCTTCCCTATCTACTCCTTTTATGTTTTTTTTTTGCTTTCTTTTATTGCCTTTCCTAGCCCTTTGTTTTTCCAGCGTGCCCTTGTCCCATGCTCTCTGACTGAAGTTTTTGAAGTGGACCCGGTCTGACCCAACTCCACAGGCAGCCCTTACCAGCAGTACTGTCCGCAGGACTGGAACAGTGCTCCTTGGCAAGGGAGAGAGAAAGTTTACCTGCATCCATGGTACATTCCCCACTTGTTGCAGCCACTTTAGCCGCGCTCACCACCATCTCATGGTCTGTGCTTCCTCCATTCTCTTGACTAGAAAAATTAGTCTTTAACTAAACACTCAGCTCCCTCTCAGAGCCCCTTTCCTTGGACAACATTCAAATTGAGCAGTTACATGCAACATAGATGTTGGTTAGTGGACACAGCTGCTCTTAAATGAACTTATGGGTGTCTAATCTTACCTATGTGGTGAATTGGGAGGCTGATCGGGACTCTCTGTTGATTATTTCGTTTTTTTGTTTCTTGTATTCCATATCATGCAATGAATTCAGAACCACAATGAAAAGCGCCATTTTGTCTTTTGGCGCTCCCTTTCCCCAGCATAATAAAGTCTTTCTGGTGTTCTCTTATGGCCATTTTTGGTTGCTCCAGAAGCCAGTTGCCTTCAATGCCTTTACAGTATCTGGGCTAAGATTTCGCCTCATTCATACCAGATTAACAGCCAAGTACAGTAATAAGCAATTAGCAGATGACCAGTTAAGCTTTGCGAAGGGCCACATGGGAACACAACACCACATTTTAGACACTCTTGCCGCGCTCACCGTCTCCTTCATCCTCTGGACCAGAAAAACATGTCCTTAACCAGGCACTCCGCTCCCTCTCCCAGCCCATTTCCTTGGACAAAATTCAATTTGTGCAGTCTATGCAATATAGCTGTTGTTTAGTGGATGCAGCTGCTGTTATATGTACCTATGGGTGTCTAACAATACCTAGGTGGTCAATTGGAAGGCTCTTTTCTGACCATATTGGCCTGGAGCCACAATTTCAAGCTAGGTCTAAGAACCCAATACTTTGGGTTTATGTCTTGATTACACGTCTAAGGAGGGCGACCTAGACTTAATTCCTCCTTCTCCCTCTACTTTATGTACTAATTCTGGCAGCTCTTCAGCTGCGGGAGTTTAGATTTCTAAGAAAAAAACACATCACTGAGTGGCAGCTCTTGATACACACACACACATTACTATCAAGTTTATCACAAACCTTTCCTCTAATTTACAATGGCAGAAATTACGGGTCTATCCTTTTCAGATGAAGAGGTAGATAGGGTCATTGCCTCCATGTTACCACTTACTGGGGCTCCAAACAATGAGGCCAGTCAAAACTGGGATAAATTAACCGAGTTTAAAAGCACCCAAATCAAGACCTTAATCCATGGCATAATGATGGCTGAATACCTTAGGGCGAATATGGCACCAAGAGGTTTGATCGTACGGAACGAACCATTTGTCTTTCAGAAAGCTAAACAATTTAAAAAAGACTAATCACTAATATCGTGGCACTGCACCAGGGACTGGTTAGTGCTGATAATTAAAGCAGCTGCACGCCTTTCAGAGGCACTGAAAGAAGACATCCATACACTAGAAATTCACCTAAAATCTTACCAAAGCACTAGCGAATTAAAAAAGCGGTTGGAGGAACTGAATAAAAGCATGACTGAGTTTGAAATTGGGCTTAAAGACACAAAATATGTTAAACTAAGGAAAGACCAAAAATCATTTTCACATGATAAGGTATATCCATACACCAAGGATGATTATGTATAGGCTTTCCTGTTTTCAGTTTCTATTTTTGGTAAATTCTGGTGGTGTTTTCTCAGTGTTTTCCAGTGATTTCAATACCTCGAAAAAACAGTGCTTTTCAGTGGTTACTCATTTTCGCGCCATAAAAAACAACTGAAATGGTGTTTTACCGGTGTTTATGGTACGCTTTGCTTTTATTATTGCTTGCTTTCTTAATTGGTGCATGTTATATAGCCAGTCTATGTACAGTGTATATGAGGTTCAAATACATTTTTACAAGTCAAATTTATTGTAGTACACCATACAATATTTCTTCAGTGAATCTTTGGTCATTTGTGCTCTCTCTTTCCTTCCCATGTACACTTTTATTTGTGAAAAGGCCCTCATGACATTGGCACTTGAGACTGGCAACGCCAAAACAGACAGTACACAATTTGCCAACTCTGGCCACCAAGACTCTTGCAGAAAGTACATACATGACATTCTCGACGTTCTCACGCCCATTAACAAATTGCACTGAAACCAGGTCACCCTAGGCCTACTATCTCCCGTCAACCTACATGATACATCCAACCAGTGTACGGGCAAAGGAGTGAAGTGCTTTACAACCTTCAATAAAATTCTTACATCATTGCAAGTTTTAGCTGTGCAAAACTGACTCTGTCCGGTGGCACTAAGCTCCCCACTCTAAGAAGGGGTGAAAAACAAGATAGCCTTGTTAAGTAAAATGGTCGTATACAGACCTGCAAAGTACTTAGGTGCGGCTGCAGTTAGATAGACGCCAGAACACAATAGCTCCCCCCCCCCCCACGTGAGCCAGGCAGGGGGCCTGGTGTTGCTCTGGCCCTTTGGCCTTTCACACCTCTGCTCCCCATTCTCTTGTCTGTCTTCGCCCCCTGCACTCTGTGTTGCACTAAACAATGTCAGAACGTTCTTTAATGGCCAGTGAGGTAAACAACGACAATGCTCAACCACTTCAGTGATTCTGAAAAATGTGGACGGATGGTAAATTGTTAGTTACATGCAAGGCAGGAGCCTGATATCCCGCTGACTCGGTCTCACACCAATAGGTCTTTAATTCAATCTTAACGTTTCCCTAAATGATATACTTTTGATTTATGTATGGACTTTGCATTAAGCACTCGCTGTATATGAACAAGGTCAAGACACTTTGCAGTCGTAAATAACCTTACTTAAATGCAGAAACTAGGCACTCTCTGCAAACAACATAGGAAAGATGCTCTGGATCAGCAGAATCAGTCATCAAGAGCTCATATCTTTTAGAAAGTAGGCCTCAGAGGCAGGTAAAAGCCAGATGTAACAACAAAAATTGCATGTTTAAAAGTGGCAAGCTTGGCACAGATGAATTTCCAATGTGCAATACACTAAATTCAAATTGTAATTTGCAAAACGAACGATGGAACAATTTCAGACATCTTTCACTGTATGAGGGCCAGCTGATGAAGACGGGGTGAGGGCGTGACACACAAATTCCATGGATGGCTGGCGACTTCTAGCTTGCAATGTTGGTGCAAGTCAAAAACTAATGGAGAAGTTTATTGCCCAGCCTCCATCCCTTCAATCACTTGCACTGGGTCAAATCCTGTCTCAGGAATATGAATGACCCGGACCATCTGTAACTCCATTGTGTATGGATCTAATGCACTGTGAACCAGTTGTTTCCGATAGCTGACCCCAATAATTTGCCTCAAGAATGTACCTTGTACAACTCCACCCAAAGGAAGAGGGGGAACCAGAGGTGGAGAGAGGCTTCAGGAACGACATTCCACTGTAGGGCAGCTTCGGACAGAGGAATCACTTGTGAGTTGTATCTCTGGTCAAAGAAAACTCAGTTGGTTAATGCGCTTGCTGCAGAATTCTTCTGTTTAATGCTAGAATTGTGGAGCTGCAGCTGATACACCCATGCCTTGCTCTTTGTTATTCTCAGCACTGTCCAATAAGCAGCTTAAGTCAGCACTTAAAACTTGCGTGTATGTGAAGGCAACAAAGGCAGAGGCTGTTTGTCATTCTCTTGTCTGTCTTCACCCCTGCACTCTGGCGCTCATGTAAAGCACTCGGATAATATGTAAATGGTCTTTTCAAAGACCTGTGAAGTACTCGGGCGCGGCTCTGTCTGTGCCCGGGAGGTTTTCTAAGCAGGGGCTGGGGGGAGGGTTTAGACTGCAGCCCTTTGAGCTCCATCGGCGTTGTGGGTCTGCCTGCCAGCATCTTGACCTTCCGATACAGCCTCCTTACTGCTCACTGACTAACTACGTTAATTTTATTATTGATAATAACGCAAAGGCAGGTCAATTAATGCACCACTGAACGATGCCCTGCCACCTTTCCTGTGAAACAGCTCCCTCGCAGTATTTATCTGCTGAGTCTTGGAGCACCAGCAATCGTCGTCTCCTCTTGATATTCAATGCGGGCAGAGATGTTTGGGGACAAATAATCATGACATCAATTAAAATACGATCTGTATTGTAATACATGTGTGCCTGTGATTTTTTTTTTTTAGAGGGAGTGACTCTGTTATCGTTTGAGGTGAGTGCCGGATTGAGCTCCCTGGAAGCTGGTTACCTCCCACACTGCCCTCCCACCCCCATCCATGTATTTCATCTTTGCTCTTGGTAGGTAAGCTGGAAAGCAATCAAATCATTATGCGCCAACCCTATTTAGGGAGTTTAGCAACTTTAACACTGAATACATTACCCGCAGAGCACTCCACCGTGGAACACCACAAAACCTAGCGCAAATAAAACTGACACTTACAGGGGTTGCTCAGTACGCAGTTGCCAACCAATTGGGTGCCCCTAATTTAATGGGGGGGACTCATTGTTTCCCGCTGTTTGCTTCCACAAAGCAAGTTCCAGGATAGTCCGTGTCCCTTTATGAGCTATGAAAGCTCCTTTTGTTGGTGCCACCCCTCGGGCTGTTCTCAGACCGAGGCGCGACAGGAGACACTCTGCTGCCTTTGTCCAGCGAATGCGGGGTGTGGGCTTCTCTCTGCTGTTCCGCGACCCTGCTGGCTTAAATCCGTAGCAGTGGGAGGACATTCCTCAAGGCTACTTTTTTGTGCTCCTTTGGCTCCCTGAAGTGGCCAAGCGGAGCAACAAATATGTAAAAAAAAAATCTGTGACACTCGAAATATGTAAAAAATCAGTGACACTCGGTTTAAACCAGGTCATCTTATTTTCAATCGGTAGGGTACTATCGTTTACATTCGGTTTAAACCGAATTCCGGACAGCCTAATTATGTACCAAGCGGAAGGAACCCTGACCACATCACAGACAGAGAGGGAACTGAGTCTGGTTCTGACAGTTCAGACTCATCTAGTAATTACAACCGCTACAGTAATCGGAAACCGAGAAGGGCGCGAGGGAATGCCGGGAGGTACTAAAGGGGCCAACTATTCAACTGGCCATCTTACCCAGGACCTCAACCACACAGACCACCGCCACCATTTTTTAAGGACCACCTCAATTTCCCCAAGCATACCATAAACAACAATACCAGCACTGGGAGCAGGGAAAAGACCAGCAGAACCAGTCTTTTTTAGACCGGGGCAAGACGGCCCAACGGGAAAAAAACAGAAAAGGGGAACAACTACAATGGGCGCAACCTCTGGAGACGGAAAGGAGCCATACACGGAGCATGGGTCCACCAGACCACTCGACAACAAACGACAACCCAGTTTAGTTGTGAACCTATCGGATGTCACATTAACACAAACACAACTACAAGTACTAGAAAAAGGTCTCAGTTTTGTGCCTACTCCATCAGTAGACCGATTCAAACTTTGTTGTGAACTCAAAGAGTTCATCAGGAAAATAAAACTGGAAGTGTTCTTTAGGGACAAACAACCTAATGACATACAAAGAAGCGATACTGGATTGAAGAAGAAATCGAACTTCACCCCGAAACCCAAGAACCTACCTGTCGAGCTTTTGGCATTTGAAAAAGCCATCATGAAGGAAGTGAAGGATTTGGATCCAAGGACCATCAAATTGTTCCAGAAAACCAGCAACATTTAACGTGAAGCAATACAACAATTATCCACCAACGAAACCATCACCATCAAACCAGCGGATAAAGGGGAAGCAATTGTCCTACAGAATTCTAAAGACTACAGAAACGAGTGCCTTCGCTTACTAGCGGATGGAAGGAACTACGTCCGCATCAATGAAGACCCGAATGAACTACTTCAGATAGACATCGCATTCCTCATTGAGGAGTCAGTAACCAATGACTGGCTGAGTAAAAAAGAAGCTGATTTCCTAGTAAACACAAAACCAATCACTCCCTATTTTTACATCATCCCAAAAATCCACAAACATCTGGAAAAGCCACCAGGGAGACCTATTGTGTCGGGGATAGGTTCTATCTTAGAAACTCTTTCTAAGTTTGCAGACGCATTCTTAAGACCTACCATACAGAAAACAGACACCTATCTACAGGATACTAAAGCAGTCCGTTGTCTTTTAAAAGATCTAACCTTTGACCCCACATCCAGCATACTGATCAGTTTGGATGTGGAGAGTCTCTATACCAGTCTCCCTCACAAAGAAACGCTGGAGATACTTGAAGAGGTCCTTTTTGAGGAAGACTGGTCATATCAAACACCCAGACATGTAGTGCTGGAGTGTTGTAGACTAGCGCTAACTAAAAACGTTTTCAGATTCGAGGAGACTTTGTATCGCCAACAGCATGGCACGAGCATGGGCAGCACATTTGCACCGAGTGTGGCGGGCCTCTATGTACACCAACTTGAGAAACACAAGATTTTGAACCCCACCAACCCGCACATACACCATATCCAAATGTGGAAAAGGTATATAGACGATGTTCTACTGATCTGGCATGGCACTGAGGAAGAAGCCAACAACTTCCTCCTATGGCTAAACACACAAAACAGCTACCTGAAATGTACACACACCATGAGCAGATCACACTTAGTATTTCTAGACCTAAACATCTGGGCAAGACAAGGCACATTAGCTACCACCACACATTTCAAGCCTACTGCAAGGAACTGTCTTTTGATATATGACAGTTTCACCCCAGGCACCTTAAACAAAACCTCCCCTTCGGACAATTCCTTCGTCATAGAAGGAGCTGCACTGACAAACAGGATTACAACACACAGGCCAAAGACCTGAGTGAAAAACTCTTGACTCGGAATTACCCTAAACATCTGGTTTCTAAGGCAAAAAAGAGGGTGGCCAATAACAACAGGGAAGCCCTACTTGAACCCAAAGTAACAAAAAAATTCTGAAACCAAGAGACCCATATGCATAACCACCTTTAGCATGGCGTCTGACCAAGTCACTAAAATAGTAAAAAAACATTGGAAGACACTTAACAGTGGGGGACTTGACATACCCACACCCATGTTCAACCACAGACGTGGCTTGAATCTGAACAACCATTTGGTACATACACGGCCCAGATCCACAAACACAAAAGAGAATAGCACCCTCAAGCTGCATCCACTACCAGCAGGCCACTACCCCTGCAGTACCTGCAGCGTTTGTCATCTAACCACAGCTACAAAGACAGTTTCCCTAAATAACAACACCACTTGGAAACGCCAGTTTACAAATTGCAAAACTACAGGCATAGTATACCTGATCACCTGTGCATGTAACCTACACTACGTAGGAATGACAACGAGAAAAATAGTCACACGCATAGTAGAACACAGAGGCAACATACAATGCAAATGTGCCACCACGATAATGACAAGCCACTTCATTGAAAAACAACATACACCCAACGATCTAAGATGGGTTGTGTTAGAACATATTAACAACAAAGAAAACTTAGAAAGGAAACTACACAAACGAGAACAGCGCTGGGTGTTCAAACTCCGCACCGACACACATGGCCTTAATGATGATATACCTTGGGGCGCTTTCTGTCCTTAAACTACTCAGGGTTAGGTACTATCCTCTATGATACAAGTTATGAACAGGCCAAAATTAGTGATCTGGGCTGAAATAGACTTTCTACTTGTCTATATATTGTGCTTGACATACTTTTGTGGCTAGGTACACTTCCCCATTGAGTAGTGATTAACAAACATACTGTGAGAGATTCCCAGTCCCAAAGACACTGATCCCCATTTTATCTGCAAACTTCTTTTTTCTACCAACTTTCCCTACCTATTGTAAATATATAACTAATTTCAACGTTCTATTAACAGACTTTGATTTTTGTTAACGTTTAGAGTATTATTCTCTATTGTGAACATAACTACTTTCACCAATGATTTATTAACAAACTTTGATAAAGTTTAGAGTAATATTCCCCAAATGATTGACCCATTGACCCACTGTCAACCCAGGAGGTTGCAGCCTTCCCCTATAATGACTGCCTGTAATGATAAAAACGCTGTCTAATACTCTAGACAACCACGAGTGGCGGATTTTATTTCCTAACAATTCTCCCGTAATTGACTAGAAAATTTATATATTTTCTCCATATATACAAGTTGTTTGAACAGTACATCCGCGGCAGAGTTCCTCTATCCAACCCAACATGGCCGCCACACTTGCCACCCGATGGCGGCCAGTTGTAAGCACTCGCACGGTCTAGCCTCCACAGCAGACCACGTGGTAATACGAGCCAGGAAGTCCTGCCTGTAATGACAGTAAACGCTGTCTGGTACGCTAGACGTACACGAGTTGCGGATTTTATTCCCAATCAACTCTACCATTTTTATATATTTTCTCCATATTTACAACAGTACATCTGAGGCAGAGTTCCGCATTCCAACCCAACATGGCCGCCACACTTGCCATCCGATTGCGGCCATTTGTAAGCACTCGCGTGGTCTAGCCTTCACAGCAGACCACGGGGCAATATGTGCCGGTAATTCCTTTTATACTCCCCTCGCCAGAGACACGCTAAGATGCGGTCCGGCGGGGTAGCAAAGTAGGTGTTCTGGTGCGGCGTCCCTGGTCTTGAAGTGCTCTTCTTCCCTACAGGTCCCGAGGCGAAGGAGGGCATCACCTTGAACCTATTTATGCTATAAGTACCTTGACTTAGCACTACTCTAAAAACTGCAAATAACTGGAGCCGCCATCATTTTTAGGTCGAGTTTACTCGAACCTATTGCTGTCCATCCAAAAGCTGACTTTTTACGATGCGGATTTTCAAAAGTTCACGTGAAATGGGGTGACCACAAGCTCCTTCGTGCACGAGCTTGCATTTCCCCACAGGCTTCCTCCTCCCAGCAGCATTTGCCACATCAAAGGCTTCAGCTGCCCCGCCCCCCGCCGTCACTTATTCACGGCCGCAGGCCGTGACTTCAAAGGGTTCCGCTGCCCCGCCCCCTGCTTCACGGCCATCTGTCCCCCAGCACCTCCTCTCTCTCTCTCCCCTAATTATTCACTGCTGGCCGGCCGCAACATCTAGTTTTCCGCGGCTTTCGTTTTCCGCTTGTTTTACTTTGGTGGCATGCCGCGTTTGAGCTTGTTTTGTGGGGTGGTGGGGCTCCAACCAACGGAGACGCATCTCACGTAGTCCTGCGTATTCGTCAGTCACTAACAATAAATATTTCCTTTTTTGATGACCTCTTTTTGCTTTTCAAACCCCTTGTGACGTCGCCTTGATAAAAACAGATTACGAGGTTCCTGGATTAGACCTACTGTGACTTAATTCGCTGAACGCGACAGCCTATGACGTATTTCGATTGGTGAGACCGATGTGTACCAATGTACTGTGACAGCTCCTGGACGACACATAAGAGTATATCATGCGCTAGATAAAACGGGCTGCGAAGAGATCTGTTTGGAGGTCTAATGAGACACCCGCAGTCTAATGCACATTTTGAATTAGAAGTACGGACATCTTTCACTGGATGAGACCCATATCTGCTGTGACAACCGCTGTCCAGTGCAGATTGTGACATCATTCGGTGATGAGACACACTGTGACGTCTTTCACTGAGGGAGCGACACCGACACCTGCTGGGTGAGACCGATGTCCATTGTGACAACCGATAATGCCGATTGTGACATCATTCGGTGGAATAGGCGCATTGTGACGTCATTCGATGAAGGAGATACACTGAAAACGTCCTGGACGGGACCGAGTTCAACATCACCCGCCGGAGGAAATGTATTGTGACATCACTCTCTGGATGAGACACTTTGTGACATCATCTTCGAAATGTGACAGGTTGTTGCATCATTGGCTGGATGTCCCATCACGTGGTATTTAACTGGCCGCCCATTCAGAAGCGCAAGAACACACATGCAGGATTCCAGGTTGCCCAATCCGCCTCGGCCATGTTTCTTTGTCACCGGAGACGTGTGGGGATCGGTGTACGTAGGGCCGATCACCTGTCCGGACTTCTCACTAACATGTCGGATGCTTCATACAAATTCTGTCGAGGAGAGGGGTCAGCCCAGAAGCCTCCCTTCTGCACTCGGGGGGAATAAAGACCTGCTAGGTACAGACCACCCCACCAATATTTTTGGGGTGTGCAAGGAAATCGACTTTCACGCGCAATATAGCAGCCACCATGTACTGCTGTTGGCACTCTCCCTACAAGCACTCGTTAGTGTGTATCCCCTTGTCTGTTTAAAGCGCCACATGCAGCTAAAAGCGCTTCTAGGCTCTCGCGCGTGTCACCAACCACCACAAAATCGGCACGTGCCCATTGTGCGCGCGCGTTCTTCTCTTCCAATCAGCAAAAACGAATAAAACACACATTCCCAATGCCCTAGCAAGGACTGAAGTCAGACCTTGGCGTGCCCTCTACTAACGTGGGATCAGTGGGCTGTCATATAAAGGCACAGGAGATGCCCCTCGGCAAACTCTCAATCAGTGCAAAATAATCTGGCACAGCCACTCCCATGTAGAGTTTAATGTGCTTGTCAAGCGCCTACACCAAACGGCATTGAGGCGCTTGCTGTACCAAACACTGCCAGACAGGATCTGGGAGCTACGTGTCTAGCCCGGGGATTTTCCACTAAAGAGCATTGCCTTCTGCGGAATCGGTCTAATGGAAGTGCGACTAGACTACAGCTCCCACAATGCAATTCTCCAGACTTAAAGTCAACGATCGAGGACCGGTTCTAAGGCGGACGCCTGGATAATAGCAAGTTGGCAGCAATTGCAACTCCCACGCGGACATGGTCGAAAGAAAAGGAACTGGGGGCCATGATAGTAACTACCATGGGGTTAACTTAATTAGCTCAATGTAAGTGCGGATCTTGTAGCACGGGAGCTCCCCCTTGCATTGGTACGGCCCATGTTATATGGTACATTCCTCTTTGATGGGACGCAGCGTGCAGATGACCGCCCTCCCCAGCCCTTCATGCATATTTATAGCAGGAGGCTTTAATTCCTGCCAGTTGGCCTCTGTCAGTAAACATGCGGGCAAGGCTGATAACATTCCCACAATCCCCTGCGGTGGATCACGTGATTCTTTTTCAAGTCAACCTCCACTTCTCGTATTGTGGTTGAAAGAGTGGAAGACGAGTTACTCTGTCTGTTGAAGGTCTGGAAGAGACCCCTTCCTGCTTAGAGTGACCAGGTGACCTCACGTCACTCGGACAGACATCTTTTTTCCATTACTTCTCTTCTTGGATTTTCGTCACAAAAAAATAGACTGAACGTAATCTTCACAAAAGTTATTTACAAAAGTTGAAGCTATTGACATTATAAATTACAAGAACTTTTATTTAAGTATTAATTATTTAACAAAAATAAAAGCCATTGTTATTTGTAATATCAATACATCTAAGTCTCCAAAGCGCCGGGACGCCACTTTGCTGCGGCATCCGTGCGCTATACAAAAATCATATAACATAACATAACATAACATAACGTAAATACAACACATATTGCATTACAAATGCTATAGGTGTCACATTTGCTAAAACTATTGGCTTTATAAATGACAAAGCTACTAATTTAGCTATTTTCAAAACCAACACATAAATACAAAATTTGTCATTTACAATACCAATAGCTCAAACTTTCCTAATGCGAGACCTATTGCATTGCAAATGCTTGTTTCTTTTCCTTCCTTTCTACCCTTCAATGACAGGATTGTTTTAAAGGGAGACCCCCCCCCCGAGATCATGATGTGCTATTACGCACGTTAACAAGTAATGATTTAAGAACCACTATTCATATTTGTTTGTGTGTGTGAAACAGTGTGTGTGTTTGTACTGTCATGACAAGTCCTGTGTTGTTTCTATGTGTGAATTCACGCAACACATCCCACTTGCTTGTTTCTAAGATTCTTCGAGGCACAATCACTCGCGACTGGGAAGTTTGCACGCACCGATATGGAGCAAACCACCCATATATGAGTGCAGCATGTCTTTAATTGTGTACCCCCACTCAAAGGAGGGGGGTTATTTCTAACGCTTTTTCTTTATTTTTTACATTTCAGATATACAACGAGAACTAGCAATCATATGTATTTCAACGCATGCCTCTATTAGTAGCAGCGTTCACCATATTTTCCTTATTTCTACTTTCCTATTATGGTTCATACAGGAATGGCAAACATAGGGCTGGTCCCTGTTTGGTCCTGAGGAAGAGCTAGGGGAAGCTCGAAACATGATTCCCATCTCATTATAGATTTGTACACAGTGTCAACCCCATTTTTAACCATACCTACCTAGGAGCTGAAATAAAGAAGTTGAGGCCCACTAGCACGGTATTTTTAATCACTAACACCCACTCCACCACACATTGCACCACACATAGTCTTCCACAATAAAGTGCTCGTACGTAACTACGCAAGTCACAGCACGCCCCAGTTCGTAGAGAGCTGGGATGGCCCCAATGATGAAGCATGTCACCGTGGGGAAACCCTAGTGAGTGAGGGGACTCAAGAAAGACATTTTTCTTTCTTTAAGGCTCTTTTCTGACCATATTGGCCAGGAGCCACAGTTTCAAGCTAGGTCTAAGAACCCAATACTTTGGGTTTATGTCTTGATTACACGTCTAAGGAGGGTGACCTAGACTTAAATCATCCTACTCCCTCTACTTTATGTACCAATTGGAAGGCGGACCAGGACTCACAATTATTTAGTTGTTTTTTTTAGCATTCATTTCATGCAATGCTTTTAGAACCCCAGGAAAAATGATACTTTGTCTTGCGGGTTCTCCCTTTCCCCTTGTAATAAAGTCTTTCTGGTGTTCTCTTTTGACCAGACCATTTATGGTTGCTCCAGAGACTGATTGCCTTTAATGGCTTTACAAATCTGGACAAAAATGTCACCTCATTAGTAACAGATTAACAGCCAAGTACAATAATAAGCAACTGGCTAATGACCAGTCAAGCTTTGCGATGGGCAACATGGGAACACATGACCTTACGCTTTTAGTAACTCTAGCCGCGCTCACTATCTGAGGGTCTGCGTCTGCTTTATTCTCCTGACCACAAGAACATGTCTTTAAACAGGCACTCCACTCCCTCTCACAACCCCTTTCCTTGGACAAAATTCAGATTAAGCAGTTATATTCAATATAGCTGTTGTTTAGTGGACGCAGATGCTGTTTTATGTACTTATGGATCATGTCTAATGATACCCAAGTAGTCAACTGGAAGGGTGACCAGGATTCTCTGTTGATTATTTGGTTTTTTGCATTCTATTTCATGCAATTTCCTTTGCAATAAAATCTTTCTAGTGTTCTCTTTCGGCCATTTGTGGCTAGTCTAGAAACCTGTCGCCTTTAACGGCTTTAAATATCTGGGCAAATATTTCCCCTCATTAGTATCAGATTAACAGTCATAAGCAATTTGCAGATGACCAGTCAAGCTTAGTGAAGGGCCACATGGGTGGCTCAATGGTTAGAGCAGCAGACCCTGATGCAGAGGTCTGGCCTGGACCAGGGTTCAATTCCCACCTCGCCGGATCTTGGGCTCAATTTCCCCGGACCTGATAATTCTCGCCTCGGTGCCTATTCTAATCATGGGTCCCACTCTGCAACTCTGGGCAATAGCTTGCTTATTCTCCACAATGGCCCCAACAGCACTAGGATGTCTGGCTTCACCTTGGGGGTGCTCAGGAGTGGACGCCTCACAGGGAAAGGCCAGGAAGGTTTCCACAGCGGTATGTGTACAGCGCCTTGAGACCCCTTCAGGGGTGATTTGTGTGCTATATAAGCACTACATTTATATTACACATGACCCCACGTCATGGTCTGTGGCTCTTCATTCTCTTGACCAGGAAAACATGTCTTTAACCAAACATTCTGCTCCCTCTCACAGCTCCTTGTCTTGGACAGAATTCTAATTGAGCAGTAACATGCAACATAGCTGTTGTTTAGTGGGTACAGCTGCTGTTATATGTACTTGTGGGTGTCTAATGGTACCTAAATGGTCAGTTGGAAGGCTGACCAGGTCTCTCAGTTGATTATTTAGTTGTTTCTTGCATTACATTTTTTTCAAAACTTTATTAGGTTTTCAAAAGGTGCATACAAGTCTCACAATTTGGGACAAAAAGATAAGCACATATTATCCAAACGTTCAACGTGAAACAATTACGTATACATGGTAAAGCGGATTCTGTCATGTGTCACTAAGTACTCATAAAGCAAAATGCTTCCCTGAAATTTTTCCCCTCCTCCCCACCTTTCCCGTGCAGACAGGTATAAACTCACAATGCTGACATTTGAAAGGACTTTCATGGCATGGGTAACACAAACACTACAAGTGCCTACAAACAAGTTAAGCGCAGTAGATTCTTGTATAGTGGAATGACCAGGGTGCAGTAGAATATGCGAAGGTGTGTGTTCAGCATTAGGCCCACCCTATGCTGGTGGTAGAGAGTGAGCAGCAATCGTTTTAAAGAGCACATGAGACTAATACAAGCTAGGATTTATGCAATTGGTGTAGAGAGTTTTAAAGGTCTCTAGGAGGGCGTCCCATTCCGTTGCAATCAGCACTTTGCTTAAGCCGCTAAACTCTTCTCTGAAAAGTGCGATTCCTTCCGCCATGCCCCACTGCACAACATCCTCCCTCCGTGTTGTTATATTCTTAGGGGCTGGGGATTTCTATTGTTTAATTATTAAGCGCTCCGCTAGAAGCAGGGCCGGACTAGGAACAGAAACCGGCCCTGGCAAACTGCTCAGCAGTCCCCCGCCCTGGGGTGAGGGGGGAGTGTAGCCGAGTAGTTTGCGAGGGCCGGTTTCGGCCAATTTTGTTACAGGGGGCCAATATTGACAACCCTCAATAACAAAAACAGCCCCCAGGGGCCCAAAACCGGCCTCCACCCTAGCGGCTTACCAAGGAAACGCCTGGTGCCTGCTATGGCCAGTCCGGCCCTGGCTAGAAGAAGTGCTAAATCAATTCATTTTGCCTGGGCCCTGTTCCGTTTTGAGCAGGGGTACAGTCCTAACAGACACCCCTCCACTAGCCTACAATAGTTACTAAGGATCGCACTGTTTCCCTCGAGATCAGTGTCTCTCCAGAGCACCCAATGCAAAGATGTTCATCAATTTATTCATGAAAGGTAATCTATTATGTGGTTGATTTCATTCTTTGTATTTGTTTATTTTTTGGTTCATCACCTCACATGATCATTCTCATGGTATTTAAGCAAGTGGCCCGGTGGCCCAATGCATTTCGGGCTTTGCCCTTCCTCAGGGGCCGTGTAGTATTCTGTTGAGGCTATAATAGAACTTTGATTACCTTTCATGAATAAATTGATGAACATCTTTGCATTGAGTGCTCTGGAGAGACACTGATCTCGAGAGAACAGTGCGATCCTTAGTATTGTTCAACCCCAAGTACAGGGGGTGTTACTCCACGGGCACCACCTACCTATATAGACTTTTAACTATACTCAACACTGGTGTGCGCATCCTACTAGCCGCTTTTGGATACATCATAGCCTACAATAGTTCCCACCAATCATTTCTTGCAATGCTGAGCCTACTTGTGGCCAGTAAAAAGTCGGCGTAGGGCATGCCCATATCATGTGTAAGAGGTCTGCGTCCTGCTCTGTGCATTTTGGACATGTTGCAGGCACCGTCTGGAACATGGCATGCAATCAGTGCGGTGTGAGGTAGGGCCTGTAAAGTATCATAAACTGTATGAATTTGAACCTAGCGTTACGGTAGACTTTCTTTGGAAATTCAAATATAGCCTTCCATTCCCTGCCCTGCAGGTCCTTCCCAAGCTACCGCTCCCACTTCTCCTGCAGGAGTGTCAGTGGGGCTGCCACATGTGTGCGTAGGCCGTGACACAACCACTTCATAAGGTGCCTTCTGTTTCCCATTAAGTTTACTGAGTGGACAAATTCATGCGTGGTGGGTTCAGTGCCCAATGTGACTTAATGTAACTTATGATGTTTGCATGGGTAAGGAACAGTGAGCCTGGCAGACCCCGTTCGTGTATAAAGTCATCATGATTCAGCAGCATACCATCCCCAAACAGTTCCCCAACCAATGTTAAACCTGCGTGTTCCCAAGTCTGTAGTCTGCGATGTGTCAACGTGTCTGTTGGAGTAAGAAGTCCCAACAGGGGTATAATAGGAGCGTAAGGAATAATCGAGTGAGATACAGCTCGCCGCATACAGCTCATCTGGGGTTGCATCAATGATGTGGTAAAGTCTATGTATATTTAGGAAGGTGCTCCCGCCCGGTACAAGTCTGCACTCATCCGTATGTATAAGTTGTGGCCGTAGTGGAAGAAGCCGAAGGGCCAGTACCTTGCTCAGTACTTTATATTCAGTATTTAATAAGTATAAGGACCTATAAGCCATCATTTCAGTGGGGTTCCTACAGGGTTTCGGTAGTGAGGTCACCAGTGCTTGCTCCATGGTGGGGTTAAGGCACCTTTATGCAGCGCTTCCCGATATAGTCGTTCTAAATAGGGGACTAACTGTGTAGCGAATGCAGCATAGAATTCTGTCGGTAAGCCATCAAGGCATTTTAGCAGGTGGAGCCCCATATAGTGACTCATAATAAGCAAGAAATGCAGTATTTATCTCTAACTGTGTAGTGACGTGGGCATGTGCTTGAATATTAATTTCTGATATGGGGGTCGATGACGGGGTTGGTTTCAGCATCTGGGCAAACAGTGTGCCCGATTTGCCAGCCTCCGTGTGTATTTCCTGTGTGTACGCTTGGTGATCGACAGCGCGCAGATGCTCCAGGAGCTCTGCAGAATTGATGCGCGCATCTTGGAGCTTTCCGGCATGCTGCGCATCTAGCACTGCTGCCCGTTCCAGCTCACCCAGCATCGCTTCTGCTGTCTTCAGTTCATTATGGACTGTTTGCCGTACCCTTCCCACGCACTTATCGAAGCGCCCCTGATGACAACTTAAATGCTTTGCACTCAGTTATTTGGGATGAAGTTTAAGGTGTCTCGGAACACCCCATTCTCCAGCAATTGGTGGCTATGCCTCCAAGTGGGGACCGGTGTAGGGATCTGACCCCAGGACAAAGTAGGTTCTAGGGGTTTGTGGTCCGATAGCGTTTTCCCAAGATACGTTGTATGTGTTATTTGGGATAACAGGGTGGCAGTACAGAAGATATGGTCTAGCCGTGTATGTAGTCCGTGCGGTGGGGTCGGGAGTAGTAGGAATATTCGAGTATGCCAATGTTTTTACGACGCCAGGCATCTACAATAGCCCATCCTTGGACCCATGTGCAAAGCACCGTAGCTTGTCGAATGGAAGCTGTGCCCGGTATTGGAGGGTGTGAATGGTCCAAGAATATATCCAGCACAGCCTTGAAATCCCCCCCGAGAATCCATGGGTACTTAGTCCAATCTGCAGGTGCTTTGGTAAGTTGTGTGTGGAATTTATCCTGCTCCATGGCTGGGGCATATACACATCCCAGTACAACTGGCCTACCATCTAGTCACCCGTAGGAGGGCATAATGGTTATTTTTGTCAATGCGTTTCTTAAGAGCTTCAATCGGTAAACCCGCCTTGATCCAAACCACCGCTCCCCTTGCAAACACCAAATAAAATGTGTTAAATATTTGACCCCTCCACTTCTTTTGAAGTTTCAGTGCTTCGAAGTTAGTGATATGTGGCACCTGTAAGAGTACTATCTGTGCTGACAGTTGTGCCTCTAGCCTACGTTTCTGTATAGAGCCCATACCCCGGACATTCCATGTCACTATGTTGTATAAGCTTGTAGCAGCCATTTGGGCATATGGTAAGGTTTGCCCCCATCTCATACATGGGGTATTGGAAGTATGCGTCCTCATAATAGCAAAGAAGGGCCTTCCAGCTATACTAACTAATCCCAAAAACTTATAAAATACCAATACAAGGTCCGGCATGAAAACTTTGTCCGACCAAACCCTCAAAGTTAACCGAATGAACTCTAGTAAACAGTGTGCTTCTGCTAGTGGGGTAACATTTTGCAATGAGACCTCCGTCTCAACCATTGGCTGTGCGACTTCTCTTATTGGTGCAAAGCTGCTCATGGAACCTAATAACCAGCCATAGTTATTGGAGTGCATTTTTGGTGATCAGAAACAGTATTGTGAATAAAAAAGGGAAGTGTCAGTGTGAGGTGTGACACCTGTTCATTTGCATGCATAACCTTTCTTACTTTCCATATGTGTAATCGATGAAAGTACAGGTCATGCAATCGTAAGAGACCTTATCATCATGTATAAAGTGGTAGATAATTAGCAACCCAATAGTTCATGTGACATCTGCGGAGTTATAGTAGGAAAAAGGCTTTAGACTGTTCTCAGAGTCCGAAGGCACTGTGGTGTCTGCTGATGACTCCTCTGTGGACTGCAGCCCAGCATCCAGGAGTGCGGTTGCCGCCTGTATCGCTATCCGTCTTTTATCCTGCACCTGCTCTTAGGACGGGGTCTTTTTTGGTTTCGTATAAGGTGTCTTTATTCACCGCTTCTTCCCATTCGGTGGCCGCCGGGGCAGAAGCTGCCCTGCGTTCCGTTGGGGGTCCGCCCCAGGAATGTATACTTGAGCCATGCCCAGACAGGCTCAGGAGTTGTAACGAAATGACTGCATTGATCATAAAGGATCTTTAGCCGGGCTGGGTAAACCAAAGGGTATTTGAGATTTAGAGATCATAGATGCTTTTTCACTTCCTGATAACAGGCCCTTTGGCGTTGAACCAACAATGTATACTCAGGAAACAGAGAAATGTGTGCATTATCATAGAGCGGGTGCGTTTTCACTTGCACATCTTAGGACAATATCTCGGTCTTTATGGTTGAGGATGTGGGCCACTATGGGGCCCGGCAGTGCCCCAAGGATCGGCTCCCTCGAGGGGACTCTGTGCAGTCTCTCCACACAGAATATCTCTGTGAACCCCTTCAGGATCGCCCGGTCCTGCAACCAATTTTCTATGAAGAGGGTTCGGTTAGATCCGTCACAATCTTCAGGTAGGCCAATGATTCACACGTAATTGCGACACGTGCATCCCTCTGCATCTTCCACACAGTCGAGTAGTGTGGCTACCTGTCGGAGATGCGCCAATGTGTTTGCCTGCTCTTTCTGCAGGACCACCTCCTCCACCACAGTTGTCGTGTTTTAATGGTGTGAGCAAGTTTATTGTGGTTCGTCTTCAGGAGCCCGAGATCTGTAGTCAGGGTACTCAGGCGCTGTTCAATCGACATTCTGGGGTCTCTAATTTCCTTCAAAATGATATCTAGTTTGCACACTGGCGGGTTTAGTGCTGTGAGGGGCACACATTCCTCTGTGTGCTCGGTGGAGGAGCCGTCAGCCTCCCCGGTCTGCTGGTGTTTGTGTTCCTTAGGGTCCATAACTTTCTGTGTACTGTGATAGGCAGTATCCTTGAGTGCCCCAAGGAAGCCGCAGGGAGAAGGAATAACAGGTTATCACAGCGCCAGAGTCATCACCTGCAGCGCAGCAATTCCGTGTTTACCTACATAGGTACAGTTCGTGAACACACAACATTGTCCTGGGACCAAGTCCGAAATCCTGGGCCTGCAGAACACCAGCCAAGAGTGTGGAGTGCGGTCTCAAATATTGCACAAGTGACCAATGCAGGAAACAGCTCACTGGTGGAATGTGGCGCTACTTCTGGCCTCCTAGTGGGTGAGAGTTGTGAACTATATGATCCTGGGTGCTGGCATCAGGACTCCACCTGTGTGGCCGGGAGGATGGGACCCCCCACAGTAAGTCCCCCATCCACTGTATTCCAGTTGTTCCCCTGCAGTGGGGGCAGAAAATGCCCCAGAGGTGGGTAGGGGTAGATTGTCTCTGTATCATCGGGCGGCGGGGACCTTGTTTCTTGCACTCCATATCATGCAGTGATTTCAGAACCCCAGGAAAAATTACATTTTGGCTTTCAGGCCCTCCCTTTCCCCTTGTATTGAAGCTTTTCTGTTGTTCTCTTTTGCCCATTTGTGGGTGCTCCAGAAACCAGCTGCCTTCAATGCGTTTACACTATCTGGGCAAAGATGTCACCTCATTTGTACCAGATGAATAGCCAAGTACAGTATTTAGCAACGGACAGATGACCAGTCAAGCCTTGTGAAGGGCCACCCAGGAATACATGACCTCACGCTTTGGAAACTCCAGTAGCACTCACCACCTCATGGTCTCTCTCTCCTTCATTCTCTTGACCAGAAAAGCATGTCTTTAACCAGACACTCCACTCCCTCTCACAGCCCATTTCCTTGGACAAAATTCAAATTGTGTAGTTACATGCAATATAGCTGTTGTTTAGTGGGTACAGCTGCTGTTATATGTATTTATGGGTGTCTAATGGTACCTAAGTGGTCAATTGTAAAGCTGATATGGGCTCTATGTTGATTATTTAGTTATTTTGTTTCTTACATTCCATGTCATGCAATAATTTCAGAACCCCAGAAAAACTTGACATATTGTCTTTCAGGTGCTTCCTTTCCTCTTGTAAAAAAAGTATTTCTGATGTTCTCTTTTGGCCATATGTGGGTGCTCCAGAAACCAGTCGCCTTCAATGGCTTTACACTATCTAGGCAAAGATTTCACCTTCTTAGTATCATCATCATCAAATACTTAATTTGGCTCAACTGAGCAAATAAAAGAAAACCACATTCAGTATTAAGTTTCATAAAATTGAGAGAGACATTTTCTAAAAGCACTTAAAACAAGTGTTAAAAGACACCTGTGTGATGAGCGAATCATTCAGTAATGAGATCGTAACTTTATTGCACTTAAATTGTTCTCAGTAAGTCACGTCATGTGGGGTTAGTTATATGTGTTGAAGTGCCTGAAGACACTGTTATACAAACTGCGAATGGCTAACCTTGTAACAGAAATGCTAATGTCTTTGCTTATAAAAAATTATAATCAAATACTTTGAAATCGTAAAATGTAATTTAAAACAGCATGTATCACTGTTTCATTTCCCAAGCAGTGCAAATAAGCAAAGGCCTTTGCATGAGATCTGATTTTTAGTGCTCGTAGTATAGGCCAAAGTGTAAAATGTGCAAAAAAGCAAAAAGTGCAATGGGCTCTGTTCTGCTGGAAATTCACAATAACATCAGGGGAGAGCTGAAAGCCATGTGCCTTTTACTGGGAAAGCTAGCAGAAAGTTCATAGTTTGGAGACAAAACTGTGTCAGAAGGAACTTGTGCCTCTCATTTACAATGACCTGTAAGTAAAGTGCGGGCAAGCAGGAAAAACCCTAAGGTTGTTTTCTAACCCTCTCCCCCTAATCTCTGTCTCGCATCTTTGTATTTTTTGATTAAAGAGTGCTTTAGTTTGAGTTAGGGGAATAGTCGACAAACTGTCCAGGTTAAGATAAAATGCTGGGGCACCAAGTCTTTTGAAACTTGTTTAATATACTTGAGACATGGAATATCCAAGCAGTTGTTCTGCATAATTTGGGCTTTTGTCTTTTTTCCAGAGTCTGTGCCATAACAAGGGTGGTTGTAGCTTGATATAATCTTTTTTATAATCATGCCCAACCTCTTCATGGCAAAATACCATTGGGGTAGAATGTGGATCTGCCAGGAGTCTCCTTATAAACGTATTATCCACAATTTGTAAGGATTTGCCACTAATATGCCCCCATACGCCTGCACCAAAAGTGGCGACAGACATGCATTTACTTTTAAAAATACAAAGCATTTCTCTAGGTAGTTTGTGCCCCAGCCTTTTGGAGAATCTAATAATAGCATCTACTGCTCGTTGGAATTGCAAGTTCTTACGTCCAAGAGGAATTTCCAATTAAAATCTACGTCGATCGGAATTCCCAAGTACCTGAAATGCAGAGTTTTCATGATTTCTTCCCCACCAAGTAAACCTTTCTAGTCTTGGCTAGTTTGGGACTGCATTTCATTACAAATGACTTTGTTCAATTTGCTTTTAGTCCTAGTCTACTCATAAAACTATTAAAAGCATCTAATAAAATCTGGAGACCGTTCGTAGTTCGTATGATAAGAACGGTATCGTCTGCAAAAAGCAGCACAGGAATTTCTCTTTTGTTGATCTCTGGCAGGTCCTTTCCAGTCATTATAGGTGCTCACCCAGATAATTAAATGTAAATGTGTAAATGTAGAGGTACTTGTGTAGCGCACAACCACCTGGAGGCATCTCGGTGCTTGTACGAATACCGCTGAGGAACCCTTCCTGGCCTTTCCCTGTGAAGTGCCCACCCCTAGGCACCCCCAAGGTGAAGCCAGGCATCCTAGTGTTGTTGGGGCCATTGTGGAGATTAAGCAAGCTATTGCCCAGAGTTGCAGAGTGGGATCCATGTTTAGAATAGGCATCAAGGCGAGAATTAACAGGTCTGAGGAAATTGAGCCCAAGACCCGCCGAGGGGTTAATTGAACCCTGGTCCCGGGCCAGACTTTTGCATCAGGGTCTGCCACTCTAACCATTCAGCCACACTTATTAATATAAATTAGAAAGAGAAAAGGTGCCAGGACACAGCCGTTTAACCCTGGTAATTGATGGAAATTCGGGCAAAGGTACAAAAATTGTTCAAAAGTGCCTAGCCCTGGACGGAAGCCAAACTGTAGGTCTGGGAGTCTATGTGACTCCATAGCCCAGCTTTCCAATTTGGCCAGTAGTAACCTTAATAGAATCTTAACTGTTCTATCTAGGAGAGATATCGGGCAATAGCAGTGAGGCGGACTCTTATTGAAGATGGGTACAATGACAGCCCCTTGCCAGGTTTTAACCAGGGGGCCTGTAATTGCGCTTTTCATAACATTTGTAATTAAGGGTGCCCAGAATTTTAGGAGGGATTTAAAAAGGTCTGAGGGGATTCTGTCAGGGCCTGGGGCATTCCAAGTGGGCTGCTCTCGATGGCTAAGATCTGGTACTTTTATGGAATTGCTTAATTCCAGGGTGGCAGTTGTGTCATGTCCCTAAGGTTAGTTCCATCATGTGCATACGGACTACATACATTGCGTCCTATCCACACGACATAACGGGCTCACATAGGTGAACTTTTACCCAGTAGATTACTTCTGTCTCTCCGACATCAGGCTCTTGGTACCATATCTTCATCCCTGTACCTGACATACACAAAACATGTACCCTGGCACGGTAGATTTATTCTGTACAAGGGTCACCACTTTTTCATTCATGGCCATGTTACCTTCGTGATTGAGGCACATGAGGTGTTCGGATCAGAGGTATTCTATTCCTGGGTAAAATTCCCACCTGCAGATCCACCCACACACATATTACATGAATACATTGAAGTGGATCCACATGAAGAATACATCCCATACGAGGACACTGAAGTCCTGTTAACTTACCAGCAACATAAAAACTGGTTTAAAGGCTCCCTAAAACACTCAACTTCAGTCGTAAGACTAAGTCTGCACAGCATAGGAGGAGCGGCTTACACTCCACATCCTGAGATAGACACACTCCCAGTAGGGGAAGTGCGTACACTTTACAAAGAAGTGATCAGGCTATACAGACATATTGACAAGTTTGTCATGTGAACACTCACATTACAACCTGCAAGAGCTACTCCACCTGGGATAGTCCAGACCGAGCCCACACACTAGTAATTAGTCCACAAAGATTAAAAGCAATAATGGGTGTGTTTCCATCAAGCAGGGATCAAGTACTATTCTGGATTGCTAAAAATATAGCACAGCTGGAAGCAGTATTTCCCTGTACGGGTCCACAGAAAATACACAGAATGTTAACAATTTGCTTGCCAATGGGAATGGTTCCCTCAATTGAGGATTTTACCACCTGGGGAAACATCTTTGCTGCAGTATACATTAGAATATACTGTACCTCAACCATATCAGTTATTCCTGAAGTATTAAAACAGATACAGAATGAGTACGGGATAGGACCTGCCCTGGACTTGGGGATGAAACTGATAGGTAATTTTGACCGAGTCTTGGCAATTATGCTGAGCAACATAAAGGGGGAAGCAGCAGCGGTGGCCATACGCCAACGCCTAAGGGAGACAACTCCTGCAAATCAGGAGCGGGCATTACCAAAAAATGATCAACAATATCTATGCTTCATTAGGCAGAGATAGTTTGGGAGCGAAACTCGGGAAACCACTAGTGGTGAATAGTTCTGAAAAAGACAACTCAAAGCAAGGACCCACTTCTTCTACAAAGAAATGGTATAATAGTCAACCTAAAAATAATGATAACAGAAAGACTTCAGGATCAAGGGGTGGGTCTCCCCAACGGGAGTTCTCTGAAAAGAGGTACAACCTTAGGGATCGTGAAAACATTAGGAAACCTGACAGGTATCAGGATAATTATCAAAAAAGGGGGGAGAGTGATCAATGGATCAACGGACACTAATTACCACTTAAGAAGGTGGAAGGTCCAGTCACAGCATGTGCCCGTATCTAGTACAAGTAATTCAACAAGAGGGGTGCTGCACTGTTCCTAAAAGGAGGGGAAAGTTAGGTAAAGCTGGCGTGACCGAAGGTGTGAGTATTGCACCTTTGGGCATCCATTTTGTTGGATGTATTTGCCTCACACACCCAAAAGGGTGTCATGCTTCATCATTGGCGGTTGCTCCTCGTCGGGGGGCGGTGCAATCCCCGACGGGCTCACCTCAAAGAGGGGCTCTTTAGCGGAGATCTTTTGTATCCAACAGCCCTATGGTGAAGTGCGGGTGTGTGGGCAGGATAGCAGGTAAGCCTGGTGTAGTGATTAAAATGCAGCAGGGGGTGCCAGAAACAACTTTATTCTGGAGGTCCCCCTACTACAATTAAAACCGTGAAAATGGCTCGCTAGGTGTCACCACGTTAGGTAGAGTGACCCTAGAAAAGCCTTGAAGAACAATTGGTCAACATGTTTCTCGCAATTGGGTAAATCACCTGCGATTCATCCGGACCTTATAGGAGTGAAAAAATAAATAAAAGAACTCAACAACATGCCAGCGTCATGTATGTGGTGTAGGTATATTTTACCTTAGTGGAAAGTCCTATGCCTAGACAATGAGAAAGAAAGGATAGAAATGCCCGGTTACTGAGGACTCAGCTTTGAACGGGGAATGGGCTCTGATAATGCTAGACAGTGCAGCAGAAGTAACAATAGCTCGCCAGAACCTGAGTGAGTGAGTGTCCCTGACAGACTACATAAAATTAATATCAAAATAGAGGGAGACATCTCCAAAAAAATTAAACTTCTTTTTTGGGGAAAATTTTACATTTGTATATGATATCCTGTTAGCAGATAAACATTGGCCGCCTAAATTTATAATGGATTGCCCAAAGGGGGAAAGCGTAATTTTGCCTGCTTTCTCCGACCTCGTTCCTGTTTCCTTAAAACACTCATACGCATGGGAGTGGGCGCAAGCGCTAGCTCCGGCATTATACAGCAACCATATAGGGTGGGACGTGGAGTCTAAACACCATGAAATACCAATAAAAATACTCTAACTCCACAGAGACAGTACTCTATTAAAAATGAAGCGAAGAAACAGGTCAAAGAAATCTTAGACTAAATTGAATACCAAGGTGTGATTGAAACTTGCACCTCATCAATTAAGAACCATTTATTTCCCGTAATGAAACCTGACAACACATATCGTTTGGTTTTAGATTACAGACATTTGAACACATGCACAAAAACATTTGCAGTTCAGAACATACACAGTGCCGCATTAATGAAAAACATTGTGCAGAAGAAATACAAAACAACACTAGATGGGGCGTGGCCAAGATGGCGACCGGGACGGACGTTGCCGAGTGAGGCTCCCGGCTCAAATCCCCCATCCTGACTTTTACTTCGCCTGTACCCCTCACAGCGGCCCCCAGAAAGTAAGCGCTGGTGGTCCGAAGCCCTGAAGACCTGCTCCAGCTGTCATTGGCGGCTGCTGGTGTCCTGAGGCGATCGTGAGTGAACTCTCCTCCCCGGCGGAGGCCAGATCTGCCATTTTGTAAACAAGGGCGCGCGGCTGCCGGGGGCAGTGGCTGTGCCCCTGGCCCGCTGAGGGGCTTGTACCCCGGAGCGGGACGTCGCGGGAGGCTGCGCTGAGCCGCGGAGATCATCTGGATGTACTCCGCCACTGCAAGGAGCGACGGAGAACCGGGGTCGCCGCTGCGGCACTGCCGCGATACTCGAGCCCCCGGCTTGGAGGCCTGGCCCGGAGGCTCGCTCTGTGGTGGAGTCTCCCCCTAGCACTGTCGCTGCCCCAGCGAGCCAGGAGAAGGTGCGGATCTGCCCGCGGAGAGGAGCGATATAACGGCCCGCGCCATATCCCCGGTGAGTGCGCACTGCTTAGGAACGGGGGTTGTGCCTGGCAGCCTAGAGAGAAAATTGAGCCCCCGGCTTGTGGGCCTAGCGTCGCCACCAGTGGGCCTGGCTGCCGATAACAGACATTAAACGATTGAAGCACCGGAGGCTGCAGCCGGAGAATCGCACTAGGGGGCAGTACTGTAAGGCCGCGCCGAGACCTGGGGCCCGGTGACGGAGAACCAGGATCGGACGCACTTGCGGAGCCAACTCACGGGGGAAGTGTGGAGGCTGACATTCTAAACAGACAGGCACCGGCTGGGCGTCCCATTGCAGAGACGTAGGACACCACTTAACGCCTATATCACTCGTGGGGCCTGGACAGACGGACAGGGCCCTTCTCTGCTCCAGCTGCAGCTAAACCCCTACATATTGACTCTGCTCCCATTGCTGGGGACGCGGTTGGGGGCCCTTGCGGCCGCTATCCCCAAGCACAAAGGCCACGGGCCATCGCCGGACAGGCCGCACGATAACGGAGGTGCTGGGAAAAGGCGCCCCCAAAGGAGACAAAAGCCCTGCGCACATGGGGACGCCGAAGACCGTCCCGGAACCAGATAACACGGACACCCCCATCACCAAGTCCTTCCTAGAAACTCTCTTTAACACCTTGAGAGATGACTTCCAAACGTTGAAACAGGACATGGCTGGGGAGTTCAAGGAATTACGCCGGGACGTGGACGGACTGGGGGAACGAGTGGCAGCAGTAGAGGAAACTGACCTCTCCAAGGGTGAAGAAATAGCACAATTGCAGCAGGAGGTGGTGCGCCTCCAAGACCAGCAGATGGACTTACAGGTCCACGCAGAAGACCTTGAAAACCGGTCCCGAAGAAATAACATAAGGGTCCGGGGCATGCCACTCAAAATGGAAGGGTCAGACGTCGCTCTCTTCCTGCAGGGCTTATTCAGAGACATTTTGGGGGACGATGAAGGCCTGGACATACGCATTGACAGAGCGCACAGGGTGGGTCTGGCGTGCCGTGCTTCTGCTCCCCCCCCCCGGACATCCTGGCATTCCTCCCCGACTTTCCGTTGAAAGAGCGTATTCTTCAGGAAGCCCGCAAGAAACAGCCCCTAACCTTCCAAGGTCACTCCATATCGTTATACCAGGACCTCTCGGCCATCACCCTGCAGAAGAGGAAATCCTTCAAACCGGTCACATCGTTCCTGCAAGAAAAGGGTGTTCCATACTCGTGGGGCCATCCTTTTCGCATAATCTTTAAATGGAATGGATCCTTACATCAGCTCCGATCCTTGCAAGACACGTGCGCACTCCTGGGAATAGACCTCGACGAGTCCTCGGGGGGAAACGACCGGGCCGGCCACCCCTCGCCAGGGTCATCCCCCCATATTTCAGGAGATGGATGGCAACGAGTCAGGCGCCGGAACAAACACAAGAAATCCCTGAGGCCGGACCCCCAACTGGTGGCGCAGGAGAAAGCTGCAGCCACCCAGGAAGTATCCAAGGACACGGCAGCACCGGAATGAGCTTAAGGGGCCTGTGTAATGACACAAAGGACTGTTACGGGCTGCTGCTGTGCAAGGGGATCTATCCGCTCCAGAATTTGCAGGTCAGGGGGAAATGGGGGGAGCCAACGGGGGTTCCACTGCCACACACTCCTCCACGAGAAAACTCTGTGGTCCTGAACTTTGTCTGGATAGGCCCAGGACTATGATGAAGTTGGGGTTTCAGTTGTTGGGAAGGGGGTGGGAGGAAGGGGGGCAAAGGGGGAGGGGAAGGGGAACACGGTTGGGGTGGGGAGTGGGTTCTGGTCAGGAATGTTTACAACTTGACTTGGTTTGGGGGGGGTTTGGGGACCACCGGAGGGAGGGGCGTGAGGGGTGCGGAAAGGACCGAGGGTGGGATCCGGTGTGCCAAAAGGGCTCTCTCATGGACAGCCTAGTAATGTCTCCAATCTTGCGCTATACTACACACTCACCTTCTCATGGCTGACACCAAGCTGAAAGTATTAACTCTCAATATGAAGGGGTTGAACAATCCCATCAAAAGAAGGGCAGTTATCTCTTACCTTGAACACTCTGGTGCTGATGTTTGCTTATTACAGGAGACTCATCTCCTGCCCAAAGACTGGCATAGAATGCGATCCCGTGCCTTCCCACAGCAGTTTTTTTCCTCTCTCACCACGAAGAAGGCAGGTGTGGCAATTCTGATATCGAAACACTTCAAAGGAAAGGTGGGGGACAAAACTGGGGACATAAAGGGCCGCCTCCTGGCATACACATTCCGGATTGGTAATACACACCTCACAGATTGGTTCTATCTACGCCCCGAACACGGGTCAAGAGACGTTCCTAAAGAGCGCAATCTCTGAGTCACTTCAATCCTCTGCTTCGCTTTTACTCCTGGGCGGGGATCTTAATATAGTCATGGATACCCACACAGATAGGTCAGGAGGCAGATATGGGGATACTGGTGCGATTTCGACAAGGGGGCTTGCATGGCTAAAGGAAAGGGGTATGACGGACTTCTGGAGAGCCGCTCACCCACTAGCATCACAGTGCCCATTTTACTCACACGTACAGCATACCTATGCCAGGCTCGATTACTTCCTGGGTTCCTCGGAATTGCTCGCAACTCTAGATGAGGTTAACATAATACCCGCGGCCATTTCGGATCATGACGCGGTAGAGCTGTCGATCAAGATCCGGGCGCCCCCCTCACCCCCGAGGCTCATGGCGCTTGCGCGAAACCCTACTGCAGCGCCAAGAGGTTACCAAAAGGATCAGCGACTGCATTAATGACTATCTAGCCGTCAACGACACGCCCGGGATACCTGTGACGGCCCTGTGGGGGGCTCTTAAATCTGTCGTCCGGGGCGAACTTATCGCCATAGCTTCCGCTGAGGCCAAAGACCGCAAAGCTAAACGAGATGATCTCACCGCACAGGTCTTAGAACTGGAAAGAGTTCATAGTCGCACCTGCGCTCCCCGAGTGTGGAGACAGTTAAAAGCGGCCAGAGCCCAACTAGCCAGCCTGGACACGGACAGGGCTGAATTCGCCGCCCTCCGCCTCCGTCATACCTATTATGTCGGTGGTAACAAAACCGGTCGTTTGCTGGCTAGCACCTTGAGGACAAAGACCCAGCGCTCCAAGATCACTGGCCTCATGGCAAACACTGGTGCGGTCCTCATGGAGGATGCCCAGGTCGCCGAGGCGTTCCGATCTTATTATGCCTCGTTGTACAGGGCTGAGGTAACGTCCCCCGAGGATATTGAGACGTACCTAGATTCAACGGCGATCACAGAATTCTCCCAGGCAAACAGAGATGCCTTAGAAGCCCCCATTCGCCAGGACGAGGTATTGGCGGCCATATCCCGGCTACGCCTGCTTAAATCCCCAGGGCCCGACGGCTTTTCGGCAGGATTTTATAAGACCTTTAGTTCACAGGTGGCTCCGGTGCTCACCCGCCTCTTTAATACCGTTGAGGGCCCGGGCTCCATTCCCCCGGATATGTTGGCTGCTGAGGTGGTAGTATTGCCCAAACCGGGTAAGAAACCCACGCACTGCTCTGCCTTCCGCCCGATTTCATTACTGAACCTCGACCTGAAGCTCTTCACTGGTATCCTCGCTGCGCGTCTTGGCCCCTGCTTGCCGGGGATCTTGGAACCAGACCAATCGGGCTTTGTGTCCAACCGACAGTGTAGTGACAACACCAAAAGGCTACTGCACCTAATCGACAAGGCCCACTTCCAATCCTCGGACTCTGCGCTACTTAGTATTGACGCTGAAAAAGCGTTTGACCACGTGGAATGGCCTTACTCACAACGAGTCCTGCAGCGCTTCAGGTTAGGGGATAGATTTTAAGCTTGGATTGCTAGTTGTTATTGCCATCCTCAAGCCAGGGTACGGCTAGGCGGCTTGCGCTCTGACCCATTCGAGATCCAACACGGCACCAGACAGGGGTGCCCCCTTTCCCCCCTTCTGTTTGCACTATACATAGAACCTCTGGCACAGAAGGTCCGGGATAACCCCGACATTCATGGCAGTACCTTTGGCCGTGAGCCCCACACGATAAGCTTATACGCTGATGACGTCATAGCGGCCCTCGACCACCCTGCCCGCTCTATACCCGCCTTTATGGAGGAGCTTGACAGGTTTGGATCCGTCTCGGGATTCCGCGTTAACAGAGGGAAATCCCTGATATTACCGCTGGGCAAGAACGCGCAGTCCAATGAACCCGCCATTGCCGGGGGAATTGGTCTTCAACTCTCCACAAATATCCCATATCTGGGAATCACTCTTACCTCCTCGACGGACTCCACGGTCCTTACTAATTACAAAGCCTTAATTACCCAGATCCGGTCAGATCTCGCACGCTGGTCGAAACAACCTCACTCTCTTTTAGGGAGGGTTGCGGCGGTGAAAATGTCCATTCTGCCTAGAATTCTTTATCTTTTTCAGACCGTCCCGGTCATGCCTCCTGCGGGCACCCTAAAGGACTTACAGGCTGATCTCCACAACTTCATCTGGAAAGGTCAGCGAGCGCGTATCCATAAACAGCAGGCATTTAGGAGCATGGACGAGGGGGGCCTTGGCATCCCGAATCTGCTGCAATATTTTCAAGCCTCTCAGCTCCGCTATCTGGTGGAGTGGTACAGGCCCGAATCGGAGAAAAGATGGCTCTTCCAGGATAGGGCCATGCCTCAAACCCCACTTTGGAGGATCCCATTCCTTACCAAACAACACCGGCCACGTTACTTATTTAAATCCCCTATTACCCGCACGACTTTGAAGGTCTGGGATGGTGTTGCCCTCAAGCGGGAACTGACGACCTTCCCGTCCCCATTCACTCCCTTATTAGACAACCCGGAATTTCCTCCGGGCAACGATCCACGTGCATTCTCACAATGGCGCGGCACCGAGTGTCGCTGCGCCGGAGATCTTTTTGACACACAGGGTTTTCTCCCTCTTTCCGATATTAAGCAAGGATACGGGATAGACGACCCCCACATCTACCAATACTTTCAGCTTCGACACTGGCTCAACAACCCTCCCACTGTTACACTGGTAGGGCGCCCAATGACATCTTTCGAGAAGTGGCTTATCACTAAGGACACAGACAAACATCTCATCTCAGAACTCTACAAGATGCTCACACCGCCACCTAGTCCAGATAAAACACCGGGTCAGAGGCGCTGGGAGGATGAGCTAGGGAGGACGCTAACTCCTAAAGAATGGAGGGAGGTATACTATAGGGCCTCACACACCACACGTAATATGGCAGCTAGAGAGGCTGCGGTGACACTAGCAATGTATTGGCACCTTACCCCGGTCCGCTTACACAAAGGAAATTCAGCGCGTAGCGCGCTGTGCTGGAGGGGCTGCGGGGCGCAAGGCACACTGACCCATCTTCTCTGGGAATGCCCAGAACTCCGGAGTTACTGGGAGGCAATCTTGGATGACATCAACTCCACCTTTGATACAGATATCCCAAGGTTCTCAGCCTATACTATTCTCGGCCTGCCCAACGCACTCACCTTCCCACTAAAATCGATGAAGGGTCGCCAAATGGTGATAGCTCTGCAAGCAGCTACACAGCACATCCTATCCTTGTGGGGCTCCACCACCAAGCCCACCCGCATGGGGTGGCTACATAAACTCTGGTTCACCCTTGGAATGGAACGCATACAAGCCAGATCACAAACTCCACTACCACTTTCCGTAAAACATGGCTTCCACTGCTGTCTCTTCTAGCCACAGAATTCAATGAAGTCACTTGCCCTAAGTATCTTCGAGTTCTACGCCTCACTGATGCTCCACGTGACCCTCATTGAACACCTGGTCCTTTACACCGGTCAACATTGGCCTACTGATAAACTTTCTGCCGGTACTTGGCACACTGGATGGGGTGGCGGAGGGGGGACGGGTTTGGGGTTGGGGGGGTGGGTTTGGTTGTTGATTTCCTTATCGCATCTTCTTATAGCGGTCACTAGCCGCTTTTCTGACATCCATATTTCATTTAGGCATTTCCACCTCGATTGTCATCTCGTTCTGAGGGAAGACATGTTCGTCTGTCCCACCAGCTGTATGTGCCTGCAGCCTTTATATTGTATCATGATGTCTATCATTGCTTGTGTTGAAAAAATTAATAAAACACATTTAAAACTAAAACAACACTAGATATCTCGAATGGATTCGTATGCCAAAATAAAGCTCCTGAAAGCTGATATTTGACCGCATTTTCTGCCCTCTGAAATCAGAGAAATTTTGTTACCTGACCCAAGGCTATAAGAACAGCCCGGGCTTTTTTCGGCAAGGGTATCAGAGCTATTACAAACTTACGATGAAGAAGCAGTGTCCTATGTAGATGATATTTATCTGACTGACGTTGAATTACCTGATCACTTGTGCAGGGTGAACAACATAATTGTTGGTTTTGCCAATTTGTGATACAAATTTAACTTCAAGAAATCAAAGATTGCCCAACTCAGCTTCCTATTCTTGGGATATGAGTTGTCAAGTGAAGGCAATAGCCCAGCCGTAGATTTTCTAGAAAAATGTGCGCTAATACAGCCTCCTACAACTCTGAAAGGTTTACAATCCATATCAGGATTTCAAAATTTCGCCAGAACATACATTCAAGACTACGCAGAAAGAGTCAAACCTCTCCATGACTTTATCAGGCCACACTTCACAGCATACTGACACTCTACGTTCAGTACAAGCTGACATGATAGCTTCAAAACACTTGCAGACATGAGTAAACGTCCGCAACCTGGTAATATGGGTTGTCCCAGGGTTATCAGGCTACACTTACATCACGTTCAATGAAGGTAAGACAGTCCCTGTGGCATACAAATCTCATCTGTATACAAATGTTGAAAATCGATTTGCAGCAACTGAAAAAATTCTGACAGCTGTACAGACCATTATAATGAGAGAAAGAACACTAGTACAGGGTAAACACATCAATGTTGTTACTCCAATACTGACTTTAGGAGCGGTAACTCAGGCCAACATTCCAAATGCGAAGGCATTGCATCCACGATGGATATCATGGGCTAATTCTCTCACTGCAATTGATGTAGAATACAGATACGAACCAAGACTTAGAACACAAGCATTCCTGCAATATGAACAAGAATACCCTCTACTGAATTAAATCTTACCTCTAGATCAGTATGAATACATCATTTATACTGACGGTACTGTGCAACCTGCCATAGGAAGTTAACCTGCAGTATAGTGCTGCTTGCGCTATAGTGAAAGGTTGGATGCGGGATGGTAAATTCCACTCCAGCAATACGACTACGCAATCTCTAGGGGATTGTGCCGCGCAGCTGGCAGAACTGAAAGCCCTGATATTGGCTCTACAGTAGATGGATCAGGAATTCCCCACACTGATTGGGTGCGATTCGTTTTACTGTGTGCAATCTTACAATCAATATCTTCACTACTGGAGCCCGAATGGATTTAGTGACGCCAAGGGTAGCACGATAAAATTGTTATGAGAACAAGTGGGTAAGCTGAAAGCAGCACTGCCACGGGCTCAAGTTAATCACACATTGAGTCATCAGCGTGTTGGCATACACGTTGAAGGGAATTCACTGGCTGATGAAGCCGCCAAGGTGACAGTGCGAATTGCTGCCGTTGCCCCAATCACTCGTTCACACAAGAGAATAGACAGAGATATAATAGTCGCTATTAATGCCTCAAAGAACGGCTCATCCGTCCTGCCAAAAGGCTTTCCACTCAAGTACTCCTACAAGTTAGATGCCCATAACACATGTTATGCTCAAATTCCAGGAGTGGGGGATAGACGAGGGTCTGGGATCAGCACACACAGGAGTCTCTGCGACAATTTCATTATTGAAGCAGCATTACAGGTGGTCGAGGCTGAAAAAACAAATGAAGGACTATGCCAGCAGATGAAGGGTTTAACCATTCACAGGCCTCCACAAACACCATTACTGATTTCAGACAGACCACTCGCATGTGTCTATTTGGACCACTACGGCCCCTTAAATTCTGATGGGGCTTACAAGTGCATCTTGGTGGCAGTGGATTCATGCACTAGATGCCTGTGGGTTTGGCCCCAGCGCTCAGCTGACGCTCGAACTATTTTAAAGGATTTGTTAGTCTTCATCAGGACATACACAATTGGCAAGTTACATTCCGACTGTGGTCCTGCGTTTAGCTCTAGGTCTTACAAGGCAGCTATGGAAAGCATGGGTGTGGCCTTGCGGTACTCCTCCCCCTACCATCACGAGGGAAATTCAGTGGTGGAGAGGAAAAACCAGGACCTAAAGCAATCCTTAACAGCAAGGGTATTAGGCGCGGGCGGTACATGGGTCAAGCACCTATATGGGGTCCAGAGGGCACTTAACAACATGCCAAGAAAGTCCTTGGGAGGCCATACCCCTTATGAAATCCTGTTTGGGGCAAGAATGTGGGTACCTGATCTCGATTGTGCCAGCACAGTGGTGGATGCAAAACCATTTGAACTGAATGACTGTTTGGCTGTTTTCCAGGAACTCAATGAATTCCAAGCACTACAAAGCAACGTGCAAGTCAAACGCACCGCCACTGGGGAAGTGAAACCAGCTACGGCAAGACCTGCCTGGGTTCCACAGATTGGGGACCTGGTCAGGGAAAAGATCGTGGACAGAAGGGAGTTTGGGCCATCTTACAGAACAGCTGTACCTGTCCTATCGGTAGTGGGTACAAGAACAGTACTTCTTCTGCCTTTTGCCGGGAAAAAATGCCGGGAAAAAAGAAAAAAGATTTGTCTCCATTGATCTGATCAAACCGCATCATGTGGTCAACAGTAGGCTGTGTGGGATCCTTAGTAGCCACAGATCTCCTCTTGCTACTATACAGGAAGTTCAGATGGAAACACTAATAACCTTTCAAGTCTCTGCAACACAGAGTGATTGAGCAACAAATAATGGAGTACAAATTACATCAGTTGAAATTGTAAAACATCGAGAAACAAAAATGCAAGTTGCAATTCGGCTCAACAATGATGTCTACATTAATGTGCCTTCAAAGAACACATCAACCAGTTCTACAAAACCTGGTGAGCTACCAAAGATAGATCGAACTGCATCTGGCTACTTCATCAACTTCGATGATTTCTCTTCAGATCCAAGTGAACCTGATCAAACGCCACCTTCTTCAAAGAAAGAAAAATTTTGCCTATTTTATCTTTTGCTCAAAAAAAGTTACTTAGTGCCACCTTGGTTGCATATTTGGTTCGCAATAGGGGTAGCATATCTGTTGATTTGGATAGGCACAGTGACTGTCTTTTTCTTCTTCTGAACAGGCATATTCTCCCAGAACTCTCTGCAGTACAATCCGTGAACTTGGTCCTGAAAGCACATACGTCATCACATAGTGAACAGAGAGACTTGTCCCTGGTGAACATTACAGCAATTCTAATAACTGATGATATTGTTTGGGACAACATATCATGTGGTGTATATGGCCCCACTGAACATTTGAAAAATCCATATTTGTTTAAAATCTCTATTTAAATGAGTTCATCACCTCCAGTACACTCACTGATGATTGGGACATTGAAACTGTAAATACTATGCTCACAGATTTAGAATAATCTGCTGCATTTTCTTATAGGGAATTGTATGAAGATACAACTGATTGCGTTACCATGTTTTATTACCAGAATTATGGTCATCATTTTTTGCAAAGAGCAAGTGTACCATGCGCCGCTAATGTTTACCATCAATAGGAACACTGCCCGACACCACCAAAGGGTAGTTCTGCCACATTCACACAGAAGTTTGCATACTTTTCAGGGTACAACACATCACACCGAGAATCGTTTTATTACAAACTTGCAATGACAAATGCAACAGCAAAACATATTATGCTGACAAATACTAAGCTGATATACCCAGCACCTTTTATCTCCCAACTGTTTATACAGGGTTTCGACTACTGGAGAGACACCGTAGACACAAAATCCATTTCGGGAACAAGAAAGTGGCAGGTTCAGAGAACTGAGGAATTATTTAGAGCTTGCCAAATACCATTACAAATGATTTTCCTGAACAGAACATTGCAACAGACTACCTGTTATGGTTTTGCAAAAAGCAAAGACCTGAAAACACCAAGCATCCCTTCACCCACACCTATTAAGGTTCTCACAAATAACATGCTAAGAAGTGAAGGGACACATGGTACAAGTACATACAATTCATCAGCTCCCGATTGGGAGGGTTGTTTGGTTTGGCCAGTAGACACGAATAGGTGTCACTCAAGATTCAGGGGTACAACCGAAGTGTTTAGTATCCATAGGCCTGACCCACGCTATGTACACATAATAACCTAGGGGTAGTGACTTCATATAGTGTCTGGAAGTTGTGCCTAGATTGGCTAAAGACCTCAACATTATCACAGGTGAAACAACACTTGACCATTTTATCAGACAACATGGATCTTAGGGATTTCTTGTTAGGTCCCTAGAAACCACGTAGGAAACGCTTTGTGTACACCATCTACAATGAACTGTGGGAAATCTCCCAACAGGAAGCTGCTGAGAGACTTTGTGAAATCAATAGATTTAACTTAGAAAAAGCCTTAGATGTGGTAGACAATGGCATGACCACTCTCTCGTCTCGTTTTTGTTCACTGGGCAACATTGTGTCCTCAGCTATCGATATAATTGAACATGATTTGTCTATTTTAAACATGGGCAATCACAGCTGTGTGCTATTATGCTTCTACCCTGGACGCTTCAATCATTGCGTTCTGGCCACGTTCCATGGCAATACATAAAAGACACAAATCTGTGTTGGCTTACTACCTGACCGACAGACAATTGACCTTGGCTCGCAGAGATGCGAAGTACACCATGCTGCTCATTGAAAAACTAGAGAAGTTACCTTTTACTGTAGCAGAATCACCATCTACAGAATGGTTAATCCATGGCTATATCACACTGCTAATCACAACATTCCAGTTTGAATACTGCCTGAGATATTATCCAGTAAGCAGATATGAAACGTTGGGCGAAGGGTACATACGAGAAACCCGGGAGTTACTGTACACCTATAGGTGCAGGAACAAAGACAAGGAAGTTTTTCTGAGTGGTTCAAACTGTGAAAAGGCCTTAAGTGGGTCTTTAGTGTGTAAAGAAATATCGCTGCGCGGTGCATGTAATGAGGCAATAGCGAACTTGTCCTGCTACCTTAAGGGTTCCCCAGCTACTGTAATTCATCCGGTATTTGAGTTACTTTCAAATGGGAGTTACTTAATGCTGACTGGCCATGGTTGTTGTAGAATGATGCCCGGCATTGCTTATTTATTGACTGTCAACTACAGGGTTGTTTGTCGTAAGCAAGTATTGTTTCCCCCAGCTCGCACAGTTAGAGAGGCACCACTGTGGACTTCTCTGAATGTATCCAACATAGGGTTTGATTCTCTGAGGAGACTGAAAGCCATGCCAGCATAATGTGACCTTAACCTCAGCCCGAGAGACTTTTGATCTCCAAGTGGCAAGGTCTTCGGCAGATACAGGCGTTGGTCTGTAAAAACTTCCCTCTTCATTTTGGGGAAATGGTCCATTGTATCTTTAACATGTCTGATATGAGTGGTATTGTACACTTATTTAAGAGCATTGGATCAGGTCTGTTAATCACCTATCAAACCATTTTCGGAGTGATTCTTTCTTTCATACACTCCGTACTTGGAAGCGTTTTTGGAAGGATTCATTTGGTCCTGCTTTTGGTAGCGGGCATCCTGATTTTACTTCTATTGCTTCGCAATGGATGTCAGCATTACTCAAGACGCGAAGAGAGCACTGCTGGATGGACATTGTCGTGAGTGATTAGTGTTCCTATTGGAGTTACCTCTGCTTCAAGAGCTGAGTGAGCATTGGTTTCTGACTTTCAGACCGGCCTGGCATGATTGCATTCTAGCAGTATTCTGCTGCCTCTTTTGTGGATTCTGATGCGTGTTGGACCCCTGTCTAACACTTCCATTGGTTGCACCGCAGACAAATAGACATGCTCCTGGAGCCTTTATGGGCCTGTGTGCACAGTTTGGGGCTTGCTGTATCCACTTCTAGGAACTTAATAAACTTCATCTACTTCTACCTGGCCACGTCTACAGCGTCTACTTGTACCTCCTACATGCGTGGGGCCAGCCCATTACATATTTCCATGTTGATTATGGCATTCCTAGAGCCTCCACTGGACGCTTCAGCTACTGGTAGACCAGGGAACGACTCTACAATGGATGTGCAAGCATCAGCCTCAGGCACACAGGCATCTGCTTCTTCCCTGACAGCTGCCATGGGAAACAGCGATGACCACCTCTGCTCACTTGATATCATACTAGAGGTATTGGAGGGACTGCCTCCTGCAGATACCATGTACAGTGATGTTGAGTCTTCAATGTAGGATTCATAAACAATCTGGCCTTTCCTGTGCTGGGAACCGTTTGGGCAATTTTTAAACCTGTCCTAAATTGAAGGTCGACAGACTTTGTTTTTCTTCTCCGTTCTATATGAACGTTGTGGCTTTCAAGGTGCTCAGACAAATGACAATATATCCAAATATATACTGGACCTTTTTTGAACACTTTGTAGGGAAGACTACTTTCACTATAGACTTTACTTTTTATAGACAGCTTTTAAATGCTTTTTAAATATGCTTTTAATATGAAGGACTTTTATGCCTTTTATGCGTTTACTATCATTACCTAGCTGACCTTGTTGACCTTTTTATGAGGAATGTGTGTCATGTCCCTTAGGTTAGTTCCATCACGTACATTCCGACTACATACATTGCGTTCCATCCACATGACATAACGGTCTTACATAGGTGACTTTCACCCAGTAGCTTTTGGAACCATATCTTAATCCCTGTACCTGACGTACACAAAACATGTCCCCAGGCACGGTAGATTTATTCCTTTCAAGGGTCACCACTTTTTCATTCATGGCCAACAGCCAGCTGCATATGCTCATGTTTGTTTAGAAAAGGATTAGCAGGGGATTAGCGAATATTTTCAAAACATATTGATTCTAGAAAAACCCTGGAGTGACAACTTTAGAATAAAAGACTATCACTCCCCCTTACCAAAGCAGAGGAAGAATTCCTTCCAGGCCGGCCCTAGACTCTGAGGCTGATTCTGCGACAGGCAGATACCTGACATCCCGAGCAGGGTGCCATCCTCGATGCAGAGAGGAGGTCCTTCATTCAGAACCATCGAGTGAGGGGTTAGCACTTCCCCGGAGAATTCTTGGTTCCATTAGGTTCGATTAGGCTCCATTAGGACATATCCTAGCACTCACACATACATGCTTCACCTACACCTCTAGGATGTGCACGGTTAGGTAGGATACGCATCGTAGGAGTAAGCCAACGCTTTTGTTCTATGTAATATAATTTTATTCATCTTATTAGTAATATGGTAGAAATGTATCTACTTTTTATGGTATTGGTACTAGCAATTACATTTGTCATCTCCTGTTTTCTGATTGTCGCAGCTAACATGTTTCATGCTAGACTGATGCTTGATCAATAAATACATCTTGAAACCGTTCCAATTGTCATTCTATGTATTCTGAGAAAAGCAAGCATGATTGACTGAGCGAAAGATATCATATTTTTTCCACGATACCCGAGCAATCGGGGTTGTCATGTTCAGTGAATGCCAGGAACTACCTACCACACTGTAGAGTACGGAGGGGTGATTATGGCACGGAAGAGCTAGCAGGTCTAACGGCTGACTTATCCTGTGGGGTGTCCAGTCCGTCTTCACACCAAGCCCTCAGTTTAGGTCCTGCAAAATGTGCAGGTCCTGGGGGGGGGGGTCCTAGGAACTACACGACAGTTGGATTGCAGGTAACTATTGTGTTCGGGCCTGTATTCAGGGTATGCTCTTTTGAGCCGAAGACTTTAGAGAAAAGGGACACCTAGTGTTTACTTGGGATAACACAGTCCCTTGTTTGGAGGGTCTCACCCTGGGGGTAGCCACACTCACCACCTCATGGTCTGTGTCTCCTTCATTCTCTTGACCAGAAAAGCATGTCTTTAACCAGACACTCCACTCCCGCTCACAGCCCCTTTACTTGGACAAATTTCAAATTGAGCAGTTGCATGCAATATAGCTTTTGTTTAGTGGATACAGCTGCTGTTATCTGTATTTATGGGTGTCTAATACTACCTAAGTGGTCATTTGGAAGGCTCGTAATGGCTCACTGTTGATTATTTCGTTTTTTTGTTTCTTGCATTCCATGTCATGCAATGATTTCAGAACCCAGGAAACATGACATATTGTCTTTCTGGCGCTTCCTTTCCTCTTGTAAAAAAATATTTTTGGTGTTCTCTTTTGGCCATATGTGGTTGCTCCAGAAACCCGTCACCTTCAATGGCTTTACACTATCTGGGCGAAGATTTCACCTTCTTAGTACCAGATTAACAGCAAAGTACAGTATTAAGCAACTGACAGATGACTAGTCAAGTTTTGTGAAGGACTACAAAGGAACACATGACCTAACATCATAGTCTGTATCTCCTTCATTCTCTTGACCAGAAAAACATGTATTTAACCAGACACTCGGCTCCCTCTTACATTCCCATCCTTGGACAGCATTTAAATTGAATTGGAATTGGAACTAAGTTTTCAGCCATTCACAAGAAAGCCCTCATTGAGTTCAGAGGTTGCTTCATTTTGTTAGCCACTATAGAGAGTGCATCTTTTGTAGATGGTTCTGTCGTCTGCACCCTCTTGTTGTCTGTGTTCGCTTGTTTATTTAACTTTCCCCATTGTTTGCAACTACATCTTGGCCACATTCGTACTGTGTTTTTTTAAGAACAATTTTCATTTGCCTGAGTTTATGTGTTTAACGTGTGACTGTGAGGGAATATTGAACGTGTTTGTTTATTCTTAACTCAATCACACATTATCACATTTGAAGAACTGCTCGCTTGTCATACACAGTATGTCGTGTTCCATTTCCTTTGACATAAGAAAATGTGCTTCCAACGCTGAAGCTAGACTTTTACGGGTCCTCTATCTTCAAAGGCCACTCATCTGCATTGCTATGTGTTTCATTATATGCAGTGCTGTGACCTCTAAAGCTGGGGAACGCTTTTAAAGTCCCACCTGTGACACAGCTTCTTGTGATTGTGGTGCAAATGAGTTAATGTGGACATGTAAAAAACAATAATTAAGTCCCCCCTTTTAACATTGCAAGCGAAAGCAGTATGACGCCGTGTGTACCGTGGTGGTGGGGGCAGGACTACACACCCCGTCAGGACCTGCGGCTTCAGCCGCCAACGATGCTGCAGCTGTTCCACGCCCAAAGGAGCATGCTAAACTGGGCCAGGGCTCCTGCTGCGTGGGACACCGTGTTTACTGTGGTGGTGGGGGGCAGGATTACAAAACCCGTCAGGACCTGCGGCTTTAGCCGCCAACGACGCCGCAGCTTTTCTGTGACCGGAGGCGCATGCTAAATTGGGCCAGGGCTTCCGCTGCACGGGACGCCATGTTTATTGTGGTGGTGGAGGCAGGACAACATGCCCTTTCAGGACCTGCGGCTTCAGCGGACACCGTCGTCGCAGCTGTTCCGCGCCCGGAGACGCATACTAAACTGGGCCAGGGCTCCCGCTGCACCGTCCGTGCACGAACGAGGCTGGGCCACCCCCACGTATCTGCTGTCTGAAGATCTGCGCCTGGAGCAAAAGGGCTGGACAAGGACTAGGCCAAGGATCAACAAGGTATAGCGCTTTGTTTTGCGATATTATCAGGCACAACAAGCCTAGTGAGCACCAGGGCCGTGCCTGGCTCTACAGTTAGGTGTGGGTGTCAGTGCAGGTTGCCTCGCCGCTGGTAGGCACTGTCCTGACACAGTGGTTACTGCTAGCCCTGAGCAAACTAGTAACAATGGGGAAATTAATCTGTCTTGATAAAAAGCATGTTCCGCCACCGCAACTCACATCATCCCTGCCCCCAACCTCAATTGACAGGATGCCACAGAGGGCCATAGGTGTGGGGGCAACTGAAATTGAACTGACCGAAATGTGGTTGTCTTTAACTCCTGACTTACATTTCTCTCCGACGGGCTCAGATTCCCCCCGAACCACCCTTGTCGCAGAAACGAACCCTCCCTTGTCTCAGCACACTGACGAGTGGCTTCACACTGACAAAGGCGAGCGATGCGCTGAATGTTCACCTGCGCAAAGCGGACGATATCCCAGGCCCCGCAAAAAGTGGGAAAATCAAGCAAGTATTCAGGGAAAGGACAAACGGAAGAAGCATGACGATGGGTCACCCGCAAATGGAGCAACCCTAGATGACCTTGTCTTGTTCCACAAGTGGCGCACGTGGCCCTGCACTACCCAGTTTGGGTGACTGTGAGGAAGTACTCACCGATGCGGTCCCGTGGGCCGATAATCTTCATGAACGGACTTCCGAGACAGCAACGCCCAATCCGGATCCATGTCGTCTTTTCCTCTCCCTACAGAGAGCTGAAAGGCAGAACCCGGAAGAGGACGGCGGCAACCCCGGAAGTGGTCAAAGGAGACCAATGAAAACAGCGGACTGCGAGGACAGGGGCGGGCATGCAGATGAAGCAAGAGAGCGGGAGAAGACGTCGGGAGGAGCGGCGCAAGGAGAGAAACTGTACGGAGGAGACTGCATGGAGAAGCCCAGGAGCGGAGAGACCCAGGACGAGGAATCAGACGAGCCCTCGAGTGAGGAGTGGTGGATCCCACCGGAGGACGCTGAAGAGCGGCCGCGGACTCAGGAGAGTTTGCGGCAGGGACCGGTGAGTTAGGGGTTACCACGTGAACTGGGAAGTGGGGAGAAGTACTGGAGGGTGGCGGGAAGGTACCGGAGGGTGGCGGGTGGAGTAATAAGTCCTGTTGAGTGAATACCACCGCTACTTTAGCTGTAAACCGCTGAAAACCTGAACTTGACTCGTGATAGTGGTCATTGACCTCATGTGTCTAGACAACCTGAATCTATGTTTGAATCTTTGTTTGTTAAAGTTAAAGGCATTTCTTTAAGGCGTGGGCTCCTCACCGGATTCCTGATTTTCTTTCCCCTTCCATGATTCCTTACCCTCACTACTTCCCTACTCTTGACTTTACGCCCACATCTGCCTTGCACTGAACACAACCGAGGTGCGGTGACAGGTTAAAACTTCCTTGATAAAAGGTAAACTAGTGTTCTGACGGCTTCCTCTCTTTCCTCTTTTATGAGCCTCCGGGGAACACCATTCGATTCCGAAGACGAGGAGCCCGGACCATCGCCAAATACCGAAGAGGATTCACCGGAAGAAGACTATTGTGACGCCCGGACATCTGTGTTACCTGACACTACTCTTGTTCAAAATAAAACTTTGCCTGTTCGCAAACTCATCCAGCCTCCTCGCCTGTATATTAGACCCGCACTCCCACAGTGACGAACTTGGTGGTGGATTTACAGGTCCAGTTTAGATCTATTGTAAAAGATGAGCTTAGCTCCTTGGTAGCACCTGTAGACAAGTTGGCAGGAGAGCTAAAAGCAAGGACAGGTAGTCCAGCAACAATCGCCGGGGGGCTGGATGCCAGCTGCCAGGCAAATATTGTACCCGTAATATCTAGAGCCAGGCCTGAGCCCCCATATGCCCAAATTTCCACTCCTACTACTGATACCAACTGGGTCAACCCTGAGGCCAAGAACGGAGATACTGTACACCCTAACATGTTAACTGAGCGAGATTGCACGCATTGAAAGGGGCTTAGTAGCAGGGAGGGGATTGGTTTTGTATCCGGCATAGAGGTAAGGGCAGCAAGGACAGTCTTGCCCCCCATCAATCTACCCTCTGCCTCATCCCCATATGTCATTGTCCTAGCAGGCGTACCCGAGCTTAAAACAGAGCAGAGGGAAACTCGCCTTGAACTTAGGAACAAATGTATGTTCTGGCTGGCCAGGCAGAGCCAATTTGCCTATAAAGACGCAGGCGAGATTCTCATGATAAGTAGGGTTAGCTGGGTGGGTAACATACAGAAAGATGTGCAAGGGGACTGCATAGTGGTTAACTTAAAAAACCCAATGACTGTCCAAAGCCTTCTAGGCTTGAATCCCTATCAGCAGGATATGGGCATCAGGTCTCTACTGCTAGGCTACTTTTACACCCCAGGGCAAGCACCAGCAACCAGCGCGCAAATAAGCCAGGGGCTACGGTTGTGGAACCAGAATCATCAGTTAACTAGTCTGTGGTACCAACCTCCCAGACCCTTGCTATTCAACATACTGACAGCAAACAGATTTGGGGTCCTAGAAGCGGTTGACTGACTCAAACTACTGCATCACCAGGAAGAGACATCCACTTGTCAGGAGCAACCCTGGGAGTGGACCGTCCTATCTAAGGGAGTTCCATTATCCTGGCACCACACTTTGGCTGGGGGCTGGTGAAGGGAAGGTGAACCCCTGCGTAATGCAGTTAGACTGGGACAAGATTAAAAGTTGTGTTGGAGGAATTTACAGGGGGCAGCTGACTAATGTCCCTTTAAAATATTCCATCCATGGGATCACCTCAAGCCGTGGTGCAGGTTAATGGTCTAGCTATTTCAGTGGTCCCACTTCCCCCAACACCCTAGCTGAAAAGAGTGACACCAGCATTAAACCTAAGGTGAAGAGGGCAAGCGCACATCAGAGGGAAGCTAGACCACCAGAAGCAGACACCCAGACTCTAAACACAGGCAGACTTCTAAATCCAACCAAGATGGGGGTTCTATCATGGAATGTCGCGGGACTTAGCACCAAACTGGACAATCCTGACTGGGGGGTATTTGTAGACTGGGCTTTGCATCATTCAGAATAGCTGGCCACCACTAGGGGAAAGGGTAGGCCATCGGGTGGACTCTGTACATGGGTAAGCTCTCACTTGGGCTGCACAGCAAAACAGTTAGAGTCCTCCTCAAATTATATCTTGTGTTTTCTTCTTACTTTCACACCAAAGGTCTGAATTGCTCTGCTTACTGTCTACTCCAGGCCAGTAAGCAATAGCAAAGAATCACCGACCTTCGATCAACTAAATGACTGCCATTATATCCACCATTCCAAACAACATTTTGGTAGTTATTGGTGGCGACTTCAACTGACAGTTTGAGCTCTTGAACGGTCTCAATGGGGGAACTCCCAGTGAAGAGAATCTTCACTTGGCAATTCCTGAGCCAAACATCCTGCCAACCAAGGTCTGGTCTCCGCTGAAGATTAAATCTTTTACTCTAAATCATTCTCTAAGGGCATGTAATGGTCGTACAAAATCGGATTCACCTGGGAACCACACTTTTAATAGAGCAGGGCATTCCTCCATTCTAGATTACATCTTGGTAGACATGAGGTTGTGGCACAGGGCGGTTGATTTTGTGGTTGTTCCCCGACACAACAGCGATCACAACGCCCTGATCCTGGGGGCGGTGATGCTGACTTTTGACGTTGCCTCTGGGCCAAAAACTACGCCAGATGAAAGATTAACACTCACCAACTAAAGGAGAACAATCCGGTGGTCAGTTATATATCAATTTCATGACAGGCTGGCCACCCTATATGAATCTATTATCCTGTTTTTAATGGCAGTGGAACACTCTATTTCTAATGATAGTATCCATCTCCCTTATGCGAGCCACTGAGACCCATAAAACATTGACATCCACCCTGGCTGACACTTTTTTCCACTTAATAAAATAAGAGGGCATCAGAAGGCCAAACACTCCTGGTTCAGTGATAGCTGTCAGATGGCTAAGCTCCCTCTCATAGAAACCAAGGACAGGTCCCTAATTAGAGAAAAGATGGCGTCATATAAAAACACCATCACCGAAACCAAGCAAATGTAGGAGAGGGACAAGTGGGACTTACTGAGTAGGGCGTATCTAATCATGACATGAAGGCTTTCTGGAACATAGTAACCACGGACAGCAGTGAAGGGAAGCAGCCTATAGAACCCAACATTCCGGCTGATTTTTGGAAGAAACATTTTGAGGCCCTTTATACAAGAATGAAGAATGTGGGTGCCACTACAGCCAATGACAACCAATTACCACAGAAATCCTGTATCAAGGCCACGAGATAACCCTCAAAGAAATCACCAGCGCCATTAGTAAAGTAGCCCTGTCTAAAGCTCCGGGGCTAGATAAGATTCCAGGGGACCTCTTTCAAACAGAACCAACAAACTGGGGCCCTTATCTGTGGACCTTATGTAATGCCATACTGCAGGAAATGGTGATCCATGCAACCTGGGTAGGAGCGGAAATCGTGCTGATTTACAAAAAGAGCTCACCACTTCTTCCCACAAATTATAGACCAAGAAGTCTAATCGACGTCAGCCAGAAAATCTTTGCTCGTGTACTGCTGGTTCGTCGCAAGGCTTGGATGGATGACCACAATATCTTGAGTCCATTCCAAGCTGGTTTCAGGGAAAAGAAGTCTACTATAGATCACATTTTTAGGCTCCAACTCCTGTATTGGAAAACGGTGATCATAGAGGGCGGCAGTCTCTACTTAATCTTAATGGACCTAAAATCCGCGTTTGACCTGGTGCCAAGAGACAAACTGTGGGTGGATTTAAGTGATCTGGGGGCCCAAACTATTTATGCCACCTGCTAAAGCAGCTACATGAAGGCAATTATGATCAAATCAGCTTTGGCAAACATGGAGAACTCACCGCACTCATACCCATAGATAGAGGAGTCAGACAAGGCTGTGTCCTCGCGCCCACCCTCTTCTGCCTATTCATAAATCCACTTGTAGAGACACTGAATGCGAGGAAGGATATTGATGCGCCCAAGATAGCGAACTGTAGAGTGCCGGCAATAATGTTCGCCGACAATACTATTTGCTCTCTAAACTCGCTCTTCCTCACGGACTGAGTGGTCGCTCCCTGTGTCCCTGGCTGACGCGTGGTATCGTAGCGCTGCTCTGATTAACAATTACTTTCAAAGTTGCTTTTGTATTTCGACTGCCGTGTGCTTTGTTTAGCGCTCTGTGTAATTAACGCTCTAGCTTACAATTTAGTCATTTCCCTGGTATCGTAGCGCTGCTCTGATTATCAATCACTTTCAAAGTTGCTTTAGTATTTCGCCTGCTGTGTGCTTTGTTTAGCGCTTTGTGTAATCAGCACTCTAGCTTACAATTTAGTCATTTCTTTACATTGTTTGCGCATTTACCAATAGCGCTCCGCTCTGCTCCTCCCCCCGCCTCCATTTTGTTTGTTTGTTGTCGTCCTCGTGTGCCCGACACGCCTCCCAGCTCAGCCGCCCTCCCACTGACTTATTATAGCGCTCCTCGCCCTGTAGACGCTGTGACTCGCTCTTCCTCACGGACTGAGTGGTCGCTCCCTGTGTCCCTGGCTGACGCGTGGTATCGTAGCGCTGCTCTGATTAACAATTACTTTCAAAGTTGCTTTTGTATTTCGACTGCCGTGTGCTTTGTTTAGCGCTCTGTGTAATTAGCGCTCTAGCTTACAATTTAGTCATTTCCCTGGTATCGTAGCGCTGCTCTGATTATCAATCACTTTCAAAGTTGCTTTAGTATTTCGCCTGCTGTGTGCTTTGTTTAGCGCTTTGTGTAATCAGCGCTCTAGCTTACAATTTAGTCATTTCTTTACATTGTTTGCGCATTTACCAATAGCGCTCCGCTCTGCTCCTTCCCCCGCCTCCATTTTGTTTGTTTGTTGTCGTCCTCGTGTGCCCGACCCGCCTCCCAGCTCAGCCGCCCTCGCCCCTCCCCCTCCACTATCCATATATGACAGTTCTTCCCGCGCGCAGCATTCACGCGCAGCGACCGCGCCCAATCCGCGCCGAAGGTAAGCCAAAGGTAAGCCCGTCTACGCCCGTCCGCGCCTGGACCGCGCCCAGCGCCAGACCCCCTGCCCCTCGCGCTGCCCAGCCCTCCCGCATTACCTACGATGCCGCCACCCTCCTAGCCCTTAACCCCGGTCGCGCCCCCAACTGCGTCCAAGCCGCTCCTGGACAAACCCATGGACCTTTCTCCTGCTTCTCCTGCAAATTCAGCGGCACCGACAACATCTCCGCTACGACCACACCACAGATTCCCGACCCCAACCACCTACAATGCATCCTTCTCAACACCCGATCAGTCCACAGACACGCCATTGATCTATGGAATCTACTAGACACCATTTCTCCGGACATCGCCTTCCTTACGGAAACATGGATGAATGCTTCCTCCGCACCAGACATCACCATTGCCATCCCTGAAGACTATAAGATCACTCGCAAAGACCGAACCAGCCACACAGGAGGAGGAATCGCTATCGTCCATAAGAAATCAATCCGCATCTCAACCAGCTCTGACGCCAACCTCGCTAACTCCGAACACCTTCACTTCCAGATCCACATCGACCCCAAAACCACTCTCAGAGGCACCCTCCTCTACAGACCACCAGGACCCCGCGCAAAATTCAGTGAAGACATCACGGACTTCATCACCCCACACGCGCTCCCCTCCAAAGACTACATCCTTCTGGGAGACCTCAACTTTCACCTTGAAAAGATCAACGACCGCAACACCACCACCCTCGTGGACAACCTCGCCAACCTCGGACTTAAACAACTAGTCACTTCCCCCACCCACATCGCAGGTCACACACTCGACCCCATCTTCACATCCAGCAATCAAGTCTCCTTCAGCCACACCACGGACCTCCTCTGGACTGACCACAGCTGCGTTCACTTCAACTACAACAAACCAAAACCCAGCATCCACCTCCAACCTACCCTGCAAAGAAACTGGAACAAAATCACCACGGACCAAATCTCCGCATCGCTCCTTCGAAACACCCCAGCCCTCTCTTGTAACGCTAACGAAGCCGCCGCCAACCTCACCCTTTGGTTATCCAGCACCGCCGACACCTTAGCACCACTGAAAAAACGTCAAAGCAAACCTGGCAGCAAGAAGGCCTCATGGTTCAACGATGATCTCAAGAAGTCCAAGAAACTCTGCCGCTCCCTTGAAAAGGCCTGGAAAAAAGACCCAACCACTAGCACCAAGGACGCCTTCAAAAACGCCACCCGCACTCACCACCAACTAATCCGAAAAGCCAAGAAAACAGCTTTCAAGGATCGACTTGACAACAATGCCCACAACAGCAAGGAACTTTTCAACATCGTCAAGGAATTTTCCAATCCCTCGGCCAACTCCAACGACATCACCCCCTCTCAAACCCTCTGCGACTCCCTAGCCTCATTTTTCCACAACAAGATTGCAGACATCCACAACAGCTTTGACAACCAACCCGGAAACCAACCCACCCTACCATTTGCTGATCATCTTCCCCCCGTGAACACCCTTAACGACTGGAACCCAATCTCCACTGAGGACACCATCCGCCTGATGAATTCCATCCACTCAGGATCCCCCACAGACCCATGTCCTCACCACATCTTCAACAAAGCAGACTCCGTCATAGCACCGCACCTCCGAGACGTCATCAACTGCTCCTTCAACTCCGCCACCTTCCCGGAAGACTGGAAACACGCTGAACTCACCGCCCTTCTGAAAAAGCCCACAGCAGACCCCACCGAACTCAAAAATTACCGCCCCATCTCGCTTCTTCCATTCCCGGCCAAAGTCATCGAGAAAGCTGTCAACAACCAGCTCGCCGCCTTCCTTGAAGCCAACAAATCCCTCGACCCCTCACAATCTGGCTTCCGAGCAAAACACAGCACTGAGACCGCCCTCATCGCAGCAACAGACGACATCCGAACTCTACTGGACAATGGAGACACAGTCGCCCTCATCCTCCTTGACCTCTCTGCAGCATTCGACACAGTCTGCCACAGCACCCTTTTACAACGCCTCAATAACATCCGAATCCAAGGAAAAGCACTTGAATGGATCACCTCGTTCCTCACCGGAAGAACCCAGAGAGTCCGCCTTCCACCTTTCAAGTCCGAGGCCTCTGAAGTCATATGCGGCGTACCACAAGGATCCTCACTCAGTCCCACCCTCTTCAACGTATACATGAGCCCCCTCGTGGCCATCGCACGCCAACACAACCTCAACATCATCTCTTACGCGGATGACACTCAACTGATCCTTTCCCTCACCAATGACCCCAGCACCGCCAAGACTAACCTACACGAAGGAATGAAAGAAGTTGCCGAATGGATGAAACAAAGCCGTCTGAAACTGAACTCAGACAAAACAGAAGTCCTCATCTTAGGTACATCCCCCTCTGCATGGGACGACTCCTGGTGGCCGGAAGCCCTCGGAAAAGCACCCATCCCGACAGACCACGCACGGAACCTAGGCGTCATCCTGGATTCTTCACTCTCAATGAACAGACAAGTCAGCGCCGTATCCTCTTCCTGCTTCAACATTCTTCGCATGCTCAGAAAAACATTTCGCTGGATCCCCTCCGAAACAAGGAAAACAGTCACCCACGCTCTGGTCACGAGCCGACTGGACTACGGAAACACCCTCTATGCAGGTACTACCGCAAAACTCCAGAAGAAACTCCAACAAATCCAAAACGCCTCAGCCAGGCTCATATTAGACATCCCACGCAACGAACACATCTCTGGTCACCTTAAAGACCTCCACTGGCTACCCGTCAATAAGAGGATCACTTTCCGACTGCTTACCCACGCACACAAATTACTCTACGACATCGGACCAGAATGCCTCAACTCACGACTGTCCTTTTACACCCCCTCCCGCCAACTACGTTCTTCCAGCCAAGCCCTCGCCACTGTACCTCGCATGAACAAGACCACCATGGGAGGCAGATCCTTTTCATACCTGGCCGCTAAAACATGGAACTCACTCCCCGCTTACCTTCGCCTTACCCAGAACCACCTAGCATTCAGAAAGCAACTTAAAACGTGGATATTTGACAAGTAATCCTCCTCCCCTTCCTAAGCGCCTTGAAACCCTCTGGGTATGTAGTGCGCTATATAAATTCTATGACTTGACTTGACTTGACTAAATCACCAATGGGATCCTTAACAACTTCGATGCCTTTTGCAAATGCAGGGGGCTCGAGATTAACACCTAGAAAACCAAATATATGGTCTTCAATCCAGCTAGTTCAACCCGACCAAACCCCTGCCTACCAGGCATTCCGCTTGAGGTGTCTGTATTTGAGTACCTTGCGGTTACTTTAACAGAATAAATTGACTGGGGAGCCCAAATCAATAAAACCAGCCTACAGTTTATTTTTATTTTTATTTATTTAACTTATAAAGTGCACTACCACCAAAATCCTGGCACTGTTGACTCAACACAAGGAGGGACATGAAAATGAACAGAGACCAGACAACCGACTAAGTTTTAGGAAACAGCCAAGTTTTGAGTCTTCTTCTAAAGGCACACAAATCACTAAGTTGTCTTAATTCCAGAGGGAGTTGGTTCCAAAGCTTGGCAGCAGCATACCCAAAGGTTCGCCCACCTGCCCTGACTTTCCTAAATCTCGGCATTGCCACCAGTTTAGCCGCAGAGGAGCGGAGACATCTCGCAGGCACATACCACTTGAACTTTCGCTGCATAGACACCCTATGTAGAGCTTTAAACACTATACAGAGAGACTTGAACTGGACTCTCTGTGCAAAAGGAAGCCAGTGTAGTTCCGCCATAGCCACTGAGGAGGCAGATCTTCTAGGCCACCCCAAGGACAATTTGGCAGCTATCGACTCGATCCTCTGCAGCCTTTCAAGCAAAAACTTAGGTGACTCAAGAAACAATGTGTTACAATAGTCAAGCCTGCTAAGAATGGTGCTACGAACTATCAAGGCCCGAGCGTGAGATGGAAGCAGATGAAGGATCTTCCGCAAGGACCTAATAATGGCCAAACAGGGGAGGAGCCAAGATGGCGACCGGAGCGGACGTGTAGTCGCCCGGCTCCGCCGGCCCTTGAGCTCCGCAACGATATCCTGACAATCTTCCTGGTTGAATCCGGCGGCGGAATGCGTGTGGGGACGAGCTGAGTGCATCGTTCCTCTTTCGACCTTCTAGCGCTCTCGGGTGCTGGAGAAACTTGATGTACGACTCCCGCCCCGGACCCTCGCCTGCATGGCCGCTCGTCGGCGGCGCCTGGATGCTCGGATGTGGTCTGTTCGGCTGGACAGTGCAGATGATTCAGTGGCGGCGCCTGCCCATCTGCGGCAATCACCACCGCACTGCTGCTGACGTCCATCGCGGACTACGCCTGTACCGGAACGGCCGCTTTTGAGGTGCCCGTCGATGGTGTTCTCTATGCTCCGCAGGGAAGGTGAGCGGTGCACGGTGCCTGGCGACCTAACTCAGCGCAGACGATTGACCCTCTTCCCGCTGCTTAGCCTGGTGCGAGACGTCTTGTGGGAGGTGTGCCTGATTTGCCTTTGCCGCTGGTAGTCTTGAAGCTCCTCGGCGATACTCGCTTCTACTGCACCCTCCCCAGATCCGCTATTTTGTTACCGGCGCCATGACTCCCTTTGTTCTCCCGCGGCTAGGGAGTGCCTCCATACCCCTGCCCGTGGACAGCCGAGCCCTGCCGGAGCGGTACACTGACCTGCGACCACCGGCGCTGGCACCCGCCTTAAGAGAACATCAACCTGCACTATCCTACGGCACTATCCTGGCTGCTCTTCGTGATCTCCGTTCGGAGATGATTGATGGCTTCCAAGCACTGGGTGATCAGCTGGACGCCATGATGTCTACAGTGACTCGCAAACGCAGCGCTTGCCCCCAGCCGAGTGAGTGTTTGCCTTTGCCTCCCCACGATGCTACATTGTTTCCCTGTGCCTGCTCTGCAGCTAGCCTTGCGGATGTCTCAATCGGAGCCGACGACTGGCAGCCCTTTAGTTCCGCGACTGCTACATTGTTTCCCCTTCCCTCTGGGCTTGCCTTCTTGTTGCCTGCACCGCCGAGTTTCATGGGTGACTCTGCTGAGCAACTCTTATCCTACGTGTTGACTTTTGACTGGGGGCCTTCACTCCTCTCCCCGTGGAATTTGTACTTTTCTGATGCCCTAACGGACCTAATCATGGTGGACAAAGGACCTTGTATTGATGGCCGGTGGCCATTTTGGGATCCTGCTTCTTCTCACAGGCAGCCATGTTATCCTGATGTGCACGGGGGGAGGGGCTCTCCTGATGTAGTTGACGTGAAGTTCCATCCACGATCGGGCCAGGGCTAAGCTGCTCTCTCACTGCTGACTGATTTTGCTGGCTGTAGGGGATGGGGTTGGATCTGACTAACGTTTTAATGGGCGCATATCGTACGATGTTTTTTCCACATTCGCATTGCAGGATTATTTGATACTGTACTGATGCTTTAATAATGGCCGATGTTTCAACTGTGGGTCTCGGGAGGGCCGGGATCTTCGGGTGTTTTGGTAACGAGTGAGCTCCTCCCCGCCCCTTTCTTTCTGGGAATGTAGATTGATTTTCTCTCTCTCGCTCCCTATATCAAAGGTATTAATGTTCTTTTTCTTTTTCATTTCTTCCTTATTCTTCCTCGTCTATATTTCGGGTTTTCTGGGGCGACAGGCGCTCTGTGGGGGGGGGGGGGCAGGCCGTAGCCTCCACAATGTTGCAGGGTGGGTGGGGTAATTTGATATACTCTTGGTTCTATGGGCCTTCCTTTTCTATTCTCTGTGCTTTAGACTCTGGTTCGTTTCCGGGACTGGGTTGGGGTTGGTAGGGTTGGAGCGACGATGTTTGGGGTGCAGGAATGTTAGTAGATTGTTGCCACTGTTTTGCACCTCCACGATGTACCTGATGTTGACCTTCGTTGATGTTTTCAGAATATAACGTCGCCTGCCCGTAGCGTGAAGACACTGTGCGGACTCGAATCCTCTTATTATTTTTCCTTCACTGCCTTCTTTTGATGAAAACGCTTAAAAAATTTAAAAATTAACCTTCACTCATCCTCTCCCCCGGCGGTACGGCTCTTTCTAATGTAAAGTTCAATGCTTGCTAGTCTTATTGCAGCTGCAGGGGGGACCGTATTGCTTGCACTTGTGCTGATGATGTTTCGTGGCCGGCCTGATGGTTGTAGGCCCGTATTTGTTCTTCTATTCAGGCACAATAAAGGTTTTCAAAAAATTAAAAAAAAAAAAAATAATGGCCAAACAACAGGTCACCGTTTTCCTGAACTGCGATTCAAGAGTAAGTTTAGAGTCAAACAAGATGCCAAGATTACGCACCTTCTTTACCGGTTGAACCGTGGTCGCGGTGTTGGCTGGCCAAAAGTTACAAGGTAAGGCAGAGGGAATTCTGTCCCTCGGACAGTAGAGTACCTCTGTCTTATCTGTATTAAATTGCAGCGAGTTCTCCTTAAGCCAAGAGGCCGTATCACGCAGGCAGTCATGAAACACTTCTGTTGATATTGATTGATCTCCCTCAACGGAGAAAACCAACTGCGTGTCATCGGCATAGTTAATGATGTTAATGTTATGCTTTTTGATGACAGCAATCAGAGGTTTCATGTAGATGTTAAATAAAATAGGGCTGATGGCCGAGCCCTGTGGAATGCCATGTGAAATAGATGAGTAGGTAGATTGAAAATGGGTAGGGATAACGCTTGCTGTCTATCCCCTAAGAATGGCCATAGCTACCTCAGGGCAGTTCCCCTCACCCCAACCTCACTCAATCTCTTCAGCAGGATCCCATGGTTGACCGTGTCAAACGCGGCAAACAGGTCGAGCAGAACCAGCACAGCTGACTGCCCCTGTCCGAAGTTCGTCCATCACAGTCACCAGAGCAGTTTCAGTTCCATGAGATGTCCGAAACCCAACCTGCACCTCCTCCAGCAGGTCGTGTTGTTCCAAATACATGGAGAGAGTGCTACTCACCACTCTTTCCACGACTTTGTCAGGGAAAGGCAAGAGGGAGATGGGCCTAAAGTTCTTAAGGCATTCCGGATCGAGCGAAGGCTTCTTTAACAGAGGAGTCACCACTGCTTGTTTCCACTGTACTGGGACCACCCCACTAGACAATGACTGGTTACAAACCAATCGAAGAGTGGGAATAGCTCCGCCTTAAATTTACTCCAGATTTTAAAAGGCACAGGATCCAGTGGAGATCCTGAATGGACACCACTGGCCACCCTATCAAAGTCATCCAGTCCTAGGGGTACAAACTCAGAAAGGCAGTTAGGGACCTCGCCATCTACACAGACGGCGTTATCACTTCTACCCATCTCCAAGTCCACTGTCCCCGAGGGATGCTAGCCCCCTCCCATATCATTGATAATAGTATTAATTTTTACTTTGAAGAACCTAGCTAGGTCTTCACAAAGCTACTGGGAGGGAGGTATCACATTCTTCGCACACTCCGGACTGGTCAAGCTATTTAAGATGTTAAAAATACTTCTCGAGCTATTAGGAGCCTTGAGTATCAGGGAAGAATAATGATCCGCCTTAGCCATGTTTGAAGTTAGCACTGACCATGGGGGGTTTGACCAAGTTATTTAGGAACTCTTTCCACAAACCTATTGGACCACTTGTCAAAATATACAAAGTTCAAGCAAGGGGTGCTGCCATGTATGGGGCTGAACTTTGGGAGCACTGTTCTCCTCGAAACATCACTAAGAGTGGGAAAATGTTTGTCAGGCAGCTATTTGGTCTTCCCCTTAGCTCCCCCCTTACACCACTCTGCTTGGATCTTAGGGTAAGGCTAATTGCAGATGATATTGCTCTCAGGCCCCTTCTGGCGTCGCCTATGGGCAACCCTGGAATTGGTTGAATATGGGGCAGAGCTAAAGGGGGATTGGAGCCTCTAAGGAGAGGGAAAACTACCTTGGATAGCTCACATCAGGGACATCCCTTTTGTTGTGGGTAGAGCGAGCCCATGGTACAACCCTGAGGTAGCTTGCCCCCTAATTTCTAGGAAGAAATTGGCACGGAGCTATAGGGAGAGCATACTTGCTCACCTTCAGGGGAACTCAACATCAGGCACTCTAACTGCAGTGTTCCTGAGAATTACAGATCAGTAAAGTTTAGAACCTGCCTTGGATGATATCTAACCTGCCCTAGCTAGGAAACTATACTTACAATTCAGGCATGGGGTCTTCCTGCTGGTACCAGAATTGCATCTATCCTTCTTCAACCCTGGCTTTGGGAAAGCTAGGCATCGCTGGTTGATTCAGCTATGCAGAAATCTGGGAATACAACACTGCGTAGAGGCATTTAGATTGCTGAAATACAGCACTAAATGCCCATTGTATTTGCGTTGTTGCGCTTTCTATTTTCTATGTGGTGTGTTCTCAAAACGCTTTTGAATATTTATCCATAGGCTAAACTCATAATTTTATAATGTTTTAACTGGACTTGCTTAATTTGTATTTATTCTTACTATCTATGGTTTTAAGAGTGTTTTTAGAGTTTGCATACGTTCCATACTTGCTTTATCAATGTCTTATATTTGTATATATTTTTGTCTATTTTACGGGGTGCTGGCTCATTCGACAGTAATTACAAACTAGGAATCTGGATTCTGAGCCTGTGCTCCTGTGGATTGTTTTAGTGAATTGTTACTACACTGCACATTCACTTTTATGGTTTACTGACCGAAATAAAGTTGTTTTTTTATTTGAATTTGAAAGCAGTATGTGGAGCACATTTTCTGAACTAAATCAAAATGGACCTTGCATGTGAGGGCTTGTTTATTACCTTTATTCCATCTCGAACAATGCTGCCTTTAAATTCTTTTGTTAAACACCTTTAAACAATAGTTGTGACTGCAGAAACACAGAATGTGTGCAAGGTACTTGGGAATATGTTACCCATTACTCATTTTAGCCTATGTGTGTCCAATGGGTGATCAAGGGGTCAACATTTACATTTAGCTTCAAATGTACCTTTGTTCCACCTCCAACCATGCGTCCTTTCATTTTGTAAGTCAGACAATGTTAAAGAATATTTGCAATCGCACCTCACCCACAACCTAAGTTTAATTTTCAGATTTACTGTGCCAAAAAAAAAGCTCCAATGTCACACTTTTGCTGTGGTTTTAAAAAGAAAGAGCATTCATTCCTAGCTCAGGACACGATATCAAACTCATGGAACTGCTTGCCTGTTATAAGCATACTCTGTCTTTTCCGTTTCCCTTGAGATACAAAAATGTTCTTCCAGTCTCTCTTTACTTGCAATGTTTCGGAGGAAATGCCATTCACCTTTTTTAGATGTGCAACAATCACAATCAATCACAATCTTTTACATCATTTAAAATTAAATTATTTCATAAATTAAAATTAAACAGTCCTTTCCACTAAACATGACGTATATTTACTATCACACTGCAGATTATCCACCTTACTCAGGGCCGGCTTTAGCGCTGGTGGTACCCTGTGCAACAATGTTTGTTGGCGCCCCAATGACCACCTCCGTCAGGGATTCCCTCACTATCACTCTTCAACAGTGCCCCTCACGTCTCCATAACTACTCTCTCACAGATAGATTAATTCATTTTATAGCACCATTCATACTAGTGCAGGATGTCAGACCCTTTTACATCACACATATTACTCAGAGACAATCAATCCAATGGTGATGCTAGCCCTTTGGCTGCCCGTGATGGTCACTACATATGCCACCCTGCTGCGGCTGACTGAAGAGTGAGGGGGGATTTCCACCCTGAGACAGCAGGTAACAGCAGGGGAGGCCGCCACCGCCAAAACTCGTGCTGCCTCGGGCGGACCGCCCTCACCTCTTACCCTTACTACACCACTGAAATCAAATAATGAAATACCAGCATTTGTAAAGTGCACAGCTACCTCCGAAGAGGTGTCCCGGTGCTGGGGGCCATCAGGAAAATTAAACAAGCAATTGCCCAGAGTAACATGGGGCTGGGCTAACCTGCCGCCGGAGATCAAACCGTGAACCCTGTGGTGCGGAGTCAGGCACCCTGGCCGCTTCGCCACACCTCTTCCCTGAATCAATTATACATGTGTCAATCAGTTTATGGGAAACGTTACATAATACAGAGGATTACAATAGGAGTCATGTCATCCATACTTGTAGGCAATATAGTTTAAGAGTGCTTGGTCTGGAGAAGCACAAACTTAAAATATAAAACTTAACACTCTGGTTGGGGTTTCTCTTTAATAATAAGAATTGATTTCTGCCCAAATGAACCCATTTTGCAACATTAGGTTAATGAAACACTAAGGAAAAATCATAATGCTGTAACCTATACCATGCAGTTTTCATGCAGCTCTTTGTTGACAGTAAATTGCTCACTGTTCTACATTAAGATTTTTAACTTACAAACTGTAAGTAACAATAGGATCTCTCTGACAAAAGCAGTAACCTACTGACTTATTTACATTATCTGCTCTATGTGATGAGCATGGTGCACCTTCTTTGCAGCAGGCATATTAACCTTCTGTGCTACCTGACAATGAATTAAAACTTCCCCTGAACGTAATCACCTGAGTTATTGTGACATGTTTATTGTTGCCTGAAAGTTGCTACAAGAAAAGAATGCAGCAGAAGGTGCTTTTACCTACAACTTACTTAGTTTCAATTAACAAATTGAAAGTGAATTACAAAAAATGTAGCTGGTGTAGAATGTCTCTAGTAATCAAGGCGATAAGAAGACATACTGATAGTGCCAGTAGAGAGCGAAGTTAGGCTCTATGTGCCTAGATCAATTAAATAAAATCCACAAACGTTCACAAGAAACCTTTTATTTTATGACTCCTAAGCAAACAAATATTTTACTGCAGTGTATGGGTAAAAGTATGCCTCCTGATCTGTTTAACACTGTTTTCTCTCTTCTATTTCTACGTCGATTAACATTGTGGAAAAGAAAGAGGGACAATAGCATACAACAGTGCAGGTTTTTTAGCAATGCCACTGGCTCTAATTTTAGAGCACAATTGGCGCCCCCTGACCTTGGCACGCGGTGGCACTGCTCGCACCGCCCAAAAGCCGGCACTGACTTTTCTTTTTACCTACCACTACCCATCCCATTCTCTATATTAAGCACCCTCAACCCCATACAAGTGCAGTGTTCGCTATGTCATAATACTTTCAGCCAGCAGTTGTTCGTTTCGCTACTTCCCTTTCATTTCACATTTTAATTTAAAGTTCATACCATTTCTCACACTTTAATAAAGAACAAAATAATTATGGCTGTTTCATAGCAATTTAGAAAAAACATTGAACGTACTATACAACCACAGTGCGATACCACACAGCTAAAATAAAATAAACCAATAGATTTTGCAGAGGCGAAACCTACTGGCTTTGCCAGTGCTTGTTTTTAATGCACTGTTAATGACGGGACCTCAAAGCTGTCCATTTCGAAGGACCGTTGGGTTAACAACCTATATTTATTATTTCTATGGTTGTGCGTAATAATAAGATGGATGGTCCAGCCAAGGTAGTTTTCATGTAGGTTTATTCAAGTGGTACGTTGTACAAAGGAAGAGCCCCATAAGGAGCAGCCTCTATGCTGCTCAGCCCGTCACCGACTGACTCAAGCACTCCAACATTCCACACTCCAACACTCTCACACGCAGTCATCCAGGCTGTGAAGCATACTACAACAATGTGTTGAGCGTATATGCATTTCCACCTCGCGAGAAGTGGGTACCTTGTCAATCACTCTTCTGAGAAGTAATCCCTTGTCTTATCCATTTGTTACCGTTCAGTATTGACTCTAAAGTAAAACGCTCTGATGCCCCGGGCCTAGTACGCGCTATATAAAATCACAAAAATAAATCAATAGATCTTTTAACTACTACTTCAATCGGTGTTAGAGTTTATTCCTGTCAGCAGTGAAACGGAACACAACAAACATAAATTCTGGCTTAAAATGCATGTGCCATTTGCTTAAATTGGGAGTATTAACATATATTGTATTTTGTTTGCTCTTTATACATGCACAATTGTCACTATTGCCTCATGTAACATAATGTTTGCTTTTGTAACATGCTCACTTGCTAAGAGGGCTACCTCCTGGTTCTGTGACACTAAAAATATTGACCTCTGTACCCTCTGTGAATCAGCTTTGCTATCACTTCCAAGGCAAGACCCGAACCTAGATGATAACAAACTCACCTCCCAATGCCTCAACACAGTCCTTGCAGTCGAAATCAATAACATCGCTTCTCTCCAAAGCAAAAAGAAAAGGCCTACTCCCTCAGCACCTTGGTTTAACAAATCCCTCTGTTAGACGGACCGGGAGGGTCGGCCGAGATTACGGGGAGAGGTCTCCAGGGAGAGCCGTCTCCAACGACTGTACAGATAAGTAACTTCCCCCCCCACAGACGGACACCACACAAGATTGAAGGTTAACGAGACTTTATATGCACTTCTTAGGTTACGTTGATATAATACAAGGAGGTCTGGACTCAGGGGTCCCCTCGGTTCTGATCTCTGGTTGAGGAAAAGGGTAGCGGGACAGTCTTAGTTACCAATGAGTTCAATAGCTCTCAATCCTCGAGCTCGGCGTGGTTGCTGATCGGGCCGTGGAGGAGCCAAGCAGGTCCCGAGATGGATGAAGGGTGGTCGGCGGGCCGTGGAGAAGCCAAGCAGGTCCCGATATGGATGAAGGATGGTCGACGGGCCGTGGAGAAGCCAAGCAGGTCCCGATGCAGATGACAGTTACAACGGTCCGCGGCCTCGCCAGCAGATCCGGACGACGGTGAAGGATGAAGGTTACGACGGCTGTGGCAGCGCCAACAGGCAGGATGATGGTGCACAGGACAGAGCTACGGCAGCGCCAGTAGTCCGTCCAGGATGAGTTCTTCTTTCGTCTCTCGACTCCAAGATACAACTGCCCTCCTGTTCTGGAGCTGCCCCCGTTATAGGGCTGGCGTGCTTTGATGTCCGGACCCTCGCACTTGGAGGTCGGGAGGTCCGGGATGAGGGAGTCCAGACACCCAGCAGGGGGGTGGAGCCAGCGCCCGGGGAGGCGATGGGCGAGCGGCACTGGCCGGGGGAGAACCATCGACACCTCTTTCTCCCATTGACTGGCCAAGTAGCTCGCTCGCCTCCTGGGTGGAGGGTGGTGCCGGAATGTCTGAGGCCGGGCTAGGCCCAGGGTTGAGGTCGATCGGGGGCCAGGCGGCCTCGTGGCGAAGTGTCCAAGATGGCGGCCCGGGCTGGGCGCGTGGGTCGGCCGTGGATCGGACCCACGAGGTTATCATGCTCGAGGGCAGGTGTCCCTGAGGGGACGTAGGACGTGCAATGGTGGTGTGTGGTGCTTGTATGACTGGCTCGGGCTTGGTCGAGCCGGGGGAGAGCGGCCCGTCATGTGGCCTGTCCAACATGCGTCCCCCCCAGCTGAAGGCGGGGAGAGTTACCCATCCTCTTGGGGACTCTCTTCGTCGAGGCGGAAAAACCGGGACAGGCCATCCGCGTTGGCGTGGTCAGACCCAGGCCGGTGTTCAACGGTAAAGTCCATACCTTGCAAGGAGATGGACCAGCGTAGCAGTTTTGGGTTTTCCCCCCGCATATGCATCAACCACTGCAGGGGTCGGTGGTCAGTCTGCACCCGGAAGTGGGTGCCAAAAAGGTAGGGTCGGAGCTTCTTGAGGGCCCATACCACAGCGAAGGCTTCCCTCTCTATGGTGCTCCAGCGTTGCTCCCGTGGTAGGAGTCTCCGGCTGATGAAGGCCACCGGTTGATCAAGGCCTTCGGTGTTCACCTGGGACAGGACCGCCCCAATGCCCTGGTCGGAGGCATCCGTCTGGACGACGAACTCCCGGCTGTAGTCTGGGGCCTGGAGTACAGGAGCGGAACACATGGCGGCCTTTAGCTGTTCGAAGGCCGCTTGACACTCTGGGGTCCAGTTCACCTTCTTGGGCTGATTTTTCGACGTGAGTTCGGTGAGAGGCCCCACGATGGTACCATAGTCTTTCACGAACCTTCGGTAGTAGCCCGTGAGGCCCAGGAAGGCTCGCACCTCAGTTTGAGTGTTAGGGGGTTGCCAGTTCTGGATGGCGGCAATTTTCAGTTGAAGAGGGGCCACTAGACCGCTTCCCACTTGGTGTCCGAGGTAGGTCACTGACCCTTGTCCAATTTGACATTTGCTGGCCTTGATCGTGAGGCCAGCTCGCTGAAGGGCTTGCAACACTGCTTGGAGGTGGTGGAGGTGCTCGGTCCAGTGGTGGCTGTACACAGCGATGTCGTCCAGGTAGGCGGCGCTGAACTCTTCGAGCCCCGCCAGGACCTGATTGACGAGCCGTTGGAACGTCGCTGGGGCATTTTTCATGCCGAAGGGCATGACCGTGAAGTGATAGTGGCCATCGGGGGTGGAGAAGGCAGAACGTTCTTGTGCTCGGGGTGTGAGGCCGATCTGCCAATATCCTGCCGTTAGATCGAAGATGCTGAGGTAGCGGGCAGCGCCCATTCGGTCGACCAGTTCATCTGCCCGGGGGATGGGGTGTGCGTCCGTTCTGGTGACTTCATTCAGGCCCCGGTAGTCGACACAGAACCGGAGTTCGGGTGTGGTTCCGGGGGCGGCTGTTTTGGGGACCAGTACGACCGGGCTGGCCCATGGACTGTCGGAGGGCTCGATGACCCCGAGCGTGAGCATCTTAGTTACTTCCGCCTGGATGCAGGCCCGTACCCGATCAGGTACGCGGTAGGCCCGGTGGCGGATAGGAGGGCTGTCTCCGGTGTCCACATCGTGCACACACCAGGAAGTGACACCTGGGGTGAGGGAGAACAGGCTGGCAAACCGTGATAGGAGGGCTTGGCACTCTTGGCGTTGTTCCTGGGAGAGGGTCTCCGAGAGTCGGACCCCATCCACGGAGCCGTCTTGCTCCTGGGTCCGCAAGAGGTCAGGGAGAGGCTCGGAGTCGTCCTCAACCCCGTTGTCTGTGGCCATCAAGAGGCTGAGTTCTGTTCGTGCAAAGTGGGGTTTCAGTCTGTTGGTGTGGAGGACTCGGAGCGGATTCCGGGCGGACTCCATATCGATCAGATAGGTGGCGGGTCCCTTGCGCTCGATTACTTTGAAGGGTCCCGTCCATTTGTCTTGGAGAGCGCACGGTTCTGTGGGGGACATTACCCAGACCTGTTGCCCCGGCTCGAATTCAATAGATGAGGCGTTCTGGTCATACCATCTCTTCATGTCCTCTTGACTGGCCTCTAGGTTGGCTTTCGCTAGGTCTCTGAACCGCTGGGACTGGTTGCGGAGGGTGAGGAGGTACCGGAAGACATCTGGAGGACTCTTGGCCGGAGGCAACTCCCAGCCTTCTTTGATCAGGCTGAGTGGCCCCCGTACTGGGTGCCCATAGAGCAGCTCGAATGGGCTGAAGCCTAGGGACTTCTGTGGGACCCCCCGGTAGGCGAAGAGGAGGCACGGCAGCAGCACGTCCCACTGGCGACGGAGGGGTTCTTCCAATCCCCCGATCATCCCTTTTAGAGTGCGATTGAACCGCTCAACAAGTCCGTTTCCTTGGGGGTGATAGGGGGTCGTGAAGCGGTAGGTGACCCCACACTGTTGCCAGAGGGACTTCATGTATTTGGAAATAAAGTTCGTGCCTCTGTCACTGACGACTTCTCGGGGGAACCCCACACGGGAGAAGATCCCCATCAGGGCCCTGCCGACCACTGGGGCTGTGACGGTCCGGAGAGGAATAGCCTCAGGGTAGCGGGTGGCGTGGTCCACTAGTACTAGGATGAAGCGATGGCCTTGTCTTGTACGTGGGTCTAGGGGTCCCACAATGTCTATTCCGACCCTCTCAAATGGGGTCGTGACTACGGGAAAGGGTTGCAGGGGGGCCTTTAATTTGCGGCCGCTCTTCCCACTGGCTTGGCACGTGGGGCAAGATCGGCAATGCTGGTGCACATCGTTTCTCATTTTTGGCCAGAAGAAGTGGGTCACTAGGCGGCTGTAGGTTTTATCTTGTCCCAGGTGCCCTGCCAGGGGGACATCGTGGGCCAGCTTTAGCAGGAAGTCTCTAAAGCGGAGTGGCACCACTAGTACTCGGTTGGCCCCCAGCTCGGCGATTCGTTGCTCGCTGTACAGTAGGTCATTGTCCCAGTAGACCCAATGAGTTCCGGAGGTATCCCCTGCGCTTTGGGCGAGCGCTTGTTGTCGGAGTCCCTCAAGGGAGGGACAGGTCTTCTGCTCCTGACGAAATTGTTCTTGTGTGGGCCCCCCTTCTTGAGCCCACTGGTCGAGATTAGCAAGGTCGGAAGGTTGAGCAGGTTCGAGGGGGATGCCCTGGTCGGGGGTCTCGGCGGGGGCGACCGGAGGCGGAGGCGCCGGCCATTCTGGTTCTTCCGGGTGATGGTTGGCACGGGCGGCCATAGACCGGGTGGTGACGCACGCCCAGTCTGGGACGCCCAACATCCCCAAGTGTTCTTTTCGCTCCACGGCTGCCCACGGGGAGCTTTCCAGGTCATTTCCGAGGAGGCAGTCCACGGGGGCGTCGTCTCGGACCGTTACTTTCAACATGCCGGAGACCCCTCCCCACTCAAAGGGGACGCAGGCCATCCGACACAGACTCTCCGAGTTGTCGGCTGATCGTACAGGGCAGAGAATGTTCGGTAGATATTGTTCTGGGGTCACCAGATGACAGCGGACGGCTGTCACACTGGCCCCGGTGTCTCGAAGGGCTTCGGCCCGTTGTCCATTGATGCTCACCCATTGGCTGTACTTCTGGGTGTTAGCGGGTAGGGGGACCCGCGGGACCATGTCTCTTCCCCCTAAGCACGCGAGAGTCATGGCGGCTGGCTCCCACCCTTGATACTCTTGCTCGTCTGTTTCTGGTTCCTCGGAGATCTGTTCTTCCCCTAGTGCCGCGGCGGCCACCTGGCGGGGTCTTGGGCTCGGATACTGCGGGCAGCTTGGGTCATTTGCATAGTGGCCTACTCGTTGGCATCGGTGACATGTAACATTGGCTCTGTATCCCGGTCGCGCCGGGGTGCTGCCCCGGTTGGCCGGGGGGGTGGTGCTGGTAGTGGGGGCGGCCGGAGTGTTGTCTCTTCCTCGTCCTTGGCCCCCTCCTCCTCCTCTGGATCGGTGGTGACCATTGTTGTTCCTGTTCTGCTCGTAGGACCCATTCCGGCCCACTCGGGTGATCTCCCACCGGTCAGCTTCGGCTGCGAGCTGCCGGGGATCGGTTAACTTGCTGTCGAGGAGGTGTTGGCGTAGTTCAATGAAGCAGTTGTTGGACAGATGCTCCCATACCATCAGATTGAACAACTGCTCGTAGGTCGTGACGTTGTTCCCTCTGATCCAGCCTTCGAAGGCTCGGCTGAAGTACGTTACATAGTCCACCCAAGTTGTACCTGGAATGCGTGTGCAGTCTCGGAACCTCTGACGGTACATCTCGGGCGTGAGGCCATAGCGAGTGAGGAGGGCCGCTTTCATATGGTCGTAGGAGGTCATCTGGTGGTCTGGGAGCTGTAACAGAGTATCGCGGCCCTCATTGAGGAATTTGCCCCATAGGCCGGCTCCCCAGTCGGCTCTATCGATCCGGTGCGCAGTCATCGCGATTTCATATGCCTTAAACCATTGCTGGATGTCGTCTTCTCGAAAATATTCTCGGACCACATCCTTGGGGATGTGCACTTTTTTGTCCGTGGTCCCGGGGGTGGACGGTCTGTCGGGCACCCCTAATTCTTTATTCTGTTTGCGCAGGTTGATCTCGGCTAGGTTCCGCTCGTGCTCGTACGTTAGTCTTTTTTCCTCGAGCTCCCTTTGCCTCTGTTTCTCCTCTCTTTCTTCTCGGAGGCGAAGGTGCTCTAAGTTTATTTTTTGCTCGGCCAATTTGAGTTCTATGTCCATCTTGAGTCGGGCCATTTCAAGTTCGTGTAGTCGGGCTTTTTCTCTTTCTTGGATCTCGTCTTGCGAGAGACCCGTTCTTTGCTCTTCAGGGGCCGTGTTGGTCTTTTTCGCGGTGCTTTGCTCCGGGGCTTCGACATCCCCGGTCTCTGCCCAAGATTCTAGGGCATGCTTAAAATCGTCCTTGGTACTTAGTCCGGTGGTAGCGATACCTAGTTCGATGCAGAACTGCTTTAGTTCACGATGGCTGTATTCCTCTAGCTTTTCCATTTGGAACTTCTCAGTTGATCCGCTCTCTTTAGTCGACATTGTTGTTCGTTGTGGGGTGAGCTACTCTCTGTACGTTATGCGGTGATTCGGATCGCGCCGCTGGCCACCAATGTTAGACGGACCGGGAGGGTCGGCCGAGATTACGGGGAGAGGTCTCCAGGGAGAGCCGTCTCCAACGACTGTACAGATAAGTAACTTCCCCCCCCACAGACGGACACCACACAAGATTGAAGGTTAACGAGACTTTATATGCACTTCTTAGGTTACGTTGATATAATACAAGGAGGTCTGGACTCAGGGGTCCCCTCGGTTCTGATCTCTGGTTGAGGAAAAGGGTAGCGGGACAGTCTTAGTTACCAATGAGTTCAATAGCTCTCAATCCTCGAGCTCGGCGTGGTTGCTGATCGGGCCGTGGAGGAGCCAAGCAGGTCCCGAGATGGATGAAGGGTGGTCGGCGGGCCGTGGAGAAGCCAAGCAGGTCCCGATATGGATGAAGGATGGTCGACGGGCCGTGGAGAAGCCAAGCAGGTCCCGATGCAGATGACAGTTACAACGGTCCGCGGCCTCGCCAGCAGATCCGGACGACGGTGAAGGATGAAGGTTACGACGGCTGTGGCAGCGCCAACAGGCAGGATGATGGTGCACAGGACAGAGCTACGGCAGCGCCAGTAGTCCGTCCAGGATGAGTTCTTCTTTCGTCTCTCGACTCCAAGATACAACTGCCCTCCTGTTCTGGAGCTGCCCCCGTTATAGGGCTGGCGTGCTTTGATGTCCGGACCCTCGCACTTGGAGGTCGGGAGGTCCGGGATGAGGGAGTCCAGACACCCAGCAGGGGGGTGGAGCCAGCGCCCGGGGAGGCGATGGGCGAGCGGCACTGGCCGGGGGAGAACCATCGACACCTCTTTCTCCCATTGACTGGCCAAGTAGCTCGCTCGCCTCCTGGGTGGAGGGTGGTGCCGGAATGTCTGAGGCCGGGCTAGGCCCAGGGTTGAGGTCGATCGGGGGCCAGGCGGCCTCGTGGCGAAGTGTCCAAGATGGCGGCCCGGGCTGGGCGCGTGGGTCGGCCGTGGATCGGACCCACGAGGTTATCATGCTCGAGGGCAGGTGTCCCTGAGGGGACGTAGGACGTGCAATGGTGGTGTGTGGTGCTTGTATGACTGGCTCGGGCTTGGTCGAGCCGGGGGAGAGCGGCCCGTCATGTGGCCTGTCCAACACCCTCTATGAAGAAAGGATGTACTTAAGACTCCTGGAGAAACAATGGAGACAAGCGCCCTCCACCGATAATTTGGCCACGCTTCGTTCAATAAGATCCGAGTACCACAAGCACATCTTCATTGGAAAAGTGTCCCACTTCAGAACCCTCCTCGACTCAGCCAAAAATAGACCCAAAAAACTATTCGATCTCATCAAGAATCCAAACGGCTCTCCCCAAACCTCCAACTTGGAGGATTCTACAAAGAAAGCAGCGGAATTCGCTATATTCTTTGCTGAAAAAGTGAAATCACTTGTGGATCAGCTCAGCCAAACCTACCCCCCGGAGGTGCGCAAATTCCTAGCCATTTGGCAGAACTTTGACCCCCATCGCCGAAGATGCCCTCCTCAAATGCATCCTGGAAACAAAGCCTTCTAACCATTCTCTTGACCCTTTCCCTAGTGCCATTGCCATTGACTTCTATACCCATGTTCTGTCCTATTGGACCACTGATCAACCTCTCCCTCTGTCAAGGCTCCCTTCCTGTTTCCTTCAAAACTGGGCAGGTCACCCCTCTGCTTAAAAAACCCACTGCTAATGCGAACGACCTCAACAACTTCTGCCCCATCACTAACTTACCTTTTCTTGCGAAAATCACAGAAAGATGTGTTGCAAAACAACTCTCTCGTCATATCAAGGACAATGATCTTTTTGACAATTTTCAGTCAAGCTTCATTCAAAACTGCAGCACTGACACAGCCCTGCTGCAAGTCATTGATGACGATGATTCTGGGGAGTCTTGTCTTCTTATTCTCCTTGACCTTTCAGCAGCCTTTGACACTGTCAATCACAACACTCTCCTTAACACTCTTCAACAGGGAATGGGCTTGAAGGGCACTGTGCTTAAATGGTTTGCTTCCTTCCTCTCTGATAGATCCCAAAAGATCAAAATAGTGAATAGTCTTTCATCTCTTTTGACGGTAGGTCAAGGTGTTCCTCAAGGCTCTATACTTGCACCCACATTGTTCAATCTCTATTTAGAACCATTGGGAAATCTCCTAAGTAAATTTGGGATCCACTATCATCTCTATGCGATCGACACTCAAATCTACCTCAAGGTGGCCTTCACTCACGATCTCTCCATCCTAAGCTCTACTCTTGACTCCATTCAAAACTGGATGTTAACTCATCAACTGATTCTGAATCCTTCTAAAACTGAATTCCTCCTCTCCTCCTCCCTTTCTCCTCCCCCGGCTCAATCATGGATGGATCAGATGAATCTACTTAACAATAAACCCATCATTGTCGGCAGCGCAAAATCCCTTGGTGTCATACTCGACACAAAACTCAATCTACTCTCCCACATTAATTCCATTGCAACGTCTGCTCGATAACAACTGCGCATTCTTTGGGGGATTCTTCGCTTCTTCCCGGAGCATGACTTTAAAACCCTGGTCCAATCGCTTGTTCTCTCCAGACTGGATGACTGCAACTCTCTTCTTATTGGCCTCCCCAAGTCCCACCTGTCCCCCCTTAAATCTACACTCCATTCAGTAGCTCGTTTCATACATGGGGCCAGAAGAAGCTACCACATCACATCCATTTTATCCACCCTCCGTTGGCTTCCCATTGAGGCAAGATCGATCTACAAGACTGCCTGTATCACCCACAAAGCCCTGCACTCCTCCTCACATCGCTACCTGGCAAATAAACTGAAACTCTCTGGAGGCTCTAGACCATCATGTAATGCGGAAAATCTTTTGCTTGAACCTCTCACTTTCAAGAAGGAAAGATTGATGGCCCGATCCCTTTCAGGCAACGCGGTGCGAATCTGGAACTCACTTCCGCCTCAGCTCCGGACCACCACCTCTTCCCAGGCCTTCAAAACTGACCTCTAAACTCTCCTCTTTCAAAGACACTTCCAAATTTAATTCACGCCCTCTCTATTATCTGAAGGAAGTCCTTCCATTTTTGGAAATTCTGTTCTACATGGATTTTACCTTGATGCAAATCTTGAATATTATTATTAATTAATTTTATATTTAAACATTGTTTCAGAAGTGCAAAGGAAATTTGTTATGGTTTTAATTAACTAAACAATAAAGTTTTTTGAACTAGAAATTTGAACTGTTCTACATGACTATAGAAGTGCCTTCGTAATGTGTTCTTATGGTTTGAGTGTCTGCCATTTATTGCAGTATTATACTTCGAATTGTATTGTGTACTCCTTTGTAACATGCACACGTCACTTTCCCTCGTGTAATGTATCATTTGCTACCTCTTTTTTTTATTTGGTTTGCCTTTGCTACATGCAAAAGTGCCACCATTGCCTCATATAACGTAACATTTGTTCCTGTGTTCGGATTATCTGCCATTTAGTGCAGTATTGTTTCTCATGTATCACTGCTGTTCCTATTGTGAAGCGCTCGTGAAGCGCTCTGACACCTTCGGGTAAAGTCCGCGCTATAAAAAAACGCAAAATATAAATAAATAAATAAATAAACAATTACTGGATCACCGAACCCCATCAACTTCCTGACGTACTGGAGACGGCTCCAGCAGACGGGGGTGTTCTCAATAGATCTAACAGGCTCACGACGTCACTTGCGCGCTAAGAACAATTGCACTGAGCATGCGTATGAGCTGTGGCGGCCATTAAAACGTCAGGCAAAAAATGGGCAGGGTGAGAGGCAAGGAACGTACTTCTACGTCATAAATGGGCTGGGCTTTTACATTCGGCTCCATGGTAACTGTAATAGAGCGCTTGCGGAATGGAGCACCGGAAGTGGAAGGTAACTGCGCTGCGCTGCTCTCGGACAATACTTCCGGCGAAAAGGATAGGAGCTTCCAGCCCTACTCCCGCGTGTAGCCGCCGGGTCAATGAATTAAAGGGAGCTGCGCTAGGGTGTTGCTGAGGCGCCGCCTGATAATGGAGTTGTGGCCCTAGCGCCGCCTGCTGACAATCGAAGAAAGCAGGCGTGGGAACCGCCCAGCGGCCGCTGCTACTACCCCTCGCCCAAGCCCCGATAAGCTGCCTATCTTTCCTGCCCCGGCATGGCCTCCTCCTCCGGAAACGATGATGACTTGACGATCCCCCGGGCCGCCATCAACAAGATGATTAAAGAGACTCTGCCTAACGTGCGCGTAGCCAACGATGCCCGCGAGCTGGTGGTGAACTGCTGTACCGAGTTCATCCACCTCATCTCCAGCGAAGCTAACGAGATCTGCAACAAATCCGAGAAGAAGACTATCTCCCCCGAACATGTCATCCTAGGTGAGGCTCGGGGTCTATAGTGAGACCAGGGGAAGCTTGGAATGAGGAACGGGTGTACTTTATAAAAGTATTTTTCATCATCTACTTACTTTCTTTATTGTTTCGTATGGGTATAGCCTGTTCATCTGCACTTGATACATAAATTACATTTGCGATTTGGGCACAGGCTCTATTCAAGGATGTATAAACACAAGCAAAGAGAACATATGATAGACGGAATGCAGAGTAAAACAAACATTCATCCCCAGGTACAGATCTGGGTTGATTTAATCGCTTTTTAGTCAAGGATGTAGGCTAGCCCCCCTGATGCTCATTATGCCACCCTGATGCTTATGGCAAGGGGACAACCCTCAATGCAGAGTCGCAGTTCTCTATGTTGCACTCTCTGGTGCTCTTTATGGAGTGTACCTATGAGTGCTTTCTTTTGTTTCAACTGCGCTAGTAGCTATCTGTACGGGGTCACGAGATAAGTCTTTGTATTATTTACTGTTTTATTGTTTCTGTGTTGTGGGGCAACTCACAGCACTGCTCTTAAACCGATTGAGTGTGAACGTTTTCGTTTTAATTGATAGTGTTTCTAGAGTGCAGATCAGATGGTCTGACCTGCAAATCAAACTACAAATTGATGAAGTAGTATGTGTAGTTGCCAGTTGTCCCCATGCCATGTAATGCCTTTAACCAGCCCTTGATATATACATACGAACTATTTGCATGCAGTGCATTTTAAACCCAGGCTGCATATAAGTTACATAGTGCAGTTTTGTTAAACATCACGTTTGATGTGTACACTTGTCATCTGTGAATAGTATAGTAGCCACAAGTCTCCAGAAGTGATGGGCATTATGGATCGTTGTCGAAAGGTGGGAGTTAAGTGCGGGGAAGTACGATCCCTTTTCTTGGTCGAAGCAGTAGTGAGTCTTAAATGGTCTGCTCTGCATCGAATCTCTTGGCTGGGAGGGGATCCTACTATGGATAGTTTGTTCAACTGTGCTCTGAAGGATAGTATTAGTGCGTTATTGCACTCACTTCTTTACGTGGAGTTGTCATACGTCTATATCTGCGACTTGTATGGTGGTACAGTGTCACATATTGTGTTCTTTACATGACGCAATATCATATGTACTTGGTTCATAAATAATACATTCTGATTCCAGTATAGCACACAGTACTGCTATTTTAGTGCCTGAACTGGCATAATACTGGGTGTTATTTTTACTCAGTTTAACAGCGTAAATTCTTCAGAGGATTCGTTGTTAATGTATAGTGGTTTGTGGAGCACCTTCAAATATGGGAGTTAAGCATTGCTGCTTTACAAAAATCTGTTTGATTTGATTTAATAGACTAAACGTTTGCTCCATATATAATAGGTATCAAGCTCGCACATATGGTACACATGACCCGTGACTTGCCTCTTAATTCACTAACAGCATTTTCATCAGGGCGGGGATAGAAGTAGTTCTCTGAACGTGTTTAAAAACTGCCTTTTGATAAATAGATCGCTAAAGCATGATGCAGTAGTTGGTGCTGTCATTTACAAAGAGCACATTTTCCATTGAAATGACCACCAACTTTCCCACTGACGTATAGTTTCAATGATAAAACCATATAGCGTATAAACTGTGGAATTTGTGTTTCAGAAATAAATTGTCATTTGCACATTACCAAGAAAGGATTTCTGATCTATGTTCATCCTATTAATTTTTGTTTGTTTTTTATCAAAGAATTACAAAAAAATTGCTTTCATATCCACTGAAATATATTTTGAAATGTTCTTCAGATCATTTAAAAGCTTTCTTTAATATGTTGTGTTCTTTTAAAAAGCCTAACATCCTACAGACCTTCATTGCACACTTTTTGTACGGCACGATTCTCTGACAGTTCACTTCACAAAATCAAAAAAATAAAAGGAAACCCCATCCTCTAAGGTAAAAGAAACAGCAAATTGTCCGAAGACATAGCTGGCATTCGACCTCTGTCTCTGAACACAGAGCAAATGTGACCAGATGAAAACAAGATTTAAAGGCATATTTATTATTCATTCACTTAACGAGTAAACATAACACATGTTCTATGTCAGCTTGCCAGAATGGGCCAGTAAGCCCTAAACATTTTGCGAGTGGGCGGGTAGATTTCTCGAGGTCTACTATAAAGTTTCATAGTTTTCAATTTAGTATGCAGAGGTGAAAGCAGGCAATTGTTATACAGTCATCAGAACAGCACGCTCTTGCTTTCCTATATGCTCTTGGCTCATAGAAGTTATCATGTTGATAGGAAACTCAAGTGTCTAAATGTGGATCAGACATTACAAATGAAACCAGATTAAATGCCATTAATATTTCGCTGTACTCATTTCCCGTCACTGACTGCCCCTACCCATGACTGGTGGTAGATGAAGAATAGCCCACCCTGAATACGGTTCTTGTGAGTTGGCAGATTGGTCCTCAAATATGATTCCAAACAAGCCCACAACTAGGGAAATGTCATGTATTGCCCATCAATAACAGCATGACAATGGAAGCAGGTTGGGCGAAATTTATTGCAACCAGAGGAGCCACACAATGCACGCACCGCAGTCAGTCTGCTCCGCTCCCCAACTATTTGAACTCATACCCCATTTCTCGTCTCATCTCTCGCCGATTGCTTTTATTGGGTTTGTCTCATGTTGTTCTCTTTTTCATGTCCTCTACTGTGAAGCGCTCTGATACCTTCGGGTCTTGTTAGCGCTATAGAAAACTTCTAAATAAATAAATAAATAATACATTTTGATCACAGCACCCTACATGCCACAGTCTCTTCCCACATTCAAAACTTGAACCACAACAGATTCTCTCCCTTTCTACACACTCAAATAACAAAAACAGTAGTTAAATGCAACATACAAAGTAGAGAACAGTACCCCACAAGAAAAACAAAATGTAAAAACTATTAAGTTGCACCATGTAAATGTACAGGAATTTATATAGCGCAAATCACCAAGCGGTTTCTAAGTGCTTGCTTAGGGAACCCGTCCTGGTATTCCCCTGTGAGATAACCCCGGCAGGGCATCCGCAAGGTGAAAGCCAGGCATCCCGCCGCGAGGGGCCGTTGTGGAGATTAAGCCAGCTATTGCCCAGAGTCGCAGAGTGTGAACCAGTGAATCAAGTAGGCACCGGAGTGAGAATTGTGGAGTCCATGGACATTTTAGGACTCAAGACCCTTCTGAGCCGGGAATTGAACCCTGGTCCCAGGCTGACCTCTGCTCCCAGGTCTGCCTCCTCTAACCAGTGAGCCACACTTCTCCACCATCCCCTTTACATAGGAAATCTTCCAACCATTTTGGAGGTTAGTTGCATCTTCTTGTGGAATATCTTCTAATACTGTTTGCTCAGGCTGTACATTGTGTCTTTACTACTAATGTCACCTGACATCGAATGATTTGACTCAGAATTTCAATCTAACGTGTCAACCGAGTTTGGAACTGCTTAGTCCTGGTCCATTGGGATGCTTTTTTCCACAGCTTGTGAATATCCAAAACATCCGTGAAATTAAAAAAACATGTGACTGGCAATACGTGCTTTACTGTGAGATGCAAAACCCAAACCATCATCCACCACATCCCCTTTTGTTGGTGAGCTACCAACAATAATTTTCCACAATCTTTGTAGATTTAGTTACATCATCCGCGTTACTCCATTGTTGTTCATTCTGCTTCCCAGCAATTTCTTTCCAGTGTTCAACGTAGTACACTACACCACATTTTTACGCTGCACTTCCACATTCCATTCATAGCTAGCACCGTAACACAAGTGTAATAGCTGGGTAGAGTTACCAGCCAATGAAACAGTATTTGAAAGCTTCAAGTGAATAATTTGTGTTTTAATACCGGAACCCATCTTTTATTCCCTCATATTCTACAGCATTATTCCATGTGGAGAGTATTTTTGCTTGTTCCGTGTTACTTGTGAAGGCATCTGCTCTGTAACGTCTCCTACACAGCTTGTGCTGCTTATAATACCGTATCGCTATCTATGGGTAATATATCAATTGAGACCATCACTACTGCTGCCCCTCGTACAGAAAGTTGAAGAAGCGTCCTTGTATTGACATTGTGATTGGCTTGCACTTTACATAGAACCCACACTTCACCAAAAGATCCACTGTGCTTTGAGCTGGAAACAAAATGACTTGGTCTCTAGGAGGCTAAAAAATAATGCTGCGAACGTCGCAACACTTCCCTGACCAACCGTATAGACACTTTAGATGTAAGTTTCTCATTTGCTAGTTCTCCCAGAAAGGCTGTACAAGAGCGTTTCCATCCTTCTTAGTGCTGCACTGTATCACTTATCACTCAATTTCTGCTGTTTAGTTTATACTCTCTTTCCAGTGTTCTAAGTGTGAACACTAGATCTGAACTCTTATAAACCTGAACGATTTTGCATTTTTTCTGTTACAGGAGAGCACAATTTACGTCGGGGCTTTGTTTGTCTCTCTGCTGGGCCCACAACAGCAGGCCAGTGTTGCAGTAAACCCCATTGTATCCACTCATTTGCCACTAAAGTTTAAAAAGGTGGCACACGTCATCATATTTTTCTGTCATGTCATGCTTGAAAGCTGATACTTTTAAAACAACAGTTTTTTTCCATAATTCAGTAGTCTGATTTAAAAGCCTTCAAAGCAGTTTGGGCTTTTCAGAGAACTCCAGAACCTTCCTTAATATAGTTTAATGGCATAAAGATCTGTTCTGCAATGAAGGACGGTAAAGAAAGCTCAGTTGGTGTACCCTCACTAGGCAAGGATGAGCACCCACCTTTTACTAAAATAGCTTCTAATCCCACTGACTGTAGTTAAGCCAGGGGAGAAACATGTTGTTTGTAAAGAAACAGGCCATTTTAACCCGTTAACCGCAGCGGTAATTCCGCCGCGGTGCGAGCGTGCGCGGGTGGGGCCGCATCGGCCATTGGCCGACGGCAGCACTGGGGAGGTAGTGCTGCCGTCGGCCAATGGCCGACTGCAGCAAGGAAAGGGTTAAGGAGAGCATGAAGTTGATGTAGCTTGTTTTCGCTGAAAGCGGAAACACTTTTCCAAATCACTAAATGCGTTTAGTGCGTGTGTGAAATTATTTGAGCTTTTTCAAACCCTCAGATATACTTATTCAGATGGTAGGTGAATGCTGAAACCCTTTGTAAATGTTGACCGTGGTTTGCTCCGTTCTTCACAAAGCTATGGGCACAAAGGAAAACGAGCCAAGAACCATTGCTACATCCGCAGGGCAGATGAGTGCTGGTTCTGCCTTATGAGCATACTCTCAGTCTTTACCAACAATAAATCTTTTCTTCCACCGTTGACCAGACTTCTTTGGTGCTGGTCTAGCACTTAGTTGACACACTATCTAGCCTGATCCAGAGAGAACTATGTAATCTAATGCAAGACGTTATCCCTTTTGTTTAAAATCTTACTTAAACCCAGGCTGAGACCAGACAGTGGTTTGATTCAGTGGCTCCAGGCCACAGTCTTTTGTTTGAGGGCCACAGCGCTGTTGTTTGTGATGCTTCGTTGGCCTATGGAGTTGCTGAACTGTTTCTCTCCTGCTGTGGTTTCCCTACATTGTGGTTTGCCATAAGTGTTGCTTATCATCCCAACTAAGCATCCATTCACAGTTGTCCTTTCTCCTTATGTCTGTACCGATGGCTGGACCCTAAACATGTCCAGTTCTTTGAGGTTAAGAGATTCTTGGGTTGTTGTTAGAACAAGGCGTACTATTTGAATAGGTGCAGCGTTACTTTGTTGCGTTTTTACCATTTCCAAATACTGATCATAATGTACCAAATGTATATTGCAAATGACTGTATCCAGAGTGATTACAGGTTTATGTTGTGAATTTGAGTGTGTCTGTGTAGTAAATAAAAATGATGGTCCGGTTCCAGGTAGATTGGTTAAGTAGATTTATTCAGCAACAGATGTTAAGATGTAAAGCAGAGCCCCACCAGGAGCAGCCTTCTTGCTGCTCTGACCATCCACCAACTGACTCACACACACTCCCCAACCTTTCACCACCAACATTCTGTCACCTCAGTCACACTGGCTGAGCAGCAGATATAACACATCTCCTTTCTTTATATTAATTTCAAATAAACTCTAAACGGAATGACAATGAAGACTGATGCAAGCAAAGGATGACATAGGAACAATAGCATGCAACAGAATGATATCAGAACTATTGCAACAAATAAGCAACATAGCAACAATCTGATGTGTAAGCATAAAGATTGTAGGTGGAAAATTTCATGCAAAAGAAATAAAAATAGAGAAGAAAAGGAACACAAGTGCTATAAGAGGAATACCTTATGCACCATCTCCCTTTCTACCACAGCAAAATCCATGGACTACTACACTGAAAACCACAAATAAACCAAGATACCTAAAACATGCTAGCTGGCCAGGCCAACTTGAGAAAAGTAAGAAAAAAAAGGGGGATGCCTTCCACAAGGTGTAGAAGAAAACCATTCAACAACAAGAACTATGATAATTCCCCCAATCCTGAAGCATGGTTTCAAGTGTGAAAAGGCGCTCCACATGGAACCTGTAAAGGTGTTCACACTACACCAAGCAAATCATAAGAGAAACAGCAATCACTAGGAACGAAACATACACTGATGAAAATCTGGCTTGAAATCAGCCCTTCACCCAAAGCCGAAGTAAGGGCGGTACGTGTGGGACACCAAACCAACGGCATAAAAGATTGCCTTACACCCAAAACCTTTGTTAGGGTGGTACGTGTGGAAAGGGCTCCACACGGAACAAGTACAAGTGTACAGAGCTACTCGCAATCCAATGGTAAGGTAAAACGGCACACCCTAGCAAAACACACACTCCTCACACATCTGGCTTTTACTCAGCCCTTCACCTAATCTAGACGTTAGGGTGGTAAACGATCCACACAAAAGATGTAAAGCGCACAACGCTACACCCATAAAGTAGTAAGGAAAACAATCAACATGAACCGAGTGGTGGGCAATAAAGCACCATCCCACATGTCAAAAGGAATGCTCAACTGAAACACAAGCTGCGCACACAGAACACACTCAAGACCTATGCAGAACGTACAAGAAACCAACAGTAAAGCATTAAGACCATGAAGTAAGTAGCTCACCATAGGATTTAACAAGGGTCCAACATCTGCAAAATCTGTTGAAGAAGAAAGAAAACCTATCCCCACAGCAAAGATGTAAGTCACCCACACATCCCAAAGACCAGTCAATGAAATGATCTAAAAACACCTCAGAAGAGAATGGAGAAACAAAACAATTCATCTAATTATCCAAAACAGCAGGTTAACGCTAAGTTGATTCCTTGAAATGTCAACTGATGCAGAACACCAGGGAAAGTTAATGATGGCATCGCCGAGTTGCTGACTGGACACTCGCCATCATATGAGTGAGCTAATAATGCAAAATAACCCAAACGAGAAGGGTCGCTCACAGTCTAATGCAGGCACAACAGGAAACCCAGGCGGGAGACTTCCTCAGCTTAACGTGGGAAAATTTACCCCAAACACCACGCGATGAGGTAACAGTCGTGAGGCTGACTAATCTCTTTAACAAGCGGAGCAACAGACGTCAATATCCAACGTCGAGACGAGTCCTCAATATGCTTCCCATGTTTCTCACCCCTCGCGGGAAGCTCCCTATGCTTACGGCTGGCCTGAAAAAACGCATCCAAACACAAGATGGCGGCACGTAGTCTTACTGCGTGCCGGGTGGCTCCAAGCACACACTTCCTCTGCAGTGTCACGTTCCAGGATGTCCGCTGTGACGCCGCCGATTTCTTCGCAGGGAGTTCATGCGACGCCACTGACCAGGTAACTTCACTGGCGAACACAGGCTTGCGGCTCGCTGGACTTCCACTTGCGCCCTCATGATGATTCCTTAGCAACAGCCTCGGAGCGTGGCATGAAAGTTCTTGAAGGCATAGGGAGGCATCTGCTCTGTGCATGGAAACAGGAATTCCTTAGCTGACATCACAATGCTTTCCTTCGCGCGGCCTCTGCATGCACAGTTGTTGGGGCTTGCGCACACACAGTTAAAAATTAACAGCCAAAACGTGGTAAAACCAAAATTTCAGATTTTTGATACAAGCACAAGCTTTAAGATTTTTGATACAACCAGCACAAGCTTTAAGTATTGCTAAGTCCACGAAGTGTAAAAAACAAATCACATACCAACAGGTTGGTAGAAGTCCAGGTGTTCCCTAGTCACTTGCAACAAAATCACACTGTTGGGACCTGGCGTCTGTGCTTCCACCACTTGCAGAAGTAGGTTCAGTACATCATGGCACGCAGCATCACCACTTGTAAAGAACAATTAAGATTTGATTATATCAGTACATGAAGGCCTTAGAAGAATACAGGGAATGGCGTTGCTTGAAAGCGCATGTGAGGATGTAAATAGTTTCATCATGCCCTGGCTGTTGGACCTTCCGGTGGGTTAGGACACTGGTGGGGCTAAAGGGCGATACTGTGCTCTCCAGCACTAAAACTTTCCAAGGATCTTTAGGTTTCTTTCTTCTTTCAGTAGATTCCAAGTAGGTTCAGTTGATTTTGAAATTTTCTCTTTCAGTCCACTTGTACACGTAGGGCGTTTCAAAGTCTTTGCCCTAATATGTAGTAAATAAAAATGATGGTCTGGTTCAAGGTCGATTGGTTAAGTAGATTTATTCAGGAACAGATGTTAAGATTTAAAGCAGAGCCCCACCAGGAGCAGCCTTCCTGCTGCCCAGCCCATCCACCAACTGACTCACACACTCACCAACATTCCACATACCAACATTCTGTCACCACTGTTACACTGGCTGAGCAGCAGGTATAAGTCTGCCATTCTAATTATTTGCATGCAAGATACCATTCTTATATGGCTTCATGCTTTGTAGGACGTAGACATAGGCAAGTTAGGAGAAGTCTATGACTGATGATATTTTTAATGATTTAGGTCTGTGCAAATTGTCCGGATTAAGACTTCTTTCTACCAACCAAAGTATCCCTGCTTTCCCCGTGTGCTTCGGTAGCTCACGTCCAGGAATAAAGGCTGTGTGTTGTGTTCTTTAATGTGTAGTGCTCTTTATAACGTAAAATAATGTTCTGTTAGGAGTTTTCCTTCATCTGCATGCCTTCTAACTCAAGATTTCTGCTAAAGTGGAGTTGACTGTTGGAACTGGACTGCATGGAAGCAAGCAAAAGGGCTTGCTTTATTTGCTTATTTACTACAATAAATATTCTCTTGAGAACTCACTCTCTGACTCGTAAACAATGTCTTTCCACAATATATTGGCGATGATTGAAGTGGAAAAAGCGGCTCATCTGCACTGTTAGAAGGGAAGCAAGCAACCATTGGTGTCTCCATCGCTGTGAGGTAATCAGTGAAGTAATTCCTTCTGTCTGAGGGATCGGTGTTGGTGGGAAGTCCTTAAGTGGACTGTTACTACATGAAGGATCGAGGAGAACTTGGCCTCCTGACTACTTAAGACCCTGTAGTGACGTGGTTGCTCTAGGCAATCTTCACAAGTCAGGCAGTTTGCATGATCGAAGCATAACATCTTGTCAGGCAAGGCCTGGGACAAGTCTGGCAACAAAATTAGTTGGTGGCCATTTTCTATGGTACATGGCGCGATGATGCATGCAACGCACTGGAGGCCAACTTGGGAGCAGAAGTATCTGCTTTTGTGAAACAGCATTCTAGTGTTTGCACACGAGTTTTCTGGGATTGTTTAATTGCTCTGCGATATGAGCTGTTGGGCTGAGGCGCGCTTATCATACGATCGCTTGAGCGAAATCGCTTTTGACTGAGCACTGCGCTTTTCACGGTGTTTAAGGCGAAGTACTTATTTTTGCCATCAATTGGGTCCACCATGGCTGTTTCACTAAACTGGTCTGACCAGATATGCGCTTCAAGTGACTGAGGGGCCAAGAGCTGGTATTTAAATGTATATGCACTATGAGACATTCTTTCTTCTAGTTTAAAAACATATATTTAATAAGAGTCCATGTTCATAATTGCCAGTGGGAGGCATGTGCAGCAACCTTCGCACTTTTTAATGAATCCAGGAAACCCAGTGTTGGAGAGGAAAATATGGTTTCATGCTTTTCAAAACTATTTGATAACATAGATGCTGGAAGCTATTCACCAAGCAAAGAAAAAAAAATAAGGCAGAGAAATAAATAAATAACTATTTCTATAGGGAAAAACAAATTAGTCCCTACCAATTATTACTTGATCCCTGAACCGTCTTTCTTTATAACTCAAATACCAACTACAGGTGTACTATCAATCCCTTAACCCCGGTCGCACCCCCAACTGCGTCCAAGCCGCTCCTGGACACACCCATGGACCTTTCTCTTGCTACTCCTGCAAATTCATCGGCACCGACAACATCTCCGCTACGACCACACCGCTGATTCCCGACCCCAACCACCTACAATGCATCCTTCTCAACACCCGATCGGTCCCCAGACACGCCATTGACCTCTGGAATCTACTAGACACCATCTCTCCAGACATCGCCTTCCTAACAGAAACATGGATGAACGCTTCCTCCGCCCCAGACATCACCATTGCCATCCCTGAAGATTATAAGATCACACGCAAGGACCGTACTGGCCACACAGGAGGAGGAATCGCTATCGTCCATAAGAAATCCATCCACATCTCAACCAGCTCAGACGTCAATCTCGCCAACTCTGAACACCTTCACTTCCAGATCCACATCGACCCCAAGACCACACTCAGAGGCACCCTCCTCTACAGACCACCTGGACCCCGCGCAAAATTCAGTGAAGACATCACGGACTTCATCACTCCACACGCGCTCCCCTCCAAAGATTACATCCTTCTGGGAGACCTCAACTTTCACCTTGAAAAGAACAACGACCGTAACACCACCACCCTCTTGGACAACCTTGCCAACCTCGGACTTAAACAACTGGTCACTTCCGCCACCCACATCGCAGGTCACACACTCGACCCCATCTTCACCTCCAGCAATCATGTCTCCTTCAGCCACACTACGGATCTCCTCTGGACTGACCACAGCTGCGTTCACTTCACCTACAACAAGCCTAAACCCATCAACCACCTCCAACCAACTCTGCAAAGAAACTGGAACAAAATCACCATCGACCAGATCTCCTCATCGCTCCTTCTAAACACCCCAGCCCACTCTTCTAACCCAGACCAAGCCTCCGCCAACTTCACCCTATCGTTATCCAACACCGCCGACATCCTAGCACCACTGAAAAAACGTCAAAGCAAACCTGGCAGCAAGAAGGCCTCATGGTTCAACGATGATCTTAAGAAGTCCAAGAAACTCTGCCGCTCCCTTGAAAAGGCCTGGAAAAAAGACCCAACCACTACCACCAAGGACGCCTTCAAAAACGCCACCCGCACACACCACCAACTAATCCGGAAGGCCAAGAAAACAGCATTCAAGGATCGACTAGACAACAACGCCCACAACAGCAAGGAACTTTTCAACATCGTCAAGGAATTTACCAATCCCTCGGCCAACTCCAACGACATCACCCCCTCTCAAGCCCTCTGCGACTCCCTGGCTTTATTCTTCCACCACAACAATTGCAGACATCCACAACAGCTTCGACAACCAACCCGGAGACCAACCCACCCAACCATATGCTGAACATTCTTCCCCCTTAAACACCCTTAACGACTGGAACCCAATCTCCACTGAGGACACCATCCGCCTGATGAACTCCATCCACTCAGGATCCCCCACAGACCCATGTCCTCACCACATCTTCAACAAAGCAGACTCCGTCATAGCACCGCACCTCCGAGACGTCATCAACTGCTCCTTCAACTCCGCCACCTTCCCGGAAAGCTGGAAACACGCTGAACTCACCGCCCTTCTGAAAAAACCCACAGCGGACCCCACCGAACGCAAAAATTACCGCCCCATATCGCTCCTTCCTTTCCCGGCCAAAGTCATCGAGAAAGCTGTCAACAACCAGCTCGCCGCCTTCCTCGAAGCCAACAAATCCCTCGACTCCTCACAATCTGGCTTCCGAGCAAAACACAGCACTGAGACCGCCCTCATCGCAGCAACAGACGACATTCGAACTCTACTGGACAATGGAGACCCAGTCGCCCTCATCCTCCTCGACCTCTCTGCAGCCTTCGACACAGTCTGCCACAGCACCCTCTTACAACGCCTCAGAAACATCGGAATACAAGGAAAAGCTCTTGAATGGATCACCTCGTTCCTCACCGGAAGAACCCAGAGAGTCCGCCTTCCACCATTCAAGTCCGAGGCCACTGAAGTCATCTGCGGCGTACCACAAGGATCCTCACTCAATCCCACCCTCTTCAACGTATACATGAGCCCCCTCGCGGCCATCGCTCGCCAACACAACCTCAACATCATCTCTTACGCGGATGACACTCAACTGATCCTTTCTCTCACCAATGACCCCAGCACCGCCAAAACTAACCTACATGAAGGAATGAAAGAAGTTGCCGAATGGATGAAACACAGCCGTCTGAAACTGAACTCAGATAAAACAGAAGTCCTCATCTTAGGTACATCCCCCTCGGCATGGGACGACTCTTGGTGGCCGGAAGCCCTTGGAAAAGCACCCATCCCGACAGACCACGCACGGAACCTAGGCGTTATCCTGGATTCTTCACTTTCAATGAACAGACAAGTCAGCGCCGTATCCTCATCCTGCTTCAACATTCTTCGCATGCTCAAACATTTCGCTGGATCCCCACCGAAACCAGAAAAACAGTCACCCATGCTCTGGTCACGAGCCGACTGGACTACGGAAACACCCTCTACGCAGGTACTACTGCTAAACTCCAGAAGAAACTCCAACGAATCCAAAACGCCTCAGCGAGGATCATATTAGACATCCCGCGTAACGAATACATCTCTGGTCACCTGAAAGACCTCCACTGGCTACCCGTCAATAAGAGGATCACTTTCCGACTGCTAACCCACGCACACAAATCACTCTACGACATCGGGCCAGAATGCCTCAACTCACGTCTGTCCTTCTACACCCCCTCCCGCCAACTACGTTCCTCCAGCCAAGCCCTCGCCACCGTACCTCGCATCAACAAGACCACCATGGGAGGCAGATCCTTCTCATACCTGGCAGCTAAAACATGGAACTCACTCCCCACTTACCTTCGCCTTACCCAGAACCACCTAGCATTCAGAAAGCAACTTTAAAACGTGGATATTTGACAAGTAATCCTTCTCCCCTCCCTTAGCGCCTTGAGACCCTCTGGGTATGTAGTGCGCTATATAAATTCTTTGACTTGACTTGACTTGACATATAGATTTACAATTCCTTCTTACCCATTCTTACTAAATACTGTTGCTAATCGCAAACAGAAAAATCCTTCCAAAAGAAATCCGGAAAGGAGGTAGTCCAATACACACTAGGAGGGGTAGATTAACCCTCCACATAATATTTTCTTGTATGCCAGTCATAGTCTGTCAGACTCCTCTGTGCTGTAGGGTCGACACTTTTTGGCCCATTGATTCGGGCCTCAGAAGAACAAGGGCAATAGGAATACAACACCTTCCAGTGCTCCGTTTACATAATTGAGTCTCTGTGATGACACTGTTCCTGGTAATTCAATAAATGACAAGTCTGTAATACAAAGGGTTTAACACGGGTCTGGAAGTGAAGGGGACAGCTAATGGAAATGTCTATGCAATAAAGTCTTTGAAAAAAAAGAGGTGGGACTGGGAGCTGATATTTAAGCAGGTCCTGCAAACGTGGCTCCAAAGCAAACGTGTTAACGAAGGGGAGTGCAGTTCCTAAAGTGAGGATGAAGGGGGAAGAGGAAAAGATAAGTCTTTTGTCATGTTACCCTCACACACCCCGAAAGTTGTCATGCTTCACCATTGGGCCTTGCTCCTTGTCAGGCCAGTGCTGCAATGCCCGACGGGCTCACCGTAAACAGGGCTCTTTGTCGGAGATCTTTTTAGAAGAAGCCGTTGGGTTCGCATGGGTATGGGAGCAGTGGAGGTATGTTGTGCACGTGAGGTGTGATCTAAAATTCTATTGAATAGTAATATAAAGAAAGTTCAAGAGCATTTTTTATGCCGTACAAATCCCACATTACAAGAAACAATAAAAATAGCTAAGGGAATTGAACGTTCGGTTCAGTCTGTAAAAATATTGGAAAATGCTGGCGTGTCTGATAAATCGGAGTATTAATGTAAGTGTGGTCAAAAAAGTACAAGATGGAGGTAAAAGTAATAATGAGAGGAGTTAAAGCATTTGGATCAATTGTATGCTGATAAAATCATAGAACGTTTGAATGCGGCGGAATGGGTAAGTGCTATGGTGATAGCAAAGAAGAAAATGTCAGTATTCGCTTATGTGATGATTTACACTCATTAAATAAAAACATAGTTGTGGACTGTCACCGCTGCCTAAAATACACGAAGTATTAACAACTTTTCGTGGACTAAAACATTTTAGAAATATCGACCTTAAAGCGACATATTATCAGGTGCCTTTTGAAGAAAGAATCTCAGTTGCTTACTGCATTCATTACTCCGTTCGGATAATTTAAATATTTACTTTTACCATTTGACCAAGCGTCTGCTGCTAGTGTTTTTCAGAAGTTAATGTTGTGTCTGCTTAAGGAAGTTCCTGGGGTACAAGCCTTTCAGGATACCATTTTAATTTTTGCCAAATCCATTGATTAGCACAATTGCATATTAGAGTGTTGTCTATTTTATGACTGTATCACGTAATAAATGCACATTTTTAATTAATACTGTTGATTATTTAGGTCATTGTATAACATCAGAAAGCATTAGACCGAAGGAATATTTAATTAAGACCTTGAGAAATGTACAGTGTCCACAAAACCAGGAGCAGCTTAAACTGTTTATCGGGTTTTAGTGACTATAACGCTAGATTTGTGAGAGTGTGTGAACTCTCATGAAGCCCCTTCAGAAACATTTAAGGAAAAAAAGGAACATTTGTTTGGGAGGAGACTCCTCAAAGTGTTTGGGAATATCATAAAAGCATGTATGTACCTGCTTTGAAAACCTTTATCAATGGATGTACATGTGTCCTATTTGTTGATGCTAGTGCTGTAGGACTGGGTGAAGTCATTTGCCAAAGGGTGGGCAGAGAGGAGCATACCTTAGCTTTTGCTTTAAGAGTACTCCCAGAAGTGGAAAAAGATACGGTATGATTGAAAGAGAAGCTTAAGCATGTGCAGGGGCAATTCAAAAATACAAGACTTATGTTTGGGGAACAAAAATTGTTTTATGCACAGATCCAAAGCCCTTGAAGTACTTTCTGTGAGACAAAAGACTGCAGCCTCTTCTAGGCTTATGCATATAATTTCATTGTTGCAAGAATACAATTTTGAGATTAGATGCATAACAGGGGGAACAAATCTCATGGCAGACTGTTAGTCAAGAATGCCCCCGAGGGAACAAAAAGAAATGGAAGAGTCTGTGAATTTGTGTTCTGAATCTGTAGTACCTGGTATTGACGTAGTTGGCATGTGCCAAGTAACTATTAGTGTGGAGAAGTGGAATAAGGCATATACAGAGGACATTAACTTGTTGACAGTGTGAGATTATGTCTACAAGGGGTGGCCACCACTCAAGCAGTTACAAGGAGATTTAATTTTTTTTGGTCAAATGGCATCTCTGCTTACTATAGAATCCAGGTTTTTGTTGATAGCTGGCAAATGTGTTCCACTGAAGAATCTAAGATCTCAAATTATTAGATTAGCGCATTCTGGGCATTTGGGAACTGCTTCCAGAAATAAATGTTAAGGCATCATTTTTTGTAGCCCTATATTTACAAACCTGTATAGGATTTTGTAGACTCATGTGAAGAATGTTTGCTTTTCTACAAACCCTGGAAGATGAAGGAAACTCTATTGGTGCCTACTCCCTTTCCAGATTGCCCATGGAGTAAGCTGGCATTAGATTTTTCTGGACCCATTTGTTCATTATTAAGCCTATGATAGTGCTGACTGATTATTTTACTAACTGACTCTAATATGAGTTTGTACATGAAATAAGCACACAGCTGGCTATTGAATTTTTAAACTGAGTCTTCGTTCTGAATGGTTACCCTTTAGAACTGGTAACTGATAACGGGGTACAATTGGTTCCTGAAAAAAATTGATTCTTTTCTTAGGAACATAGGTATAAACCAGGGTTCTCCAAAGTCTGTCCTGGATGGCTGGATCCTTGCATGATTTTTAAGATAACTACATTCATCTAAATTGGGAAATACTAAAAATCTGGCATGGATCCAGCCCTCCAGGGCAAACTTTGGAGAACCCTGGTATAAAACATTGTATTGTGGCATTATACAGTCCAAATTCCAATGGAGCTGTTGGGAGGATTAATAGATTGCTTAAGGAAGTGATTCAAACGGCTGTAACATGTGAAATGGATGTAGAAGAATTTGTAAGAAACAAGTCATGGGCATATCCTAATACTCCTTACACTGTCACTGGTGTAACACCTTTTTCTTTGAGGGGTAGGAGTCCTCGTTCTGGTATGTTTCCGAGATGGTTGGATAATATCCTCTTGAAGTGTACATGAGCAAGTGGATTCGAAAAAAATACATGTTAACGCTAGAAGATTCACAGGATAAAATGAAAAAATACTGCGATCAGACTTGAACAGTAGGTAACCGAGATTGTTACAAGGACTTGGGTAATGCTTAAAAATATGAGATATAAAAAATCCAAAGTTGAGTTTCTTTTTTAATGGTCCAATAAAAGTAATCCAGGTTGCTTGGACATCTGTACAGTTAGCTGATGGACGTGTGTGGTCCAAGGGGAATGTAATTCCACTACTTGATTTTCAAAAAGATGTTATAATGAGAAAAGTGGGAATTCCAAGTGATGGATTATTTCCTTTTTATGTTTCTCAGCAAAATGATGTAAGAGGCTGACAACAAGAAGTGCCAAATTTTAGTTCATGTTCTTCTGATTCGGCTGCATGTGCTGAGCCTTATCAAGAAAGCCTATCCTTAAAACATCATCAGAACTTTGATGAACTTGCAAATCAAATCATGAAGTCATCACTAACAGGCATGGTTGTGTCTTAGAAACCAGGATGCTTACAGGGATTTGATATGTACATTTGTTTTGATATATAGTATTTTATTGTATTAGTTGTTAAAACATTTTTTCAGGGGAGGGGATAGTTTATTTATTGTGCATTATTGCATACTGTGCATTTATTATAGTTACAAATATTTTTGTATGTTTTATTATGCTAATGTTGTTACTTTTTTAAAGAAGGGAGCTATTGTATCCATGAATATGTTCTTTAATGTGTATTTCTCCTTATACTGTAAAAGAATATTCTGTTATGAGCGCTCCTACATCCGATCGCATGCCTTCCCTCTAATGCAAGAATTCTGCTATGGGGGAGTTGGTGGTTGTAGCTGCACTGGGCAAGCTGACGGGCTCGCTTTATATGCTTAGTTACGAGAAAAAATATTATTTTGAGAACTCACTCTCTGACTGGTAAACAGTGTCTTTCTACAACACTGTGCTGTCTCACACAAAACATGGCTCTTTCTGCTGTATACAGGGCCCAGTCTGGCCTGATGCAATATTGTTGAATGGCGGAATATACCAAGTGTCTGCATTGCACATCAGATACTGTCTCAGTTTAAAATTATGGGTGTAGAAATTTGATTAGGTTACTCGTCGTTACCTTTTGGATAGTTTCTGATTTAAAAAAAAAAAAAAAAAAAATTCAGAGTGCCGTCTTAAGTTTGTTGATGTAGCTGGGCATTGCAATTTTTATGTGGTTGACATTTCCTTCAGAGGGTGTGTGCCGCTGGCGGAGATAAACCCCCCTCACTGCACATGGCTTACGGTGTAGTATTTTGTAGAGCAAGAAATATTGAAGTAATGGCAACCTTTCAAACACGTTTTCTATTCTTAACATGCTTGAAGTGTCATAGCACAAAGCGGTCCATCTGTTTGAGTTCTTAAATGTTCTGTTTTGAAGGATGGGTGAGGGCTCATATCTCTGCCTTAAATGTTTTTGTTGCACCTTAACATACACGTTGATGCAGATATTTTTTGCTTGACGCTTGTAGTAAGTGATGTAATTTGAACTATACTCATACCGTCAGCAGTTTTTTTTTGAAGATTCTGGTCTTCTCATGATTTCGATAGAAGCACTCGGGCGTCTTTTACCTACATACCTGTCCAGTTCTAAATGCCCCAGTAAGCAACTTAACCTGTTTATCAAGGTGTTCTACTCTTGCGACCCATCCTTCAACCGTATTGTATTTGTGAAAAAGCTAATGCCTGTTAGCATTTGCCTGGCGTGGACTACCTAGTGCACAGTTGGTTACTGCAGCAGCAGTGTTACCTGCTATTTTACCTCTGAGGTAAAGTATGAGAATTAATATGTCAGCAAGGTGGCTGGATGAGTAAATCACCTGCTGCTGACATCTGGTGTAATTTGCACATTAGTTTGAATCCCGACAAAGCCACCTTCCAATATTCAATGGGCAACAAGTTGCATACAAGTAAATAGGCAAATCGTAATCCCTGTTCTGTAGACTTTAGAAATGACAAAAGTATTGAGGTACAAAATTCTACCCTAAGACATTGTTGATTGTAGTAGGTAATCCATGTGTGCCACGCTTATCTGCGTGATGCCTCTGAGTTAAAAAAAAAAATCATAATGAAAATAGAAGTAGGTTGTTTCATTGTGTTTTTGTTACAATAAGGTCATATTGGTGTATAAAATTATGGCTGTTATTTTCCAAAGCAGAAAACTGATCACCTGACCCTTCATGCTAAATTTTGCGGTGGTTAAAAATAGTAGTCTACTCTACATTGGATTTATACTTTTATAGCAATATGGCCCCGATTCTGAGTCTGACTAAGTGAAATTGTTGCAGGTATTTTGCATTGACTGACTCGGGTGGCTTAGTTTTTCCACTCCCATATTTTTTTTCAGTGTGCAGGAGAACAATACTACCCTCCATGCCAAGCCTTGTTCCTTGTCTTTTTTAGGTCTCGCCTGTCGATGCGCATGCGCATCGAGCAAGGCGAGAGTATTGGGACTTATCCACTCTTTATCCACACTGCAAGGAATCGTGGCGATTCCTTGCAGTGCCCGTGACTTTTAAGCTCAATGCGCATGCGCATTGAGCTTAAAAGCGCGTGCACGTCCGTCTTTGTTTACCCGCTCCGCCCCCTCCCCTTCCCGCCGTGTCTCATTTCTCCTCCCCCCTCCCCTCTCTTCCCTCCGTCTTGTTTATTTTACCCGCTCCGCCCCCTCCCCTTCCCGCCGTGTCTCATTTCTCCTCCCCCCTCCCCTCTCTTCCCTCCGTCTTGTATGCCACTCGCAACGCTCCCTGTTGCTGTCTCACACAGGTATGCGTCTCTCTCTCTCTCTCATGTCCTTCTCCCCCGCCCCTCTGCGCTGCTCTCTCCCCACCGCAGGAAGATCGCAGCCGACTTTTCCTACGTTGCCTGAAAGAAAAAGGCAAATTATGCAAGTTATTTCAGGCTTTAGTGGCCCATTTGGAAACGAAAGCAAACGTTTCACTTTTGCTTTTCAGGATGAGTCACCCTGCGATCTGGGCTTCTTTATCGGACACCGCCCCTGCATTTCCCTGGCCCGTCAAAATTCACTGCCGGTATCGCTTACAAAACGCTCTTGCTGGGCAACCGAGGATGCATCAGAGAGTAGATCGTCGACACCTAAAACAACACCTCTTTTAAAGATCCACAACAGAGACAGAGTACGCTATAGCAATTATTTCCGGGGCGCTTTAAAATGTTGTTTCCGCAAAGGTGGGGGCGGGCACCTCCGGTAGATTGGGAACTTAGTTTCCGGGGTGGATCTTTTCTGACTTCCACCAATTCTAGGCTATGATGGACCTTGTCCGTCTCCCGGCTCCGCCTAGTGGAGCCCTTTAGCTTGTCAGTCCTGTAAACTTGCTTTTGGATTGGTTCCCACAGCCTTCAGTTTTAGGAGCAATGTTTAGGAGTCGGAAGCAAGGCATAGGGAATTGTGATTTTGAAAGACCATCTGAGGACGGGGTAAGTCCCAGGTTCGGGAGTGTCGACCTTCCTAGCGAAGGCTAATATTAATAAATAGCAAACTAATGTGATGCGTTCTTTCTAAAGTGTAACGATGAGATGACTATGTTTATTTATATCGCTATTGTGAAAGCATAGCAAGTTTCAGCACCTCCCTTAGAGAACAGTGTACATCTCCTCATCATTTTCTGAGTATACTACCATAGTACCATTGATCAAGGTAATAGTAATGTGTTTCAGTGCTTTTAGACTTCATCAATGCATTGCAGTGCAACCGATTATAAATTAGCTGTTGTTATTTCACCCACTTCAGTTTTGGGTTAGTTGGCAACACACAGTATGTGGGTGGTCTTGAGACGTTCATGTCTTTCGCTACAGTTGAGAGTGAGACATAAAAAGGGAACGTGCTAGCTTTTAGGTTGTAAAGTAGTAGGACTACTTTAATATATTAATAAACATATAACTTACACTGTGATAATATAGCAGATGCAATCTTTGTAACATAAATCGGACAATAGACGCCATAATGGCTATGCATACAACATCATGAAGCATAATAATATTCCATCCTTACTCTCAAATGCAGCATCTCCTACACACCTGAAACCTAACAATACCTAGTCAACTCTAGCATATCCATTTATCCCACAAACCCTTTGAACGAACTCGCATAACCCCACATCGGTTGATCATCATTCCTAACTCATCTTAATATAACCTTCCATAAAGAAACTGGAGGAAATGCATGAAAGAGTTTCCTTTTATGTACATGACTAATCCCAAGAACCAACTATAACCACTGGATTAACTTTTTATCTTGGGTTCCACTTTCCAGAGCTGTGCGCTCCTCAGCGAAAAGCCCTACAACTCCTCATGGGGGAGGGTGTCGGAGTAAGTACTATACTTATGCAAATACAATACTGTACTACCTATCTTCTAAAATGAAAAGCAATGTAATTTATTTGTACAGTGCATATTTTTTTGTTTTTGTAGGATTGTTTGAATAGTGTTTTAATTATAGGAGGTACGTTTTTTCCGTCAAATACATGCAGTATAATTGGTAGTAAACTGCATCTCGAGTACGTAAGTTAAAATGTTACAATTCCTTTTGCACTTTGCAAAATGTCAAAACGTCACGTCCTTCTCCCCCGCCCCTCTGCGCTGCTCTCTCCCCCTTGTGCTTCTCCCCCGCCCCTCTGCGCTGCTCTCTCCCTTGTGCTTCTCCCCGCCCCTCTGCGCTGTTCTCTCCCCCTTGTGCTTCTCCCCCTACCCGTGTTGCTCTTACTCGCTTTTCTGAAATGCAACACAGGCAAAACAGAGATCATGCCTATAGGCCCAAATAATGAGTTCATCCCACGATTATGGTGGCCAGAAAAAGCTGAAATACCACCTCATACAACCAACTTGGCCCGTAGTCTGGGGGTGCATTTTGACTCTGACCTGTCTTTTAGACAACAAGCGGCTAGAGTGGCAGGCATGTGCTTTGGGGTAATAAAGGGACTGAGAAAGTTCTTTGATCTTCTGCCCTGTTAGACGGACCGGGAGGGTCGGCCGAGATTACGGGGAGAGGTCTCCAGGGAGAGCCGTCTCCAACGACTGTACAGATAAGTAACTTCCCCCCCACAGACGGACACCACACAAGATTGAAGGTTAACGAGACTTTATATGCACTTCTTAGGTTACGTTGATATAATACAAGGAGGTCTGGACTCAGGGGTCCCCTCGGTTCTGATCTCTGGTTGAGGAAAAGGGTAGCGGGACAGTCTTAGTTACCAATGAGTTCAATAGCTCTCAATCCTCGAGCTCGGCGTGGTTGCTGATCGGGCCGTGGAGGAGCCAAGCAGGTCCCGAGATGGATGAAGGATGGTCGACGGGCCGTGGAGAAGCCAAGCAGGTCCCGAGATGGATGAAGGATGGTCGACGGGCCGTGGAGAAGCCAAGCAGGTCCCGATGCAGATGACAGTTACAACGGTCCGCGGCCTCGCCAGCAGATCCGGACGACGGTGAAGAATGAAGGTTACGACGGCTGTGGCAGCGCCAACAGGCAGGACGATGGTGCACAGGACAGAGCTACGGCAGCGCCAGTAGTCCGTCCAGGATGAGTTCTTCTCTCGTCTCTCGACTCCAAGATACAACTGCCTTCCTGTTCTGGAGCTGCCCCAGTTATAGGGCTGGCGTGCTTTGATGTCCGGACCCTCGCACTTGGAGGTCGGGAGGTCCGGGATGAGGGAGTCCAGACACCCAGCAGGGGGGTGGAGCCAGCGCCCGGGGAGGCGATGGGCGAGCGGCACTGGCCGGGGGAGAACCATCGACACCTCTTTCTCCCATTGACTGGCCAAGTAGCTCGCTCACCTCCTGGGTGGAGGGTGGTGCCGGAATGTCTGAGGCCGGGCTAGGCCCAGGGTTGAGGTCGATCGGGGGCCAGGCGGCCTCGTGGCGAAGTGTCCAAGATGGCGGCCCGGGCTGGGCGCGTGGGTCGGTCGTGGATCGGACCCACGAGGTTATCATGCTCGGGGGCAGGTGTCCCTGAGGGGACGTAGGACGGGCAATGGTGGGGTGTGGTGCTTGTATGACTGGCTCGGGCTTGGTCGAGCCGGGGGAGAGCGGCCCGTCACGTGGCCTGTCCAACATGCGTCCCCCCCAGCTGAAGGCGGGGAGAGTTACCCATCCTCTTGGGGACTCTCTTCGTCGAGGCGGAAAAACCGGGACAGGCCATCCGCGTTGGCGTGGTCAGACCCAGGCCGGTGTTCAACGGTAAAGTCCATACCTTGCAAGGAGATGGACCAGCGTAGCAGTTTTGGGTTTTCCCCCCGCATATGCATCAACCACTGCAGGGGTCGGTGGTCAGTCTGCACCCGGAAGTGGGTGCCAAAAAGGTAGGGTCGGAGCTTCTTGAGGGCCCATACCACAGCGAAGGCTTCCCTCTCTATGGTGCTCCAGCGTTGCTCCCGTGGTAGGAGTCTCCGGCTGATGAAGGCCACCGGTTGATCAAGGCCTTCGGTGTTCACCTGGGACAGGACCGCCCCAATGCCCTGGTCGGAGGCGTCCGTCTGGACGATGAACTCCCGGCTGTAGTCTGGGGCCTGGAGTACAGGAGCGGAACACATGGCGGCCTTTAGCTGTTCGAAGGCCGCTTGACACTCTGGGGTCCAGTTCACCTTCTTGGGCTGATTTTTCGACGTGAGTTCGGTGAGAGGCCCCACGATGGTACCATAGTCTTTCACGAACCTTCGGTAGTAGCCCGTGAGGCCCAGGAAGGCTCGCACCTCAGTTTGAGTGTTAGGGGGTTGCCAGTTCTGGATGGCGGCAATTTTCAGTTGGAGAGGGGCCACTAGACCGCTTCCCACTTGGTGTCCGAGGTAGGTCACTGACCCTTGTCCAATTTGGCATTTGCTGGCCTTGATCGTGAGGCCAGCTCGCTGAAGGGCTTGCAACACTGCTTGGAGGTGGTGGAGGTGCTCGGTCCAGTGGTGGCTGTACACCGCGATGTCGTCCAGGTAGGCGGCGCTGAACTCTTCGAGCCCCGCCAGGACCTGATTGACGAGCCGTTGGAAAGTCGCTGGGGCATTTTTCATGCCGAAGGGCATGACCGTGAAGTGATAGTGGCCATCGGGGGTGGAGAAGGCAGAACGTTCTTGTGCTCGGGGTGTGAGGCCGATCTGCCAATAGCCTGCCGTTAGATCAAAGATGCTGAGGTAGCGGGCAGCGCCCATTCGGTCGACCAGTTCATCTGCCCGGGGGATGGGGTGTGCGTCCGTTCTGGTGACTTCATTCAGGCCCCGGTAGTCGACACAGAACCGGAGTTCGGGTGTGGTTCCGGGGGCGGCTGCTTTGGGGACCAGTACGACCGGGCTGGCCCATGGACTGTCGGAGGGCTCGATGACCCCGAGCGTGAGCATCTTAGTTACTTCCGCCTGGATGCAGGCCCGTACCCGATCAGGTACGCGGTAGGCCCGGTGGCGGATAGGAGGGCTGTCTCCGGTGTCCACATCGTGCACACACCAGGAAGTGACACCTGGGGTGAGGGAGAACAGGCTGGCAAATCGTGATAGGAGGGCTTGGCACTCTTGGCGTTGTTCCTGGGTGAGGGTCTCCGAGAGTCGGACCCCATCCACGGAGCCGTCTTGCTCCTGGGTCCGCAAGAGGTCAGGGAGAGGCTCGGAGTCGTCCTCAACCCCGTTGTCTGTGGCCATCAAGAGGCTGAGTTCTGTTCGTGCAAAGTGGGGTTTCAGTCTGTTGGTGTGGAGGACTCGGAGCGGATTCCGGGCGGACTCCATATCGATCAGATAGGTGGCGGGTCCCTTGCGCTCGATTACCTTGAAGGGTCCCGTCCATTTGTCTTGGAGAGCGCACGGTTCTGTGGGGGACATTACCCAGACCTGTTGCCCCGGCTCGAATTCAATAGATGAGGCGTTCTGGTCATACCATCTCTTCATGTCCTCTTGACTGGCCTCTAGGTTGGCTTTCGCTAGGTCTCTGAACCGCTGGGACTGGTTGCGGAGGGTGAGGAGGTACCGGAAGACATCTGGAGGACTCTTGGCCGGAGGCAACTCCCAGCCTTCTTTGATCAGGCTGAGTGGCCCCCGTACTGGGTGCCCATAGAGCAGCTCGAATGGGCTGAAGCCTAGGGACTTCTGTGGGACCTCCCGGTAGGCGAAGAGGAGGCACGGCAGCAGCACGTCCCACTGGCGACGGAGGGGTTCTTCCAATCCCCCGATCATCCCTTTTAGTGTGCGATTGAACCGCTCAACAAGTCCGTTTCCTTGGGGGTGATAGGGGGTCGTGAAGCGGTAGGTGACCCCACACTGTTGCCAGAGGGACTTCATGTATTTGGAAATAAAGTTCGTGCCTCTGTCACTGACGACTTCTCGGGGGAACCCCACACGGGAGAAGATCCCCATCAGGGCCCTGCCGACCACTGGGGCTGTGACGGTCCGGAGAGGAATAGCCTCAGGGTAGCGGGTGGCGTGGTCCACTAGTACTAGGATGAAGCGATGGCCTTGTCTTGTACGTGGGTCTAGGGGTCCCACAATGTCTATTCCGACCCTCTCAAATGGGGTCGTGACTACGGGAAAGGGTTGCAGGGGGGCCTTTAATTTGCGGCCGCTCTTCCCACTGGCTTGGCACGTGGGGCAAGATCGGCAATGCTGGTGCACATCGTTTCTCATTTTTGGCCAGAAGAAGTGGGTCACTAGGCGGCTGTAGGTTTTATCTTGTCCCAGGTGCCCTGCCAGGGGGACATCGTGGGCCAGATTTAACAGGAAGTCTCTAAAGCGGAGTGGCACCACTAGTACTCGGTTGGCCCCCAGCTCGGCGATTCGTTGCTCGCTGTACAGTAGGTCATTGTCCCAGTAGACCCAATGAGTTCCGGAGGTATCCCCTGCGCTTTGGGCGAGCGCTTGTTGTCGGAGTCCCTCAAGGGAGGGACAGGTCTTCTGCTCCTGACGAAATTGTTCTTGTGTGGGCCCCCCTTCTTGAGCCCACTGGTCGAGATTAGCAAGGTCGGAAGGTTGAGCAGGTTCGAGGGGGATGCCCTGGTCGGGGGTCTCGGCGGGGGCGACCGGAGGCGGAGGCGCCGGCCATTCTGGTTCTTCCGGGTGATGGTTGGCACGGGCGGCCATAGACCGGGTGGTGACGCACGCCCAGTCTGGGACGCCCAACATCCCCAAGTGTTCTTTTCGCTCCACGGCTGCCCACGGGGAGCTTTCCAGGTCATTTCCGAGGAGGCAGTCCACGGGGGCGTCGTCTCGGACCGTTACTTTCAACATGCCGGAGACCCCTCCCCACTCAAAGGGGACGCAGGCCATCCGACACAGACTCTCCGAGTTGTCGGCTGATCGTACAGGGCAGAGAATGTTCGGTAGATATTGCTCTGGGGTCACCAGATGACAGCGGACGGCTGTCACACTGGCCCCGGTGTCTCGAAGGGCTTCGGCCCGTTGTCCATTGATGCTCACCCATTGGCCGTACTTTCGGGTGTTAGCGGGTAGGGGGACCCGCGGGACCATGTCTCTTCCCCCTAAGCATGCGAGAGTCATGGCGGCTGGCTCCCACCCTTGATACTCTTGCTCGTCTGTTTCTTGTTCCTCGGAGATCTGTTCTTCCCCTAGTGCCGCGGCGGCCACCTGGCGGGGTCTTGGGCTCTGATACTGCGGGCAGCTTGGGTCATTTGCATAGTGGCCGACTCGTTGGCATCGGTGACATGTAACATTGGTCCTGTATCCCGGTCGCGCCGGGGTGCTGCCCCGGTTGGCCGGGGGGGTGGTGCTGGTAGTGGGGGCGGCCGGAGTGTTGTCTCTCCCTCGTCCTTGGCCCCCTCCTCCTCCTCTGGATCGGTGGTGACCATTGTTGTTCCTGTTCTGCTCGTAGGACCCATTCCGGCCCACTCGGGTGATCTCCCACCGGTCAGCTTCGGCTGCGAGCTGCCGGGGATCGGTTAACTTGCTGTCGAGGAGGTGTTGGCGTAGTTCAATGAAGCAGTTGTTGGACAGATGCTCCCATACCATCAGATTGAACAACTGCTCGTAGGTCGTGACGTTGTTCCCTCTGATCCAGCCTTCGAAGGCTCGGCTAAAGTACGTTACATAGTCCACCCAAGTTGTACCTGGAATGCGTGTGCAGTCTCGGAACCTCTGACGGTACATCTCGGGCGTGAGGCCATAGCGAGTGAGGAGGGCCGCTTTCATATGGTCGTAGGAGGTCATCTGGTGGTCTGGGAGCTGTAACAGAGTATCGCGGCCCTCATTGAGGAATTTGCCCCATAGGCCGGCTCCCCAGTCGGCTCTATCGATCCGGTGCGCAGTCATCGCGATTTCATATGCTTTAAACCATTGCTGGATGTCGTCTTCTCGAAAATATTCTCGGACCACATCCTTGGGGATGTGCACTTTTTTGTCCGTGGTCCCGGGGGTGGACGGTCTGTCGGGCACCCCTAATTCTTTATTCTGTTTGCGCAGGTTGATCTCGGCTAGGTTCCGCTCGTGCTCGTACGTTAGTCTTTTTTCCTCGAGCTCCCTTTGCCTCTGTTTCTCCTCTCTTTCTTCTCGGAGGCGAAGGTGCTCTAAGTTTATTTTTTGCTCGGCCAATTTGAGTTCTATGTCCATCTTGAGTCGGGCCATTTCAAGTTCGTGTAGTCGGGCTTTTTCTCTTTCTTGGATCTCGTCTTGCGAGAGACCCGTTCTTTGCTCTTCAGGGGCCGTGTTGGTCTTTTTCGTGGTGCTTTGCTCCGGGGCTTCGACATCCCCGGTCTCTGCCCAAGATTCTAGGGCATGCTTAAAATCGTCCTTGGTACTTAGTCCGGTGGTAGCGATACCTAGTTCGATGCAGAACTGCTTTAGTTCACGATGGCTGTATTCCTCGAGTTTTTCCATTTGGAACTTCTCAGTTGATCCGCTCTCTTTAGTTGACATTGTTGTTCGTTGTGGGGTGAGCTACTCTCTGTACGTTATGCGGTGATTCGGATCGCGCCGCTGGCCACCAATGTTAGACGGACCGGGAGGGTCGGCCGAGATTACGGGGAGAGGTCTCCAGGGAGAGCCGTCTCCAACGACTGTACAGATAAGTAACTTCCCCCCCACAGACGGACACCACACAAGATTGAAGGTTAACGAGACTTTATATGCACTTCTTAGGTTACGTTGATATAATACAAGGAGGTCTGGACTCAGGGGTCCCCTCGGTTCTGATCTCTGGTTGAGGAAAAGGGTAGCGGGACAGTCTTAGTTACCAATGAGTTCAATAGCTCTCAATCCTCGAGCTCGGCGTGGTTGCTGATCGGGCCGTGGAGGAGCCAAGCAGGTCCCGAGATGGATGAAGGATGGTCGACGGGCCGTGGAGAAGCCAAGCAGGTCCCGAGATGGATGAAGGATGGTCGACGGGCCGTGGAGAAGCCAAGCAGGTCCCGATGCAGATGACAGTTACAACGGTCCGCGGCCTCGCCAGCAGATCCGGACGACGGTGAAGAATGAAGGTTACGACGGCTGTGGCAGCGCCAACAGGCAGGACGATGGTGCACAGGACAGAGCTACGGCAGCGCCAGTAGTCCGTCCAGGATGAGTTCTTCTCTCGTCTCTCGACTCCAAGATACAACTGCCTTCCTGTTCTGGAGCTGCCCCAGTTATAGGGCTGGCGTGCTTTGATGTCCGGACCCTCGCACTTGGAGGTCGGGAGGTCCGGGATGAGGGAGTCCAGACACCCAGCAGGGGGGTGGAGCCAGCGCCCGGGGAGGCGATGGGCGAGCGGCACTGGCCGGGGGAGAACCATCGACACCTCTTTCTCCCATTGACTGGCCAAGTAGCTCGCTCACCTCCTGGGTGGAGGGTGGTGCCGGAATGTCTGAGGCCGGGCTAGGCCCAGGGTTGAGGTCGATCGGGGGCCAGGCGGCCTCGTGGCGAAGTGTCCAAGATGGCGGCCCGGGCTGGGCGCGTGGGTCGGTCGTGGATCGGACCCACGAGGTTATCATGCTCGGGGGCAGGTGTCCCTGAGGGGACGTAGGACGGGCAATGGTGGGGTGTGGTGCTTGTATGACTGGCTCGGGCTTGGTCGAGCCGGGGGAGAGCGGCCCGTCACGTGGCCTGTCCAACATGCCCCTTGAAGCAAGGAAAACAGTTACGGTTGCACTAGTAACATCACGCATCGATTACTGTAATAGCCTCTACGCTGGCACAAATAAAGCGGTCACACACAAACTTCAGATGGTGCAACATGCAGCTGCGAGGTTGGTTTTAAAGTGGCCGAAAAGATCATCTGCAACCAAAGCCCTTAAGGCATTACACTGGCTGCCTATTATAAAAAGGGTCTTGTTTAAAGTACTCTTAATTACTTTTAGAGCTGTCCACAACTTAGGCCCATCCTACCTGAGGAAAAAATTCAGCAGATACTGCCCAACCAGAGCACTGCGTTCTTCAACGGCCAACCTGCTTACTGTCCCAAGTTTCAGACTTCAAACTCGAGGGGGTAAATCCCTGGCGGTACTGGGAGCAAAAGCATGGAATACCCTTCCCCCCCCCAGTTGAGATCACTGGATAAAGAAATAGATTTCCGTAAACACCTAAAAACCTGGATCTTTAATCTACAAGATACGACTGCCAAAAGCCTAGTGTAATTCGGGTCTCGGTCAAGTAAGCATAGGAACTACCTAACATCTGGTGGTCCTTTCTGGGCGCCTAGATGCTCCTTGGAGCGATTGTCGCGCGTTATAAATTGGTATTTACATTACATTACATTACATTGTGCATCTCCACAGCCTCTCTCTCGTGTGTTCTCCATTGTGTGCTTCTTGCCCTTCCCGCACGTGTTGCGGTCTCCCCCGTGCACGGTTTTCCCCTCACTCACCCTCACTCACCCTCACTCACCCTCACTCACCCTCACTCACCCTCACTCACCCTCACTCACCCTCACTCACCCTCACTCACCCTCACTCACCCTCACTCACCCTCACTCACCCTCACTCACCCTCACTCACCCTCACTCTCACTCACCCTCACTCACCCTCACTCACCCTCACTCACCCTCACTCACCCTCACTCACCCTCACTCACCCTCACTCACCCTCACTCACCCTCACTCACCCTCACTCACCCTCACTCACCCTCACTCACCCTCACTCACCCTCACTCACCCTCAACCCATCCTCACCCTCACTCACCCTCAACCCATCCTCACCCTCACTCACCCTCAACCCATCCTCACCCTCACTCACCCTCAACCCATCCTCACCCTCACTCACCCTCAACCCATCCTCACCCTCACTCACCCTCAACCCCTCACCCTCACTCACCCTCAACCCCTCACCCTCAACCCCTCACCCTCACTCACCCTCAACCCCTCACTCACCCTCAACCCCTCACTCACCCTCAACCCATCCTCACCCTCAACCCATCCTCACCCTCACTCACCCTCACTCACCCTCACTCACCCTCACACAGTGCAATAGGTCTCGGAGCATTTGAGTTAGAGCTTTTAGAAATGTTTATGGCTTTTTTTTTTTAATTCTTTAGCATTGGCTACAGGAAACAAAAATGCGAAAGATTTACAAAAAAACCCATAAACAATTCTAAAAGCACTAACTCTAATGCTGCGAGACCTATTGCATTTCCAATGCTTGTTTTTTCTTTTTACTGGGGCAGCAGCATATGGTGCTTCCTACAGACAGAAAATCCTTCTCACTGCCTTCCCTACCCACAGGTTCTCGCATGCAAATGTACGCTTTAAAAACCCCTTGCCATTCCTTATTCCATATGGTTTTATGGCAGGAAAAGATTCAGCACCAATTGTGCCGTGCAGTAGCTTTTCTAGGTACTCTTCCATCCTCCCAGTGTTGGTGCTCTCGGGAATACCAAGGACCCGTATGTTATTCCTTCTACTTTGCGCTTCTAAGGTTTCATTTTTCGCTGCGACGATCTTCAGTAGTTTGTCCATGTGTGCCACGTTTGCCTGGAGATGGGCTGTGGTGTCTTCAGTGTCAGATGCGCCGCTCCGTGTTCTTCATGGCCTCCAGCTTATGTACGATGGCGTCCATCTGATTACTCATGGCATCCATTATTTCCGCTATGGATGTGAGGCTTTGGTGTACTTCCAGGAGTATGGCTTTCATGTCATCATCTGGTGCGGGTGCATCTCTGGCCGCGTCAGGATCTTCATGCTGCATGCGACTGCTCTTCCATGCCTTGACCTTCAGTCGCGGCTGTTTCATGTGTTCCTTCCCCATGTTTGGTATTTTGTGGCTGCAGGGGCAGTGCCAGCCGATTGGTACTCTGTGCCTGCTCGCCCCTCCATATGGTGGTGTGCTATGGTGCGCTATTTCTTGCTGTGTGCGCCTCTGCACTACGCTGACGTGCTGTCGCTAGGCGGAGGGCCAAGCACCGTTGAGTTTCAGCACAGACAGCGCTGCGGTCGGCAGGCCACCAGCGCTCTCCACGTGTGGCTGCTCTCCAGTCACAGGAGACAGTAGTGGAGCGGCGCCAGCTGGTGAGCCGGGATGGTTGTAGCAGCAGCAGGGCTCATGAATATTTGGGGCATCCGTCACTGCGGGTTAGCGTGGGCTTCAGCACAGTGGTACGCGCTAGTGATGAGTTGCCTGCACACTCGCCGCAGTTGTCTGTTGTGCCAGGATTGAGGACTGTTGCCAATAGGAGTACCAGCCGCCACGTGGGTGCCGCAGTGCTTGCGTGGTCGGTTCTGCCCGGCAGCAGCTCCAGGCGCTCAGGTTCTCAGCAGCGGTGGCTTCACAGTGGCACCATACCTGAGTTAGCAGCACCCCACTTACACCAAACTTTCAGGATCAAAGCACGGGTGTACAGTCATTCCGTTGCTGCAATTATTTACCGATTGGGACCATCTGGCAGGATTTTTGGTCGGATTATTGTGCCCAGCTGCAGGAGCCTCACTCCAGTGCGGCAATTCTGCTTGTGCTCCACCTGGCGCCCCCGTCTTTCCTTTATTTGTCCTTGTTTACTGGAGATCAAATAATACAAAAGTCTTGAGCCTTGACCATCACTCCGCAGCCAGTGGTTGTCAGTGAGCTTTGATGTTAAAATTAATTCAGTAGAACGGATTTAAATCACGAAGATTAACCCACGCAAAGTTTCCACATCTGAAATTCGAAACCGATTTGTAGTAAGTCACAATATGTTTAGCATTTCTTTTGTGAAGTCTGTTTGGGGTTCCATAGCGAATTGTGCAAGGCAAATCATGTGCCATAGATAAGTTGGCCTAAATAAATAAGCATAGTGGGATTTGAAGAGAACAGACTGTTTTACCACTCTGCATAGATTAGATGATCCAGCTCATATTTTTCACCTTTCTCTCGGTTATTACTGGTTTTTATCCTTAGCTATTTTTGTTTTGTTTTATTGCTGGCCGTTACTTTTGATGTAAGTTTTCAGATTTAGTTTAGAGTTTTTTATTGCCCAAAGACTTATAGCCTCTTTTTTTATTTTATTTCAATAATTCTGTAATGACTTCTACACTGTTTCTGAGAGCAAGGGGAAAATTGCATGGCGTGGTGTATGTTGCTTTAATAAAAAAGGCAGTGAAATGAGCCATATCTCCAGTGCTCTTTGAAGACTGACATAGGTGGTGATAGGTCTGACATGCGATTAATGACTGTTTCATGCTGCAGCATTCAGTAGAAGGATCAGACGCCCACCCTAGAAGGTTCAGACTCCCATCCTGGATCTTCTTATGCAGGGCTTCTTTAGGAGGTTGGCTGACGTGGATCTAAAAAACCTTAAGGGCTAGTATGTAGAGAAGCAAGACCTAATGAACAAAGGACCAGAGTTAATGACAGCCTAATGACAAATCCATAGGGTTTAGAACAAAATCTTGTCTTTAGTAGGGAGTTAATAGATAGATGGCGTGACCTCATATTTTAGTATTCTGTAAGAGGCCGAGCACAAGTCATAATGCTATATTCTGAAGTGATTGAATAAGTTTAAATGAGGAAATAGGAAAGCAAAGGTGAATTTCAGTCTACATTTTGCAGGAAAAAACTGCTGGTACAATTGATTTCCTTCAAGAAATCTGTAGTGATGGAAGAATCTAGCACCAGTACTCTTCGTGTCGTCTACAAAGAAGATGAGTTTATAGATATTTAATGCTTGTTTAACCGATGGGAGAAGTAACGCTATTGGTTAGAGCCACCAAGAATTGTCCCGAAGGATTATTGGTTACCTATTACTATAATCTGTCTTGTTAGAGTTTAGTTTCGGGTAATTGCTGGACAACCTTGAGACAGTTCTTAAAAGCCTGTTGATGCTGCATTATGTTTGATTTTGGGCTCAGGCTCAAAAGGGGATCCAGTCTATTAAGAAGCAAGGATCTATACATTTGGGAGATTCCTTTTTTCACCCAGCTGCTCTATTGTGATCTTAGTTTCTAAAGGACTAAATTCTTGCACTGCCTCAAGTTTATCCCAGGAGGGTTCCAAGTGCTCCACGCAACAACTGGGTATCATGAGTCCGTTTTCCCAGCAGTTAGATTTGGTTATGGGCTGTGTTCCAGCATATTAATCTGCTCTAGTAGTGGGTGAGACACCATTAAATAGGAATACTGTACAATAAGGTGTGCAAGTCATATTCTAATAAATTTAAATTAATCTGCACAGCAAATTCTAGTCTGTCACAGCCAGTTGTTTAGTATGTCTGCGAGACCAATAGTATTGCTGTATGTCTGGGATACTAAGCGGTACAAAAGGGGGTGGTGGTGGACGGAGCATCAGAACCAATCAAACACTCACACCCAGTCTACAGATCTGGGTTTAATCCATCACCGTTCTTTAGCCCACTCTGCCACCCCAGTTCAGACACGGCTATATGCAAATCAGTCTGACCCTGTGCCTCATGGGAACAGTCCAGCCCGAACTGCCAAGCCATGCCTTCCCTGGACCGGAAACAAGCTTCCTAGGACCAGTTTCTGGCATTCTGTCCATCAACTGTGGTTTTTGCATTTGTCACCCCGAGTGGGATGGGTATGCTCAGACGGGAGTCCCATGCTCTCCACACCACTGGAGTCCACCTATCCTGGCTGAAGACGGCTGATAGCCAGAAACCGGTCCTAGGATGCTTGATTCCGGTCCAGGAAAGACGTGGCTTGGCAGTTCGGGCTGGACTGTTCCCATGAGACACAGAGTCAAGGCTGATTTGCATATGGCCATGTCTGAACAGGGGTGCTGTGGAGTGCAAAAAAACGATGGATTTAGGCCCAGATCTCTGTACTGGGGTGAATGTATGACATTGTTCTGCATTTTGTCCAACTGTGGTTTTTGCATTTGTCTGGGATACTAGCCTGCTTTCAATGGTGGATTGCACATGCTTTTCGAAAGAAACTGAATATTGCCACTCCATAGGAAATGGCTGAGCATTGTTCTGCGGAGTTGAAAGAATTGTGTTGCGAGTTGATCAAGGTTGTTTTGTGTAACTTAGAGAAGGCTCGGATGTGTAACCATCTTGTAGAGCATTCCCCATTCCGCTACAGTTGGAAGCAGCTTCTCCCATTCCGTTATTTCACGTTTATTGTGCTGGAGCGGTGGGACGACGTTCAGATCCCAGCACAGGTTTACGTTGTTAATAACTGTCATGCCAAAAATATTGGATGTGATCAAATGCAACTCAGTTTAGTATCTCACAGCAGCATGATGTCAGGTAGATTCCCCCCAATTTATCAGCAGACCAAATGCTTCCCTACAGATTTGAGGTATTTGGATGGGGCATGGAATAGTCTTTGTGGACTGTTGGACTTTAATGAGCAGTTTGCCTGCATATGGTGACACCCTATCTTTAAGTCCACTGCGCCATTGGAAACCAGCCACCTATGCATCCATGCGGCTCCTCTTCACCAAGGCCTCAATCACTAAAGCAACAAGAAGCTGCAAGAGCAGACACGCCTGGTACATGGTACACCCAATGGCAAAGGGAGAAGACTACTCTGTTCAACCAACCTTTGCCCATGCACTCTCGTAGAGCACTGTAACATATATCAAGCAGCTAGGGATAAAGGCCTGCTTCAAGCGAACCTGATACATGAAGGGCCAGTGAACAGTCTCAGATGCTTTTCAAAGTCCACTGACAGGAGAACTGCCTTGCAATCAAGTTCACCAGAGTGCGTGAGTCCCATCTGAAGGCCCAGACGATAATTTCTAGTGCACGGGTCTCCAACCTTTTGTGTTATGAGAGCTACTTCTGATTAGTGAAAATCATCATGATCTGCTGAAAGCCACATTGTTACCAGACACCTTTATGCCTAGCTCCATTGGCTTTAAGCCTAATGTCTGTATTTCCAGATACTATGGTTTGCACAAAATATTTTGATTAATGGCACTGTCTCAAAGTAAGAGAGAGGGACCCACCAACCAAAAGGAGGGGTGCCACAAAAGACCTAAGTCAAAGAAAAACCCATTTGGATTAATGCACACTTACCACACCACTAATACATGAAGCATCACACCAGTGGGATGACAGTGGACACAAGGGATGCAATCAAAAAAGACAAATCTGGAAAAATACAAATCTAAGAAAATATACAATTTTATTCATAAACTAGCAGCCCGTCCCGGCCTTGTCCGGGAGCAACAGGCTTCCCCGCCCCGACATTGTCCAGCAGCCCGGGCCCCCGCCCGGCCCGTCCCCCGCCTGCCCCGACATGGGTCCCCTTACCTCAGCCGCCGCTCCTCCCGCCTGTCTGGTGCTTGCACCGCCGCTGGCCTGTCTGCTGCTCCTCACGTCACCGCTCCTCCCCCGCGCCATGTCCGCCGCTCCCTTACGTCAGCCGCCGCTCCTTGCACCGCCGCTGGCCTGTCCGCTGCTCCTCACGTCACCGCTCCTCCCCCACGCCATGTCCGCTGCTCCTCGTCGCGCTCCTGGACGCCGCTCCTCCCCGCGCTACTGATGTGAGCACACATGTCGTGGCCGGCGCTACTTCGGAGGGACTACTTTTTTTTTTTTTTTTTACTGTACATTTTTTAAATAACTTTTTTTTATTTTTATTTATATAGCCTATAACCATCTACACACCCTGACGATTCCAACGGTGTATCGGGTGTGTGGATTGGCGCTGTGGTTCCCGAGTTTACCCGCCTCGAAGGCTGAAAGTTCTTCCTTTATTATAGTAGTATAGATAAAAAATTTCATTCATATCACAATACATTTAAAATTTGACAGTCCCAGGCCAGGACTATATAGTGATATTCAAACCATATACTATAAAGCACAACATAATCTTTGTTTAAAAACACATATATACACAAAACTCACTGGTCTTCACTGAATTGCCTCTGCTGTGCCGTAAAATGCACTATTGACAAACTCGCACTACTCTGAGCCAGCGGCCAGGCTGCCAAACTAAGTCTTAAGGGCCCATATCTTTCAGGGGTAACTTTGGGTCCACTTTTGCTTGGACATGTTCGGAGCCCAGCACTCCTCCACCTGGCCATGTCCACCAGTGAATCGTATCCAGTTGGAGCTCTGTGGTGGCCTTGCTCCTCCTGGAGCAGCTCACCCCTTGCCTCTCCTGGAGCAGCTCACCCCTTGCCTCTGCCAGGTCTAAGCACCAGCAGTTAAAGCCCCAGGTCCTTCTCCCTTCATGTTTCAGGTGCGCCTTCTGTCAGTCTCTCAGCCGCGACCTGGGTGGTGAAGGGGAAGAGAGAAGACCACTAGGATGAAACCTGATCTCTGCTGGTACAGTGAAATCCGGCATGGCCATGCCTGTGGGCCAAGCTCTTGCCTCCCCCCCCCATCCCCCCCCATGCAGGTCCTCTACTGGAGCTGCATGGGCCAGATTCAGCATGTCAAGGGTTCGCAGCTAATGCACCTTGCCTGCGGGTCTCCACCAGCGTGCAGTTGTGCCACCAATTCTGTCCAAGATGCCACCGGATGTTTGCTGGTGCCCAATCCCTTCTTGGCAGTGGCAAACTCCTGCATTAGGAGGGCCCCCATTTCACAGCATGGCCTCCTCCTGTATAGGCACAAAGTCAAAATCTCCCTCACATTTCCTTGTTAAGCGTGTCTAGATTTATGTTTGTCCATTTGAGAAATGCAACGAAATTAATAAGCAAATTTGTTAGAAGGAAAATGTGGATTTTTTTTTTCATTTTTGTATCTTGTGACTGCAGTGAGATGTTGCTGTCGAGACTATACCAATACATGCTAGTCCTGAATGTGCCAAACAAAAAACATAGTTTGTACTGGTGCAAACAAAGACCAAAGGTATATGTAGGGTTTTGAAGAATCGTCCTAATGAATGTGTGTGTGTGTTTTTTTTTTTATTAGTTCAGGCACAGAGATGCACAAATATCCCAGGAGTGAAATAGTCAATCGCAAACATTAACCGATCTAAACTTTAGATTGTATGATCCCAGCTTGTACCCAAAGCTCTATCTCTATAATTTGGCAGCTGCAGCACCTCCTAATTGGTTCGTATTTTTCTGTGCTCCTCACCTCGTCGCCCAGAGATCACTTCGGATTGTTTTTCATATTGTACGACTGTACCACAATGTCTTCAATGCGGTGGGCACTAAGGGCGAGTGTAACGGGGCAGAGGAAGAAAGAAGTGAAGCTCATTAATGTATAGTAAATATAAAAGTACTCTGAGTAAGTTGCGATAACGTGCTACCTCATTGCCCTAACGCAGGCAAGGAGCCCTAGGGTGGAAGTGTACCACATCACCTGCCTAGTAATAGCTCCTCATTCGTTGTCATCATGGGGTACCTCACTCCCTGGCGGGACTGGTGTTGTCCCTATAGAATACGAAATCTTTAAGCGAAAGAGTCCATTTTCTTCTTCAGCTGTTGGTCCTGGGCTTCCGCTCAATCTCTAGGTCAAGGATATAATGGTGCATTCCCTGTGGAATTGATGGGCTTACACAACGAGAATGTGAAAGTAAAATCATCTCATCTAGTTTAGCTGTAGCCTGCTTTCCTGGCAGACTTTCCATCCGTGATAAGCCTACCAACGTGCCATCCTTTTTATTTTGTCACCTTATTTGTACTGTGTAATTGGGTTGATGGTGCCTTTTATTTAGTGCTGTTAGCAAAATGGGAACGCTTTGTATGTCTTAATACACGTCTGTGCTACAACTGTGTTGAGTACTAACTTCACCCAACTGCTTGTTCTGCCTAGTTCGCTGCCTGCTGCTACGCCAATATTTTCAACATGCTTCATCAGTGCGTCATCCCTTTACATGACAAAGTTAATATTGTACTGTACTTTCTCTCGGTTGCAAAATTAGTGATGTTGTCTTTTTTTCTTTATTTCTTAGCATTAGAAAGTCTGGGCTTCGGCTCCTACATCAGCGAGGTGAAAGACGTCTTGCAAGAATGCAAAACTGTAGCCTTAAAAAGAAGGAAAGCCAGTTCACGTTTGGAAAACCTTGGCATTCCCGAAGAAGAATTGCTAAGGCAGCAGCAGGAATTATTTGCAAAGGTCAGTAAACTGTGCTGCAGTAACCTGGGTCTGTGCACAGGAGCCAACAACAAGATGTGAAAATAAAGTGTTGTGCAACTAATCTTGGCTTTTTTAAATTATTAATTCTTGAATGGTAGTAAGGCATCAAAGCTGCTTTCTCTACTGTCTGACCAGTCTTATAGCATTCTTTTCTCTGACAAAACTACCAGCTTACGTTTCTTATTTTATTATTAGCCCCATTAGTCTTGGAATTCTTCTTGCTGAATCTTGAAGTGTAGAAACACAGCGCACAGAAGGATATAGATCAGTGGTCTTCAAGCTTTTGAATGTTGCACCCCCACAGTTAATTATTTGCCCCCCCCCCCCCCTCAGAATATTTCATAATTATTACATAAATTGGCAATGTTTAAATATGTCTCGACTCATTTAAGGAGGAGACCTATTCAAACATTGTCGTTAAATTCTCTTACTGTTATAAAAATGCAGCGATATACATGATTGGCAAACATACTATTCTGGTCAGGCAGGCCTACTAACGTGTAAAAATACCCACAGTGTGATTACTAGAAATGGGAGTGGGAGTGTAGAAGAATATTTGGAGTCCCTTCCCTTTTGAAACCCTCTCCCAGTAAGAATTAAATGACAAAGGATATTAGTGATGGCCAATTACAGAGAGGCTTACTGCAGCTCATTCTTTCCCTGCTTAAAACAAAGCTTTGCTGTGAGCATAATGCTTCTTTTGGCCACAGCCTGGTGCCCCCTGGGATCACTTGAGGCCCCCCAAGAGGGCCCGCCCCCACTTCGAAGACCTCTGCTATATCTCATTCCAGTATTTAGGAGCAAGCAGAGGAATGAAAACGGGATTGAGCATTCGAAGCTAAGGCATAGCAAGTTTGAATTTGTCCAGCAGACGGAATATTAGAAGGGGAATGTTAACATGGAATGTAGGAAAACACTTGAGTCGTACACACAAAATAGAGCTGATGAGAGCAAAAGGGCAGCTTAGTGAGAGACGTATGAGCAGACAGAGCCAGGATCTGAGAAAAATCAGAGGTACACATTTAAAGAGTATGTGATCAAGAACACAGGTCGGTTTCAACCGGTTGTAAATTGACATTGTTTCTGAGAGCTCGCTTTAACCTCCTTCTCTAGTAGTCCAGTTATTATATGGGACTTTCAACCAGGCCACTTATGCTGGTGGAATATCAGGAGTGGCATAGCAAGGTCAGGTGGTACCTGATGCGGAATTTTTGTTGTCACCCCCCTCATGATGACACCGACCCGCACACCCCTTCCTAAGCCACTGAATATCAGTAGATGGCTCTTCCATAGATTGCAGTGACGCATCATAGGAAAAAAACATGGATGGCTTGTGCTCATTCCTGAGCTAAAGCCTGGCTTTTCTCTAGGAAGAATATCCATTTACTGCACCTTTTCAAGAGCTTGCTAGAATACAAGTTCAAAAACATGTTATTCAACTCCAGCAAAGAACTCTGGTGATGCAAGTTAGGTAAGTCTCTATCCCTTTTTAGGTCTCGGCCTAGCGTACACTGCGCAGCAGTGTCGCGCAGTCGAGATTTAATGTTTACAAGTATGGGGTGTTGAACCCGCCCCTCTTCTCCATTGGCTGGCTTCCTAAAGGGAGGCCAGCTATTGGAGGAGATGGGCGTCACTCCGTTCAAGGTATAGAGGGGTGTGTTTTTTGCTGTTCTTTCTCTCCGACGTCATCGGGAGAGAGCAGGCCCCTTATCACGCTACCTGTGCGCTCAAGTCTGCTTTCTGATTGGTGCTCCTTATTAACCAATCAGAGGGCCGACTGGCGCGTGCAATCAGCGTGAGACATGAAATCCCTGATTCTCTCGGTGCCATGAAAGGATAGTCCACTTCAGACCGGATGCTTTCCAAGCGATGCGCGAACTCCATCAAAAAGCGCTAGGTGCAGAGTTCTAGAAGTCTGAAGTTGGGGTTGTCCATTACCGAGGTTGCCTACTTTAGATTCCTTCTTATGCCCCAGGCTATTGTCCAACCCTTTGCAACTTGATGCCCGGATATCATGTGGTGTTTTTTTTTTCTGTCTCAATATTCCCTCTTAAACGTTTACATACTTTGCAGTGCATGGTAGTTACACAGCGCTATATAAAAATGCAGAGATCTGCCAGTTTTAAGGAACTCTGCTATAAATATGTATTTAATTATTACTTTAAACGGACGAACTCCATGTAATTCATTTATTAAACGAGTGACTTAAAGCAGAGGGTTGTTGGAATGAAAAGTTCAGAATTCTGACCCTTAGCAGGTTGAGAGGGGAGTAACTCGGGGTGCTCTGCATGGACACGGCGCTTTGTGTAAAAGTGGGTGAAGCAGAGAAACTCGATCAAACAGCAGTCATCAAGGTCTCAAACAAGATTTCATCAATGTTTGCATTTTCGTACGGGGAAGGGGGATTTTAAATGGTAACTTTTTCTGATACTGAGGTAGTGCAAAGTAGGAACCCAGAATGGAAGAGTCAATAGTTCGTCTGCAGGGAAGGAGATGGGCGTGCCCGCCCTCCCACATGCTGCCTCCAGTCTGTCAGCACGGGGTGGCCGTGTGCCGAGTCATCCTAACTGCTTCGGCCGCCCCTCCCCTCTGGGCAAGGCCGTGGGCTGTGCCGTCACCATTCAGGTACATTAGCCTCGGGCACCACCACCACCACCAGCAGCAGCTACACGGCAGCAAGGGCAGAGTTCACCCCAACCACACACAGGAAAACACCCCTGCAGAAAACCTTGAGTATCTCAGTTCGAGGGCCACAGCAGCCGCGCATGGGTTTAGTGACAGACTTGCCCGGAACTTAATTTCTGACAATCTCCACCGCATAGGAAAGCAGACAGATACGGGTTGGGGATATTGTTTCTTTTAGTTTTGCCGGTCGGGTCTTGTTCTCTTAGTATGTTATGATTTTTCAGTTCAGGCTCTAAGTACCAGGCATCAGTAGTCTCACGATTGTACGCAGCATCAAGACTATTGCTATCAGGCACTTACTGTTAATGCACCCAGCTACAATCATTTGCTTTTTGAAAAGAGGGGTAAACAAAAGTGCAAATGGGATGTGTGAACTCTCAACCACTGGTAATTACTCAGGGTACCCTCCTAGTCCATCTTTTTAGGTCTCGGCCTAGCGTACACTGCGCAGCAGTGCCGCGCAGCCGAGATTTCATGTTTACAAGTATGGGTGCTTGAACCCGCCCCTCTTCTCCATTGGCTGGCTTCCTAAAGGGAGGCCAGCCGTTGGAGGAGAGGGGCGTCACTCAGTTCAAGGTATAGAGGGGTGTGTTTTTGCTGTTCTTTCTCTCCCTGGCGTCATCGGGAGAGCGCACGCCCCTCATCACGCTGCCTGCACGCTCAAGTCAGCCCTCTGATTGGTGCTCCTTATTAACCAATCAGAGGGCCGACTGGCGGGTGCAGGCAGCGTGAGACATGAAATCCCTGATTCTCTCAGTGCCATGAAAGGATATTCCACTTCAGACCGGATGTCTTCCAAGCGATGCGCGAACTCCATCATGTCCTCCTCCTTGTGCTCCTCGAAGACGCGGAGCTGGATGTCCAGCGCATCGTTCTTAATCGGCTTCAGTTGCTGCGGCACAGTCGCACATTATTGCCAGTCCCTCTCATACCCCTAATTCCTGGCATAGTTGTTTGATCTCCTGTCGCCCCAACCAATACTTGCAGAAATGAGGGGGTAAGTTTCTAAAAGCCGACGGTGTTCACCATTTGCATGCATGTTCAGTACATCCTGCAAGGACGGTTTGGTTCTAATCTGCTGCCACCTTGGGTGTAATTTATCTGCTGTCCTAGGCCAATTGAAGCAATTAGGGGAGCTATTTCCATATGGCTGACATTCCGCCCGCATCTTCCCCCGTGAAGCACCTTGGAGGCGCTGCGCATCGCCATTTCCAACAGGTATCGCGCTAAGGCCAGATAGCGCAGGGCCGGCGAGTCATTAGCGCCGCTGATTGAAATATCTCCATCTGTATACTGATGGAGCGGCCACCATGGCAACCGCCGAGTATTGCATTCACGAGGAACAAAACTGAGTTAGGCTAATTCACCTCCTCGCCATTCTGCGAGCTCCGCGACGAGCCGGCGCGGACCCTGGCAGCTAGAGGTGCTCTAATTGTGTTAGTGGTACGCTCTTGATACCTGACGGCTCGCGGGCAGTACGTCGTGAGGAGATCCGGACAGACACCCTCTCCATTCCTGAAGGTACGATGTGAGAACGCGAGGGGCGCTGAACTGAGATCATTATGAACGCCCACTGCAGTGATAACATTATTATGGCAGGCGTTCACTACAATAATGCATTTTTATTTGTCCTAGCTGAAGTTCAGGTGTCACTTTGTTAACTGAGTTGTGTGCGTTTAATGCACAGCAAGATTCTCAAACGTCAGTGGCTTATTCCGGCCTTGGCTTAATATTCTCTGATTTGGGGCAAATTATTTAACCTCACTGTGGCTGGAGAAAAATGTCTTGTTTTCATGCAAAGCACTCTAAAGCGCTTGAACCGAGTGCGCACCATAAGAAATACAAGAATAAAATAAATTATGCCATTTAGGTCTATTCTCCTAAGAGTGGGGAAGTCTCCAGCTGAGGGTCTGTGTTACAGTCCTTGATGCCAGTGGGCAGTATCGAGATCTATACGACTTTCTACCGTTTGAGAGATCTCGCAAATGAAAAATCTGCCAAATGGGTGGAATATTCAAAATTGTACTGGTACCAGTGTGTGTCAATATAAATGGGCGTCCCCAAACTATGTGCCGAGTACTCAGGGGGTTGGGAAAACAAACCATGCAAGTGTTCGAGTGTATACCTCCTTGGACTTTCACAATTTTAGTTCACCGGCACACATTTTCAGGTGCTATTTTATTATTATAAACTATGTAATGACAAATGAGTTTATTAGAGAAAAAACTCACCTATTTAGTAAATTGGCTCCTAGGTGTGATTTACAGCAAAGTATTGTTTCGGAAAAGCTCACCATACGCCCCAGCACATGGAGCCACGCCCAATCAATGAGAGTAACCAACTGAAGGTAGATGCATCAAGGCTCCAGATTCACTTACTGCCGTACAGATAAACAGAAAACATCCTGTTGGGAATATGGGGCTTGCTACACTCTACTGTTCTGGCTGCCCATTCTACAGGGAGGTTACAACTATGGGCGGCAGGACATTGAGCATGTGCAGACCCCTAGACCCATATGGTGAAGAGAACTTAATGCTGCCCGCATACAGATTGGCAGTCATTGAGCGTTCATATATTATTTTGGAAGGGTAAACTGTACCTTTATTTAACGTCGAACAAATAAGCCTTTTTGTTTCTAAAAGATTAATTTTCAGTTGGGCAACGCTCTGCTAAAGACAGACTCTTGTCAGGTTACGATCTACTGGCTTTACGATATGGCTCTAATAGTGCGTTTTAGGGTTTTCACTGCAACCCTACTGGCGAGAGGAGAAAAATGCAATCAGAAGAATGCGAATGGAATATAACTTACGTTCTGTTCTCTTCTAATGTGGGGACTTTCAAAGTAACACTAAGGCATGCCATCCTTCCCCTTGTGTCTAATACTAAGGAATACGTCCTAAATAAAGTCATTTTTGCAATGGAGTATGCATTTACTTGTCTATGAAATGAATTACTACTCTAAAGAGCAGCTTGCGGTTGCTCGTTGTTGTGCTTGCTCTCCTGCCCCCTCGTTGTTGTGCTTGCTTTTCTGGCCTCTGTTCCCTCGTTGTGAGCGTTTTTTCTGCCCTCTGTTCCCTGTGTGTGCCTCTGTTCCCTGTGTGTGCCTCTGTTCCCTGTGTGTGCCTCTGTTCCCGGTGTGGGGCTCTGGGTGTGTGTGTGAGGCACACACCCAGAGCCCCGCACACCCTAAGCCTCGCACACCCAGAGCCCCGCTCACCCACACACACCCAGAGCCACACGCACACACACACGCACAGAGCCACACGCACACACACGCACAGAGCCACACGCACGCACGCACACGCACAGAGCCACGCACAGAGCCACGCGCACGCACAGAGCCACGCGCACGCACAGAGCCACGCGCACGCACAGAGCCACGCGCACGCACAGAGCCACGCGCACGCACAGAGCCACGCGCACGCACAGAGCCACGCGCACGCACAGAGCCACGCGCACGCACAGAGCCACGCGCACGCACAGAGCCACGCGCACGCACAGAGCCACGCGCACCCACACCCAGAGCCACGCACAGAGCCGCACGCACGCACAGAGCCGCACGCACGCACAGAGCCGCACGCACGCACAGAGCCGCACGCACGCACAGAGCCGCACGCACGCACAGAGCCGCACGCACGCACAGAGCCGCACGCACGCACAGAGCCGCACGCACGCACAGAGCCACACGCACGCGCACACCCAGAGCCACGCACACGCACACCCAGAGCCACGCACACGCACACCCAGAGCCACGCACACGCACACCCACACCCAGAGCCACGCACACACACACCCAGAGCCACGCACACGCACACCCACAGCCACGCACACGCACACCCACAGCCACGCACACGCACACCCACAGCCACGCACACCCACAGCCACGCACACCCACAGCCACGCACACCCACAGCCACGCACACGCACACCCGGAGACACGCACACCCGGAGACACGCACACCCGGAGACACGCACACCCGGAGACACGCACACGCACACCCGGAGACACGCACACCCGGAGACACGCACACCCGGAGCCACGCACACGCACACCCGGAGCCACGCACACGCACACCCGGAGCCACGCACACGCACACCCGGAGCCACGCACACGCACACCCGGAGCCACGCACACGCACACCCAGAGCCACGCACACGCACACCCAGAGCCACGCACACACACCCAGAGCCACGCACACCCACCCAGAGCCACGCACACCCGGAGCCACGCACACACACCCAGAGCCACACACACACGGAGCCACACGCACACACACCCAGAGCCACACACACACACGCACACACACCCAGAGCCACACACACGCACACACACCCAGAGCCACACACACACACACCCAGAGCCACGCACACGCACACCCACACCCAGAGCCACGCACACGCACACCCACACCCAGAGCCACGCACACGCACACGCACACCCACACCCAGAGCCACGCACACGCACACGCACACCCACAGCCACGCACACGCACAACCACAGCCACGCACACGCACACCCACAGCCACGCACACGCACACCCACAGCCACGCACACGCACACCCGGAGGCACGCACACGCACACCCGGAGACACGCACACCCGGAGACACGCACACGCACACCCGGAGACACGCACACCCGGAGACACGCACACGCACACCCGGAGACACGCACACCCGGAGACACGCACACCCGGAGACACGCACACCCGGAGACACGCACACCCGGAGACACGCACACCCGGAGCCACGCACACCCGGAGCCACGCACACGCACACCCGGAGCCACGCACACGCACACCCGGAGCCACGCACACGCACACCCGGAGCCACGCACACGCACACCCGGAGCCACGCACACGCACACCCGGAGCCACGCACACCCGGAGCCACGCACACGCACACCCGGAGCCACGCACACGCACACCCAGAGCCACGCACACGCACACCCAGAGCCACGCACACACACCCGGAGCCACGCACACCCGGAGCCACGCACACGCACACCCACAGCCACGCACACGCACACCCACAGCCACGCACACGCACACCCACAGCCACGCACACGCACACCCACAGCCACGCACACGCACACCCGGAGACACGCACACGCACACCCGGAGACACGCACACCCGGAGACACGCACACGCACACCCGGAGACACGCACACCCGGAGACACGCACACCCGGAGACACGCACACCCGGAGACACGCACACCCGGAGCCACGCACACCCGGAGCCACGCACACCCGGAGCCACGCACACCCGGAGCCACGCACACCCGGAGCCACGCACACCCGGAGCCACGCACACGCACACCCGGAGCCACGCACACGCACACCCGGAGCCACGCACACGCACACCCGGAGCCACGCACACGCACACCCGGAGCCACGCACACGCACACCCGGAGCCACGCACACGCACACCCGGAGCCACGCACACCCGGAGCCACGCACACGCACACCCGGAGCCACGCACACGCACACCCAGAGCCACGCACACGCACACCCAGAGCCACGCACACACACCCGGAGCCACGCACACCCGGAGCCACGCACACACACCCAGAGCCACACACACACGGAGCCACACGCACACACACCCAGAGCCACACACACACACACGCACACACACCCAGAGCCACACGCACACACGCACACACACCCAGAGCCACACACACACACGCACACACACCCAGAGCCACACACACACACCCAGAGCCACGCACACGCACACCCACACCCAGAGCCACGCACACGCACACGCACACCCACAGCCACGCACACGCACACCCACAGCCACGCACACGCACAGCCACGCACACGCACACCCACAGCCACGCACACGCACACCCACAGCCACGCACACCCGGAGACACGCACACCCGGAGACACGCACACACACCCAGAGCCACACACACACGGAGCCACACGCACACACACCCAGAGCCACACACACACACGCACACACACCCAGAGCCACACGCACACACACCCAGAGCCACACACCCAGAGCCACACACACCCAGAGCCACACGCACACACACCCAGAGCCGCACGCACACACACCCAGAGCCGCACGCACACACACCCAGAGCCGCACGCACACACACCCAGAGCCGCACACACCCAGTCACACACACACACACAGCCACACACACACACCCAGAGCCACACACACACACCCAGAGCCACACACACACACACCCAGAGCCACACACACACACACCCAGAGCCACACACACACACCCACACCCAGAGCCACACACACACATACCCAGAGCCACACACACACCCAGAGCCATACACACACACCCAGAGCCATACACACACACCCAGAGCCATACACACACACCCAGAGCCACACACACACACCCCCACACCCACACACACACACCCCCACACCCAGAGCCACACACACACACCCACACCCAGAGCCACACACACACCCACACCCAGAGCCACACACACGCACACACCCAGAGCCACACACACCCAGAGCCACACACACACCCAGAGCCACACACACACCCAGAGCCACACACACACCCAGAGCCACACACACACCCAGAGCCACACACACACCCAGAGCCACACACACCCAGAGCCACACACACACCCAGAGCCACACACACACCCACACCCAGAGCCACACACACGCACACACACCCGGAGCCACGCACACCCGGAGCCACGCACACCCGGAGCCACGCACACCCGGAGCCACGCACACCCGGAGCCACGCACACCCGGAGCCACGCACACCCGGAGCCACGCACACCCGGAGCCACGCACACCCGGAGCCACGCACACCCGGAGCCACGCACACCCGGAGCCACGCACACCCGGAGCCACGCACACCCGGAGCCACGCACACCCGGAGCCACGCACACCCGGAGCCACGCACACGCACGCACACCCGGAGCCACGCACACACACGCACACCCGGAGCCACGCACACACACGCACACCCGGAGCCACGCACACACACGCACACCCGGAGCCACGCACACACACGCACACCCGGAGCCACGCACACACACGCACACCCGGAGCCACGCACACACACGCACACCCGGAGCCACGCACACACACGCACACCCGGAGCCACGCACACGCACGCACACACACGCACACACACACAGCCCCACACACACGCACACACTCACACACACGCACACACACACAGCCCCACACACACGCACACACTCATGCACACGCACACACACACAGCCCCACACACACGCACACACTCACGCACACACATGCACACGCACACACAGGCACACACATGCACACGCACACACATGCACATGCACACACAGGCACACACATGCACACGCACACACATGCACACGCACACACAGGCACACACATGCACACACATGCACACACACGCACAGGCACACACATGCACACGCACACACATGCACACGCACACACATGCACACACATGCACACGCACACACATACACATGCACACGCACACACATGCACACACACACCCAGAGCCACACACGCACACACACACACGCACGCACACCCAGAGCCCCACACGCACACACACACACACACACGCACACGCACACACCCAGAGCCCCACACACACGCACACGCACACACACACCCAGAGCCCCACGCACACGCACACACACCCAGAGCCACGCACACGCACACACACCCAGAGCCACGCACACGCACACGCACCCAGAGCCACGCACACGCACACACACGCACCCAGAGCCCCACACACACGCACACACGCACACCCAGAGCCACACACGCGCACACACACACACGCACACCCAGAGCCACACACGCGCACACACACGCACACCCAGAGCCACGCACACGCACGCACACACACGCACACCCAGAGCCCCACACACACGCACACCCAGAGCCACACACGCGCACACACACGCGCACACACGCACGCACACACACGCACGCACACCCAGAGCCACACGCACACACCCAGAGCCACACGCACACACCCAGAGCCACACGCACACACCCAGAGCCACACGCACACACACACCCAGAGCCACACGCACACACACACCCAGAGCCACACGCACACACACACCCAGAGCCACACGCACACACACACCCAGAGCCACACGCACACACACACCCAGAGCCACACGCACACACACACCCAGAGCCACACGCACACACACAACCAGAGCCACACGCACACACACACACCCAGAGCCACACGCACACACACCCAGAGCCACACGCACACACACACACACACACCCAGAGCCACACACACACACCCAGAGCCACACACACACACCCAGAGCCACACGCACACACACAACCAGAGCCACACGCACACACACACCCAGAGCCACACGCACACACACCCAGAGCCACACGCACACACACACACACACACACACCCAGAGCCACACACGCACACACACACACACCCAGAGCCACACACGCACAGCCAGGGGGCAGGGGAGCAAGCACAGCCAGGGGGCAGGAAAGCAAACACGACGGAACAGAGGGCAGGAAAGCAAACACGACGGAACAGAGGGCAGGAAAGCAAACACGACGGAACAGGGGGCAGGAAAGCAAACACGACGGAACAGGGGGCAGGAAAGCAAACAGCCTTCGGTCCTCGACTTAAAAAAACACAGGGCACCTCGGTTCCCCCAACCCCGATGTCTGCTTCTTCCTTGGTGGGGACATCTCTGAAAGCTCGCTCGATCAGCGCCAATTCTAAAACCCGGAATTGCTTTTCCGCATATGAGCTGAATTTCTTTGGTAGGACGAGAAGGGCTGGGAGGGATGCCAGGCCGTGCAGAACCAGAAGGCTTGTTATTTTAGTGCCGGAGTTTTCTCACCATGTTTACTTGGTTCCAGTGAGAGTTAATTCATTTGCCTTTAGCTCATTGCAGTATCGGTTCTTTGATGAGCTCCATTATCAGGACCCCTCCACAGCTCTCCCCAGCTAGTATCCCCACTGCCCGTCCGCCCAGACCTGGTTTGGCTCCACCTGCAGGTCTCCTCCTTTAGCTCTCAGTTTGTGCTGAATGTGCAGACCAGTGGGGGTAGAGGGGTGCTGTGAGGAGCTGGAAGGTTCAAGAACCGTGGCCCGTCTGTGCAGAGGGGGTGCATGGGCAGGGGGGCAGTGAGAGGCATAGGCGGGTAGAGAGACAGGCGAGCCGATGAGCCCGAGCCAGGCGCCCGGCTCTTGCAGCCCTAAACAGGTTGGCCCATGGAAAATGCGACACACCATGAAGTCAAATCACAGTTCGAAAAAGTGTATTTCTTTCACGAGGACACTTTGATATGAAATACTTCCATAATCAATAGCACTGCGAAGTAATGATCAAAAGTGATACTTTGTAAACCAGAACTGCGAACCCTTCTGCTCCCTCCCAACTCTGCCGAAAGTGACGTTAATGAACTACGAGCAGCCAGTTTAACCATGCGAGGCCGCATTCTTGTGGAGAGAGCAACATTATGCTCTAGTAAATCAGAGGCACTATGCTTTTCTGCAACTAGTATTCGGAACACGGGTATTTGAAAGTACTTTCCTTCGCAATATTGAAGACAAGCACAACGGAACAGGGGGCAGGAAAGCAAGCACCACGGAACAGGGGGCATCAAGCACCACGGAACAGGGGGCATCAAGCACCACGGAACAGGGGGCATCAAGCACCACGGAACAGGAGGCATCAAGCACCACGGAACGGGGGGCATCAAGCACCACGGAACGGGGGGCATCAAGCACCACGGAACGGGGGGCATCAAGCACCACGGAACAGGGGGCATCAAGCACCACGGAACAGGGGGCATCAAGCACCACGGAACAGGGGGCATCAAGCACCACGGAACAGGGGGCATCAAGCACCACGGAACAGGGGGCATCAAGCACCACGGAACAGGGGGCATCAAGCACCACGGAACAGGGGGCATCAAGCACCACGGAACTGGGGGCATCAAGCACCACGGAACTGGGGGCATCAAAGCAAACACGACGGAACTGGGGGCATCAAAGCAAACACGACGGAACTGGGGGCAGGAAAGCAAACACGACGGAACTGGGGGCAGGAAAGCAAACACGACGGAACTGGGGGCAAACATGACGGAACTGGGGGCAGGAAAGCAAACACGACAGAACAGGGGGCATTACATGCGGGAAATGACAGCTAAAGATGTTCCTTACCTCATTAGAGCGCACTTTGTTGTGGCTCCGGTCAACCCAAGCAGTGTGTGCTTCTAGGCGCTAGTATAAGGACCAGTGAGCGGAGTCCACATTCCCACGTCTTGGAGGCAGCGTTGTCCCCCAGCCGATTAGAGTTCAGCCAGAGGATAAGGAGGGAGGAAAGCAGCGCGAGGCGGCTGGAGTGCAGCGCCGACAATGGGCGGGGTGGAGCGCGAGACTCTGTGCGTGCTGCCTTCAGGCTCGCGGGCTCTAGCGCTGTTAGCAACGGCTGGGGTAAGCTGCCCGGGGGGTGCTGCGCTGCCGTGGCTTGCCTCGCACGGTCACTGCACCAGGAAAGCAACAGCTCGCCTTCACTGCGAAATAAAATGGCATTTGCAAGCTTCCGAGCATTTTCGGAATCGGGGGCGTGTTCGGCATTCTAAAAAGGGGCGTGGCTAAAAAGTAGAAAGAACAGCACGAACACTGCCCTGAATCCGAAAGAGACGGAGCTTCTTTCGAGGGACGCCTCTCTCCTCCAATGGCTGGCCTCCGTTTAGGAAGCCAGCCAATGGAGGAGAGACGAGGAGAGAGGCGTGTTTAAAGCACCCACTGAAAGACATTAATTCTCCCGACTTCCGGCTGGCAAACCAGCTGTCGGTCCTCGACCTAAAAAAGAGAGCATGAGGAAGCAGCCGAGCACCACTCAATCCCTTGCAATAAATAAACCCTAGTAGTCACCCCCACCCCCGCCCTCCCCGTCAGACCCCGACCTCACTGGCGAGAACAGTTCGTCGCTCGCCCCATCGGAGTCACTCTGGGATGACTGCCCCCTTTCTGCCAGTTCTGAAGGACACATAGTTCGCCAAGCGAGTAAATCATCCTGCAGTTTCTCATCCCTGCGCATAAGCTGCATATGCGTTTCCTCAGCCAGGGACCATTCCCTCACATCCTTAAGCCAGGTGGGCACCTCTGGGGCCCTCTGTCCCATCCAGTTAATCGCCACCCTACGCCTAGCCAGTACCAACATTAGTTGCAATAGTTTGTAGGAAATGTTCCTTCTCTTGGGCTTGGGAACCAGCGCCAGCAAACAATGAAGGGGATTCATGACTATCCGAAGGCTTGTGGTGATGGCTATGCGTTCTACTACCCCCATCCAGAAGCTCTTGACCAATGGGCAGTCCCAGGCTAAATGTAGGAAGCCCGCTCCCCCCACGCCACATCTGGGGCAGCTGTCCCTCCTGTCTCCAGAGATGTGTTTCAATGATATCGGAGTCAGATAGGTACGGTGTATGAAATTAAATTGCATTAATTTGAAACGTGCGTTGCACGATACCTTGCGCGTGAGGCTCCCTATTCGCTTCTGCTGCCTCATGTCCAGGGCGGCACCAAGATCTGCCTCCCATGCCCCCCAGGAAGGCGGAACTGGTGGAGTGGAGTCCTGTTTCATAGCCGAATATAGCAGAGAATTCAATCAACGCCCTTTACCACAGGAAAAAAGGATGTTTAGAGTGTGGGACATCGGGGTGTGTCTGGGAACTGGGGCCAGGCAACCTTCACCACATCCTGGAGTCCCCGGTAGTGCAGGTATTGCCCCCCTCCAAGCCCAAAGGTCTCCTCCGCCTGCTCAAAAGACAGGAAGGACTCGTTGGGGTAGAGGTCAGCTAGGGTCTCGCATCCTCCCGCCCGCCAGTTGCGAAAGGACATGTGTTCCTCCATGGCAACTAAAGGGGCCAGGATCCAGATTGGCAGCTCCCTATGGAAGGGGGCCCGCCGTAGTACCCTCTCCACAAACCGCTGCCAGGTGTCTGCAGTGTGGCGTACCACATATGGCAGAGTGTCGTCCGCTCCCATTCCCTGCATCAGTACGACCTGTAACATCTGCACGTTCGCTCTGCCCGCCAAGAGGCGCGTCTCCCAGCTGTCTGCGTCCGCAAACCACTGTGCTGCAGGCTGTAGTTGTGCCGCATAATAGTATAAGTCAATCTCTTCTCTTTTGACCTTCATTTCACTCTGTATACTCTTTAGCAAATAAATTCCAACTATTCATCATCGCAAACTGTCTTCTGTTTTCCAGCTATCTACAGCATTTGAAATGCTTGATAACTCTACTCTATTTTGCACTTTCCACTCTTGGGGGCTTGTGGAGGAAATCTGGAGTTGATCTTTCATAACTGGCTTTTTATTTCTATAACTGTGCCTACTAGTTTCTTTCCTCGTTCAATCATCTAACCTCTCCCAGCATGTTAGACGGACCGGGAGGGTCGGCCGAGATTACGGGGAGAGGTCTCCAGGGAGAGCCGTCTCCAACGACTGTACAGATAAGTAACTTCCCCCCCCACAGACGGACACCACACAAGATTGAAGGTTAACGAGACTTTATAGGCAATTCTTAGGTTACGTTGATATGATACAAGGAGGTCTGGACTCAGGGGTCCCCTCGGTTCTGATCTCTGGTTGAGGAAAAAGGGGTAGCGGGACAGTCTTAGTTGCCAATGAGTTAAATAGCTCTCAATCCTCGAGCTCGGTGTGTTTGCTGATCGGGCCGTGGAGGAGCCAAGCCGGTCCCGAGATGGACGAAGGATGATCGACGGGCCGTGGAGAAGCCAAGCAGGTCCCGGGGTGGATGACGGATGGTCGACGGGCCGTGGAGAAGCCAAGCAGGTCCCGATGCAGATGACGGTTACAACGGTCCGCGGCCTCGCCAGCAGATCCGGACGACGATGAAGGATGAAGGTTACGACGGCTGTGGCAGCGCCAACAGGCAGGACGATGGTGCACAGGACAGAGCTACGGCAGCGCCAGTAGTCCGTCCAGGGTGAGTTCCTCTTTACGTCTCTCGACTCCAAGATACAACTGCCTTCCTGCTCTGGAGCTGCCCCAGTTATAGGGCTGGCGGGCTTTGATGTCCGGACCCTCGCACTTGGAGGTCGGGAGGTCCGGGATGAGGGAGTCCAGACACCCAGCGGGGGGGTGGAGCCAGCGCCCGGGGAGGCGATGGGCGAGCGGCACTGGCCGGGGGAGAGCCATCGACACCTCTTTCTCCCATTGACCTGCCAAGTAGCTCGCTCACCTCCTGGGTGGAGGGTGGTGCCGGAATGTCTGAGGCCGGGCTAGGCCCAGGGTTGAGGTCGATCGGGGGCCAGGCGGCCTCGTGATGAAGTGTCCAAGATGGCGGCCCAGGCTGAGCGCATGGGTCGGCAGTGGATCGGGCCCATGAGGTGATCATGTTCGAGGGCAGGTGTCCCTGAGGGGACGTAGGACGTACAATGGTGGTGTGTGGTGCTTGTATGACTGGGCTCGGGCCTGGTCGAGCCGGGGGAGAGCGGCCCGTCATGTGGCCTGTCCAACATGCGTCCCCCCCAGCTGAAGGCGGGGAGAGTTACCCATCCTCTTGGGGACTCTCTTCGTCGAGGCGGAAAAACCGGGACAGGCCATCCGCGTTGGCGTGGTCGGACCCAGGCCGGTGTTCAACCGTGAAGTCCATACCTTGCAAGGAGATGGACCAGCGTAGCAGTTTTGGGTTTTCCCCCCGCATATGCATCAACCACTGCAGGGGTCGGTGGTCAGTCTGTACCCGAAAGTGGGTGCCAAAAAGGTAGGGCCGGAGCTTCTTGAGGGCCCATACCACAGCGAAGGCTTCCCTTTCTATGGTGCTCCAGCGTTGTTCCCGGGGTAGGAGTCTCCGGCTGATGAAGGCCACCGGTTGATCAAGGCCTTCGGTGTTCACTTGGGACAGGACTGCCCCAATGCCCTGGTCGGAGGCGTCCGTCTGGACGATGAACTCCCGGCTGTAGTCTGGGGCCTGGAGCACAGGAGCGGAACACATGGCGGCCTTTAACTGTTCGAATGCCGCTTGACACTCTGGGGTCCAGTTCACTTTCTTGGGCTGATTTTTTGATGTGAGTTCGGTGAGAGGCCCCACGATGGTACCATAGTCTTTCACGAACCTTCGGTAGTAGCCCGTGAGGCCCAGGAAGGCTCGCACCTCAGTTTGAGTGATAGGGGGTTGCCAGTTCTGGATGGCGGCAATCTTCAGCTGTAGAGGGGCCACTAGGCCGCTTCCCACCTGGTGTCCGAGGTAGGTCACCGACCCTTGTCCAATTTGACATTTGCTGGCCTTGATCGTGAGGCCAGCTCGCTGAAGGGCTTGTAGTACTGCTTGGAGGTGGTGGAGGTGCTCGGTCCAATGGTGGCTGTACACAGCGATGTCGTCCAGGTAGGCGGCGCTGAACTCTTCGAGCCCCGCCAGGACCTGGTTGACGAGCCGTTGGAAAGTCGCTGGGGCATTTTTCATGCCGAAGGGCATGACCTTAAAATGATAGTGGCCATCGGGGGTGGAGAAGGCAGAACGTTCTTGTGCTCGGGATGTGAGGCCGATCTGCCAATAACCTGCCGTCAGGTCGAAGATGCTGAGGTAGCGGGCAGCGCCCATTCGGTCGACCAGTTCATCTGCCCGGGGGATGGGGTGTGCGTCCGTTCTGGTGACGTCATTCAGGCCCCGGTAGTCGACACAGAACCGGAGTTCTGGTGTGGTTCCGGGGGCGGCCGCTTTGGGGACCAGTACGACCGGGCTGGCCCATGGACTGTCTGAGGGCTCGATGACCCCGAGCGTGAGCATCTTAGCTACTTCCGCCTGGATGCAGGCCCGTACCCGATCAGGTACGCGGTAGGCCCGGTGGCGGATAGGAGGGTTGTCTCCGGTGTCCACATCGTGCACACACCAGGAAGTGACACCTGGGGTGAGGGAGAACAGACTGGCAAATCGTGATAGGAGGGCTTGGCACTCGTGGCGTTGTTCTCTGGTGAGGGACTCCGAGAGTCGGACCCCATCCACGGAGCCGTCTTGCTCCTGGGTCCGCAAGAGGTCAGGGAGAGGTTCGGAGTCGTCTTCAACCCCATTGTCTGTGGCCATCAAGAGACTGAGTTCTGTTCGCGCAAAGTGGGGTTTCAGTCTGTTGGTGTGGAGGACTCGGAGCGGATTCCGGGCGGACTCCATATCGATCAGATAGGTGGCAGGACCCTTGCGCTCGATTACCTTGAAGGGTCCCGTCCATTTGTCTTGGAGAGCGCACGGTTCTGTGGGGGACATTACCCAGACCTGTTGCCCCGGCTCGAATTCAATAGATGAGGCGTTCTGGTCATACCATTTCTTCATGTCCTCTTGACTTGTCTCTAGGTTGGCTTTTGCTAGGTCTCTGAACCTTCGGGACTGGTTGCGGAGGGTGAGGAGGTACCGGAAGACATCGGGCGGACTCTTGGCCGGAGGCATCTCCCAGCCTTCTTTGATCAGGCTGAGTGGCCCCCGTACTGGGTGCCCATAGAGCAGCTCGAATGGGCTGAAGCCTAGGGACTTCTGTGGGACCTCCCGGTAGGCGAAGAGGAGGCACGGCAGCAGCACATCCCACTGGCGACGGAGGGGCTCTTCCAATCCCCCGATCATCCCTTTTAGCGTGCGATTGAACCGCTCAACAAGTCCGTTTCCTTGGGGGTGATAGGGGGTCGTGAAGCGGTAGGTGACCCCACACTGTTGCCAGAGGGACTTCATATATTTGGAAATAAAGTTTGTGCCTCTGTCACTGACGACTTCTCGGGGGAACCCCACACGGGAGAAGATCCCCATCAGGGCCCGGCCGACCACTGGGGCTGTCACGGTCCGGAGAGGAATAGCCTCAGGGTAGCGGGTGGCGTGGTCCACTAGTACCAGGATGAAGCGATGGCCTTGTCTTGTACGCGGGTCTAGGGGTCCCACAATGTCTATTCCGACCCTCTCAAATGGGGTCGTGACTACTGGAAAGGGTTGCAGGGGGGCCTTTAATTTGCGGCCGCTCTTCCCACTGGCTTGGCACGTGGGGCAAGATCGGCAATGCTGGTGCACATCGTTTCTCATTTTTGGCCAGAAGAAGTGGGTCACTAGGCGGCTGTAGGTTTTATCTTGTCCCAGGTGCCCTGCCAGGGGGACATCGTGGGCCAGATTTAGCAGGAAGTCTCTAAAGCGGAGGGGCACCACTAGTACTCGGTTGGCCCCTAGCTCGGCGATTCGTTGCTCGCTGTACAATAGGTCATTGTCCCAGTAGACCCAATGAGTTCCGGAGGTATCCCCTGCGCTTTGGGCGAGCGCTTGTTGTCGGAGTCCCTCAAGGGAGGGACAAGTCTCCTGCTCCTGACGAAATTGTTCTTGTGTGGGTCCCCCTTCTTGAGCCCACTGGTCAAGATTAGCAAGGTCGGAAGGTTGGGCAAGTTCGAGGGGGATACCATGGTCGGGGGTCTCGGCGGGGGCGACCGGGGGCGGTGGCGCCGGCCATTCTGGTTCTTCGGGGTGAGGGTTGGCACGGGCGGCCATGGACCGGGTGGTGACGCACGCCCAGTCTGGGACGCCCAACATCCCCAAGTGTTCTTTTCGCTCCACGGCTGCCCACGGGGAGCTTTCCAGGTCATTTCCGAGGAGGCAGTCCACGGGGGCGTCGTCTCGGACCGTTACCTTCAGCATGCCGGAGACCCCTCCCCACTCAAAGGGGACGCAGGCCATCCGACACAGACTCTCTGAGTTGTCGGCGGATCGTACAGGGCAGAGAATGTTCGGTAGATATTGTTCTGGGGTCACCAGATGACAGCGGACGGCTGTCACACTGGCCCCGGTGTCTCGAAGGGCTTCGGCCCGTTGTCCATTGATGCTCACCCATTGGCTGTACTTCTGGGTGTTAGCGGGTAGGGGGACCCGCGGGACCATGTCTCTTCCCCCTAAGCACGCGAGAGTCATGGCTGCTGGCTCCCACTCTTGATACTCTTGCTCGTCTGTTTCTTGTTCCTCGGAGATCTGTTCTTCCCCTAGTGCCGCGGCGGCCACCTGGCGGGGTCTTGGACTCTGATACTGCGGGCAGCTTGGGTCGTTTGCATAGTGGCCGACTCGTTGGCATCGGTGACATGTAACATTGGCTCTGTATCCCGGTCGCGCCGGGGTGCTGCCCCGGTTGGCCGGGGGGGTGGTGCTGGTAGTGGGGGCGGCCGGAGTGTTGTCTCTTCCTCGTCCTTGGCCCCCTCCTCCTCCTCTGGGTCGGGGGTGACCATTGTTGTTCCTGTTCTGCTCGTAGGACCCATTCCGGCCCACTCTGGTGATCTCCCACCGGTCAGCTTCGGCTGCGAGCTGCCGGGGATCGGTTAACTTGCTGTCGAGGAGGTGTTGGCGTAGTTCAATGAAGCAATTGTTGGACAGATGCTCCCATACCATCAGATTGAACAGCTGCTCGTAGGTCGTGACGTTGTTCCCTCTGATCCAGCCTTCGAAGGCTCTGCTAAAGTACGTTACATAGTCCATCCAAGTTGTACCTGGAATGCGTGTGCAGTCTCGGAACCGCTGACGGTACATCTCGGGCGTGAGGCCATAGCGGGTGAGGAGGGCCGCTTTCATATGGTCGTAGGAGGTCATCTGGTGGTCTGGGAGCTGTAACAGAGTATCGCGGCCCTCATTAAGGAATTTGCCCCATAGGCCGGCTCCCCAGTCGGCTCTATCGATCCGGTGCGCAGTCATCGCGATTTCATAGGCCTTAAACCATTGCTGGATGTCGTCTTCTCGAAAATATTCTCGGACCACATCCTTGGGGATGTGCACTTTTTTCTCCGTGGTCCCTGGGGTGGACGGTCGGTCAGGCACCCCTAACTCTTTATTCTGTTTGCGCAGGTTGATCTCGGCTAGGTTCCGCTCGTGCTCGTACGTTAGTCTTTTTTCCTCGAGCTCCCTTTGCCTCTGTTTCTCCTCTCTTTCTTCTCGGAGGCGAAGGTGCTCTAAGTTTATTTTTTGCTCGGCCAATTTGAGTTCTATGTCCATCTTGAGTCGGGCCATTTCGAGTTCGTGTAGTCGGGCTTTTTCTCTTTCTTGGATCTCGTCTTGCGAGAGACTGGTTCTTTGCCCCTCAGGGCCCGTGCTGGTATTTTTCGCGGTGCTTTGCTCAGGGGCTTCGACATCCCCGGTCTCTGCCCAAGATTCTAGGGCATGCTTGAAATCGTCCTTGGTACTTAGTCCGGTGGTAGCGATACCTAGTTCGATGCAGAACTGCTTTAGTTCACGATGGCTGTATTCCTCGAGTTTTTCCATTTGGAACTTCTCAGTTGATCCGCTCTCTTTAGTTGACATTGTTGTTCGTTGTGGGGTGAGCTACTCTCTGTACGTTATGCGGTGATTCGGATCGCGCCGCTGGCCACCAATGTTAGACGGACCGGGAGGGTCGGCCGAGATTACGGGGAGAGGTCTCCAGGGAGAGCCGTCTCCAACGACTGTACAGATAAGTAACTTCCCCCCCCACAGACGGACACCACACAAGATTGAAGGTTAACGAGACTTTATAGGCAATTCTTAGGTTACGTTGATATGATACAAGGAGGTCTGGACTCAGGGGTCCCCTCGGTTCTGATCTCTGGTTGAGGAAAAAGGGGTAGCGGGACAGTCTTAGTTGCCAATGAGTTAAATAGCTCTCAATCCTCGAGCTCGGTGTGTTTGCTGATCGGGCCGTGGAGGAGCCAAGCCGGTCCCGAGATGGACGAAGGATGATCGACGGGCCGTGGAGAAGCCAAGCAGGTCCCGGGATGGATGACGGATGGTCGACGGGCCGTGGAGAAGCCAAGCAGGTCCCGATGCAGATGACGGTTACAACGGTCCGCGGCCTCGCCAGCAGATCCGGACGACGATGAAGGATGAAGGTTACGACGGCTGTGGCAGCGCCAACAGGCAGGACGATGGTGCACAGGACAGAGCTACGGCAGCGCCAGTAGTCCGTCCAGGGTGAGTTCCTCTTTACGTCTCTCGACTCCAAGATACAACTGCCTTCCTGCTCTGGAGCTGCCCCAGTTATAGGGCTGGCGGGCTTTGATGTCCGGACCCTCGCACTTGGAGGTCGGGAGGTCCGGGATGAGGGAGTCCAGACACCCAGCGGGGGGGTGGAGCCAGCGCCCGGGGAGGCGATGGGCGAGCGGCACTGGCCGGGGGAGAGCCATCGACACCTCTTTCTCCCATTGACCTGCCAAGTAGCTCGCTCACCTCCTGGGTGGAGGGTGGTGCCGGAATGTCTGAGGCCGGGCTAGGCCCAGGGTTGAGGTCGATCGGGGGCCAGGCGGCCTCGTGATGAAGTGTCCAAGATGGCGGCCCAGGCTGAGCGCATGGGTCGGCAGTGGATCGGGCCCATGAGGTGATCATGTTCGAGGGCAGGTGTCCCTGAGGGGACGTAGGACGTACAATGGTGGTGTGTGGTGCTTGTATGACTGGGCTCGGGCCTGGTCGAGCCGGGGGAGAGCGGCCCGTCATGTGGCCTGTCCAACACAGCATAGCAACTACTCCCAAGCTTTTTTCTTGGTACACATGCTTTTTAGGTCTCCGCGTTAACCGCGCGAAGCGCGGTCTCGCCAGAGACCTATTGTGAGCGACTCTGCTTCCCAGGAGAGGGGATAGGAGCTGGCCGCGCGCTGGGGAATGGAGCGGGCCACGCGAACGTGCTCGCTGTGGCCAGCTCCTGTCTCCTCTCCTGGGAAGCAGAGGCACACAGCCACACCTCCCCCTGCTAACGCATGCGCACACTCACGAGCACACCCCCTCCCACACATACACACACACGCGTGCACACAGACACGAGTGCACCGAGCCCCCCTTCCGCCGTCACACACACACACACACGTGCACCGAGACACACCCCCCCCCCCCCCCCCCCCCCCCCCCCCCCGCTCCCCAGCCCTTTTTAACTTACTGGGCGAATCTTGGGGGACTCCGCTCTCAGCACGCGGCAGGGGCAGGCACCGGGCATGTGCCTCGTGCACCCTCCGCAGAGTTGACGCTGCGGCTATTGCCAGCTCCTTTCCCGGGGCTCCCTCTTGGTCAAGGGAGCCCCGCAACACTTGCGCAACCTCCTGATAGCGGCCCCGGGGCTCTCCACTGCTCACATGAGCCCGTTCCGTGAGACGCATTTACTCCGCCTGCCTCCTCTTCCGGTCCGGACGCAGCCCCTCCCCAGTCACAGGCGGCCTTGCCTGACTTCCGGTGCGGCCGCAGCGGGATTCCGGGGGCATTTCCTGCCACACAAACATTGTTTTTGTTAGACTCACTAATTCCAGTGGCCGAATAATTCCTCTTGTTTGCCTTTGGGGTCCATCCTCAGTTGGGAGTAATCTGCAGTGAACTGCGTACTGAAAAGGTGCAAACGCAAGTATTTCCCCTTGACAATAGGTATCACTAACTTGAAGCACCCAAGGGGAAAGCTGAAAGCAGTAGGATCCTATGAAGGGCTGGGCAGCTTGAGGAGAATAAAATGGAGTTTCAAAGCTAAAAATTGGATTAAAGTATGGAAGAGGCAATTTGTGATGCCTAGTAGCTCTGAGTCAGATATAATAGCTTGGCAGCAATTTCAGAACCACTTATCAAATAGCCCTGTGCCATTTTAGGGTACCCTCCCGAAGGTATGCAACGGTCGAACATCAAACAATAGTACACTAAATCTCATTGTTAGAAGAATGTCATAATAAATAAAGAGATGGGCTACTACACAAAAGTACAGATGATGCCACTGCTTCAGAAGTTAGATCACTTTGGAAAGCCTACATTAAATGCCACATGGGAGGTAAGAAAGAACCAGGAAGATAAAGACTGAATAGAATTGTTGACCACCTGCTGTTGGATCAACAATGTCCCCTGGAATCTCCTTTTTCTGAACTATCGCCTTAAACTGAAAAATAAAAACCTCCCTCCATTATTACATCTGGGAAGAAATTAACCCTTGCCTTGCCCATTGAAAAAGTCCTGGTGCATTTATGATAGTTCTGCCTTAACACCTTTAAAGGAACACCTTTAAAGGCTCGCAGGATATAAGAATGGACAAAATAAAATGAATAAGAAATAAGCAGGGTGAGGAATCGGCCTGGGCTTTTTTTTGCGTGTAATGCACAGGAAACATTCCTCAGTGTAGTGGGGTTGGCGCATTTGCATACGTTTGGATAACTTTTGTAGTCACACAGGCTAGTTAAAAACAAACATTGGCACAATCAATTGTCATGGTCTTTGGAAAGAGAAAATATTCTCCCTAGCTTTATGACACTCCCATCTCACTACCAAATGGGCTTCTATACTCCCTCCTCCCCATCCAGGAAGTAGTGACAGGCGTTGTTTCATTGCCAACCACCTCTAACCTCACCTCACAGCTAACCATTCACAAACAATGTTTATATACCAATTGCAACTAAAAAAAAATTCATGCAAAGCATTGTCATTTACAATGCCAGTAACTCAAACTTTAATGCTGGAGACCTATTGCATTGTAAATGCTTGTTTATTCTGCTTTCACCTTCATTTGCTTTTCCTATGTGTATGGTTGTCAAATCTGCATCTAAGTACATTCCATCACTAGTATCTTTTAATTCTCTTTACCCTAATGCTTTCAAGAACGACATTGTTTTTCCATTTTGCATCTCTGTACCCCACCCTTTCTTTTTACGCCTACTTGAGCATGTCATGGCTGACCTCTTACTTTCCCCATCTGTTCACCTGTTCATGATTGTTTCCAAATATATAGTGTCTCTGGCCACTCTTTTCTTGTTAGAACTACTGCTCAATTTCATGTCTTGCGCTTTAGCTGTGCTCTTGCCCCCTCTACTTTGTATGCAACTCGTCTTTCTCAATTTCTATTTAGTTTCCGGCCACTATTGAGAAGGCCTTTTTGCATCACTGTAGTAGTTCTCCTCTGGTACTGTTTTATAACACCTTCATGAAGTGCTGTGATGCTCCAGGGCCTTGTAAGCGCTATATAAAAGCGTCCAATGGTTTTGATGGAAGTATTTTTGTTGGTAATATTTATGTTGAATACTACTATTTTATTAGACTATTTCTCAAGTTCGGTCTTTAGAAAGATCCTACTTGAACTTTGTTTATTCATTTCATGGTGCTTTATACATTACAAGTTCTATCCGATGGAAAGGTTTCAAGTTGATTTTCCAAAACTCCCTTGGAGAAGGACTACACTGTACAATAATTCATTTTCGGGTATCAGTTGTGAGCTCTGTAATCAGTATCAAAACAAACAAGCATTTACAATGCAATGGTTTCGCCTTTGGAAAAGTTAGAGCTATTGGCATTGTAAATGACAATTTGTATTTATGTGTTGGTTTTGAAAACAGATAACTAAATGGCATTGTCATTTACATTGCCATTAGCTTAATCTCTTGCAAATGTGAGACCTATTGTACCCTACGGACGAGCTCAGCAGACAGAAATTACTACCACACACCCAGAGCGACACACACTCGGAGAAGTGTGGCTCAACGGTTAGAGCGGCAGACCCTGATGCAGAGGGGTAGCCCGGGACCAGGGTTCAATTCCCCGCCTCGGTGGGTCATGGGCTCAAAATTCCACGGACCTGATAATTCTCGCCTCGATGCCTATTCCAATCATGGAGTCCCACTCTGCAACTCTGGGCAATAGCTTGCTTAATCTCCACAACGGCCCCCACAACGCTAAGGATGCCTGGCCTCCACCTTGGGGGTGCCCAGGAGTGGACGCCTCACAGGGAAAGCCAGGATGGGTTCCACAGCGGTATTCGTACAAGCACCTTGAGACCCTTGCGGGTGAGTAGTGCTCTATACAAGTATCAATTTACACACACTCACTCACTCACTCTGGGCAATACAAGCACCTACGCTCAACAAGAGCTTTATCGAAGGGCTGGTTGGTGGTTGACCGTTTTGCATGAAGCACAAGAAATGTGCTTTATGGCTCACAGGCACTCATAAATGTCCTCTGAAGGGTAGACAGGCGCAAAGTTTCCTGGGAAGTAATGGAAGAGGAAAGGAAGAGAGGAAATGGCAGGATGAAGATTGAAGCGAGGGAAGGATGAAAAGAGGAGATGTGAATAGAGAAAAAATGAGGGTGAACACAGTGGTATAAACTTGGTGGCCAGATTTTGAGAAGCAAAAACTGGGACGCTAATACCAATACCATATTCAGAACAACAGCTGCACTGTGTCCAAGGTAAAATCGCATGTATTGTCATTACTCTGCCATAAATATTTACTTGTATGCATGTTCAATAAACACATGAGCACAAACACAATCATAACCGTATAAATGTATTCCCATCAATATAAATAAAGTGGTAGTACCATATCATATACTACATCCTTTAATCACGTTACCGGTTTGCTTTTTCGGATCCTATCAGGCGGCGTTAGGACAGAAGGGCGCAAAGTTTTCAGAAGCTCTGAGCCTGGTTCGTTTACTGCCGCCGCATCAAAATACACGAGAAAGAAACAATCCATGAATTCACAGTAGCAGGGCTGCTGCTAAACAGCAACAAAACGGAAGCGCAAGCTACAAGTTTTGGTGTTACAACCTGTTGCAGCGGGTGTTGTGGGGCGAGGTGCTGACCGATGCCACGGTATTTTACTTTGGAATTATTGTGCATTACACAGCGGTGTTGATTCTTCTCCAGGCGGCTTTGTTCTAGATTGGTAACAAAGGGTGAGCAGTTAAGAAGATATGCGGCACGAACTTTCCTGTGAAATAATGGCCATGAGAGGGAATCAGGAATAAGAAAGAGGGAGAGATGCGTGTCATTAAGTGTGAAAGAGGGCCAGTGAAAGAGAGGGCGGGGAAAAATTAGCAGAACATAACGAGTGAGACTTGGGAGAGGCCAGGAAAGACCGGAAGAGAAGGCTAAAACGAAAACGACCCTTATCATTAAAGGGGGAGAAAAGACACACTGCAAGAGCAGGACAAAAGTGAAAGGGTGCAAAGAAATTAAGAGAGAGGGTAGTGATAAAGCACACGAGAAAAGGGAAACGGAGCAGGGACAGGGACGAAAAGGAAAAAGAATCTAAAGCCGCGGGGTCAGGGGCGTGGAGCCCGGACTCAGCACACACGGCCATCGGAGCAACCCCCGCCGGAGCGCACCGGGACCGGCCGGCAGCAACCCCAGGTAGGCAGCCTGGCACCTCTGTCTCTGAAATAGGTAGGAGTCCGAAACAGCAACAGGTCGCCTCTCTGACCTATCCTTGGAGCAATCATCTTTGCAAGGCTTTAATTCGTCATTAATGATGCCATATGGGGCTGCAGTATAATCAGTGACTCTAAGGCAGGCCTGTAAACCAACATCTACAAAGCAAATGATAGCAGGCAGCCTCTTGAAAGAGATCTCTTCCTTACAACAGTCTGCGGGAATGGAACAAAGCGCCGAACTGGGTTAGCCTAAGAGTAGATAAAACTTTTCATATCAAAGCAATTAGTGCGCGTCCTTTTATATCAGTCCCCAGTGACCTTCTAACCACCTGGCATTATGTATGTTAATGGGTTTCTGGGTCTGCCACAAGCTCTGCTTCTGGGTATAAATATCCAGGCCCCTGTCCTCAATTTATACCACAGCAGCTGGTATCCTTGGCTACTCCAGACATCGGCCCCTGGAAATGGCATACAAGTTTGAGGTTCAGGGCGCAACGGCACAACAGCAAGATTCCGGCATAAACAGATCACAACCAAGCATGCGCCTAAAAGTTAGTGCTTAGACACACAGGCATGGTAGCACTAGAATACATTGTCAGAATATCAACTGACATGAATATCGTCTCCTAGAAACCGTTTACTAAAATATCACAGGGACAGCGGATGGGGGGGGGCGGGCACACGGACAGCGGGAGGGGGGGCGGGGTAACGGGCTCACGGACAGCGGGAGGGGGGGTGGGTGAACGGGCTCACGGACAGCGGGAGGGGGGCGGGTGAACGGGCTCATGGACAGCGGGAGGGGGGCGCGGGTTAACGGGCACACGGAGAGCGGAAGGGGGGGTCGGGCACATGGACAGCGAGAGGGGGTCAGGAAACAGCCAGCGTGACAGGGACAAGGCGAACAATGAACACAAACATCGGTGTAAAAATAAAAAAAGTACACGTCTACAGTGGCCACGTCTTCATGATGTTGCGGAGAGGGAAAGAATCAGCGGAATGCCCACCAATCGGCTCGGGAAATGACGGACAGTTCTCTCTTCCAATGGCTAGCCTCCATTTATGGAGCTAGCCAATGGAAGAGAGGCGGAACGAAGGCCACACTGTTCTAACATAAGATTTCGCCTGTGCGAAAGGCTGCGCAGTACGCAGCTTTCGACAGGCGAAACCTAAAAAGTCCTGTTTATTACAAGGTGACAAACTTAAAATAATAAATTGTTTGGGGGGGAGGAGGAGGTCCTTCCTGCTGGACGAATATAATGATTTGTGGTACTATGCGATCCACAAGCTTGTATATTTGCCTTTGGTGATTACAGTGTTCTGTGGTGGAAGTGCCTGTATTCGACATGCCTTCATTGTGGGAAATTACATTCGTCTTTAGTTATAATTTTGTTTTGATTATCCAGGCAAGACAGCAACAAGCAGAACTGGCGCAACAAGAGTGGCTACAAATGCAGCAAGCAGCCCAACAAGCCCAACTCGCAGCCGCCTCTGCCAGCGCATCGAATCAAGCAGGATCTTCTCAGGATGAGGACGATGAAGATATGTGAAATTCCACCATTGGATTTCTTTAAACTCCTGCAACTTTTTTTTTCTTGCAAAAAGGAAATCATGAATGCTTATGTCATTTTTTTATGCATCTTGGTGGAGTGGCCATTGGTATTCTAGGGATGTCAACTGTTAAGTCTCAGCTGTCGTGCTGTTCATGCTAAACTCTCCTTTTGAACTAATGCAAATTGAAGGGTTAGGATCCTTTCAGGGAAAGCATTTTTAATGGTCTTTATGGAAATTTTAGATAGCAGTGAGTCATTTGTTTGATTATAAAAAAACAGTGTTACACCACATTCAATATACACGTTTATAAAATATAGTAAGATTTATACAGGAGCTCTACACACGTTCACACATCTCTTCCCTTTTAACTAAACTATAAAATCTTACATCGGGAACTTTTTTAATTATTTCATTTTTGTGGGTTGGGATCTGGGTGGGATAAGGAAACTGGTCCTTGTCATCTGATCAATGAAGTTTGTTATTGAAGGCTAGCTCGACTTCTTAGTTTTCTAAACGCCCATTTTTTTTAAATGTAATAAATGTACATCTATAAGTATACATATAACATGCGGCAATAAATATTCCATTACTACATTTGTGAAAATAAATGAGCCGTTCACCAGATTATCAAGAGGTATGTTAAATAAGAGTTGTAGAAATTTCATTCTTCTTTATATTGGAGTGACAGTGTTTTATTATTGTATCTATTAGTCTGGAAATAATTAGGCAGTGTCCGTTTCAATGCGAACCCATTTCGGAAGGCAGGCTCTTCTTTGAATACCTGATGGTATTATGTATGCATGCTTATGCTTACCATGCTAATGTTTTTCAAATGTATAGCTGGACCTCGGTGGAGCAGAATTGATTCCATTGGGAATTGTAAACAATTTAGCATTAAAGGTGGGAGCAAGACAGTGAGCATATATACAGTAAACACAGGGCACACTTTTTTCAGTTTTTATCACCTTAATTGGCTCTTTTTATTTTTTTTTGATTTGGCGTTTTTTCTACTTTCTATTAATTGACCTAAGCAATGGCACAACCAACCTTTTTTTTTCTTTTTGCTTAGTTAGTAGTTTGGTTTCACTGTATTATTAAAGCACTCAACATGTTTGAATGGCACCACAGGCAGTGACCTTTAAAATTGAGAAAATAGTATTTGTGTTAAAATTAAAGAAGGTAGGCAAATTAGTATTTCCGTTTGTATGGGCTCTTCGTTCACAAATCTGCTCTGCCCATTCATGCTGGTGGACCAAAACAGCATCAATTAAAACATATATGGTGATGTCCGTAGGCAGTGCCACTGCCCAGGGGACTTTTGGTAGCAGACATTGCAAGCTTGGTTATGCTAGTGTGATCTCCGTTTAATAATTGTGTACAGTAGTTATTGATTCTTGCTGTGAAACTACTCAAACGTTTAGCCACCACCTTGAGCCTGCTATCCTTGTATTCCCTTTTTTGATTAGTGCCTGTAACTGTAGCAGTGAAAAAGACCGATATTCTCATTTAAAATAGGAGTCCTGGTTGCAGTTAAAGGCATGATGAAAAGTACATGGAGAATGCCAGTGAGAATTACTTTCTTCCTCTAGACATTTCTACTTCAGCCGACTTGCCCGTGTTATAGCTCCCATCTGGTGTGTGAGTACTGTTGCCTTTAAAGCAGGCCTTCCTGCGTGATGTGGCACTGGTACCATATCGGAAATCCAGCCCGCTTATCTTGTCCCATGTATTGGGAAAGGGACTGTGGGCTCAAGGGAGTTACCTGCCTCATTGATGAAGCTTTACCATCAGTATACCATGTAGACCATGGATGCAGACACACCTGAACATAGTGTTTGAAATGCAGGTTTTTCCTGATTGGGGTTTTGAATCCAAATAAAAAAGGATCCAGCGAGGCAATGGGAGGAAATAAAATGCTACTGGGAAAGGAAGAGGAAGATCACAAGTTCTCTTTGTGCTTTGCCTGGAGTACCCTTCGACTGAAGAATCTCGCTTCTGAAGACTACTCTCATCCACTTATACTTAAATAATTGCTACCCACAAACTCATCTTCTGCTGTTTTAAAGCTACTTACAATTGACACAGAGTGGCAAATCACTTTCTGAAAATAGACCATTGCAGAATGTGACAGACCACTGGAACAAAACTTACATTAAGGCTCTGGCCGCAACAGTTAATTTGTGATGCAAGTCAGTCATTTGAATAGTAAGTAGTACGAGTTTTTAGTTTGCATGCCTTTGGTGGTTCAACATTTGATGCCGTTTTAGGAATGTTAGCGAAGAGACAACCTGCATATTGAATACATCTAATGCAGTAACGGGAGAACACTTTTCTTTTATTTGTTAAATATATACAGTGGATTCTGCATGAATTGGCCCAAACGGATCTGACATATGGAGTTTTCTGTGAAATTCTCCGCACCAAAGGTAGTAATATCAAGTACAGTGAGCCACTTTTTCATGTAGTGTTGGCTTTTCTAATTTGTATCATTCCTACCTTTACACTGTGTATTTAAAAATGGTCTATCTTTAAAGCTTAGAAAAAAGTATTGTTCCATCAACTTAGTTTTCTAATGCAGAGTTGAGACGTCTGCTGTTGTACCCAGTATGTATGGTGTAATTGTTTTGGTCAGATTCTTGTAACATATCCTTTTGGAAGTTTGTGTGCTTTTTCATATGCTGTATTCTTCAAGCAATAAAGCTCTTCTGTGTTTTATAATATCTTTGTATATTTGAAAGTTGTTCAATTAAGGATGTGCCTCTTAACCTGCCACTTTATTATAGTTAAAGTGATAAAAAGCCAGCAATATTTCACTATGTCTTCAGAATCACAGAAATACCAGTTGGTTACTAATTGCCATGCTTCCCCACACAAGGAAAAACTGTTAATTTCCACATGCATCAGTTCAGCCATTGAATACGTCTTGCATGAAGAATTGGGCACACTGTTCTTCATCCTTGTTCCTGTCAGCGGCTTCGTACAAGGCTGGACACACATTGTTGGACCCTCCCCCCATTAGGGCGGATGTGTGTCTCCCCAGTGCAGCAAAGGTGAAAAATCAAATTAATTACCATTTTATTTTCACTACTTCTAGCCCAAGCAGTTTCAGAGCGGGGCCATTGCTGCTGACTGGTAGCAGGGGAGTGATGCTCCCTCCAGCCTAAAGTGCGCATGTCACTTTGGCTGTCTGCCTTGCAACGGCTAGCCTCGCATGTGCACTTTAAACCTCTCCACCTAGCTGCCTTAGGAGAGCAGGCACAGGCCCGAGTGCCTGCTGGAGCTTCGAGGCTCCAGTCAATCGTGGTGCAACTCATCTGCAGCATGAGACCAGCCCTGGGATTGGAGATCTGGAGATCTGGATCTGGATTTGGAGATCGGAAATGGCTGAGGGTCCATGAGGTGCCATTACGCTGACTGTATTCAGGTAAAAAAAAGAAAAAACGGAGAGCGTGGGTACATACATGTTATTTTTTTTTTATCATGTTTTTGACCCACTGATGGGCACCATGAGAAACTCATTGCCTTGAGCCTCAACCCTAGAGCTCTCCGTCACGGTGCGTTTTAAATAACCAGCTCCACTGAAGACACACCAAGTGTCTGTTCAATTTTGCATCTCACAAATTAGCCTAAACCCATTTGTTGATATTCAGTATTTAGTATTCTTAGGTGTAAAATGAATGTGAATTACATATCGGCATTACAAAAAATACTATTTTAAGGACAATGGAATTGATTCACATTCCAGTCTGTAGCTTTAATATACCCAAGCATTTTGCTATCCATGTTACTGAAAATATTTTAATGTCTGGTTAGTATGGAATGCATTGTATTGCTATTGGAAATGATGTAATAATACCACGGCAAATTGATGGGATTTGAATGAGTGACTCAGGTTACACACCAGTCTAAGCAGCCGAGGTTACTAGCTGTTCTCCTTAGTGTTTGCATAATTGTTGAAAACATGTATCCTGCCTGTTTTTTGTGCAAGGAAGGGGGAGATGGTAATTTGTTTAGCAGAGGTAGTAATCCTTATCCAGGACAGTTCTTCAGTTTCAAAATTGTCTCTGTACTCATGATCATATTTTTAAAAAACGATTTACCGAATGAAACTTCATGTTGCTCTTGATCTATTACCTTCTAAAACATTTTGATTTGTTCTTAAATACCATTTATCATGATTAGAAATGTCAAAATGGTGCTCTATATTTTTTTGGGAATGAGCCACATTGCACCACAATTATTGCAAAGTTTGAACTAATTTTACTAACTTTATTGTGTCCTAGTGTCTGCAATACTGCAAGATATAGGAGGGAATCGAGGAATTTGTATTTATTCATTTTTTTAAAGTGCAGCAACCCGTGGAAGTAGTGTCCCAAACTGCAGCAGAGTTTCTCTGGTTAACCTGTGGGCCAAATGAATAGAACAAAGGGTGTTTCTCCATAATCTGATCTCAGATTAAGTGACTACAATACATGACTGTAAGGTTTCCCTCTGAACAAATAGTGCAGTAGATGGATCATTGCCCACCTCTCTGTTCTGTAAGCTGGATACACTGGGAGCGAGATAAGCATGTGCGAGGCAGGGTTGAATATTGTAATGTTCTTCATTTCTAATTGCTGATCACAGAGGGGTTTACAACATAGGCAGAGAGACCGGATCTCTGATGATTGCTGTGGGGTGTTAAGAAGAGACTCTATACTGAATAAGAAAGTGCTGGATATACTGAATAGTTCTGAATGGTGAATGGCAAATATGGGAGAGAGAGAGAGTGTTTTAACCATCTGTGCGGTCCATGATAGACTAGGGAGAGAGCTCTAATGTCCAGATTCATGCCTAAAGTCTAATATTGGAATTCTATTTCCCCCAAGACCGCCCTCGAGCCCACACCCTGCTGGTCAGTATCTGATGATTCTCTGTTCATGAACATACAAAGTATCTGAAACTTTGTCTCTTTGAAGTAGAGTACACATCTGCAGCTGACTCCATCACTGGCTAAACAGCCAACTTAAACCAGTTCACCAGCTGGCCATTGATTTCTCTGAACAAATCCAATGCTCTCAATTTTTGGGGACAATAGAGGAACAACGTTAACCCTTTGGGCACAGCTGGAATTCCCCCGCCGTGTGGGCGAATTTCACGCGTGCGCAAATCGGAACGCTCCCAGCCGTCCAACGCATGCAAGGGGTTAATGGGAAGTTAGAATAAAGCAAAATAGTAGTTTTCTGAGCCTGGAGCCCACTTCAAGGCAATAGTCACAACCTACTGAGTCAGAGGAGGGTTGCAAATATAACCAATCCCTAGCCCCTAACTCTCCGACCCCCGTCCCACCTATTTTATGAGCAAGGGCCAATGCATTATAAAGGCTGATGTTACGTCTCATGGATCTCCTAGGCATGAAACCTCGTTGACCTTTATGCACCGAGGAGCGGATGACGCCTTTTAGTCACAGCCTTTACCAGCATTTTAGTTTAGGTATTGAGGAGAGCGTTTGGTCTGTATGATGAGAATCGATCAGCACGTTTAAGTTTCAACAAGACTTTGATAATGGCTTTGCAAAAGTTCAATGGGGGGATTCTGTCCTCCAGGGACCTAGGGATCATTTTATGTAGAGTAGAACCCAGTAGAGGCACATCTTTATCTTTCGGAGTCTAAAATCCCCTAGCTCAGTTTTACAGTTTAGGTAGGGGGATATATGGGAGAAATTCACTTGTGACTACATCGCACAGGTTTCTTCATCGGATCTTTTGATGGTTTTATCAGATGCTTCATCATCTTCATCATGGGAGTTATATTTCTTACCACCTATTCTGCTTACAATGGGATAGCCCCCATATTACATGGGACCTAAAACCTATTGCCATCCTCTGTTATTGACTGAATTCCAGGTGTGTATCAGTTGTGCTTCTGAACACTAAAATTGTTTAGGACACCCACTCAGACTTCCAAGTCGACATCTTTGATTGCTTAGGACTTTCAACTAGGCCATGCTTGTACTTCAAAAACTGATGTGTGAACAGATTTGTGTGCATGTCCCGGCTGTTTAGATAACAGATTAAAATTGATGCTTAGTGTAATTAATCTACTTGTGTGGTGCTTCTCATTATCCAGGTGAATTCCCTCGAGTGTGAATTTTAGTCTTAAATTTGTGCTCTCAGATAACAATTTTTATCCAAAGTGTTCCCTTCTCTTGTCTCATCGGCAATATCTCCAAGTTCATTCCAGGAGGCCCGCTTGTCTACTGCTCCTCCCCACTCCCCCCAAATCTCAGTTAACAAAGCTAGAGAGAGGAGTGTCCTTTCAGAACCAGGGCTTAACAGATTATATCGTTTTGCAGGTAATGGAGTCGCAACAACTCTTCTTGTCTGTACAGATTCATGGCCTAAGCATCACTTATCCTCCACTTACCATCAAACACTTGAAGCCTTATTTAGAGTTTGGAAGAGGCGGGCATCTTCTTCAGAGTGATGGATCTCATGTTTGCTGTGTTAAAAGTGCCTTGGTGTCAAAACCCCTCTAAATGGGACAACTGGACACCTGGACACTCTTAAGTATAATCATGTTCAAAACATGTGTGCAGTAGATAGACCTGCTTTGTTATACTCCTGCCATCTAGTGTTGGGCCCAGATGCTTACAAGTTGTTTTTCTTCAAAGTTTTTCCAGTCTCAAGATAAGGTGACTCCCCCTTTTGGTGATAGTGCGCATGGGCATCGACTCCATTGTTAGATTGTTTTGTTTTTCTGCCATTTGGTAGAGGTGTGGTTTGTTGTGCTCAATTTCGAGACCGTTCGGAGAGATCCCTTCAGTTCGCAACCCACTATACCCTCGTCGGTATTGTTTCAGACGCGTCTTCCCATCCTCTGCGTGCTTGTTGAAAAATCACACTTTCATAGTTGGATTGATAAAACTCCAACTGCAGCCTTCGGGCCTAGCCCGTTTCTTTCACTCAAAAGACCAACATTGAGTAATCTGCTGATGGAACAGACTCCATTCCAGTTCACCTCGTCTCTTGAGCAAGGAAGAAGACTGCAACATCTGTCTCATTTCCCTCGAAGAAGACCCTCCAAAACCACTGGACTCTGATATAAAACCGTTCTTAAAAAGAAAGAGGACATCGCTACTAGCTGCCTTCACCACCACTTTCCTCAAACTCCTCCACCCTCCTTGTCTGTTCCTATTTTCCCTCCATCAGACCCACTAGGCATTACACCACAGCACTCTCTAGCTACAGATCCTGATGGGGATGACACTTGCAAACAACCACCACCAGATCCATGGGATGACTACTATATATAGATCCTCCTGTAGATACAGACCCAGATCTATACCCTGCTAAACCATCCGCTTCCGATAACACCTCATATCAGGAGGTAATTGCCAGAGCAGCCACATACGTTGGAGTTAGTTTGCACAAGGAATCTTTGGAAGAAGATTATTTGAAACCCTAGGAACCCTGCATAGGACAACACAATCATTACCTATGTTAGAAGGTATGATGAGGCATGCTGAGATCCAGCGAGGGCACGTATAATAACACCTAGGGTGGATTAAAAAAAATGTAAATTCTCACCATTTGACCCAATTTTTTTATCAAGTGCTGTCTTCCTTTAGATTCTTTAGTAAAAGAGCAAATTCACAAACTACAGGGGATGCACCACATCCGGAGATAGTCCAAGTTAATAGATGCCTTAGGTAAAAGAGTGGATGCACTAACAGCCAAACATTGGCGTATTGCCAATGCACAAGGTCTTATGGCTAGGTATGATCGAGCCCACTGGGACAAAATGGAAGACTTACTTCAATATCTCCCAGAGGAGCACAGGAAAAAAGGACAGTAATTAGTATAGGAGGAAGAACGAATATCTAATTCCTCCATTAGGTGTGTTATAGGCTGCTGATACAGCAGCCAGAGAAGTCCACACCAGTGTTCTCCTCAGAATACACGCAATGGTTAAGAATCTCTGGTTTTAAACCAGAGGTACAACATACAATACTAAATACTCCATTTGACAAGGAACATATGTTTTTTGGTCATCAAGTGGATGAATCACTTGAGAAAATGAAAAAGGACACAGAAGTGGCAAAATCTATGTAAGCAATACAGTCATGTTATAACAGAGGCTCCTTTCGTTGCTCATTTTATAGGGGAGGCTCAAAAAGTGCCTCCACTAATGCCAACACATCTACCTATAAACCAAAAAATCAATCCTTTCCCTGTAGAGGATTTTACAAAGGTGGTTACAGAAGAAACTATTTTAAGGCAGCGGTAGAGGTACACCAACACGTACCTCTCCATCTCCCAACAAGCAGTGACTTAATAACAATTTTCCCTGATCAATATACACATGTCGGGGGGAAGACTGCATCAATTTCTTCCCATTTGGCAATAAATAACATCAGACAAATTGGTGTTGGACATTATCCAACATGGTTATTGCCTGAAGCTTACCAACAATCCTCCCAGAATTCACAAACTCTCTAGAGCACCAACAACTTCCCAAACAAGAAGTACAAGCTCTTCTAACAAAAGGAGCTGTAGAACCAGTTTTCGTTTACAACACCAAGGATCAGGGGTGTACTCATTTTACTTCCTAATCCCAAAAAAGGACTGTTCGTTACGAACAATATTCGATCTTGGGCATCTAAATTCACTCATACTGTCAGAACACTTCCATATAGTCACACTTCAACAAGTGCTTCCCCTTTTACAGTAAAGCGACTTTGTCACCACTAGACTTAAAGGACGCCTACTTTCACATCCATATTCACCCAGCACATCGCAAATGCCTCAGATATGTGATAGCAAGAAAACCCTATTAATTCAAAGTTCTCCCATTCGGAGTAACTACTGCACTCGGAATATTCACCAAATGTCTAGCAGTAGTAGTGGCAGCAGCAGCTCATCTAAGGAGACAACAAATTCATGTCTAACATATATCTACATGACTGCTCATCAAAGCCAACACACATCCCGGGTGTTTAGAGCAGACTCAGCTTACAATAAATCTTCATCAATTGGGATTCACAATCAATGTGTGAAAATCACATTTTCAGCCTGCACAACGTCAACCCTATCTCGGAGCTATCTTAAAGATTCCAACAAGTTTAGCCTATCTCAATGCAGTTAGAATTCACAATTTTCAAATCCTGCTAGTACAATTTCAAAGCAACCAATTCCAAAGCAACCAATACCTAATAGTGAGAACTTTCATGCAACTTTTAGGAATGATGGCATCATACATTGCAATAGTACCTCATGCAAGATTAAGCATGCGTCCCCTTCAAGAATGCATAGCACCTCAGTGGAATCAATCACAGGGTCAACTAAAAGATCTAGTGTTGATAGACAGCTGCACTCCTTGCTCTCTGCATTGGTTGAACACCCAAGACTTATCAAAATGGCAGCCCTTTGTTGACCCGATTCCACAGATAGTGCTCACAGCGGAGGCATCCTCTACAGGGTGGGGTGCCCTTCTACAAGTCCTAACAGTTCAGGGTCTCTGGGACACCAAACACAACTCTCCACATCAACTACCTAGAGCTTCTACCTGTTCATCCTGCGCTAAAAGCATTTCTACCTCACTTGTTAAGGAATGTTGTCTTAGTCCGAATGGACGATATGACAGGTATATACTATTTACAAATGCAGGGCGGCGCTCTCTACAGTTATCACGCCTCTATCAGACCATTTTGCGTCGGGCAAAAATCACAAAATCCAACTGCCTGCAGAAAACCTTCCGGGGACTGACAACGAATTTGCCGGCCTCCTCCGCATGATGCGGCATCAAGTTCACGCGTGAGCGCTCCATCCCCAAGTTCTCCTCCCATACTTCCACAAATATATCTATTTACAACAGCAGAGAACTCAAAATGCCCAAACTTCACCTCCAGGTTCTCAGACACTCTATCCCAAGGCAATGTCGTATGGATGAACTGCTCCGGGATATTTACTTATCCTTTTCTGCCTCTTCCCCCTTCTTTTATATCTGGTTCAGGCAAACATCCCTCACTCTTATTCTGGTGGCTCCCACATGGGCTCAACAACCATGGTTCACCACACTTCTAGAACTCTCAGTAGTTCCACACCAGAATCTTCACCTTTCTCAAAACCTTATTCAGAACCATAGAGAAATCAGACACCCAAACCCCAAGAAGCAAAACGTAGCTATTTAGAACCTTAAGGCAGTTTGGATACCTAAATTTACCACCAGTTTGCATGACAATTCTTTAAGAAGCAAGAAAGCCTACTGCTAGAGCATGCTATACAGCAAAATGGAAAAGATTTGTTATATACTGTAATACCCAAACTATTGACCCATTAGATGCTTCTGTACAACCAATCATTTATCTATTGCATCTACAATGTGCAGGCCTTGCCTACACACCCATACTCCTACACTTTTCAGTAGTAGCTGCATATCTTCAAATTAGGCATTACTTATCTCTATTTAAAGTACCAGCCATTAAAGCCTTTATGGAAGGCCTTAAAGAAAAATGCCACCTAAAGTTCTGCCTGAAACTGCTGAATATTGTTCTAACAATACTTATGGGTCCACCTTTTGAACCATTACACAATTGCCCACTGCAATTCCTTTCTTGGAAAGTTGCTTTCTTAATTTCTATCACTTCACTAAGCTGTGTCTGTGACTTAACAGTATCAGGAACAAGGGGACCCGTGTAGGTAGTTGAGGACCTCTGGTAATTTAATGTTTGAAAAGAACAGGGGTCCTAAACTTTTTTAATACAAAAAGAAGTGATAAACATAGACTTGAATAAGGACTATGTTGGTTTTTTTGTCCAATGTCCAGCCGGACAGAGGAGTATTTATTGCCAGGATTAAATAACGATTAACAAGTAATGTGGGACACGACAAGAATCAAACAACTGGGCACAAGCATGTACCAAGTAACAAGAAGACAGTACAGGGGAAAAAATAATTAACAGAGTGGAGAGAAAGGTGGCTTACAATACAATGCAATCTTGTGTAAGCTCAAACCAACAACTACTGCAACACCAAATACATAATTCACAAGTGCAGTATTGTTTAAACAGTCGACGTGACGTTTCGATCCCTATCTCCAATTAATGACTGAGATCATATTCAGGACTATCATTAATACTTTTGCCAGAGTGATTTGAGAGGCCTGTGAAAATAAACAGGGGAAAGAAAGGGGGAGAAAAAGCATTTTATCTCAAGTCAGCATTATTTACACTTCAAAATAGGCATGTCAGACATACTGCATTAAACTGTGACAGTCCGTGACCATGTGCTAAAGTGGGAAGTCATATCCAAGTACGGCGCGGTGAACTAGTGGGCAGGGTGTGTTGCGTGTGAATCAATTGCCACGCAGAAGTGGTAATTACTCGAAAGGGCACAGTGGTTATTGTGCTCATATCTCCACCAACTGTGAGATTTATTTGTACTTTGTGCCTTTGTTGAAGCCGTCCACGCCTGGACATTGGACAAGAAAAGCAACATAGTCCTTATTGAAGTCTATGTTTATCACTTCTTTCTGTATTCAAAAAGTTTAGGACCCCGGTTCTTTTCAAACATTAAATTACCCGGGGTGGGCCAACCCTAGCACTATGTTTTCCTCCGTGCATCCCTTGTGTTTCTCCCCTCTTCCAACCACTCCAGCATGTCAGCCCATGCACCTCTGTACACAGACGACTACATTAAACAACTTTGTTTACGTCCATCACTGCTTTCCGATACACCAGACACACCCACTCCCGCAAACACTCCTATCCCTGACCAGCTCGAAAAGCTTAAGAAAAAGCAGGTCCGCCAAGAACTTATGATTTTGATGCTGACGGATTACTTAAAAGCAGAAGTCATCCCTTTGGGCCTACAAGTCAGCAACATTCCAGGGATTTTTACAGACAACCCCAAATATATCCAAAATTTTAGCTACATAGGGACAACTTGCTCACGCCATTGGCTAGTCCTGGGCATTGATATCGCCACAGAAACTTTGAAATCCCTAGAAGTAGAAATTGCTGACATTCTAAAACAGATACAAGATTCTAATCCCACACCTGACGCCAAAAAACTGTTGGAACAGATTGACAAAACTGTCGCAGACTTCCATCGTATAGAACAAAATAAAAAATCAAATAAAATCAAAAAAGACTTGAAATCCTATAACATAGAGACCACATACCCATATTTGCACAAAGATTTCTACACAAACAAAGCTTACGCACGATACCAAAACAGTCGCCCTTGGGGCAGATATAACAAGCGACAAAATCTTGTAGGTTTTTCGGATACATCTGCAGACTCGTCTGACAGCTCAGACCCAGGGGAAGGCAGCAGTGCCGCTAGAAAGGGTGGTGCACATCAGAATACTTTTTTAGCGAGAGGAGCGCAGGACCCACCACAACTGAGTAAAGAAAACCCAGAGATGGTACAATCCCCCAGGCGAGCGGAAGACAAGCAACAACTACTACCAATGGTGATAGCAGGCTTGCCACAAAATACAAATGCCATCCCCATTTTTATTCTCTCAACCCACACACTAGCAGAAAACGAGCTTTCTCTGCTCAAAAAGGGCTTATCTTTCGTCCCTACAGTCCCACCCAACTTCATGGAATTACAAACAGAACTCATGAGGTTTTTCAGGCGCATACGCCTCCAGGCTTTTTTCCAGCTGCACCCCACAACAGAGACCAACGCGAATACCCCCTTTCGCCCACCCTCTATCTTTCTGCCCTAAGCTGGGATGATCCCCACGGAAGTGGTGACATTTGAGAAAGTAATTCTGAAGGAACTCTCTAACCTTCAAAATAAGAAAAAATTCATCCCCTACAATATCTCATTGACAGAAAAGCGCGCCATTGACCAACTTAAGACCAATGATAACTTGATAATCAAAAGCGCTGACAAAGGGGGCGGCATAGTGCTCCAAGAAAAGACAGTCTATATCACAGAGATCCGTCAGCTTGACAATAAAGAGCATTACAAAAGGTTAGCTCACAATCCCACCAAAGAGACACAGGCACTGATCCTTAGGATTACTAAAGAGGAATTGAGCTCTGGTTTCCTCTCAAAAAAGGAATTTAATTTCCTTAATGTGAAGACCCCGCGTATCCCCGTTATTTATACACTTCCCAAAGTGCATAAAAACTCTACAAACCCACCAGGGAGACCAATAGTCTCAGCCTGTGGTTCAATCCTTGAACCATTGGGCTCATACGTTGATTTCTTCATAAAAGAGTTTGTTCCAGAAACCCAATGTTTTGTCAGACACTCCATGAATATGACCAATATGATTGAACATCACCCCTTTGACCCAGCTTTAGAGACTCTATGCACCATGGACGTGGAGTCTCTTTACACAAACATACCCCAGACATCTGCACTTCTGGTCATTCAAAGAATCTTAGACAAACGCCCCCGGCCTCATCCTGTTCCCACTACCTTCATCCTTCAACTTCTCAAAATATATCTGACAAAGAACTTTTTCATGTTCAATAATAACTTCTATGAACAAATCAAAGGCACTTACTTCCATGGGTGCAATTTTTGCCCCAAATTTGGCCGTACTCTTCATGGACCAACTTGAGACTAATGTAATCCTCACACCTTCCAATCCATTCTTCACAGGCATAGGGTTTTGGTGCAGGTATATCGAGGACATTTTCATCATTTGGAAACAGGACGTCGATTGCCTGCTCCAATTGCTTCACTGGATGAATAACAATTGTTCAGGACTATCATTTACTATCACAATCAACAATGACTCAATATCGTTCCAAGACCTTACTATTTTCCACAGTGAGGGATGCCTCCTAATGCGGCTCTTCCACAAACCTACTGAGAGAAATACCCTTCTGGCGTACAGTAGCAATCATCCCAGGACCTTAAGGGACTCCCTGCCCTATTCTCAATTTTTGAGAATACGGCGGAATTGTTCATGCAAGAGCGACTACTTCCAAGAAGCTTCGGTCTTAGCGTCTAAACTAAAAGATCGCGGCTACCCCAAGAAAATTGTTAAAAACGCCTCTAAGCGAGCATGGTATTGCCCCAGGGAAGTCCTGTTAACCCCCAAACTGAAAAAAAGACTTGAACCGTATTGCATGTGTTAACACTTTCTCACCCATTTCACATCCGTTGCGAAAAACGATACTCAAACAATGGCCCATTATCAACTCGGGCATCTTAAATATTGACAAACCCCTGTTTGCCTTCAAAAAGAGTAAGAATCTTAAAGACCACCTGGTTAGGGCCGCTTTACCATCTGCACCATCTTCTTCTACTCTTGATGCCGCATGGGGCCTGTCCCCCATTGTTGGCCACTGGAAATGTGGTGGATGTAACAACTGTGATTTGACAATTGAAGGAAAATGTTTTACATTCAATAACATTACTGTCCACAGTCATTCTTTTTCCAATTGTAACACACCAAATGTGATTTATCTGATCCAATGCCCCTGTATGAAAGTATACATAGGGCAAACATCTCAAAAGGTCAAGATCCGAATTGGACAACACAGGAGCCGCATTCGATGCGGCACCCAGAATGCACCACTGGTGGACTACTACGCTGCTGCCAAACATACTGAAGCTGATATAAATGGACAGTTCCCAAGGTTGTGTAACTACCGCCAAGAGGTGGCAACATGGGACAACTGCTCAATAAGGAAGAGCTTAAATCAATCATCCAGTTTAATTCTGCACAGGATGGCCTGAACAGATCTGAGGATTGGACCAGTTTGGTTTAACCCTCATCCCACCATGGTCAACAGGTGGATGCCCCCCTTCTTCTGACTCTTGACACCTCCTGACTTGTTGTATCCATCGTTCCAGTGCACTCTGCAACAAGTCTGGTAAAATTGCTGATGTAACTGTAATGGTTCCCTTTTTTGACCTAACTAAGCAATGCTATTGCTTTCATTAAGGTTTGAGGTAAGAATTTCAATTTCTTTACAATAACATGGTTAAAATATTTGAAATTCTCATTGTTCAAGGTTTGTTGCACCCACTTTCATCACTTCGTCACCCACTCCAAGATGTCTGCCAATTTTGGTTACCATCCAAAAATGGCGCCCACACAAATCGATCACCGCTAGTCCTTCGTTAGTTTTCACTCAACTCACCAGTCACGCCACTATATGGCTCCCCATAGCCTTGTCTCAACAGAACCAGCTATCATGCTGCCATAGAAGGGACCCACAACGCCCGCTTTCGAGACATCACTAAGGTAAGCTTGCCCAGAATCTCTCCCGAGTCTGTTCTGCCTGTTCGTAGACAGTCGCGAGACAGCAGACTGATTCCCCGCTATTTTTCTCCATTACAGGAGTCTAAAGCACCGGACTGCAACTAATTGTAGCCGCATACTGCCATTGCTCCATCGTTCTTTACCAGACTTGGCTCCTATGCTAACGCGCACAGGTAATGCTCCCCTCACTTGCCAGCTGCGACCGGCACTCCCAGTCACCATTCCGGCTCACCACGCAATGTTCTCTCCCTCCAGGGCGCTGAATCCCTTCAAAGAACGTTTACCAGACGTTCGATCGCACCCACTACCGAGCCAAAAAAAGGCCCCAATTCCGAAAGGTAATATTTTATTTGTACTTTGTCCCTTCGTTGAAGCTGGCCACCCGCCCCAATCGCCATTCAAAGCATGGCTACGACTCGAATCACTTACACCCGTGGTTCCATTGTATCGTTCACTCCGGGTTCCCGCGCACTTTCGAACTGTCATGGTTTTTGAACTTATAAGGTCCGTGTCTGAAACGAAACCACTTCACGGTCTTTTTCGCCCCTTAACCACGCGGGGCACGTCGCAATATATCCAAGTTTGCTGCCGAATCCCACAAACTATCTCACAGTTGGTTGAGATCTAAGCACAACAACCTCTGTGCCCCACGATCATCACCACCCTTGCGTTGCATCTGAATCACTTCACCACCGGTTGAAATATGAGCACAATAACCACTGTGCCCTTTCGAGTAATTACCACTTCTGCGTGACAATTGATTCACACGCAACACACTCTGCCCACTAGTTCACCGCGCAGTACTTGGATATGACTTCCCACTTTAGCACATGGTCACGGACTGTCACAGTTTAATGCAGTATGTCTGACATGCCTATTTTTAAGTGTAAATAAAGCTGACGAGATAAAATGTTTTTTCTCCCCCTTTCTTTCTCCTGTTTATTTTCACAGGCCTCTCAAATCACTCAGGCAAAAGTATTAATGTTAGTCTTGAAGATGATCCCAGTCATTAATTGGAGATAGGGGTCTAAACGTCACGTCAACTGTTTAAACTATACTACACTTGTGAATTATGTATTTGGTGTTGCAGTAGTTGGTTTGAGCTTACACAAGATTGCATTGTATTGTAAACCACCTTTCTCTCCACTCTATTTGCCTGTTAATAATTTTTTCCCCTGTACTGTCTTCTTGTTACTTGGTACAGGCTTGTGCCCAGTTGTTTGATTCTTGTCGTGTCCCACGTTACTTGTTAATCGTTATTTAATACTGGCAATAAATACTCCTCTGTCTGGCTGGACATTGGTCAAAAAAAGCAACATAGTCCTTATTCAAGTCTATGTTTATCACTTCTTTTTGTATTCAAAACGTTTAGGACCCGTGTCTGTGACTTAAGGCACTTACTTTAGACGAAACATTCTTTCTACTTCATAAAGATAGAATAGTTCTTTGGACAACCTCAAAAATACGTCCAAAAATAGTTTCTGCCTTTCATATTAACCAGTCAATTGAGTTACCTGTTTTCTTATCCCAACCCTATTCAGAGTTACTTGTTTTCTTCCCTCAGCCTGATTCGCTAGCAGAAAGAGCTCTACATACAAAAGATATCTAAAGAACATTGTGTTATATTGACAGAACGAAAGATTTTCGCAAAATAACTTTTTGTTGCCTTCGCTCCCCCTCACCTATCTCTAAATCTGGTATTTCTAGATGGATTGTTAAATATATCCAAACATGTTATATTAAAGCTAAAAGAAGTTTATCTATACCTCCTAGAGCACAATCTACTAGTAAAATAGGAGCATCTATGGTATGTTTAGGCAAGATTCCCACAGCTGACATTTGTAAAGCAGCTACATGGTCTACACCACACACATTTGCCAAACATTGTGTGGATGTATTAGCATGTCAACAGGCTAAATGTAGGACAAGCAGTGCTAAAAACACTATTTCAAACAGCTGCAACACCCACTGGTTAGCCACCGCTTTGACAGAGTACTTCTATACAGTCTATGCAAAGCATTTGTATCTACAGCACACAGGCCTTGAATGGAGTATGTTACTTACCCTTGTAAGCACCTGTTGTCATGTAGGGCTGTAGATTCACATCCGCCTTCCCGGACACTAATGGGCATTGCAGTTCTTATTATTTACATCATACACTCATGGACAGCTCTATACTGCACTTACTCCATTCTCACCCTCTTGCAGGAAAACAATCTTACAATGGAGTTGATTCCCACCCGTGCTAGCACTGATGGGAGTCGTCACCTTACCTTGTGACTGGAAAAGACTTCAAAGAAAAACAACTTGCAAACATCCGGACCCAACACTAGATGGCAGGAGTATGCAAAGCAAGTATTGTATTCTACGACAATTTCAGCGAACACATGCCGGACTCCACCCCAACGATGCCGAAAAGCCAACTATCATGACCTGGAATCCCACCATCGTTGAACACATCACACCTATCATGAAAAAAACCCACTCCGGATCCCCAACGGACCACTGCCCACTGCACATTTTCCACAGGGCTGCCGCCGCCATCACACCTGAACTAGGACTGACCATCAACGCCTCTTTCAGGTTCCGCATCTTCCCAGACGATTGGAAGAGGGTGGAGGTTAAACCCCTCAAGAAACCCATGGCTGACCCCACTGACCTGAAAAACTACTGGTCCATCTTCCTCCTCCCTTTCACGGCCAAAGTCCCAGAGAGACTTGTGAACACCCAGCTGATCACTTTCATTGAAGAGAACTCCATCCTCAACGCCTCTCAGTTGGGATTCTGCAGCAAACACAGCACCGAGACCGCCCTGCTCAGCGCCACTGACTACATCCGCATGCTACTCGACCAAGGACACACCACAGCCCTCATCCTTCTAGACCTCTCTGCAGCCTTCGACACAGTCTCCCACTGCATGCTCGCAGCCAGACTTACCGAAGCGGGGATACAGGGAACTGCTCTCGACTGGATCCAATCCTTCCTCCCCAGCAGAACCCAGAGGATCAGACTCCTTCCGTTCCTCTCCGACCCCACCGAGATCGACTGCGGCGTTCCCCAAGGATCCTCGCTTAGCCTCATTATCTTCAACATCTATATGGCCCCTCTTGCTGCCATCGTCAGACAGCAGGGGCTCAGCATTGTATCCTACGCCGACGACACCCAGCTCATCCTCTCATTCACAAAAAACCCCGAAGACACCAGACTCTGCTTCCAGGAGGGATGGAAGAACGTGGCCGCCTGGATAAAAGACAGCTGTCTGAAGCTCAACTCAGAGAAGACCGAGGTCCTCATACTCTGACCCTGCACCTCTGCCTGGGACGACACCTGGTGGCCCTCCGCCCTCTGGAATCAACCTACTCCGATTGACCATGCATTAAACCTCTGCATCATCCTCGACTCCTCCCTCACCATGAACCTCCAGATCAATGCTGTCTCCTCCATCAGTTTAAACTACCTGCGCATCGTCTGCATGACTTTTAAATGGATCCACCCAGACTGACAAAAGACTGTCGCTGACGTGCTCATAACAAGCAGACTGGACTACGGCAACGCCCTATACTCCGGAGTCAACAGAGCTCTACTTCACAAACTTCAAACCATCCAGAACACCACAGCCAGACTCATCCTAGGAGCACCATGCCAGGAGCACATGACCCAACACCTATGAGACCTCCACTGGCTCCCCGTCGAGAAGAGGGTCACCTTCAAACTCCTCACCCACGCCGACAAATCCCTCTACAACATTGGACCCAAATACCTCAACAAGGGAGTATCCTTCCATGTACCCAAAAGGAACCTCACCCTGGCAGAGGTCCCCTGCATTCGCAGAAACAGAACAGGCGGGAGAGCCTTCTCCTACATCGCAGCCAAGACCTGGAACAAGCTCCCCGTGAACATCTGACACATGCCGAACCTGCACATGTTCAGGAAAGACCTCAAGACCTGGCTCTTCGACTGATACGGAGCTCCCTCCCCCTGTCCTCCCCCCACCTCCCCACGTCACCTCGCCCCTCCCTGGCGCCTTGAGACCCTCACTGGTCTGGTGAGTAGCGCGCTTCATCAACCCCTGATTGATTGATTGTATTGTAATTGCATTTATATAGCGCTTACTACCCCTGACGAACCATCTAAGTGCTTTTTCGTTGAGTAGGACGCTACTCCGTAACCCATAAAGGATTTGTGTTGTATTAGTATAGTGAACTATGAAAGTAATGTGAGTGGTGGATAGGTTAGTCTATTATTGGGATCCAGGAGGATAGTGGAGGGATAGAGGAGAAAAGGTTTGTATTTATTTAGCGCTTGTTACCCCTGATGGGGTGTGGAAGCGTTTTTTTGGCGAGTAGCGTGCTACTCTGGAACACATAAAGGATTAGTGGTGAATTAGTATAGTGAAATATGAAAGTAATTTCAGTGGTGTATATGTTAGTCAGTCAGTTATTTGGATTGAGAACAGTAGTAGAGGGATCGAAGAGGGACAAAGGTGTGTGTGTGTGTTTGTGTATATACATACACATAATCTGCATATATATATATATATATACACACACATTGTGTGCATATATATACACATTATGTGTGTGTGTGTGTATATGTATGTATGTATGTGTATATGTATATATATATATATATATATATATATATATATATATATATATATATATATACATAATGTGTACATTATACATATCTCTCTTGTTAACCCTGATGGGGTGTTGAAATGTTTTTTTCGGTGAGTAGCACGCTACTCCGGAACCCATAAAGGATTAGTAGTGAGTAAGTATAGTGAAATATGAAAGCAATTTGAGTGGTAGATATTAGTCTGTTATTTGGATTGAGAAGGGTAGCAGAGGGATAGAAGAGGGTAAGAAAGGTTTGCATTAATATAGTGCTTGCTACCCCTAATGAGGTGTTGAAAAGCTTTTTTTCGACGAGCAGCAAACTACTCCGGAATCCATAAAGGATTAGTGGTGAATTAGTATAGTGAAATATGAAGTTTGAGAAATGGACAGTTATTTAGCTTGAAAGGGATAGAAAAATGAAAGTTTTTGACTTTTTGGGGGGGGGGAGGTCATAGTAGTATTGGGAGGTTTGGGATGAGTAAAAAGGGATGTGGAGGGGAAGAGTTTAGGAAAGCTTTTTTTATGGGATCAGTATAGTAAAAGCTGTCAGATGGTGTAAGGAGTGGTAGAGTAGGGGAGAATCTAGAAAGGGCTATTTTGGGATCATAGTAGTGGTATGGGGTTTGTGATGAATGAGAGAGTGGGTGTAGAGGATATATTGATAGAGGTATAGGGTGAGAAATAGGGTAGTGAATTGGAAAGATTAGTGAAAAGAGGTTTGAAATGAGTCAAAAAGCTGAGGTAGAAGATATATTGAGACAGGTATAGGGTGGGAAATAGGATAGTGCATTGGACAGGGGTGTGGAATTTAATAAAATATCTACTTGTCCATGGGGCAGATTGCTTCATAAAGCTATTTGTCTTGTAACAAAATCCACTTGTCCCTTTGCTGCCATGTAGTGCGGCGACAAACTATGGTGGCAATCTCATTATATAAGAGCTGTGATATAGACTCTTATTGTTATAAGCAATAGTTCCAAGGTTAGAATGTCCTTTTGTGTCTGTGCAAATCTAATAAACTTGCATGTTTTAAGGGTTTTCAACAACTCTTCTCTAATGTTTTCGCATCCTGAGAAATGTTAGAAATGTACTCCTGACAATGGCAGATGTACACCTTCCAGATTTGGGAGAAAGTGGTTGTAGGGAAAGTAAACTTGCAAACACTCAGATTTTCGCATGAGCAAATCTACACATGCATATGTGAATCTACAGCACTACATGCCAAGAACAGATGCTTAGAGGATCAGTAACGTAATCCTTATAGTGTTACTAACATTATCAATACTTTGTGGTGTTGTGTGATTTTAGTTAATCACACAAAATAACTATAGTAATGGTGGGCACCACCCTATGTGTAGTCTAAAAACATTAATGAAATTACCTCTTCTAAAATAACACTTGCAGGATATCCGTTATTTACACTTTTTAGAAATCTCATCTATAAATTAAAAACAAAATTCAATCATCACTAAGTTTGCACCTGATAATATTTAACTGCATCATTACAACTTCAAACTCCTGTAGATTCAGTTCTCCTAGCAGCAGACTTTGGCATTCTGAACAAATGGCGTAAGCTTAGTATATGAGTAATGCCTCTTGACTGAAAATGTTAACATTGCTGTCCAAATGGTGGAACTTTCCCTGACTATATTTAGATATTACATACTCTCACGAAGGACTTGTCGCATTCCTTCTAAATGGACATATGCAGACTTCGCAGGCATGAGTTAAAGTGCCGCGCTGAGGTGTGCACAAGCTGACAGGCTAACTATGTTACCATGCATTAAGATTTTCTTACAGTCTAGGGCATGTCATTTCCGAATACAATATTCTCCTTGTCCACACATGTTCAATTTCTTTCCAGTCATGTTACTTAGAGTATGGTAACCAGTTGGATGTTATGACTCAAATCATGCCAACTGTTTTCCACCAATCAACAAAAACTATACATTTGTACCTGGGATGTAAAGTAATGTTCGGTCAGGCGTCTAGGTATTTCCCTTGACTGTAAGCTCCACACACAACTAAACCTCTTCGATATCTGTGTATCAATTATTACGGTTGCAGATAATGAAGGTGCTTAATATACGCAGGGTTGTACTTGATCCCTACTGTATAAATGGACCAACAATATCTGATCCAATTGTGGGTAACCGTGTTAATTATCAAGGACCCTTCGGCAATACTTCTGTCCTGTTGGAGTGGCAAATGCCACTTGTCTCCGGTCTTTGCTCATAGGTAACTGCCCCTCCAAGGCATTTTTTGAGGCCCTTGATAGGGTGACTGGATGGACGATAAACTTGAATTGTGTTCCTTAATGTTATACCCCACCTATTGCTTCTTGGTTATTCACAACCATCTTCCATATTAGCTACTTTATCACCCAGGAATCTGACCAAGAACAAGCAATATTAAGCAATAGATGATGGCATCTGCAGACATCAACAGTAGTTGACAGATGGATGTGTTTTAGGTTATTGTTCATGATTGTGCCCAATCTGGTGTCTGGGAGTGGGCACGGAGTTGGCTGAAGGGCAATTGGGGAAGTTGGCAGCTCAGAAGTTTGATGACAGCCTTTGGTGGCCATGATGCTCCTACTCGCAAAACGTAGACTAGCCATATGCTGGGGTGCCCCTATAACTCCCCGGGTTGCTGAGTGGTTGCGGGATATTGCCTGTCAGGAACAGTTGGCGGTGTTCTGGTATATAATGCCGACAGCATCTCGACCGAAGGACATATAGGAACCTTTTACTGGCTCAGTGGACAGGATGTGGACCTCCCGGATAACTTCCTGTCAAGGTCGGCCCAATAACTGCATCAACACTTGCCAATTTGTACAAATCTACCCTACATCTATGGGTTTGCCTAATTTGAAACACATGATAAGGTTAATCATGGCCAGCCTCCTTTTCCCCATTCACGGAGCCTAAAATCCCCAGACTTGTCTAGCCCATAGCTGAAATTGCTATGTTCCTGTCACCGTAAATGTGTAAATTGTGATAATGTATTACAGGGATTTTTCTTTTTGTTTCCTTTAAAAAAAAGAACAGTATGCACTGGAGCAACGCACTTGATTTTATTTCAATATTGGTGTTTCACAATTTCTGTATGATGTAACTGAGTGATGCTGTGTAGTAGCAAAGTGTAAATGTGCCTATATCATGTACATGTCTGAACAAAAGTTAAATTTAAAAAAAAAATGTTTGACGGCCAGCCTTCCCCTCTCTCTCTCTGAAAAGGTGACAGTTGGTCACAGGCTGACACCGTGAGCTGCACATCGCATCATGGCTCTGGACAGCAGGCCCCTCGGACATTGGCCAGTGGTACCCTGACTGTTAGGTCGTCTCTAACGCTGCAGTTCAGCATGGCAGTCTGGTTCCTGGGATCCTTATCAACACCCTACACATTTCTCTTCATTGAGGCACTACAGTGCATGCAACTAGCCCACTCAATCCCTAGAGTGCCATAGGGATAACCAGAAAAGTGATCTCTGCAGGATAAATGTGCAAAGCCACATCAAAGGGGTAAGTAGGAGTAGCATTGAAAGACATCCTCAGTTAAGAAGAAGCAGTAGGAGTCCCGTCTTCAGAGTACCCAGAGTGCACACCGAGAAGCATTACAATATGAGGGGCAGAGCTTGGCCTTGAGAAAGATGGCTGTTTCCTAGTTTCTTTCATCTCGGAAAGCTCCTGCTAAAAGTGTTAATCTGCACACAATGGACCCTACCTCTCAACAGGTGTGCATGTGAACTTGGCCTGCAGTTCTAACTAGACTGCATTGAGGCATACATGCCAACAGACCCGATTCCGGTGGGAGACTCACGATATTTTATTGTCCAAATGGCTTTATTTTGATGTCTCCCGCCTGAAATTGGTTCTGCTTCAATGGAAGTCAGTGGGGGAAATACACATGCCTGATTATTTTATTTAAAATCTCCCACTTACTTTCCTGCTCTATAATGTTGACGTGTATGGTGAGGACACCCCGAACTCGAGAATTGTCACCGATGCTGCGAGTCCCACTGGGCCCGGGCGCCCGACTGTCCCTGCACAACCAAGGTCGTGTTTCCGTCGGGCTCCCTGCCGCGGCACACTCACCATTGGGGACTTCATTGCTGCAACACTACACCCACGCGTGTACCCCGCCGGTAAGCCGTCCCTGCACACTAGTTCACCGGGCGAGTGGCAGCACTGTCCCCAGACGCCGGATGTTTCAGGGCACGGCTTCACATTTCATGATTTGGTGTTTATGCGACCATTGCGGGTTAGGAAGACTTGACTCCCCATTCCCTGGGTGATCCACCGGGCGCCACCATCTTTATTGTTGCTCATTTCCTTTTGCTGTAGCTTGCCACAGCGCCATCTGGTGGAGCACGATGGGAGCTTCGCAGTCTGGATAAAATAAAGCCTCCTGCTGTTTAGGGCTCGCCTGCTGATGCGCTTCTGCGCATAGCTGGCGAAGCTCTAATGTGGCTTATCCAGTGTTGAACCACCACTGGCGATTCCACTGGCGATTTCTTGAAGTGCATGTGCTTTTTAGGTCATTGCGCAAGCGCAAGCCCTAAAAAGCGCGTGCACAATGCCACCAGCCGCCTTCCTGCCTGCCTCGCATTACCACATCAAAGGCAGCCCGCCCCCCTCCCACAGCTTCTCTAATTATTCACGGCCTCCCGGCCGTACTTTACATCACGCCTGTTAGACCATGAAGTTCCGTCCTGTGTGATTTTATAATAAGCTGATCTGTAAACTTTGTTACATAAACAGCTACGCAAACCGTAGTTCCTTCAGCAGTACGTCGTTTAATGAAAATGCTGTTACTTCACATAACGAGTGCGGCTGAAATCCACGTGCACGGACACTAAACATATTTGTATTACAAATAAATCGATCACAGTGAATAGTGAATCAAGGCTTCCAAAAATATCAGCAACGCTTCTATACAGGAAGTGCTCAAGGCTCGCAGAAGGTTCCCAGGGGCACTATACGACCAATGAGGTGCACTACCTGTCCCCGCACACAGTGTTGCTCAGTGCAGGCTGGTACATTGTTTTCGGGACACTATAATACAACCGAGGGGTCTGCTCCCGCTCCTCGCTGCACCGCAATAAAAGCTCTGTGTGATGGCTGCTCAGCCACGGGGGGAGGGCCTTTCTCTCCTATTCGAGCATACAGTTAGTAAAGTCGGGTAGCTTGTCAGCATCAAGAGAGACGTATTGGAAAACTTTGCTTGCCAGCATCTTCCTGGGCTGTCATTAACTCTTGCCGGGAACCACTGATTTAAGCGTTTCTCTTTTCCTGACATGATGCTCACCATACAGTATCAGTATTTTGTTTTATACTGCGTGACATTTTAATCATCGGTGTGCTTCTTATTGGATTCTTCAGGATTGCAGGGTGCACTTATGTGGCTAATAGAGGTGCCTTTAAAACTCCAGAGGGACACCTAGTAACAACCTGTGATACTGCACCCTTTCCCTGCTTTGTGTATTTTCTATTTTTGCTTATGCTAGTACCGGGAGTCCGAGACTCCCTTGTGTCAGGCACAGTAGAACACTCCGTCCATATTACTTTAGTGCCAAGAGACTGCAACAGCAGAAGAAAAGGACTAATGCCTAAACGTGCAGCCCTAGAAAAGGGAGCATAAATGGAGAGCCTGTTTTGTTTTTGCTTGGCGGGAACCACTGCGGTAAGCGATTCTTTTCCCGACACAATCCTCATCAAACTATAAGAATTCCGTTTTCATAATGCGTGGCCCATGTGTGGCAGAAACCAGATCCAAACGCTGAACTCCAGCCTCCAGTGAGCTAATGCACGGATAAGTTACATTATTTCGCATTTGAGGAGGATCACCATTTTTTTTTATACTCCTCAGCATTCTTTTGATTGGATTCTTCAGGATTGCAGGGTGCAGTACCTTATGTGGCTAATACAGGTCTAGAGAAACACCTAGCAACAGCCTGTAGTACCACACCCTATCCCCGCTTTGTGGATTTTCTTTTATTGCTTTCGCTACTGCTTGAAGTCTGCCACTCCCTTGTGTCCAGCACACTAGAACGGTTAGAAAACTATACAACCACTCTTTTCAGAATTTTCCTTTTTTTGCTGTAGCATGCATTTTCTAAATGATCCCCCCCACTGCAAAAAATAGACAAGCTCCACCGAGGCACCCACATACACAGCTCCACCGAGGCACCTACCACACAGCTCCACTGATGCACCCACCACACAGCTCCACCTATGCACCCACCACACAGCTCCACCGAGGCACCCCCACACAGCTCTACAGATGCACCCACCACACAGCTCCACCTACACAGCTCCACCGATGCACACAGCTCCACCGATGCACCCAGCACACAGCTCCACCGATGCACCAACCACACAGCTCCACCGATGCACCAACCACACAGCTCCACCGATGCACCCACCACACAGCTCCACCGATGCTCCCACCACACAGCTCCACCGATGCTCCAACTAAGCTCCACCAATGCACCCACCACACAGCTCCACCAATGGCACCCACTAAGCTCCACCGATGCACTCACCATACAGCTTCACCGATGTACCCACCACACAGCTACACCCATGCAGCCACCACACAGCTCCACCGACGCACCCACAACCCAGCTCCACCAATGCACCCACCACACAGCTCCACCGATGCACCCACCACACAGCTCCACTTACACAGCTCCACCAATGCACCCACCACACAGCTCCATTGATGCACCCACCACACAGCTCCACACATGCAGCCACCACACAGCTCCACCGACACAGCTCCACCGATGCACCCACCACACAGCTCCACCGATGCACCCACAACACAGCTCCACCGATGCACCCACCACACAGCTCCACCGATGCACCCACCACATAGCTCCACCGATGCACCCACCACACAGCTACACCGATGCACCCACCACACAGCTCCACCGATGCACCCACCACACAGCTCCACCGATGCACCCACCACACAGCTCCACCGATGCACCCACCACACAGCTCCACCGATGCACCCACCACACAGCTCCACCGATGCACCCACCACACAGCTCCACCGATGCACCCACCACACAGCTCCACCGATGCACCCACCACACAGCTCCACCTACACAGCTCCACCTACACAGCTCCACCGATGCACCCACCACACAGCTCCACCGATGCACCCACCTACACAGCTCCACTGATGCACCCACCACACAGCTCCACCGATGCACCCACCACACCGCTCCACCGATGCACCCACCCCACAGCTCCACCGATGCACCCACCACACAGCTCCACTGAACGACCCACCACACAGCTCCACCGAACGACCCACCACACAGCTCCACCGAACGACCCACCATCCACCGAACGACCCACCACACAGCTCCACCGAACGACTCACCACACAGCTACACTGCTGCACCCACCACACAGCTCCACCGATGCACCCACCACAAAGCTCCACCGATGCACCCACCACACAGCTCCACCGAACGACCCACCACACAGCTCCACTGATCGACCCACCACACAGCTCCACCGAACGACCCACCACACAGCTCCACCAAACGACCCACCACACAGCTCCACCGAACGACCCACCACACAGCTCCACCGAACGACCCACCACACAGCTCCACCGAACGACCCACCATCCACCGAACGACCCACCACACAGCTCCACTGAACGACCCACCACACAGCTCCACCGAACGACCCACCACACAGCTCCACCAATGGCACCCACTAAGCTCCACCGATGCACTCACCACACAGCTTCACCGATGTACCCACCACACAGCTACACCCATGCAGCCACCACACAGCTCCACCGACACAGCTCCACCGATGCACCCACAACCCAGCTCCACCAATGCACCCAGCACACAGCTCCACCGATGCACCCACCACACAGCTCCACCTACACAGCTCCACCAATGCACCCACCACACAGCTCCATTGATGCACCCACCACACAGCTCCACACATGCAGCCACCACACAGCTCCACCGACACAGCTCCCCCGATGCACCCACTAATGCACCCACCACACAGCTCCACCGATGCACCCACCACACAGCTCCACCTACACAGCTCCACCGATGCACCCACCACACAGCTCCACCGATGCACCCACCACACAGCTCCACCAATGCACCCACCACACAGCTCCACCGATGCACCCACCACACAGCTCCACCGATGCACCCACCACACAGCTCCACCGATGCACCCACCACACAGCTCCACCGATGCAGCCACAGATGCAGCCACCACACAGCTCCACCGATGCACCCAGCTCCACCAATGCACCCACCACACAGCTCCACCGATGCACCAACCACACAGCTCCACCGATGCACCCACCACACAGCTCCACCTACACAGCTCCACCGATGCACCCACCACACAGCTCCACCGAGGCACCCACCACACAGCTCCACCGAGGCACCCACCACACAGCCACACTGATGCACCCACCACACAGCTCCACCGATGCACCCACCACACAGCTCCACGGATGCAGCCACCACACAGCTCCACCGACATAGCTCCACCGATGCACCCAGCTCCACCGATGCACCCACACACAGCTCCACCGATGCACCCACCACACAGCTCCACCGATGCACTCACCACACAGCTCCACCGATGCACCCACCACACAGCTCCACCGATGCACCCACCACACAGCTCCACCGATGCAGCCACAGATGCAGCCACCACACAGCTCCACCGATGCACCCAGCTCCACCAATGCACCCACCACACAGCTCCACCGATGCACCCACCACACAGCTCCACCTACACAGCTCCACCGATGCACCCACCACACAGCTCCACCGAGGCACCCACCACACAGCTCCACCGAGGCACCCACCACACAGCTCCACCGAGGCACCCACCACACAGCTACACTGATGCACCCACCACACCGCTCCACCGATGCAGCCACCACACAGCTCCACCGATGCAGCCACCACACAGCTCCACCGATGCAGCCACCACACAGCTCCACCGATGCAGCCACCACACAGCTCCACCGATGCAGCCACCACACAGCTCCACGGATGCAGCCACCACAGAGCTCCAGGGATGCAGCCACCACACAGCTCCACCGATGCAGCCACCACACAGCTCCACCGATGCACCCACCACACATCTCCACCGATTCAGCCACCATACAGCTCCACCAAGGCACCCACCACACAGCTGAACCGATGCACCCACCACACAGCTCCACCGAGGCACCCACCACAAAGCTCCACAGATGCACCCACCACACAGCTCCACCGAGGCACCCACCACACAGCTCCACCAAACGACCCACCACACAGCTCCACCGATGCACCCACCACACAGCTCCACCGATGCAGCCACCACACAGCTCCACCGATGCAGCCACCACACAGCTCCACCGATGCAGCCACCACACAGCTCCACCGATGCAGCCACCACACAGCTCCACCGATGCACCCAGTTCCACCAATGCACCCACCACACAGCTCCACCGATGCACCCACCACACAGCTCCACCTACACAGCTCCACCGATGCACCCAGCTCCACCAATGCACCCACCACATAGCTCCACCGAACGACCCACCACACAGCTCCACCGAACGACCCACCACACAGCTCCACCGAACGACCCACCACACAGCTCCACCGAACGACCCACCACACAGCTCCACCAATGGCACCCACTAAGCTCCACCGATGCACTCACCACACAGCTTCACCGATGTACCCACCACACAGCTACACCCATGCAGCCACCACACAGCTCCACCGACACAGCTCCACCGATGCACCCACAACCCAGCTCCACCAATGCACCCACCACACAGCTCCACCGATGCACCCACCACACAGCTCCACCTACACAGCTCCACCAATGCACCCACCACACAGCTCCATTGATGCACCCACCACACAGCTCAACACATGCAGCCACCACACAGCTTCACCGACACAGCTCCCCCGATGCACCCACCAATGCACCCACCACACAGCTCCACTGATGCACCCACCACACAGCTCCACCTACACAGCTCCACCGGTGCACCCACCACACAGCAGCACCGATGCACCCACCACACAGCTCCCTCGATGCACCCACCACACAGCTCCACCGATGCACCCACCACACAGCTCCACCGATGCAGCCACAGATGCAGCCACCACACAGCTCCACCGATGCACCCAGCTCCACCAATGCACCCACCACACAGCTCCACCGATGCACCCACCACACAGCTCCACCGAGGCACCCACCACACAGCTCCACCGAGGCACCCACCACACAGCTCCACTGATGCACCCACCACACAGCTCCACCTACACAGCTCCACCTACACAGCTCCACCGATGCACCCACCACACAGCTCCACCGATGCACCCACCTACACAGCTCCACCGATTCACCCACCACACAGCTCCACCGATGCACCCACCAGACAGCTCCACCGATGCACCCACCACACAGCTCCACCGATGCACCCACCACACAGCTCCACCGAACGACCCACCACACAGCTCCACTGAACGACCCACCACACAGCTCCACCGAACGACCCACCACACAGCTCCACCGAACGACCCACCACACAGCTCCACCGAACGACCCACCACACAGCTCCACCGAACGACCCACCACACAGCTCGACCCACCACACAGCTCCACCGAACGACCCACCACACAGCTCCACCGAAATACCCACCACACAGCTCCACCGAACGACCCACCACACAGCTCCACCCAACGACCCACCATCCACCGAACGACCCACCACACAGCTCCACCGAACGACCCACCACACAGCTCCACCAATGGCACCCACTAAGCTCCACCGATGTACCCACCACACAGCTTCACCGATGTACCCACCACACAGCTACACCCATGCAGCCACCACACAGCTCCACCGACACAGCTCCACCGATGCACCCACAACCCAGCTCCACCAATGCACCCACCACACAGCTCCACCGATGCACCCACCACACAGCTCCACCTACACAGCTCCACCAATGCACCCACCACACAGCTCCATTTATGCACCCACCACACAGCTCCACACATGCAGCCACCACACAGCTCCACTGACACAGCTCCCCGGATGCACCCACCAATGCACCCACCACACAGCTCCACCGATGCACCCACCACACAGCTCCACCTACACAGCTCCACCGATGCACCCACCACACAGCTCCACCGATGCACCCACCACACAGCTCCACTGATGCACCCACCACACAGCTCCACCGATGCACCCACCACACAGCTCCACCGATGCACCCACCACACAGCTCCACCGATGCACCCACGACACAGCTCCACCTACACACCTCCATCGATGCACCCACCACACAGCTCCACCGAGGCACCCACCACACAGCTCCACCGAGGCACCCACCACACAGCTCCACCGAGGCTCCCACCACACAGCTACACTGATGCACCCACCACACAGCTCCACCGATGCACCCACCACACAGCTCCACCGATGCAGCCACCACACAGCTCCACCGACATAGCTCCACCGATGCACCCAGCTCCACCGATGCACCCACCACACAGCTCCACCGATGCACCCACACACAGCTCCACCGATGCACCCACCACACAGCTCCACCGATGCACCCACCACACAGCTCCACCAATGCACCCACCACACAGCTCCACCGATGCACCCACCACACAGCTCCTTCGATGCAGCCACAGATGCAGCCACCACACAGCTCCACCGATGCACCCAGCTCCACCAATGCACCCACCACACAGCTCCACCAATGCACCCACCACACAGCTCCACCAATGCACCCACCACACAGCTCCACCTACACAGCTCCACCGATGCACCCACCACACAGCTCCACCGAGGCACCCACCACACAGCTCCACCGAGGCACCCACCACACAGCTCCACCGAGGCACCCACCACACTGCTACACTGATGCACCCACCACACAGCTCCACCGATGCAGCCACCACACAGCTCCACCGATGCAGCCACCACACAGCTCCACCGATGCAGCCACCACACAGCTCCACCGATGCAGCCACCACACAGCTCCACCGATGCAGCCACCACACAGCTCCACCGATGCAGCCACCACACAGCTCCACGGATGCAGCCACCACACAGCTCCACGGATGCAGCCACCACACAGTTCCACGGATGCAGCCACCACACAGCTCCACCGATGCTGCCACCACACATCTCCACCGATGCACCCACCACACATCTCCACCGATGCAGCCACCATACAGCTCCACCAAGGCACCCACCACACAGCTGAACCGATGCACCCACCACACAGCTCTACCGAGGCACCCACCACAAAGCTCCACAGACGCACCCACCACACAGCTCCACCGAGGCACCCACCACACAGCTCCACCAAACGACCCACCACACAGCTCCACCGATGCACCCACCACACAGCTCCACCGATGCACCCACCACACAGCTCCACCGATGCACCCACCACACAGCTCCACCGATGCAGCCACCACACAGCTCCACCGATGCAGCCACCACACAGCTCCACTGATGCAGCCACCAAACAGCTCCACCGATGCAGCCACCACACAGCTCCACTGATGCACCCAGCTCCACCAATGCACCCACCACACAGCTCCACCGATGCACCCACCACACAGCTCCACCTACACAGCTCCACTGATGCACCCACCACACAGCTCCATTGATGCACCCACCACACAGCTACACTGATGCACCCACCACACAGCTCCACCGATGCACCCACCACACAGCTCCACAGATGCACCCACCATACAACTCCACCGAGGCACCCACCATACAGCTCCACCGAGGCACCCACCACACAGCTCCAGCGAGGCACCCACCACACAGCTCCAGCGAGGCACCCACCACACAGCTCCAGCGAGGCACCCACCACACAGCTCCAGCGAGGCACCCACCACACAGCTCCACCGAGGTACCCACCACACAGCTCCACCGAGGCACCCACCACACAGCTCCACCGAGGCACCCACCACACAGCTCCACCGAGGCACCCACCACACAGCTCCACTGATGCAGCCACCACACAGCTCCACCAATACAGCCACCACACAGCTCCACCGATGCAGCCACCACACAGCTCCACCGATGCAGCCACCACACAGCTCCACCGATGCAGCCACCACACAGCTCCACCGATGCAGCCACCACACAGCTCCACCGATGCAGCCACCACACAGCTCCACTGATGCACCCAGTTCCACCAATGCACCCACCACACAGCTCCACCGATGCACCCACCACACAGCTCCACCTACACAGCTCCACCGAACGACCCACCACACAGCTCCACCGAACGACCCACCACACAGCTCCACCGAACGACCCACCACACAGCTCCACCGAACGACCCACCACACAGCTCCACCGAATGACCCACCACACAGCTCCACCGAACGACCCACCACACAGCTCAACCGAACGACCCACCACACAGCTCCACCGAACGACCCGCCACACAGCTCCACCAATGGCACCCACTAAGCTCCACCGATGCACTCACCACACAGCTTCACCGATGTACCCACCACACAGCTACACCCATGCAGCCACCACACAGCTCCACCGACACAGCTCCACCGATGCACCGACAACCCAGCTCCACCAATGCACCCACCACATAGCTCCACCGATGCACCCACCACACAGCTCCACCTACACAGCTCCACCAATGCACCCACCACACAGCTCCATTGATGCACCCACCACACAGCTCCACACATGCAGCCACCACACAGCTCCACCGACACAGCTCCCCCGATGCACCCACCAATGCACCCACCACACAGCTCCACTGATGCACCCACCACACAGCTCCACCTACACAGCTCCACCGATGCACCCACCACACAGCTCCACCGATGCACCCACCACACAGCTCCACCGATGCACCCACCACACAGCTCCACCGATGCACCCACCACACAGCTCCATCGATGCAGCCACAGATGCAGCCACCACACAGCTCCACCGATGCACCCAGATCCACCAATGCACCCACCACACAGCTCCACCGATGCACCCACCACACAGCTCCACCTACACAGCTCCACCGATGCACCCACCACACAGCTCCACCGAGGCACCCACCACACAGCTCCACCGATGCACCCACCACACAGCTCCACCGATGCAGCCACCGATGCAGCTACCACACAGCTCCACCGATGCACCCAGCTCCACCAATGCCCCCACCACACTGCTCCACCGATGCACCCACCACACAGCTCCACCTACACAGCTCCACCGAGGCACCCACCACACAGCTCCACCGAGGCACCCACCACACAGCTCCACCGAGGCGCCCACCACACAGCTCCACCGAGGCACCCACCACACAGCTCCACCGAGGCACCCACCACAAAGCTACACCGATGCAGCCACCACACAGCTCCACCGATGCAGCCACCACACAGCTCCACCGATGCAGCCACCACACAGCTCCACCGATGCAGCCACCACACAGCTCCACCGATGCAGCCACCACACAGCTCCACCGATGCAGCCACCACACAGCTCCACCGATGCTGCCACCACACATCTCCACCGATGCACCCACCACACATCTCCACCGATGCACCCACCACACATCTCCACCGATGCAGCCACCATACAGCTCCACCAAGGCACCCACCACACAGCTGAACCGATGCACCCACCACACAGCTCTACCGAGGCACCCACCACAAAGCTCCACAGATGCACCCACCACACAGCTCCACCGAGGCACCCACCACAAAGCTCCACCAAACGACCCACCACACAGCTCCACCGATGCACCCACCACACAGCTCCACCGATGCACCCACCACACAGCTCCACCGATGCACCCACCACACAGCTCCACCGATGCAGCCACCACACAGCTCCACCGATGCAGCCACCACACAGCTCCACCGATGCACCCAGCTCCACCAATGCACCCACCACACAGCTCCACCAATGCACCCACCACACAGCTCCACCGATGCACCCACCACACAGCTCCACCTACACAGCTCCACTGATGCACCCACCACACAGCTCCATTGATGCACCCACCACACAGCTACACTGATGCACCCACCACACAGCTCCACAGATGCACCCACCATACAGCTCCACCGAGGCACCCACCATACAGCTCCACCGAGGCACCCACCACACAGCTCCACCGAGGCACCCACCACACAGCTCCACCGATGCAGCCACCACACAGCTCCACCGATGCACCCAGCTCCACCAATGCACCCACCACAGAGCTCCACCAATGCACCCACCACACAGCTCCACCTACACAGCTCCACTGATGCACCCACCACACAGCTCCATTGATGCACCCACCACACAGCTACACTGATGCACCCACCACACAGCTCCACCGATGCACCCACCACACAGCTCCACCGATGCACCCACCACACAGCTCCACCGATGCACCCACCACACAGCTCCACCGATGCACCCACCACACAGCTCCACCGATGCACCCACCACACAGCTCCACAGATGCACCCACCACACAGCTCCACAGATGCACCTACCACACAGCTCCACCGATGCACCCACCACACAGCTCCACCGATGCACCCAGCTCCACCAATGCACCCACCACACAGCTCCACCTATGCACCCACTACACAGCTCCACCGATGCACCCACCACACAGCTCCACCGATGCACCCAGCTCCACCAATGCACCCACCACACAGGTCTGCTGAGGCACCCACCACACAGCTCCACAGATGCACCCACCACACAGCTCCACAGATGCACCCACCACACAGCTCCACAGATGCACCCACCACACAGCTCCACAGATGCACCCACCACACAGCTCCACCGATGCACCCACCACACAGCTCCACCGATGCACCCAGATCCACCAATGCACCCACTACACAGCTCCACCGATGCACCCACTACACAGCTCCACCGATGCACCCACCACACAGCTCCACCGATGCACCCAGCTCCACCAATGCACCCACCACACAGCGCAACCACAGCATCACTCAGCGCAACCACGGCATCACTCAGCGCAACCACGGCATCACTCAGCGCAACCACAGCATCACTCAGCGCAACCACAGCATCACTCAGCGCAACCACAGCATCACTCAGCCCAACCACAGCATCACTCAGCCCAACCACAGCATCACTCAGCCCAACCACAGCATCACTCAGCCCAACCACAGCATCACTCAGCCCAACCACAGCATCACTGGTTCAAATGTGTTCTTTCAATGTTTCAAGCTGTTTTCAAGCTTTCATGCTTTTTTACAAATCACAAAAAGATGTTAATATTTCACCTCTGTTCTTGGATTTTCATCACAATATAAAACACTGTACATAATCTTGACAAAAGTTATTTACAAAAGTTTAAGCTATTGCCATTACAAATTAAATAACTTATTTAAGTATTAATTATTTAAAAAAATTAAAAGCCATTGTTATTTGTAATATCAATACATCTAAGTCACGTAAATACAAAAGATGTTGCATTACAAATGCTATAGGTGTTTGCGAAAGTTATAACTATTGGCATTGTAAATGACAAAGCTATTAATTTAGCTAGTTTAAAAAATAACACATAAATAAAAAAAATCATTTATAAGACCAATAGCTCAAACTTTCCTAATGCGAGCCCTATTGCATTTCCAATGCTTGTTTTCCATTCGGATACATGACAATGCGGGGTAGCTAACATATTTGCGGCATCTCCATTCCTTTCAGAAGTGGTCCTCTTTTGAAACTTTCATATCCCTCAGCTGGGTTATTTATTATATACCCATGCATTCTCCCTTTCGCTGATACTACCGTATTATTTACACCAGCTTTCTCCAAGGCACCAGGAGAACTTTCACTACCAACGCTGCTAAACCAGTTTGCGCACTATAGTTTTTCACCCCAAAGGCTCATTCTTACTTGCAAAAGTTTGGTTTGCCCTGTTCCCATCATGCACTGGGACAGGAACAGACTAATTTGCATGTAGCCAGGTTCTGAGCTGGGATGGTGCGGTGAGCTAAAAAATGGTGATGGATCAAGCCCTGATCTTTGGACTGGGTAAGAGTGGTCTGCTTAATTCAGACACTCTGTTCATCACCACCCCCTTTTCTGAATCATTTTGTCCACCATAAGCGTGGAAGGGTATACTCGGATATGAGTCCCTTGCTCACTGCACCATCAGGATTCAAGCAAGCCGGGCCGAAGACGGCTGTAATGCCAGAAACCGGTCCCCGGAAGCTTGTTTCCTTTCCAGTATAAGAATTGGCTTGGTAGTTTGGTCTGCCCTGTTCCCATGATGCACTGGGCCAGGGACAGACTAATTTGCATGTAGCCAGGTTCTGAGCTGGGATGGTGCAGTGAGCTAAAAAACGGTGATGGATCAATCCCTGATCTGTTGACTGGGTACAAGTGTTCTGTTTAATTCAGATACTCTGTCCATCACCACCCCCTTTTCTGAATCGTTTTGTCCACCATAAGCGTGGAAGGGTATACTCAGATGTGAGTCCCTTGCTCACTGCACCATCAGGATTCAAGCAAGCCGGGCCGAAGACGGCTGTAATGCCAGAAACCGGTCCCCGGAAGCTTGTTTCCTTTCCAGTATAAGAATTAGCTTGGTAGTTTGGTCTGCCCTGTTCCCATGATGCACTGGACCAGGGACAGACTAATTTGCATGTAGCCAGGTTCTGAGCTGGGATGGTGCAGTGAGCTAAAAAACGGTGATGGATCAAGCCCTGATCTGTTGACTGGGTACGAGTGTTCTGTTTAATTCAGATACTCTGTCCATCACCACCCCCTTTTCTGAATCGCTTTGTCCACCATAAGCGTGGAAGGGTATACTCAGATGTGAGTCCCTTGCTCACTGCACCATCAGGATTCAAGCAAGCCGGGCCGAAGACGGCTGTAATGCCAGAAACCGGTCCCCGGAAGCTTGTTTCCTTTCCAGTATAAGAATTGGCTTGGTAGTTTGGTCTGCCCTGTTCCCATGATGCACTGGGCCAGGGACAGACTAATTTGCATGTAGCCAGGTTCTGAGCTGGGATGGTGCAGTGAGCTAAAAAACGGTGATGGATCAAGCCCTGATCTGTTGACTGGGTACGAGTGTTCTGTTTAATTCAGATACTCTCTCCATCACCACCCCCTTACCTGAATCGTATATACAATGCGGCGCACCATGGCCCCAAAACGTCACCGAAGCATTTCGCTTCTGTGCCGTAAAGGCGGCGCATTGCTGGAGTTGCGTCGCAACGATGGCACAGCTCCAGCAATGCTCTGGGGTGCCCTATCTCTCCAATGCTGCGTCAAGCCGTACGTCTGCTTCAAGCAGGCGCAGGGTTTGAGTCACGCATCATTGTCGACAAAGTGACTGATTGAAATCTTGTAGATTTCCCTCAGCCACTTTTAGGATGTGTTCCTGCGCAGGAACGCCCTCCCTTGCGCCGGAACGCCCCCTGATGGCGCAGGGCTTTACAACGTGATGCATCTCCCATATGTGTCACGTTGTTAATATACGCCGCACCATGGCGCCTCTTTTGTTCTGCCGCTGCGTCACAAAAGTCACGCAACAATGGAGCAAAAGAGCCGCAAAGGTCTTCTAAATCAGCCCCTACAGACTGAAGTCCAGTCCTTCCTTTGTACACCTGGCAATAAGAAGAAATAGTGGTGGTGGATTGATAGTTTGAGTATTTTAATCACTGGTTAATGTAGTAGGAAACTTTTTAGTGTTGTCGCTGATCTGCAATCACGATGGACTTTGTCTGTGACTTCGCGTGCTGCGGACTGCTGCCTGCCAGTTCTAGGCGAACCTTTTTAGTAGTTTGTTTAGTGAGTTACATAAGAACTTTCCAAGTCGACGGTCCGCAAATCAAGCAATACTAATAACGTAGTAGACCACATGAGATAGGTCAATATATCCCGTGGAATAGTGTTCTATTTGCTATTTCGCCAAAATATTTTGTTATTGTTCTTTTGAAATGTTTGATTTGGTTGACAAATATCATCCATGTTTTTTGGTCTTTCTTCCTTTCATGTTGTACATCAGCTCCCCCCAGGGGCAAGAGGGCATTGGAGGAGGCTGCTGCTGCTGCTGAACAGGATCGGTCAGGCGAGGGCTCCTTTGCTGGCCCCGGTAAGTTTTAATTTTAATATAGAGTACCTATTTTTTCCTAGCGTTCCTCATTCGATTTTTTCTAAATCGTCTTTGATCTTTTTGTAGACTGTATCTAAATTCTTATCCTGCCTCGAATCTGACTCCCTGTGGTATTACTAGATTATTCTTATTAGTCTGTGTAGCTAACTAAGATTGCACATTTGGCAATTCCATTGGACTCCCATTCTAGTCAGCAATAGCTGTATGCACTGAGTGCAGTCCTCTGGGATTGTCCATAATGTCTTTTCAAGTCTTCTAAATGTTTATGCTTTGACAATTGCCAACAATAAAAAGGTGAATGACCACCAAGAAAGAATAATATACTACTTTACTCTTGGTTTGGATAGGAGGACAATCAATTCTACTACTGTTGCAGGGACAAATCTGCACAAACAGAACTATGGACACTAAATAGTGCATTGTTTATCAATTATAATAGGCGCAGGTAGACTTTGTTTCCACATACCTCAGTGATATCAGACTTTGAAGAACCCCCAATCTCCTTACTGACTAGATAGTGTGGCAGAGTCATTTAGCTCCCAAATTCATCGATGATTGATCCCCAATGATGATTATCCAACGCAGGACAAGAGTACGGAGTCAGAGTCCAGAAGTGTCTGAGGCATGGACTCATGCTTGCAAATTGCAAAACCTTTTGCTCATTCACTCATGACCAAAAACCACAGAGTCTATTTAAGTTTTAAAGCTTTATTAAAAGTAAAAATATTTATTAAAATCAAGCTTGTCATAAAACATAAACGGTTGATTAAAAATGGAAAAGTGCTTATACTCATTTGTTTTCCACACATTTATTGTGGGCGAGCCGAGCCCTCACCTGGTTTGAACTTTCATTTTTCTTTTTGGTGCTGAATCATTGGTCCCTTCGTCCTAATGATGTCTTCTTAGAAGTGAAGCTTCTGTCTGTTATGAGGAAAATGGTGCGTGTTAAAAAGCAAGCATTCATCAGTTATGCCAAATAATGCTGCAAGACAACACACCCTTCCCTGGAAAAAGGGAAATTTTTACTTTAGAGTAGACAGTCACAATTTATTAGATTGGTTTCTGTATTCACATTTTTTCATTCCTAGACAAAATACTAGTGAGTGGTGCATGTCTATGACATCTAACATTCTTAAATGTACTTTGTAGGTGGAACATCTGGTGCTGGGCCCAGCGCCGAGGTGGAGGGAAGCTCTGGGGAGGAGGCGTTGCAAGTGCCGGACCAAACTGCTGTGCGGGTTGCCACGGTAGTGGTGGGCAGTGGTAAGCTCTTATATTCCTTACTTATTGAGATTGCAGACTGCAAAGTGTGCTGCTCCCCGTGAGAAAACGTAAGGTTTGTCCAGATGAGAGACATGAAGAAGAATGATTGACATTTAGGGGCCTATTATGATGGCGGACGGACCTGAGTCCGTCCGCCACCATGGAGTAGGAGGGACCGTCCGCAGGGGCAGCGGCGGTCCCTCAGTGGTAAGTAGGATGTGACCGCTACTCTGGCGGTCACATCCTGTATTTTTATCATTGCGGCGGGTGCTGCTTGAAGCAGCACCCGCCGCAATGATAAAAATGTAATTTGTGCGTTTGCATGCACAAAGCGTCAGGCACCACGCGGTACCTGCCGCTTTGTGCAGGCAAATGCAGTGGGGTACCATAGGTACCCCCATGTACACCCCCACCCCCTTCACTTCTGGGGGCCCGCATCGGGCCCCCAAACAAAAATCTGTATGCCTTTGCACGTCGGAAATGCTGCCGTTTAAAGGCATGCTCCTCCAGACATCCTAATATGGCTGGCGGTGTCTGATAGACACCGCCAGCCATGTTAGTCCTTTTCCGCCGCGGACGGGAGGCGACCGCGGCGGAAAAGCTGCAGACTGAAAAACGACCCCCCAGCCATCCTAATCTGGCGGGGGGTCTTTTTCAGTCCGCTGCGGATTTTCCGCATCCTCCGGGCCGGCGGTGGATTCCGCCGGCCCGTAGGATGCTGGAAATCCGCAATCCTAATCTGCCCCATAGTTTGAATGGATGGATGCCTGGATCATGGTACTATCTGACTCTTAGATAGCATATGTGTATCTAGAGAGAGTAGACGGTCACTGGATGAACTAAGTGTTACTTTGAAGAGCATGTAACACCGCACCCGCACGTCCGTCCCAGTGTAGGAAAGGCAAGGAAAAGAAGTTGTAATTTTGTCCGAATACTACCATGAATTGTAGCAGTAGTTTGTATTGCAAGCACAGCATATATCCGGCGATTACGATGGCCACTAACTACCTCTGTTAATAAGTTTAGTAGAACTTGGTCATTCATGTGTGGATGTATCACTGTTCACTCAAAAAGCAAAGCACCTAAAGTCATCCCATATGTAAGTAAATATATACCATGTGCAGTGATAGATAATCAGATTATTTATCTTCTTCATTTTCCTTTTCTAGTATTCGGTGGCACTGTAGGGTGAAAGTTAAATTAATTAAGCAGTAGCCCTTGTAACAGAGTATTCTCAGTGCCACCCGTAATAGAAAAGTAAGAGCATCACCACCTGCATGTACTGGACTGGTACAGTAACGCAAGTCTGTCTCACTCATCATGGCGGGCGTCTGTTTTCCTCGGGTGCAAGTTCACTTCGCTGGCATTATGCCAGCTTGCATAAGTTAACGTACCAATTTTGCTAAGCAAGAGAGAAGAAGAAGAATAAGACTGGTGTACTGGGAGGAGGAGCCAAGCAGGCATTCGAAATGGCCGCATAGTCGCTCGGCTCCGTGAGCCCTTTTGCCCCTCACGTATATCCTGGCGTATATCCTGAGCTACGGAGGCGTACTTTGATAGGAGAAGGAGAACGGGCACTTACCATCTGCTCCTGCAGCTCCTGTGTGCGGCAGGCCCTGAGAACTGTCCCCGACTGATCTGCGGCCCACGTGGTAATGAGACCGGGGCGTTGACCTGGACGTGCATCCGGCCGCGACTGCAACAACAGCGGCCGTTGGTGGCGGTGAGGAGCCGGCCGGAGGGTGCCGTTGACTTGAAGGACCGCTGATAGCGGCGAAGGCCCGGTCCACTCGGCGGTGACCCTTGAGGGGCAGTGTGGCGAAACAGAATCAGAGGGGGCGCATGACTCCTGCCCCCTCCCCAGTCTCTTTGCCCGGGCATAACCAAGGATTGCCCCCGATATAGGTGGGCGACTCCCGGGGTGCGGCAGGGATTTTAGCCTTTTGGTGACTCTCCTTCTGGGAGCCCGCCTCACAGTATTGAGCCCCGGTGGTCCATCCCGTGTCGCCCCGAATTGGTGCCTGGTCCCTGAGTGTGGTGAGGAGGGACGGGGCCGAACTGACTAAGATGGCGGCTGGTGCCCTTCTTTACGATCCATGTCCATGTCGGACGGCTGTCACACGGATGGGGCCGGGATGCTTGCAATGTACGCAGGAGCCCACATCTAAGGACGTCGTGGCTGCCCTAACGGTTTTGCACGAGACCCTGATTTGTCATGCTCAAGTCCTGGGTAGAAAAATGGCCGCCATTGCTGTCTCGCCGTTTCTAGCGGCCACGATCCAATCCCAAGGGACTGCCGACGAACCCGCAGCTATGTCCATGGAGGAAGTCCCGGCTCCGCCTAGGTACCGGGAGCCGCTGAAAGATCCGATTACTGTGACCGCTCGGGCCGACGTGGTTCTACACGTGGGTGTCTCTTCGGGACACATGTTTAATTGGGGGCTGGGGATACAAGGTTTTTTTCCTTATCGGACTGCCCCAGCTTTGTCGTGGCGCTTGCTGGACTGTGTGACTCTCCTTTCCTGGATGGTATTACTGTGTGTGAACTCTGGAAAGTTCCCAGGGTCAACGTCGCTATTACTGGATCTCCACTGTCGACACCTGGATGGGTTTGGATTGTTGTACTTTCCCATGGCTATGCTCCGGCCTGACCCGCCCAGATCGTTTGGACCTTCCGGGCTGTTCTGTACACCGATTGACGAGTGAACTTCTGGCGGTACTATTGCCAGACAGGGTCAGGGATGATGTGGCTCACAGTCTATTGGCTTTATTGTTGACAAACGGTGCAGTGGGTATGTTTGACCGGGATTTCATCGCTGTTGGGGCCGGGACTTGATGTTTTTCATTATTGTACCACTTTGTTTCTGTGATTTTCCTGGGTGTAGGGGTGAAGGGCGGAGTCGGGCGGCAAGACCGAGGGCCCTCCTCCGCGTATCTTTTTCCTTTCTTTTCTCTCTCTTTCTATATTTCGGGTCTCTATTAGGGCGACAGGCACGCTGCTGGGGGGGGTAGGCCATGGCCTTCTGCAGGTGTGTAGGGTGGGGGTTTGGGGGGTTGGCGTTTGTTCGGTATTTGTTCCTATGGCCCTGTAGTCTTTCTTCACTTTTTAGTGTCGTCGTCATTCATGGTCTCTGCAATATGTTTAGTTTTGAGGGGTGGGGTTTTAGACTCGCTACGTGCCGGGGTTGTGCCTGCATTTCTCCTGCCTTGTGTATCTTACCCCCGATATTTCCTTCATATCTGTACTGTTTGTAGATATCCTGATTCGCGCGCAGTATTGTAGGACTGTGTGCGGTTGTGCGACACCCCTCCTTTTTAGTTCCTCATTTGAAAATTAACCTCTCAAATCCTGATTTCAATTTTGTGCATCTGATTGTTGGATCTGTACTGGTGTTTTATGACCCCGGATTTCGAACTGCTATAACTTCACATATTGCTTGCTGTACTCTTGCTCAGCTTAGTGGCCGGCCGGTATGGTTGTAGGCCCATACTTGTAAATGCTTGTACTATTAATAAAGGTTCACAAAAAAAAAAAAAAAAAAGACTGGTGTACTGTCATAGTCGACTCTAATGGAGTGAGTCCATAGTGCTCGTAGAATTGATTCCTTAAACTCCCACTAATGTTAGAGCAAGGGTGAAGAAGTGGGAGGTTAGATAGATACTGGCCACAATACTTATGTACTGCACTTGCAAGTTGCAAGTTCTACTGTGAAATAACTGTCTGCTGAATCATTTTTTGTTAATCTTAAAGAGCATTGGTTACAGACTATGTCTTTCTTTCTTCATATAGATGCTCCTTCCAAACCAACCCGGAAGTAGCTGGCTAGACGGGCCCGGCAACGGAGGCTGGAGGCCACTGTCGCTGAATATCGCCGGCTGGTGGCCCAGGAGGAGGGGGAAACGCAGTGTACCACAACATCTACCGGGACAGCTACAACCTCCTCCGCGCTCCCTGGGTCACCCAGACGGCGCAGGTCTCCAGCGGTACGGAGCCGGGGTACCGCAGCCACCCGCCACCGCCGAGCAAAGAAATCAGCTGCCCCCCACAGCAGTTGCAAGAAACGCATGCACCGCCTTTCCCTGAGGGTTTCCTACCTCGAGCAGGAGCTGCTCAACACGAAAACCCTGCTCGAGACCCTCCGCAAGGAGCATTCCGACCTGGCCTGGAAATTCAATAGCAGCAGCCAGCAGTAGGAGGAGACTGTCCCTTGCCCCTTTTTAGGTTTTGCCTCGCCAAAAAGATGCGCTCTGCGCATCTTTTTCGGCGCAGGCGAAAACCTGATGAGAACTGTAGTGTGCTTTGGCTCGGCCCTCGTCATTCATTGGCTGGCTCCGTAAATGGAGCCTTGCCATTGGACGAGGGGCCTGTCCGTCAATGCCGGACCAGACACGGGGGCGTTCCCGACATTCTTTGGCTTTTGCCGACGTCACGCGACGTCAGGCGAAAGCCGGGAACGCCCCCGAATCTGGTCCGCCATTGAAGGCACCCGGAAGAAGTCCAGGTGAGTGCTTGCTTTTTTAAATGCTTGTTTGCCGGTTCCCACCCCCTCTCCCGCTCTCCGTGTCTCCCCGGCCCCGTTCCCGCCCCCTACCGCTGCCTCGGCTCCCGTTCCCGCCCCCCTACCGCTGCCTGGGCCGCCCTGTTCCCGCAGTGCCGTTTCTCCTCTATTCCGGGCATTGCTCCTGGTGAGGTTAAGATTTTAGCTACAGCTCTAATTTTTCGTTTTTAATAGGCGCTTTTGCTTTTTAGGGCCCCTTATGTCTTACTAGTGACTTCTATTACAAATATCTTTCAGTTGGATGGATACCTCGCCTGCTGGATCTAGGGTGCCTTGTACTAAGCTGACTGTTTTCTTCCCTCAGAGCCCATACCTTGAACAGAACCTATTGCAGATTGCACTCTCTCTGTTCGCTCCGACCGGGCCACTAATTGCAACATGGATGTGGCCCGAGGAGAGATGAAGGTGTCCGCGTGCAACGTGACCCTCTGCCCCCTCCCCAAGACCCCCCTGGGAGCCCCCGACCTAGGAAGCCGCTGGCCTGGAGACGGCGCAAGGTAGGCAGGCTTCAGCCACTTAGAAACCGACCTGTGTGACTTTTTGTGTGGCTAGCGCTCCGTGTGCGTGGAAGATGCTTCAAGACGCTTGAGATCGGGGAGGGATAGCTGGCCCCAGCAGTGCCCGGCGAGCAGCCCGAGACTTCAGCAGCCCCACACAGGCATGGCAGAGGAGAGATGAAGGTGTCCGCGTGCAACGTGACCCTCTGCCCCCTCCCCAAGACCCCCCTGGGAGCCCCCGACCTAGGAAGCCGCTGGCCTGGAGACGGCGCAAGGTAGGCAGGCTTCAGCCACTTAGAAACCGACCTGTGTGACTTTTTGTGTGGCTAGCGCTCCGTGTGGTGGAAGATGCTTCAAGACGCTTGAGATCGGGGAGGGATAGCTGGCCCCAGCAGTGCCCGGCGAGCAGCCCGAGACTTCAGCAGCCCCACACAGGCATGGCAGAGGAGAGATGAAGGTGTCCGCGTGCAACGTGACCCTCTGCCCCCTCCCCAAGACCCCCCTGGGAGCCCCCGACCTAGGAAGCCGCTGGCCTGGAGACGGCGCAAGGTAGGCAGGCTTCAGCCACTTTGAAACCGACCTGTGTGACTTTTTGTGTGGCTAGCGCTCCGTGTGCGTGGAAGATGCTCCAAGGCGCTTATTTGTGTAAGTAGCCAACAGATCGCACGGTTTCTGTCACTTGTAGCTGTACTAATTTGCAAAGCAAAAGAACTGGCGGTAGATGGCTGCCCCACACTGTTTCAGATGCCGTGAGGTGGCATTGCTTTTCAGAGATTGAAGTCACTATGTGCCAAGAGCTAATAGCGCTGCGGGTTGGTTCCCATGTCTACCTTTTGCATTCTGCTGTGGTTTTTACATGCACTATTAAAAAAAGCAGGACTACAAGCACCAGAATGCACTTTAAACACCAGGACTGCTAGTGCGAACATCATGGCTGGCTTATCTCCTCGTCTAGATACCTGTGTGACTTTTTCTGTGGCTAGCGCTCCGTGTGCGTGGAAGATGCTTCAAGGCGCTTGAGATCGGGGAGGGATAGCTGGCCCCAGCAGTGCCCGGCGAGCAGCCCGAGACTTCAGCAGGCCCACACGGGCATGTCAGAGGAGAGATGAAGGTGTCCGCGTGCAACGTGACCCTCTGCCCCCTCCCCAAGACCCCCCTGGGAGCCCCCGACCTAGGAAGCCGCTGGCCTGGAGACGGCGCAAGGTAGGCAGGCTTCAGCCACTTAGAAACCGACCTGTGTGACTTTTTGTGTGGCTAGCGCTCCGTGTGCGTGGAAGATGCTCCAAGGCGCTTATTTGTGTAAGTAGCCAACAGATCGCACGGTTTCTGTCACTTGTAGCTGTACTAATTTGCAAAGCAAAAGAACTGGCGGTAGATGGCTGCCCCACACTGTTTCAGATGCCGTGAGGTGGCATTGCTTTTCAGAGATTGAAGTCACTCTGTGCCAAGAGCTATTAGCGCTGCGGGTTGGTTCCCATGTCTACCTTTTGCATTCTGCTGTGGTTTTTACATGCACTATTAAAAAAAGCAGGACTACAAGCACCAGAATGCACTTTAAACACCAGGACTGCTAGTGCGAACATCATGGCTGGCTTATCTCCTCGTCTAGATATCAGATAACTTCTTTTTTGTGTCACTGCTTTTGTTCCTTCCACATACCTCAGTGGCAGGCTGTATGCAAAGTACCCAGCGGGTTCTCCCATGCCCCGGCGCTATTTTTGTTAAATACTTTGTTAATTTATAAGGTCCAAGAGTGTAAAACGACAAAAATAGTTATTTAGACCAGAAAAATAGCTTGGCAGTGAGCGAACCGGTGTCGAAATGCGCTGCTTCAATGGTTCCCAACGTGGTCTATAAAGCGCTTTAACATAACTTTTTATATGTAGGTATTTTAACCCAAGTAAAGTTTGTACTCCTTTAAACAACATTTAACATATTAAAAGTCCGACTTTGTAGAGCTTTAAATCTATAACCGGCGGTTCTCGTCAGCGAGGGCTTAGCTCGCTGAGCTACCTAACTCGGTAGTCCAGGCTGTTTCCTTAGAGAGCCCCTGTGGGAACCCAGGTGTAGGAGCCACTTACATTCATGAAGGGGTTCTTCTGCGTGCTGCCTGTTTCCAGTTACAGCCTGCAGATCTTATCTGTGATTTGTGTTTAAATGTGTGCTCTCGCGACAAAGTTGTAAACCTGATTGATTTGTTTTCGCTGTCTGAAGTTTTTTACACGTCATTGTTTCGCTTTGATGTGATTTGCGGCCTTTGAGACACGCCCGGGCCCCCACAAAGCAAAAGAACTGGCGGTAGATGGCTGCCCCACACTGTTTCAGATGCCGTGAGGTGGCATTGCTTTTCAGAGATTGAAGTCACTCTGTGCCAAGAGCTAATAGCGCTGCGGGTTGGTTCCCATGTCTACCTTTTGCATTCTGCTGTGGTTTTTACATGCACTATTAAAAAAAGCAGGACTACAAGCACCAGAATGCACTTTAAACACCAGGACTGCTAGTGCGAACATCATGGCTGGCTTATCTCCTCGTCTAGATATCAGATAACTTCTTTTTTGTGTCACTGCTTTTGTTCCTTCCACATACCTCAGTGGCAGGCTGTATGCAAAGTACCCAGCGGGTTCTCCCATGCCCCGGCGCTATTTTTGTTAAATACTTTGTTAATTTATAAGGTCCAAGAGTGTAAAACGACAAAAATAGTTATTTAGACCAGAAAAATAGCTTGGCAGTGAGCGAACCGGTGTCGAAATGCGCTGCTTCAATGGTTCCCAACGTGGTCTATAAAGCGCTTTAACATAACTTTTTATATGTAGGTATTTTAACCCAAGTAAAGTTTGTACTCCTTTAAACAACATTTAACATATTAAAAGTCCGACTTTGTAGAGCTTTAAATCTATAGCCGGCGGTTCTCGTCAGCGAGGGCTTAGCTCGCTGAGCTACCTAACTCGGTAGTCCAGGCTGTTTCCTTAGAGAGCCCCTGTGGGAACCCAGGTGTGTAGGAGCCACTTACATTCATGAAGGGGTTCTTCTGCGTGCTGCCTGTTTCCAGTTACAGCCTGCAGATCTTATCTGTGATTTGTGTTTAAATGTGTGCTCTCGCGACAAAGTTGTAAACCTGACTGATTTGTTTTCGCTGTCTGAAGTTTTTTACACGTCATTGTTTCGCTTTGATGTGATTTGCGGCCTTTGAGACACGCCCGGGCCCCCAGGCCTGTATCTCCTGGCCCCGGGCCTCTGCAGACAGTTCACATGGGCGCCTTTGTCTCCCAACAATAGCCCCAGAAGGAGCCCCCGTGGGGGGCAAACAACCCGACACGTAATATAGTTGTCTGGCGGCCGCGCTTCCGACCACAAGATGGAAATGTGAGCATGTACCGGGTGATGTCACTTGGTGGGGTGCCCCCCTTCCGTGTCTTGAGAGGTGCAGACGGGTGAGGCGTGGGGGTCTGGGTCTGTGGGCTACTGTGGGGCAGTGGGCAGGGCTGCGCAGGGTTGAGCTGCTAATCCCAGGTGCTGAGCCAAGGTAGATCCTATCTGGTCCCGGCTGCTGCCGACGCTGTGTCTCACCTTTGTTCTTGTGCACATCTTTGGCTGAGCATTCCCGGCCCTGTGGGTGTAAGATACTCCAAGGAATTCTTCAGCTTTTGTTACGGCGTCACCGTCTTTTATTACCCTGATAAAGTGATGCAGGGAGACAGCGCACCGGTTGTGTTTCTTTTTTCATCTGTGACACCTTCAACATAATGGTGTGGCCCTAGCGGGCACCCTGCAAATTATCTTTTAATATAGTGCCTCACTTCTATTTAAAAGCGCTGTAAGCAATAGCTGTTGTCATGACACCGTTTAATATTGCTCAGTTGGGCCTGGGACACATTACATGCAAGTTGAATTAGCAGGGGTTCAAATTTATATAGTGCCTCGCTTCTGTTTCAAAGCGCTGTAAGCAATAGTTGTCATTACACCCTTTAATATTGCTCAATTGGGCCTGGGACACATTACATGCTGGTTGAGTTTGCAGGGGTTCATACTCCTGTCCCGGGCTAGTTAATAGTTGTGACGTAAGTCACACCTCTGGGGCAGGAGCACTGCATTCCGGGATTCACCTGGTTACCTACGGTCCTAAGCCCCAGGGGGCGGGCTGCGGTGGGTAAATAAGTGCCCCCTGGCACGGGGCCGCTTGGTAGCTCAGAGACCGTCTGTCTGTCTCACACTTGTTAACGAGGAGCCCCGTGGTGGGGTTCACTCATCCTAATATAAAATCAACGCCGTGTTTTAGTTTCCGTCTCCATCAATAGCGTGCGCTGTACCGGCAGTGTCTGCACGCGTGCCCCCTACAGTGTGTGACGCGGTCGCCAGTAGTCTTCCGTGTCCGGGGGTCGGTTCATTATCTTCCAGAGCTACCAGCAAATGTGCTGACGTCAAACAGGTGTTCGAAAGTACAAACACCTTTCTTCCCCCATAAAGCACAAAGTAAAAAGAGCACGCACCGGCAGGTGCCAACATTTCCTCCACAGGCGCCTTGAAGCCGCCAGTGTTCTTTTTGTACAGTAGCAGTTTATCGTTTGCAGGTACTTTCACTTTTCTAATTTTGAGTTTACTTCTCTAGGCAGGTCGTGCAAAGAACATATGTTTAAAGCCTGGGCGGGATGAAGGCCTCTGAGCTTGCATGGGCCCCCTGAGCTCACATCTGGCCCCTGGGCTCGCATGTGCCCCTGGGTGGCTCTGTGCACCCCCTTCATATTCAACAACACTGCAATTGGACTGGGCCACTTTGGGCGATAATGGCCTCAGTGTAAGATTCTTGGAGCCTTTATTGGACTATGTTGTATCATCTGATTGCTTTAGAATGGGCTGCAGGAGATGGGTTGTCTTACTAGAGTGTGCTATACATTGATACCTTTGCAGGCATTGAAACTGAATAGAATTTATTTTGAAAGTTAGTGGTTTTTCCTAGAAATTGCCATTAATCCCGCCCTCCTGGACACTCTTTGTTAGAGAGTGCTCAAGTATTGTTGCTCGATAAACCAGAAGTGTCCAGGGCTTCAGATAATTTTTTAGGGATATCTTGTGACTACATTTTGTATTGTATTAATATTTGCTGTTAATTTCTCTTTTTATATTTTGAAATTGAAAATTAGTAATAAGAAAAAGGAAAACACATTTTTCCCTCATTGGAAAATTGCTAATCCGTTTGTATTTATTGGTACAAACGAGACAAGTCCGGTCTGAAGGGCCCCTAATAACGTGTAAATAAAAGGGAACACTACTTTGTCTAAGCCTTCTGCTATCAACCTAATCTTAGAACCATTAAACGCAGATTTGAGGAACGTAGCAGTTCATGGAACTACTAAAAGTCGAAGAAATATATAAGAAGAGAGCGGCGTTAATAAGACGAGTGAGAAATTGTTGGAGAATCCAGTGGCAGTCATTGATGTGTGTGTAGTAATGTCACAATCAAAGTATTTTCTGTTACTGTAGTGCGTACTCCCATAGTGCGAAAAAAAACATCACCGCTAAACGTAAAGTCGGAGCAGGAACTGAAAAAGCTTCTCTATAGAACAACTCGGGTTCCAATCTATGAGAACCCTGGAAAACACCACCGAGAGCTGCCATCCTGGTGACGGGTAGCTTGTCCTGAAGAAAGCATATACACTCAGATTTTAGTGTCCTCGTTCACTTTTGGTGGTAGTTAGAGAAATGTGTGTGCCAAGCCAGTTGGCATGAGTTACTCACAGCTTGGGGCTGGCGCAGTGGCACCTACCAGATCAAAGTATCAAAGGGATCTCTCGCAATCCCAGGAGATTCCTGGGAGCAAACAGCATGGGCTCTTCCCTGACATTTGCCCATGAGTGGGTCTGGTGTCACTTAGGCCTTTTCCCAACATGAGCCACTCCAGAATCTGGTACGTCTGACTTGTCCTGTTGGTTCTCTGTGGCACGACCAGAAGGGGGTGAAATGCCTCTTTAGTGGTCTGGATTTAACTGGTTGCTACTGGAGGAGTGGGAAGGCCTGGGGGCCTTAGACAGCTTTGCCTCGTTTACTAGAAGTACAATCATGTTAGATATGTGCTGCAAATAAATTACAAGTGTTGCATGTTACTCTTCCTCAACATGAAACACCTCTTACTGTAGTTAAAGGGGGTGGTGTAGAGTGTGGGAAATAGCTAGGTGTTTTACTGTGGACCTCTAGCCTTTTCAATCCTGATATCCCTTTTAAAAGCCCTGTCATGGCCTACTTGAGTTAAGAACCTGCCTGCAGAAGAAGAATGAAGAGTTGCCTCCTGTCTGTGCAAGATTAACCCTCAATGTCTATTAGAGGGGCTCTGTCAAAGCTGCCCCCTCCCATCGAACTTGAATCTCTGTCCCACAGGATCTGCTTGTAAGAACTGCCAAAGCAAGTTTTTCTGACTTGAGCTACAAGCATTTGAACTACACATGCTGTGGGTGCGCCTGCTGGGTGGGGTGCTTGCCTCTAAGAATCTAAGTGGTAGGTGTTTAAGAAGGTTCATAACCAAAGGAGGCTGCTGGCCAGATCCAGAATCCCAGGTAACTCTTGCTCTGCTGCGGAGGCTGGACAGCTGCAACTGACGGCAAGAGGAGTGAGGACCTATCCTACAAACCAGTAAAAAAAATAACTACTTAGAATAACAATTTTTGCCTTAAAATTATTTTTGTGTGTGTTTTGGGGTGGTGGGGGCTATTTTGCCTCTTGCAGGGCAATAGCTCCACATTTGCTGTTTTGAGAAGGCAGGTACAAAGGGCTGTATGACGTTAAAACGCTTGCCATTACCCCTCATGCCGTTTAACGCTAATCTTTAACCCAACTTGCTGTCGGGGTGCACTGAAAGTTGGAATATTTTAATTTACTATTCCAACTCCAGTGTGTGCAACAGTAGGGAAGGTGTTGGCGTTAAATCCAGCACCTTCTACCCCTTGCTGCACACCTTTCGCGTTGCAAGGGCATGCGGGGTACTGGCAGGCGTAGTAACGCTTGCGTTGAAATAACTGTTACCTGTACAAAGTAGAGTCATCTAACCTTTCAAGATATGAACATGTCGTGTAGCCGAATGGACCCACTTTGAGCTCTCCATTGTCCGAGGTGTCCCGGTCCCTCTGGATTCAACATTCTACTGATAAACTTCTTGGACCTCTAGGAGTGATTTACATTCTCATCTGGTTCTCCTTGACCACAAGCATTCACAGGTGGTTCCTCCATTGCTTATCCTCCTCAGCTAGAGAGGAGCTCCAACACTGGCTCCACGTTGATCCCGCCTTAAATTTTCTAGCTCTGAAAATGTCAATTACAACGTCGAGTGGACCTTTACGTACTTGATTTACTGGAATCATTGTTTGGTCCGTTCAGAACATCTCCTGTTTAAAAAAAAAAAGTTACGTGATTGCTACTTGTAGCACGCCAGCATTGGCCCATGTCGCAAGACATGGCTCACCTTCACGCTGTAGCTGCTTTCTTATATAACTTCTTAACAATAAAGTGATTTTCTCTCCTTGTTATTGTGAGTAAAAATGAAATGAGAAAAAGTCAAAACATTGGAGTGTTCGATACAAAAGAAACATTGTGCGCTGGTCATTTATCCAGAATACATTGCTTCTCACACCCAACATGTCTTTAACGAAGGTTACTGGTTGAGTAACTGTGGCTGTGCGCAGCCTCACTGAGGTATACACACTCATCAGGTGTGACGAGTATGGGTCGTGTGCTGTTCATGGTGAACAGGACATATTGTGTTCTTTATATTCTTTAACCCCTTCACTGCTGGCCCGTTTCCGCCCCTGTGCTGTAAACAAATGAACAGGGGCGGGCCATGACGAACCCCAGCCGTCATCAGCACACGAGCACCGTAGTGCATGGCGGCTGGGGTTCGTCATCAGCATGCAAGGGGTTAAGGGGCTTTGGGTCCGGTTGCTTCAACCATCGACTCCTTTTGCTCCTCAAACATCACCCATAGGTTTGAGACGGTGCCAATCACAGCTTGAATCTACTCACAGGAGTATCTCAGTCTTGCCGTTTTTAGGTTTTGCCTGGCGAAAGCTGCGCTCTGCCCAGCTTTTTCGCGCAGGCGAAAACCTAATTACTATAGTAGGGGAGACAGGAACGGCCCCCGTCTTCCATTGGCTAGCTCCATAAATGGAGGCTAGCCATTGGAAGACGGCCTGTCTGTCAATGCCGGACCAGATTCGGGGGCGTTCCCGAGAATTTTTGGCTTTTGGCTACGTCAGCCGAAAGCCTGTTCTCGGGAACGCCACCAAATCTGGGTCTGCATTGAGCCGACACCCGCCTTCCTGCCGAAGGGAAGCAGCCGTCCGTCATACAGCCAGGGCCGCGCTGGGATTGGCCCAGCCGGCCGAGCCTCCGCCGTGTCATCGGGAGGAGGAGGAGTGGAGAGCAGGAAGCAGCCTGCGTCGTCTGTCCCGAGGCTCCCGAGCGAAGGAGGAGCCCCGGGGAAAGAGCAAGTCCCGCCTCGGCCCCGGAACGAAGTCCAGGTGAGTGCTTTGTTTACCCTCCGTGCTGGGGCTAGGGGAGGCTCCCTCCCGCTTCCCGTGTGTCCGTTCCCGCCCCGCACCCCCCTCTCCTTGTGTCCGTTCCCGCCCCCGCACCCCCCTCCCGCTCTCCGTGAGCGACCCTATTATGTGCCTAGTAAAGCTAGAGCTCTCAATTTCCCCAGCTTCTTCGTGCGTGAATAGCGATTCCAGTCCAGGTTTTTGCTTTGACTTTACCAGTATTAATCTGGACCACAGGTCCTAAAATTCAACTCAAATACCTGGCCTACTGATGCGTAAACCTGAGAAACTGGAGAGCTCTATAATATTAATTAAACAATGCGTTTTCTTGAGAATGTGTCGGAAGCTCTCAGCTGCTATATGTGTAGTAGAGGCCTAGGGCGGAAAGACGGGGTGGGGGGCATTGACCCCAACCTTTGCATACCAGCCTGTGCGACAGTTTTATTTATTTATTTTTATTTTATGCGTTTTTATATAGCGCGGACTTTACCCGAAGGTGTCAGAGCGCTTCACAATAGCCTTTCCGTTCTACCGATTACAATACCTTACGCTGGGATCGGTTATCCAGGAAGCACGAAGATTATGCGTACGTACGTGTACTTCTTTTTATTCATAATAAATGACACCACAGATATATTGTCCACCATTGTATAGTTGGGAACGAAGATATTCTTTATCATAAACAGTTGCTGAATAACTCTCTCCAAAGCTTTATAGAACTCTAAGGGCCTAGTGTACATTGCGAGACAAGGGGAGGGCTCTCTGTGTGTGGGTGAGGGGCACTGTGTGTGGGCGGGGGGCTCTGTGTGTGGGGGGGCTTTCAGAATGTGGGGGGGGCTTTCAGTGTGCGGGGGAGGCTCTCGGTGTGTGCGGGCTCTCTGTGTGGGGGGTGGCTCGCAGTGTGTGGGGGAGGCTCGCAGTGTGTGGAGGGAGCTCACAGTGTGTGTGGGGGGCTCGCAGTGTGTGGGGGGGGCTCTGTGTGGGTGTGTGTTGGGGGATCTCTGTAGGTGTTTGTGGGTGTCATTTGCGAAAGATAAAGCTAGTGGCATTGCAAATAACAATGCCATTTATTTATGTTAAAAAAAAATTGTCAAGAGCATTGCCAATATCTCAAACTTTAACAAAGGCAAAACCATTGCATTGTAAATGCTTGTTTAAAGACTTCTGAGGGGTGGGAATTGGGAGTTGGGTTTTTTCATTTTTTTGGACTTTTCACGGACATTCGTTGGGGTTAGGGAGTGGGGGTGGGTTGGGTCTTGTGGGAGATTATTTTTGTCAGGGATATAAATATACTTTAAACTTTATCTTAGCATACGTGTTTTTTTACTGCTTTTGAGGCTGGTAGGTGGGGGTTTAACAGTAACTTTGTTTTGGTGACACTTAAGTGGCATCTTGATTCAAGTTGTGTAATTAATTGCCCAAATGTTTTCAAAACTAAGTGCCTCTCACAGAGTAAGTGAATTCAATAGTCCTAGGACTTTACTAGTACTAGCGTCAGTTTCTCGTCTCTCCTAATACTCCATTATACTTCCTCCCCCCAAACGCTTATCTTACCTGTAATTTGTGTTTGGAAATAGGGCTAGGCACAGGGCTGGCTGCACGTCCAATGGCGATATGGCAATCCTGGGCGGATGAAATGTCATCATTGCGTTGGTACTAGTGGTGTTACACAGTGGCAGTTGCAGCATCTGAAAAAAAAGAAAATGAAACCTTGTTTGTCCTTACCGTAGCATTAGAACGGTACAATAGAGAATATAGCAGGTGACAGTACACTAGAACAGTGCCACAATGTAGCCTAACAAATGGTAAAGTATTGAAAGTATAACTAGTACTTGCGTTGAATTTCTTTGACATTGGCTACTACTACAAGAAATAGTACTGAAGGTGAAGGACACAGCAGCATAATAATTTGCCACTTCTAGGAGGAGGATGTTCTTGATGACCTATTAAGTTGATGGCGGCATGGCGCACATGAAAATCTGCTTTCATTTGCCAATAGTGACTGAGTGTGAAGCTGAGTAAGTATAGAATATATCCTCGGATTCCTTCACCAGCCTGTTGCTATGACCTTATCCTCCCCAGCAAGTGTGTGGAATTATTGTTGTCATTTAGTCACACATCAATCAAAAACCACACAGCCCGGGGGAAGAGGGTTATGGTATGTAAAATGGATGGGAATGGGGGATTTTGGGAAAGTTTTTTTGAAAGAAGAAAAAAAAAAGCACAGTATGGACAAACAATAATTGAAGATAAAGAAATCTTTGGGTACAAAGCTAACCATAAATCTTTTAAGTAACATAAAGGAAGTGCATGCACTACTGCATGCATTGTTACTGAAAAGTAAGTAGTACTTTCGACAACCGTGAATGACAGAATGCGACAGTACAGGACTGCAGCGTTTTCACTTGCCTATCTCTGCACTCAGAGAAACACTTCTTACATTAAATTAGGTTTAAAAAATAGCCGAAGTAAAACCTATAGAATGGCCGTAGGGATCAATTTAGAAGCAGAGAGAGATCCAAGAAATGCAGAGTCACACTCATAGAAGTTCACAGCAATAACATTACTTAAAAAATAATTAGAAAAGAATGGATACTGTATCTGTATGTTGTTGTAGTTGTCCTGTTGAATCTGGTAAGTAAGTTGCACGCATCAAACCATTCCTCTTATTAGCGGCACTCCTCCATTCCAGCTGACGCTTCGTCCATCAATGTTGGTGACCAGAAGACACCCTGTCCACTGCCTGCCTGGCGGATGCTGAATTGCGGCTCGCTAATGTGAAGCCTGACTTCATCCTTTTTTTCCCATTGCACAGACTGAAACCCAGCCTGTAATTATTGATGGGAAAACAGGAAGTGATATTAGAACACCACTGACAAATAAATATAAGGTATGTACGCTGTGTAGTGCAAAAAGTCACACTTTGAGTTTCCTACTAGACAGTACAATATTTTTTAAAGTGCGTACTCTGTCTGAGTCTCCTTTTGAAGGATAAATAAGTATGGGCAAATTAATTTAGCGGATCTTTCCCCTCAAGCTAGGTGTACTGTAAACTGTGTTTTAGTATTAAATCTTTTTATTGAAAGCCAATACACCGACCAGTTCTTTTGGAAGCAAGGGCCTAACAAAGACAATACAGTTGCTGCGCCAACGGCGATGCAGGTGCTTCACGATGCAATTAAACACGGCAAGTCGCCTACAACCCAGATGGGCCGGCCGCGGATGAAAGACAGAGTCAGTCGGTTGCAACAACAATGCAGTCAGTATTTGAGAAAAGGAAAAAAAAACCTCCACCTTCCCTCCTCCACCCCTTCCCCCCCACCCTCCCCCTTGTCCGCCGAGGTAAAAGAAAGGAAACGCTAAAGGAAACGGTAGCAGTGGCTAGGACCTCATGGATGGAGCCCTACTTCTGGGATGTCTTTTTGCGGGGTTTTGTCTTAGTCTCTGTGAGAGGTGTGTCTGCTAAATGCAGCAGTCGCAGGTATCTGGGACAGCTCAATTCCCTGTATTCCCCGGTAAGAAGCGTCAGAAAAGGACGCCAGAGGTCTGCAAATTCGTCTCCTCTGCCTGCCGTGGTCAGAGAAAGCTTCTCCATTCCCAGAATGGTCCAGAGTCTATGGAGCCAGCCCAGCTGCACAGGCGGTTGAGGGTCTCTCCAGCGGGCCACAATGTTTTGTACCGCTGCCCCTAATGCAAGCGCTATTAGCCTCCCTCTCATAGACTTTAGGAGGTACATCAATGCGTTGGGGAGTCCCAGTAACACATAGGCAGGAAATCGGGGGAGTTGGGTGTCTAAATGGAGGTCTATCAGGTCAAGGATGTATGTATGTATGTATGTATGTATAGGCATTTATATAGCGCACTACTTACCCGGAGGGTCCCAAGGCGCTTCGACCGCTGCGAAACCCTTCCTGGCTTCCCTGAGAGAAGGTCCCTTAATGGGTATCTCCAGGGTGAGACCAGGCATCCCCGGCAGGAGTCCAATATGTCCGCAGGTGCTCGCAGCTCCACAGCAGGTGTTCCAGTGTGCCCAACCCTCCACAACCCCTCCAACAACGGTCACTGACGTGGGGGTCCCAGCGGTGTATGCGTTCGGGGGTGTGATACCAGTAGGTGGCCACTTTTGTGAGTGTCTTATTGAGGCCTGTGTGGTAGGCCGAGTGCCGGGCTCTGTGGTAGATCCCCTCCTATTCCTTGCGCGTGAGCTGCCTTCCCAGGTCTTTTTCCCATCTAGCCTGCCCCGCGCTGTAGGTGTATTTGTTAGTGAGAAGCAGGTGTTGGTATATGTCCGATAGCATTTTCTTTTCCGACGTACGTGTTAGCCATTTTTCATAGGGAGTAAGAAAGCGCTGCGCTCCTGGTTTGATCGGCGGCTGTAAGACCCAATGCCGGACCTGCAAGTAGGGCAAGCTGTCCGCTTCCGGAATGCCATAGGCCTCCTTCACCTTCTGGAATGGAAGGATGCCCTGAAGATCAAACATGTGGCCTATCTCCTGGCAAGGCGTAGTCCTCCAAGTCGCGAATGCCTGTGCATCCAGGCCAGGGGTGAACTCAGGGTTGTCAAATATCGGTGTTAGCGAGGAGGGGAAGGAAGTGAGATCTCTCCGAACTGCCACTTTATCCCATACTTCCATGACCGTGCCGGTGATATACGACGCATACAGGTTGGGCGGTCTATGGCGCTGCGGTAGGAAGGGTACACCCTGAAGTGTCCGACCCGCCACCGCCTGGACCTGAAAAAGCCAATGCTTGCTGGATTCCAGCTGGTACCACTCTACAAGCGTGCGTAACTGTGCCGCTTGAAAGTACAGGGCTAGATCAGGTAGCCCCACTCCCCCATATGCCGGAGGAAGCGTGGCGATTAGGTGCTTAAATCTGGGGCGACGACCATTCCAAACAAAGCGCAGCGGCAGCGTCTGGAAGACGTATAGGGCCTGTGGGAGCAGCGTCATCTTAATAGCAACAATGCGGCCTAGCCAGGACAGTGTGAGGTGTTTCCACTGCCTAAGAGTTTCGGTAAGGCGTGCGCCAAGTCTGGCATAGTTGACCTCCGCTGTGGCCTGTATCGTGGGCGCTAGCAGGACTCCCAGGTAGGGGACAGTAGATGTAGACCATTGCAAGTCAAATTCGGCTTTGGCTTCCGCTAACACCTCTGGGGGTAGGGACACATTCAGTGCCTCCGATTTATCCACATTAATTTTAAAGCCTGAGGCCTGGGCAAATGTATGCAGCTCAATAAAGAGCGCCCTCAGGGATTGCATTGGGTCCATGAGTGACAGCAGAATATCATCTGCGTACAGGCTGATTTTGTGGGTATCTCCACCAAAGGGGATGCCTCTGATGGATTGGTTTTGCCTAATCCGCTGCGCTAGTGGCTCCATGTAGAGCGCGAACAAAAGGGGGGAGAGCGGGCAGCCCTGTATGGTCCCCCTGCCTATCGTAAATCGTGGTGAGGTGTGGCCGTTCACTCTGACCGTAGCGTTAGGCTGCCTATAGCAGTTGAAGATGCGGTTTCTGAGAGTAGTCCCGAAGCCGAAACGATGTAACGCCAGGTCGAGATAGGGCCAGTGCACTCGGTTGAACGCTTTCTCAGCGTCGACCGTAAGGAGCATGCAGCCCGGCTTCGTCCAGGAACCGGCCTCAATCAAGTGAAGAACGCGCTTAGTGTTATCGCTCGTCTGTCTTTGGGGAATGAATCCGGCCTGGTCTGGGTCCACCAGCTGTTGCATATATGGGCCTAGCCGGCTAGCTATGATACATGTATAGAGTTTAAGGTCAATATTTAGTAGGGATATTGGCCGGTAGGAGCCGCATCTGGTCGGGTCTTTACCAGGCTTGGGTATCACCGAGATTGCGGCTTCCAGCAGTTCCGGAGGGATGGCTCCGGGTTGATCAAAGGTATTAAACAGATCTCACAATAAGGGGGCCACCTGTTGACAGAATGTCTTATAGAAAGCCGCAGGGTAGCCGTCTGGTCCTGGGGCCTTCCCCAGCTTGAGGCGAGAGATCGCCGAGATGACCACCTCTAGACCAATGGGCCTATCTAAAAACTTTGCTTGCGCTTCGTTCAAGGATGGGAGGGTCGCCCCATCTAGCTAGTTGCTGCCCGCTTGTATGTCTAGGGTGTCTGCATCATACAGGTTGGCATAAAAGCTACCGAACTCCGCTGCTATAGCCGCATCCTCAGTAATCGGGTCTCCTATGTTAGGTTGAATAGTTTGAATGTGTTGCCTCTGACGCTGCTCCCTCAGCTTGCTCGCTAGCAGCTTCCCACATCGGTCCCCCCCCAGTGTAGTAGGCATGTTTCAGGCGCAGGGCAGCAAATTCCGCCACATCTTGATCTAGGGCCGTTAGCATCTTCCTCTCCGCGCACAGTTGGCGCCAGGCCCTGGCTGCCCCCGTGCGCTGGTGCATTTGCTCCAGCTCTGCCACCCTTTGCGTGAGTTCAGCCCTCTTCTGTGCGCGCTCCCTATTGTTAGCCGCAGCCACCGAGATAAATTTGCCCCGCAGGACCGCCTTAAGCGCAGCCCATTGAGTGGCTTTGGAGGTGTCATCATTGGCGTTATTAACAAGAAAGTGGCTGATGGCAGTTGTTATCTTCTCTACCTTGGCAGTGTTTTGTAATAGACCAATACGCAGGCGCCAGTGTCGTTGCGGCCTGGGAGCAGCCGGTACCAGAAAGGACGCCACCACCGGGGAGTGATCCGACAGTGAGGCCGGGAGGATCTCTACTTCCTGCGCACGCGTTGCAAGCTGGGTAGAGCATAAGAAATAGTCTAGCCGTGCAAATGATTTATGGGCTGCTGAGTAGTGTGTGTAGGCTGTAGCTCGGGGATGGGATAGTCTCCACAAGTCAACCGAGCCCAAGCCCAGGTCCTCAAGATGTGCGTGTCCCGCTGTGGAAAGCGCCCCGACCTGACCGAAGCGCTGATTGGAGCGGTCTGCAGTGTTATGAAATACCAGATTTAAATCTTGCCCGATTAGTAAGTGTGGGTGGGTGTCGGCCGTGGCTGTTTCTAGCGCTGAGTGTAGGTATCGCTCCTGACCATCATTAGGTGCGTACGCTGAGTCTATCAACAACGTCTGTCCCGCCACCAGGAAGCGATGAACTAATAGCCTACCCTTAATCTCCGCCTCTTTTTGCAAAACCCGGCCTCTGAAGGATCTCGCTACTTGGATCGCCACCCCAGCCACTTTCTTGGATGCTGATGGGAAAAACTGCTCCGGGAAGAAGCGGGATTTAAGCCTATGGTGGTCTTTGGACAGCAGGTGTGTCTCCTGTAGGAGGCAGATGTCAGCTTGGGAGTTCCTCAGAAAAGAGAGGACTGCCCTGCGTTTGTTTGGGTTATTAAGCCCCCTCACATTTAGCGAGAGAACTGTCAAGGGTTGAGTCATCCCGGGCATGTTGCAAGGGCAGGTGCGCTATGCGTGTGACTAGACAGTGTGATAGGAAAGAAGGGTGAAAGGGAAAAATGGTACCTCTCAGCACTAGTGGACAAGGGGGCCCCTCCCCCCACCCCGATCCCCAACCCCAAAAACGAACCCTCCCTGGCAACCCCAACTCTGCCGTTCCTCCCCCCACCAAAACCCACCCACCACCCCCTTCCCCTCCAACCCAACCAATGAAGTCCAAGTGAGAATCATAGTCCTAGGTCAGTCAAATGGAGAGTAGACCTGTAGAGTGATCAAAGTCAAATGAGACTCAAACCTGTGGAGTCAAAAATAGACTGGGGATGTGGCAACAGCGACCTTCGTGGCCCCCCACCCCGCCCCCTTCTGTGTTGCTACTGTCCAAATATGCCCCCTCGGTGATTGTCTTAAGGCGGCCCTGAGGTGTCCTTCGCCACTTCCTGTACCGCGGCAGGGTGCTCCTTGACGATCGTCATCTGGTCCGGGCGTGCACGCGACTTGTTCTGTCGCCGTCTGCGGACTTTCTGCCAGCTGTCACGCCGGGACTGTGACTGATTTTCTTGTGACGACTCCGTGTTAGCGTCGTCGCCGTGGTCTTGTTCCGGCAACTCGATCCCTAGTAGAGCGCAGGTGTCCTGAAGGGAGCGCATCTGGTGTAGGGTTCTGTCCCACCGAAAGATGAGGCGAAACGGGTGACCCCAAGAATAGGGCACTTCTTTGTCTCTCAGGAAAGCGGTGACAATCTTGAATTCCCTCCTCTTTTGGAGTGTTATCACCGAGAGGTCCTGAAAGAGTTCCACAGATGCATCTCTGAACCGGAGAGGCTGGGACTAGCGTGCCTCTCTAAGAATCCTCTCTTTGAATGGAAAGTCCGGGAGGAAAGCTAGTATGTCGGGAGGAGGGGCAGGGGCCCGGCGCGGCAGACCCACTCGGGGTGCCCGGTCAATGCGGATGGGAAAGTCCGCGGGTTCCCTGAGAATTTCCCGGAACAGATCTTGGAGGTACATGGTGACGCTATTCCCCTCTGCTTTTAATGGCACTCCCCGGACCCTGATGTTATTCCGCCGGGAGCAGTTCTCTAAGTCCTCATTATGTGCCTGGAGGTCCATTTGCTGATCGCGGAGTCGCAGGACCTCTTGTTGGAGATGCACCAGTTCCTCACAGCGGACGTGGTTGGAATCCTCCATCGTTGCTACTCTCTCCCCTAGTCCATCCAGGTCCCTGCGCAGCTCCCTCTGTTCGCTCACCAACTCCGGTTTTAGGGTCTGGAAGTCTTCCCGCAGTGTGCCGAATAGGGATTCAAGGAAGAACCTCATGACCGGGGCTTCCTCCTGGGACCCACGATTGTTGTGGCAGGCGTGGACGACGGCGATGCCGTTTGGGGTTTGTCTCCCTTCTGCAGTTGCTTCACCAGTAGGTCAGTGATGGAGCGGCCTCCCCTGCGGTTAGCATTCGCCATTGTGGCGTTACCTGCCGTGTCCTATCCCTGTGGGCACGACCGTGATTCAGTGTCCAAACCGGCCCCCCAGTCTTGTGAAGGGCCAATCTGGGTCCGGCCACCAGCGCGGTTGTTGCATTGTTGCATCTTCTGGCCCTCAGCTCCCCCGCCGTCTCGGGCCTCCACCATCAGCCCCTTAATGCGTTCCGTGTCGTGCCGGCCGGTGCCTGTTCGTCTCGGGGCCTACTGCTAAAGCCGGGGCGGGGGGTCCAAGCCTGGCTGGGTGAAAGCCGGAGTCTTCGGATCCCGGGTAGCTTGGGGGTATGTCCAGCTCTGAGTCCCCAGATCTCGACACTCAGGCCCCGTTTAGGCAGGGAATCCAGCAGCCCCACCCCATATCATCTCTGCGCGCCCCAGGCGTAACTCCGGTCCCGGGGGACCACCGTTGCCAGGTCCTCGACTGTCGCCGCGGTGGTGCCAGACAGGAGCTTCCTCCCTATGGGCGCGCTGTGCCCCTCGAACCCCAGTTTTGGACCGGGAGCTGCTCTATGTCCCTGGAGGGGCCTCTCTTCCTGGGGGTCCTCCTGAGGGTGCCAGACCGCCCCCCGTGCGGGGCTTACCCCAACTGCGTCTCTGCACTGTCCCTCATGTGCTGTGGCCACCTCTCCCAGGGCGCGCTGAGCCCCCACAGCCAGACGTCTCGCACCGGGCTTGGTCCCTGCTCCCCCGAGTCCTCAGGGCCCTGCGCGACGGCGCAGACTGGGGCTAATCACTCTCCCCCATGCAGGTCCCCTGGGCTACGTGGCTGTGCTGGGCCTCGACCAACCCCTCAGGCAGATAGTCTGCTGGTCCGCCCTGCTGCTCCCCACTGGAAGGCCCGCGACTCCAGCCAAGGCCCCAACTCCGTGGCTATTGCAAGTGTCTCTGGGGGACCCGATCCCACCCCAGCTCAGCCTACACTGGTCCGTCAGGCCACGACCGGGCCCACGACGCACGAGCCCCCGGTCCGCCTCTCACTCACCGCCAGCAATGCTCGGGGCCTCTCGAAGAACGCCGCTGGATGCTACTGGGGGCAGGCGACCACCATCCGCAGTCTAGTTGCTCTGATGCTACTCCGGCCGTCCGCCGTGTAGGCCCAGACCAGGCTCTGATTTTCGTGCTCCCGACGTCTTCGGCAGGCAGCCGTTGGGAGCTCAGCACTCCAGGTTCGCCCCCTGGTCCTCTGCGTCGTCCGGGGGCTGAGGGAGGGTGCGCGGCACCTTCCGACCAGATCTCCAGTGGCTTGGCACCACCTCGGTCGGTCCGCCTAGGCCCAGACCGGGGCCTCGATTTTGGCGCCGGCCGCTCCTCTCCCGACTCTCGGGCGGGGTTACTCCCGGGCAGGGTCAAATGTCGGCTTCCTGGGCTGCAGGCGGCACCGCCGGACTCACAGCCAAGCCGGGGGTGCTCGTGGTAGTGACGGACAGCAGGACCCCTCGAAGGCCGGCGGTTTGGGGGCAGTACGCTGTGTTTATACGAGCTATGGGGGAATTAGGGCAGGGAGCCACGCAGACCTGCGTCCGTTCAGGTCACCATCTTGGCCACGCCCCTCGTAAACTGTGTTTTAGAACAAAATTAGACCTTCCCAGCAGTGCTCCCACCCAGACCCTTACTAAAGCCAGTCGCAAAAATGTAGAAGACCCCCAATCAGATCTCAAAAAACGAGGCCTAGTAGAAAACTGGTGACAAAACGTACTTTGAAAGCAAAAGTAGGCCCAAATCCCCCCTTACCCACCGTGGATTGTATTCAAACCACTTGCAAGCAAGCAAAAGTATCCATACCCAGCATCGCTCAAAGACTCGCAAACCCCCCCACAAACAGCCCCCCACCCAAACACATGCAATACAAATACTGCTAACCCTAACGAGCCCTAAGTTAAGAATAGTGGCAAACGCTTTGTTCAACTATGCCAAATCCCCCCTTTCCCACCTTGGACTTTATTCAAATCACTTGCAACCAAAATTACACATTCCCACGAGTGCTCTAAGACCCCAGAACTCAGTTGCAAAAATCTAGAACACCCCGAAACACATGCAATCCTGCTGCTAGGGCTAACCCTAACGAACCCAAAAAGTGCCAAAAGGCTTTTCCGCATGGATTTTGTCCAAACCAGTTTTATACGGTATTAGACCTTCCCAGCAATGCCCCAAGAGACCCGCCAACCCACCCGCAAAAAAGCACAACACCCCCAAACAGCCAAAAAGGAAAATCTCATACTTACAATATTTTTCGGCCTTCTGTCCAAATGCGCTGTGCAGCTAGGTCATAACTCCCGTTTTCCACCATGGATTTCCTGAAAAGCAAATTCAATCAAAATTAGACTGTGCCAGCAGTGCTCCCAGACCCCAAAACCCACCCACAAACACCCAGAACCCCCCCAAAGAGCACCTCAAAGACAAGCAAGTCAGCAAAAACGCAAAAAGAATTTCGCCTCCGATTTGGTCCAAACCACTTTTATCCAGTATTAGAGCTTCCCAGCAATGGCCCCAGAGCCGTCAACCCAGGCGAAAACAAGTAGAAGACCCCCAAACAGCCAAAAAGCAAAAGTACAAAAATGGGGACTTAGTCATTCTCATGGCAATTTCTAAAATCACTCCGCGCGCGCTCTGCAGCTAGGCCCTAACTCCCCTCTGCCACCATGGATTTGCTTCAAACCTCTTGCAATAAAAAGTATCCATAGCCAGCAGTGCTCCCAGTCCCCGAAACCCACCCACAAACACCAGGAAGCCCCCCAAACAGGCCCCCGAAAACGCTACATTGAGCGAAATGTCAGAAATAGCAAAAACGTTTTCCTCATGGATTTTGTCCAAACCAGTTTTATCCGGTATTATACCTTCCCAGCAATGCCCCAATAGACCCGCCAACCCACCCACAAAAAAGCACAACACCCCCAAACAGCCAAAAAGGAAAATCTCATACTTACAATATTTTTCGGCCTTCTGTCCAAACGCCTGTGCAGCTAGGTCATAACTCCCGTTTTCCACCATGGATTTCCTGATAAGCAAATGCAATCAAAATTAGACTGTCCCAGCAGTGCTCCCAGACCCCGAAACCCACCCACAAACACCAGGAAGCCCCCCAAACAGGCCCCTGAAAACATGATAGTGAGCAAAAAGTCAAAAACGTTTTCAAGTCTGATTTGGTCAAATCCAGTTTTATCCGGTATTAGACCTTCCCAGCAATGCCCCAAGACCCGCCAACTCACCCGCAAAGAAGTAGAAAACCCCCACAAGTGCAGAGTGTTTCTTCATTGGGCGTAATCCAGCACTCTGCTTTGAGGGAAATAGGAGTCTGAAGGAGGAGGATAGAGGAGCATGTTCTTGTGAACTTGTGAACCTGAGGTAAGCAGACTGCGGCACCTTCAAATCAATAAGCAAATAAGTGAAGACAGTTCTGCTGATGGGCTTGTTTTTGTGATTAGGTGATTAAAGTTTTAATTATATTAATTGTGCAAAACAAAGAAAGACAGACACACAGGAATAAAAGTGAATAAGGACGAAAAAGAAAGTTATTGATTCATTGGCTCATTTTCAGGGCTCGGTGTCAGGGAATAAGAGTTCGTCCTCATACTCTGCGAATTCAGACAGGAGTAGGTCAGTGTCACCTAACAGAGAAGAAATTCCCTCATCTAAGTTGCTGTCCTCCTCGTCTTCTTCCGGCGTGTATTCTCGTACTTAGTAATCTGGTGGTATGAGGTGCTGATTCATCTTGATCATTGTTAACCTCTCCACACTTTTGGGCGAGAGGCGGGTCCGTTTGCAAGTTACAATGCCACCAGCAGCACTGAAAACATGTTCAGAAGACACACTTGCGAGTGGGCAAGACCAGTAGTTTATAGCCAGGTTGGAGATCTGTGCCCACAATTCTTTTTTCCCATGCCAATACGCCAATGGGTCAGCATTAACATAGACCTCTGTTGAGTCATTCAGATAGTCCTGCACCATCGACTGAATGTTCTCCAAGGTTCCTCCACTTTGCTTACTTTTTGCTGGGACCTTTTGAGAACCAAACCCAAGCTGAGTTAGCCAATCCTCTTCTTCACCCAATGTTACTGTTGTGTCTGGTGCAGATGATCCGGTTGCCGGTGTCTTTAACGGCTGAGAGGTCACTTGTGCCACAGCCACAGGTGCAGAAGTGGATTATTTTGACTGGGGATGGCCTGCTGATGCTGATGTATAGCCTTTTCCTTCAATTTGCTGCCGTTCTCTTTCAAACCTCATGGCTGACCAGGCTAGCCAACGTTTGTAGTTTGTAACATCTTCATCACCAAAAGGAAAGAATGCTCTGCCTGCCTGCGCCTTTTTGTAGCTTGGATCCAAAATAGTAGCACAAATGTAATGCTGTTCTGAGTGGATCATTTTAAGACGTTCATCGCCAAGTAGGCGCTCTAATAATTTCTCCGCCAAAACAAAAGCGTCTTGCTTTTCTTCATCTTTTTGAAACATAGAAGACACCACCTTCAGTTGGTGCTCCAGTATGCGCAACAATGGGCTTTTCCCAATTTACAGTCCTCCCTGCTGACTGCACGCGTGAAGACCTCAAAAGGACGAAGCATGTCTGTCAGGCTTTTAACTAGCTTCCATTGCGCCGCATCTAGCCTCAGGTCCTTCTGAGCTGTACCCAGTGTTAAGAAATACTGATCCAGTACCGTATACTGCTCATACAGACTCTCAAGCATGCAGAAGGTTGAGTTCCAACGTGTTGGCACCTCCTGGATGAGTGCTTTCACTGGCATTCGACATTCATGTAGCAGGCTCCTCAGATGCTTCCGGGCCTTAAAAGAATGGCTGAAATGGTTGCACATTCTTCGGCAGGTAGCCACTAACTCGCACGCTGGACTGTCTTCTTCACTCAAATTTTTTTTACCAACCAGGTCTATACAGTGCGCCAAACACGGCACTCTGAAATAGTTACCCAGCTCCATGGCCTTAACTACATTGGCGCCATTATCCGTGGAAACATAACCAATCTGGCGTTTTTTTGGGGACAGCCAGTGAAAGACCTTTGTGTTAAACTCATTCAAAATGTTTTCTGCTGTATGACGTTTCTCCAAGCCAAACATGGCTAGTGTTGCATGTTTCCGAGCAGCTTTAAAAACTTGGTCTGGGTCAACACCTGCGTTTAGCTTTGCTTTAACCCCTGAAAAAGAGACCCAGTGTGCAGTGATGCACATGTAATCAGCGCCTGCGCCACTGGTCCACATGTCTGTTGTCAGATGTATAGTGTGAACAGCACTCTTCTGCAAAGCTGCCCCAATCACCTCCAGCACATCTTCATGTAGTGCTGGAACCGCAACTCTGGCAAAATAGAACCGGCTAGGAACCTTCCATTTAGGGCAGAGCGCTGCCACTAATTCTAGAAAACCAACCCCTTGTACAAAAGAAAAAGGGAGAAGGTCCAGAGCTAGCATTTTAGCCAGCTTAGTGTTATACAGACGCGTGAGTGGGTGGTTGCGTTCATATGGCGCGTCTGAAAACAACATGGTTCTAATGTTGGCCTGGACCATGACTTTACGGGATGATGATGATGACTTCTTCGACCCAGTTACGCTCGCTGATGAACTTTTTCGCATTGGTGTCTCACTCTCTCCCACACTCTTAGTGTGGCTCACAGGCGGTGTGCTGACAGGGGTACTGGGTGTAAGTGAAGTGTTTGACACTTCTTCCTCCTTGTCATCATCAGATGAAACATCAACGTTTTCTTGACTTCCAATTTGGGCTTCCTTGATCTCCTTTAGGTGCGCATGCCATTGGACAGTGTACTGTCTCTCAAGATGACCTCTCTGGCCTCCGGTACCATAGTTGGTACAAAGCTTACCACGACTAACTGCAAACTTACAAATGCTACAAATGGCTATGTTTTCCTTTTTTGGGCAAACACTAAAGAAGTCCCAAACTGCGGACTTTAAATGTCTGTGGGGTCCGGAGGAGGCGATACTGGTGGTGGTCATGCTGCTAATGCCAGATGAAGTGGAGGATGTGTATTGCCGAACTTTACTACGTTGAGCACTTGCACCACCACTAATTGAGGTCGAGGTGGATGGAGGTCCCTTCTGGCGAGGGAGAAATATGGAAGCGGTAGGTGGTGGTGTACTAGTTAACTCCAATGATTGTGCTGTTCCCATTGCCTCCTCGTCGACAACATCATCACGCTCAGCAGCTTTTCGGGCTAGGGTCAAAATGTCTGTTTGCTGCATGCCCGCTGGGGCTGCAGTGACGTTTATGATGACTGGGTCGTCGTCGTGAGAGTCTTCATCAGCAGGAGTATACGCCACTACTTGTTGAGCGTCATCACACTACATAACTATGAGAGTTTCGACGACCTTCCTTTTACGCTTAGCTACCTTTGTCAGATCATGGTGTGCCTCACTCTCAGACGGCAGTGGTGGTTCCCAATTTAGATCCGTATCATCAGAAGGAGGTGGGCTTGAAGAAGATGTAGACACCACCCTTGATCTTTTCCTTGCTAGGGATGTGGAAGACAATGAATGATCATCTGGAGGAGTGGCTTCCTCAAATGATACCTCGGCTTGATTGTCGATTTCCTGATGTGCCCCTACTTCGGGAGAAACAACTATTGTGGGCACTTGTGCCCCTCCATGCACTTCTGCTTGCGCATCTCCTTGCGCTGCCTCTCCTTCCACATGTACTTGGGCTTGTACTTGCACATGTGGTTGTTGTTGCGGCTGTGGTTGTTCAACACTCGTCAGATGAGTTACAACAACCTGTGTTGATTGAGGGACATTGCTGCTACTTTCTTGCGATGAGCCAACATCACTGCTCGATGGTGATTGAACAACTAGACTAAGTGCCTCTGCAGCACTCAAGGGCTTGGATTAAGTTGGCGTGGTGGTGGTAGCACTGAGCCCAATGGAGCGGGGGTGCTGCTCCCAGCTTGGTCCCCAGCACATCCCGCTGCTGCTGCAGGCGTACTTTTTTTTTTACTCCCAAAAAATGTGGCGGGCGGCACACCAGTCTCCTTGGTAACTTGCTTCTTCTGCTCCTTACTGGCAACTTTCTTGCTAGAGGAGCTACGGGGAACTTTTTTTGGGGCCATCTTCTTCAGAGGTCAGAACAGCAGGCCGCAGTTGTACGAGTTGCAGAGTTTTTTTTTTTGTGAAAATTTCTTTTTATTGTTGCATCATACGGATCATCAATAAAAGCAGTACGGCATCCCGGGGGGAGCGTCAACATTCCGCACCCCCCGTTTATACGCAACTTTTTGAACACTTCAGTACACGGTAGTTATCATGACATAATCATTTCGTGTTTTGTCTTTTCACCCCGAACCCCTCCCTCCCAACTTCCACGTAAACACCCCCGGGCAACTGAGAGACCTCTATTTGAGGCCCCCCTTCCCGCCCTCCACCCCCTCCCTCCCCCCAAGGAGCTCGTCCCCTTTACCTCCACTCTACCACCGAATCCCCGTGTCCTCCTCACTCCTCAAGGCATGAGCCGTAAACATACGTCGTCTCATCATCCTAGTCCCTCCAGGTTCAACAGGTTCAGATCATTCACATATGAGACCACCTCCGTGGTCAATATCGCCCCCCGCATTCCCCCTCCCTCTACGGTTCACCCCCCTACTCGAGTCCGTGATAGTGCCGCCACTTGGCCCAGATTTTGCGAAATTTTCTCGGGCACCCCCTCGCTTTATACGTAACCCTTTCAGCTGCCATGTACATGTCTAGGCCTCGTCTCCAGTCATCCAGATTGGGCCTTCCTGGCGCCCCCCACATTCTAGCTATATCTCTTTTGGCTACTACCAACGCCAACAACAGAAAGATAAGTGAGTGCCGTGTGACATCCACCTCAGTTGACATGCCCAGGAGTGCCAGCCTAGGGTCCCTGGGAATGTCCACCTCCATTACCGCTGACAATTCAGTGAAGACCTCATTCCAGTATTCCTGAACCACGGAACAACCCCAAATAATGTGGAAAAAATCGCCCAGTGGATGTTGGCACCGTAGGCAGGAGGCATTAGTAGCCCTCCCCATCCGGAAGAATCTTGCCCTGTCAAAGTAGGCCCGGTGTAGAACCTTGAACTGGATGAGGCGCAGCCGTGATTTTATGGCCACTTCTCGAGGGTGCATGAGGATGAGTTCCCAATCTAGGTTTTCAAATGTACCTACATCACCCTCCCATCTCTCCCTCAGAGCCTGCAGGTCTCCCAACATATTGTTTGTCAGTGTTTTATATGTCATGGACACCGCCCCCCTGCGTATCTGCTCCTGGAGCAGGCGTCCCTCAAGTGGTGCATATTGGGGAATGTCAGTAAGGGAGATGTTTTGTGCCCCCCACGCATGCCGTAGTTGCAAGTATCTGAAGTATTGTGTGTTATGAAGGCCAAAGTCCTGCTGTAGCGCCTGGAAGGTCTTTAGTTCCCCCCTCGCCACGACATCCCCGATCGTAGAGATGCCAATGTCATCCCACTTTTTAAATCCCCGTAGTTTGTGCAGTTCGGCCAGCCAGCTACACGACCACAGGGGGGTTTGACGGGTGGGTCTTTCCTGCCATCCCATTTTTACCGTTGCCCTACGCCATGCTGTCAGGGTGATTCTAGTCGCCGGGAGAAGCCTACGTCCTCCCTTCCCTCCATAGAGGAAGTGGAGCACCGTCTTGGCGCCCCATTTGGATTTTTCCAGTGCATAGGTCGGGTGATCCGCAGGGGCATGTATCCACTCGTTAATTGGGGCTAGGTGTTCAGCCCAGTAGTACGCCTCCAAGTTAGGTAGCGAGATTCCCCCGCTGTACTGGTGCCGCTGTAGGGTCGTGAGTGCCACCCGTGGTTGTTTCCCCAGCCACAAGAAGGAGCGGAGGTCAGCGTGTATTTTGGGTATAGTTGTAGTTGGCAGAGGGTAATATTCGTTTTGGAGGGCGTATAAGAACTTCGGCAAGAGGATCATACAGGGCGGCCCTGCCCAGTATGGTGAGTGGAAGCTGTCTCCACCTATCCATCTCCGACTTCGCTGCCACAAGGATCCTGTCTATGTTAGCAGTATATGATCGACGTGCATCCCGGGTGATAAAGACCCCCAGATACCGGAAGCCTTCTGTGGTGTGTAGGAGGTGTTCGGGCAGGCACTCCCCCCTTGGGGCCCCTTGCGGGTCATACATGACCGATTTGTGCCAGTTAATGGTATGTCCAGCCACTGACCCGAAGTCCCCCAACTCCTTAAATAGCGCAGGGATAGTCCTAGCCGGGTCCGTGATGTACAACAGAACGTCGTCAGCGTAAAGGGAGATCTTCTCCTGTTCCGCGGCCGACTCCCCCCAGTGAAACCCCACCACATCCCGGTTATGCCGAATGCGGATCGCCAGGATTTCAATCGTGAGGGTGAAAAGGAGTGGGGAGAGCGGGCACCCCTGTCGTGTCCCCCGCTCTATCGCAAACTCTCTGGAGAGCCTTCCATTGACCCACACCTTCGCCCTGGGGTTCGAATATAGCAGCTTTACCCAGCCTAAAAACTTGGGCCCTATCCCAAAGCGTTCGAGTGTGCCCATCAGGAAGGGCCAATGCACCGCGTCGAACGCTTTCTCTGCGTCCAGGGAGAGGAACCAGTGGGGTTCATCCCTGTCACAAACTTCCTGGAGCCAATTGTGGGTACGTCGTAGGTTGAGTTTGGTGGCCCTATCCGGGAGAAACCCAGATTGGTCCGGGTGCACTAGATCTGGAATGACCTGTCGTAAGCGTCGCGCCAAAATGGTGGCCAACAGTTTGGTCTCGATATTAAGGAGAGAGATTGGGCGATAGGAGGAGCACTCCTCCCTGGGTTTATCCTCCTTATAAATCGGGACTATGGTGGCTAGGGTCAAATCTGGCGGGAGCCGCCCGGCGTCAAACGCCTCGACGAACAATCCCTTCAGGTGGCGAGAGAGGAGGTCCCCCGTCCGTTTGAAAAACTCCGCCGGGAAACCGTTGGGGCCCGGCGCCTTTCCGGGCTTCAAAAGTGCTAACGCCTCCGTGATTTCGTCGAGGGATAAGTCGGCCTCCAGGGCCTCACTATCATCGGGGGTCAACTGTGGGACTTCCATATCTCCCAGGAACGCCTGCACTACCTCCGCGTCCCCAAGGTCTCTAGCCCGATAAAAGTCTTCGAAGTAGGCCGCAAAGGCCTCCGCTATGGAGTCATCCGTGGACGCCCGCGCGCCCCCGGGGAGTCCGATCCCGTCCACCCACCTGGCCGCTCTCTCCCGCCTACTCAGCCAGGCCATAAGTTTCCCTGATTTGTCGCCTACATCGTAGAGGCGGTGGAGTGTGGCCAGTGCCTGCGTGCGTGCCTCATTCGTGGTCAATTCCTTGTAAAGTTTTTGGGCGTCTAGCAGTTTCCTAAGGTCTATCTCCCTCTTTGATCTGTGGTATTCGGCCTCTAGAGTCAGTATGTTCGCCTCCTCAGTTGCTATAGCCTCATCACGTTTCCTCCTAGCCTCACCCACCCTGGATTGGAATCGATCCCTCAGGACTGTTTTCATGGCCTCCCACAGTGTAACCCTGGACTGTACCGAGCCCTCATTCTCCGCCACAAACACTCGAATATCTGCCCTGATACCCCCCAGAATCTCAGGAGTCTGTATGTCCCATGCCGACATGTGCCAGTGGGGCCGTCCCCTCCCCCCACCTCGTCCTATGTGTGCAAACAGTGGGGAGTGATCTGATATGCCCCTCGCCCTATACTCGGCCTGGTCCTCCAATGATAGTTCCTGCCTCGAGGTGAAGATGTAATCTAATCTTGAAAAGACTTTGTGTGCCCCGGAGAAGAAAGAATATTCGGTCTGTGCGGGGTGTAGCCATCTCCAAACATCAGTTAGGCCAAGTGTGTTCATCTGACGTGCAAGTGCCGTGTCTGTTGTGACTGTGTGGGTGTTGCTGGACCTATCTCGTGTCGTACACATCACATCATTGAAATCCCCCCCTATGATTTGCACCGTATCAGCCGTGTCCAATAGTATGTTGGTGACCTCCTGCATTGTGCGTGCCTGAAGCTTGGGTGGGGCATAGACCGACAGCAGCGTGTATCCGCGTCTCCTCCAGGTCCCCTGCACCCCTGCAAATGTCCCCTGTGGATCTAACCATGTGCGCGTGACAGTGAAAGGGGTCGTTTTTCTAATGAGTATGGCCGTGCCCCGTGAGTCCATGGTGTACCCCGCATGTGCTAGAACTACGTATTGGCCCCGTGCCAGAAAAGCGCACCTATTCCCTCTCAAATGTGTTTCCTGCAAGAAGATAATGTCTGGCGCTGCTCGTTTGATGTAGGCCGTGACCAGACCCCTCTTAATTTTGGAGCCCAGGCCGTTCACGTTCCACGTGAGCGCCTTCACCCCGGGTCCGTCTCGGGTCGGTTCAGTTAGTGTACCTGCCATTGTGTTGTTCGGTGATCATCCAAGGCCGGGCCCCGGGGCCCGGACGGTAGTAAGTGTGGCCCTCCCCGACTCCGCTGCTTGGTGTAGTGCTGTCCCCTACCCCCTTCAACAAACCAACACCCCAACATGAGGTAATAACAGTTCCAACGCACCCCCCCCCACCCCCACCCCACCTCCCTCCCCTTCCAGCTGCGCCCCAACATGGGGCCATACTATCAATGGGAGCAGGTAAGTCGCCCTCCCGCACATCCCTCCCCAACTCAAACAACAGTCAGAGCGAACTCTGAGGAAAAAAGAGTAAAGTACTTGAGGGGTTTCGTGCCAACTTGCGTGCTCCTAATGCGCCGAGTTGCCATCTCCATCGAGTCTCACATTAACAATGTTCACGAGTGGGAGTCCTGCGTGTCCGTTGACGGGCCTTGCCCCGACAGTTCCAGTTCCATGTGTCGGATCTCCTTGACCAGCGGATGTGAGGATTCTTGCAAAAGTTCCATGTCCTCAGCTCCGGATGAAGGGCCCTCCGAATCCTCCATGTCGTCCCCTTCCGATCTAGCGCCCCTCCGGGGTGCGCTAGCTCTCGCACCTGTTGCCGGGTCGGGGGACTCCGACCCACCAGTCCTTCTGTTCTCCGCTCCCCTGGTTCTATACGGAGTCGCCGCGGTCTTGTTTTGGGTCCGCCGGGAGCGCAGTCTCTGGGGCCTGGGTAGTTCCCACTGCGGTTGGCTGCGGGCGGTTTTGTCCATGGCCTCTCGGCTGGCCACCTCCCTACTGTTCAGGATGGGGCGCTCCTCCAGCCACTGCCACGCTTCCTCCGGATGAGCGAAAAAGAGTGCCTTGTCTTTGTAGATCACTTTCAGCTTGGCGGGGAATAGGAGCATATACCTGATTTGGAGGGATCTCAACTTTGCCTTGACCGCGTCGTACGAGCGGCGTTGCTTCGATACCTCTTGGCTATAGTCAGGGAAGATCATAATCGTAGCATTCTCCAGGCGGATCTCCCCCAGAACTCTGGCTTCTCGCAGGATCAGGTCTCTATCTGCAAAGTTCAAAAAACGGGCGATGACTGGCCAGGGTCGGGCCCCCTCCGGAGGTTTAGCCAAGAGCGCCCTGTGCACCCGTTCGATAATGAAGCAGGGAGAGAATGGCGCCGCCGGGAAGGTGGTCTTGAGCCAGGTCATCAAGAAGGCCGCCATGTCCTTGCCCTCGATTCCTTCCCTGAACCCCACAAAACGGAGGTTGTTGCGCCTGGACCTGTTTTCCGCATCGTCCACCTTCCATTGAAGGTTACGGTGGGAAGCCTGGAGTTCCGCCACGACTCTCCTGAGTGCGGTGATCGCCTCGCCATCCTCCTTCAGCCTTTCCTCCGCGGTCGTCACCCTCTCAGATAGGTTTCGGAAGTCCTGGCGGAGCAGAGTCACCTCCGCACCAACCTCGCCGATCTTGGTCTCCAGCGCCGAGCGCGACGCTTGTATGTCCGTCCTGGACGCCTGGATGGCCTCCAGCAGTACGGTCATGTCGGGGCGGGAGCCCGGTGGTTCGGCCATCGCCCTCGGGGCTGCAAAGTTGTCCATGGGCCCCTGCTTCAGCGCCCTGGAGGCCATTTCCTTCTTCCCCATGGTCCCCACGTGGACAGGGGGGGGAAAACAGTGAGACCCGAACCGTGGGTCCCGAGGGGGGCAGACGGGGAGCAAATGTTGGGTGGCTCTCCCCGCTCTCAGCTTGCGCCGTCTGTGGGTGCGTCGCACCAGTGGGTGTAGATCGGGGAGGTGCTCCGGTCAGGGTGGTCTGGACGTGTCCGGATGCCTGGCCGCTCTCTCGACGTGCCTCTCCCGTTCGATCCTTAGCTCTCCACTGTGTCCCGGCTGGGCGGGATCCCGCCGTAGCACTCACCGCCCGCCGCCATCTTGGCCCAACGGTTCTCCCGGCCAAATGCCCAACGCGGGTCCGGAATGCCTCCCCGGTTCAGCGTTCCAGGTGTGGACCAGTCAGGGGGTGGCACAGCATGGTCTGTCCCTCGGTCTGGCCACCGTTAGTCGAGCGGTGGGTCAGCGATCTCGCCGTCCTCCGCACCTCGCCGCCGCCATCTTGGATACCCGCTCCGCGGCGTAGCCTCTCCGCACTCAAAAATCTGAGAAAGCCCACACAACCACCCGGGTCACCAGTACACTGTGAAACGGAGAGGTTTTCCTGCAGGGTGGTGTGGTTTTCAGGCTCGATGGCAAGGATTAAAGTCGGATTCTGGGGCAACTCGGCCGGAGCTCCGGCGAGGCACGTCTAGTCAGCCATGCCGTTGGCCACGCCCCCCGTACGAGTTGCAGAGTTGTCTGTGGCCAGACGTGACGTCGCGTGACGTTATGCTGCACACACACACCGCTGCAGGACTTCTTCCTAGCACTGGTGGTTCTCTTGAGTTTTGTGCACCTAAAAGCAATGGAAGACAGAGGAACATCAGTTCAGTTATACACCCCAAAAACTCGAAAACCACATAAAAATCAGCACAATCCCATGCCATTCATGCCCTCCATGATGTTTAAATTCAAGACACCCCACAGAAAGACTAGGCCCATGCACCACTCACTACCCCTGGGCATAATGTATGAAAGCTAGGCAAAATGGGTGCAGGCCTGAGAACACTGCCTGCATTCAAAATGGCCCCTTGCCTCCCAGCACATACCCAGGGCCTGCCTGTACCAGCACTCAAAATGGCCCTCACCCACATGGCCTGTCCCCATGAACACCCCAAAAAATCGAAAAACACAGAAAAATCAGTACAATCCCATGCCATCCATGCCCTCCATGATGTTTAAATTCAAGGCACCCCACAGAAAGACTAGGCCCATGCACCACTCACTACCCCTGGTCAAAAGGCCCCAACAACAGCCCAAAAATCGAAAAACACAGAATAATCAGCACAATCCCATGCCATCCATGCCCTCCATGATGTTTAAATTCAAGACACCCCACAGAAAGACTAGGCCCATGCACCAATCACTAGCCTTGGTCAAAAAGCCCCAACAACAGCCCAAAAATCGAAAATTCCAAAATTGTAGTTGCAGCAACTGTAATGCCCCAAACTTACATGTGAAATTTCCAATCCAAAAGTCATCCAAAGAAAGTCAAAAAGGCCTCAAATCCAAATATCCAGCAGCATCCACAAAAAGTAATCCTTCCAGGTCAAGATCCGAATGAAAGTGACCAGCACATGAAGAAAGCACTGGGAGGAGCCTGCTGGACAGGAACAGGAAGTTGGGGACTGTGGGGCACTTCCTTCCTCCCACCCAAAAGTGCAGGCAAATGTCAACCTGAGGGGTTATTCTGATAAAAATCATAATTTTCAGAAGGTTTATGCTGCTTGCTGGTGGATTTCTTGTGCAGAATTGCAAATTCTTTATTTCGCGAGTGCGAGATTGTTGCTGCCCGCCGCATCTACGTGTTCGCAATTGCGAACTCTCGCGATGCGTGCTGTGCAAGGTGGCAAGCCGTGATTACGTAATCGCGGTCGCCAAACTCCCGCGGGATCCCGCAGCAAGATCCAAAATGGCGCAGCACTTGCAAAATATCGAGAAAAACAACTCGGCAAACGCTGAATGACGGTAAGTGAACGCCGCGCGCCGCAATATTGTATCACCAAGCAAAAAAATCAGCTGCATGCGAATTTGCGGATTTTCGGCAAATTGGCGAGAGTTCGCGGATTGCGAATTTGCCAAAAATCCTCAAAATCCACGAGCGGAACGGATTTTACGCCCATGCTTAATCCCCTCCTGTTTTGTCAAAAGCGACCTGAAGCTGCTGACGACTCCGTGCGGCGCTGTCAGAGGAAACGCAGTTGCATCACATACTGGCGAACAGTCTGTGTACTTAACAAGCTGTGTTGTGGGAGGGGGTTACAGAGATGGCTAAAGTTGCCGCTCTTGGCAAACTGGAGCGGGTTGAAGAAAAAAGAATGAAAAGTACATTTAAATAATTCAAACAGCGATGGGGTATTTGGGATGACCAACTTACGGACTCCAGCCTGGCGACAGCAGAGTGTGCTGCGAGGGCACTGCTGGAGGAAGGAGAGGGGGGGCTGGGGCAAAAGGGGCTGGTGAGGCGGGCCCTTTGAGCGTCACTCAGTAAAGCCCAATGTGCTTGAATGTAGAGTAATTTACAGGAATAGAATTGGCCAGAATCAAGATGGTCTTGTGACGTTCATTATATCCTTACGATTGCTGTGCAGTCCCCATTACAAATCATAATGGTAGCGATTTTCTCAGCAGATTTACAGCGCGGGGAAATTTATGTAAATAATTGGGGCCATGATTCTCTTTTCGTGGTGGCATGGGACAGAAACAAGCACACTCTTACACAGCAAATGTAATGAGAGAAGAACATGATTGACAGCCTCGCTGCAGGACGAGCGCTCTTCCGAAATGCCAACAGTGAAACACAAGCAGGCAGAAAATAAAAATAGTCCCAAAAGAAACACATGGACGCCTAAAGCGTAAGGATACTGTACTTAGCCGGTGCTCTGTGGGAGGAAATAGGAGACAAAAATGCATGTCTTTAACAAATCAAAGTAAAGATTGTATGAGTGAAAACACAGCCAGCCAATAGCAAAAAGAGGAAGTGACTGGATGCCCACTTAGTGATTACAGCAGGTCTCAAAGAGACAGCGCATGCATTGTCTAGCTCAACCTAAAAAGCAGCATAAGGACGTAGAGGGAGAAATGTTCTCCTTACGGTAGGTACTCTAAAACTGCAAAGCATCAAGACCTCTTTCTCCATTGAGGCTGTATGTGAACTGAAAACTATGTGAGTGGAGAATGTCCCTTTTCAAACAGCAACTTGATTCCACGGATAAGCGACTATGAAATCTTGAAGCTAAAGTGTTGAAAACACTACATTGGGGGAACAAACTTTGAATCTCAAAGAGAAAGTTATGGACATCGAGGACGGGGGAAGACATAAAAATGTACTTTTGTATGACCTGACGGAGAAAGATTAGTTTATATAAAAAAAAAATCATCAATTCCTCCCAAAGTTTTTACGGAAAGATTTCTTCAACATGATTGAATTTCAGTGAGGTCACAGCTGAGACAAAGATGCCCACCAGATGCTAATCACCTGAGGCCGGTCTTTTTTTTTTTTTTTGGTGGCCCGGGACCCTAGTTTACCAATACAATGTTGGCCATTTGACTGCAAAGGGGGGAAACTTTCCTCTGCTAATGGCCCTTATTATGATATACATCTCCGGCGTAAAATGTTCCTCACCATGCAGCCAATCCTCACACAGAAAGGAATAGGGTTCTGCTTCTTAGGCCTGGCCATAATGTTAGTAACAATTCATGGTAGTACATGTGTATTTTACAGCCCGCCTGACCTTTAAATGTTCCTGGACTTCTTTGAATACTCTTAAATGAATACAGCGCCACACAATCAAGATTCTGAAACATCTCATAGATGTCTGGGGTATCAACCAACAAGGCTGGTAGGGGAGGCAGCCTGTCTCCAACCAGACAGTTCAACTACTCTTCCTGAGATAAAGTAAATTCTCCCTTAACCGTTCGAGATGGGGATTAGTTTAGCCCCCCCCCCCCCACTCAAACCCTAATTGATCCAGTTGACTCTGTCATTTAAATCTGTACCAAATCGTGCACATGCCCAAGACTATCCCATGCACATTGTCACTATAGATCTTATTCACTGGGCCCCTAGCGTCTAAATCAGCAGCGAGAACAACCCCTGGATGACATTGTAAGTCACTTGTAAAGCTTGTGTTTAGTGGATCCTACAGAACTTTCAGTCCTTTTTCATGCTTAACTTCCACTGTTTGTGCTCTCCTGATTTGTTGCAAGGGCACCCTGTCAAAAGTGCTCCTTCCTGACTCATTGCTTTCTAAGGTCTGTAGCTTTTGTTGTTAACCTTTCCTTACAGGGTAATGTGACCACTACCTGCAATGTTTGCTGATACTGCAGCATGCACCAATTGAAGTCCTTATCAATATGGGCCCTTGATGCCAACTGTCTAAACAGCTATGTCAAGTGGAAATAGGTTCTGACGTATTTAGTACCTTCATGAAACACACCTCTAGCAGATGGAAGCAGAGAAATCACAGTGTGAAAGGATGGGTGTTGTAGTGGCAGCGTAGGCTGACACCACAGAAGATCAGCCACAGTCCTCTCTACCCCACAGGAAATGTGGAGTGGCCATACTTTTCTATAAGAACTTGCCCCATAAGATGAGGCCGCCCAGAGTTTTGCAATAACGATGACAGGGACCTACTCTGTAATCTACCATCGCATCATCTATTATCAGACCCCTGGAGACTCCTGCACCCTACTGCCCAAGCGTAGATCTTTCTTTCATATCTCCATAGGCCTGGATCGAGAATGGATTACTATTTGATATCATCTGATTTCCCCCTACTGAAAATCGTGAAATAGATGTAAAGGGCATCTCTAATAATGCACCAATAAATATTGAAATAGATCTCCAATTGCAAACTACTGAATCCAATACATGGAGAATTGATGTAAGCAGGTTCAAGCTCCCCATAAGAAAATAAAAAAACTACTGGGATTCTTTTAGCACTATATGAACAGTAAGTGAACACTATGCCCTTGCCATATACATTATGAGCAGCTGGAAAATCATAATTAAGGGGTCGTCTGATTCAGACTGTTGCAGCTAAAAGGGGGCAAGGAGCACCAAACAGGCCCTAGTAAAGGATAACTTAGTCCTCGCACATGAAGAATAATGAGATCGCTCGAGCAGCGCACTGTTGAGATCAGGGATATCAAAGAAATACCAGTTCAACACTCTACTCACAGTCCAGGCAGAAAAGCTCTTCAGTGCCTTAAAAGCAGATTGAATTTGGTGAAAAGGCGGGTAGACCTCTGGGCTTCCAACTAAAGCCAAGAGCTGCTAAATTTCCATCCCAGCTATTTAAGGCCCGAATTATACCTTGCTCACCAACTCCGTTGTTATCACTACCGCCTTTACCTCCTTTTATGAAAGATTGTACCATTCAGAAGCACCTTCGAGCAAGAGGCAGAGCTCCAGTTCTCTGAGGGGTTACAGATTCCCAAACTGATACTGGAATATAAGGAGGAGCGGGACCAAGAAAACGCAGACAATGAAGTGGCTGCTGCCATCAAATCACCATCCACAGGGAAGGCATCACGTAATATGGGTTCCTGGCAAAGTTTTTGTAAAAACCTAGCACCTGGCGTAGTTCCTCTGCTGGGAAATCTATGCAGATCTTTCAGGCAAGACGGTGCACTACCAGCAGAATTTAATAAAGCCTACATTGCTATAACGGCAAAAGCAGGAAGAGACACTCCACTGTGAAAAATACAGGCCTATACCTCTTAATAGCGATATTAAAATCTTGGACAAAATCCTGTCAATGAGACTACAGATGGTTATTACTGTTTTGATACACAGGACCCAGGTTGGGTTTATCCTGAGCCGCTCATCATTCAATCGTATGGAGAACCTAGCACACTTGGTGTTCCTCACGCCATGTGCAGAAAGACCAAGTGGCTCCCACCCCTAAATGCCGAGAAGACTTTTGAACGAGTGGAATAGGGCTACCTCTTTCAAACACTATATAGGAGGGGACTGGGCCCTACATTTCTAGCCATGGTGCAAGATCTGTGTAGTAGCCCCGCTGCCCTTATCATAAAGTGGCTTCTTTTCAGAAACTTTAGCAGTTTGGGAGGGACTTGACAGGTCCGCTCTGCTCTTCCTGCTTGACCTAGAACTGTTGCCTATAACAATACGTCAATCGAGAGGCTTTTCTGGCAGGGCTACCCTGGCTGGCAATATTAAAATCATGCTATATGCAGATGACATTCTACTCATCCTAAGAACACCGACTTCCTCATCCCGATTCTAAAGAATACTATCCCCCACTTTTCATATTTTCAGGATACCGAATCAACTGGCCAAAGTGTGAGGCTCTTCCCATGACCTCATCCACAACTGGTAATTATTTATGTGGGATTTGTAAGAGTAAGGGTATTGATCCTAGTGGGCCATGTCTCCCTAATTAGGCTATCCTTAGTATGAAGGTGAATAATCCTGTAGGTGGACCATAGTTTTTTATGTGGCCTTCCATTCTACTGCTTGCAAACTAAATTGAAGTTACTTGTTATTTTGGTGAGTAATGATCTACAAGCAATGGTCAGAGACATTGTGGATGCTCGTTTTGGTCATATGTGGAAGGATCTTGCAATTTGGATCAAACTTAAATTATCGATGTGGAGACCAGTCCAAAATGTTAGGATAGTGCTGGACCCACAGTATAATTATGTTTTCGCTATGCTGCCACTCTTGGTCTGCACCAATACACCCACCTTATTGATCATATCAAGCAATACATCTGGCATGGAACCACCCTCAGGCTGTCAAGTGCTAAACTGCAGGCCTCAACAATAAGTGGAGGTTTACGGCTCCCAAACATAGAGGTAGGTGTGTCATATAGCGCACCACCTTTCTCAGCTTACATATAATTTCCACTCTGATCTGGAAACTCCTATTGCATGCAGGGCGGCATAACTGGATCCTCCGTTCTGTACCCCACTCTAATGGCTTCCTCTGCCGACTAAAGCCCACTTTTGCAGGGAACATAGAAAATATGGATGGCCAGCCATAAGTTTTTAAAGCAACACCCCTTTCTGCACCTGATTAGTCCACCCTGGAACAACCCCGACACCCAACTATCTGGAGAGTCTTTACTTTGCCAGAAGTGGATGTACAGCTGGATTCACGCAGTGGATCAAGTTCTCTCAGAAGGAAATGTATAATCCTTGAGGATCCATGTGGCAAATTCCACTTGGACTCCTCCCTATTTCACAGTACCTGCAATCAGTGGCGGGCGGTGACCCTCAACAGTGGAGGGGCATCGACTCCATCGAGAATGTAGTGAATACTATTAACAAAACCCAGTGACAGGCCCTGTAATAAATCGCAATGCCTTTAGGCTCAATGCCAAAGATCTCAATCATGGCTTGTTAACAGATTTTTATTTATAAAGGGCAGTAACACAGCTCTGGAGTTGAGGCTGAAGGCAATGAAGGTTTCTCACAATGCCCGTCAGTGGGCCAAAAAGGAAACCATGAAATAAACAATGTACTGACCCACGTTTTTTTGTCCCCCGTATTGTCTTCTGGAATACAGTCGGAGAAAGTCGTCCTGGAACCTCAGCCACCTCCTCTCTATGAATCCAAACTATGTTCTCATGCTGCTGATAATGTTAGCGATACAAAAGGGGATGATGGACGGAACGTTTGAGCCAATCAAACACTCACCCCCAGTCAACTGATCTGGGTTTAATCCATCACCGTTCTTTAGCTCACTCCGCCACCCCAGTTAAGACATGGCCATATGCAAATCAGTCTGACCCTGTGCCTCATGGGAACAGTCCAGCCCGAACGGGCTGCATGAGAGAAGCACCAGGATTTGTTGGAGTAGGCTGCCTTGACTCTGCATCAGGCATTGGGGACCTGTGTCTGCTCTCCACCCTACTGTCTAAAACAGCTAGGCGGGTTTAAAGTCTGTATGTCAGGCTGGCCTTCGCAAGAAAGCCGGCCAAAGTATCTTGCACACTTTAAACTGGAGTGAGCACCACTCCTCCCCTGCTACCAGTAAGCAGCAATGACCCGCCCTCAAACACTGCTCGGGCTCGGAGCAGTGAAATATAAAATGGTAATTCAATTTATTACCATTTTATTTTTAACTTTTGCTGCACTGGCAGCAGGGGAGTGACACTCCTCTCCTCCTCTCTGTAATTGGTGGGGTAGGAGGGGAGGCTGTCATTGCCTGCAATTAAAAAAGCTTGCCTTTCTAGCAAACTGAAAACCCCATTGTACTCTCTCTATAACTCCACCCTCCGTGACTAGCTGGTCAGGTTGGGCACTTACAAAAATAAAATAGTGTCAGGACTGTATGAAACTCTAATTGCTACCATATATTCAAAGTCAGCTCTGACATGTTTCCACAAGGTCTGATAGCCTCACCTGGACAAGATATGTACGGAAGACTACTGAGAAGAGTTGATCCATGGTCTGTGAGAGGCCAGAATGAAACGCAGCTGTTATGAAAGTTTACACGACTGGCACTGGTCTCCTTATAAGCTTCGGAGGGCCAAACTGGAGCCAACCGCACAATGCTGGGGTTGCCCCACCAATGGGCCAATATAGTGCATATTCTATGGCTATGCCCAAGTTCTGCAGCTCTCCTGGACGCAAATCTGGTGACAGCTGCAATTGGTCAGTGGCCTCACCATTCTACCATCAATGGAACTTGCACTTCTGCCTGTTGCACTGCACCTAGTGGGCATCAACATCCACGCAAAAAGATGGCTTGACACAGTGCTGGCGGTAGCACACCTTTTCGGATTGCACCATTGGAAATCCCACTGGCCACCAACTGAAGAGTGGCATGATACTATGGCAACTGTGGCCTCACACGGACGTGTGATCTATAGGCTGAATGATTAAATGGCAACATTTGAGGAATTCTGGGGTACTTACCTTTCCTGACACGATGCCCCCAACAGACGACACGTTCTGGACGAACACTACATATACCCCCTTACTTGGACGATGATGTTGAATCTATATCTGTATCTTGCTCATGGAGTAGCCCTTATAAGCAGGACATCTCCACCCATTTCAGAATGTAATGATTGCCTTGTTTTCCTTTTCGGTCGAAGCCTACCAGACAGCGCAGTTGTCTGGTTTGCTAGCAAAATCTTGGGGACAGGCGGAAAGCTTCCCTGGGAATGCATTCCGCCCGTTGTTTGCCATTGGCTTTGTGGTTTGTAACTCACATTTGCTTGCTTTCTATTTGTTGACTCTATTTGTTTTAGGCTGTCCAGCTCAAGTTAGTCTCTTCCCGGATACAGTAAACTCTATTTACTGTATCTGTCATTATTGCTCAATTTCTGTAGACAAGCCTTTATGTCTTGTTCTTATCTAGTCACATTTGCTGTGCAGTTAAAAAAAAGATGGTACGGCTCTCCCCCTTCTGTCCCTCCAAGGTTATGCTTAGTTGTGGAGGGCCTCGGGCTCCTCTCTGTCCCCCATCCTTTTTCATTTCTGTATTCACCCGCTGGTAAACTCCCTACAAAGGGGGAAAGTAAAAATATACAACTATACTGATGATATGCAGCTGGTATTCAACCTTGTGGATACGCCTGACTCAACAGCATTCTTCCAGAGCACCATGGTCTTCATCCGGGACTGGATGAGCAGTCACCAACTAAAGTAAAAACTCGTATAAAGCAGAGGTGATGATGGAAAAATAAAACTGCACTGCTGGAGTCCCTCCTTCTGACCTCAGGAGTTTGGTCCCTTTCCTATTCCTAAAAAGGCAGTCTAGAGCCTCCGCATAGTTGTCGATGAAAACCTGTCAATGAAACCCCAGATTTCTTTCAGCTCTGTAAAATAAAAAACAAATTGACATTTTTCTCAACTGAATCCATCATTCCGATTGTACTCGCACTCGTGATGTCCCATATTGACTATGCCAACGCCCTTTACCTGGGCCTCCCAAAGGGTCTGAGCCAAAGACTGCAGCTGGTCTAATCATGCAGCTAGATTGGTCTGTCAACAGCCAAGATACTGCCACACTACACCCTCACTAAAGGAACTGCACTTACTCCCAATCTTACAAAGAACATTGTGTAAAACAGACAGCACAATTTTCAGAATACACCAGAGTCAAAGCCCAACTTTTGTTTCCTCTAGAATCAGGAACTATACTCCTAGGCGCAACCTCAGATCAGCACATCTCAGTCTTCTAGAGGTTCCTAAATTCTATAGGAAGAGGCTAGGGGGAACCAGGTTTGCTGTGTTGGGTCCCCGTGTTTGGAACTCTTTTCCGGCTAACATAAGAGCCGCAACCTCTTATGAGCAAGTAAGAACTCTGCAAAAAACACTGCTTTTCAGACAAGCTTATGACTAATCAACATATCTGCCCTGGTGCCAGTGCTCCCCGCGCCATGAAACCTCTTGGTGAATGTGCGCTTTAGAAGTTTCTTATAACATAAGAGGTCAAATATCAGGCTCCGTCTTACTGTATACTTTTCTTTCTCTGATTTCAAAGTGAGAGGATTTATGTGACATTCATGCTGGTTCTTTGGGAGTGCCTGAGGAAGTCAGTACAATGTTATTTTTCTCCTAGCTCCCCAAAAAATGTAAATGTCTGTAAATGAACTGTGAAGATATTTCAGACATATGAAAGCACAAATGAAGCACAGTTTTGGGTAATTCTGAAGTGTGGTTGAAACAAATATTTTGATCAATATAGGTGATGACATTTGCACACATTATCGTTTATGCGCTGTATACTTTTATCAGTGATATCAAATATAATGGTGATTTCAATTTAAGATGTGTTGTCTGTAATGGAAGTGTGCTACCACACCATGCATATTCCACTCTGCGCCACACCACTCTACTCTTTACCACTCCACTCTACTCTGTACCACTCCACTATATGCCACTTCACTCTATGCTTCTCTACTCTACACCACTCAACTCTATGCCAATGTACTTTACCCCACACTACTCTACTATGCATCACTGCACTCCTCGCCACTCCACTTTACGCGTCTCCACTCTATGCCAAACCACACCACTCTACAACACTTCCCCCTATGCCACTAAACGCTGTGCCAGTGCACTCTACTCTATTCCACTCCACGCCAATCCTCTCTATGTTCCTCTAATCCACTCTGCACTCTAAGCCACTGTATTCTACTGTGCACCACTCCACTCTACTCTGAAACAATCTACACAACAGCACTCTGTGCAGCTCCACTCCACTCTACACTACTGCACTCTACTCTGCACCACTGTACTCTATGCCAATGCACTGTACACCACTTTACTCAAAACCAGTACACTATACACACCTGCACTCTTCTCTATTGTACTCTAAGCCACTGTTCTACTCTGCATTGCTGCTCTCTACGCCACTCTACTCTGCACTACTCTGCTCTTCTGCACTCTATGCCATTGCACTCTATGCCACTGCACTCTACTCTGAAACAATCTATTCTATGCCACTGCACTTTATGCCACTCTATTCCACTCTGCGCCATTTCACTCTAAGTTACTCTGCGCCACTGATATCTACTCTGCACCACTCCACGCCACTATGATCTATGCCGCTGCACTCCAAGCCACTGCACTCCACGCTAATGCTCTCCACGTCTTTACTCAAAACCAATACAGTCTATTCCACTGCACATTATGCCATTCTACTCTGCACAACTGCACTGTATGCCATTATACCTTACTCTGCAACACTCTTCTTTATGCCACTGCATTGTACTCAACATAACTTTACACTGCCCCCTCTGCGCCACTGCAATCTACACCACTATTCTCTACACTACTGCACTCTACAACTCTTTACTCTGCAACACTGCACTCCACATCACTTTACTCTGCACCACCCTACTCTGTGACACTCTTCTCGTCACCACTCTACTCTACACCTCTGCACTCTTCATCACTGCATTCTACAGTACTACTCTATGCCATTGCAGTCTACCTTGCACCACTCCACTCTGCACCATTCCACTCTACACTACTTCACTCCACTCTGAAATATTCTACTCTACGCTTCTGAAATCTACTCTACTCTACTCTGCACTGCTCTTCTCTACGTCACTGTACTCTTCTGCACTGCAGTCTATGCCAATCTACTCTGTACCACTATACTTTATGCTGCTCCAGTCTGCACCACTCCAGTCTCTACCACTCCAGTCTCTACCATTCCAGTCTGTACCACTTCAGTCTGTACCACTCCACTCCGCACCACTGCACTCTACTCTGCACCACTTTACTCTATGCCAGTGCACTCTACACCACTGCACGCTATGCCATTGAACTCTAAGCCACTCTGTTCTATTTCGCACCACTGCTCTCTGCGCCATTGTACTCTGCATCACTATACGCCACTGCAATCCACACCAATGCACTCTATGCCACTCTCCTATGCACCTCTGCACTTTACAACAGACTCCTCTGCAACACTGCACACTCTGCTGCTGATCTGTCTTCTACTCTATGCCACTGCACTCTACTCTGCACAACTCTATGCCAATTCTGTCTATGCTACTGAACTCTACCCTGCACCTCTGTACTCTGCACCTCTGTACTCTGCACCTTTGTACTCTGCACCTCTGTACTCTGCACCTCTGTACTATACAACACTGCACTCTACATTTCACTCTACCACACTGCACTCTATGCCACTGCATTGTACTCTGAAACAATCTACCTACACCACTGCACTCTATGCCACTGTATGCCACTCTGCTCCATTCCTCTTGATGCCACTGCAGTCTACTCTGAGCCACTTCACTATACGCCGCTGCACTCCACGCTAATGCACTCTATACCACTTTACTCAAAAACAATACACTGTACGCCACTGCACGCTGCACCAATTTACTCTGCACCACTGCATGCTATGCCGCTATACTATACTCTGTTACACTATGCCAGTCTACTCTACACCATTGAACTCTCATTTTACTCTTCCCCCTCTAGTCCACTGCACTTTACACCAATGCACTCTGCGCCACTCTACTCTGCAACACTGTACTCTCTGCCACTGAACTCTATTCCCCTCTACTCTGTGCCACTCTACGCCACTGCACTCTGCCTTGCACATCTCCACTCTACACCATTTTAATCTGCAACACTGCACTCTATGGCACTGCACTCTATGCCACTGCACTCTATGCTACTGCACTCTACCCCAATGGACTCTACACCACTACTCTATGCCACTGCACTCTGCCTTGCACCTCTCCACTCTACGCCACTTTAATCTACAACACTGCACTCTATGCCACTGCACTGTATGCCAATAGACTCTACACCACTACTCTGCCACTGCCCACTACTCCACCCTGCAACCTCCACTCAACACCACTTCACACACTCTGAAACAATGTACTCTACACCACTGCACTCTACTCCTTGCCACTCTTCTCTACTTCACTTGACTCTACGTCAGTGAATTCTACACTACTTTACTCGAAACCAATTTACTCTACACCACTGTATTCTACGCCTGTGAGAAGTTAGCCTGGCATATGATGTCCACTAGTTCTAGTGGGCACCTTGCACTAGTCTAATCGACCCTTATTGATGGTGGTTGTAAAGTCAAGCTTATAGAAAGCTTTCCTAGTGGTAGCATGAACCAGCAGTCTTCAGGCTAAGACTTCAGTAGGCGAGTTACGCACGTTGTTTTACCATATACAATCCCTTGAATACCAAATGAAAGAACACCACACAAGGTATATATCAAATATATATGTATTTAATCTAAACACAACCCCTCTGCACTCTTTATGAGGTCAGAGGTAAAAATACAATACAAGTCACACAGTTAATATACGATAAGTTGCACAGTATACGTTATGCCCTAGGGGCCTCACAAACCATATACTAAGAAAGTGGTATAAGTACCACTTGAGAGTTAGAAAGCATGCCTAGGCCCTGTAGAATCGCGGGGGCTACACTAAGCAACCAAAAGTTTGGAAGCAGGAGACCCATGGGAGCCGCGTGCAGTGTCTAAACACAGGTGCGGATTCCCATTGACTTTCTATGGAGTTTGTAAAAGTTACAAATTACAGTTTAAGGACACTTCCAGATGAACTAGGATGGAAGCTTTTTATACTTAGACACTAGGAGGGCCAATACCCTCGAGACTACCAGAGTACTCGTGTTACCTCACCCACGGAAGCCGGGTGCATAGGTGTCTTTTGATGTCAGGTTTCGTCGTCGTTTTCTATGGAGAGCTGCAAAGAAGTGCTGCAGGCGACCAGAGGAAAAGTGTCTGGGTGGATCCAAGGGTGGATCGGAGATGTGAAAAACTTGAAAGCAGGGGTGACAGAGTCCGGGTCACTAGCCAGTGACCAGGAAGGAACCAGGAAAGAACCAGCCGATGTTGGGTGATTTAAGGTGAAGAAGGTGAGTTTGTCTCTTCAGCCACGAGGTCCAGGAGGCATCGACGATGACCAGGAGCTGGATTCGAGCTGTCCCACGATGGATCTAGATGACTGCAGCGTCAGTATCTGGAGTGGACCCAACAAGCCTTGGCAACCGCAACCCACGCAGGATGTCGAGATTGGCTCTGTTGCAGAACAGCAAGGTCTGTGGCGCTTCTCCTTTTTAGGGAAGCTGGAGCAAGCCTGGAGCAACCAGGATCGCAAGTTAGATTCAAGATGGCATCTTCAGGGGGCTCACTAGCCAACGGGCAAGAAACCGGGGAGACACATCGAGCACAAATGTAAAAGCGGGACACTTGCGGAGTGTGGGGTCCTGAGCTTCGGTTCAAATGATGCTCGGGCTGTGGTTTCTTGCACCCCAATGCACAACTTACTGAGGCTTCAGGAAAGGAGTGCAGGTAGCAAAATGCGGGATATCCAAGATGTCCAGTCCCACTTCTCTATTGTCCGCCATGGGTCTCAGCTTTGCTGTGGATGTGGATCGGGGTCAGAGAAGTCTGGAAGTCCAGTTCTTGAGTCGCAGAGTCTTCGGGTTCCGATGGGAGCCTTTGAACTGCAGACCGGCAAGTTGCTGTTGGTGTCTGTTTGAACAGGGTGGTAACTCCTTGACCACAAGGGAGATGTCTTCCATCTTCTAGTCAGAATAGAATGTCAAAGGTCCAAGAGTTCTGTATCAAATTTTATTTCCAGGTTAATCTAAAGACCTGGGGACACAGCTCCTATACTTATACTAAGGATGGGTGCTGGATTACCTGACTAGGTCCCTCCTATGGGTGGACCTGAGAAGGGGGTGGTTACACCCCTTTCCCTTTGTCCAGTTTCGCGCCAGAGCTGGGGCTGGAGTGCCCCAGCAACTGGTTTGAACCGGGCTATGCATGGAGCACCTTGTGTGCCCCAGGCAGTGTCTAGATGCATTCACTGAATGCAGCCCTCCCTGCCCCAATACACAAAACCCCTGTCTGGGGAGGTGTCAGCACCTCCCTGGACAGGAAACCTATTGTCCAGGCCTCCTCTGTCGGAGTTTCGTCCAGCAGCAGGAGGTCAGACTCTTGTGTGTGGCAGCAGCATCCATTTTGTGATGCTAAGGCTCTGTTTAACTTTAACCGGGTAAAGCAGTAACTTGCATGTCTTTTCCCTCTAGAAGGATGGAATGCTATCCCCGCCACCAGAATTGGCGGGGGTGGGGGTAGTATTCGATAAGTGTTTGACACCTTACACAACATGTTTTATTATAGCCAATCCAAGGTTAGCATTAACCGCGGGGATTATAATGCACTTAAGAGTATATGGTATGGCTATATCATAGAACAGCTATAAGGAGACGGTTCCGAAAGCTGTAGAGGGGCTCAGCTCATGCTAGGGCACCTTCTCACATAAAACCAAGCACTCTGCCTCCAGGATTGTCGAGGCCTACCATAGGAGTAGCTTATAGGTGTATATGTGTCTATATGTAAAGGTAGATATAGGTATACTATATCTAAGTAAGGGGTGATTACACCACCTTATCCAGGCTGTGTGAACAGACCTGTGGTGTCAGTTTGGAAGGCAAACCAGGGGTGGCACAATACATGCTGCAGCCCCTGGTAGGCCTAGGGTGCACCTATGCCCTGGGTACCTATAGTACACTATACAGGGGCTCACAAGGGTGACCCAGTAACCAATCTGGTATGTACCTAAAGTACATGGAGTCCATTTTATAGGGAAAGCAGATAGTCTGGGGCCCTGAATAGCAGGGTCCCAGGCCAACTAAGTCGAAAACCAGCAAAACACCAGGAAAAAAGTTGGGGTAACCATATAGTCAGATTCCACCTTCCTACAATGCCAATCTACTCTGCACCACTGTACTTTATGCCCCTTTGCTATAGGCCATTCTACTCTACTACACTGTACTCAATGACACACCACTCTACGATACTCCACTCTATGGCGCTCTCCTCCACTACACTCTACTCTGACACTCTATTCCACTCTGTGCTACTACACTCTACAACACTGTACTCCACTTTAAAACACTACTGCACTCTACAAAACTCCCTCTAGGCCACCCCAAGCCACTTTACTCCACTCTATTTTCTGACACACTATTCCACTCCACTCTACGTCACTCGACTCCACAACACTCTACTCCACCATATGCCATTCCACTCTCTTACACTACTTCACTCTAACAATCTACTCCGCTCTACGCCATTCTACTCTACAATTCTCAGCTCAACTCCACAACACTCTACTCCACTCTAAGCAACATCCTCTATATAACTCCACTCTACACCACTCCACAACACTCTATGGCACTCCAGTCTACAACAGTCTACTTCACTCTGACACTCTACTCCAGTCTACACCCTTCCACTCTACAACACTCTTCTCCTTCCACGCCACTCTTCACTGCTCCACACCACTCCATGTCACTACAGTTCACTCCACTCTACTCTACTCTATGAAGCTCCACACCACTCTCATTTACCCCACTAACATTTAGCCATGCTGAATAGCAGCCACTCGGCTGTACAACATGGCAAAAACATATTGGCAAAGCCAATAGCTCATGATAGGTGATGCCTATTGGCTTCGGCAATGCTTATTTGTTTCTTACAACCCTTTCTTTCTTTGCTCTGTAGAATGCTACAACATGACATGTATGTATACCTTGTGTTCTATGCACGTTTGATGAAGTTTAATAAAGATCTTCAAACAGGAGAAGTATTACAATCCCTTCTCATCTGCAACTCCTAAATCTGTCTTACATCGTGTACAGATAGACAAGGTGGAAAATTCCCTGGGTACAGTTTGTCCAAAAACCTCTCTCTAATATGACTAAACCACATGAACTATGACTGTTCGGATATTGTCAAAAATATTTGGTAGTTTAGTGTAGATCTCAGACCTGGTGTCTGCAGAGACATTTATTAAAGATATGGCAAAGCAAGAGGTATTTCCCTTCCATAACAGGTGGAACGTAATGCCAGTGGCCATGTTGGGTTGGAGTAAGCCGGCACACTCATTCTACCTGTACTTTAGGGTACTTTAGGGTGCCATGTTAGAATGGTAGCCCTTCCTCACTTCTTAATACCATGCCCACCATCTTTGAATGGAACCACCCCTTCTTGAAGCAGTACTGGTCTGTGGATCTCGGTATGGTTATCTCAGGGATCTTGGAGGGGTGCCTTCTCAGGATGCTTGGCAACCTAAGAGTACTGAATTGGGGTGTGTGCACCTTTCATAGCCATGAATCCGTCACGGCCCTCTCAATTGGCGCCTCTTTGGCTCTGGAGCACTATTGTGGCGTGGGCATGTCAACAGAAGGCCATCACCTGGACCACTCCCCTGATCTTAGCCGTTTTGGTTTTCCTTTTCTCCCTTAAAAGTAGTTTTGCCGAAATAATTTCAGTGGAGCGTAAAACCTGTTCATTTTACTACAAATCATTCATCATTTCTGCTGGTGCTTGTTGGCTTGGTCAAATGACATGAGTATGTGATGAAGGTGTATTTTATCTTTCACCTTGTGTCTGTTTTCAGGGCAAAATAATGCATGAAAGATTTTATTTTTTTCAATCCGGCAAGATGCATCTCTTTAAGCATTCAGGTCAGTGGTTTTGATTGGGTTGGTTTCACAGCTCTGGTATTTGTCTTGAAACAATTGTGATTTTTTTCCCTTTCCTTAGCCTTACAGATTAACTTAATTATTATGTAAAGAGGTAATGTTCCAGTTTCCTAAATTAGATAACCAAAACATTCGCTGGAAAATTCTATAGTGAGCAGCCATCAAAGTAGGCCGAATTTACGAAGCCCATGTGCATGAAGAAGCAGAGTGTGCACTTTCTTGATTACTGCATATTGACTTTTAAAGTTGGGAAAAACTTGGGGGACACCAGCAAACTCACAAACTCCACAATGTCAAACTCCACACTGCATTTCCACCCACAGAACCAGGATTTACGGACAATGGCAGGAGTGAATCAATTTTCTGGGTTTGAATTGGGAGTGAAAAGCTCTAAAATTGATGTGGGTGAAGTGGAACAAGAGACCGGATTTATCCATGAATAGGAATATCTTGCCTGTAGAAAAATAAAGTGGAATTGTGATAATGCAAAGTTATTTTCCTAATTTCGATTATATTTTCCATGTGTACCTACCTTCACAGCCACCTAATTGGGAATTCAAAAACCTTTTCAGGAGCACTCTTGCAAATCTTTGTAAATTTAAGAAACACAAAACTGCACCTAAGTGAGGAAATACATCTTCAGGTGCTCATTTACGATGTAAGAAGTGCACCGTGTTACCCTTTCTCAGTGGTCTTAAAGTACATGATCATACCTACATTTAGACAGCAGAAGTTCCAAATACCAAGCAATAGCATGGACAATGTACTAGCAATGTTTTATATAGTAGGCACAGGACAGAGACAATAATTACAAGCCACTATTAGAATAAAGTACCAAGGTCGCGTAGGTGCCTTTTTGTTGTTGTAAGAAATAGTTTCACCAAAGACCTTGGGGAATTAAAAAATAATATGGACAGCAGCTCCAATCCACTGCTATCGGTAGATTATTGCTTGCTGGTTTGCCAACATCAGTTCTCAGCCTGTAGAGAAACAGGTGCATCTGCTAGAGACCTTTATATATATCTTTTTTTATTTTATAAATTTTTTATTTGATCGACCATAACGTATGCTTGTTACAAGTACATAAACAAAGCAGAAAAAAGGAAGATTGTATATAATACATGCCATACAAGCAAGCACACAATACATATCCATTTTTACTTTAATCCCCCTCCCCCCTCCCTTTCCCAGGGCTATGGGAGACTATACTTAGAATAGATTGCAACAGAGAAAACAAAAAGGAAAATAAACTCCTAAGGGAAAGTACATAAATAAAGCATATATTGCAGGGAAAGATGCCTTTCCTTTACACCTCCTTTTATACAATGAAATCTTGTGTCAGTTCCCTAAAGTTATCTGTCTCACCCCAAAGATCCCCCCAAATCCGAATCTGAGATGTTTCAGACACATATGGCCATTCTTTTTAGATAAAAAATTAAAACATAGGTTCATGTATCCAACTGCTGATTGGAGACCAGATATCTCCCCCTCTTTTCCTAGCTCTCAGGCCCCTGCGTTTGTGGATCTCCTTCTCCCAACGATATGTGGTTAACAGTTTCCCCAGCCAACAGTGCACTGAGGGGGGGGGGGGGGTCTTTATCTAAACAAACAGTTGCTATGGAGAGCATGTAGACAGCCATCATGATAAAAAGCAAGGTCTTCCTGGGTATCGTCAAAACCTGATTGCTTACCCCAAGTAAAATGACTTGTGAGGACAGCGTTATATCATGGTCCAAAATTTGTTTGACATAATACACCATTTTGCCGAACAATTCAGTTAGACGGGGGCAGGTAGCAAACGGGTGGACGCTATCTGCGGCGAGCTCTCCACAGCGGGAGCAGTAAATTCCTGTAGAGCCTCCCCACTTGAAAATCCGAGAAGGAGTGATATATAAATTTAGCCATGTTTTAAAAAATTGAACTTGTATGTTGGCAGATATAGCTGCTGTTGAGCTTAGCAGCAAGGAGCCCCCACACACCCCTACGTCCGCCTGAACCGTAACCTGCCACCGGTCCATATGTTTAGCGAGGTCATCCTCCAATGTATCGCTAAGCAGAATATAGCACTTAGAAATAGATACCCCTTGGGTCCCCAAAGCCGCCTCCAGGGAGATTTTAAAGCCCTGAATCTTCTTTTTCGAAAAAAAATCCCTGATTTGTAAAAATTTAAAGAAGTGGTTGTTTCCCACTCCAAATTTTTCCTTTATTCCTTCAAATGATAGTGTTGTGTTATCCCGTATTAAGTCTCCAATATATCTAATCCCTTTCTCCCTCCAGAATTCCAAATAGCCATCTTTTTTTTTTTTTTTTTTTTTTTTTTAAAACCTTTATTGGTAGGACGCACATTACACAGCGTCTGCCTACAACCCATTCGGGCCGGCCGCTATGACACAAGGATAAAGGGAAAACAAGAGGGCAGTACGCCTTCGAAGCAATCAAGGAGCGTGCATTATCATACTGTACATGATACCATAGTTAAAAGGATAAGAGAGGTTTAATTTTATAATTTTGTCGAGTGCGATTATACGAAACAATGAGGAGAGTTAGAGCTAATCACTGACCAGGAGAGCCATCATCAGTCCCATAGCGCCTGGAGGGAAGCATGAAGGAGGAAGGCATATATCAAAGACACAGTTTCTCCTCCTCGAGGTAATAAAACAAGCAACTATGCCAAGCTAAGTTACAATATAATAAACTCCCCGCTAGCATCAAACCCCGACCCCAAATTAGAAGAAAAGGAGTTTAGAAAAAGGAAAAGAGAGAGAAGAAAGAGAAAGAGGGCCATAGAGACAAAGAAGAAACATAAAACACAACCCATCCCCCCACCCTGCATACCAGCGGAAGGCCACGGCCCACCCCCCCCCATTAGGCATGCCTGTCGCCCCAAGAGACCCCCAAGCGGGAAAAAGCGGAGGAGGGCCCCAGCTCCAGCCCCGTGCGCACCCCCAATCCCCCAACCCCCAAAAAGCGGAAGTCCACTAAGAGGGAGCGTAAGCAACATTGTAATAACACCCCAGCCATTGTAGAGTTTTCAATTCGAACAACATTCCGCTTCGGCAACAAGAAGACTCAGGAAATATCAAAGCAGCGGTCAGCCCTGACCGGACCGGAAAAAGGTCTGTACGCCACCCAGTCCGTGCGCAGTGAAAGGCAGTGCACCAAAAGTACCAGTTGGGGCCACTAAAATCCCCAGCAAAAGCCACAGTGATAGCACAGGGAAAGTTCTCCACGGCATGAGGATAGTCGGTGGTAGGGCAGGGCGCCAATGGTCGGGAAACAAAGGAGCCGGTAGTAGATCGATGAGGGTCGTGGGCACCTCATTATAGGTAGAATGTTCCTCAAACTGCCCATCTGGCGGCACATACACATGAAAATCGACCATTGCGGTCGTCGGGGATGAAGAGGGCAGATGCTCTTTGATGGACTCATCCACAACAGGGTGCGTCGCGACAGGAGGAGCAATCCGCTGCACAGGACGCAAAGTAGCCCCCAAATCTTGTAAGGCAGTGTGGAGGTCGTCGATAGCCAGCAAAACATCCCTCACTGTAAGCGCCATTACACACCAGTCAGTTAACCGGGACCTCAGGACTCAATGCACAAAGGATGGAGCCGCCGCAGCAGCGGACAAAATGCAGCAGCGAGCATGCAGGTCGCAGGAGACACCCCGAGGGTAGGAGTTGAGCCCCAGCCAGCCACCGCAGCGCGCACTCCTTACCACAGTCGGGTTACCGTCAAATCCGGCAAGAAAGCCTGCCTCGCAGCATGCCGTTCCCGATGTTAGAAACTCCAGACAAAGAACTATGGCATACAATTAGTGGGTCCGGCGCTGCGAGCGCGATCGATGTCTGCGGCAGGGAGGTTCCAGTTTCACCTCCGGGGCTCCGGATCATCATGGCCGTTGGAGGCCGTTGTTTATCCACTGCAGGGCGGCCATACTGCAGCCCGAGGTCCCGGCTTATTCGGACTGAGGGCCGAAGACTCCCGGACGGCGTTTCCAAGCCATCCGGGGGAGTATGCGGACCGGAGTTGGACGGTCGTGCTCCGCTACCATTCCCCCGCACGAAGCCATGGCTGGGGTGAGGGATCTCAGGCAGGAGACAAAGGGAGATGAGGGCGAGCGGCGGAGCTGGGCGTCCGCGCGGCCATCTTGGCCGCCGTCCTGGCTCCTCCTCCCCAAATAGCCATCTTTGAAGATTTCAGGTAGGAGTAGATTATTTTGCAAGGGCGTATACCTATGGATCCTATTCAGCTTTATTTTTTTCCTAATCGAGGCCCAAATTTTGTACGCGCCCAGCAAGACCTTGAACTTTACTCTTTTAACTCCATGGCTGCTAGAGCAATTCCCGCTGGGTGCTGAAATATTCAGAAACCCATGCTCCATGACGAGCTCAGCTCGTCATGAGTGTATGAGAGGTGTACATCATGACGAGCTGAGCTCGTCATGAGCGTCGAAGGTGTTAAAGTATGCAAAGTCAATGTGCCGCATCAAACACCCTTGGGCCTCCTCACCAAGCAGTAGCTTATAGATGGATGGGTAGGATCCAACTATAACCCCTGGGGAGCCTTTCTCTAACAGATCAGTCATCTGACATAGATTCGCAGCCCAATAGTGAATTTGAATATCGGGGACAGACCACCCACCCCGCATCTTAGGAAGGGTCATAAATTTCAGTGCTCTCCGCGGATGCTTCCCTGCCCATAGAAATTTAGAAATTGCTTGATTGAAAGCAGAGAGCCAAGTTTTATTAACATCTAGAGGAATTGATCTAAAAAAGTATAAGATCCTAGGCAAAAACAGCATCTTTATAACATTGCACCTTCCCAGCAGTGTCAGGTGTAAACTATTCATTCTGATGAAATCAGCTTTGGTCTTATGTAGCAAGGGCTCCAAATTACATTTCACAATGTCGTCCACGTTTGCTGAGATTTCCACCCCCAAGTATCTAGCAGTCTTTGTAACTCTTCTATCCTGCAAAACAGCCCCAGAGTTTTTAATAATCATTGTTTTTCCCCTGTTCAAAAAATAGCCTGAAACTTCTCCAAACTTTTGGGCCTCTATTTCCACTTCCCTTACTGAGTCCGCAAGATTAGTGGTTGTTATAGCAAGATCATCCGCATATGCTAAAATAAACATCTCTCCCCCGAGAGTTTGAATTGTGCGAATGTTGTTGTTCCCCAAAATTATCCTAATGAAGGGGTCTATATATAGCGCAAATAGTAGGGTAGAGCAAGGATACCCCTGCCGGGAACCACGTGTGATTTTAATTGTGTCCGATTCCATACCAATCATGGTGATCCTAGTCTCAGGATTTTGATACATAGAACCTATTGCATTGACATATTTGCTGCCCAGACCTTGCCTTGCCATGGTAGCCCAGAGGAAGGGCCAGGAGACCCGGTCGAAGGCCTTCTCGGCATCAAGAAAAATGGCTGTGACAGGGTCTCTTGACACCTTTGCCCAATCAAACAGAGTAATTAAACTTCTAATATGATCTACCGTGCCTTTCCCTGGCACAAATCCATGTTGGAACGGAGAACCTACCTTTCCTATGACCGATGAGAGCCTGTTAGCCAGAATTTTAGCGTAGATTTTTAGATCACTATTCAAGAGAGTTATTGGCCGGTAAGAACCCAATTCGGTGATAGATTTACCTTTTTTTGGAAATACTATAATGTTTGCACCTTTCCAGGTTTCTGGGGTAGCCTGGTCCCTTTGAGCCCTTTGAAAGACTTCCAGCATCAAACCCATAATCTGTTCTTTAAATTTTTCATAAAACTCCCCTAGGATTACGTCGGGACCCGTAGCTTTACCGGAGGGGGGCATATCTATAGCTGTTGAAAGTTCTTCCCGGGTGATCAGCTCATCTAATCTCTCTCTTTCATCATCTGAGAGCTGGCCCAAGGTCACCCCCGATAGGTAGTCCTAAATTTCCCGAGGCCCTCCCTGAGAGTCTTCGGTGTACAGGTTTTGGTAGAATTTCTGGTAAGCTGAAATAATATCTTTTGTCTCTGACACCAGACCCACCCCCGGGTCCCTAATCTCTCTTATTCTGGTGTGAGCTATTTCTTCCCTGGTGCGTACTGCTAACAAGTGACCTATTCTCTCACTACTCTCGTAAGCCCGGGTTTTCATGCCATGTATTTGCCAGCTGCTTTTTTAGCTGAAATTTGTGTGATCGCAGCTCTGGCGACTGTAACTTTGACCTGCGTTGCCTCTGAATCTTTACCGGCTGACAGTACCTCTATCTGCTGGGCCTCTGCCACCCCTAGGTCTCTATATAGTGTTTGCAGCAGGGTTTTCTCTTCTCTCTGGGATTTCCATCCAAAAGTGTTAGATTCTCCTCTTAACCCTGCTTTCAGTGTATCCTAAACATTACCTAGGTTGGTGCTTCCCACATTATTCTCGATAAACCTTGGAATCCACTCTCCGATCTGCCGAATGTATTCTGTGTCGTTAAAAAGAGCCCTATTAAATGTCCACCGAGCCTGCCTGAGAGGGAGTTGAATATCTAATTCCATCACCAGAGGATTGTGGTCAGACATGACCTTTGGGTGCTTTTTGAGACTAATTCTTGTGAAACAAAGAAGTAATCCAGCCTAGAGTGTACTTTGGGAGGTGCAGAGAAGTATGTATAGCCTAATTCAGTCCCCCTGAGCGAGACCCAAACATCCTCTAACCCATGCAATGCTTGTAGTTGAGATAGCGATTTAAACACTTTAGGCTTCCTGCCCTGATAGGGTGATTTCATAGTGGCAGCTTGCCAGTTCAAATTAATGTTTAAATCTCCACAGAGAATTAGGGGTAGGGTCCAGCCTACTATTTCTGTATTAAGCCAGTCAAACAAAACAGGGTCATCCAACACCAAGCCATATACTGAACAAAGGGTAAACATTTTATTCTCAATACACCCATGTACAATTACCCATCTTCCCAAGCTATCAGACATGCATCGTGTGAAACTAAGAAAACTTCTTGTCCCATTACGTGCCAGGATAGCCACACCCTTTGTACGAGTCTCTTGCGTTGTGCTGGCTACAATATAGTACCCGAACAGTTCGAGAAGCCTCTTTCTACTGCCCTCAATATGAGTTCCTGGATGCATACAACATCAGCTCTTAGGAATTGTACATCCACACAAACTCTCCTCCTCTTTTGGGGATCGTTTAAGCCGCAGTTGTTTACAGAGGCTATTCTAATTTTCTTCATTACAAATTAACAATATAATAAAAAACAAAACAAACCACCCTGCACACAGTGAACTGTGCAATCCCAAAATCCGTGAATATCCTGACTCTCTCTTGGACCCTGGACCCCACCCCACTCCCCAACCCAGCCCTCCCTCTCCCTTCAAAATGGCTAAATAGGTCCGAGGACCCTTGTGATGCCTCCTGCATGTGTTTGCGCCCCTGGCTGCTCCCGACCACGACCCCACTTATAAAACCCAAAAAGAGAAAAAATGATGCCCAAATTATAATAAAAAACCATCAAAGAGTGATACTGCCCATTCCCAGCTTTCGTTCTCATTTCTTAGCAGCACCATTCGTAAGCTCGCCCAAGTACGCCTGAGCTAGAATTTCTGAAGTAAACACTCTAGTCGTGCCCTTGCAGATAACTTTCAACCTAGCCGGATTCAAAAGAAAAACCTCACATCCCTGCTGCTGAAAAGGAGAAATAAGTGAGCGGAGTCTCCATCTCCTCTCTACAGTGGAGTGACAAAAGTCAGGTCGCACGAAGAAGGAGAGTCCTGCGGCAGATCTTCCATCTGGCCTGGCTTTCTCGAAGATAGCTTGCCATAGAAGAAAGTTACCAAAGAAGATCAAGATAGCTCTTGGTTTTTCTTTCTGGCCTGGTCTTTTCTTGAGCATTGGAGGGAACCTGTGCACCCATTGTACCTCTGCATCCCAGTCCCAATGAGCCAGTTCAGGAAAGGGCTCTCGAAAAAGTTTTAGTACGAAGCCACGGATGTCTTCACCTTCCTCTTTTTCCGCGATTCCTAGAAGCCGTAGGTTATTTCATCTCTGTCTGTTTTCGAAGTCCTCCAGCTTCCAGAGGACGTCGGTCATTCTACTTTCATTAGATGCAGACTGTTTGTCCGAATTCTCAACACTTGCTTCCAAGTGTACAATGCGCTCCTCTAGTGCAGTGGTTCGTTCATTGATCTCTGAGCAGGCCTTATTGACTTTCCTGACAGCACCCTGGAGTTTCCAGGTCGCCGCGTGGGCCATCTTATGCTCTTGACGGGCTTCTGACTGTTTTTGTTTTAGAGTCTTGTAGATCAAGTCCTTAGACGGTTGACCGCCTTGAGCCCCTGTGGCACCGTCGGCAGAACTCATGGTGTCCTGCGCAGGTAAGGATTCGGATTCTTGGGCTCCTTCTAAGTGTGATGCAGAATAATTCCATTTCAGCTGACTTGACTAGCTGCAATCGGAGGTAAATCCTTGGTCTTTCCCCAGATGTCTTAGCCCTTGCATTTTGCTGCGGAAGGATATGCGCCTCGGTGTGTCAGGCTTATGGGCAGGGCTACCCCTGTCTGTTGAAAGCCCCCCGGGGCTGCTTTTCCAACTGTCCTCTGAGATGTCGGATTCATTCGTCATTGAATAAAAGTTATCCACCTCAGGGGTCGCTATGCCAATTGTTTCAGATTGTTCATGAGTGGGGATGTCTGCAGGGGATTTAGCCCGGGAAAGTGGTGACCTGTCGCCATCGGCCCCCGGAAGACCCCCAGGTTGACCCCCGTCCTCCACAAGCGATTCCTCTGAGCGTTGAGCTGCTGAGCTGCCAATTACTTTAGGGGGTGCACTAGGGGGGGGGCACAGGTAAAGATATTTCCAAGATCAGTGGTGTGAGAAGTTGGCCTGATATATGATGTTTCCAATTCTGGAACCACCTTGTATCAGTCCAAACAATCCCTTATGGTGTCTGGTTGTAAGTCAACCTTATTAGACAAGCTATCTTAAGGGTAGCATAGACTAAGCAGCCTTAAAGGCTTAACTCAAGAGATCGTGTTAAGCGAGCTGTTTTACCAATCACAATCCTGTAATACCAAATGAAAGGACACCATCATTTCAGGCTTCACAACACACATATCAGTTTGAGTTTGGGCTGTGGCCATCACAGCCCCACCAACCTTTTCAGGAGGAGACTCAGTTTGGGTTTCTGCTGTTATCATAACAGCTTTGCTATTCTGTTTTGGAAGAGCTTCTGTTAAAGATGGGGCAGAGAGTTGCTCAGCCCTACCAACCTTTTCAGGAAGGACATCTTGGGTTGGGGCTGTAGCTATTAGAGCCCCACTAACCTTTCCATTGAAGTTTACCATTCTAGAATGGATTTCCTGTTCAACCTCAGCCCAGGCTGAGCTTTCTAAATCATTACCCAGTAGACAGTCTACAGACAAGTTTGGTGACACTGCCACTCTCTTTGGGCCAATGACACCTCCCCAGCTGAGACTTACTACTGCCATGGGATGATTTGTTTGGATTCCATCAATGTTTGTAACCTGGTATGTGGCAACAGGTAAAAGTTGCTTAGAGGGGACTATACAGTCAGCCACCATGGTGATGCTAGCCCCTGTGTCTCTAAAGGCTTCAACTTTCAAACCATTGATGATGGGTTCTTGTCTATATTTGCTCAAGGTATTTGGGCAATCAGAGGTTGGCAAACCCCATGCCAGTCTCATAAACAAGATTATTGGGTGATGGGGACCTGGATAGGCTAAAATCAACTGCGTTTTAGCAAAGTAACATGTCATCTCCCTCTAGAGGGGTGGAATGCTACTCCCGTCGCCAGGACTGGCGAGGGGGTAATATTCCAAATCGTATGACACCTTACACGACATGTTTTGATAAAGCCAAACCAAAGTTACTATATAACCGCGAGGATTATAAGGCACTTAAGAGTATATGGTATGGCATTATCCCGGAACAGCTTAGGGAGTTGTTCCCGACAGCTGCAGACATGCTCAGCTCATGCCAGAGCTCCATCTCACATCAAACCACGCACTCTGCCTCCAGGATTGATGAGGCCTTCCATAGGAGTTGCTCACAGGTTTATATGTGTCCAGATAGGTTTAGATATAGGCATACTATATCTAAGCTAGGGGTGATTACACCACCTTGCCCCAGCTGAGTGATCAGCCAGTTGTGTCAATTTTGGATAGCCAGCCAGGGGTGGCAAAAGATATGCTGCAGCCCCTGGTAGGCCTTGGATGCACCTATGCCCTGGGCACCTATAGTGCTCTGTACAGGGGCTGATAAGGTGACCCAAGCCAATTTAGTTATGCACCTAGGGTACATGGAATCCATTTTACAGAGAGAGCAGATAGCCTGGGGCCCTGATTAGCAGGGAACCAGGCCAACTAAGTCGAAAACCAGCTAAACACAAGGCAAAAAATCTGGGGTAACCATAGTAAGGTAGCCACCTTCCTACAAGTGGCCAGCACATTCATTTCATCCACCCTTGTCCCCGCGCTATCTGTCTTCAGAGAGCTGTTCATACCACTGTTTTGTGCCCCCTTGTCCTCAGCTAACTTTTTCTTTCCAATGTCTTTGATGATTTTAGAGCTTAAGTTAGTATTTAAATTAGCAGCGCTTTTACCTTTGTTCAAGGACTGTCTAGATTCCGCCTGTGCCGGATGGCTGTTGCCTCCCTTACCTCCAAACATCCCAGGAACGATTGGAGCTTTACCACAAGCTCCCTTTCTCCCTGGCTGCCTTCCTTGTGCAGCCCTGATTGCCGTTCATGATCTGTGCCGAATCCAAAGGTTGTTTCTCACCGACGCGGCTGGTCACGGTGACAGGCTTGATCCCTCCGGTCCAGTCCGCATCCTTCACCATCTTCCCCTTTGGAGGCATGCTCACGAAGAGACACGCAGGGCCGGTCCTAGGCATGGGCGGCATGGGCAGCTGCCCAGGGCCTCGCGCTCCTGGGGGCCCCGCCACCGACCCCGCAGTAGAACGCAGAACAGGGGGCCCGCTGCCGGCCTGTCAAATTAGGTAAAAAAACGTTGCGCGCACTTGCGCAGCTGAGGCAATAAGTTACAGTAAGGCAGTCCGTTAGTCACCGTGCACGCAGCACGCACCCCACCACCTAGCTTAGTGACCACCTAGCTTAGTGGTGGTGGCGCCTTAGTGGTGGTGGTGCGGCTGGTGCCGTGCGCGGGCACCATGTGGGTCCCAAGGCCGTCAATCTGGTAGCGCGCGAAAGCGCTACCAATGACGGCCCTTGACATCATTTTGGCCAGCCCCCGCTCTGCAGTTAACAGCACTGTCTGTGACGCAGCCAGCATGCACCCCGTACGTGGCGCGCGCTCCCTGGCCAGGAGGAGGGTGGAGTCGGGAGTCAGGAGTCGGTTCGGGACGGGCCCTGTTCGTTGTTCGATGGCATAACAAGTTGGTTAACGTGACGTCTTAAGGTAAGAAGTGAGACCTCCAGTCCTGCTATATTATATATACATGATGATAGAGAGACTCCTGATCTGATCCACCACCATTGCTTGTCATTCAACTGTAATCAGCCCCAAGCTATAGATACCCTGGGGAAGTTTAATAATTTTACTAAGTTTCTCACCCTGTAATATAATAGATATGGACTGTGCAGGCCCTTTTAATGCTAGCTTTAACCCCGCTCAGGGGGTTTCCAGCTCATCTTTTGTGCCACCACGTGTTTTTTGCTCCTCTCCAAGAGACGCTGTGAAGTGGGAGAGTGGGGGGAGGGGTACTGTGCGTTGGCCTTTGCACCGTGCGAGTTGGGATCCACAGCCACAGATGCGAGTCTCACTACTGTACAAAGAGCGATCATATTTTTCCTCTGATTGCTACACATCATTAAAAAGGGACCTTGATAAATTGAAAAGGACTCGCGTTGCGAAGGAGCCATTTACTAAGAGCAACGCAGTCTGTTACGAATAAGCTGAAAATTCTTCGGGAATCAGTTTTCCCTCTAATATTCATTAAAAGCGCCTTCACTCGCATGCCGTTGATTCATCATTGTAAATACGCTCCTATTTTCAGCCATTATTTTCAGACGAAACAGAGGGTTGAGACACAAAAAAGCCTTATTTATGCAAAGGGGCGCAAGTCGAGGTTATTAGATACAGCAGCTGCGCTGACTGCCCTCGAAGGGTATCAAATGTGTCACCCACCCTGAAGCATGAACATTAAAATGCTCCACAGGCTTTGTTCAGTTGTCGGAATAGCATGTGTGTCATGTTTCACCTTCCCGACAACTAACAATAAATAGGCCAGCCAAGAGAGTCTCTGGCCCACTAAATGATCTGGAATGTTCTGTCAGGACAATTGCGCTCATTAAGCTTTCATAGCCAATCCCTTACTTTCGAGGAGTAAAATGAACCTTGCTTCAAAATCTATACTATACGTTTCATCCATTCCAGGGGCATCCTTAAATAGGTTATCTGAAGTGAAGAAAAAACGGGGGCATATTATCAAGGGGGTTTATCTCCGCTTTTTTGGCTTTAAAAGCCAAGAAAGCGGAGATAAAATTATCTCCATATTACCTAGCTGTCGCTAACACCAGTTAGCGACAGCTAGTAGAAGATAGCGACCATCTTGGGCCCCGCTTTGCATGTCAGTGATATTTATCACTAATGACATGCAAAGTGGGCGTGCCAAGATGTTAGCGACTGGAAACAGTCGCTAACATCGCTATCTCCTATTACGAACTTTAGGAGATATTCGCGCTAAGCGCGAATGTCTCCAAAAGCTAACACCTGCCCCTGAGCAGTTCTTAGCCATGTTATCCAATGGTAGGTGGATAACATGGCTAAGAGCATTAGCTCGGTAATGCATGAATATCGCTGACTTTTCAGCGATATTCATGCATTTCGGCCGATTTTTATCGCTTAGGAGATAAACCTTGATAATAGCAAGGTTCCTAAGCGATAAAAATCGCTGCAGCTCGGCGATAAAAATATCCCCGCTAAACCAACATAGCGATAATTGTTGGTAATATGCCCCACAATTCTCCTACTCACAGGCCTCTCTGGGGTTTGGATATTTAGCTTTGTGCTTTTGACTGGTTTGTTTTGCTCGTGTTAGCTTTGAGGGCTACGCTCACAACCGCTGTCAAATCCCAGGAGGCAGTGGTGTATATAGTCAAGACAGTATAGGCGACAGTGCTGCATACTGTAAAGATGCAGTTTAAGAGGTGTATGATGTGGTACATTATGAATAGGGCTCCCGGTTTTATGGTATTTATTTTTTTGCCATTTCTGTCTGTATTTATCCACATTTATTTGTTGCCAATTTTATCTGTATTTATCCATATTTATTTCTGGTTTTGTGGAAAAATGAAGCTGAAATTACTATATTTCCACATTTATTTAACCAATAAATATGCTGTCATAAATGAATGCCTATCATGTTTCAATGCTGTAAACACTGCCTGCAAAAGATAAATCAATGCACTTAAAAGGAAATATGCTAATTTCAGAATCAACCTAGTGCATATCTACTGCTGTTAAAGCCTCTTTACTAAAACTCCTTTCTTTTTTAGCCCCATAACCTATCAATCCACACAGCTACTAGCCTGGCAGCCATGGCAGGCAGTATTTAGAGTTACTCAAAAAGCAAAAGACGGCAAGTGTTACACTCATGGATATTTGCAGCTCACCTGTTCTCCATCCCCTCTACTTTTTGTCCATGTTACTGATATCCACATTAGTTTGCTTCAGTGATGCCAAATAACTAAGATCAAAAGTCCTGCGAAGTCACTTTCTGTGATGTCACTTCTTTCGACACAATATGCAATTAGAGGGGCCTCACATCATCCCTTTCGCCCGGGGCCTCAGAAGGCCTAGGACCGGCACTGGAGACACGCGATCGCTGCAGATTCTACAGCGTTGAGCCGCTGCACTTCCAGCCTCCTCATGCGCCTATCCGCAACCACTGATGCTCTCAGCGCCCTCAACGCTCGGGTTGCTAAGGACAATGCTGCTGGCAAAAGCTGGATCCGCATCTGTTTGTGGCGAAGAATCTCCCTTCAGGAATCAAAAGGAATGCTGATGGTATCTCCTTTTCCCGCAAAGCTGGTTAGGCAGTCATTCTTTGGGCATTAGCTTTAAAGTTGGTTTAGGGTGTCTTCGGCCTTGGACGGGAGAGCAGCTTCCCGCAAGACTCAAGCAGCCGCCATCTTGCCTCTCTTTACTTATTCTTTTGCCCTGATAGAGACTTTTAGCAGCAGATTTCTTATCTTAGAATTGTCCCCAGTCATCTGAATTGATCCGGACCCCTCCGTGCCAGTAGGTGGCATCGTTCAGCTCCATGTGGCGTCGTCCACGCCGGTAGTGACATGCGCTGTGCCTACAGGAACCACTCCAGTGCGCTGATGTCCATTCTTTTCTTTCCAGGCCAGTTAGCGCAGATCCGAAGAGAGGTACCCCCAGTCATTTTTTAACTGACCTTTATTGACTTTTTGTTGAAATGTTTTGAGATCCATCTCCTGGTATGGCAGGGACATCCACTAGGATAGCTGGCTTCAATCTCTGCGGTGCCTGTCACCCACAGATGTCAGTGACGGGCCCACATCTTGTTTGCCTTTGATGCCTTGATCACAACCACAATATGAAAACCTGTGTTGAATGCCACACCATGCACCCCAATGCCGTGAGGGATCGGTTCCTCAAGCTCCTTGCCACTTGATGTGCAACACACTTATTCCTGATCAAAAGGAAGGTCCTGGGATCGGTTTTGGAGCCATCAATCTTCATCGCAATCAAAGTCATACGGACGTTCAGGTAAGTCAGTGAAGACCAACATCTTGGCAGAGGTGAATCAGCTGGGAGTGACCCCACATTCCTCATGCAACAACCCACCCTGGAGAACTTGGTGGTCCAAGCCTTCACCTCCCATGTGTAAACCCTGGTACATTCCCTACCACTCCACTGGACAGGGAATCCAAGAGGCTGGACACCTTAGGCAAGAAAATGTTTTCTTCCAACAACCTGGCACTGCAGTCCAAGAACACCACGTGCCTTTTGGGCTGTTATTCCCATGAACTGTGGGATACACTTGTGCAGGTGCTGCCCATGGTCCCAGAGGAGGCCGGGCTATTCCCTCCCAAGCTATGACAGATGGGAAAGATGTTGGCAAGTTCACAACCTGATATGGGATGGACACAACCGATTCACTAGGCAGAGTGGCTTCTCCATCAGTGGCCTTAAGGAACCACACCTGGCTAAGAACAACAGTTTTTTCAGGGGATGTCCAAGCCTCATTTATGGAGATGCTCTTTAATGGATCCACCTCTTCAGAGACAAGGCGGACTCCTCGCTAGAGCGCTTCAAGGATAGCAGGAATACAGCCTGGTCCTTGGGCCTTTAAATGGCCCCCTTCCAACCCCAGTCCACTTTTCACTCATTTTGTGCCCACGAAAGAGGCTTTCAGCCATGTCTTTACCTGCACAGCCACTACGGCATAAAAGCTCACTAGCCTATGCGGCCGAGAATATGGTACCCACAGACCATGTGGGTTGGGCAGCCAGAGGTTGAGCCAGTCCACCACCCCCTCCCGGCAGCCACAGCCTCCAAACCTCTTTAGTTTACCCTCAAACCATCATTGGCCACCAGTGGGAGGCAGGATACACCAACTCCTGCACCACTGGAGGTCAATAACATCTGACCACTGTTTCTCGAGATTGTCCAATGGGGCTACTCCCTCTCCTTTATGACTATCCCCCCCACCCATTACACCCACTTGCAACAGGCTGACTTAGGGCCATCTCTCCTTACACCACCAGGAAGAAGCAGCTCTCTTGACCAAGAGAGCCAAAGAGAGTGTGCCGATGCCAGAAGTAGGTAGTGAGTGTTATTCCCCGCTACTTTATGGAGCCCAAAAATGTCCTATCCTAGACATATGCCCTCTCAATTTCTTCCTGAAAAGGAGATGATTGTAGCGCCTGACTCTGCCTCTGCATTTTCTATCATAGCGCTTGAGTGCAGACCATTTACCATTTAGTAGCGCTTGACTGCACTGTCTGTATTTAAACCATAGTGCCTGCATTATTAGTGCCTTTCATATCGCTAGCGCACACTTCTTGGCTGTGCTTGTTAAGAGATACTTGATTTTTAAAAGCACCTCCGTTTCCCCTGCTGCAAAGCTTGTTGTTGTTGCTGCCATTTTGTGTGCATCCCCTGGCCCTTCCCCCACCTCGCTCCCGCCTCCCGGCTGACCCTCCCATGCTCCGCCCCCCTCCACTCTCCACTTAAGACAGATGTCCCAACGTGCAGCGTCCACGCGCTACGGCCGCGCCAAAGGTGTGCCAAAGGTAAGCCCGTCTACGCCCGTCCGCGCCAAGCCCGCGCCCAGCGCCAGACCCCCTGGCCCTTGTCCCACCCACCCCACCCGCATTACATACACCGCCTCCACCCTCCTAGCCCTTAACCCAGGCCGACTCCCCAACTGCGCCCAAGCCGCTCCTGGACACACCCATGGACCCTTCACATGCAACTCCTGCAAGTATGACGGCACCAAGACCTACTCCTCATCCACTAATACCAAACAGAGATCTGACCCCAGCCATCTAAAATGCATCCTGCTCAACACCCGCTCGGTCCACAGACACGCCATCGACCTTTGGAATCTACTAGACACCATCTCTCCGGACGTCGCCTTCCTAACAGAAACATGGATGAACGCCTCCTCAGCCCCAGACATTACCATTGCCATCCCAGAAGGCTATAAGATCATCCGTAAGGACCGCATCAAGCAAACAGGAGGAGGCATCGCCATCGTCCATAAGAATTCCATCCGCATCTCAACCAGCACAGACATCAACCTCGCTAGCGCCGAACACATTCACTTCCAGATCCACACCGACCCCATAACCACACTCAGAGGCACCCTCCTCTACAGGCCACCAGGACCCCGTGCACAATTCAGCGAAGACATCACTGACTTCATCAGCCCACATGCCCTCCCCTCCGAGGACTACATTCTATTGGGAGACCTCAATTTCCACCTGGAAAAGAGCAACGACAGCAACACCAGCACCCTTCTGGACAATCTCGCCAGCCTCGGACTCAAACAACTTGTTAATACCCCCACTCACTACGCAGGTCACACACTCGACCCTATCTTCACCTCCAGCAAACATATCTCCTTCAGTCACACCACAGTTCTCCACTGGACTGACCACAGCTGCGTTCACTTTGTCTACAAAAAGACCACAACCCACAACCATCCTCAACCTACTCTGCGAAGAAACTGGAACAAAATCACCATCGACCAGATCTCCTCATCACTTCTTCAAAACCCCCCTACCCACTCCTCTAACCCCAACCAAGCAGCCATTAACTTCACTGAATGGCTAACCAACAGCGCTGACAACCTAGCACCTCTGGAAAAACGTCAAATCAAACTAGGCAGCAAAAACGCCCCCTGGTTCAATGATGATCTTAGAAATCCAAGAAACTCTGTCGATCCCTTGAGAAGGCCTGGAAAAAAGACCCAAACACCAGCACCAGGGACGCCTTCAAAAACACCACCCGCATACACCACCAACTGATCCGGACTGCCAAGAAAGCCACATTCAAAGACCGACTAGACAACAACGCCCACAACAGCAAGGAACTATTCAACATCGTCAAAGAGTTTACCAACCCCACTGCCAACTCCAACGACATCACTCCCTCTCAAACCCTTTGCGACTCCCTAGCTTCGTTCTTCCACGACAAAATCGCAGACATCCACAACAGCTTCGACAACCAACCCGGAGTCCAACCCACCCAACCTTCTGCCGTACCTTCACCCCCCTTGAACATCCTTAATGACTGGAACCCAATCTTCACTGAGGACACCATTCGCCTGATGAACTCCATCCACTCAGGATCCCCCACAGACCCATGCCCCCACCACATCTTCAACAAAGCAGACTCCATCATAGCACCTCACCTCCGAGACGTCATCAACTGCTCCCTCAACTCCGCCACCTTCCCGGAAAGCTGGAAACACGCCGAACTCAGCGCCCTTCTGAAAAAACCCACAGCGGACCCCACCGAACTCAAAAACTACCGCCCCATCTCGCTCCTTCCATTCCCGGCCAAAGTCATCGAGAAAGCTGTCAACAACCAGCTCGCCGCCTTCCTCGAAACCAACAAATCCCTCGACTCAACACAATCCGGCTTCCGAGCCAAACACAGCACTGAGACCGCACTCATCGCAGCAACCGACGACATTCGAACTCTACTGGACAATGGAGACACAGTCACCCTCATCCTCCTCGACCTCTCCGCAGCCTTCGACACAGTCTGTCATAGCACCCTGTTACAACAGAAACACCGGAATCCAAGGAAAAGCACTGGAATGGATCACCTCGTTCCTTGCCGGAAGAACACAGAGAGTCCGCCTCCCACCATTCAAGTCAGAGGCCACTGAAGTCATTTGCGGCGTGCCACAAGGATCTTCACTCAGCCCTACCCTCTTCAACGTATACATGAGCCCCCTCGCGGCCATCGCACGCCAACACAACCTCAACATCATCTCCTACGCTGATGACACTCAACTGATCCTCTCACTCACCAAAGACCCTAGCACCGCCAAAACCAACCTACATGAAGGAATGAAAGAAGTAGCCGAGTGGATGAAGCACAGCCGTCTGAAACTGAATTCAGACAAAACAGAAGTCCTTATCTTAGGTACCTCCCCCTCCGCCTGGGACGACTCTTGGTGGCCAGCGGCCCTAGGAAATGCACCCATTCCTACGGACCACGCACGGAACCTGGGCGTCATCCTGGACTCCTCACTCTCGATGACCAGACAAGTCAACGCCGTTTCTTCGTCTTGCTTCAACATTCTTCGCATGCTCAAAAAAACATTTCGCTGGATCCCCACCGAAACAAGAAAAACGGTCACCCACGCACTGGTTACAAGCCGCCTGGACTACGGAAACACCCTATATGCCGGTACCACCGCAAAACTTCAGAATAAACTCCAACGCATCCAGAACGCATCAGCCAGACTCATACTAGACGTCCCGCGTAAAGACCACATTTCTGGTCACCTGAAAGACCTCCACTGGCTCCCCGTCAATAAGAGGATAACATTCCGCCTCCTAACCCACGCACACAAAGCACTTTACGATCTTGGACCCGAATGCCTCAACACTCGACTTTCCTTCTACACCTCCCCCCCCGCCACCTACGCTCTTCAAATCAAGCCCTTGCTGCTGTACCTCGCATCAACAAAACCACCATGGGAGGAAGATCCTTCTCCTATCTGGCGGCTAAATCCTGGAACTCACTTCTCATTCACCTGCGCCTCACTCAGAACCACCTAGCATTCAGAAAGCAACTTAAAACCTGGATATTCGACAAGTAATTCCCCACCCCTCCTCTAGCGCCTTGAGACCCTCTGGGTATGTAGCGCGCTATATAAATTCTTTGACTTGACTTGACTTGATTTGACAAACTATGATTGGGTCAGCTACAAATCCCTTTCCCTACCAGACCTCACAGTGGTGACAGATGTGTCACTCCTGGGATAGGGGGGACCATCTGGGAGAAGTGTACATCAGAGACCTCTGGCCTCCAGCAGAATCTGGATTCCACATCAACCTACTGGAGCTCTGGGCGATCCAACTGGCATTGGAAGCCTTTCTACCCTCCATCAAGGGAAGGCTAGTGCAAGTGTTCACCGACAAGAGCAGCACCATGTGGTACTGCTACAAACAAGGCGGCTGGGATTGTGATCCCTTTGTCAAGAGGCCCTGCCCCTCTAGACATGACTGACATGCCTGGGCATATCCCTGGTGGTTCAGCACCTGGCAAACTCTCTGAACGTCAGGGCGCACAAACTCAGCCGAAGATGCGTAGGTGATCATGAATGACGTTTCCATCCAGAGCTGGTGCAAAGTTTCTTTCAGCAGTGGAGAGAGCCTTGGTTAGATCTGTTCGCCACCGCACTTAACGTGCAATGCCATCACTTCTACATGCTGGAGTTTCCAAGACAGCTGTTGCTCGGAAATGCCCTTGGTCTCGATTGGAGCTCAGGCCTCCTTTATGCCTTTCTGCCCATACCACTTCTGCCCAGATTTCTTAAGAACATCAGGAACGACAGGGCCGAAGGCATCCTTGTGGCTTCAGACTGGGCTCTGAGAGTTTGGTATACCGAGCTGTTGAGCATGGCCATCTGTCCTGCGATCAGGCTGCCTTTTCGGGAGGATCTTCTTTCACAGCGTCAGGGGAGTGTTCTCAAACATATCAACATTCTGCCGTCATTGAGCAGCGTTAGTTGAGAGATTTCAACCTCCTCCCCAAAAGTTTACAATGTTATCTTTGCAGACAGGTGTCCCTCCACCAAGATGGTATACGCTTGCCACTGGGGCAATTTTGCGGCATGGTGTGCAGAAAAACAAATTGATCCCCTTTCTGCTCCCCTTTCTCAAGGCCTCCTGTTTATTCTTTCTCTAGCCCAGCAGGGCTTTGCTTTCTGTACCTTTAAGGGCTTTCTTTCTGCCATCTCCGCCTTTCTGCAGTTGTTAGATTGGCCATCCCTGTTCAAATCCCCTGTTGTAAATAGGTTTTTGTAAGGTCTCCAACATATTTTTCCACTTTCAATCTTTATAATGCCTTAGAGGGACCTCATTCTCATACTTACATTTCTGATGTGCGCTCCCTTTGAGCCGCTTCATAACTGTCCTCTCAGGATCTTTACCATCAAGACGGCCTTCCTAGTTGCGATAACATCTGCCCGGAGGGTCACTGACCTTTAGGCTTTGTCATATAAGCCTACATATCTAACCATCTTTCCAGACAAGCTGGTTCTTCGCACTAGAGTTTTTTTTTGTCCCAAATGCTGTCACTCCCTTTCATGTAGGCCAGTCCATCCCCCTGTCTACCTTTTATGTACCTCCACATCCCTCTAAGAAAGAGGAGTGGCTCCATCGACTGGACCCAAAAAGAGTGTTGTTGTTCTTCCTTGACCGCACAACAGAGTTCCCAATGGGCAAACAATTCTTTGTGGGTTATGTCTGAGCCAAGGAAGGGCGGGCCGTGCAGAAACGGATCATCTCCCGATGAATTTTGCTCTACATTACAACCTGCTATGCATTGGCCAAATGGCACCCTCCTAAGGGTTTGCGTGCTCATTCCACTAGAGCAAAGGCTGCGACCAGTTCGTTAGCATACAAAGTTCAGGTCCTGGACATCTGCCAGGCAGCATCGTACGCATCTCTGCATACGTTTACCAGGCACTTCTGCCTGGACAGTCAGGTCTGTGGTGATGGGCACTTTCCCCATTTGGTCCTGCAGGACTTTTTAGCATGAAATTGTTCTTCAAGTATTGAAAAGGTGGGTCTTCATGTTGCTTGAAGGCATCGAAAATTGTGACCTCTTTTGTACATCAGTCAATCCATCTCTCTTCTGACATTCTTTACTCCCCCAGCCCTTAACGCATCAAAATAGTACAAACTCCATCAACCAGACCCCAGACTGCAATCTGGGCATCAGTGCAATCATTCACAAAGCATCACTGCTCTGGCAGCCAGGTCTTCCAGGAAGGGCATTTTGGCCGTTTGGTTCTGCTGGACTTTTTGGTCTGTTATGCCACAGCCCACCACCTGGGAAGCTAATGCTTTTGTATATATTCTAAAAGTGAGGAAACTGTACTTAAAAGTATACATCAGAAGAGCCAGTAACTTGCCTTCCGTAATGCTCTTTCTGGTGGATACTCCAACTAACCACAGATTGCTCACCACCCTTCAACCTCCCTATTCTGTGTAATGGACTCTTTCCCATCTAAAAAAAGGTCAGAAATTAAAGATGAACACACTGGCACAATTGGTTACTGTTGGGCTCTGCCTCCAAGGGGGTGAATACTGTCCAGTAAGAAACAGACATTGGCCTCCTCGGGTGGCGCTTGCTTCTGAGGGGAGTGGAGTGGGTGCAGAGTCACGTGACACCGTCTATGCATGGGTATGCAGAAAAATCTTTGGATCCAGTCTGGCGCCTGGGGATATTCTAAAGGTGAGCAAATCTGCGGTTAGAGTATCGACCAGAAAGAGAATTAGTGAAGATAAGTACCATGTTTTTTACAGAAGAACATTGGTAAAGTCAAATGCTCTGCATTCCCATTATAAAAGTGGGACCTGCTGGCTTTGTCAGTGCTTGGTTCAGAGTTGGATTCTGGTTGGAATCTCAGCTAGACAAAAAGGTACAGCCTATGTTTCACTTTAAACGAAAGCCCAAAAAAAGAGAAATGCAGGTTTCTCGTGCTCTATATGAATGTAAGGATAGATATGTAGGTTAATGTGTGCAGGTAAACTAAAAATGGAGGCTTGAATAACAGTCAACACACAGATTGTTTTTTAGACTTAAATAAACGTTTATTACTACCTAGCTCAATGGCACCCATTTTATCAACCACTGATCAATAAAAACAGTTTGAGGTAAAGGCTGAAATGGTGCAAATGAATGCCTTGCATGTTACACGCCGAGTTATTTTATAATAACTGCAACTCGTGACCTGCATTGGGCAGAAGGATCCATCGCATATAGATCACTGGCCTGCAGCCTGTAAGGTACACTCAATGCTGTACAACAGGCACTTTCATCTTCTATTGCTCATGATACAGATCTTGGATCTGAGATTACGCTCTTGTTTGGGTAGTAAAGACGTTAACCACCTGGGCTCTACCTTGTCACTTGCATGATACAACTAGGTGTCAGCATCTGGTGCTTTAACCCACTAAGCAGGCTTAAAATCCAATCTGTTTCGGCAGTAAAGCAAGCAATAATAATTTTCCTTGCTTTCAGTTTCTTTGAGGACACTGTTTGTAAAAAAGTAATGCAAATATACTCAAGATGTAATGGCTGTCCATAGGCATAGGATGACCAATTGACTGCCCTTCTAGACTCTACCACCCTTTCCCCTCCTAAATTTGTGCGTTCACCTGGTGTATATTTTTTATTTCCATCGCTGCACAGTAACTTATAGAGTGCTAAAATCGAAAAGCATGTAATATGCAAACGTCTTTGCTCTGGGATTTCCACAATTTGACTGAATGCAAATATTCTTTCGTGTCGCTGTTAATGTCGAAGGCTGGTCGAAGACTGGAAATTACACCACCGTTTTAGATCTGTGTGCAAACTTAAGAATCCTTTATTGACGTGTTTGCAGAAGAATTCCCTCTCCGCGTATAAAAACATGTGAGAGTTTATAAATTGTGTATATTTTGACCGGTTTGGCGTAATTTTGCATTTATAAATCTCTCCAAAGCAACCGACTTTGCCTGTCCCCAACAAATGCGACACCGGAGCTTTACCGACTTTGCGCTGCCTGTGCCTGTCTGTACAACCTCGTTGCACGGACGGGTTTGTGGACGGGATTTTGCTCCACCTCATAGGCAATTAATGCGAATCAGCTGCTACACAAAAGCCTTTCAGAGACCGTGCAACTCGAGAGAAATGAAACATGGAAGTTTCAGTTAGCACTATGTAACGGAAGAGGGCGCTGTCCGCATTCTGACCAGTAAATGTCTACCCTTTTATGTATAGGTCATGCAAAACCTCGGAGCTGGGATTTAGGACTGTCAATGAGGAAAGCTAGACTAGATTTTGTGCTATATATATATATATATATATATATATATATATATATATATATATATATGAAAAAATGCAGTTTTTGAAAATTGTTTTCAAATTAGGAGTAAAAAGGGGTTGTACTCCTGGTCCTATTGCACCACATTCAGATATATTTGTATAATTCATTGCAAAATTAGTCTTTATTCATTTTCTTCTTTTTAAAAGCGTCATTAAAGTAGTCATTTGTAGTATATATATATTTTTTTTCTTCAATTTTGAGAGAAAATAAGAAGGGGTAAAACAGTTACAACCGTTGATAACCAGCATCAGTGGCAGAGATTTAATCGCACACTATACAGTAGCTTAGTCTCAGTCTGTGTTATCCAGCTAGCATTTGCCTATTCATTAAATCTGAGTTCGGTATCCACCGACCTCCACCCCGCCACCCCCTTTGGGTAGAAGCTGTGCCAGTTTTTAAATAGGTACTGTCCATACCTACCCTCTTGTGCATTCATCCGAGCTAGCCGGATATATTTTGCAGAGCTTCGTGTGGGCCATGTACGCACGGTGTTGGTGTATGACATAGATGTGCGCCATTATGAATCAAGTATTCCCAGATACTTCCTTATCCAGAGCAAAGGTCCTGATCCATTCCATATCCAATATGGATTCTGGGAAATCCGCCTCACATTTATTTTGCACAAGCACAGCTACCCGTGGTCTATCTTCCTTAAAGGAAGTTAGACCACAAAAGTAACTTTTGTTTTTCTCAGCGAATTTTTACCTTTGGATTTTTCAGTGAATTTCTAGGGTTTTTTGTGTAACATAAATTAATATTTTATTACCATATGTAAAGCCGAAGGCTTGGCACAGCAGGGATTTGACAACAGAGCCTGGCCTGCAGCCATCCCATGTGCCCAACCCATGCAGGGCAACCTACCTCACCATGCGCATGCCATTTTCTTGCACAGAGTGGGGTTGGCAAGGTCCTGTGTCCAACTCCCTGCAGGCAGCCATCCGGAGGCAGACAACCCCACGCTAATGTGTGGCATGAGGTTAGCCGCAGGGCCTATGTTGCAGCACACCCTGCTTCCCACTCTTTTGACATCCAACCACATGTTGTACACAGAATTTGGCAGTGCACAGCTGGAGGTTGACCTGCTGCCAGGTCCATCGGCCAAACCCTCAGCAGGTTGCCAACACCACATCACGGACAGATTTTTGGCGTGAACTGTGCCGGGTTGGCCTTGCATTTCTGCATGAGCCTTCATTTCCACTTCTGCCCATGCAGAAGTTTCTAGATTATTTCCTGTGAGAAGTTGGCCTGGTAACTCCCTGAAGCTAAATGGCGACAAGACTGAGGTGCTGGTATTTGGGAAGGACCAAGATGCGTGGTCGAGTGAGTGGTGGCCTGCCTCTCTCGGCGCCTGTCCCACTCCCTCTCAATCTGCCAGAAATCTGGGTGTGGTGTTTGATACGTCACTCTCGATGTCCCTTCAGGTGAATCGGACGGTTGCAACCTGTTGGGAAGTAATCAGAACACTTAACAGAATTCGCAGCTATCTTTCCCTACAAGCACGTAAGCAGGTTGCAGTCGCCCTTGTTGGTTCCAGGTTAGATTACTGCAACTCTCTCTACATGGAATCCAACAAGGGCCTCATACATCGGCTGCAAATCGTGCAGAATGCTGCTGCACGCTTCGTCCTAGATCTTCCTAGGGCTTCCTCTGCTACTACTGCGAGGAGAGACCTCCATTGGCTGCCCATTCAACACAGAATTTACTTTAAAATTCTGTGTATGACTTATCGAGCTCTCGAGGATGGATCTAAAGGCGCCATCGGCTCTTTGCTTACTCGCTACCATCCTACAAGGTGTCTCCGATCTGCGGGACTTTTTCAGCTTGTTGTCCCTCGTTTTAAGCTTACCAGATGGGGAGCCAGGGCATTCTCTGTCGCTGCCCCCCACCTCTGGAATATTTTGCCCATGGAGATCAAAATTCTGCCTTCCCTGGATCTTTTCAAAAAGGCCTTAAAAACATGGTGCTTTTCTAGAGCCTACATAGGTTGAACTGCAGGTTTCTGTCATGAGCTGGCTTTTTTGAATTAGGCGCCTTGACGCCCATTGGGCTAAGTTTGCGCAAGATAAGATTCCTTTATTATTTTTATTATTATTATTATTATTATTATTATTATTATTATTATTATTATTATTATTATTATTATATGGTGTTCACTTTTCTAGTGATCACCTTGCACCAGTCTAAACAATCCTTATGGTGATGGTTGTAAAGTCAACCTTATAGACCAGCTATGCTAGTGGTAGCGTGGACAGAACAGCCTTAGGCTAAAAGACTCTTGAGGGATTGTAAAGCCAGCTGTTTTACCATATATAACCCCTTGAATATCAAATGAAAGGACACCACACAGGATATATATAAAATATATATGTATTTATTACACACTCCTCTGAACTCTTTATGAGGTCAGAGGCCAAAGCACATAACAAGACACTTAGTTATTATACGTTAAGTTGCACAATTTATGGTTAGGCTCTAGGGGCGAAGCAAACCATATACTAAGAAAGTGGTATAAGTACCACGTCACAGGAAAAGGAAAGGCCTAGGGCCTAGGGAATCTCTTGTACTATACTGTCTCAACAATAGTTTAGAAGTAGGAGGCCCACAGGCGGCGCGTGCAGTGTCTTTACATACACACGGGATTCAATGCAAAGTCAATGGGAACTTAGAAGTTAGATATAGAAGGATTTAGGACACTTCCAGTTGAGCTAGGAGGAAACAACTAGAGACTTAGACACTTGGATAGTCACTACCCTTGGGAGCACCGAAGTACTCGCATTACCTCACCCACGGACGGCGGGTGCATAGGTGTGAAAATGTGTCGGGTTTCGTCGTTGTAGCCTATGGAGACCTGAAGAAAGATGCTGCAGGCAACCAGGAAGAAGATGTCCGGGTGGATCCAAGGGTGGATTGAGGATGAAGAGGACCTGAAAGCAGAGGGGACAGAGTCTGGGTCACTAGCCAGTGACCAGGTGGAACCAGGAAGGAACCAGACGACGTCGAGGAGCAATCAGGTGCTGTCTTGAAGCTTGTCTTGGCAGCCACGTGGACCAGGAGGCTTCGACGACGACCAAGTGCTGGAGACAGGCTGTCCCATGAAGGATCTCGCAGATGGAGGGGTCGACTTCCGGATTGGATTGATTGATTAATTGATTGATTTTAGCTTTTATATAGCGCATACTGTCACCCTGCGGGCATCCTGGCGCTTAAGAACAGAGAACAAGCCGTGACCAGAGTAGAACAAGTCGCCACAGAAGGGAAGAGCACAGACTAGATCGTGGGATAGAGCCAGGTCTTTAGATTCCTACGGAATTCTAACAGAGAGCTTGCTAATCTAAGGTTCTGAGGGAGCTCATTCCATAAACGAGCGCCAACCCTACTGAAAGCCCTACCTCCAAGCCTGGCCTCTTAAACCGAGGAATTGACAGCAGGCCAGTACTGGAAGAGCGAAGCTGCCTTGTGGGAAGATACCATCCGAACCTTTCCTGCAAGGGAACCGGGCCAAGCTCGGGCACCGCGCGGAAGACCATACACAGGACTTTAAATTGTACCCTTTCCCTAACAGGCAGCCAATGGTGCTCCCGTAACGCCGCGGTAAAGGAAGCCAATTTAGCTGCTGCAGACTGGATTCTTTGCAAGCCTTGAAAGATGTAACCAGGGGCACCCAAATAGAGGGCATTGTAGTAATCAGGCCTGTTGCCCACAATGCTGCTTACCACCAAGGTGCGATTCTCATTAGGTAGTAGAGGGAGTATTTTGCGTAGCATGCGGATCAGGGTAAAGCAGACACTCACAGTTTTATTTGCCTGTGATTCCATCTGGAGGTCGGCGTCGAACATTCCGCGCAGATTACGAACTTTCCTAACCGGGATGAGCGAATCATCCTCTGGTAGGAGTCTAAAATCACACAGCAGTGATCTAGATATCCTGCCTGCAGAGCAGAACATCACCTCCGTCTTCCCACTGTTAAATTGTAGGGAGTTCCTTCTAAGCCAATCCGATGTCTGCCGCATACATTGCTGGAACACCTCCATCGATATTGCGTGGTCCCCTTCCAAAGAAAAGGCCAGCTGCGTATCGTCGGCATAATTGGCTAAGCTCACTCCGAAAGATTTTATAATAGAGAACAGGGGCTGCAAGTAAACATTAAAAAGAATAGGGCTTATTGCAGAACCCTGCGGCACCCCATGAGCAACGGAGGATTTGGCAGAGGAGAAAGGTGCAAGGGTTACTACCTGCTGGTGACCCTCCAAATAGGACTGAAGCCAGTGCAGTGCCTGGCCTCTCACTCCCAACCTCCTCAGCCTTTCCATCAGTAGGAGATGGTTTACCGCATCGAAAGCGTCCGACATATCGAGAAGCACTAGAATAGTAGCATTCCCGCTGTCGGCCTGCATACGTAGGTTATCCATCATTGTAGTCAGGGCGGACTCAGTCCCATGCCCCGGACGGAAGCCAAATTGGTCTTTATCCAGTAAAAGATTCTCCTCCAAAAAGCAGGACAGAGTCCTGCTGACTGCTTTCTCCAGAATCTTCACCGGATATGGGAGGAGGGAGATGGGCCTGAAATTAGCCGGTACTGATGGGTCCAAAGAAGGCTTTTTAATCAATGGGGACACCACCGCTAATTTCAAACATTCCAGGACCTTACCTTCTTCCAAGGACTGGTTGCAGATCTGCCTCAACCAAGGGAAGGTGCTACGCCCTAGAGATTTAAAAAATGTATGGGGAAAAGGATCCAGGGGAGAACCGGAAGAGACCTTATCACCTAGGTCGTTAAAAGCCGTATCAGTTAACATCGGGAAATTATCCAGATAGGCCAACAAGAGCGGCTCGCACTCAGTCAGATGGTCAGGATTAAGTTGTGCAGTGTTGGCATTGTCCTGCAAAGTGTTCACAATACTTGCTATCTTATCCTGAAAGTGCAGGTTGATGCCATCGCATAGTTTTTGGGACGTTACAATGTTATTTTCTAAGCAAGTGGGGGACGAGAGACTATTTTGAATAGGGCTCTAGTCCCATTGGGCGCCTGAATGATAAAATTGGCATAAAAATCTGCCTTGGCCCTAAGGATTTGCTCTTTATATTGCAGTTGTAACTGTCTGAGAGCTTTTTTATCTTCCTCAGCGTAATATTGCCTCCACTTCCTTTCCGCCTTCTTTCGGAGCGCACAAAGCTGTTTCAGCTCCTCACAGTACCAAGGTGCCGAGATTCTACTTTTAATTTTTATATCTTTTATAGGGATAGCTTGATCCAAGGTGTGCCCCATGTAGTTAGAGAACACATTGTAGTTATCATCGACAGACAGAGTAGCTGAAAAGTGGGTCACGCCCAATTCCAGTGCAGTGAGGCCAGTCCGCTCCAGCTTAGCCCATTCCCTGCCTTGCTGACCTGTCCCTATTCCCAAAAGTGGCAGCCCGATAATAAACTAAATAAGATAGTGGTCGGTCCAGGTCTGAGAAGTAATGTTCAAAATTTTCATCGTGGGCTGATTAGAAAATAACAAATCAAGGGTATGCTCCCCTTGGTGTGTAGGGTCTACCACCAGCTGGAAGAGATTTAAGTTGGCGCAGGTCAGCCTAAGATCACGCAAATGGCTGTTGACATTCCCTTCTTCCCAAAAGATTTAAGTCGCCTAGAATAATCATATTGGAGTGAGCCAGTGTGAGATTCATAATACTATCAAACAGAGTTTGAAAATCTGTAGGCCCTCCTGGCGGTCAATAGCATACCAATCCTGTGAGGAGGTTTCCGCTGGGGGAGTATTGGGAGAAACCCAACATTTCCATCCCCTCTACCTCATCCACCTGCAGGACTCTAAAGTCCAATTCCTCCTTGAAAATCATCCCCACTCCCCCACCTCTGCCCCTAGTTCTTGGTTTGTGGAGAATTTTGTACCCAATCGGGCAGGCATTACCTAGGTCAACAGTGGACTCAGCATGAGACCAGGTTTCCGAAAGAAACAGAACATCAAGGCCCATATCCTCTATCAGGCTCGATACCTCAGATGAATGTTTGATAAGAGACCGGCTATTGATCAGTCCTCCCGTGAGTGTGTTACCAGGCTTTTTCACCGGGGCCGGGGTCGCTATCTCTTTTGCCTTGTCTAGTCCCAGCAGTTGCTCTCTATCATACACTAAGCGGCCTTGACCGCAGGCAGCACGAGCAGCAGTCCCAGCGCCGAGCGCCTCTGAAGCGCAAACAGGCGCAGAAGGGCTTGCCTATGGCGCACATCCGGCGCGCCACCGGCCCGCCCGCTGCGCCGTGCGCTGCACGCTTGCATCTCCTGGTATAAAAGAGGTGGCCTGGAGGAGCTACCAGCAACTAGAGCGCCTCTCAAAATGGCACCTGAGGATGGAACCTAGGCCAACCCTCCCTCAACCAATATGGCGCCGGAGCTATAGAGCTACACGGAAGATCTGTCCATGCCAAAACAGCGGGTGAGGATGTATTTAGTATTTTATAGTGCGGGTATGCGAGACCTATCCAAATCAAGTTTCAATTTTATTTAAAACAAAATGAAAACAGAATGAAAGTAAAAACGATAAATTTTGGCGATTTAAAGAAAGCACCTCTGTGCTATGTTCAGCGCGTCTGTGCAGCATGCACTACAGCTAGCGAGCAGTTCTAAGTGTAGCCCGCACAAAGCTATTCCCACTCTTAAGTAGGGTGCCCTGGGGAGCTACCAGCAACTAGAGCGCCTCTCAAAATGGCGCCTGAGGATGGAACCTAGGCCAACTCTCCCTCAACCAATATGGCGCCGGAGCTATAGAGCTACACGGAGGATCTGTCCACGCAAAAATGGCGGGTGAGGATGTATTTAGTATTTTATAGTACGGGTATGCGAGAGCTATCCAAATCAAGTTGCAATTTTATTTAAAACAGAATGAAAGATAAATTTTGGCAAGTAAAAGAAAGCACCTCTGTGCTATGTTCAGCGCGTCTGTGCAGCGTGCACTACAGCTAGCAAACAGTTCTATGTGCTCGCAGATGGAAGGGTCGACTTCCGGATTGGAGTCGACAAGCCTTGGCAAAGGCAACCCACGCAGGATACAACAAAGGCTTCTGGTGCAGACCAGCAAGGTCTGGGGTGCCTCACCTTTGCAGGGAAGCAAGGGCCAGTCTGGAGCAACCAGACCAGCGATGTGGTTCGTCACAGAGGCTACTAGCCAACGGGCCAGCAACCGGACAATGAGTCGAGCAGAACAAAAGCAGAAGGGCCTTACGCAGAACTCGTGGAGTGTGGGGGGGCTGATCTTCGTCGCAGATGGAGCTCGGGATCGGGGCTTCTCAATCCCCAGTGCACAGCTTCGAGGGTACCTCAGGAGCTGCACAGGTAGCAAGTTGCAGGCTTTTCAAGATGTCTGGTCCCATGTGTCTTGTCGCCTCCACGGATCTCAGCTATGCTACAGTCGTGAAGAGAGGGTCAGAGAGGTCTGGAAGTCTGGGTCTTGTCAGGCTCTGTGCTCGGGTTCCGGCAGGAACGTCGACAAAGTAGGGTGCCCTGGGGAGCTACCAGCAACTAGAGCGCCTCTCAAAATGGCGCCTGAGGATGGAAACTAGGCCAACTCTCCCTCAACCAATATGGCGCCGGAGCTATAGAGCTACACGGAGGATCTGTCCACGCAAAAATGGCGGGTGAGAATGTATTTAGTATTTTATAGTACGGGTATGCGAGAGCTATCCAAATCAAGTTGCAATTTTATTTATAACAGAATGAAAGATAAATGTTGGCGAGTAAAAGAAAGCACCTCTGTGCTATGTTCAGCGCGTCTGTGCAGCGTGCACTACAGCTAGCAAACAGTTCTATGTGCTCGCAGATGGAAGGGTCGACTTCCGGATTGGAGTCGACAAGCCTTGGCAAAGGCAACCCACGCAGGATACAACAAAGGCTTCTGGTGCAGACCAGCAAGGTCTGGGGTGCCTCACCTTTGCAGGGAAGCAAGGGCCAGTCTGGAGCAACCAGACCAGCGATGTGGTTCGTCACAGAGGCTACTAGCCAACGGGCCAGCAACCGGACAATGCGTCGAGCAGAACAAAAGCAGAAGGGCCTTACGCAGAACTCGTGGAGTGTGGGGGGGCTGATCTTCGTCGCAGATGGAGCTCGGGATCGGGGCTTCTCAATCCCCAGTGCACAGCTTCGAGGGTACCTCAGGAGCTGCACAGGTAGCAAGTTGCAGGCTTTTCAAGATGTCTGGTCCCACGTGTCTCGTCGCCTCCACGGATCTCAGCTATGCTACAGTCGTGAAGAGAGGGTCAGAGAGGTCTGGAAGTCTGGGTCTTGTTAGGCTCTGTGCTCGGGTTCCGGCAGGAACGTCGACAAAGTAGGGTGCCCTGGGGAGCTACCAGCAACTAGAGCGCCTCTCAAAATGGCGCCTGAGGATGGAACCTAGGCCAACTCTCCCTCAACCAATATGGCGCCGGAGCTATAGAGCTACACGGAGGATCTGTCCACGCAAAAATGGCGGGTTAGGATGTATTTAGTATTTTATAGTACGGGTATGCGAGAGCTATCCAAATCAAGTTGCAATTTTATTTAAAACAGAATGAAAGATACATTTTGGCGAGCAAAAAAAGCACCTCTGTGCTATGTTCAGCGCGTCTGTGCAGCGTGCACTACAGCTAGCAAACAGTTCTATATGCTCGCAGATGGAAGGGTCGACTTCCGGATTGGAGTCGACAAGCCTTGGCAAAGGCAACCCATGCAGGATACAACAAAGGCTTCTGGTGCAGACCAACAAGGTCTGGGGTGCCTCACCTTTGCAGGGAAGCAAGGGCCAGTCTGGAGCAACCAGACCAGCGATGTGGTTCGTCACAGAGGCTACTAGCCAACGGGCCAGCAACCGGACAATGCGTGGAGCAGAACAAAAGCAGAAGGGCCTTACGCAGAACTCGTGGAGGATGAGGGGGCTGATCTTCGTCGCAGATGGAGCTCGGGATCGGGGCTTCTCAATCCCCAGTGCACAGCTTCGAGGGTACCTCAGTAGCTGCACAGGTAGCAAGTTGCAGGCTTTTCAAGATGTCTGGTCCCACGTGTCTCGTCGCCTCCACGGATCTCAGCTATGCTACAGTCGTGAAGAGAGGGTCAGAGAGGTCTGGAAGTCTGGGTCTTGTCAGGCTCTGTGCTCGGGTTCCGGCAGGAACGTCGACAAAGCAAGCCACAAGGGAGATTCTTCAGTCTTCAGCTTCAGCAGAATGTCGAAGGTCCAGAGTTTTGTTTCAAGTTTTCAGTCAGGATCAAATCTAAAGTCTCAGGACTCAGCTCCTACCTTTATACTACTAAAAGGGGCTGGATTACTGACTAGGTCCCTCCTGTGGGTGGGACCAGGAAGGGGGGTGGTTACACCCCCTCTCCTTTGTTCAGTTTCGAGCCAGAGCTGGGGCTGGAGTGCCCCAGCAACTGGTTTGAACTGGGGTATGCATGGAGGACCTAGTGTGCCCCAGGCAGTGTCTCATTCTATTCAGCCCTCCCTGTCCCAATACACAAAGTCCTGTCTGGGGTGGTGCTCGCACCTCCCCAGGCAGGAAATCTATTGTCCAAACCTCTGTGACTGGAAGGACTCCCAGCAGCAGGAGGTCAGACTTGTGTCGGTGGCAGCAGCGTCCATTTTGTAACACTGGGGCTCTGGTTAACTTTAACCGGGATAGTCAGCAACAACATGTCTTCTCCCTCTAAAAGGGTGGAATGCTACCCCTGTCGCCAGAATTGGCGAGGGGGTAGTATTCCAAAGTGTATGACACCTTACACGACATGTTTGGATAAAGCCAAACCGAAGTTAGCATTAACCGCAAGTATTATAATGCACTTAAGAGTATATGGTATGGCGATATCATAGAACAGCTATAAGGACATGGTTCCAAAAGCTGCAGACAGGCTCATCTCATGCTAGAGCACCATCTCACACATAACCAAGCACTCTGCCTCCAGGATTGTTAAGGCCTGCCATAGGAGTGACTTACAGGTTACTATGTGTCTATATATAAGTAGGTATACTATACCTAAGCAAGGGGTGATTACACAACTTTGCCCCAGCTGAGTGATCAGCCAGTTGTGTCAGTTTGGATGGCCAGCCAGGGGTGGCATAATACATGCTGCAGCCCCTGGTACGCCTTGGATGCACCTATGCCATGGGTACCTATAGTACACTGTACAGGGGCTCATAAGGTTACCCAATTTCCAATTGGAGATGTACCTAAAGTACATGGAGTCCATTTTACAGTGAGAGCAGATACCCTGGGGCCCTGAATAGCTGGATCCCAGGCCAACTAAGTCGAAAACCAGCTAAATACTAGGCAAAAAATCTGGGGTAACCATAGTCAGATATCCACCTTCCTAAATTTCCCAACACACACGCTTCTGGGATGTCAGGGGACACAACCACCCACTCTGCCCCAGTAACCCCTCCTCATTCTAAGCATAGCCTCATTTCAGCACTGATCATTGCAGACACAGGTCTCTTCTTTTGTCCTCCTCGATTCAGGTTGTTTCGAACTGAGGTTCTGGTGTCAGGGGTAGCCCTTAAATCCTAGATTTAGGGGCATTAGTGGTGTGGCTGCAAGTGGCCAATGGGCTGCATGCCCCAGTGACTTATCTGCTCCTGAGGTGACCACATTCAGGTGTGTAGATCACATTTTCTACCCATAACCCTCTGTTCTGACACTTCTAAAAATAGCAGAACCCTTCTTTCATTGTACATACCCTGGAGGTGTGGCCAGACTTCTTGGGGTGTATACCTCCTTGACTATCTAATTTTACTCCTGTCAAATGTGCCTGTGGCGGGGGCTGTTTCTTCCTCTGGGAGTCAGCCCTGTTGCATATCAGAGCCAGTGCAGCCTTTGAAGCTCACTGCCCTGATGTGTCACTTCACTAGCCTTCCTGGGAGGTTGGAGGTGTGACCTTCTTCCTACCCAGTCCTTTGTTCCTGGCTCCTGGGAATGATCACACCGCCTGGTAGGAGGTCACGGCCTGCCAGCCAGAGCACAGAGAAGCTGGGGCAAGGTAGGCACCTGGGTGCATACCACATCACCCTCGACATGAGACTCACGTCAGGGATGAGAAGGCATGCTGTTTGATACCAAACATAATATGCTTAGACAGTACCATGATGGAGCTGCCAACCTCTGGTTTGCCCGGGTGCCACCCCATGTTCTCCTATTGACTGTCTATCACTTTTAGTGTCCTCTAATGGTAAAGGCCACTATATGGACATATAAGCTTGCACTTATGTGCCCACACCTCTAATATTTTGAACCCTGCCTCCTGAGATTTAGGAGGCCTTCCTTATGGGTGACTGATATATATATTACAGGCAGTTCAGTGACTCTGCTACACATAGCTAGAGCACAGTCGAGTTCCAGCAGTTTGCGTTGCTCCTGTAGTCTGCAGTGGCAGGTTGTCAGTAGTTTACTTGGGTCATTCAGAGTGGCACAAACAGTGCTGCAGGCCTTGGAGACACCTTTACCACCCATGCCCTGGGTACCCATAGTACTATATACTAGGGGCCTTATTTATGAAGGACTTGCGCCGCCGGTGCGTCACTTTTAACATGGGAAAAAGTGACGCATCGGCGGCGCAAGTCCTTCATAAATAAGGCCCTAGGAACTTATAAGGGGGGGGGGGGGGTTCCTTGCTAATTAGGTATGCCAATTTACACATAAGTTTTTTTTTTAAATTCTTTTTATTGGTTGACCGCACACAAACGCAGCACTCCATACCCCGGAGGAACTACAGTAGATATAACATAGCATAGTCAGCGATCCAAATAACATTTTATGACAAAACCCCAAACCCCCCACTCACTAAACCCCCCCCCCTTGTGCGCCCCCCCCCCAACCCGGACCACCTCCCACATAACAGTTTTAAGGAGAGGGCTCTGGGGTGTGCTCAGCAGACTCCAGTCCACTATCAGAGTTCTAACCATCAGCATTGGAGCAAAAAGTGGGGGATGACCATACAAAAAGGGCACTTCCCTACACTTTTCATAGCAGACTTCTGATATTGTAAAAAATGGAGCAGAGATCACGCTAAATAGATTTTCAGTTATTGTATCTTTCTTGACAATTTTTTTTTGCTAACCGGTACCTGTTTATTTTGCCATTTGATGTGTTCTGCAGCATTCGAAATAAGCCCTACCCAACAAATTAAGTCCCCCTAAAGAGTATAAATAGAAGCAAAACATCATGAGATTACCTTAGTGAAACTTGAACTGTGCCAGCTTCTTATGTTATTGACTGTTGATCTGTAGTTTTCTGTTGAATGATGATTAAGAAACGAAATATGCAAGGACTAAATATACCACAATGCAATGGGGCCTTACAAGAGGCAGCCCTACTGAAAGCACACCGGCGAAAATCTCTGCACGTCTTAGTTTTAACACTAACACTTTCTATGTCCGTCTTTGATTCTTTTTTGTGTGTTCATGTTCTCAGTAGACAGTAGATGTCACTAATGGCAAAATGCTATCATTTTTTACTCCCAAAAAGTAAGTTCTTTTGTGACTTCTGATTTTGATGTTTAATTGCGTAATAAGTTGACTTTTATATTGCTACACATGATGTATGACTCTAGTATTTTGTGCTGTATCCCAGTTATAAAAACGTTGATTAAATTCCCACTCCGTTTCCCTACCTTTATGTTTATAATAAATCTAAGTTAAATTAGAATTTACATGGAAAAGCACAATATTAATCCTATTTACTAAACCAGTAAAATCGCCCCTACTGGATTGGTCTTTTTAATTTAAATACCAGTGGCCAAATTCAGTCTTTGATGCTCTTTTTCATAATAATGGGGAGAGGACGAGGCCTAAGGGCTAGAGCAGGGGCCCCCAAACAGGTCCTGGAGGGCCGGACCCATGCCAGATTTTTTGGATATCCCCATTGAGATACATGTAATTTTAAAAATCTGGCATGGATCCGGCCCTCCAGAACCGGTTTGGAGACTCCTGCTAGAGCAATCAACCTCGAAGCTGGAGAGCCAGGTTCGAGTCTCGACAGGGACGCTCAACATCCTGTGATTCCGGGCAAATCACTTAATCTCCCTCTGCCTGCCGAAATTAATGTGCTCTTCCGCAACGCAACTGGTGCTCACCTAAAGTGCTCTGATACCTTGGGGTCGAGTTCGCACTATATAAAACTATAATAATAATAAAGCATCCTTTTGGGCTATACACCGTGTCTGTAATATGGTCTCCCTCTGAAGCGTGAAGACAGTTATTCTTAATTATATTTGTAGTGTAAGGATGTCTGTTCAACAGGGATAAGGTTACATTGACGCAAAGCTATGAAGCCACATTAGGGTTTTCCTCAAAGGGGCGCCAAATTGCAGCAGGGCCTTGTGATTAAGGGTGGATGCACGGCTTTAAGTGGGAGGCAAAAACTGGGTGGGGTGGTTCTCTCAAAGGGGCGTGGCCAATGTAATTAAGGGTGTGGCTTAAAAACACATATGCTAAAAATCTGTGCTTAGCATAATGGGCCCTCCGACTTGTATTTTGATGTTTCTGTCATTATATCCAGATATATGATACAACAAGTAACATCATCCCTGCAACAAGTCAGGACTATTGGCTTTGTCTTTGGTTGTCAGTTGCATTAGATAAATAAGCAGCAACTATGGCTTGTATATAATATTGAAAAAGCTTCCACTTAAAACCCTGTTGTCACCACGAGGATGTTGCTGCTCCTGAGTTTCAAAAAAAGAAGCGAAATCCCGAGAGAAAATGACCCCCTTCCCTTAGAACGCTCACCTGGCATTATGTCATGCCGTAACTTTTCCACTAGTGAGAAGTGAGCAGTGTTGCACTTCGATGTGCCTGCTGTCACTGCAACCCGGAAAAAACGGACTGCCTGTGCCAGGGCACAAAACAGAGCCCGATAGAGATCCTTTTCGAGGCCCCCTTTCACACTGCCGTTCCTCGGCCCACTTAAAGCCCTGGGTGGAGGAACTGCAAAATGCAATTTCCCTGGGCTATACATACTTTGCACCAGACCTGCAGATTTTCTGTTTGTATGCCCCGCAGGGCAGAGTACAGAGAAATGAGTACCTTCTTTTGTAGGGTAATAAGAAGATGGCACCAGGGTTACAATTATAGAGCAGAGGGGGTAAGAAGGGGAAAGACGTAAACTTACTGGCTTAGTAGGGTATTATTCCTTCATCATTTTACAGCACGTGCAACGTTTTCTCATTTGCCTTAGCATCTTAATGCAGACATTTCTGCACATTTGAGACTTCCTATGTCATAACTGGTTTCTGCGTATGTTGCCACCACCCACTGTGACCCAGACTCCCATTGAAAACGTGCCTATATATTTAAGATGACGTAACCGTTTAGTGTAAAGCCCATGCTCACCCCTGAGGGCATCTGGGCCCTGAATAGCATTTTGTTTCTTGGTAGGTGCGAGGAAGAGCGGGTCATGGGCATATTGACTGGTCCTGGCCCGATATGAAGAAACAGCAGTTGCAAATATATCAAATTGAGGCATGTTGTGCATTATGGGACACATGCGTCCATGCTCGATGGCGAAAGGCAAAGAGGAGGAAGTGAGCACGGTGCACCGTGTCCCATTGTGGTCGCTGAGGTGCCTTAAGTTGGTGGTTTGATTGTATGACTGTGTAGCAGGGGCGTAGGTTGGGCAGTAAGATTGGGGAGGGGTGAACATCAGATTTCCTGACCATCACGCTGGCAGATAATGTTACAATGCATTATATTTATTTATGTGTTTATTTATTTATGCGTTTTTATATCGCGCAAATATTACCCGCAGGTGTTAGAGCTCTTTACAACAGAAGCAGTTACATTACGTAAGGACTACAGAGTCCATGAATCGCACAAAAGATATGAAACAGATAAACTCTAAACTCAAAAAGAATGGTAGTAAGTTACATATGTCTACTACATATACTTGTGGTTAGAGTTACATATATACAAGTTGCAAATTCACTCAAGATTACATTTTAAGAAAAGTTGAAGCGCTTAGGGTTGGACAAATATACAGTACATATTTACAGAAAATGATCTTGCCATTGCTGGGGTTCTTGCGATGCTCGTTCAGCCAGGTCCTCAGGGTGCTATTGCACTCACGGAGGGTGATCTTGGGCCTGAAGGGCGTAGGGGTAGAATGCTGGGTGGTGGTGGGCGAAGGTGGCGTGCTGGATACTGGAGATGTTCTTGAGCTCGTGCTAGGCTCCAGGTGTAGGAAGGAGGGTAGCACAGCGCTGTAGGGCATGAAGCTTCCTTATCTGGTGTAGGGGAGCTCATGAAAGGAGGAAAGGTAGTCATTGGTTCGCTGCTGTGGGAGAGAGACTGGGGTAGTGGGGGCCAGCCGGACTGCGGTGCAACGCTTGATGGCGTTGATGGGTCAGATTTCCTCCACGCCCATTGTTCTGGATGCCTCAATGCTCCTGGGACATTGAGAACAGTTTACGGTGCCGCAGCCAGCTCAGCGCCGCAGAAGGCTGGTAGCTGAGGAGTGCAGGGGACATCATGGCCGCTTCATTCTCAAGCTAGCCTGGCTGATAACGGCTGATTGTCCAGAGACCAGTCCCAGGATGCTTGTTTCCGGTCCAGGGAAGACATGGCTTGGCAGTTCGAACTGGACTGTTCCCATGAGGCACAGGGTCAGACTGATTTGCATATGGCCATGTCTGAACTGGGGTGGCAGAGTGAGGTAAAGAATGATAATGGATTAAACCCAGATCAGTTGACTGGGCGTGAGTGTTTGATTGGCTCAAACGTTCCGTCCATCATCCCCTTTTGTATCGCTTTGTTCGCCCTAAGTTGGCAGGGTATGCTCAGACGTGAATCCCTTGCTCACTTGGCCACTGGATTCAAGATAGCCTGGCTGATGAGGATTATGAATCCGAAACCGGTCCCAGGATGCATGTTTCCGGTCCAGGGAAGACATGGCTTGGCAGTTCTGGCTGGACTGTTCCCATGAGGCACAGGGTCAGACTGATTTGCATATGGCCATGTCTGAACTGGGGTGGCAGAGTGAGGTAAAGAATGATAATGGATTAAACCCATATCAGTTGACTGGGGGTGAGTGCTTGCAATGTTCAACACTTCGTCCATCATCCCCTTTGGTTTTGCTTCATTCTCTTTATCATGGCTGCCCCACTCTCGACCATCACCCGCTCCGGGAGATCACCAACATGCAGGTGAGCACAGAGGCTGCGTCGGGCTGTACAGGACAGTAGGACTGGAGGCCAACTTCAGGCATCCAGCGGACGGCGAAGGAGGGCGGTGGTGGGCTCACTCAGCCACAGAATGCCACCCAGCTCTCTCCAACCGGCCGGTCCCAGGGGCGCGGGGGATTGGAGAAGACAGCGACTACCCAGCTCATAAATAGCTGCTTTGCAAGTGGGCACAGGCGTACTGGGGTGGAAGGACAGGCGGCCATCTGCAGGCACGTCTCCTAACACTCACTGGGATTTGAGCTGACGGTGAGCTTAGTCCAGAACCGGGTGATCTTCCCAGGTTCCCACTTCATTATTTCTCGCTGTGCAGGTTCTTCGCCACTGTGACGAGCAATCCGTAGTCTGCATTGCGTCGCGCGCATGAGAGGGGATTAAAAGGCAGTGAAAAAAAGAGGAATACGGATTAATAGAATAAATGAGAGAAGCACAATATTTTGTCAAAGAAACATTTTTAGGGCTTTCAAAACAGAGATGAGACCGAATGTGTGTGTGTTTTTGTCAGTGTGTATGCTATGCAAATATACTAGATGAAATCCGACAGACATCTCACAATACCCGGCTGAAAGTAACCAACGATTCATCTGAAAATACATTTATTGGGGGGATTTAGGGGGTGTGTAACACCCCAAACACCCCCCCCCCCCTGAAGCTACGCCCCTGCAACCTCATATGTGCCTGTACTAGAATAGGTGTGCTTCGTGTGTGTGACTGAAGAGCATGCGTTTTCAGCACATTTCAGGTTGTTGAATAATAAAGAGCTTATAGAGCGCTCAGTAACGCCATCACGGCGTGTCCCCGCGCTAAAGCTGTCAGAGAGCAACAAGAGAGCCTATGATCTACGCAGTGTATAGATGTGTTTTAAGCATGGCCCTAAACCGCGATTCACTGCTCTCCAGTCTCAGAGCAGGGGGAAGTATGTTCCATTGTTGAGCTGCTTGGAGAGCAAACGATCGTCCACCCATTCTAGCCTTCCTTATCCTGGGGACTGTCAGTAGTCCGGCACCCTCCGAGCGGAGGGTCCTAGTGGGTTCATATCGGCTGACTAAATCCTTTAGGTAAGCGGGCGATCTGTCCCAGACAATACGGTGACAGAAGAGGAGGCACTTAAACAACACACGTTTCTTCACAGGCAGCCAGTGAAGCGCATCCAGCGCCTTTTGTGAATTAGCTCTCCTGGGTCTTCTTAACACCAGTCTGGCGGCTGAGTTCTGTATGACTTGAAGGCGGCCTAGGCTGCCCTCGGTTGCCCCAAGGAACAAAATGTTTCCATAGTCTAACCGCGAGGTCACCAGTGCCTGTGTTAGTGTCCTTCTGGCCGCTAAGGGTAGGAGGTCTAAAGTTTTATTCAGGGTCTTTAGTACTCCAAAACATTTGCCCACAAGACGCCTTATGTGGCCATCATATGAAAGAGAGGGGTTCATCCAAATTCCTAAATTCTTAGCCTCCTCACAAGGTGTAGGAGTAGGGCCCAGGCATGAAGGCCACCACTCAGCGGACCAGTTTTCGCTTTTACCCCCCACCACCAACACCTCAGTTTTAGAACCATTGAGTTTTAAGCAATGGGAATCCATCCACTTAGCTAGTGCCTGCATACAGGATTTAAAGTTGGTGGGGGTGTTGGAGGTGTTCTGCGATAGGGAGATCAACAGCTGGGTGTCGTCGGCGTACGACACCAATTCCACTCCAAATGATTGAACAACTTTCGCCAGGGAGGCCATATATAAATTAAAAAGAGTGGGGCTCAGAGCAGAGCCCTGAGGCACTCCCTGATCTAGAGGCATCTCAGCTGATCGACATGTCCCTTGCTGTACCTGGAAACATCTTTCAGTAAGAAACGACTGCAGCCAGCACAGCGCAGGACCAACGACCCCGGCTTCGCTCAGACACCGTAGCAGGATGGAGTGCGCTACGGTGTCAAAAGCCGCGCTTAGGTCGAGCATAATCAGGGCCATTGTATGACCTGCATCTGCCCCTGCTCTTAAGGTCTCCGTGGCTCGTAGGAGAGCCGTCTCCGTGGAGTAGCCCGCCCTAAATCCTGATTGTGAGGGATGGAGTAGATTCCATTTCTCCAGGTACTCTGTAAGCTGAGCGTTGACCACCTTCTCAGCCACCTTCGCCACGTACGGCAATAAGGAGATAGGTCTGAGATTTTCCAGCACCTCCATGCTTACATTCGGTTTTTTCCTTATTGGCAGTACTATGGCCTTCTTCCACTCCATAGGGACTTGTTGAGTGGAAAAAGAGGTTTGTAAGACGTGTCTGATGTGGGGTTCCAGGGCTATCAGGCCCTCTGAAATGACCCAGGCCGGAGCCGGATCGTTGGGGGAACCAGACTTCACACTTCGACAGATCTTTATTAGCTTGTCAGTTGTGGGAACCTCGAAAGTTAGTAATGAGGACTCAGGGGCTGCAGTAGAAGTGCCTGCTATAAAATCTATGCCCTTGTCTGGTTGTTGAGAGAAGGAGGCATAGATCGCTTTAACTTTGTTAGAAAAGAAGTCAGCGACTCTATTGCATCCCTCCTTAGTGGTCTTTGTGGGGGTGTTAGAGCTAGCGACTAAAGATATTTCTTTATATATTTTGAACAGTTCGCGCGAGGATCTCTCAGCAGCCTCAATGCGTGTATGAAAGTATTTGGCTTTGGCTCTGCGCACCGCATACTGGTAGCTTCGATGTACTGAGCTATAACTGTTTTTTGCTTGTTCACTCGGGTTCCTTCTCCAGCTCCTTTCAAGTTTTTTGCAGTTAGACTTGATTTGCTGGAGTTCAGGAGTGAACCAAGGGGCAGTACGTTGTCTGCCTTCTCTAGCTTTACCCTTGCTCATGGGAGCTAGCTCATCCAGAGTGGCAGTCACAAGTAGATTAAATTCCTTGTTGGGAGGCAAGGTATCATTATTACAATTGCATTTTGCATGTATTCCTGCTTCTGGTTCTCGGTGTGACTAGTAGGTTGTTTGTTGTGGGGTGGTGAGGTGGAGGAGGTATTTTGAGGCAGATCTCTCAAGGAATTCATAGGATTCACACATGATCTTAAACCCAATTATTGCCTTAACAGATGAGGCTGCATTCTGCATTTTTTGTTGTCGTCTTGTGATCCTCTTTGCTGGGAATCCCATCTATAAAGCATTGCTGTAGTCAAGGGATTGGTTGTTAAGCTGAACGGTTTAATGAGGTAATGTAAAGTAAGGTCCTTTTCTGGAAAATGACTGCTGCTGCTAGTGAGTTTACGTCAATGAACGATATGGCACACAAGCTACTGCATTTTGCTTTGATTGACGCAACCTGGCCAAAGACGTGCTGGGTGGGATTTTGGAATATAAATTATGTTTGATGAGATGATGAGGATTTGGAACAAGAATATCAGCTCTAGTAGCCTGACCACTACCACTAGATTCAGTAGCAACTGGAACTGATTCTCCAAATACCCTTAAGTATCTGAATGCTGTTGGCATAGAAGAGAAAGTGTAAGTGGTGAGAATGGAGGAGGACCATGAGGGGTTTGAGTTTGATGTCAAATAGTAGAGGTGCATGGGGATCGCTGTGAAACTCTGTAGCTGACAGGGCTGATTGGGGACAAAATCTTTACTAGTTTTTCTCCTCAGCTGTGTTCAGACAGAATGGAGTTAAACCATTTAAGTGCATCCTCTCACATGTTAGGGACCGATTGGAATAGATGGATGAGAATTTTGCGTTCTATGTTGTTGAATGTGGCCAATAGGACAAGGAAACTGAGCATGTTCAAGGTATTCTGTTCTGTCTCATGTAGAAATGTGATTGGTGGTTATCTAGGACGCAGATCCTTTCACCGTGTGATTTATTTTTTTGTTAAATGGTCAGTCACCATTTTTTCTAACGCTTTAGACATGAATAGGAGTCCAGGTAGGGGAGAGTAGTGGTTGAAAAGGGGATCACCAGGGGATATTTCAGTGGGCTGTGAATATCTCAGTGTTTTGTGTGGGCAGTTTCATTTAGCGCAAACCTGGGCCAAAGCCATCATAGTGCTTTACATGAGTACCAGATGACATGACACAGGGTCATTTTTTTAGGCACAAGGAGAGAAAGTGATCTGCCCTGGATCCCACGATGTTGAGCCAACACCGAGACTCGAACCTGGTTCCCCAGTCTCAAACTCGACAGCTCAGGCCATTAGGCCACATTTCTGCTTTTGATGGAGCTATTAATGAAAATGGATACCGTGTTCACCATAGTTTTGGCAGCTGAAATTGTAGATAGGCATGTCTTACCCAAGTGTTTGCTGAGTCTGAGGGCCTTTGATTTGATTAATTTAAATCGTGCAAAAAAACAAACAAACAAACATGGGGTGTCCTGACACTAAAGAGCTGAGCTGCACCAGAATTGGATGGAAAATAAGTAAGATTTCAGTAGTTGTTTTAACATGAGAAGACACTATTTCAGCACGAATGCGCAAATGGAGAGCATTCCAAGCTTGCAAGATGACCACTGAAAAGAAGTGTCCACCAATGTGAACTTTCTTGAAATTGGAAATGCTGACAACACGAAACGTACTAGAATGAAGACATCTCCCAGGAGTATACAAAGAGAATAGAAAAATATATATCAGGGAACAGAACCAGAGGGCCAAATGGGCAACTTGTGAAGGGCAGAAAGATGGACCGTGACACTAACTCTCCTGCTTAACCCTAAGGTTAGGTTGGCTGCTGCATTTTGAATAAGCTGGTTAAACCTATTAAGAAAGAGTTGCAAAAGTCAAGCTTTGAGATGATCAGTGCTTGACCTAAGGTTTACCTGGAGGAGCTAGGAAGTAGGAGGAGGATTTTTCTAATAATCTGAAACATAAAAACATGTAGAGTTAAGTTTGTTGATGTGGGCCTCAAAAGTGTTTTTATTGTCAAAAGTTACCCCAAGGTTCTGAGCAATTGAAGAGGGTATTGGAGAAGAAGTACCAACGTAATCACGCCACCAGTCGCAGAGGGGCTGCAGCATACAAGGAACACAATCTTATCCACATTGACCCTGAGAGTTGAAAGTCATCCAATTAATCATCGAGCAAAGACATCCTTTGAACTGGTTCTGTAGAAGATCAAGGTCTCCGTCAATACAGAGAATCAATCAGGTGTCATCTCTGTACACATAAAAGCAAAAGTCAATAGAAGAGACGAGAATAGCAGGGGGAAAGGGAGGGCGGGGTGTATGTTCATATAGATGTTGAAAAGCATGGGGCTTAGCAAAGAGCCTTGGCAGATCCCCCAGAGGATGCGTTTGACTGCAGAATGAAAACCAGTCAGTGATACTGCTTAAGAGCGCCCTTGTAGGAAGTTGAGAACCGGACATAGACTGTGCCCTTGATGCCAAAGGTTTTAAGTCTGTCCAGCAAGATGTCATGAGGGACCGTGTCGAAAGCTGCAGAAAGGTCTAAGAGAATGAGAGAATGAAAAATTTCCTAGCTAACGTAACGGAAAGTTTCAATTCTATTAAGGGCTCGGAGGCGAGGATTATGCCTTCTTTCTCCACTTTATTCACAACAGCGAAGATATAACAAAAACTACATTTCCCATGAAACCCAGGGAAAATGTAGTTGGACAAGGAAAAACCAGCAACACCTGGTAACAGCCAATGGCTAGCACAGTCCAATGTTCAATCAGGGCCCTGGAAGCCTCTACATAGTCCTTCTACAGCGTCCTCTCCTCCTCTTTCTGAGCGTGAAGACAGCCACTCAGCCACTCATCAGGCGTCTTGCTCGGAATCCGAGCCTAGGGGTAAGAGGAAACATATTACCAGAGGGAGCACTGAGGAAAACCTCCAACCAAGACAGTGCAAGAAAATCAAGTTAACAGTCATAAAACTATCATAAGAAACAATGAAGCATATTACTTACTGACATACGGGGAGGGATCTCCTCCAGGAGTGAAAGAGCGGGATAATCCTCGCCTCCGAGTCCTTAATAGAATTGAAACTTTCCGTTACGTTAGCTAGGAAATTTTTCATTCTATGTCAGGACTGGAGGCGAGGATTATGCTTGTTCAAAGCTTGCCCACAACCAAGTTTGCCATATTCAAGATTGGCTTGAATTAAATCACTTGAATGTGGAATCCGAAGACCAGTCTGCCGCGTTGAGAATATCCTCCAAGCGCGCACCAAGACTGAAAGCCTTCGAAGCCATAGCACCCCTCGCGGAGTGCTCCCCAAACTGGCTAAGGCTAATGCCTGCTTCCTGCATCACCCAATGAACCCACCTAGCAATGGTGGGAGAAGAAACCGCTTTAAAGGGTTTCCACAGAGAAATGAGAAGCTGCCTCTCTCCTGGCGGACGTAATTCCTCTGTGACTTCCTCATAAGCTTTAAGACAATTTACCACACATAGTTTTGGTGAGTCCCCAAACTGCGGATAGGAAATAGACCTAGTATGACACTTTGTGCGCCTGAGTAGAGTAAACGTCACTCCCTCCGGTGAAAAAACTCTGCTAGAGATATCCAAAGCACGCACATCTGACACACGCCTACAAGAAATGAGGCACAAGAGGATGGCCAGCTTCGCAGACAACTCTTTCCTAGAAAGATATCGATTGTGCTGCCAGGATAGGAATAGATTAAGGACAAGATTCACATCCCAAAGCGCCGAATAGCGGGGCTCCGGGGGTAACGAGAGACGGATGCCACGCAGCAATCGGCAAACCAATGGGTGTTCTCCCACTGGTGTCCCCGCCACCGGAAGATGACCTGAAGAAATCGTCGACCGGAAGGTGTTAACAGACCGGTAAGCCAGGCCCTCAGAGGCCAACTGGGCCAGGAAGTTGACTACGTGGACTACGTCTGAGGGATCGACACCCCGTCGCAGACACCAACGAGTCCATCGGAGCCACGCCGATCTATATCTCTTGACAGTACTGTCTGCCCATGCTTTAGAGATAAGGGCTTCAGCTTCTCTCGAAAGGCCAGGGGCTTCCCAGCGACCCCTGAAATCCACCACGCCATTAGCCTCAGTGAACCCGCGGACACTAGAGGATGAAGAGAGCCGCTCGGGTTCAGGAGGAGGGAGGGAAACAGGGGGAGTAGGATTGGAAAATCCCAAGAAAGTTCCAGAAGAACTGGAAACCATACTTGAGACCTCCACAGCGGGGTGACCAACACCAGCTCTGCTGCCTGTCTGCGAACCTGCACTGTCACTCTTGTGATCATTGCGAACGGTGGGAACGCATAACCCTGTTCCGTTTTCCAGTCCTGGAGAAACGCATCTGTCGCTGCAGCGAGGGGATCCGGCATCCAACTGAAGAAGCGAGGCACCTGGTGGTCCAGCCTGGAGGCAAACAGATCCACCGAAAAAGGACCCCAAAGGCCGCATAAGTTCTCGAACACTGACTGATCCAGGCGCCAAAGGTTGGAGTCCTGGAAGTGGGGCGACTGGTAGTCCGCTTCTGAGTTGTCCCGACCTGGTAGGTATTCCGCTGTGATCGGGACTTGATTGTCGAGGCAATACTGCCAAAAACTTGCTGCCAGATCCGACAGGGCCTTCGACATCGTGCCCCCCAGATGGTTCACATACCGAACCGCCGAGACATTGTCCATCTTGAGGATCACACAAGACTGTACTAAATCTTTCGTCCAGCACCGCTCTGCAAAAGACCCCGCCAGAAGTTCCAAACAGTTTATGCGTAACTTCTGTTCTTCGGGTGACCACAACCCGCCTGTAGAAAGGTCTCCGCAGCGGGCTCCCCAACCCAGCCTGCTGGCATCTGATTCTATAACAATGTCCAGGGCGGACCCGAAGATAGCTCTCCCGTTCCACGCCTCCATATGATCCAACCACCATTGGATCTCGGCCCGCGACTCCGTGGACAAGCCGACTTTGTGGGAATAGGGATACCCCTTCCGAAGGAAATGACCCTTGAGGCGTTGGAGGGCCCGGTAGTGCAGAGGGCCTGGGAAAATTGCTTGAATCGAGGCGGACAAAAGGCCCACCACTCGAGCCAGTTGCCGGAGGGAGATCTGGGGCCTGGACAGAACACGCCGCAATTCATGACGAATCTTGGTGACCTTCCTGCTCGGAAGACTGAGAGTGGAATCCGTCGAGTCTATGACGAATCCCAAGAACGTAATGTTCTGGGTTGGTTGCAGCAGAAATTTCTTCTCGTTGATCACGAATCCAAGGTCTTGAAGAGGAGAAACCGTCATCTGCAAGTACTCCGACAGTTTGCGCGGGCAAGCCGCCATCAAGAGAAGATCGTCGAGATAAACGATCATTCTGACACCCCTGGACCGTAAAAACTCTATCGCCGGCTTGAGCACCTTGGTGAAGCACCAAGGGGCCGACGAGAGGCCGAAGGGAAGAGAAGTGAACTCGTAAGTGTGAGGACCCCAGAGGAACTGAAGGAACCGCCGGTGGGGTTGAAAGATCGGAACCACCAGGTAGGCATCCTTGAGGTCCAAGCGGACCATCCAATCGAAGGGTCTGAGGATGTCCCTGAGAAGGTGAATCCCTTCCATTTTGAAATGGCGATAAACAAGCCATTGATTGAAATCGGAATGGTTTATTACCGGTCTCTTCCCCCCATCGGTCTTGTCGACCAAGAAAATATTGCTTACAAAACCCCGGGGGTGCCGAGAGGTGCGGGTAATGGCGCCTTTGTGGAGGAGGGAGGAAACTTCCTCGTCCACCAAGAGGGAGTCCTGAGCGGAAAACTGGATGGGACGTGGCAACGAGTGTTGCACCGGACTTCCCTCGAACTCTATGTGAAAACCCCTCACAGTTTGCAGAACCCATGCGTCGCTCGTGATTGTAAGCCACACCCGAAAACACCTTGCCAACCTCCCTCCTATGCCTTGTAGGGAAGAAGGGAGAACTCTCACCTGGGCTAGAGGCTGCTGCTCCTCCACGATAACCTCGTCCTTTACCCCTTTTTCCTCGTGTGGGGTAGAAATTTCCGAACCTGGACTGGTCTTGATACATTCCGGAGCCTCTTTGAGACTTCTGGCGTTGCTGCTGGCGACCGGCCGAGCGGCCCCGTCCTCGGCCGGCCCCGCGAAAAACACGGGGAAACATTTTCTTGGTCGTTGATTGGGCCCGGTCCAGAGACTGGAAGGTATTCACAAATTTACCGAGCTCTTTTATAAAAGGCTCACCAAACAGGCCCCCTTGGGCGACACCGCCCCCGCCTCGAATCCGCGAAATCTCCCAGCTTCGGTCGATTTTGATAAGGAGCGATCGGCGGCGTTCAGTAGACAGGGCACAGTTGGCGTTGCCCATAAAAATCACCACTCGCTGAGCCCAGCCCGAAAGGGTCTCTGGGTTAATGATGGAACCAGACTCTTTGGCTTCCTCGGCCATATCCAGAATTTTGGTAATCGGCCCCAAGGCATCCAGGAGCTTATCCTGGCATGCCCTCCAGGATCTATCAATGCCCTTTTTTGGATCTCTAATGAATTTCTGCAGAAATGTGCCCATCCTGGAATCAATTTCTGGCGTAAGGGCCACCTTGTCGTCAAGAGAAGGGCGGGGGCTTTCCGCCTGTAGACAGTTGCGAGCTTCATTTACAAGCGGGCATCGGATATGGGCGGCTATATAGGCTGCCACCTTATCGGCAGGGGTCCACTCAGAGGATCTCGGGTGTACTACGTCGTTGGGACCCAACATGTCAGCCGTAATAGGGGACTCCTGGGATGTCCCAGGGTCGGTAGAGGGCGCTGAGGGGGGAACCTGGCCTGGAGAGGGGGACGGCTGCAGAACCGACGGGGGGGGAGGGGCTGAGGCTTGCTGGCCATGAAGGCCTGTCTCAAACGGTCAAAAGCATCCCCATCCACGCCCGATTCACGGGAACGCTTAGGCGGAGGGGAGCCAAGGGAATCTTGGGAAGTCGAGGGCTGGGAAGGGTTAGGAGCAAGCTGCTGGGAAAGCTTCGCAAAAGCCTGATCAATTTGGCGTGTTAACCTACCTTTCAGAGGCGAAATGGCCTGGTCCACCGCCCTATGGACGGAGGTATCCACTGCCTCATAAAAGGCGCCCCCCCAGGGTATGTCAGCGAGAGGGTCCCCCTCTTCATCTTGATACTCGTCATAGTATTCCATTTCCAGGATTAAAAGGGAGGATATCCCCTGCCCGGGCGGGAAAGGCTTTGCAAGACTGGGTGACAGCCTACACTTTAGTTAGCGGAGAGCCGCTGGTCAACGGGTTGAACCCCAGGGACTACTGGCAACAGATCAAGCAGCCCTTCTTATTCCGGGCAGCCGGCTGGGTAATGTCCCTTATCAAATTGTGCCACCTAAGATACAGACCAAAAGGCGTAGGACAGCTAAAGCTGTTAATACAGGCTCCGCTGGCAATATACAGAAACCAGTGACAGAGCGTGGGGCACAAACGCGGCAAGCGTTATGAGGGATATGCCGCCAATACACCACAACGGCGTTCTGCCTCAGCCGGAGCTCCCAACTGACGCGCGCGCGACGTTCAAACCACTTCTGAAGAGAACAAACGTCGCGCCGGACCTCACACACACTCCCTCTACCGGCAGGAGGACCCGGGAGCAATGCCAGTTCACACCGCGTAGGTACGGAAGACCCGTAACCGCGGCACCTCCTCTCCCCGCGGGACCCCCGCTGCGGGAGAGGAAGAAAACCGTGACGAAAAGATTTTTCGGGAAGAACCTAATCACAAAGCCGAAAACGGCACGGAACATAAACCGGCCACACAGCCCAATCTTTTACTAAGCAGCGCATTACATATTACATAATCTTTTACCAAGCAGCGCTTTACATATTACATAACAAATAACCTTAAACAGTAATCTCAAAGGGACAAAACACTGATGGTACTTATCTTGCTGTGGAACAGCGAAGAAAGAGAGGAGGAGAGGACACTGTAGAAGGATTATGTAGAGGCTTCCAGGGCCCTGATTGGACATTGGACTGTGCTAGCCATTGGCTGTTACCAGGTGTTGCTGGTTTTTTCTTGCCCAACTACATTTTCCCTGGGTTTCATGGGAAATGTAGTTTTTGTTATATCTTCGCTGTTGTGAATAAAGTGGAGAAAGAAGGCATAATCCTCGCCTCCAGTCCTGACATAGAATCCGATCTGCCAGCATCTAAGATCAACCAGTTATTGGATGCTGCAACCAGTACAGCCTCAGTGCTAAAATAGGGCGGAATTCAGTCTGAAAAGTATTTTACAAGGGGTAAGCCTCAACATACTTGGGCAGTTGTTGAATCCTTCAACGTTTAGAGTTCTTAGTGTTCAATAGAAGCAAGGATGTGGAATGATAATCGCACAAAATAGAGAGGTCAAGCGAAGGCTTTTTTTAGAAGGGGGATGACAAGGGCCTTTTCCCAATAAACAGGTAAAATGTTGAAGCTAAGCGAGGTATTACAAAGCATGGTGGCCTAGGCAGGGAAAGGAATTAGTGCGGAGCCTAATTAAATTGCAAGAATTTTGGATAAATGTCGTCTGTGGGATGATTACTTGTTTCTTTTTGCAAGCTCCAGTGTCTCTTTATGATCTTTTGTATCTGGTTGCTCACAGGGTTGAATGTGCTCACCATGACTAGCCCTTGTTTGTTCTCCTCTTTCCTGTGTCTGGGAGTCAAAATTAATTCCCCGAGGCAACACCACACTTACTTCAGGGCTCTGCTGACCACCCTTTTTGGATATCCTTTCTCTAACAGTTTGTCCTTAAGTATCTATGTTTCTTTAAAGTAGTAATCTTTACAAAAGCAACACCTTAGTATCCTTAGGAACTGACCACAGGGAAGATTGTCCCTGATTGCTCTAGGTTGATGGCTGATTAGCTTTTCAGAAACAGCACGCAGTTGAATTCTTGAATAAGCGCAGGGACTCTTTTTTTAAGAATGTAATGTGGTGAGTAAATAATATGTATATCTTTACACCACCTCACTGTATACAAAATATTCTTGCTGAATGGAACTCTTATTTTCTCTTGTAGGCAATAGTTCTAGGATGATTTGTCCTGATGAGACGCTGTAAACAACCGTAGGATCAAAACCTCAACCCTGCGGTCCCTTGGTCTGGAGTTTCTAACTTGTTGGCATATTGGACTGAATTGTAACAGGATCCGACTTGATCTCCCAAAGAGACCAGGGACTACTACAATACGAAGCCGTCAGTTTTAAATAATCACGTTGGGCACTTCTTTCACATTGTTTCATCTGCACCTTTGTCACTATGCAGCAAGTTCATGTTCTGTACCTACATGAAGATAGATGTGTATATAAATGATGAATTGTTCAAAAAGAAGGCCCATATACTGTATTATTCACAACTATTGAGTGGATTGGGTAACAAAGAGAATCCCATTGGACCACTGTTTTGATATTTCCAGTTTCTTACAGCATCTCCTGGTCATCATGAGGTCTGTGAGGGCCTTCAGTATTGAAAGACTTTTTGATGGGCTGGTTGGTGTGATGTGAATCTTTTGCTTTGTGACTGCAAAAGGGAGTGGCGTGTGTGCACCATATTGTGCGGGTAATGTTTGTTCTAATTTTCTACACTTACTCAATGAAGAAGGTGCTGGACACACTTAAAAGAGATAGGGGTGAAAAGTGTTCACTTGTTAAAAACAATTTGGTAATGTTTGATGAATGTGTGTGAAATTTAGCAGACTTTTAGCCCGTTTAGTTTTCTGTTGGTATCTGAAGCTTTGAGCATATCCATCATGGGTCAAAGATAAATGGGGAAGGCAGCAATACATGTTTCTTTCGCCAATAATTTTGTCTTAAATTATGTCCAGTGCAAGAATCTCAGATTACATACAGGTCTGAAAGGGTGGATACAAAGTTACGGTGGGATGCTCCATAAGTCTTAGGTTTGCGAATAATGTTGGTGGTGTTTCAGGGCTCAGCATGAAATTTGGCAGATAGCCTTTTTAAACAGAAGAAGGGTAGGAGCACACTGCCTTACATCCCAGGACTCATTTTGCCCTACTGCATCATGTTAAATGCAGTGCACAATAACACTTACTCTAGTATTCGTCTTTTATTTTTCACCCTTGTTAGTGCAGCCCATTCTGTGTTCCTCTAGACATGTGTTTCTGGATTCATTCCTTCATCGGTAGAGAACAACAAATCATTTTGGGGGTGCAGGAAATGCTGCCCAAAGTCTTCTCAGGTCTCTGTACCACTCACTGGGCACTGGTGCATCAAACCAAGCTCGTCAGCACAGAAGCTCAAGGGAGCCTTTTCAAACAGAAGGAAGGTGCAAGCACACTGCCTTACATCCAAACACTACATTATCCAGATGCAGTAGGCGTTTTGGGTGGGAATCCTGTGATGAAGCATGCCACTATTGTTAGTGGGTGAGGGTTCTTTTAAAAAACCAATAGGATTCCCTACTCACCTGAACGAGGGTTGAGCCCTTTATTCCCACCCTGAGCACCTTTTTGTTAGTGGGTGAGCGTACTTTTAAAAACCCAATAGGATTCCCTACCCACCTCGGCGAGGGGTACAACAGGATTTAGGACTTAGGTAGCAGGCTCTCTCTAATTGTTTGCTCAATTTGATGGAGAAGTGGAGCAAGCTTTCACCCTTCTCACCCTCTCTTTGATACTTATAGACTCACACCTGCTCAGCGCCAGGATACCCTCCGGGTGATAGTGCGCTGTGTAGATCTGCATAACATAACATTGTGGTAGAAATTAGTGCCCATATAGCTTTGTGTTGCTTTATGCTTCAAAGTGATTACAGCTTGAAGCTGATGGTACTTATGATTGATAGATAGATGGATCAATCTACCGTTTTGAGGTTCTGCTTCCAGATTTGTGGTTCAGAAAATGACAGGCGATTGTTCAGTAGAGCCCAGAAAGGTATCACTTCTCTCCCTTGCCCCTTATGCCTTTCTGGATTACAAAGAATGGGTTTAATTTCATCTTGAGTTAAAAATACATACCAATAAGAACCGACAACACTCTTTAATTGTCTTGTAAAAACAACCTTTTTTTCTGGTCTACAAGTAATTTTTTTCTTTTCTATTTCTGTTACAATGTATACTATATTTGTTGTTTCAGTTCTAGTAAAGAAGTATTTAATAACTTTTTAACTTCTTTACACAGTTGTCAGCATGAGATCCAGATGTTCTGGTTACAAACAAGTCTTGGACTTGATGCAAATGCACTTGGTGACTATATCCCCATAACTCCAATGGTTTCTAAAGTACAACCTTCTTTCTGATCGATAATGGGTTTTGAAATAATTAATGAAGTCATTACTTGCAAACTAATGAGTTGACGCGCGGAATTGGTTAAAAAGGGAATATCTGTTATCTTCTTCTTCCTCAGGATCAGCGTGAAGATAAAAAGGCCCCCTCCAGATCTATCCAAACCCAGCGTGCTATAAAAGCCTTGGGCTAAGGAAGGATCAGATGAGGGCTGCAGGAACAAACGGGAAGGGAAGGAAGGGGACAGCGGGGAGGGAGAGCTGTAAGACAAAGAACAAGAAGGTTGGAAACTTGTCTTGTACGAATAATTAGTACTACCAGGTAAGGTCAGTTTGATACTCTCCCTACCTTTATAACAATGAATGGCTGCTATACTCAGGAGATACCTCTCTTCTACTGAGAGCTGGCCTTGGCAGCCTAATGGAATCTTCCCCTCTGAAACACACAATATGATTCGAAGTTTAAACACACTTGCGCTTTGAACCCTTACCATCTACGATATGTAGGTCTAAAACAGTAACACACCTACCCTGTACTCCTTCCCTTGTTGTCTCAAAAATGGGGGTTCTAGGAACAATGCCTTAACGGTAGTCCATGAATGGTGGGGGTCACGTCACCCAAATAATGTATAGAAGACATAAACAAGTACCTTTTCTTATGAAGACTCTGGCCTGAAACCTCCGAGAGATGAAGGAGGGCGCCTGGTTAGAATCCCCAGGACCAATTCCCCAACGAAAACGGACGAAGCAAACCCTCTGCAATAGCCGTGGAAAGAAGGCTCGCCAACAGAGGGTTTGAAAAGAAAAGAACAATAAACAATGAACCACTTCCGCATTAGCCGTGGAAAGAAGGCTCGCCAACGGAAGTGGTAAATGGACAGGGAAATGACAAACCCCGTTTCCGCATGAGCCGAGGAAATAAGGCTCGCCAACGGAAAACGGAATGCTCCCCTTGAGCACCTTTAAGTAGAAAGTTCACTCCGCATGAGCCGAGGAAAGAGGCTCGCCAACGGGGAACACGGGAATAGTGCACTCGATTGTATGCAAAGAGCACAACTCCACGGAGTAGCGGTTACCTCACCGCCGGTTCTGTTTGTACTCCGAACTCCTCAGTAAATCCTCCAGGGTCTCAGGATAAGGACAACGAACAACGGGACGGCCAGAACTATCAGCAGCAACCAGATCGGACATGAGACATCCGGGTCATGAGCCGAGGAAAGAGGCTCGCCAACGGGGAACACGGGAATAGTGCACTCGATTGTATGCAAAGAGCACAACTCCACGGAGTAGCGGTTACCTCACCGCCGGTTCTGTTTGTACTCCGAACTCCTCAGTAAATCCTCCAGGGTCTCAGGATAAGGACAACGAACAACGGGACGGCCAGAACTATCAGCAGCAACCAGATCGGACATGAGACATCCGGGTCAAGATTCAGGATATCCAACACCGGGCCTAGGGGGTGGCTGCCTATATACCCCGCCTCTCTGCCGCTAAGCATTATGGGCAATGTAGTTTCTTTCCTCTGCGGCTTCACAGTGAGGCGCGATTTGGTCCATAACAGTACATCCCCCTTCACCTAGAGCGCCGAACTGGACCAGGAGGCAAAGGATGCAGCCTATGAAAGTCGTTCACCAGAAGGGGAGCTTCACTCCGGACGCTGGCTCCCAGGAGTTCTCCTCTGGCCCGTATCCTTTCCACGCCACCAGATAACTCAAACCCCTTCCACGCCACCTGGAATCCAAGATACCACTCACTTCGTACTCCACCCCATCGGGAACCACCAATGGCGGAGGCAGTCGACGTACAACAACAGCTGCTGGCTTCAGTAAAGACACATGGAACACAGGATGAATCCGGAGATGTTGGGGTAGCCTTAGTTTCATGGCCACCAGATTGATGCATTGTACTATTGGAAAAGGCCCGATTTAACGTGGATTGAACACACTATATCTTTTGAACCAGAAGTTTCTGGTTGACAACTACACTTTGTCCCCCACCTGATACATCGGCCCTGGACGACGTCTTTTATCTGCCGAGGCTTTATACGCCACCTTGGTCGCCTTTAGATCAGTCCTGACTCTCACCAGTATGTCTTTGAGCTTTGCAATCCTCATAGCTGCCTCAGGCACCGAATGTTCCTGAACCGGCTGTAAGAAAGGTAGAAACCTAGGATGACAGCCATAAGTGCAGTAGAACGGGGATACCTTAGTGGCCGAATGCGTGGCGTTGTTGTATGCCACCTCAGCCAGCCACAAATATTCCACCCAATTGTCTTTCCCCTGGGATACAAAGCACCGCAGATACTGCTTCAATGTTTGGTTGAGCCGCTCGGTCTGTCCATCAGTTTGTGGGTGGAAGCTTGTGGACAGAGCTGTCTCAATGTGCAGTGAGGAACACCAAGACTTCCAGAACCTGGCGGTAAATTGAGAGCCTCGGTCCGAGACTATAACTGTAGGCAAACCATGCAGTCGTACTATGTGAACCATCAGCAACTGTGCCAACTGACCTGCTGTGGGAACCTGAGGGCAGGCGATAAAGTGACCCATCTTAGTCAAGAAGTCAATGACCACTAACACTGCAGTACATCCCTGATCTCTGGGCAAGCCCACCACAAAATCCAAAGAGATGCGTTCCCACGGGGCTGAGGGGGTCGGCATGGGACAAAGAAGACCAGCGGGACGCCTATGATCTGCCTTTATGGTGGCACATACAGTACATAACGATATCCACCTCCTGACATCTGACCCTACAGACGGCCACCAACATTTGCGAGTGATCAGTTCAACAGTTTTTTCCACTCCCATGTGACCAGCACTAGGAGAGGTATGACACCACAAGTACATTTGTTTTCGAAGAGGTTCTGTAGGGATCAACAAACGTCCTTGTTTGACAGGGAATCCGTCCCTAATTTGCCATTCCGGATGTACCTGTAACCACTTCCTCCAGTGCTCTGAATCGAAGCCCCTGCATACTCCCTGAAGAAAAGCATCGGGTTGTATGGCGCCTATCACCCTAGCTGGATTTACTATGGAGGTGTGTACTCCCTTTTTGGGTGTTTTTGAGGATGACTGGCGAGTGAGTGCATCCGCCTTTCGATTATCCACTCCTGGACGAAAGGTGATGGTAAAATTGAATTCCGAAAAGAAAAGCATCCACCGAAGCTGCCTTGGGGTCAAATGTCGTGCCGCAGACATAAATTGCAAGTTTCTGTGGTCAGAATAGACTGTCACCTTATGTTTGGCACCCATCAGAAAGTGACGCCATTCGGTGAAGGCGATCTTGATAGCCAAAAGCTCTTTCTCAGCAATACAGTAGTTACGTTCAGCCCTATTAAGTTTCCGGGACATGTATGCCACCGGATGTAAGAGCTTAGTCTGTTCATTCCGTTGGGACAGAACAGCCCCTATCGCCACCTCGGAAGCGTCTGCCTCAACGATAAACGGCAATTCAGGGTCAGGGTGCATTAACACTGGTGCGGACACTAACGCTTGTTTCAACGTAACAAAGGCATCTTGAGCTTCTTTATCCCACACAAATCCTTGATCCTTGCGCAACAGCTTGGTAAGGGGTGCCACAACTCTGGAGAACTGATCTATGAAGCGGCGATAAAAGTTGGCGAAGCCCAGGAAGCACTGAATATCCTTAACGTTCCCGGACACTGGCCAATCACGCACCGCCTGCACCTTTCTCTCAGACATTTCCTGACCCTGAGGGCTCAGCATGACCCCCAGAAACTCTACGGTATACACGTGAAAGTCACATTTTGACAGCTTGCAGTATAGTCCATGTTGACGCAGAATCGTCAAAACGGCTTTCACATGTATTTCATGCATGGCCTCTGTCTCTGAATAGATAAGAATGTCATCTATGTATACTATAACATATCTGTCCAGAATCTCCCGCAGCACGTCGTTGAGGAAAAACTGAAACGCCGCAGGGGCGTTACAGAGCCCAAAAGGCATGACCAGGTATTCGAATAGCCCATACCTGGTCTTAAATGCCGTCTTCCATTCGTCTCCCGACCTCATCCTCACGAAATGGTACGCCCCTTTTAGGTCCAACTTAGTGTATATCTTAGCTTTCTTTACTTGTTCCAACAACACATTAATCAAGGGCAGCGGGTATCGATTCTTGATTGTTATCTCATTGAGGGCCCTAAAATCCACACATGCCCTCAATTCCCCATTCGCTTTGGGAATAAAGAAAAGAGGGGATGCAGAAGGTGATTTGGAAGGACGTATGAACCCTAATTCCAACAATTTGTCCAGATAATGTCTCAAATGGATGTTCTCTGGGGTACACAGTCAAAATATCGAGTTGGAAATATCGACCTACCATAATATCGAGTCTGAAATATCGAAGGTGCATAATATCGAAGGCAAGAATATCGTAGGACAGAATATCGACCCAAGGTAAGTAATATCGAAATACTTAATATCGATGTAAGTAATATCGAAGTAAGTAATATCGATAGCATATATATCGATGTTACTAATTTCGATGACACTAATATCGATATTTGTATTATTGTATAGGTTTTTATTATGTATGTGTTATATGTTTAATTTAAGTATTTAAAATAATTACTATTATATGTGTATAAATTTTATATAATAATAAATAATTTTATAAGTAAATTTTATGTTTTTGTACCGGAGCGGGTTGTGGGTTTATAGGGGAATAGGGTGGGAAGTAATTTAATTATGGTAAATTGATTAGTAATTAGTAGGATTTATTAATAAATTATAATTAATTGGTAATTATGTGAAAATAATAGGAAAATAATTTTAATTAATTTATTAATTGATATATATATGTTCTGTAGCGGGTTGTGGGTTTATAGGGGAATAGGGTGGGAAGTAATTTAATTATGGTAAGTTGATTAATAATTAGTAGGATTAATTAATTAATTATAATTAATTGCTAATTAATATTGATTAATTGGGAAAAAAATTAATTTATATATATTTTCTGTAGCGGGATGTGGGTTTATAGGGGAATGGGGTGGGGAGTAAGTTAATAATAATTAATTAATTAATATATGTTAATTAGTTAATTAATTATTATTATTTTGTACATATGTAACATTATTAATTAATTGGTAATTAAATAATATTAATTAGTTACATTAATTAGAGTAATTTATTGATATATAATTTTTAATTACTGTTAATTAATTAATTGGGAAAAAATAATATTAATTATTAAATTAAATTAATTACAGCTAATGTGCTAATATATTTGCCTTATTTGTTATTGTTCATTAATAATTAATTGCTAATTAAATAATATTAATTAAGTTTGGGTAAAGGAGTATTTTTAGTGTTTAGGGTCAGTTTTGAGTTTTTGGGTAAAGGGTTTTTTTTAGGGTTTAGGGTCAGTTTTCAGTTCTTGGGTAAAGGAGTATTTTTTGGGTTCAGGGTCAGTTTTCAGTTCTTGGGTAAAGGGGTATTTTTAGGGTTCAGGGTCAGTTTTCAGTTTTTGGGTAAGGGGGTATTTTTTGGGTTCAGGGTCAGTTTTCAGTTCTTGGGTAAAGGGGTATTTTTTGGGTTCAGGGTCAGTTTTCAGTTTTTGGGTAAAGGGGTATTTTTTGGGTTCAGGGTCAGTTTTCAGTTTTTGGGTAAAGGGGTATTTTTTGGGTTCAGGGTCAGTTTTCAGTTCTTGGGTAAGGGGGTATTTTTTGGGTTCAGGGTCAGTTTTCAGTTTTTGGGTAAAGGGGTATTTTTTGGGTTCAGTGTCAGTTTTCAGTTCTTGGGTAAGGGGGTATTTTTTGAGTTCAGGGTCAGTTTTCCCTACTGTTGTACTCTCTGGAGTAGGAATAGAAATTTTTACCCTTACGCTATCCAACGTTTTATTTAATTAATTGTTAAAATATCAAATATTTATTTCATTTTTTATATTACTTACATTTTATTTATGTTACTCTTTTATGTTTGTAAATGTGTTAGTAAATTAGAATATATTTCATTAATTTATAAATTCGTAAAATAATTATTAATACTTATTGTTCAGTGTATATATATTACATATTTACTGTATATATTTAATTAATGTATTCTTAATATATGTATTATTTATTACTTTTAAATATTATTAGATACTTTTAAATATGTTTATTTTATTTATTAGTCTTATAGACTTAATTTTACATTTATATATTTTTAAAAAAAAAACGATATATTTAACATCGATATTTTTTACATCGATATTTTTTTTTCGATATTTTTGTACTTACCATGTTGTAGATAGGATGTCGATATTTTTGCCCTCGATATTGTTGACTCGATATTCTTGTAGGTCGATATTTTTGTAGTCGAAATTCTGTCAGTGATTCGTTCTCTGGTTCGGTTAAGGCGTACAGGCGTCCTGAGGGCACCACGGCCCCTGGCACTAGGTCTATCTGACAGTCGTACTGTCTATGGGGGGGTAGTTCTTCTGCCAACACATCGTCAAATACTTCCTGATAGTCACTATAGACATCTGGTAATACCACCTCTTTTTCGGCCGCTGTGGCCACGCTATTCCCATTAGCAAGGGAAAAAGAGGGACTCTGAATAATACCGTAACAGTGATTCCTACAATACTCCGAGTTCATGTATACAATGTCTTTACCCCAATCGATCTCAGGGTTATGCCTTTTTAACCATGGTAAGCCAATTATTATTCCATACTGGGGGGCGTTTATGATGCTGAACGTGACCCTTTCACAGTGCCTCCCATATCTCATTTCCGTTTCAGTTGTCCGATAACAAACGGGACCTAAATCCAATTTCCTACCATCTACTGCATATACCTCATCACAACTCTCATTAGGTATTAGAGAAATCCCAATCCTCTCTGCCTCAGCCTTATCCATGAATATACCAGTGGCCCCTGAGTCCACCATTGCACAAGTGGAGACTTTCACCATGCTGATCAAAAGTATGATGTTTATGAACAAATGATGCGCTCCCACTGTGTTTTTTACCATTGAAGGGATACAAACGCGACTCCAAGGAACCCCTTCATTCACCCTAGAGTCCGTCAGTTTTCCGCTGGTTTTTCCAACGCAGCGGATGCCCTTTGCTAGATCGGAACTTGGAGAACATGGGTTTAACAGGACATTCCCTAACAAAGTGTCCTCTTTTCCCGCAATACGAGCAAAGACCATGTTTGCGTCTCTGTTCCTTTTCAACGGGTGTAAGAGCGGCACGTACTGCACCTATATCCATCGGTTCTGTGTTGGTGGTGAGGGGGCTATCCGAGGCTCTAGCAGGGCTAGATATTGGAATGGTTCTGGTCTGGACCTGGCCTTGGAATCCCCCTTTCTGTTCTTGAGTCGGTGACCCAAGCGCAATACTAAACTAATTAAGTCTTCACATGAAACTGGCTGGGGATCGATTTGAGCAATGACATCTTTCATTTCTTCTGTTAATCCCTGGTGAAACAAAGATGTCTGCTTTGCCTCCGGCCACTTAGTCTCCGTAACCAGCCTCCGAAAGGAATTCAGGTATGTCAAGATGTCCTGATGTCCCTGTCGGAGTTCCAACAACTCCTTGTCTGCTGTATAGGTGTCAGCCCGTCTGTCAAACACCTTGACGAACTCATCCCTAAATGCCTCCCAGTGATGTATCAAGGGATCATTCCGTTGAATCAGGGGAACCGCCCATTGAGCAGCATCCCCAACTAGGTACGATATTACAAACGCTACCTTGGACTGATTCGTGGGAAAGGAGCGCGGTTTGCACGTAAAATGCATCGATACTTGTGTCAAAAACACTTGCACCGTACCGGCATCCCCTTTAAACCGTTCTGGGTTGGCAAGTGGGACGCTGGTCGGTATTTCAATTACCACTGGACTGGGAGGATTAGAACCAGAAGCCCCTGCTCTAAAGGGATTCCTCTGCATGGTGTCTAACCGATTGCGTAACTCAGTGGTTTCCTGTCTAGAGGATAGCAGCTCAGCCTGTACTGCTACCAATACATCATCAAGAGATGCCATATCTACACACTGAACGGGAGGATATTCTGTTATCTTCTTCCTCAGGATCAGCGTGTAGATAAAAAGGCCCCCTCCAGATCTATCCAAACCCAGCGTGCTATAAAAGCCTTGGGCTAAGGAAGGATCAGATGAGGGCTGCAGGAACAAACGGGAAGGGAAGGAAGGGGACAGCGGGGAGGGAGAGCTGTAAGACAAAGAACAAGAAGGTTGGAAACTTGTCTTGTACGAATAATTAGTACTACCAGGTAAGGCCAGTTTGATACTCTCCCTACCTTTATAACAATGAATGGCTGCTATACTCAGGAGATACCTCTCTTCTACTGAGAGCTGGCCTTGGCAGCCTCATGGAATCTTCCCCTCTGAAACACACAATATGATTCGAAGTTTAAACACACTTGCGCTTTGAACCCTTACCATCTACGATATGTAGGTCTAAAACAGTAACACACCTACCCTTTACTCCTTCCCTTGTTGTCTCAAAAAGGGGGGTTCTAGGAACAATGCCTTAACGGTAGTCCACGAATGGTGGGGGTTACGTCACCCAAATAATGTATTGAAGACATAAACAAATACCTTTTCTTATGAAGACTCTTGCCTGAAACCTCCGAGAGATGAAGGAGGGCGCCTGGTTAGAATCACCAGGACCAATTCCCCAACGAAAACGGACGAAGCAAACCCTCTGCAATAGCCGTGGAAAGAAGGCTCGCCAACAGAGGGTTTGAAAAGAAAAGAACAATAAACAATGAACCACTTCCGCATTAGCCGTGGAAAGAAGGCTCGCCAACGGAAGTGGTAAATGGACAGGGAAATGACAAACCCCGTTTCCGCATGAGCCGAGGAAATAAGGCTCGCCAACGGAAAACGGAATGCTCCCCTCGAGCACCTTTAAGTAGAAAGTTCCCTCCGCATGAGCAGAGGAAAGAGGCTCGCCAACGGGGAACACGGGAATACTGCACTCGATTGTATGCAAAGAGCACAACTCCACGGAGTAGCGGTTACCTCACCGCCGGTTCTGTTTGTACACCGAACTCCTCTGTAAATCCTCCAGGGTCTCAGGATAAGGACAACGAACAACGGGACGGCCAGAACTAACAGCAGCAACCAGATCGGACATGAGACATCCGGGTCAAGATTCAGGATATCTGACACCGGCCCTAGGGGGTGGCTGCCTATATACCCCGCCTCTCTGCCGCTAAGCATTATGGGCAATGTAGTTTCTTTCCTCTGCGGCTTCACAGTGAGGGGCGATTTGGTCCATAACCATATCAATTTAAAGCGTTTCTATCAATTAACAGTAAACGAACGTTGTCCACCTAAGAATCTAGAAATCCTAAGAGAGACAAATTTTCAACAAAACCGCTTAAGAGGGAGGAGCTTCGCGGGCAACCAAGATGGCCACGTAAGCTCGGAGCTCCGAAGACCCTCCGATCCTCCGCATTAATCCTGTCGTCTATCCTGATCCACGATAGTGGAATACTGTAGGTGAACCGCTGCTGGTGCGGGACACGTTGTCCGATTGAGATTCTGACGTTCCTAGGTGGAGTTACACCGTGTGCAAGTTTGGGGACGGCGACGTGACCAGCGCCCGTGCTTGGGCCGGCGAATGCGACACAGCCGTACGGAGGTGGCTTGGAACGAGAGTGACTGCTCCACCTCGAAGCGGAGTCTGCGGAGTTACGGAGTGTGTTGGTACAGAACAGAAGGCGGGGACAGCTGCGACCGCTCGTCATATCGGTGAGCCGGTGAGGCCCCAGGGTGTTCTCAACCGTGGTGGTCGTTCACCTATCATGGCGGGCAGAGGCGAATCCGACAGGGGGACGTCCCGGTCAAACAGGAAATCAACTTACTCCCAATCCAACAACATGGAACGGTATGCCCACCCTAAGAGCTCGCCTGGTGCCGCTGCGCGACCCAAGAACACACATCGGGAGGTGTCGCCGGACGATTCGGCCCCAACTCTCCGGGACGTTATGGGCGCCATCGAGGGTATAAAAGCCGAGATGCATAAACAGCTCGAGGTCCTGGCGCTCAAGGTCGACACACTGGCCATTGAGGTCAACCTGATCAGAGCCGATTTGGGCAAGACCAACGATCGGGTCAAATCACTTGACATTAAAACCTCGAGCCTGACCACGGACGTCTCGGACCTGCAATCAGAGGTCCAGGACCTGAAGTCAGCAAACGCGCTATTTGCACGTAGGCTTGAGGACTTTGAAGCACGTGCCAGACGCCAGAATGTCCGTATTGTCGGTGTTCCGGAGGGAGCCGAGGAGTCTGCCACCGACGTCTTTGTTGAGGACTTGATTCAGAACCATCTGGTCCCTGGGGGCCTTAGCAAGTTCTTTTCGGTTGAGCGTGCCCACAGACTGCCCGGGGGCCGCCCGAAGTTGGGGGCCCTTCCGCGGCCCATCATTGCCCGTGTGTTCAACTTTAGGGACCGGGACGCTATCCTGCAGGCATCAAGGAGAGGTGGGCCGCTGAAATAACAAAACGCAGATATCAATTTCTACCCGGACTTCACCCAATCGGTTCAGCGGCGGAGGCAAAGCTTCACAGGCGTGAACCGGCGACTGCGGGAGTTGGGGATGAAGTACTCCTTGTTGTTTCCCGCGAAACTGCGTATTGAGCACGACAGCCGTGCCTTGTTCTTTGACTTGCCTGAGGTCGCGGGGACTGGCTGGACACTTTGCCTCAACGGCACGAGGAACAGTCTGAAGGAGCAACGGGTGGCCCTGAGCAACAGGAGTAAAATTATCCTTCGGACCTTTTTCGGACGATGGGACTGCCCATGGCAGTTGGTATCACAGTACTGTACTTTTGGTTACTATCCTTACTTCTTGAACCGGGGATGGGGGGGATAGGGTAACCTCCCTTCTCCTCTAGGGGCTTTTTGTAGTGAAGTTTTCTAGGGGCAACAGGCACACTGCTAGTTGGGGGGGCTCTTTAGTCTGATGCAGGGGTGCAGGGTGGGGGGCGGTTGGGTTTTTTGTTGTTCACTTGTTCTCTTTTTCCACTTTTCTACTTCAAGGCAAGGTAAATGTTGTGTTGCATATGGTTTCGTAGCGACGCCACCCGCTAGGGCTGACATGGGCCTGCACTTTGACGATGGGGGGTAAGAAATTGAATGTATTGTGTTGGAATGTTAATGGGCTGGGGGATCGTATTAAGAGAGGTGTAGTACTACAAATGTTCAAGAGATGTATGCCTGATATTATTTTGTTGCAGGACACTCATTTGGTAGGAAACATGTGCCATGCGCTTAATAGAAAGGGTTTCAAGATGGTGGCACACTCGGGATTCTCTTCGGGGTCCCGGGGCCGGGGATCATGGTGCGCGTGTCTCTCCCATTCGAGATAGAATCCAGCGTGACTGATGAGAGGGGGCGCTACGTCGCCGTCACGGGTAGATGGGAGGGGCGTACCCTAGTCTTGGTTTCTGTTTACGTCCCTCCTGATTTGCAAACAACCACGTTTCAGGATCTTGGGGGCGCCATTTTGGGTTTGCCTGAGGGCCTGCTTATTGTGGGTGGGGATTTTAATGCGGTTGGCTCGGGGGCCTTAGACAGGCATCCATCCAGAGATCTTCGAGGTGCGCAGTCCTGGCTTCCCAACTTCTTGGACACTATGGGGCTTATTGACTGCTGGAGGCTCTTGCATCCTACCCAGCGTCAATACTCGTTCCACTCAGGGGCTCACGGTAGCCTCTCCAGAATTGATTACGTTCTGGCTCTAGCGGCCCACGCATCGGCTGTCTCTGAGGCCCGACTGATGGCCAGGGGCATCTCGGACCATTCTCCGGTCTGGGTGTCCTTCGACTTTGATGTCGTGGTAGCCGGGAGGGTGGCGCCGGTTAACCCGTGGTACTTCCGTAACCCTAAGACGCGTGGACTCCTGGACAAAGCCATTGAGCTCTATTTCTCCGAAAACACGGGCTCGGTCACATCAGCTGTCTCCCTATGGGAGGCCTTTAAGACTGTCTTGAGAGGAGAGGCCTTCTCCTTAATAGCCGAGGTGCGGAGACGTAGGGACGCGGACGTGGTGCGGGTTGAATCAGAGTTCGGGGACTTCAATACCCAATTGGAGACCGATCCGACACCGGACCTACTCCATGTTCTCTCACTTAAGCAGTCAGAGTACCGGGCCACTGTTACTGACGCGGCTAAGATCATGGGCAGAGAACAGCAGGGGAGGATCTATGATGTCGGGGACAAGGCGGGCAAGCTTATTGCATGGCTTGACAAGAAGGAGAGGGCCAGCCGGGTGGTCCCTGAGGTGCGGGGGGAGGACGGCGTGGCTGTTACCGACCCCATCGCTATAGTCATGGTCTTTGCCGAGTACTTCGAGTCCGTTTACACCTCGGTCTCTGAGATGTCTGAGGTGGCCTCCGATGCCCTACTGCGAGAGGTGGACCTTCCGTGCCTGTCGGACACTGAACGTGACGACATGGATAGAGATATAACTGCTGACTAGGTCGCTCTCGCGACACGCTCCCTGAGGTCCGGCAAGGCGCCCGGCCCCAACGGCATCCCGGTGGAGCTCTACAAGATAAAGCCTGATGCCATGCCTTACGGGACATGTTCCTGGAGGCGCGGGAGGTGGGTACGCTTTCCCTGGACCAGAGATTGGCCACCATCGTGGTCATTCATAAGGAAGGGAAGCCCAGAGACCTGTGTCGATCGAATCGCCCCATTTCTCTGCTGAATGCTGAGCCTAAGATCTTGGCTAAATTGCTAGCCAACCGACTGGTTGGCGCGATTAGCGACTTGGTTCATCCGGACCAATCTGGCTTTATTCCACACCGCAAAACCGCCCTTAATCTTAGGAGACTCCACGGGGCCCTCGCGAGGGTTCTTACGCTCCGGGAGCCGGCCATTTTGGCGTCTTTGGATGCCACGATGGCCTTCGACTTCCTTGAGTGGAACTACCTGTGGGCGGTGTTGGCGAAGTTTGGATTTGGTCCGGAATTCATAGGGTGGGTCAAGCTTCTGTATGCCAGTCCACTTGCTAACGTTACCGTCAATGGCCGCGTATCTGCGTCATTCGCTCTCCGCAGGGGCACCAGGCAGGGTTGCCCCCTGTCGCCCTTGTTGTTTGCATTGGCACTTGAGCCTCTAGCTGCGTGGCTGCGATTTTATCCGGACATTAACGGCATAAAGTGGTCCCCACGGATTCGAGGACCGTGTGTCTTTATACGCGGACGACATTTTGCTTTATCTCACCTCTCCTTGCAAGTCCCTTATCGTGGTGTGTGACGTGCTGCATACCTTCGGTAGGCATTCAGGCCTGGTCATCAATTGGTCGAAGTCACACTTATATGTTCTGAGAGGTGAGGTTCTGCGGCTCCCGAGGGGTTGCAACATACAGGTCGCGAGGCAGGGGTTTAAATACTTGGGTATCTACATTTCAGTCGATACCAAGACACGTTATGCTAACAACTTGCTTCCCCCTCTTGCGCGCCTTCGGCGGGATGTAGAGGGGTGGCGAAAGCTGCCGCTTTCCCTGCCGGAACGTGCAGCATTGTTCAAAATGATGTCCCTGCCCAGATTCTTGTACGCGCTTCAGAATACCCAGGACCCGGTCCCATCCGGTTATTTCAGAGAGGTTGAGGGCTTGCAGCGGGCCCTTCTCTGGGATGGCAGGCCGCGCATCGCTATCACTAAACTTATACTTCCATGATACGACGGAGGTATTGCGCTGCCTGACATCCGGAGATATTATTGGGCTTCCCAGCTAGCCGCCCTCAATCATGGCTTCTATGGTTCAGCTGTAAGTCCGGGTCACGCCATGGATCGGTGGCTCCTGGACGACGGGAAATATTACAGGGCTTTGTACTCGAGATCTCTGGATGGCAGAATGACAGGTCCGACTAGGACAGCGGTTCACATATGGAGGGCAGTCACAAAAGCACTGGGATGGAAAGGAAGACTCACGATGGCCACTCCACTTTACGACTCGGAATTATTGGGCAAATTGTGGCATACCAAGGGGTTTGATCGATGGGACCTGATTGGTATTTCTAAAGTTGAAGACATGATGGTCAAGGGTGAAATAAAATCCTTCGCTGCTCTGCAGACGGAGTTTCAGCTGGGAGAGACAGAATTTTTTAGGTACGCCCAACTGCAGCACGCCCTTTTGGCAGTGATGCCGGAGGGTGAGAAGGTCCCCGAGTCCTCCCATTTGGAAGACAGGGTACTGGACGGTTATATGCCGGACAGTGCCATCTCGTTGATTTACAAAAAAACTAATCAATGTCCGCACTGACCTTCTTCTTGGTGTGAGAGAGCAATGGGTTTGTGATGGTGTTGAGTTGAATGACGAAGATTGGCAGTATGCGGTATCCTCCCCCAAGGAGGTAGCGATCCCGGCCAGACTGCGCTTGGTCCAGCTGAAAATCCTACATAGGGTTTATGTAACCGGTCCCCGACTGATACATATGGGCCATTCGGTCGATGGCCTCTGTAGGCGTGGTTGTGGTGCATTGGCTACCTTCATGCACATCATTTGGGAGTGTCATGCGGTCGCTTCCTACTGGAGGCGTATCCACATGGTGATGAGTGAGGTGACTGGAGTGGACTTGCTGGCCAAGGCCCGGCGCTGCCTGCTGAATGTATGGGGCCCCACAGATTACAACAGTGCGCAAACCCAATGGATTACCTTGGGTAACATGGTGGCAAAGCGTGACATTGCCCAGAAGTGGGGCGCGGCGTCGCCTCCCTCGGTGACATTGTGGAAGACCAACATGGATTGGTGTATGTTTCGTGAGAAAACAGTATATGTGGCCCGGGGTAAACCCAGGAAGTGGCATAAGATCTGGGGGGCCTGGAATGAATATAGGGGTGATATCTGTCTCCTGCCTGACACTGCCCCCGTGGAGGAACGATTATCTCCGTAGCCTATGGCTCCAACCCAAGTATTACTAATAGACACATCCTGCATTCTTTCCCTCCCATGGGCGTCCATTTGGTGCTGTTCATATGTGTGTTTTTTCAGGATTATTGGCCTAGCCTTCCCCTGGCCTGGGTGTTGTCGCACACATGTCCTTCTGCCTTGCCTTCTAGCACTAGTTTGGTGCTCTTTCTATTGTGTTCTATTTCGTTTTTCTTATTTTTTTATAAACATTAAAATAAACCTTGTACGATTTTACACTATGTGTTGTGTGCACCAGCCGTTCTAATGATATTATGCTGCCTAGCCTCCGTATGACTAAATAGCTGTGTACTTTGATTTAAAATAAAGGTTTTCCAAAAAAAAAAACGCTTAAGAACTCTTCTTTTTTAATGTCCTTTTCTTTAGTAAATGAATCTAGTGCATTTAAATGCTTTTTTTCATGATTGGTCCAAGAAAGCGTAGGCTGCACCAGTAATTCTATGAGAATGCTCTCAGCTAGTGGTTCTTTCTGAACCTGTGGTCCATGGACACCTGGGGTTCCTTGACAACTATTCAGGGGGTCTGCGACTTTTTGTAAAATAAATTAGTATTGACAGATTGATAAATTACATATACTTAAAGTTTTAAAACGCTCTGCAAAAGAGAAGGGATTTGAAATTGGAAGCTAAAATATAACTGGATACCCTTATCTTGGTTAGTGGATTGGTGACTTAGTTAAAGAAGCACCAGTACTCACTGACATAGAGAGTGCATTCATTTGGAGCAAAAACGAAAACATTAATATGATAGTATATAGCATGTTGATTCATCTTTTAAAAATAAAACAACATTTTTGAAAATCTCATACCTCCCCATTAAAATTAAAAAATTGATTTTCTTATATTTGTTGTTTGTAAATTAAAGAAAATATCCTATAATTTGTGCATTTGTATAAGTTATGTTTGTTTCTATATTTTTGTGTTTTGCAGTTCTACTTATTGAAATTGCTCAGGAGTGGTTTCCGTCTTCCAGTAGTGATTGAGTGGGGATCCACAGACATAAAATAAGAACCACTGCTCTAAACATACTGAAAAACTCTAGTTGGTTGAAAGGCATTGAGTCAGAGTTGCTAAAGCAACTCCAGTAATCTGGTAGGCTGTTCTTGACCCGATCTAAATTGATGCCTGTCTTCAAATCATTGTTATTTGAACCTGGATAGACCATCAAAAAAGCTTTGATGGCCTGCGCATTTCTGTGCATGCTGCATGGCCTGGGGAGTGTGACAGGCAGAAGACCAGAAGTTGGTAGATAAATTCCACACATATATATTATGAAATGGGTCTATTCTGCCTATTTTACATTGCATGCTTAAGAAAAAATAAACCAAAACAGTGGACCCTAAAGGGGAAAGTGTAAACCTTTATTTCCTCGGAGAGAGTAATTTTGACTAATTCGCACTCCGCAAATTGCACGTAGCACAGTACAAAAACTTTGCTTCACGTAGAGTAGCAGCTAAATCAACAACATCCTCAGATGCTTTGATAAAGTAATTTTACATGCTAAAAAGCATATAACCAATTCACAAAAGTGAACTTTTTCAATGAAAACATTAGGCAATGAGAGAGGTGATGATTTTGGGGTCCCCCCTAACCTTGGGGGAAGACCAAGCAGATGCCTTGAACACAAAGAGCATAAACAAAAAGCACATCTTGTTGAACTTCGGTGGTGGTATCATCCGCCCTCACATATCGTACAGGATTGCCCCGAACGCCTGACCACTTTGCAGCTTCTCTTACGAGGACTCACTCAAAAGCCCTTGTTTGTTACAACAAACATTTCCTTACGCCTTTTACGGACTCTTCTACTAAATGAGAACATATGATGTTCCTTTAAAGTACTCACAGTGACTGACTGTGAATTGATAACGGGGCAACCCACTTCTTGATCGCGTCACAGGATTCTATTAGATGGATCTTACTTAGTTCCCACTCATTTTTGACTCTACACCTGAAGGAGAACCACTTGTCTTAAAGAGTGACAGAAAAAATGTTTCCGCATCAAAGATAAACGCCATAACCATTTGGATGGGGCAAACAACTACTAGACAGTACCATTTTCATCAGCCTTGAGAAAGCTACATAAATGTAACGAAACACGTGTCGGCTGTCATCGGCTGTTCTCCAACTATCAAGACTGGGTAGGCCCTAGGACTAGTACCCCCCACTTGGCGGTTACCTCCTGTCTATAGTGCTCAATGTGCTCAAAATAATGATGTATCATGTACTTACTGTAAACACTTTTTGTTTTGCCACCTGGTTCTCAATGTTAGGTGGTATCTAAATACCTTTTAGTATATATTAAATCAAACACAATACATACTGGATTTCTTGGATGTTCTCTCCTTATGAAATATAACCTTAACTGTTTCTCCACTTATGAGATTTATGCCTCCGTAAGATTTAGACTATTTACTTTTCATGTTTGATACTTTATGACAAATTTTGCAAATTGTTTGAGTTTAAATATTAGAGTGCCGAGGTACGATAAATTTTCAAGATACCACCCCAAGTACTGTTATTGGCAAAAAAACAATCCCAACCAAAGGCCCTGCAAAGCATTATGGGACGAGATTAGCAGTGGATATTATAGTATCCAATATCAAAATAATTCTCCAAAGAGCTGCAGTTCACCTAGTCGTTACTAGATGTCCCTCACGAGTCAAATGCAAAAGCATTGAAATTATTCTTACATCAAGCTGCAGTTCCACTAGTCGTTACTAGATGTCCCTCACGAGTCAAATGCAAAAGCATTGAAACCCTTTCATCAAGCATTTCCATTTGATTGGTGAGGGACATCTAGTAACCACCAATTGAAATGCAACTCATTGTAGAGGTATTTTGATATTGGATGCTACAATATCCACTGCCCACGGCGCTGAGGTTGTTTTCCTTCTCTTCGATCGAGGTAAAGTGTACGACCTGCAGCGGAGGTGTATGGCGGCAGAGAGCTCAGATAGCCCTCGGTGTGAGGACAGTCTGGGTGTGCTGGAGGAAGCAGTGGAAACGGAGGAGGAGCGTGGTGTGGGTTCAGTCGAGCCCACGAAGGTAGCTGGGTGTTGGGGGAGAGCAGCACATGTGCTTGGGAGGGGGCGCCGAACAGCAGCAAGAGTAGGGTATAAAGGGAGAGGTGGTATTGGTAGAGGGACTGCTCTAGGCAAGTGTAATTCATTGACTAACAAACCTAACAAATTTAACAAACCTAATAGAACCAGCAATGGAGGCTCTTTAGACTTCAATGAGGAGTGTGGGGGTTTGTTAGAAAATAAGCAAGCAGCAGACATAGTGGTATTTGAGGTGTCTGGATATAAGTTGAAGAGCGCGGCAAAAATTACTGCTGTTCCGGATACTGTTAGGGCGCAAGGGGAGGATAAGGCTCTCACCTCCATCAAGGGTAAAAACAAAAACTCACACAAGGCTAATTCTAAGAAAACTACAAAGAAAAAAACAGCTAGTAAATATAATATCAAGAAAACTAGCATTTTGGAGAAAAAAATCAAGACAACACCTTCACTCAACTCTTTTTTTAAAGTTATCCCTAAAACTTTAATACTGAAGCCCGACGTGGTAAATTCTGCTGAAAGTGCGACACCGGCATTAGGGGAAGAGGGGGCCGGTGCTTCACCAATAGACACTACTGCTATAGATTGGTCTGGTGTTTTAAGTCCTAACCGTTATCAGCTTCTTATGGCCGATATGGAAGGGGAAGACCTGGTGGACACAAGTAAAGTGCCGGCAATGCTAGGACCTGAGGAAGTAAATGAGATGACTTTGTCGGATTCGAATTCGGGGGCAGTGAATGAGCTGACTTCCTCAGACCTAAATATGGGGGGAAATTCTGATATGGCAATAATAGCCCTTTTGAAGAAACTGGACTTGGATATGCATAAGGGGTTTGAGGAGTCTAAGGCGATCCAGGAGAATATACGTGCTTCCTGTACTAGTCTGGAGGCTAAATTTAGTGAATTGAGCTCACATATGGTAGTTCTAGAGGTTGAGGCAAAGGAGCTCCGAGATTCTGTTGCAGATAACTGTAGAGAGATTGAAGAATTTAAGTTCAGAGAAAGGGCACAGGAAGAGTGAATGGAAAGACTTGAAAATATGCAGAGGCGAAACAACTTAAAGATACTGAAATTTCCGGAAGGAAAAGAAGGGACTGATATTAAAAAATTTGTAGCCCATCTTTTTAAATCTGAGCTGGAACTGGAAGAGGACGAAGAGACGATTTATGCAGATATACAGAGGGTCCACCGAGATCCTTTTAGATTAAATGCTAACCGTACCAAGCCAAGAAAAGTTTTGATAAACTTTCTGGCATTTAGTTTAAAAGAAAACATTTTGTCAGTCGCTTTGAAGAAAAAGAATGTCTTGGTGGACGGGGTAAAAATTGAGGTGAGGTCTGATCTGTCACCGGTCACAGCTAACAGGCAGTGGGAGCTAGGCTAACGCATAGAACCACTTAGGGCATTGGGGGCTACAGTTCAATTAACATTTCCAGCCTTTTTAAAAGTAATGTGGCGGAACAAGATGCACAATTTCCGAGCAGTAGAGGAAGTCGATGCATTTATTGAGTTATGTCAAGAAATGACCCGGCAAGCTGCCGTATAAGATAAATATTTGACACAATGTTTACTATTAAGCATGTGTTTACTGGTGTAAGATGTTTAATAAAATATGAAGCACCGCCACGAAAAAGCACCCACATGGCCTCGGCCAAAGGGAGGATGGTAGGGTTTTCCATGGGAGGGGTGGGTAGGAGTAGCGGGAGGGGTAGGGATGGTAGGGGGGGAAGGGGTGGGAAAAGGGAGAAAAAAGTCCTTAGAAGCTTAGCGACCACAAAAATATGTGTTAGGTTTTTTTAGATATCAATATGAGTAAGGCTAGTACTGGTGATTTAAAATTTTTGTCATGGAATGTTAACGGATTACGTACAAAATCTAGGAGACGAGTAATATTAAAATATTTAGAGGATTCAAAGGCCCATATCATAATTCTGCAAGAGACGCATTTGACCTCAAGAGAGTGTAAGGAGGTCATGCAAGGTCAAAGGTGGGTTGCCCATGGGTTTTGTACTCCACAGACCATAGTTACAAAGGGTGTTGCTGTTCTGGTTAGACATGGGGTTCATTTCTGCCTAGAACATTTTTTAGCAGACCCAAAAGGTAGATGGCTCATTTTAAGTGCAAGAATTGATTCTGAGTTACTAACCATAGTTGGATATTATGGCCCAAATCTTGATGAGGTAGATTCTTTGGACACTTTGGCTAGGGAATTGCTAGGATCTGCTGGTAAAATTATAATGGCCGGAGATTTCAATGCAGTTTTGGATTATAAATTAGACCGATCTGTAAACTCACGTGGACTTATGAATCCCAAAATGTCAAACAGAATAAGGTTGTTGATGACTCAATTTGGGCTGTGTGATATCTGGAGATTTAATCATGGACAACAGTTGGGATTTACATATCATAACAAGAAATATAAGCATAAATCTCGGATCGATTATGTGTTGCTGGACTTAAGGTTAAAAGATTCAGTTACAGCAGTGGGGCATGTAGGCGTTCATATTTCTGATCACTCAGCCATCAGACTTAATATAAAAATGAAAGCATCTGAAGCAGAAACAACCTGGAGGCTGGATCGCACAGTACTTTTAGATCAAGAGTGTTTGCAATCTATTAGTTCAGAGTTAGAGGTTTTTTTGGATGCAAATGTAGGCACTGCAAAGATAGAGACAGTATGGGAGACTTGCAAAGCCTTTTTGAGGGGCAGACTGGGTGCCCAGGGAGCAAAAAAACGAAGAACCTATTTTATTAAAATTACCGATTTGGAAAAGAATATTCGAGAATTAGAGGCCAGCATCAATTCCTGTGAAGGTTTAATGGTAGAGCGGATACTGAAAGATCTAGAGGTGTTAACATTGGATCTAATAGCAGTTATTAACTACAGAATTAGAGAGAAATGGGAATCTAGCCAGTTGGCTCACTTCAGTTATAGTGAAGGGTGCGGAAAGCTACTGGCTTGGAAGGCCAAGAAAGATCTAGTACGTAATTTTATTAAAGAACTAGCAGCCCGCCCCAGCGTTGCCCGGGGCAGAAGAGGGCTGGGGGCAGCATTTCAAGCTTGCGTGCACCTTACCTCAGCGCTTGCTCCCAGTCGCACAAACCCAGCTCCAGTCCGCCTCACTTCACCGCCCCCCACTACTCTCACTTAAATGTCTGTACCAAATGTGAAAGCCGTTTTAAAAGCTATCATTTATTTTGCTATCCCGCTCAAGTGCGCCTCACTTCACCGCCCCCCACTACACCAAGCCAGTCTACACGCCCGCTGCAGTCCGCTATCCCGCTCCATTCCGCCTTACTTACCGCTCCTCCCTGCGTACTTCACCGCTCCTCCCCGCGTTTCACATACCTCATGGCGCTGCAGTCTTGCTACGTTCTCCGCTCCTCCATGCCCTGTTGTCCTCCATTCCGCTCCAGTCCGCCTTACTTCACCGCTCTTCCCCGTGGTTCACGTACCTCATTCCCTCCAGTCTGGCTAAGTTTTCCGCTCTGCCCCGCGCTTTTGTCCGCTCCTCCTCGCGTTCCTGTCCTCCGATGATGTCAGCACGCACGTTGTTAGCACACATGGCCGGCGCTATTTCTTAGGAACTACTTTTTTTATTGTTTATTTTTCAAATAACATTTTTTTTTTATATAGCCTATGTCCATCTACTGGACCCCCCCTTTCCAACGCTGTATTGGGTGTTGCGATTGGTGGTGTACTTTTCGAGTTTACCTGGCTCAAAGGACACAGTTCTCTCTTTATAATAGTAGTATAGATTACATTTGCCAGGTATGAGTGAGGCTATTACTGAGAGCAAGGGAATTGCGGATGCATTCTTTGAGTACTTTTCAGACATGTATAAGGACGATTTGAACCCTGATACTTTGGAAATAGAGAAATGGTTGAGGATGGTGGATCCGCTTCCAACTGAGTTAAAACAGGTTTTGAACGGGGAGATACTCTCAACTGAGGTAGAAAAGGCTATAAGATCAGCTAAGAGTAAGCATGGGCGAATTTTGCGAATCTCGCGTTCACGAATTTTGCGGATTTGCGAACTCGCAATCCGCAAAATCCGCGAATTCCCGTGAATTTGCGGATTTTTTTTTTTGTGTGTTCGCGCGTGTTTCTGCTAGTTCGCGAGGGTTTTTACAATTTCGCAATTTGCGAACTTACCTGTCGGGTCGCAAGTTTTGCGAACTTGTTGTTTCTACGTGTCCAGCCTGTTTGGGACACTCTTCTTCATCACTGCCACTCTCTGTCACCACTGCCACTCTCTGACTACTCATGCCACCCTCTGGCCCACCCATGCCACCCTCTGTTTCATCACCACACCCTCTGGTTGTCCAGTGTACATTATTTTCGGCAAAGCAAAGCACACCTTCCCTGCCTCAAGTGACCTGAATTAATTTGGGGCTGATTAATGTGTCACAGAATATTTTTTTAGCTGGCACCTGCTTCCTTAGTGCTTCCTGATTAGTGATCTTTTGCACTTGCTAAGTGCTTTCATTGTTGCAAAATTAGTTACAACACCTGCCCTGCCCCAACTGACAATAATGAATTAGGGGCTGATTAATGGATTTTAACTTCCAGCCTGGCTCCTGCTTGTCTCCCTTAGCTGTAATTCAGGACCTTTGTGGCATATGTGTAACTATTCTGAGGTTCAGAGCAGGGTCACATAATAGTTGCAACTGGCAACTGAACTCTGGAGGGGCCCCTCAGGAAGCACTACAGGAAATGGCTACTAATGATGAGCCTGAACTTTTGAACCTGGTAAGTAGTTTCAGTTTTGCTAAGATCGTATTTCTGCAATTTAGCACTTACTCGCGGGGTGCGAAGTTGTACTGGCAAGCCGCGAACTCACGCGAACAGTGCGAGCAAGCCATAAAATCCGCTGCTCGCGGATTTGCGGATTTTGCGGGAGATTCGCGGATCTCGCGAATTGCGAATTTACCGAAAATCCGCAAAATCCGCGAGCGAAACGGATTTTCCGCCCATGCTTAGCTAAGAGAGGGAAGGCTCCTGGGCCTGATGGTCTACCAGTTGAGGTTTACAAAGTATTTATGGAAAGCATCTTGCCTCTATTGGTTCAGCTATTTAATGATATTTTGCGAGGAAAGGCGGGGTTGCCGAACTCTTGGAATGAGGCAACTATTGTTCTAATTGCAAAAACTGGGAAACCACCAAGTGATCCTAATTCGTATAGGCCTATTTCGCTGTTAAATTGCGATTATAAAGTATTTGCAAAGATAATGGCGGATAGACTTAGTCTGGTTATTCCTAAACTAGTGCAGGAAGATCAGAAAGGCTTCATTAAAGGTAGGTTCCTTAAGGAACTCACTTTGTCTCTAATAGGTACAATAGATTTGGCCTCAACATATAAAATCCCATTAGCAGTAATAGCGCTTGACGCCGCTAAGGCGTTTGACCGAGTAAATTGGATCTTTTTAAAAGCACTTTTGGCCCATTTAGACCTGGGTTCATATTTTACTAATACACTTCTATTACTGTACAATTCTCCCACCTCTAGAGTATTGATTAATGGGATTCTAACCAATTCAATTAAAGTAATGCGGGGCACCAGGCAGGGATGTCCCTTATCCCCTTTATTGTTTGATCTTTATACATAGCCTTTGGCCTGTAAGATTAGGGGTTCTGAGAAGATCCTCCCTTTCTCTGTAGAAGCTTGGTCCAAGAAAATAGGTCTATATGCTGACGATATTATAATTTATACTTCTAATCTTCAGCAGACATTGGAAAATATATCAGTAATAACTAAAGAATTTGGAGCTGTCTCAGGATACAAAATTAACGAGGATAAAACGGAAATTATGAGTTGGAATTTGGATCCTGGCCCTATAAAACGCAAATTAGAAATGAGGTATCTGGGGGTTAGGATTACTCAGAACTTGGATGACCTAGCAAAAATTAATTTTGTAAAAATTAAAAGAGAAATAGGAGGAATGCTTCAAGGATGGAGTAATTTGTGTCTTAACCTGTATGGCCGCACAAATCTGATAAAAATGATGGTTCTTCCAAAACTAACTTTTCTTTACATTTAAAGGAGAATGGTTTAAGAAGCTTCAGAGCGAAGTTAGTACATTTATATGGGCCGCAAAAGGATCTCGTCTCTCATGGACTAAGATAAGGCGAAAATTGCTTAAAGGGGGGTTGTCAGCCCCGGATTTTCAGTTATATTGTTGGGCTTTTCAGTTAAAAAATCTTAGAATTCTTGTGAACACTCCACCGACCTTGGAAATTGGCGTATTGTTGGCAGCAATGCTAAAAAGTTGCCAGTATAAGGAATCTGGTTTTCTCTGTAAATTTGCGGATCCAAAGTATTTCAAAAAAGTGCGTCTTAAGTTACTGCGGGAAGCAGCGGAACTTTGGTACTGGATTAGGAGGTTACTAAAAATCCCGTATTATGGGTATTATACTTCCATTTGGGACAGCCCAGGATATCCTGCATGGACCAAAGACGCATTGGCTATTCCTCTAAGATCAGCATGGGTAGAAGTATGGGGACATCTTTTTCCGGATGGAAAGCTGGTTGGGTGGAGTCAGGGAGTGGCCATTTGGGGGCAGGCGATATCGAAATGTAAATATCTGCAAATCCATAGTTGGGCCGGTAAAGCTGAAATCATCATGGGACTCCAGAATGAATTGGAAGAGAAGATACACTCAAGCCAAGGGTATTAAAAGGAAGTAAGACTCTGGTACTGGTCAATGTTGGAGACGACGGACGGCCAGTTTACACTGCCAGAAACTCTGTGGAGGGATTGCTTGCCAGACATCGCATCTGACACTCAATGGCAAGTAACTATGGCTATGTTGTATAAAGTTGTCAAACCTGCAAATTTAAGGCGAAATCATCTTTTTACACTCCACAGAGCGTATTGGTCTCCATATAGACTTTCAAAGTTCAAGACTGGAGGGCTGGTGGAATGCCCAAAGTGTAGAAGTCCCAATGAGAAGGATATACACATGTTCGCGGAGTGTCCAAATATTAAAGAGTTTTGGGAGGAAGTAAGTAGCTGTCTATCCCAAGCTATTGACCATACTATTAAGGTAAGCCTGAAACTTATTATAACTGGAAGGTTGAATTTGCAGATAAAAAGCATGGATGATAAAGCTAAACTTGTATTTTACGGGATACTTTTGGCCCGTAGAGAGATATGTATATTTTGGGTGTCCCCGCTATCTCCAGGGATTTCAGACTGGGTGTGAGCTATGAGATTTACAGCTAAAATGGATACTTTGGGTCCGACAAAAGTTAAATGCAAATTTTGGACATTATGTTTGGCACGCTTTGGGTGAAGAGTGTTTTCCTAGGGTAAGGGGATAGGTGGATCTGTAAGTAATTCAGTCCAATGATTATGGTCTCGGCCTATCTCGCCGGTGGTGTTTCAACGTGACGGTGGAGTTCACCTATGTACCAACCTCTTACAAAGGGTGGCATATATAGAGAGGTGGCCATGGGTTGGCACTACTAGTGTGGTTGTTAACGGTCCCGGTATATGAGATAAAATAAAAACCATGGACGGTATCGTTTGGTTAGAAATGGGTGGCGTAAAGGCTAATGAGGACAAAAAAAAAAAATAGAAGAAAAAAAACAAAAAACAAAAAAAATATCCACTGCCCACTGCTAATCTCATCCCATAATGCTTTGCAGGGCCTTTGGTTGGGATTGTTTTGTTGCCAATAACAGTGCTTGGGGTGGTCCTAAGAGGATGGGACCACCACCAAATCGTTCAACAAGATGTGCTTTTTGTTTTCAAGGCATGTGCTTGGTTCTCTCCCTAGGTTAGGGAGGATCCCAAAATCATCACCTCTCTCATTGCCTAATGTTTTCATTGAAAAAGTTCACTTTTGTGAATTGGTTATATGCTTTTTAGCATGTAAAATTGATTTATCAAAGCACCTGAGTATGTTGTTTATTTAGCTGCTTGCTAATTTTTCAATTTCAATTTTGTGAAAGTACTATATGCTCTTTAGCATATAAAGACGTGATCCCTGAAAGGCTGGGCCTGCTTCACTCTGGCTTGACAGGAGCCAGGCTGCATCACGCTTGTTCTGCCTGTCTTGAGGGACTGGGCCTTCTCTCCCTGGCTTGACCGTGGCAAGGCTGATGTCTCTGGGTAGGGTGGGCAAGAAGAAGATCCCTTGGAAGCCAACGTTGCAGAAGGGGTCACTAGCTTTCCCTGAGACTTCGGGCCAGGTCTGCGGCACCTGGCTTGACCGGGACTAGGCTGCATACCACAAAGCTGACGGGGCATCCAGCTGACACCCCCACGGCAAGTCCTAGTGCAGAGGATCAGTCTGCACCGGTTCCCATACCGGCGGCAAAGGCAGATCCCAGTCAGTGGTTGTGGCTACCCACCTGTACTCTCCACCTGCCAGTGGACTGGACGACTTTATCTGCGGTGTCCCAGGGAAGCTACCCATACCCCCACACCTCCACTGGCCGCGCAGATCACCCTGGCCCCCGCCTGACAGAGGGAAAGGGAGGGGAAAGGGGGAAGCCTCATTTCATCGTCAAAGAAATTCCGGAGTGATACAGTAGCGGGCTTGCTGCTACAGTTGCCACGAGTGTCTCCATTCAGAGGTAAGACTGAACAGAAATTAAAGCTTCAAAACCTCTGCTTTTCTATCTTGGAGGAGCACACTTGTGACATTTCTACAGAAGCAACGGGAGGATTCTATTTCCGATCCAATCACGCCCCTTGGCCTCGGATCCCCATTTTGCATACAGGGGAGACTGCCTGTTATACTGGATCAGTGGCAGCCGCCCGCTCCCATAGTTGATTTCGATTTTCTAAACTCCCCTGAACTCCCTCAATCACACAGGAGTTCGGCGGGTGCCGATAGACATTAAGTTGAGATATCTGCAGGGGGCTTACTCCCCCTGCCCCATCGAGGCGATTAGCATGGCCTCATATGCACGCTGGCAATATACGCACATCAGATTAGGTGCCACATACGGTGCGTGTGGAAATTGATGAAGCTCAAAGGAAGGAGAAGAATGTATTGTTTCTCATTGAAGAAGTGTTAAAGAAGGAGTGTAATATATCTGAGAGGGCAATTGAATGTGTGCAGGACGTCTCCAACAGGGGTGTGTTTGATGTTACCTTAGTGAGTCTGTTAAGGGTTTCTCCACAATGCGACAGGGAAACAACACAGTAATCCTTTCTATGGGCTCTCTGTAACCCCTATGTTTGCGCCTAAGGAGACTGTGCTAGTGTTACATATGTACAACCCGTACACGGATCCCAGGCTAATTGAGGTGTTTTTGAGTCGGTATTGTGCCACCATCAGTGGGGGGCAAAAGAGTACAAACCTGTGTGGGATTTGGAATGGGAAGAGGAAATATGTTGTAACATTCAAGGAGGACCCTGAAGTAGTATGTACGTGGGCACATCCACCACAGACATTCACCCTGGGAGCCAATAAGGGTTTTTTTGGTTTACTCAGGACAACCCCTTTTTTGCAGACTCTGCCTGCAATTTGGCCACTCCAAGGAATAATGTTCAGTGCTCAATTGCAGGAACTGTGGGGGGGGCAGATCATAAGGCCCAAGACTGTGTTGCTCCAAAGAAATGCAATCTCTGTGATAGTGAGGAGCACCTCTTTAAAATGTGTCCCAAGGGTAAATTCTCGTATGCCTCAGCAGCTAGCACCCATTCCGTGCAAAACGCTCCAGCCGCTCACACCACCCAGCCAGCAGCTTCACCAGAGCTACAGACCCGGCAGGTACACCAGACATTACTGACTCTGACATACTGGGTTGCTTTGATGGTATAGAGATTAGAAGGTGTAGCGCACAAGCAGAGCAGGTGTGGGGGCCAGAGGTGGCAGTGCCTCCCCTAGACACTTAAGATCCTCCTAGACCCGTTCCTCTGCTGCCTCAGCTGGCAGGGGATGAGGTGGCGCGCATAGAAATAAAGAGGATTAAAACTGTGGCTTTAGAAAGAAAAGTGCGTATCTGTTTAGTACCCTGAAGTGGTTTGGTTTTGGTCCAAAGATTTCCACCCTGATTTTGTTCCTTTATTCCCGCCCTAGAGCAGCAATTTCGGCAAAGTGGTACCTTATCTTCTTACTTTTCTCTTAATAGAGGGGTTAAACAGGGATGCCCACTTTCACCTTTTTTATTTAATCTTGCTTTAGAACCTTTCCTTTTGCAAATTCGTCAGAATGCTAATATACATGGTTTTAATTTCCACGACTCTGATATTAAGATGGCAGCATACGCTGACGATGTATTATTATTTCTCTCCCAACCAGACGCCTCCCTCCCTGCTTTTTTGGATGAAGTTAACTCATTTGCACAAGTATCTGGCTACAAATTAAATAAGGATAAGTGTGAAATTTTGCCCCTTACCAATCTTACTCTCAAGGACGATTTCTCTGCTTCGGGCTTTACTTGGAGCCCTAACTCTATTAAATATTTGGGTCTCCATTTTACTTCTTCTCTTTCGGGCACAGTTACTAAGTGTATGGATGACTGTTTACAAAAATTGACTACTCTCACTAGCAAATGGCATCCTCTATATCTATTGTGGTGGGGGAGATTAGATACAATCAAGATGATGCTCTCTCCCATTGTGCTATTTACAATATCTAACATACCGTTTTCTATCCCTTTGAAAGGTTTCAAGAAAATTAACTCTACTTTATCTTCCTTTTTGTGGGGACATAAAAAGTCTCGTATGTCTTTGTCCAAATTAATGCGTTCCAAAAGAGAGGGTGGGGTAAACTTTCCGAATTTTGCCTTATATCATAAATCCTTTTTATTGAATCAAGTGTCGAACTGGATTACGGATTCCGCATCATCCTCTCCTCTCTTGTTGGCCTTAGAAAAGTCTTTTATATCCCCCTTTTCTTTCAAAGAATATCTTATGTTTTCTCGTAAACCTCAATCTTTATCTACTCCTATTCTTAAGTATACCTCCAAAATCCTTCCTTCCTTTCCAGTTTCATCCTTTTTTGATCAACCTATTTGGCACAATACATCTATATTAATTAACAATAAGCCGATTTTTTGGAAATCCTGGAGATCACGTGGCCTTATCTGGGTGCATCAATTGTTTCACCAAAATCAGATCATCCCATTTGCATTAGTTGCTACTTCTTTCAATCTACCTCGCACTTTTCGAGTTAAATATTCATTATTGTCACACGCATTACAACTTGCCTACGATGCTTCCCTTGCTGCACCTCCTCCATCAAACCACGTATCCTCCGATATGTCTTCACTGAGTTCTTTACTTCTTAAACAACCTAAAGCTTCAAAAATCTACGCTTTTCTTCAAACACAATCTTTCTCTCGCACGAAAACCACAACTGAAGAAACCTGGGAAAAAGACCTAGAAGTGTCTTGGCCTATTGAGCTATGGGACAAATTATGGCTTAAGATTCGTAGATCTTCCAGAGCTGCTAATACTACTCAAACACTATTTTTTATTTATAATCGTTTATTATTTTCACCACTAGTTCTTAGTAAACAATACCCAGATGCTTCTGATAAGTGTTGGTCCTGCTCCTTACCATGTGCAGATCTTTTCCACATGCTTTTCAATTGTCCCCATGTTCATAATTTTTGGCGGCAAGTTTGGTCTCAAATTAACAAGATTTTTTCCTGTAATCACTCCTTCTCTTTATCTCACATTTTCTTAGGGAGTGTTTCCCCCATCTGGGATCATTGCACTTTCAGGGTTAGAATAATTGATTTATTGTTGGCAGTAGCTTTCCAGCAAATAACTAAAAATTGGAAGGATTTTACCAAAATATCTTATCAGGCTTGGTGGTATGCTGTTTGCTATAATCACAGGTTAGATACGACTTTTGTCTACCCCTTGGCTTTAGCTGCCAAGCGAAAAGAATTGTGGAGTCCAGTTACACTATTTTTTTATTTAAGTGCTCAGAGTTCTCTGCCTTTGTCCCCGTTACAACAAGAAGTTCCTAAACCTCCATGATTTCCTGTATTTTGTTAAACATATTAATATTAGTTTCGCTTTTCTTGTAATTACAATGTATATTTAGTATATCTTTTATTACCTTATATCATACCAGTTGCCAATTTGCTTATATTTATTCTCAATTTTTGATGTTTCTTTTTGTAGCTTATATTAATATCTTTAATTATCTTGATGTATACTTTTGCTTGTTATTTTCTTTGTCTTACTTTGTAAGCTTATCTTATATTCTTTCAATAAAATTTTTCTGAACTTAAAAAAAAAGAAAGAAAAGTGCGATGCAAGCATCTTAAATCACAGGGCTCTACTTACTCCGCTGTGCCTGGCGCTGCACCTACCCTCGCAGAGGACGAGAGTCCCAGCACTGAGGTCCCTGATTCTGGTGTCTCAGTGATCTCCCCTACAGCGCAAGTACTTGTTAAAAATGTCACCATAGAGCAGGCAGTAGAGGGTCTGAGGCAGGCTGCACAGGACACTGCTCTTCCTTTGCATTCCTCGACTGTGGCCACAGAGAGGGGAAGGATATGGAGCACAGTGGGTGGAATACATACATTTCCAACAAGCGCAAAGCGAGATGTACTAAAAGCCCAATGGACTCACCTGTTGTTACCCGCTCCAAGCGACGTCCTTCTTCCTTGGACCGCTGTCCCAGAGGGGGCAGGTACGGCCCTCTACTTTCCCTCTCGGATACCGAGGAGGGTTTATCAGATGCTGCACAGGTCTTGGAAGTCAGTGATGGCCCTATAATAGATATAGAAAGCACACCAGATTTGGATGCCCTGTTCTCAACCTCCATAATCACCAGTTGCGAGCGGATGGGCATCACTGAAGATGGAGAGTCAGTGATGGCAACTACCTCTTACAAGGTGTAAATATGGCTGGTTCTATTATGGTTTTCATTATGGCAGTAACAATAGCCTCTTGCAACGTGAGGGGCATAGGTACTGCTGTCAGCAGAGCAATTGCATTAGATTATTTTGCAAACACACAAGCTGACGTTATATGTCTTCAGGAGTGTTATCTCCCCCCATCAGATGTGATACACCTCATTCCAACAATGGGTATATGGGCCATCGGTTTGGTCAGGAGGAGCTAATAGGAACGATGGGGTGGTGATCCTCCTTAAAAACAAACATTGGTAGATCATGGAGGAAAAAGTTTTATACCCAGGAAGGGTTCTTTCGATTTCAGTACTTATGGATGGTATACCATTACGTATTTGTGTTGTTTATGCACCAGCCTCCAAAACAGAAAGAGAGGGCTTGTTGATCTAATCTAACCTTTATTAACAGGTGCTATATCTCTCTTACTAGCAGGGGATTTCAATTGCATCACACACAGCAGGGACAGGCAAGGGTCCCAACAAAATTATTTTCTGTATGTTACGTCAAAACTGTTATCAACTCTCATACATGATTTACACCTATATGAAACTTTCCGGAAGCGTCATCCGCCAGGTGAGGGTTACACTTGGGAGGCGGATAATGGCCTAGCACGATCACGCATTGATTATGTGTTTACTTCCAAAACTCTCTGCGCCGATAACTGCTCTGTTACACCAGTACCCTTTTCAAATCACCATATAATCACAGTCACTTTGTCAGTTCCTGATCGACCTCAAAGTTGTCCTGGATCATGGAAAATTAATGATGACCTCCTTACAGACCAGCAGGTTTGTGACAAATATGTGAAGAGCTACCAGAAATGGGCCCAAAGAAAGACTCAATTTCCCAATGTGTACCAATGGTGGAAATGGGTTAAAACTAAAACAAGGCTGTTCTTCCAAGAGCAAGGGAAGCTTAGATTAAAAAGGGAATGGCAGGACTTCCAGCGTTTACACAGGAGACTTATACTCCTCCACCAAATGGGAGCAGCTGGGGGTGATGTGAAAGACAAGGTACGCTCTACGAAACTAGACATGCAGAAGCGGTTAAACAGACAAAACAAAAATGCTATCTTTCACTCAATGGTCAAGCATTTCCAAAAGGATGTAAAGTGTACCTCTTTTTTCTTTACAAAAGCTCAAGCATCACACAAGCTGCTAACTACATTACAAAATGCGAAAGGGGACATATTACAGGGGGTAGATGCATGCCAGACCATCGCTTTTGACTTTTATCAGTCCTTGTATGATGCTCCTGTCAAAACACCTTCAGCTTCAGATTTAGAAGAGTACTGTTCTTTACTCACAGGTGGGTTAACATTAGATCAAAGTAACTTCCTTGGGCAGCCTTTTGGATGTGAGGAATTTCTGGACTCACTGAGATCCTCCTCCAAAGGCTCGAGCCCAGGTTTGGATGGTCTAACTTGGGAGTTTTACAAGAAGTTCTGGAGACTGCTCTGACTACTTGCAGTTCCTGGAAGAGGGTTTCAAAATAATTGTTTTACACATGATTTTTCCGCAGGGGTTATCACCCTCCTTTATAAAAAAAGGAGATGAAACATCACTCCAAAACTGGAGACCAATTTCACTACTAAATGTGGATCACAAATTAGTGTCTAAAGTCCTGGCGCGTAGGTTCAGGAAAGTTCTTCATTCATGTATCCACCCTGACCAGACATGTGCAGTTCAAGGACGCACCATCGTTAACAGTTTGGTTACCATTAGGGCTGTTCTGTGGTATGCTCAAGAAAGATCTCTATCACTTGGCGTTTGTTTTACGGCTGGATTTCCAGAAAGCCTTTGACTGGGTTGCTCACCCATACCTTTTTGCTGCATTTCAACGCTTGAATGTACCACAAAATATCCTAAGCATCCTACACACACCTAACACAGCACTCAGCAGAAGGAGCATCAATGGTTTCCACACACAAGAGTTTCCCTTCCGTGTTGGGGTGCGTCAAGGATGTCTCTTGTCCCCAGCTCTCTTTGTCTGTGCTTTAGAGCCTTTCCTGTGCAAGCTACGAAGTGACAAAATCATCAAAGGTGTGGTTGTACCGGGGGGGGGGGGGGGGCTGGTACTCCTGCCAAAACAGTTGCATACATGGACAATGTCACAATCTTATGCACAGATGCACAATCTGTGCTCAGAGCTCTACTGCAGGCTTCACTCTTCCAAGAAGCATCAGGTCTCTGCTTAAATGTGGACAAATGTGTGTGTCTCAGTATGGGTGATACAAAAGGGGATGATGGACGGAGCGTTTGAGCAAATCAAACTCTCACCCCCAGTCAACTGATCTGTGTTTAATCCATCACCATTCGTTAGCTCACTCAGCCACCCCAGTTCAGACATGGCCATATGCAAATCAGTCTGACCCTGTGCCTCATGGGAACAGTCCAGCCCGAACTGCCAAGCCATGTCTTCCCTGGACCGGAAACAAGCATCCTGGGACCGGTTTCGGATTCATAATCCTCATCAGCCAGGCTATCTTGAATCCAGTGGCCAAATGAGCAAGGGACTCACGTCTGAGCATACCCTGCCAACTTAGGGCGAACAAAGCGATACAAAAGGGGATGATGGACGGAGCGTTTGAGCAAATCGAACACTCACCCCCAGTCAACTGATCTGGGTTTAATCCATCACCATTCTTTAGCTCGCTCAGCCACCCCAGTTAAGACATGGCCATATGCAAACCAGTCAGTATGGGTCCCTTGGACCGGCTAACTAATCTCCCAGTTCCAGTTACCACAGAACCCACAAAAAGTACTAGGGGTGCACTTCACTGCTGATACTCATATAGACAAAAACTGGAAAGAAGTGCAGGAAAAAATAAAAAAAAGATCACCTTCTGGAAATTGCGAAAACTCACCATTAATGGTAAGATCATGGCAACAAAAGCTGTTCTTCTTCCTATCCTGCTATACTTATCTATGGTTTTCCTCCACAGGCTTGCACATTGCAGAAATGCTCCAAATTGATTTTCTCTTTTATTTGGGGTTCGAAAATGGAAAAGTTGAGGAGGGAAAAGATGCGCGCCATTTGGAAAAATGGTGGAAAGAGTATGCCTAATATCGAAGTGTTTCTCTTTTCTAAAGTATTATGCTATGCTGTATCACGGACTAATGTGGATTCCATGTCTGTACCAAGTTTTTTCACCAAGTATTTCTTGGGAACTATGCTGCTGGGATATGGATTGTTTACCCACTCCAATTTAATGCCATTTGCACTGACTGTACCCCCATATTATAATAGACTTTGCAACTTTCTAAAGACTCTGGACTCCAGCATACTCTAGAGCAATATGCTCCCATACGAAAAAACTGAAACATGCTTTGGTCGCCCGTGAAAAACCCCAACAAGTGGGACTCCTGTCAGAGTCTCAGTCCTTGCATGTCTGGAGAATGGTGGGTCACCGAGATCTCACACACAGCCAGAGGGACTTGGCATGGATGAGCATACACAACTGCCTCCCAGTGAAGGTGTTCCAGCATCACAGAGGATTGGCACCATCAGCGCAATGCCCACGTTCCCGCTGCAGCCACGTAGAAACTGTCTTTTACCTGTTCTGGGACTGCAGGCAGGCGCAAGACTTTTGGACTTTGGTAAAGCCTTTCCTTCTCCATGTCACGGACATTGCTGTGCTGAATTGGTACACTCTGATGGATGGACATTCTGTCTCAGAGAAACGTCCTCCCACAGCTTTGAGACTTTTGAGCTGTGGTAAAGAATCACAGTGGGACTCACAGAACTTGTTCCTCCTTTTGCATAAATAAATTTCTGCCACTGATTGCAGGAACCTCTTCCTTAACAAACTAATGACTTATGTTTATGTTGAGCGAGCACTTTTCAGGGGAGGCAAAAGCTGGTGCACTCTGGCATACGTACAAATGGAAGGAGTGGATCACTTAAAACAGGCTTCATTTTTGCTCCTTTCTGATGCATAATACCCTGCCACCGGGTTATAAGGTTTGGCACTTTTATAGGTTTTTTCTGACACCTGCGAGAAATGTAATTTTGTAATGGGACTCTCACATATTATGAGCATATTGTAGATTGTCTTTTACCTATATGTTTGTGTGCCTTTATATAACTTAAATAAAGGTTTAAAAATATATATATATAAAGATAGAGATACTTATTTTATCATAATTGGCACTGTGCAAGATGCCATTTGCAATTATTTCACAGTGCAGACAAGTACACAGTGCCATCAGCTAGGCTACGCAAAATACGCCCAGGGTTAATTTTGACCATCAAGAGATTGGTTCCATTTCTCGAGTGGGCAGGTTTATTTAAAAATGTTAACAAATAGAAATAAATTCAAGTTTTATACTTAAATTGGTTTGTAAGTAAGAAGATGATCACATACGGGGTATTTTTCCTCCTTTTTGATGAAACATAGGCTATAAAAAGATCTTAGAGCCAGAAAGGAATTACCATACTACTTGTTTCCTTCATGCAGGACCAATCATGGACATCTGCTTGGGAATCTAGTCTGGAATGTCCTATTGACTAGTTCTGAGTGGCTTTTGTTCTGTTTGGATTTTATAAGCTTTATTTACGGTAACACCCACAGCTATCGAGAATGGTGTTACAGGCGTTGATCACATTCCAAGCATCACCTAATGCATTGGCACTGTTACGTATTCATTTATTTCTCATATCAACATATAATGTCACCCTGCAGTACGACAGACCAGTTCTCCACCTACTTTCAGGCCAACAAAACCCCACTTATTCATCAAGCACCAGCCTTCAGGACTCTCCCTCCAGAAGGATACACCTAAAATCACTTAATCACACACAAGGTAACCACAAACAGGCGCCAAATCCTATGGGTGGTCCTCGAGCAGCAGCAATTTTGTATATGACTTTATCATGTCATTACAGTACTCTAGATCTTGAATACAAGATAACATTGTTGGAGCTGACTCCCACTGGCAACATATGGCCAGTTTGTCTAGACGGTCGGCCTGGCCCAAAGCAAATGAAAGATGTCCACCTCTGTGTACCCACACCCTAGAAGGCAGAATCCTCATCGAGACTGTTGGACTTGGCCCTTTTTGGTAGGTTCACCCTGAACCTTTTGCCTTAAGCTCTGACATGGTGGTAGAGATTTTAGGCCCCTGCACACTTTTGCACAGTGGCCCAGTGTAAAGTGCGAGCGCTCTCTGAGTGCGTGTGGTGAGAGTGGCCTGCCCTCCCATAGGAATGCATGGGGGAAAGTGTGTCCATGGTAATTCCTGGTATGAGGGGAGTGCAGGGCCGAGTTTAGTGTGTGCGAACTCGTGTGAATAAATGCTGCACAATAGTGTGCACAGATGTATTGTGTTTATTTTAGAATTGCCACTTTTAGAAGTTTCTGTGTGCTGTGTGACTGCTTACATTATGTGAATTGCATGTCTGGCTTGTGAGTGACAGGTGCTGGATGATGTAGATGGCTCCATGAGCCAGGATGAGTCTGCCCAGTGGTGAATAGGGAGATCTGCATGTAGATGGGAGGGAGGAGTTGCACCTGGGATCTGAATAGGACTGTGCCTTGCCTCCACAATCCTGGATCCACCTCCTGTGGTGCGTCTGATGTCCCTGGCCTGTCCTGTGAAAATAAGAGAGGAGCTGAGCAAAACAAAGTGCTCCAAAGCTCCCCCGAACCAGTTGTATCTGGTTCTCCCATGCCCTACACTTTTAGACAAAGGAAATATGTGTATAAAAGAAGGGGCTGTGACCCCATGTAAATGTTCTACTGTTAGATCTTGACCCTCCGGGGCTTGCGGCTCCTGGATACTTGAAGGACTTTTCTTTGGGACCTTTTGTTTTTTCTTGGATCTGGGGAGGACTTTGTGCTTTGGCCTCTAGCGCCCTGTGAGCGCTTTGCTTTTTTTTTCCTGAAAGCGCTTTCTCTGGCGCTGTGCTCCCTGCAGCTGAGGAGGAGCACTACGATCACCCTGTAGGGAAATACCCGGAGTTTCTGATTCCCCCGCATCACAGCATTTTATTGTTCCCTTGCGGGTGCCTACCACACATTCCTTTCATGCCTCGCAGGTGCCCACCCTGCGTCTTCGATGTCCTTCTAAATAATGCGCGGGTGCCCACCCCGTGACTTTGCCTTTATTTTGATTGAAACAATATCAAAGGAGAGGATGGATGGAGCACTTGAGCAAATCAAACACTCACCCCCAGTCAACAGATCTGGGTTTAATCCATCATCATTCTTTAGCTCACTACACCACCCCAGTTCAGACATGGCAATATGCAAATCAGTCTGACCCTGTGCCTCATGGGAACAGTCCAGCCCAAACTGCCAAGCCATGTCTTCCCTGAACCGGAAACAAGCATCCTGGGACTGGTTTCGGGTTCATAACCCTCATCAGCCAGGCTGTCTTAAATCCAGTGGCAAAGTGAGCAAGGGACCCACGTCTGGGCATACCCTGCCATCTTAGGGCGAACAAAGCGATACCAAAAGGGATGATGGACGGAGCGCTTGAGCAAATCACACACTCACCCCCAGTCAACTGATCTGGGTTTAATCAATCATTATTCTTTAAGCTCACTCCACCACCCCAGTTCAGACATGGCCATATACAAATCAGTCTGACCCTGTGCCTCATGGGATTATTTTGATTGAGCGGGTGCCCACCCTGCTTTCTAATTTTTTTTGTGAAGAGGGAGCCTACCCCTCATTGTGCCTTGAGTAGAGAAATTGCCGCGCTGCCCAGCTGTGGCCGCCGGAAGTCAGGCAAGTCTGCCTGTGACGTGGGTGGGGCCTTCGGCTGGGCCGGAAGAGACGCGAGAGTGGCGGGCCTACTCAGGTCTCCCATGAGTTGTGGGGAGCCCCGGCACCGCAAGAGAAGGAGGCAGCCTGGAGCCACATTGGCTCCATCCTAAAGTCCCAGTCCTGAGACGGGGCACCGGGTGAAGCTGAGCACGGCAGCAGGATTCCCGCAGAGGGGATGCAAGGCACATTTCCGGTGCCTGCCCCCACCGCATCCAAGTGGAGAGCCTTCCCCCCGCCAAGAGCCGGTGAGTTGAGATGACTGGAGAGGGGAGGCCAGATGTAGGCAGACGGTGCCAATTTGGTGAGTGGGCCCACATTTGTGGGCCGCTCCAACAGACGGGGCATCTTTTGTTTTTAGAGCCCGTGTGGCTCTAGCGATGGAAAACATTTTCAATTTCCAAGTCCCCGAGCGGGACTCCAACATGCTCCTTGTTGGTGCTTGTCAGTGCCCATTCCATAAGCGGCCCGCCTGATAGAGGGCCGCTCCAACGTGAGCCAGTTTATTTACAAGCTCCGTGGGGGCCAGAGGGCACAGTAGTGCCGGGCCCCTAGTGTAATTTACAGCTGCCCCGCTTGCTAGGGGGCAGCTGCCACGTTCAGTGAGCATGCAGTGTTCACAGAGCCCCTTGTGGCTCCACCGCTTAGCATTATTTGTTTCAGAGCCCCATGTGGCTCCCCCATTGGGCATATTTGTTTTAAGGGCCATTGAGAGCCCATGCCTCATTTTAACTTTCCCAGCTTCCCAGCAAGTAGTGGGCAGCTGCACTGTGTAGGTCTTTCTTTTAGGGGACATGTTTGAATTCAGAGTGAGATGCACTCCTTTGCCCCCTGACCTTCACAGCTGCGCAACACTTGGGGCTCCATTAGGATGGCGGGCGGATTGCCCCCGCCAGGCTGGCGGTAGCCACCGCCAGGCTGGCGGGGAAAATCCGCCCACCATCCTTCCCTGTATTCCCCCCGCCATATTAGAATGGCGGGGGGGACCACGGCAGAGCAAAACACCGCCCATCACTTTTCCGCCCCGGTCGCCTTGCCGGGGCGGAAAACGAGTAACATGCAGGCGGTGTCTGTCAGACACCGCCCGCAATATTACAATGGGCATTTTACAATGCCTTTCCGTGGCGGCAATGCCGCCACAGAAAGGCATGCTGTGTTCACTCTGGGGGCCCCCTGTGGGCCCCCAGAGTAAAGGCCAAAGGGGGGTGGCACACGGGGGGGTACCTGTGGTACCCCCCTGCATTTACATAATCAAAGCAGTAGGCACCGCGCGGTGCCTGCCACTTTGATTATGTAAATGCTGCAAAGCATTTTTAGTATTGTGGCGGGCGGAGCACAGAGCTCCGCCCGCCACAATACTAAAAATACAGGATGTGCCCGCCACAGTGGCGGGCACATCCTAAGGGTGCGTGCGGGACCCCCGCCCTTAGGGTGGGCGGTCCCGATTTCCGATAGGCCCGCCCGCCATCCTAATGGGGCCCTTAGTGCCAGCTGCAATGTTTAGGTTTGCGCAATTGCGTACCCCTGACTCCTGCTGCATTGGCAATGCGCCCTGACTTTTGGACAGAGGGCATTTGAGCCCCTTAGAGATGGCCAGTTGGCCAGGGGGACTATTAGGTTTGTAGGGTGCCAGCCCTAATGTGATTAATATAGGTGCTAGGAAATGTAACTTATATAGTATGTTTTATGCACCCTGATTTATGCCTCTAGATGTGATTTTATGATTATGAGGATTTACCTACTGTGTTATGTTTTATTTTATTCCCTACTGTGGTTTAGGTATGAGCCATTCCCTACTGCAGTTTATGTTAGTAAGTTATTTCCTAATGCGAGTCATGTTTAGGAGATTATGGTCTACTATGTTTAGGCTTATGAGGTTGGCGCAGAATATTTCTCGCCTGATGTGATAACTGTGCTTAATATGATTTATGTTACAGGATGATGTTGAGTATAGTATCTGCCAGTGATTACTGGTTGTGGTCTACGTTTATGATATGTTCTTACTTTTACTATTTTTACCAAGTGATGATTCTGACAGTGGCCCACATGACCCTGTCATGTGTAAATAATCCCCTGTAAATATTGCCCAGTGCCAGTTGGCACAATGTATATTGTGTGATTACCATCTAATGTGTTTTATGATAATACAAAGGCTATATTTATATATAAATCAATGTTCCACCCCGAGCAAACTATAACACGAGTAAGAGTCCTCGTTCAGTTTTAGCAGTGAAACGTAATTTTATTCCATTTAGTACTTGAGGTACCTTCACTAATGAACACAGTTCAAAATCACACATAAATTAATCGTTTTCACAATACTCCATAAGAAGCAGCCTCCTCAGACTTTTGAGGTTGAGATCTGATGCAATTTCAATTTGACTACAGGCGATAAATCTTGATGAAAGTACAACTTGCTTAAAAGGCAGCCAACACGTGTTTCGTTGTGTGCCTCTAGGCACAAACGACTTCTTCAGGGCTGCAGAATCCCAAACAAATATACATAATTAAAATATAAACATTTCCTATGTAGGTTCAACCTTCACCTTTTATTAAGAGAAAGTGAGTAATTATGTGCACCCCGTGATACTGGATAGCTATTGTGCACTAATAAAGAAAAGCTTTAAATAGCATAAGCATTAGCATAAGACTAAAATGTGAGAGTAGTTGTTACCAAGTTATTAGAAAATATTAATGAGAGCAGAGAAAGAATGTGTCATTATAAAAGAAGAAGAAGAAAACTGTGTACCAACTGAGTTGGTAATTATTCTAACTGAAATCTATATATCCATAATCACCTTAATAATTTATCCCAATGGATTCAGTATTATACGGAAATCAAACGTAAATGAAATATTCTCAGCAAACCTATAACGTCTGTAGAGTGCCCGTCTCTCTTTTCTTATACCTGGTTACCTAAATGCTTTAGTCTTATATTTATATATAACCTTGTGTGGAGTTCCATTTGTGGTGTGCCTAGTATGCTGTTGCTGTGTGTGTTGCGCAAATGCTGACTGCTCGTGCCAAGCTACCAAGGGGGTGAGCAGGGGTTATCTTTGGCGTGTAACTCCCTTTCCCTGACTAGAGTGGTGGTCTCTGCCTGGCTTTGGCGCAAGCCTTAGCCAACCAGAGATCCCCATTTCTAACAGAGACCAAATGATCATGGCCCAACTAGGGAGTAATACACCATATGAAAGAATTTGTACTTAATTATTCAGTATATGGTGTTCCAAAGATATGTTTGGTCTTCAAACAGCAAAATGATTATTCCCTGTCTGACATACTAGTCCCAAAGCTGTCCCCTATTGTCATTTAGCCAAAGACTTCTCGATAGGCTCAATATTTAGGGAGCATGAGAGATGCAATTCCAAGCTGTCATTGTCTGTCTGCATCGTCTAGCATAACAGATACTTACATAACAGAAATTCTGGTACCCCTACTCATAACTGTCCCCCTCACATTGTACAAGAAGCATTTCTTACTTGCCCATACCCCCCTCTTTCACTACTGAACAATTATCAAACTGGGTATAGTCCCAAATATATTCAAAAGTGCGGAAATTGTTCAGATCCTAAAGAAACCTAGCTCAGACCCTCTGGTCCTCAGCAACTATCGTCCCATCTCCTTGCTGCCCTACTTAGACAGAATCTTAGAAGCTCATGTAGCAAACTGCCTCAGTTCCTTCGTTGAACACTTTCACTTTCTTGACTCTCATCAGGCAGGTTTCAGACCTGCACACTTAATGGAGTCAGTTATTCTTACAGTTATGGACGAGCTTAGAAGGGGGACTGACCAAGGTTTCATCCAGGTTCTGGTACTCCTTGATCTGTCAGCAGTATTTGACACGGTCGATCATGATCTCCCGATTGACCGTGTCAGCAATACCGGGATCCAGGGTCTGGCGCTGAAGTGGCTCTCCTCTTTTCTCAGCAATCGATTTCAAGTGGTTTGCCTTGCCAACTTCTCTCCAATAAAATGAAATTGACCAGTGGGGTACCTAAGGGCTCCTCCCTTTCACCCATTTTATTCAACCTGTACCTACTACCCTTAATTTGCTCTTTGAGAGAAAGAAAGGGTGGAACCTTTAACTATGCTGACGACCTTCAGTTAGTATTTGATATTAATTCATCTACAGCTGGTGTGTCTAATTTTCAATATACTCTGAATTTCATCAGCGAATGGATGAATAGCAATCAACTAAAATTGAACCCTGATAAAACCGAACTAATCCTTATGTGTGGGTCAGCCAACCCGTAGAACTCCAAATTTTGGCCTCCATTGCTGGGAAATACCCCACTCCCAACAGGCTTTACCAAGAGTTTGGGCATTGTGATCAGTAATGGTCTGTCTATGAAAGCCCAGATTGACTCAGTGGTCTCTGCTTGCTTCTTTCAATTGCGAAGAATTCAGAAGATTAGTAGATTCTTGACCACTGAAGCCCTGACCTTGGTCATCCTAGCTCTGGTAATCTCCGGTGTTGATTATGCCAATTCACTGAATGTTGGTATCCCAGCATATCAATTACAGCTTACAGCTGGTGCAGAACCAAGTAGCCAGGCTGATTTTTCATCAGCCCAAATGGTCCTATGTCAGACCACTGATGAAGAGTCTACATTGGCTTCCTGTGGCTAAACGCTGTGACTTCAAGCTGGGATGTATCATCTTCAAAGCCCTCCCTGTAATAGTCCAGCATTCATCACTTCCAGGATCCAGCGCTATACTCCTTCTCAGGACCTATGCTCTTCCTATTTGAATTTGCTGGCGATCCCACCATTCAAACGCAAGAAGTACAGGGACTAAGATTTGCAGTTTTGGCCCTGCAATTCTGGAACTCGCTTCCTGTTGAGCTGAGGTCTGTGACTTTGTATGCACAGTTTAGGGAACAGCTTAAGACCTGGCTGTTCTTCCAGGCGTATGACTAGTTAATTCTCTCTATGTTGCAGCCTCGCCTTTGACTCCAGCACCATGAAACCATTTGGTGTATATGCACTTAACAAGTGCCTTTAACATAACAGTTAGAGACGGCATGAGCTGAGGCTCCTTCTGAAAAAACGGTTATCTCCCAGCAAAAGAGCTACACAATCTAAAGTAGAGAAACATATCAAGCGAGGGGACAGAAATTTTGGTTTTGAATGTTTTCATTGACCGGAATCACCCCTCCTGGAAGTCATCCCACATATGCTACCATCCTGCCTTGAAAGCTGTGATTGGGTCAAACGAGAGCAGGATTTAGTGGTTCTTTGCAAGTGTATCAAGAGAGCATTGCCCAGAATGCACAAGTAGCCTATATCTGCTACAATCCAGTACCAAGCCCAGTTAGTGCAGGACAGCTTGATAATTGAAGTCTGTGGAAGATGACACACCAGGACAGTACATAGCGGCCTATCATCCTAAGCCAGTAGCTGTGACACAGAGGGGATTGAACATTACCTGCACAAAGAGTCTTTGATGCATAAAAATAGGCTCCAAGGTCAGGGACCCCTTATGGAAGGAAACCTAATCATCTCCCATCTTATCTGTGACTGTTTACCTGCCCAGGCCTGGATTATTTATTAGTTTTCAACACTACAGAGGCTGATATTTCTCGTTGACTGAATGTGCTCATTTGTTGCTGAACTGTCAAGTAATGAGATTTATGTTCTGGTCTTAAGGTAAACGAACTAAGCAGAGTAAAGGTGACCCTTCCGAACAGGGATAAGAAGAGTCCAGAGGGACCAGTCCAAAGAGGCTACCAGAGGTTCTGTTCCACAGACAGTCTTTTGTCAAATCCCCCATTCCACAAAACCCACATCCCATGGGGAGCAATCTCCAGAAAACCAGTATACTAAGGTGCGCTAAAGGTTATTTCCAAGTGGCAGAATATCGGAGCTCCTGCAGAAGTCCTGCTTTTCATGTGAGTGGTCTTGATAGGAAGAATCATTGGAATAGGTGTGAAATGACTCCCAGGAGCTACTCAATAGACCACTGTGATTACCAAGTCAAACTGAATGGGCGGGGATGGCTTGTTTGAGCTCAGTAGAAGGGTGGGGACTGCCAATTCAGTGTCAAACCCTGGTTGAATGTCAAAGTCTGCGTTACATGTCTGCTGTGTTTACATATAACATTCAGAGGCACTTTTTAAAGGAAGGAAACACGTTTCCAAAACCATTCATGTATCTCCGCTATCTGGTTGCTTGAAAACCCTGCTTTTGTCCAACCAAACTTCTGTCACTGGGTTTATTGGAGCTACAGTGGCTTTTGATGTTAGATGTGTGGGTACATTAGAATTACCACAGAACTCCCTCAGAACCTATGTTTAGTGTGGCTGAAAACTTTCTCCATCATGCCCAAAGTGGGTAGGTTTGGCCCCAGAAACCTTTACTCCATTGGTTAGGACATTCCCAGAAGTCATCCTAACCCTCTAGCCCTTGACAGGCATGAATGCGGCACCTCCAGGCACCCACTTCAGAATGCTTTCTGGACCTGAGTAAGGACAGAAGAGGACTGGACCTGCTGCCTGTGACCTGAGAAGAGCCCTGGATCTGCTCCCTCCAAGAGACAATCTGCAAAGGCTTTAGAGAGCATGTTTGGAAATGTGTCTATACTCGGGGCAACATTGCTCAGCATTCCATGGTGGCTTCTGTCTTGGATGTGGCCCGATATAATTAGGAACCACACTCAAACATGTGCTCAGTATCAGGTGTCTCCAGCAGGATAGAATCGTGGTGGGAAGAACCTGGAGTACAATCTGAAGCTCTGAAGATTGAAGTGGCTGAGTGAGGCAGCCCACAAATGTTACAGTGTTAGTCATCGCTCTAAGGTGGGGGTGCTCTAAGCATGAGTTTGTTCTGAAGCAGTTCTGAAGCTTTACCCAGCTGACCTGTGGCAACTGGACCTGGACTGGCCCCTGCTGTTGGCCGCTGCCTGATACCTTGTGAGTCTCTAAGTACCTTCCCTGAGATCCTGGAGGACTTAAGAGAAGTGTCTCCTGTTGAGGATTGGGCCTTAAAGTATCGGGATCAAAGATTTTACCTTCTGATTTAAGAGATTAGGTCAGAAGTTAAAACCTTTGATACGGACAAACCTGGTGTATCAAGTCTGCCCCCGAATTGTGGTCAACCTCAAATTGCTTCTAAGTCTCGGTCTACCATGACCATGGACTATCATTGGAACATTGTGCTTTTTAGCACTATTTCTACATAATACCTTTAAAAAAATCATATCTTCAGTTCTCCTTATTCGATTTTTGTCATGTTAGTGTTATTTTGTTTGTTTGTTCTTTTGGTTTAATAAATGTTACCCTACACTATGCCCATTTGACTTGGGTTCATGTTGCATATGGAGGTGACATATGTAATTTTCAGAGATGCGACCACACAGATGCCGATTTTATCCACATCACTTGGGAATGCACCATAGTAAATAGATTTTGGGGTGAAGTTCTGACGTTGACGGGGACAGCAGTGCGGCGTACACTTACAAATACGATCTAAACTTATCTTTTGGGATATTTCCATAGACCACCTAAGCGGAAGGTAGGCACTAGGTTTGTGGACCTAACTTTGATCCTGGCCAAAAGGTGAATAGGCGTGGCATGTAAGTCGAATAGGGGGCCCACGATAGAGGACTGGATGCGGGTCGTGACACTCTGGGCGGGGGCGGAGGGGAGGGCACTGACCAGGGAAGATGCACGTGGGATTCTGCGGCGCCCAATGGTGGGTCCATGGAGCGAAGCCTTGGAGTTTTGGGAACAGCCTGAAAGATACCAGTCTCAAGAGAGTGAAGCTGGGTCTAGTTCAGACCTGGATAGTGATCATAGTCAGGTACCTTGAAGGACAGGTTGGTCGGGATTACTGGGGTCGTGCTCTGCCTCGCCCTAGGCCCAGCCGCCCTTGACCATGAGCATTTTGGTTTGCTTTTTCCCACTTCTCTCTTTTCATTTTCTTTCACCTCACTACTCTGCATATTATGGGATACCCTCTCTGGTAGCTCCCTATTCTAGGACAGACTGCACACACAAGTCAATAATCACTTGTTCAGGGTTCCAGCGTACATTGTAGAACCCTATACCATTACCGGTTCACATATATTTACATACTCATATAAGTGAGGTAGGAATAGCACTAACAGTTAATAATGGTAAATAACATGGGAATTGTACACTGTAAATGTTGGAATAACGCAAGGTTAACTATGATGTAAAATGTACCATGTGCAACAGGAGGAAATGCTAAGCAAGATCTTTGTTACTATAACGGTTAATAAAAATATGTTTATTAAAAACATTAAATGTTACCCTATTTTTCTAATTCATTTTGGGATTTTTATTGTTTTGGATTTTGACTTTATTACTGTTTACTACTGCATAAATACTTAGCACATTTCCTGTCTGCTCTGTGCTATAGCTACAAGGGGGTTAAGCTCAGTTTAAATTAGTGACTTTGAAGGTTCACGCTGACAAGGGATGTGATTATTTCTTCAGGTGAGTAGTCACCCACTTCAAATAAGAGTCCAATTTCTTACATCCACCTAACAGGCTCTGTCCTGTGGAAGGTTGGGAGTCTTGGTGTGGGTGGGTGCACACTTCCATTTGGCCCGCTCTTGGTCTGTGCTGTGCTCTGCAGAATCTAGAACCCATCATCAGCCTGAAGCTGGAGGTGTAAAATATGTCTGAACGTATGCATTGATCTTAGTATCTCGGTGCTGGCATCAGTAAGGATGCAGTTATCATCTAGGATGAACTGTACTTTTATCATCTGATTTTCATCCAAGCTGGTGTACATGATGGGTTGACAAATGCAAAAACAACAATTGATGGAGGACAGAATGCAGAACGATGTCATACATTCACCCAAGTACACAGATCTGGGCACAAATCCATTGTTGTTTTGCTCACCATGCCATTCCAGTTTGAACCCATTCATATGCATATCAGTCTTGACCTTGTGGCCAATGGGAACAGTCCAACCTGAACTGCCAGGTCAGGTCCTCCCTGGGTCCAAACTGGGGTGGTGTAGTGAGGAAAAGAATGATGGATTTAACTCAGATCCTTGTGACTGGGGGTGAATGTTTGCATTCCGCCCATCAATTGTTTCTTCTTGTACATGATGGGATGGTTGAATAAGTGACTTGTATGTGGCTACATACCTTGGCGTCGGTGATGTTGGGCATGCAAAGCATCTTATGAAGTTTCTTCATTGAGAACTGCCGTTATGTATTTATTTATTAAATAAATAAACCCATGTCCTGCAGTCTCCCACTTCGACATGTCTTGAGTAATTCCCCACCTGTGTTTCCCCTCAGTATATCCTTGACCTTAGATGTGAATCAGTTCAGGCTATGAGGATCCGCAGACCCTTATATTGCAGGTGGCAGGCCCAGGCCAAATATATTCACCCTCCCTCTTTGGCACTGTACATCCTGGGCCTCCATATTATGTCCTCCACTTCTGACATCTCCTGTGCTGTTCCTGCAGAAACCAGTCCCACGCTACTGGTTTCGACGCATAAGTGCATTATGCATCTAATAAAAACCAGCCTAGAGCTGGTTTTAATTTGAATCCTAATTGCTGCCTTTCCTTGTGGTATGTTTGTCTACTAGAAAATCCCTGTGAATATTCTGTTTTTTGTTTACAGACAGCAGTAATACTTTACGCCATCTGAATAGTAACCGCTAGATGGCCATGTGAGAACATAAGTTGGTAGTGGTGGGGCCTTCTGTAATGGGCCTTAACTTATTACCAGGACCAGATACATTTCCTCCAGGCACTACAGCCACCGCCCTCGGCTTCACTCAACACTTAATAACTAGAATCTAAGAGGCCCAAACCATTTCTGAAATAACAACTGCTCAATCATACATTTAACAGAGGAATGACAGGAGGATAAATCTAACACATTTTCCCAAACCTACAGTTCCAAAAATAAACTATACAAAAATGAATATGGATGTCGTAGCTTGTCAAAACTGTCACGGTGCATTAGGCGCAGCTGTTTCCCTAAAATATACCTTGTCTGCCTCTTTGTGATCAAGCGGCTCTTAGCCTGAGTGGGTGCACCTCCTATTAAAAGGCTGACAATATATGTGTGGGGTGAAATATCTCTGTGCTTCGCGAGCCTCTGCCAGACCTTGTAAAAATGAAAACGAGGTCAAAGCGTCTTGAAGGTCAACTGCCTCCTTAATTATCTTAATTAAATTCGGCTCTCCCTTGTTTGTGTGGGGCTTCTCTTCCTAAGTGAAAGGCGTAACATGATCAGACCTTTGGAAAGGGCGCCGGATTCTGTTTACTCGCTGCAGCATAATGCATGATATTTTCTGGGCTTCACTTTAACTGTTATTTGGAACAGAAACCGGGTTTATTTGTACACATCACAAGTATCGACAAATGGTTTCTCTTGGGTGGTGCTAAACATATGCCGGCCCCGGTGCCTAACCCCTTGCGTGCTTCTGTCGGCCAATGACTGTCGCGCGCACTACCTTCGCAGTGCTGCGCACGTCCGTTGGCCAACATGGCCCCGCCCACTCCACTACACCGTCACACTGCGGCAGAATTGCCGACGTGGTTAAGCGGTTAAAAACATTCTGCACCCACAGATTTCTGACCTCACATTGACCAGATTTGGAGGTTCAAAACCTAAGTCGGATTTATCAACAACCCTTGCGCCCCCCTGCATGGCTTAATAAATCCAGAGTAACGCAATGCAGCGCAAATCGCTCCGTTACATTACTCTGCCTTGGGAAGGCATTCCATGGCTGTAGCGTGGGTGCTTCACACATCCACCCATGAATTCTGAAGCATTCCCAGATTTAACAAAACTGGTGCAACTGGGAATGCATCAGAATGCTACCCCTTCCCAGGTGAGGGACAATGAGGAGAAATATCTTTATTTGTTCTCGTTACTTCCTCTTTCTATGTGTCCTGAATTCTGCAGCACACATAGAAAGAGGAATAGGCCTCAGGGGATTGTTTGTGGGTAGGAAGGTAACTTCCTGCACAAAAACAAACCTGCTTTTAATGCGAGCACCCTTGCACAATAGTGCAAGGGTGCCTGTGTGGCACTCGGCAGCAAATTGAGCACCTGCGCTGGGAAATGACATGAATGTGAAGTATATTGTTAAGCATGGCGCATTCCTACCCTTTCCCTATCGCGCAGCACAGCAATATGACTAGCTGCACTGCATGATTATTTAATAAATATGACCCAATTATCTTTACAGGTTTTCCTAGGAAACCTTGCCCCCTGCAACTTTCCAGGTGTAACCCGGACAATGCTTTATGAATGACTTTTTCACATGCGAAAATAGATGCAGGTATAACTTTGCATGTATATGAAATGTCAGGTACAAACGTACCTGCTCGATTTTTCTTTTTTTTCTCCACAAGAAATATTTATCTCATGCAGTAACCACTTTGAACAAACCCCTTCCACTTCTCTGTTCAGCGCTAGAAAGAGATTTCCGCTCACCTTGACAAAAGTAACTCTCCAGCCATTTCAGGAGTGGAAAGGGGATGGAAAATGGTTTGTGAATACCCCGAAGTGGGTATTCACAATCCTTCAGTGCATTCTGGGCATTTTCTGCCATGGAACGTGGTCTCCCCACCAATATGAATTTAGCTCCAAGTAAAACCTCTCTGAGGGTACACATTTTTATTGACGTAAAACCTACTTCTGTAAATACAAGTCGTTTGCACTCACAAAGACCATTCACATTGTATTGTATTGTAATTGCATTTATATAGCGCTTACTACCCCTGACAAGCCGTCAACGCGCTTTTTCGGCAGGTAGCAAGCTACTCCGGGACCCATAGAGAATTAGGGGCCCATTAGGATCGCGGACCACCCCCTGAGTAGGAGGGAACCTCCGCATGGCCTGCAGAGTTCCCTCCTGTGAAATTAGGATGTGACCCCCACCCTGGCGGTCACATCCTCTATTTTTACCATTGCGGCGGGTGTGGCTTAAAGCTGCACCCGCTGCAATGGTAAAAATGCATACATTGCATTTGTATGCAGAAAGCGGCAGGCACCGGGCGGTGCCTGCCGATTTCTGCATACAAATACCGGGGGGTACCATAGGTACCCCCCATGAGCACAACCCCCCCTTACCCCAGGGCGCCCACAACGGGCCCCAGCAGTGAAGTTCCACATGCTTTTCCACGGCGGAAAACCCGCAGGGGAAAAGCATTTTTTTAAACACATCCTAATATGGCTGGCGGTGTCTGAGAGACACCGCCACCATACTAGAGCTTTTCCGCCGCGGTTGTAAGCCAACCGCGGCGGAAAAGCAGCGGACTGAAACCAGGACCCACCAGCCATCCTAATGTGGCGGTGGGTCTTTGGTGGGTCCGCAGCAGATTTTCTGCATCCTCCGGGCCGGCGGTGGCTTCCGCCGGCCAAGAGGATGCGGAAAATCCGCAATCCTAATGAGCCCCTTAGTGTTGAATTAGTATAGCGAAACATGCAAGTACATTTTAAGTGGTGGATAGGTTAGTCAGTTATTTGGATTTGGAATGATAGCAGAAGGATAGAGGAGGACAAAGGTTTGTATTTATTTATCGCTTGTTAATGCACGCTATTCAGGAAGCCTATAAAGGATTAGTAGTGAATTAATATGGTGAAATATGAGGTAATTTCAGTGGTGGATATTAGTCTGTTACTTGGAGTGAGAAGGATAGCGGAGGGATAAAAGGGGAGGAAAGATTTGCATTCATATAACATTTGTTAACACTGATGGGTGTTGAAGCGCTTTTCTGGCGAGTAGCACGCTACTCCGGAACCCATAAAGGATTAGTGTTGAAAAATAGTATAGTATAATATGAAGTAATTTGAGTAGTAGATATTTTATTCAGTTATTTGGGTAGTATATTAGTATAGTTGAATATGGAATTTGAGAATTGAACAGGTTAGTCTGTTAATTTTAATTGAAAAGGATAGTGGAGGGATAAAAGAGTGACGTTTTTTCTTTTTTTAGGTCTTAGCAGTAGGAAGAGGCTTTTGGATGAGTAAAAAGGAGTTTTGGAGTGGAGGAGTCAGAGAGGAAAGTTTAGAAAGGTTTGTTTTGGGGGATCGGTGTAGTAAAAAGAGGTGTCAGATGATGCAAGGAGGAGTAGTGCAGGAGAGAGTCTAGAAAGGGTTATTTTGGCGATCATAGTAGTGGTATGGGGTTTGAGATAAATGAAAGAGTGGATGCAGAGGATATATTGATAGATGTATAGGATGTGAAATAGGGTAGTGCATATGAAGGAGTAGTAGAAAGAAGTTTTAGATGAATCAGAAGGTTGGGCTAGAAGATATAGTGAGCGAAGTATAGGCTGAGAAATAGGGTAGTGCATTGGAAATGCTAAATTAGAAGAAAGTGATAAATATATAGATCCATAAGTACATTGAAAGTATATAGATACGTAAAGGAAGTAAGTATATTTAGATTGAATATATTGATAGAGGCACAGGATGAGAAATAGGGTAGTGCATTGGATATGCTTTTGCAGGAGAAAGTAACAGACACACAGATCCAAGTACATGGAAGGTACATAGATGCACAATGCTCTGTTTGTGGATGTGGATGGTGTGGGCTGGGTATTGCTAAATGAGTAAAAGGGCAGCATTTCTGGCCATAGTCCGACCAGTCTCGAACAGGCTCAAACAGGCAACTACCCATGTTCTCTCTGCCCTTAACAGGCTCAAACAGGCAACTACCCTTGTCCTCTCCGCCCTTAACAGGCTCAAACAGGCAACTACCCTTGTCCTCTCCGCCCTTAACAGTCTCAAACAGGCAACTACCCTTGTCCTCTCCGCCCTTAGCTGAGACGCCCGGGCTGAGACGCCCTAAGACTGGCCTTTTATAGCCCTAGTAATCAGGTGACCATTTCAGCCAATGGGAACCCTAGCCCTAACACTATCCAATCACAACACTAGCCCTAAAATCTAGAACAAATAGGAGACCAGGCCCTTACAGCCAATCTTAGCCCTAGTCCAAGCACCCAATCAGTTTAAAAACCCTGATCTCTACAGTAGTCCCAACCCAAGTCCAAGCAGCCAATGGTACAGGTAGCCCTAGTCCCTACTTCCAATAGAAAGCCTAACCCTACTCTTAGTCCCACAACTAGTCCAACAACCAATCACACCAGAAGCCCTAAATAGCTACTTCCAATTAAAGGTCTAACCCTAGCCCTAGTCCCAACCCTACAATGATTGAATCACAGACCCAGAAACCAATAAGAACCCTCAAATACCCAACCAATGAGGACATTAACCCTAACCCAACAGAAACACCAGATACAACCACCAATCAGTGTACAGATGAGCCAACCACTAGCAGACCATATAAGGTCCCAGCGACCTCTGACAAGGTTTGCTGGCCAGGGAGTTGGAAGCTGCTTCTCCTGTTCAGAATCTCCTAGGAGACAGACAGGCTCAATCCACATTTTGGACTTCTGCAGGTAAAGGCTTCACTAACTCAAAATCTAACAATACTGTTTGAATAAGACTTTACTCCCCCTGCTGGCCAAAAAACGACATGCACAGGCCCCAGTAAATACAGTTTAAACAGCTCACAGAAGCACCCTCTGATGTAGAATATCCCTGTTGCTGGGGGAAAGGGGGGCAGGGGGACTGGCCTCACTGGCTTGTGAACACAAAATGGTGGTTGGGGGTGCACTGTTTTAACAAACAGGTATTAGCACAGAGCAAAGGAGAAATTTGGAGGGAAAACAAATTTGTCACCAAGGCATGAGAGGGACAAACTACAGAGGTTGGACTGCAAATCCCACAATTCAACACATTAAATGCAAGAAATCATGGGCAGGGAAAACAACAAGTTTACAACACATAACAGGTGATAAAATATGCAATCACAGGCAGGTCAAAACTGCAATTTTAAACTGTAACACTACATGCAAAGACAGTAATCACAGAAAGGGAAAATCGTTTTTAAACAACTTTTGTTTTGGGAAGAAACAGCACTAGTCTGTCTCCTTACCACTTCCTGGACTCTGCTCACTGCAATCTGGGGCACAGGTAGGCTGCAATTCACAAGATGGAGGAGAATGCTTTGGGGTGCACCCAGCAAAGCCTTAAGGGGCCTGGGCTGGTGTGAGAGGAGGGCTCAGACTTATCTGGTAGCTGAATAGCCAATGGTCTGCTGGCCTCGGGGTGGGGGCTGGGCAGCTGCTTCTCCTGTTCAGAATCTCCTAGGAGACAGACAGTCTCAATCCACACTTTTGACTTCTGCAGGTAAAGGCTTCACTAACTCGAAATCTAACAATACTGTTTGAATAAGACTTTACTCCCCCTGCTGGCAAAAAAACGAAAGTGCACAGGCCCCAGTAAATACACACGTCCATCTGGGATGTGTATTATGCTTACCTTACGCTCGCCTTCGAAGCTCTTCCCCTCGCTGACCTCGTCAACAGTCAGCATAAATTAAATATTGCGTGCAGATCCGTCAGTGTGGTGGTCTTCATGCATAAGGTGGGGCTTGCCTCAGCAAATTTGTCATGCGCAGCAGCCCCCACAGTGGTGTTTGCCTGCAGTGCTGTCAATATTAAGAGCGCAAAAAAGCGCTTGCAATGACGGCTCTGCTTGACGAGCGGGAAAACTGCTGCTGATCGGCAAGAGAGAAGGTCCGGACCTGCCTGTTCCCACAGCTGAAGTAAGCATAATCGCTCCTGTTTTTTGTCTCTGTCTAGCACCACACTTGCTGAAAACTGTGACTCCAAGAACTGCCTCTTACCCTCTCTTTCCCCTCCTGTGCTTCATTCGTTCCCTCGTGAAATCGATCTAAACAGGGAGTAATAGTTTTGCTGGAAATCAGTAAATGTCTTTTCTGGCATTTTTTTATTCCAAAGTGCAGCCTTGGAATGGAGAGAATTTTTTTTTTTTTAAATACGTAAAATAAAGAACTAAATAAAGCAAGATAGAGTGGTCACAAAGTGGCCAGGTTGATTTTATTCACACCCAAAAACATTAGCGCCACTTTACAGACTTTGCAAGTGAAGCGTAACTTACATTTTTTCTTGTCTTTGAATAGCATTGTTTTCCCACGGTGAGGAAGTTCACCATTTCTGGAGGTACTACGATATCTGGTTTTTATTTATTTATTTATGCAATTTTATATAGCGCGGACTTTACCCGAAGGTGTCAGAGCGCTTCACAATAGGAACAGAAAAGATACAAACTGAGAACGTTACACGAGCAACAGATTGCAGAGGCATTCGTTATGTTACATACGGTAAAGTGATAATTGTGAGCAACCAAGAATACATGAGGTAGTAAAAATTGTGAGAAACCAAAAATACATGAGGTAGACAAGGTAATTGTGACACTTATGAGCAAACAAAATACATGAGGTAGTAAAAATGTGGGCTACCAAAAATACATGAGGTAGTAAAAAGTGCTCAGGAGGGAAAAGTGACAAGTGTGCAGGCTACAAGAGAAAATAGAGTATAATTTGTGGTATAATACTGCAGTATATGTTACACACTCAAGCACAAGAACAAACGATTACGTAGGCAAAAGTAGCACTTGTGCAAGTATCAAAGGTAAAAAACCTGTGAGAGGAAGCAAACCGTGTGTTACAGGGGCAAAGTGGTGAGTGCAAGTTGCAAGAGGGTACCAAACACAAGTACATGGATAATACTGCAATAAAAGGCAAACACTCTAACCGCAAGAACACACTGGGAAGGCACTTCCATGGACATGAGAAGTAGAAATTATCAGTAGTGGGAGATCTTCCTACAGACAGAAGAGAGTTACTTTTGGAGGTGTCTCTGGAGGAGGAGAGCTTTGAGGTCCCTTTTAAAGGCCTGGGAGGAGGCTGTGGTCCGGAGCTGAGGCGGCAATGAGTTCCAGATTCTCACTGCGTTGCCTGAAAATGATTGGGCCATCGTTCTTTCCTTCTTGAAAGTGGGAGGTTCAAGCAGTAGATTCTCCGCATTGCGTGAAGGTCTAGAACCTCCAGAGAGTTTCAGTTTATTCGCCAGGTAGAGAGGAGAAGAGGAGTGCAGGGCTTTGTGGGTGATACAAGCGGTCTTGTAGATAGCTCTAGCCTCCAAGGGAAGCCAGCGGAGGGTAGATAACATCGGTGTGATGTGATCGCTTCTTTTGGCCCCATAAATGAAACGAGTTGCTGAGTGGAAAACAGACTTAAGTGGGGATACGTGGGATTTGGGGAGGCCAGTAAGAAGAGAATTGCAGTAGTCGAGTCTGGAGAGGACCAGTGCTTGCACCAGGGTTATAAGGTCCCGCTCCGCGAAGAAGCGACGGATTCCCCAAAGAAGGCGCAGTTGGTATCGAGCTGATTTCGCAATGGAATTGATGTGGGGAATTAGATTAAGTTTTTTGTCTAGTATGACACCAAGGGATTTGGCGCTGTCGACAATGATGGGTTTATTGTTTAGTAGATTCATCTGATCCATCCATGATTGAACCGGGGGAGGAGAGAGTGAGGAGGAGAAGAGGAGGAATTCAGTTTTGGAGGGATTCAGAATCAGTTGATGAGTTGACATCCAGTTTTGAATGGAGTCGAGAGTGGAGCTTAGGATGGAAAGATCGTGAGTAGAGGCAATCTTGAGGTAGAGTTGAGTGTCGTCAGCATAAAGATGATAGTGAATCCCGGATTTACTTAGGAGATTTCCCAGTGGTTCTAAATAGAGATTGAACAGTGTGGGAGCAAGTATCGAGCCTTGGGGAACACCTTGACCTACCGCCACAGGAGGTGAAAGACTGTTCGCTATTTTGATCATTTGGGATCTGCCAGAAAGGAAGGATGCAAACCATTTAAGCACAGTGCCCTCCATGCCCATTCTCTGTTGAAGAATATTGAGGAGGGTATTATGATTGACAGTGTCAAAGGCTGCGGAAAGGTCAAGGAGAATTAGCAGACAGGACCCCCCTGAATCGAGTATCCTCAACGCGTCATCAACCACTTGCAGTAGGGCTGTTTCAGTGCTGCAGTTTTGGATGAAGCCGGACTGACAGTGGTCTAGAAGGTCATTGTCCTTGATATGACAGGAGAGTTGTTTTGCTACACATCTTTCTGTGATCTTCGCCAGAAAGGGAAGGTTAGTGATGGGGCGGAAGTTGTTGAGGTCATTCGCATCTGCAGTGGGTTTTTTCAGAAGAGGGGTGACCTGCCCAGTTTTGAAGGAGGCAGGAAGGGAGCCTTGCCAGAGGGAGAGGTTGATCAGAGTGGTCCAATAGGAGAGGGAATGGGTATAGAAGTCAATGGCAATGGCACTGGGGATAGGGTCAAGAGAATGGTTGGATGGCTTCGTTTCTCGTATGCACTTGAGAAGGGCATCTTCAGATATAGGGTCAAAGCTCTGCCAAATGGCTAAGGATTTGCGCTCCTCTGGAGGGGTAGGATGAGCGACCTGATCCACAAGTGATTTCACTTTTTCATCAAAGAAAATAGCAAAATCCGCAGCTCTCTTTGTAGAATCATCCACCTTGGAGGTTGGGGGAGAGCCGTTAGGCATTTTGATGAGATCAAATAGTTTTTTGGGTCTATTTTTGGCGGAATCAAGGAGGGTTTTGAAGTGTGTCGCTTTCCCAAGGAAGATGTGCTTGTGGTACTTGGATCTTGCTGAGCGAAGCTTGGCCAGATTGTCGGAGGAGGGCACTTGCCTCCATTGTTTCTCCAGGGATCACCATTGATGCATGGTGTAGAAAATGTTTATGTTTATGTGTACTACCGCTTTATGTTCAGTCTTTGAAAACCATAATCCTTATATTTAAGCAATTGACATTGAAACAGGGCCCTGTAGTCATGTCCTTAGCTTTTCAGGCAACGACACTCATTAATTTCTGAATAACAAGTGCTCAAGAATTAAGGTAAGCATGTTGTTCCTACTTACATTTCACATACTTTACTTAGTCTTGCATTCCCTGTGAGTGTTTGCTTTTCCAGGAGGTTTTTACTGTTTTTTTCAGGCAGAATACTACTCTTGTCTAGTGCATAATTTAAATTGATTTGCTTCCAGGTATTTATAGCGGTACACAATTGGGTTGCATCTAAAGGCAGTGCTAGTTTCTTTTAGAGGAAGAGTATGGTGTTCAGTGGGGCAGAAGATGTGGCACTATGGCCAGAAATGCCGAATTTGGAACTGGGGAACCAGGTTCAGCCTTCTTTCCTAAGGGAGCACATTCCCATGCCAGACCTTAGAACACCCCTCTGACCATAGAAGCCCTGGTGTCTTAGGACCAGCAGGTGGACCCTAGCAGTGTCAAGTGTGGGTTAACCTTGAAGACCTGTCCACCATAATCCATAAAGAAGTTCACCTTCAGTCTTGCGGGCAGGCCTACGAAGCAACACACCCTAGAGCAATAGTGACTCTGTCACTGAGGTCACAGGAAACTGAGACTAGTCCGCCTCACCCATTGGTACCTCCATTGGCCTTGTTTTATCAGTAGCAGTGCAACTCACCATGGATTGTCAATGCAGGATTTGCACGCACATCAAACTAAGTTTGCAAGCTTTAGGGCTCTCTGCTTCACGCACAATCACTTTTAACATGTGCTTCCTGCTTTGGGGCCACTGGAATTATGCAGCAGTGGAGGACAAAATGATGCTACAGTGTTAACAAAATTATGCAGCAAAAAAAGGGCTGCAGTGTAATGCTGTACATTTGATACTTTAGTAGTTTGACATTTTTACACATTCTAACAGTCTTTGCAAAGATGTAGCCTCAGTACCAGTGTAACATACAAATGCAGCAGTGAAAAAGGTTACAGGCAACCTTTGCAAAGGGTCTCCATTTCGCTGCAACACAAGTCACATTTTTCTGTAACTTTTGATGCATTTGAGCTACAAACAATTTTTAGTTAGAATTGTCGGATTATGCAACAGATGATGTATTATGCGGCAGCCATAATTATGTGGAAAACATTTGCAAACTATAATAGTTTGCCATTCATGTTAAAACTGCTCTTGTGGAAAAAGGGAGAAGTGCTGATGACAAATGGCTTGTGATTCCACTTTTAAGTGCATTTGGGACATTCTGTGATTGGAAACGTATCCCACATTGTGAATGTATTCTAATGTCAATAATTCATATTAAACCTTAAATAAACATGTGAATTCATTGGTTGAATAAAATAACATAATACACTGTAACTGGTCAGTCAAATGCTAAATACTAATAATTAGGATGTTTTGCTTTTTCTAGCCACACTTATGACTATGCCCACTGACCCAATCCTCTGCTTATTCACGCCCTCTGATTCTGCGCCCACAGTTCCCCCTACTCCCCCCCCCCCCACCCAACTTTGACCACTGAGAACACTCTTCGGTCCGACAGAGTGTAGAGTGTGATCGTATTGTGTTTCTGTTGTTTCTGCAGCTAGTGCCATGAAGAGTCAGGGAGGTGCAGTGCTCCACAGATAGCCAGATGTAGGTACCTCATCTGTAGTTTATACTGGGTAATCGTCTGGACACTGCAGCAGTGACATACATCTCCTGAATGCCTAACCTCCCAGTGCAGTGTGGGTTGCAGTGTCTTTCGGCCAATAGAACTTCAAGGGTTATTATTTTTTATTATAAGTGTGGTTATATAGCAAATAGGGGTTCTCTATGCAGGGCCGCAGCTGCACAATGTGGCAGGATGCACTTTTGTGTGTCATACACTTTTAATGTGGACCGCCTCTAGGAGCTAGGTCATCCATGCTGGCAGAGGATGTTGGACTGAGAAAACTGGAGGTTGTCTGCTGCCGGGGTACAGAATCGTGCAGGCTGCTTTCTGTACTTTGTGAAACTAAGTGAAGCTGTGGTTCAAATGGAACCTTCTATGGGAATTTCTTTGGGTAAGCGTTAAGCTTTGGTTGGGATTTAGGTTCATGCAACCACATTTTGTGCGTGTGTGCAATGCAGTCTAGCAGTTTCTGTCTCTAATATATACAACAGAGTTTGTTAATGGTCATACCGCAAACACCTTAGTGTCAGTTACATATATCATTCAAACTCCAGCGGGTCATCACTTGCATTCATCCTTTTGAGGATAATAAGGCCTGTCCCGTCGTGTGCCTAATGATTCTGATCTGTTACAGACGGGTGGGCATGTGATCCCCACCCGTCTGATCCCGGTTCCCCGCGCAGCCGACTTAACGCTGCTGCGGTAGGATACCGATCAACTTCACCCCCTGACGCCACTTTGGCGAGCTCCGAGGCCACGCCCCCTTACTGAGGCCACGCCCCCTTTCATCTCCTCGCACACTATAAATCATGTGCTTTCATCGGACGCGCAGCGGACGAGCGCAGCGGGCGCGACGATTGCCTAAGGCAAGCCCGTCTGCGCCCGTCCGCAACCAAACGCGCTTAGGGCCTAGGCCACCCTACTACGCCCGACTGCAACAATACTCATCGGCGCAACTACATGGTCTCCAAGGCCCTTGGCCGATTGATGCCTCTGTGACCAACTATATCAAAAGCTTGGGACTGACAGCCTCAACCCCCCCTCCCTTTCTTCCTGCTCCGACCCACTCCTTGCCTCCCCGCCCATCTCTTGCCCCGATTCCCCAGCCGGATCCATACTTACCTCTCTCTCCATTTATTATCTCAATACGCGCTCTGCAGTCAAGCATTACCACGAACTCTCTGTCCTACTCGATCTCCACAAACCTGATCTTTTATTTCTTACGGAGACCTGGTTCCGTGATAGTTCCCTCCCTACCCTACTAGCATCCCTCCCCGCCACCTACTACGCTCTCCGTGCTGATCGGCCTTCTGGCAGACCGGGCGGGGGCGTCGCACTGATCGTTTGGAAGGATCTTCCTTTTCAGCCTCTTAATTTTCCTCCTATCGGTACCTCAGATTTCCTAGTTGTCCGATCACTCTCCTTCAATATACCTCTCACTTGTTTACTTATGTACCGCCCCCCCCAACCCTCTCAAACCTTCCTTGCTGGGTTTCCAGAGCTTGTGGCCACCCTAGCGATTAACAACTCCTCCATTATGGTGCTAGGTGACTTCAACTTTTGGCCCTCTGACCCAGCGGAATGTTCCTCCTCTAAAGAATTTTCCGATAATCTCCGCTCTCTCAACTTTATTTCACATGTCCTCTCTCCTACGCACACTCAGGGCCACATCCTCGACCAGATCTGGTCCCTCAACTGCCCCATTGCGTCTCTATCCATTTCTCCCTGCCCCTGGTCTGACCATTCCCTGATTTCCTTTTCCTCACAACTTGGCCCACCCACCAAGCCCTCACATCCCAAAAACATCTTGGTACGCTCCTGGGGCCGGGTGGATGTGGCCTCTTTAGCCACCTCTCTCTCCTCTTCCAGCCCTGACCTATCTTGGTCAGTCCATTTCAGAACAAGCCAATTCCATCAATTCCTGGCTAACATCAGGCTGTGACTCCTTCGCCCAGTTCAGGCGAGTCTCCTCCGGATGTCCGAACGATTCCAACCACTGGTTCAACGAGGAACTGAAGGCGCTAAAGCTTACAGTCCGTCATGCTGAACGAGCCTGGAGATGACAATACTGCCCCATCCTCAAAGCCCAGTACACCTCCCTTCTGTCGCAATACAAAAAATCCATTCTGCCTACCAAAATGGACTATTTTTCCTCCAAAATCCTAGTTGCTGAGAATAAGCCCAGAGAAATTTTCTCTATTGTCAACAAACTAGCTTACTCTGACAGAACCACCCTCAAACCTTCCCCGTCACAATCTTTATGCGACTCCTTGAATACCTATTTCCTGGATAAAATCGCAAAAATCAGAGCAAACATCCCCCCCTCCTTCTTTCTTCCTAATCCGCCCTGCCACCCCTCTGAGGCTCGTCTTGACTCATTCCCTCTCCTAACGGAAGAATCCCTTCTCTCCCTTCTCCCTCTGGTTAAATCCGGGTCCCCACTTGACCCGTGTCCTGCCCATATTCTCTGTCACATTTTCACCAACTGCCCGCTACCCCCGCTCACTTTTCTCAACTGCTCCCTATCTCAGGGCGTTGTTAACCCTATTCTTAAAACTGCTATAATCCTCCCCATTCTTAAAAAGCCTGGCGCGGACCTCTCTGCTCCCGCCAACTATCGCCCCATTTCTTTACTCCCCTTCCTTGGGAAAGTTCTGGAGCGACACGTGACCAGAGTACTCACCACCTATGTGGAAGAAAAACGAGTTTTAGCCCCCCGTCAGGCTGGATTTCGCCCTGCTCACTCCACCGAGTCAGTAGTGCTATCGGTACTTGACGACCTCCGAGAGGGATTGGTCACAAACATCCCCCAGGCCTTGGTCCTACTCGACCTGTCCGCCGCCTTTGACACGGTGGACCATTACATCTTACTTTCCCGTGTCGGGGCGGCGGGCGGCGGCGGCTCGGCCTTGGTCTGGCTGTCCTCCTTCCTAAGTGACCGCACCCAAGCGGTGCGCCTGGGCGACTTCTCGGCCGAACCACGGAAGGTCTTATGCGGGGTCCCTCAGGGCTCTTCCCTTTCCCCACTACTATTCAACTTGTACATAGCTCCCCTCATCTTCGCTCTTCAGCAAAGGGAGGTCTCCGTATACAATTATGCGGATGACCTCCAGCTCATCTTCTCCCTTTCTCATTCTTCTGACTCTAAATCTAATTTCCAATCCACCATGCTCTTTATCCGGGACTGGATGAATCTCAACCACCTGAAACTAAACCCAGATAAAACAGAGCTGGTTTTGACAGGTGGTTGCTCCAGTCCCTGGTCCCCCCTTTTCTGGCCCTCCTCCCTTGGGCCCCCTCCATCCCCTTCCTCCTCTGTCAAAACGCTCGGTATCAAACTCAACGACCAACTCACTTTGCACTCCCAGGTGAGCTCAGTGGTTTCCTCTTCTTTTCTCTCTCTCCACACTATCCGCAAGGTCTCCCGCTTCTTCGCCTTCACCGCCCTAAAACTAATCGTACTAGCTATGGTCGTCTCTCGCTTGGATTATGGCAATGCCCTATACCACGGCATGCCAGCCTATAGCATACGACGACTACAGCTGGTACAGAACCAAGCCGCCCGCTTGGTTCACAACCTGTCTAAATCCCATCACGTTACCCCCCTCCTAAAATCCTTGCACTGGCTCCCCATTCATGAGCGCTCCCAGTTCAAGGTGGGTTGCCTCACCTTCCAGGCTCAGCTAGGCTTCGCTCCTGCTTTAATCTCTTCAGCGATCAATGCCTATGCCCCGGCCAGGGAACTTCGCTCTTCTTCTCAACACCTTCTGATAGTTCCCCGCTTTCGCCGAAAAAAATGGGGAGGCTCTAAATTTTCCACACTGGCCCCCATTTTCTGGAACTCCCTCCCAGTCCATCTCAGATGCTCTTCCCAATACTCTCTCTTCAGAAAGGGGTTAAAAACCTTTCTATTTTCTAAAGCTTTCCCCCAATAAACTCTCCCTTGTCACCCCCGTTCTGTTTCTCAAGGACTCAGTATACTGTAGCGCCATGAAACCGCCAGGTGTACGTGCGCTTTAAAAATAATTTAAACTCAAACTTATGAGGGTGTTGGAATAGGAAAGACTCCATGGACTAGGAGTAACAGGTCATGAACAGTAGATTTATCATACCCTCTGACAGTCGTATTATCAGTCTGTGGGTACGTTCTGTAGTACAATGCAAAATGCGTATGCAGGAAGCAAATAGAGCAGTTGTCTGACAGGAACATTTCTGGAGTGATGTTTTTCTTTTGCAGCCTTTGTCTGTACAGTATGGGAGCGCCTGCTTTGGGGTGGGGGGCAGACACGAGTCGTGTGTTTCCCCCACCTCCCTCAAGCTTTTTTAACTCTGTTCATTAGAATCCTCTTTAGTGTGCCTTGTGCTACAGTCTTTGTCAGTGGCACACAGCTAGCAATATCTACAAAAGTCAGACCTGGCTAAATCTAGGAAGATGGGAAATATATGTACAATTTAGAAGTGGCTTTTTAAAGTTTCCATAAATAAGGTAATACATGCATTTGTGTTGTGCGTGTGTGAGCGTGTGCTGAAGGAGGTTGGCATCCATAACCATACATGTCCAAGCATGTATGGAAATATATTTGTGTGCATCGCAAATGTCAGATTTCTGTAAAAACACCAGAATCTTTGTGTTTTCATCTCTTAAAATCTTCTGCCATTGTCTTGAGTGTTTGAGGCCAGGATGCCTATTTTCCACAAGAGAGTCTAGGCGTCCTAAAATGTATCAACACGAGAATATGTGGTGTTGTACATGTCATAGATTAGTAGACGAGCACTGCAAACTTAAATTGGTGAAGGTGTGCTGGTGAGATGCAAAATGTGTGTCTCCCACCCTGATTCAGTTCTGGAAATTCAGCTAAGGTTTTTCATAGCCTTTCCTGGCTATTGACAACTGTTGACGGAGGCTGAGAGTCTGTGAGTGAGGGTGTTGTCTGGACATTTTTTTTGTAATTCAGCTCTTCTGCTGCTTTCTGAACAAACGTACATTGCAGTGCTGGAGAAAGCGCACACGACTGACTTCTCATCACTCACAAGACGTTTATTAGAGGGAGCCACACTGTTTCACTGCATAGAAAATGGAAAGCAATTCTATCTTCTGTATGTTTTGGTCTGCACACATTTTTTATTGTGTTTGAGCAGCAATTCCATGCAGAGTTTTTACTACAGACTTTATATGTCAACCAATGCCTTATTGCTTCCCTTGTTATTATGGAGCTTGAATTAAGGACCAGATATACTAAGCATGTTTGCAGTTGCAAAGATACTGATTTAGCTTTTGTGGTGATAAAAATTCATTTTCTGATGTACTATTCCTATTTTAAAAGTCAGAAAAGTTCCTCCAGTTTCTAAAACTGGATTTTCAATGGATAGCGGGAAAAGGCATGTTGTAGGCACCTCTTCCAAATAGAGATGGTCTACTATGTATTAATGTCTTGCAAATAAAATCCCCTGTCAGAACATTGAAGTCTTTACAGCTCCCCAAGATGTAGAGGTAACCCATTTGCAAAAGGGAAGCGGTCCCTTTTAGGATTCCTTTCCCTTTGTGAATTAAATAAAAGAAAAAGTTTCTTGGGTAATGGGCAGTGGCCATGGGGATACACTTAACTCTCAACAAATAAAAGTAAACATTCTTTTTAAACACAGTCCATTTTTGTTAAGAAAATTGAGTGGCAGTTTAAAACAAAAGTTTACCTTTTTGCAAAACGATCACAGACATGGTGGTCTGCTGATGCCAGCAGGTCACAGCCCTATGAAGGCCTCCAATGGTAGTGAAACACACAAGATGATGAACGGAATGTTGTACAATGGCCGTGCTCTCCACACCACTGGAGTCAAGCTATCCTGGCTGATGACAGCTGATAGCCAGAAACCGGTCCTAGGATGCTTGATTCCAGTCCAGGGAAGACATGACTTGGCAGTTCGGGCTGGACTGTTCCCATGAGGCCCAGGGTCAAGGCGGATTTGCATATGGCCATGTCTGAACTGGGGTGATGTGGAGTGCAACGAAAAAGCATGGATTTAGGCCCAGATCTCTGTACTGGGGTGAATGTATGACATTGTTCTGCATTCTGTCCATCAACTGTTGTTTTTGCATTTGTCATCCCGAGTGGGACGGGTATGCTCAGAGGGGAGCCCCGTCCTCTTCACACCACTGGAGTCAAGCTATCCTGGCTGATGACGGCTGATAGGCAGAAACTGGTCCTAGGATGCTTGATTCCGATCCAGGGAAGACATGACTTGGCAGTTCGGGCTGGACTGTTCCCATGAGGCAGAGGGTCAAGCCTGATTTGCATATGCCATGTCTGAATTGGGGTGGTGTGGAGTGCAAAAAAATAGATTGATTTAGGCCCAGATCTCTGTACTGAAGTGAATGTATGACATTGTTCTGCATTCTGTCCATCAACTGTTGTTTTTGCATGTGTCACCCTGAGTGAGACGGGTATGCTCAGACGTGAGTCCCGTGCTCTCCACACCACTGGAGTCAAGCTATCCTGGCTGATGACGGCTGATAGCCAGAAACCGGTCCTAGGATGCTTGATTCCGGTCCAGGGAAGACATGACTTGGCAGTTCGGGCTGGACTGTTTCCATGAGACACAAGGTCAAGGCTGATTTGCATATGGCCATGTCTGAACTGGGGTGGTGTGGAGTGCAAAACAAACGATGGATTTAGGCCCAGATCTCTGTACTGGGGTGAATGTATGACATTGTTCTGCATTCTGTCCATCAACTGTTGTTCCTCCAATGGTAGTGAGTCACAATTTGTGACCTGCCACAAGAATATTAAAGTGGTAGGTCTGAATCCGAATTTTCCGAACTGGCCTATTCGTACACAGCTCAGTTCGGAAAAGTATTCACTGCTTGCAAACTGTCGAAGTGCAGTATTTATTTACACATTTGAACAAGGATAGATGACTCGTTGGCATTCTGGCTGCCAGTGGAGAGAATACGGATGTTATTTACCCGCTTGTTTCACCAAGCTTTGACACATATGGTAGCGAACAGAAGGGTGTTGTTAGTTTTACTTAATGTTACGTTTTTGCTATTATTACTATGGTAGGGGTGTTGGGTGCAGAGTGAGGGATTGTGAGATCCTAGATTTTTGGAATACAAACTTGAAATCTGTCTAATCTATGTGTCATTAATGACATTATCTATTGGCTGGGATGCCACAGTTGCTAGTTGAATACTACTTGTATCGCAATGATGCCTGTGACTGTAAACATCTGTGATATCTTCCGTCCCAAACATAGCAATTAAAGGGACTTGAAATGTGTGCTGAAGCAGATGTAGTAAAAACATAGGTAGAAATACACCAATGTCTATTCAGCAGAAAATGAGGCATTATCCTAATTGTTTTCAAAGTGCACATGACCTGTGCTCAATTTTTGCATTGTAGGGAGGATGTCACTAATACCTATTCTTGCATACATTTATGCAGTGCTCTTTTGCCCCTCAGCTAGGTTCATGTTATTTCAGTAATTTTACATACATCGAAAAGACACTGGACATAAAGAGGTAAAATGCGCTGTCCCAACACATTGCCACTAGAGGAAGTTATGGGGCAGGTGCTGCAGACTCCCAGAGACGATGAGATGAATTGGAGCAGCCCCATGCCCTCACTGACTTGAGTACTAGTTGGAATGTTCTCTACTTCTCTGTGGTGGGGGTTGAGATAATTTCTGGCCACTCAGCAACAGCCATATTTAATAAAACTTGTCCTTACCGCACGATATTGGAAATGCATTTTGCGAGCCTTCCTTCATGCAGCCCTGTGAGCGAGGACATTGGATTGATTGATGATTCTTTAATGAGAGTCCGGTGACTCTAGTCACTGCAAGGAAGAGAGAGGGGTTGGGGCGGAGTTCCTATTTCAGTTGTGGAGTCACCGCTGATTTTTTGGGGGGTTTCTGACTGCTTGCTCAATTGGAGGGCTCCTGCCTCAGTATATGTCTTTTGTGGATTTGTGTATGGGGGTGGTGTGGTGCTTGGTTGCACAGGCCTGTTATATGGGAATGGAGTGTATTGTAAAAAAACATGTTTGCACATATTTTAAAAGCAAACTTACAACTAGCTACTATTTGTTAATATTCATGTGCCGCTTGAGCAGATTTGGATGCTTCTTACTAAAATGTACATGCCTTCGGTTTTCCAAGTTGCAAACCTACGCTAGGGGCTGCAAGACATTTTTTCAAATTATTTATGTGCATGTGTTTTAGTGCCCCTCTGCCTGCAGGACTGCCTCTGGCCACCCTGCTACTTGCATTTACATGCCCACCATTTCGTGATGGGCTGCTGTCTTCTCTCACACTTCGTTTCACGCACAGTAAATTCTCAGGCATGGGCAAACTGGGCTCCAACCCAGGGTCCCAAACTTTCACAGGCCCTCCTGATAAAACAGGTGGTGGGCCGGGCTGCCAAAGGTCAGGAGGCCCCTCCATGTGCTTTGCAGGGGGCGCCCCTCAAGTTTCACTACGCCACTGTAACCAGGGGCTTACCTTGGTCAGTAAGACTGCTGGTGAGCTTCAGATGTTCCAACAATCACAGTGGCATATAATATTAAGATACATTATACCACAAGCAGGCGCATGAGAGGAGCTTACGGGGCAGTGGAAAGGTAGAGAATTCAGATTGGCAGGGGTACTAAGTGAGAGAAAACACATTATTTTGTGAAATAACCAAAAACAAATTCCTGGTGAAATCTCAACAATGCCCGACTGAAAGCACCTACACCTTACTATTTATAACACAGTACATTTATTTGGGTGGGTGTAACACACCATATACCCCTCCTGAATATAACTTGCACACACAAGTAGCTTTGTGAATGAGGCCCATATTGTTATGACATTTGCATCTTTCTCTCTCTCTCAACTGATTTTCTGCATACCAAACTTTCAATTCCATGTTTTAAGTGTATTTTTTGCTAACATATTTGTTAAGAAAAATGTTTTACCAGATGCAGCACTTAAGCAATATTTATCACGTGCGTGTTTATCTCTCAGTCAATTGGCGTTAATGTTGTTAGATTGAAATAGCAGTGCCAAGAAGCCTCCCAGCCATACAAGAAAAATGTAAATTATGAAGGCAGTCATTTGAAGCGTAAATAATCAAAATATGAAAACCACAAACCGTTCCCTCATACAAAATGTTGCTGTGACAGGTAAAGTATACATCGAACATTCGACACCTTGAGTTAGAACATACCCCCATAATCAGTTTAAATACTATTTTAACAAAAAGACATCAAAATTCTGTGAATAATTCTATTTCATTGACAAAAGTATCACTATAGGGTTATAAATGTTTCATTATTAGAACTTATGAAGCCCCTTCCATTTTGTTTTAGGTGTCACTTTTATACATTTCTCATCTTTACATATTCAATGTTTTTATTCTATAATCTAGGGTTATGGTTTGAATCAAGAAGAGATTCTCAAACCATACCGGATTCAAGAATCTAACTCGGATTCTGGGCTATTTTGCAGTGAAATCTGGCCCTTTACAACCCATCTGCAGTGCAACTGTATCCAGACTGAGACTGCCACCCGGCCCCAAGAAATATTTTCAAGCATGTGGTTTAAGGACCAACATACTCAGTCGTCTTTGAGGCAACCCACAACTCAAACCTACATTTCAATTAGGTTCTACGTAGTAAATATATTCGTTGGTTCTGTATTCTACTGACCAAAACAACAGAAGGTGATTGAAGAAGTAATGTCAGAGTTCAGTCTCCTTTTCTCTGTGTGCTCGCAATTATGACAAAGTGCCGCACTCAGTACTTTAATTGTGATTAGAGTTTTTTTTAATGATATGTCCATTCAATTTCATTGATTCATTTTCATTTTTTGTCATGAAAAATTAACCCAGGATTAAAATCAGTTCTCTTTTCTCCAGCAAACTATCATTGCATTGACAAGGCAAACTCAAAACATTTCCAGGGCGATGCACTCCTCCTCAGGAGTTCTTTTCTGATATTGTAAGAATGTTTAATGAAGCACATTAACAAATTCTTCCCCATGTTAAAGAGTCTCTAACTAATCCACATGCCAGCTGCAACAAGTTCTCCAACAAGAACAACCATCTTGTTGAGGATCTTAAAAAGTCTCTTATATTAGTCAATTAATTGTATGATTCAAGTATCACAGCCACTCCTTTCTTTGATGTCTGTTGTAGTTCCCATTTCTAATTTGTCATGAAAGATGTGAGGGCGCACTGTTTTGAGTTTTTTAATCCAATATACCTTTCTCTGCAATAGTGTTTTCCCACTATCCCCCAGGGCCGGACTGGGAACAGAAAGCAGCCCTGGCAAATTTTGCCAGACCAGCCCCCATCCGGCACGTAGCGAGCGCAGCGAGCGAGCCCGACCACTACTAGGTAAACATTTGGAAAAAGACAGAACAAAATGGTGCATTTTACAGCATATTTTTCAATACATATTGGATGAATTGGCTTTGCCAAGATTCGTACCTCAGATATAAGCCTTGTGTGCTTTTCTAGCCGAGACACACTGTGGCTTCTCGCTTCTCCTTCCTCAATCATTCATTCATTCTCTTAACGCCATCTTTCCCTTTTTCTTCTCCTCCGTTTCTGTTCCCTCCCTTTCTCACTGGTTTCCTTCACTTGTGTCAGTCTTCATTCCCTTGCAAACTCCCTTCCTTCCATCTGTCCTAAGCAGTTTTCTAGCTCTTCTCATTCCGTGCCTATTCTTCCTTTCTTCTCTTCCATCCCCTACTCCTGTCATCCCTCCAGACAACCCCTTGCCCTTCCCTCTCATGCTTCATTTATCTTTCTCTTCTAGAAGTCTTTCAGCACTTTCTCTCTCCCTTCTCCTTTACTTATCCCTTCCTCCCACCTTCATCTCTTCTTCCCTTCCATTTTTCCCTCCCTGCCTGCCATTATTGCTGGTGTCTCCGCTGCCCCTTTGCCAGGAGACCGGATATTCTTAAGATGGCCCAAAAAATAAACTCTAGCAATCTAACTCCAGCCTTAGAGCTATATAAAGTAAAGGCAAAAAGTCTGCTCTCTATAGTGCTGAACTTTGGGACCATTCAAGTACTAATGAGTTGACTGCGGCAGAAAATAGATTCCTCAGTCACTTAACCAACCTCCCGCAAAATACTCCAACTCTTCCCTTGTTGCAAGATATGGGCCTGTATCCAATTTCTTTTGCTGTACAGCTGAGACCTTTATTGTTATGGCATAGGCTCTGGTCAACACCAGCACTAGAATCCTACAGACTCCTTTGGGAGTTTTTAAGCAGAACTGGCCATTTAAGAATTCCTTGACTGTTCTACTAAAGAAAATGTTAATGATTTTGCCCTCAAGAATCTCTGGGACAACCCTGACAAAATACCACTGCAACTGATCAAGGATCAGTGCAGGAATTATATCTGCGGCGCAACAATCAAACCGTAAAACAGGTGGTCTGTTGGACTTATTCCTTGACGTTTAGAACATCCTATTTAATGAACTGTCCATAGATGTTAAGGTTCCTTCATATTCCATGTCACCTGTAAGTGTAGCTGTGTCAGCTGGGCACAAGCAGTCTTTGTTTAAAAAACCCTCACACACCAACCTGGTTGGTGTCATGCTTCATCATCGGGGTCCAACCAGGCAGCCGAGTGCCGCCTGGTTGTGCTTCAACGCCTGACTACAGCGGAGCGGGTGTCGTGCAATAGTGTGAAGTGGATGAAGGTGAATGTTAAGATACACCTCTGGGAATCCTTGCCTGATAATTTATTAGTGGCGGCCCAGGGTGTCAGTTAAAAAATATGTGTTGCAGCTAATAGTAAAAAAATGATGATTACTAAGTTGGCTTAGTAACGGTCTACATGTTTCAGTCCCTGTAGAGTCTGGGCGGGACTTTCTTCCGGACCAGGGTGAGTGAGTGGCAAAAGGGAAGGCCACATGTATAAATCTCCAACACACTCGCTAAGGTGTGTGGAAAAAAGGCGGTGGAAGGCGCGCCTGTGGGTTACAGGCACCTTCAGGGAAGCGAAAAAATCCTGTGGGAAGGAAGAACAGACAAAGCACACCAGCGTGTTAAGAGGATTGCTGCAAGAGTGCGTTCGCTATATTACAACAGGTGTTCTATGGTGTGCATGGTGGTTGCTGCTATCAAGGAAAACAGTTGACAGTGGGTAGAGCACAGTATGCTGTGAGTGCTACCATGCCTGTGCTATGAACTAATACGGTGGCGCTGTGGAGCCTGGTGGGTGTTCTCAGTAGCTTAAGTGCCCCCAGTGTCTATGCCATGGTGGTGCCGTCACCTATGGCGAATGGCCCTCGCGCCACCGAGGAGTTGAGTACAGGCTGCGTAGGCTCGTGTTCTCAAATGCGCAACAAGTGCGCTTTCAAATATGCTGTTTACAGTGAGACTCACATACATTTAAAAATTACGTAGTGACAGACATACATATGAAAATTATCTGGTGAAACACACATACAATTAAAAGAGTAAAGCGCCAATAATTACATCGCTACTAGGGAAGGTCCAGAGAATCGGGGCACAGGGGGAGGGAGTCACTCCTATCACTATCTGGAGATAATAGGAGTGACTCCCTCCCCCTGTGCCCCGACCATAGAACACCTGTTGTAATATAGCGAACGCACTCTTGCAGCAATCCTCTTAACGCACTGGTGTGCCTTGTCTGTTCTTCCTTCCCACAGGATTTTATCGCTTCCCTGAAGGTGCCTGTAACCCACAGGCGCGCCTTCCACCGCCTTTTTTCCACACACCTTAGCGCGTGTGTTGGAGATTTATACACGTGGCCTTCCCTTTTGCCACACACTCACCCTGGTCCTGAAGAAAGTCCCGCCCAGACTCTATAGGGACTGAAACATGTAGACCGTTATTAAGCCAACTTAGTCATCATAATTTTTTTACTATTAGTTGCAACACATATTTTTTAACTGACACCCTGGGCCATCACTAATAAATTATCAGGCAAGGATTCCCAGAGGTGTATTTTAACATTCACCTTCATCCACTTCACACTATTGCACGACACCCGCTCCGCTGTAGTCAGGCGTTGAAGCACAACCAGGCGGCACTCGGCTGCCTGGTTGGACCCCGATGATGAAGCATGACACCAACCAGGTTGGTGTGTGAGGGGTTTTTAAACAAAGACTGCTTGTGCCCAGCTGACACAGCTACACTTACAGGTGACATGGAATACTAATAAGATTCCATCACTCTAACACAGTGGGCCAGTCCTCGTTGTTTACTTGATCATACCCCAGGGGTAGGGACTCGCCCCTCATTACCCTTGCTCTCCATTTTGTTTATTCTACAAGGTTCCTTCATAACCAAAGGAGTTAGTGACATTTTCGAAGAAATCAATTTATTGTTTTTTTTTTATTTTACAATTCAAACGGCCTGTATGGGCTTTGCTCCTAATGTAATGTTGTCCTTTCATTTGGATGGTGATTAACTCAGCTAGAAGTACAAATGAAGTAGTGGCTTGAATTAAGTGTCATTTATCTTTTTTGATGTATGTTTTGTTTTATTTGCAATATCAGAAATGTAAATAGTGTTTTGTGATTCATGTGTGATGTATATTTGAGGTAAATTGTACAGCAATTCCTTTTTATATATAAATGTATTGCAAAGTGAAAAGTAAAAATTCGAAAGATAAGGTTAAATAAAAATACCAGTGCAAACACAAAGGTTTGTGTTTGCCATTACAAAGAAATTTTGGTTTAGTAATTGAGATTGGGACAGGCATTTTTCGTGTTCTTGAAGGTTCCTTCGCAAGACAGCATTATTTGAAGTTCTGAACGGGTATTTTCCAACATCTGAGTTCATCGCGTGAAGAGGCGATACTAAGAGATTCATTAATATTCGTACAGCTGAACCTTGGCACAAAGCCGCTGACAGTTTCTATGAAGGGAGCTCCAGCTTGCCACCCCGAGTCTGGACGGACAGACACTCACCTGCAGCCGCATGGTGCCTCCAAGCCTGCCTGGGTGCCCCTCAGTCATCTCGATCAGGGCCTCCTCGCCTCACCACTCACGCACACTTTTAAATTGCGAGAGGGCGAGCCGCAGTGCGCATGAGAATTGGACACCAGCAGTCAGGGTGAAGTCAGGAGTAAGACCGCACAGATGCGGAAAGTGGACTTGGAGACATCTGCGCTCCGCACCATTAACCTGACAGTTTATATCATTATGCATACCTGCCTTCCTCTGCCTGCACCGGGTGCACAGAAGTGCACTGTCCTGACCTGACCCCAATGGCAGTTGTGCCTTTTCCTCGCACGGAGCGGAGGGAAGGTCAGCCAGACAGGCTACTGTCTACAGTACAGTCTGTCTGACTCTGACTCGCGGATCAAAAATCAGCCCCAGCAAAACTGGCCCCCTCTAAAAAAAAAAAAAATGCCCCCCACCCCTTCCAGTCTACCGGGGGATTGCCCGGTGCCAGGTATAACCAGTCCGGCCCTGCTATCCCCAATGAATTTGAATATTAAAAAATTAAGAATTTGAAATTAAATTGCCTTGGAATGTGGCTATGTTCCTCAAAATACTTGCAACCTTGCACAGACCTTTTTATGCATATAAGTATTCCAACTTCCAATCTTAATTTTAGATTACTATCCAGAACACAAGGATAGTCTTACTGTTTGGGATGGTGTAACAACTTCTATGTTGCTGGTTAAATTCTGCTATGTTATCAATAAGAGTTCCATCTCGACCTTCTACAATTTAAAAAAGTGTCATCGATAAATCTTAACAAAATCTTCAGATGTGTAATCCATCTGTCCTCATTCAGAATAAATTTGATCTTGAATCTTAACTCTAAAATATTTGCATTGCTCAGGGCTGTATAAAATCCAATTGATGTCCCCGATGTTTTTAAGCAGATTGTGCCTTAACTTTTATAACGATTATAGTAGAATGTAATGTGTTGCCTGCAGTGACTTGGTTAACTTGGTTACAAGATCACCCGGAAGGACTGCCCCGGGGGAGGCATCGCCATCCCTCACGAGTCCAACCTCAAGCTGAGCACCTACACTCATGCGCCACAGACCTGATGGAACACCTCCACTTCAAGATACAGACCAACCGACCACCCCCCTTCGAGGCACCCTTATCTATAGACCCCCCATACCCAGCACACTTATCGCTGACTCCATCACCAACATCATCAACACCCAAGTCATCACCTCCATCGACTACACCTTGCTGGGAGACCTCAACTTCCACCTCGACAACCTCCAAGACCCCAACTCCACCTCACTCCTGGACAACCTCCTCAACATCGGACTCAAACAGATAGTACCAGAACTCATGCACTCAGCAGGACAGACCCTCGACACCATCTTCACAGCAGGAAACTCTATCACCTTCAGCATACCTCCGAAATCCCATACACAGACCATCACTGCATCCATTTCACCTTCAAACCAAACATCACCCGCAAACGTCCACACAAGCTCCAGCACAGGAATTGGTAAAATATCTCTGATGAACAGCACACATCATCTCCCCCGACCTTCGACGAATCATCAACTGCTCCTTCGAGACCACCTCCTTCCCCGACAACTAGAAACACGCCAAGGTCAACCCTCTCCTGAAAAAACTCTCGGCGGACCCCACCAAAACTCGAGAAATTGAGACAGATCTCCTTATTCCCGTACCCTGCGAAAGTCATTGAAAAAGTCTTCAACAGTCAGCTGGCCTCCTTCATAGGCGAAAACAACATCCTCGACTCCTACCAATCAGGTTTGAGGAAGAACCACTGCACTGAGACCGCCCTTCTCGCTGCAACAGATGACATCTGCTCCCTCCTCGACAGAGAAGATACTGTGACCCTCATCCTCCTGGACCTCTCTGCAGCTTTCGACACAGTCTCACACCGCACCCTAGCCCACAGACTCCATGATGCATGAATCGGGAACAAAGCCCTCGATTAGATCCGCTCATTCCTCTCCGGCCGAAGGCAGTGAGTCAGACTCCCTCCCTTCCTCTCGGATCCCACTCCGACGACCTGCGGAGTCCTCCAAGAATCCTTCATCAGCCCCACCTTGTTCAACATGCCCGCTCGCATCTATCGTCAGATCACATGGATTCAACATCTTATCGTCGAGAAGAGATTCACCTTCAAACTTCTCACACACACCCACGAAGCCATCCACAACACCGGACCCGCCTATATGAACCGCTGCCACTCGTTCCACGCACCCCAAAGATCCCTCTGCTCAGCCCAGCTCTCCCTTGCTACGATACCGCACATCAAGAAGGCCAGAACAGGAGGTCACTCCTTGCTCACGTCCACGGCATGGAACTCCCTTCCTCTCCACCTCCGACAGACACCAACACTCCTAAAATTCCTGAAGGACCTCAAGACCTGGCTCTTCTACGAATCACTGGGAACATCTAAGAGCTGCAGACCCCACCCACTCCTCCTGAGCACCTTCAGACCCTTCTGGGTGAGTAGCTGCTCTTCACAAATGAGTGATTGATTGATTGAACCTCTGAAGTTGCAGTTCAATAGATATTCTTCAATTACATGCAGTTCTTCATTTTGAGTGTTGGGTGTATAAACTAAGATGCCATCACTGTGCAAGGAATTTATCTTCACAGTTTCAAGATGTTTTTCTGTCAGTTTGCACAGGAAATTAGCACTCTGTATTAGTTGTTTTGTCTTGAGTGGGAAAATCATATTATTCTCCTGGTGGCTCTCGTATGAATTCCACAATTAAAACAATCGATCTGTATGGAACTTCAGCAGGGGTTGCTTAATCTGCAAGTATTTAGAGAATTGTAAGTCTTATAGGGCACATTCTTCATAAGTTTGATCCTCTCTCTGCCTCATGGTTCTCCCAGTTTAGATTTACCGATAATATCCCTTTTTTGGTACTCTACCAAATTGCTTAAATCATGAAAATGTGCTAAATCCCATAAGGGCATTTGAGGTGTTGGCACATCCTGCCATTCTATCTTTGCATTTGCTATCTTCCATGCATGTTTGACCAAGTTAACACTATCAGACAGGGCTGAACAGCCGTAGCAAGCACCAGGTGTTTTCCCTTTGGCCCGGAAGAGTGGGGACCGGTTCTGGACCAGTGGGGGCCATTTTTGTTACTGTGGGCCAAATTTGCATCATTGCTACAAAATAGGCCCCCTGCAACACAAGTGCAGCAGTTATGTTTTTCACCAGCCCCCCCCCCTACCACCCCCAGGGGGGTCGGTCTGCTGTAATTGCCAGGGCTGGTTTGCTTTCCCAGTTTGGCCCTGCCATATTGCTTTACGGTCATCTCTATATGTGATCCTGGGATAACCCTTTAGCCTCAAAACATGTTGGTCCGCCCTCACCAGTGGCCCTGGTTGAGATGAACAGGCTCACTCATTCACAATATTAACTGAGAAGCTTTGCAAACTTTTTGCACGTCGACCAGAGCAATTCCTCCATCATACATGCTCATTTAGAGGTTATACAGTGAGATCTCAGTGTACCTGCCATTAAACAACAGGGTACACACCAGTCTACAAAGTTTGACAATATATGCTTTCTTGTATCCAGATTTGGGGTATTTTGCAAAATATACAGACATTGAGGAAGGGCCACCACTTTGTAAAGAGCAGCTCTACCAAATAAAGAGAGCTGAAGTGTCCTCCTATGTGGCATCTCCTCTCTAAATCACATTAGTGTCTTAGTCAGGTTTTTATATGTGAACATTTCCCAGTCTTTAATTATGTACTTGTCAAGTTTCTGTTGTTTTAAGGAGACAGGTCTAAGTAGACAAAGACGTCCAGTCTACAAATACAAAGAGTATTGATTTGGTCCAGTTAATGAAGAAACCTGAGAGCCCAATATATTGCGCTAGGATCACCAGTATTCTTGAAACGGATGTGATGGAAACAGTCAAATATAAGAAGAGGTCATCAGCATGCAAAGAAATAACTTCTTAATCATGATCCCATCTCAAACTGATCAGAGTATCTTTTCAAACACAGCAACCTGGGGTTCCATGACTAGAGCAAAGAGAAGCAGAGCTAGAGGGCATCCTTGCTTTTGTTCACAACCCACGGGAAGAGCCTATGTAAATTCATGTTAACCTTCACTATGGGTCAAGTGAATAGTAGAGATATCCTTGCTAGGAACATTGGACAAAATACAATCTGTCTTAACCTTTTCGACGCTATTGACGGAACCGTTCCGTCATGCCCCTCGGGTGGGCTGTGCTCATGACGGAACGGTCCCGTCACGGCCCGCTTGCCGCGCCTGCGTGGCTCTGATTTCGCGCCTGCGCGGCGCATTTCATTAAGCGGGCGGGCCGTGACGGAACCGTTCCGTCACAAGCACAGCTCACCCGCGAGCCGTGACGGAACGGTTCTGTCACACGCGCAGGTGAGCCGCTCGCCCCCCGCGACCATTAGCACTGCTGCGGAATAGCCGCCGCAGCGAAGGTGTTAATATCTCTTTCTTTCTTGTGTTCTTCTGATCTGCCATGAATATTAATGGATTCTCCTGATCTTCTTCCTACAAGGAAACAAAAACACCGAACTGGGTTACTTGATTAATTGCAATGTATGCCATTTGAGTTTTCTAAAGCACATCTGATGTTTGACTAGGCTTATTTTTGATGTTTTTGACACTGGCTATATGGCTGACATATTGGGCTCATTAAGTAATGCACTACATATATGTATAATAATATGTTTGTTCTTTCCTATGTACTCTCCAGCCATGCCATATAAAGCCTGCATTTATGAGGAAATACGGTATACTGGAGGTATGCAGTGTTAACTGTTTATGAGATAGTTCTGTAAACGCTATAAGCTTGTTTTGATTTGTACACACGTTTCTCTATCCTCTGTTTTATAATCATATACATTATATCACCAGTTGACCTCACTACCTTCTACATTAACTAGAAGAGGTGATTTACAAAGGTAAAAGATAGCATGTAATATATAAGTTAATTGGGAGCACTGTTTATTACCTGATAAGTGTAATTTCTGATACATTTTGTTCATTCACACAAGAGAGCCTGAACGGTCCTCATAGACACAACTCTTGCAGCGTAGTCATCAGCAGACTTTTTTTTCTTTTCTCTTCCCTTCCCCTCCTTCCCTTCAGTCAAGGTTGACTTTGGCCACTGTTGGGTCGTTTCAACTGATAGGGAAGTTGGGACCTCGCATCCAGACCTCCTTGCTCTCCTGTGGAAAATCAGGTAAGATTCTTACAGAAAGACAAGCCCTCGATGAATTTTCACTTGAGCGGCATGAGGGCATGTGATATCACATTAGCGGGCTTGGCCCATATGTTAGATTATCTTCAAAAGAAAACACAGGCATTGTCTCAAAGAGTAAATACATTACAAGGATTAGGGCTTGAGGGTCTCAGTGGATAGCCATCGGTACAAGGTACAATGATTGTGAGAGGTACATTTCCCACATCAACCATTACTAGAGGTCCAGGCCAGGGTTCAGGGGCATTGGTTATACATGTCATCACTCCTCCCATGATTCAATTAGCCCCTCTGGAATGGTTCACTGGGAATCCTGTGAAGTTTGCTTCTTTAATAAACCAATGCCAATTGCATTTGTCGTGTATGCAGGAAAACCACAATGAAGAGGTGTGATTTGATTAGATTCAGGGCCCCCAATTCCAAGTCATACTTGGTATACCTTGACTAGAGAAACATAACCCTGACTTTGACTGGACTAAACACAACATTTCGGTCTCTCTTTTATATCAAGCATTGTTCATCTAATGTTCCTATGTTGAGGAACCCTAAGGAGGTAGCATTAACCATAAAGGTTGATACCCCAGTATTGTCTCCATGCTACCAAGATCTCAATGAGGTGTTTGATAAAGGACAGGCTATGCTTCACCAACCTCACTGTCTCTATGACTTCCAGGTCAACATGCCTGTAGCTCAGATACCTTGTAACAGGATATACACCTTGATGCAGAAGGAGAACCTGCATCTACATGAATACATTGATGAAATGCTTCGGATTAGGTTCATATGACCTTCACGCTCTCCTGCCTCCTCGCCTTTATTCTTTGTTACCAAAAGGGAGGGGAGTTCCGTGCTTGCATAGACTACAGAGCCCTCAGTAATGTCACCAACTGGTTTTCGGATGAAATTCGGTTTATCAAGTACTTAGTCATGCCCTTCGGCCTCTGCAATACCCCAGGTGCCTTCCAATGTTTTATCAGTGAGACTTTACATGACTTTTTGTACGTATGTGCTGTAGCCTACCTCTATGACATTCTGATATATTCTGACTCCCTTCAAGAAAATGAAAAGCACATAAAAGCTGTTTTGCCAAAGTTGAGGTATCATAGCTTGTTTGTTAAGCTGGAGAAATGTGAACTCAATGTCAATACTGTTTCCTTTTTGGGCTATATGATGTCCGCACAGCTAATTAGTATGGATCTCCAAGAGGTGATGACACTTACACCGTGGAAGTCCTCTCAGACTGTCAAGGGAGTGCAGAGCTTCTTTGGCTTCGCTACTTTCTATAGACAATTTTTTTATCATTTGTCCTCCCAAGCCTCACCCATTACTCGGTTATTATGCAAAGGCAAGACGTTTCAGTGATCAGAAGAGGCGATGCAATACTTCCAATGTCATTTATGTTATCATATTGCACATTTCTGTATTTTATTGCTTTTATTGTCTTATATTTAATAAATGTTAATAAACAATTTCAACACACAAAAAAAGGCTTTTAGTAGTGCCCCCATCTTACAGCAAAAAGATCCTACCCAACTATTCATTGTAAAAGCAGATGCCTCACAGGTGGCGGTGAGAGGTATTTTGTCCCAAAAGAATAAGGATACATGGGAATTGCATTCTGTTGCATTCTTTTCCTATAAACTGAGTCCTGCTAAGACTAATTGCACAGTGGGGGAGAGGGAGTTGTTAGTCATAAAGAGGCCTTTTGATGAATGCTGGCATTATTTTTTGGGTTCTCTTCGTACAGTTACTGTCCTGACCGATATCAGAAACCTGAAATTCCTAAAAACAGCCCGTGCTCTGTCTATGCGGCAATTGCGCTGGACACTGTTTTATAGATAATTTGATTTTGTTATTTCCTTTCAAGCTGGACAAAGACATGGTAAGGCAGATGTCCTTTCCCTCTTGGGGTACGAGGTGCAGGAGTACACATCTGAACAATGATATATTATACCACCTGGACGAATAATAGGGGCCTTGTATACCGAGAAGAAATTCACACCAGACATAGTTTTGACACAAAAAACAAAGAAGCTAAGGCTACACCTCAGACTCATGGTGGTCAAAGAGTACATGATTTGATATATGTCCAAGGGGGTATATACATTCTCACCCATCCCGCTTCAACAACAGGCTTTCGAATGGTGTCATACGCACATTCTAGAAAGTCATCCAGGTGGAGAAAAAAACCAGCAGACTTTCTTAAAAGACATTTCTGGTGGTCTACTCTCACCACAGACACTAAATTGTGCATACAGAAATGCAGTGCATGTGCACAGAGTAAGAGCGCTCATCAAACTCCTGCAGGTATGTTATTGCCACTACCCACTCCCCCTGCTCCTTGGCATACTATTTCCATGAATTTCATTGTTGAATTGCCCAAAACAGAACATGGACATACTACAATTTTGGTTATAGTGGATCTGTAAACCAAAACGGCCCATTTCATTCATATGAAGGGTTTACCCACCTTCAGAGAGTTGTTGGAAGTTTTCTTGCAACACTTAGTGCATCTACACAGTCTTCCATCCATCATTTCTGATCGTGATTCGCAGTTTGTTTCCAGGTTCTGGATGGTATTGGGGAACATGATACAGATAAACATTTGTTTACCCTCAAGCCACCACCCTCAGACAGATGGGCAGAGAGGGTGAATCAAACATTATAACAGTATCTACGGTGCTAATTGTTGCAATCAAACACAGACTGGGATGGGTATCTTTGGGCTGCGGAATTCATCTATAACAACCTCATTCATAGTTCCAGTAACTATTCACAGTTTTTCTGTAATTATGGTTTTCATCCCTGTTTCCTATTACTGTCTTCCTCTCTCACACCTGCAGTCCCTGCTTTACAGGACTTCATTGATCACATACATGTAATACAACAGACAGCACAGGAAAATCTGATACAGGCTAAGGAAGTGTACAAAAATTATGCGGACCAACATCGCAGAGTCACTCCTGATTACAATGTCAAAGACAAAGTTTGATTATCCACTCACCATATTGCTATCAAGGGGTCCTGCAAATTTGAACCTTTATACATTGGGCAGTACAACATCTCGAAGATTAATGATGTTGCTATGAAACTGGAAATACCCTCCAGCTTGCAATTAGATCCTATTTTTCATGTTTCCTTGTTGAAGCTGGTCACATCCAGTACAGGTTTCCTTGTGTAACTGTCTCCAATTCTCCATGATGATGGACCTGAGTTTGAATTTGAGGCTGTTTTGTACTCTAAGAGGATATGGCGTAAGTTGCGCTATCTTCTTCATTGGAAAGGATATGGCCCTGAACTTTAGGAAAGTGCTGATCACTTGCACACTCCTTGTGTGCTTCGTCAACTCCATCACAGATACACTGACAAACCCAAGCCAGTTCGGGGTATTGTTGGAGAGGTGAACTCTCAAGACTGCTGCCTTCTGCCGGGTTGGCCAAGTGCGGCGGGGGCAGAGCCTCACAGGGATATCTGTGGCAATGACGGGCAGAAAGCTGCTTGTCATTCTAGTTGTTTCTGAAACCACAGCTTTCTCCCGTCATGTTTCCTACCCATGCTTCTGGATTCGCCTCATCGAATGCGAAGTCTTCCACACGCTTCTCTCGTAGGGCTGTTCTCATCGTGCCTTGTTGGTACCAGGTCTGTGGGACTTCCTGCCTCTGGATCCTGGCTTTTTCTACGGTGCTCCTGTAAAGAAAAAGAAAAGGAATCAAGTATCAAGGCCAGCATACAGCTACTGGTTACGCGCTAGCCCACTGATTTTGTTCAGATCCTGAATCCTATCATGTTAGTGCGTGGTACTTATCTGACTTGTGTTCTTCTGATCTACCATGGATATTAATGGACTCTCCTGAAATTCCTCCTACAAGGAAACAAAAACACAAAAGTGTGTTACTTGATTAACTGCAATTCATGCCATTTAAGTTTTCTAAAGCACATCTGATTTTTGACTAGGCTTATTTTTTTGTTTTTTTTACTCAGGCTATATGGCTGACATATTGGGCGCATGAAGTAATGCACTACATATATATAAATGTATAATAATAGGTTTGTTCTTTCCTATGTACTCTCCAGCCATGCCATATAAAGCCTATATTTAAGAGGAGATGATGTACTGTTTATGACATAGTTCTGGAAACGCTATGCGCTTGTTCTAATTCAAACACATGTTTATCATTTCTCTTTCTTGTCATCGGATATATTATATTACCAATTGACCTCACTACCTTCTACATTAACCAGAAGAGGGCTTTTACACAGGTAGAAGATAGCATGTTGTATATAAGGCAATTTGGTGCACTGTTGATTACCTGATAAGTGTTATTTCTGATGCACTTTTGTTCATTCACACACAGAGAGCCCGAACTGTCCTGATAAACGCAACTGTCTGTTGCAGCACAGTCATCAGCGGACGTTTTGCTTCTTTTCTCCTCCCTTCTCCTCTTCTTCGATCGAGGTTGACTTTGGCCACTGTTGGGTTGTCTCGATTGATAGGCAAGTTGGGAACTAGCATCGTGACCTCCTCTTGAGGAAAATTGGGTGAGATTCTTACATACGATTACTTCTCTTAGGTCCAGGTGCACACCAGCCATGGACAACCAGCATATGATATTGGTGAGTTTGAGTGAGGATTCCACTCTGGTGCAGGTCTATTTCCGCAACCACCACCTTCTGACCCCCGCACCCTTGTGTTTTCTTCTTGAGCCATCAGAGCTGCTCTCCTAACCGTCGGGCCTAGCAGCACAGGTACAAATTCAGTACACAACCAACTAACAGGACACATATTTCTTCAAGGGGAATATTTTAGCCTAGACTCCCTTGGCGGTAGATTTTACAAATCAACAATACACAATGTACAGTAACAACTTAATCACTGCATAACACGTGTACAAATTTGATTAGACCAGTCATTCATACTGCAGGTGCCCAAAAAAAAGAAGATGCACTGATAGTCTACTCTATAGTATCAAAAGTGGAAGAAGGCACACAGGTGCTTTATACGGAACAAAAACACATTCAGTGCGAGGTCTGACATGAAGGGGCCCCCTCTGGACTCAATCGGGAGCTCTCCAGCCAGATTACTGTGCTGAGGGGGCTGGGGACTGCGGGGGCCTGTGTTACGCCACTGTGAGGGATGCCGGGAGAATGAGCTCTTACGGTTCGGACAAAAACCTGTTAGGTAAACACCACCCTTAAATTCTGTTGTGCCTTAGCCAGTGCAGTAAAAGTCAGGACATTTGAGGAAATTTCTTTCACAAAATGGTCTCTAAACAGATTACTTTCTGATTCAGGGCCTATTTCTTTTCGAGCCATCTCTCCCAATTCCCTCTTATGAGCAGACTTTTGTCTTTCTGCCAATATAGCAGCATTGGCAATGCATAAAAGGCAAACAGCTTCCAGGCCTCGCCCTTGTTGCTAAGAAGGAGCACCACCCTCATTGAGTTTGTTTTCTCTATACACTTGAAAAGCAAGACTCTTATTAGCAGATTCACCAGTGTTTTTGTATCAGTAAAAACATGCTGAGTATGAATCCCCCACTAGACCGGTGAGGGAGGAATAACCTCCCACTTCACATCAAACCCTCCTCCCCTCTTCTTGAATTCTAAAAGAAGCTGAAACCCTGGCTTTTCAATTAACCAACCTGCCCTATGAAGAGCTAGGCACGCACACCTGTGCAGTGCCAGGAAACCCTCGCTGATTGAGCAGCTTCATTTGGCTCCTCCATTATACGTTACTTCTTTACGTTGTTTTATATAGGTTAGCATTTCTTTCATTTCGTTAGTTTTACTTTTAGTAAACTAAAGGGGATTTGGAATGTATAACTGAAATGCTCCATGATAATCCTTAATAGAATTCTTTAATGAGTGCATACTAATGTTGAAAGTTTTATTAGGAATGTAGTTCTTACTCACAATTATGCAAATAATTTGAATGTAACACACAATTTTATGTAACCATGATTTATTTTGCTGATATTTCATACATGTATTAATTTTGAATATGCGTGCATATAAATTCAAATGTCAGAGTGCACCCTAACTGCTGTGTTATCTTAGTGTAACTAAAGACCCTAAGCTTTCGAATATCAATCAAAACCATGAAAATGGACAGTGGATATAGCACCAAGATATAGCACCCAAACTCGTATCAACCAGAAATAATAAGTGGTTCAAAAAAGTGAGTCAAGTGTGCCACTTGCAAAAAAACGGTACCCTCTGTCCAGGGGCACCTCACGTAAAACGTGAATCCAAACGGTTAGTAATCCAGTTTTGGGGCACCACTCTAATCATATACAATCAGTTCAAAATTTCTCAGAGTCCAAATCCAAATTTAGAAGTCTCGCTATTTTCTCAGTTCGTTTTTTATTTTCTTATATTCAAAAAGAATCATCAGCCAACGCGTTTCGTTCTGACCACCAGAACGTCTTCAGGGCGTGTCCCGGGGACGCGACTGAAATCGGTTGCGCGTTGAGAGCCTGCTTACGGACAGTGGCGGATATGGCCGAGTCGCAGTGATAACAATTCTCATCGCATTTTCGACTGGGATCACGAACTTGGAACAAACCGGGTCGGATACATATTGGGAATTTTTCAGAGAAGATAAACAACAATACCCTTTAAATAGGCTTTTGCTGAGATTTTCAGATCTTACTGTTGAATTATAACATTCGCCGACCTACATCTATCACCTACTGCTATGTGAAGATTATACCAGCCAGACTTTTTCCAGATACCCCAACTGGACTTATTTTGTTAGTTGGAAGGATCCCTAACTCATCAGTGGTACCCACTGTTGGTGTTTTCTACTATCGCACACGCCCTGAAGAAGTTCTGGTGGTCAGAACGAAACACGTTGGCTGATGATTCTTTTTGAATATAAGAAAATAAAAAAGAACTGAGAAAATATCGAGACTTCTAAATTTGGATTTGGACTCTGAGCAATTTTGAACTGATTGTATATGATTGGAGTGGTGCCCCAAAACTGGATGATTAACCTTTCGAATATCAATGTTTAAATATCACGTGAGAGTGGCTTTGTTTGAATGTATTCTCCTCTGCAGGTGCAGATACAAGAGTTCATTAGATGGAGCAAGGCATTGTTTGTTTGGATCAATAATACTCTGAGGTTCTGTAATTTCCAAGTACACTAGATTGCACAACTCCATTTTAAAATATGGGTTCCATTTTGTACTGTGCCACCAAATTGTGTTGCCCATCACATAGGCTCATGAAGGCAGCCTGACGAACAAAGTGACCTGGCCTTCTTTGTTCATGTACACATTAACTAGGTTTCCTTCTGACACTGGAGTGAGCTATAGGAACTGACCTCTTCACCTGAAACTGGCCTCGCAAAACCAATTTACCTGATCGATCTCGTTTTGAAATTGCCAATCAATGTTCATGACATCGTTAGTTTCCTTGCACATGCCTTATCTTGTTCATCATCTTTTACTGTTTCTTTTTATGTTTCTTCATTACATGGGTTATGCTTTCAATTATAGGTTTGTCCGGCTTTTGGAGGGTGAATTTGGGACATTCTTAATGATTGACTTTTGGGTTGGGATACTGTACATGTAATCATGCCATGCCCTGCAGTGCCATCTAAATCAGATTAACCTTTGTGAACTATGTAATTATAATGTTTTGCCCATATCTTGCTAAAACCCCAAAGGCTACTCACCTGCTGACACTCCAGATTTTCCATTTGTTTAGGAATGTAATAAAAAGTTAACTGATACAACTCTCTTACATGCCTGGGGCAGGATAGAGAGTATATAATATGTGAAGTAAGACCATTCTAGCAGACTGCCTCATTCAGTTACTAAGGCTTCTGTTTGACGTAGTCTCACTCATTTGAGTTTACTAAAAATTTTCTTTTATATTTCCAGCTTCTGTGCCAAATTCTTTATTATTGGTTTGAATGGAGTAAGTATCAGTGGAACCCCTGAGAAGTGGATTTTTGTGGATTTCTACAAATGGCGCGGCCAACGCGGGCCTCATCAGAGAAGTGGCTATCTGAGGGAGTGATCTTGTCAGAAGACAGAAATCTACTGGGGAGGACAGGACATGACTCTACTAAGGAAGTACTCTGTGCACGGAGGTTCTGGGGATTCTTTGTCTCTGCAGCCCAGTATATTTCTGATCTTCCTGATTTTGATCCTCCACATGATGTCACTCCTGACTGAGAACCTTTTTGGTGTGAGTATTTTTAAAAAAAGACCATTAGTTCATTTAGAACTTGGCAGTTAGAATTTGGACAACCATTTGTTTAGTATAGCTTTGGAATTTTGGAATTTGTGTTGGCCAACTTTGTATTTGTATAGGTTTGTATATGCGAATTGCAATTTATGTAGGCAGTTAATGAGGAGATGTTTCTCTATCTGATTTTGTTGAACGGTGCACGTATGAAGAGTACTTTAAGCACTACTTTGGGTATAATATTGTATATTCCGCAATATTTTTGGCATGCCTGTTTTCAAGCTCACATCAAAGAATGTGTTGCTTTTTGGAAGGTACCATAGTGAGATGTGAATTAAAATTAGCTAGCTCCCCTAGAGGGAATACCTAAATAGGTTTGGGTATAAAAACATATTTCTTCCTTGGTGAATTTGTATCCCCAGGAAATTAAAATATGGACATAATACATATAAGGATCCTTTGTTCTGTGCAATTTTATGAATGGAGATATGCAGAGCGATTTCTGGTGCTCCGCCAGCCAAAACTAGTGAATTGAGTGTATTTTGGCTTCTTGGACATACAGCAGTCTGTTGAACTGGTTTTTTTTTGCAGTCTTTTGGAACACTATTGAGAAGCATTTCTTGTAATTATGACTTACAACTAGTATTTACAAATGGTTTGGTTTAAGTACAGTCTGTGGGCTGTCCTTTGTTTTAGTCCTATATGTTGATCTGTGGGTTAAATGTGTGTTTAAATGTCTATGTGGTTTTTCCCATTAGTGTCACTTCTGTAAGTGAATAGCGATGGCGCAATTTATGAAACAAATGGCTAAAGCGCTGTATTGTGTGTCCTGAGTGTTTGAACCTTTCCTGTTTATGTCTGAAATGAGCTCAATGTGTGTTTGTGGGTTTTTTGATGTTTTCAGTCTGTTAAGTAAAATGTCAAATTAATTATATTAAGTATAAATTAAATAAAAATCCAGCAATTTACCATGTGATATGCTAAAATAGCTATATGTTGCTATTTAATTTATAGTACAAACTGTTAAATGCTTAAAAAAATAGATAAAATTAAAATTCACATTCACTAGGAATATGAAAGGCCTCAAAAATAAATTGTGTATTTTGTAGAAAAACGAATTTATAGCATTTTTTACTTACATTCATTGTATTACATGTAAACAGGCAAACACTTCAGTAAAGTGAATCTTTGCTAAATTTAAATGCATCTTATTGCACACGCATTTTAAAACTTGAAATGTCTGTTTTAGGTAAGACTGCCACCGTGCTCAGGTTTTAACACTGTGCAGGGCTCTTACTGCCGTTAAGGAAGCAGATGCTGTTTTTTTGAAGGCCACAAATAACATCGGAATGTTTATTTAGCCAGGACTTAGCCGTTAGTTAATCACGGTTGGAACTGTGCATTTCAGAATAGTGTTTTACAGGGTTACAAAAATAAGGTTCAATATTTTGTATCACAGGAAGACATTTCAATTGCGGTTTTCCTCTCTTTAAGCATTTTTGTAAGCATATTCTTGGTTCTGTTGCTAAATGATAATTGTCCTTTTAAAAAGAAAAAAGTGGCGTGAAAATCTGTCATGTTTTCAGTTAGGCTTCTGTGCTTAGGCTCATAAACGAATGCGTCTAAAAATGATAGGCAAGAGATGCAGCTTGCTTTTATATGTGGAATTATCAAAAATAATTGGGTTTAGTAATTTTTTTTATTAATTATGAAACATAATTATTAAAAATAAGTGCTTCTAAATTCGTTTTTTAATATTTATAAAGCTTAATACTCATACTATGACCTCCTAGCATTAGAATTTAATTTAAGTTGTGTGTTACTGCATAATAAGGACATTAGCATGTGGGTTTTTACTTGGCGCAGGCGTAAACACTAATTTTTCTAAGGAATTACATGAGATATGTCTAATGTCCAATCTCTGCAATCTGTAAAGAACATTCTGAGGATGATTAATAAGTAATGCAATTGTAGGATCTTTATTTTTAAGTGCCCCAGAGATCAAAGTCGAAATTGAGTTAAATACACTTTTAAACAGCATTGTTGCCATTTACAATAGCTTTAAAGTGTCTCAGGCTTCAGTAAATGCATACATTTGTGTATAATACAAACTTGCAGGTTGTTACCATTTGAGGTTGCTTTTAGTGGCTCAGTGAGCCAATGTGCCTGGTGCAGAGGTTTGTGTTTAATATCAGGGTTGAAGGTTCTAACTTTAGCTGGGCCTACTGAGATGTTCATCCATTTAAGGTTGATGAAATGAGTACCATTGCATGGGGTGATAACAAGCATTTGTTCTAAAGCTGGTATGTTGTGTTGTTGTGTTCTGTGAATTATTCACAGTAGATGTTTTTGAGTCTGGGAATAGAAGTAGATTGTGGCCCCTAAAGGGAGTAATATAAATGGTATGTGGTTTTGGATAGGGTTGGTTATTGCAAGTTAGAAAGAGTTAGGAAGGTTTTTTTCTCTTTGACAGTTTCAGGGTGAAGAGAGAGAGGGATGAGGAGAGGCAGATTTTGACCTTGAGGTCAGTAAGGTGGGGGTTAGCAGTATGTTGAAACAAGATGAGTTTTTGTATGACTCCTTGAAGAAAAAAAGTTTGTGTGTTTTTCACGTTTTTGCATTTTGTCCTTCCATGAATTGTTCCTGCTGGTCCTGTGTGTCAGAAGCGACACAGTAAGTTGTATTTGACAGCTGATCTCCACTGACTGGTGATCCGCTGTCAAAAGTGAGGAAAGTAAAAGAAAGTCAGTTTGTGTAATTTCGATTTTAAGCCTGACAAATTAAGCAGGCCAGAATATTGGGTTTTGGGCTGCAGGTTCACAGTGCATAAAGTGCATGCAATGGTGTTGTGTATCACCGCTTATTTACATATGCTATTGTACTTTGTCTATGCTTTTTGTGCTTGATATACAGCGCATATATCTGATGGCTTGGCATGTGTGTGTTTTTTATCTTATGCATGTTTTTGTTTTATATTGTTGCTTTTGATACTATTACAAGATCCCCTGAGTTGTGAAGGGATTTTTCATGATGATGCAAATCGCTGCACAACAGTTGGGTAAATTTGCGCTGATACTAAATTTCACAGATATGATTTTTCATGTTGTGAACATGACAGACAGCACTTCACCAGTGTATGTCAAATTTGGCTATATAATATTGAAGAAAAATAAAAGAGATATACAGGATCAAATTGTGTCACCTGCAGTTAGCTATGACTGCCCTTTCCCTTAAGGAACAGGCAGCCCTAGATTTATGTTTCCTTGATTGGACCTAAGGATGAAATTATAGATTTGTGGCTCTTGCTAAAGGTGACTGAAACTTTTCATTTTTTCCCTTGAAGAAGGAACTGGACCATTAGCTGAGATTAACGTATATGGTGTAGGGGCCAGCGGTAGAGTTAAAATGTGTGTACTATTGTGACTTTTGTGTATCACCCATACTCTTGGTATTATGTCACAAACTTGACTATCACCCGAGTAATTTCTTGTTCTTCCTATAGATTTTTCTTTTGCTGCTTCTCCCCTGACTGATGTTGCATTTTGCCTAGTTATTGGGGATTTTAGCTGTGTCCTACTCATATTTCCCTTCTCCGTATTCCTTTCACCAGTCAGCCAATTTATTATAATTGGTGTATTGTTTAGGTTCACACTTCCAGACTGCAGTGATGTACCAGGGACCCCCATATTATGTATAATTCCCTTTTGTATGACCAGACTGGTTTTCAAGAGTTTTCTTTAGGCCTACTTCGATGTTTTCCAGTCTGACTGTCAGGGTAGTGATAGACTGGTTAACTGACTTAATATTATAGTAAGACAAATTTTCCATCTCAATAGGAGATACCTTATGTTTTTTTTTTTTTTAATATGACAAATTCAATGCCTATTCTAATTTGGTTTTCAGTTTCTCTTTTTTTCTGCTGCTTTAATTTTTGATAGACCAGATGTGTTTTAATAATGGAAATACCAGGACTCTCTAGTTCTTGTCTTTTTGTTTCCACATTTTGATCATTAGCCTTTGTATTGCATTGTACACCTGATGCACAATTATTAAAAGGGAGGTATCTACATGTCCCTGATAATCTGTATTATGTGATTTCGCTTTTGAGGAGTTCTATATAAGGAATTTAGGAACACTTAGACTTATTCATTGAGAAAAAATGTTTACCCCATTAGACGATGTCACTATGTGTGAGGACATCCATTCATATAGAATTCACATGTAGTTATCTACCCTTTGATGGTAGAGGATATGCTCTCACATGGAAACCCAATTGAAGAGGCTAGAGTCACTGTTTTGCCTACTGCCTTTGTCTTTGTATTCTATGAGAATTACAGTGTATTTTAGATCACAATAGTCCCATGGCATATGGCCACTCCTTTGAAGATTGCAGGCCACCTGCTTGCATTCCCCTTGTTAAATACATTGAACTGTTTTTGTACTAAATTGAAGGAAACTAACAACTGTGTCACATTTCCTACATCACTAGGTTCTGCTGGATCTTCCAGAGTCAAAGGAAGAATGATACCCTGCAGAACGGTGATCAAGACGAATCCTAATTCTCATCAGTGTCAGCTACAGATGAGGGCTACATACCTTGGCCGTACAAGCCCAACACCCAGAAAGTGCTTCATCAACTGCATCTCCAGAGCATTGTGCTTGCTTCATCAGAAGGCGTTGAACATCAGAGAAAGAGGATCTGGTTTTGCCACAGAACCAGAGTTTCAGTGCAAATGAGCAAAAGCTACCTGACATGTGCTGGTAACCTCTGACAGTGTGCAGTCCCTTGAGCCCCTTGGCCTGAGTTTTGGCCACACACTTCCCCTTTTTCCTTTGCTCCAATGGAAGGGCAGTGCACCCGAGGATCCAAGATTGGCAAAAGGCACTACATTATGGTGCCTATGAAAGAGCAGCCTGAGCGTCCTCTGACACTGAATAATGAGTGTTGGAGCCTGAGAATGTAGACACGGGTCTGCATGACATGATATGTGCCCATGACCAATGAAGAGCACATTATTTGTAGTGTCTGCCGCAGAGGAGAGATACTGGTGCACTGCATTGAGACATTGAGACTTTCAAGTGAGCTGTGAGTGTTTGCCAGGAGGGCACTCCAACGGATACTGAGAAGAACTATTTTCATAGAAGGCCTGAATCAAGAGGCCCAATGCGGAAGAAGACAATGGAAGCAGATTTGATGGACGATAGAAGCCTGCCATAGAGGCTTTGAACGGACTTTGGGCACAGTTGCACAAGCGATTCCAGTCCAATTGTATAAAGTAAATGTTAATTAAGTTCTCATTTGACTGAATTGCCATGGAAGAGGAAGTGGCTCCGCCTCTAGCATCCAAAAAAATGGTCCACCAGTAGTGAGTCTTTGTGCTACTATGTGTGTTTGGAGACCTGTCCCGAGAGAAGTAGAGAATAATAAGATGATGCTACAGCAACACCTTGATGACCTAATGAACATCGATATAGACCTAGATTCAGATTAAAGTGAGTCTTAGGTTATTGCCTACGTAATGGCAAATGGAGGGTCTGAGGTTCTGTAATTTCCAAGTACACTAGATTGCACAACTCCATTTTAAAATATGGGTTCCATTTTGTACTGTGCCACAAAATTGTGTTGCCCTCACGTAGGCTCATGAAGGCAGCCTGACGAGCAAAGTGACCTGGCCTTCTTGGTTCATGTACACATTAACTAGGTTTCCTTCTGACACTGGAGTGAACTATAGAAACTGACCTCTTCACCTGAAACTGGCCTCGCAAAACCAATTTCCCTGATCGATCTCGTTTTGAAATTGCCAATCAATGTTCAGGACATCGTTAACTTTTAGTTTCCTTGCACATACCTTATCTTGTTCATCATCTGTTACTGTTTCTTTTTAAGTTTCTTCATTACATGGGTTATGCTTTCAATTATAGGTTTGTCCGGCTTTTGGAGGTTGAATTTGGGACATTCTTAATGATTGACTTTTGGGTTGGGATACTGTACATGTAATCATGCCATGCCCTGCAGTGCCATCTAAATCAGATTAACCTTTGTGAACTATGTAATTACAATGTTTTGCCCATATCCTGCTAAAACCCCAAAGGCTACTCATCTGCTGACACTCCAGATTTTCCATTTGTTTAGGAATGTAATAAAAAGTTAACTGATACAATCCCTTACATGCCTGGGGCAGGATAAAGAGTATATAATATGGGAAGTAAGACCATTCTAGCACACTGCCTCATTCAGTTACTAAGGCTTCTGTTTGACGTAGTCTCACTCATTTGAGTTTAAGAAAAATGTTCATTTATATTTCCAGCTTCTGTGCCAAATTCTTTATTATTGGTTTGAATGGACTAAGTATCAGTGAAACCCCTGAGAAGTGGATTTTTGTGGATTTCTACAACAGCACAGTAGGAATTTCTTGGCAAGAAGAAGACATGTTAACGAGGTAGGAAACGAGTTCTCATGGCGGAGAGGGGCATTCAAGAACAATCGAATGTTTCCCACTGAGAGTGTGGGAGAAGGGTTGAATGTTGCGAATTTCTACCTCATGTGATGGAAATGTACTGAAAAGTGACAAAGTTGGTTACCTTGAATGCTAGTGTGTTAATAGATGTTGTACTGTTAGTTACTGAGCAGAGCCCTTTAGGATTTCACAAGGTACAGACCTCTGATGTGATTCCTCTCATTGTGGAGCTGCATGCAATACTTTGTAGGCTTGCAGTACTTTTATAAAGATTCCCTCAAGCTGACACCTGTCCTTGCTTCTCATAGTTTACTAGGGTTTACAGAAGTTGATATAGAGTAGGATAATTCAAAGTTATCAGAAATACTAATGACCAGGCAGGAAGATTGAAATCTTCACATAAAACTCATGTTTTTTTTCTCATCTTTTGTATTGCAGCCACTGAGTTCTTGGTGTGTTTCTTATTGTTTAGACTAAAATGTTATTAGGAGTTTTGGATTCATTCTTGTGGTACTATATTTCTATAATATGCTTCTGAGATCATTTATATCAGTTTGTTTTTGAGTCTGTAATAAAACCCTTTAACCTTCTTTAGTAGTCTTAGCCTTACTGTGTGACTAATTTGTTACACTGTTATTGGATTTTACAACTTACGTTTACTCTCTCTTACCTCTCATGCAACTAATAAAGGTCCACTGACCAGTAAAGGAAAGTAGTACCAGAAGTAGAGTGTTCTCAGTTGGTAGCATGGCGAGGATGCTTAGTTCTTAGAGTAGAGGGCGGTAGAGAGGTTACCATAGACTAGTTTTAACTCAAGCCCTAGCCCCTAAAGTTGATGTTTTGGCCTGGAGGATCAGCGAAATTACAGCGATTTGAAGCAGAAGCAGAATGTTGGTAGCAGCAGAGAAGTGAGTATAAATAGGGTTGTGTGTTACAGTGGTTTATATGTAGCTTGTGGGTTGTATTAAAATGGTCTGATTTTTTGCGGGGTGTTTGAGTGTCATGTGAGTGTGGTTTTAAGCTGAAGTTGTTACTGGGTCCGACATGACCTAAGATCCCAGGATGATATTCAGATGTAGAAGAAACTGTATTGTAATTTGTCTGCTATAGTTTTATGGGGTTTGCTGTGAGACGTCGTCGACAGCCCAGTGAAGATAGCGACTTTCTTTCTATGTCTGAAAGTGAGCGATGATCAGCGCTGTTAACCTTTTGCGCAGAGGGAAATTGTGCTGATCAGGTTAGTTCTTAACAGGTTGAGATCCCATTTAGAATGTGTGTTCAAATAGAAATATTTCTTGGGTGATTGCATTTTGTTGATTTCTTTACTAAAGCAGACAATTGTTTCTGATCGTTATTTGTATTACTGGTGTTTGTGTATGGTGGTGAAGAGAGATTGTTCATGGAAATTGTAAAGGAGCGTGAGCTCCTGCGAGGAGCAAGATTGGCGTCATAGTGTGCCGCTCTGAGATTGGTAGGTTGGTGCAAAGTCAGGCTGTTATTGGTTGTTCACGTAATTGAGTACCGCGCTGGTATTGGTCAGTGGGTTGGAATGAGAGTTTTTGAAGAAAAACATTGTTTTAGATTGAAAGTATTCTGATCTTTAATGCTGATACATTTGTTGGGAAAATTGAATGTTTTGGACTATTATGTAATTGGTGAGGGTGAGGATACCTGTTAGAGAGGGAGAAGAGGCACCACCTGAAGCTACAGCAGGTCATTACATGGCAATAAACATAGGGCTTCACATATGTATTTAGCTTAGTAAATGGCACAGGATCACAGAGAAAGAAACTGCACTGCTGTTTCCTGGCTATGGTACGTTTAATGTAGGAATTATCAAAAACATGAGAAGAATTTTATACGAAATGAAACCGTTACCCAGACCTGGGAGTTAGCAGCGCATACCAGAGAAAGAGAGAAATATCAGTGAAGTGCTAGAATGGCAGTGTGGACATATGTGGATGCTAGATGGGATACCGAACAGAAAAGGTGGACAATGGACATGATAGAAGGAGCAAGGTTGTACCCTGTATTGACCGGTGAAGAAAGTGGCACAGAGAGAATGAAGGAGAAGAGAGACAAGTCCAAGGGATCAGGAGAAAGGAGAGAGGATAGTGATAGACACTAGTGATAGTCTTTTGGATGTGTTATTGTGAGAATGCCCACCTCCATACAATGAGCCTAACATGATAAGTGGGGAAGGCACTAATGTGAGTGATCTGGTGGGAGTGGCTACCGCCCCAATTAATGGGAATTCCAATGTGATGGAGATCACTCCTGTTACAATGAATCAAAATATGTTAGGGGAGAACTCAGGAATATTTGCACCTAGCACCTCCCAAGCTCTCACCCCTCCAGATGCTCTTACTGTTCCAGTTACTATCAGCTCAGTCCAAATTCTGCAGGGAATGTGATACCTTGTATGACTCTTCTGGCTATGCCACAGACTTCAGGGAATACTCCCACCTGTGTAGGGGCGAAAGGATTAGTTCCTTTAGTTCCTATGAGTGTGAGTTTTTGTGGAGCAAATGCAGACCCCTTGATGGATCAGACTAGATTTGGACCTTTGAGGACATTCCAGAGATTACCAGAAACTGATACGATTACGTGGGAGCCACCTATAAATGCAAATAGGAATATGCCCAGAGAGGAGGAAATATCTGCAGCTCCTGGGAGGCAGTCAAATTTGAGTGTCCAAGAATTGGATGAATGGCTGAAAATGCTTAATGAAACATCAAATATAAGTAAGTCTGGGAATAACCAGGTCAAACCTCAAGGCAAATTTGGTGGATGTACTCAAAGGGAAATTGGAGCCAGATGAGATGATAAGGGGAAGCCTTCAATTAGCTCAAATAGATGTCTTGCACCCTAATGATCTTTTATTTATGAGCACTTTTTTATCAGACAAGCTCATGATAAACTTGTTGACTTAGCAAGAAAGCATGAGATATGCCTGGAGCAGCGAAAACTTTACAAAAGAACCACTGACTTTCCTTCTCAGATCAGGGCATAGAAAACTTCAGAGTACCAGGATTGAAAATGCTATTTCGGGAGTTGATTCAGAGTATTTGAATCTGGTGTGCATTAGATAATTAAGAGGACAAGTGGCCAAGGAAGAAGAGTCCCAAATGATCTATGGGGTAACCGCCTCCTTCAGGAGAAAAGGGAGCGTGTACCACAAGTTTCCCCTTGCGGGAAGTACCTAGCGGAGTTTATGTCCATGTGCTTTGGAGTAGAAGTGATCTTGTGTCATTCACTAATGACTTTCCGTGATTGAGAGAGAAGCCTGTGGAATGGTACAAAGAAGTTGATCTATTTGTGAAAATTTCAAAGGTATTGTGAACTTATTTGAATACTTTGTTTGACATTGTCGTTCCAGGTGATTTGTGGTCTGCATGTAAAATAGCTATGGATTGGCCTGAATGGGAGCCGGAACAGGATGGTGTGGCACATGGCCCATCATCTATTTTAATGAAAAAGTATGATCAGGTGATGACTTGGCTGAAAGCTAAGGTGCAGCCACAGGATATTGATTGGGTCATGTTTAATAGGATGACTTGTATCAATAGTAAGGTACAGGAAGAATTTCTTGGCAAGAAGAAGACGTCTTAATGAGATAGGAGACAATTTCTCATGGTGGAGAGGGACGCTCAGGACAATCGAGAGTGTGGGAGAATATCTGAATGCTGCAAATTTCTACCTAGGACGATAGAAATTTACTGAAAAATGATAACGTTGGTTGCCTTGAATGCTTGTGTATTAATAGATGTTGTACTGTTAGTTAGGGAGCAGAGCCCCTTCGGTTTTCACAAGGTACAGACATCTGATGTGATTCCTCTCATTGTGTTGCTGCATGCTATACTTTGTAGGCTTGCAGAACTTTTACGGAAGACTCCCTCATGCTGACACCTGTTCTTTGCTTCCCATAGTTGACTAGGCTTTACCGAAGTTCGTATAGAGTAGGATAATTGCGATTTATCAGAAATGCTAATGACTAGTCAGGAAGATTGCATTCTGCAAAGTTAACTCCTAGTACTTTGTTCTAATCTTTTGTATTGCAGCCACTGAGTTCTTGGTATGTTTCTAATTGTTTAGACAACATTTTATTAGGTGGTTCAGATTCATTCTTGTGATACTATATTTTATAACATGCTTCTGAGACTCCTTTGTATCAGCTTGTTTTTGAGTCTGTAATAAAGACCCTTTAACTTTCTTTAGTAGTCTTATCCTTATTGCCTAACTAATTAGTTACACTGTTATTGGATTTGCAACTTACGTTTACTCCCTCTTACCTTTCATGCAACTAATAAAGGTCCACCGACTAGGAGAGGAAAGTAGTACCAGAAATAGAGCATTCTCACTGATGTGCGATTTACTAATACAAATAACAACACATAACATGTTATTAGAACGTATTTGAATTGTTCTGAATGAGCCACCATAGAGTAACAAGCCACCACCGACTACCAATAGCCAGGCGAGGGCAGTACTATGATGACCTTTCAAAGGTAATTACGAGAAACAGTGGTATTAATACTGAGAAAGACTCTGCCCAGCAGCTCCAATGACAGAGCAGGTCCCAAGGCCATTTGGGGCGGCAAAGGTTTATTTAGGTCCACGGCCCTGCTTTGGGACAGCTTCCTGTTGGAAATTAAAACAGCTCTCTCTGTATCGGTTTTTAGAAAGCCAGACTCTTTGTCCAAAAATAGGATCAGAACTTTGCTTCCCTGTCTCTTCTAGCGCCAAGACGCCTCTGGGCATTATTCGTTTGTGCTTAATAAATTGCTCATTCATTCAAAAGGGTCATGTTTGCGCCTAAGCACGACTGACATATATATACTGGCTTGTAAAAAACACTGCGCCTCCTTGCTTTGCTTCATGCAGAGGAAGCATTCACAAATGTAAAGATGGCCGCATCCGTGTAAAAGGGATTGCTCTGGAGTGCCGGAGCCACGGCGTGTTCATGTCCCCGGGCTGGGACGTCCCTCGTGGGCTCTCCACAGACAGAGATGAATCGCCTCTGCCTGACCCCTCAGCGGCTGCCCTCCCCTGGCGCCCCCCGGCAGACACGAGGAGGGACCGCTTCGTCCCTCTGGGGCAAAGCATTTGAGGGGTCAACGGACGGGGCGGAGTGGGGCAACATTAGGCTAATAACTCTATGCGCCCCTCGCCCCGGAAGGGTTCTGTGACAGATGGGGCCGTGTTTCACACACAACATTGAATGTTTCATTGACTGATAAAAGCATGAATAAAGAACAGAGATAAACAGCCACTTTCGTTCTATTCGTCCTTGAAGAGCTTGCTGTTGTGGTGACACACTGGAAATAATGCTAAAATAGACGTGATATTTGTACCCGTTTATATTTCTCTCTGACTCAAGGCACACTCGGGCATTCGAGGCGAGCTGCGATAAGGGCTTGACTCTCAGGCACGCGCTCTCTTCGGTGCGTAGCTGCTGCTGGCGACAAGGCCTCCCTTAGAGTCAGGGGGATCCTTGTTGCATGTGTTGGAAGATGAATTAGTAACCAGAGAGTTAATCTACCAGAAAAGCTTGTTTTAAATTATCGTCCTCTAAACATATCGCAGCCAGAATATCACTCTTTACAAAGTCGTGAATTGAAGTTACTAGAGGTTAGTATCGATGTTCTATTCTCATCCCCAGCTATATGTACCTTGGTGATATATATGAACATCCTCAGACCCGTAAGCAGAGAACAACGCGGGACCAGGGTTCAATTCCCGACCCGGCAGGGTCATGGACCAGGGTCAAAACGGACTCGATAATTCTCGCCTCGGTGCCTACTCTAACCAGGGAACACACTCGGCAACTCTGGCCATTAAGCATGCCTCATCTCTACAACGGCCCCCCACAGACACCGGGGATGCCTGGTTTCACCTTGGAGATACCCAGAAAAGGGACCATCTCACAGGGAAAACCAGGACGGGTTCCCCAGCGGTCTTCAGCGACAGGATACTCCATGGAGTCGCAGTGCGCTTTACAAGTACACCCACATTTACTTTAATGTGGATTTAGGAATGATGAATCCAGATTTACCTATGTATACTTAGCTTCTCAGTATTATGACACTCAATCTTCTGGCTGTATTATTTGGGTAGGACCATATTTTTGTTCATGATATTCTCATGTAGAGCCTGCTGGCAGCATTGCAGTTGTTCAGATACTGTGAGGACCCGCCACTTGGGGCACTAGAGAGGTGCATAATGTGTGAGACGCAGGGGCAGGGGGCACTAGAGAGATTCAGGTAATGTGAGACACAGAGGCTGGGGGCACTAGAGAGGGTAGATAGTGTGAGACACAGGGGTGGGTACTAGAGAGGGTATATAGTGTGAGACACAGGGGCTGGGGGCACTAGAGAGATTCAGGTAATGTGAGACACAGGGGCTGGGGGCACTAGAGAGGGTAGATAGTGTGAGACACAGGGGTGGGTACTAGAGAGGGTATATAGTGTGAGACACAGGGGCTGGGGGCAATAGAGAGGGTAGATAGTGTGAGGTCCTGGGACTGTATCTGCACTAGAGAGGGGAGCACTAGAGGAATTCCGGTAATGTGAAGCCAGGGGCTGGGGGCACTAGAGAGGGTAGATAGTGTGAGACACAGGGGCTGGGGGCACTAGAAGGGTGCAGACCATGTAAGGCTCAGGGTCTGGGGGGCACTAGAGAGGGTAGATAGTGTGAGACACAGGGGCTGGGGGCACTAGAAAGGTGCAGACCATGTAAGGCTCAGGGGCTGGGGGCACTAGAGAAGGCAGATAATGTGAGACACAGCGGCTGGGGGCCCTAGAGAGGGTAGATCGTGTGAGACACAGGGGCTGGGGGCACTAGAGAGGGTATATAGTGTGAGACACAGGGGTGGGGCACTAGAAAGGTGCAGACCATGTGAGGCTCAGGGGCTGGGGGCACTAGAGAGGGCAGATAGTGTGAGACACAGCGGCTGGGGGCCCTAGAGAGGGTAGATCGTGTGAGACACAGGGGCTGGGGGCACTAGAGAGGGTATATAGTGTGAGACACAGGGTGGGGCACAAGAAAGGTGCAGACCATGTGAGGCTCAGGGGCTGGGGGCACTAGAGAGGGCAGATAGTGTGAGACACAGCGGCTGGGGGCCCTAGGGAGGGTAGATTGTGTGAGACACAGGGGCTGGCCGCACTAGAGAGGGTAGATAGTGTGAGACACAGGTCTGGGGGCACTAGAGAGGGCAGATAGTGTGAGGTCCAGGGGTTAGGGGCACTAGAGAGGGTAAAAAGTGTGAGACACAGGGGCTGGAGGCCCTAGAGAGGGTAGAAAGTGTGAGACACAGGGGTTGGGGGCACTAGAGAGGGTAGATAGTGTGAGACACAGAGGCTGGGGACACTAGAGATGGTAGATAGTGTGAGACACCGGGGCTGGAGGCACTAGAGAGGGTAGAAAGTGTGAGACACAGGGTTTGGGGGCACTAGAGAGGGTAGACAGTGTGAGACACAGGGGAGGGGGGCACTAGAAAAGGGCAGACCTTGTGAGGCGCAGGGGCTGTGAGCATTAGAGCGGGCAGATATTGTGAGGCTAAAGAGTTGAGGGCACTAAAGAGGTGCAGGCAGTGTTGGGTGTAGTAGAGAGTGCAGACAGTGTGAGGCCTAGGAATTGAGAGAAATTAAGATCTGAAATAATGTAATACCTGGGGCAAGTGACGCCAGTCTAGTGGCAGTGGGGATGGCAGAAGCATGCAGTGAGGCCTACAGCCAGGGGCACCTGACACCAATTATGTCGGGATACAGAGGTGCAGGCAGAGGTGCCCAGGGCTAAGACCTGCCTCTCCCTGCACCCTCGAATAGTCTGGCTTCATTGTGTTTGCAGCTTGGAGTAAGCTTCGTTCTCAGCACTAGAATCATACATGGCCTCCTTTCAAACATACATCTTTGTTGTGTCCTGGCACAGGCCATTGCTGATGCTCATTCCACCAGAGGGCTCCAGCGATTCTATTTCCTTGCACTGTTTATCTGTGTATATATTAATATAATGATGAGCACATTTTCATTTAAAGAACTACCACCGTCAGTGTAGTGAGTCACAAAAGCACAGTGCATACACTGACAGTACTCAGGCTGAGCTCCTGTAAAGGCTATTCTGCAGCAGACCCTGAAACCAGTCCCAGGATGATTGTTTGCTGTGCAGGGAAGTCCTAGCTTGTCAGTTCCGGCTGGACCGTTCTCATGAGGTCATTAATTAATCAACAGTGGGAATGGACACTAGTCTCTACAATAACCATTGGTTATTCTTTGACAACCCTCATAGACGCTGACACAATCGGTTGTTGAAAACGTGCGGTATATCTTTTCGTCCGCCCCTTAGTCAAGCGTCAGGGCATAGTCATTGGGTTGTCAAAATAACGTGCTGTATGCCTGCCTCACCCGAGGCAACCTCCAGTTAGTGTAGAAATGTCCAGAGATAGGGGGACAGATCTCAGGAGGTGATGAATAAAACAAGAGGGGGGTTTTAGGAATTGTAAAAAACGGTAGTTCCCCGTAACAATAATATTTATTCAAAGAAGGTGAGTACCGTTAGATAAAAAAGTAATGGTTATATTAAGTAATTGAGTTACCGGATTACCATATAACTCTTAAAGACAGGTCGACATGTTTCAGCTCACCTAGGGCCAGAAGGTCTATGGAGCTTTCGTCAGGACAAAACACAAAAAAAGGACAGAGAAAGTACTCACACTATTAGTGTAGTTTTCAAAGGTTTGTACGAAGTTCTCAATTTGAGATTCCTGTAATAGTAAAACAAACAAGGTATTGCTAATAAGCATTAATTAAAGGATGATGGCACCTAGCACGCAAGCGTGGCTCAAAGTTTTGAGCTGGATACGAACAATATTAGTTCTTCAATGAAAGCGCACCTAATTACGGGCACCTAATGGGGAGGAGGGTCTGAATGGGAGGAAGTTCAGGAGGTTCGCTACACTGGAATTATTTACAATTGTATCGGTCAGTTGGATTTAGTAAACAGTGATGAAATTATCTAAAATTAACAAAAAGGAAGAAAGTCACAGGATTTCCATATGTCTAATACAGCGTGCAACGTGGCGACATTGTGAGGGTTTTTACACAACATACCTTCGTAAGTGGTTCAAAGTTCCACATCAGGTTGCAAAAGAGTCGCTAGTAACGCGGTCTTTGCTGAAAGGTTAGAGAGCAGAGGTGGTATTTAACAAAAGTGACTCAATAAGAGTAATGTCATAACTAGGAAATCACAAGGTTCATAGAGGAAGTCCTAACCGCCATTCTTACCCGCGTGTTCCGAAGCATGTGCTGCTTGTGCTGACTCTGCCCCTGGAAGAGGAGGCCTTAGTTCAGTTTCCTGTTTATAGTGGAGAAAGTAGAAATAAACAAGGGATTACCAGGTCAAAGTGCTTACTTCAAGATGGTGGCTCTGCTCGAAATTCACTCGCAAATGAATCGCAAAAATAGACATCAGTGGAGCCTGTGATGGTAGAACAATTTTTGTCAAAAGAAATTATACATCTGTATATTATATGATCTTTTTGGGAAAATCCCCCCAAAAAAACGAACGTTCTTTTTTTGGGAAAATGTCATTGTTTTTTGAGAACAGATTAAGAAAACTGATGCCAGGGAATATTATCATTCAATCCCGATACATGGGTTTTGAGGCGATTTACCCATCGCTGTTCCTTTTCAAAAAGGATCTGTTCAGCATTTTGATTCTTATCATGGAGCATCTCGAGTATTGTCCAGCTCAGTTCGTCGCATGTATGCCCAGCTTCCAAAAAGTGTGTGCTGAGTTTGGTGGTATTTTTCTTCAGTCTCACATTACTTCTGTGTTCACCTATGCGGATTTTAGCTTTTCTGCAGGTCATGCCAATATATTTGAGATGGCAAGGGCATGTGACCATATACACCACATGGGTGGAGTTGCAATTCGTGCGGGATCTTTGGGTCCAAATGAAGTCATCTGTCAACTGTAATGTTTTGGTGGTTTTAGTGAATTTGCACACGCCACAGGTACCACAGGGGAAATGCCCTGTGACTGGGGCCATGTTGATGTTCCTGATGGTAGGTGTCGTGAAATTTTTCTTCTTTGGTCGAGTGTGCACCAAGACATCTTTCAGATTCTTTGTTCTTTTGTTGGCGAATCTTGGTTTTGGCCAATCATACACGCCTGACGTTATTATTTTCCAGTTTTTTCTTATCAACTTTTGTACTTCATAGCTGGCAGGGCAATAGGTGGTGACACATGTAACCAGGTCTTTTATTGGTTCCTTTTCATGCAGTTGGAGTAGGCATTACCGAGGTTGATTTTTTGCTCTCTTTTTACATTTTGCAATCACTTGGGGCGTGTAGTCTCTTGCTCGTAGCTTTTTACTCAGGACTGTAGCTTGTTCTTTGTAATCATGTTCTTTACTACAATTACGCTTATGCTGGAGGAATTGGCTATATGGAAGGTTGTCTCTGAGTGGGCGAGGATGGTAGCTATAATAAGACAAAAGGCTATTCTTGGCCGTAGGTTTAGTATAAGTTTTTGTCTCAAGTTTCCCATTATCTGCGAAGATGGTCAGATCGAGGAAATCAATGCTGGTCTGGCTAGCTGAAAAGGTGAATTTCAGCCAGCGATCTCTCCTATTCAGCCATTCAATGAATGTGGTTAGGTCTTGTTTTGTTTCCCAGATTAGCAGGATATCGTCAATGTAGCGTTTCCAGTATTTAATACTGGAAACGAATGGGTTGTCGTTGTTAAGGACAAACTTCTGTTCAAATTGACTGACGTACAATCCCGCTACTGACGGCGCGAAGGCACTGCCCATGGAAGTCCCGTGGCACTGTAGGAAGAGGAGTCCATTGTACTCAAAATAATTCTCCTTTAGGGCTAACCTACAGCACTCAAGGACAAAGTGGCGAGGAGTCCGGTGGGACCATTCTTCCTGAAAGAGTAGGTCTTCGAGCATCTGCATGGTATCATTTTGTGGTAGGCTCGTGTACAATGATTCGACATCCAATCCTACTAAGATCATGTTCAGTGGGTCGAATTCTTTATCCGCAATCTGTATTAATAGGTCGCGGGTGTCTTTGAGATATGTCGGGGTTCGCTGGACAATCGGTTTCAAATATTCGTCCGCAAATTTTGAAAGAGGTTCCAAAAGAGAACCAATTCCCGACACAATTGGACGGCCTGGTGGTGGCAACTTGTTTTTATGAGTTTTGGGTAACGAGAAAAAAATATGGTATTTTTGGAACTCGCGGGGTCAGGAAATCGGCTTCTTTTTTGGATATCCATCCGTTTACTTCTGCCTCATGAACCATTATGGCGATGGTGTTCGTTAGTCTTGCAGTTGGATCAGAGTCCAACCTCCTGTAGAAGGTTTCATTTGATAGTAGGGCAAGACATTATTGGTCATAACCTTCTTTTGTAAGGATCACAACCCCTCCGCCCTTGTCTGCTGGTTTTATAATTATGTCTTCATTGTCTTTCAGCTCATTGAGGGCAATTCTTTCCTTTTTGGTAAGATTTTGGAAGGGTTTTTTCTTTTTTTCAAGATGGTCTATTCAATTCAAGATTGCCTGTTCAAAGGCTAATATTTCGATTGGTACATTGTTTGTGGGGGGTAAGAATTTAGACTTCCTCCTTAATGTGGTGTCTCCCTCATTGTTGGTTGGGGGGGAGCCATCAAAGAATGCCTTAAGTTTTAATGTCCTACAAAATTCAGACAGTTCGCATTTAAGTTTAAAGGAGTCCAGGGGGGGGGTTGGGACGAAGCCTAAGCCTTTGTTCAAGACTGTAGTTTGTTCTTGGGACAGGATCGTATCAGTTAAGTTCACTATTAGTGATTCTTCTTGTTCTGTTCCGTCTGGGCTGAAGACATGCTGCGCGTTTGTACATTTAGAGGACAGTCTTGCCATGTTATGTTTTTCTTTTTGCCTCTTTGTAGATTTTGGCCTCTCCCTAAAAAAGCTTGTGTCGATTGAAGGGGTGGAATCTGGTTATGCATCATTTGGTTTCCCATTTGTTGTTGTTGGTCCACCCCCTGGGTGTAGGGGTTCATCCAACCTCCATATGGGGGCATAAACGGTTGGAAAAAAGGCATAGGGTTTCCTGGAAAAAATGGTGGTCTATGCCATCTGTTCCCTCTATTTCCACGTCGTGGACCTCTGAACCTTGGGGTGTAACGTCCCCTCCTCGATGTTTGTGGGTCTTGATTTCCTTCTGAGCCATCAGAGGACCACCCTGCAGAATCTGTATCTGAGGTGACCTCATTGGCAATATATTCCTCCTTAGAATAGGGGTGCATGCGTTCTTGGCTGAATTTTTTGAGATCTTTCGCTAATTTCTGAAGTTTATTTTGCATCAGAAACTGCTGAGTTTCGTCCATTTCTTTATTGATCTCGTCTAGTCTTGAAAACTACACTAATAGTGTGAGTACTTTCTATGTCCTTTTTTTGTGTTTTGTCCTGACGAAAGCTCCATAGACCTTCTGGCCCTAGGTGAGCTGAAACATGTCGACCTGTCTTTAAGAGTTATATGGTAATCCGGTAACTCAATTACTTAATATAACCATTACTTTTTTATCTAACGGTACTCACCTTCTTTGAATAAATATTATTGTTACGGGGAACTACCGTTTTTTACAATTCCTAAAACCCCCCTCTTGTTTTATTCATCACCTCCTGAGATCTGTCCCCCTATCTCTGGACACTTCTACACTAACTGGAGGTTGCCTCGGGTGAGGCAGGCATACAGCACGTTATTTTGACAACCCAATGACTATGCCCTGACGCTTGACTAAGGGGCGGACGAAAAGATATACCGCACGTTTTCAACAACCGATTGTGTCAGCGTCTATGAGGGTTGTCAAAGAATAACCAATGGTTATTGTAGAGACTAGTGTCCATTCCCACTGTTGATTAATTAATGACTTCCTAAGGGGAACTGATTGGACTACAATTCCTCTTCCCTCCCTTTTGATGAAAGCCGTTCTCATGAGGCACAGGGTCAAGACTGGATTTGTATATAGCTGGGTCTGAACTGGGGTGGTGAAGATGATAGATTAAACCCAGATCTGTGATTGGGGGTGAGTGTCTGAAAAGTTTCAACGCTCCGTCCATCATTTCCTTGTGTTTACTTTCTTCGCCCTAAGTTGGCATGGTGTGCCCAGACCTTTATCCCTTGCTCATTTTGCCACTGGATTGAAACCAGCCTGGCTGATGAGGGGTGTTACCCCGAAACTGGTCCCAGGATGCCTGATTCCGTTACTGGGAAGACCTGGCTTGGCAGTTTGGCCTGGACTGTTCCATGAGGCACAGGGTCAAGACTGATTTGCATATAGCTGGGTCTGAACTGGGGTGGTGAAGATGATGGATTAAACCCAGATCTGTGACTGGGAGTAAGTGTCGGAAAAGTTTCAGCACTTGTTTGCCCTAAGTTGGCAGGGTATGGCTAGACCTGGGTCCCTTGCTCACTTTCCCCGAAACCAGTCCCAGGATGCTTGTTTCCAGTCCAGGGTACATCATGAGGCACAGGGTCAAGACTGATTTGCATATGTCTGGGTCTGAACTGAGGTGTTGAAGTGAGCTAAAGAACGATGATGGATTAAACCTAGATCTGTGATTGGGGGTGAGTGTCTGAAAAGTTTCAACGCTCCGTCCATTATTTCCTTGCGTTTACTTTGTTCGCCCTAAGTTGGCATGGTGGGCCCAGACCTGGATCCCTTGCTCATTTTGCCACTTGATTGAAACCAGCCTGGCTGATGAGGGGTGTTACCCCGAAACTGGTCCCAGGATGCCTGATTCCCTTCCTGGGAAGATCTGGCTTGGCAGTTTGGCCTGGACTGTTCCATGAGGCACAGGGTCAAGACTGATTTGCATATAGCTGGGTCTGTACTGGGGTGGTGAAGATGATGGATTAAACCCAGATCTGTGACTTGGGGTGAGTGTCTGAAAAGTTTCAGTGCTAATTTGCCCTAAGTTGGTAGGGTGTTGCCAGACCTGGATCCCTTGCTCACTTTCCCCGAAACCAGTCCCAGGATGCTTGTTTCCAGTCCAGGGTACACCATGAGGCACAGGGTCAAGACTGATTTGCATAGCTGTGTCTGAACGGAGGTGGTGAAGTTAGCCAAAGAACAATGATGGGTTCAACTCAGATCTGTGACTTGGGGCGAGTGTCTGAAAAGTTTCAGCACTTGTTTGCCCTAAGTTGGCAGTGTATGGCCAGACCTGGGTCCCTTGCTCACTTTCCCCGAAACAAGTCCCAGGATGCTTGTTTCCAGTCCAGGGTACACCATGAGGCACAGGGTCAGACTGATTTGCATATGGCTGGGTCTGAACTGAGGTGGTGAAGTGAGCTAAAGAACGATGATGGATTCAACCCAGATCTGTGACTGGGGGTGAGTGTCTGAAAAGTTTCAGCGCGCCGTCCATCATCTCCTTGTGTTTGCTCTATTCTGCAGCAGACCAGAAGGTCCACAGTCTTTGGAACCAGGGATTCGTGGGATCTGGTGGTGATCTAGTTGGCAGCAAAGAATACAGCATCCCCAGCTCCCACCACGCACCCCACCTAGACCTACCAAAACAGAAAGCAGCAAGAATGATATGGGTCATATTTCATGAATTCCAAGAAGGCACACGTACACATAACATTAGAATTTCTCTTCTACCATTCTGCCTGCAGACAAGAAGCAAATGCTACAGAAAGGAACCCAGTGTTGTGGCAGTGAACGGAGTATGAGGTAAAAGAGTGCATGTACATCTTTGATGTGCGGTGAATGCAGGTTCACTGACAGGCTGCTTGTGCTGTGCTCTGTGGGCCTCTCTCCATCACTCTAAAATGCTTCATGAGATATGACATCTGCTGGAATGAATAGCTGTGCTTCCCTCTTAGCCGCCGTGCTGCAAGCTGCAAGCACAATAGCCCTTCCAGTGTCCCTTGTGCCTCACGCCAGTCAATCTAAAAGCTCATTGACCCACTACCAGCCTCCAAAACCGTATATAGACTCAGTTCATTGAGTGTCTGCCTCTAAACAGGAATCAAGGTAGCTGCACAGATGTAAGACATGCTTCCTGGTTCCTTGGTCTTTATGGTGACCTTCTCCCTCCAGGACATTACCTTTATTGTTTCTGGCCCTGGACACTTGTATGGTAGCCTAAAGCATTCTGGTTGTTGTAGTCTTGTTTTGCTTCAATTGAACTACGTAGATTAACACACTTGGAATCATTGATTTACAAGTTAAAAGTTCAGGACTGGCGAAAGTGTCTGCAAGGGCCTGCAGCACATTGGTGACCCTGCTCGTCGTAGAGGCAAACAGGCCAGGACCCCAAACAGGGCTGTGATCTGGGGGTTATGGTTGCATCTTTATAGCAGCTCCTTGCTCAAACTACTGACAGTCTAACTGCACACACAACATTTAGGGCAGGATTTACTAATGTTTTGTGCAACACAGCAAGACAACTTGCTGCGCTGCGTCAAATGGAGAGGGCTATAATGTGCTTTATTTACTTACATATGGTTCATTACTGCTGTCTGTGTGCGGACGCAATTGTGGCTGTCAAGCGCCAAAGTGGGCACCCTTACGCCATGGTGCAAGGGTGCCTGCGATACAGGACTCCTTCCTACACAAATACAGTCCTCTCAGGCATTTTCCTCTTTCTATTTGTGCTGCGGAAAGAGAAACAAAACGAGGGGGAATTAAGATATTTCTCCTCGTTATGCCTCACTTAGGAAGGGATCACCCAAACTCCTCCCATGGAATGCCTTCCCAGCGCAGAGTAACACAAGGCAGTGACTTGCGCGGCCTTGCGTTACTCCATATTTACTATGCCATGCAAGGTGGCTCTGCGTGGCATAGTGACGCAAGCCCTTCGTAAATCTGGGCCTAAGTCTCAAAAGACATATGGACCAATCAGCTGCATTCATTCTTTCCATGATACCAACACATGAATATGACTCACCAGCCAATTATGCACAGCCAGAAGATCTGATGCATAGTCCATATCAATTCTATGGTAACATAGAAGTTGATGCAGTGGAATATTCAGTCAAACACTAGAGCAGGAATGTCCAGCGCAGGTCCAGGAGGAAGGATCCATCCCAGGTTTTAAGAATAACCATGGACTTCGTAAATTTTATTCATTTAGATCAATTCTGTGTTACCGTCGAGCCGAGACTCCGTACTGTCTGTCGCTGCCGTATTGCAGGGGGAAATTTCCTTCATATGCCGCGGGGTTGCCCGAACACACTGGGATGAAATACAACGTGAGTTAAACATGGTATTGGGAGTATCCATTCCAGCAGACCCGAAGGTTGCGCTTTTGGGCATCCCTTGTGATGTGGATGTTACCAGGCCACATTTTCTCTTCAATTTGCTAGGTTTAGTCGTGGCAAAATGAAATATAGGATGATACTCGGGCACGTCAGATATGCCGACACTTCACATGTGGAAAAGGGGGATGGACCTCTACATGGTGGTTGAATGAGTTACATGCAAAAGCAGGGGGTTCCCCAAAAAGTGCTGTAGGATATGGGGCAGTTGGATAGATCACTATAGTTTGGATTTCCTAAACGAGACACCACAGATCATGGTGAGTGGGGACCAACCTTAGTAGTGGTCCCAGAACCCGGAAGAGGTTCGACCAAGAGATACACAAAATGGGTTTTGGATTTCTCTATATCTGGGTGGGGAGGGAAGAACTACTGTAATATCTTTTTTTTTTTTTCTTTATTGCATAGGAAAGACATTACACAGCTTCTTGCACCTACAACCCGGAGGCCGGCAGCGTGACAATCAGATATAACACAGCCTCGTGAACGGCATCCCGGAGGCCCGGCAGCGTATCACAGGATCAGGCGATAGTAGTAGCACCTCCGGCGTTGCCAAGTATCGAAGGATGTACTGCAGCAGAACAGCGTTTTCAGTTATTATTTTTTTAAAGTTGAAAAAACGTCCCAACATTCAACAAACTAAGAGGCTTTATAGACACACTCGGATATGAAGGTACGAGCTGATAGAGTAATACAGATAGGCAAGATCGTACTCATCTAAATAGTCATACAACAAGAGTCTTGGCGGCACAGAATCAACGCTATAGCAGGCATCATGCATGGTGTCACGGAGTGTCATTGAATGTGAGGGGGGCGAGTACATGGCACGGGTGGCATGGAAGGACCCTGGGATGAGCAAGGGGGCAGGCGTCGCCGAGAGAGAGGTCTATGGTTATGAGCGACATATGGGGTGCGCTGGGCAGGGCGGTGACCCATGGCTCGGGAACAGGGAGACAACCCCCATCAGAATGGAGATGAAATGCATATGTATTGACGAGAATTGTGGTCCCACTTTAAGTCCCAGCAGTGTCACTAATCACTAGTATGGTTCCCCTCAGGTGTATCGTCATCATCAGTCTGTGCAAGTAAATAGCTCACTAGGGGGCCCCAAATATCTTTAGGCCGACTCATGACCGGTAACAATTCAGCGAAGGTAGTAAGCTGTTCCTGACAATAGGTTAAGTCTGCTATCCAATCCTTAAATTTAGGCGCTCTGCCTCGGCCCCAATGGCACGCCACCCGCCTCCTAGCCAAGAGCAATGCAGTATCGACAAATTTCCGACAGGATTTAGGGATATGCGGAGTATGCCCGAGAAGTGCCATCAATGGGTCCATAGGCACGACGCCCTTCGTCATCGCCGTGAGGGCGTCCGTTACCTGTTGCCAGTAATGCTGTACCAGAGGGCATCCCCACGCCAAGTGCAGGAAGTCTGCGTGTTCGGCATGGCAACGCCCGCATCGGTCATCGTCCGCTAAGCCAAATCTGTGTTTCTGCACTGGTGTATAATACATCCGTTGTAGGAATTTGTAATGTATGATTTTAAGTCTACTGCTTGCGGAGATACGAGACGTGAGGGTGCAGCAGTATTGCCATTGCTCATCAGTGAGGTCAGCAGTTAGTTCAGCATTCCAATGTATCCGGGCACCAGCCTCAGGCATTGGAGCAGCAGCCCTGAGCTGACGATAAAGGCCAGAGACAAGATGTGCCCCGTCCTGTGAGCACAGTAGGAAATGAAGTGGAAGTAGGATTTCAGGTTCATCAGGGAAATCAGGCAGGATGTCCCTCATCCCCGCGCGCAGGCGTATGTAATAGAAGACTTCAAGCGGGATGCGGCTATGAGATGCAAAGAACAACTCCGCAGACTTAAACTGACCGTTCGAGAACAGGTCGCCCCCAACAAGCAACTCCCACCCTCGCACATAGGGTGCGAAAACCCTGTTCCTGCAGCAGGGCGAGATCAGGATGAAAAGTAAGCGGTAGCTTGGGTGAATACGGCAGGCGGCAGGACAAGCTCTTGGCAATACGGCGCCATGCGTCAAGTGTACATGATACGGAGGTGTTCGATGTAGGTATGGATGATTCCGGGCAGTGGAGCAGCCCATTGAGCGGAATAGGATGTACAATCCAATCCTCCACCGCAATGTGAGGCAAGAAGGGGGTAGGGGCCAGCCAGTGGTAGGCGAACTGCGCTTGTGCACATTGATAATACGCTTCAAAGTCAGGGACATCAAAGCCTCCCTTGTCATATGGAAGGATGAGCGTGGACCATTTCAACCTTGGGTTCTTCCCCCCCAGAATAACCGACGTTGCTCCGACTTCAGGGTTTTGAAGAAAAAAGCGCCAGGAAAATAGGGAATGTTAAGGAAGAGATAGAGGAAGCGGGGTAGAATCACCATTTTTATAAGGGATGCCCTTCCGGCCATGGAAAGCGGCAAGGTTATCCAACGGTCTACTGTGGCAGCTAATTTAGTGATTGCTACTCCCTAATTGGACCGTAGTGTTTCGCTCCTATCTCGGGAAATTGTATCCCCAGGTATTGAAGATCGGTCCGACACCACTCCAGCGGATAATCAAGGGGAAATTCGGCAACCGCTTCCGTTAAAGGGAAAAATTGCGACTTGGACCAATTAATGTGTACACCTGACATTCTGCAGAACACAACACATTCTCGGAGTAGAGGGTTAAGGTGCAACTCAGGGTGTTTAACATAAAGCGTGATGTCATCAGCGTAGAGAGACACATCGATTTGCCGCTGTAAGCATTGTTTCGCCCCCTCACAATGCAGTTGACGTAGGCGACAGGCGAGAGGTTCAACAGCTATAGCAAACAAGAGGGGAGATAAGGGGCATCCCTGGCGCGTGCCTCTAGTAATGTCAATAGTGTGCGAAAGGCGACCATTTACAAGTACTCTCGCCGTGGGTCGAGTATAGAGCAGGCGGACCCAGGAGATAAAGAGTTTCGGGAACCCCATAGTAGCTAATACTGTAATATCTAATGAGATTTTTAGTTTTTTTCTGTATTCCTCTATGTATTAATTGAGGATATAATAATTGGATATTTTATGATTGCTAAATGTGCGACCATTGGTATGGTTTTGTAAGTGGCATGTTTCTCAGGAGACATGAAATAAAATAAAATAAAAAATAGTTATAAAAAAATAATTGTGTGTAACCGCAGGGTATGTGGCTATCTTTGCATGGATCCAGCCCCCCTGGACCTAAATTGGACACCCCTGCTCTTGGACCCCTTATCTCGAGGCCATTACCACCATCTGTGGCTATACCTATAACTTGGGTTCTGGGCCTTTAACAACTGGTACAGCCCTCAGCAGCAGGTTGATTGTTGATAGCTACATTTGAAGACAATAGAGTAGCAGCTATAGCCCTTCAGCTCCAACACACATTGTTTGTCTTTCTGTTTCTCCCTTTTAATTTAGAACATTCTGCCCTCACTGGGAGGCATATTCTAATTACATAGCCCTTCTGCTTTGTGCTTTACGGGTTGTTTGAGACCCTCTCTTTTGTTATAGTCCCTCGTCTTCTTCAACTTGGACATGCAACTCAGGTCTAGAGCTTTAAGAACGGATACAGCCCTCAGCAGCAAGCTATAATGCTGTAGTAATAACTTTGCAATATTACCCAGGAGGAGGATGGTCAGGATGGAAAGAGGGAAAAGGTAGGCAATATTCCACAAATGACTGAACAGCTGACAGTCACTGCTGTAATGCCTCGCAGAATAATAATCATTCGAGCTGGCTATGGTCCAAGATAAGCTATGGGGCAAAGGTTATAACTAAGGGAAGTAAACTTAATTAGTGGAGGGCGAAAGGAGCTGAGTCGTGAGTGCCATGCTGATTACAATGCAAAGTTGCAAACATATATTGACGAAATTGCTCAACATGGAAATACTGTTGCAAGACTTGACTGCCATGCAGATGGTAGGACTCTGTAGACACAGATACATTTTAACACTGGGTGGAGTGAGATCAAAATAATATGCAGGTAATCAGCGGGAATGCAGACCACAGAACAGAGGATCATGGCAAAAAGAAAATCATGTGAACTGTAGGTTGTACTAGATAGAGTAAAGCCGAAGAAAGTGCAGTGGATAAGTCTGAAGTATGTATAGTCATTATGTATTATGTTTGTTGTATTTGTATAACGTGAACCTAGCCAAAAGGCTATAAGATAACATGAAACCAACAGCCAGAACTAAGAAAAACAATACAAGGAAATTGGTGCTTGGCGAACCTTTAAATATGAGAATAGTCATGTGAAGAAAGTATTCTGGAAGGACGTGAGCAAGGAAGGGCAAGAGTGACTCAACACATCTTGTATCAGTTAATACTATGGTGTATGGCCACCACACATACTATTGAAATGTACTTGTGTAATAGATTTTGGGCAGTGAATTTAGTAAACAAATTAGCACGACATGCACCATCTAGGAAGACAAATATTGCCATCTGGAGCCCAGAGAATATATAGCAAGGTTTGGGAAAGAAAGATTCAAGGGGAAAGACCAACGTGGAAACAAAATAACACCAACATACTGTAATCCTGGTCTGAGGGCAAGAGGAAGTGAGTGTCGGGAGGAGTGTAAATCATTTGTCACAACAAAAAGAGAAGATGTTAGTGGATAAAATGAGGAACACAAAGTAAATGCAGATGGTGTTAAAGGTAGGAACAAACAAGAGGCCAGTGGAACAAATGAAGTATCTAGACCATTGGCACGGATACACTGCGGGTTAACCCCTCACAAAGACCATAGAGAGACAGGTCATTTAAATATAAGCAGACATGAATGGGAATTATTAATTGTACTAAGTTGCTTAGAACATGTTAACATTTTTAAATTTGTTGCTTCCAAGAGTCCTAGGCAACTGAAATGCCATCTTGTGATGAGTTTGGTAAGTTTGAGATTTAGGTTGATAAAGATCCTGAAGGGAAGACCCTGCGGGTGCCTTGTCACAGAGGTGGCCATCAGGCTTAAAAGGAATATAGAAAGCATATTTACTATGACAAGGATACATTACATACTCATTTAAAAGGAAAGGAATAAAAACTTTCAGTCTGCTAAATGCCAGTAATCAGTAGCAGCTGGTGTGCGGGCGGAGTGGCAGGGCGGGGGAATGGACAAAAGGGAGGTGGGGGGAGGGGAAACGGACAATGATGAAAATATTTTTAAAGAATAGGGAATAAAGAACTTACCTGCCACCACCGCTCTTCTGGTCCATGTCTTCGCTGCAGCACAGGCTCCCATACTCCCCTGCGGCCAATCCTGATGCTGCTCTCATGCCTGAAAGCATCATCAGGATTGGCCTGAGCGCCATGAATTTGTGCTCCCATAGAGACTGGGAGCCTGTGCTTGCTGTCTCCAATCCGGCAATGCAGCTGGGTTGAAGCCAGCTCAGTGCGCCTGTTGGTTTTGCCGCCTTGAGACGGCCAGCCAAATCGACATGTGCACCCATAGCAGTGCCCACCACTTCCTCTCGTCACTGCCTTTGCGACTTGCCCCACCCTTAGAACTTGAAAAGTAAAATGATAACAGACCAATGTTACCATTGTTTTATTTTTCAAGTTTTGAGGCTGGCGGGGGGGCGACCCTCCTCCACCGTAGGCGAGTAGCCACTACTGCAGATAATACCAGCATTGACAAATAATGGAACTCTGAAACTCTCAATAAGTTTGTCAATATTATTGATGTCTCACAAACGAAGCTGCTGAACACAGGAAAAAAAATCACTATGGGACAATTCCGATCTTGACCGGAAGGGCTCTGAATCGGATTCGGAATTGCCTAAACTGATCTGGAGCCCTTATTTCCAACCAAATCATTCACAGTTTCGAATTACCTAGTACGATGCCTGGAAAGCCTTATCGTTGACCGTATCGGTTCTGGAAGGCATTCGGAGAGATAGAGCCCTCAAGGGCCGATTCGTACAGCTCTATGGACTAGGGGGCATATTAGCAAGGCAGGCAATATGAAATTATTGCTGCTTTTGCGGCCCGTTTTCATCCGCAAAGCGGCGATAATTACATCGCCCTATTAGCAAGCTGTTGCTAACATCAGTTGGCGACAGCTTTTAGGTGATAGCGAGCGGTTTGGGGCCCGCTTTGCATGTCATCGATATTTATCGCTAATGACAAGCAAAGTGGGCGTTCCCAACATGTTAGCGACTGAAAGCAGTCGCTAACATCGCTATCGCCTATTATCAACTCAGGCATAGCGATGAAAAAATTGCGCTAAGCACGAATATTGCTGAAAACTAACGCCTGCTCAGACCACTTCTTAACCTGTATATCCAATGGGAGGTGGATATTCAGATTAAGACCCTAGTGGCGTTAATGCCTGAATATTGCTGGATTTCCAGAGATATTCACGCATTGAGCCGCTATCGCCGGATATTTTATCGCATTTGAGATAAACGTCGCTAATAGCACGTTATCGCTGCTATAAAACCCGGCGATAGAAAAATTGTCGATAAGCTTATTTAGCAATAAATATCGCTAGTTGTCGATAATATGCCCCTAGGTTTTCCAAGCGAGCAAGTACGATGAAGAATTCGGACATCCTTTCCGATTCGGTTTGCCCAGATCAAAAAAGGCTTTCGGAATTGGTCTTTGGGGGCCCCTCGCTAGCCCCTCTTCACCCGGGGCCCTCCGAATCATGCTTGTGGGGGTACCCATGGGTCCCCTTTACCCAACCATGCACAGTGTGTTGGGCACCGGGTGCACGCTTTTCTCCACCCACCCCTTTTTTGCAATGGGAACCTGTGTACGCGTTCAGTACACAGCCTTCAATGGGAGTCCGCGAGAACCAAGTTCATCACTATATGGATGCATCAGAATTGGTTGCACGGACTACCGGAACGCGATTCGCTTGGAAAGCTCCCCTGAACTGAGTCGTTCAGAGGGCTTCCCCAACGGGATCGGAATCGGGCCCTTAGTGATCTACAGGAATTTCAATGTCCCAATATCACAATTAGGTTTAAATAATGAGGTTTCCTCTATTGGGGAACTAATATGTGAGATAATGGAATGTACCTAGATAGGTAAGAAGGGTTACAAGAGTGTAAAGAGGTAAACTGAAATGGGTAAGCCAAACTCTCAAAGGATAATCAGAGATAGAACAGATTCAGACACTACAGCTCAGACAATATATAATAATGGCAGGAGAAGTGTGACTGATTTTTGTATAGTGAATATTTTGGCTTGGTATCTGATATCAATGATCTAGTAATACATATGTGTCCAGAGTGTGACCTTGAGCATCTGATTGTAACCCTACATAAGACAGACCAATCGGGGGAAGTGCATGCAGAAATTGAGAGGTAAGTAAGGGCCAGCTCTACGCTACCAATAAGAGAAGGATTATCTAGTGGTCTACACTAGATAATACAACTGTAATTCAAATGTAATAAATGTAATGAATTAAGTTAAATCTCGAATAGATAGTAGTCTGGTAGATGACATAGACATATGTGTGTTGCATGAATCTCTAATCTCTAAAATAAATTTTTTTGAAACTACCGTTAAGTGCAGAAGTGTATTAAAGGGGGAAAAGTAGAGACATTTTGGTTTGAGGGAGATTAAGTAGCATATAAGGAAAAATTAATACCACTTGAGCGCATGGAGAGAAGTGGGAGTAAGTCTGGTGAACTGTTAAGGGCAGTAAAAAGAGACCACAAAACTGATCAAGAACACGAAGCAGCTATTCCAGAACCAAATGTAAGACAAACTACTAGAGGCAGCAAAAGCAAAGGACTTAAAAGAGTTTTTGGGAAGTAATAGCAGGTGCCATTAAGAGTTACCAAACACTAATGATGTGCATCTCTAGTGATGCTTGGATAAATCATTATCAGCTTTATAGAGTTCAACCAGGAGAATGGAGAGGGTAGACCTGAGTGTGGTAGTTGAAGAGACAATCCTATTGGTGAGTGAATTTTGCTTTGAAGAAATAAGTAACACTCTAAGAGTAGATAAGGATTCTAAGGCACCTGGCTTCATACCAATTGATATTTCCTTGTTGGAACCAGTGGTGTGGGTCACTGTCTTGTGGTTATTCAGTGTTCCAGAATCATGGCCGAGCCCAGTGATCCTTTCTTTCACATAAAAGGGCTGTAGAGATGACCCTGGCAATTTGGTTTAATAGACTTGGATAATAAGATATTTGGAAGCTCATGTTAAACCGAATACAGTAGCTCCTGGATTGCAAAAACAATTTGGTGGACACACTGACTGGACTTCTTTCTATTTTTTGGATGGGAGGCTAATGTTTTAGACTATTCGTAATTTGGTGTAAAAGTGGTGCTAGATAAAGAACACAACTCTTTTCAACATTTATTGACCTGAAAGCTGCGTTTGACTCAGTAGACAGTCAAAAACTTTGGTTGGCCCTGGAAAAAGATGGCATGTTCTCTAATGTGCTGTAGAAAGAGCTACATGAACACAATCACGCATGTCTTCGCTGTGGAAAGTAGGGAAACATGACAATAATGGTGTCATGATCCTGGTGAGCAGACCTGCTGAAAGCCCCTGGAGTTCTGAACACCTATTTGGATGTGAAATATAGTTTACAGACCTGTGGTAGCAATCGGGGGAAACAGGGAAAGGAAGTGAGCGGGACACTGGATCTTTCGCTCAGAATGTTTTTGTCACAGGGACAAATAGTACAGAGCAACCTCAGCGTGCAGGAATGGAAGGTCATTGAAACGCTTGTATGTTAAACAGAGTACGACCACAGGTAAATATGCAGATACTAGTTGGAGTGAACTCATAAGACATGGAAGAAATACAAGCTTACTGGTTTCAGCAGCGAGTGTTTGAATGCTGAGCCCTTGAACCAACGAGGACGTCAGGATGCCACCACAAACCAGGCCAGTGAGGAGCTGAAGACGTGAGTGAGCCAAAAGGTATCAAGCACAAAAAAAACAAAAATAGGGTAACGAGTGCTAGAGGGATGCTTAATGAGTAAGAACCGAGAGGTAATGAGACAGAATATTGAGGCAAAAAATTCGAACTACTTTAATATCGAGTGAAAAATATCGTGGAATGGAAATATCGAGTGCAAACATAACGATGTCAAGAATATCGATTTGAAGGTAAGTAATATCGATTTTAAAAATATTGTTATGTGTTTTAGTATATATTTTAAATCTGTGTCATGTAATATTTTTGTAGAAGTATGGTTTATGTTTTTTAATATATGTGTTACATTTCTAGTAGGTATTACGTTTAATTTAATTTAACTTTGTGTCTTTTAGTTCCATAGCGGGTTGTGGGTTTATAGGAGAATAGGGTGGGAAGTAATTTAATTATAATGAATTAATAATAATTTTTATTTCATTTTATTTATTTAATTGATATTTAATATTGTTAATTGTGCGTTTAAGTTTTTTGGGCTCATTTTATATGTGGGTTGTGGGGTTTATAGGAGTAAAAAGTAGGAAGTGATTTCTTTTTAATTAATTATTAATTGGTTTTTAATTAATATTAATGAATTAATTGATAATTAATTATGGTAATTGTGTAATATTGTAGGTGCGGGATGTGGGGCTAATAGGGGTGGGAAGTGATTTATTTTTAATTACCTAATAATTTGTTGTTAATTAATATTTATTAATTAATTGATCATTCATTATGGTAATTATGTTTTTATGAGGGGCAGGTTGTGGGGTTAAAAGGGCAAAGGGTAGGAACTAATTTATTTTAAGTTAATTATTAATTAGTTAATAATTAATAATAATTATTTAATTGATAAGTAATTATGGTAATTGTTTAATTACATATTTCTGGGTGTGGGTTTTGGCAAAGGCTGAGTACTAAATTTATTTGACTTAATCTATAGTTAGTTGTTAAATACTATTAGTTATTTAATACAGAATTAATTTTAATTGTGTAATTAATGTTTTTATTGATCAATTTTAGGTGTGGGTTGTGGGGATTATAGGGTTAAAGGGTGGGAAGTTAATTAATTTGAATGAATTATAATTTGGTTTTTAATTAATAATATTTATTTAAGTGATAATTAATTATTTAAATTGTAATTTTTTTTACATTTTTGAGGTGAGTTCTGGGTTTTGTAGGGGTATGGGGTGGGAGGTAAATCCATTTTAAACAATTAATATATATTTTTTAATTAATAATAATAATTAATTTAATAATCAATTGTGTTGTGTGTTTTGTGGGGTATATTGTGTGAAGTACATTAATTAAAATTAATTAATAATGAATATTTAAATCATGAAAAATTATTTGTTGATGAATATTTATACTAATAGTGTAAATCATTATTCAGGTGCCGGTTGTAAGTTTTGTGGTGTTATAGGGTGAGAAGTAACTAAATAAAATGTATGTAATAATGAATGTTTTTGTTAAATAATTTTTAAATAAAAATATTTGTTTGTATGAAAATCATTTTTGGATTTTATTTGTAATACTATTTGTAGCTATTTGTGATATGTATTTAACATTATAATATGTTTTTATTTTGTAAATTGTATAATAATAAATATATATCTTTTTTCAACATATTTATGTATTTTGTTTAATTACTTTGTTTTAAAAATATTTTTATTTTGCTTGTTTTTAATTTAGAACTGACTGGAGTAGGACTAGTAAATTGTATCCCTCTGCAATGCAACACTTTCCCTAAAATAGTACATTTTACCCCTCTGCAATCCAACACTTTCCCTACTGTTGTACTGACTGGAGTGGGGATAGTACATTTTACACCTCCGTAGTCCAACTCTTTCCCTACTGTTGTACTTACTGAGTGGGAATAGTCAATTTTACCCCTCCTCAATCCAATGCTATTCCTACTGTTGCACTGACTGGAGTGGGAACAGTAAATTTTACCCATCCACAATCCAACGCTTTCCCTACAATTGCACTGAATGGAGTGGTAATAGTAAATTGTACCCCTCCGTAATCCAGCGCTATCCCTATTGTTGCTCTGACTGGAGTGGGAATAGTACATCTTACCCCTCCACAATCCAACACTTTCCCTACTGTTGCACTGACTGAAGTGGGAATAGTAAATGTTAGCCCTCCGCAATCCAGCACTTTCCCTACTATTGCATTAACTGGCGTGGGAATAGTAAATTTTAACCCTCCACAATCCAACCCTTACCCTACTGTTGCACTGACTGGAGTGGGAATTGCTTTTTTTGTTAATTATACATTTTAATGTTGTGTTAAGTGTAGTGGGAATAGTAAATTGTAGTATTTTGTAATGTTATATTTTATGTAAGTTTATACTTATTGCAGTTAGAATAGTAAATCTTATTTTTGTGTGGTGTAAAATATGTTGTTACTGTTGTGTTGTTTCAGGTGGGAGTAATTATTTCTATATTTATTTAGTAGAAAAATGTTTTCTTTTTAATGTGGTCGGAAACGTATATGTATTTATTTTAATTTGAACTAATTTGTTTTATGTTGTACTTTATGTGTTTGATTTATTATAATAATAACCTAATTTGCAATATTTATTGTTTGTAACTTTTTTTTAATAAAATTGTAAAATACGTGTTGTTTAATTTTTATTTTAAATTACATTGATTCCCGTTGTTTATATTTTATGTTTTTGGTATATTTAATATGTTTACATATATTTTTGGTAATATTATGCTAATTAAGATTTTGTAAATTATATCATTAATTACAATATTAGTTTATATTTTTATAATTATATATATATGTGTATTTACATTTTTAAAAGGAAGTTTATTTGTTGTATTTGTTAAAATATACATTTAATTATTTTTTTCATAAATTAAAGTTAGTATTTAATTTATGTGTATTTCAATATTTGAAATTATATATATTTTAAAATCGATATTTATTACAACTATAATATTGTAAACTATATATTTTTGATATTTTTGTACTTACCTGTTCAAGTATAGGGAGTCAATATTTTTGCACTCTATAGTTTTTACCTCAATATTTTTTACATCTATATTTTTGTGGCCGATATTCTGTCAGTGAACCAACCGAGAGGGAAGAAAGTGAGAAACGTGAGGGGCACATAGCAGATGAAAACTGGTACAAAAGTACCAACAGGTGCAAACTGTATGAGATGAAGACACGTTACCAAGCAAAAAGGAAATCTCAGAAATGGCTTTAACACTTTCCATGCGTTGAACGGCCCCACAGCCGTCCGACGTCACAGTTAGCCTGTGTGTCGGACGGTCGGAGGCTGTCCGAATTGCACACGGGTGGAATTTGCCCGCACCGTGGTGGATTTCCACGCTCGTTCAAGGGGTTGAATACTAGTTGCTGGAGGCGTGGCTAGCCACCTAGATGGGAGCAGCATAACTCAAAGCTCAGCGTCTGACCCCAAACATCCGCACTAATCCGGCTCAGTGGCACCCACCGTCCCCAGGGACATAAACTTATACCTGTGGTATTGCTCTCCTTCCAGTGGTCTGGACAGGCATTCAGCTAAGCTAAAGGGGCCCAACGATTGCTTCTGCCAGTCGCAGTGTCATCTGGGCTTCGCGGTGGCCCGTGAGGCAGGGGACGGCTCCCAGCTATGACCCCTGAAGAACTACAGTCAGAGCTAGCAGGGCTCACGGGGAGCACTACCCCTGCTGGGAGCCTGGCGATGCTGTAGTTCATGTGATGTGTCACACTGGGGCCTCTGACGACATCAATGAGTGAGCCGGCTTGGAAGCCCATCCAGCAGTGACACAAGGGGCCTTGTTAGGCTGTGGTGAATACCAACGGCTTGCAACACATCAGCATCTCTTGCCCCGGGCTGACGTCACGTAGGTGCACAGCTTGAGATGCTCTGGGGGCGGCGCAAGGAGGGGAGGCCCCCACCTCTCCATAAACATTTGGTGCATACACCCTGAGCCGGCCCCACAAGACTCCTATCAACTGGCACAGAGGCTGTGGTGTACCTGGTGAACCTTCTTCCACCACCAAAAGCAAAAACAACAGTTGACGGACAGAATGCAGAACAATGTCATACATTCACCCCAGTACAGAGATCTGGGCCTAAATCCATCGTTTTTTTGCTCACCACACCACCCCAATTCAGACATGGCCATATGCAAATCAGCCTTGACCCTGTGCCTCATGGGAACAGTCCAGCCCGAACTGCCAAACCATGTCTTCCCTGGACCGGAATCAAGCACCCCAGGACCGGTTTCTGGCTATCAGCCGTCTTCATCCAGGATAGCTTGAGTCCCGTGCTCTCCATGCCACTGGAACCAAGCTATCCAGGCTGATGAGGGCTGAAAGCCCGAAACCGGTACTTGGATGCTTGTTTACAGTCCAGGGAGGACCTGGCTTGGCAGTTCAGGCTGGACTGTTCCCATGGGGCACAGGGTCAAGACTGATTTGCATATGGCTGGGTTCAAACTGGAATGGCATGGTGAGCAAAAAAACGATGGATTTAGGCCCAGATCTCTGTACTGGGTTGAATGTATGACATTGTTCTGCATTCTGTCCATCACCTGTTGTTTTTGCAATTGTCACCCCGAGTGGGACGGGTATGCTCAGATGTGAGTCCCATGATCTCCATGCCACTGGAATCAAGCTATCCAGGCTGATGAGGGCTGAAAGCCAAAAACTGGTCCCTGGATGCTTGTTTCCAGTCCAGGGAGGACCTGGCATGGCAGTTCGGGCTGGACTGTTCCCAAGGGGCACAGGGTCAAGACTGATTTGCATATGGCTGGGTTCAAACTGGAATGGCATGGTGAGCAAAGAAACGATGGATTTAGGCCCAGAACTCTGTACTGGGGTGAATGTATGACATTGTTCTGCATTCTGTCCATCACCTGTTGTTTTTGCATTTGTCACCCCGAGTGGGACGGGTATGCTCAGACGTGAGTCCTGTGCTCTCCATGCCACTGGAATCAAGCTATCCAGGCTGATGAGGGCTGAAAGCCCGAAACCGGTCCTTGGATGCTTGTTTCCAGTCCAGGGAAGACCTGGCTTGGCAGTTCGGGCTGGACTGTTACCATGGGGCACAGGGTCAAGACTGATTTGCATATGACTGGGTTCAAACTGGAATGGCATGGTGAGAAACAAAAACGATGGATTTAGGCCCAGATCTCTGTACTGGGGTGAATGTATGACATTGTTCTGAATTCTGTCCATCACCTGTTGTTATTGCCTTCTTCCCCCACCAACAAAGGGAGGCCCATAAGCATGGTGGCTGGGCATAACTGAAGGATTGCCTGCATGCATTGTCCAGGAGGATTATATGACAGTAACCTTTGGCTGTGAAACAGAACCCAGCATCACAGGACTAGGACTCGGGTGCCCAAGTTGTGGTAGAACTGGACTGCCACCTGGCTAGCCCAAGCATTAACCTGCCTTGTGGTGGCCCCAGGGGCCGGCTTTGGCTGCCACGCTCGGGAGCAACACCTGCAGCTGCTGGTTCTCTGATGCGCCTACTACCCCAGTGATAATATAAATAGTTTGGGAAACTCAATATAGCCTTGGAGGCTTGGGCGATAAATGATCAAAGGTGAAAAGTGCCTTCAAGGGATTTCGTTTGTGACAGACTTACATTAGTTGTGATTTATTTGAGGGTAAGTTATAAGAGAACAGACACCCAAGTGTCTTAAGACAACACCACTGAATGTAAATTACGAACACAGAACAACACTGGAGATCCTATTCCTATGAAAATATATGTATTTTTATATAGCAGAAATTTATAAAGATTACATGAAAATAAAACAAATCAGCAATATGTCATAAAAAGATGTCAAATCAAATTTATCAAACAGTTCATGACAAACATCAACTCCAATACAATCAACAAAGCGACAAATCTCCTCATGAGAATAGATGTCACTGGAGAACAGAAAGTTTCTTTGGAGTGGATGGCAAGGTCGACGTTTCGGTCTTCGTGGCGTCAGTCTGTCAGACCATCACTCAGGACAGTAGGTATGGCAAAAAAGAAGACTCCTATATAAACATAATACAATGTGTTGCTGTTGCCAGATTTGTAAACATGATTGTGCAGTCAGTAGATTACAATGATTGAAAAGGATACCCGTGTGCAAGAGAGAAAGACAAAAATATCACGTGACATTGCAAAATTGTCAACATATAGTGCCATTTATCAAATGTGTACACTTCCCTGGTGAAAACATGCTGCTAATGTGTCACCACTGTCAACTTAATAACTTAAGAGAAACTAAAAACAGGCTTACTTCTGTACTTAGTCAGTCCAGCATAAGGCCTATGCATGGAATATTGAAGCTTCTTGCCTGAGCAAGGAGCTATGGTCAAAACCGTGATTTAATCACTGTCAAACAAGAAGATAATAGACAGATGTCAACCGATCGACTGCTCTACCCTGATCCATATCGTGATGTAAGGATCATTGGCTAATTAAACCCATATCCATGGTATATGGTACAGAATGACGTGCAATTTAGGAAACCAGTAGAGACGTCAGCAATGGCAGCAAGATAAACGCTCCTCAATTCGTTAATGTTCACTGATATCTGCATAACGCAACATATCATACTATGTGAACATAGTCTGGTTCACAAGTTAATAAAGAATTCTGTATTTATATGTATACAATTGAGCAACCAGAAAAATTAATCAGGCTAACATGGTGCCCCTGGTTGTCAGAATATTATCAAACAGGTTGTATGATCCTGGTGGTGTCAGCGACAAAACCAGCGTAACTCTTATGTTATGCGCATAGAGATTGGATATAATGTCGACATAGAAACTCATTCCTCTATTGTTTGGAGCATCAAAACTAACAACTACATATTATTTGAAGCCAAAATGGTTAAAAATACCTTTTATTAGTCATGAATGATACACACGCCTACTACTAAACCAAAAGGAAAGATGGCGTAGTGTAGCAACATCTAGCTGCCTCTTTATTATGGAGACATCACATAGATGGCTGACAAAACAAAAATCTGTGGTAAAGGACACTGCGAACTCGCAGCGACTTATAGCTATTCGGGAAGGCTCTTCGTCTGATCTACATTAGTGCTTATACGTAAGCTGTTCCTATGGGGCACTGGGTCAAGATTGATTAGCATATGGCTGGGTTACAAACTGGAATGGCATGGTGAGCAAAAAACGATGGATTTAGGCCCAGATCTCTGTACTGGGGTGAATGTATGACATTGTTCTGCATTCTGTCCATCGCCTGTTGTTTTTGCATATGTCACCCCGAGTGGGATGGGTATGCTCAGACGTGAGTCCCATACTCTCCATGCCACTGGAATCAAGCTATCCAGGCTGATGAGGGCTGAAAGCCCGAAACCGGTCCTTGGAGGCTTGTTTCCAGTCCAAGGAGGACCTGGCTTGGCAGTTCGGCTGGACTGTTCTCATGGGACACAGGGTCAAGACTGATTTGCATATGGCTGGGTTCAAACTGGAATGGCATGGTGAGCAAAAAAAGATGGATTTAGGCCCAGATCTCTGTACTGGGGTGAATGTATGACATTGTTCTGCATTCTGTCCATCACCTGTTGTTTTTGCATTTGTCACCCCGAGTGGGACGGGTATGCTCAGACGTGAGTCCTGTGCTCTCCATGCCACTGGAATCAAGCTATCCAGGCTGATGAGGGCTGAAAGCCCGAAACCGGTCCTTGGATGCTTGTTTCCAGTCCAGGGAAGACCTGGCTTGGCAGTTCGGGCTGGACTGTTCCCATGGGGCACAGGGTCAAGACTGATTTGCATATAACTGGGTTCAAACTGGAATGGCATGGTGAGAAACAAAAACGATGGATTTAGGCCCAGATCTCTGTACTGGGGTGAATGTATGACATTGTTCTGCATTCTGTCCATCACCTGTTGTTATTGCCTTCTTCCCCCACCAGCAAAGGGAGGCCCATAAGCATGGTGGCTGGGCATAACTGAAGGATTGCCTGCATGCATTGTCCAGGAGGATTATATGACAGTAACCTTTGGCTGCGAAACAGAACCCAGCATCACAGGACTAGGACTCGGGCGCCCAAGTTGTGGTAGAACTGGACTGCCACCTGGCTAGCCCCAGCATTAACCTGCCTTGTGGTGGCCCCAGGGGCCGGCTTTGGCTGCCACGCTCGGGAGCAACACCTGCAGCTGCTGGTTCTCTGATGCGCCTACTACCCCAGTGATAATATAAATAGTTTGGGAAACCCAATATAGCCTTGGAGGCTTGGGCGATAAATGATCAAAGGTGAAAAGTGCCTTCAAGGGATTTCGTTTGTGACAGACTTACATTAGTTGTGATTTATTTGAGGGTAAGTTATAAGAGAACAGACACCCAAGTGTCTTAAGACAACACCACTGAATGTAAATTACGAACACAGAACACTCTGGAGATCCTATTTCTATGAAAATATATGTATTTTTATATAGCAGAAATTTAAAAAGATTACATGAAAATAAAAAAAATCAGCAATATGTCATAAAAAGATGTCAAATCAAATTTATCAAACAGTTCATGACAAACATCAACTCCAACACAATCAACAGAGCGACAAATCTCCTCATGAGAATAGATGTCACTGGAGAACAGAAAGTTTCTTTGGAGTGGATGGCAAGGTCGACGTTTCGGTCTTCGTGGCGTCAGTCTGTCAGACCATCACTCAGGACAGTAGGTATGGCAAAAAAGAAGACTCCTATATAAACATAATACAATGTGTTGCTGTTGCCAGATTTGTAAACATGATTGTGCAGTCAGTAGATTACAATGATTGAAAAGGATACCCTTGTGCAAGAGAGAAAGACAAAAATATCATGTGACATTGCAAAATTGTCAACATATAGTGCCATTTATCAAATGTGTACACTTCCCTGGTGAAAACATGCTGCTAATGTGTCACCACTGTCAACTTAATAACTTAAGAGAAACTAAAAACAGGCTTACTTCTGTACTTAGTCAGTCCAGCATAAGGCCTATGCATGGAATATTGAAGCTTCTTGCCTGAGCAAGGAGCTATGGTCAAAACCGTGATTTAATCACTGTCAAACAAGGAGATAATAGACAGATGTCAACCGATCGACTGCTCTACCCTGATCCATATCGTGATGTAAGGATCATTGGCTAATTAAACCCATATCCATGGTATATGGTACAGAATGACGTGCAATTTAGGAAACCAGTAGAGACGTCAGCAATGGAAGCAAGATAAACGCTCCTCAATTCGTTAATGTTCACTGATATCTGCATAACGCAACATATCATACTATGTGAACATAGTCTGGTTCACAAGTTAATAAAGAATTCTGTATTTATATGTATACAATTGAGCAACCAGAAAAATTAATCAGGCTAACATGGTGCCCCTGGTTGTCAGAATATTATCAAACAGGTTGTATGATCCTGGTGGTGTCAGCGACAAAACCAGCGTAACTCTTATGTTATGCGCATAGAGATTGGATATAATGTCGACATAGAAACTCATTCCTCTATTGTTTGGAGCATCAAAACTAACAACTACATATTATTTGAAGCCAAAATGGTTAAAAATACCTTTTATTAGTCATGAATGATACACACGCCTACTACTAAACCAAAAGGAAAGACGGTATAGTGTAGCAACATCTAGCTGCCTCTTTATTATGGAGACATCACATAGATGGCTGACAAAACAAAAATCTGTGGTAAAGGACACTGCGAACTCGCAGCGACTTATAGCTATTCGGGAAGGCTCTTCGTCTGATCTGCATTAGTGCTTATACGTAAGCATGGCCATATGTTGGAAGACTGACACATGTGCCTGAACGAGCCATAAGGGTGCAGTGTTCTGTTATACAACTATAATGACGCACTCACAGCTAAAGGAGCCGCTAGTAAATACAAACAATGCGGAGTCAATATCTATTCAAACAAGCTCTTAGTCTGATCTGCGTTACTGCTTGTACGTGAGCAAAGCCCTGCGTTAGATGACTGACACGTGTGGTAGACAGGCTAACAGCGGCCAGTGTTTTTTTACTAGTTTCTTAATATCATTAGTAGCAGTCCCAAAGGTGGTAACACATACTAGTTGGGGTAGTAATGTTTTGGGTTTGACCGTGAGCAAAGCATCACGATCATTGTACCATGCTCATTTAAGAGAATGGTTCAGCAATTTATTAGGATAACCACGTGCATGTAATTTATCTTTGAGCTTCTTGGCTTCGCTAATGACATTGATAATGTCATTGATATTAAGAAACTAGTAAAAAACACTGGCCACTGTTAGCCTGTCTACCAGACTTGGTTGAAAAAACATTGTTCTCTTTTAAAAGAGGCTGGAATTTGAGAGATCGATTGGTCCATGCCTATAAAACATCTGAAAATCATGTGGTTGATGACATGAGGCAGCTAAGTCTGGTGATCGGACATTACAAGTGCAATCATTGCACAGCATGTCAGAGTACCATTAACCTTAAATCTTTTGAAGTGAATGGCAACACAATCATGTTAAAGTGTTTTTCTAATTGCAACACCTCAAACGTTGTCTACTGTATCCAATGCCCTTGTGGCTTAAGATACATTGGTAAAACGTCACAAGTTGTAAAAAAACGGATCCTACAACATCAGTCTAGGGTCCGTTGTAAAACTGAAAATGCACCACTTGTTGAACATTATGTCTAAATGAAACACACAGAAAAAGACATGATGTGGTGGGTTATGGAGGTTGAAAACCCACCATAAGACAAACCAATGTAGACCAGGTTCTCATGCGTAAAGAACAACGTTGGATTTGTCGCGCTGATACTGTCAAACATGGTTTAAATTCTCTGACAGATTGGCATACCTTGGCATGCCTTTAATGACATTAGTCTTTTGTTTTTGTGAAAATGGGGAGATAGGTCCTGGGACGTGGGGTCAGATGGACCATATAATACTTTTTGAAAAAACAAGGTGCTGGCCCTACAATTTATTTATTAGAGCTCTTAAATCTGAGCAACAAATCAATCTTATTTCTAGATTTGTTCGGTATAGTTTATTTATACCCTTTACTTTTTCATTTGTTCAATAGAAATTCATTTGCATGAGAAAAACATTACATTTACACATTACACTTGATTCATAACATTAAACATAAAGGCAACAGTTCATTCTATGCACATTATATACACATTGCACCATTATTATGCAGCAAATATTCAATCTTTGCATTGTGTTTCATCGAATATTTAAAGGGTAAAGTCACGTTCAAAACGAGATGGAAACAAATCCCATAAAGAAAAATATATTTGACTATGCGAATTGATCAATATTATAGTCAATCCAAAGGTTCATTTGCTCCTTTCTGCTAGAGATTAATTAGCTCCTTTTTGCCGACGCCTTTCGAACTCGTTATCTCATTCTACGGGTTCTCATCAGGGCTTTATCACTTGTTATCTGCAAGTTGTGTGCAAAAAAGAAATAGGTTGGTCTATATCTTATTAGCATCCCTGTTGTATTGCACTTTGCTACTTTGTCACAAGTGGTGTACCTTTGGTATAATTTGTAGCAGGTTTCCGGGGTTCACTCTGTCTGTTTGTCTCTGTTAGAAATTCTGAAAAATGCCAATAGTCTAAATTTAGTAGTTTGCTCGAACATGTTGACTGTGGCTTAACGCTATCAACACTCTTAGATCCTACCTTTTGGATGTAGTCATTTCTGTCTCGATGTTACTTTGTTAATGGTGTCGATACACCGTGAATGCGCTTTTGCACTTCTGTCTCAGATTCGTGGATGCCCGCAGGTTTCCTATCCATCTGCCTAAAAAGAATAATCTATATACCTAATGAGTTCCTGTTAAGTATTGAAGCACCCTGCCCCAGTAGTCAATATATACCTTTGTCTCTAGGCTCAGCGTGCTTGCTCCACCTTTTCTTTGATGCGGCGTGTTCTACGCTGTGTCCCTTACATTCGTGTTCTAATCGCAATCCTGCCAAGATTATAAACATGCGATTAGCTGACGGCTACCTTTCCTTCGCTTTTCTTTGACCATTATCGCATGTTTTGTTCACCTACCCGATTTCGTTCAACTCAGCGCTGCTACATTCAGTCACCGCGGCTCTCCGTCAGTGCGCCATGTTAAAAAACATGTGGTATTTACCTTCCTCACGTGATTGATTGAATGCTGGGATTAGTCTTTTGTCTAGCACAGGAATTTCAGTAAGGTTGTTTAGATTTCTTGCTATAGGATTGCTAAGCTGACCAACTATTGTTGAATTTTTTTATGTCTACCATACGTTGATACATGCTGTTTGTTTAAATAACGTGTTTAACTTTCTTTAAGTAGAATTGTCTTTGAAAATGCAGTAACATTGTGAACAATGTATATGTCTATACCTTTATGAACAATTTGATCACTGTTCTCCATATTTGAATAGAGACATGTCATTTACCAATGTAGCCATTTAAGTGCTATATATGTAACATAACTATGCCAATCCATCTATGCTGTTATTACATCGCAACTGGAGCTGTAATACACAATATGTTTATTTCCATACCATTTTGTTTTTTGTTTGCGATTTTTAAACAACAATGTAATTCCAAACAATAGTATATGAGTTTTTATACCATCGCAATATGTGCTGTGATTTCCATGTTGGCAGACATGTTCATTTGCACTTTGTGGTGCTATTTGACTGGATTTTGTGCACTTCTGAGTTGGTAACATTAACAGTGTGTTATATTAACCACCAAAGGGGTTTATCTAATAGGGACAATTTGTGTTCATCCAAAAACGTCCCCATTTTGGTTGAATATAGGCAGTCTAAGATGGCCGCCATTTGCACTTTAAGCGGTGCTCCTTCTTCTTTCAGCAATAATTGGGCGAACTGGTCGAATACATTTGGGTCACAACCTTTAAATAGGTGTAATGACTATGGGGCCCATTACGATGTCAGGCGGCCTGGCGGAGGCAATCCGCCCGACACCGTATCCCGAATTCCCCCCGCCATATTAGTATGGCGGGGGGGACCCCGGCGGACGGAGAGACCGCCAGCCATATTATGATGTGTGGGCATAGGTGCCTTTCCGCGGCGACGATGCCGCCACAGAAAGACAGGCGGTATTTGCTTTGGGGGCCCCCTGCGGGCCTCCCTGGTGAAGGCCGAGGTGGTGGGTGCAAAGGGGGGGTACCTGTGGTACCCCCCAGCATTTGCATAAACCAAGCAGCAGGCATCACGCGGTGCCTGCCGCTTCGTGTATGCAAATGCGTGCATTCATTTTTAAGATTGTTAGGGAGCACCGGCCGCCACAATGTTAAATAGGAGGGATGCTCCCGCCACTGTGGCGGGCGCATCCTAATGCACACATCGGGACCCCCGCCCTTTAGGCAGGCGGTCCCGTTTACCGCAAGGGTGGCGGGCGGGCAAAGCCCGCTCGCCATCCTAATGACCCCCTAAGTGCGCATTACATGCCGTTTTTTTATCCTGTGACTGATGCCGGTTCAACACAACGCTGTTTTCTAAAGTGAGTACTGACGCCTAGAACTCTGGCGTCTGTCACGATTTGTTACACTGTCCGCGTTACTTTTCTACACTAGCGGTTCACTAGGTGCTCCTGCACCATTACCTGTATCGGCTGTCTGGTTTTTTTTTTAATAAGGGAAAACTGCACCCCTAAATATGTGCATATGTTGAGATTTCAATATTGAATCCGCATTGCCTGTATTTATCAGCGGCTTCATTAGCTGTGAGTGTGCCATTATAGTTTTTAGAACAGAATATTGCACCCCTGCGGCTTGTTCAGGCACACATGTCAGTCATCTAACGCAGGGCTTTGCTCACGTACAAGCACTAACGCAGATCAGACTAAGAGCTTGTTTGAATAGATATTGACTCTGCATTGTTTGTATTTACTAGTGGCTCCTTTAGCTGTGAGTGCGTCATTATAGTTGTATAACAGAACACTGCACCCTTATGGTTTGTTCAGGCACATGTGTTGGTCTTTCAACATATGGCCATGCTTACGTGTAAGCACTAATGTAGATCGGACTAAGAGCCTTACCGAATAGATATAAGTCGCTGCGAGTTTACAGTGTCCTTTACCACAGATTTTTATTTGTCAGTCATCTATGTGATGTCTCCATAATAAAGAGCCCTCAAGGGTATATTGGGTTGCTCACTCTGTATATATCCATAATAAAGAGACAGCTAGATGTTGCTACACTACGCCGTCTTTCCTTTTGGTTTAGTAGTAGGAGTATCATTCATGATTAATAAAAAAATATTTTGAACCATTTTGGCTTCAAATAATATGTAGTTTTTAGTTTTGATGCACCAAACAATAGAGGAATGAGTGTCTATGTCGACATTATATCCAATAACTATGCGCATAACATAAGAGTTACGCTGGTTTTGTCATTGACACCACCAGGATCATACAACCTGTTTGATAATATTCTGACAACCAGGGGCACAATGTTAGCCCGCTTAATTTTTTGGGTTGCTCAATTGTATACATATAAATACAGAATTCTTTATTAACTTGTGAACCAGACTATGTTCACATAGTATGATATGTTGCGTTTTGCAGATATCATTGAACATAAACAAATTGAGGAGCGTTTATCTTGCCGCCATTGCTGACGTATCTACTGGTTTCCTAAATTGCGCGTCATTCTGTACCATATACCAGGTCCGTGTTCAATTAGCCAATGATCCTTACATCATGATATGGATCAGGGTAGAGCAGTCGATCCGAACTGTCTATTATCTCCTTGTTTGACAGTGATTAAATCACGGTTTTGACCATAGCTCCTTGCTCAGGCAAGCTTCAATATTCCATGCATAGGCCTTGTGCTGGACTGACTAAGTACAGAAGTAAGCCTGTTTTTCGTTTCTCTTAAGTTATTAAGGTGAAGGTGGTGACACATTAGCAGCATGTTTTCACCTGGGAAGTGCCCAAATTTGATAAATGGCACTATATGTTGACAATTTTCCAATGTCACGTGATATTTTTGTCTTTCTCTCTTGCACACAGGTATCCTTTTCACTCATTGTAATCTACTGACAGTACAATCATGTATACAAATCTGGTAACACATTGTATTATGTTTATATAGGAGTCTTCTTTTTTGCAATACCTACTGTCCTGATGATGGTCTGACGGACTGACGCCACAAAGACCGAAACGTCGACCTTGCCATCCACTCCAGAGAAACTTTTTGTTCTCTAGTGACATCTATTCTCAAGAGGAGATTTGTCGCTTTGTGGATTGTGTTGGAGTTGATGTTTGTCATGAACTGTTTGATAAATTTGATTTGACATCTTTTCATGACATATTGCTGATTTGTTTCATTTTCATGTACTCTTTTTAAATTTCTGCTATATAAAAATACATATATTTTCATAGAAATAGGATCTCCCCTGTTTTCTGTGTTCGTAATTTACATTCAGTGGTGTTGTCTTAAGACACTTGGGTGTCTTTACTACCCCAGTGGGCTTCCCATGGTGTTGTCCTGGAGGGGCGTTGATGATCCTTAGCCAGATGGTGGCCAACGAATGTGAGACAGGGAAGGCCCACCCAGAGAGCAAAAGTGATATTATCCGTTGACTCTGGTCCAAGCGGTCACAGAGGTGCAGCTACAGCTCAGCAATTGTCTGCTCCACAGGGGTCCTGGAACAACCAGTGAGTGCTTTGTCCTACTGCAGTAGCCAACACCTGGCACGAGACACAGCCTGTGTGTTCCGACATTGGCACTAAGTGCCTAGGGCGAATGCTCCGGAGAGCAAATAGCCAGCGATTGGCTCCCAGACTGAGAAGATCTCCCTGACTATGGGTAAGGACAAGATTGCAGCCCCAGTCCAGGGGAAAATGTGCAAGTTCCCCTAGTCCATATGGACAAGAAAGACATCTCGTCACAGCTGGGTCCACCTTCACCAGACCCCATGGCGACGATGCTACAAGAACTACAGTACTCTTGCTCACCCCTCTAGATCAAGAATGGGGAACTAAGTGAAGACCTATCCTTGCTCCATCGAGATCTCCATAACAACAATGGAGAGGGTCACTGAAGCCGATGAGAGGCTGTCTGAGGTCGAGGACACTACCACATCTTTCTGGTGTTACAGCGTAAACGTGTTGGGCCTTGTAAATTATTTAAATTGATCTTGTTACTCTTAACATCAAAATAACCTCAGCGACCATACTAAGGGGTCGATTCCGATCTTGTTTGGAAAGCATACCGAACGACTCGGTTACGGAATGCTTCCCGTACAACTCAGATTGGGGAAGTCCGACCGAACAAGTGCAATGCATCTGGATACGTTTCGGTTGGACTCCCATTGACTTCAACGGGAGCCTGTGTACCGAAAGTGAACAGAGTCTCCCATTGAAGAAAGGGGTGGCTGGGGAAAACTGTGTACCCTGTGGCGGACACCCCATAGTGCCTGCAACATTGTGCATGGTCGGAAAGAGAAGACCAATGGGTACCCCCACAGGCCAGATTTGGTGGGTCCTGGGTGAAGGGGGCCTGCAAAGACAGATTCTGGCAGCCTTTTCGTTCTGGGCAATCAAATTGGAAAAGCTTTCCAAATTGTTCATCATACTTGCTCGCTCGGAAACCAAGTCCATAGAGCTTTACGAATCGGCTCCGGAAAGGCTCGATCTCTCCGGATGCCTTTCGGAACTGATTCGGTTAGCGCTAAGGTTTTCCAGGCATCGTACTTAGTTGTTTGGAATTGGGAACGATTCGGTCAGGAACAGTGGCTCGGGATCAGTTTGGGCAAAACCGAATCAGATTCGGAGCCCTTCCAAACTAGATCCGAATTGACTCCGAAATCTCTTAGGTCCTCCAAAGGATCTTGTTCTATGCTGGAAGGAGCTGGAATCCCTAGGGGATGAACAATGAGAACCTGGAATAAGATCATTGTTAACATTCCTTTATTTCTGATGGGATTTTCCCTGATTAAATCTACCTTTAGGTCAGTTAAGATTTAAAGTAGATTCATTGGCCACAACAAATAATGAAACAGAATCAGCAGAGTATTTGATCTCAAATTGTATCTTTATCAGATTTTAAATAATTAACAAATAAATATCTAATTTAAGATTTTGAACAGTTTTAATGAGTATTAACATCTCATGAAATTCAATCTGAAGGGAGCTATCTGCTTCAGCAGAGGGAGATTTTATTCTAAGAAAAGGAGTCTATGGGAAATCAATTATCACTTGTTCAAACCCTATTAATGAAAGTTCAATAAACCACTAAATGACCAGTTCCAGTTCATGGACAGGGTTGTCTGTTCCTGTCCACACTGCAGTGTGAATGCCACAGCAATGTCTTGGAAAGATTTCCACTACGTAAACATACCAGCTGGCAGCAAACACAATATTTTCGTCACAGTTCGTGTTGTTTCTAGAAGTCCAAATCATCAGTATCTGTACCACAAGGTGGTAGAAGGGAGATGGACAAGATAGGAGCCGCCCCTGTCCAGACTTTAGGCAATTATATTGCATCAATTTCTGGTTTACACCCCTTGACATCACCAAATTTATCAGACCAATCTACCCCATTGGTTAATTTCAGTAAGATGAGATGATGAAGCAGGTAAAAGTGTACTTTCTTTCTTTCTTTATTATACAGTTAATAAAAACCGTAATGTACAGACATAGCAATACATGTTAGAGTAACATTTTAAAATGTATAAAATCATGATCAGATTCTTAATGCTAAACGTTTATACAGTGCGGTTAAAATAATATTAACGAACTTCCCAGCTCTTGCTAGGGCCTGGGCTGAATTGTTGCTAAAACACAAAGTCGATGCTTCCCTACAGTGTCTCAGTGATTGTTCCCGAAAGACAGGGATCAGTAGGCGACGTCCATCGGTAGCAAAGAATGGGCAGCAGCAAAGCAGGTGGAGCCAGGACTCATGTATGTAATTGCAAAACCTGCAAATTGGCTGCTCATTCCACCAAGCCCACTGTGGGTTAAAGTCAAACATTGGTAGGGCAAGCAGCCTCATATATAATATTTTGTTGCGAGTCTGGGGGTTGAGGGAGTAGTTAAAGTATAATTGAGGTTTCCCCTTGATATATGATTCATTCAAAGCGATGAAAAGTTCATTTTTAGATAACCCGGCAACGTCTGTCTGAAATGAAACTGAGATGATTTGTTTTGTTATTGTTTTTTTCCACATTGACAGGGGGATAGTTGGGTTAGTGAGAGAGGTTGGTTCAATCTTTAATGTGGAGGTGGCGAGGTGCAACTGTTTATGCCAAAGGGTAAAAGTGTACAAATCTGGAAAAATTAGAGGGTCCATTATGATGTCGGACGGATCGCCACCGCCATGGTGGCGGTGGCAATCCGCCAGACATTCATGCCCGCCCGCCACCCATTTTCCCCCGCCATATTACTATGGCGGGGGGGACCGCAGCGGACGTAAACACCGTCCGCCGAAAATGTTTAATATGGTGGCGGTGTCTATTAGACACTGCCAGCAATATTATGATGGGCTTTCAGACATGCCTTTCGGAGGCGGCATTGGCATGCGGAGACTCCCTGCGGGGGCCCGTTGCGGGCCCCCTGGGACTCCAGGGGGTGGGGGGTTCACATGGGGGGCTACCTATGGTACGCTACCGCATTTCAAAGTGCAACATGGCAGGCACCGCGCGGTGCCTGTCATGTTGTGCTTTGAAATGCACAACTTTCAGCACCCCCCGCCGCAATGGTAAAAATACAGGATGCCCCCGCCAGTGTGGCGGGCGCATCCTAATTGCCAAGGCGGGACCGCCGCTCCTATCGCGGGCGGTCCTGTTTTGCACGGGGGTGGCGGGCGGGCAAAGTCCGCCCGCCATCCTAATGGGGGCCTAAGTAAGCCATTACTTTGCATTTTGATTGGTTATGACATTTAGGGAAGTAGGCAAGTTCATGTTCTCATCCTTTGTCAGCCCTCTCACAAGCATGTGCTCTAGAAAGTAACTATTTTGTTGCAAGTCTAGTCAAGCTACAAATATGAAAGGAATTATTGAGTGTTAGAACACAAATAGAAACTTTATGAAAGGTTTCCATAGGCTTCAGACTGTTTTGTTCATAAGTTCATGCTAGAAAAGAAAAGCAAGTGTTAAGGCCTTCATGAAGTACAGCTTGTGCACGATAAATTTGTGCTAAAATATGAATCTCACATTATTGAATACAAAACATTAGTTCTCCATTTAGGCAGATTAATGATTTGCAGTTGCATCATGTAAGTATAAGATACCCCTAATTTTAACATTTCAATATTATTTTGCATATAATTTGCAAGTTTCTTTGCACGTTATAGAATAATACATTATTCAGGATTTGAAAGCACATTCAAAATAAACCTTTACATAGAATAAAATATTATAGCATCTATTTTTCTCATCAATGTTAGAACTCACATTGCACATTCTAGTGTTAATGACCATTTTCTTAACAGATAAAGCAACTTTATTCTTATACAGAAATGTCTATGTTTTCATTTGTTTACTATGTTCATTTATGCATAACGAAAACGTATATCAATGTATTTGTTAAACTTCATATTAGTTTATTAGTGTCATCAGAAACCTACGTCTAACATTCAGCATGATTTTACGATGCTGTATCTAAATCAAACTTCATTTGTGCTTTTCTCTTAAACATGGTACCCTAACACACATTTGTCATTTTCGTAAATTAATGTCACGAGTAATTTTTCCAGGGTGAATTCATAGAGATAGATGAAAGGTAATATCTATGCTCTATCACTGGACTGAACCAACAACGTGTGGGCCTCCTGGAGTCCAGGGCAGCAGATTCTGAGGGTAGGTCCAGACGCGACAATATCCGTATAATGAAAATCCCAGAGAGTATGGAGGGGTCCTGTCCCACAGCCTATATTTTAGACTAGATCCAGCCATGGGTCCAGCAGGACTCCTTGTCGGCTTGCATCATGGTGAAGAAAGCCTATAAGTCCCAGTCACCGAGGCCAGCCTCCGGGGTTCCCCCAGACCAATCATCACCAGCTTTTCAATTTAGTCGACAATTTTCTAGGAAGGGAGAACCACTTACTGAGGGGCAAAGTATTATGTTGTTCACCGACTACACGCTAAAAGTACAACAACGGAGGTGCACCTTCAAGGCCATCAAAGAGAAACTCAGCACCATTGCAGCTCCTGGCGCACCTTCAGGTTGTCCACAAAGATAAGACCCTGTTCTTTGACACTCTGGAAGAACAGGAAGCCTGGGCTTGAGTGGAGGAGCACCCAGTCCTGGGTCCAAGGGGCCGCTGGAAGTCCCCCACTACAGGTAGACTCAGAGACAGCAGCCTAGAAGCCACTTCCTAAGCACCAAAGAAAAGACAGGCGCCACCACAGGTCAGAGGACACAACCCCTTACCATCCATGTAGGCAGTGCTTGCCTCTGCAGAGGGTTCCCCAGACTTGAAGGAGGACCGGGGAGGAAAGAAGTGACTGTATCTACCAGATTCACATTGGACTCCCCCTGCAGGGTCACAATGAAATGTCATACCATTTTATCAAGGGTCAGAGGATCTCACCGCTGATAGTCTGTGTTTGGTTGGGGAGTTATGTTTTTGTACCTCGGGTGACAGATGCTTCAACGGGGAAAGTGTAGAGGGGAGGGAGGTCTTGGGGTCCACTGGCTGCTTGTTGCAGCATCACTAGTGTTATATTTGGATGTTCAGGTGCCTATTTTTCAGTTGTACGAGCTACATGACAGGGCCCACATTAGTTCACTAATAAAAAGAGCATACACACATTCTCCACCTCTCTGGGGTATCTGACAATTGCAGGTCACATAAGAGAATACAAGCTAGTCACGTGGAATGTCAACGGCCTCAACGACAAGATCAAAAAATGAGAGGTCATAATGACATATGTGAAAAGGCACAACCCCATGGAAGTTCTTTTTCAAGAGACCCACCTGCTGGAGACGCAGTACTCTTTCCTGGGCTGTCATTGTTATTCCTGCGTCTACCATTCAGGCTACACGAGAGGGTTCAGAGGGGTGGCCAAACTACATACCACATTTTCCCATTGGTTCACCACAACCAGCTGGGGAGATTTGTAATCCTCCATGGCACATTTGACAGAATAGCGTGGACGCTGGGGACCGTATATGCCCCACCGTAGTTGCTGTGGGCGATCCTTGAGGCAGTGGCGGGGCACCAGATGGCAGCTGTCCCTAGGTTCACTTTATTGGTGTCGACTTCAAAACTTGAATGGACCTCGCGATGGACGCTTTAGGTTTAGTGGACTCTAGCCATTGTCTTTGTCACAATCATACCGAGCAGCACTACACATACCACTCATCCCCACATGGCACATCCCACAACTTGACTATTTCTTCTCATGTCCTCAGACATTGGACAGGCTGCTCAGTCCTGTATCCTTCATCTGGCACTTTCGGACATTCACAGGTGCTATTGTTGGTGGGCGAGAGCAGCCGAGGCGAGAGCGGACTGGAGCATGAAACATCACTTACAATGCAGTCTTAAACACGTAGTGTCTTTACAGTGTGGCCAATACAACAAACACATCATTATCATGTGTTCCTTTAGCATGCAAGTTGTTGCTACGACTTGCTTTAGGGAATGCGTTGTTGGACTGGTGTTGGATTTTAAGTCCAACACCTTCCCTGCCATTACAAGTCTGGAGTTGGAATAGTAAATTATACTATTCCAAAGTCCAGCGCTTCCCTAAGGCAAGTCGTTGGAACGTATGGTAATGATGTGTTTGTTGTATTACCGCATTGTTAAGGTATGTGTCGTAAAGGCATGCATGGTTCTGTCATATAATCGACTGATTTGGCTGATCGTGTGGTGGCTGTGCGACGAGGACTTTATGGAAGAGGTCAGACAGGCTGTGGCATACTACTGCGAACGCAATAAGGGTTCTGTAGACTGCCCAATGCTGCTGTGGGAGGTGTTCAAAATAGTCCTCAAAGGCCAGGCCTTTTCCGTAATCGGGGTCGCATGCACCCTCGAGAGGCAGATCTGCTGCGCTTAAAGGATGAGATCAATGATCTCGGGGGCCCCACTGGGGCCCACTGCATGCAGGCAGTGCAGCATAGGTTGGCACAGGCGCATCTGGATTTCCGGCTTCAACTGCTGGACACACCAAAATTGATTGGGTTTACGAGATGGGGCCAAGGTGGGCTAGTTGATGTATTGGCTGGCGAATGCTGACCGTACCTTTACTATGATCACAGAGCTAAGATCCGTGGAAGGTGACACCATAACTGGTGCGGCGGGCATAGCACATACTTTGTCTCCCATTTCCAAAACCTATATGAGATCTGAGAAACCCTGCAGGGGAAATAGAACTGCCCCGCACCTCAGACATCCCAGTTGGAAAATGATCCTCCTTGGAGTCCAGAGACCTTGGTGAGCCTCTCACTGCTAAAGAAATTAAACGCAAGATTTTGGCCGTGCCTTTGGGGAAGGCCCCGGGCCCCAATGGGTTCCCACTTGAACTGTATCAATGGTTTGCACTTTGCACCCTTTTTAATATCCCACCTGATGGTGCTATATGAAGGTGTGCTCCTCAATAGCTCACTCCCACAGGACCCGAGGAGAGCAACCATCACAGTCATTCTGAAACCCGGAAAAGCACCAGAGGACTGTGGGACCTACCGACCCATATCCCTTATTAACCTGGAAGTGAAAACTTTAGCTGAGGTTCTAGGCAGTAGTGGTCTACTCAATAATACATGCTGATCGGAATGGCTTAATGCCACAAAGGGTGAAGCAATGTTACTCCTGGTAGACATAGAGTAGGCACTCAATACAGTGCACTGGCCTTATAACATAACATAACATATAATGTGTATTTGTAAAGCGCACGTTCACCTGGAGGCATCTTGGCGCTGAATAACAGATGTTTATTGTTACCCAACTGAATGGTACTCATTTTATCGGGCTCAGATGGATGAAAGGCTGAGTGGACCCGCCGGGATTTGAACCTGTGACCATGAGGTCGAACACAGGCCCTTCAGTGGGTGCAGTAGTCCACTTAGCCACCAGCCCCGGTTTATCTCTGTGGTTCTCCATCAAATGGGGTTCGTCCCTGTTGCTGCAGGTGGGTGTCGGTCCTCTAAATCAGGCTGTGGGCCAAGGTTCAAGTCAACGGGGGCTCTCCACCTGTTTTCCAGTTGAGAGGGACCCTCGCCAGGGATGCCCCCTCTTGCCCTCACTATTCGCTTTAGTAATGGAACTCCTGGGTGAGCTCATTCAAATTGATGCCAGGATCTGTGGCTTTGACTGGGGAGGGGGAGAGGAATACAGGGTCTTATTGTACGCCAAAGACATGCTCCTCTTTATTTAGAAGCCCTGCTGCACCCTCCCTTGACATAAAGATTCTGCACATCTACAGGATGGCCTAGCGGTCAATTGGTCCAAATCTACCATAAAACCTATTCGAGGAGTGGTGTTGAGAGACTGATAGATCCCCAGCTGTGGATAGCAAGCTATAGTTTCTGCTACTTGGACATGACGGTCTCCCTATCCCAGACACAATACTGGGACCTTACTGTACTCCTCTTGGCGGCTCAGATGCGGCGGCATATGACTGAGTGGTCCAGGCTGCCGCTGTCGATCCTAGGTCAGAGAACCCTATTCAAGATGGCAGCACTCCCCCACTTTCTATACGTGCTATAGCATTACCCCTATGTGATTCAGTCCTCGTTCTTCAGTGAACTGCACTTGCACATCTCCACATTTCTCTGGGCTGGGAAGACTCCCAGACTGTCATTCGCAAAGTTTTGTCACTCCTCGTATAATGTGGGACTGAGCTGGGCAAACGTTTGTCTATTCTACTGGGGATCGCAGCTCGTCACCATAGATGACTGGTTCCGGGCAGACAGAGGGTACTCGGCCCACAGACTGGAAATCACCCTTCCTCTGCATCACGCTGTGCTCTCCTTGCCCCTGTGTACTCTCCCGCCGGTAGCTCAGATCCCAATTGGTTGTTGGCACTCAGTGCTTCACCATATGTGATGCCATGGCACACTCACAGGAGCTACCCCCTTTGGCATGGGACGTGGTTGGCCAAAGCTGCAAGTTTGAACAGATTCCGACTATATGACCTAATTGGCATCTCCACTTTGGGATGGCCAGATGCACTCCTTCTGGGTGCTGGCAGACGACTTCTGCCTTCATCCCCTCCAAATGTTTTTGCTACGGCATGCCTTAGAGCGCTATAAAGACAGGCTCACAACACTCTCTGAATTCAACCTGCTTAAGTGTAAGTTGGTGACTGGTGCACTGGGCAGGGGTGGAATATCTTGGCTCTACACATCCTTGGTCACAAACACACCTGACCCCCAGGGGGCACTAAGGTCCAGATGGGAGGAGGACGTTGGGACCCTAGATGATGAGGACTGGGTTGAGGCAAAGATGGCCCGAGGATGCTGGCGATATCGATGGGATTACGCCTGGTTCAATTCAAATGCTTTCATAGGATTTACTACTCCCCAGAACACCTCTGGCGCATGGGTCGGGCCCATGACCAGCTGTGCTTGTGCTGTGGCTCTTCCCAGGGCACCTTTTATCATGTTATCTGGACATGTCTAGGGGTACCGGCATACTGGACATCGGTCAACAGACACATGGGGCGGGTGGTAGATATCCCACAGGAACTTGATCCCAAAATTGTGCTAATGGGGATAGTGGAATCTATGGGCGGCTCCATGGCAATCGCTCACTCCTTGTGACGGCATCCATGGCAGCCACGAGGGAGCTCGCTAGACTCTGGAGAGAGGAGCGGGCCGCATCCCTACAAGAGTGGATCTGCGGCATGGATGCACGTGCTGCTCTCAAATAACTGGTGTACAAGGCAAGGGGTGTCCCACAGGAGTTCAATCGAATCTGAGGGGTGTGGATTGAGAAGTCCGACTGGTAATGACCATGGTCAAATGTAACGGTAATGAATATTTCTGCGTAGATTGTAGTGATGGCTGCATCTACCAACTCTGTGCAATAAAATATGGCATAAAAAAATTAGCTGAAGCACAATGTTTTAAAAAAAACTTTATTTATAATTTTGTCACGTAATAGCAATATAAGCAGAAGTGTTCACTGTCATTGTCATCACAGTTGAAAAAAGCAAAACCAACGACTTACAAACATGCCATGCATATTGGTAATAAAGCATCCTAGCTGAGTTCAAAAGTTGCAGTCCCATGGGCTCGGCCAGCACCTTAATGCAAGTGTTTCCATCTCATGCCTGTCTGTCGCCATCTATAAACCTACGGATGCAAGAGCAATAACATAGCTAAGAAATCATAACCATTAGAGCATTCGTCATAACATTGGTGAAACTACATTTGAAAGCAACGGCCAAGTTACCCCACTCCGCGGGGACTATGCCTAGTGCCAGCTGTGAAGCAGCGGCTCGTTGTTGGGATTCAATATACGTTCTGAATGGACCCCAAACGTCTCTGGGACGGGAAGAGGAGGGTAATGTATTGGAGTATACCTCGCTATTAGTGTTGCGTGATGCCAAGCTACCCATCCAACTCTGTAATGTAGGAACTGTCTTGTGGCCCCAGTGAATAGCGATCCCCCTCTTGCGCAACAGCAAACTTATAGATACAAATTTCCACAATTTTTGGGGAAAGTTTACCACACAGCCCAGCAGCGCCACTTTGGGTGTGGGAACAACCGACAAATTGTTAATTTGCCTAGCGTCTTGTGCACTGCCTCCCAAAATGTCTGTAGGTGTGGGCAGGACCATGCGAGGCGTACACAATCAGCTTGTTGGGTAGTGCATTTGCGGCAAGTCTATGGGCTCTGGCAGGGTTGATGTATATTCTGCACAGAAATTTGAAATGCATTAGCTTGTGTCTGCTGTTTAGGGATACTTCCTTCATAACTGCGCCGCATTTGGGCGGCCCAAGTCTTCTTCCCAGTCCCTGCAGACCTTGTCATCGTTGACTGGAATGATCCCAGAGCATGCCTTTTATAGTTTAGATATGAGGTGAACCCCCTTTTTGCACTCAATGACCAGAGACAGTGGAGCAAACGATTCTGGTTCAATGGGAAAACCTGGCAACGCGGCGCGCGGAGCCGAACGAATCCGACCCAACACAAAGCTGTCCATGAATGTGGCATTAGGAAATCGGACGTTGTCTTGCACCAAGAAAACTTGTCCATCGGGGTACAGGTCTCCCGTTTTTGTGATCTCGAATTTAGTCAAGGTAATCTGTACTAGTCTTTCACCTGTAATTGATAGCCAACGGACTTTGGGGAGAGGCAGAACAGTAGAATGCAGTTTGGTAGTGCTGATGACCCGTCTCAGCTTCTCCCAGACCCAACTGGTAGTGGAAACTGTCTGTATGTCATTAAGGTCTCTGGTACGCCCTTGGGTAGTACCGTAGATGTGTAAATGTAAATGTATTTGAGCTTATATAGCGCACAGCTACCCACAAAGGGTTTCCCGGCGCTTGCTTAGGGAACCCGTCCTGGTATTCCCCTGTGAGATAACCCTGGCAGGGTATCTACAAGGTGAAAGCCAGGCATCCCGCCACGAGGGGCCGTTGTGGAGATTAAGCAAGCTATTGCCCAGAGTCGCAGAGTGTGAACCCGTGAGTCGAGAAGGCACCGAAGCGAGAATTATCGAGTCCGTGGAATTTTTGAGCCCAAGACCCGCCGAGGGGGGGAATTGAACCCTGGTCCAGGGCCGATCTCAGCTTCCGGGTCTGCCGCCTCTAACCCCTGAGCCACACTTCTCTAGATAACCCCTTGGGAAGAACGAAGTCAGACTCCAAACAAAGGAACGAGATTCTGGTGTCCGAGTGAAACCATACATAGGCGTAGCTGCATTGGGCTACAAGATAATACAAGTGTAGGTCCGGCACACCATATCCTCCCCTATCGTATGGGAGAGTAAGCACCTGCCAGCGTACACAGGCCTGTTTGCCCCCATACCAATCTAATAAGATGTGATCTTAACATCAAGAAGAAGCTATTAGGGAGGGGTATAGGGATATTATTAAAAAGGTATAACAATTAGGGGAGGACGACGATCTTAATAATCGCAACTCTGCCAGCAATGAACAGCAGTAACCTCAGCCATCTCTCCACTTGTGTCTCGAGGGCGCTAATTGTTTGCCCATAGTTGGGTCATATGATCTGAGCGGCGTCCAGATGGATGTGGATGCCTAAATATTTAACAGAATCTGTGACCCATTCAAGAGGGAATTCACACTCCCAAGGAGTCGTGCTGGAAGTGAAGGGGAAAATAACCGACTTGTGCCAGTTAATGCCGAGACCCGAATATTGACCAAATCTAAGTATTTCTCTTATGAGAGGCTCTAAATTGGCCTGTGGCTCCCTAACATAGAGGACAGTGTCGTCTGCATAAAGCAAGACTAGAAGGGGGTCCTTGTTGAATTGGAAGCTTCTCTATAAATGTTTTTCTTGGAAATGGCAGATTAAGGGGTCTATAGCAAGTATAAACAACAATGGCGACAGAGGGCAGCCCTGTCATGTACCGCAGGATAATGAGAAGGGTCAGGAGATCGTGCCATTTAGCCGGAGTTGCGCTGTTGGGCAACAATAAAGTAATGCCATGGTAGCTATGAAACCCATAGGCATTCCCATGCGGTGCATAACGGACACAAAAAAGGACCACTCTAGGGAGTCGAATGCCTTCTCTGTGTAAAGGAGATTCGCTGCAGCTGGAACCTCAGGATTAATTCTGTGGAGGACTGTTGTGGAGACCAAAGATAAAAAAGAAAAAAAATTCTGTGGAGAACTGAAAAGAGAATCCTAAGATTGAGCAAAGTAGATCGATGGGGAACAAAGCCGGATTGAGCTGGTGAGACAGTGAATTCCATCAATTGAGACAAGCGCATGGCAAGAACTTTGGCCAGGATTTTATAATCTAGATTTAATAGGGACAAAAGTCTATATGATCCACATAGTTGTGGGTCTATGCCTGGTTTGAGGAGGAGAATAATGATGGCTTCAAGAAGGGTAGGGGGTAGATTTTGTTTCTCCTGGGCTTTCGCGTATACCCCAATGAGTTGCAGTGCCAAGAGATCTCTGTATGCCTTTTAGAAGTCCCCATAAACCCATCCAACACAGGGGTGAAGGAACACCGAAGGGTATCTATGGCCCTAAGGACATCATCCTCTGAGATTGGTTCTGGAATTCTACCTGCAAGGAGGTGCCTACTGTTGTTTGGGCCCTCAGAGAAGACTGCGAGTCGCTGGGAGATGGAAGCGCGACCCAACAAGGAGAAGCGTGTCGCCGCCGCAGCAGTTTTCAGTGCATCACTAAAGAAGCGTGCCGCCCCTGCAGCTGTTTGCCGTCGCATCATCGACGAAGCGCATTGCATCACTGGAGAAGCGTGTCGCCGCCGCAGAGGACGCATTACCGGAGAAGCATGTCACAGGGTCTGTTGCGGCTCAGAAGTTACTGAGTTCGCTACACGGCCGTCAGGTATGCACGCATCACATCCAACATTGTCGCACATCGAGACGCCATTTTCTCGCATCGCACTGGATTGTCGTATCGCGGCGCCATCTTGTCGCATCGCACCAGATCACAGTAAGAAACTAACACATCACCTCCTCTCCGGTAAGGAACCAATGCATCACCTCCCCTGGGGTGCATTAAGGAACCGATACATCACCTCCCCCGAAGCAAAGAACCAACGCATCACCTTCCCTGGGACTCTTTTCTTTGTATTGCGTGACGCATCCAAGGTACTTTGAGAGTAAAGTGTTGCATTTACCATCTACATTGAACTAAACTATTTCTACCATTTAAAAGTCTATTTTTGAATACAGTATTGTGGATTTTGTTGTTTGGTCTTGTGTTAAGTCTAGTAAAGATAACTTATTTTTCTAAACTGGTGTGGTGTCCATTTGTACTGTTTTCACTGTATTACTGTATGTGTTCACAAATGCTTTACACACTGCCTCTGAGATAAACCTGTCTGCTCGTGCCAAGCTACCAGCAGGGGTTATTTTAGAAGTGTACCCCCTTACCCTGACTAGAAGCAAGGGTCCCTATTTGGTCAAAGGTACCTACCTCTGCCAACTAGAGACCCCCAGTTCTAACAGTGTCTTTTCTTGTGATTATCATTAAGGCCCCTAACGTTCCATGACATCAAGGACAGGCCGGAGGCACCATCAACAGAACCTAGCTGGGTCATCTGGTGGTCGTGGCATGCATGACAAATGTAAATAGTAGCGAATACATGCTAACTGTGACAGTGAACAGACATGTGGACATCCAAAAATATCTATGAAATAGCAATTGTCCCCCCCACCCAACCTCACTACAAATAAAGCAAGGCAGATCCAGAACCCACAACAATACAAAAAGTACCAATCAGCTTGACAGAGGAGTGAAAGGTACATTCGCGTAACAAAAAAAAAACACGGTGTACACCAAGGGGGGTGGCAACGCCACGCCAGTTGACCAGCTACTTGAAACATTTCACAATGATCAATAGCATTATCCCAAAATAGTCATGTGCTAATGGAAAAAGAACTACGTGGTGGAATCAGCCAGAACCGGCTCCAGAGAAAAGTTCCATTCTTGAGTCGGAGCCAGTGTGCGGTGGGGAGGGTCTGATTGTTTTGTTTGTAAGTGCTGCAAAATTCCTGGGCCTCGATTGGGCTGTCAAAAATGCGGGCCCTACCGCTGACATCCACTCTCAATCTGGCAGGGTATAACATGCCATATTTCAAACCAAGGTTCCTGAGGGTGGCTTTAACTCCATTATACTTGCGGCGGACCTCTTGCACCATGATGGTAAAGGCTGGATAGAGTAATAGTTTGGAGCCCTGCCATGTAGTGTCCCCTCGTTCTCCGGTGAGGCGCAGCGTGGTGTCGTGGTCCCGGAAGTTCATGACACGCGCGATTATGGGTCTTGGAGGGCAACCCAGGTTGGGCCTGGGGCCCAATGTGCAGTGGGCACGCTCCACCACAAAGCCAGGTGAAGGACTCTCTCCTGAACATGACAGCCAACAACGTCTCAACTAAGATGTCCAGGCAGCCAGTGGCGGTGGATTCCGGAACACTTGGAATGCAGATGCTATTGCGCCTACTGCGCGCCTCAAGATCCTCGTGCTTAATTCCTCGTCTTTGAGGATGCGTTCCACATGCTCTGGCCTCTTGAGGGACTGTGCGGTACCATCCTCGATGTCTGATATGCGGGCCTCCGCGACATCCAGGCGTGTGTCCTGAACATGGATTTTTGCTCCCAGATCTGCAAGACTCTTGTAGAGGGTGTCAAATCGACTGTCCAGGGCTCTGAAGCTCGCTCTCATCTCTTGCAGCAGCTACGTGGATTGAGTAGAGGAGTCGTCGGACTGCTCTGCATCCTGCCTACCCTCTGCCATGCTGGAGCTGCTCTCAGAAACCGTCTCTACAAGTTTCTCGAATGGGAGGGTCTTCTGTTTAGGATCTTTGTGGCCCATGCCGCACTCCGTTGCCACAGGTGGAGCGGCAATGGGGTGGTCCTTGTGTGTACTGCAAGTAGAAGGCAGGACCGGTGCATGCAGCAAGCATTTGAATACACCCAAATCAGAAAAGGAGGGGGGTCGGGACTACTGGCAAAGGAGTAAGCAAGGCAGGTAATCTTATCCCCCAATCAGCCGGATGTGGATAACAGCGGGAGCCTTAGCCGGCAAAAGTGCAGCCCTGGACGCCCAGTTGAAAAACAAATGGTGGGCACCACTGGCGGTTCATAGCATCTATGTAGCCCCTGCAGGGGTATGCAACGTGGCAGTGGCAAACGATTATTGGGTGATGGTCGCGTGTGCAGGCCCCAGCTCAGGTATGTTGTTTGCCCTGTCCTTGAGGAGTCAATGAGGCGGTCGCGGCAGTAGTGGGCCTTCTAGTGTCGATGGCTACGAAGCGGGAGGCCTGATGGCAGTGGATTGCACAGTTGACTGGCAGCGTGGATGCGTCTGTGTGTGGGGCGGCAACCGGGCGCGGGAAGTGACGAGCTATCACTTGCCTCTCCCCCGCTGTACACCTAAAAGTGACCGGATGGTAGCCTTCCGTGCTCGCCCGGGGGCCTTAGGGAAGTGGAGGGGGCTTACTACATGTCTGGCAGGCAGTAAAACGGTGCCGCGACTCACTCAAGACAGAGATCATGCATGGGGAGGGCACCATGAAGAAAGACTCGCACAAGGTGCACTCACCGCCGTTGCGATCCCCCTCTCTTGTCAGGCAGCAGCAGCTGGGCTCCACCGTATCTCAGCCGTGACAGGTGGTGAAGGCCTCGGCCGTCCCCATCATTCGTTCCTCCCTAAGCTCGCCACACATCGAGGAACTCAGCTGCAACTGCACCGTTCCCCGATCGAGTGGGATCATCGAGCACAACTTGGCTCAAGGATCCAGCGGTGGCAAGTAGATGATGGCTGTTGCCGTGTATATGGGGAATAATGGCTGCTTGGCTGGGATGGCTGGAGGAGCTTCAACGACGCGCGGCCATCTTGGTCTGCAGCTTAGCCAAGCCCCACAGCTGAAGCACAAAGTTAATTTGCTTTTAAAAATATCACCTGACACTAATATTGTCAAAAATAAAATTGTGATTTTAGCCACCAGGCATGTCTGCATCGCATGTTTGTTCCACCTTGGGGAAACATGTTGGTCTGTCCCGTCCGCTATACATGCCATACGCCTGTACAATGTGCTATGATGTCTACTTTTCAACCTGCTGCAATACCCAATAAAATACATTTGAAACTAAAAATAAAATTGTGGTGACAATAATATTGTGGTGCAAAATATTGCCAGTATGAAATAGTTTATTTAAGTGTACAGTTTACTTTGCAATGTTATATAATTTCGATGATTTTGTATATTGTAAGTTATTAATATGTTAATGGTAGGTGTCTGCAATTTATTTAGTAGTTTTATAGTTTTAGTAATATTCTTAAAATGTTGTTTTCAAGTTTATTTCAATTTTTTATAATTGTTGGTGAGTTGCTGGCTTTGTACGAAAGTAGAGTGGGAAGATATTTTAATATAAATGTAAATGTTTGTACATAATTTTACAATTCTGTAAATGTTATTTGTTAATTACATTAATAATTGTTTAAATAATTTAAGTGTTACATTCATTTTTGTTTAAAAAACTTATATATTCTTTCAATTGGTTAATTTGATTATCGGTTGTGTAAAATGTTATATTTATTTAACTATTTCAATATTTTTTATTGTAAATTGTTCATTGTTTATTTTAATTGGATCATTTTAGTATTAATTATGTACATTAGTAAACTGATTATGATATGTTTTAGTTTTATTTAAATATTTATTATTATCTTTTCAAATATTTTGTTGTGCTTGGTTTAAGTTTTTTTTTGGTATGATTTCACAATTTTTACGGGTTGTTAGGATTCCTGGGAAGTAGGGTGGGAAGTGTTTGCACTGTAATTATTTTGGTTCTTGGAAAATAGTGTTTAAGTTGGTAATTAAAAAAAAAACCTAAGTAATGTTTTAGACTTTTTTTGTTGTTTATAGATTTTCTAATGCAACGTTTTAAAGCACATTTTATTTGATATTATTTTTTATAGTAAGTTATAACATTGTGATAAAAAAATTATATATTTAGTATACATTCCTTACTAATGCTAAGTTTGTTGCGGGAATATTAAATCTGCCCCCTGCATCCAAGCCAAACACTTTCCCTTTTATTGCTTAGACTGGAACAGCAATAGAAAATAAAACCCCTCCAAAATCCAAAGCTTTCCCTACTGTTGCTTAGATTGGGAGTGGTAATAGTAAATCTGACCGTTGCAAAGTCCAGCACTTTCCCTACTGTTGCTTCGGTTGGAGTGATCTGACCCCTCCAAAGTCTAAGACTTTCAGCAATGTTGCTTAGGTTGGAATGGATTTAGAAAATCTGATCCCTCCAAAGTCCAATGCTTTCCCTCATATTGCTTAAGTTGAAGTGGGAATAGTAAATCTAGCCCCTCTAAAGTCCAACGCGTGTCCTACTGTTGTTTAGATTGTAGTGGGAATATTGAATCTCACTTTACTAAAGTCCAACGCTTTCCATGCTGTTGCTTCGGTTTGAGTGGAAATAGTACATTTGACCCCTCTAAACACCAGCACTTTCCTTACTGTTGCTTAGAATGAAGTGGGATTATTACATTTTCTACTTCTAAAGTGGGTCACTTTCTCTACTGTGTTTTTTAGGTTAGAGTGTTACATTTTATTTTTCTGACTAACTTATTTTTAGTATTTTTTAGGTTGTATTTGGAATGTTAATTTTGATTTATTTATTTATTTTTCGGGTTTCATTTTCATTTTAATATAGTTCAATCGTTTGATATGTATTTCAAATTTTATATTTATTACTTTAAATTTGGAATTTCAAATATTCTTCCCCTTTTTGTTGAAGATAAGATGTTATCTTATTTAGAGAGTTTATTTGTGTAATAGGAGTTTTAATATGTTTCTAAAATGTAATTTTAATAATGATGTTTATTTCCTATTATATATGTAATATATAAATGTTGTGTTTTTACATTTTTAGAAGTTAATATTTGTTTTCATTTAAAAATATATATTTTAAACTATGTACTGTTTGTTATATTTATTTCTAGCTTTATAACCTTTATTGTTACGTTTATTAAATATCAATATATATATATATATATGAAAGCTCCAAGTTTACCCACTGGTTCAGGAAGCACTCCAGCCACGGTGTACATCCACACACCCACAACCACGTCTCAGACAGCCGACGCGTTTCGAAAATTAATTCTTCTTCAAAGGCTTCATTCCACAAAGTACACAGTGTTCGTTGGGACCACACCTTTATTCCATGCAAAAACATTAGTTGCCTTCTGATAGGCTGCCGTTAAATGCCTCCTGATAGGCTGAAAGTATTCTGGGATACGTAGTCCACCATGTACAGTTGCATGCGGAATCACATTAAAAGACCCTCCAATGGGCCCTGAGGCGTGCGTGGTAATTGAAAGGTGCCATGGCTCCAAAAGATCAGGACAAGATTCCCTGTTCACTGGCCCGCTGCTTTCCTGCCTTCATGCGGTGGTGCTTCCCCTTACGGCTGGGCTGCCGCGTGCACATGAAAGCTCCAAGTTTACCCACTGGTTCGGGAAGCACTCCAGCCACGGTGTACATCCACACACCCACAACCACGTCTCAGACAGCCGACGCGTTTCGAAAATTAATTCTTCTTCAAAGGCTTCATTCCACAAAGTACACAGTGTTCGTTGGGACCACACCTTTATTCCATGCAAAAACATTAGTTGCCTTCTGATAGGCTGCCGTTAAATGCCTCCTGATAGGCTGAAAGTATTCTGGGATACGTAGTCCACCATGTACAGTTGCATGCGGAATCACATTAAAAGACCCTCCAATGGGCCCTGAGGCGTGCGTGGTAATTGAAAGGTGCCATGGCTCCAAAAGATCAGGACAAGATTCCCGTTCACTGGCCCGCTGCTTTCCTGCCTTCATGCGGTGGTGCTTCCCCTTACGGCTGGGCTGCCGCGTGCACATGAAAGCTCCAAGTTTACCCACTGGTTCGGGAAGCACTCCAGCCACGGTGTACATCCACACACCCACAACCACGTCTCAGACAGCCGACGCGTTTCGAAAATTAATTCTTCTTCAAAGGCTTCATTCCACAAAGTACACAGTGTTCGTTGGGACCACACCTTTATTCCATGCAAAAACGTTAGTTGCCTTCTGATAGGCTGCCGTTAAATGCCTCCTGATAGGCTGAAAGTATTCTGGGATACGTAGTCCACCATGTACAGTTGCATGCGGAATCACATTAAAAGACCCTCCAATGGGCCCTGAGGCGTGCGTGGTAATTGAAAGGTGCCATGGCTCCAAAAGATCAGGACAAGATTCCCTGTTCACTGGCCCGCTGCTTTCCTGCCTTCATGCGGTGGTGCTTCCCCTTACGACTGGGCTGCCGCGTGCACATGAAAGCTCCAAGTTTACCCACTGGTTCGGGAAGCACTCCAGCCACGGTGTACATCCACACACCCACAACCACGTCTCAGACAGCCGACGCGTTTCGAAAATTAATTCTTCTTCAAAGGCTTCATTCCACAAAGTACACAGTGTTCGTTGGGACCACACCTTTATTCCATGCAAAAACATTAGTTGCCTTCTGATAGGCTGCCGTTAAATGCCTCCTGATAGGCTGAAAGTATTCTGGGATACGTAGTCCACCATGTACAGTTGCATGCGGAATCACATTAAAAGACCCTCCAATGGGCCCTGAGGCGTGCGTGGTAATTGAAAGGTGCCATGGCTCCAAAAGATCAGGACAAGATTCCCTGTTCACTGGCCCGCTGCTTTCCTGCCTTCATGCGGTGGTGCTTCCCCTTACGGCTGGGCTGCCGCGTGCACATGAAAGCTCCAAGTTTACCCACTGGTTCGGGAAGCACTCCAGCCACGGTGTACATCCACACACCCACAACCACGTCTCAGACAGCCGACGCATTTCGAAAATTAATTCTTCTTCAAAGCAGCGGGCCAGCGAGCAGGAAAACTTACCCTGGTCTTTTGGAGCCACGGCACCTATGAAGTACCACGCTCACCTCGGGGCCCATCAGAGGGTCTTTTAAAGACATTTCCACATGCAACTGTACTTGGTGGACTACATATCCCAGAACACCCAAGCCTATCAGGAGGCATTTAAAGACAGCCTATCAGAAGGCAGCTAATGTTTTTGCACGGATTAAAGATGTGGTCTCAACGCAACACCGTGTACTGTGTGGAACTTAGCCTGTGAAGAAGAATTGAATTTTGAAACGCGTCGGCAGTCTGAGACGTGGTTGTGGGTGTATGGATGTACACCGTGGTTGGAGTGCTTCCCGAACCTGTGGGTAACTCGGAGCTTTCATATATATATATATATCTACGTTAATTTTTTTGTTACGGTATTATATTATTAATATTACTAAATACATATATATATAGTACCCGTGATCAAGGCGACTGGTTCGCTGAAACGCGTTGGGCTGTTCCATGTATCTGTGTTTTGGAACCGATGTAAATTAAAAGCAACTTGAAAAGTACACCCGACTGCTCGAGAAATTGACAAAGACGTGTTACCTGAACGGAGTGCATCGGCACAGTTTCTACCGTGCTTCGTGAACTACAATATATATATATAATTTCAGTTAAAAAGAGATTGAGTTTCTTGATATAGCAATCAACATTAATGGTCCCAACATTGAAACAAAACTACATCGCAAAAAAACGGCAGGGAACAGCATACTGAGGGCTGATAGTTCACACCCCCGCAGACTCGTACAAAGCATCCCCTATGGGGAACTACTAAGGGCCAAACGTAACTGCAGCACCACTGAATCCTTTGAAACAGAAAAACAGATAATGTGTGGCAGATTTAATGACCAAGGCTACAGTAGTAAAACCATTTCTACTGCATGTAAGAGGGTGGATGAGATTGCAAGGAATGATCTACTCTATCCAGCTAGGGAATCAGACAATTCCAATACTGTCAGATTCATCTCCACTTACTCTGGCCATGCCAATGATATAAGGGATATCTTCAACAAACACTGGCATGTGCTGTTGAGTGACGATCACCTTAAATCAGATCTGGCATGCAACCCTCAGATCACTTTTAGGAAAAGTAGATCGCTAAAAGATGAGTTGAGCCATAATCATGTCACACGTACTAGGAAGACAACTTTTGCTACTCAAACAGGATACAAATGCTGCAATAAATGTAAAGCATGTAGAGGAAGTGTGAATTGTGAGAAATTGGTGGTTCCACATACAGGGAAGGAATTTCACATAAGGAAACACTTGACCTGTGACACAACCTAGTGTATATACATTTTGATATGCCCCTGCAACAAATGGTATGTAGGTAGTACCAAACATACTGCCAAGAAAAGAATCTTGGAACACCTACGAGCTATCAGGAATAAAAATAAAACATATCCTGTAGCTCGACACTTCCAGACACACCACTACAGTGACGAAACCAAACTACGTATGGTTGTGATTGACAAAGTGGACCTGGGGATGAGAGGTGGTAACTGTGAACTTTCTTTGTGAAAACTCGAATCAACGTATATCATTGACTTTGAATGTACTGTACCCTTTGGACTCAATGTTAATGAAGAACTGGCAATGCACCTTCATTAAGTATAAATTTGAATTGGTATGATAGCTTGTCACAGCTGATTTTCAGTAATTTTAATCTTTTTCTCCTTGCAGGTACGTAGGAATGTCTGGCAAGACTATGTTTATTTTGTGTGAAGCACTCAATAATGAGAATGCACTGGACATCTTCAATGTCACGCCCACTTGGGCGAGGAGAACTTTGTTAGTCCTTTATTTTCATTATATGACCTTTGGAATCGCCCACTGGGGTGGAACTGGCTGGTTGTGCAATTTAGGTGCTTTTCACAACAGCGTGGCATTGTGGTATAATATTCTTTGTATTTTACAGGAATATGATGATCAGCTCGGTGCCTCACAATTTGGTTATGTATTTTTGTGACCATTTACATTGCCACTAATGATATGTCAAAATGGCCGACACATTCACTGGTATTCCTTGGTGACCTGCAAAGTAGTCCTTTGGTTATGTGTATATTTGTTTGTGAATTTAAATGGCATTTTTACGGCGAGATGGTTAGCGTGATCAAGGCTTAATCGCCGAAACGCGTTGTTGTTGCCAATAAACCTACATCTAACTGCACAAGAAAGGTGTCCGAGCAGTCTGTCCGTATTGAGCTCACGTTGAAGTACGTAATTTGGGGATTCCCGGTGCCCTGGCTCGAACCGCCCACTGACAGCGCTCCTGATTTACCGGTACTCGTGGGAAGAATATATACATATATATATATATTGACGCTTCAAGTTTCTTTTACTTTGGCAAAAGAATGGACGGCACTCCACAACTCTCTTTCAAGACTCTTAGGGTTTATTCAAAAATCAAACAGGACGCGTTTCGGCATCACGCCTTCGTCTGCTGTGACTAGCGCCAAGTTCATTGGTAATTTAAATAAAGTTGTGTATTGACGGCAATCTCATGTTAAATAAGCACAAAAGAAAGACTAAGAAATGAGTATACAGAGCGGCCATCTTGTAGTGGTTAACATAATACATGAATTGTATGGCCTTGTTTAACAAGCAGACGTGTATATATATATATATTTATATTACTCTGATATATAATCTTGATATTTAGCACCACTATATTTTTAGATGATAATTTTGTAGCTTACATTTGGAGCATGTATACTCGATATTTAGCATCACAATATTTTTCCTCCATATTTATGTATCGCTATATTTTTACATCGATATTTTGTCATAGAACCCATTGCATCCTGGATGTGTACTAATAACCAGGAGGTGAGTGTATCAGTGAGTCAGTCAGTTAGTGGCCCGCATTCACAATCTATTTAGTTTCCATTATCCTGTTCTCCTCAGTCTCCAGCCACCATTAGTGATGCTTGATTACCGTCTGTGCAGGGCCTGATTCCTGACACCTTCTAACAATAGAGATTAGCCAAGGTTGCATACAAACTGCAGCCCTTTTTAGCCTTTTCCTCAGCAGCACTGAAGCTTTCCTGTCAGATTTAAAACTGAGTTTCCCAATAAAAGATAATCTTTTCCTCTACCTTATGTCATGTTTGCCAATTATAGTTTTATATCCACTGAGATTGCCATGCATAGATTGTCAGAGAGCTTCTCTAATTATTGTGCACAAAAGACCTTGTTAATAAAGAAGTCCCGATTAATAGATAGACACCCAAAATAACCTTTAAGTGTAATTGACAATTGTTGATTTAGTTCTGTACTCCAATTATTTTGGTGTAACGTTTGCACATTCCTTGCTGTGGACACATCTGGTGCAGAAGTCTGCTTTAGAACTGAAGTATAGCTCAGATTTGAGCACGCGCCTCCAGCTGTGCATCAATTCCACTTATAAAAGATGCATGCAATGCTAAACCTATTGCCACAGGAGCATGTTCCTTATAAGCATTATGCATTTGAGGCCCAGAGGACCCATGAGAGCACTGAGGTTGGAACATGCAGTCAACACAATTTCAGATGTGCTTGTCCCAAGGCCAGTTATAAATTGGCTACAAATGTGACTGGGAGCTCAGAGCGCAGTTTACAAACTGCGATTGCTGAAACTAATCGAAATTGGAGGGAAAATAAAAATGTGCCTAGAGTACATCAAGACTATGCTGGTACATTTCTCACAGTCCAAGCTCTATCAGCAAAAGAAATATAATGTTGGGTTCGAAAGGATGTTCTGCAGCAAAAAAAACAGGTGATCTGTGGTCGAAAGGTGATAATGGGCTGGTACCTTATTTGAACAATTTCATATCAAGGTGTAATTATTCTCTGTGCGTGAATTTTAGATAGGATATCTTGCCGCTAAACACTAGGGTATAGTAGGTTATAACTGTCTCTGTTGCTGTCTTTGGAAAGATGAATAAATATGTTTTTAAATCTTTTAGCCTCTTTTGCTAAAGCCCGCATGCAAGGTGATTGATTGCGCTATTTAAAAAACATGGTATCGATAAGGGGGAAGAGGCTATGCAAATATGCCCTCCCATTAGTACAGTATGCTGTTCATAGCTGCTGCATGGAGGATGAGAAAACATTGATTAAGATAATGTGATCATCTATGACCGAGTCTGCTAACTTGACATGATTGGTTCCAGCAAACAAAAGGCCACATGTACTGATTTAAATCAGTGTAGATCGTACATAATCTTGATAATTCTGCTGTTTTTAAGTAGATCTGGCGTTTATGTATTATGCTTATGCTCTGTGAAAGGAATGTTAAGCTTTTTATTCTAAGACCCTCATTAGAAGTTCTCCATTAACTCTGCGGGGAGATAACGGGGCTCGAATGAACGATTCCAGCAGGTATCCACCTATGTGTTAACAGGGATCATGAGTTATTACCTCCCAGAATGGGGCATAACATGCAGACCCAGGAGTACCAGGTGGTTGTGTAGTACTAGCAATCAGTTCCTGCTGCCTCACTATCAGTTGTGCATTTATGGTGGTGTGATCAGTGTGTATTCTATGGTCGCTCACCCTTTGTATTGTGCTCAGCCTCAAACTGATATATATGTTTTTTGTGAAATATCTCAGCTCCTAAGGTAGTAGGAATTTTAAGTTTGTTTCCTTCTTTATCTTTCTATCTAACCTATAATTTTCAATTGGACATAAAGTCATAATGCTGGGTCAATAAACCTCACTTATTGGAGACAAACCTTTTTTGTACGTGATTGCTGTCTTTTACTGCCACAGGACCACAACCTCTACTACTTCCTAAGGTAAGCATTGACAACTCAACTGATATACAAAGGGCATGCTGCTGGGAAACAACACACATTTACAATATTGCTATGTAGACACATACTGCCTCAGGACCTGGAAAAGGCTGTTATAAGTACTATACTATAGGTGGGTTATCCATTACATTCATTTGCCCTCTATCAGCCTCATGGCTGCTTCTTGGCCACTTGCAGACACACCCTTGCAGGATCAGTTGACAATCTAAATTTAAGCGCAAATAGTCATTTTCAGTAGTCAATTAGAAAATAACCTGTCTAATGCACAAAGTGCACACTAACTTCCCAGCTGGGCCCTAAAGCATGTAGGTAAATTAAAGACACGTATTTGTGTTATCTGCCACATTGTTGGTTACCGCCACTCTCAAGCACAGAGGGAGCAATTGGATCAGAACATAAAGAGTAACTTGAGTCAAACTGTATGTGAGGCTGAGCGTCACATCCACTGTTCCTCCTTCATTGCATTAGTGGTCACAAGAGTTTAGCCGAAGGATGTCCTAAAGAGATTGCTTTCCACTTGTTTTCTGAACTGAGGAGATCTGGTTCGGCTTTAAGCCTCTGATTGAAAGAGGCCACAAGTCCAGCACCCTGAACACCCAGAGTTCGGCCTCCACGTTTCAGTCTTCTGAAGGTTTGTTGTTGCATCAGGTACATTGGCCGATCTGAGGTTCCTGGTGGGAATTAGAGTGGGTCGGGTTCTGCAGGGAGCAGAGTCCTTTGATACAACAGTCCTGGCAAGCCGGGACCCCGATAAAGGAAAGCCTAGACCGCTGTTCAGTCGAGCAGTAAGTGGGGTACCGTTTGGCTGAAGATAGGTAACCGAATGTTTTCGACCAGATGAGACAACGTATTCTTCAATATTTGTGGATACCGGCTGTTTCTTGTGTGCACTTTATTCTTATGTTTTATATGCAGAGGGACTAATTATATTTCTGGTCCTGCCCAGGAACCCCGGTTGGGGTCAAATAGAGGGCAGAAACATGTTGACCCAAAGCAGGGGTATATATTTGTTGTTAACCCCTAGTCCTCTCAGCTTATAATCCTGCCCCAAGACACCGCACAATAAAGTTATTCGGTTTCCTGGAGACAGTTTTAACATTTTCACACTTTAACCTTTTATTGTTGCACTCTGCCCCTCACTCACCGTGATTCTCGGTCTCCTCTAAATAAGAACACCTCAGCTCCTCTTCCATTTTTGGAAAGTTGTAGCCCACACTCGGGACCTTGCGGCCCCAGCGTGAGGAGGAAACCCTATGATGAGCATGTCACCTTCGGGTGAGTGAGGGTTCTCGTACTTAAAAAAGGATCTCCCCCATCCTCAGCACTACCCTTCATTTCTGTCTTATACATGAGTTTTAGATTTTTTCTGTTACAGATTGGTTGAGAATGTACTTTGTGTGAGTAATAGCTTTTTGATCTGCGTAGACTATATTGCAGTTGTCTTGACAGCTAGGGGCCAGATGTAGGTAAATCCCATTTACCGATTTTGAAATACCGAATTTTACCGATTCAGTATTTCAAAATCGGTAAATGGGATGTAGGTACCAACATCTGGATTTTTTACCGATACCTTGAAATTCGGTATTTACCGATTCGGTAAATACCGAATCCGTATTTGCTATTGAATCCTATGAGCCTTGAAGCCCATAGGATTCAATTCAAATACCGATTTGGTATTTACCGAATCGGTAAATACCGAATTTGTCAAGGGTGCAGGAGGTGTCACTTTGACACCCTCCAGCACCCCCAAAACGGGCCTGTGTGCAATGTGGCACACAGACATGCCCTAAGGGCACGTCTGTCTGTCACATGGCACATGTGTACATGCACAGATGTGCATGTACACAGGAATCGGTATTTTACCATGGATTTGTATTCCATGGTAAAATACCGATTCTGAAAGCCATGTGCCAATGGAAAATTGGCTACCCACATTGCATTTTCGGTAATTTTACCGAATCGGTAAATATTACCGAATCGGTAAATTTACCGATTCGGTAATAATAACGATTCAGTAAAATTACCGAATATGTGCCCCTACATCTCCATAGCCCTTTACCGATCGGAAACGGCCGAAAATCGGTATTTTCGGCCGATTCCGATCGGTAAAGGGCTACCTACATCTGGCCCCTAGTCATCTAAGCCCCGTAGCTGGTTTGTAGTAGTGGGAATATTTTCTTGAGCCTTAATAGCTTTAGACTCATGCCCGGTACAACTGCATTCATTCTATGAGTGAAAAACATATGCCAGCAGATGCTCCTTGGCTTATAGGCCATTCAAAAGGAGGTCTATCATGGTCCCCCCCACCCCTGAACTTGGAACTCTGTTTTTGCTCTATTCAGACACAGAATGTTTTTCCATCCAGTAGATTGCATTATCCAGTATTATGTAACCATTGACTGATTTCCTGGTTGGTTCTTTATTTGTATGTGAATTTGGCTGTTGTCATCATAACTTTGGTAATGAACTTGGTGAATACAGCGCGCATGTCAGAGGGATAATGTAGAAGTTGAAAAAAAATAGTATTTGAGAGAATCCCTGATGATCGCATGTCACCTTTAGAATTGATGATTTAACTGCGCCTCTACCATTTGTTGGCAGCGGTTCTGGATGAAGGAGCGGATCCACATCAGCAGTGTCTGGAGACCACCGTCTGTGCATTGAGTCTATTATATAGGATTTCATGATCCACAGTGTCATATTCTACTAAGACGTTTAGGAGTATCACCATGAACGGTCTTTGTTGGGACGATGAGAAGGATTTCCCTGGTGTTTGCAAGAGCAGCCTGTGTTCCTTGCATGGGTCTGAAGGATTGCCCTCACAAGTGGCCCTTCATTCATTACCGCATAGCTATCTAATGGAATTGGCTGTGGTGTCAGTGTCACCCAGCAGATCTCTCCAGTTACCTCATGGTGAGATCCCTTGATAGATGGTCTGGTAACATGCTGGTGGATTCAGAATTATGTCAGATAAGATCAGCCTTAGGGTTTATTATCCCTTTTAAGTGAAAGGGGCACAACAGCAGCACAAGCCCTTTTCCTGTGAAGTATCTTTTACTGCATTTTAAGATACAAATGCAGTTGTGGTTAATGAGCACAAGCAGCACTACCAGCAGAGGGCCTGATTCACAGAGGGCATCCGCACTCACGGCAGAGGCCCAGCAGACGTGGGGGAGTCTCCGTCCTTAGGGCGGAATCTCTGCAATTGGTATTCTCATTGTGGAGATTGTACCCCAAGGGTGGAGACTTCCTCGCGACTGTGGTGAATCAGGCCCAGAGCGTGATTTATCATGGGGTCTGAACCCAGAAGAGACTTCGCACTTTGCTGATCATTTACTTTTTAGCGGCTGCTAAGCAGACCTATTGCGAACAATATACAGAAGCAGGCTTAGTGCCTGTCCCTTTCACCCTTTGGTATTCTTTGGCTGACCTCTTTCAGGCATTGGCTTGAGACCTGTCAAGCATGCCTTTGTCGGACAAGTAGAGTATTCATCTTTCACCTAATACTATTGGCTGGTTGGATGAATCCCTCCATCTCCCCTACAGTGCTTTCAAAAACTGCATGAGGGGCTACCTTACAATTTTAGCCCTCTCTGTCCGTTCCTGTTAGTTCCCTCTCTCTGTCTCGCTCTAATGTGCTAACACTGCATGCTTTAGGACAGCAGTTCCTAACCTTTTTCCTTCTGTGGACCCTAATTGAATTATTACTGGAGCCTGGGGACCCCCACTGAGTCAGTACATAAAGCTGAGGACCCAGACTAAGCAATTTATATGATTTGAACCTCAAAACAATACACAAAACGACATATACAACTATACATCAAATACACACATGATGAAATATTTTATATAATTCCCAAATAAAAATGTATTTATTCTTTATTATTCTGCCAATATTATTTACTTTTTTAAAGAGTCGGGACCTGCTAAGTTGGCTTCACGTAACCTGAAATGTCCACAGACCACAGGTTAAGAAACGCTACTTTGGCACATAAAACCCAGACCTATTGTCTGTTCCAGTATTTGTTTTATCCTGCTTGTCTTTGTTTCAAGAGTATAACTGAACCCAGCAGCTTCTTTGTCGGTGGAAGGAGGTGGTAAACCTGTGAAGGATGACCTTTATATTGGGTCTTTTGGGGCAAAGAGCCCATCGCCCCGTGATGTCATCATATGCATGCGAAACAGAATCTCCCCTTTTGATTCACTTGAAAGATCCACGTGTGATTGCCGAGTAAACAACCAATGCTAAGAAAGGTACATTTGTTTTTGATACAGAGCTGTTTAGTTTATTTGGAACATCATGAATGCGTAGTTGTCGTGCCAAATAAACCATGTTCACATATTTTGAGACAACGCACACTTATATCCACACCAGACACAAAGCAAGCTTTATGCCTGCATCAAGTAATGACTCACTGGAGACGCCAGGCTCACTAGTTGAGCTTATCTTTCAAACATCCCAAAAGAAGATTGCAAATAATGAGGCTCTTTTAACAAGCCTGGTTCTTCAACATGGTTTTTAAGATGCCCTTGTGTAGTGCACTATCTTGTCGTTATGTCCTGGAGAATGTAGTCTGGCCTTTTTATTGAGCAACAAAAAAACGAATTGTACCGGAATTCAGAGAAAAAAACCAGGACTCGTTGGCTTAGTTAGGCTCATATTTCACTCGTACAAATCCAGAGAAATTCAGCAGTTATAGTTACCTGAGCTAACTATAACTTGCGCCCCCGCAATCCACTGCTTATGATCTGACTTATTACATCACTCATGACATGGTCAGTGACATCACTCATGACATGGTCAGTGACAACACTAACACCGATTTCTACCCCAGGGACCCTATTCCCCGGGGCCAGTCTTTTTTTTTCAAATGTGAGGGGGGGCCACACAGCCTCCCTCCCCGGACCTATTTCGGCCCCGGGGCCCCATTCCCGGTGCCTACACTTTCTTTTCTTTTTTTTTCTTAAATGGAAAGGGGCCGTCCGGCCCCCCTCCCCAAGCCTATTCCGGCCCAGGGGACAGGTCTTCATCTTTTTTTTTTCAATGATGAAGGCGGCCCTCCCTGGGCTGATATTGTCCAGGGGATCTCATTCTGCAGTCCCTGTCGTCTCCCTCTCTGCGGGAGCCGGCATTGCTTTTGGACAGAGGGAGTTGCTAACATGCAGCTCCTTCTGTGCAAAGGAAATTCTACTCTGCTTCATGGAAGCGACCGCATTTTTACTCCTTCCAAGCCATAGAAAACTGCAATGTCCATTGCTGGAGCTGGTCCTGGCGGCCCTCAGGGCCATCTAGGGCTCCTGGAGGGGGGGGTTCACGCGGCCCTCCTCCATTGATCACATTTGTCCAGGGGTGGTGGTGGTCCCCGGGGCCAAGTGTCTGCAATGAACCCACTTAGTGATTTAATTTGTGCCCCAGGGAGGTGGTGGTTTCTGGGGCTGCGTGGGGGGCCGGCTGCCCCTCCATGGATTATTAATGAATATAGCCCCGGGGAGATGGCGGTCCCCGTGGCTGCGGGGGGCCACGTGGCCCCCTACATATCCTTTATCTTTAGCCCCGGGGAGGTGGCGTTCCCTGGGGATGTGGGGGTGGCCGTGTGGCCCCCATCATTATTTTTAATTACCCCCGTGACCAGGCTCACCTTGGGACATAATTAAACAAAGCGCCGGAACCCGCACTCATTTTTTAAAATGTTTTGGAGAAATTCGTGGATCCACCGCGATTCCTGCCAAATCTTTTTTTAAATGCTTTTTTTAAGTTGCCTAGGGGTCAGGGTGTTTCTAGACTTCCCTATTTTCTTTTTTTTTTACATTTTTTTCCTGTGACATTCTTGTGGCTTGTGAGTCACAAGATGGCTGCCAACACTTCCTGGCTCGAAGTGTTGGCAGCCAATCAGGTCTCAAGCACGAGATCGGGTGGGTCGTGGATCCCTCGTGGCCACAGTTGTATATCTGAGAAATCTTTAAACTTCTCAGCAACTACTGAACTAATTTACACCTTTGGACCAAGAGCTACCTTTTTTCAATTTTGATGTCATTCTGTTCAGCAGTTCGGGCTGTAGCCATGTCTAAAGTTTCCTATGGAAATTAACATGGAGAAAAAGCATTTTGGGACTCCCCTTTTTTTTCGGCCCCCGCTTGACAGATCACCCTGAAACTTTTAAGACAGCAGCTGAAGTGAGTGTCAAACTAGTTTTGAAAATTTCATGAAGATTCGTCAAATGGCAGCAAAGTTATTGGCAAATGACAAAACGCTCTTCCTATGGAAACTACATTGTAACTATAACTACCAACTGTGCCCAAACGGTGCATCTTACAGGGAACATTTAGCTTCTTCAAAACCAACAAACAGGGTAGAGAGGACCACTCTGTTTTCAATCCAGCAAGATTTCTCAATTTTATTTCTGGAATCAGGTCCGGCTTCAGGATCCTCAACCTGGGAGGACCGTGAAAACACATGGATGGGCCATGAATATACATGGGAGAAGCAAGCAAAAATCACATTTTTTTACCAAATACATAGAAGGTGAGCATTGCTGTGCCCACTATATAAGACGACCTCCTGCACACCCCCATCAAACTACTGACTAATGGCAGTGCTTGGTATTGAAGTTACATGAACTAGAAACTTGGGTTACACACCAAAATCTTTTGCCATTCTTCATCAAACAAAATGTCAGCACTGTCTATGGTCGCAAATATTTGAATACTGGGGAACTACAGTATGCTTGCTTCATGGACATTAAAACAACAATTGTTGGACTTGACAGGAACTTATTGGCGAATTAATTTAATGACTGGGGAATTCCATACCATTACAAACTATCCGGTAGCTTTACAGTAGGACCTCAGTTTAACTAAAGCTTAGCAGTGCCTCTGCTCGATCTCCTAGGGCCTATATTTGTAGGAGGTAGAAACACGACTGTGTGCTCTCCCTTCTCTTGTCCAGCCTCTATTTAGAACACACTTAGGGGCTGCTTTTGCTAACCATAGCTCTTAATCCCCAAAGTAGAAGTGGAATCAATTTTACAATTCTCAGTTGACACAATCATTTTGAGCAGAATTAGTATCAGCAGTAAAAACAACAAATACAAATGTTGTAGTATCTGGCACAAAGGTCAAGAAACCAGGGTGGTGGTTCATGAATATTTAAGCATTTGCCAATTTACCAGCCTACAGATACCTTGGTCGGGTTCAACGAAAAGGACAGTCATTATGATCAACAAGCATCACTAAACCTGAAAGCTGCTTCTTAAATATATGTGTTGAACACATTATTTGCTCACATTACAGGCCCAACAGTAAAGCCAATCCTAGATGCTGGAAGGGTCATATTTCTGTGCACGTTGGCCTTCTCTGCAGAGGCTTATCAAGGGGAATCCTCAAAGAGGTTAGGCTCTGACCCTTGTAGCTTGCTCAGATCATTCAAGGTACATAACTCAACCTCACAAGAGCAAGTTAGACCCTAGGAATGAAGCTTGAGTTGTCCTGATTTGGCACAAAGACATACATTTAGAGAGAGCCAGATTAAAATATCTGATTTTGTTGGAGTTGCTTGGTCTAATGGCTTGCCCCAAATCCCATGGTATGCATTCATACTTACCTACTAACATCATTGGATATGCAGGTGATATGGCGAATTGGATTGGCACATTATGTATTTAAAAAGATACTGACAAAATATCTAAACGACAAACCATACTGAATAGAACTAAAAAGTTTGCTAAGACTAAGTCCCAAGGTAAAATTTCTGACCAAGTCGGTTGATGTATCTAACCCGTGCTCCATCGCGTTCAGCCTGAAATCATGCCTAAGTCCCGGCCTATTGCGACCTTTGACTACGATTGGTGCTTTGCACTTTTCAGTGCTATTTTGTCCTACATGTTTAAAAATTCATATACCCAGTTCCCTTTGTGGTTTTGGTGTCATTTTATTTATTAAAATGTACCCCATTTCCTAATTGGGTTTGGCATTTTTATTACATGCTATGTTGCTTTATTACTATTTTGGTACTGAATAAATACTTTACACTTTGCCCTAAGTTCAGCCTGTTTGCTCTGAGTCATAGCTACAAGAGGTTCAAGCTCAGGTTAGTTTAGTGACTTTAAGGGTTCATGCTGAGAAGAGTTGTGATTATTCCACTAAATGGAAGAATCACATTTCTTACAGTTATGATGTACATCAAGCAGGGAGTACACAAATACATTTTATACACACTTAGGCACAGGATATTAAGTGAATTACCAAGAATCACTCGTTGAGTATAGCCTAAAAGGCAGGGATTTGAACCATATAGGAGACAAATTAGTTTTCACATGAATCTGGTCTTCTTTACTTGATTAATTTCTCACTTTTTGTGGTACCAGGGAAGCCCAACAATTGATCCGTTTAAAACAATGTGGGAAAGTAGCATTGACAAGAACACAAGATAATTTGTAGTTGGGAGGGAGATAGGTACTCCTTAATAAATCTGGGGAAAACAAATGAATGGTGTAATGTAATGCATACTGGGCCAGCAACTCAGCTTAAAACAATAGGAATTAAACACCATTTTACATGAGACTTGTAGTTTATTGCAATAATTACTAACAAAAAGGCATGGTACATTTTAAGCACTAGAAGCAATAACAGTGATCAGAGCATGGTAGAATTTTAGAAAAATGGCATATATGAGAATGATTTGAAAATGCACATAGCCGTACAGAGATTTTATGATAGTTTGCTGCCTTTTTAGGTCTTGCGCCTAGCGTTGCAGTGCGCAGCACTTCTCGCGCTGCACGAGACCTCATGTAGGGGTTTCTGAAAACTGACCACACGCTTATGCGTGTGGTTTTGTTTTCGTCAGCTGCTATTGGCTTTTGCGTGCGTTTACAAAAAAAAAAGACAGAACGCCATTGGTGAAAGGCGTGTGCATGTCCCAGCTTCTTTAGAAATGTAACCCCCCATGGCCTATTGGTGTCTGTTACGCGCAGCACCGGCATCTGGTTTTAATTATAAACATGTGCTAATAAGTAGAGCGCGTTCGCTTTGCTGCTGCGCTCCCTCGCTCCCACTCCTCTGTGGTGCATGCGCACCACTGGTTTCTATTCCATGCTTATTATTAGTATCACTGGGCAGTTTGGACATACAGGGCGCCCGTGGGGCCACGGAACAAAACACAAGGCAACGTTTAGTAAACACCAGAGGCACACCAGAGGCCACTGGAATGCCACCCGCAGCGCCACTATTATTGGATAATTTGTTTCATAAACACGTAAAATGACAACCGAATCAAGGCTGCTTTGTGTGGGTAAAAGTACAAGTCTCCAGCTAAAAGCCTGGCACGCTTCGGTATTTAGCAGCAATCACTCCTAGTGAAGTCTTTTAAGAGTATCCTGGCCCGCCCTCTTCCTTACTCTGAGCAGTGCGGACATCAGACGCACGGATTACGTTTTTTGGTGTCTATTTTGCAGTTTTAAACAGCGTGAACGATTTACATGAGCACTAACCTATGTCACACAAGGTTAGATTAATGTTTTTAAGGCACAGGGAGTTTACGTGATGTGCCCAGAATCACATGATATCACTGGTTTCGATTCAGTGCTTGTTATTAGTAACACTGGGCAGTTTGGATGTACAGGGCGCCCGTGGGGCCACGGAATCTAAGACAGCCTGCTGCATCACCAAACACAAGGGAACGTTCAGTAAACACCAGATGAACACCGGAGGCCACTGGAATGCTGTAAAGTGTATCACAGTGCACTTTGTACCCATGCCTCACCTATAAACACATTTGCAACTCTTCCCAAGCACCAAACAAAGCCAGCCCGCTCCTGTTTCTAATTGATCCACAAAACTTCCCCCTCCACTGTCCTCTACTTCACTCTGAGATGGGCTCTCCTGGGTGCGAGAGAGAGCATCTTTCATAGGGAGGTAAGACCTACTTGTAGCAAGCAGAGATTTGTGTGAAAACAAGCTTTCAAAATTGTCTATTTGCCACAGTGCTTCAGGAAATATGGGAAGCAGTGTGAGGCAATTTGGTATTAACGTCGTGTGACTTCTGCCAGCGATTAGGACTTTTGCTCACACTGAATAAAGTCCAAGCACATTTTTTTACTACTTTAAAAAATTGTGGAAGGGGTATAAATGACCAACGTCCAGTGCCTTTTTTTGAAGAGCTGTAAATATGATTGCAATGCCACAGACTGCAGCTGGGTAGACTGCATGACATCCCCGCGCTGCATTCCACAATACCTTCACAGCAGTGAAACCAACCCATTATGCTCCATTTATTTCTCCACATATCCCGCCCACTCACCCTGGTCATAAAAAAATGTACAATGCAATAGGTCTTGCATTACTAAAAATTTGAGCTGTTGGTGTTGCAAATCATAATGCAACTCAAATAGCTCAGACTTTCAGTAATGCGAGACCTATTGCATTGAAAATGCTTGTTAAGGGAGCAAAGGCTGAAACAAACTAAGAGCCTGATTTAGATCTTGGAGGTAAGGATACTTTGTCAAAACCGCAACGGGGTATCCATGCCACCAAGATTGCAGTTTGCCCCCCATCCCTCCTGTATTTAGTGGCTGGCGAACCTTGGTTTAATCGCGGCCGAGACTACTCTGTCCCTGCCGTGATTAAATCTCTCTTATGGCCCTGAGCCATAAGGGCTGTCGAAGGCAGGCCTGAAATTCTGTCCACCTAATTTAGATGGTAATTAGAGGTCAGTTTCACTGGGCATCACTGCCAGGAAAACCCTGGTGGTAAGAGGCAGTGAAAACCGCTAAATGCCCCCCTCGCAATGGGAGTGGACTCCCACAGCGATGGGAGCATTTTCTGTTATGTTTTCAAGAAGAATATCCCACCTCAGGATTTTCTTTTTGACAATAAAAAGAGAAGAGTTTGGTGCAGGGCTCCGTCATGTTGAGGGAATCCTGCAGCAAACTGCAAAAAAACATTGACGGGAACCGCCGTGACAGCAGTTCCAGCCAATGCTTTAGAAATGACTGCCAGCTTGGCGGTCATTTCTGAATTAGGCAGCAGGATCTCTGTCAGGGGCGACAGAGTAATATATAGTCCGTCTCCCTGATGGAGAAACAGGCCGCCCACCCGTATATAAATCAAGCCAAGTCACATGCCAGGCAACAATATGATCAGTATTCCACGACGTTATTGATTCTGACCAACCCCTATTAAACTTTCAGAGACACTAACTGTTATTCACAATTGTCTATATTATTCCTAGGCAATCTTTAAACCAACCAGGGGAGAATTGCCAGATAGAAAAAGAATGCAGAGAATTATACACATAATATGCAGGCAGCAGCTTAAGGTCCTTACCGAATATCCAAAAGGGAAGAAACTGTTGTTATTTTTCTCAGAGACCACCTTTTTGATAGATAGTTTACAGATTAAAGACTTGACATGAACAATCTGCCCCTCACTGACATTGAGAGTGCTCCATCTTTGTGAGCAACTAAAGAAAGCATGAAATATGTTAAATCAAAAAAGTGCTTTCCCCTCATCTCTCAACACTGGGCACAAAGAACATGCTGCCGGCACACGTCAGACATTAATAAAGAAAATGAATAGATACTCTTCGGCCTCTAAATGGGCCTGGGAAGGGCCAGTGGGCTACCGTGGGTAGGCCAGGCTCATGTGGCCCACCCTCTAGAACCGGGCCTGTCTGGAATGATTGTAGTTCAACGCCATGTCAGGGGTAGTAAGCGCTATATAAATCCAACTCTATGGTGAGAATAGTGTAAATGTTGTGTCGCCATCGCTAAATTGAACATCAATCAGAAATCTCCCCCTCATGGATAGTCGCAAATGCAGGGAGGCTGGGGCTCTTTGCCCCAGTCCCAGGACTTGAAGTGGGACGAAAAGGTGGGGCAGGCTCTAAAAGGGACAAAGTCTATGTAATTAAGGGCGTGGCTTAAACACATCAACTACATTTCTGTGTCATCCAACTAGTATTTTGGTTCGTCTCTCAGCATTCTGTTGTTGCATCCTGATATATAACACAACAACTGACATACACCTAAAACCAGCCCGGTCCATGGGCTTTGTCAATGGTTGTTTGCAGTTTAAGATACATGAGGTACAACAATGATTTTGTTGTAAATGATATTTTTAAAAATGTAATTCTAAAATTGTGAGACTGTTTATAAAATATTACTGAGGCCTGTGGAAGAGGCAGTGGTCTTCAGGGTGTCTCAATCACTTCTGTTGTGTTCACTCTACGTTAGATTGGTGCAGCCATTTTTTTCTCCACATCTCGTCCATCTGCACATCTCAAACTTCACCTCTTTGCTTTTCAGCACCTTCTTTTCACTCTCTCCTGGATGCATTTCCTTGCATCTTCTTCACTTTACCAACCCCCAAACACACCCGCTCACCTGTAAGCACTGCAATTTCTTTTACTTTTGCCTTGTCTATATTTTGACTACCATATACCTACTTCACACATATTTGCCAGGAACCACAAATGCAACTTGAATAGGCGACCATTGCTCTGTGGGATCTGCAGAGAGGCCAAGGATTAGATGACCATGTATTCTCCAGAATACCTTTTTGACTTAGTGTCAAGCACTGTGAGCTCGCACTGCCTTCCGCATCAACCCCAGAGCTCTCAACTGTGGCCCCTTGTAAACATCTGGGGCAACACAGTTCAAAGTAAGCACTATACTAGAGTAAAATGATACTCGATGATACATACATAAACATAACATCCTGGAAATAGCTAACACATTTAGGATTAGCAGGATCACGTAAAATGTGAAATATTAACAGAAACTAAATCGCTGACCTGGATTAAAATATCTGGAATAAAATATATTTTTTACATTTATTGTTCACAAATCGATCAGTGTTTGTACCAGTAAACTTAAAGACATGACTATAGTGCCCAATAGGTACCTGTTTCATTGCCCGTTATACTTACTACTGGGTCTGTGACCCAGAAGGACCCCCGCTTAAAGCCCTGCCTACGCCCACACTTACTGGGACCCCAGATTCCTAGTACATCTGTTTGCATAATAAATGATAAAACGGACCTGAACTGTTCTTGCAGGAGACAGTTAACAAGGTGACACCACTAGGTGGAGCCAAATACTCCATTGTCAATTCCCACAGTTTACTTGATTCCTTAATTATGAGCTGTAAATTGGATAGGAAACCATCAATGGTCCCACAACATGTTTGCCCCCCTGGCATCACAAAAGCTTCTAACAGGCTGCTTGTGAGTTGCTTCGCATGAAGGAACATATTTACAATAAAGGGCGAAGAAACGCAGGACTGCACCATATTTACTAGATGTGGTGCAGCTCTGGGTTTCCCCCTGTACTGGCGCTAACTTTAGATGCCTAGCGCCAAGACATAGTGCAAGGGTGCATGTGTTGAGGGGAAGATTGTTTGTGTGCAGTAAGGTCCCCTTTCCTGCACATAAACAATCTTTAAATGCTGTTTTGTAACTTCTATGTGCGCTGCTTTATGTAGCACACATAGAAGTTGCAAAACAGCATTTTTTTTTAAATGATTGTTTATGTGCAGCAAGGGGGACCTTCCTGCACATAAACAATCATAGGCAATTTGTTATTTCTATGAGTGCGGCATACATGGGAATAGCAAAAACGAGGAGAAATAAAGCTTTTCTCCTCATTTTCCCTGTTAAGACCAGGTTTTCCCTGGTCTTAATCTTGGCGCTGCCTCCTATTTACGCTGCCCTTGTAATTGGGGAAAACATCAAAATAATGTGTGTTGTGTTGGAACGCCCACCTCAACACCCATTGCCCTCCCCTTTCATGCTAAACACAGTGTGAAAGGGGGCCTTATTTACAAGGCGACGTTATGCCACGTTAAGTGCACCAGCTGAGAGGGTGAATCAAGGAAGAGAGTGTTACGGTAGAAAACATGCAGTGACAGGAAAATGGGACATGATCCAGCCAGAAAAAAGAGTTATGGAGAGAGAGAGGCAGAGAAAATGGAGAGTAGCAGGCAGAGTGAGGGAGAGTCAGTGGACAATGTCAGAGCAAGACGGAGGGAGGAAGGGAGAGTGACAGACTGGAATTAAGAGTAGGAGAGCCATACTGGCAGAATAATGGAGCAAGAAGATAAAAAGAGATCATTGGGAGGAGGAAAGAAGAGTGATGAAAAGATAACAGTCAGGAATGGATTCATAGCATTTGTTTAGCACTTACTACCCCTATGTGAGGTGCTGAAGTGCTTACCTGGAGGCATAGCACTCTACACTGCGGGGTTGTAAGTGTATTGTCTGTGTTTTAAGACTGTGTGGGAAGTATTTCCATGTTGGGCTTGATGACCGGGGCCAGACTCAGGATTCAAAAGCAGCCCTAGCAAAAATGTTCAAATCATCCCGCACCCGTTGTCTCCTCATGCAACCTCTCTCACTCCATCCACTCTGGTTCTTCTCCCTCTCTTTATCTCTCTCTTGAAGTCTCCCTGTATGGGCTGCAGCTACCCTTGAGGAGCTGGGGAAAGTGACACAGGAGCAGGAGTGGAGCTGGGCTCTCAGAGCCAGCATCTAAGGGCTCCAGCCCACTGAGGAAATGACAGGTGGACTAAAGGCCTGTCCGGCCCTGGTGATGGCCACAGCAGTGGGGTTGTTGTGTTATGGGATGCAGTACTTGGCAGTGGGATGGTTGAAAAAGTGTGAGAGATTGATCTGCAAACTCTTTGTGGTATGCTGGCAGCTCTGATCAGCAATGCATGGCCCTTTACTGTGTGGGATTTTTTTTCTTTTATATTCTCAACCACATTTCCTATGAAGCCTGTGCAGGAGGTCCTCCACCCTGAAATCTATGGCTCTGGGGGAGGTAACAGATGTAGAGGAAGAGTGAGGCGGTCCGCCCACATTGACAGCTTTACAGTTCTCTTGATATAATTCCCGTTATGAGACATCAAATATGGAGATTTGCCAAGATGCACCGAGTTATAATCCACATTTTTAACATGCAAATTATAGGATGTTGGTGCTCACAGTGTGTGATTATTCATGGCCTGCATATGAACTATGTCAGAGACAGTCATGAACCAGCAATGTGTGGGAGATCTCTCCTGAAAAGTGCCAGAGAGATTGTGACATGAAAGAATAAAGTGACAGAAGACTGAGGGTGTTTCTGATATCAAAGGAACAGTAAGTAGTGTTGGGAGGCGAAAAGTAAGACAGGGGGCCCATTTCTCAAACATTTTTATAGTTCTGCACCTGCAGATTTAGCTAAATGCAAGCCTGAACATTTAGGAATGTCAGGAATTCAGAAAGGGTTCTAGGTGGACTCCTGCGGCCCTGCACGAGTTTCTGGTTCATAACATAACAAGTACAATAGGGGAATTGTCATCCCTGCTGTACAACTGCACTTTTTTTGTCTCCGCTGGGAATACCATTTCCTCTACCGAGAACCTCAGCTCTTACACCCTCACCAGTATTGAAGCCGTACCCGTCTTACTTCCACCTTGTCAAGGGGTTTACTCCTGCCCTTGAATGGAGTAAATCTCTGACCACTTCCAGGATGAAAATGGATCAGAAAAGCATTGTGAATACTCCCTCATTATTAATTTCCCCACACTTCCAGGGCTCCCTTGCCATCTAATGCCAACTCCCCAGCCCTGGAGTAGTATTGAGACAAGTATAATATCACGCATTAGGAGTTCAAATTATGCATGGATAAATGGATTTACAAGTCCGATTTCCTCTTCTGTGAATTCATTGCTCTTAAACTTGAATGAGCAAAATGGCTTTATGATTCGAGCCCCCAGAATTGACCAACTCAGATCTTATGCACCAGAGCTTCCCCTCAGGTTGCAAAGAACCTACAGGCTCAGACCTCACACAGCACAGCTATATCTGATATCAAACCACTGTTCTGTGACTAGCTTTAGAAAGCAACATTGTGTATATCTTACAAAAGAAAGGTTTAGAAAGCGAAGCCACCCCTCAGGTAACACAAGTCCTAGAGGTATTCCCGCTTTAGACAGCAGACCCTACATCTCAGGTAGGCCTAAGACAGCAGAGCTACACGTCAAGTGTCACAGACAGTGCAGGTGTTGGCTTTAGCAAACAGATACACAAATATTCTATGTTGTAGACAACAAAACTGTGCCTCAAGTGACACAGAACGTACAGGTGTTTGCAAAAGTCAGCAGAGATGTCTTTAAGGCTGCACAAAATGTATGCTTTTTGCCTTCAGACATCAAGAGTATGTTTCGGCTGCAGTCAGTGCTTAATTTGAGCCTGTGGTTTCTGGTGCCCAGCAGCAGCTATTAATCGTCAATACCAGCTCTTTTCATGAGCACCAGTCAAGAAAACATTCACATTCATTTTTGGTAGGCAGGGGAGATCAAGTGATTTGCCCAGAATCACAGGATGTTGAGCTGACGTTGAGACTCGAACCTGGTTCCCTAGCTCCGGCCATTACTTCATGGTTAGTAGTTGGTTCTGTTTTAGGCGATGCTAACATGAGAGATGGGCTGGTGCAAGCTGCCTCCCAACGAGAGCCCCGGCACTTATGTTTTTTAACAAATTAATCACTGTGGCTGCTTAGGATCTGACAGTCATAGGCCTTAAAAAGCAGAGCTACTTACCTCCTAACATTGCTTAGATTGGATGACTGATTAAACATAAATTAGGCGATTAGATTACATATGTATAACTCAGTAATATGATCCAGTGTCTTTATGAGTGAGCCGGAACAGAGACATACAAGAGGTGGTTGCATAGGTGTCTTGGAGGAGTGACGATTATCTGAAACCTCTAGGTCACCCCTTCAGGTTGAAGGCATCTAAAAAGGTCAACCTTCTACCACCAACCGCTCCCTGATCTTCCAGCATAAAACAGAGCATGTTATGCTTGAAAAGGGGAGTCCGGAATCATGACGCAAGAAATCAATCCTTGAGGCAGTTCATAATCAGCAGCCCAGAGACCCCGCAGAGCAGAGTCTGAAGAGCAGGTCGTCTTCTGTTGAAAGAAGTCGTCTGAGAGGAAAAGAAGGATCACTGATTTCAGATGTTGCTTTCTCCGGAGCTCTGAGCCCCAGCAGAGGTCTTGTATCATCTTTGCACTTTTGTTTAAGCAGAGACGCTTGTAGTGACCTCTTGCATTAACTGACCGTGTGGGACTCTTCCATGTCTTTGTTTCTTTTCCTTAAGCCATCCGGACTCATAACAAAGATCATCGAAGTGAGGTCATCTCAAGTGCACTGAGTGTCGGCAATGGCTGGGAAGTCCTGGTTTGAAGCCTAGTCCTGAGTTACCTGCTTCCTCTAAACGCGATCATGCATATTCTCTTATGCATTCGGCAGTAGATTATTTTCCTACTTATCTTAGTTTCAGTTATGCATAAAATATATTTTAACACGTTTGCAGCAAGGCTGCTCTATTTGGGGCGGCCCCTTCAGTGTCATGATCTGTTCTGATTGGAGGAGAATGCGAGTGCAGGGGTTAAAGATAAGTATTTTCTGAATGTGAATTTAGGACCCGAGTGAAATCTTGGGGAAGCTTAAGAATCATTCAAGAAGACATCCATGACAAGGCAATGGTCTTTGGGGGCACGTGGTATTCTGCCTGTAATGAAAAAACACAAGGCAATAAGGTCATCACAATGTGAGGTCACTGTTTGGAAAGGATTAAACTGCCACTTATCCTTGAGGACTTGGTCACAGAGGCCCCAGCCCAGAGGTCTACCTTTTCAAGATAATTTAAGAGTAGTAAACACAAGGAGATGATGTACGGAGCGCTGAAACTTTTCAGACACTCACTCCCAGACACAGATCTGGGTTGAATCCATCATCATACTTTAGCTCACTTCGCCACCTCAGTTCGGACCCAGCTATATGCAAATCAGCCTTGACCCTGTGCCTCATGGAAAAAGTCCAGCCTGAACTGCCAAACCAGGTCTTCCCTGACCCAGAAACAAGCATCCTGGGACCGGTTTCTGGGTAACACCCTTTATCAGCCAGGCTAGCTAGAATCCAGTGGCAAAGTGAGCAGGGGACCCGACCCACGTGTGGGCATACCCAGCCAACTTAGGGTGAACAAAGCAAACACAAGGAGATGATGGACTGTGCGCAGAAACTTTTCAGACACTCACCCCGTCACAGATCTGGGTTTTATCCATCATCATTCTTTAGCTCACTTCGCCACCTCAGTTCAGACCCAGCTATGTGCAAACCAGTCTTGCCCCTTTGTCTCATGGGAACAGTCAAGCCTGAACTGCCAAACCAGGTCTTCCTTGGACCAGAAACAAGCATCCTGGGACAGGTGTCTGGGTAACCCCCTTCATCAGCCAGGCTAGCTTGAATCCAGTGGCAAAGTGAGCAAGGGACCCACGTCAGGGCATACCCTGCCAACATAAGGCAAACAAAGCAAACACAAGGAGATCATGGACGGAGCGCTGAAACTTTTAAATGGGCATGTTTGGAAGGTAGAGCTTTTTCGGTGGCGACCAAGGTCTTCTGGAATTCACTACCAGTTTCCATATGAAGTGAACAAATCCCGGAATTCAGAAAGGTATTACAAACATGGTTATTTCTATATGAGCTTACATTTTCCCAGTCTGTATTTGTCAGTCAACCTCTAGCACAATGAAGCTCAAGAGCAATCTACTTGCATAAGAAAGTATTTCTTCCTCCAGAAAAGAGAAGTAGGAGCTGACAGCATGACAAACAGAAGGAGAATGAAGGTGCTACTGTTAGACCAGAGAAATCTGCAACCTTGTGTTTTCAGATGTTCAAGAATCCCACAGTGAAAACATGGCTGAACTTAGGAGAGACTTGCACAATTACCAGAGCTCTTGCATCCAGGAATGTCGGGGTCTGTGAACAATACTACATTTGGGATGAACAATCCCGCGTCAGACTGAAGGTGAGGGGGGAGCAGGTTAAACAGAAGAGAGTCTTGGTAAACAAAGGAGGCGCCACAACCCTTGGATCCAGGTGTGTCAACCAAGACAGGTCAATGACGGCAAGAGCGATGAATCAGGTAACTAGCTAGATTTAGGACATACAAAGTGCATCCATATTGTAGCCACTTGTGAGATCACAGACTTTCTGATGATGGTAAACCATTTGTTAACCTGCCAGGAATGAAATACGGTGTTACAAGAGAGTAAAAGGAGCCCTATGTGAGCGTAAGGGGTAAGAACTTTGAGCTTTTCTGGTGGTGCCTAAATAGCCTACATCCTGCAAAGATGTTTTGTGAGGAGCAAGGTTGATGGCATGACGTCGTGGACATCCATTCACATCAGAAAGAATATGGGCTGACCACTGCGTCCTTTGTGAAACTCCATCGCACATGGGCACACATGAGCTCTCCATATGCATGCCGGTGGCATAGCTGGTGGGCATATCCAAGAACACATTCATGGCTCATCCTCTGATCCTTCCTCCTCTTCCACCTCTGTCACTGATATCGTCCTTGATTTCCGTTCTGCTCGTCACAACTACATTGGTTTTCTGTTCTGTCCTTGATTGTCCCAACTCCCTGCCCTGTTACTGCCCATCCCCTTCTGACCGCTGTCTGCCTGGTCCTGCCCTCTCCATGCTCTACACCACACACTGGACCTTGCTCACCACTCTGTCTCCTACTCGTTACTCTGTCCCAGACCCATCCCCTGCTTTTTGTTCTGTCTCTGACCTATCACCTATTCGTTGCCTAAGTCCCAGCCTGTCTCCTACTCATGGCTCTGTCCCGGCCTGTCTTCTACTCATGGCTCTGTCCCTGACCTGTCTCCTACTCATTACTCTGTCTCTGACCTGTCTCCTACTCATTACTCTGTCTCTGACTTGTCTCCTACTCATTGCTATGTCTCTGACCTGTCTCCTACTCATTGCTTTGTCCCTGACCTGTCTTCTACTCATTGCACTATCCCTGACATGTCTCCTACTTATGGCTCCATTCCTGATCTGTCTCCTACCCATGGCTCTGTCCCTGACCTGTCTCCTGCTTTTGCTCTGTCCCTGGCCTGTCTCCTACTCATGGCTCTGTCCCTGACCTGTCTCCTACTCATTGCTTTGTCACTAACCTGTCTTCTACTCATGGCTATATCCCAGCCTGTCTTCTACTCATGGCTCTGTCCCTGACCTGGCGCCTACTCATTGCACTGTCCTGACCTCTCTCCTGCTCATTGCACTGTCCCTGACCTGTCTCCTTCTCATAGCTCCATTCCTGATCTGTCTTCTACTCATGGCTCTGTCACTGATCTGTCTCCTGCTTCTTGCTCTGTCCCTGGCCTGCCTCCTACTCATGGCTCTGTCCCTGGCCTGCCTCCTACTCATGGCTCTGTCCCTGGCCTGCCTTCTACTCATGACTCTGTACCTGACCTCTGTCCTGCTTCTTGCTCTTTCTGTGACAGTGCCGGAACTCACGTGGGCCCTTAACCTGACGCCTCTCTTCTACAATACCAAGGCTAGTTTTCATGTGTGATGGGACTCGCCGTTAAATCTCCTTGGCAGAGTCATATTAATAAAAATGATGATACTGCACCGTTTTCTCTACATAATGCAAAACGTCCCACTCTACGTTCCTAACACTGGTTGGCATCGATACTTTGCTCTTTCCTCTGGAGCGGTCGCCTTTCCCGTTGTAATGACTGAGATTCCGGTACTGATTGGCTTGGCTATGACTATTGCCCACCACCATCTCAGTATATGATGTAGTTTCGACTCTTATTCCACCTATTTGCTGGGCTTACCTATAGACTTTGACAACCCTATGCTGTCTTATATACTGTTTTTGTTCCTTTTTGGGCCTAAAGGCCTGTGCTCGAGCGAAGCCATGTTCTTTTCTGACACCATCTTGCTGAGTCTTTTTAGGTGAAGGGTAATATTTTATGTTCAATGTGTTTTTCGCTAGCAGTGAACCAGCACGGACCGGTTCTTATCGGAAGAATGTGCTCTCTCTGCGCCGGAAACATAACAAACGCTTGGCCAGCTGCTGTTGTGGACCTGGTACGAGGAGGTACAGGAATCCGTTGAGAGCGGTAGGCGTGTTCTTCCAGAAGCTTCGAGAAAGGGATATGTTCTATATTAGTGAAAGCCGGTCCAAGGGAGGGTGAGATGAGCTGATGGCCGGGTGGCTTGAATGGTCTGGTGAAGCATCACGGTGCAGATGTGCAGTCGTGTTTGTGGAGCAGAGAGTCTTGGCCTAACCAGAGAGGGACAGAGAGAGAGTTGGACCCTTCTTCGAGCTACAGATTCCTAGTAATATGGTGAGATGTTCCATGTATATCTAACTTCATCTAATTTTGCTTTTCATTTTCAGGTTCTATGTATATGTATGTGTTGATATTTAGTCATTATTTCTTTCTTGTCACCCTTATTATCATGTAATAAAGACCCTTGGAATGTGTATTTGGTCCTTATTCTTTGTAAAGAAAGGTCGGACCCCTTTTTTACCAAGTGCTTACAGAGGGATGGGCTATTTTCCTTCTACTGAGTAATTGTAGATACGGAAGGGAAATCGGCTCCTAAGAAGGAATACCAGAAATATTAGTAGATTAACCCAACATAGTGTATCAGGGATGTACTGATTTATCACTGGAGGTGTTGCTCATACAGATGCGCGTTGTTCATCGAGAGACGTTGCTGATTTTGCACCAGGGTGCGTTGCTCGCGTAGGTACTCGTTGTTCGTCAGGAGACATTGATGATTTCGCACCAGGGTGCGTTTGTCGCCCAGGTACGCGTTGTTCATCGGGAGACGTTGCTGATTTTGCACCAGGGTGCGTTGCTCGCGTAGGTACGCGTTGTTCGTCGGGAGACGTTGCTGATTCGTCGGAAGACGTTACAATACATACCCTCAGAGCTATGACTTATTTCATCTTTAGTAGTTAGTTCTATTCCTTTCTCAGGTAAGTATTCTAAAGTGTGGTGTTCTTAGGCAATCCGAGAAGGGAATCAGATGAGTATTGACTGCATAGCCAGCTGAAACACCCGAAGAAGCGGAAAAATAAGTCATTACACCCGTATAGCTCAAAACACACGCTGTTGCTTCGTCTATGAGGGAGGGATTTGTGCAGAGGATATTTGTTTATATTACTGGGCTTTCCACCATCTAGTTATAAATGATTGGTTGATGGGTAGCTGGGATGACCCAGCATACTGGCTGGAGCTGGGTGGCCTGGGCCTGGAGCTGGGTGGCCTGGGCCTGAACAGTGTAATTGGATTGCATGTATGGTTGCCTACTTCCCATCTCTTTTCTGGAAGTCACTAAGGTGGTCTTCTTGATCTGGAGGGGGGCCTTCGCTTGCTGGTGTATATGTGCCTGACAGGCATGGTTGTAACCTGGCAGTGCTGACGCGGCTTAAGTTAAGGGGTTCCACCGTTGGGATCTGATTGGCATATCCACGCAGGCTGACATTTTGAGCAGATCCACCATGTACTCTTTTGCTGATCTCAAGCCACAGTTCTCCCTTTCCAATCCCCAACTTAATCAATAGCTGCAAACAAGCCATACCCTTGACTCTTACAGTGAGGATCTGCCTGCGCTACCAGACTTCAACCCTCTCGATGCCCGACTGTTGATGGGGAAATTGGGTAAGGGTGAAATCTCCTAATAATACAGAGCCCTGGTGGGTAATGCACTTGGATCATTGGCAACACTGCGCACAAAATGGGAGTGTTGGATTGGGGAACTTTATGACGTTGATTGAGGGTAGACCTATTTGGCACCAAGGGAGCTGGTGATATCCGCCTGCCTGTGATTAATTCGGTGGCATTTTGTCTACTGCACCTATGACTCCCCAGAGACTGGACCACGTGCGGATCCTCCGTGATGCCATATGCGCAAGGTGCTACTCTTTGGCCGACTTCTTTCACATGGTGATGCTGTGCCTGCAGATTACTCTGTATTGGTCCCGGGTGGGTGCTGCCCTCTCTGCGGTTCTGGAAACGCCCATACAATTGACACTCAAGGTGGAACATCTGCGTTTGCTTGGGGAGCTGGGGGCATTTGTGGGGGCAGGACATTACTTGGATTAGCGACTCTGGTGTTTAAAAGGGTTATTGCTTAGAGGCAACCATCCCCACCGACGTTGAAACTATGGTGAGCTGGCATGAACTGGTGTGCTAAACTGGAAGAACCAATCTACATTGCCAGGGGCTGCCCTATTAAGTTCTCCCAAATTTGGGGTGTATGGTGAGAGTACTCCGGCCTATCTTTAACAATGGATTCTTTGGCGAGTAAAGTAATCTAATCTTTGGGGGCGGTGGGAGAAGATATGGATGGCTTCATACACCATTATTGTAGCTTTTGACCTTTCCTATTTTTTATTTTTTATTCTTGCTATTGTTTTTTGAAAGCTAATAAAATCTGATTATCACAAAAAATGTCGAAGTCACTTGTTCTGGTGTTGCAATCCGTCTTTCCATTTTCAGTCTGTAAACAGCCAAGATTCGCCTTGTGGTTAACCCAAATGCATGCTTGTTGCAAAAACAAGTTTGTAATCAATACAGCAAGCAAGAGAAGAACATATTGCTGGGTTATTTTTTCTTCATTGAGGCACTTATCACTAAGATGAAAAGTATGTTATGTGTGATGTGTGAACCACGCCTTTTGGGGTTCAAGAAAAGAGATAAACCTTTGACAAGGTGCTGCCACTGTACCCAAGATAGTTCACTTAATTTAAGCTGGTGGTTGAAGGTGGGGCCACCGGCACTCAATTCTGGGGACCGGCACTTACTTTTCCTCACCCGACTTTGGCCCAGATTAAGTCAGCAAAAAACAAAAAAGGAAGAACGTAGGAGTAAGAGAAAGATAAAAAAAATGACAATGTGAGAAAGCAAAGATGGAAAAAAGCTGGAAAAGAAAAAATGGGGTAGGGATTGTAAAGTGGTGGACAAAAGAGGCATTAGGTGGAATCAATACTGCACAGGCTTGGTATTCGGCACTGCTGACATTCATCAGTGCCGGCTGCAGGCTTCTGAGAAAAACTTGTGACACCTGCACTTATTTTTTTTTTTTTTTAATTTTTAAAACCTTTATTTGAAAAAGTGCACACAGCTGTGTAGCCTAACATCCCGGAGGCAAGGCAGCATATAGAAACAGGAGAGCAATAGCGCAAGAACCAATGTCACAGTACAATGAAGGTTGATTTTATTATTTTGTGTCATAAGGAACATGGAGAAAGAAAAAGAAAAAGACGCCAGAAGGCGCATAAAGAGTGGCAATGGGGTAGAAAAACCAGTGAAGCGTTGGCAGTGGGGTAGGGGGAGCAGCGGGAACATTAGCACAGATACAGGAGAGCAGATCAGGATAGAAGGGGGGGGGGAGAAGAGGAAACAGGATACAATATTACAGCGTGTCACAGTTGGTGTCACAAGTTATGGCGACAGATGTTCCTCCAATGAGATAGGTTCCGGAGGCACACAAATATCTCCCCGGTAAGCATTCCAGGCCCCCCACACCTTCAACCACTTTTTGGACTTACCCCTGGCAACATAAACCGTCTTTTCCCTGAACATACACCAATCCATGTTGGCTTTCCATTGTACCACCATGGGAGCTACCGAAGCCCCCCATTTCTGTGCGATATCGCGTTTGGCCACCATGTTGCCAAGGGTCCCCCACTGCGTCTGAGCCACATTATGGTCCGTCGGTCCCCAAATGTTGAGGAGGCATCTCCTAGCTTCCGCAGTCGCTACCCCACCAATCACTTTGTCCATAATCCGATGCACACGCCTCCAGTAGGAGGCTATGGCGGGGCATTCCCAAAGAATGTGCATAAAAGTGGCAATGGCACCGCAGCCGCGGCGACAAAGCCCATCGACCGAGTAGCCCATATGCACAAGCCGTGGGCCAGTCACGTACACCCTGTGCAGGATTTTGAGCTGCACCAGCCGGAGACGAGAGGAAATGGCGACTTCCTTAGGGGAAGAAACTGCACTCTGCCAATCCTCATCGTCAATTTCCAGTCCGTCACGCACCCACTGCTCCCGCACACCCAGGAGGAGGTCAGTGCGAACATTAATAAGTTTCTTATAAGACAGTGAGATGGCACTGTCAGGCATATGGCCATCCAACACCCTGTCTTCCAACGGGGAGCTTTCTGGAATCGCCCCCTCAGCTGGTTTAGCAGAGAGCAATGCGTGTCGCAACTGGGCATATCGGAAAGACTCTGAGTTACCCAGCTGGTATTCCGCCTGCAGCTGGGAGAAGGTCTTGATCTCACCCTTCGATATCATATCATCCACCCTAGAGATACCTATAAGGTCCCACTTGTCAAACCCCTTGGTGTGCCATAACTTGCCCAAAATATCTGAGTCATACAATGGGGTGAGTCTAGTCAGCCTGCCTTGCCAGCCCTGCGCCTTGGTGATTGCCCTCCAAATGTGGACCGCAGTCCTCGTTGGACCCGTCATCCGCCTGTCCAGAGACCTCGAGTACAGCGCCCTGTAGTAATTGCCGCCACTCAAGAGCCACTTATCCATCGCATATCCAGGGTTATTTTCCGGACCATAGAAACCGTGGTTGATAGCCGCCAATTGGGAGGCCCAGTAGTATCTGCGCACGTCTGGTAGTGCTATACCCCCGTCGTACCACGGAAGCGTAAGCTTCGTGATAGCAACGCGGGGTCGGCCGTCCCAGAGCAGGGCACGTTGAAGGCCTTCAATCTCTCGGAAGTATCGGGCGGGAACCGGATCTTGGGTGTTCTGCAGGGCGTATAGGAACCTGGGCAAGGACATCATCTTAAATAATGCCGCGCGCCCAAGTAAAGAAAGCGGAAGTTTGCGCCAACCCTCCACGTCACGCCGGAGGCGGAGAAGAGGGGGAAGCAAATTGTGTTCATAGCGCGCCTTCGCATTACCAGAGATATAAATCCCCAAGTATTTAAAGCCCTGGCTGGCCACCTGGATGTTGCAGCCTCTAGGGAGGCGCGGTGTGTCCCCTTTTAATACGTAGAGGGAGGACTTTGCCCAGTTAATGATAAGGCCGGAATACCGGCCAAAGAGTCTAAGTACATCACACGCCACAATAAGTGACTTGCAAGGGGAAGTGAGGTAAAGCAGAATATCATCCGCATAAAGGGAGACTCTGCCCTCAAAGCCAGGGGCCCAGCTTATACCGTGCAGATCCGGGTGTGTACGCAACAGGGCCGCAAGCGGCTCAAGAGCGAGCGCAAACAAAAGAGGCGACAAGGGGCAGCCCTGCCTGGTGCCCCTGTGAAGGGCAAAAGTCGCCGAGATGCGGCCATTGACGGCAACGTTAGCCAGTGGGTCAGCATACAAAAGCTTCACCCATCCCACAAACACCGGGCCAAAACCGAGCTTCGCCAACACCGCCCAAAGGTAACTCCACTCGAGAGAGTCAAAAGCCATTGTGGCGTCTAAGGATGCCAGGACTGCCGGCTCCTCAAGGGTGTGAGCCCTGGCCAGGGCGCCGTGGAGTCTACGCAAGTTAAGGGCAGTGTTGCGGTGTGGAATAAAGCCTGACTGGTCCGGATGCACTAAGTCGCCGATAACACCAACCAGTCGATTAGCGATTATCTTGGCAAGAATCTTAGGCTCAGCATTCAGGAGAGAAATGGGACGGTAGGACCGACACAAGTCTCTCGACTTCCCTTCCTTATGGATGACCACAATGGTGGCCAACCTCTGGTCAAGGGGAAGTAGGCCATTCTCCCGCGCTTCTAGAAACATGTTACGCAGGTGTGGGGAAACCACATCCGGCCTGATCTTATAAAGCTCAACCGGGATACCATTGGGGCCGGGTGCCTTGCCCGATCGCAGTGAGCGGATCGCAAGTGCGACCTCATCCACGGAGACGTCCCTATCCAGGTCGTCACGCTCCTCGTCCGAAAGGCACGGGAGATCGACAGCCGAAAGAAACATTGCCGAATCGGTCTCAGACCGGTCCGAAACAGAGGTGTAGACGCCTCGAAAGTAGTCAGCGAAGGACTCGGCAATGGCACTCGGATCAGTGACGACAACTCCGTCCTGCCCCATTATCTCGGGTACAACACGGCTAGCCATCTCTCTCCTGTCCAGCCAGGCCAGCAACCTCCCAGCCTTATCGCCAACGTCGTATATCCGCCCCTGCTGTTCTTTAGCTAAAACAAGGGCAGCGTTCGTAGCAAGGTCACGGTATTCAGACTGTTTGAGGGAGAGGTCGTGCAGGAGAGCGGGATCGGGCTCAGCCTCCAATTGGGAGTCAAGCTCCATGATCTCCTCCTCGATGCGTACTAAGTCAGCATCTCTGACTCTTCGAGCCTCCGCTATAAGAGCAAAAGCCTCGCCCCTCAAAACTGTCTTAAACGCCTCCCATAAAGTCGCGGCCGACGCAACCGACCCCTCATTTTCAGCAAAATAGAGATCGATGGCCTTGGCCAGGAGGTGACGAGTCTTGGGATTACGGAAGTACCACGGATTAACAACCGCCGGTCGGTCCGACATGGCAACGTCAAAGTCAAAAGTGACCCACAGCGAGGAATGATCAGAAATACCCCGTGCCAGAAAACGAGCCTCAGAAACAGCAGGCGCGTGTGCGGCCAATGTAAGAACATAGTTGATCCGAGAAAGACTACCATGGGCGCCAGAGTGAAAGGAATAATGACATAGCGTGGGATGTAGAAGCCGCCAGCTATCTACTAGCCCCATGGTCTCGAGGAAAGAGGGCAACCACAATTGGGAGCCACGGAGGTCTCTAGGCGAATGGCGGTCCAAGGAGCCGGAGCAGACCGAGTTGAAATCACCCCCCACTATCAGCAATCCAGCAGGCAAATTCAAAATGGCGCCACCAAGGTCCTGGAAGGTGCTAGATTGTAGACCCGGGGGAACGTAAACTGAAAGTAATGTTAGGGCGCGCCCTTCCCACCGACCCGCCACAGCGGCGTACCGCCCCCTCTCATCGATCACAGTGACGCCGACCTCAAGCGGAAGGGACGTACGAACAAGAACTCCCGCCCCCGAGATCCCGAAGAGAACCCTGAGTGGGCCACCATCTTGTACCCTTTACGGTTAAGAGCCTTGCACGTGTTACCAACCAGATGCGTCTCCTGAAGGAGGACGACTTCAGGCATATGACGTTTAATCAATTGAAGCACAACCCCTCTCTTGATACGGTCACCCAACCCGTTGACATTCCAACTGAAAACTCGTAGTTTCCTACCCCCCACTCATCATGTCCCCGGCCCCACCCAACCCCAACAAGCCTCAACAACAAATGAAACTGAGCAGTAGATACATCCCATTGCCTAAGAGATAGAAAGAAAGAAGAAAGAATAAACAAACAAACTTCCCCACCACCACCCACCACCCTGCACCCCTGCAGCAGACTAAAAAGCCCCCCCAACCAGCAGTGTGCCTGTCGCCCCATAAACTAATCTACAAAAAGACCCTAGAGGAGTAAGGAATCTCAGCAAACCCCTCCCACCACCCTCCATGTACAAAACAGGAAAACTATCAAAATCGGAATAGCATTGGTATTGGCAGTCACAGACATCAGGGACACCAACCGCCATATGCAGCACAGCAGAACTCAGTCCTAGAGATCAGAACCACCAGTTGCGCCACCGTAATGTTCGTCGTGTTCTTCCCGGCGTTGTGGCAAAGTGTCCAGCCAGTCACTCGCATTCTCCGGCACATCAAAGAACATAGTTCAGCCCTCGTACTCAATCCGCAGTTTAGCAGGGAACAGCATCGAGTATTTAAAACCCATGTCTCTTAGGCGTCGTTTCACCCCTGCAAAACTCTGACGTTGTCTCTGAATGGCCCTGGTGAAGTCCGGGTAAAAGTGCACCTCAGAGTTCTGAAATTTAAGCGGCCCATGTCTCCTGGAGGCTTGAAGAATCACATCCCGGTCTCTAAAGTTGAAGAGCCGGGCAATGATGGGTCTAGGCGCAACACCCGACTTCGGAGGGCCGCCAGGTATCCGATGGGCACGTTCCACCGAAAAGAAGTTACTCAGGCCAGAAGGCGTGAGATGTGTTGTACCAAGTCTTCCACAAAAAGGTCCACTGCTGCCTCCTCCGCTCCCTCCGGAATACCAATAATGCGAACATTCTGACGCCTTGCACGCCCTTCAAAATCCTCCAGCCTCCTGGAGAATTGATCGTTGACCGATCTCAGAGTCCGGACCTCCGCCTGCAGGTCTGAGACATCGGTGGTTAAGCTGGAGGTCTTGAGATCAAGGGATTTCACCCGATCATTGGTCTTCCTCAAGTCGGCGCTGATCAGGTTGAGATCCACGGCCAGAGTGTCCACCTTATGAGTCAGGACCTCGTGTTGCTTCTGCATTTCTGACCGAATGCCCGCGATGGCCCCCATAATGTCACTCAGAGTAGGCTCGGAACCTTCAGGCGAGCCCGCACGATGCAAGTCTTTAGAAGAGGCCACCACAGTGGGCGAGGTCCGCTGCTGAGTGTATCGATCAATTTTGTTCAGCTGCGTCTGAGTCGTCCTACGAACACCCCTGTTCGACGTCTTGTCGGGGTCCCCTCTGCCGGCCATGATGGACCCAAGGAGAACAAAGGGCTACGCCACCCGGACAAGGAAGCAGATGTGAAGAACAGAGGCGAAGTCAGCAAACAGTAGCAGGCGACTCCGCAGCTACATGCACTTCGCCAGCAGGGACCAAAAACGTTCACTTCGCATTCCAATCATGCGGAGCGTCGGTACGAACAGCAGCCACCCATGAGACAATGGCGCATCACTGGCACGAAGTTCAGCTCGACGTAACTTCGCCTAGGAGCTACGGATTCGAAAGCGGAAAGCAGATCCCGTGTCCGCGACCTCTCACCAAGCAGAATCCACTAATGTGGATCAGGATACTCAACAGGATATTTGCGGAGGGTCGGAGGGTCCGCGGAGCTCCGAGCTTACGCGGCCATCTTGGTCGCCAGCGAAGCTCCTCCCGACACCTGCACTTATTATGTTACAAATAAAGCACTGCCTCAACCCATCCATTTAATATGGTTTGACTGATTCTTCAAGCTAGACCTAGGGAACTGAGACATCCCTTTTAAATGGCGTCAAGTGCCTTATCATCTGCATAAAGCAGGCTCTAGCACCAACACCCATAGTTTCTGAAAAGTATATGGACGCATATGTGCCGACACATAAAAAAGCAATGTTCTACCAAGCCTTAAGATGACCATGTTTGATCCTCATCAAATTCACTAATCGTTCACTTTTCAAGGTGAATAAAAGGTAACAGGGAACATCCGTTTTAGGTATCACAGTAATCTGGACAAAATATTGAGGTTTTCATATTGAGAGAGAGAAATATTGTGATAAAAATATTGTGTTACAAAAATATCATGATGAAGAAATATCGTTGTCAAGAATATCTTTTTTTTGGTAAGTAATATAAGAATAGCGTTGGTGTTAAAATCATTTTCAATAATATAGTTGTAAAAAGTATCTTTAAAAAAAAATTAAAGTGTTTAAGGTTATATATTAATTTTATGTTATTATTGTTTGTACAATTGTCATTTTTTTTAAATTTTGTTTATGATTTTAATTGATTTAGATTATTTTATTTTATTGCTAATAGTAATTTATAATGTCATAGTGGGTTGTTGGGTTTGTAGGGGATAGGGTGGGAAGGTAATTAAGTAATAATTATACATTAATTAATAATGTTTTAGTAAGTATGTGATTGATATTAATAATGTACTTTATGTAATACTGATATATTTTAGTTTTGGTTTAGGTGCGGGTTCCTAGGTTTGTAGGGGTATAGGGTGGGGAGTGTATTAAGTAACATTTAATAATTATTCAATTATTTAATTAATGATTAATTATGTAAATTGCATTATACTTATTTATTTTAGTTGTAGTTTAGGCTTGGGATGCTAGGTTTTTAGGGGTTTAGTGGGGGAAATGTATTTCGTAATAAGTAATTAACATTTAATTATTCATTGTTAAATATTTAATTTTGTTATACTTATTTTAGTTATGGGTTGCTAGGTGTGTAGAGGTGTAACATAACGTGTATTTGTCAAGCGCACGTTCACTTATCTTGGCACAGAATAACAGATGTCTATTGTTACCCAACTCAATGGCACTCATTTTATCGACCTCAGATAGACTGAGTTGACCCACCAAGATGTGAACCTGTGATCATGAGGTCGAACACAGGCCCCTGCAGTGGGCGCATTAGTCCACTGAGCCACCAGACCCGGCTATAGGGTTGGTAATTAATTAAGTATGAATTAAAAAATTATTATTTTTAATTGATAATTCATTATTAAATTATATATTAATTATGTAAATTGTGTACTTGTTTTTTAGTTTTTAATATATATTTATTTTCATTACTATTGTTTATATGAACAGTTTTATATTTTTTTATAAGGTAATAGGTTATTCAAATATGTAGTGTGTGAAGTACTTTCCCAACTGTTACTCAGACTGGAGTGGGAATAGTAAATTCAGTCCCTTCAAAGTCCAAAGCTTTGCCTACTTTTGCACAGACTGGAGTGTGACTATTAAATCTTACTGCTCGTAATTCGAATGCTTTTCCGTCTGTTGCACAGACTGTAGTGGGAATACTAAATCTAATTCTTCCGAATTCCAATGTATTTACTTCTCTTGCAAATACTATAGTGGGAATATTAAATCTTACCCCTCTGAAGGCCAACGCTTTCCCTACTAGTAGAGGGACTGGAGTGGGAATAGTAAATTTAACCCATCTGAAGTCCAATGCTTTCCATACTGCCGCACAGACTGGAGTGAGAATAGTAAATCTTTCACTGAAGTCCAACAGTTTCCCTATTGTTGCACAGACTGGAGTGGGAATAGTAAGTCTTTCTTATGAAGAATTACTCACACGCAGGTATTAGAAGTGAAGGTTTATTCTTCTTCAAGAACACAGCACACCATAAACGGGAGGACAGCGTAGTGGCACACAGAGTGTCACCTCCCCAACAGTTCTTCTCCAACTGATTCTCAATCAGCTGGCATTCTAGAATGCCAGCTGATACGTCACAATACAAGTAGGTGCGCAAGAGGAGTATGGGGTGCCTAGAGGACTGGGGTGGAACTTTCTAGAAGGAGACTTACAATACAACAGTCTTACCCCTCTGAAGTCCCAATGACTTTCCTACTGTTGCATAGACTGAAATGGGGATTGTACATTTAATCCCTCCAAAGTCCAACAGTTTACCTACAGTTGCACAGACTGGAGTGTAATTAGTAAATGTATCCCATTCAAAGTTCACTACTTTCCCTACTGTAGCACAGACTGGAGTGGGAATAATTAATTGTCCCCCCCCCCCCACCCCCCAAGGCCAATGCTTTCCTTACTGTTGTGTGGAATGAAGTGGGTATAGTAAATGTAAACCATCCGAAGTCCAACACTTCCCCTACTGTTGTGCAGACTGGAGTGGGAATAGTACATTTAACCCTCTCAGAGGTCCATCACTTTCCCTACTGCTGCACACACTGAGTGGGAATAGTAAATCTTACCCCTCTGAAGGCCAACTTTATTCTTACTGTTGTATGCACTGAAGTGGATATAGTAAATGTAACCCCTCCGAAGTCCAACTCTTTTCCTACAGTATCACAAACTGGATTGGGAATAGTAAATCTTAACCCCTCTGAAGTCAAATGCTCTCACTACTGCTGCACAGACTGGAGTGGGAATAGTAAATCTTACCCCTCTGAATGCCAAAGCTTTTCCTACTGTTGTATGGACTGGAAAGGGATATAGTAAATGTAACCCCTATGAAGTCCAACACTTTCCCTACAGTATCACAAACTGGAGTGAGAATAGTAAATCTTACCCCTCTGAAGTCCAATACGTTTCCTACTGTCTCATAGACTGAAATGGGGATGGTAAATGTAACCTCTCCAAAGTCGAACAGTTTACCTACTGTTGCACAGACTGGAGTGAAATTAGTAAATGTATCTCCATCAAAGTCCACTACATTCCCTACTGTAGCACAGACTGGAGTAGGAATAGTAAATCTTCCACCTCCGAAGGCCAACGCTTTCCCTACTCTTGTACGGACTGGAGTGGGTATAGTAAATGTAAAGTGTCCGAAGTCCAAAACTTTCCCTACTGTTGTACAGACTGGCGTCGGAATAGTAAATTGAACACTTTCAGAGGTCCTTCACTTTCCCTACTGCTGCACAGACCGAGTGGGAATAGTAAATCTTACCCCTCTGAAGCCCAAAGTTATCCCTACTGTTGTATGCACTGGAGTAGATATAGTAAATGTAACCCCTCCGAAGTCCAACTATTTTCGTTCTGCTGCAAAGACTGGAGAGGCAATAGTAAATATAACCCATTTGAAGTCCAAAACCTTCTCTACTGTAGCACAGACTGGAGTGGGGATATAAAATCTTACCCCTTTGAAATCCAATGTTTTCCCTACTGTTGTCCAGACAGGAATGGGAATAGTCACTTTAACTCCTCTGAAATCCAAAGCTTTCCCTCTGTTTTATTGCATTTTTATTAAATGTGTTTTTTGGTGTTTTAAATATGCAAAATTTAACTTATTGTCTAAATTAATTAATATATTTTTGTTATTCTATTTATATTTTTTATGGTTTTATTGTCTATACTATATACATATGTATATATATATGAGCGAAAATTTCCCGTTTCAATTCGGTCACAGGAAAGTGAGACTCGCACTCCACGCTGACTGTAAATCAAGATTATTTATTTATTTATTTGGGAAGAAGCAAAAGCTCTTCTTCCCAAGCCACATGTATATGTATATATATATATATATATATATATATATATATATATATATATATATATATATATATTTAGTCCAAAACCCTGAGCTTTCGGGAGGTCACTCGACGGAGCCTTGCCCTCTGGCTTTCAGATGCAGTCTGCCCTTCGCTCTTCAATTTTAAAGCCAACGCGTTTCAAGGAAAAAATCCCCTTCTTCTTGGGCTGCCTGCAAAGAAACATCGGAGCCTCGCATTCATTTATTCACAGCTTTTAATTGATGTGTTACCCCGCCTCTCATAGGGTGTTTTCTCTGCGCAGGGTTTTTTTTAATGCTGGGACGTGCAGTCCTGAATGCAAGCATCGGTTTTCACTTTGGTAAGTTCTAATGTTTCTGTGCACATTTAGGCTCATTGTAATCCTTAGTAGGTGCTGAGCGGAATGGCAGGCTTAATTAGCATAGGAAGCTCCGTGCTAATCGCTTTTGTTAGTACAAACGACAGCCTCTCCAAACTGGATATGTATTTCTCTCCAGTCTGTGATGTTGCTCCTCCCCACGGCCAGGCTGCCGTGTCAAACAATTTTAGTCCAAAACCCTGAGCTTTCGGGAGGTCACTCGTCGGAGCCTCGCCATCTGGCTTTCAGATGCAGTCTGCCCTTCGCTCTTCAATTTTAAAGCCAACGCGTTTCAAGGAAAAAATCCCCTTCTTCTTGGGCTGCTTGCAAAGAAACATCGGAGCCTCGCATTAATTAATTCACAGCTTTTAATTGATTGATGTGTTACCCCGCCTCTCATAAGCCGCTTTCTCTGCACAGGGTTTTTTTTAATGCTGGGACATGCAGTCCTGAATGCGAGCATCGGTTTTCACTTTGGTAAATATATATCAAAAGAAAGGCTCCTCACTACTCCAAAGAACCGAAGGGACACAACAGAGGACCAGGCAAAGAAACTTTATTTCCGCACAAAAGGCATGACTCGTTTCAACGTTGTGTCTTTATCAAATGCCTGTGAGCTGCGCACTGTCACCGCCGCCTTTCAAGTAAACCATCTCGCTCCCATTGGCGGAAGCCCAGCGAAGGTGATTGGTTGTACGAGCGCCGCATCGCATTCCCATCGGCGGACCACTACTCCCAGAAGGCACCATCTCGGCCCTAAGGTAAGCGTCTCTTTTGGCCTTCTTGACACTCATAGTGAGTGTTGGCGTTGTCTGAACAGGCGTGTGTGGTGCAGTTAAAATAATTTTCACAGTGTCTCTGCAGTAAACGTTCTTCTCCCTGGCCCCCATCGACGTCTCACCGCATGACTCCAGGATATTGTGGCATCGGGGGCTAACTGCAGTGAGCTCGTCCCTCCATGAAGTCACGGACTGCTGCTCGCAGCGAAAGATCCACGGTTCCTGGCTGCGGGGGATTAAAGTTGTCCAATACCTTGGTTGCCACTTGAAGGCTGCATAGATACACAGCCTGTACCCTTGAAGCTTTAGCCACAAACGAGACGGGTCCCTCCAGCACGCCCAGGGTTGGCGTGCAAAATATCAAAAGAAAGGCTCCTCACTACTCCAAAGAACCGAAGGGACACAATAGGGGACCAGGCAAAGAAACTTTATTTCCGCACAGAAGGCATGACGCGTTTCAACGTTGTGTCTTTATCAAATGCCTGTGAGCTGCGCACTGTCACCGCCGCCTTTCAAGTAAACCATCTCGCTCCCATTGAAGTTCTTCTCCCTGGCCCCCATCGACGTTTGCAGTGAAGAAACGGAATGGTCGAAACATGGAGCTCACACAGCGGAACGCTTTGGAAAAGAAAATACAGCAAGAAGACAGTGCAAAAATGTTGGGAAAGAACAAACAACAAATCCAGAGAGGAATGTATAAGCGGAAAACAGAAAAAAGTGACATCTGAACAACATCCTATCCATCTGATAATGGATTACTCACTAGAAAGCAAACAGATAGTGGGGATTCTAAGAAGAAACTTGAAAATTCTGCAACTGGACGAGAGAGTAAAAGAAATAGTGGGCAAACATCCAACAGTGACCTACAGAAGAGCGAGGAATCTCAAGGATCATCTGATTCACAGTCACTTTAAGCCAAAAAAGAAAGAAGGAACATGGCTCAAGACCAAAGGGTTTGTGAAGTGCCACATGTGTAAAGCCTGTCAAATTGCTATACCTACAAAATGAGGGACAACAGAGTTTGGGAAATCCGTCAATTGATATCGTGCAAGACTCAATATACAGTGTACTTAGTAGAATGTCCATGTCCACTGATGTTTGTGGAAAGTACCACCTGTGAGCTAAAAAAACGAATTTTGGAGCACATAAGAGCCACAAAATACAAGGATCAAGCCAATGCAGTCGCAAAGCACATGGAGCGTCACCATGAGGGTGACTGGAAATAACTGCGGTTCTATGGGATCGATACTGTTCCAAAAAAAGAAAGGAGGTGGTGATCGAGAAAAGCAACTACAGATGAAAGAGTTACGCTACATTCTGAAATTAAGAACAATGCACCCGTTTGGTCTCAATCAGTCAGAGGAACTTTATACCCATCTGTAAACAGAAGAGCAGTGGAAATCAAAAAATAATGAAAAACCTGGAAAGATAATATTGAGAACTGAAAAACACTAATTGGATCACCAAGTATATAAAAAATAAAGAATTGAAATCAAGCAGAAGAAAAGGAAGAGAATAGAGAAAATTGCAAATGAAAAAGCAAAGGCAAAGAATAAATGTTCAAAGGGGACACAGTGACAATGAAAACCCACTGGAGGGTGTACAGCATGTATATATGGGTCTTGTTGGGATGAATGAATCAGTGAACATTGCCAGAAAAGAAAGGTATGAGATAAAGTGAAAGAAAACTTTATTGAGAATTCCTTCCATGCACAAAGAACAGGAGGTGAAATTGCATGCTGCAAAATAATGAAGAAAGTGGTCAAAATCACAAGACTCTAATTAATGTTGGTGATGGGATTGTGGTGATTAATTATTTCCGTTATAGCATTTCATTTTGTGTAAAGTTTTCACTTAAAATGTATGATTTTAGATAAAACATAAAAACCACATCCTCCATAAGGCTTAGGGGCCACAAAAAAACTTAACAGGAAATGATGTCATGGTAATTTTGAATTTATTCATGTAGTTGGTCAGAAGCCAGGTTGATCGTGAACAAGGGCTGTGACAGGCTGAAACGCGTAGATCTGTGCCTGCCGGCTGAGAAAGTCCTCATGATTTTAAGGATGGCAATGGGGGGCGTGGCCAAGATGGCGGAGTGAGCGGTCGCACTCGCAGCGAGCTCCCGTGAACCCGAGCCCCTTTACCGCCTTTATATGCAGATCTCCCCCCAAAAGGCCGGGGATCTGTTAAGGGATTGCGGGATCTTCCTGCAAGGACACCAGTGGTGCTGGTAGCTCTCAGAGCCGCTGACTTAGAGCCCGAGGAGTGTGCACGGAGGTTGAGCCGGGGCCACGAGAAGACTGCAGGCCGCGGCCACGAGGCCCAATCGGCCCGGGGACGTCCTGTGGTAGAACAGCTGGTTGGAGTATTGAGGCAGGATTCGCTTTGGTGGACCCCAGTACCGCACAGAGGGGTGCATATCCCAGTGCTCGGGGTGATAGGCTGATACCCGAGGCCCCCGGGGCGGATCTTCACGTGAGACCGGGGATGAGGCCCAACAGCAAGCCCTCCTGAAGCGAAGTTTCACTGGTGGCGGAGACGTGTTGGGGGTCCGGAGTTGGAGTCCCTGTGGCTAGCCGCGGCTCTGAGCAGTTGAGTGCAGATGCACGATGCCCGGAGGTGTGAGACTGGGACCCGGAGCGCTGACGCAGGATACTACGCGAGGCCGGAGATGAGGCCTAGCGGTACACGCCCTTGAAGCACACTTCTCCCGGAGGCGGAGGTTGTCGCGGAGCCGGAGCGGAACCCCCGCGGCAGAATACAGCGCCCAGTGGTGAAGCGCAGAGGCCCGGCGCCCAGAGGTGGGAGACTAGAACCCGGAGTACCGTCGCAGACCACTACGTGAGACCGGGGTTGGGGCCTAGCGGCTGGCTCCTTTGAGGCAGACTCCTCCCGGCGGCGGCAGCTGGCCGATAGACTGGAGTTGGAACTCTCGTAGCTGACTGCCGCGCCGACTGGGGAGGTGAGACTGCCCAGGACCCGGGGGTAAGAGACTTAGCCCGGGAGTGTTGGCGCAGATTGCTACGCGAGGCCGGAGGTGAGACCTAGCGGAGATCGCCTTTGCAGCGGCCCCTTCCAGCTTCGACGGCCCATCAGAGGAACAGAGTAGGCTCCACCACTGGTTGGGGGTACGTGTGTCTGCGGTTTGGACACGGCGGACTTTGGTGCGGAACGCCGGAGCAGCCCCACACGTGATACCGGGCCTAGTCCGGGCTCCTCCGATGCGAGGTTTCTCCACCTGCCCACCGGTTTGATCAGCGGGACTTGCAGCGGGCCGACGATGCGGCCCCCACTCCCCGTCGACGGCGTGCTACCAGAGACAGTTGGCAATCGATCCCAGCACGCAGATCTTCTACTTCTTCTGCCCGTCCAGACTCACCCACTATCCGAGCGGACATGGCCAATGCAGTTCAAGAAGTGGCTAGAGACACGGCGCCTTCTGAAGTCGCTCTGACGGCCTGAATATACTCCGGGGGGAGATCGACATAGCCATTCAGACAATGCAGGTTTGGGGTTCGGGGGGGTGGCGGGGGGTGGGCAGTGGCTGGACGTCCACTTGAGTAACTTTCCGCAGACTTGTCCGCTGAGGACCGGACTGGGACAATGGAATCTTGGGAACAGTTGGGGGAACAGGGGGTGAGGGGAAGGGGTTGTTGGGGTGGTTCCAGTTGCGGGTCGGGGCTGGGGACGGTTGGGGAGTTGGGATGGAGGGAGGAGGGGAAGGTGGGATGGGGAAGGAAGGGGTTAGGGTGGGTAGTTTGGGGGATGTTCCTGGGGAGTTGGAGGGGATTGGGATGGGGAAGGGATCTGGGAGTTGGGAAGGGGGGGAGGGTCGTCCAGTGCACTGTGCGGCTACTAGATATTCCGGCGATATTCATACACCTTAGTTTGCCCGGACGGGGAGGCTGCGCGAACACCTACACTTTCTTCTTTACCTTGCAGCTTCTGGTAACGTTATGGGCGCTCCTACACTCCGCCTTATCCGAGCGGGCCTTAACGCCTTCTTCCACATCTTTCTCTATGCCTCCTGACACTTTTAAGGTTGTGACCCTGAACGTCAGGGGTTTGAATAATCCTGTCAAGTGGCGGGCAGTGCTTTCTCTCCTGGAGAATACATCTCCAGACATAGGTCTCCTTCAGGAGACGCACCTGCTGCCACAGGACACACACAGACTGCGCTCCCATAAGTTCCCGTCACAATTCTTCTCTTCCTGTACCACTAAGACAGCGGGGGTGGCGATATTGGTGGCCAGACACTTTAAAGGGGAAATCCTCCACAAGTTCACCGAACAGAAAGCAAGACTGTTAGCATACCGGTTTAGGATTGGGGGTCTTACTTTTACGATCGGGTCCCTGTATAGCCCTAATGAATGGCAGGAACGTTTCCTGCAATCTGCGGTTGAGGATATTACTGCCTCGCGAGATAGACATATTATTCTCGGGGGAGATTTTAACATGGTTTTTGATTCTGCTACGGACAGGTCGGCGCAGCGCTCCCCGCAGGTCGGGGAGTTCTCCGCCGGCTGTAGGGCACGGCTGGCGGAGGTGGACCTCCTTGATCTTTGGCGACACATGCATCCCACAGACAGGGATTATTCGTATTATTCCCATGCACACAAGACGTATGCGAGGCTAGACCACCTTTTGGTCACGTCTCCAGTGCAAGCGCTGGTCTCGGGGTCGGATATGGGAGTGTTGTCTCTATCGGATCACGCCCCAGTCGATGCTACGTTGTGTCTGCCTCCGGCGGCTCATCCTCCCAGAACATGGCGCCTCCGCGACACCCTGCTGAACAGGAAGGTGGTGGTGGACCGCATTGAGGACGCGATCTGGGAATATCTGACTCACAACGACAACTCTGACACCGTCCGGGCCACACAGTGGGTGGCCTTGAAAGCAGTCCTCCGGAGGGAATTTTTGGCGATCTCCTCTGCCGAAAATAAAGAGCAACAAGCCATGAGGGAAGAACTCACCAATAGGGTCCGAGAAGCTTGAACAGATACATCGCAGGACAGGGGCCCCCAGAATTTGGCGGCAGCTCAAGGAAGCGAGAAAGCTCCTGGCGGCCCTGGACTTGGACCGAGCGGAGGACACTGCACTCCGGCTGCGCCATACCTTTTACACAGGGGGGGACCGTTGTGGCAAATTGCTGGCCAACAGGCTTCGAGTAGCGCGCCAGAGTCAGCTGGTGAAGGAGATCTCTGACCCTACGGGGACGGTGGAGATTGAAGACGCTCACATTGCAGCCGTATTCCGCAGGTTTTACGCGGATCTGTACACTAGTGAGCCACCGGATGAGACGGCCATGGCCGCCTATTTGGACTCGGTCACCTTGCCCTCCCTGGATCCCTTGCAGGCGGAGCACTTAAATCGGGATATCAGGATAGAGGAGGTGATTTCTGCCATCGTCAGGCTTAAACATGGCAAAGCGCCAGGCCCGGATGGATGCACCACGCTCTTTTACAAAACGTTTTGCACGTCGCTGGCCCCTATCCTTACTTGTCTTTTCAACTCGTTTGCTGAACCGGGGGCCATTCCGCCTGATCTTCTACGGGCTTCCATTACAGTTATCCCCAAACCTGGGAAGGACCCGAAGTACTGTGGATCTTATAGACCGATATCTCTTCTGAATGTCGATTTAAAATTATACACGGGGATGCTAGCCACCCAACTAGCCCCACACTTACCCGGTCTTATAGATCCTGATCAGGCTGGTTTCTTCCCGGGGAGGCAGACGGTTGACAACACGAAACGGATCATCCACCTGCTAGAGAAAGCCTCCCGGATTCCGGAGGAAAGAATGATGCTGGCGGTGGACACGGAGAAGGTGTTCGACCGAGTGCACTGGCCTTACCTGGAACGAGTTCTGGTGAAGGCGAGCATAGGGGATAAGTTCCGCTCCATGATCCTTAACTGCTACAGACAGCCGACTGCTGTGGTTCGCGTGAGTGGGTATAACTCTAGGGACTTTAGCATCGAAAGAGGCACTAGGCAGGGATGCCCGCTCTCGCCCTTGCTCTTCGCCCTTTATATGGAGCCGTTCGCACAACGGGTCCGCGACAATCCGGCGGTGACGGGGGTGCGGATGGGAGGTTTCACACACGCTATAAGCCTCTACGCTGACGATGTCATCTTATCGCTTGACGAGCCCCGAGCGGCCCTGGGGCCTGCATCGAGGAGCTGGCCTCCTTTGGCGCGGTCGCGGGGTTTAAAATGAACATGGGAAATTCGGTGGCTCTAGATATCTCCCTTGAGCCGGCCACTAGGACCTACCTACAGAACCAATTCCCCATGCTTTGGTCATCAGAGGCGGTACACTATCTGGGGATCCAGATAGCTCCCACTTCACCGGCCATGATATCGGCCAACTACACGGCCCTGTTTGCCAAGATCAGGGAGGAATTGGGACGATGGAACCGCGGCACCCTCTCCTGGTTGGGCAGGATAGCCGGCGTCAACATGACGGTCCTGCCTCAGGTGCTTTACTTGTTCCGGGCCCTACCGCTCCAGCTGCCGGTCGGGTGGATCCCGCAACTACAGACGGACGTCTCACGCTTTATCTGGCAGGGGAAAAAAACCAGAATGCGCAGAGCCCTCTCACTGTTGGCCCCTGAGGCGGGAGGTTTGGGAATACCTGACTTCCGTAAGTATTTCCAAGCAGCGCAGTAGCGTTATCTCGTGGAATGGAGTAAGTGGGAGTCCCACAAGCACTGGCTCTTCCAGGATCAGGTGGTGGCAGGCAGACCCCTGTAGGAAATCCCATTTCTGCGCCGGACTCACCGGCCCAAAAATATGTACGCCTCCTTTGTTACAAGAGTGCCCCTGCGGGTCTGGGATGCCACTAGCATTACATACAGCCTCACCTCATTCCCGTCGCCACTCACACCGTTGGTGGACAATCCGGACTTTACCCCAGGAATGGAAAGGGGAGCATTCACACACTGGAGTCAGGTGGGGTGTAGAGCCCTGTGTCACATGTATGGCCCGGAGGGGGTTGTCCCCTTCCCGCAGTTTCGCCAGGAGTTTTCACTCCCTGAGACCGAGAGGCACAGCTATATGCAGGCTCGCCACTGGGCTCTTCAACCACAGGTGAAAGAGACGGCCGATAGGCACTTCCTACCATACGAAAAATGGCTACTGTCGCGTACGTCTGATTCGAAATTGATTACGGATCTCTATAGGTTACTACAACCGCCTTCAACACACCTCTATAACCCAGGGAGAGAACGCTGGGAACGGGAGTTGGGAAGGACATTGAGCCCTAAAGAATGGGAGCACATATCCTATAGAGCGAGGCATTCGGCATACCACATGGGGCTCACTGACACACTGACTAAGGTCTCCGCCTATTGGTACTACACACCGGAGCGGGTTCACAAATTTGACCGTAGCAAGGAGAATACATGTTGGCAAGGGTGCGGGCACCGGGGTACACTTACACACATTCTATGGGATTGCCCACTCCTGGAAACCTATTGGAGGGAAGTGCTGGATGAAATTGATTCCCATTTTGGCATTGAACTACCACGCTTTCCCGCATACACCCTGCTGGGGCTCCCGAATGGACTGATGTACCCACTCAGATCCCGTAGGAGTAGGCAGATAGCCATCGCACCAGGTTCAGCAGTCCAAAACATCCTGATACATTGGCGCACTACCACGACACCCTCTATCACGGGCTGGCTCCATAGATTGTGGCACATGTTGGGCATGGAGAAATTGTCGCTCACAGTGGCGGGGGATATAGCGCAATTTAATGAGTTTTGGCAACCATTTCATTCCTTACTGCTCACAGAATTTAAAGAACTTACCTGTCCCAAATACCTCCGTCTATTGCGGCTCACGAGCCCAGCAGCGCCAGCCCCGTGAATTGATGAGAGATTCACTTTCCCTGTAGGATGTGGCTTTGGTGTACACTTCGGATAGGGTATGTGCACTGGACGAAGGGTGGGGAGGGTGGAGGGGGGAGTCGGGACCGGGGAGTTGGGAAGTTGAGGGGTTTTGGGAGGGTGTTTGCAATGGAAATATCATCTCATACTGTGACAATGCATACCATGTACTGCTGTGATGGACTAGCACACACGAACTGCACCTGATAGTTCTTCGCCGGGGATGAGGCTCTGCCCGCCCTAACAAGACGCTCCATGATGATGTATGTGTGTCCTTGTATGTTGTGCTGAATAAAATACTTTAAACCTAAAGGATGGCAATAAAAATGGAAAAATAACAGTACGCGAGTTCGTCCCCACATTTCTTTTCATCAGGGAAAGAGTTTGGATGGTGATATATACATATAAATATATATATATATTACCTACTGGCGGTCGCCAGTAGGTAGTTATAGTTAGGACCAAGTTTCCATAGGAAATCCAGAACATTGGAATAACTTTGGCGTCGGTGGACGAATCTTCGTGAAATTCTCCAAGAAAAAGGCCTGCTCGGTTCCGCTCCTTCCCTGAAAGTTTGGGGGGGATTTGTCAAGTGGGGGCCGAGAAAATAGGGGGGTCCCAAAACAATTTTTTTCCCCATGCAATTTTCCATAGGGACCTTTAGCCAGGGCTACAGCCCGAACGGCTGAACGGAATTAAACCAAATTTGGCAGAGAGGTAGAGTTTGGTTTGCAGATTGTGCTTTTTGTTAAATCCGTTCAGTAGTTCCTTAGAAAAGTACAAGTAAAATCATAGCGATATCTAGAGAAGGAGTACAGCACGTGTAAGGAAATCCGTACAATTACGAGCACGAGCTGCATGCTGATTGGCTGTCAACTGTGCGTGAACACTCCAAACCAGGAAGTGTTCGCAGTCATCTTGTTCGTCGCTAGAAGCGACTCAGATGAAAACAGTAAAACAAAGTTGAGAAATAAGGAAAGGGGGCATGGTAGAAACATCTTGACCCTCTAGGCTTGCTCAGGGGGTCGTACATGGATCTTTAGGGTCAATTTTTATTTTTATTTTAAATAAAAAATCGGGGGGAACGCGTATGTTATACGTACCCAGTGGAAAAGGGAAATAAAAAATAGAAGTCCATTTTATTCATTAGGTCTCTGGGGCAAATTCCGGGGGCAATTTTTAGAGCTATATGTCTATGACAGTATGTAAAACTTTCCGTTTTTTTCTGCATTGGTTGTACTCTCTATGCATGTGCAGCCTTGTTTGCAAGGGCACTTTTTTTTCTTTTTCTTCAAGTTCGCCAAGCAAACCTCTCCTGATTTTAGGTATTAAATTTGCTGCTTTCTTTTCCCGGGTCGTGTGTGTCATCCGGTGCTATACTTTTGTAATATATTAATAAACATATTGTATGTATATTTATTTGAAATGTAGTGTTGAGGCGCCAAACGTTGATTACATACTCCGTCCAACTGCCATTTTAGTAGTTTTCCTCCGTTATTTTTATTATACCTATTACTTTCATTTTACCCTGCGCATATTTTCTCTGTGATCGATGAGATTTCCTGCCACAGACACCACAGTGTTTGTCCTTGGCCTCCGATCTTATCAGACTTGGTCACACGTATACCTAGAAACTAATTTGAAGGACGTAAGCCACAGCCATTACAACGTGTGTTCGTCAACAAAAAAAACATTATTAAGATTATGCGTTTATCATGCATGGTAAATGCATACTAGTTGTAAAAGCATGTGTGGTAAAGCGATATGCGTGCTAATGGTTTTGTGGTGATGATCACGCGTGCTTATGAACCCGGGTCTGGGCGTGGTGGAGTCTAGGGCACAAGGCGGAGGGCCACGCAGCTCCACTCATACAATATAGAAGTAATATAGGATTTTTAAAACTTAAAAAAAAATGATTTCATAATTATCCTAGATTAAGTCTTCTGTTAGTATGTTCATCAAATACATGAATATATTTTTTTAAACAATTGAAAACATTCTCGTCTTTTTTGTATGGGGCGCCGTACATGACGTCACACGGAAGCTTTGATGCGAGGCGTAACGTCAAAGCGTATTCGTAGCGTATGCTGAGAATGATTAGCAGTACAAACTATGGTGCGATCACTCGCTCACTGTCAAATCAGAGCACAGGGCGCGCTATGAGAATGGTTACAAGTGGTCACTCACTGGAGATCCGATTCAGCTGTGTGGCTTATCCACGGTATCATAACGTTACCTTTTAGTCTGTTTAAGTTTGAGGTTTGCATGAAATACTATGCTATAGGCCAGGGCTTTAAGTGGGCCGTGTCTCACCGAGTCTGAGCACCAGCAGTTTTTTAAGGGGGCCTCGAAACGGGTCTCTATCGGGCTCTGTTTTGTGTCGTAGCACAGGAGGTCCGGTTTTTTCGAGCGTTATAGGGAAAGGGAAATCCTTTAAAGAGAGTCATTTTCTCTCTGGATTTCTCTTCTCTTTTTGGAACTCAGGAGCAGTAACATTGTCGTGGTGTCACCAGGGCTTTATGTGGAAGCTTCTTCAATATTATATACAAGCCACAGTTGCTGCTTATTTATCTTATGCAACTAACAACCATTGACAAAGCCAATAGTCCTAACTTGTTGTAAGTATGATGTTACTTGTTGTATCATATATCTGGATAAAATGACAGAAACAACAAAATACCAGTCGGGCGGCATACTATGCTAAGCACAAACTTTTAGCTTATGTGCTGTAAGCCACGCCCTTAATCACATTTCCTTGAGAGACCCCCAGTATTTTCATCCCATTTAAAGCCCTGCTATAGGCAGATATGGATCTTTAGGCAACGCTTATCTCCATGAAGCTTGGTTATTACCATTTACATATAGGTGCCTGAGGGAGGGAAAAGAAGTCTATGTGAATGGCGAGAATTGCACAATAGCACCAGATCACTCCTTAATTTGTAGACACATACAATTGCATGGCTCTTGTAGACAAGATGCGCCTAATTTGGACTGAGTTTTGAAAGGTAGCCTGACAATGGCTATCATACCAACGTTCAGTTTACTGGAAACGGGAGTTCTTTACTTTGAAATAATGGAGATTGTTGTGCAATGTTAGCAGGCATCGTTTACATGATTAGGGTAACAGAGTGTGGTTTGATTAAAAAAAAGTTGTGTTAACTCCTCTGCATGAGAAGCTGGATGTTTCCATCTGGCTGTCAATTTCGACCTTGAAAGCAGAGTCAACCAAATGAGTCGTATAAGAGCGCTATTGTCTCAAAAAGAGGTCACTCTTATATCTGCTACAGAAACATTTGTCCTTCATGCCGCAAACACCCGCACAGAAGTGCATGCTTTATTAAATACAGACGTGCTCTTGAATTTTGGGGAGTTAATTTAGAGTATCTTTAATGTGTCCTTGACTACGGGGTTACCTTACTTTTTTAAAGTTAGAAGCAGTGGCCTTGTGACTTTTGTAGAAACTATATTTGGTGTCTTTTCGGGATTTTTTCCAGCATCTTTGGTGGATTGCGCTTAATATTCGCATCAGTTGCGAGTGTGCTTTTATTCATTTGTTTACACATCCTGCAGCAGACGACAATATGTCCCGGCTGTTAATGGTTCGCAACCGAATGCTTAGTTATTACGGAGCGCTGCCTCTGGCTACATTGAGTGCAGCTTATGGATTATCGTTTCGATCTTCCTTTTTCACATGCGTTCAACCTGTGTTCCATTGCCTGAGCTGCGATTTCGACTGGGCCCTGGATTTGTGTCTCTGCAGTACGGTGTCTCTCAACGCGGATTATGACCAGCTGATGAGCCCCTTAGTGGTTCATGACGTGGTCTGTTCTGGCGGCGGGATTATGGCCTTAGCAGCGATACATGGAATAATGGGGCGTTGGAATGTTTTTGCAGCGGCGCTTGAATTCTTGGCACGCAGTTACATTGGAGATGACTCGAGTTTTCCTCCGATGGTGATAGAGGCTCCGGTCGTTGAGGAACATGTATGTTCATTCCCACTATTGAATTGGATGGCTGAAATGTTTTCAGATGAGAACAATGACTTCCTGTTGGAGGCTGTTGCAACATACTGTGCTTACACGCTGTTGGATTAAGACTCTTTGATTTTTCTACGTATTCTTTATTAATTAGCTACTGCTTTCTACCAAAGAGTGAATAACTTTTTTTTGGAAATGTGAACTTGACTCTGCTTTTTAGACTTAGACTCTGCGTTCCTAATTCGCTCATGTTTATATGATGTGCTTCGATCAAGGAAGGGTGCCGTGGGGCAGAGCCTTGCACTCACACCCTGTTTAGTTAGCATGGGTTTATTAGAAGCTTACACGCTATTTTTGCTTTCCTGCTCTGCTTTGCACATGACACATACTTGTGATATTGTTTAGAGAAGGCTGAGTATTTTGCTTTATATGAGAATCATTTAGTGTGATAGATTTGTAAACTGCATCGCTAGTTTTGTGTGTATAGTGAGAGCATGGAACATCAAGGTTATCTTGAATACTGTGTCTGTTATTCAGAATGATCCTCGCACGTTCGAGCCATAACACATATGCAGCTGTGGCCACCTCTGATACTGGCGCATTTCATAATGCATTGTGGAGGCAAAGTTACACACAGTTGGAGAACATTCGTATAGTGACAGTTTGTGGCGCACTGAATGTGATCCACTACTGCTGAGTTCCAGAGGTATGGGTCTGCCCATGTAATCCTATGAGACTTTCTGTAGTTATAAACTAATCTGCTAGGTAGGGAGGGTGAAATGTAGGTATATTTTAAATTTGTTTACCTTTAGCATTATAGGATGCTTTTTCCGTTTGTATTTCATAGAATAGTAACAATGCTGACAACTTTGTTTCTGATAATATGTTTGGTTGTATTATCTAAGGTACTGTGCATGAGATTATGGCGTTAGAAATAAACATTTCAAAGTTGCACGTGTCTTTATTTACATCTCGTTTTGGACTGGTGTAAGACTATAATGAAAGAGTGCTCTTGTTATCTACTTTCCTTCATGTAATCTAAGTTGCATGCTCTGGGTTGACTAGTCATTGGTGTTTTTTGTCTAGGGCAAGAACCAATGAGTCACTGATTGCTAGTCTGGTAGGGGGTTTGTGTAGTAAGGTGGGTTTTGGTACACTGTAAATCACTGAGGTCCTAAGTCTTTATGCACAGTTCTGTGTATGAGCAGAATTCTTGGAACAGTAGTTACAACAAAAAGGCTAAGATAAAGGGCTTGCACTTTGAATATGAATATAAAATAGAAGAGTAGTTGATAATCACAGCAATTAGATGTGTGCATGTGTGAATGATGTGTAGATTGAGTGGAAGATGAAAAACTTGAAAAATAAGAAAGGGTGGAGAGACTCAAACTACCCACTGTGTTGTCAGTGAAGTGGATCTTTGGATTTCCAGGTCATTACACAGATGGGGTGTTGGATTCTGCAGTGGGAGCAAGAGAAACTAGTACTACATCTAAGGAAGAAAGCTAGTGCATAAAGTACACACAGTTGGGCAGATTTACAAGCTTGTGGGAAAAATGATGCAAAAGTGGCGCAAGGGGCTTGTAAACCTGCCCCAGTGTGTGGTAGAAAAGACGGAAGACAGGACGGAAGTGTGCAAATTACCCACTGCTATTCAGGGGTAGTAGTTACCAAGAAGGCTGAATAAAGGGCCTGCACTTTGAATTTGACTTAAAGAAGAATAAGCTCAGCCAAGAATGGTAGCAAGTAGGTGTGTGTATTTGTGGTTGTTGTGTTGATTGTGCGGAAGATGAGTAAGGTGAAAAATTAGAGAGGTTGCCGAGATGCAAACTTTCCATTTCTTTGTAAAGGAAGTGAGTGTTTAGTTTTCCAGTGCATATATATATTCACTGAAAAAACCATAGGTTTCAGCTACGTTATAGTTAGGAATTAGCATTTAAAAAACCTTGCAAATTCACTGAAAAAAACATAGGTTTCACACACGTTATAGTTAGGAATTAGCATTTAAAAGGCCTTGGAAATTCACTGAAAAAAACATAGGTTTCACACATGTTATAGTTAGGAATTAGCAATTAAGAAACCTTGCAAAATCACTGTAAAAAACATAGGTTTCACACATGTTATAGTTAGCTGGACATTTCACATACAAAACCAGTGTAATTCCCCCGTTATAGTTAGTTCAGCTAACTATAACTTGCGTGCCCGCAAAGCACTGCTGATGACGTCACATATTACATCACTCATGACATGGTCAGTGACTCATTTTGGAACACCAAAAATCCTTTTTGTCAGAACAGTTACGTTTAAGGCGGAGAAGTTCTCCGTACGGGGGGCCTGGCTAGCCAGCCACGATGGCGGTCGGCTGCTGCTAGAGCTCCGGGTCCGCCTGGGGACTTCATCCTGTTGCAGAGAGACTGCGGGAGCCCAGGTCGGAGTGGAGGGGCGAGAAACATCACCGGAGCCCCGGGGCGATCCTGTGACCCGCTGATGAGACTGGCAGGGCCCGAAAACGCGGACGAAAGAAGTCTGGGCCTGGCGCGGCGCTCGACGAAGAAAGCCGGGAGCTGCAGTGCGTGCGGCGCCCGACACTGCTGGGGCGCGTCGCACCGGAAGAGGCGAGTCGGAGATCCTGAAAGTGATTACATCGGCGCTCCCCCCGACTGAGAGCTTGCTGGAGGGACGTCTCCTCGCGTGTGCCCTGCTTCGGCGAGGGGAGGGTGTCCGGCTCTGCAGCGGGGGTGAGCCACAACGCCACTGGACAGCCTAATTTGCCTGGGCCCGACACGTGGGCGGAGTCCGGCCTGTGCCTGCCCGGGTCTTGGAGACAGCTGAGGGCCACGTCGCCATTCACGGAGGAAAGGAGGTAGGCGACACGAGGGGGGGCACGGAGCTTCCCTGGGACCCCCTAGCCGGTGACACACATAGACCCGCGCCAGAGAGCGGGTGGCGCGGGGGTAGCGATTGCGGGTGGGTACCTCCCCCCTACCATGGACACGGCCTGGGCCCTGACGCAAGGGGAGGAGAGGCGCAAACGTTGAGGCCCTAACCAGGAGCAGAGGCAAAGTTTGGCGGTGCAAGCGGGCCTGTGGTACTGTCTGATTTTCTCCCCCCTGCTTCCTAACGGCCTGGGATGACCTGCCTATACCGGGGCACTCAATAAGGGCTGATTGCGGTAGGCCTGGCGTGGCGACGCGAGGTGGAGGTGGACATCTGCCACAAAAGCCGGATTGGAATCCTGTGGCGCTGGGCCCCTGCCCTCAGGGCATTGTCCCTCTGAGAGATACTGGACATATCGGCCCGGGGTCTCTGGAGTGTGGAGTCCAGGAAGAGGACCGCCCTGGGAGGGCGTGCGACGATCCGGGGAGCAGTGGTTGGTGCCCTGGGGACTTGAGGAATCCCCGCATTGTGGGCATTACCAGGATTAATCCCCCCTCTTTCAGTCTGACTGAGCTCTGGCCCTCCTGCCTCGATCTGCTGGGTTTTGTGGATTGCCGTCCAGCGAGTGGTGTCATTCCGGCGGCGCTGGAAGCCGAACACCTCAAGAAGGAATATTCCCTACAATAGTACTTCCTTCATGCAGCCCCCACATATCAAGGGTCAGATAGACCCGACCTCCAGACGTCATGGTGAGCAAAGGGGCAAGAGTGACGGAGGGACTAGGAGACCCAGAGTCCTCGCGTCATGCGGTGGGTGCCGAAGATGGACGGATCCTACCGGGAACCTCAGAGACAGGACATATCGGAGAACAACAGGCGGACACACTGGATTTAATTCTAAAAGAAATAAGGGATTCTAGGTCGGTGATGGAGCAACAGTTGGGGGCCCTCACCACAAATCTATCACTACTGAAGGCAGACCATAGTAAGCTGGTGGATAAGGTGAAGGATCAGGACCTCGCCATTGCAGACCTTATGCCGACGGTGGCGGACCACTCAACCTCTATTCAACAACTACAGCAGCAGGTCACCTCCCTAATGGACTGAGTGGAGGATGCGGAGGGACGAAACCGCCACAATAATATCCGCATCATAGGCCTTCCGGAGCGCTGTGAGGGGACACGTGCTGCGGACTTCATGGAACAATTGTTCCGAAACCACGTTACTGCGGAAGGTCTATCGCCACATTTCTGCGTGGAGTGGGCGCATAGGATCCCGACTGGTAGACCTAGACCGTGCCTCCCGCCCCGCCCTCTGATTGTGAGGATACTTAATTACCGGGACAGGGACGTCCTGCTGCAAAAGGCCCACGAGAAGTCCCTCGTACAATACGAAAACCAAAGGGTGTCCCTCTATCCGGATTACACGAATGTGGTCCAGAAACAGCGCTCTTCATATATGGAGGTGAAGAAGAAGCTTCAGAAAGCCAAGTTGAAATATGCACTTCTTTTCCCCGCCCGATTAAAGATCATACAAGGAAGGAAAACACACTTCTTTGAGAGCCCCTCGGATGTCCAAGAGTGGCTGGAGGTGATGGGTATAGACGCTACCCAAGAAACAACTGCCAGTGGCTCGAGGGGAGACTCGGACGTGAAGATGGAGGATATCCGGAGACAAGGAGGAGGGCGGGCCGCCATGGCCCGTCGTTGGAGATACAGAAAGAAGACCAACTTGGAGCGCTGGCGATGGTTGGCACGTTCCGGGAGGACGCGGGGAAGATTATAACTGACTCAGACGACAGCACAGTCCACTCGGACTCGGTTCACAGTGTAGTACTGTTCCCTACCGTCACGCCCGAGCGGCGGATGATATGTTGGACAACTGAGGAGATGGATAGCTCAGTTTGGAGCGGACTTAATAAGCTGCGATTCATGGTATCCTTTATGGTGTGCTAACTGTCCATTGTTTCCATTGTTTTATTATGTTATTGTGTATCTACAGGGCTGGGGAAATGTATTTAATGCTGGGCTACAAAGTTAAAATCCTATGGGTTCTCTGCCCCACTGAGATGGGCTATAGAGGAGGCAATTCCTAGTTAGGCACAGCCCAGGTGGAACTACTTGCTACTCCCGCAGTGACATCTCCAGTTAGCGCTTAAAAGTATACCCTTAAGTAATGCCCCCGGGACGACATGCCGTTGAGCCAGCGGCACCTTGTGTGACTTATAAGATGACTGAACTAGTGCTTGGCCACCCCCTATTGGCGTATGCACCTGTACTTGGACATATCTGTTTATTGTTCTCATGTTGCGCTTAGCATTGTTGTCCTGCTGTGCCACGTTTGTTCAGTTCTTAGAGGGGGTTTGGGGTATGAAGTCTCCTGGTCGTTAGTTACATGGGGCCATGTTATAGTTTTACAGACACTCCTATGCTTGATAGAAGGTGGGTATGGCTGAAACTGTATGGTTATATAGATTCACCACCTGGAATGTGCGTGGACTTATACAGAAACGGCACCGGATCCACTCATTCCTCCTTAGACACCATACACAGGTTGCATTCCTTCAAGAGTCCACCTTACGGTATCAGAATCTCAAAATTTGAGAAAGAAGTGGAGGGGCACTATTTATTCAACAACATACTCAGCCTTTTCCAGGGGGGCGACTATCTGGATCCGACATGGGACGCCATTTGTGGAGATAGAGAGGAAGGTGGATGGTTAGGGCCGATACATTTTGGTAAAGGGCACCTTAGATGGAACACTGATAGTGATAGGTAGCATTTATGCCCTGAACTTTGACCAGGACAGGTTTTTACACACTGTGGGTTTGGCACTTTCGGATTGGGCTGGTATTCCCTGGGTTTTGGGTGGAGACTGGAACATGGTATTGGAACTGGGCCTGGATAGATCGCACCCCCCCCCCTACAGGCGGCTGGGGTATCAAAACTTATGTATTCAAGGCGTGGACAGAGGATTGGGGTTTGGCAGACACCTGGCTTGAATTGTATCCGGCCCATAAGGAGTATTCTTATTATTCCCCCTACACAACTTACATACCAGGATTGACCGATTCATGTGCTCACGTTCATTGGTTTCGAAGGTAGGAAATTCGGAGTACTTGGCCAAAACTTTCTCCGATCACAGACCCCTGACGCTCAGGATCCTCTGGGGTAGGGTGCTGACCGCAGTGCCCACCTGGAGGCTTAACCTGCTCCTCCTGGAGGATGGCCCCTTCCGGGCGTCAATGTCCGACACTCTGACTAATTACTTCAAAGAAAACTGGGATTCTGCTTCCTCCAATTTGGTGGTATGGGATGCCATGAAGGTTGTAGTTCGGGGAGCAGCAATAGGTCAGTTAGTGGGAGCCATACAGGAAACCCACAAAAAACTTTGCGAGGTGGAGGTCCGCTTGAAGGTACTACAGCGGGAGGCGAGTGTGGACCCAGAGAAAAGGGGGACGAAAGAAGTCTGGGCCTGGCGCGGCGCTCGACGAAGAAAGCCGGGAGCTGCAGTGCGTGCCGCGCCCGACACTGCTGGGGCGCGTCGCACCGGAAGAGGCCAGTCGGCGATCCTGAAAGTGATTACATCGGCGCTCCCCCCGACTGAGAGCTTGCTGGAGGGACGTCTCCTCGCGTGTGCCCTGCTTCGGCGAGGGGAGGGTGTCCGGCTCTGCAGCGGGGGTGAGCCACAACGCCACTGGACAGCCTAATTTGCCTGGGCCCGACACGTGGGCGGAGTCCGGCCTGTGCCTGCCCGGGTCTTGGAGACAGCTGAGGGCCACGTCGCCATTCACGGAGGAAAGGAGGTAGGCGACACGAGGGGGGGCACGGAGCTTCCCTGGGACCCCCTAGCCGGTGACACACATAGACCCGCGCCAGAGAGCGGGTGGCGCGGGGGTAGCGATTGCGGGTGGGTACCTCCCCCCTACCATGGACACGGCCTGGGCCCTGACGCAAGGGGAGGAGAGGCGCAAACGTTGAGGCCCTAACCAGGAGCAGAGGCAAAGTTTGGCGGTGCAAGCGGGCCTGTGGTACTGTCTGATTTTCTCCCCCCTGCTTCCTAACGGCCTGGGATGACCTGCCTATACCGGGGCACTCAATAAGGGCTGATTGCGGTAGGCCTGGCGTGGCGACGCGAGGTGGAGGTGGACATCTGCCACAAAAGCCGGATTGGAATCCTGTGGCGCTGGGCCCCTGCCCTCAGGGCATTGTCCCTCTGAGAGATACTGGACATATCGGCCCGGGGTCTCTGGAGTGTGGAGCCCAGGAAGAGGACCGCCCTGGGAGGGCGTGCGGCGATCCGGGGAGCAGTGGTTGGTGCCCTGGGGACTTGAGGAATCCCCGCATTGTGGGCATTACCAGGATTAATCCCCCCTCTTTCAGTCTGACTGAGCTCTGGCCCTCCTGCCTCGATCTGCTGGGTTTTGTGGATTGCCGTCCAGCGAGTGGTGTCATTCCGGCGGCGCTGGAAGCCGAACACCTCAAGAAGGAATATTCCCTACAATAGTACTTCCTTCATGCAGCCCCCACATATCAAGGGTCAGATAGACCCGACCTCCAGACGTCATGGTGAGCAAAGGGGCAAGAGTGACGGAGGGACTAGGAGACCCAGAGTCCTCGCGTCATGCGGTGGGTGCCGAAGATGGACGGATCCTACCGGGAACCTCAGAGACAGGACATATCGGAGAACAACAGGCGGACACACTGGATTTAATTCTAAAAGAAATAAGGGATTCTAGGTCGGTGATGGAGCAACAGTTGGGGGCCCTCACCACAAATCTATCACTACTGAAGGCAGACCATAGTAAGCTGGTGGATAAGGTGAAGGATCAGGACCTCGCCATTGCAGACCTTATGCCGACGGTGGCGGACCACTCAACCTCTATTCAACAACTACAGCAGCAGGTCACCTCCCTAATGGACTGAGTGGAGGATGCGGAGGGACGAAACCGCCACAATAATATCCGCATCATAGGCCTTCCGGAGCGCTGTGAGGGGACACGTGCTGCGGACTTCATGGAACAATTGTTCCGAAACCACGTTACTGCGGAAGGTCTATCGCCACATTTCTGCGTGGAGTGGGCGCATAGGATCCCGACTGGTAGACCTAGACCGTGCCTCCCGCCCCGCCCTCTGATTGTGAGGATACTTAATTACCGGGACAGGGACGTCCTGCTGCAAAAGGCCCACGAGAAGTCCCTCGTACAATACGAAAACCAAAGGGTGTCCCTCTATCCGGATTACACGAATGTGGTCCAGAAACAGCGCTCTTCATATATGGAGGTGAAGAAGAAGCTTCAGAAAGCCAAGTTGAAATATGCACTTCTTTTCCCCGCCCGATTAAAGATCATACACGGAAGGAAAACACACTTCTTTGAGAGCCCCTCGGATGTCCAAGAGTGGCTGGAGGTGATGGGTATAGACGCTACCCAAGAAACAACTGCCAGTGGCTCGAGGGGAGACTCGGACGTGAAGATGGAGGATATCCGGAGACAAGGAGGAGGGCGGGCCGCCATGGCCCGTCGTTGGAGATACAGAAAGAAGACCAACTTGGAGCGCTGGCGATGGTTGGCACGTTCCGGGAGGACGCGGGGAAGATTATAACTGACTCAGACGACAGCACAGTCCACTCGGACTCGGTTCACAGTGTAGTACTGTTCCCTACCGTCACGCCCGAGCGGCAGATGATATGTTGGACAACTGAGGAGATGGATAGCTCAGTTTGGAGCGGACTTAATAAGCTGCGATTCATGGTATCCTTTATGGTGTGCTAACTGTCCATTGTTTCCATTGTTTTATTATGTTATTGTGTATCTACAGGGCTGGGGAAATGTATTTAATGCTGGGCTACAAAGTTAAAATCCTATGGGTTCTCTGCCCCACTGAGATGGGCTATAGAGGAGGCAATTCCTAGTTAGGCACAGCCCAGGTGGAACTACTTGCTACTCCCGCAGTGACATCTCCAGTTAGCGCTTAAAAGTATACCCTTAAGTAATGCCCCCGGGACGACATGCCGTTGAGCCAGCGGCACCTTGTGTGACTTATAAGATGACTGAACTAGTGCTTGGCCACCCCCTATTGGCGTATGCACCTGTACTTGGACATATCTGTTTATTGTTCTCATGTTGCGCTTAGCATTGTTGTCCTGCTGTGCCACGTTTGTTCAGTTCTTAGAGGGGGTTTGGGGTATGAAGTCTCCTGGTCGTTAGTTACATGGGGCCATGTTATAGTTTTACAGACACTCCTATGCTTGATAGAAGGTGGGTATGGCTGAAACTGTATGGGTATATAGATTCACCACCTGGAATGTGCGTGGACTTGGGGCAATACAGAAACGGCACCGGATCCACTCATTCCTCCTTAGACACCATACACAGGTTGCATTCCTTCAAGAGTCCACCTTACGGTATCAGAATCTCAAAATTTGAGAAAGAAGTGGAGGGGCACTATTTATTCAACAACATACTCAGCCTTTTCCAGGGGGGCGACTATCTGGATCCGACATGGGACGCCATTTGTGGAGATAGAGAGGAAGGTGGATGGTTAGGGCCGATACATTTTGGTAAAGGGCACCTTAGATGGAACACTGATAGTGATAGGTAGCATTTATGCCCTGAACTTTGACCAGGACAGGTTTTTACACACAGTGGGTTTGGCACTTTCGGATTGGGCTGGTATTCCCTGGGTTTTGGGTGGAGACTGGAACATGGTATTGGAACTGGGCCTGGATAGATCGCACCCCCCCCCTACAGGCGGCTGGGGTATCAAAACTTATGTATTCAAGGCGTGGACAGAGGATTGGGGTTTGGCAGACACCTGGCTTGAATTGTATCCGGCCCATAAGGAGTATTCTTATTATTCCCCCTACACAACTTACATACCAGGATTGACCGATTCATGTGCTCACGTTCATTGGTTTCGAAGGTAGGAAATTCGGAGTACTTGGCCAAAACTTTCTCCGATCACAGACCCCTGACGCTCAGGCTCCTCTGGGGTAGGGTGCTGACCGCAGTGCCCACCTGGAGGCTTAACCTGCTCCTCCTGGAGGATGGCCCCTTCCGGGCGTCAATGTCCGACACTCTGACTAATTACTTCAAAGAAAACTGGGATTCTGCTTCCTCCAATTTGGTGGTATGGGATGCCATGAAGGTTGTAGTTCGGGGAGCAGCAATAGGTCAGTTAGTGGGAGCCATACAGGAAACCCACAAAAAACTTTGCGAGGTGGAGGTCCGCTTGAAGGTACTACAGCGGGAGGCGAGTGTGGACCCAGAGAAAAGGGGGGATCTGCAGGCAGAAAATATTGATCACGCAGAAGTACTGGAAACACTGCGGATCATTGACCACAAAGAATATCTGCGCCATCAGCACACCGATGCTGATAGATCTGGTACCCTACTGGCCCGCCTGATACGGGACCAACCGGACCCGCCGGGTATAACACCGATATGTGACATGTCAGGCACCCTGGTCCGCACGCAATCCGAGATTAACAAGGCATTCTACGACCACCTGAGAGCATTATATGCTCCCCTTGACCTGGAGAACCCGACACGAGTGACCGAGTTCCTGAATGATCTTCCCTTTCCGGTCCTGACAGCTGACATACAGAAGGAGATGGAGGGGTCGATCACGCAGCATGAGATAAGTGATGCTATTAAGACTCTTAACCGAAACAAGACGCACGGTATGGATGGGCTCCCTGTAGAGTTTTATTCGACCTTTTCAGACACCCTAGTGCCTGTCCTTGACATGGTATACAGGACGGCGTTTGAGGAGGGGCATTTACCCGTATCAACGATGTAGGCTCTGGTCACATCAATACCTAAGCCTGGCAGGGATACACTGAAAATGGCGAATTATAGACCTCTATCAATGCTCTCCACAGAGTATAAGATCCTTAGCAAGGCCATAGCCTTACGTATACAATCCCACCTTACTGCCCTTGTGCATCAAGACCAATGCGGGTTTCTCCCAGGACGGAGTACGTCCCTGAACACACGTAGACACACAAGTAGACTACATGCGCTGATGACGGCCACGCCACCGGAATATCCTCGGGCGGGCTGTATAGCGATGGATCTAAAACAGGCGTTCGATTCCCTTTCATGGACATTCATGTTCGAATCCTTGAAACGCTTTGGTTTCCCGGGATCCTTGCTGAAATGGATCCGATTGTTATATACTGACCCTTCGGCTAGGGCACGCACGGGCATATATATTTCGGATTGTTAACCAATGTACAGGGGCACCCGACAAGGCTGCCCCCTGTCTCTGATTTTATTCGTCCTAGCCCTGGAGTCCCTGGCTATAGCCCTTTGTACCCACGGGGATCGGATGGGCATCCCGATTAGAGGGACACACCACTTGATATCCATCTATGCGGATGATATTTTATTGTATTTCAGTGACTTAGAGGCGGATCACACTGATCTTTATGATATTTTTGGCCCGGTTTGAAGCGGTGTCGGGTTTGGCCATCAACCCCAAGAAAATCAAATGGCTTCTATTTTAGAGAAGCACTACATCCCTCCCTCAAACACTTTGGGATGCACCCGATTCCGGTAGCCCAGACCACATTCAAATACCTGGGGATACAGGTGTAGAGATCACCGGAGGATCAAATTGATGGCAATATCAAACGAGCTATTACAAGACTTTGCAGCAGCATAGGATTCTGGACTTCCTTGCCCCTGTCCGTCATGGGCAGATTGCGATCTCCAAGATGCTCATGCTCCCTCACCTTTAGTATTATTTAGTAAATTTACCTGTGATTATCCTCCAGCACATTTTTGACACACTAAACACTATCTTGATTAGTATTAGCTGGGGTGCTGGTCGGAGACGCATTAGCCTCCGTTAACTTCAATTAGGGACCAGACTGGGGGGACTGGGAGTCCCGGATCTCTGCGGATACTACTATGCCAGTCAACTCCAGTGGCTTTCATACTGGGTTGCCGGCAAGAACCTACACAAAATAGATTTTACGATGGACCGGCTAGCTCGAGGAGAGCTACACTCCCTGTTGTTGCCGAGGAGTCGGCTTCCTCCGGATTGTCACCCACTTCTGCGTACGGCCCTATTGTGCTATAGGAGGGCATTGTCATATACCTCCTTGGTGATACCATATGCGAAGAACATCCTCTTATTGGGTATCCCGACACCGCAGGGCAGGCTTACACGGCATATACTGCGCCCCTGGACTGAGAATGGGATAGAAGAGATAGGTGCCTTTTTTGGAGATGAGACTCTATTGGACCATGAATCCTTCTTACAGGTCATGGGTGCTCATCCTAGATTATATTTGTTGCATGCCACAGTGTCACATTATATTCTGAATACTTGGGCACCACAACAACTCAAACCTAAGCAACACAAATTGGTTCATCTACTGTACCATATGGGAACAGGGGGACATTTGGTGCACTGGCTATACACAGGGGTCAGAGAACAATCTCGCTTACTACACTTAGGGCCACCTGAGTTCAGGACACAGATTCGGTACTGATTGATAAGGCATGGCAGATTATACTTGAGTCTCCCAAACGGGTATCGCGTAACGTTAAATTTAAATTCATACAGGCAATGGTGCTCCACAGGGCATACCTAACTCCCAGAAGGTTACACCAATTGGATTGGATGAGTATAGCTGGTCTTCTGTACAGTGGAAAATTCGTAGCATACCAGGGATGATCGACGAGCAACTGTACTGTTTTTGATATCTGATGAGACATGGTAAACATGGAAATCGTCAATGATTTTTGCTGGGGAGGAAAAGGAAAAACAATGACTGTTATATGTATGCGATAATTTGACACTGCTGTGTTTTTTCCTGTGCAGTCAAGAATAAAGAGTTTTTTTAAAAAAGTTTTCCATACGGGATAATCTTGATCAGTTGAGGGGGGTGGTTACTGTCGGCGTGTAGGATACAAATGCCGGCAGTTGGCTTCCTAAATGGTTCCGTCTGTACCCTCCCTTCTTTGATGTAAACCTTTAGCTCAAGATAATGCACTGTCTCTGTACTTGCCTCATAGGTGAATCTGAGGTTAAGGTTATTTTCATTAAGCTCATGAATGAATTGTTTGGCTTGCTCTATTGACCCCCTCCAAATAAGGAAGAGGTCATCGATGTACCGATGCCAGGAAACAACATATTTTGCCCATTTTGCCCGGTCATCAGCGAGGGCCACCTGCCCCTCCAACCAGCCTAAGGACAAGTTTGCATAGCTGGGGGCGAAGCAGGAGCCCATCGCCATGCCGGAGATGTGTCTATCAAGTTGTTCCTGAAACAAAAAGATCTTATGAGACAAGCAGAATTCGGTCAACTCTATCAGCATGGTGTTGTGTTCAAAGAACTTCATGGGTCTTTTGTTCAAGAAGTAGCTCATGGCATCAATGGCTTGACTATGGTTTATGCACATGTAAAGACTGGTAATGTCCATAGATATCAATATAAATGTAGACTCCCATTGTATACCATCTATTTTGATAATGAAGTCCTTTGTATCTTTAACATATGATGTTAATTGTAATACAATCTGAAAGAGAAAGGAATCAATGTATATAGACATGTTTTCAGTCAATCCTCTTATAGCCTCCCTGGTGGATCCTCTAGGTCCTTGTGTATTTTAGGAAGTTGGTAAAAAGTTGGTACAATTGGGTCACTGTTGCGCAATAAGAGAAATTCATTTGTATCCAACAGTAATTTGTCACGCCACTTGCTGATAAGTTAGTGGTATTTCATGATACTCTCTTGGTATCTTTCTTTAGTATTCTTCTCGTAATATCTTGTGTCATTCAGCTGACGCAAGGATTCCCTGCAGTATTGTTCTCTTGTCTGCAACACGATGTTTCCCCCTTTATCAGAGGGCTTACAGATGATTCTGTCGTCTTTGCTGAGACTATATAGTAGGGTTTCTTGATCCTGGTTTAGATTTTTGCTAGGTTTCATTCTCTGACGGGTGTGGGTAGGACTAAACTTTGTTAAGTCCCGCAGAACTGCCTCAGAGAAAGAATCAATGGCGTCATAGGGCATTTGAAGATTGAATTGTGACAGGGGTTTAAAGCCAGTTATTTGTGCCTCTTGTTCGACCCCTACTCTTCTTGTCCTTAGACCTATGTCTATGCTACCAGTATCATCGAGGGCATGTTCAGTACGTAACTCTTCCAAAATTTCCATCATGTCCAGGTCCTGTACGGTAAGGATGTCAGTGTCCCTCAATTGAGATTTCGTTTTGGGCTTTATAGCCTCTAAAACAAAGGGCTTCACTTTAAAGAATTTGTATAATTTGATCTTCCTGACAAACTTGAACAGGTCGATCCTGGTTTGAGTAAATTCCAATTTGTTGTTAGGGCAGAATGTAATTCCTAATTTAGGTGTCTATTCTTCCTTTGTTGTTAGTTTTCGGTTCGTCAAATCAATAGTAGAAAGATTATCAGCCATTTCTACCATCTGGATCCCCTCTTCTTGCGTGTTCCGGAGGCTGCTGTTCTTCCCCTTCCCCTTCCAGCCCCCGCGTCGCGTTCTTCTTCTTTTTTGAGTGGCTTGCTTTTCCCCCCTCTGAGCCAAGTTTGGCGGATCAAGTTGAATTCCAAGTGAAAAGGAGTCTTCACTTTGGTGTTTTGTCCCGTTGACGTCTCATCGCCCAATTGTTCTCCCTCTGTGACTTCAGATTCAGAGGATTCAGAGGTCTCGACTCTTTCGTGTGGGGCAGAGGTGGCTTTCTTCGTTAATTCTTTGCGGGGTCCATCAAATTTCTTTGTGAACGTCAGGAACCTGCCTTGACTATAGTTGCATTCGTCTCTTTCAAATTTCTCTTGTTTCCTTTGCCGTATCTTTAGTTCATATTTGGCCAACCGTTGCTTCATCAGTTCTCTCATCTCTTCGAATTTGCTTTTATCTATGTCTTTCAGAATTTCCTCCTCCAGGCTCGCGATCTCCTCCAAAGCCTTGGTCCGATCGCTCTAGGCGAATTTCACTAGGATGTCCAGCATCCCTTTGCATGACGCTGCAGTGTATTCAGCCCATTGTTCTAGAAGGCGTGGGTCCGGGTCTCATAAGCAGGAACTGTATAAATTCGTAATCCCCGCCGTAACCTGTCCACATCCATATAATTTTGTAAGGAGGTGGCCTCCCACCACTTCTTTACTTCTCTCTCGTACAGTCTTTCCAATTTTGTAAATTGATCCTGAAGGGTATTGTGTATCTTTGTCCTAGACGTAGTCTCTTTCGACCCCTCTGCTGCTATGTGTTTTTTAAAGATGTCCCTTGCAGCATCGCAGCGGTCCGTTTCGTCAAACATGTTGGTGGCTGATTCTAAGTGTGAGGTGCAGCCACTCCTCACACGCTACGCTTGCCCCAGAAAACATCTTGTGCCAGAGATCTATTTGTGCAGGGTTGGGGAATTGGATACAGTCTTTGATGCATCGCTTACCCGTCACTTGGTCTTTTTTCCAGGAAGGTTCCTTCGGGTGCAGTTCTTCTCCCAGCACGTTCCCACTGCTAACAAGTCCCTACACGGTGCTCCAGATATAAATCCCAGCTCCACTCGCACCAACTGACCAGTGCACTCGTAGGCGGGTGCTTTTACGCTGTGGTGCCCCCGTAACACTATTCACGCTCCAAACAACTCCCCTTTTCCTCCAAAAGAAGTTAAGCACTCCACTGGGTTAGATTTGCAGATTTTATTCAGCCAACAGCAGTTTTAAAAAGACGCATTTCGTTTCCTTCGTCAGTGTCAATGTCATTTACCCCGAGGATGCCATTTGAGCCATTTTGCCGTCGCCTGGGCTCCTCCCCCGCTCACGGCAAAAAGAGTTTCACAGATAACTGTAGGCCATCTTAGCATAGTGCATTTATGTATGGACAAAAGACCAAGTGACGGGTAAGCGGTGCATCAAAGACTGTATCCAATTCCCCAACCCTGCTTAAAAGATCTCTGGCACAAGGCGTTTTCTGGGGCAAGCGTAGCGTGTGAGGAGCGGCAGCACCTCACACTTAGAATCAGCCACCAACATGTTTTTTTTTTTTTTTTTTGCTGAAATGTTTTTTTAATTATCTATTTAATGGTATTTGCAAAGACACACAATGTCAAACCATAATAAACATACTGATCGTTGCACAACAGTACCCTTCGCCCAGATACAACTACACAGTGTAATCCATAAATACAGTTAATATTAACACAGTTTATACAACCAGTTACTCAAATTCATGAATGTTCAGGTAATCTATTAAATATTTCCAATAATCTTTTGGTCTCGAACCTGCAGGTAATTCTTCTTCATATATTTGTAGGGTGTCTTTACAGTACACTAGATCTTGAATCCAATGCTTGACCCTTGGAGCCTTCTTGCTACCCCAATTCAAAGAAACTCCACGCTTGACAATTAATAGAGCGATGGCGCAAAACTTACATTTTACTGCACGTACATCGGGCTCCAGTCCGGGGAGGCATGTACGAACATCACATGTAATTAGTTTCCACCATTTTCCCCAGGACTTGTGTGATCTGCGCCCAATAATTTGCCATCGCTACACAATACCACGCAAGATGTATAAAATCTGCATTGTCAACATTACATCGTGCACACCTGGAGTCCATGCGTAATCCATATCGGCAAAGCCTTACTGGTGTATGGTATGTCTGATGTAGATATTTAAAATGCAATATACGCAGGTTCCCATTGGGCGTCAGTAAGCTTGTCAGTGCACAAGTTGCAGCCCATTCTTCCTCCGATAAAGGGGTATCCAAACATTCATTCCACTTCTCTCATGCCCTATACGTAGTGCCCGCTATGTCTTCCTGTAAGGTAACATACAGTTTAGAGACCATGTGAGTAGGCGTTGGCGTAGTGAGTAATAGTTGCAGTGATGTCAATTGGTGTGGTTCCTCAGGAAATGTTGGGTAGAGTTTCTTTATCGCCCCCTGTAACCTGTGATATGTGAACCTAAACATTAATGTTTGGTTGCTAATAAAGGAAAGGTCATTCGATGTTTTAAACACACCGTTGTGGTATAGATCCCCCATGGTGTCAATGCCCACCTGTCTGAGTAACCCCATACCCACCTCCTCATGAGTGTCTGATATAGCGGGATGGTGATGTAGTGGGAGAGCTTGAGCATATAACGGGTTCTTATGTGCCTTACTGGCCATTGTGTGCCAAGCAGCATTTGTAGTGTCTATGGTATTAATGTCTCGGTTGTATAGTGGGGGCCTATGATGTGTTAGAACTGCTGTTAGTAGAATCAGCAGTGCATCGCCCTCTTCAATTGCAACATGAATGAGGAAGGGAACTTTGTGATACCAGAAGTGCGCAAATTGTGCTTGCGCACATAAGTAATACAATAAAAAATCCGGGACCTTGAATCCACCCCGCGAGTAAGGTAACGTTAATGCACACATTTGTATTCGGGCCTGTTTACCCGCCCATATCAGGCGGAGAATCATGGTGTTTATCGTGCGGAACACCTCCGCGGGTGGCTTAATGGGAACATTAGTGAATAAATAAAGAAATTTAGGCAGAATAACCTTTTTCACGATGGCCAACCTATCAGCTAGGGACAATGGTAGATGGATCCATCTCTCAATTTTATCCTCCAGTGTACTAATAGGCCTGCCATAGTTAGTGCAAATAACTACTTCTGGGTCTCTATGAAACCAGACTCCTAAGTATCTTACTGGTTCCGATTGCCATTCTAATGGGTAATCAGTTGGATGTGGGTGAGTGGTGTCCGTCAGCGGAATTATTCGTGATTTGGACCAGTTGATTTTTAGTCCTGACTGTTGCCCAAATTTGATATACTCCCTCAATAAAGGATTGAGATGCTGCTCTGGGTCTCTAACATATAGCATCATGTCATCTGCATATAGTGATATTTGAAAGGGGCGTTGCGGGAACTGGAGCACCGAATAGCAGTGTCCCTGTCTGATTTTGCAAGCCAGTGGCTCAAGTGCAATTGCAAACAGCAGGGGGACAGAGGGCATCCCTGCCGTGTCCCCCGTGCTATAGGTATGGCGTCGGATATGTATTTGTTGATCTTGATACGCGCCACTGGGGCCGCATACAACACTTGAACCCATTGTAAAAAAATCGGGGGAAATCCCATACAACGCAATACTGTATGCAAATATGGCCAATCTATCGAATCAAAGGCCTTAGCCACATCTAACAGTATCGCAGCTGCTTTAGTGCTAGGGATTAAATAATGAGATTACGCGAAGAGTGTTCGGGTGTTAAGAGCAGTTGACCTCAATGGGATAAAGCCCTATTGATCAGGCAAGATCAAATTGGGCATCAGTGGCTGTAACCGAGTGGCGAGTAATTTGGACAAAATCTTTGTATCCACGTTAATTAGGGACAGAAGTCTGTAAGAGTCAAAGTACTCTGGATCTTTATTGGGCTTCAAAAGGGCTATTAACATGGCTTCCCTTAATGTCTGTGGCAATAATAGTTTATCATGTGCATCTCCATACATTTCCACTAGAGGTTGAGCTAACTGGTCAGTAAATGATATATAAAATTCACAGGTAAACCCGTCAGGGCCCGGAACTTTCCAGTTGGGAAGGGATTTAATAATCTCAGTGACAGAGGAGGAGCCGCGCGCAGAACCAAGATGGCCGTGTGAGCTCTCGGTTCCCGAGAACCCGGCAGCCTACTAAACTATCCTGTTGTCAATCCTGTGTCCTGAGGTTAATTTTGGGCGGCGGAAGGGAAGCAGCGCCGGGTGCTGTACTTCTGGGCTTGCTCCGGTGTCAGGAAGTGGAGCAGCGTCGCCCGGAAGTATGCAGGCCCTCAGCACCTCAGGCCGGGGGCTGGAGTTATCATTGAGCCCGGCAGAAAGTGGAACAACAGCAGGCCGGAAACCGGAAGTAACCGGTCCAGCCCCGTTCAGGTCATCACCGTGGAAGTGCTTCTGGCGATTTGCAATGGTCTGCGGAGATCCTGCATCCGGCCGCTCGCCGTTCCCACTGTGGTGATTGAGGACCATCGGGGGAGTGCTGCAGCCCGAGGATTTCCAGAATAGGTGCACCACCCCGCGAGGATCCCCTTTTTTTGGAGAGAGACTGCGGGGCATCGCCGCACCCGCTGAGGAGGGCATACAGCGGCTGGGGCCCCCGGGGCCTGATGGGCGCAGTGTGTGGTACCCCAGGCGGAGAAGCGACTTACAGGGGATGCGGCCGGATGGAGAGCTCCGGGCACGGCCAGCATAACGCCGGGGTCTCATAAAGATGCCAAAGGTGTGGTGACTGTGGGAAACGGCCTCAGAGATCACTGGGGACAGAGACAGGGCCGAGAGAGGTATTTTGCCGGGACTGGATCATGGTGCTGACTTGGCGCGCTCGGTAGTGGATGGGGCGCTGTTTGACCTGACCTATATGCCAGCAGAGGAGGATGACTGAGAGAGCTGGGATGGTAACTGCAGGCCGTACGCACAACTCCTATGCTGGAAGCGGTAGGTGTCACCTGGCGCCGCCCTAGCGTTTGCTACCGAGGTTGTGACCCGGTTGAGGCGTGCTCGCTACCTCCCGCTGCGTGACGTACTGCTGCTTGCACCTGGAGCGAGGTGAGGTCGCTGAGACAATCATCACTTGATAGTGCACCCAGAAGGGGACCCTATAAACATAGGCATATCAAGGAGAAGGCACACTGAGAGTGTTACTGTACTGTAGCGGGAATTCCGTTCTCCTACAGAACTGTGCATAGAGACCTGGAACCTCAGTGAATTAGGATGGCCCAAAACTCACCTCAGTACCCAAAATCCCCTTACCGAGCTAGCTACAGTGTTTCATTGGTCATAACAAACTCCCAATGTTTATACAAACCAGACCATGATCTTAGATCACCTCAGGAATCGTGGAACACATGAACACTCTTTCGCTATATAATCATTTCAAACCAGAACGTGGAGTAAATGAGGACACGTGCATATTTGAAATATGTATTTACTAATGCAGGGTTCTCAAATGCAGTATCTTATATAATACAAGCAAACATATTATAAGCAACAAAGTTATCAGCATAGATACTAGTCCATAAAAGGCGAACGGTGACAGCATACTAAGATGCTGTAATGAATAGGAATTAACTATACCTAATTCTCACCCTCCCTATTTAGCATAGTATATTTATATCTATGAAGGTCTCAATTGGGTTTTAGCAGGGCGGGCCCATACCTCAAAATCTCAGTGGCAGAGGATCACATCATCTTCCACCAGCTCTCTGCATGCGAAGCACCATCAAGTGTGTCTCGTGTGTTTTCATTTCAGCACAACAATAATAAAACCCGCTTAGAGCCAGATTTTCGCAGCAGCATGTGTGTTATGTCTATGGAGGTGCGAAGATCAGACCTCACAAAAACACTGTGTCGGGTTATCCTTGGAGCCTTCAGCACTCACTGTGCAGACAGTGTACCAAGCAAAACTGATATTAGAGCAATAACATATTATTTCTCAAGTAAATCACGAAGCTCTTCTGTTTTGAAAGCTAAAACAACAATTATGTGTCGTGTGCAAAATGAAGCAAAAGGAAAAATGGCGTTTAAACATTTAATAAGCTCATGTTAACTTAACACAGTATATAGAAACGAAATAGCTATATGACACCCCCCAATGATCTGAGCACGGTCAAAAATTAAGGTAAGGTAAGACCAGAAAAGGGGCATAACATGAAAGCAGAGTTCAATAATAATGAGCTAAGCTAATTATTCAAAAGCAGATATGATGGCCTACAGCGGCCAAATAAAATGGTCTAAACTTTTCAACACAAGGCCCATTTTATTATAAGTCAATAGGTCTGGGGTGTTGAAAAGAATCGTTTGTAAGCAAAGCACCCCAAAACAAAACCAATCAGGTACATGCTTAAAAACAAAAGTCTTCAAGGCTTCTCAGGATAGGACTTAATATGCAAAATATGCAGCAACTGCCTCCAACATGAAATCACTGTTGTCATCCGAAAATAGTTCAGCCATCCAATTAAGTAGTGGGAAAGAACAGACGTGCTCCTCCAGCACTGGATCCTCTGGCCTCATCAGAGGACAACTCGGTGGGTTCTCAAGAAAGCTCTGTGCCAAGAACTCATGCGCTGCTGCGAGTATGTCCCAATGACCCATTAGTCCATGCATCGCTGCCAAGGCCATAATCCTTTCACCAGAACAAACCAACTCGTGAGCAACTACGGGGCTCATCAGATGATTAAAATCGACGTCAGGAGACACTGTCATGCAGAGACACAAATCAAGGGCCCAGTCGAAATCGCAGCTCAGGCAATGAAACACAGGCTGGACACATGTGAAATAGGAAAACCGAAACGATAATCCAAATGCCGTGCTTAAAGTCGCAAGCGGCAGGGTGCCATAGGAATCAAGCATCCGGTTGCGAAGCAGTGGCAGGAGGGGCTCTGCGGCTTCTAACGCAGGACAGGCATCCATGTTTAATAAAACAAAATATCACCAAAACGCCCGCAGCCAATGCTAGCGAAACAGGGAAGCCACCAAACAGACTTGAAAATATAGAATGAAAGAAGGCAGGGATGACTCCAAGTATTTTCTCGAGACCACTGCTAACTATTTTAAAAAAGTGAGCAAGGCCAGAAGTGGAGGAGGCATTAAAGATTTGATGAACCAGCTCGCTGAAATGTAACGGCAAATCAGTATTTAAAAGCGCCTGCACCTCTGTGCGTGTGTTAGCTATGTGAAGGACGAATGTTTCTCGGGCTGAACTCAGGGCCACCTATTTTTGAGACAAAAGGGCTCTTATTCTACTCATACCATTGAACTCTGCCTTCAAGGTTGGGATGCGCGGCCAGATGGAAACATCTGAATTCCCATGCGTAGGGGGATACAGAACGTTTTTGCAACAGACAACACGTTCTGATACAGTTACCACATAAGCGATACCTTTAATTAACCCACAACATTCTTCGTTACTCAACAGTAAATAACTACCATTCGTCAGTAATGTGAAAGTGGGAACGATTGCGGGAACCGGAGTGCCTTTCAAAACACAGGCTAAATTAGGCCGGTCCTGATTACAAGAACAATGTAACTGGATGTGCCTGCATATCAATGAATGGTCAGGGGACTCTGTGCATTCTTCCCCATTAAGATATACTTCTTTCTCGTCTTTCAGGCACCTGTAAGGGAATGGAAGCGACTATGCCTCATGGAGGAATGAGCTACCTAATGGTTCATATCTCCCTATCGCAATATATCGCATACAATTAGTAAACTTGTACAAGGCAAATGGTAATGTGATTAATGCGTGGATAAGCCACGTTGCAGCAGTGGCCTCAGCTACCGAGAACGGCAAAGATTCCAACCTCTCAATGTGTAACATGGAAAAGGATGCGTCACGCATTGAAAGAATGAGCTGTTTGTCAGTCAAATTAAATGGGGCAAAGAGTGAGGACACGTTCATGTAATTCCAGGGCACTCTACCAGCCTTAAGCGTCTGCAGGGTCCACGCAAATTGCATTATAGAACGCAATTGATTTTTACCATGGTATAACACAGACACTTCATCATTTACAATATCAACCACAGAGGATACAATATTATTCAACGTGTAGATGCGGGAAGAAAGCATGTTAATACTGTTATCGACAACTGCAAGCACCTTTTCCAAATTAGCTTGATCAATAGCTCTAAGGCGCTTAGCAGCCACAATTTGTGAAAGTTTCCAGATTTCATTGTAAACTGCATAAATCCACCGTTTAGATCTACCACTAGCCGGGCCCTTTATGAAATCATTTAAATCCACATTATCAGTTAACTGGGATAGATGTAATTTAACTGCAGCTAATGTAGAATGTTGTAGCCAATTCTGACATAATTTGCCAACTGAGTAAGTGGTGACAGTATGATCAGTATCAAAACGGGGATCAGAACTGACTTGTGTAAAACCTTCAGTTAAACCCAAAAAGTGACGTTGGCAAGAATCAGAGCTTCTGTGCCACATCAGCCAACCCTTCTGATCCAAACTGGATACATTAAAGGATGTATTGTGAATTAAAGTTTGCAATTCTCGAATGGAAAACTTTGTGAAATTATTCCAACTGGAATATTCTTCCAAATCAGGAATAGTAGGGGTATTCAATTTTTTTGAAGTAGCCAATCCAAAGCATGTTGTCTGGAAAATAGTAGAATTTAAAAACAACATATGATTTGGGATGAGACATGCACGGTGCAAAGCCTCATTGCCTTGTACCTGCCAACTTTTAGAACCCCAAACCGATTTAAGGTCAATGGTTTCCTTCCATACCTCGTAGCCCTCTACAGCTAATTTGTCTAGAAAGGACTTCGAATACAACAATTTAGTATCGGTAAGTCTAACTTTGGACATGGACTTCTGTGTCATTTTAAAATAAAAGGACTCAGGACTTGATTGATTAAAGTCTGTAAAATAAGTGTACTTTTTTAAAAATTTACTGGACCTGCCTTGTAATGGTACTGGGCAATGTTCCCACTGTGTGCAATTTACAGTACCCCTTCTGGAACTCGTTTTATGCAGAAAATGGTTACCAAAATTTTGAAAGCTAAATAATACACTATAATTAGCATATTCTAAATATAAATCTTCAGCATCAAAGGCAGCATAATATTTCAAATCAGAGAATAATGAATCTACGGCCTGAACATCCCAATCATCAGAACGTATGTTTTGTTTCACCACATCCCCCATGTTCACTCTGAGTACATTAGGGATATTAACCACTTCAGTAGGGCCATGGATTTGAAATTTAACTGCATCCCACACAATCCCATCAAGAACAGGCCAAGCAGTGATGTTAACAAAATTCAAGTCTCTCTTCAGTCTGTGTGCTGAATGTGACGAGGAAAAGGGGGCCAAAATTCCATTAGGATGCCGAATGCATGTTCTCTCCTCGACATAGTGTCCATCGATGAAACGGAAAAAATAAAACACAAAACCAATTGACATAAAAAGGTAAACCGAAAAAAGCACCAGCCAAATATATGTCCAAGGAGGGATCAAAAAATGGTTTTTAAATAATGCAGCATAAACTGCAAAACGTGAGGGTTTTTTCGAATTAACTGAAACAGAGTCAAATGAGAATCTGGATTCTGTGGCCAAACGTGTTTGTAAATCAGGCATCGACAAATCAGCAGGATAGGCGTAATCTAGGTCATCAATGTTATTAACAGGATAAGTATTCAATAAAGGATTGGAAACAGCAGGCATCTCGAGGGCCACTCCTGGCTCAGCATTAGAAGTAGTGGCCAAAACAAAATTTCTCACAATCGAAGGACAGGAGACTGCCGGTGTCATACTATGAAGAATCGTCCACCCTGTGTAACTTGGCATTGTCAATAGAGATAAACCTGTTTTCCTTACAACCTGGAAGTGGTGGTAAAATGACTGTTTTTGTGCCCTTCACTCCAAGAACGGGAACCGGTGCTCTATAGGAAGGACCAAATTCTTTCTTGTTATCGATCTTCTCTCGAACCAGTTCTCCAACTTTGGGTAGCCAGCCAACTACCGGGATCTGCAACGCATCATCCGATGTGGAGGGCAAATGTTCCTTTGCAAGACTGTCTCTGGTCTTTTGTAGATCCTGTAAAACATTGCAATGTTCATCTACGTCAAAGGCCGTGGCTTGGGCCACGCAGTCTAGACCGTCGAGGTCAGGGACATACATCTTGATACCAAAGAGCATTTTGTATGGGGTCCGCCCACCCAGAGACCTTCTAGGGAGATTATTTAGAGCACACTGCATGCCATTGAGATGGGCCAACCAGTTTCTTCCAGTGCCTATAACTCGTGCTGTCAAAGGTTGCTTTAAGTCACGGTTCATTCGCTCCACTACACTATTACCCTCAGGTCTGTACAGAGACGAAAACTTGACTTGGACCCCCAACGAAATCATAGCATCCTTATACGCCTTAGAGGCGAAAGCCGGACCCTGATCCGAAAGGAATGTACCACAGGCAAAAATCCCTACAAAGACACGCAAATCTCTTATGACAGTCCATGAATCAGCGCTGCGATGGGGCCATACCCACACAAAGCGTGTGCATGAATCAACTGCTACTAAGATGTACTTATACGCAGTATCAGAAGAAAAAGAACTGCAGTGATGTAAATAAACGCAACCCAGTGGTTTATTAGATATGTACAACTGTGTCTGTGGCGGACGCGCAGCAGTCGAAGGCTTAATCTGCTGGCAAATCTCACATTGAAGGACATAATCGCGCGTCTGTTTGTACAGTCCCCGCCACCAGAACCGTTGTTGTAGCTGAGTTACAGTGGCTGAGACGCCCGCATGCGCAGACTCCACACCTTCATGCGCCGCTGTAATCAATGTAGCCCTGCGATCCAAGTTGGGAATCAACCGTTACCCAACATCAGGAATTTTCACATAAGGAACCTTATCGGGACTTAAGTGGTATGTGTACTTCGAAGGGAACCCCGCAGGATATTTACCTCCCTTCTCAGTGGCAGCTACAGCTGCCAACATGTCATCATCTATTTCACTTTTGGACCGTGTAACTGCTGCAACTAAATATTTTGATACTGCAGACTTCGCCGCTTCATCAGCAAGCGAGTTACCGACAGCGTGAACTACAACACGCTGATGGCCGAGAGTATGAATCACAAACACAAGTGGCAACAGCTCTTTAAGCTCAGCCACTCGGACCCAGATCATCTTATGTTTTATTGTGCTACCCTTGAAATCACGAAAGTCATTCTGAACCCAAAAGAACAAGTTCTCATTGTAAGACTGGACACAGTAGTAAGAATCACTTACGATAAGTGTTGTCACACTAGGATCAGCGTACTCCAATGCAAGCATCAGAGCACGAAGTTCTGCTAATTGTGCGGTGCAGTCCCCTAGTGTCTGCGTGTGCACGACACTGGACTTGGACTCATCGTTCACCATGGCACCGACCACAATGGCGCATGCGGAAACGTAGGCATGTTTAGAGCCATGCGCAACCTACGCCGAACCATCAGTGTAAATGATGCAATGGAAATCCCCCAAGGGTCGCATTGCTAAAGGAGCTGGATGAACAAATTCATACTGTAAGTACGCCTGCGACCGTAAAGAGGCATCAAAAATAAACGTGACATCCTGGGATGTCAAGGATGCAGCCCATTGAATCCACCGAGGGTGCAAAGCTTTGGAATTTGGTACACTGGCTTTTGTGGCTGCCTCGAAGGCAGGACACGGGGTAACAACCAACATGCGCTTTCCCTGTGACAGAGCACGTTCCTTAAGAATTGCCATCTGCACACCCGTCAAAACTTTCTCCACAGTGGAAAAGCGCAATTCAGCCGAAGTGTACAAGTGCGACTTGTAAGCAATAGGTACTGTGTCTCCTTCATTAAAAGTCAGGTAGGTGAAACCCACCGTCCCCGGGATAATTCTTACCACCAGGTTGGTCTGATTATCACGAGTCAGTAAGAAATTAGAAGTGAGCAGATCAGCCTGCAATGTCTGCAGAATAGCTGAATGCTCAGGCAGCCAGCATGACTTTGGAAAAATATGGTTGTATCAAAGCATACAAAGACTTGATACGTTGGGCATATTCCGGAATGTATGTTCTCCCGAAATTCAAGAAGCCCAGTAAAGATTGTAATTTTTTTAGTGTTGTCGGAGCGCGCAGTTGTGCGCATTTCTCCAGGAAGTGAGGAGCCAATCCTTTTCCCTCATTGTTGAGCTCGTAGCCCAGAAACAACACTGTGTACTCTGCAATGTGCGATTTTGCAAAGTTGAATTTTAACCCAAATTTGCAAAGGTGCAAATAATTCCGTTGACTCGACACAGATGCTCCCAAAGTTCGTCGTCTGTGAGATATATGTCATCCACATATGAACAAGCATCCGGGTCGATTCTCTCCAAAAGAGAGACAATGCGGGCAGTAAAAATCCCAAGACTATTCTTATAACCCATTGGCAAATGCCGAAATTGTTTTTGGACACAGCCGCAAGTAAAGGAGGTCCATTGCGAACTTAGCCCATCCAATCTATGGGCATAAAAACCATTGGAAATGTCAAGCGTGGTTTTAAACCGCTTACGCACAAGACTATTCACTAGGGCAGAGCCATGAGTATTCTGTACTACACAGTTACGGCAATGCGAGTTTAAATGCCGGTAATCCAATACCAAACGATGCGAACCGTCTGGCTTGTTCACAGTAAAAAGAGGGTTATTCATCGGTGACACACATGATTCAATTACACCTTGATATTCCAATTGTTCCAGGATAGCCGTGACGGAAGCCTTTGCTTCACGCCGTATGGGATATTGAGGTTGAGGTTGTGGCTGAGACCGTAAAGGAATCTCGTGGCACGGGGACAAATTATCCCAACCACATTGATTGCGGTACACAGCCAGCGCTAGAGCCAGAGCCCACTCTTCTGCAAAATGCAGCGCATCCTCTTTCGAGACTGTGTTCGCGAAACTAGGGAGGATTACCTCCTCCCCTCGCGGAGCTGCGAGAACAAAAGGTGGGGACCAGTCAGCCTCTGAAAGCAAAATGTCATATGTAGACAATAGATTTTCCCAAAATACCCCTTTAATGGTTCGCTGTATGTCACCCTCGATTAACAGGACAATTTCAAAAAGTCTATCAGGGGGAGCAACTCTTGTATCAGCTGTTTCGATCACAACATAAGTATCAGTCGCTGTCACCTTCAGTAGTGGACGCAGGGCCTCTCTCACTATGGTAATCTCCGCCGCACTGTCCAGCAAGGTCAGAGCCCACGTCAGATTCCGAAGCCGCGTTCTCACTATCTGTGGCATATCGATGCGCTGTTAAGGCAGCGACTTTCTTCTTTGCAAACTGCGCTCTCTTCGGTGTCGAGCCTTCCTGCCTGTCTGCACCGTTTATCGGGTGGGGCTGGTCATGTCCTTGTTGGCCACCCCGACCCCTGCCGCCCCCTTCACCACCGGTAGTCGGGCCGATGAGTCCTGAAAGGAACGAGGAGAGCGTTGATCAGAAACCTGAAATCGATCAGGAGATTTAATCGTCGAGCGGTCGCGCAAGTCATAAACATGTTCCGATTGCGCAGGCAACGGAGACGCAGGGCGAGAAACCTGTGTTTGTTGTTGTTGCTGTTGCTTTCCCTGTTTCCGTTTTTTAGGCCAATTCTGTTTCTTGGACTTGGGCTGAACTTCCGTTTCCGAAGCTTGTCCCTGGGGTTGCTTTTTCTCCTTAACAGAAAAAGGCTTAAGACCCTTACTATTGCGACCCACGGTTTTATAAGCTGCCACAATAATTTTCGCTAACTGTCGGGGTTTCTCGGCATCGGGAAGCGCCGCCAAAGCGTTAGCAACCTGAAAGTTCACTGCATACCCTTGACATTAGCAAGGATGAGATCGCAAACCACATCAAAGGTGTCACACAGGCGCATGCCCAACTCAACCGCAGACTCCGGTCCGTGATCATCTTGAACACGTTTAAGGACCGTAGGCAGCACTGCCATAGACGGGGTGCTATAGCACTTGGCATAGACCTCTGCAAAAGTCTTACCCCAGGTCTTACAGTCAACAAGCTCAGGGGCCAAATATTTCAGCAAACTAAGCGTTAGAATCCGGTGTTTTTCACCAGGAGTCGTATTAGGAAATACAGCTTCCAGCTGGTCAAATTTCTCGGCAAGCCAGAAAGGAAAATCATCCTTATCCTGGGGTTTCTTGCCCATTACGGCATTGACCATGACGGGACTGAGTTTCAAACCACCCTGTCCGGCCGGAAGCGCCGCACCCCCGGGGCTCCACCCGGAAGATTACGGCCCATGTAATGCACTAACAGGTACATGCATCAATCTCGGCATTTGCGATTCCTTAATTGCGATTTTTAAGGAATCGCAATTAAGGGATTGCAAATGCCTATGCATTAAGAAATCGCTAAATAAATTGCGATTTCTTAAAATTCCTTAATAGCGATTAGCATTTTGCGAATCGCAATTAAGGAATCCCTTCCCATTCATTCCTATGGGCCTAGAGGCCCATAGGAATGAATGGGAAGACAATCTCAATTTGCGATTCGCAATTAGCTAATCGCAAATTGAGATTGCGATTTCAAGGGTGCAGGGGTGTCCAAAGGACACCCTGTTGCACCCCTGAAATCAAACAATGCCAACCTCATGGAAATTTGTTCTCTCTAATTGCGAAATCGCAATTTTTTTCAGTTTCATGCATTGCTTTTAAGGAATCGCAAAATTGCGATTCCTTAAAAGCAATCGCACTTTAAAAAATCGCAAAAATAGCGATTTCTTCACTTTTAGGATAATGCATCCCAAATAGTGATTTGGGAATCGCAAACGGCCGAATTTTGCGATTCGCACCGTTTGCGATTCCTAAATCGCTTGATGCATGTGCCTGTAAGGCTCTAATGACGGCGATTGTGACTACATGTAGTCGTCTAAGTTCAGCCACATTACAATTGCCGTGTAGAGGATGAGGAGTAAATCCAGCCAAAACAGGCCAACTAGCGCCTGGAATGGACAAAGGACCCAACCTGGGAGCGGTTAAAGTGTGGGGTAGGGCGCCACCAAACCAAACTCGATGCTGCCAAACGTCAATAGGAACTTACTGTGCTCTGTACGGAGTATACTCATTAGGTACAGCCGTGGGAGTGTACGTGTGGAACACATTAGAATTTGCGTCCACCTCCGGAAATGTCACCCACGAATAAAACAGTTCGTAAGGGTAAGCAGCGTCCACACTCACCACCATGATCACAGCCAAGCCTTCTAATGGCACATTGTACATCCGCAAATGATCTCGCACCGCAAAGCGACTATGCTGCGGAATGTCCACGGCAGCCATGACAGCACAGGAAATAGGAAAAACAATGTAAACTTTGTAGCACAACTGGGTAATAATTCAAGGAAAACGCTTTAGAAAGATTCAAGCTTGAAAAGACCTATTTCCAATATAGGTAGGTTTTTTCCGACACCACTGTTTTCCGGAAACGACAGTGAAGGGGTTAAGGATTGAATGATATACTACTCGAGTGTCATGATATAAGGCCAACAACGTATGGGCGCCATGTAGCGGGAATTCCGTTCTCCTACAGAACTGTGCCTGGAGACCTCGAACCTCAGTGAATTAGGATGGCCCAAAACTCACCTCAGTACCCAAAATCCCCTTACCGAGCTAGCTACAGTGTCTCATTGGTCATAACAAACTTCCAATGTTTAGACAAACCAGAACATGATCTTAGATTACCTCAGGAATCGTGGAACACATGAGCACTCTTTCGCTATATAATCATTTCATACCAGAACGTGGATTAAATGAGGACACGTGCATATTTGAAATATTTATTTACTAATGCAGGGTTCTCAAACGCAGTATCTTATATAATACAAGCAACATATTATAAGCAACAAAGTTATCAGCATAGTTACTAGTCCATAAAAGGCGAATGGTGACAGCATACTAAGATGCTGTAATGAATAGGAATTAACTATACCTAATTCTCACCCTCCCTATTTAGCATAGTATAGTTATATCTCATTTGGGTTTTAGCAGGGCGGGCCCATACCTCAAAAACTCAGTGGCAGAGGATCACATCATCTTCCACCAGCTCTCTGCATGCGAAGCACCATCAAGTGTGTCTCGTGTGTTTTCAGCACAACAATATAAAACCCGCTTAGAGCCAGGTTTTGGCAGCAGCATGTGTGTTATGTCTATGGAGGTGCGAAGATCGGACCTCACAACGGGGTTATCCTTGGAGCCTTCTGCACTCACTGTGCAGACAGTGTACCAAGCAAAACTTATATCAGAGCAATAACATATCATTTCTCAAGTAAATCACGAAGCTCTTCTGGGTTGAAAGCTAAAACAACAATTATGTGTCGTGTGCAAAATGAAGCAAAAGGAAAAATGGCGTTTAAACATTTAATAAGGTCATGCGAACTTAACACAGTATATACTATATAGAAACGAAATAGCTATATGACAGTACAGGGCAAAGGGCTACCGTGTATCCTGGGCCGCAGCGGACCATCTGCGATCTCAGTTCTGAGGTGGCCAGTTGAGGCCCCACGGAAGGGTGGTGACCGCTGTGATGGCAACAAAGCAGGATTCGGATAAGACTCTGCCCAGGTCCTCGAGAGGTTAGAAACAAGTACAATCCAATAAGCTTGACCGCTACACGTTGCCTAAGGGGTCCCTGGTGGAGGCTGGGAGGTCCTTGTCGTCGGGGGGGCGAGCGGGCCCTCTCGGAACCAACGTTGATGGATGTTATAGCGGCGATAAACGGGATCCAGTCTTTGCTAGGGGGAAAAATGAAATCACTAGACAATAAACTAGACGCGGTCACGATAAAGGTCAACCTGATACGTGCAGATCTCACGAAGGCCAGCAAGAAGGTGAAGTCACTAGACATCAAGACGGCTAGTTTGACGGATGATGTGGCGGAGCTGCAGCGGGAGGTGCGTGACCTTAGGACATCTAAAGATGACACGGACCGGAAGCTTGATGAGTATGAAGGGAGAGCCAGGCGCAACAACATACGTATCCTTGGAGTGCCCGAGAGGTCAGAAGGACCGGCGCCGGATTTGCTTGTAGAAGACATTGTCCTTAAACATCTCAAGCCAAAGGTTCTTAGTAACGTCTTCACAATTGAGAGGGCCCACAGAGTGCCGGGAAGGAGACCATGACCTGGGGTGCCCCCTCGCCCGATGATCGCCAGAGTACTTAATTTCCGAGACCATGATGCCATCCTGCAGGCGGCACGGATGGGGGCTCCCCTGCAATACGAGAACACAACGCTTTCTTTCTTCCCGGACTTCACCCAAGCAGTACAGAAGCTAAGGCAAAGTTTCCTCCCAGTGAAGAAGAAACTCAGGGACAAGGGACTGCTTTATGCAATGATGTATCCGGCTCGGCTGCGAGTGGAAATTGAGGGGAAGGCTTGTTTTTTTGATAACCCGGAAGTGGCTTCGGACTGGATTGACAGCAGACCCCCGGCTGGGGCGGCGGAACATGAACCTGATGGCAGGGAGTAGCGACTTGAACAGGACAGTTGGCAGCCACGTAACTGTTTGATCTGCTGGACAGACTTAGACTTGGGGGCGATTCATCGGTTGTTTTTCCTTATCCTGATAGACTGCACTATGGCTGCAAACTGATTCAGGGCACAAGAGGTTCCTTTCGGGGCTGGAGGGGAGGGGCGGGGCAATGGTTACCCCCTCTTTACTACCTTTAGTTAGCCATTGGGAGGTATTGGGTGACAGGCACACTGTGGACGTTAGCCTTATGCAGGGGTGCAGGGAGGGAGGGGCTTGGGCAGCCTGCAGTAGGTAGAGTTGCGCCAATCAGTGCATGGCACTTAAAAGACCCCGAAACTAAGAAAGAGGTAATTACGATTTCAGACCGTTACTTCCAGGAAAACGTGGGCACTGTTGAATCTGCGCAGTCCCTGCGGGAAGCGTATAAGACAGTGATACGCGGGAGGTTCTGTCCTTGGTGGAGGGGAAGAAAAAGAAGCTCCAGGCAGAGGTTGAGAGGGCAGAAGCAGAAGTGATAAGTTTGGAAGAGAGAGTGGCTGAGACAGCGGCTCCAATGGACCTGAACCTTTTAAAATTACGGCAGGATGAATATAAGGGGCCTAGTCAGAGATAGGGCGATTGCTCAGAATAATGCCACCCAGAGTCGCATATATGAACATGGTGACAAGGCTGGTAAACTGATTGCGTGGCTTGAACGTAGGGAGTGGGCGTCGCGACTGGTGCCCGAATTACAGGGGAAGGACACTGCTGTGGTAACGGATCCGCAGGCAGTGGCAGATGTGTTCTCCGGCTATTATAGAGAAGTATATACCTCGGTCTGGGATATACAGTGGCGGAGAACAGCGACATGATTAGGGACATCCGTATGCCGGAGCTGTTAGAGGAGGATAGGAGCTATCTAGACTCCCCTTTTACTGACGATGAGGTGGCACAGGGCATCAGAGGGGTAAAATCAGGAAAGGCGACCGGCCCAAATGGAATCCCTATAGAGTTATATAAATTAAATGCACATAAACTTGCCCCGTATATTCGATCCATGTTCGCAGAAAGTAGAGAGAAAGGTCGACTTCCATACGATCAGCGGGTGGCAAGCATTGCGGTTATCTATAAGGCAGGCAAATCCAAGACTCCTTGCTCCTCATACAGACCTTTATCAGTGCTCAATGCCGAGCCTAAAATACTGGCGAAGCTCCTTGCGACTAGATTGGTCAAGGTAATCACTTCTTTGGTGCACCCGGATCGGTCGGGCTTTATGCCACGCCGGAATACAGCTCTCAATCTGCGGAGGTTGTATGGGATTCTGGGTGGTTCCCCTAAGATTCATGAGCCAGTGGTACTAGTGTCCTTGGATGCCACTATGGCGTTTGACAGGGTCGAGTGGTCATACCTGTTTGTGGTACTGACGAAGATGGGTTTTGGTCCGGAGATTGTTGGTTGGGTGCGTTTACTGTATGTTGATCCCTTGGCCAGAGTCGTTGTGAACAACTGCAGGTCGGCAGACTTTCCCCTCGGTAGGGGCACGAGGCAGGGATGCCTCTTTTCCCCGCTTCTCTTCGCTCTAGCATTGAAGCCTCTGGCGGCATGGGTCAGATGGGACCGGACGATACGTGGCTTGCGGTGGACGCCGTAGTGGGAGGATAAAATTTCACTCTATGTCTATGCCGATGATATACTGCTCTATCTCACTAACCCTAGGGAGTCCCTGATCGAATTTCTGGATGTGTTGGCCATATATGGGAGATATTCTGGATTTGCGATCAATTGGTCGAAATCGGTGCTCTTCGTCCTCAAGGGCCAACCACCAGTGAATCCGCAGTCATGCCCTATACAAATTGAGCCAGTTGGGTTTAAATACCTAGGTATTTATGTTACACTTGACACGAAGTTGAGGTACGCCAATAACCAGGGACTCCCCTTGAATCGGTTTAAAAGGGATGTGGAGCGCTGGAAGGCCCTACTGCTTTCCCTGTTGGGCAGGGCAGTCTTGTTTAAGATGTTGGCTCTTCCCCGATTTTTGTATGTACTCCAGAATACAATGGACCCTGTACCGGCGTTCTACTTCAAAGAAATAGAGGCCCTCCAGAGGAAACTTCTGTGGGACGGTAGACCCCGTATAGCATTTTCTAAACTCACTCTCCCCTGGTATGGCGGAGGGATATGACTGCCAGACCTGCGGAAATATTATTGGGCGTCACAGCTTGCGGCGGTGAACCACGTAGTATACGGGCCCCCAGGGGATCCAGGGTATGCCATGTATCGTGGCCAGGCCCTAGGTGGCGATTTCACTAAGGCTCTGTACACCAGGCCTCGGCGGTCCCCCTGACTGGTCCCACCGCGCATGCAGTCCACGTGTGGCACGTGGCCAATAGATGTCTTTCCTGGGAAGGAAAGCTAACTTTGGCCACCCCCCTATGGAATTTGGAGAGGCTCGGAAGCTTGCGGAAATCTAAGGGATTTTACAGGTGGGACCTCATCGGGATCACACAGATCAAGGACGTGTGGAGCGGGGACACAATACATACAATCGACTCTCTCAAACAGCAATGCAGCCTACACAATAGTGAGTATTATCGTTATCTCCAGATTAGACATGCTCTCCTCACACACATACCCATAGATTCTACGCTTCCAGAGGCCTCTCCCCTGGAGGACCGAGTGTTGGATGGATACCTCCCCAAGAAGACTATCTCTTTAATATATAAAAAGCTAATCAATAATATGGAGGACCCGCTGGGGCTTATTAGGACACAGTGGAGTGTGGAAGGCATGGAACTCGATGATGAAGACTGGATGGAGGTGGTCTCCTCCCCTAGAGTAGTTGCGATCCAGATGAGATTTAGACTGGTGCAGCTGAAGATCTTGCATAGGTCGTACATTACAGGGCCTCGTCTGGTACGAATAGGTCGAATGGAGAGTGTGGAGTGCCGCAGGGGATGTGGAGAGCTAGGCACCTTCATGCATATTTTGTGGCACTGCGTGGAAGTACAGGAATATTGGAAGAAGATTCATTAGAAGATGTGAGTAGCCTTGGGGGTGGAGATACAACCGGAACACCAGAGGTGTATACTGAATGTGTGGGAACCCACAGACTTGAACACGTATGGAAAACAATGGGTGACACTGGCGTGCATGGGAGCGAAGAGAAATATTGCGCAATTGTGGGGAGCCAGCCAGCCACCTCTGGTTGCCAAATGGGTGGAAGATTTGGATTGGAGTATGTTCAGGGAGAAGTCAGTGTATGTGGCATGGGGTTATCCTGAGAAATGGGGAAAGGTATGGGGAGCCTGGAATATTTATCGAGGAGAGATTTGTGTGCCTCCGGCAAGACGAGCAGAGGTGGAAGCGCCAGAATCCCTCTGATCCATAATTCACATATTGCCTTTATAATTCTGTATGAATGACATTGTATTATTGACCAAAGATGTAACTGTTAACTCACCCGATGTCTTTTCTTTTTCTTTGGTAATTTTAATAATAAGAGATATACAAAAACTAAAATAATCTCAGTGATCTCTTCCACCGTTATTGGTATCGACAGATATTCTCGTTGCGCATCGGATAGCCACGCTATCTACACCTCTGCTAGATAGCGTACAATTTCCTCCAGGGAAGCAGTGGGTTGCGAAGTGTATAACTCCCCATAAGCGGACATGAACTCTTTTAGGATACCTTCGGCATCTCGGTGCATGAGTCCCCTCCCATCCCTAATCGCCTGTATCACATTTGGTGAGCGTCCAGCACATATTTTGTTTGCTTGTGCCTTTCGGGGCCTACCACCTTCGCCGTAAAATCGTGCTATCTTGCGTTTTGTAATATATTTAAGTTCGTCTTCAGCGTAGGCTTGATATTCTGATAGTACCGATCTAATTTCCCCTAGAATTTTCGCATCTTGTGTATGTTCATACTCACGTTCTAGAGTATGGAGCCTATCTTCACGAAGGGATAGCTGACGGCGAATATCTCTTAAAATACCAGCCGTAGTGCTTATGCAGACCCCCTAATCGAAACTTTAAAAGCTTCCCATAGGAGACCTGGATCATCAGTAGTAGATGTATTTAGTCCAAAATATTCAGTAATGGCTTTGCTAACAGTGTCAGTGTAGACTGAGTCAAGTAGCGCTTTCGCATTGAACCTCCACCTGTATGGGGCCGGTACATAATGTGGCATCAGTAATGTAATTAATACCGGATTATGATCGGACAATGTCTTGGGTAGATGAGACACAGACCTCATCTAGTGCGACACGTCACTAGCACCCAACCAATAGTCTATGTGAGACCAGCTATTATGTACGGCCGACATATGCATAGCCTCCATGTCTGTGGGGTGCTTAGCTCTCCAGAGGTCCACAAGCCGCATGTCTGCTACTATATCGTTCAATTTGCCCAGCGCTCGTTTATGGGGTTCTGTCGATGCTCTAGATCTATCCAGGGCATCATTTAATGCAATATTTAAATTCCCTCCCCAAAGTAATGGAATGTCAGATAGGTCAAGAATCTTCATCCAGATATTATGGTAGAAGGTAGGGTCATCGATATTGGGACAGTATGTATTAATTAAAGCGAGTCTGTGCCCTCTCAAAATACCAGTTACCATGACATAACGGCCTTCGGCATCCATAACTGTATCCCCTACTTGGAAATTCAAGCCCTTTTTGAACAGGATAAGTACCCCCCTGGAATATGAGGAATACGCAGAGCCATGTACGGATTCCTCCCACCGGTGGCCAATGTGATTATTTGCTTTAGGGACGATGTGTGTCTTATGTAAGAAGGCTATATCAATCTGCAGCCTATCAAAGTAAGCTAGGATTTGACGTATCCTTTTCGGGTTCTTGAGACCTCTGAATTTTCCAAGTCAGTAGATTTAAATGTCTAGGTAATGATTTCTCAGTAGACATGTCTAATTTAGGATACCTATTGCAGCCTGGTGAAACATTTGTCGCTTGCACACAACATATCGACTATGGAATGTAATAATGATGCATAGTATGATGTTCCCCTGGACTACAGCGGTACGTCTTAAGTGCATTGATCCGTAAAAAACAATTTCCAACTCCTACCCTCCTCCCATCACTCACTTCAGCATCCCAATTATGCCAAAGACATGTCCCCACATTCATAAAGAACATAATTAAACCCCAGTTGGGGAACTCCCGTGTGGGGGTCCACCGAATGCACACATCTGCATCCAACATAGGGAATGTGGACAGGTTTACAATAGGTATGCAGACTAAGAAAAATTCAGAACCACCCATAAATATAAGTGATACATTGAAAGTGACAGGTAGTATTAGCAGGGCACCTCGACCCGCACCACCCCGAACTACCTACTATTATTACATTCAGATAGTGTTTAGTATTAAATCTTTTTATTTAAAGCCAATACACCGACCAGTGCTTTTGGAGGCAAAGGCCGAACAGTGACAAAACAGTTGCTGCGTCATCGCCAATGCAAGTGTCATACGATGCATTTTAAACACGGCATGCCGCCTACAACCCAGCTGGGCTGGCCGCGTTTGAAAGACTGGGAATCAGTCGGTCGCAACAACAATGCATACATTATACAAAACCCCCCCCACACCATCCCTCCCCCACCCCCCCTCGCCCTTGTCCGCTGACGTAAAAGAAAGGAAACGCTAAAGAAACCAGTAGTAGTGGCTAGGGCATCACGGAGGGAACCCTAGTTCTGGGGCGCTCATTTGCCGGGCTTTGTCTTGGGCTCTGGGATGGGTGTGTCGGCAAGATGCAGCAATCGCAAGTATCGGGGACAGCTCAGTTCCCTGAATTCCCCGGTAAGAAGGGTCAGAAATGGCCGCCAGAGGTCTGCAAATTTGTCTCCTCTGCCCGCCGTGGTCAGCGAAAGCTTCTCCATTCCCAGAATGGTCCAAAGTCTGTGCAGCCAGCCCGTCTGCACCGGCGGTTGAGGATCTCTCCAGCGGGCCACAATGTTTTGCACAGCTGCCCCTAATGCAAGCGCTATCAGTCTCCCTCTCATAGACTTTAGAGGATACATCAATGCGTTGGGTAGTCCCAGTAACACATAGGCAGGAAATCGGGGGAGTTGGGTGTCTAAATGGAGGTCTATCAGGTCTAGAATAGAGGTCCAGTATTTCTGCAGCCGCTCACAACTCCACAGGAGGTGTTCCAGCATGCCCAATCCTCCGCAACCTCTCCAACAGCGGTCACTGACTTGGGGATCCCAGCGGTGTATGCGTTCTGGGGTGTGATACCAGTAGGTAGCCACTTTTGTGAGTGTCTCAGTGAGGCCTGTGTGGTAGGCTAAATGACGGGCTCTGTGATAGATCCCCTCCCACTCTTTGCGCGTGAGCTGCCGTCCTAGGTCCTTGTCCCATCTAGCCTGCCCCGCTCTATAGGTGTATATGTTAGTGAGAAGCAAGTGCTGGTATATGTCCGAGAGCAGTTTCTTCTCCGACGTGCGTGTCAGTAGCCATTTTTCATAGGGTGTAAGAAATCGCTGCGCACCCAGTTTGATCGCGGCTGCAGGACCCAGTGCCGGACTTGAAGATAGGGCATGCGATCGGCTTCTGGTATGCCATCGGCCTCCTTCACCTTCTGGAAAGGGAGGATGCCCTGAAGGTCAAACATGTGGCCTATCTCCCGGCATGGTGTAGCTCTCCAAGTCCCGAATGCCTGTGTATCCAGGCCCAGGGTAAACTCCGGGTTGTCGAATATCGGTGTCAGCAGGGAAGGAAAGGAAGTGAGGTTTCTCCGGACCGCCACTTTATCCCACACTTCCATGACCGTACCAGTGATATACGACGCATATAGGTTAGGAGGCCTATGGCGCCGCAGTAGGAAGGGCACACCCTGGAGTGTACGGCCTGCCACTGCCTGGTCTTGAAAAAGTCAGTGTTTGCTGGACTCCAGCTGGTACCACTCTACAAGCGTGCGTAATTGTGCCGCTTGAAAGTACAGGGTGAGGTTGGGCAGTCCTACTCCCCCATGTGCCGGGGGGAGCGTGGCGATTTGGTGCTTCAGATAGTGTTTAAAACAATAACAACAAACACCTGCATGAAAACAAGGCATGAGGTGGTGTTTCAGGCACGTGGGTCAATATACCCTCCCTTAGGAAACATATCAAATAGGAGGTATCTATGAATCACATGCCAACTTCAAAGGAGCTATCCGCAATCCCAGCAACTTATGTATGCAAAAGGTAGCATGGCCGCAAATCAGTGCGCCGTCTGGGTGTGCAGCATGTAGGCATACAATATTCACTAACATTAGGCTCTGTTGTCTCGTGCATGCCATCTCCTCTGTGCGAAAACAGTAAATATTGCAAAAGACGGATTGACACAACTATCAGGAGTTCGTGGGAGTGTCCTCTTTAAACACATTGTACAGTAATCATGTATCCCATGGGACTCAGTCTACACCCCCAGATGATTGGATCAGCAATGTCACATATACTATATCTGTAACGTTTCCTCAAGCAGCACGCTGCCAAAAGTGCCTATTGGCTTACCAGTTCATGACGGAAAGGAGACAAATATCCTACCCTTAAAAGCGGTTGTCAGTCCGAGTCTTGATTCTGCTCAGCACGTTTCTGGTCTTGCCGCCTTTGATGCAATTTATTTAGAAAGTCTTGTGCGACTTTTGGAGTAAGAAGGATCGTGGAGTGGCCATCATGAGTCACCTTCAGCCGAGCAGGGTAGAGCATAGCGTACTCCACGCCCAGCTCTCGCTGTTTCTTTTTAGCTGAATTGAACTCTTTGCACACTAGCTGAAGTGACATATTGAAGTCCGGGTAAAACTCCAGCGCGTTACCCTGATAATGTATTTGCTGCTTCTCACGGGTCATCCACAAGATCACATCACGGTCTCTATAATTAAGAAGGCGGGCGATAATCGGTCGCGGAGGCACACCCGGCTTCGGTCACGGGCCAGGCATCTGTGGGTGCGCTCCACCAGCAACACTGAGGAAAGATGCTCTGTGCCAACGATGTTGCGGATTAGTTCCTCCACGTAGGTTTCCATCTTCCCCGTGTTTGTGGATTCTGGAATACCCGCGATCCTGAGGTTATTCCAGCGTGAGCTCGCCTCCAAATCTTTCGCTTTGTTTTTTATCACATCCAAGAGTTTTTCCATTTCCGCGCACTTCTTAGTGGTAGTATGAGACTCATCCTCCACAGTAGATATCTGGGTTTCTGCTTCAACGAGTCTTTGCCCATGTTTATCTAATTTCGCCATGAAAATATTGGGTTTGTAAGGAGCACTCCATTGTCAACTGGATATTAGGATTTTAAACAAATGGTGCTGCGATTGTTAAGGATTGTCGGTCCTGGGTTAATGATTCGTTATGATGGATATTAATACCCACCCAATCGCGCACTGTTCACTTGGTGCTGCGCACCTTTTAATTTTACGTTTTTAAACACAATTTAAACCAACAGTTTATCTTATTCTTTACTTTGGTTTTTAATTTGTACTCATGTTCACTTCTTAATGTAAACTATAGTTTTGTTATTCACAATTTTCATAACAACTTGCTTTTGAAAACATTATTTCAACACATATTACATTTCTTCAAATTTTTCAGCATTTTCAACATTGTACATGACTCATATAATCAATGTTCCTTGGTTGAGCCCAATGCATTTCGGCACTATTGGAGTGCCTTCATCAGGGGGAATTCTGCAGAAAATAAAGTAAAAAACATGGTGTAAGTGTGTTGACTATATTCATTTTTGGGGGTTCTCGTGATTTACAATGTATTAGCTGGCGTACCTTAATGTTGCTGTTATGTGACGTATGAATGCGATACTCCGCCTTGAACACAATGCTTCTGTTAAAACAAAATTCAAACTCTTCTTTAATTGACCGGGTCTAATGTGTTAAACTTGTTTTGAATAACCAACCACTCAATGGGAATTATTGCGGATTCAGCTTTTATGTTCTGATATTCGAACTTTTAATGAACAGAACAGAATTGTTGAAACCATGATAAAAAATCAACAAAACAGAATGGTATTTGTAACAAAATACACAACCCAATCATATAAAATCAGAAACATCATCAACAAAAGATGGGAACTATTATCTATGGAGCAAGACTTTAATGGATTATTCAAAGAGCCTCCACTACATGCGTACACTAGAGGATTGAACTTAAAAGAGAGACTGAAATTCAGACAACAGCCATCATCAACAACAGTAAATAAAGGTACAATACATTGTCTTAATTGTATTAATTGTAACAACGTAATAACAGGAAGTTCATGCACTCACCCAACTTCAGGAAAACTGGTCCAGTTAAAACATACTTGTGACTGTAATTCGCAAAACGTTGTGTACGGGATCAAATGCCCGTGTGGAAAGATGTATATCGGGAAGACGGAACGGAAAATAAAAGTTCGAATATCAGAACATAAAACCCGAATCCGCAATAATTCCCATTGAGTGGTTGGTTATTCAAAACAAGTTTAACACATTAGACCTGGTCAATTAAAGAAGAGTTTGAATTTTGTTTTAACAGAAGCATTGTGTTCAAGGCGGAGTATCGCATTCATACGTCACATAACAGCAACATTAAGGTACGCCAGCTAATACATTGTAAATCACGAGAACCCCCAAAAATGAATATAGTCAACACACTTACACCATGTTTTTTACTTTATTTTCTGCAGAATTCCCCCTGATGAAGGCACTCCAATAGTGCCGAAATGCATTGGGCTCAACCAAGGAACATTGATTATATGAGTCATGTACAATGTTGAAAATGCTGAAAAATTTGAAGAAATGTAATATGTGTTGAAATAATGTTTTCAAAGGCAAGTTGTTATGAAAATTGTGAATAACAAAACTATAGTTTACATTAAGAAGTGAACATGAGTACAAATTAAAAACCAAAGTAAAGAATAAGATAAACTGTTGGTTTAAATTGTGTTTAAAAACGTAAAATTAAAAGGTGCGCAGCACCACTGAACAGTGCGCGATTGGGTGGGTATTAATATCCATCATAACGAATCATTAACCCAGGACCGACAATCCTTAACAATCGCAGCACCATTTGTTTAAAATCCTAATATCCAGTTGACAACGGAGTGCTCCTTACAAACCGAATATTTTCATAACTATACTACGGTCAGCCAAGTAAGGAGGCACCCAAACAAACAAAGATGCAATTCGAAACGATAACAGCGATCACGGACAATAGAGCCAATACATTGGCGTATACCAATAAACAGGCAGATCAGATTTACTCACTCATCAAGGAAGTCAGAAACATGGATGCTCACGGGGGTTCTATAAGTCAACAACTTAAACAGTTGGAATATCTCACACGACGTCAAGTCAATCAAAGAATGCACGCATCAACACTTATCCAATACCACAAAGCTAAACGCATCCCTAGAGGACTACGTTTGTCAATCAAACCAATGTTATTTCGATTCAACCTCAACGCTAAGTTCATGGATAAGTGGTATAGTATACTAAACAAATGTTCATTAGACCTTATACTGCTTATAATTGAAGAACTAGCTAAGACCATACGTGAGTTAGAAGATGAAATTTACACACTTAAAACAGAATTGGAAGCAAGAATGGAAGACGATTCATGGAAGATCAGTATAGAGGGCATCAATCTGAAATTGGAAAAATACGAGAAGGAATTACAAGAAGAAAAGCTATGCAAATACAAACGCGACACAATAGATTATAAGCTCAATGAAGTTTATACATGGGCTGATGTCTACGCTCGACGACAATTTGTACCACCAAAAAAAACAACACCAGCTACACATTCATCCGAAGAAAGTCTCGTAACCGATAAGGAAACATCAATACGTAGAGGACCGATAAGAGCAACACAGGAAGGAGTAATATTATCCACTGATAACATTCAACACACCACACAAGCAGAGATACAGCTTTTTTGTTACAGGACCAGGATCAAGGTCAACCACCAACATCACAAACACCAACACCAGCATCAAGCGCAAAACAAGGCGAGGAAGTGGCAGGCAAAGCTCCAAGAAGCGGACGGACAGTAGTTTAATCATTAATATTTCTTCAACAACACTAACAAGGCAACAAACGCGACTTTAAATAAGGGTCTTACATTTGTACCCACCACAGCAACAAATGAATTGGAAACTGAAGGTGCTTTCTTCAGGTTCATGAGAACATTAAAACTCAGACATTACTTTGAAAATGTAGTTGAACCTACAAATACCCAGATTGAAAACACAGACAAACAATTTAAACCAAAAAGTGTATTTCAAGCTCCAACATCGCACAAAATGTTAGACACCTTTGAAACCATGGTGAAAAATGATTTGAAAGCATTGGATTACAAGAAAATACGACACAACAACTTGACGAAAACTGAACAACACATAATCAACAACTTGGCCAATGATGCAAAATTAACCATTCAACCAGCTGACAAGGGTGGCGCCTTGGTGTTAATGGATACGCATTATTACGAACACAAAGTAGATGAACACGTGTCACATCAAGACACGTACCTACAGCTTCCATCAGATCCAACTTCAATGCTTCAAAGTATGCTCAATGGAATATTGCAGACAGTCAAATTGAATGGATGTGTTGATGACCAAACAGTGGCATTTCTAACAGAAAAAAACCCGAGACGGCCACAATTGTATATGATCCCTAAAATTCATAAACACCCGACCAATCCACCTTTTAGACCGATAGTATCGGGGTGCGGGTCAATTTTTGACCCCCTCGGACAATACATCGACCACTACTTACAGAAATTTGTTCAACAATGGGGTTTGTATATTAAAGATACAACTGATTTTCTGAATAAATTGACATGGATTCAAGGAGGATATCAAAACCATTGGATTATGTGCACCATAGACGTGGTGGCACTTTACACCTCTATACCTCACGGAGCAGGCCTTGAAGCGGCAGAATGGGCACTACTTAAGCTGGAAGAAGTACCAACTGACAAAAAAAATTTTTGTTGCAGCTACTGAAATTCTGTCTCTATAACAGTTACTTTGTATGGAAGAATAAATTTTACGCTCAACTTAATGGAACATCCATGGGCTTTGCTGGGGCCCCAGCATACGCTAATACTTACATGGCCCAATTTGAGGCACAGAACGTGATGAATTTGAGAGAATGGACACATGTGAAGTTATACTGTCGATTCATCGACGATATCTTCTTAATTTGGGACGATACTCAGGAATCATTGGAACACCTAATCAGATCTCTCAACCAGGTGGAGGCAAGAATACAATTTACACATAAAATACGTAAAGAAGTTATTGATTTTCTAGACGTCAGGATAACTAAGACAGACAATGGATTTGACACGGAACTGTACACAAAGTCCACAGACCGAAACAGTGCACTTAGTTACACCAGCTTTCACCCAAGGAGTCTAATAAGGAATTTACCGCCATCACAATTCATTCGGATCAATCGTATTTGTTCCAACACACAAACGTGCGAAAACACCTTGGAAAGACAAGTCCAAAAATACGAGAAGAGAGGATACCCAAAGGTCATACTTCAAGAGCAAATACAAAAGGTCTCATTAATGAACAGAACAGAATTGTTGAAACCACGGATAAAAAATCAACAAAGCAGAATGGTATTTGTAACAAAATACACAACCCAATCATATAAAATCAGAAACATCATCAACAAAAGATGGGAACTATTATCTATGGAGCAAGACTTTAATGGATTATTCAAAGAGCCTCCACTACATGCGTACACTAGAGGATTGAACTTAAAAGAGAGACTGAAATTCAGACAACAGCCATCATCAACAACAGTAAACAAAGGTACAATACGTTGTCTTAATTGTATTAATTGTAACAACGTAATAACAGGAAGTTCATGCACTCACCCAACTTCAGGAAAACTGGTCCAGTTAAAACATACTTGTGACTGTAATTCGCAAAACGTTGTGTACGGGATCAAATGCCCGTGCGGAAAGATGTATATCGGGAAGACGGAACGGAAAATAAAAGTTCGAATATCAGAACATAAAAGCCGAATCCGCAATAATTCCCATTGAGTGGTTGGTTATTCAAAACAAGTTTAACACATTAGACCCGGTCAATTAAAGAAGAGTTTGAATTTTGTTTTAACAGAAGCATTGTGTTCAAGGCGGAGTATCGCATTCATACGTCACATAACAGCAACATTAAGGTACGCCAGCTAATTCATTGTAAATCACGAGAACCCCCAAAAATGAATATAGTCAACACACTTACACCATGTTTTTTACTTTATTTTCTGCAGAATTGCCCCTGATGAAGGCACTCCAATAGTGCCGAAATGCATTGGGCTCAACCAAGGAACATTGATTATATGAGTCATGTACAATGTTGAAAATGCTGAAAAATTTGAAGAAATGTAATATGTGTTGAAATAATGTTTTCAAAAGCAAGTTGTTATGAAAATTGTGAATAACAAAACTATAGTTTACATTAAGAAGTGAACATGAGTACAAATTAAAAACCAAAGTAAAGAATAAGATAAACTGTTGGTTTAAATTGTGTTTAAAAACGTAAAATTAAAAGGTGCGCAGCACCAAGTGAACAGTGCGCGATTGGGTGGGTATTAATATCCATCATAACGTATCTAATTTCGCCACCATGTTGTCGACTCTTTGGGTAATAGTGTCTAACTTTCCGTTGATGTCCTGTAAGCTCTGTTGAATGGCTTTTAGCATTGCCTCCATGCCATTAGGTGCCACTGTTTCGCAATCAGGTTCGGTATCGGACTGTGCAGTAGCTCCCTTAGTGTGTTTCTTTGCTTCAAACGTGAGCTTAGCCTGTTGCTTATCGGTTTCCGCATCTTGCCCGCGTAGTAGTGCCACCATCACTGAGAAGGAGAACAGGAGCGTCCAACACAATTGAACGTATGGAGACGTAAAACAAAGACGAAATGGACTACACCACTCAGTCCCAGATGTACTGCTGCTGCCACACTGACGGACAATCCTCCACTCATACGCCACCTCAGGCCTCAAGCCACAGCCGCATAGGCGTCCGGTCAAGAGCGATCCAGGCAATTCAGGGTAGCACAGAGCAGACACACAGCCCCCGTCAGGACAGCATCCACAGCAATGCACGCTTGTATGAGGAGCACCACTTGTTAAAGAGATGTCACCGGCACCTAGGTCAAGGGGTACGCATGGTTGCTTGTGGCATACACCGGTCCATGTCGTGTCAGACACGATGGGTACCACCGCCTTGAGAGGTAGCTGCCACTCTACACTGGATTTTTGCCGTTTCCCCTGTAAGCAATGAGCACTGCTACGAATCCGCACATATCTCGGGCCTCCAAGAGTTTACTCAGCGCCAATGCCCATGGAGTTAGATTCGGGAACACACTCCCACACCGACACCGTGAGCACCCAGTCGGATGCAGCTCCCGCCTGGCACAGCGCTGCAGGACCAACAATGCAGGCAGGCACCTACCATCCGCTACACAGGCCACTAGGCCACCAACACCGCTGCAGCCGCCATTTTGAATCAAGGAGCCGTTATCACTTTGCTTGGAATCAGCTCACTGCTACTCCTGTCTTCGTCCAATCTATTATATGCCCCTCCTGGTGCCGCAGGTCTTCCTAATCACTCGCCTGAGCCCCCGAAGTTACAGCCATACAGTGCCTCATATGTTCCAGCTCGGGAGCAACACAGCACGTCGCCAATATGTTCAACACTGCTGCGCCTCGCTCCCAGCGCCAGCTTGCAATGTTGCCGGTGCCCCCTCGCTGCACTATATCGCTACACATCTCCTGCGGGGGTCCTGCATCCTCCGTTACTTACTGTTGGGGCAAGTTCCCACGATCTCCACCATCGCGGGCAGCCGAGAGCAGCTCCAGAATACCGCTGCATTACTGTCCTCTAGGGAGCTGCCATTTTGCGCGCCTCCTGCTGCCCGCGTCCTCGGAGCAATCTGCCGACCGGGACTGTGCCCCCGCTGTCAGAATTTTTTTTTTTTGCAGAGTTTTATATAGCGCAAACTAGACCCGAACCGAATCGGGTATCAGAGCGCTTTACATAGCACCAGTTACTTTACATGAGTGCACACATTCATTTTTGTTAGGCAAAGGGAGATTAAGTGACTTGCCCAGAATCACAGGATGGGGCGCTACGATGGTCTTGTGTGCTGGACTATATTATCTGCAGGTCCAAGGCTATCATGCCAACAGCGGAGCGCACCGAACCTCTGTGACTCGGGCCGCCGCCATGTTACGCCATCATGATCCCTGGACGCCAGGCAGCCGCTCGTAGTTTCTCCGCCTCAGTTAACGCTTCAGGGCTACGACACCGCTCAGTTTATGGGCAAGTCGTTCCGACGTGCATGTCTGCCAGTTTCACTCAGATCCGTGGCTGCAAATACGAGTTTTGAGGATAACTGCACCTGTCCGGCGGAGTTGTCTTAACAGGCAGCCATTCCGCTGTGCACCCTCTAGCGCCACCCCATCAGCCACCAACATGTTTCACGGAACGGACCGCTGCGAGGCTTCCCGGGACATCTTTAAAAAGCACATAGCAGCAGAGGGGCCGAAAGAGACCACATCTAGAATAAAGATACACAATACCCTCCAGGCTCAATTCACAAAATTGGAAAGACTGTACGAGAGAAAAGTAAGGAAGTGGTGGGAGGCCACCTCCTTACAAAATTATATGGATGTGGGCAGGGTACCGCGGGGATTACAAATTTATACAGTTCCTGCTTATGAGAACCCGGACCCACGCCTTCTAGAACAATGGGCAGAATACACTGCAGCGTCATGCAAAGGGATGCTGGACATCCTAGTGAAATTCGCCTGGAGCGATCGGACCAAGCCTTTGGAGGAGATCGCGAGCCTGGAGGAGGAAATTCTGAAAGACATAGATAAAAGCAAATTCGAAGAGATGAGAGAACTGATGAAGAAACGGTTGGCCAAATACGAACTAAAGATACGGCAAAGGAAACAAGAGAAATTTGAAAGAGACGAACGCGACTATAGTCAAGGCAGGATCCTGACATTCGCAAAGAAATTTGATGGACCCCGCAAAGAATTAACGAGGAAAGCCACCTCTGCCCCACAAGAAAGAGTCGAGACCTCTGAATCCGAAGTCACAGAGGGAGAACAATTGGGCGATGAGACGTCAACGGGACAAAACACCAAAGTGAAGACTCCTTTTCACTTGGAATTCAACTTGATCCGCCAAACTTGGCTCAGAGGGGGGAAAAGCAAGCCACCCGAAAAAGAAGAAGTACGCAATGCGGGGGCTGGAAGGGGAAGAACAGCAGCCTCCGGAACACGCAAGAAGAGAGGATCCAGATGGTAGAAATGGCGTATAATCTTTCTATAATTGATTTGACGAACCTAAAAAACTAACAACAAAGGAAGAAGAGACACTTAAATTAGGACTTACATTCTGCCCTAACAACAAATTGGAATTTACTCAAACCAGGATCGACCTGTTCAAGTTTGTCAGGAAGATCAAATTACATAAATTACATAAATTCTTCAAACTGAAGCCCTCTGTTTTAGAGGCTAGACAGCTCAAAACGAAATCTCAATTGAGGGACACTGACATCCTTACCGTACAGGACCTGGACATGATGGAAATGTTGGAAGAGTTACGTACTGAACGTGCCCTCGATGATACTGATAGCATAGACATACGTCTAAGGACAAGAAGAGTAGGAGTCGAACAAGAGTCACCAATAACTGGCTTTAAACCCCTGTCGCAATTCAATCCACAAATGCCCTATGACGCCATTGATTCTTTCTCTGAGGCAGTTCTGCAGGACTTAACAAAGTTTCATCATACCCACACCCGTCAGAGAATGAAACCTAGCAGAAATCTAAACCAGGATCAAGAGTAGTATATAATCTTGCCCAACAGTGACCCAATTGTACCGACTTTTTGCCAACTTCCTAAAATACACAAGGACCTATAGGATCCACCGGGGAGGCCGATTGTTTCTTCTATAGGAGGATTGACTGAAAACATGTCTATATACATTGATTCCTTTCTCTTTCAGGTGGTATTACAATTAACATCATATGTTCTTAACAAATAAATAAAGATACAAAGGACTTCATTATTGAAATGGATGGTATACAATGGGACTCTACATTTGTATTGATAACTATGGACATTACCAGTCTTTACACGTCCATAAACCATAGACAAGGCATTGATGCCATGAGCTACTTCTTGAACAAAAGACCCATGAAGTTCTTTGAACACAACACCATGCTGATAGAGTTGACCGAATTCTGCTTGTCTCATAACATCTTTTTGTATCAGGCACAACTGTATAGACAAATCTCCGGCACGGCGACGGGCACCTGCTGCACCCCCAGCTATGCGAACTTGTTTATAGGCTGGTGGGAGGAGCAGGTGGCCCTCACTGATCACCGGGCAAAATGGGCAAAATATGTTGCTTCCTGGCATCGGTACATCGATGACCTCTTCCTTATTTGGAGGGAGTCAATAGAGCAAGCCAAACAATTTATTCACGAGTTTAATGAAAATAACCTTAACCTCAGATTCACCTATGAGGCAGGTACCGAGACAGTGAATTATCTTGATCTAAGGGTTTACATCAAAGAAGGGAGGGTACAGACGGAATTATTTAGGAAGCCAACTGCCGGCAATTGTATCCTACACGCTGAAAGTAACCACCCCCTCAACTGATCAAGAGTATCCCGTATGGAGAACTTCTCCACCTTAAACGTAACTGATCTGACAAAGATGATTTTTTAAGGGCTGCAACTGGTTGCCTCTTTAGGTTCAAAGCAAGGGGGTATAAGCAAAATCTACTGGACAATGCATTAAAGCGGGTCCAGAGAATCCCAAGATCAGAACTCCTTAAGGACAAAAAATAAATATCACTGATGACAAGATATCCGATGATGCTAAAGGCCAATTTCGGATAATAACCACTTACTTAGATGATGCCAACAGTCTTAGAAATATGCTAAAGAGAAATTGTCATATTCTTCAAACTGATTCAGTGATAGGGAGAGACATTCCAGATGCGCCCCTTATTACTTTCCGTAAGGCGAGGTCGTTTAGGGATACTCTTGTCCATAGCCACCTCTCCTCTATTATGCCCTTTAGTGGGACACTAAAAGAGATAAAAGGATTCTTTCCCTGTGGAAAATGTCGAGCGTGTATGAGCAGTAAAAAGGTCCTAAACTATAAGATTCCAGGCCTAAAAAAACCCAAAAGCAATCAGTAAGTTCATTACCTGTTCAACATCGCATGAGGTATACTGCTTAGTATGTCCCTATGGACGCAAATACATAGGGAGTACTATCCATGGTGTGAAGGTGCGCATTTTGGAACACCAACGAGCAATAGCCAATAAGGATGTAAATTATCCTTTCGCTAGGCATTTTGCCCACAAACATCAGAGCAATAGGGACCTGTTGCAATATTTTGGGCTCGACTGCGTACCAATAAACCTCAGATGAGGGGACAGGGTTTTGAGATTACGTAGGCTAGAATCACGCACCATAATAGATCTCCAGACCAAGATGCCCGGGGGATTGAATCGGGGGAAGAGTTAGCTATACATTTAGGTAGATGAAATCTCCCAACATCCCAATAATCCGGATATTTGTCAAGCCCACTTTTAATTTAAGCAAAAACAACAGTTGATGGACAGAATGCAGAACTATGTCATACCATCACCCCAGTACAGAGATCTGGGGCTAAATCCATCGTTTTTAAGCTCACCATGCCATTCCAGTTTTAACCCAGCCATATGCAAATCGGTCCTGACCCTGTGCCCCATGGGAACAGTCCAGCCCGAATTGCCAAGCCAGGTCCTCCCTGGACTGGAAACTGAGGGCCCGATTCACAGAACTAACTTAAGTCAAAATCCTAAACTTACTACTTTTGGTATTCATAGAAGTTAGGATTTTGTCTTAAGTTTGTCTTAAGACCGACTTAAGACAGACTTAAGACAGACTTAAGTTAGGATTTTGTCTTAAGTCTGTCTTAAGATGAACTTAAGACAAAATCCTAACTTCTGTGAATACCAAAAGTAGTAAGTTTGGGATTTTGTCTTAAGTTAGTTCTGTGAATCGGGCCCAAGCATCCTAGGACCGGTTTCGGGTTTTCAGACCTCATCAGCCAGTGTAGCTTGATTCCAGTGGCATGGAGAGCACGGTACTCACGTCTGAGCATACCCGTCCCACTCGGGGTGACAAATGCAAAAACAACAGTTGATGGACAGAATGCAGAACTATGTCATACATTCACCCCAGTACAGAGATCTGGGCCTAAATCCATCGTTTTTTGCTCACCATGCCATTCCACTTTGAACACAGCCATATGCAAATTAGTCTTGACCCTGTGCCCCATGGGAACAGTCCAGCCCGAATTGCCAAGCCAGTTCCTCCCTGGACTGGAAACAAGCATCCTAGGACCGGTTTCAGGCTTTCAGCCAGGATAGCTTGATTTCAGTGGCATGGAGAGCACGGGACTCACGTCTGAACATACCCGCCCCACTCAGGGTGACAAATGCAAAAACAACATTTGATGGACAGAATGCAGAGCAATGTCATACATTCACCCCAGTACCGAGATCTGGGCCTAAATCCATTGTTTTTTGCTCACCATGCCATTCCACTTTGAACACAGCCATATGCAAATCAGTCGACCCTGTGCCTCATGGGAACAGTCCAGCCCGAATTGCCAAGCCAGTTCCTCCCTGGACTGGAAACAAGCATCCTAGGACCGGTTTCAGGCTTTCAGCCCTCATCAGCCAGGATAGCTTGATTCCAGTGGTATGAAGAGCACAGGACTCACGTCTGAGCATAGCCGTCCCACTTGGGGTGACAAAGAACAAAACAACAGTTGATGGACAGAATGCAGAACAATGTCATACATTCACCCCAGTACAGAGATCTGGGCCTAAATCCATCGTTTTTTGGCTCACTCAGCCCCCGATATCCTCGCCGCAATTCCTACGGGATATTACATTATGCATGCCAACCGGCCTGCAGGAAAGACGGGCGGCGGGGTGGCGGCCATCATCCGCTCGGAACATCATTTCTCTGAAGTCACCGTGACACTCATTCCCAAAACCGAATGCTTAGCTCTAAAATTTTCTTCTGCTAAGTCACCCTTCATTTGTGTCATCGTATACAGATCCCCAAATAATATGCCTCTCTTTCCCCAACTCTTTAGCGATTCTATCGCTCAACTAGCAATCAATCACGCGAATATCTTGGTGATTGGAGACTTCAATTATTGGCCATCTGATGCTCATGAAAGCAAATCCTCTGCGGAATTCTCTGACTTTTTAATTAGCATGAATCTTTCTCAGCACGTCCACACCCCCACTCACCTCAAAGGTCATATCCTTGACCAAGTCTGGACGTCCAATCTCGACATCGCCCCTCCTGCTGTCCTCCCCTGCTCCTGGTCTGATCATAGTTTTATTTCTTTTTACTTATATTTGCATACTACGTGCCCTCCTCCTCTTGTTAAAAATCTAATGGCTCGCAACTGGAAAAGGGCTAATATGCCTGAATTTCATGACTTACTGGCCTCCACCGCACCCAAATCATCGAACTCGCTCGGAGATCAGGCCGACCTTCTCGATGAATGGCTACGTCAGGCTAGCAACATTGTTGCCCCTTTTAAAAAGATCAATGCTAAGCGCCCCCACGATGCACAACGGTGGTTCTCGGACCAACTTAAAGCAGACAAAACTTGCTTTGCGGCAAGCTGAACGCCGTTGGCGCCGTAACTACGACCCCCTGCTTAAACTGGGCTATATCGACTCCTTAAAGTCTTATAAAAAATCGATTCTAACAGCTAAGACGGCCTACTTTTCCCAAAAAATTATGGACTCGAACAACAAAACCAAGGAGATCTTTTCAATTGTCAATGAGCTTTCTCTGCCTGATAGGGTTACTCCCCAACCCCAGCCAACTCAAACCCTTTGTGATTCGTTAAACACCTACTTCATCGAGAAAATCACAACCATAAAAAACAATATCCCTACCCCTGCGTCCCCTATTCCTCCTTCCCTTCCCCCCAAGAACACCAGCACCCTAACGGAATTTCCTCCCATTTCCCTACAAGATTTTTCCTCTCTTCTCCTCAAAGTTAGTTCGGGGTCTCCCAATGACTGCTGCCCCCCTCAGATTCTGAGAGAAGCTTTTCTTGCTTGTCCGGACACCCCGCTAGCATTACTTAACAACTCTCTTGCTACTGGGGTGGTCCCTCGCTCTTTCAAACAAGCAGCCGTTCTACCCATTCTGAAAAAAACCAATGCGGACCCCACAACCCTTAGCAACTACCAACCTATTTCCCTCCTCCCCTATTTAGGAAAAATTCTGGAGACCTATGTAACCCGCTGCTTGAGCTCCTTTATAGAGCAATCCTCCTTCTTGGACCCCCAACAAGCTGGATTCAGACCCCTCCATTCCACTGAGGCAGTCATAGTAGCAGTTATGGACGCCCTCAGGAAAGGTGCAGATAAAAACATCTCTCAGGCCCTCGTCCTATTAGACCTCTCGGCGGCTTTCGACACGGTCGATCATACCATCCTGATCGACCGTGTCCACAATGCCGGTATCCAGGGGGTGGCCCTAAACTGGCTTAGATCATTTCTTGACCAGAGTTCACAATCTGTTCACTTGTCCACCTTCTCTGCACCTTACACTTCCCTCACGTGTGGTGTCCCACAGGGCTCTGCACTTTCCCCCCTTCTATTTAATTTGTATCTACAAACCCTTTTATCTTCCCTCCGCAATTCCCCGGTCACTATCTTCAATTACGCGGACGATCTCCAGTTAATTTTCCCCATTGACTCCCTCCCTTCCTCCCGTCTCAACTTTCAGTCTATCATGCTGACCATCGCAGAGTGGATGTATCACAGTCAATTAAAGCTAAACCCCACCAAAACTGAGCTCGTCCTTGTAGGGGGTCCCACTCATCCATGGAACTCCACCTTTTGGCAAACATCCCTGGGGTCAGCACCCACCCCAGTGAGTACAGTCAAAAGTCTGGGGGTGATCATTTCTGATGACCTTCCTATGCGACCGCATATCAACTCTGTCACATCATCCTGTTTCTTCCATCTCAGGCGGATCTGCAAAATCAGTAGGTTGCTCACTAGAGATGCCCTGATTCAAGATATCATCGCTCTCATCACCTCCAGGTTAGACTACGCCAACACGCTGTATGTCGGTATTCCTGCATGCCACCTCCATCGACTGCAGTTGGTGCAGAATCAGGCTGCCCGCCTGATCTTCCGCCAACCCAGACATCAGCATGTCACTCCTCTTCTTCGTAGTCTGCACTGGCTCCCAGTCTCCAAGCGCTGTACCTTCAAGCTGGCATGCTCAGTTTTCAAGGCCCTCTCCGATGCAGCCCCTGCCTTCATCTCTTCTGCCTTGACTCGCCACATCCCCTTGAGAACTCTTCACTCAGCATCTCTCAACCTCCTTGTGATTCCCAAATTCAAGCGGAATAAGCACGGTGGTTTGAGTTTTTCTGTTCTTGCCCCCTCCACTTGGAACTCTTTGCCACTTTCCCTTCGTTTATGCCCCAATTATGATTGTTTCCGCAGATTATTAAAAACTTTTCTATTCCAATCTGTATACGCATAACTCCCTCACCTTGATCACTGCACCTGTCAAAGAGCACCATGAAACCGTTGGTGAAAGTGCGCGGTACAAATAATTTAACGTAACGTAACGTCACTATGCCATTCCAGTTTGAACCCAGCCATATGCAAATCAGTCTTGACCCTATGCCCCATGGGAACAGTCCAGCCCGAATGCCAAGCCAGGTCCTCCCTGGACTGGAAACAAACATCCTAGGACCGGTTTCGGGCTTTCAGCCCTCATCAGCCAGGATAGCTTGATTCCAGTGGCATGGAGAGCATGGGACTCACGTCTGAGCATACCCGTCCCACTCGGGGTGACAAATGCAAAAACAACAGCTGATGGACAGAATGCAGAAGAATGTCATACATTCACCCAGTACAGAGATCGGGCCTAAATCCATCATTTTTAAGCTCACCATGCCATTCCAGTTTGAACCCAGCCATGTGCAAATCAGTCTTGACCCTGTGCCCCATGGGAACAGTCCAGCCCGAATTGCAAAGCCAGGTCCTCCCTGGACTGGAAATAAGCATCCTAGGACCGGTTTCGGGCTTTCAGCCCTCATTTGCCAGGATAGCTTGATTCCAGTGGCATGGAGAGCAGGGGACTCACGTCTGAGCATACCCGTCCCACTCGAGGTAACAAATGCAAAAACAACAGTTGATGGACAGGTTGCAAAACAATGTCATACATTCACCCCAATATAGAGATCTGTGCCTAAATCCATCATTTTTTAGCTCACCATGCCATTCCAGTTTGAACCCAGCCATTGCAAATCAGTCTCGACCCTGTGCCCCATGGGAACAGTCCAGCCAGAATTGCCACGCCAGGTCCTCCCTGGACTGGAAACAAGCATCCTAGGACCAGTTTCGGAGGTCCGGTTTCAGGCTTTCAGCCCTCATCAGCCAGGATAGCTTGATTCCAGTGGCATGGAGAGCACGGGACTCACGTCTGAGCATACCCGTCCACTCAGGGTGACAAATGCAAAAACAACAGTTGATGGACAGAATGCAGAACAATGTCATACATTCACCCCAGTACAGAGATCTGGGGTCCGGTCCAGGGAAGACATGGCTTGGCAGTTCGGGCTGGACTGTCCCCATGAGGCACAGGGTCAGACTGATTTGCATATGGCCATGTCTGAACTGGGGTGGCGGAGTGAGCTAAAGAATGGTGATGGATTAAACCTAGATCAGTTGACTGGGGGTGAGTGTTTGATTTGCTCAAACGTTCCGTCCATCATCCCCTTTTGTATCACCTTTAACTTAAGACCTGAACCATGTGATATCCTCATGAAACTCTGCATCTAAGAACATCATATCTTTTCATAATTTTCTCTTGTTTCTTCGAATTTGCTGCCTCATTTATTACTTATCAATTCACCCCTCACTGTAAATAATGTGCACAAATTACTGAATTTCTAAACGCAATTTGTCTCTTGCACAGTCAGTTAAGTAGCGTCAAAGGTATACTATGAATAGGCCGATCCACTGCATAATTTGCACACATCTGGGGGCATGTCAGTATCCACTAATAAGCTATGCTGATTCACGGATGTTGAATCATGTGGTACTACACCGTATATACGGGGAAACTCGCATTATCTGAAGCTGGGTTTGTAAGACAGGTTTTTGTTGAAATACATTCAACACCTTGAAACCAAGGAGAGGGGCTTGTAAAGTCCAATAGAGACAGAGCACCAGAAATAGTTATATAAAACAAGTCTTCCCTATGGACTCTTCTATTCACTTTGTCAGTCATACACACCACACTCACAGGTTTGGAACCCCCAAAACGGACAATATACTGCCTGTTTGTTACAAGTTTATTCAACATCAGAGAAATAATTAAAAACACAGGAGATCATAAATATCTCATATTCAATCAATTTGTATCACAATATATACAATTTCATTACATAAACATCATTACCAATACACATTAAAAATCATAGTCCTAAATAAATATATATAGCTAGCAAAAAGACAGTGAAATAACATCAAAATCAATAAAACCTCACAAGGAAGGGCTTAACTCGAAAGAGGGCTGGATGAAACTGGTGCCATAAGACTCTCACCATGGATTAGCTGATAATATCGAAACAGTTTCTAGAAAAGTATCATCCTGAGTCCCCCTGGACCAACATGTCTAACCTCAGGCCGATTTCCCTGCTACCATTTTTAGGGAAAATTATTGAGAAGCACACCAATAAACATCTTTCCAACTACCTTGAGCAATCAGACAGCCTTGATCCATCACAGTCAGGTTTCAGGCCAAAATACAGCACCGAAACGGCCCTGCTGTCGATAACGGACGACCTACGTATGTACCAGGACAATGGTTATTCCGTTGTCCTGGTGCTACTTGACTTATCGGCAGCGTTCGATACCATCTCACACAACATCTTGATCGAACGACTGTCTGTGAGTGGCATCGGCGGTAAGGCACTGGATTGGATTAAAAGCTTCCTCTCCAACCGCACCCAACGTGTCACCATGGGTGAATTTAGGTCTGAAGAGGTTAAGATCACCAAGGGGGTCCCGCAGGGATCGTGTTTAAGCCCGACCCTGTTTAATACCTATGTGGCTCCCTTGGCAGAAATAACCAGAACCTTTGGGTTCTGTCCAGTGTCCTACGCTGACGATACGCAGCTACTCTTCCCCTTTAAACAACTTACTACGAAGATTATACAATCTTTCTCCGATGGGATGAAGGCAGTAGCGCGATGGATGTCTTCCAACTTTCTTCAATGTAATGTTGGGAAGACCGAGGTGATGCTCTTCGGTAAAGCCAGGGTCCAATGGTGCCCCGATTGGTGGCCTCTGGACCTTGGCCCAGTCCCTGAACCTAAATCAGTAATCAAGAACTTGGGGGTTCGTCTGGAACCAGAGTTGACCATGAAACAGCATGTCAACATCACTGTGGGATCTTGTTTCCACGTGATAGGTCTCCTCCGTAGGATATTTCCTTTCCTCCCTGACTCCCACAGAAGAAATTTAGTTCAGGCTTTAGTGATCAGCCGTCTTGATTACTGTAATGGTCTTCTAGCAGGCGCTAATGAAGAGGTTCTAGACCGTCTGCAGGTAGTGCAGAATACAGCAGCCAGGCTGGTGCTCAATGCACCCCCCAGATCTCCATCCAAACTTCTATTACGCAAACTTCACTGGCTACCCATACGTCTACGAGTGAAGTTCAAGACCTGCTGTACTATTCATTAAGGTCTTCATGAACTAGGACCTGAATATTTGTCCAAAAAATGTGTCCCATATGTCCCTGCCCGTACCCTTAGGTCCAGCGAACAGCTGCTATTAAATGTACCTAAGATCAGTAAAACCAGGCTTGGTGGCAGGGCTTTGTCTGTGGTGGGTCCCAATTACTGGAATATGCTCCCACTGTCATTGAGACAATGTTCTAACCATCTTCGTTTCAGAAAGAACCTGAAAACGTTTCTGTTTAGCTCATTTTAGCAAATTTCACATCAAGAGCAGAAGCAGCTGCTCTGAAGGAACAGGTGGAGAGACAGGGCAGGAATCCCTTTAATGCTTCTGCAGGTGTGCAGCAGGTTCAGGTCACAGTCCCTCAGCCTATTCCATTGGCCAGTCCCGAGAGATATTCGGGGAGTCCTACATCTGTCCAAAATTTCTTGACGCAAATAACGTTACATTTCTCATGTCGCCCTGCGTCATTTCCCACTAATATGTCCAGAGTAGCCTTTGCTATCTCGTATCTTACAGGGGATGCGGCGAATTGGGCAGGGCCTTTAGTGAAAAATGATGACCCTCTCCTATCGGATTGGGGGGCTTTTCGGAGAGAATTCGAAAGGGTTTTCGATAGAAGAGCCACGACCCTAAGTGCAGACACGGATATCCTAGATTTGAAACAAGGGCGGAGTGATTTAATTACGTACATGACCGCCTTCAACCGTCTGATAGCAGAAACAGCTTGGCCAGAGGAGAAAAGAATGGCCTTAAATTATCATGGTCTTTCAGACGAGTTGAAGGATGTTCTGGCGCAAATCGATCCGCAGCCTGCTAATTGCACCGATCTGATTAACCTGACGCTGAGGCTTGACCATCGTCGAGCGGATCGTGTGGGTGAACGGAGACGAGGGTATCAAACCCTTGGGGGACAGAAGAAAGTTGAAGGGGGGATACCCCCGGAGAAGGGTGGTGGAGCCGAGCCTATGGAGTTGGGGGCGGTTAGGGCTCCTTTATCGAGAGCAGAAAGAGAGAGCCGCCGTACCTTGGGCCTCTGCATGTATTGCGGTAAAAAGGGCCATTATGTTAAGGATTGTACGGTAAAACCCAAGAAAGGCCGTCCGTATTCGATGGGAAGGACCCAGGCGGTTCCAGCGGTGAAGGGAAATGCAGAGAGTGCATCCTTGGTGTTGGAGGAAAACCCTGATGAGCAAGGGTGGCGGTTGCCATCGCTGGCGGGGGGTTCCGCCACGACCACGGAAGCGCACATTGTCCTGTCTATGTTGTTGCGGGTGCGAGGGACTCTATACCCAGTACATAGTATGGTAGACTCTGGAGCCACGGGTAACTTCATAGATGAAGGGTTGGTAGCCCGTTTGGGGTTGGTGAGAGTGGCGATGCAGAAACCAGAGAGGGTGCTGGCAGTAGATGGAACGCCGCTGAAGTCCGGCCCTATCATCGAACACACGGAGGAAGTGGAGCTGCACCTCCCGGGAGATCCTCTGGAGCACGTAGAAACCATTGTGCTGAATATTATCGCAGCACCTCAATATGAGGTTATTCTAGGCATGCCTTGGCTAGGACTGCACAATCCAACTATGGATTGGAAAAAGAAAACCATTAGCTTTCAGTCGATAGAATGCCAAAAAACCTGCATGAGGGAAAAGGTCCATCATCTCCTTGCTCTATCACAGGGGTATCACGTAGCGACAGCTGTTGAGAAAGAGGTTAGCCTCCCCTCAGAGTACGAAGAGTATAGTGAGGTGTTTAGTGAAATCAAGGCTGCGTCCTTACCGCCTCACCGGGAATACGATTGTCGTATTGATCTGGTGGAGGGAGCAGCGATCCCCTCTTGTAGAGTATACGCCCTTTCGGAGCCTGAAACCAAACACCTGCAGGAGTATTTGAGAGAGTTTTGTGCCATGGGGTTTATTCGGCCATCACGGTCCCCGGCGGCTTCGCCTCTGTTTTTCATAGCTAAAGCCAACGGGGAACTACGAACCTGTATTGATTACCGCCTGTTGAATAGACAGACCATTAAGAATCGGTATCCGTTGCCACTCATCCCTGTACTGTTGGATCAAGTAAGGGAGGCCAACATCTACACTCGGTTGGACCTCCGGGGTGCGTACCATCTGGTGAGGATTCGCAGTGGGGATGAGTGGAAAACGGCCTTCAAGACTCGATACGGGCTCTTCGAGTACTTGGTAATGCCGTTCGGGCTTTGCAATGCCCCTGCGGCGTTCCAATACTTTTTAAATGACGTGCTGAAGGATTATATAGACCAGTTTGTCATCGTATACATCGACGACATCTTGGTGTATTCTAGGTCTATTCCTCAACATGCTAGTCACGTCATTTTGGTTCTGAAGAGGCTACTGGACAACAGCCTGTATTGCAAGCTTAGTAAGTGCGAGTTCGGAGTGGAGGAGGTGGAGTTTCTGGGTGTCATATTGAGCCCCTTGGGTTTCCGCATGGCAGATCGCAAGGTGGAGGCAGTTCAGCAGTGGCCCACTCCCAAGAGTGTGAAGGAAGTGCAATGTTTCTTGGGGTTTTCCAACTATTACCGAAGATTCATTGCACAGTTCTCAGCAGTGGCGGCTCCGATTACTCGATTGCTGAGAAAGGGAACTTCCTTTGAGTGGACGAATGAGGCGGACGTGGCTTTCAATACATTGAAAGAAGCGTTCTGTACGGCGCCCATTTTGAAACATCCTCAAATGGATGTTCCGTTCGTGGTAGAGGCGGATGCCTCGGATGCCGCGGTCGGAGCTATCCTCTCACAAAGGGACAAGCACACTGGACAATTGCACCCGGTGGCTTTTCTATCGAAAAAGCTGTCATCCGCTGAGGCCAATTATACCGTGGCGGAGAAGGAATTGTTCGCCATAAAGAAGGCCTTCATGGAGTGGAGGCATTATTTGTGGGGTGCGAGACATTCCATCACGGTGTATTCGGATCACCGGAATTTGGTCTACATGAAAACTGCTCGCCATTTGTCACAGAGACAGATGAGGTGGATGTTGTTTTTTGCGGGTTTTGATTTTGTGGTCACGTTCCGTCCTGGGGCGGACAATAAGAAGGCTGACTCACTGTCAAGACAGACAGAAAAAGAAACATCGCTGCAGAAAGCACAGGCCATCATACCCGCAGAGAAAGTGTTATGTGCGAATGCAATAGAGCAGTTTGTGTCTCAAGTGGTGAAACAGAAAAGCCCACAGCAGTGGGTTACTTGGGCGACTCAGGATTCCAATCGAGCCTTGACACATGGGGTGCCATTATGGAACGGAAAGTTATACCTGCCCACGCATCCCCTCAGGTTACAAGCCTTTAATTGGTGTCACAATGCGGTAGTGGCAGGCCATACAGGGATAAAGAAGACCCTTCTCTTGATACAACAACACTTTTGGTGGGAGGGGATGGGTAAAGATGTAGAGAACTGGGTAGGACAGTGTGAGGTGTGTGCAAGGGCCAAGGGGGAGCAGAGTAGGGCTAGAGGGAAACTCATGCCACTTCCAACTCCTTCCCATCCCTGGCATACCATCAGTGTAGACTTCATAGTGGGGCTGCCAACAGACCAACAATGTAACGCCATATTAGTGGTAGTGGATAGCCTTACAAAAATGGCGCATTTCATACCATGCCACCATCTTCCGACAGCCAAACAAACAGCACAGCTACTGTTGACGCAGGTAGTGCGTCTGCACGGGATTCCTCGAGTCATTATATCGGACAGAGGGCCCCCTGTTCATCGCCCGGTTTTGGCACATGTGGTGCACAGCCCTACAGGTGGAAGATGCGTTGTCCACCAGTTTCCATCCTCAATCAGATGGTCAGACGGAGAGGATGAATCAAACGCTCAAGAAATATCTGAGGTGTTATGCAAAGGAGGCGGAAAAATCATGGGTCTCTATGTTGTGGCTCGCGGAACTGTCTTATAATAACACCTGGCACAGTTCCATCCGGGAAACACCATTCAGGGCCAACAACGGGTTTCATGCTAAGACCTTGCCCATTGTGATACCGGGTGAAGTGCAGAATCATCCCTCTGTGGCGGCCCATGTGGAGGAGTTGGTAAAAATCCACAAAGTCATCCAAACCACCTTGAAAAAATCGAAAACAACTTATAAGGCTTGGGCGGACAAACATAGGCAGGATGGGCCTGAATACAAAGTCGGGGACAGAGTATGGCTCTCGACTAAGAATATTCGGTTCCGCTATCACAGCGTGTTCCACCCTCGTTTCATTGGGCCCTATACTGTACTTCGGAAGGTCAATCGGGTGGCATTCAAACTCAAACTTTCGGGACATCTAAGAATACATCCAGTATTCCATTGCAGCTTGTTGAAACCCGCTGGGAGGGCAAAAAGGTCAGCGGCTCCTCCGGTTCTGAGGGATGAGCAGTTGGAGTACGAGGTCCGGAGGATTCTGGACTCAAGATTCCGCCGGGGCAAGCTGTGGTTTCTCATTTCATGGAAGGGGTACCAACCTGAGGATGATTCATGGGAACCGAGTACGGCTGTTCATGCTCCAAGAGCCGTTCGTGCTTTCTACCACAGACACCCCGGGAAGCCGGGCGCTAGGAGGCACGGTGGAGGGGGGCATACTGTCAGGATCCGACCTGTGCCTACCCAGTAATAGTGGAACTACAACTCCCAGAAAGCTCAGCGAGCATCGAGTCGGGATGAGAACATAAAAACCCGTGAGAACTGGAGTGCGGTGCACGTAATTTTGTCTTTTCGGAGATCAGAGTTGAGAGCTTCAGGGATTGTGTTCTGGATTACTAGTGCTCCATCGTGTGTTTCCGTAACCCGCGGCTGCGGGGTTACCTCTTGGGAAATTGAATCTACCCGAACCGAGAGACGCAGGATTGCACCCTCTCGTGAATTTCGGGAACTTTGTTTGGACACGTTCTTTTGTGCATTCGGGGAGACGCCGGATTTCACCCTCCCGAGTGCGACACTGTTTTGGGAATTTTATTTTGTTCACTGGTGTTGGGATTTTGTGGTTCTCGAGAGAGACGCTGGATTTGCACCCTCTCTATTGACAAGAGGTTGATCGGTTCAGGAACCCGTTTGAATCCGTTTGACGTGAGAGACGCGGGATTGCACCCTCTCATGGTCATGGGGTCATGGTAGGTTTCGGAGGAACATTTCTTCGGATCCAGTATCTGGTAAGAGTTGCCGAATTGCTGGGGTGTGGGCAGAACATACCATTCGTATTAACTGGTGAAGAGTGTACTTGGTATCAAACCAGAACCGTCGAACATTTTCCTCTTTTGGTTTCCGAGGGAATTGTGGCATTGGTATCCATAACCTTAAAGCCCTAGTAGCATCCTTTTAAAACAAGGGACTGGGAAAGAACGGGTAGGTATAGGAACACCACGCCAAGATTTGTATTCAGCTTAGCGGGGGGCGAAGTGTATGTAACCTGTGTGCGTATTCTTGTGTTTTTCCAGAAAAACGTATTCGTGGAGAGAAAGTATCTCACAGGTAGAAGAGAGAGGTCCTGAGACGTATCAGGTAGGAAGTGGTTAGAAGGGAGAGAATTCATAGGAAAAAGGAAGCATAGGATTCTCGTCTTACTGTGTGTTCTTTGTATCCTTACAGAGACCTCATCTACCCTTGTTTCCAGTCCCGGACCCTTTATCCCTCGCCTGCTTACTATCGTGCTCTGTCAGATTTATTTCCTGAGCACGGAGAAAGCTGGAGGTGGAACCCATATAGCATCATTCGATCCGGAGGAGCCGTTGGACCGTGACACATAGCACTATAAAAACCAGCAAATAAATAAATAAAATGGATGTCCCTTGGTGATAAATAGGAGACAAGTAGCTATAAAGCAGGTAACTATAGTTAAAAGGATTTCTCAAGGTTTGATTCATAACCTGTAATATGAATAAAGGCCAAAACTGTCGAGTAATCACTAAAGAGGGGTCTGTGGCCATTAAATGATCCCAATATGAGTAATCAAGAATGGAGACATAGATATGATCAGCTCTATCATTGAGATATTGGGTGTGGAACACGGGTAGACAACTGCATACAAATATGAGTACTCCTCCTTTAACTGCATGCGTCGTTAGCCCGACGCGCGGGGTGACGGGTATTTAAGATGCCATAATGTAGCGAGGGGCGTTTGGCTGCTGGCGATATTTGAGAGCCGATGCGTATGTGAATATCCAGGAGCAATAGAGGTAAGGGGAGCGCTTATAAGAGAGGCCCCAAATGTGATAAGGCGGGGGTTGATTTGCGAGTATTCTGGGCATTAATTTAATATGGGGAATGAGACGCTCACTTTTCTTTTACAAGTGCAATCGTTATTGACCCTCCGGGATAATGAAGGTGTAGAGCTGGGAGCCGTTTATAAGAGACGTGCATCCTCTCTTTTCCCCTTTAACTGCTCGTGGCGTTAGCCCGAAGTGCAGGGTGATGGATAATTAAGACGCCACAATGTAATGAGGGGCGTTGGGTGGCTGGCGGTATCCGAGAGCCCTTATGCAATTGTCCTGGAGCAATAGTGGCAAGGGGGGTACCTATAAGAGAGGCCCCAAATGTGACAAGGTGGGGGCTGAATTTACAAGCAATCAGGATATAAGTTTAGTGTTGGGATTGGGAGGCCCATTCTTTTACGCTAGTGTAACTGTCACCGTCCACTCAGGAAAATGAAAATGTGGGCCTGGGAGCCGTTAAAAAGAAACGTGTATCGTTCGCTACCGAAGCAGGCCACTCGGACAATAGCAGGGGGTGGACTAACCTATACGTTGGTAAATCAAGCTAGTTTTAGATAAAAATAGAAAAGTATAGCACTGCCTTAATGTAATTAATAGACATCTATGCAAAAGGGACAGATAATTCAATAATCTCTTTTTCTATTGAGCTAATATAAGTTAAAGTGAGGAAGGGTCTTTGACTTTTATTTTTTTTAAAAGGCTACCTTTGGTACTTTTACGATATTTTATCCAATAGCCCTGGTACTTGGAAGAAAATTGAAAATAGAAAAATTTACAGGTGAGAATAAATGAGTGTCAAGACTACTGAAACAAGAAAAACTGGGAAGTGACAGACCGGTTGAAATAAGTAGTTTAAGGTAAGCCTCTGTTGATAGAAGATCGCCCTTTATGGGCAATTGACTAAACTGAATATAATTACATAAGGATATGTCCTTGTTTTAGATAAACTGCACGACGGAGAACAGTGCTCCAGTTGTTTTTAAGGTCCTTGTTTTCAAAAACTCGATTGGATACAGATGAAACGAAGCAATTAGATTCATTGAGGTTTTTAACTTAAGGTGAGATTTAACTACATATTCTTTAAAGCCACCATAGATGATAGTGGCACCAATGAAGATTTGGCATCACTGATTTATTGCTAGCATAATGTTGGAAAACGTAATTTCCATTCTCCCCCTTTTTTTTTAGAGAGTCCACAATAAATGGTCTGAGGATCGCAATATGGAAGCACTATAGTGGCTTTGTTTAATTGACGTACTATAAAGAATAAAGTAATATACAAATAAAAGAAAATGAGTACCCTTAAGATGGATAAGGGGGAAAGAGTGGACTTCAATATGGAATACTATATGGGGACCGATATAAGTGGGCTCTAATAACATGTTCATTTAGATATAGAAGGATTAATGGAGTCATGTCTAAAAAAGATTACGAATTTGAATCGAGAGATCTAGATTTGATCATGGAAACTAGTCAGGGACTCTAACGAATAAGTTTTATCAGATGTTTATGTAATGAAATTTTATATATTGTGATACAAATTGATTGAATATGAGATATTTATGATCTCCTGTGTTTTTAATTATTTCTCTGATGTTGAATAAACTTGTAACAAACAGGCAGTATATTGTCCTTTTGGGGGTTCCAAACCTGTGAGTGTGGTGTGTATGACTGACAAAGTGAATAGAAGAGTCCATAAGGAAGACTTGTTTTATATAGAAATACATTCGACATACGACTGCTATATGATAATATATTCAAAAGCCCGCACCTGTGCCTCTTTTTACATTCCATAATAGCCGATACACGACTGCATATTTTGTAATGTTTAAAAATGTGCTAACAATAGTAGGAGATATGTAAATAGAATGTATAAATATGATGCTTCTGTACTGTGCAACGTGTTTTAACTGTGGCTTATCTACATGAAAGGTATTATAGTGGAACACACAAACGCACTATGCTAAGATGGCTGACATCGGGGTTGAGGTGACAGGCTGCTTAATACAAGCGAACACAGACGCCACAGTGATTGGATGTGAATATTGGCATCATTTAAAGTCATCCTTCCAGATCACAAACAAAAAGAAAAAAGAATTTAAATTCGAAGGATTGGCTTGCTCTATTTAAACAAGGTGATCATTGTTACACACACTGGGAATTTTGGAATAATACATCTCTGGAACATACTCGATATAGTCTCCGTAGTTTTCGCCCTGAAGAAGTCCTCCGGAAGAAACGTGTTGGCTACTCTCTGTATGAAGAATTTGAATAAAAGAAATTTTAAGACCTACTGAACGGATTTCTTAAATCATTATCTTGATCATTACTATTATTGTTTATTGTGGGGGAGTGCTGAACCATTGTGTTTTGTTAGAATGTATACATATGATGCTTCTGTACGGTGCAACGTGTTTAAACTGTGGCTTATCTACATGAAAGGCATCATAGTAGAACACACAAACACACTTTGCTAAGATGGCCGACAGTTATCTATGAAACTCTTTTTGCCGTGAGCGGGGAAGGAGCCCAGGCGACGGCAAAATGGTTCAAATGGCGTCCTCACGGTAAATGACATTGATACTGACGAATGAAACGACTGTTGGCTGAATAAAATCTGCTACGCTAACCCAGTGGAGTGCTTAACTTTTTTGGGAGGAAAAAGGGAGTTGTTTGGAGCGTGAATATATATATATATATATATATATATATATATATGCTTCAAATCGCTCCTTCTGGCAACCCCTCGCCGTCCCTGGGGTGGCTTGTTCCCGGCGGAGCCACCGGCACGAATATCCAAGCAAAACGGCGTTCCTTTACAAGCACTCGGGCATCCAGAGAAAACACAGACCACGCAGAAGTCCAACAAAGTAAGGTTTATTCCATCATAAACCGAGCGTGACGCTGATCACATATATATATAGTTGTATTATATATGTGTGTGTATATATATATATATGTATATATATATATATATATATATATATATATATATATATATATATATATATATATATATATATATATTCCACCAAAAGCCCTGAACCACCGGAGCCTCCGTCGATATTAGGTACAGACCACAGAAGTGCGCAAATAGGTTATTCAGTGCTTAATTCTTTATTTCTTTGCCAGCATGACGCGTTTCGGCTGCGTGGCAGCAGCCTTGATCACATGACAACCCGGAAAAAGTGCCTAGTATATATAGTGTGACTTCCTGGTCAGGCTTAATTACGTTACACATAGAGACAGAAGAAATACTTCAGTAAAACCATTAATATCCGGGATCAAGTCAAAATTCATAAATCATTAATACATATCATAAGTATGTGTTAAAACAATGTATTATAAATAGATAAAAGCTCCACAGAAAAAAACAATCATATTTAAAACTGTTAAGATACAGAGGTAAAAGGATCGTAATTTGTAATGAGGACCAAGTGGCCTTTGGTGTTGGAGCTGTTACATTTCTAAATCCAAGTTCACAGAAACACTATCTGCCCTTCCTGTAATCGCAATTAACTCCATAAAAGTGATAGTGCAAAATAATCCCCATAATGTGCAGTTATGGTGCAAAATATCCTAGAAAAACATGATATTAAAATTCATATCAATTAATTCCAGGATAAAAGAACGGTTATAATTAATAAATAGAAAAAATACAAGAAATACATAGTCAAAAATAGCTCTTTTCACTTTTTACCCTTCAGAAGTAAAGTGCAAGTGCAATATATAGTTTCTAAGATTTCCATTGTCCCCAAAGTTCTTGGTTATACTTTTGCTCAATAAGTATGTCTATTAATTTGATTGAAATCTGTTCTTTAGCAACCATAAATTGCAACAAATAGATAATTATAAATTATACCTGATGTCACATCTCATGTAAGTCTGATTATTCATAAAACTACTCATCTCTATTGGTGCTGTAAATTCCACCCCACTTGTATTACCTACATCTAAGGATGTAAAAACAGCATAATTTTACAAGAAGCTATGCAGGTCTTTCCCCATATTGAGCCCATTGGGAATTCTCATATCTAGCAATAAAATGTATTTGGATTCCAACTGTCTAAGTTGTTTCTCTCTGTTACCACCCCTTATATTTCTAGAAACAGAGTCAATGATAAAATAGTTCAAATCACTTAAGTTTTTGTTGTGAACAAGCTTAATATGATGAGCTACTGGGTAGTTGTCATCGGAATTTACAATAGCCCTTAAGTGCTGTAGAATACGCATATATGCTTGCAGTTTAGTGTGGGGGGGCGGAGCTTGCAGGCAACCGCGATGGCCGCCTGAGCCTCTAGCTCCGTCACGCTGAAGTAGTTATCCTTCAATATCCTGCATCGGTAAACTCCTGCGACGTGCTTTGAGCTTCCCCAGTGCCTGTGGACTGACATAGCGGGTAGCGGTGATCTTGCGCCCGTGTTTGGGAGCTGCATATAAGGAGAGAAACGCTGCAGTGGACCGGCGGTGGGAAGGCCCGGCAGCCGCGTCCTGTAGTGTGAGATGCACCCGAGCGGCGTCACAGAGCGCGCGGCCAGTGAATACGCCAACCCTGAGAGAGGCCTTGCCAGGAGACTGGGGGCTCTGGAGGTACTCGCGTCTCTCAGTTATAACACAGTACGGGAAGCGGTGGCACAGGGAGTGGTGCCCCCTGGCCCCCCCCGAACCTCGACCATCTACAGCGCCCGCAGTAGCACAGTGGCAGTGGAGATTGCAGGCAGTAGCAGCTTGCCCGGGCAAGGCCGCTACGTGCTGTGCCTGACCTGATAGCCAGGTGAAATCGGAGCGGTGGCACCTGTGGTTCAAAGACAGGGGAGAAGCAGTGTGGAGTCCACTGCTACAGTCCCTCAACACAAGGATCTCTCGGCCATTGAGAGGGGGACCCAGTGAGTCGCAAGCCGTATATTGGAGCAGTGACCTGGCGGAGGAGGAGGGGGGGTCGAGCATTCACCTTGCCCACGCTTGAAGCCTACAGATTAAGGCCAGCTGCGGCATATGAAGACCTTTGGAGCTGAGACTTTGCCGCGAGGTGAGCAGTAAGGGGGACGTTACAGGTCCCACGCAGCAATTTGGCGAGACGGGATTGCGGCCACACGACTACAACACTGGTCGGTGTGGATCCTGGGAGTTGCTGCACTGCTGCCCACTCTCCCGGTGTGGATTTGGTCTCCAGTCAGAATTAGCGCCGGCCGTGGCGTCCGTGCCCCCCCCCAATGCCAACGGCTCTGGCACGGACTGCATTGGAGTGTACATGCCGACCTGAAAGATCCCTCCAATAGAACCAAACGCAGCGGGAGAGGGCAGGAGACGCCGATAATACCCGCAGGTGCCCGAAGAGGAACAATATCCGAGACAGAGTTACAGTACGAAAGCTCACTTGGCCAGATAAGTCTCCCACAAGGGACTGAGGTTCAGCAAGGCGCAGGGCGCAGTAGAAAACTATAAACCCTCAAGTTGACCTTATAACGCGACGGCCACGGCGCTTGATTAACACTGGCAGGATGGGCAGGGGAGATAAAACACAGAGCAAGTTGCCCTTTGCGCAGAGACACTCACAGTCACAGGGGGCCTGACAGACGAAAGTGTACACACACACAGACGGTGGACAACCTTGCAGCTAGCACAGATATAAAGAATATGCTGTTGTCCATGGAAAAAGGTCTCCAGACCAGTATGTCCTCCCTGGGCACAAAGATAGACGCCCTCACTTATAGGATGGACCACATGGCGGAGCGCCTCGACAAACATACGGAACGGCTTGATATGTCGGAAAGAATGATAACGGAGGTGGAGGAGGCCCAGACGGAGCTGGACACTGATCACAAGAAGTTGGAAAAAATCATGCAAGCCCTTCAAGATAAAACGGAGGATTTGGAAGCCCGCTCACGACGCTGTAACCTCCGCATCACGGGCCTACCAGAAACTACTCAGACAGGCAAATTGGAGAAATTAGTGGAAAAGCTCCTCATCACCCCCACCCTGGAGAGGGGGTATTCTCGTCGATGATTGTGGTGGAGAGAGCACACCGTTCGCTGGGCCCTCGCCCGCGCCCGGTGCACCACCGCGCCCTATCATTGCAGAGCTGCTTAATTACCAGGACAGGGACACAGCGCTCCGGATGGCAAAAGACAAAAAAACACTGCAATACAAAGGCTCGGAGATCTCGCTCTACCCCGACTTCACTTCTAAGGTTCAGGAAGCGCTCAAACATTTTGCTCCCTTTAAGAGACAGCTCAGGGACCTCAGACTGGACTACGCAATGTTATACCCGGCCAAACTATGGGTTAACCGGCAGGGCCATTCCCACCTCTTCAGGCGCTGAAAGGTTGGTCGAGGGAACAAGTCATAGGCGTGAATGGATCATTGGAAGGCAATGAGAGGAGCAGCCAACTGGACGAACAGGAGTGACCCAGTGGGGCGCAAAGAGTGGTATGGTCTGCCCATAGTGGGGGTGTCGTTATTTACTTAGTTTATTGATACTGAGAGCTGGGGAAGGATCAGAAGTTCTAGCTGCTTAAACGAAGACTTCCCAAGGATTGTCGCAGAGACAGTATGACTTCTGGGACTCGGGAGAGTAGTAGGGGCCTAATGTTTGGAGAGATCCGGGTAGTTTCATAAGCATTAATTCATCTCCAAGCTGATGCAGAGGGAGGGGATATTGGCAGTGGGCGGGGAAGCTCAAAGTAAGACTGAAATAGCATAATTACTAGTAAGGTTTTGTGTTCTACTGATGCATAATGTGTTGCGTGGCGACTGCGGGGCACAGCTTGACCAGTGTAATGCGCGTTTATAACAGATATAGGTCGCATGGCGACCTCGGCCCGCGTGCGCAATGCACCCCTTTTGGCCTTACGAAGGCCAGGATGTTAGCAGTTGATACTGGGGTAAGGGTGGGGGTGGAGAGCACTGCAAGGCCAGGTTGGGGGCGGTCTTCTGTGGGTGGTGTGGGTGGTGGGTGTTTTAGGTGGGGAGCCTTGGCTGGGAGGAGGGGGGAAAATGTCTTTGGCTTTGAATATGCAACCGATCACAGGTACACACAGGACACATGTGCACAGTAAATTCAGAGTTAACTGTAATGGCACACACGGCTGACTTAGGCAACTCCACACCAACACCCTTGATTAAGGCACTCACATGGAACGTTCGTGGGCTGAACGACCACAGGAAAGTTAGGAAGGTGCTTAGCTACCTGCAGCGGCAACACATTGACCTAGCGCTCCTGCAGGAGACCCATCTGCCGTTAACAAGCAGAAAGCTACACAGTAGGGGTTTGAGGGCAATATTAACGCGGCGGGCTTCACGTCGCATGCCAGAGGTGTGCTCACTTGGGTGAACCCCAAATCGAAACTTGCACTCAAGCTTCTAAGGGCAGACATGGCGGGTAGGTTTGTCATCTCCAAGTGCACAGGGCAGGGGATGGAATTTGTGATAATTAATGTATATAGTCCGAATTATGACTACCCAGATTTTTTCCAGTCTCTGGCTGCGATAGCTAGAGAATACGACTTGGAGCACCTGCTGTGGGGTGGCGACTTCAACTTAGTACTTGACCCCGCCCTGGACAGATCCGCAGGTCCCCCTCATAGGCCGATGGCTGCAGCGCTAACCCTACAAAGTGTGATGACTAGTTTGAATCTGGACGATGTGTGAAAGATAAGAAATTCTGGACAGGGAGGATACACACACTACTACTACTACGATATCCATACCAGAATAGACTACTGGCTGGCGTCCTCCTCCGCGCTAGGGCGGGTGCGAGACTATAAGGTTCTCCCTCAAACTCTGTCAGATCACTCTCCCGTGCTGTTACTACTAGATGCCCCCAGGAGGACCATTCTGCCGTTCAAGTGGCGGTTCCCTCCATATTCCCTACTAGACCCTCTGTTCCGAAGGGAGCTAGCTGAGTCTATAGATACCTTCTTCGAGACTAACGTAGGTTCTGTTGACAGCTTCCAAGTAGTATCGGAGGCTTTCAAAGTTTACATAAGGGGTATAGCAATGTCGAAACACTCGGGGGTACTCAGGGCCAGAGAATGGCAGAACTGGAGCGCCAATAGGCGCTCTTGGAGGAGCGACAGCGAAGACACTCTGACACTGCAGTAGAGACCGAGATAAAGTTACTACTGACCGAATACCATGAGGAAGCTGACAGAGAAGTGAAACACTTGGGAAAATACGCAACCGCCCGGACATATGGTGAGGGTGAGAGACATGGCGCAGTTCTGGCTCGAATCCTGCGCGGTAAGAGGGGACGACAACAAGTGACTGAAATAAAATCTAGAGAGGGTGCAGTATTAACGGATGAGACAGACATTGCTCAGACCTTTAAGGACTTCTATGCTGAGCTGTATACGTCCAAAAGTGGTGATCTTGATGATGACATACTCGAATACCTGGAACACATTAACTTATCTTCCCTTACTAACACACACAGGGAATTCCTGATGCTCCCAATAGAAAAAGATGAAATTATTGAAGCCTTAGTGGGAATGCGCGTGAGCAGTGTTCCGGGAGGCCGATGGTCTCACAATAGCTTTTTATAAGGTATTTCAGGATAAACTTCCCCCGCACCTCTCTATGTTGTTGGATGATATCTGCGTTGAAGGCAGCATGCCGCAAATAATGAGAGAGGCTCTCCTCGTAACAATACTGAAGCCAGGCAAGGCGCAGGATGAATGCAGTTCATACAGACCACTTTCACTCCACAATGTTGACACTAAAATATTTGCTAAGGTATTGGCTAACCGCCTGGCGCTTTTAGCGCCTCGGCTGGTCGCACCGGAACAAGCTGGTTTCATCCCCAGCAGGAATCTAACAGATAACATCCGTACGGTCCTGGGCACCATGCAGCATGTTAAGCAAGATCGGAAGGCACTTGCAGTGTTCTTGGACATGGAGAAGGCCTTCGACTCTGTGGAGTGGTCGTCTATAAGTCTGGTGCTACAGAGGATGGGCCTGGGGATGCCGTTCCATCAAATGATGGGGGCTCTGTACCACAATCCACGAGCCAGAGTCCGCCTTGGTGACCTGGTCACCGACTCCTTCCCGATATGCAGAGGGACACGACAGGGCTGCCCGCTTTCACCACTGTTATACGCCTTAGTGGCTGAACCACTGGCGTGCGTGCTACGAGAGTACCATGGCAAGGAGGGCATTGGGTTCCCCACATACAGAATACTGGTCTCGATGTATACGGACGATACGTTGATATATATCCGGAACCCGGAAACGTATTTACCCTCGGTGTTACGAGAGGTAGTGCATTTTGGCGCCCTCTCGGGCCTGAAGGTAAATTGGACGAAGTCCTTGGTCTTCCTGCTCACCCCGGCACTTCAGAACATGGACATGGAATACCCATTACAGTGGACCACGGACTCAGTTAGATATTTAGGTGTGCGACTTCATACTGACTCAGAGATCTTGTTCAGGGAAAATTATGGTGTTGCTTTCAGCAAATTAGAGTCCTGGTGCAGGCTCCCACTCACGCTCCTAGGACAGATCTCAATTATGAAAATGGTTGTGCTGCCTAGACTATTGTTCCCATTCGCAACCATCCTGATAGTGGTGCCGAAAATCTTTTTTCAGAGACTGACGCAACTCATGATCAAATTGGCATGGGCAGGTAAGCAGCCCCGAGCTAAGTGGTTGCTCCTCATGCTCCCTTATAGTATGGGCGGACTAGGAGCCCCAGCCTTAGAGCTATATTATAAAGTGGTCCAAGCGTCTCATTTACACACCTGGCTGCATGGTGATAGCCGCATCCCCCATGTCCTCATAGAAAAATTATTTGCTGGTCCGCTTTCGCCGGTGGATCGCAGGACTGAAATCCTGGATTCCATCGCAGCGACTAACCATGCGTGGCACTGTCTTCTGCAACTGCATGGAGGAGCATTACTCTACTCGCCAATAATTCCGGTTGAATGGACCCAGTGGTTATCCCCTATCAAAGAGAGGGGAGTGGTACATGCACTACACAAGCTTAACATCAAATCGGCAGGTGACCTATTCCAGGATGGTACGGCAAAAACCTGGGATCAGATACTTGAAAGCGGTGGGGACGCCCCTCTGCTGCCTAGATTTCAATTCCACAGAGTGCGCAGTGCCCTCGTGGGGCTATTAGGGGCTATTAGGAGACTTGGCAGTTCCGGAACTCACATATGTAATAAAGACCGACACCCCCCGGAAGTTATTAACTCCCCCCAACAGTCATCCTAAGAACTTTTGGGGACTGTACCACACTTATCTCAGCGGCAGAAACGAGGCTAACGCCCCGGTGGAGGACTAGGGACAGGGGGGAGACATCGAGATTTACACAATAGGGGGGCTGCACAGCGGTTCGAATGTTGGAAATCGAGCATCACACTAAGGGGAGGGAGGGTGACAAAGTCAAGGAGTTGATTGCTCTTTAGAAGGACGGGTGAGTTGATATATGTAGGTCTGCCGCCTGCCCTATAATGGGTTGTTGGCTGAATGGCTGTGTACAGGCTAATGATGGGGATCTTTCATTGTTGACCTGAAATGAATCGTCACATGTACTTGATAGGTGGGAGGGGGTGTAATTGATTGTAATGTTCTTGATTGCCAAACTCAATAAAAAGTTTTTTTTTAAATATATGCTTGCAGTTTAGTGCTGCTGACATATTTCATTTTGCAAGTACATTCAAGCACATATACAACAAACTCGGTACGACATATGTATAACCCCCGAATTTTGCTGGGATTGGGCTGAAATATAGAGTAGTATTCCGTGATATTCACCCCGAATTTACATCCTCTGCATGAAATACATTTATGGATTCCAGTTTTGCTAGAGAGCCAATTTTTATTGTTTATCACCTCCGGGCTTGAATTCACTAAAACGTCCCTCATCGAGGCTCCTCTTCTAAAGGTGATAGAGGGCTGCAACGGAAGCACCTGTGCTAGTGTAATGTCAGTTTTCAAGATTGGCCAGTGTTTATTGATAATACCTCTGACCTTTCTCTCTTCTGTATTGTAGGTGGTAATTAATCTAATTGGTTCCAAGGGGGTGCAAGAATCTAAGTTAACATTCACTACTCTCTTAGTACTACGGGAGTCAATGGTTTTCAAGTATTCCTCTCTACACTGACAATTAGCCTTGTTTCTAGCCCCGACTACGTCTTGCTTACTGTAACCTCTAGCCAGAAATCTTTGATGTGCCTCAGTCTGACAGATCTCCAAGTCTTTCAGTGAACTGCAAATCCTGCACATTCTTAAAAATTCACCAGATGGTATACTTTTTATGAGGTGACCTGGGTGGGCGATACTGGCATGAAGTATTGAGTTACCTACTGTTACTTTGTGATGCATTTTAGTTTGAATTTCATGATAATCAACATAAATCTCAACATCTAAAAATTGGATATTGGTTTTGCTGATATCAGCTGTAAATTGTAAGTGAAGTTCATAACAATTATTTATTTTAACAAATTCTTTGGCTGATTCCACCATACCCTTCCAAATCATACAGATGTCATCAATGAATCTCCAAAATTTGACAATGTTAGAGTCATACAGCAATTTATGGGTGCCCCTGAGAAAGTGTTCCTCCCACCACCCTACATGTAAACATGCATAGGTAGGTGAAAAACATGCCCCCATGCTGACACCCCTCAACTACTGATAGGTCACCTTATCAAACAAAAAAGTGATGGATGCTAGTGTAGAGGGCACAGATATCCAACGGTATCAGCACATAATCATCCTCCCATTTCACATCTGTCAGTTTAGATAGAAAATGGCCCGTGTCCTTAATATACGTGGGTACATTTTCCACCGCATCATGTAAAAAATAGTCCACATATTTAGATATCAGCTCATGAGACTTCGTATATATATGTATATATATGTATACATATATGTGTCTGGTTTATTTTTATATTAAATGTAAATGTGAATGGAGAAATGCACACCTACTCTTCAAACGTTTCATTCCTCTTTTTACCATCGATTATTCAAGAAGTCAATATTAATCATTGTCAGCGTGCTAACTTTTTAGCGCTCCGCCCAATTGCGTCCTAATTTAGTCAAAACACAAAGAGAACAACTTCCTGTCCCCGTAGCTGCACAGCCTATTGTAATGAATTTAATTAATCAAATTCGTAATCAGTTTATCTTTAATCCAGTGTTTATCTTCATCTTGTTATTTTTTTACTCCGTTTTTTTCTTCAATCCATTCTATCCATTTCCATATTAATTTCACTCTTCAAAAAACACAGGAGTCATCATTTCCTCATGCCACGTATTTAATGCGAGATACCCAATGCATTTCGGGAAAAAATCCCTTCTTCGGGGGTTTCTAAAGTATAAAAAGAATTAATCTACATCAGTTCATTGGTGAGCATTATTTACAAACGTTTCATGTATTTTGATGAGCATTATTTACAAGCGTTTCATGTATAGCGACCAACTTTCTTCTGTTCCCTTACTCTATTGTTCAACATTTTTAGTAAACATTACTGATGCCATCATTAACGTGCACATTAACAAACTCTTCACTTCTAAACGCTTCCCAATTTCTCCTCCCACCTTAACTGTTAACTTATACAATACAAAAGTCTTCCATTCTCCCCACAATCAATGCGTTCAGCCCAGTGATGCTAGTGGTATGAGTGTGCTTACCGTGGCTTCTGTTATTTAAAAATTAAAATCCGACTGCTGCTGGCATTGTCCCACCATCATTCCCTTGCTTGACATTCCATACCGTGGACAATTTCCATGTTGTATCCCCTCTTCTAATCGACAGCAGCTTGACTAGCTAGTCTTACACGTACACCTTACGTGCCCTGCGCTCATCAGCTTTTTCTAATTACTCTCAAAGCCACGTGGTCAATTACATGAATTAAAGCTACACAATCACCTTTTCTCCTACTACCTCTACTCCGAAGAACTCCATAACCCATAATCCATCTCTGCCCATACCCCGGTAACCCACCCTCATTGTAAACGTCTAAGTAAACATCAGTTATTAAAAATAATCATGCTCAGTGCAATATATTCAGAACACATTTCTTGTGCTGCATTATTTCAAAGTAATGTTCGCCACGCTTGCCATGTGCTCCTTGAGAGAAAACATTAAACACATTATTCAGTTTAAAAATGCTCAAGTCCGGCAGTGGAACGTGACTACTGTGTGAACGATCTTAATCACTCTGCTCTTTATCTTCGTAACACTCTCCATGTTTTCTTGGGTGCAACCTCTCCGTTTTGGGCGGAAAATTCATGAAATGTAAATGTGAATGGAGAAATACACACCTACTCTTCAAACGTTTCATTCATATTTTTATATTAATACATTTTAAATATATAAAACATAATGTAATATAAAATAAAAATATTATTAAATATGTTACACTCTATATATATATATATATATATGTGTGTGTGTTTGTGGTTATATAATTATATATTTATATATAGTATTAAATATTAGTGGAATGTATTTAATTAACATTATATTAACTTCATATTTTAAAATATTTAACATTTACTACTTTAAACACCCATTACGAATGCCGCCAGACCGCCACGACGTTTAATAGGAGGGGTTGACCCGGGAAAGCTGCTTCGCAAATATTTAACATATCTCAGCATTTATATATTTGATATTGGTTTGAAGATTAATACACTGTACAAAGCCCAAAGGAAACAGTGTTTTGAACTCCTGACCAATTAAGAAGCCTGGAGAAAGCCCTGGTCCTACTGACCGCTTAGGGCGAAACACCTGTCGGCTGTCGTACCATTTACAGTATAATAATACTCTGGAATAACAAGAATGTAACTAATAAAGAATTCTTTCAAGACAACCTAAGACAACTGTTTTCTTCAAAGATACTCCAGAACCATAAAGGGAGTCTTCAGAGATATCTAAATACAGGCACTAATTAAGGAGGAGTACATGCTCAATCTTTCATCATTCTACTTTAAACTCTATTTATATTTTTAAAAATCGATATTTTTGGACAATAATAGTGTCAGCGATATATATTTTTCCAATATTTTTGTACTTACTAATATAAGTATAGGAACAGGATATTTTGGGAAATGATATTATTGACACGATAATTGCGTCTAACTATATTGTTTACCTCGATATTGTGTCAGTGAACCATAATCTGAATAACCCTTCATTGTTTTTCATCTGTGAGGTTTCTAGACGTTGAATTCAAATAGACAAAATGTATCATGTACATCAAGTGTAGCCGAGAAATTAAGTGCTGCAAGACCCCCACCTTCAATAACCAGAAGCATAATCTCAATACCTCCTCAGTGTCTATAGAGGCACTCATGACAGATTCTCTTGGACCCATCCCATGAACCAGACTGTAAGGCCACTTTAGATTGAGAACTGTGGATCTCATATATCCACTCTGATGGGGGTGAACATTAATGGTGAGTGGATCAAATACCCTCCAGGTAATAATCTTTGATGAGAGATAATATTCTGGTAGTGCTATAAAACAAGAAGTCCTTACACTCATTGTGCCAGACTTTGATGATTGTTTCAGTCATCTAGTCAGGGTGTTAGATAATCCAATTGCTCCTTTTTTGACCCCCAAAGGATTAGGGGAGCATGCCTTATAAAACTAGATGTCTATATCTTTGGTGCTGGCGCCTTGCCGGTGCTCAGTTCCTCATTTGCTAGATGTGTCTCCTGTATTGTATCTGGGATATCAAGATGGTCCCCAATGGTCCTATCAATAGACGTTTTTGTACCATCTCCAGGATGCCATCAATACCAGAGTCATCCAGCAGAGTCAACTCTGTGTAAACATTTTCATAAATAAACCGCATGATTAATGCCAAAATGGCCGTGAGCACGTGATCTAGAAAGATGTATAATGGCTGCAATAGAACAGCTAATATTTTCTTTCAGGACTAACAGACAAGAGCGAGAAATAACCTCTCGCACTTCCTGAATCCTGAAGCTAGCATTTTAGTCATACAGACACTGCATCAAAATGTCTATAGGTTGCGCGACTCCATTTTACGCGGCTGCATTTTACCAGCATTGGTCCAGGGTTTAGGCCAGGCAAATATCTCTAAGCATTACGTGGAGGGATGTGTGGGAAAATATGTTGGAGAGGGGAAGACATATGTGTTACCATCAGTAAAAGCGAAACAGCATGGTGTCCAGATAAAAAGTACAGTTTAACAAAAAAAAGCAAGAAAACAGGTACTTTTGCCCAGATGATCACACTTACTAGATTTACGCTTTTTAAAATCAAGTACGTCTATTTTAATAGAGTGAAACCGAGCACTACTTTGTGTGGAAAAACTGAGTAATTGTATTTTAATGTGTATGAGAAATGGACACGAGTTTGTTAAATGGAAGAAAGAAGGTAATATTCGTTCCTGTTTGATGCATTTGATCTGAATTTTCCATCTAATGTGTGGAATGGAAATACAAGCTTAGTAAAAACAGGAAACTCAGTCATTTTTGTTGCTTTTATTCCATTTGCCTTTTAGAGTGTATGAAATAGAAATACAGGTTTAGAAATTAGGGGACAGAAGAAGCACAGTATTAATTACTGCGTGTTGCATTAAGCTGTCCCTAGAACCAATTACCGGTGAACCAGTGCTAGGTACGAGCAGAGAGTCTGGTTGTAAATACCCAAGAGTGAGATAAACAAGCTCCAGTGACAGGAAAGGGATGTGGTTCATCAGCTCCAGCAGCAGGCCCTGCACTCAGCTTCAAAGGTCTTTCTGCTTGCAACTATCCCCCACATGCATCAAGCACTTTTTCATTCGCAAACGGTGCGATTCCTTAAAATCGGCCGTTTGCGAATGCAAAAGTGCTTTTTGGGATGCATGAAGCAATTTTAGAATTCGCAACATTGTTGCGAGTTCTAAAATTGCGGGTGCTTTTAAGAAGTCGCAGATGTGCGACTTCTTAAAAGCAATGCATCATCACTTTTGACAAGTGAAAATTCGCACTTAGGGTTCCAAATTTACCGAGTGGTTGAACCACTCGGTAAATTTGGAAAAAGTGTTTAAAATGCTTTTAATGTTTTTTTTTCAACATTCATGTTACGGACACACATGTCCTTAGGACATGTGTGTGTGCAACATGATGCGAAAAATACATTTCAGGGGTGCAGGGGGGGGTCCTTTGGACCCCCCCCTGCACCCATGAAATTTTCTAAGTGCCACTCGCAATTTGCATTGACTCCTATGGGCCTTTTGGCCCATAGGAATCAATGGAAATTGCGAAAATTAACTTAAGAATTCGGTATTTCTTTGGGATTCGGTAAAAAATGCGATTTTTACCGAATCACAAAGAAATACCGAAAACAATGATGCATAGCATTTTGCATTTCCTAAATAGCGATTCCTTAATTTTCGCTATTTCAGAAATGCAAAATCCTACATTGATGCATGTGGGGGTCTATTCCTTACACATTGTCTGTGTGTTGGGGGATCTTAGAGATAGGGCTTCATGCAGGGGCAAAGGAAATGCATCCTTTGTCCTTATTTACATCCATCTACAGAGCCTCAGATGTTTGCAGCATTTTGAATTCTCTATCTCTCAGTGTTTTGCAGTGCCCAGCATTTCATAATCATGCCTTTAGTATTACACCGTGGGCCGCAGAAGTGTTCCCCATTATTAACAAACTACAGGGGCTATCCAACACCCCTGAACCAGGTACAGCTAATTATAACCGCAAACAGATGGTTCAGGTGAACAATTATAACATAAATAAATTACAGAAAATGAAAGGAAGAAGCCTAAAAACACACATATAGGAATTTACAAAAGCAGTAAGAATTTATTATGCATGTATTTCTTTTTTTGTTCCCCAACAGATTTGCTTTCCTTCCTGTAAGTACTACTGTAGTGATCATTCTGGGCCTTGGTGGCCGCCCCTTTTAGCAAACATAGGAAATGCCAGTTGCTCATGTTCAGCCTACTATCAGATACATGGATTTTCAAGTGAAAAAAACCATGGGTTTTAGAATCTTCGATGGTTTGTGGTATGTTGGTGTTGTCTTCTGAAGTGATGCTTGCACAGGTGTGTCCGTGCTCTGTGGGTTGGTTTATGAGTTGGTGTTTAACATCTTTCCTGTGGAATTGGTTGGAGAATCCTGGCAATCTTCCTCAGGTCTTCCAGCTGGGGATGGCAGGTGACTCCCATGGGGACATGACCATTACCCTATTTTTGTTTGCATACTTGGAGTTTACTCAGATTGCTAAGGGGGCTTTGAGGAGCTGCCCAACCACAATTCTGTAGGTTTACATATTTCTTCCTGAGTACATTTGTCTGTTGGCCCCATCTGCTGAATAAGTTTCACATCAAATTTCATGAACTATCAAGTTTTACAAATTGAATTGTTGCACACGACCAATTAGCATTGAAGACAGAAAAGTACACATATAAACACACCAAACCCTTCCATACCACCAGAGGCATGAACAAAATGAAAGATTCTACCCTGAGCACCACACATGCCATGATCTACGGTCAGTCAGTTATGATATAACCAGGTATGCTCGTGCTTACTGTATGCTTATTATTGGTGTAGCCCTCTCAAAGTAGTTAGGAGAAAGGAAAAGAGAAAAAATAGAGACCAGTGCCAAAGAAAACGGGCATCCAGGACAGAGCATAGACATCTAAGATGTGTTTCATGCACAAATAGCTAGCAAGCATTCAAAATAAGCATGGCAATTTCCAATGAAGAGACCAGAGCTTCACCTCTGATCAGTAGGAGGATGTAATGCTAAAATCCATACATTTCTGCATTACATTTATACACTTTTTCTCAATGCAAGTCAACAGAAGCTGGAACATGTGACTGACTGAAACCTACAAACAAGCACTAATTAATAGGTGCTGGACTCCTCGTTGGGAGAATGCGAGAAGACCTTGGGATACTGATACAGGTTTCTTCAATTGACTCTACTACTTTCTGCATTCTCTGCTTCACTGTGCCAACTTCAAAACAAAGCTACGTTAAGTTAAAACATGCAACGTACAACAGAGGATAACAAAATAGAAATTAGTTTCAAATACATGTAAGTGTGCAGTATTAACTAAGGGCCCGACTTCAAGTCTGGTCGTCTTTGACCGCCAGACTCGCAGTGGCGGTCCTCTGGCCACTGTAATATCAGGCAGCTTTTTGGACCGTCCACCGCTGTGCCAGCTGCGCCAGGGAACCGCCGTTCTCTAGTGATGGTACAGCAAACAGGGCTATTCAATATGAAAGGCTGGACCACCGCAGTCCGCCCAGCATATTTCGAGTTTCCCCACCGTCAGCCTTTTCATGGCAGGCTCACTGCCATGAAAAGGCTGGAGAAACAAAGGGGGCCCTACAGGGCCCCATGTCCCCGCCGTCATTGGAATGCATTCAGGGGGGCACATGTTTGCATGCACCCTAAGTTCCAGCACATCATTGACTTCACAGCCATGCCAATCTGAAACGGCTTTAGCAGCGCTGTGCTGGCGTGCTGGGCGTAGAGCCAGCGCAGCACTGCCAAAGTCATAAGGCTTTATTGAGAGTGAGCTTCAAGCAGGTGTAAAAAAACGAAACTGCAACTGATTAATAAAATACATAAGTACATGTTAAAACACATATGTGGATTTGATTTCTCATAGTATATACAGGGCCGGGCTGGCCATAGCAGGCACCGGGCAATCCCCCGGTGCGCCGCACGGGTGGGGGCCCGTTTTTTTACAGGGTCGTTTTAGCAGCATAGCTGCAAAATCGGCCCTGTACCAAAATCGGCCGAAAACCGGCCCGGCAAAGAGCTCGGTGGGGGGGTAGGCCGAGCACTTTGCCAGGGCCGGTTATGGTTCCCAGTCCGGCCCTGAGTACATAGTAGGACCCCCGGTTTTATGGTATTTTTTTTTTTTAACATGTCTGTCTGTATTTATCCATATTAATTTTTTGTCATTTTATCTGTTTTTATCCACATTTATTTTTGTCACAAGCAAAAAAAGACGCTGCAGGTAGTATTTTTTCACATTTTTTTAAAATAGACAATGGGCAATTGGTTGTGATAGGTTTCGATAGATTTATGTAGATGGGTAAATGGGTTACTGCTTTGAACAAAGAGGTCCTTTTGTTACTTGCAATTCATAAATTGTAATCCTTCTAATATAGAACAGTGAGCTATGGATGACGTGACTCCTACACCTTGTAACCCCCTGTCTTAATTAACACATTCTACACATTGATTTACACACATAGGATTTATTGTTAATGTATAACGTTATGTATGTACGTGTGATATAAAGCACTCTGACACCCTGCATTGGATGAGTAACACTATAGCACTATAAAATAAATTAAGCAAATTAAAGGTATTTAAATTGTTACTTGTGTAAATACTGGGAAAGACCAGTAAATCTAACATTTCAACAGTGCATACCTATCTCTTTTATACAGGGACTGAAGGTCATACCTCTTTTAAGGGACTGAAAAGTGATAAGCTGTGTGCATTTGTTTTCCCTCCATTGCTTTTAGGTGTGTATCTCCTCCCCCACCCCCATAGTTCCAGCCAGGATACAACAACAAAAGGAGGCTTGATGGCCCCTTACCTTCTGCCTTTGTTATGGCACCTCCAGGAATGATGCACTTCAATGCTGTTCAAAGAATGACAAGAAAACAAAAGTAGCAATTAACAGGCAAACTCTGTAAAGAGGTGATAATGTGCTCGAGTGTGAATAAATCCAATCTGGCCACTTTGTGTCCATTGTACCTTGAGTTATTTATTTTTACATGCTTTGAACTGTTATTTTCTCAGTCCGAGGCTACACTTTGCAAGAGAAAGATGTCAGAAAAAGACAACATTTCCAGCAAAAGTGTTTCTTTCTTCTTTGGAAGCCTTTCACAGGGGAAACCTAACAAAAGCTAGCGTACAAAGCACCTGAAATCTGGCTGAACAATCCACAAATGCAAACATGCTAAAAATGTCTCAGTTAACATATTTCCTGGCATTTTTCCATTTATATTTATAAATACAGACAAAGGAAAAATATTTTTCCGTCTGTATTTATATGCAAAAATCTGTGTAAACGGAAAACCGTGAGCCTTATATATAAGCAATCGTTTTAAATTGCAAATGTATTCATATAGCGCTTATGAGCCCTGAAAAGGCTTTGAAGCACTTTTTGTGCCAAGTAACATGCTACTCCGGAACCCAAGATTTGTAATTAGTAGGTTAATAGAAATTTTCTGTTTAGTTTTTTCATGTGCATTTGCTGTGTTACTATGGTGCTCTTGAATTCTTGCGTGTTTAGGAGAGTTTGTGGTAGGGATAAAATGATAGGAGTGGATTTGAAAATACGTCCATATGAATCCACATATACACAGCAAAGAAAACAATATTGAGGAAATTAGGTAGGGGTCTTGTTGATGGAGTGGTCTTTCCCAAGACAGTGGATCGCACCAGGTGATAGTGCATTGTGAGTAGTTGGTCTTATGCATCAGGATATGGTGTAGTGAGGAAATTAGGGAGAGGGCATTTTAGTGGGGCTGGCTGGGGGCTGGGTGCAGAGTGGCAGTGAGCGAGATCAGTGACTGAAAGAGTTAGACATCATGGTGCACTGCTCCTAACATGCCAGAGCAGGCAACTAGGTATGGACCCTGATTAACAACTATAAAATATTGTCCGACCTTAATACGAAGGACAAAATATTGTGACTATAAAAATAAAGAGGAAAGTGATATTGTGAGTAAGTATATTTTTTAGGAATAATATCAATATTTAATATATTGATTGCTAAAATATTATATAATAGCTATTTTATGGTACTTAGTTTGTAGATTTTTTTATAAATAGATGTATACACTAATGCATTTTTTATTTTGGTTCTGGGGCGTATCGTGGTATTGGATTGCCTACGTACTTATGTCTGCCTACTACACCTCCTAGGGTGTAGGCCATCAACCAGGATTCTCCAGCCATCTCTGCCCTGGGCTTTTCTTTCATTCTGACTCCAGGTGTAACCCATTTCCTTGCAGTCATCATCAAGGCCTCGGTGCCAGGTGTTTCTTACCCTTCCTCTTTTCCTTTTCCCTTGAGGGTTCCAGGTCAGGGTTTGCTTGGTAGTGTTTGATGCGGGCTTGCGAATGGTGTGACCTATCCAGCTCCAGCTATCCAGATTTCTTCACAAGCAAGGAGTCTAATGCCATAGGTTATTGTTGTTGATGGTGTTTGATCAGCAAATTAGTAGGATTTACCTCAGACAGGTGTTGATGAAGGTCTGGACTTTGTTGGTGGTGGTCACTATTATCGTCCAAGTTTTTGCTCCGTACAGAAGGACCGATTTTACCTTGGAATGAAAAAGCCTGATCTTGGTTTGCAGCGTTAGGTCCTTGGAGCTCATATCGTCTTTAGCTGAAGGAAGGCAGGCCTTGCTTTGCCGATTCTTGCCTTGATATTGGCGTCTGTGCCACCCTGCTTGTCTATGACGCTGCCCAAGAAGGTGAAGGCCTCAACCTCTTTCAGTGCATCGCCTGCAGGTGAAGCTGCAGTTGTGCTGGCTATGTTAGCCTTCATGATCTTGGTTTCCCCTGTGGATGTTGAGGGCAAGTTTTTCAGATGTGGCTACCACATTGTAATCTTCTCTTGCTTCTGTAGATGGGTATGGGAGAGTAGGGCCAGGTCATCTACACATTCCAGGTCTTTGAGCTGCATCCAAGGTGTCCATTGGATCCCCTTTCTTCTCTTTGCTGTGGATGTCTTCATGATCCAGTCTATGGCCAGCAGGAAGAGAAAAGTTGAGAGCAAACAACCCGTTCGGACTCCAGTCCTCACTTGGAAGGCTTCCATGGACTATCTTGCAGGTCATTGCCTCGCAAGAGTTCCTGATGATTCTTAGGAGCTTATCTGGTACACCGTATTGGTGGAGGAGTTTCCACAGGGTCCCTCTGTCCCAGTGCTTAATTTGTGCCGGTGCTTTCCGGTGCTCAGCACCGGCACTTATTTGTCATGGCTGGGTCTACGAGCGATATTAGTTGCTGCCTGCTCAGTGCTCACTGAGTTCACAAGGGTCTCCCTGGTGGCGGCGCAGAGCTGATATTGCACATGAATGTCCTTTAAATATTTCAAATTGGACCCTGCGGATGCCCGACCTATTAAGAGGCACACACACTGTCAGAAATCGGTGCCTGGGTCCCTTGCCTCAGCTTACGGGTCACTACAATCAATCACAGTAGTGCTACGGTGCTACCAATGACGCCTGGAAAAATTATTAGTCTGCCCCGTCCCTCCTTGGCAAATCATCAAGTTTGATTCCCCAGTCGGACCAATGATCACTGTTTTCGCCCTCGGCCCTCCACAGCATACTGCGCAGCCTCAGCACAAATCGCCCGCCGAAGACAGAAGACGGAAGCAGCGTGTTGCGCATCAGGCCTCGAGTAAATTCAAACGAAAAGGCAGTCTCAGTAATGTGTAGTCCCGCGATTATGGCGTCTCGATTCAGTTTGCTAATAGGGGGCAGCCCGGTCCCTGCTGCAGTCAGGCAGAAGTCATGCTGGTAAGATGCGTGGCCGTGTTGGGGACAGTAACTCTTTCTGCAACATGTAACTTTACCTACCAATATATATTGCTATATATCCCATCTAGTGTGTTTTTATTCTTTTTTGCAACAGAAATCACTTGTGTCATGTTTTTATGTCATCTATAAACTTGAGTCATTCATTATAATTGCACACGTTTGCCCGAAGGCATCATGGCGGTAGAAGTTCTAAAATCAGTAAACCAGGGAATAATCGATGTTTAGCTGTACTTATTTAAACTTATTGTTATATGCCACGTTTCCTCATTTCTCATGCTCTTGACCCGTTTGAACAGGTTTATGGTCCTGATCGCTTTACTCAATATTAATATTTAAATTCATACAGTCATCACATGTTTGCTTTTGTATCACAATGCAATATACGGCGATCTGAAACCTGGACGTGGTGGAAATGGAGCTACGGAAAACAATACATAAATAATTAATGACTAAATATTTCCTTGCAGAGAAGACCTTGTGGAGATGCAGTCTACACCATTAATAAGGACACTCTGCAAGGTGTTTATAGGCAGGAGTAGTTTTATTATAATTGCAAATACCGCTACAGGAAGAGCGCCGGGCGTCTTATCTAGATCGCGCTCTGAGCCGCTCTGATGCGCGAACTGCCGGTCGCGCATGCGCATTGGCTTCGCACTCTAGCTCGGGTGTGCTGCGTCACGCGCACTTCTTGAAAGCTAGAGCGCTACACTACATATCTCCTCCTTTTTATACAACATTTTAATACAATATAAAGTTCAATAGTCCTCTCATTCAAAGTCTCTAAGATGTGCCGGCCTGACTACCACTCTTCCTGCACGTGTGCGCCTTACCGGTGTGGAGGCTTCTTGGACTCCTTCGGTTGCAGGACTCACCACTTCTTCTCTCCACTAACCCAGTTCGCTTCTCCTTGGCGTCACCTCTTTACTTGCTGGTGTCCCCTCCACACTCGGCCTTTCCAGATCTTCTCTCTCCACGTGCACATCTTCTCCTCCTTGGTCTTCGCCATCTGATGTCCTTCCTTCTACTTCTCTTCTCTGTCTTTGATCTTGTGGGTCACTTCCTTCCTCCACCGGCCACTGCACAATTTTATTGATTTTCGCCATGCGATCTTGGGACCACACATTTCCGTCACTGAGTAGCGCAGCTATATCATACACTTTTTTTTATTTTTTTTTTAGTGTATCTTATATAGCGCACGGCTACCCCAACGGGGTGTCCCGGCGCTTGCATTGGGAACCCGTCCTGGCTTTTCCCTGTGAGATAACCCATACTGGGCATCCCCAAGGTGAAAGCCAGGCATCCCGCCGCGGGGGGCCGTAGTGGAGATTAAGCAAGCTATTGCCCAGAGTTGCAGAGTGTGAACCCGTGATTCGAGTAGGCACCGAAGTGAGAATTATCGAGTCCGTGGACACTTGGGCTCAGACCCTGCCGCGTCGGGATTTGAACCCTGGTCCCGGGTCTGACCTCAGCTTCCGGGTATGCCTCCTCTAACCATTGAGCCACACTTCTCCCCATACACTTCTTCCACTTGCAGGGGTGGGCTATACTTGCTTTCTCCCTTCTTTCTCAGTACCGCCTGTTTGACTCTCACCTACTCCCCTCTCTCCAGAGCTGATTCCTTCACATTTCTTCTCTTGTTGTAATGCTCGGTGTACACTCTCTGGGCTTTCTCCAGATTGTGCTGGACTACAGCCGGTGACCATTTACTGGTGATAGTTTTTTCTCTCCAAACTACATTGTCCTTCGTGAAAGGGTGCCTGCCCCTTAAGATTTGGAAGGGGCTATACCCTGTCGAGGTGGGGGTGATCCTTTACGCCCACATCATTCTTTGGATTTCTGCTTCCCAGTCCATGCCTTGCATAATGACGGTTTGTATGGACCCCATAAGGACCCGGTTAAATCTCTCCACCTGTCCGTTGCTTGCAGGGTGGTACACCGAAGTGTGCTTGGGTTTGATTCCATTTCTTTCTGTGTATCAGTACCATTTTTCCGATGTAAATTGCGGGCCATTGTCGGTCAGAATTGTTCTCGGGATTCCCTCTCTTAGAAACACCGAAGTGAGGAACTTGATCACAACGTCTGAGTCCATCTCCTCTTGCACCTGAACTTCTGGCCACTTGGAGTATTTGTCTACCAAAACGCACAGGTATTTAGCTGTTCCTTGGTTGTCCAATACCGGCCCTAAAATGTCAACAGCAACCTCTTCCCACGGGTTGCGGGGCTGGTCAAATCTCCCTAACGCTGGTCTTAACGGTTTAAGTACTTTGTCTGCTCCTTGGCACTGGACGCAGTCCCTCACGTGCTTCTCCACTTGAATGTCCATTCCCAGCCACCAGTACATTTGTTTCACTCTCGATTTGGTTTTGACAATACCGAGGTGGCCCTCGTGTAGTTGGCTCAGCAAAATTGAAATCAATTTCTCCGGGGGCACTACCTTGTCGAATGGATACAAAAAGGTCCCAGAGTTGCTCATTGATAATTCCTCTCGCACCTCATAAAATTTCCTGAGCACCTCTTTTAGCCTTTTCTTTTCCGGCCAACCTTTGATGAGATATTCCTTGACCTCCTTTATGCCTTCGTCCTCCTCGTATGCTTGTGCCCACTCTTGTTTGCTGATAGCTCTTTCCGAGTCCTCCATCACAGCTACCATCTCCTCATTTTCTGTTGTTGGATTTGGCGCTTCTTCCATGGCTGAGGCCCTGCTAAGGTAGTCTGCCACTTTGTTGCGCGTCCCCGGTATGTACTCCACATCGTATGTGTATTCCAGCAGTTTGAGGGTCCTTTTAGCTATGCGCGGGGTGGCCGTGGCATGTCCACTCGAGGTGAGCACCTTGACTAATGGTTTGTGGTCAGTCTGTAAACGAAACCTCGTGCCCCACAGGAACTGCCGGAACTTCCCCATGGCCCATGTGGCTGCCAGCATTTCCTTTTCAATCACACTGAACTTTTGTTCCGTGGGAGACAACGCTCTGGAAGCAAAGGGTTTCTACTGTGTTGTCTTCTCTTTCCTGTGCAAGGACTGCTCCTAAACCCTTTTCGCTGGCATCGGTGGTAAGAATTGTTTTTCCTGAGGGATCATGTCCATGTAGAGGCACCGCATGGCTGATATTTCTCTTCAATTCTTCAAACTCTCTCTGTGCTTCATCGTCCCACTGGAACGCTGTTTTGTCTCTTATTAGCTGTCTCAATTTGTGGGTTTTCGTGGCAAAGTGCTGGACGAATTTGCTGTAGTACTCGGCCATTCCCTGGAATGACCATACCTCATCCTTGTTGACCGGAGCTCTGGCATCGCAGATTGCCTTCACATTCTCGCTTTTAGGGGTGATTCCCTGTCCACTTATCTCGTGTCCCAGGTAGGTGACGGACGTCATGCCTAACCTGCATTTTTCCCATTCTGCCATCAGCCCTTTCTCTTGTAGCACGCTCAGTACCTTGTTTAACTTGCTGTCGTGGTCCTCACAGTCCGTTCCCATAACCAAGATGTCATCCTGGAAGTACTGGATGCCTTCAACGTCTTTGAACAGGCGGTGCATGAGCTTTTGGAACACTGCTGCGGCGGACGCCAGTCCAAAGGGCATCCTGCGGAACTGATAGCATCCATAGGGCGTTATGAAGGACGTGAGTTTCCTGCTAGATGGGTGCAGGTCAATTTGAGGATAGGCGGACGTGAGGTCTACCATGGAGAACCACTTCACTCCTCTTGTTTTGGCCAACATTTCTTCGATCCTGGGTAGCGGAAATTTCTCTACTATCAGGCACTTGTTCAATTTGCGCAGGTCCACGCACAAACGTACTTTGCCGTTGGGTTTCCTGGCAACCACTAAGGGGGCCAACCACTCTGAGCTGTCTATGGGCTCAATTATTCCCTGTTCTTCTAGCCTGCGCAGTTCTCGCTGTACTGCATCCCTCACCGCTATGAGCACATTTCGGACCTTGTGGGACACTGGCCAGGAGTTCTCTTTAAGTAGGATCTTATGCATGAACTTCTCCAGCTTTCCAACCTTCCCTCCGAACACTTTGGGGAAGTCTCTTCTTATTCTCTCCAGGTCCGGCCAATTTTCGCTGTTCGTCAGTAGCACTTGCTCCATGCCTCCTGGGTCCAGCTTAATTCCAAGGTCACCTTGATCCCTCCATCCTAAAACTGAGGAGCCTTTCTCTGCCACGTACAGTTTGCATGTTGCTGTTCTCCCTCTGAATTCGAATTTCAGGCTCCGGTAGCCTACCATGGGGATCGGTTGCTCGTGCACGATACTGGCCGTATGTCGGGTGGTTCCAATGTGGGACCCAGGCTGGGTTTGAACTCTTCCTCCCATACCGACCTCTGAACAATGGTGTACGGGGATCCTAAATCTATCGCAATTCTGATCTTCACTCCCCCTATCAGCATGTCCGCACGCGGCTTATCAGAGCGTTTGCTGTCTATGCCTAACACTTGCTCCTCAATGCATAACACTAGGTCTTCTTCCTCCGAATCCTCACCTGCTTCTTCTTCTGGTTGCGATTGTGCTATGTATTTTACCACTGATTTGTTCCCTTTTCTTTGACATACTTTCTCGTAATGACCTATCAGCCCGCAGAACATGCATTTGGCGCGGAAAGCCGGACAGCGTTTGTTCTGGGCCACGTGGTTTGCACTTCCGCATCTGTAGCACGTGGATTTGCTGTACGCGAACTGCTTACCAGACTGTCCTGGTTTTCCCGCCCATTTGTTGGTTCCTCTACTGTCTCCAGGCGCCATCTTGTGTCTTCCTGAGGGTTCAGCGTCATCCACCTTGTTGACCATGATCTTTTGCTCGTTTTCTCTTTTTGCTGCTTCAGCACAACGCTTCAAAAGCTCAGCTTTCTTCACCATCGCAATTACTTCCTTTAGTGACGCTTCTCCATGAGCCCACAACTTGTCCTGTACCGTCTTATTGGTGGTGTGCATTACGATTTGATCTTTGATAAAGTCATCCTGGAGTGTCCCGTACTTGCACGTGATCGCCAGTCTTCTTAAAGCCGCGACATAGTCGTCAATTGACTCTCCCTCTCCTTGTTTCCTCTGTTGAAAGTTGAACCGATCAATGGAGACACACACGGCTGGGCGATGGCGAGTGTCTAGGTCTTCTAGCGCATGCTTAAAGACATCATCGTCGGCCGCTTGCCGAGGTGCAGGCACTATGTTCGTGAACACTCTTATCACCTCGGGCCCAGGTTATGTAGGAGTATTAGTTTCCTTCTTGCGCTGGAGAATTCTTCTCCGATTTCATCTTCCAAGGCTTCAAGGTAGTTCTTGAAATACTCCCTCCAGTCTTCCCATTTCATCTGGGGTTCACCTGGTTTAGGTAGGAATGGAATCGGCGCTGTGAGTGAGGAAGCCTGGTTGCTCATCCTGGCCTGTCCTTCTGGTTCACCTCCCTGGTTCCTGGGGCTGCCTGGTGCACTGGTGTTTTCTCCCTGGTTCCTGGGGCTACCTGGCGCGCTGGTGTTCCCTTCTTTTGATGTGTGGGTAGGGGATTCTCCTCTTCCCCCTTTACCACGGTCTCCCCTTTCCGCCAGGGCCTTAGTGGGGGCACTGCCACTCTCCTACCGTGCTTCTGCGCGGGACACTGTGCTGCCTGGCTCCTGGACACATGGTGGACGTTGCCTTGCCTTTTGCGCCTCTGCCGCATCCTTCCTGTGCTTTCCGTCGTAGATTCTGCCTTCTCTTCTTTCTGTTTGCTGGTTAGTGCCTCGTGGTGCTATCCGGGCTTCTTTTCCTTCTCCACTCCTTCTTTATTTTTTTTTTAACAGGGTGCTGCCTGTGGGAAATCCCACTCCTCGTCGCCACTGTGGAGATGCAGTCTACACCATTAATAAGGACACTCTGCAAGGTGTTTATAGGCAGGAGTAGTTTTATTATAATTGCAAATACCGCTACAGGAAGAGAGCCGGGCGTCTTATCTAGATCGCACTCCGAGCCGCTCTGATGCGCGAACCGCCATTCGCGCATGCGCATTGGCTTCGCGCTCTAGCTCGGGCGTGCTGCGTCACACGCACCCCTTGGAAGCTAGAGCGCTACACTACAGACCTATATAAACAGGTGCGATACGAATGCATTATGCTACATGGCTACTTACTGCTCATATTCTCCCGATGAGTTACAGAGCAAAATCCATATTGGGAGTATCATTAAAACAAAATATGAAAAATGTAAACCCAAAGCAGGGAGCACTCAGCCCCTAATGAACTGGAGCATGCAGGTCGTTTTAACATTATAATAGGCCCCTGGACAAAGCAATGCACAGGCCACGCCTACACAACCACTCACAGGAAGAAAAATGTTAATCGTAAAATTAGTATTCAATTCTGGTCTGCATGGGCCGTTAAACATTTTTCTTCCTGTGAGTGGTTGTGTAGGCGTGGCCTGTGTAGCCTTCAGCTTAGCCCAACATGCCTTCTCTGGTTCTAAGAATGTAAGAACAATTGTTACTTACCTGTAAACAGGTGGTTCTCCAGTATTGGTGTCTTTCATAGATTCACATGCTTGAATATTCCCCGTCGTCGAAGTGGGAGTCCCACGGTAAATAAAATAGCAATAATGCTAATAATATATATATATATATAATATATAAGAATATATAAAGTATTATAAAGGTAGCAAAACTGAAAAATATGCACTTAAAACCTTTACAAAGGTTACTACATAGGAATGCATTAGAGAGAAAAAAAAACAAACTCATTTGTAACATATCAGTGTCATTATGTTAGTCCAAACTGCAGCCAATCAGGCTCAAGCACCCTCTAGAACCTTCTCCTCAGAAGCTCAAGCCCTCAGATTTTCGTAGCACTAGTAATAATAGCGCATGAGGAGAAAAGAGCCTCTGAGGGGAGGATGGGTGGGTCGCATGTGAATCTATGAAAGACACCAATACTGGAGAACCACCTGTTTACAGGTAAGTAACAATTGTTCTTCTCCAGTATTAAGGGTGTCTTTCATAGATTCACATGCTTGAATAGAATAGATAGCAGTAACCTCCTGGAGATGAGATTGCAATATGTCCAAACAATAGAAGAACAATACATATAGCATAAAAGCAAGGCAATCTCAAGAATGGAGGAGGGAAAGAGGCTCACCTTATTTGAAAAGATGACGAAGCACTGCTTGCCCCACTGCGGTGTCCGCCTCGTTGACAGCATCCAAACAATAATGTCTGGTAAAGGTGTGCCTGCTGGACCATGTCGCCGCACGACAAATCTGGTGTAGAGGCACTCCGGCAAACAATGCGATGGACGACGCCATCGCTCTCGTAGAATGTGCTCTCACTGGAGTAGGTAAAGGTCTGCCAGCCTGCTGATGGCAAAAAGAAATGGCTGATGAAAGCCATCGTGTTATAGTCTGTTTAGTCACTGCGTGTCCTTTGCGCAGTAGTCCATATGCTAAGAATAGCTGGTTGGATTTACGAATAGGGGCTGTCCTAGAAATGTAGAATTTCAGACACCGTTTGATGTCTAAGGAATGAAGTCGCTGTTCCGCAGGGGATTTAGGATCCGGGAAAAAAGTCTTTAAGAAAACTGTCTCGTTCAAATGGAAGTCAGAAGGCACTTTTGGGAGAAAAGAAGGATTTGTACGAAGGGACACTCCATCAGGTTTGAACTGCAAATATGGAGGCTTGATGGTGAAAGCGTGTAAGTCACTGACTCGACGAGACGAAGTTAAGGCTAAAAGCAAAGCCACTTTCCAGGTCAGAAACTTGAGATTTGAACGATGAATTGGCTCAAATGGAGGTTTCATAAGTTGTGATAATACCACGTTGAGGTGCCAAGCTGGAGGAGGGCGCCTCAACGGAGGGAACTTCCTGAAAAGTCCTTTAAAGAACTGCCTGATGATTCTGGAAGAACAGAGAGACGTTGAGCCATCATGACGGTAGCGTGAAATGGCCGCCAAAAAGACTCTCAATGTGGCATGTGAAAGACCAGACTGAGCAAGACTTAAGAAGAACGGTAACAATTGTTCTGGAGTGGAACTCATAGGATGTACGTTGGATGCTGCGCACCAATGACAAAAGCGCTTCCACTTTAGTCTATATGTTTTGATTGTTGATGGAGCTCTAGCCGACGCTAGAATGTCTCTACAGTCCTGTGGTATACTTAAAGAGGTAAACTCCATGAATTCAGGTTCCAAGCCCATAATTGAAGCGTTGACGGATCCGGATGACACACTTGTCCGCCGTCCATGGTTAGAAGATCCGGACGTGGATGGAGGCGAATTGGTTTGCATTGGGACATCAGAAGGAGTTCTGAAAACCACGCCTGCCTGGGCCAACGTGGGGCGATTAAGATCAAGCGGCAGGGTTGCCTGCGCATCTTCCATAACGTCCTTGGTACCAGTGGGAGTGGTGGAAACGCATATGCAAATAGGCCGGTCCAATCCATGAGTAGGGCATTGCCGCTGGACTCCGGATGTGGATGCCAACTGGCAAAAGCCTGGCATTTTCGATTCACTGGCGTTGCAAATAGGTCGAGCTTGGGATGACCCCATTGGTGGAACACGAGGTCCAGAGTCGGCTGGTGTAACTCCCATTCGTGAGTGGATGACGCAGACCTGCTTAGGGAATCTGCTAGTATGTTTGACGCTCCCGGTAAATGGACCGCTGTCAAGGAAATGTGGTGACGAATTGCCCATTCCCAAATCTTCTGGGCCAGACAAGACAGGGGCTGAGATTTCGTGCCTCCCTGCTTGTTCATGTAGTGCATGCTGGTGGTGTTGTCCGTCTGAACCAGCACTGATTCTCCGTGCACCACCGGTAAGAAAGCCTTCAGCGCTAGGAAGATCGCCAGCAATTCCAGCCTGTTGATATGCCAGGTTTTCTGAGTCGCCGTCCACTTTCCTTTGATGGAGAGATCGAGGAGGTGGGCTCCCCATCCGTCCATGGACGCATCCGTTGTCAATGTCAGATCTGGAGTCTGGAGCAGGAAAGAGACCCCTTGGTTCAGATTGGACCGTCGCTCCCACCAGAGTAGACTGTCCCTCATGCCAGTTGTGACTGTCACCTGGTCGCTGAACGACCCCGAAACCTGTCGCCATTGTAGGTCCAATTCTTCCTGAATAGGACGGGTACGTAATCTGCAATTTGGGATCAGTGCGATACAAGATGATGCCATCCCCAGAAATGACTTCAACATTCGCACTGAAACTGACTTTCTTGATCTGATGGTGGAGACCAGATGAACTATCTTCAGCCTCCGCTCGGGAGAGATGAACGCCTTTGACACGTCCGTGTCTAGAACAGCTCCGAGGAATGTCCTGCTTCGGAGAGGAGTGAAATGTGACTTCCTTACATTGATGGTCAACCCTAGGGAATTGAAGAGGGTGAGACACAAGCGTGTGTCGTGATGCAGCTGACTTGCGGATTGGGATTTCAACAGGCAATCGTCCAAGAAAGGAAAAATCTGTACCCCTTGAAGACGCAGGTAAGCCATAACCGGAGCCAGAACCTTCGTGAACACACGGGGAGCTGATCTGAGGCCAAACGGCAGGACCTTGAATTGATAGTGGTTGCGTCCCACTTTGAATCTCAAGTACTTTCGATGTTGAGGAATGATTGGTACGTGAAAATAGGCGTCTTGCAGGTCTATTGTGGTCAAAAAATCGCCGCTGCAGAGAAACCGCAAGACTTCCGACAATGTTAGCATGCGGAAGGACTGTTGTTTCAGGAAGAGGTTGAGGTACCTCAAATCCATAATGGGACGCCACTCCCCCGTCTTTTTTAGAATGAGGAAGAACCTCGAATAGAAGCCTTTCTCCCGCTGTGATAGAGGAACCACTTCGACTGCTCCCTTTGTTAGTAATAGTTGAACTTGATGTTGTAGTTCTTCGAGATGGGGAGGTGGCGGACCCGAAGGCGGAGATGGAGGAGGAAACTCTGTGAATTCCAAGGCGTGACCCTTGCGCACAATGTCCAACACCCATTGGTCTGATGTTATTTGAGACCACTGGGAGTAGAACTGCGAGATTCGACCTCCAACATCCTGTTGAACTGGCAAGTCATTGTCGTTTGCTGGTGTTGTTGGCCCCTCTATAACTGGACTTCCCTCTATAGGGTCTGGATTGTTGCTGGCGAGCAGATTGAGGGTTCGAGTACCGTTGGTTTCCTTGACTGTACTGGCGGTACTGAGATTGTCCTCCTCTGTTAAAATTGGACGAGGTGCCCCGCCCCCGTGCAACACGAAAGGGCTGTTTCTTAAATTGTAATGACCCAAGCGACTTCGCTGTGTCGGTATCCTTTTTTATGGTTTCCAACGAAGCATCAATTTGGGAACCGAACAAAGATTCGCCATCATACGGCATGTCTATGATCATTGACTGGACCTCTTGCCTGAAAGAAGTAGACTTTAACCATCCTTGGCGTCGGAGCGCCGCCGCACTGGCCAGGATACGGAATGCAGTATTCGCCACATCCACAGCACAATCTATAATCTCCTCCGAAGCCCTTTGACCATCTTGAAGGACCTGGAGCGCTTCCACTTTCGATGACTCAGGAAGTTGCGCAAGAAAGGCGGACATGTCTGACCACATTTGTCGGTCGAAACGACCCAAAATCGCAAGAGCATTCGCAGCACGGGCCGAAGTTGAAGCCATGGATGAAAATTTCTTTCCGATTGCATCCAATCGGCGTCCCTCTCTATCGGGAGGGGAAGTGACCGGCGCCGTAGGGTTACGTGCACGACGTTGTGCTGCTTGAGTCACAACTGAATCTGGTTTTGGGTGAGACAGCAGACAAGCAGGTGAGCCAGTTGGAGCCTTGTATTTCTTCTCCAATCTAGGTATCTGGGCCGGCAAGGAGTTAGGAGCCTTCATAATCTTCTGCCCTTCCTTCCAAATAAATTCAATTATTGGAATTGTATGTACCTGTTTATACGGTTGATTTTTGAAATCATACAGAAAACAGTCTTCATCACGTTGAACCCTAGTCAACTTGAAGCGGTCCGCCGCCTTGTCCATAAGTTTATGAAAACTAGCAATGTCCACAGGAGGTGAATCACTTGAAGGGACCTGTTGAGGAGAAGGTGTTTGCACTCGATAATCATCAAACTCCGCCATATGAGGATCCTGATCACCTTCTGAGTCCTGACACACCTCTCCCTCCTCTCTCTCTGGCTCTGAGTCAGTGTCAGTAAATGGATTAGTAGACAGGGGAGCACTCAAATGTACTGACGGAGTCGTCTGCCTTGGAGGAGTATGTCGTGGTTGATGTGAAAGTGTTACATCAGTAGACTCATGAACCGGAGTACCTTGAGGAGTAGGTGGAAAACGTCTATTATAATCGTCCAACATATGTTGGAGATTAGAAAAAAGTGTCATTGGAATTGACGTCATAGGGATTTGCACGCATTGATCTTCGTGCTCATCTACCTGTTCAACTTCTTCCTCCTCGTCTTCTTCAGAAGAAGTGTCCTGGCATTTAATGATTAACTCAGATGGGCTCTGTGCATCCCCATATACAGTGTCATCTGGAACTGACTCAGTCTCATGGTCAGAGACGAACAACTGAAGTGGTGGCTGTAGAGCAGGGGATTGAAGGTGGAATGCGGAACCTTCCTCTTTACTGAATGAGGACTGTACAGTAGAAACTGAAGTGTCCATGGCCACCAAAGGCATGTTGGCATAGGAAGAAGAACTGGAAGTTGCTGTCTCCGTAGACGGTAAATCTTTAGGCGTCTCCGTGGACGTTGAAGGCTTAGGACCTACTGTCGCTGGCTTGCTCATTGACGAGGCCGTCGATGACGCTATCGTCGACGATGCGGAAAACGTCGTCTGGACCGCCGACGGTGACTGCATTGCAGGCGGCATCCTAGACATCGAAGGTGCCTTCGTCGACGGCACCTTCGTCGACGGTGTCTTCATCGACGGTGTCTTCGTCGACGGTGTCTTCGTCGACGATGTCTTCGTCGACGGTGTCGTAGTCGACGGTGTCTTCGTCGACGGTACCTTCGTCGACGGTACCTTCGTCGACGGTACCTTCGTCGACGGGAGCTTCGTCGTTGCCGTCGACGGGAACCTCGTCGACGAGGCCTTCGTCGACGCTGGGACTGACGACGATGGGTTCTTCATCGACGATGGCTTCTTCGTCGACGATATGATAGGGATCGTCGACGAGATGGAAGAGACAGAGGCTCTCGTCGACGAGAGAGCCGTCGTCGAAATTCTCGTCAACGATGACGACGCCGATGTCGTCGTGACTGTAGTCGTAGACGAGGCCACAGCAGCTAATCTCGTTGTCGGAGTGGTCGTCGACGGGCCCGTCGACGACCGCGCTGTGAGAAGTGTAACCACTTTAATGGAAGCTGGAAACGACGCCTGAGAGTCAGATCTCGTGGGCGTAGTAAACACAGGCACAGAAGCAGCAGGTGGAACTGTAGCCACAGTCAAAGCCAGCTTTCTTTTCTTCAGGAAAGGAGATGGCAACTCCTGAACACTGCCACGCTTAGAAGCCACAGAAGAAGTTGCTGACTGAAGGCTTTCTGCGTCAGAAATAACAGCGTCCTTATCCTGAAGGCGCTTAAGCCATAATAGGAGGCGACCCTCCCTGTCCTTAAGGGTTTTAGGATTGAAAGTTCTACATAACCTACAATCAACCACTTTGTGATCAGGATACAAGCAATAAATGCACTTGTCATGTGGGTCTTTCTCAAATAAACGTAATTTCCCACATGAGGAACAAGGTCTAAATAAAGACTTCTTACTTGACATCTTTGAAAAAACTGAGAAGAGTAGATAAGTTGAAAAGAACTGAGCAGAGCTCAGGGAGACTCCCTTCACACGACGTGCGGTAGAAAATCTGAGGGCTTGAGCTTCTGAGGAGAAGGTTCTAGAGGGTGCTTGAGCCTGATTGGCTGCAGTTTGGACTAACATAATGACACTGATATGTTACAAATGAGTTTTTTTTTTTCTCTCTAATGCATTCCTATGTAGTAACCTTTGTAAAGGTTTTAAGTGCATATTTTTCAGTTTTGCTACCTTTATAATACTTTATATATTCTTATATATTATATATATATATATATTATTAGCATTATTGCTATTTTATTTACCGTGGGACTCCCACTTCGACGACGGGGAATATTCAAGCATGTGAATCTATGAAAGACACCCTTAATACTGGAGAATCCGCATTACCATGGTCCTCTTGTTCAATAATTCCTCTAGGCCCAGGGCTTTGCTATAAAATCACCATCTCCACAGCGAACCGCCAGGGCTCATTGGCGAATCTGAAGCCTAATTGAAGCCCTTCCTGGTTTGAAAGGACTGCATGCGGCCGCTCTGCTATTCAGACAGCTTGCCACTATCCATGGGCATTGGTACACAACTCTGCATGGAAGTGAATTTCCGACTTTACTCTCCATGCCCCTTTTGCAAATAAGTGTGTTAACCTCTTCAGTGCCTCACTGCACCCCCCCCCCCTCAAGCCCACTGCCCTTCACCTCCTTGTCCATTTATCGTGCAAATACATCTTCATTTGGTTTGGATGGTGGATCCCATCTCTTCATAAAAACAAAGATTAAGCGGTCTTCTCTTCCTATAGACACAGCCCCATTTCTCGCCACAGCCTCTTCGCCCCACATGCACCGCTCCTTTTACTCTCACAGTTCTCCCCCACACAGTTAAAGCACACTTTTCAATAAATCAACCCCACAGACATCTCCCTTTCCTTCCTAAGTCTCTTCCCACAGGTCTGTGAATCTATTAAGTACAGGGTCTTTTTCACTCACACTGGCAGCTACCCATCTGAAATAATTAAGATGCTTGCACTTCTACACTGCCTTAAATTTGAAGATAGAACCTCCGGAATATAGCTCAGTGGGTTAGTGCCCAGTAGCAAACATTTAAATACAACATGAGATTCTTTTGTTCTACCTCTTAATTTTGAAGTCAATTAAATGAGCACCACCGAGTAGCTTTTAAAGTGCTATGAAGTCCCACAACGCAGTCGCTAAGTACTATGCAAGAAACAGTATTCCCATGCAGCAAATTAACAAAGCACTGCTACACGCCATTATTATATCTTTGGGGGACCGCAATAGTATGAACTGTCGTCCTTGTAAGAGCGTGATGGTTAGTAGTTATGTTGTTACTGTCTTTGGCAGCTGGCAGGGCCAATGTGTGGTGCTAGCTGCAGTGGCCACCCGACGGGAGCCCCGGCACTTAATATTTTACAAATTAAGCACTGCTCTGTCCACTCTGTTGAATGCCTTCTCCTAGTCAATGAAGTAGACATAGAGGAGGAAGTGCCATTCCATCGACTGCTCAATGATGATGCGCAGCGTTGTAATATAGCCTGTGCAGGATTTGTCTTGGAAGCCAGCTTGCTGGTCTCGTAACTGAGCATCGACTTATTCCTTCATTCTACTGTGTTCAACACTTTGCCTAGGGTTGGTAGAAGAGTTATCCCTCTGTAGTTTGAGCAGATACTCAGGTCACCTTTCTTGGGGCTCTTGGTGAGATATCCCTCCTTGCAGGCTGATGGCACCTCCTCCTCTTCCCAGATCCTTCCAAGCATGGGGTAGAACATGTCTACTGATGTTTCAATGTCTGCTTTCAGTACCTGTGCAAGAATGTTGTTAGGTCCTGCTAGTTAATTGCTTATGGTGCAGGAAAATGATGCTATGTAAACCTTGAAAGAAATATGTTGCTGATTTGGGTTATTCTTCGTCCAATAAGACTGCATGAATTTGTCAAACACAGGATTCTGTCACATGCTTTAGGTCAAGCCGCTAGTAGAGGTTTCTTTAATGCGTTTCACAGACCACTGTCATTTTAGAACTCTCCCCTTACCTTTTTCACTCCAATTAAGTCATTGGTCTGCAGGGAAGAATATCTGGTTCATGCTTGGTGCTGAGATTTCCCTGACATCTCAGGTGAACTCTAATGCGCGTGTTCCTTTTCAGTTTCGTATTCTCAGTGCAATACCCTGCCTCTTTAAACAATCTTCAGAGACATTAGTTATTTCATCCTATTGGGATTCCAGAAAGCTACCTTTCTTGGCAATGCGTGCTTACTTGTTTTGCTACCTGTAACATTTCAAAATACATATTTGATGATATTTTACTATATGTGCATGCTCTCCGTTGGATCCTGGTTCAACACAAGCTGCAGTTCGAAGTCACTTAGCTAGCACACCTTTTACTCTTTGGGACATGCTTTTCTGATATATGCTTGTCATCTTGATGGTTTTCTGTGTTTACTCAGTATATTGTGTTTGAAAACACAATGCAAAAAAACAATTTCTGCCTAGTCTACTGGCTAGCCAATCAGGATAAGGAGGTCAACTACCCCCTAACATCATTATCATTGTCAAGTCAGTCAGAGGCAAGGAGATCAACCACCCACCATCAGCTTTCATATTTTGGCGCTGTCCAAAACATATATGGCTTGGCTAGGGTTAGTTGCATCTACTGAGCAATGGACCACGCTGCCTGAAGTTTTCCACTTACTTGCCAAATCCGGCTTTCTGATTTTCTTGTGAGTGGACACACCTGAGAGTACCTGTTATGTCTGTTTCTGTCTCTCCAACCTCTATCTTTCCAAACTTGCTTCCCTTGCCGACAGACTTCACCCCTCTTGGTTCCCTACACTGAGGGCATTGGTGCTGTATTCAGCTATTCTTCATGCCAGGCTGCCCAGCTCTGGCAAATGACGTCAAACACACAGCCCATTTTCAGGCTTGCCAGTGACCATGTAGATTAATCACATTCTCATGAATTGTCTGTCATTGTTGCACCCTACAGCTCTTACCATTGCTTCTTAATAGGCACTTTACAGTTAGGGCGGCTTCCCAAAATTGCTCATGGCTGTGTTCCCGATGTTTGGGATCAATGTATCTGGCACCATGACTTGAACTGGGAACTAATTAGATAGTGCAGCGCCATGAAGCCGTGGGGTGTCCGTGCGCTTTAGAAGTTGTTATTAACATAACATAACATAGTGAGAATAAAGAAATTCAGAAACACTACATACCTCTAGGTGTGTGCAATATGGTGACCTTTTTGTGAAATTTCATGACAAAGACACAAAATTACAGAAGTAGTATGGAATGTGGTTGCTGGTATTTCATGTGAAATTGTAATTTAAGGACAAACCTGGCGTAACAAAATCATATGAGAAAGCAACAGGACACCGTTTGAAGCAGAGAAAGTCTCTCCACAAGACATTTTCAACTTGAACCAGTCTCCTGGCAGGCACAAATTATACAAAATAAAGTAATGCGAAATCTTAAAAATCCCAAAGTTTTGTTGGCTTAACAAAATTGTTGGCCAGGTTAACATATCACCCAAACGGTAATTCACGGTCAGACAGATTTATTAGAACTACACATGTTGGGTGCTTGACACCGGTTTAAAATTCACAAAGCTATTGTTATAATTTTCATCTAGTTCTTGCACATAACTGAACAAAGGGTCAAACAACATTTTACAATTCTTTTTTGTAACAAAGGCCGGCCTGTCAGTGGAAATTTGTTTTGGTATTTTATGGGATGACGCAGAGTTAGAATCTTATTTACAGTTTATGATTGCCTTAAAGGATTAATTGTTTGTAGCATACATCTCACCCATGAGGTCTACCATAGATGGATAGTAACAAAATAAAGCAGAGCATTATCTATTGCTAGATTACTATAACTCTGAAATGTCGGTGTTATGGGCAGATAGAGCTGCAGTGAATGCTGATAACGGTTCCCCAAATACTGCAAGGTCTCTTTAGAAGCAGCCGGTCTCTGTTTATTATAACATCCCTATTCTGGTAGGACCACCAAATAGCTGTTTTCCTAAGAGAAGGTCTGAACCAAAAAATCTTATTGAGATCCCACTCAATCTCTCTCCCTATGAGTTTTCCTCTTCCTCCATATAATGGTGTATGCTCCATAACTGCCACTCCGTGGTCAAACACAGCATAGAAGCTCACAGACACTATAGTTGACATGGACCTGGATCTTATGATGCTGACTGAAATATGGCTCCTGCACTTACTTCTGCACCTTGACTACTGCATCTTAAATCTTGGTAAGGAGGGTAATAGTGGGGCATCACCTTGATCAATCCGAAATCTATACCTTGTTATCTTCTGACTTCGAACTCTACCCACTTTTCGATACAATACAAATAAACTCAAATCTATCACCATCAAATCTTCTAGAACCCACGTTATCTACCATTCTCCAGGTGAGAACAATTCCTTTATTAAACATCTATTGGAGTACAGGACTTCAAAATGTACGTTATCCATCAATAATCACATCTGTGTCGGAAACATCAACCTCCACTGGGAAAATTCTAATGAGAGTCCATCCTCCTTCATCCCTTGCTGCTTGCAAGATATTGGGTTCATTTGGCACACTCTGAAACCCACGCACATGAAACAGACCACTCTAGACTTAATTATAATGAAGAAGGACTCCATCTTGATCAAGGACCCTATTATTGTGGGACTGGGCACGTCGTGATCTGATTCCCGTCTTTGTGTCTGTCTTTCTCCAGAACTACTTTTGTGGGACAACCTATGAGCCAGAAAAGAAGAGTTAGAAATGTGAGGGATATAAACACTAGTGTGTGACCTTGCCATCAAATTTGTTATGCATCTTTCCTGGTTACTCGGGAATTATAATGTGAATGATGCTAGCAATATGCAGCTCTGGCTGAAATTGTTAATGACACTGCTCCAGTGAGGCAAAAACCATTAAAAGGACGAGATCCTTTTACTGACTGACAAGAAAAAAATACAACATCAGCACAATTCTCATGCCTTAAGCATTCCAAACCTAATCTGGAACATTTACACATATCAAGAAGGTGAAAAATATATAATTTACACGCTATCTCCTCATTCGTCAAAGCTCAGTTTGAATCAGCTAAAAACCATCTACGGGAGAATTTTGAGACTGTCTAATCTGAAAATTATCTTTTGCTCTGTTTCTGCTAATGGGCTTGAAAATAAATGTGAAGAATGCAGTCAGTTCTTTGCCACCAAGGTTAAAACTATTGAAGATAACTTCCCCTCCCTCCTAAAATCCCCTTCTTACATCACTTGCACAAAATCTAAAAACCATGTGTCCTGTTTGTCTGAGATCTCCGAGAAGAACTCTTCTGTATTGTTGCGTAAACTGAAACCTTCTAATTCTGCTGCTTACCTGATACTTCTCAACATTTCCAAAGATATGCATTGCTGTCTGATGCCTTATTGGGCGAACCCGAACAACTTAGTCCCTTAAAAACATGTCTGCTGACCCAGAAGATCTCAATAACTTCCATCATGTCTCCAGTTTTCTCTATCCTGTCAAACTACTGGAAGTTCTGGTGAATAATCAACTAAAACAACTTGCAAATGAAAACATTCTCCTAAGTGTATTTGAATCTTGTTTCAGAACTGAATGCTATGCTGGAATAGCCATCCGACAAATGATCTGCGACACAGCGCATACTTGACGAAGAAGATTCCCATATACTCATTCTGGTAGACCACCGTGTGGCCTTTGGCACTGTTCACCATGATATCCTCATTCACACATTAATTCAATGCATGGCTTGAAAGAGCTTGGCGATCAAATTACTTCGTACCTTTGAAGGAGACCTATAGGCGTTGCGTTAAGGCATATCATAAGGAAATTTATGCGGCAAAGAAATTCTACTTTGCCAGGAGAATCGAGGAGGCCATTAACATCAGTAAGGAAATCTTCTTGATTGTGAAGGAATTCACATCGCCGGCCTCGATTAACCCTAAGTGTTCCTTTTCGGAATCTTAGGTCTCCCAACTGGCAAGCTTTTTTGCTAATAAGATCAAAAGCATCCAGGCTACGTTTCCTCCTGCTGTGATTGTGGTAGCCTCTAACTTGAGACCTCTCTCCTTCTTGCCTGCCGCGGGACAGCCTACTCTGGCGTATTTCCCTCCCATTGAGCCGCAAGCTTCGCTGGAATTTCTATCTCAAATGAGATCTGGCTCGCCGCTGGACCCCTGTCCCGCTAAGGGATGTATGACGGTACAACGCGTACCGTCACAATGCATCCCTTTACCACGCATCCCTTACAATGCAAGTCGTTACCACGACTTGCGTTGGGGGTGCGGATTTCGAATAGTATAATTTACTATTCTAACACTAGTCCCCGTGGACCTTAGGGAAGGTGTTGGGATAGTAAATTTACTATTTGTAATCCTTTAGCGCCCTCCAGCGCAAGTCGTGGTAACGACTTGCGTTGTAAGGGATGCGTGCTAAAGGTACCGCGTTGTTAAAACTTAGTGGTAAACGATGTTTACCCCCGCTAAGTATCTAGCAAAAATGGCATCTCTCATTAACCCCATCATTTATTCAATTTTGAATCTCTCTCTTGAGACAGGGGTAGTGCATCCAGCCTGGAAACAAGCTTTAGGTCTCCCTCTTTTAAAGAAGCCGTCCCTAGACCCGAGTATGCATGCCAATTATCGGCCTATATCTTTGCTCCCGGTTCTGGCCAAGGTCGCGGAGAAAAATGTGCAGACTGTCCTCTCGGACTTTGTGGAGTCACATGGTGTCCCCCATCATACCCAATCCGGTTTTCGGGCAAATATGAGCACCGAAACGGCGCTGCTGGAGGTGTCGGAAGCAATCAAGGAGGTCCAGGACAACGGAGGGAAAGCCTTGCTGGTGTTGTTAGATCTGTCGGTGGCGTTTGACACTGTTCCCCATGACCGTCACCTGGCAAGACTCTTGGAGATTGGCGTGGGGGGAACAGTGCTCAGATGGTTTGAGTCCTTTCTCTCAAACCGACAACAGACAGTCTGGGCCCCTCCGTACTCGGCCTTAGTGCCGCCGCTGGAGGTGGGAGTCCCCCAAGGGTCGATTCTAAGCCCCACTCTCTTTAATATCTATATGTCCCCTCTGGCGGCGCTGGCTGAGTCATTTGGTGCCCAGATTGTCTCATACGCCGATGACACCCAGCTCCTTTTCACGTGTGGAAAGAACATGAACTTCGATGGAGAACTCATTAAGAGTTACCTGGGTGCGGTTTTTGGCTGGTTTCAACTTAACCAGCTGAAATGCAACTCAGACAAATCGGAGGTTCTCTTCTTTGGATGTCTACCGGACCCTTGTTGGAAGTCCTGGTGGCTGGCTGCTATGTTTCCTCCTTCTGCCGACACCGTGGCGGCTAAGAATCTCGGAGTTAAGATGGATAACTGTCTTACTCTTAAACCTCAGATTATGGGCCTGGGCCGGGATATTAAAAATGCTCAGGAAATTTCTCCCTTTCCTATCCATTGCCCACAGGAAAAGCACGGTGCAAGCCTTGGTAGGATCAAGGCTGGATTATGCCAATGTGCTCTAGCTCGGCCTTCTTGAGTACATTCTATCCCGCCTGCAGGTGGTACAGAATTTGGCTGCTCGTGCAATCTTTGGCCTTGGCCGGAGATCCCATGCGGCGGGTTGTTGAAATCTCTCCACTGGCTGCCGATTCGGAAACGTATTGAGTTCAAGGCGCTGACCATCGCGTTTAAGGCACTCCACGGCACAGGTGTTCTGTACCTGAGGAAGAGAATTGGTTTTCACTATCCTTCCAGAGCCTTACGTTTAGCGTCATTGTCTCTGGCCACTATCCCGGCAATTAGGCGTGCTAGGATGGGGGGTCGCTCTTTCAAATATCTCGCGCCCCGTGCCTGGAATGCACTACCATTGTCATTGAGAAAGAGCGGGAATCTGGTGTCTTTCAGGAAAGAGCTTAAAACATGGCTGTTCTGTCAATAATCTCCTTGCTTTGGTTGTGTTGTTGCTGGGTCTGATAGCGCCGGGACACTCTGTTTGAGTAGCTGAGCGCTTAACAAAACTCCATTTAACATAACATAAAGTGCTTGACTAGTTCAAATCACATCTACCAATCACTCTCAAGGATTTAAAATTGATAACTTCTTTCATAGAGCTACTGCTGTGCCTCCAGTTATCCAACATGGGTCTGTCTTATCGCTAGCAGACACAAAGTCTCTACCTCAAACCTCTTGGGGCAGTCATCAGGCAATCTTACTTTTCATATCACCAACACACTGATGGCATTTGGCTCTACTTGAAGAGCACTTCTCCTGAGGATATCACCTCGGCAACCTCACCTCTGGATAACATTCAAAGCTGAATGACTGCTCATCATCTTAGATTCATTGCCAATGCAAGAGTTTTACTTAATCACAACTCGATTGCTCCCCAGTTCAGGAATGGCTTGCTTGTAGTGACTATTTAGGCTGAACTTTATCCATTATTTGCAATGTAAAATCGCTGGGTTTTTATACTTGACTTTGACCTTTGATCCCATAAACATTTAACGTCATGTTAACTAAGGCCATTCCCCAGCTTACATTATTCTTGGAAAGAAACCTTTCCTTCCAGAACAGGATCTGAAAGATGTAACCCAAGTGTTGATATTATCAAGGCTTTATTATGGAAATACTTTTTTCGCCAGCATTTCTATAACTCATCTTGCCCCACTGTAAGCCTCTTTGCAAGATACAGCACTTTTGATCTTAGGGATTGGCTGCTCACCCCTGTGTGTTCACTATACTGGCTCCCTTTTAATGGAAAGTCAATTGACAAACTTTCATGCTTAGGGAACAAACTCTCAAGTTCCAATCTTTTGCACCACCTGGCTCAGAAGTTGAAAAGTCAGTGGGCAACCTCCTGCTACACAGCTTGGAGTCTCTTCTCCTGGAATCCCTCATCTTCAACAAGAAATGTACCGAGTTGTTCTGTGGATTTGCATTTCTTACTATGGAATGCTATTCAGCCATCCACACGCACTATTACCTCTAAACTCACTTTTAATTGAGAACCTAAACAATCTCTCCTTGATCATTTCTTTTCTCCAACCTCTTCTTCATCTCAGAACTTGGCCCGGGTTCAGTTCTCTTGAGTTCATGTGGATGATGGAGACCTGAACTCTGATTAGTTTCTGTCATAACTACCGCTCACTGTCTAACTGCACCTATTCTGGTTTATCCTGGAGGGTTGTTACTTGTACAGAACTGCTCTATTAGTTTCAAGGGACTTTTTTCACATGATTAGATGCTATTTAATATCGCTTTTTGACACTAACATATGCCATCCTACATGGTATTGTTCCTTCCCACCTCAGTAAATCCTGTGTTACGCCACATTTATATAATAACGCTCAATAATATTCATCATTATGATCAATGAGTGTAACACCATGATTCCTAGAAGACTTTCTTGTCATTAAGAACCGTTGCATAGCACAGAAACATAAATGATGCTCAAGTTGTACAAAGCCAGTGCTGTGAGGAACCAGGAAATACATCACAAGGCACGTGTGTGCCAAAGAAATCATACACAGCGCATCTGGATATATTTATGGACACGCATATTTCAACCCCTTGGGTACCACTGGCTGTTACTCACAGCAAAACAATCAACAGCTGGAGAAAATTGGAGGAAGAACTGCATTCCTCTTCTGCTCAATCACTGGAACAAGGTTCTGATTCACAGGAAAGATGTGGCTTTTATTTGTCTTTGTGTGACTTAGTGATTGGATATATTGCACAGCCAGTTTCTTTAGATAATTTTTATTGTTATAAGTTTGGTACATCACTCTCCCTTGCTTGGTGGGCCACAATGATACCATGAAGACTTGATATACTGTTTCTTAGCAGTTTGGAGAGTGGTTGGCAATTCTGTGTGTATGAATGGGTGAGCTTACTGGGGTGTGGATCATTCCGTCATATGCAAAATAAATGGGGAGGTAGAGGTTCTTTTAAGAGCTAGGTCCGCCCTCCTTTATTGTACTATACTGTAATCCGAGGTGTCGGGTAAAGGACATAGTCAATGGTAAGAAACATTTCTTTCTTGAGTCCCCTCACTCACCAGGGTTTCCCCATGGTGACATGCTGTATCATAGGGGCCATCCCAGCTCTCTACGAACTGCGACTTGCGAGATTTACGTAGGAGCACTTATGTGGAAGATTATGTGTGGTGCAAAAGTGTCGTGGAGTGGGCTAAAGTGGGTTAAAAATACCTTGCTAGTGGGCCAAAAAACTTTATTGTTGCACCTAGATTGGTATGTCAAAAAGGGGTGATACAAGGAATACACTCGCTATAATGAGTTAGAGATTCGGTGGGGAGGCGAATAGGTTACTACCTGCGAGGCGTTCTCAACTGAAACAGTGCATTCAGAGATCCCTTGACCCCCGCGGTCCATGAAGCAAAATTTTGCTTCTCTAGAAATACTACGTGACAAAAACATTGATCATGTGTATAGGAAACACATGCTTTATTATTTGCAGCATACTTTTCATTTGTTTTGATACCTTTATGTCTTTACTTAGGCTATTTAGGAGTGGCATACACAGGGCTGGTCCCTGTGTGGTCCTGACGAAGAGCTTGGGGGTAGGCTCGAAACATGTTGATCTAGACATAGAATCTCTAACTAATTATAGCTAGTGTATTCCTTGTATCAAGTCGCAGCACGCCCCAGTTCGGAGAGAGCTGGGATGGCCCCTATGATGAGGCATGTCACCGTGGGGAAACCCTGGCGAGTGAGGGGACTCAAGAAAGAAATTTTTCTTTTCCTGGAGGCATTCCAGATCGCACTGATTGGATGCCTAACCCTAACCATTGACTAGGTCCTTTACCCGACACCTCGGGTTACAGTTATAGGTCATTACATCACTTCTGTCCTGACCTTGCCGAGAACTTCTTGGTTGCTATTCTCCTTTTCTAGCTTAGATTTAGCTTCAGATACCTTTACACAGGTGTGTTTGGAAAGAATCTTTCACTGTCTCTCACCATTATCAGTTGAAGAAACTAAACTTGCCTCAAAGCTAGTGCTTTTATGATCTGGAAAAATAGGCTTTCGGAATTCATTCAGGGTAGGGTCAACAAGGCCACCTTAAAATGTGCAAGACTTCAGATTGTCCCTGTCTTTATTGCTCCTGAGTAAACATACAACATTCCTCAAAATGCCAGATCACTGAGCCCAAACTAACAACACTCATATTTTAAGACCCTGTGTAGCCTTTCATGGATATTGGGCTGCTACCTACCTGTCATGTTAATCCTTTTTTTAAACAATCTTTATTAAGTGTTGACAAATTATTTACTAACAACACACCCCGCCCCTCTCTCTCCATCCAAGCCATGATACAAAGAAAAACAGCAAGTGCTTGAATTATAAGGCAGGTGAAAAAGACAGACCTGTAAAAAAACGAAAACAAAACATACATATCAGGATTATAGCTCATCATAATGCCGTAGCCCATACCCAGGCCAGAGGCCAATTACCAAATACCCAAAATAATTCATACATAGAAGGTCAATCAGCCTTCATTATGAGTTTCAAGCTAGTCCCTCAATGGAGCCCATATTTGAGGGCCCCTTTTGGGAGCCCTAGAGACTTTCTGGGTATAAACATCCCTTTCTATGTGGTAAACTGAGATTAAACGGCCCAACCAATGATTAAAAGATTGGGAGCGGGATCTAGCCAGGCTGTCGCCAAACACAATCTGAGCACTGCCATGGCGAGAAATAGAAACGAAGAATGGACCAAGAAAGGCGATTCATGTTCCTGAACCCCTAATACGATTAATTGTGACATAACCGAAATCCTCACGTTCAATTTACCCTCGAAAAAATACGCTATCTCCTGTCTTAAATTCACTAGACCCAGACAGTCTGCCAGCATGTGAACTAAGTCAACCCCAAACTTTTGGCAGCGAGGACATTTTGTGCCAGCAGACACCCCCATTTACTGATTTTGGCTGGTGTTACATATAAATGAAACCAGGTCTTGTAACGTTGTATCTGAAAGTTGGCAGATAACAACGTTGAGCGAGCTAGTTCCAGAGAGAGGGGACTGTCCCCCTCTGTTGCCTGCATGCCCGCCTACTAGTGGGCAACGTGCTTCTCAATATCATCTCACACCCTATCATTTAATAATTTATAAATCCTTCGGATCGGGGGCCTATCCCCCTCAACAGCTCCACCAGATCGACCCTATTAAACCACTCCCCTCTACCTTTTTTCTTCCCAACAAAATCTCTGATTTGCACAAATTTGAAAAATTCATTATTCCCTAATAAAAATGTTGTCTTCACAGAATCAAAAGTAGCAAAACCTTCATTGTCAAGGAAATCCCCAAGAATTCATGGGCCATTATTCTTCCCCCACCACTTTATGTGCGGGTCATGAAATATATCTGGTAGGAGGGGATTATCTTGGAGGGGAGTATAAAAACAAAATCGACCAATCCCGAGTTTCTCCTGGATAGTAGTCCAAACTCGAGCTGCATATAGTAGGGTCTTGAAACTAACTTTGTTAAAATAGCCAAATTCGAGCTGTCGAAATAAGGATCCACGGACTGCATCCCCAAGAGTCAGCTCAAAACATGAAGGTAAAGTATTAGCCTCAAACCCTCTCTGAATTGAATCAAACAATAAGGGAATTATTTGTTGGAAGGCCGAGACCTAATAATACAGCCTAAAATTTGGGATGTTCCAACCCCCCACTCTCTTGGATGGGAGAGGAACTTCAAAGCCCTCCGAGGTCTAGTGTAGGCCCATTAAAACCTCTCGATCATATTATCGAGCAGCTTAAACCACTTGTTATTCATCTCAATTGGTATGGCTCTGAATAAAATACAAAATTATAGGAAGAAACATCATTTTATTAGATTGCCCCTACTGATCAAGGTCAATCTAAGATTGTTCCTACTATATAGTTCGGCCTTAGTTCTATTAATTAACGGTCCCAGATTACACTCAACTATTTTGTCTGTATCTGCATTAATATTGACACCCATATAAATTGCATCTGATACAACCTGTATGTCCTCACAGTATGTATTATCATTAATAAAAATCTGCGTTTTATCTCAATTCAATCTGTATCCAGAGATTCGACCAAACTGTACATCCTCAGCTTCAATCTCCTTGACTGCCAAAGTGGGGTCTGGAGTGACAATTGCAAGGTCATCTGCGTATGCCGGTATTTTAGTCTCCCAGCCCCAAGTGGAGATTGTCAAGATTAGAACTTTACGTTTCATTTGATGAATCAGAGGGTGTATATAAAGGGCAAAAAGCAGGGGAGAGCATGGGCTCCCCTGCCTTGTCCGCGATTAATTTTTATTTTCTCTGATTCTCCTCCCATAAATGAGATTTTAGCTGTAGGATTAATATATAACATTTTAATCCACCCAATGAACTCACGCCCCAGTCCCTTCTTCTCCAAGATTGTCCAGAGATAGGGCCAAGAAATCCAACGCCATGGGATCCTCGGGTTATAGCTACATCAAATAAAGTAATCACCCGCCAAATGTGATCTGTTGTTCCCAACCTATGGATAAAACTGTGTTGTACGGGTGACACAATTTTTCTTATAATCCCTGATAACTGTGAGGCTAAAATTGTGGCTACATTTTTGTGTCACAATTAATTAAAGTAATTGGATGGTATGATCCTAGGTCATGTACTGGTTTGCCCTTTTTAGGGAAGACCATGATCCTTGGTGAAGCCCATGATTCAGGAGGGGAGTACCCCACTGAATATCTAAAAAAAACCTTGAGCATAAATTTGCTAAGGGTAGTAGCAAACATTTTATAGAACTCCCATGGAATTAAATCTACCCCTGCAGTTTGACCAGATGCAAGCACAGAAATTGTGAGTGTTATCTCTTCTGCAGATATAGGCTGATCCAAGACCTCCCTATCTTCCCCATGCAATACTTCCATAGCCATAAAGTCTAGATATGGTTCTATTTCATCTGGGTCTAGCTTCTCCTCATTATAGATTTGCTGATAGTATTTCTGGAAGGCAGCTCGTATCCCCTTACATCAGAGATAAGAGCATATTCAGGGTCTTGGATCTGTTTTTTTTTTAAGTTTGATTTTATTAGAGAAAAAGGGGAAAATCAGAAGGGAAAGGTAGGGGGGGTGAAGAAACAGGAAATGGAATATAAAAAACAGTATACATCATACAGGGAAAGCAATTGCAATTTCAAGGGGAGAGTGTACAATGAAGAAATATCACTGTGGATAATTTACAATAACAGAGGAGTCAATGAGAATAATTCAACAGCAAGCATAATAAATTAAAATCAAGAAAGTAAACAATCTAATGATATACAATAATATAGTAAGAGAAAATATACTTATGATGGGAAAAAAGGCAAAGGGGTAGTCAAGGTGGCTTAGGTACTTCAGTTGAAGCAGGGTCAGGGGAAGCATTAGCAGAAGCAGGTGCGGAAAGATCATTTACCAGGGGAAACCAAAGAAAGTCCTGTTTAATTGCTAGGGAGATGGGGGAAACGTAATTAGTGTCCAAGCGATGGTGAAAACAGACCGCGTTCCACCATGAGCAGTCTGAGACATTGCATCAATGTTGGACCTCGTCTGTATTTAAAGTGTTAACAGATCAAGTTCCAAAGTAACATAAATAATGACACACGAGACTTAACAGAAACACCAGAGGGAGGTCCGCAGGTGTCTTAAAACTGCCCTCACACACCGTGCGGTGTCATGCTTCATCATTGGGCCGCATCAGACACCTAGGCGCAGACCAACACTCTAGGTGGAGCGTAAGATTTTTTTGACAAAGACAGGTGGTAAGGGTAGTAAAATAAAAAAAGGTGGGGGTGATACTACACACAAGACACTTGCAACATTAAATGGAAAGGAAAACATACAAAACATATATGGCGGGATTAATTCTTTCCCACACTGACAGGACGAAACTTAGCAGTAAAGTGACTCCGCCGAAACTGTTCTCAAATATCGGACTATAAAAGAGAAGCCGATGTTCTCAGTGAAAAATTGAGCCAGAGGGATTATCCTAAAAGGGTAATAAAAAAGGCCTGCAAAAGGGCAAGAAACTGTAATAGAGAAGCCCTCCTGGAAACTAACATGAAAGAAAGAGTTGAGAAAAGTATCTGCGTTACAACATTCAACACAGCATCTGATCATATGAAGAAGATCATACAGAAGAACTGGGGGATTTTAAATTCCAATGGGCTAAATCAACCTTTACCCCTTTTCTCATTTAAGAAAAGTGCCAGCATAAAAGATATGACAGTACACACACGGCCTAGAAACATGGAAAAAAACTGTGTTACCTCTAGAGAGAGACCTTGGGCGCTACCACCAGTAGAAGGCCACTATGCTTGTGGCTACTGCAAAGCCTGCCCGTACTCTATGAATGGAAGAGAAATTGACATTGGCCTAAAAACACCTTGGGAGTGAAGAAAACACACGTCATGTAACACTGAAAATGTAATTTATCTCCTGAAGTGCCCTTGTAATATGTTATACGTGGGCATGACCACAAGGAAAGTCAAGACCCGCATCCTAGAACACATGAGTACGATTAGGTGCGGGAAAACCAACACCAGAATGACAGCACACTATCAGGAAAAAGGCCACAATGAGAAAGATCTCCAATGGACGGTGTTAGACAAACCGAACATACCAGCTGGCACTAGGAATGTGGGCGAATTTTTGATGCTAAGAGAACAACGTTGGGTGGAACGATTACGCAGCAGTATAACAGGCCTGAATGATCAAATACCCTGGTTCCAATTACATGGCATGCTGACAAAATAAAATGAGTCATAAGAGGTTTATTGCGACAAAATATAATGATGTGCACTTGGCCTATAGACTCACGGTATCCAGTAGCATGAAGGACTTGTTCTCACACTGTATCTAGGATGACAATACATTAATTTTTAAACATCATCTTCACTATATTGTGTTTTCCTTTCACCCTCCTTCCACCTGGCTAAAAGGTTCATAAAATTATCTTCTGAGGAGAAAAAATATAATTCTATATTGTTACACCCAATGCATTTTCTTATTAATAACATCAATAAAGATTTTTCGATCTGGGTGTTTGTTTGATAATAGGATGAATTTAAATTAGGTAAGCAGTCCGTGTAAAAAACTAGCACTACTATGCAAATATAAGTTTAAATATATCCCGTGATTTGAATCATGTAACACGGCTGCTGGTATTTTCCGCTCTGTTCGTTTTTTCTACATCTGACTCTAATGCCATGAAAAGCGAACGATTACGATACTATGACCTTAGTAATAGAATACCCTTTTAGTAAGCGTGAGAGGGCATCCGTTTAGTGAAATACAACATTCACTCTTCTAAGATGGCGCCCACGTAAAATACAATTACAAGACGTGTGCAGGTAGTCCTATCACTATGTTCAGTGGCATCCAGGAAGTAGGACCGACACGCGAGGGAAAACAGGGTATATAGAAACGGCGTTTTGTGCAAGCACTGCATCAGCGGTGGACTGCGAAAGTGGGAGCACAAGACAAGTCGTTCTCTTGTGACTAGTAAGTAAATATCCGGGAGCAAGGGACTGCGTGTAGAACCTAATGCTAACAATTGAGGGGATATAAGAATGGATGTAAATAAAATCCAGAGCCTTACCTTTTAAATACTAATGCGCTCTTTAACATCTACAGTGTGACGGCGAGAGAACCTGCCCCACACAGTCCCGGGTTAAGAGCAGTTCTCATAAACTCGTGTAAGTAAGAACCCATAGATGTTTTTTTTAATATAATATATGGAAGAAATGTTGATGCGAGTTCTGTGGCACTATGTGTGTTTTGTTAAACCACATATTTTAAGTGTGTGCAAAACCTTAGTGGATGGTACACAAAAGGTTTTTAATGGCTGCGTGTAAGTGAGAAGATGACGTGAGACTCTGTGAAAAACTAGTAGAATGAGTCACATAGATATTCTGATGGTTTGTTATACACTCATGTTAGACACTCATGGAGTACCTTATGTGGGTTTACTTCCTTAGGTATCTGTTTCCCCACAGAATTCTGGCGAGGGGGACATACAAGGTGGAACAGATTTGTCCATTTCGAAAAAAATTAATTAAGGTAATATTCACCCGATTTGGGGGAGGATTGGAGAACAGGGACCAACACCCTGATGAAAGCCTAAAGCCATCCAGTTGGAGGCATCCAAAAAAGGCAGAAACATGTTGGTAGAAGCAGAGGGGATTGAGGGATCATAATTTCCCTATATATACCCCCATTATCTCATTTTAATCCAGCCAGAGTTTTCCCTATAGAATAAAGTAGAAACTGGGAAATCTCTAGCCTGTTTTATTTCACTTTACTGATAAGTTTGGTCCTGTCAGTGTGGGAAAGAATTAATCCCGCCATATATGTTTTGTATGTTTTCCTTTCCATTTAATGTTGCAAGTGTCTTGTGTGTGGTATCAACCCCCCCTTTTTTTATTTTACTACCCTTACCACCTGTCTTCGTCAAAAAAATCTTACACTCCACCTAGAGTGTTGGTCTGCGCCTAGGTGTCTGATGCGGCCCAATGATGAAGCATGACACCGCAAGGTGTGTGAGGGCAGTTTTAAGACACCTCTGGTGTTTCTGTTGAGTCTTGTGTGTCATTATTTATGTTACTTTGGGAACTTGATCTGTTAACACTTTAAATACAGACGAGGTCCAACATTGATGCAATATAGGTTTCTCTGCTATGTGGGCTTGATATGTGAATAAGGGAACTAGAGAAACTATTATCCCTTGTCTCTCTTTTGTGGGTACCAGTATGAGACATTGGCAGCTTGTTTCCAATTGGAAGTAATAGTATGGAAAGCAACAGCTATCAGGAGATCCATGAGGAGATAATGATGGGAAGGAAGGGGAAGATCAGGGGAGAGGGAACCCAGAAAAATGCATGAAGGAGAAAAAGGTGTTTGGAAATGGAGAATACGTTAGATTTGAGTCCAAACTGAGGTCCAAAACTGGGAAATAGGGGGGCATTCAATTAACATGTGTTTTAAATCAGCAGAGGTGCAAGCGCAGGACCAGCAAGTAGGGGAGACATCGGGTGAAAAGGATGACAAAATAAGCGGAGTAAATAAAACCCTATTATATATAAAATAATGAATTTGGGTGGTATTAGCAGCTCTAGAGGTCTTATGAAGTTTAGTCCAAATTCTATCCCAGAGAGGAATAGGCCAAACCTGAGACAAATCAGATTCCCAGGCAAGTTCAATTTTAGTTTTAGATCTATCGGTGTTAACACGGAGAGAATCATAAAGAAAAGATGCAGAGGGAGAAGAGTTTAGTATTGAGGAAGTAAATCTAAGGGCGGCAGGGATTTGAGTAGAGAGAGGTAATGACTGGAGGTAAAGAGTGAGAGCAGGATACAATGAATTGTATTGCGACCAAGCGCTAGAGGGTAAAGAGAATTGAGATTGAAGATCTGAAAAAGAGATGGGAGAGTCCCTAGAAAGAAGTTGGGAAATCCAACACAGTCCACGAGAACGCCAAGTTTTCCAGAAAACAGTACGGTTCGGATTTTGAGCTTTGTGTTGTACCAAATGGGTTGTTCATGTAATGAAAGACGGGAAGGGTAAGATGAAGATCGGAAAGGTAGAAGAAGCTTATGAGAAAAAGAGATGACAGGGTTGCGAAGAGGAAGCAGTTTAGATGAGAAGGACAGAAATTCATGGAGATTAAAGGGAGAAACAAAGGAGGATTCCATAAGTAACCAGATGGGAGGGTAAAAAGGAAGGTCAGATGGAAGCCAGCGGGCCGATTGTTTTAGAGAAAAGGCACGATGATAAACTCGAAAGTCAGGAAAACGAACACCGGCTTGAGATTTATCCTTCCGTAAAGAAGCGAGGGCAATACGGGAGCGCTTACCGTTCCACAGGAATTTTAATAACAAGGAATCAATACTTTTAAAGTAAAAATCCGGAATACGCATCGGAAACATAGAGATAGTGTAGAGAAAAATGGGAGAAAACATCATTTTTATAGAACTCAGGCGACCCCACCAAGATAAAAAGAGTGGATTGTCTCCATCTTCTTAGAGATGTAATCGAAGTTAATTTTAAGAGTATCGGATAAAAGAGGTGCAAACCAAACTCCTAGGTATTTGATTTTGGTGGGTTGCCAAGAAAAACCAGATTGGGAAAAAAGATGTTTTTGACACAAAGGGTTCAGAGGGAGGATTTCACATTTATCAACATTTAAACGATAACCAGAAACCGCTGAAAAGGAGGAAACCTGTTGAAGAAACGGAGGAAGAGAGGATAGAGGATCAGAACAATAGAATAGAATATCATCTGCGTAGACCAAAAGTTTCACTTGACGAGATCCAAAATGAAAGCCAGATATATTATCATCCTGACCGATTTTAGTTAAAAAGGGTTCTAAGGTTAAGACAAACAATAAAGGGGACAGTGGACAACCTTGCTGAACCCCTCTTTGAAGAGTAAAATAATCTGAGGTTTTACCATTGACAAAAATGGAGGCTTGAGGACCGGAATAAAGCAATGAAATAATAGAAATGAACTTGGGGGGAAGTCCAGCCCATCGGAGCGCATGAAACATAAAATCCCAGCCAATTCTGTCAAAAGCCTTTTCGGCGTCAAGGGAAATAGCGGCTAAAGGAAGTTCCAAAGAAGCTGCCATATGAAGGATATTGAAAAAGACGCGGGAGTTATCGGAGGAAAGGCGCCCTTTAATAAAACCCGACTGCTCGGGTCCAATCAAATCTGGTAGAAGAGGATCCATACGTAAAGCTAGAATCTTGGCTAAAATTGTATAATCTGTGTTAACTAATGAGATAGGCCGGTAATTTTTACAGAAGGAATGATCCTTGTCTTCTTTAGGAATCAAGCATATCAAGGCCTGTTGAAAAGAACCACTGGACGAACCGTCTTGAATAAAGGATTGGAATAAAAGTAAGAGTTTTGGTAAAAGGAGAGAAGCAAAGTGTTTATAAAACTCGATAGTAAACCTGTCTGGGCCAGGGGCCTTACCTTGACGTAGTTTAGAAACCGCCTGGGAGATTTCAGAGAGTGAGATGTCTAAATCGAGAGCATGGAAGTTCACATGGGAGGAAGGAGGAGAGGGAAGAGAATGGAAATAAGAAAGGAGATCCGCCGAAGAAGGAACTTGTTCTGGGGTGTAGAGTGTCTTGTAAAAATTTACAAACTCATTGAGAATATCCGCGTCTTTAAAACAAGAATCACCCGAGGGAGACTTAATTAAGTCAACCTTAGTGCGTTCCTTCCTAATCTTCAAATAATTAGCAAGAAGTTTCCCCATTTTGTTCCTGCCCCCATAGTAACGAGAGTTACATTTCAATAGGAGGTCGAGGCAGCTTCAGTTGTGAACTTATTGAAAGAAATTTTGGCATCAATTAGTTGTTTAAGGGAAGATTGCGAATTCGAAGAGTGATAGGCAAGTTCTAAGCGTTTTATATCGGCGAGTATTTGAGCTGATTTAGCTTCTCTAATCTTCTTCTTTTGTGAGACATAACTTATAATAAAACCCCTAGAAGCTTCTTTGAAAGAGTCCCAAACCATGACAAAGGGTGAATCAGGGGTATGGTTAAGTAAGACAAATTCTGTGGCAAAAGCAGTGAATTCAGAGCAAAAAACTGGATCGAGGAGTAAGGTATTATTGAATCTCCACCTGCCAGGGTGGGGAGAAAAAGGGAGAAGATCAATGTCAACGAGGACAGGGGCCTGGTCCGAGATCAAAATGGAGCCTATGTCAGAGCGAATGGCGTGTTGGGTCAAAGATTTACTGAGGAGGATATGATCAATGCGGGATTGGGAGTGATGGCAGGGAGAGAAGAAACTGTATTCTCTGAGGTCAGGGTTACATAATCTCCAGATATCGACCAGGGCGTTGTTATGTATTGTGTTAGTAAATTGGGAGTGCATCCTGGAAGGGACAAATGTAACTTTCGAGTGACGATCCAGAAATGGGTCCATAATTTGGTTACAGTCACGACCCAGTATTATGTAATCCTCAGAAAGAGAGGCTAACTAATCGGATATTGAAGGTCAAAAGGTTTTATCAAATCCAGTAGGAGCATAAACATCAAAGATCACAATAGGAATATTGTCAATGAGAAGTTTAACAATGACCCATCGACCATTAACATCACAATCATGAGAAATTGAGGAAACATTTAACTTTTTATGAAACAAAACTAATACCCCATTTTTCTTTTCAACAGTAGGAGAACAAAAAACATGACCCACCCAACAACGTTTAAGCTTTAGTGACTCCTCCTCCAAGAGATGGGATTCCTGGAGCAGGGCCACATTCGTTTTAAGTCTGGCTAGGTGTGATAACACCCGTTGCCTTTTAATTGGATTATTTAATCCTTTAACAGTCCAATCTGTAACACGGAATGTAATGACAAAGAACAGCAAATAGCAATATCATGCTTACTGAAATCAAAGAGAGAGAGAATGTAAAGAGTATTGTAGAATGAGTAAAATAGATGAAGAGAAGGGCAGAGGAGAAAAAGAGGAATGAAAGAAAAAAGAGGGGAGAAAAGGGAGAAGGAAGGAAGAGAGAAACAGATAAGAACAAAAAAGACGGTACAAGTCTGAAACATACGACGAGAAACAATACTTCGAACACAAGACGAGGGAGGTGGGGTTGAGAGATGACGATGAGATCAAGAGCGGACAGCGAGCTCCATAACTGCAACTCCAGAGAAGGCAATGGAACAGACACAAAAGGATATGTGGGATGATAAGGGAGGTGAAAACATCTGCAAGAAGGAAATGAGAAGATGTGAGTTACCAGGAATAAAAAGAGAACATAAGGATGATGAGACAAAAATTATCAGACAAATGGTGCAAAACAACCGAATGAGACAACAGCAATCAATCAGAGGTACAAAGGAAGAACAATAGTAATATAATTAGAAAACCAGCAAAAAACCATCAAACAGGTCTAGTAACTTCCATAGCCTCGGCACTGTGCTGTCGAAGAAAAGCTTGCAGGACTGCAGGATCATCATAAGTGGTAGTTTTGTCCTTGTAGGTCACCTTGAAGAGGCATGGATGAAGGAGGCCATATTTAGCATTGAGGGCCCTCAGTTGAGGGCGCAAGTCCAGAAATTTCTTCCGTTGATCTGCTGTGACTTTGGAGACATCCTGCGATAGATAGAGGCGATGACCTTCCCACATAATTTGTTTCTTGAGTTTGGCTGCTGAAAGAACCTGCAAAAGATCATTGTATTGAAGAAACAACATGATGATCCCTCTAGGTTTAGTGGAAATCCTTGGACCGAGGCGATAAGCTCTCTGTTGTCAGAGGCTAAGGCAGGAGTGTCTAGAATCTTTGCCAGGAAAAACTGGAAAAAAGTGGTGGGGTTAGACCCTTCTGCAAGTTCAGGAAGACCGTATAAGCGGAGGTTGTTCCTACGATTTCGATTTTCTAAATCCTCCGTCTGTTTCTTGAGTAGGAGTATCTCCGCCTCCATGGAAGGTATGCGAGAGCAAGAAGACTGAAGAGAGTCAGTAGATTGTTCCAGTGTGAGAATCCTCGAATCCAAAGAGGACCATTTTTCTTGCATAGACTGTAAAGTTTTGGTGGTTACTTCCATAAAAGGCTTAAGAGCGCGCAACTCCTCCAGAATAAGATCCATGGAAGAAGCAGAGGAAGAGCTCCCTGGAGATGGTGGGTCCTTTTTGAGATGTTTAGAGGAAGCCAAGGATGATACGGCCTTGCCACCACCATTAGATTTAGGAATAGCACCATGCACTGTAGTGGACTTAGAAATTGCGCTGTCCTCCATATCCTGAATGGGTGTGTCCGAATCCGAACAAGCGGAGACCTTTGAGACTGTAGATAATTTTAAATTGCGCAGTTTCCCCATGAAAGAATTCAGTCAAGAAATGACGAAAATAGAGAGTCTGATCAGCGCCAGTCAATAGTACAGCCACAGTGTAAATTAACTCGAAGAAAAATGTTGTAATCGCAATGGGCAAACAGCAGCACTAAAGTGACAACCAGTCAATGAGGCATTCAAATATAACTTCCGAAAAGATCCCAGAAGAATTGTACGTTAAAAGACATTGTAAAACCAAGTGTAGCATGAGAAAGTCTCTGAAGAACCCAAAATGTGAAAGGGAAAACATGCGCTGGCGTCATTGAACATTGAGAATAAACAAAAAACATCAGCACATCCAATGGAGACAGCAACATATGAAGGCAGTGGAGTATGGCAAAGAGTAAGTCATTGAAGAGGGGATGCGCTGATGAGAGAAAATGGCGGCCAAGGCCAACAATTGAAATTTATCAAAAAAATAGGCAAGGAGTGCTGAAGAATGAGAGGTGAGGAGAGCGATGGGATCAATTGGTAGAAGAAAACATTCCTGGGAGACCAGTACGAGACCCACAAGCAAGCGGGCAGTCAGAAGCAGAAGTCATAATCGAGTGGCATCTAAAATGGCGGCTTCAGTGACTAGCTTCAGCGTGTAGCAAGAATGGGCAAAAAGAAACTTCCTTGAGGAAACCCGTTTAATGAAGGACTCAATGCTTGTTGAAATAAGGGAGTCTATATGTTCAGGAAGCTTTCCTGCAGACGAGTGAGGATCGGGCGTCTCGCATCACAAATTGCGCAGCTCTCACAAAATGGCGGCCGGGACCCAGCGCCCGGACCGCGATGAGCAAGTTCTTCCTGATTGCTTAAAACGAGAAGGTAATGAGGGCACTAGGCTCACCTCATGTCCCCATCACTGGTGATATGTGTAGATATGCAGACCCTTCCCGGAAACCGCCAAAAATTGAAATTCAGAGGAGGCCGGTGTCGGAGCTCCGGAACTACGCCGCCATTCCTGATGACGCGTAAGCCACGCCCCGTCTTGGATCTGTTTAATCTTATCAAAAGCAACCTGTTGCCTGGCACGAAATGCTAATGCACGCCCCACTTTATCGTTCAGTTCATAAGGTTTTTTTTCATACTTCGGCCGTCTTCTTAGTGGAGATATGCCCTATTTAACAAGTATAACAAGTATAGCCGTCTTCTTAGTGGAGATATGCCCTATTTACCAAGTGTAGCCCGGAGCCGGGCAAGAGCCTGGTAGAGCTCCTGCAGACGATGTTTCTCCCTTTTCTGTCTACTCCAGCTAAATCTTGCAGTTTCCCCCAATATCAGTTGGAGAAACTGAACTTGCCTCAAAGCTAGTGCTGCTTTTATGATCTGGAAAAATAGGCTTTCGGAATTCGTTCAGTGTAGGGCCAACAAGGCCACCATAAAAAGTGCAAGACTTCAGATTGTCCCTGTCTCTATTGCTCCTGAGTAAACATGCAATATTCCTCAAGATGCCAGACCACTCACGCCAAACTAACAACACTCATATTTTACGACCCTGTGTAGCCTTTCATGAATATTGGGCTGCTACCTACCTGTCATGTTAATCCTGGTGGCTTGTGACGCATGGTGCAACAATGTTTGTTGACACCCCCAATTACCTCTTTCTTCACGGATTCCCTCACTCCCACCTTCCAACAATGTCCCTCATGCCTCCATAACCACCCTCTCACATGTATTTATTGTGTTTTATAGCACTACTCATAGCAGCGCAAGGTGTCAGAGCACTTTACAGCACACTCATTATTCAGAGACAATGAATCTAACAAAAGTGTAAATCAATGTAAAGGAAATATTACATCAGACAATGAGGACAACAAGGTAAGGGAGTTAGTTACATGTCGTCCATACTGGTAGCCAGGATATTTCAAGAGTGCGTGGCATGGAGGAGCACAGACTCAGAAATAACAAATGTAACACAGTGGTAGGGGGTTAGCTTTACTAATCAGAATTTATGGCACACGTTCTTTGCAGCAGGCGTATTAACCCTCTGCACTGCTTTATGATGAGTCAAAACTGCCTTACACAAAACTCAGATCTCTCTCCAGCAGGTTCATTAATCACCAAAGTTTTATTGACATTTTTGTTGCTACCTGAAAATTGCTTGCTACACAAGGAACTCTGCAGCAGGTGCTTTTAAACCCATAATATATTTGAAAACAGTGCCCCCGAAGTTGGTGCTCAGTGTGGTGGCATCGGTCACACATCCCTAAAGCCGGCCCTGCCTATATAACTGCTTAGAGGAAAGGCGTCAATAAAGAAAGCTTATTTCTAGAAAATCTGTTTTATGTTTTATTTTATTCCTGTTATGTTATGTCATATTAAATGCATTTTAATATGGAGAACTATTATCCTGAATATCATATGTGTCTGGTTCACTGAAAAATAAAACGAATAAAAAGAAGTTTACAAATTGCATTTTACTATTCAGTAATGTTCCATTGAAATTATTATTTCTCTCTAATTTTGGTCAGAGTGATTATGGCACTTATGTGTTTGAGGAAGATGGAAGTCCTGATTAACCAGCACTTTCCTGCTTTAAATGGAGCGAATTAAAACAAATCATATCTATCGGTATACCCACTGAATGGAAAAAGATTCCGTCCTTCTGTGACACAAACTGCATCGTCCTAGTTCATCTTGACCAGATCATTTTTAGAAAGATGTCTACGAATTAAAACTAAAACAACTTCAGTGCATCTAATATGAGAGACACAAAAGCATGTTCTAAACAAATTTGAGAGGGTGATGTAATGATTGAGGTTCGGTACATGATAGATGTGCTGATCATGGTATGAATATTAATGTCAAGGGACTTTGCATTCTCTTATTATTAATATTGTATGCCCCCTCAAATGATGTGATCTCTATAATCTATTTCAGTGTTATGTTATGAGTTGTGAAACCGATCTAATTAATAGAATGATGAGATTGTATATATTAATTCAGTGATTGGTTTGGGGTTATAACTATATCGCAACCAACTGAAGTGTTTTTACTTATTTTTTCATTAATTATTTCATTACTATTGAGGAAGAACAATTTAATCATGCGGCTGGATTGGAATGTACTGTGAAGGATTTACAATTGCATTTTATTGAAGGCACATTGAATGCATAGTGAAAGTTAAACATGTGTTGGCTGTGCATTTGGAATACAGACTTTCTTCAATCTGGTTGGCTTTTGATATAAACATATCTTATATACTGGTTGGGTTACCAGTGATCTGGGAGTAAATCACCAGGCATTTTTTTCCTCTTACCCAAAAGTTCATTATTAACATTAACACACTAATTTATTGCACTAATTGATAGAGATCTACACACACACACACACACACACACACACACACACACACACACACACACAAAGAAGTAGATTACTCTGGGTAGTTCTCAAGCTCTGGGTAGTTTTCAAGTTTAGGTGGAAAGCAGCTCCAGTATAGACCACTCCATGCACAGTATTACAGCTTTGTATTGGTAAAATACCATTCAAGCCAACCTGAAATGATTAAAGCAACCCCTGACACATGTTTCACTCTCATTAGAACTCTTCAAGGGGTTATAGCTTTGTCCAGACACAAGGGAGCACACAGTATAATTCAAAACAATAGCCTTTCAGTCATAGAGTAACAAATAAAGTATGCAAAAAAATAAGCAGAGAAATCTGGATAGTCCTCAAGTTTATTCATTTCAGGTTGACTTGGATGGTATTTTACCAATCCAAAGTTGTAATACTGTGCCTGGAGTGGTGAAAGGCTTTGGAATTATACAGCTCTGCATGGATAGCACTGTGCTAATCCTATACTTAAACACTTTGCTATAGAAATGGCAAAAAATGTTGTCCCTTTCTATCCCGGCAGTGAAGGCACTTCCTATGCTTAAAGACTTTGTTTGAAAAGTAGGCATTTGAGGTCAGCAAATTTAAAGTGTCGCTGGTGTTGAGAGTGCTCTATACTGGAGCTAAGTAGTGGAGTGAAGTAGTGTGGCTCACTGGTTAGAGGCGGCAGACCTGAGAGCAGAGGACGGCCTGGGACCAGGGTTCGATTCCCGGCGCGGCAGGTTCCTGGACCAGGGTCAGCGGACTCGATAATTCTCTCGCCTCGGTGCCCACTCTGATCAGCGATCACACTCGGCAACTCTGGGCATTAGCTTGCCTCATCTTCACTAACGGCCCCACCAGACCGCCGGGGATGCCTGGTCTCACCCTGGAGATACCCATTAAGGGAAGCCAGGAAGGGTTTCGCAGCGGTTGAAGCGCCTTGGGACCCTACGGGTAAGTAGTGCGCTATATAAATGCCAATACATTTACATTTACATTTACACTTTCCACCTAAACTTGAGCACTACCCAGAGTTATCTGCTTCTTTTTTTGCATAATTTATGCGTCACTTGATTGCTTGAAAGGGTACTGTTTTGATATATATATGTAGATAGATAGATAGATAGATAGATAGATAGATAGATAGATAGATAGATAGATAGATAGATAGTTAGATAGATAGATAGATAGATAGATAGATAGATAGATAGATAGATAGATAGATAGATGCACACGCACATGCAAAGTGTAATTCAAGGTCAAATGATGCGGAGAATTCCACTCTTACCAGTTTGGTCTAGGATTGTCCGAACTGACGCAAACATGCAGTGCAACTGTCACTGTTTGTGATGGAAGGCTCATAAGGGTGAAATTGCCTCCGTTATTCACCCGTCAGATTAGCCCCTCAAAAACCATGATTATTACATCATGCAAGAGTCCAATTCCTGATCTTTCAGAAGTATCATATGCCGTTTTGGTAACATCACTCTACATATACATATTGAGATTGATTCTCATAGCTCCCTTACTCTGTTGAGATCATATGAAGAGGAGTCCATGTACAGCAGATCCTCAGCCATATTCTTACCTTTACACCTGAGTGATGGTAGTGATGTACACCACAAGTTTTATTGTGACTGGTCCACCTTGGGATTGATTCCCATAGACAATTACTGTCCCCCTGGCAATTGTGCCCTGCCGATGACCGTGAACATTTTTTTTTTTTTCAGTTTATTACATTTTTATTGAGCAGAAGAGAAAAAAAAAATGATACATCATAATGTCACAACATAAGATATCGCAAAGTCAATAGGATATAATCATGAAAGACATTTTTTGAGATACAAAGAAGAAGAAACGGTAAATTAAAATCATGTAATGTAAGAAAACCATATAGAGAGGAAAGAAAGGAAAGAAGAAAGAAGAAAAGAGAGAAAGAGGAGGAGAGAACGAGAAAGGGAGGAAGGGGGGTTAAGGAGGGGGAGGAGAGGATAAGAAGTTGGAGAAAGGTAGCCAGATAAGATCAGACTTAATTTTTAAGGTGACAGATGAAGAAGAAGCAATAGCAATTCTGTGCTCATCACACACAAAATTCCACCATGTCTGCACAGATAGTTTAGAATTATCCTTCCAGCAGGACAGGATTACTTTGTATGCAGTAGCAATGAAAAGGTCAAACAATTTTGCATTATAAGAATGTAAGTCCAAAACATCAGATAGAGAACCTAGAAAAATATGCAATGATGAAAATGGTTCAGAAAAATGAAAAATACGCATACAGTATTTCCAAACTGATTTCCAAAAAGTGATAACTCTTGGGCATTCAAATAATAGATGTTTAAGTGTACCTGGGTGAGAGGAACAGGACCAACAAAGAGGAGAAGATGAAGGGGAGAACTTGGAAATGCTTATAGGGGTGAACAAAACTCTATGGTAAATGAAAAAAAGAGACTGAGTAATACGAGCCGAAACTGAAGTCTTAAATAGTTTGGACCATAATCGATCCCAAGTATCAATAGAGAACGGAGAAGAGAAATCAGTCTCCCATGCAACTTCTATAACAGTTTTAGGTCTAGGACCAACATTCTCCAATAACAATTTATAAATTAGAGCAGCTTTGGGGATTTGTTGGGTGAACAACGGGTAAAGAGGGGTGGAAGGAGTAAAAGAGGGAAGGATGGCAAACGTAGGAAAGGTAGATAAGTGAGACACAATGGCATTAGTAATAATATCAAATTCATTACGGTGTTGTGCAGATAAATCAAACTTAATTAGCATGTCCTCGAATGAAATAATAGATGATTCTGAGAAGAATTGATAAACAAACATAATATCCTTTTCCTTCCAATACTTGAAGTAGAAAGATTTACCCTTGTATTTAAGATATTTGTTGTACCAAATACTGGAGGAAAGGAAAATTTGTAAGGGTGATAAATCTTTTGAAAAAATACTGTGTAACAGGGTATGAGAATATTTCAGCACAGGGTGATGTGACAAAAATGAACAGTTGGACATAAAAAGGGATTGTTGAAAAGTGAAATCCTTTAATAGAGATCTCTCAAGTGCAATCCAACTGGGCAGTGGGGTATCAGTGAAATCAAACGCCAATGAAAAGGCTTGTTTTAGTAAAAAGGCCGAATGGTATGATTGGAAATCAGGGAAGCGAACCCCCCCTTCAGATTTAGGGCGTATAAGTTTTGGTAAGGAAATTCGGGGTCGCTTATTGTTCCACAAAAATTTAGAACAGATGGAGTTTAGCCTATTAAAGTACAATTTAGGAATTTTTACAGGAAGCATGGAGACAGTATATAATATGTGTGGAGAGATCATCATTTTGATGGTGACTAGGCGACCCCACCATGAAAGGAAAAGGGGAGACCATGTCTGGAGGAGTGAATGAAGCTTTTGAGTAAGGGAGGTAAAGGTCATTTTTAGAGTGTCACGTAGGGTGGATGAAAACCAGATGCCCAGATATTTGATCTTGGAGGGGCACCATGCAAAGTCGGTGGAGTCAAACATATATTGATAACAGGATGAGTTAAGGGGCAGAACTTCCGTTTTAGAAAGGTTGAGTTTATACCCAGAGACTGATGAATAGAGGCGGACCTCTTCCAGGAATGGGGGGAGCGATGAAACAGGGTTGGCCATGTAGACCAAGACATCATCAGCATATGCCGAAATTTTTGTCTCAATCGAGGACTGTTTGAAGCCCTGGATGAGGGGGTTGGAGCGGATTTTAATAAGGAAGGGTTCAAGGCAAAGAATAAAAAGTAACGGGGAGAGAGGACATCCTTGTCTGGTTCCTCTAGATAAAGGGAAAAACTTAGAGAATTGATTATTAACAAAAACACTGGCACGGGGAGCATCATAAAGGAGTCTAACCAAGGAAATGAAGTGGGGGCCAAAACCGAACCAATGTAAAGCCTTAAACATAAATTGCCAATTAATTCTATCAAACGCTTTCTCTGCGTCTAGGGAAAGGGCAGCTAAAGGAGCTTTGAAACGGTTACTGTGGGAAATGATATTGGTAAAAACACGGGCATTATCTGCAGCGAGTCTTCCTTTCACAAAGCCAACTTGATCAGTCGAGATTAAGAGGGGAATAAGGGATTCTAGACGGGCAGCTAGGATTTTGGCAAAAATTTTACAGTCGTAATTAATAAGGGATATGGGGCGGTAATTTTTGCAAAGGGAATGATCCTTATCCGGTTTGGGAATTATGACTATAAGGGCATCCAAAAATGAACCCGACGCTTTGGCATTAGCAATAAAGGAATTAAAAAGCTGTAAAAGGTGAGGGATAAAAATGGAATGTAGGTTGGCATAAAATTCGATAGGGAGACCATCTGGACCAGGGGCTTTCGCTTTCTTAAGGGAGGTAATAGCCTTGAGTATTTCCTGGGGTGTAATGTCAGTTTCTAATTGTTGAAATTCAGTAGGAAGTGATGGAGGAGGGGGAAGGCCTTCAAAAAAACGAGAAAGATCATCAACTCCAGGCTGTGTATCGTCTGTATATAAGAGTTTATAATAATTATGGAAAACCTGTGCAATATCCTCATCAGAGGAAACCTTGGTGTTAGTGTCTTCATTGAGAATAGAACCAATTGATTTGCGTTCAGCTTTGATTTTAAGGTAATTTGCCAACATTTTACCAGCCTTATTTTGACCCCCATGAAATTTGGATTTAATCTTTAACAGGGTGTTGCAAGCCTCAACAGTGGCAATTTGGTTAAGTTCAGATTTGGCTTTAATGAGGAGACGGAGATTGTCAGGGTCCCTGGAAGAGAAGTACGAATGTTCCAGGGTTTTAATGTGGGCGAGCTGGGCAGTGTATTTGGACCTGTTGATCTTCTTCTTCCTAGACACATAAGAAATGGTAAACCCTCGTAGTGCAGCTTTAAAGGCATCCCAATTATTTGAAACTGATGTGTCTTGGGGTTGATTGAGGGAGAAGTACTCAGAAATAAAACTCTTAACTTTAGACATGAATTCCGAATCAGAAAGAAGGAAAGTGTTAAATTTCCAGCGATTGAAAGAGGTGGTAGTATGGGACAGGTCAAAGGTGGCATATACAGGTGCATGGTCCGAAAGGAAAATAGAACCAATTTCAGATTTTTGGATAGCAGGGAGAAGAGATTTACTAACCAGAATGTAATCAATTCTGGACCTGGTATGGTGTACATTAGAGTAGAAGGTATATTCGAGTGAATCAGGGTTACATGTTTTCCACACATCAAAAAGGGGACGGGAGGCAATTGCAGACTGGAAAGCTTTGTGAGTCTTGTCCGGCTGGAATTTGGAAGAGGATAGTCTATCCGAGAATGGGTCCAACCATTGGTTAAGGTCACCAGCTATGACAACATTAGGGCAGTCGATAGATGAAATGAGGACTTTAATATTATTCCAAAATTGAGGGTCAGGACGGACAGGACCATAGATATTGAGTAGCACCATAGTTTTGCTCTGTATAGACACCTTTGACATAACCCAACGACCTTCAGCATCCGATTGAGAGGATAAAATTTGAACATCTAGACCTTTACGGAATAATATAGCAACCCCCCCTTTCTTATCAATCGCAGGAGAAAACACCACTTGACCCACCCAAGCCCTTTTGAGTTTCAGCGATTCGACATCTGAACAATGTGTTTCTTGGATAAAAGCAATCTGAGCATTCAATTTGGATAAATGGGACAATACCTTTTGACGCTTAACTGGGTTGCCAAGACCACGAACATTCCACGTTACGAAGTTACACATGATGGGAGGTAAGGGAGGAAAATAACAATTGGGTCCGAAACACTGCAGGTAAGGAAGTAAAGGGAGATACAAAGAAGACATACACGTTAGAAATACAAATCGGGAAAATATATGAGAACAAAATATGAAGGAACATCACAGTCCATATAACGAGGCATAAATAATCATGGGGAGCATTAGAGCATACGAGTTGAGAGACATGAAGGGAAACAAAGAAGATAACTGAACATGAATGAGCAAAGAATATGCAACATTGGCCTGTGAAAAGGGAGAAAAAGAGAAAAGAGGAAAAGAGAAGGAAACAGCTAAGAAACAGATCAAGGCAGGAATGCCAGAACTGAGAAACAAGAGAAGAGTTAAGTAAAGGAAGCATGGGAACGCCAACGCGGGCGCTTAGCCAACAGAGCCAGGAAAACGCGGGAAAATAAGTAAGATATGTTCGATAAAAAGTGAAAGGTTTAGCAAGACAGGACAGGAAGGAAACCGGGACAAGGCCACAACAGTCGTCAAGACATTAGAAAAACACCATTGCAAAAAGTGGAAGAAAGTTAGTTTCAGTCATTGGTGTCCATCGTCGGTGAAGAGATGGTGAGAAGATAATCTCGAAGCTTCTGAGGATCCTCAAAGGTACGGGTGCGACCATTATGGGTTATTTTGCAGAGGCAAGGGTGAAGAATGCCATATTGGATGTTGAGCTCTCTCATGCGAGGACGTAGATTAAGGAATTCCTTACGGCGTGCATTGGTAGCATTCGAGAGGTCCTGGGATATATAGATGGTGTGGCCCGACCATATGAGGCGACGTTTTGCTCTTGCGGCCTTAAGGACAGTCATTAATTCGGTGAATTCCAGAAACAACAGAATGATACCTCTGGGTTTGGCCGGGTTGGACGTTGGTCGACCCAGACGGTGTGCACGCTGAATGTTTAGTGGGGTAGATTCAGGTGGAAGACCCAAAAGTTCATATAGGAGTTTACGGACGAAGGTCACCATATCGCCCTCCCCATGGGACTCCGGAACACCATAAATTCGAAGGTTGTTTCGCCTGTTACGGTTTTCAAGGTCCTCAGTGTGAAGTTTCAGCTGCTGTATCTCCTTTTCGAGAAGAGGAATTTTTGTGGATACGTCCTGGACATCACTGATACTTTGCTCCAGTTGCAGGACTTTGTTTTCCATGACAACCCATCTGTCTTCGATCTGTTTGAGCTTCTCATTAGTCGCCGTCATGAAAGGCTGTAGGCCACGAACCTCTTCCAGAATAGAGTCCAGCACCGGGTTTTGCGAGGTGCGAATTGGGGACGGAGGGTCATTCTTTTGGCGTTTTGGTTTCGTTCCGGTGACAGACGCTCTCACATGGCCTGCGTCCTGAGACATGACGCCACCAGAGGGGCAAACTAAGAGGACTGCAGGAATAGAAGCCAAACCAAATATAAAAAATTGTGAGACCCTCGAAATAATGAATAGAGAATACTTGACGGAAGAAGACCTGGACGGGATGATATGCAGCACTGGAGAAGCAGTAATTACAACCTATAGGATAGGCGTCTAGAGGCAGCAAGACTCAGAAAATCACATCAAGGAACCAACCAAGGATATAATGAGGAAGAAAGCAGCAGAGCGTCCATATAGGTTGGAAACCATGTGGTTTATACGTTGAGCAACGAAGGTTAATGGTGACACAAATGCAGGAATAGAGCAGGTGCGCAGGTATCACCTCAAAATGGCCGCCTATATGCAGTCCTAATAGTAAGAGAGAAGCTGAGAGGAACTCTGGCGCCACGATTCATAAAAATGTAGAGGAAGCATTCTGCACAGTATTCATGACATACCTTGTCCAACTGTGACCTGTGGCGGCTGCATATAAACAGGAACGATGGTAAATTCGCCAAAAAAAAACGGGACGCGATCGCGGCGGCACAAAATGGCGGCCGCCCGCGTCCCTGTACTGAAAATAGAGGCTGAAGTGGAAAAAGACGCTAAAGCGGCAATTTAAAGCGCCGCCGCCGCTCGCCAATTACGGGGACCATGTTCCGCCGTCCGAAATGAACTTTTCCCGGTGTCCGTGTGAGGGAAGTATGCAGAGAAGATAGATTAGGTCCCGCGTCGTTCCGGAGCTCAGCCGGGCAGCGCCATCACACGTCGGCGCGTAAGCCACGCCCCCCCGACCGTGAACATTTTTAACAGGGTTGAAACATCATTGCCATATTAACAAACAGACTGAACGCAAACCAATTTATTGAAGTGTGACATGGTGGTTCCAAGTACTTGGCTGGGAGCAGAGTTAGTCCCTATCTTCAAGAAGGGCTCGCCTCTGCTCCCAGTCAACTACAGGCCAATCCGCCTAATAGATGTATCACAGAAAGGGTGGTTCACTATATACTCTTTTCGTGGATCTCCGTGCGGCCTTCGATCTGGTTCCACGCTGGAAACTGTGGAGCGTGCTTACGGATTTGGGCATTCCTGTCCCTTTTCTGAACATTATAATCCGACTCCACACTCAGAATTTCGCACAAGTCAGGTGTGGGAAAGAAGCTAATTTGTGATCTAGCTTCCCCGTTGACAGGTGGGTGAGGCAGGGGTGCATCCTCGCGCCCACCCTGTTTTGCCTCTATGTCAACGAGGTAATCCCCCACCTGAATGCGGTCCCCAACAGAGATGCTCCAAGGCTTGCTCAGTTTGGAATCTCTGCGATTATGTTCGCAGATGATACCATACTACTTTTTTAAGACCCCTATGGGTATACAGCGAGTCTTGGACGGTTTTGTGACCTTTTGTCATGATAGGGGGCTGGAAATAAATACATCAAAAACAAAATTCATGATTTTTAACACTCTGAAAACAGCATGCCCAAACCCCACGATAGGAGGAGCCCGACTTGAAAGAGTGCAGACATTTGAGTATCTGGGTCTTACTCTTAACGAAAGTATGACCTGGGCTCAACATCAAATTAAATCTCAATTAAAGCTCTCTCAAAAGGTGGGGTGTATTCTCAAACTTCTAAGTAAATCCACAGTAAAACCTATTGCACCACTTCTTGAAATTTATAAATTGCAGGCAATTTATGGTGGCGAATTGTGGGGTCACAATTGTGTTCCTGCAATTACCATCACGGAAAATAACTTTCTTAGGCAGCTGGTATCACTGCCACCTAGTACACCTTTGCTGCCCCTCAGGCTCGACTTGGGCCTCAGACCACTAAAAGAGGAACTGGGCCTTAAACCCTTAACTTTTTGGAGGCGACTCTGGGTAACCCCAGAGCTTAACAACTATAGGCAAGAACTTTCAGAGGTGTTAAAACTGCCGAACGCGTGGAAACTACCCTGGCTAAAACATATAAGACAGGAATTTGAGAGGTTAGGCTGCCCCCTTATGTGGATCAATCCGGAGCAAGCCTGCAGAAGTATATCGCGCAAACAGCTGGTTAAACTGTATTATGAATATAATCTATCTGCCCATTTATCGAATGCCCAAACGGGTACTCTCTCCAGCACGTTTTTCATAATGAAAGACTATTACAAATTTGAGACTGTATTCGATGATATTAGTCCTGCGGGTCTTAGGAAGTTGTATCTCCAATGAAGATACGGCTCTTTGCCAATTAGAGCCCTCACGAGTAAATGGTGTCCACCTACTCCTAAATATTGCCCAGGTTGTTCTGCGGAGTCAGAAAATGAATTGCACGTCCTGTTTTTCTGCCCTTCCTACCAGACCCCCAGGAAGAAGTGGATGCTTCCAATCTGTAGAAACTTGGGGATTAGGCAATGCTCTCAATCTTACCGAATATTAAAAACTGATCTTTCTCCTCTAATTGTTTTTGCTGTAACCAAATTTTTAGCAGCCATGTGGAACATTAGAAGGAAATATGCGAATGCTCGTCTCAATGGGATATAGTATACACATGTATAGTTCTATGGAGCTTGAATACCAAACAGAGAAGGGAGGGGCTTTGAGTTGATCATGCTTTTAACTGCTTTTATCGTTTTTGTATTTTACTGTGATGAAATAGCCCAATGGACATGATGTGATTTTAGATTTTTAATGTGTTGAAATGAAATGGATTGTGCTAATTTTATTGTTGATTGTAATGTGATCTCTTTTATGACAATACTGTCGAAATAAAGAAATAAAGAAAGAAGAATTTATTGTAGTGTGACAATATGATTAATACTGGCATACATACATTTATATTTCATACATTGTGGAGAGGTGTGGCTCACTGGTTAGAGGAGGCAGACCCTGATGCAGAGGTCAGACCCGAGACCAGGGTTCAATTCCCGACGCGGCAGGGTCTCGAGCTCAAAATGTCCACGGACTCGATAATTCTCGCCTCGGTGCCTACTCGAATCATGGGCTCACACTCTGCAACTCTGGGCAATAGCTTGCTTAATCTCCACTATGGCCCCACAGCGACGGGATGCCTGGTCTTCACCTTGGGGATTTCCAGTAGGGGTTATCTCGCAGGGAAAGCCAGGACGGGTTCCCAAAGCAAGCGCTAAGAGACCTGTCAGTTATTTAGCGCTATATAAATCGAAATTAACATAACATACAGTACCATCCTTCTGTATCGACACTGCCTCTTTTCTGTAACAGTCATTTAATGTGTGATCATGAGGGACACTGAGCAATTTATATTTATGTTTAAGAAGAAAGAGAGGAACCCCTTGGAATGATCAAGGGAAATTGGGTATCTAACCCAGAGTAAACTAATTCCCTTGAGATGTATACAAAAAAAGCTACAACATAGCTTCAAGCTGAAGTATACAGTCAAAACTAGTGCAATCTCAAAGATAAAATACAGCAAAATTTATTAAAGAAGTAAACAATAAAAACAATTCATATTGACCTATATTTCACAAAATTCTCTAAACGTAATAGTTAAAACTAAAAATACAATTTATAACACAAAATATTGTGACCTGCACAATACAAAGGACAGACAAGTGTTGTAAAACATAAAATTTGTTGAATACAAACGGTACATTCAAAGATATATTCTATTCACACCCATGTTTTAACACCAACAATTCCTATATAAACATGGGAGGAAGAGGCTTGAATTGTACGAAAGATGAGTGTCGACGCGTTTCGGTGGTTCTAGGCGAAAATAGGGTCCACCTTTATCAAGACTATTGTTGAATGTCTGTCGTATTTAGGGGTCTGAACAGATACCCTACAATAAATATGCATAACATTATTCATATATTCATATATGAACTTACAATGTTCATATTATTATTAATACATTACATTTCAGTATCATATTACTCCCTTACCCTTCCTATTCAGAGGAAGTTACTTTACAGTATTCATGTTGTTATTAATACATTGCATTTCAGTATCACATTGCTCACTTCCCTTCCTGTTCCGAGGAAGTTGACTGGGAGGGGATGGTATATTTTAAAGAAACAACATATCGCTATTACTATATTCAATTGTAGCGAACCAAGTCTTTTAGATAGTGCATATGTCTAACCCTTCCTATTCCTCTGCTTCTTGCTGCCACTGTGTCCTATAGTTGTTCTTGCTAAATAATCCAAGCGTTCTCATCTGTTTTCCAAACTAGTAGGTTAAGGTGCTACTCATTCTACTACCAGAACAGGTCAAAATATTTAAGTTTGTGTTATGGTAGCTAATGGTTGGAGGGACACTACTCTACTCTCCTCAGTTTCTTTGCTTTATTGTTTTTTTTAAAAAACTGGGAAGTTCGGTAAAAGGAAGGTACCCGATGTTTAGTGTGGGCGTTCTGTCTTTCCGTGTATTGTCCACTAAGGTATGGACTGAAGATGTTAAGTCTTACCTATTCCGGTTGGTCATTTGAAGAATTTTAGATGTAGAGACTAGATCGAGGTCACCTATGAAGAGTCTCTTACAATGTGGTATAGGCGGGTGCCTCTGGCTGACAAATTGTTTATTAAATGTGTCTGCAAAAAAGAGAGAAATTTTTAGCTGAAAGTTCTATCTGGTTTGATACTAGTGGTTTCTTTTTAAACCCATTTTTTAGAGAGGATAATTATATAACATTTTAGGAAGTCTAAACTCTTTGAAGGTATAACTAGTGGCATGTATACGGGATAGCTCAAAAGCAACGAAAGAAAACATACCTGATCTACATAGGATATATAAGATATGTTGCTGATGGATAGAGGGGGAATGCGATGACCTATTGGTTCCTAATACTCTGGGGTCGGGTTCAGGCTGCATGAGAAAGAGAACCGTAACGTTGTAAGAATTATAAATGTGTCCCGTCATATTGTCATTGTTTGTAGAACCTATGTGAACCTACCTCCAGAAACGAGAACTCGTTCTCACCGAGTGTGGGTAGAGAAGAGTGTACACCCGGGTTTTATTTACTTGGAACCCTGGAGGCTGTGGGGGCTTGTGGAACCTACAGAGACGGATCAAACCCTTAGTAAGTAATGTAATTGGCTTGGCTAACATCGTGCTACCGTAGGAAGAGTTGACGGACTTGCGTACCTGTACCTGCAAGGCTCCGTAGTACACTCGGGCGGAGCTCTCTTTGTTAGGTAATTTTGACCGCCACGAAGGATGGAGGAACCAAGGGCCTGATGGAATTAAAAGAAGAGGGAATGCATATTAAGTCCCTTGTTATTAGGAGCGACGTAAAATTAAGACAACTTAGCTGAAGGATCCACAGGCAAATAGAGTCTTACCTCTTCCTACGAATGAATCACGCTGCTTCTGGGGGTTCTGGACGGAATGTTACCAGAGTTGGGTTCCGCCCTTACTAAAGTATGAAAGGCTGGACAGAGATTGGTCCAGACTACGTTGTCGGTGGGCCAATCAACTACACCTCTTTCGAGGTTAAGTAATTTGCATATGGCACCTACATTATTTGCGCTCTAATTGGCTGTGCTCTGTAAATGTCATCACGCCTCCAGAGGATTATGTGGTTTTCTTTGCGGTCCTCTTACGGCTCGTTCTAGACACAAACCCTATTAGTCGGCAATTCTGAGTGCAACTATTTTCTTTGTGTAGTCTCTACCTCGTTATACAATTGCCGTTGAGTTCTTATGTTTTTTCGCAAATGGAATCGGACTCGATTCAAGGTGGAACGGGTGCTGGTAAAACGGAGATAATCTCCTGGAGAAAGAAATCCGCAATAGATATCCGCTCCCGAGAATTGGGGATGTATGAAAAAATGCCTTTATAGCAAAATACGACCCTATAGCTGATGTCAGAATGAATTGCTGTTGGGGCAGATAGATCTAATACCGATCAAAAGAGTTCATTGTGATCGTATTAGAGCTGGGTGGGTCTCTGCTATAACTCAACTAGGAATAAATATAACATAATATGGATAATGAGTAGTTGAGGCCAAGCCCCTGTGCATAAAAAATATAAAAGGGGGAGGAGTTACAGCTCTATTTTTAAATGTGCTAGGGATATGGGACAAGATCTTATTGCGGTAAAGATTGAGCTGTCCTGATAGAAAAACTGAATCTATAGACATTTGGCCCAATCTCCATGGGTGTTGAGGCCTTTGTCAATGGTATTAAGGTGGCAAAAATACCATTGTTCTCTGACTTTTCTTATTCTGTCTATGTCTCCACCTCTTCTATTGATTCTGATCTTCTCTAGTATGAACCACCTAATGTCTTCACATGAGTGGTTCATAGTTTTGAAATGATCAGTGAGGGGCGCATTGATTTTAAAAGTGCGTATTGCAGACTTATGTTCCAGGACTCTCATTCTTAGTTCTCTACTAGTTTCTCCCACGTAACCCAAGTTACATGGACATAACAGTAGGTATACTACATTTTGACTGCGACAGTTGTTGAACGTGGTAGATGTGAGTTTTTCCGTTATATTCCACAGTGTTACTCCTAATACATTGAGGGCAAATCGAACAGGTTCTACATTTGTAGTTTCCCGAGGCTATATTGCCAGATAGGGTCAGCTGGTTCTCTTTGGGGATAGTATAAGTGTGAACTAGACTATTCTTTATGGTTTTGTTCCGACGGAATGAAAACAATGGTTTCTTTAACTGGGTTTCACTATTCTGGTTCAAAATTCTCCAGTGTCTATTGACGATATTCTTGATCTGGTTGCTCACATGGGAGTATTGTGTGACAAAAACTATCCTGTCTAGAGGTGAATTCTGATCATTAGGCTTTCTTTGAGGGTCTAATAGGCTGTCTCGGTCATAGAATCGTGCACGTTTAAGGGCATTTTTGACCAGTTTTCTAGGATAGCCTCTGTTTTCTAATTTAATCTTGGTATTCTCTGCATGTTTGTAAAAGTCAGTGAGATTGGTACAGTTCCTGCGAAGCCTCAAGAACTCCCCAAACGGTAAATTGTCTTTTTGTGCTTTGGGGTGGTTGCTTGAATAGAGTAGGAGGGTGTTCTTGTCGGTGGGCTTGGTGAAAAGTTCCACTTTGAGTGCCCCCTCCTCTTCCTTGATGACAATGTCGAGGAATGCGACTTGTTGATTACTGTGGTGCCCCGTAAATTTGAGATTGGGATCCCCGAGATTAAGCCACTCTAGGAAATTCGTTAGGGTCTCCCTGGCACCGCTCCAGATGAAGATGATATCATCTATGTAGCAGTGCCAACAGGTGATGTTCTCATAGTATGGGGCAACCTCATTGTAAATATGCCTCTCCTCAAAGTTACTGACATACAAACATGCCAGACTGGGGGCACATGTGGCCCCCATGCTGGTCCCCTTTACTTGAAGATAGAGATCATCTTTGAAGAGGAAAAAATTCCTCTTCAAAATTAAATAGATGCAAGACATGATAAAATGGTCATTACCTCCTTTTAAATCCTCCCGCTCTAAAATGGAGGCTATTACTTCTATAGTATCATTTTGTGGTATGTTGGTGTAGAGGGCTTCTATGTCTAAGGCGACCAAGAATTGAGTCGCCTTATTGAACCCTCTACCTTCAAATGTTTTTATTGCATGTGTGGTATCTTTTAAGTAAGACCTCTGTTTTTTAACTATTGGCTGAAGGAAAAAATCCACATAGCGGCTCAAAGGCTCCAAAAGGGAACCGATACCGCTGATAATGGGTCTCATAGGTGGGTTTTCTAAATGTTTGTGAATTTTGGGGAGTCCATAAATCGCTGGAATAACTGGGTGGTTATTTAGGAGGAATTTGTGTTCGTTGTCACTGATGTGACCTTCCTCTCTCCCTTTATTCAAAAGTTCAGTGACTTCTCTTTTCAGCACCTTAAGTTGAGCTATCCCGTATACATGCCACTAGTTATAACTTCAAAGAGTTTAGACTTCCTAAAATGTTATATAATTATCCTCTCTAAAAAATGGGTTTAAAAAGAAACCACTAGTATCAAACCAGATAGAACTTTCAGCTAAAAATGTCTCTCTTTTTTGTAGACGCATTTAATAAACAATTTGTCAGCCAGAGGCACCCGTCTATACCACATTGTAAGAGACTCTTCATAGGTGACCTCGATCTAGTCTCTACATCTAAAATTCTTCAAATGACCAACTGGAATAGGTAAGACTTAACATCTTCAGTCCATACCTTAGTGGACAATGCAGGGAAGGGCAGAACGCCCACACTAAACATCGGGTACCTTCCTTTTACCGAACTTCCCAGGTTTTTTTTAAAAAAAACAATAAAGCCAAAGAAACTGAGGAGAGTAGAGTAGTGTCCCTCCAACCATTAGCTACCATAACACAAACTTAAATATTTTTACCTATTCTGGTAGTAGAGAGAGTAGCACCTTAACCTACTAGTTTGCAAAACAGATTAGGACTCTTGGATTATTTAGCAAGAACAACTATAGGACACAGTGGCAGCAAGAAGCATAGGAATAGGAAGGGTTAGACATATGCGCTATCTAAAAGACTTGGTTCGCTACAATTATTCAACATCGTCAAGGAATTTACCAACCCCTCAGCCAACTCCAATGACATCACCCCCTCTCAAGCCCTCTGCGACTCCCTAGCCTCATTCTTCCACAACAAAATTGCAGACATCCACAACAGCTTCGTCAACCGACCCGATGACCAACCCACCCAACCCCCTGCAGGACCCCCACCCCCCCTGAACATCCTCAATGACTGGAAGCCAATCTCCACTGAGGACACCATCCGTCTGATGAACTCTATCCACTCAGGATCCCCCACAGACCCATGCCCTCACCACATCTTTAACAAAGCAGACTCCATTATAGCACCGCACCTCCGAGACGTCATCAACTGCTCCCTCAACTCCGCAACCTTCCCGGAAAGCTGGAAACATGCCGAACTCAGCGCCCTCCTGAAGAAACCCATAGCTGACCCCACCAAACTCAAAAACTACCGCCCTATCTTACTCCTTCCATTCCCGGCCAAAGTCATCGAGAAAGCGGTCAACAACCAGCTCGCCGCATTCCTCGAAACCAACAAATCCCTTGACTCCTCACAATCCGGCTTCCGAGCCAAGCACAGCACTGAAACCGCCCTCATCGCAGCAACAGACGACATTCGAACTCTACTGGACAATGGAGACACAGTCGCCCTCATCCTCCTCGACCTCCCCGCAGCCTTCGACACGGTCTGTCATAGCACCCTTTTACAACGCCTCAGAAACGTCGGAATCCAAGGAAAAGCACTGGAATGGATCACCTCGTTCCTCACTGGAAGAACCCAGAGAGTCCGCCTTCCACCATTCAAGTCAGAGGCCACTGAAGTAATCTGCGGCGTGCCACAAGGATCTTCACTCAGCTCCACCCTCTTCAACGTATACATGAGCCCCCTCGCGGTTATCGCACGCCAACACAAGCTCAACATCATCTCCTACGCCGACGACACTCAACTGATCCTCTCACTCACCAAAGACCCAAACACTGCCAAAACCAACCTGCATGAAGGAATGAAAGAAGTAGCCGAATGGATGAAGCACAGCCGTCTGAAACTGAACTCAGACAAAACAGAAGTCCTCATCCTAGGCACCTCCCCCTCCGCCTGGGATGACTCTTGGTGGCCTGAGGCCCTCGGAAAAGCACCCATCCCAACGGACCACGCACGGAACCTGGGCGTCATCCTGAATTCCTCACTCTCGATGAACAGGCAAGTCAACGCAGTTTCTTCATCTTGCTTCAACATTCTTCGCATGCTCAAAAAAACATTTCGCTGGATCCCCACCGAAACTAGAAAAACGGTCACCCACGCTCTGGTCACGAGCCGACTGGACTAAGGAAACACCCTTTACGCCGGGACCACCGCAAAACTCCAGAAAAAACTCCAACGCATCCAGAACGCTTCAGCCAGGCTGGAGTAGCTCTGAGCAACCCTGTCTCTTTTTGGACTCCTGGCTGCATCCTGCAGCAGCCGCACAACGACGTCACCAGACCTTGCAAGTCCTTGAAAGACGTTCAGTTACAATGGCAGTACCCGCTATCAGTACATTGAAATCTACATTGAACTTCCTGCTTTGGAACTCTATGACGTCAGAGCCTACCACGTGACTGACATGTTTTTTCAACCCACTTTTTCTAGTCTAATGAAGAAGCGTAGCCAGGATACCGTGGGCCTCTGTGCAAGCAGGAAAATGACCAAATTGACTGATTTGGGGGTAGTAAAATACAGCAAATGACAGAGAACAAAAGGGTGCCTCAGGGATCTGGGCCCCAGTGCACTGCACCTGCTGCACCAATTTGGCAGATACGCCCCTGTCTGAGGACTCATTCTACCACAAAAGCGAGCTTTCAGCTAAGACAACTGGCAATTACTATGCAGATAGTAGCCCATTATTCATTCTGATTTACCAGTGGTTGATTAAGTAAAATCATCGCATTTCGACAAGGTGCCAAATTTCCTCCAGAAATAAAAGTATTTTCATTTACCTCCCAAGTCCCAATTCTATATCAGGCAGCTGGTGTTGTAAAGGCGTCGTCGTCTCAAGTGTAGGGCTTTCCTGCTCTTTTACATAGTGTAGCTAGAGGGTGTCCAGCTTGGGTACAAGATGCCAAATCCATGAAAGAGATTCTGCTTGACCACGTGAGATAAATCTCTATACAATGAATATAAATTTCAATGATTAGCATGGGCAATGTAACAAGGATGCTGCCCTCCTGGACGTATGTTGGACACCCCTGGTGCAGCTAATAATCCCAGCTGGATGGTGTTAGCAAATGGGAGCCGTCCCTTGATGGAGCTCCTGTCGGATTCAGATGAAAGGCAGTAAGGGTCAGAGTAATACCGCTATCAGAGAGGCTGACTGTCACCAAAATTCAGGGCTGGCTTTAACACTGGGAGCGCCTGGTGCGACAATCTTTGTTGCACCACCCAACGACCTCCTTCTCCATGATTGCCCTCACTACCACCCTCCAAGGGTGTTCTGCGTCTCTCCATAGACCCTCTCTTGCCTGTATTTATTCTCTTTTCTAGTGCTACTCATGTCATTGTAGGGTGTAAAAGCACTTTATAACACGCACACATTATACAGAGAAAATGACTCACACAAGCGTGTCAATCAGTGTGTAGGGAATGGTATCTAAGTCTATGAGGAAGGCGTAGGTGTCTTGTCCCCCATATTGGTAGGCAGTATATTTGAAGAGTGCTTGGGCTGGAGAAGCAGAGACTGAGGATTTGATACCTGACACGGCGGTCGAAGTTGGATTTACTAATGAGAATACCCAAACTAACCCTTTTTAGCATGAAAGACTAGAGAAAAAACATAAGTTCTAAATCTATGCCTTGGAGTTTGATTGTAGCTCCTGATGCAAGTCCATAGTCCTCTATGCTATATTTGTAACTTACAAACTGCAAGTAACAATAGTATCTCTGGGACAAAACAGTAACCCACTGAGCTATCTACTTAGCATACACTTCTGTGATCTGCATGTTACACGCGCTTTGCAGCAGGCACTATAACTGTCTGCTCTACTTTATGAGTCAGAACTGCAAATAGACAAAAAACTCAGATCTTTCTCCAGCAAGTACATTAATCACCAGAGTCATCATGACATTGTCATTACTGCCTGGAAATTGCTGGGCACACAATGAACTCTCAAGCAGATGCTTTTAATCTTATGAGACATTTCATAATGCAGCGTCCCCTGACGTTAGCGCCCGGTGCTGTGGCAACAGTTACCCCACCCTAAAGCTAGCACTGCCCAAGTTTCACGCTCATTCTTCCCTTCAGACATTCACTTACCTTTCAAAGCAGTAATGCGGCATTACCCCCTGGAGTGTAGCCCTTTGTGCATTGTAATGTTCAGAAAAGTATGCACTTAGCTTTATTGAAAAGTGCAGGCACTCTCCGTTTCAAATTGAAAAAGTGCAGGCACTTAGTACCAGGCAGTACAAGCCCATTTAAAGCACTGGACCCAAGCATATTCAACATCTATTTTCACTTGACGATGCTGATCAAAATGGTACCCTGATTTTGTTTTTCTTTTCCTATACTAAAATAGGTGAAGTTATGTTTTTTGCAACACAGTTAGTGAACAGAGTTGTTTTTTATTATAAAAGACACCAACGAAAGCTTTACATTTATGAAATCGCAATTTTACACGGATTTCCAAAAGAAAAGGAGTTTAAATATAGTCACGCTGTGAGTAATTCCTAATCCCACTGAAAAAAAAACACCTTTTTCCGTTTCATTGCTCTGTGTTTCTGATTATGATGACAGGGTCTCTGCTTAAGGCAGAGGGGATTCCCTTGCAGTTTTGAGCAAGCTGTTGCCGGCTGAACAACAAAGTTTAGACTTTACTCTGAATGTCCCCAGATATGGGCGCTTCATAGTTGACGACTCGTTAAAAATGCTGGATCAGAACAAATCTTCCCTTCTAATACTCCTCCACCTCCCATCGGCTTTTGATACTGTGAAACCGCCTAGACCTACTGGAACAGAGGATGAGACTTTCTGGCTCAGTGTTAAACGGGTTTGCCTCATTTCTCCCCAACAGGACACAAAGAATCAAGGTCAATCAGTCCCTATCCAATTCCACTCCTGTCACACAAGGGGTTCCAGAGGGGTCCTCGCTCTCACCCTCTCTCTTCAATCTGTTCATGGAGCCTTTAAAGGAAATTCTGAAACCATGTAACATCCACTATCACATATATGCTGACGACACCCAATTGTACCTGAAAATCTCTCCCCCCTCAGGATAGAAGGTCTCTCGACACACCTCTACACAAATCCCAAAATTGGCTGACCTCCAACCACTTCAAACTAAACTCTCTCAAAACAGAATTCCTCCTAATCACCCCACCCAAGCAATTTCCCATTATTGAAGACTTCATGAAACAAGTAAGAGCTCTCAACTGCATTCCACACATCATAGATTCCACAAGATCAAATGGAATAATGCTAGATAAGAACCTGAACATGCAGGAGCACATCAGCTCAGCCACCAAAGGAGCAAACTAACAAATGATCATCCTAAGAAAAATAAAACTCTTCCTCCCCCTTGATGACTTCAAGTCTGCTGTTCAAGCCCTTATCATTTCTTGGTTGGATTATGGCAGTGTTACCCTTGGTGATCTACCTAGATAAATGTTGGCTCCTCTAAGTGCCTCTCTTAACTCGGCTGCAAGGCTCATCACAGGATCCAAAAGAAACCACATCTCTCCTAATGTGAAATCTGTAAATTGCCTTCAATAGGAGGCTAGAATTCCCTCAAAATTGCCTGCATGACGGGGCGTGGCTAGCAGCCGACGATGGCGGCAGCCTAGAGGGAGAGCTCCGTGACTGAGGCGGCTCCCTGGATTAATCCGAGCATTTATCCGTTTTTGAAACTTCCCGGGCGGGAAGGCACAGAAGCCTAGGACCAAGCGGCGAAGAACCGTCCAAGCGGGACCTCAATCCGAGGTCGGGAAGTACGGTTCTGGCAGTGCCCAGGAGGGGCCTGTGCGCAGCGTCCAGACCGGGGACCACAGTAAGCGGCGAGCCTGGAGGAAGTGGCCCGTCTCGGGCACCGAACCACCGGAAGTGCCCGGCCACGGAGAGCGGCGGTGATAGACTAACCGGAGCACCCAGCCGCCATCACCGGACACCGGGAGCCTGAGGGGCCTGGCGTGAGGCGCATTGGAGGTGAGGGCGAAGCGATCACGGATTGCCCGGCGAGGGCGAAGGGTGCCACACGGAACGGCGAAATTCAGGCCGGCGACCGCCATCTTGGCCGGCGGCGTCCGCGCTAAAAATTGTACAGCGCAGTAACTCCCCAAGGGCGCATTGAGCGGCGAAGGGCCCGCATACCGCGAAAACCACACAGACACCCCAGCCCGGCTTGGGCCCTGAGACCTCACGGACATTCACACGGGGCACCCGTCCTTTCCCCGGCAGGATGTGGCTGGCACCGGCCGGGGCCCCCCACCTCCATCAGAGGTCCCGAGCAGGGGACCCGACGGCCGCGAAGAGAAGGGGGCACGCGTGGAACTCAAGAAGAGCGGTGGCAGTTCCCTCAGGGCGACACCGATCGGCTGCATAGCCCGCACATCAGCCCGAGACCCTGCTGGTAGCCTCTCACCGCCACACAACAGAGATCCGGTCCAATTAGGCACCTTTACTGGTCACAGCACCTGGATCGCCCCTCAAAGGCTGCACCTCACCCCTACACACTGCGTGGACCCCGGGACAGCCCCCTATTAGCTATTTGAGGAGGTCAGTGAGGCACAGCCCCAGTGGCACTTGGAGTGAGGCGACTACACAACACCAAGTCGGCCCAGGAGCCGCCGGAATGGCAGGCAAAGGACCTAAAAACGTGGCGACGCAGTCACGCCTGAACCGGTTCGCGTATGAAAAGCCCGGCTCTCCCTCGCAGGAGGCCAAACCACAATCAAGCAAGACGACCGACGTGCCCAGTGGCAAGAAGGCAACAATTGACGACGTCATGCGCGCCCTCACGCAGGTACAAGCCACGGTGGGGTCGATCTCAGCTGAGATTACGCTCATAAGGGCAGACTTTCATAAAATGACAGAGAAGGTGAACAACATGGAAGTGGTGACCAAATCCTTGGTTGAAGACGTGTCTGAACTGCAAATTAGCATGGAACGCATCTCGAAAGAAAATAAGGAACTGCGCGAAAAGCTCGATGACCAGGGAGGGCGCTCAAGACGGAACAACATCCGTATAATAGGTGTGCCAGAATCGGAAGACACGAGGGCGATGGATCTATACGTAGAGAACCTACCTGATCAAAGAGACTCTGAAGCCCAAAGGACTCTCAGCCTTCTTCACAGTGGAAAGGGCGCACCGGGTACCAGGAGGACGCCATAAGACAGGCGCTAACCCCAGACCAATAATAGCGAGACTCTTTAATTTCAGGGATCGAGATGCCATCCTGCAGGCGGCGAGGAACTCACCTCCCATTAAGATCCAAAACGCGACACTGGCATTCTTTCCTGACTACACGGCCGAGGTTGCACGGAGGAGAAGAACCTTCTTTGAAGTCAAAAAAGAACTGAGGGCCAGGGAAATCCCATACTCAATGATCTTCCCGGCCAAGCTTCGGGTCGTGGCTGACAACAAGACTTGGTTTTTCGATTCCCCGGAGGTGGCGCAAGATTGGTTAGAGGGATGGAGACCGACGGGCCTCCCCCGTCGCTCCAACAGACAGAACAAACACCGTAATGCTGGCTCTCGGCAAGGCTCGCACACCAACGACGAAGACGCAGAGGTACATTCTCCTTTGGCTGATCATCATGAGGACAGTGCTGACGGGGGGCTGTGAATCACTGCCGTTGACTGGATGAACCGATGAAAACGAAGACTGACAAGGCCGCTTTGGACACTGGGCGGAAGGGCCTCCGCAGCTGAGGAAGGGGGCCGCCGACCACGGAGAAACCTTCACCCCAGCGAGCAAGTACTATGTTATGGGTGGGGATTAAGCACTCTGCTGAGTTGGGGGGGCGGGCAGTTTTGAGTCCGTTGAGCAGGGGGGCAGGGAGGGGGGGAGTTGGGGGTAGGATGGGGTTATGGTTCTTAGTTTCTACACGGGGTCAAGATTGGTACGAAGGGGCACATGAACACAAAATGCTACCGTCACGACACTGCACGCAGAGTCGCTACACGGACCTCCTGGTCCTCCATGCGCACAACTTCTCAGTCCGCATACCCGAACAGGATGGGGGAGGGCACTGATGTAGGGTGGGCGTCCCCATTGAGCCTCATGTCATGGAATGTGAGAGGCCTGGGCGACAAAATCAAACGAGGGCTGGTCCTGCAGAGTATAAAAAGGGTAAATCCCGCCCTGGTCCTACTACAAGAAACACACCTCACAGGCACGGCCACAAGGGCCCTAGACAGGAGGGGCTATAGCATGGTGGCCCACTCTGAGTTCACGAAAGGGTCCCGAGGCACCGGGATACTAATTCACCGCTCGTCCAAGTTTGTAGTCCAATCAGTGGCAGTGGATACACAGGGCCGCTTCGCAGCGGTGCATGGACAATGGGAGGGAAAACCACTCAACATAGTATCGGTATACATCCCGCCGGCGCTGCACACTATAGACTTCCCGGAACTAGGTAAATTCATATTAGGCCTTCCAGAGGGGGCTCTTGTACTGGGCGGGGATTTTAATGCAGTGGCTCATGACTCCCTAGATCGATACCCAATACGTACACAAACGCCGGCACACTCCAAATTGCAAGACTTCATAGAAGCGCAAGGCTTAGTGCACATATGGAGACGGCTCCACCCAGTGGACCGGAACTACACATACTACTCAACAGTTCACGACAGCCTGTCGCGGATTGACTATTTCCTGACGTTGGAAGGGGGACACCTCACTTTCACTGACTCTCAGATTAGACCGCGAGGGGTCTCAGACCACTCCCCGCTAACACTGACTCTCTCCAGTCAGGAACGGACCGGTAGGCGGATCTTCCCTATCTACCCGGGATACCTTGGGGTACCTGACATAGCCAAGGCCTTGAAAAGAAACACGCGATCTTACCTCACCGAAAATGTGGGTTCAGTGGCGTCGCCTACGATCCTGTGGGAGGCCTACAAAACGGTCCTCCGCGGGCAGGCGATCTCAGTGATCGCACAGCACAAGCACACACAGCGTCAGGAACTGATAGGTCTAGAGGGACAACTTGACAAGGCAACGCAGGACCACGAAGGGAACCCAAATGGGGACACACAACACGCGCTCCGAATAGTCCAGCAACAACATACCGACTTTCTGCGCCGCAGAGTGAGGGAACATATGTCAGCTACTACGAGTCGGGTGTACGACATAGGCGACAAAGCAGGGAAACTCCTGGCGTGGTTGGAGAAAGCACGGGGAGGTCAGAGGGCCATACTCCAGTTGAAAGACCCCAATGGCGGGATGCACACCAGTCCGGCAAGAATAGTGGAACTCCTGGCAGACCACTTTCACTCCGTGTACACCCCTGAATATGAGGTCACACGGGAGATGGCAGAAAGCTCGCTCTTAGGAGTGCAGACCCGCACTCTCACCCCCGACCAACGGGACGAGCTTGACTCCGACCTGACAGCGGAGGAAATACAGATGGCCATAACGGCACTACACCCGGGGAAAGCGCTGGGCCCCAACGGTGGTACAAAATTATGTCCGAAACACTATCCACACCATTGCTTGATATGTTCCAAGAGTGTCGGGAGCAGGGGAGACTGCCTCCTGACCAACGCACGGCCACAATTGTTGCAATACCCAAACCCGGCAAACCCCCTGAGGACTGCGGTTCGTACCGCCCGATTTCCCTCCTCAACGCTGAGAGTAAAATCCTGGCAAAACTGTTGGCCACCAGGCTCCTGCCTCACCTGACACATTTGATACACCCGGATCAGTCGGGCTTCATGCCGCACCGGAGTACGGCGCTGAACCTGAGACGGCTGCACGGGGTGCTGGCGCGTGCCACGCGATTGGAGGAACCAGCGGCGGTACTGTCACTAGATGCCAAAATGGCGTTTGACATGGTGGAGTGGCGCTATCTCTTTGCGGTCCTGGAACATATGGGTATTGGCCCGACGTTCATATCGTGGGTCAGACTACTGTATGCCGAACCCGTGGCGAGGGTGACCGCAAATGGCCACATATCAAGAGAGTTTCCGCTGGCACGGGGCACGAGACAAGGGTGCCCACTCTCGCCACTACTGTTCGCCCTAGTGCTGGAACCCCTAGCCACAATTATCAGAACCACCCGGCTGCTGAAAGGCATACAATGGGGAGGTGGTTGGGAAGATAGAGTATCCCTATATGCCGATGACATGCTTGTCTACCTCATGGACCTCCCGAACAGCATCCCGGTCCTACTGGCACTGTGCGAAACCCACGGTACAGCTTCGGGCTACAAACTTAACTGGTCCAAGTCCATAATCTTCATGGTGCAGGGCGACCTTCCAGCCTTGCCTGAGGATTGCCAATTGGTCGTAGAACGCATCTCCTTTAAGTACCTAGGGATATGGATCACGAGGGATCATTCGGCCTTCATGGAACTGAATCTTAAGCCCCAGCTGGAAAGGCTGAAGGCGGACGTGCGCCACTGGAAGAATCTCCCCTTAACACTATTAGGTAGAGCGGCACTCTTCAAGATGATGGCGCTGCCTCGCTTCCTCTATGTCCTGGAAAACACGCCAGCGATGGTCCCTATATCATTTTTCCGCCACGTAGCGGCACAGCTGTCCGGCCTTCTGTGGGGAGACAAACCGGCTAGGGTTGCGCGATTGAAGTTGACCAGGGACTGGTACAGTGGAGGGATAGCCCTCCCCGACCTCGAACTGTACTACTGGGCCGCTCACCTCAAGGTGATCAACCAATGGGTTCACGCGCCACAGGATGACCCGGCATATGAGGCTGACAGGCACCAGCTGGGCACGTCCACCCTTCTGGCCCCACTCTACAACAAAGGAATAGTGAGAAAACTTGAGGGACCTACCAAACACACAGTAGCCATCTGGCACAAAGCGCAAAGGCAGCTGGCATGGGAGGGAGTGATCACTAATCTCGCGCCACTATGGGACACAAAAGCACTCGGCAACCTGCGCAGTTCAAAAGGGTTTGATCAGTGGGATACCATTGGGATCTCCGTAGTGGGCGACCTATGGACAAGGGAGGGCGTGCTCTCCTTTGCGACCCTGAGGGAGCAATATAACCTAGAGGTGACCGAAACATACAGATACATACAAATTAGGCACGCACTCTTGTCAGGGTTGGAACCAGGTGTCACGCTGCCGGAATCGGCCCCTTTAGAGGACCGATTGCTTACGGACTACATGGAGTCCAGTGCAACCTCCCTCACTTACCGCAAACTGATGAACAACCTGCCGGATCCGCTTGGAAAGTTGAAGGAGTACTGGGAGGATGAGGTAGGAGACCTAGATGAGGCAGACTGGAACGCAGCCCTGGCATCGCCCAGGGAGGCGGGTATTTCCACCCGATTCAGACTGGTCCAACTCAAGGTACTACATAGGGTCTACTACACCCGCACCACACTATATAAAATACACAGGGCAGAACACCCATATTGCCTAAGAAATTGTGGGGAGGAGGGTACACTGTTCCACACTATATGGACCTGCCCAATCGTACAGGACTACTGGAGGCGTGTCACACGCACAATCAGTCAGGCCCTCCAAAACCCGTTCACGCCTGACCCCAGAATATGTCTCTTGAATGTATGGGGCCCAACAGATTTGTCATTGCATGCCAAGGGCTGGGTGGTCATCGGTGTAATGATGGCAAAGCGTGATATAGCGAAGAATTGGGGGGCACTAGAGGCACCGACACTGGCGCAATGGTGCAGGAATATGGACGTGCTCATGGTGACGGAGAGGGCAGTATATCAACAGAGACGTAATCCACGTAAATGGAACAGGATCTGGTCGCCGTGGAATACATACAGGGGGGACATTTGTGAGCCTTTGCCCGAAGAGGAGGATGGGGACAGCTCAGGGGACGATGAGGAATTGGAGTGATAAGAGGGGGGAAGCGGGAGGCCCAGATACACTGCATGGCCCCGGGACCTGGGTGACATAAAGGGAGGAGAGAATGTTATTTCTAGAACTGTCTTTAGGATTGCTGAACGCCTGTCTACGGACCATTGTTGTAATAGCATACAGTTCATGATCATACAATGCAACGCCTGAAGTAGCAAGTTTTAAGTTGGGGGGGGGAAAATAAAAAGTTGCTCTATTGATCGTAGGCAGCTGAATGTTGACGCTGCTCTACAGTACGATTAACTGTTACTGTATACCATGTGATAGCAACAACAAAAATAAAACTTTAAAAAAAAAAATTGCCTGCATGACACATGCAGCCCCAAACTTCCACACCACATAGTACCTCACAACAAAAACTGGAACTACAGGGCGTCTGCAGATCCTCCAGAAGCACCAGCACTTTATTGGTGAAAGCACAAACATTTCATAAAAAGAAAACTTACAGCCATGCCTTTTCAGGTAGTGCCCAGAGAATTTAGAACTCCCTGTCCCTGAAACCAGACTGAATCCTTCAACTGCATCTTTAAAAAAAGACGTTAAAGTCCAACTGATGAATACTTTTCTGAGCTACAATTCACAAGCTCCCCCCTCTGGACTACATTATAATTAGGCTTCCAGTTTTGTGGTATCAATTTTTTTAAACATTTCCGTCTGTATTTATCCATTTTTTTTGGTCTTCTTATTGGTATTTATCCATATTTATTTTGTGTTTTGAGAATAAATGGAGTTGTAAAATGGTATATTTCCACATGTATTGAACTAATAAACATGCACTCATATTTTGCTTCCTGTCGTGATTTAGCAAATAAAGCAGCCAAATATAGCGGAACATTACACCCACAGATAAATGCCTGCCTTTAGGGAAATCTGAACCAGTTTTTTTAACTTTCCTTGCTGTCTATCTGCTCAGCTGTTATCCTGAAAAGCATGAAAGACAGCATGGAAAATCACACACAAGAAGCTTAATTTCCTGCATTATTCTGCTTTTAAAAATAAATACAGACAGGAAACACATTGTTTTCTGACTGTGTTTATCTGTAAAAATCAGTAAAAATGAAAAACTGGGAGTCTTAGTTATAATTCATCCTCTTCACCCAAGTGTATTGCTTCCCATCTACGTTCTTGTATATTGACTTGTCGGTCATGCTCTGCATGGGTCTACCTTCCCCACCTGGGCGTTGCGACATCCTGTATCGCTCTTGGATTAGTTGTTGTTTTCTTTACCTGCTTCCTTGCCCTGACCATAAGTACAGTGCTCTGATACCATCTTGGGTCATTTAAAACTCTATAAATAAATATGCTCCATTTGAATCTCATTGGGTTCACTGTGCCCAAGAAAGACCATAGGCGCTCAGAGTAGGGCTGCAGGAGTGCTGTAGCATTCCCAAAATAATCATGCTGGAGTTCAGAAGGTGAATAAGCAATAAAGATATACAATAAACAAATGGAGAGAGTGAAGGGATTTTATCCACCGGAGTGGACGGAAAAGTACTCCTGATCCCCTGGGCTAGGTATCTATATAACAGAAAGGAGGAGTACCACCAGAAAAAAGCTCAAAAGGCGATTTTGGTGGGATGGTTTTCTAATGAGAAAAAAAGAAGAAAGTCCTTCTTTGGTTTTTATAAACCCCTCACTCACGACCTGGTCGGTGACATGCTTCATCATCGGGGCAACCTTGACAGCCGAGTGCCATCAAGGTGTGCTGCGACACCTGGAATACAGTGGAGCTGGTATATGAGTGATGAGTGCAAGAAAAAAAGGTAAGTGTGTTAAAAATTGTCCTGGTATGGCTTATAAGTAAAACAAATTTTTATTCTTAAGACTACTGGACAATATTAAAAACGTGTGTGTAGATACAATAGTAGGTTTAATTATGACCAAGTGTATCTGTAATATAAGTGGAAGGTCTACATGTTTCAAACCGAAATGGAAAATGCCGGTTTTTCTTCAGGACCGGAAAAGGAAATGGGTGGTCAGGGTACACTAACGCCCTGCCATACCTACATTCCTTTGTTCCCTAGTAACAAAAATGGTTACAGGGCGAATGGAGCTGTAACCCGGGGGTGGTTACGCTAGGAAGGAAAAGACTCCTAATTAAGGGTCATTGGGCTGCACGGGATTAGAGGGAAGGGAGGCCACTGTTGAAAAACATATTAGTTTTCGTGTGGCTAGTCAGGCCGTATACCTAGTTTGCCCCTCCATGCAACACGGGCGCATGGAGGGGCAAACTAGGTATACGGCCTGACTAGCCACACGAAAACTAATATGTTTTTCAACAGTGGCCTCCCTTCCCTCTAATCCCGTGCAGCCCAATGACCCTTAATTAGGAGTCTTTTCCTTCCTAGCGTAACCACCCCCGGGTTACAGCTCCATTCGCCCTGTAACCATTTTTGTTACTAGGGAACAAAGGAATGTAGGTATGGCAGGGCGTTAGTGTACCCTGACCACCCATTTCCTTTTCCGGTCCTGAAGAAAAACCGGCATTTTCCATTTCGGTTTGAAACATGTAGACCTTCCACTTATATTACAGATACACTTGGTCATAATTAAACCTACTATTGTATCTACACACACGTTTTTAATATTGTCCAGTAGTCTTAAGAATAAAAATTTGTTTTACTTATAAGCCATACCAGGACAATTTTTAACACACTTACCTTTTTTTCTTGCACTCATCACTCATATACCAGCTCCACTGTATTCCAGGTGTCGCAGCACACCTTGATGGCACTCGGCTGTCAAGGTGGCCCCGATGATGAAGCATGTCACCGACCAGGTCGGTGAGTGAGGGGTTTATAAAAACCAAAGAAGGACTTTCTTCTTTTTTTCTCATTAGAAAACCATCCCACCAAAATCGCCTTTTGAGCTTTTTTCTGGTGGTACTCCTCCTTTCTGTTATATAGATAAGCAATAAAGATGTCATAACATTTTCTTTTCTTCTTGTCACATTTGCTGTGTGTTCAAAGACAGGTCAAATGTAAGGATGTGTCTTATGTCAAATTGCTGCTTGTTCTTGTAACATGGAGATTGGTGTTCACTTTTCTTTCTCTGACTGCAAGGTGAGAGGATTTTGCAAAGTGAACAATTTGAAAATCTTTTGTGGGGTGCAGACTGAGGGAAGGGAACGTTTTCTTTCTAACACATTAACATTTAAATACATATAAATGAACTGTACAAATATTTCAAATTATATCAGCAGTTAGGAGAGCATCAATAAAGCATATTTTTTGTAATCCTGAACTATGATGGAAACTAATATTTTAAAAGGATTAAAACCTATCAAGACACTTTTCGGTCATATGTAAATGATAAATATTTGCTGAAACCCGATTTCCACGCATTATCGTTTGTGAGCTACATATCAGTAAAACTGCATGTCAGTATGAATTGTAGGCCCATTTCAATGGAAAATGTGCTGTCTGTATATGACATTGCACTATCATACCATGCGTTAGTAACTGGTTTGGCCAGTGTGCTCCAAAATGCTCCACCAGCTATATACCTCACGCTTACCACTCTCCTGGATGGGTGTGGTCATTTGCTGCATTTGTTCTTTGCGTGACACTTGGATTTTTCACAATCCCTATGGCTTCAGTGATGTAACTTTGTTGGCAGCACTCCCATGTGTAAATTGTTCCAGCACCACTGCAGAAGACAGGACTGTGAGCATGGACTGCTGCTGAGAGCATTAGAAGGGTTTGAGAGCGGCAGGGATTTTGACTGAATTCCTGGAAGTTTAGCGGCTTGATCAATCATACATGTCTCCCTTGTGATGCCGTAACTGTGTCATTCCATCTGCTTCCCACGTGAAGCTACTTGCCCAATAATGGAGCTCCTGTACTGTAGATACATAGCTCACTAAAGGACTTTAGGTGGTGATAAATATCTCTAAGCAAATCCTAGATGTGGCAATACTGTCTTTTTTCATCCGTTATTAATTTGTGCTAATGAACTTCTTGTTCATTCTCCAAACTATAACAAATAACACAACAATCCTTTGTGAGGGTCCTAGATACTGCTTAATTTGTAAAGAAATAAGTACCAGGGTTTTTTTTGGGGAAGGCCACTGCAGCCTGCACCATGCATTGCCCCTGCCAGCACTGCCAACGACAGTATCAACATAACACCTAACCATTGCACTCCTACAAGTGTGGCAATTCAGACTATTTCAGGCCACGCAAAGCTATATTAATGGCGTGAGAGGCTAGTATTATTTTAAATGCCATTTGACTTAATAAACACAGTAGTTGTGCACACCATCTGGTGGACAGTCCTAGAGACACTGCTGACAATTAAGTGCCAGTGTTGGTGCCGAGCACAGGAAACCACTGGCTCAAATTAAGCACTGCTCCCAGAACATCTGTGGGACTCTTCTGGGAACCAGACAGCTTCCTCTGAAACTGTACAGCACCCTGAAGCACATGACCAGCCAAGGTGAAGCATGCATCTAGTATTCACACTGGGAGCTGAGTGATGCCCTTGGCTAAATTATAATTCCAATACTTGCAGATGATCCGTAATCAGGTGCAGCTGAAACCGGTCCTAGGATGCTTGTTTCCAGTCCAGGGAGGATCTTTCTTGGCAGTTCAGGCTGGTCTGTTCCCATGAGGCACAGGGTCAAGACTGATTTGCATATGGCTGGGTTCAAACTGGAATGGCATGGTGAGAAAAAAACACAATGGATTTAGGCCCAGATCGCTGTACTGGGGTGAATATATGACATTGTTCTGCGTTCTGTCCATCAATAGTTCTTTTTGCATTTGGCACCCCGAGTGGGACGGGTATGCCCAGACGTGGGTCCCTTGCTCTCCATACCACTGGAATCAAGCTATCCAGGCTGAAGAGGGGTGAAACCCCGAAACTAGTCCTAGGATGTTTGTTTCCAGTCCAGGCAGGACCTGGCTTGGCAGTTCGGGCTGGTCTGTTCCCGCCCCCCTTCGTAGCTCGCTATATACCTGATTTTTGTATTATTCTCCTTTGTGTCATCTGGATGTGAATCATGTGATTATTCATGTTTTGTATTATTACTTGATGTTGATATTGGGTTTTGACTTTCCTTCCACCCTTTTGTAAAGTGCTCTGATATCCTTCGGGATCTGGTTCGCGCTATATAAAACTTTATAAATAAATGAGGCACAGGGTCAAGATTGAGTTGCATACGGCTGGGTTAAAAACTGGAATGGCATGGTGAGCAAAAAAAACGATGGATTTAGGCCCAGATTCTGGGGTGAATGTATGACATTGTTCTGCATTCTGTCCATCAACTGTTGTTTTTGCATTAGACACTGAAGCAGGAGCCTCGTAGCACCCTAGATCGAAGCATGAAGCCTGGTGGCAGGGCCGGACTGGGAACCACAACCGGCCCTGGCAAAGTGCTCGGCCAGCCCCCCACTCCCCACTCGAGGGTGTTGAAGGTGCCGCCGAGCTCTTTGCCGGGCCGGTTTTCGGTCGATTTTTGTACAGAGACGATTTTGCAGTTAAGCTGCAAAAACGGCCCTGTATCAAAAACGGCCCCCAGGGGCCCAAAACCGGGCCCCCACCCGTGCGGCACACCGGGGGATTGCTAGGTGCCCGCTATGGCCAGTCCGGCCCTGCCTGGTGGCCTCTGCATGATCTTTTAGTGAGCCCCTTCTACAGGTGCCAGCACATGTCCTAGTGAGGTGCCACCAGTCCAGCAGTGTTGAAGCCGACGCTTGAGGATTGAGTTGCCATCCTCTGGTACTCTCATATGACCAAGATCATTTAATCGAGGTGCTTCTGGTGCACAGCAGCTTGGGGCTTAGTGTGCCAATCATGCAATTTCAAGATGCCATGTTAAGGGATTTTCTCTCTGCTGTCACACAAGAAGACTTTACCTTTTACAAAGATTTCATTATGTAGACTTTCCCAGCGTGAAATATACCATCTGGAAAAATCCAGTAAACATTTCCACCAATATATTTTGTCACCAATATCTGTATTTCGAGTTCCCAAAGATTCCTGCAGCATTGCCTGCTGAATTAGGCTTTGGTGTGGTTCTTTAGTCTGTGACACAGGTTTCAGGGTACTCCAATGGAGGTTCAGACCACAACAGGTCAATGGAGCACACGTTGACTCTAAAAGAGCAGTGTCATACTTGAACATTTAGGACTGTTTTTTCATGAATGTCAGTCTTTACTTCGCAGCTTTTTTAATATATATAAGTATACGATGGTACGTACACTAGGAGTACCTTTCCATCAGGAGTAATTATATCAGGAGTATCCTTTTTTAACATATTTTGATTTTTAGCCATCCAACGTGACAGCAATGTAATCAAAGGTAACCTGCTCATATACAGACAGGTAAATCTTTTTCAGCACTCTTGGCATCAATACAGAACTGTGCTTACATTTTGTGCACATAGGTAAAGCATCCCTGCATCGAATGCCTATACCATCTCCCCTATACATACAGTGCTCCCCACTGCATCTGCTTGTGGTGAAGTCAGTGATAGACTGCACACCCCTACTGTCTCACACTTTCGTTTACAGTGGGATGGGAGCCTGTTGTCACCTGCCGCGGCTCACCCGAACCTCTAGGCACAGCACTCAACAAAACACACCTCATTTATCCTCACCATCCTGACGGTCCAGGAGATCCCTCATCCTGACTGTCCAGGAGATCTTCCATCCTGACACTCACAAACATCCACCATCCTGACTGTCCAGGAGATCTTCCATCCTGACAGTCCCAGATATCCGGAAACATACAGAGTATTGGAGGGTCCTAGGGGAAATAGTTTAAAGACAGAGAAAGTACCTTGTCCCCCAACTCATACAGCAAAAAAACACGAGAGGTACTCACAGTCTGGGTAAGGAAAAAATGTTGGAACCGGAAGGTGTCCAATCTATGTGTTCAGATCACTTCAGTTGATCTTGAACAAATGACACTGTTATGTCTAAGAGGTGAAGTGGAGAAGATACAGAGTCAGTGAGACAAGAAAACAGTACCCATCAGCCCACTCAAAAGTGGAGTATCGTCACCTGGGTAGTTGGAAAAGGTGTCCTATAGGCTACTCCTCAGCGAAAGTCTAAGGTTGCCTAATCATGGACCCTTAGGTTGGACATCCAACCCACAGCAGACAGTGTGTGAGCAGACAGGGCAAAAAAGTTGCAGTGCAGAAAATAAAGACAAGAAAAGGAAAATACTCCTGGTGGTTAAAAATACCTACTTTGATGACATAAGGAAACTTTATTGGATTTGACCATCAAAGTGGTATCATTAAAAGCAGTATGCCGATAGCATGCAAGGAATTGCTATCTATCATGTGTGTTATTATTTGGTCGACATGTTTCAGCCTTTAACGGCTTTCTTCAGGACCTATGATATGCTACTGCAACACATACTTATCGTGAATAGTGACCAATCTCCCGTGGATTCCAAGGAAAATGGTATATCTTCTCCTGTATAAACATTGTGGGAAACAAAATTTGAGACACAGTGTTTAAATACACATATATTATAGTATAGTATACACCTCACACCTCAATCCTGATATTAAAGTGTATCAAAAATTATAATAGACACTCACCCTAACTGTGGGGAGAGAAAGCCTCACCTCGCCTGGCGACTGCTCAGGTAGGAAGGAGGCCACGCACTAGAAACAAGCGCATGAGATAGAAATTAGTTATCAAGTAACTGTTGATAACATGTGTTTCAAAAAGCAATACCATGGGGGCAGATATGTAAGACCAGATTTTAAGAGTCAAAGACTACCAAAAATCCTTCTCTGAATAATTACAATTAATTACAAAAAGTTCCAAAGGGCCAACCAATGCCCAGATCCTATATCAAAAAGAAAGGGACTAGACACTAGATGTTGGCACAGAGTCCGTGCACAAGTACGCAATCACATGGCTGAAAACCATGAGAAGATAAAGCGCGAGTGCAGCGCTCATGACACCTACCTCTCCGTCGTTGCCTCGGGTCGAAAGACTGAGCCGAGGGGGAGGTAGAGAGCACCCGTAGCTTGGATGTATTTGGCACGAAGTAGCGGACCTGAGAGAGAACTCTCCTATAGTGCCTCGCTATTGGTTCAATTATGTGAACCAATCAGTTGCTCCGCCGGCTCAGCCCGCAGGAAATATGCATCCTGTGACGCCTTCCAAAGGATTAAACGCTATTGGCTGAAGTGAAGGCAACGCGCGCGCGTATCTTCGAGTTGTTTGGGTAGTTAGTTAGGACCAGGTGCGTGCGGGTGGCGGACCTTGAAGGAGACAGTAGTTTAAGCATAACCATTGGTTACTTGAGCCAACCAATGGCTGTGTCTTAACAGGCCTGAACACCGCATTGGGGTGATGTAAACTAATACGGAAACGTTAGTAACAGGACGCTGTTTTAATGCGCAATTATGTTACTGTAAAGAGAAACCAAAGCTAGGTGATAGATATCAAAGATAGCAAATGTACACGCAACTGTATATAAACACAGAGGTTTATCCCTATTATGAGAGGGCAGTGTTTTGTACAGGTAATTATGGTGTGGTGTACATAACCTTCCATGGTGTAGCTGCGCGTGGTGTTAAAGCTATCAGTAAGGGTGGACCCACTGAGGGCTTATCATAAGTTCAGTGAAGTCAACCAATAAAGATGTTTTTTTTTTTTTTGGCGGAGCTGTGAATCAGCAGAACAAGAACCAGAAACCTATCAGAGTCATTCAAAATGAACGCAGTCCGTCCAGATAGCGGACCTCATTTTCGGATCATGGAGGGAGTATTTACATTAGTTGGCTCAACAGTCTCATGTCTAGAAGGCTTTAAAGACAGAGAGCGTAATCGTGGTGGTGTGAATTTGTCACACGAAGGCTCATAGAGCAAGGGAGTTTAATCCAGGAGGCTGGTGAAACCATCGAAATGGTATCATTGTAAAAACAACCCCAAGGTTTTAAGGTGGTTGCAAAAATGTCAACACAGCGGATTTAAAACACAGCTGTGTGTGTTTGTGTTAACTTGAGTGTGTAGCAACATCTGGAAGGGGACAGTGTACATGTAGGTAGACAAAGTGTGCGTAACCAAACATGATGTAACTGTGTGTGCTGCTCGAATAGATCGAAGGGTGACAGGCAAGTCATATGACAGATGGAGGACCACGAAGGCGTGGACTATCCAGAAAAGAGCCTCAGTGCAGGGCGGCTCCCAGGAAGACCGGATAAAGTGTCAATCCTACATGACTACTGGATGTTTATAATTGCATCCAAGGAATGTCGTCATTTAACCCTTCGCTGTCGCTGCGCAGTTTGTAGACCCACCTTTGCTCTTTCCTAAGGAGAAACAGTGGAATGTCAGTTATATGACTGGGAATGTGTGGTTCTTCTAAGATCAACCACTTGAGTTCGTCAGGATGGTGTTTTTTCTCAAGGAAATGCGAGGTAAGGCGGGTGGCCTGTTTGTTGCGTCTAATAGTGCTCTTATGCTCTTGGATGCGCAATTTGATTTTCCTCGCTGTCATGCCTATGTACCTGAGGCCGCACGGGCAGGTGATTTGGTAAATGACTTTGTCACTGTTACAATTAGTGTGGCGCCTCAGTATCCACGGGCGATTGGTACCAATATCAACTTCAAGGGTCTTACTGGTTTGGGCACACACTGAGCAGTTTCCGCAGGGATGGTGTCCCTGCACTGGGGGTAAATTCCACAGGTTGGAAGTGGATTCGACAAATCCATCACGAGGTCTTGTGTGAACAAGAGTGTCTCTTAAATTCGCCCCTCTTTTGAAAGAGAACATTGGTAAAGGAATGTGTTCGCCCGAGCTGTTAAGAATGCGCCATTTCCGTCTAATAATTTTTTGAATTTTGGACGAAGAGGTGTTGTATGTGGTTACGCACACCATTCTGTTCAGGGGTGGTTTTACAACTGGCGGTTCTAGTAAGGCCTCACGGTGGTTGTTGGCAGCACGCTTAAAGCTTCTGTGAACCAAGGATTTAGGGTAACGCCGCGCTTGCAGCTTACTAGTGAGGTCTCCCGCTTTTGAGCGAAAATCAGCAGTGTCAGAACAAAAAGCTTTTAATGATACCACTTTGATGGTCAAATCCAATAAAGTTTCCTTATGTCATCAAAGTAGGTATTTTTAACCACCAGGAGTATTTTCCTTTTCTTGTCTTTATTTTCTGCACTGCAACTTTTTTGCCCTGTCTGCTCACACACTGTCTGCTGTGGGTTGGATGTCCAACCTAAGGGTCCATGATTAGGCAACCTTAGACTTTCGCTGAGGAGTAGCCTATAGGACACCTTTTTCCAACTACCCAGGTGACGATACTCCACTTTTGAGTGGGCTGATGGGTACTGTTTTCTTGTCTCACTGACTCTGTATCTTCTCCACTTCACCTCTTAGACATAACAGTGTCATTTGTTCAAGATCAACTGAAGTGATCTGAACACATAGATTGGACACCTTCCGGTTCCAACATTTTTTCCTTACCCAGACTGTGAGTACCTCTCGTGTTTTTTTTTTTAGTCCCAGATATCCACCATCCTGATGGTCCAGGAGATCCATCATCCTGGCGGTCCCAGAGATCTATCATCCTCACAGTCCCGGAGATCCACCATCCTGATGGTCCAGGAGATCCATCATCCTGATGGTCCAGGAGATCTATCTTCCTGACAGTCCCAGAGATCTATCATCCTGACAGTCCCGGAGATTCACCATCCTGATGGTCCAGGAGATCTATCTTCCTGACAGTCCCGGGGATCAACCATCCTAACAGTCCAGGATATCCTCCATCCTGACGGTCCAGGAGATCCTGTATGATTTTGGCCCACTTTCTAATATCCTAATCACCCCTTGCATCTGTTCTAATTCTTTGCAATTGTACCTCCTCTACCAAGGCCCACTCTGCCATATCTCTACCCCACTTCAACACTGCAGGCCCTTTTCAGATAGCCTGGGGGCTGCTATGCAGCGCTTGGCAGGAAGCAGGCCCAGGGTTGCAAATTTGGGTCACTGTAAGGGGGTACCTTCGGTGCCCCCAGGAGAGACAGTAACCTATGACATCTCCCTCTTGTTTTCACAGCCCCCGCTTCCTCCCTCGTGGAACCGGGTCGAGGAACGCTACAGCTGCGATGAAGAAGAGAACGACAGCGGCCCCTTTAACTGGTATGGAGGGATAGAGGAGGAGGGGCCCGACTCAGCCTTAAAGGAGGAAGGAAATCAGGACCAGAGGTGTCTATACACCGGAGGAGCGGTCAGCAGAAGGAGAGGAGCGGCGTGGAGCAAGTGGGAAGAGAGCAACGATACGTGGGAGGAAGACGACGTGCTGGAAAGAACACTGCGAGGAGGAGAAAGGAGGGACGACTCGATCACTGCAGAGGAGGCGAGGAGAGAAGTCTGAGGGTTCGGAGGAGTGCCAAGGGAGTCGGAGGTATCTGGAGAGGCAAGACAAGCACCGGAGGCGGGCTCGGACGCGGAAACCACAGAAGACGAGTCCGGAGAGGAGGCGCGTCGGGAGAGAGCCGAGGAGGAGGGCGGACCGGGATCGGAAGACACACAGAAGCCAGGAGGCCACCGTTACCACGAGCTGCCCAGCCGCTCCCCTGGAGGGGTGTGGCTCACCGAGGTGCGTGCTCGTATAGCGGGTTGGGTGGGGAGAAAGGTTAAACGTAAAAGCCACCCCTGAGCCCTTTGAGTGTGGTAAAGTAAAAACGGAGTGCACGTCCCTCACTGTCACTAGAGTGTTTTTGAGCACCGGGTATTCCTCACTCCCCCCCTCCTTTGTGTGGCACTAGTTTAAACCGGCAGTTATCCTGATATACCTCTCTTGTTCCCCCCCCCCCACCGGTGGATCCAAGGGCAAGACAGAGCCGGAAGGAGGAGAGCGGAGACGGACTCTGACAAAGAGAAGAGAGGAGCCGGAAGGAAAGAAGTCGTTCCCCAAGAAAGACTGTTCCAAGGAAAACCTGTACTGACTTTCTTTTGCACAAATTAAAGCCAATAAGCACAGTAACCAAAACTCGTCTCCTGCCTCTCCCTGTCCCGCCCATTACAGTCACATTTTGCTTAGCTTGGGTTTTGGTATGATACTCAGTAGGCAGTGCTGTATCATTGTTTCAAGCCAAAATGCATCACTTGTTTGAGCTGTGGCATCACTTCCTCTCAGTACTTCGGTAGTATCCCACATGTCAATGACGTATGCAAGAACGCGGCAACCTGCTCATTGCATTTTGGGCAGGATGAGGTCCTGTTGGGGTATATTCTTTGCAGTCTAATGGCGGTAAGATAAGTGTGGTGAATTTAATTAATGTGTGTCAACTTGAATCGCGCATTACTTGCAATTTTCTTGAACCTGCATGCAAGTTTTTGCCCAATCCTCATCTATCAACGAGGTGGGTAGGTCACCAACCAAAGCCTGTCTGGCTTTTATTGTGACCAAAGGACTGCTATCATTCAGCAATTTATAAAGTTGTGAGATGAGTTTCCTCTCTTCTTTGGCCTTTAAGAGTACCTCCATAGTAATATAGGTTTCAGGCACGTACCAGAACTTAGTCCAAACTTCCCTGACTGTGGGTGCCAATTTAGCGAAATGTACGAAATGCCCAGTTCCAAATCCAGAGCCTCCTTATAGGTCATAAATGTATCCCCTGGGTATATATCACGCAGCGTGAAGCACCCTCCATATCTCCATGCTATTAATGACATGCTCTCCTGTATACAACTGAATGACTGTAGCCATACAATCAACAGTATTTTGCTAACCAGTAATCGCTTTGACACGCTTTTAACCACCATTTTCCAGACAACGGCCACATGACCGACTGTTAAAAAGGAAGGGAGATACCCCTATGTTTAACAAAGGGGCGGGGGTACAAATATGAAGACTAAAAAACACACAAAAGTCCCTATATCCAAATGTCTAAGAGTACAAAATACCTCACTAAGGCCACTTGTATTAGGAAAATGTTAACAGATCATCAGTCTGATTCATCAAGCCGAAATCGGCTCGCAAATGGCCAGATTCTGAGAATCTGGCCCTTTGCGAGCTCTATTTTTGCATTTGGGATTCATCATCCCAAATGCAAAAATCGGTAATAGCGATGTTGCAATTTTGCGAGGAATTACATTTAAGGAATCTCTATTTGAGATTCCTTAAATGCAATTCATCATCCATTAAAAAATTGCGATTTCGCAATTTCGGCCCGCTATTTACCGCGAGGTCAAACCTCGTGGTAAATAGCGAAAACTTAGAAAAATGCTTTCAAAAGCATTTTTCTAAGTTGCATGTTGCACACACACATGTCCTTAGGACATGTGTGTGCGCAACACCTGTTTCAATTTGCATTTAAGGGGTGCTACAGGGTGTCCTTTGGACACCCCTGGCACCCTTTAAATCGCTATCTTATTTGCGATTAGCTAATTCCTAATTGCAAATAAGGAATACTCCCCATTCATTCCTATGGGCCTTTTGGCCCATAGGAATGAATGGGGAGTTATTCCTTATTTGCGATTAGCAATTTGCTAATCGCAAATAAGGATTGTGTAGGAATCGCAAATCTTTTTGCGATTCCTACATGAATCCCGTTTTGCGAGTCTTTAATAGCGATTCCTTATGAATCGCTATTATAGACAAGCAAAACGGGTCTATGATGAATCAGGCTGTTAGCTTCATGTTCTTTAACTATACTACAGTAGCAAAAATCAATTCCTCAAAGTATACTTATATTTAGACCACAAACTATATTAAAAATGTTTATTTAATTTCTTTTTAATAAAAACGGAAATACATTAGATATCCTCAGCACCGTCCCTGCAGCAGGGATGGTGCTGAGGATATACCATTACTTACTCGTGAATCTTTTGTTATTTAATTTGGATGCAGAGCAATACGCTGATATTATAAGAGTGCTATGTAGCGGGCATTACTGAAGGAGAGTTGTTATTGAAGACTAGACGGGGATTGAGGATACTAGACTGATTTAGTACTGTACGGGACGAGATAATCAGGGGGAAGTTATTCTGATTTTGGGTTGATTACACAATGTGAAGGAACATTGAATAGATGACCAGATATTATACAAGCCCTGAAGAAGTCAAATACTAAATTTAAGCAAGACGAAACACGTGTTGGCTGTTTATATTTTGAATTGGAGCTGTGTTCTTTGGATTTCAAATTGGAACAATTAATAAAACAATTTTGGAAGATAAAAACGTACCTGACTGTGCCGACTGAACCTTTACATCTCAAGAAGAAGGATTTATATGGACATTTTATTTCTGATATTTGAGTGCTCGGAGGAATCCCTTGTATCTATTGTTTTCCACTTGTGTGGATAATATTGGGGTTGTGGTAACCAACCTCTTGTCTTCCTTGAGCACCATCAATGTACTGTTTGCTATTACTTTCCCTGGATGTGCAGAAGAGCCCTTAGTGCATAACTGGTTACCACATTTAAATTATTACTTATTACATTCACTTGCATGACCACACACTTAGCCCTATCTATAAGTATAGCATCATATTTTAACATTTAACATCTCTTAAAACATCGCACATGCTACATATTTTATTTTAGAACAACCATATTCCAGTTCCAATAAGTAATGCTATATTGATACATCCTATAATCATACTAACTACTATCCGGAAACGGACATCATATCATATGACCGACTGCCCATTGGGTGTCTGGGGGTTGAGGTGCCCCTCTCATCAGGCAGATTTGTAGGATTCTCTCAGAACCTCCCCCTAGAAGCAGCAGCGGCCAGCACAGATCGGAGGTAAGGGGGAGGGGCAAGGGCAGGAGGGGGAAGGACAAGGGGGAAATGGGTATTAAGAAATAAAATTACAAACTTACCTTCTCGCCTCTTCCTCTCCTCGTCTTTCCTCCATAGTCCTCCCTCGCTGGTCTGAACAGGAAGCACACCCAGGCTCCCAGTCAGCCAATAACAACGCTGCCTTAGCAGCGTTGTGATTAGTCTGAACACTGTGTTTTGGCACTCAGACACTGACTGGGAGTCTGGGCATGTTCTCCATGCAGGCTGTAATGCAGCCTGCATGTACAACATGCGATGTGCGCAAAACTATTTGGCCAGGCTGAGACGGCCGGCCCAGCAGTCATTGCGCACTTAGGAGGGTGCTACCACTCCTTCCTTGCTCCCGCACGCAAAGCTGCGAAAGTAGGAGAAAATAAAATTATATTAACGTGAGTTATCATCATTTTATTTTCCCTTTATTTCACTGCTAAAAAGCAGTGGGACGATGCTCCTCCGCCTTAGCGCAGGAGGCGCCACTGTCTCTAGACTGCTTACCTTGCTCACACAGTCCAATGTTAGACCTGAAACACTTAAGGTAGGAATCTGGTAAAACCCTGAATAACAATACTACAGGTTTTATTATTTGGAGGAGTGGCAGAGTCTGGTGCCAATTAAGTCGAGCTGGCCAAATAGGACAGGGAAAGATATTAGTTGCAAAGAAACCTCATAATCACGTTGTGTAGGAACCAGGTCCACAAGACCAGTGTTCTTTCCATAAACTATACCATTGTTCCACAATTGGCACCCTTTAGGATTCCTGTCAGTCCCTAGTAAGTGCTACCTCTTGCACCCAGGGCATTGAAACTAAAGAGGGACTCCAAGGGCTTCAGCACAAATTGCGCTACCCTAAGAGGTCCCTCACCAAGCTCATGCAAACTGCCATTGCAGCTTCCATGCTTTGGTGCAGAGAAAAACAAAGAGTCAACATGGCACACAGCCCTGTGTGCTATTCCAGCAAAGCACTGCATGTGGTATAGGTAAGTCACCCCTACAAAAGGCCTTACAGCCCTAAGTCATGGTGCCCCATACAACATGTGTGGGAATATCTATGTGAGTGGATGTGTCCCTGTAATATCTAAGCAGAACCATATATATTACAAGGGCACAGGGAAGGGAAGCCATGACGAGTACATGGGCTGGACCCTCGTGAGTATGAGTTCTCCAGCTACATGATGGCATCACTGTACCCCAAGATGTTTGGTACCAAACGCCTTGTCTTGATAAACCCACACGGATGCCAGTAGCGGATTTATTAAAGCAATGCTCCCCGAGGGCACCTTAGAGGTACCCCCTGAAAACCTACCACTTACTAGTGTGTTGACTGACTGGTCTCGACCAGCCAGCCACCATAGACAGGATTCTGACCTTCTGAGGTGAGAGCCTTTACTCTCAGAGGCCAAGAACACAGCCTGCTCTGGGTGGAGGTGTTCACAACTCCTCCATGCAGGATGTGCATTCCAGGGTGGGAAGCTTCAAAGGCCCTGCTATCTTAGTAATGTGACCCAGGCCTCTCCAGATAGTGGAGATGCCTAACCCCCTGTCCTACTCTCACTTTTGGTGGCAAGACAGGTAGGAAAATTAGAAAGATTAGGAGTGAGCGGACATTCAGCTAGCACCACCCCTAGGGCTGGCCAACTGATGTGGACTCCACCTTTCAGATTCCTCCATCTTGTTTTGGATGGAATTAGCATTCTAAGGTCAGGGCTATGCCCACTCCCCACACGAAGTAGTCATATACAGAGTGTTGATACCATAAAGGTAGGTTGCCTATTGGCTACTACCTGTCACTCCACTTAAACGCCTCTAAATTGAGTACTTAGGTGGCACTCCTGAACCCAAGAACTCAGATTTGATGGATCAAGAAAAGGAGGAAGAAGAGTCACTGCCCGGCAAGACGGGCAGAAGAACAGTGGAATTTTGGCACGAAACCCTGCCTGTCCTCAGTCCTCTCTTGACAATCGTGACAGAGTGACTCGTCCTGTGAGCTGGAGAACTACAAAAGCCCTGGGTACAGGGCCGGACTGGGAACCAAAACCGGCCGGGGCAAAGTGCTCGGCCGGCCCCCATTCTCCACTCAGGGGGATTGGAGGTGCCGCCGAGCGCTTTGTTAGGGCCGGTTTTCGGCCGATTTTGTTGCAGGGCCGATTTTGCAGCTTTATACCCTTCCTTGGGTATAAAGTAGGAACCCCTGACTACAGGACTTTAGATTTACCTGGACGAAACTCTGCTACAGAAACCAAGTACTTCGACGATCTACACTGCGTTAGATGACTGAAGAATCTACCTTGGAGTGAAGGAGTTACTCCCCTGCTAAACAGGCACCAAAGACGCATCTGACAGGTTTGCATCTCCAAAGCTCCCGAGGACTCTGCAAATTTCTGCAACACAGAAAGTGGGTTTCCAAGTGTCCCCCAGGTCGACTAGTGTTCTCAGCAAACCTGAGACCTATATCCCTCGTGGGGACCGTGCAAACTGTACCCCTAGGCACTGTGTACATTTGCAGAAGCATCTGCTTTCCGGCGACCCTTGAAGCTGTGCTTTGGGTTACTTGTAGTCCAGACACCCAGCAGTGATTCCACCGAAGATTACCGGCCTACACTCCACGAGTGTTCCGTGGGCTAGTATTTTGTGATTCCTCTCAAAGGCCCCTTCGCGATGCCTGGTCCGTTGGCCTCTGGGTCCCTGTGAAGGCAACTTTAACTTTCAGTGGGCTTTCCTGGTTGCTCCAGACATGCCCTGACTCTCCATTGCTTGGGGAGTCCCCAGGACCTTACTGGTCCTCACCGAAGCATCTTTTCTCTGACCGCGTGGGTTGCAGTTCCCAAGGCTTGTTGGTGTTCAATCCGGACACTCACCCTCCAGCACTCGACATCCTTCATGGGGCAGCTCGCCTGCTGACTTTGATCATCCTCGACGTCTCCTGGTCCCCGTGGCTGCAGAGTCAAGCCTCACCTCTACTCACCTGAAGCACCCGACATCGGTGGGCATTCGGCTACCGAGCCCCTGGTCACTGGCCAGTGACCCAGACTCTGTCCCCTCTGCTTTCAGGTTCTTCTCAGCTTTGATCCAGGCTTGGATCACACTGGACACTTTTCTTCTTCACGGCAGCAGCACTTTGCAGCATCAAGTCATTGAAAACCACGAAGATTCCCAACACCATTTGACACATATGCACAGTTTCCCTGGGTTAAGTAACACGAATACTTTGGTGCTCACATGTGTGCTGGCCTTAGAACCTTTTATGTTTGAAAGGGTTTGCTTAAAGTCCTCTCCTAAGTGTCCTTAATATTTACAATTCCAACTGTGACTTTCCCATAGAGTTGTACGGAGCTCACGGCTGTGTTCTCACACTGCGCACGTGTCCCTTGGGTCCCCTGTGCCCCTACCTTGGATGGTTCTTTGGGCTGCCAGCGATTCTACGTGCTCTAGGCACTGTGTCTAGTCAAGCCGTGGTTTTTAGACCACTTTCTTAGTATATAGTTTGGTCTCCCCCTGGAGCCCACTGTGTATTGTGCTATTTACTGTTGTTCTAGTGATTTAATATTATATACGTTGTGCTCTAATCTCACACAGAGATTAGTAGAGAGTGATTAGTAATAAATACATGTTTTTATAATAACACCTGTGTGGTTCTCCTTTCATTTGGTCATTCAGGAGGTTACAATCTGGTAAAAGAAGCTGCTTTACATTCCTTCAAGACTTTGCCTGAAGGCTGCTCTCCATAGCTACCACTTTGATAGCTTTCAATAAAGGTTGTCTTTAACCTAATCATGTTTTTATAATAACACCTGTGTGGTTCTCCTTTCATTTGGTCATTCAGGAGGTTACAATCTGGTAAAAGAAGCTGCTTTACATTCCTTCAAGACTTTGCCTGAAGGCTGCTCTCCATAGCTACCACTTTGATAGCTTTCAATAAAGGTTGTCTTTAACCTAATCATCAATAAGGGTTGTTTGGACTGGTACAAGGTGCCCACTATAACTAGTGGTCAGCATTTACCAGGCCAACTTCTCACACTCCCTTGCCTGTTTGCCCCTGCTTTGGGTGTCTCCTGAAAGGAGACTTCCAGCATCACCTCACCATACTGCTCACACCTGGGCCCGTATTAAGTGCACCAGGAGCGCAATGAGCATTAGCACCCGCTTTGCGCGCCCCTGAGTCTCTTTGGTATTACAGATGCTGGTGCGGCCCTTTCTTTAATACTGATAGCAGGTGTACACATGTAGCGTCAGCGCAATCACCAGAGGGTGTTCCCTCATTTGCATCGGGGTGTGGCCCCATGCAAAGGAGGTAATCAGATTGCTTCTGTGCCCTCGCCGTATTATAGATGCGGGCACAGAGGCAAAGAAGCTGTCAGGAGGATCACTTTTAGTGTGCCCCCTGAAGACAGTCCTATGGAGGGGAAAGGGGGTCCTATGGACCCCCCAGACATCCACTTGAAGGCTGGTGCAACAATGTACTGCACCCGCCTGCAAGGGGGTCTCTCTCCTGTTGAAAGTGCAAGCAGGTTGCTGCCTGCACAGTGAAACACGGAGTGGCTGCTGCATTTCACTTGAATGCGCTGCCCCCAGGGCAGCATGACTTTGCAACTGCCCTTGGGACAGCGCATTCAATGTAATAGGGAGCACTTTCCTTGTTTGCACCCGGCACACCTGTTTTAAGGTGTGTTGTGGCACATACAGGTAAAGTGCGCCCTGTCCATAACAAACCCCTGGTCACAAAGACTCTGGCTGGTCATATCGGAGTGGAAAAATCGAGCTGGCTGTTGGGATCCTCAACTACTATCTGCATATTTAATATAAAGGTGGGACAGAAACTTCCAGTTTTAATAGATTTACTACTAGATTCTAGGGTCTGCACACTAAAGGTGACCAGTGACAAGAAACTGTCTGTGCTCCAGGGTTGGGGTATCCCCCATCAATTCCCCTACTCAGATTTGGGATCACAGCATGAAAACGTGGCTTAGAACTGCCAGGAGAGGCTATGTGGACTCGTGTTTAGAGCTAAAGGACTGACTACTGGTCAGGAGGAATATTGGAGTTGTGATTGCATGATGGAGATGCTGCTCAGAAGTGGGGGCTGTGAAAGAGCAGAGGTTGAATGAGCTGAAGATGTCTGTCTGCTGCGCACCAAAGAAGAATTTGTATGGCTGGGGAGGGTGAAACCCAGGAGTGCTGCTAGTGCAGTGTATCCCAACTGTGTACCCCTTTGGCCAGAGGGAACCTGGAAATTTAAGGCTGCTGAACTTTCCCTACATCGCCCAGGCGCCGATAACCATACAGCCATACAATAAACTGGATCTCCGGCCACAGTACTCACAAAACATAGTGAAGAGCCATGAGACAGTTGTGTTGATGGAGAGGCTAACATCAGGAATTAAGTGGTCATCTAGGGTGGGCCCCTAGCTGTTTGAGTGGTGGGTTTGTGCCTGGGTCTGTGTAAGAATCCCTAGCTCAGAGTTTCACTGAGGCGCAGCATCGCCACCTACTAGCTTCCTCCTCTCACCTGAATCTATTATGCAGATTCTGACCAGCACCAGCTGATGGGGTTGGTTAAGACAGCTGCCGCACAGCCCGCAAGCAGAGCGGTCTCACAAAGGTTACCTTGTGACACAGGAGTGGCTTGTGTCACAGCAGAACTTACAAAACTAAAGGTAATGTGTACTATAAGGGAGCTACAAGGGAGTTGAGGGGTTGAAAGAGAGCGAGAGCAGAACCACCAGAGGGCGGGTAGTGATGGAAAGCTCTAAACGTCTTCGTAAATCCCCATACACATTACAACACAAAGATCACCTTATGATAGTATTCTATAGGGGTAGGCTGGGCCATCATCTCTAGTAACCAAATGAACAGTAATATTAAGACCCACAATTCTTTGTGGCTTGTGAACCATTTATGTATAGTATTGTTGTGTGTGAATTAAAGTATTTTTTCTTTTTTCAAAAGCCTAGGCACTTGCTCGAGATTCCATTACTAACCTAGGTTAGTTGGTATATTGAGCTCTCTGAGGCTCTAATCTCACTCCTCCTCCCTTAGTAAGCCTAGGACTGCTCAACTTTGCTGGGCTGAGGGTCAAGAGCTATTTTTTTTTTACGTTTTTCAAAACCTTTATTGAGAAAATGTAAGTCAGACACATTACACAGTGCAACATAGCAGCTCAAATTGACACAGGAGAAATCAAGTCATGCAGTTGGAAATCAGTAGATTATACCTTGCAATACACAGGAATACGTTAAGATGGAGATCTCAGCAACACCACCGGGGGTCCCTTCCCTCATAAGGGGACACATATACGGGAAAAAGATCAGTGGAGAGTGCCAAAAGGCTGGGAGTGAGTAGGCAGTCACTGACCAGCACCAGCGGCCGCCGCAGGCGCAGGGCCTGCCGGGAGCGCGGGAGAGGCAGCACCACTGGGGTGGGAACGGAAATGAAGATAAGTCACCAGAGGGCCCCAAATGTCAACAGGTCGGGACCTGGCGGGCAGTAAGTCCCAGAACTCCGACAACAGAGTTTGACAACGCGAGGCGTCTTCCAGCCAGCTTTCAGCCCTAGGAGCAGGTCTACGACCCAAACACATGGCCACCCTATGCCTAGCCAGAAACAGCAGCATCGCTATCAGGCGTCGGGAAGCATCAGGACAGAATTTTACGAAAACCAAGGCGGCACATGGGGGGGTCGGGATGCACTGTGGCTCTAGTAATATCCAAAATAGTAGAACACACCTCCCGCCAGAATTCAAAGACCTTAGGACATAGCCACGCCAAATGTGCAAAGTCCGCGGCAGGGCAGTGCAACGCATACGAGTGTCCCGTGGAATGAGCCCAAGACTGTGAAGCTGGATGGGGGTGTGGTACAACCTATGTAAATACTTAAAATGTATCAGACGAGAGCCGGTAATTAGGAGACAGCTTCTTAGTCTGGTTACAACAATATAGCCAGTCAGCCTGCGCAATATCAATATCTAGATCAACGCCCCAAGCCACCCGCGCCTGATCCGAAGAGATAGAGGTGGACGTCAGAGTGAAAGCATATAGTTTAGTGACTAATTTGTGCAGGGATGGGGATGCATATATGAAGTCCAGAGCCGGCATTGTAGGTGGGGGCCGAGGGAATGTAAAATGTAGTTTCCGGCATATAGCACGAAGCTGGTAAAATAAAAGCGTGTCCAGCAGTCCGGAGGAGAGTAGAAAGTGTTCTCAGGGTAAAGGTCCGCCAACGTCCGCAGACCCAAACGTCTCGCGTGCCTAGACATGCCAGAAGGATGAAGTGGGGGAAAATCTGGGTGATTCACTATTGGCACAGCATTAGCAGAAAGCAAGGGGAGATTGGAGAGCCGGCAAAGGCCGGACCAGGCCCAGCGCAGTGTCTCGTTAGTATTGACATCCGCCCGCGGGCGCACCGGCGGCGCGAACTAGGCCGTGGACAGGGGCCAGGGAGATGCTATATCCGTCTCAACAGCAACATGAGGTTGATAAGGAGTAGGGTGAATCCAAAAGTGCAGGAAGCAGGCCTGGGCGCACAGGGCATAGGTCTTGAAATCTGGAGCGCCCATACCTCCGACAGACATGGGGAGGGTGAGGATGTCGTATGCGACTCTTGGCAGTTTACCTGCCCAGACGAGTGAGAGGATTAGGGGGCGTAATTTGCAAAAGAAATAAGAGGTAAGAGGGATATTCAAAAACAGGTAGAGAAATTTTGGCAAAACCACCGTCTTAGTAATTGCGATCCGGCCTGCAAGGGATAACGGAAGCCGGCTCCAAGATGGGATCCTAGATTCTAGCCAATCAACTGCACGGCCGAAATTATATCTCCACAGTTCGTCCAGGTCCCTACTCAACCAGATGCCCAAATAGCATGTGGGACCCGTGGCCCACTCAAACGGGAAGTCCGGTGTGAACGGCTTGGTGACATCAGTCAAAGGAAACAACACTGACTTGCCCCAATTCACCTGGATAACGGAAAGTCCGACAAAATGTATAATTTCCCGGACCAGTGGGCTGAGGTTTTCTTGAGGATAACGGACGTATAGGGTCATATCGTCCGCGTACATGGAGACGCAAAGGGAGCGGGCCGAAAAACCTATTCCTCTGTGGGTGTGGTGCTGTCGGAGCCTTGCGGCCATGGGCTCCATAGCAATGGTGAAGAGCATGGGCGATACAGGGCACCCCTGCCGGGTGCCACAGGCGAAACTAATGGGGTTGCATTACTGGCCATTGATACGGAGACGAGCCGAGGGATCGGTATAGAGGAGCCTGATCTTACGCACAAACACCTCACTGAAGCCCATGCGTGGCAAGATGTAGAACAAAAATGGCCACTCAAGCGTATTAAACACCTTTGTAGCGTCCAGTAGAGCAGCCACCGCAGGAAGATTGGGATTGATTTGATGTAAAACCGAGAAAATTGTACAGAGATTGTGTGAGGTGGCCCTGCCGGGATTAAAACCATATTGGTCCGGAAGGGCGATGAGAAGCATAAGTTACAGGAGGCGATCAGTTTAGCGAAAATTTTGTTATCAATGTTAATTAGGGAAAGGGGGCAGTAGGAATCGCGGCAGTCAGCAGGTTTGCCGGGTTTAAGGAGCAAAGTTATCATTGCCTCACGGAGCGACTGCAGAAAGAGACCATTATCGAAGGACTCATTGTACATAGCTGCCAAGTGTGGTTCAAGGAGATCGGCATACATTTTGTAGAATGAGGCCGGCGGGCCATCCAGGCCCGGTGCCTTATCCCCGGGTAAGCTACTAATGGCAGTGAGTATTTCCTCCCTAGAGAATGGTTCGTCCAGAAATTTCTGGTGGTAGTCCTCTTGCCAGACCAGCGCGATGGGATAAAAATATTGATTGAAGGCCTCCCGCGGTGGAGGAGCACCGGCAGAATATACTGTGAATAGACGTCAAGGAAGCGGGACTTAATTTCCTCCAGGGAGGTCGTCCTGCATGAACCACCGTCACTGAGGGCCGTTATATCGGAAGCAGCTCGTAGTGGACGGAGGAGATTAGCAAGAGTGCGTCCAGGGCGGTCGCCCTCACCGAAACGACGGGCCCGACTCTCCTTGCCCAAGAAGGATAATTCGCGGTCAGCTTCTTCAGAGAATTCAGTGTGTTTTTGACGTATTAATGCCAGTGTTTCAGGACTGGGCGTGCAGCCTGGGCGGCGTCCAGGTCTTTGATTTCCGCCTCGAGCTTAACCAGAGTAGTGCGGATGGAAGGGAGGACACCGGCCTGTTTAGAAATACATTGACCCCGAATAACGGTCTTAAACCCCTCCCACAGCACCGAAGCAGAGTCCACAGATCCCGTATTTAAGTCAAAATAATTCGTTATAGCAGTTTGAATTTCCACACAAAAGACAGTGTCCCGGAGAGCATTTGGGGGGAGACGCCAAGTGAAGGCACGTTGTGGAGAGTGGGGAGAGTGGAGTCGTATCTGGACCGGAGCATGGTCAGATCCGTGCCATGTGAGTGCCAAGGTACGTGCCATGTGAACAGCATCGGTGTGCGAGGTCAAGACATCCGGGGAAGTCAGCCAGTAGTCTATGCGTGACCAACAGCCCCTCGCCCCAGTAACACAGGTACCCTCATGGGCATCAGGTCGAAGGTGGCGCCAAGCATCATAAAGAGAGTTATCAGTTAAAATGGACGTGAGGGCCGTGCTGGCACGCGGGTGGGACGTATATCAAGGGACGCCGATAGGGTAACATTAAAGTCCCCTCCCCAGATTACAGCTGCAGGGCCTCATGTGGAAATTAGGTGCCTAATATGATTGAAGAAGTCTGGATCATCTGAGTTGGGACCATAGTACGCAGCGAACGTCCAGGGCTGGGCCAAGAGTGAGCAGTGGAGGATAACGTACCTACCCTCTGGATCAATAAGTGCCTGGTCAATGTGCCAAGGGAGACCCCTGAGTATCAGAATGGAAACCCCCCTAGCATAAGCTGAGTAGATAGAAGAGTGGGATTCCCTCCAGTAGCGCGCTTGGAGTCTGGAGGGTGATGTCCACCCTGTGTCGCTTTTAGTGTGAGTAGATCAGTCTGGCCTTGCGGTGGTCATTCAGACCATGGACATTCCAGGTCCAGCAGACAACGTTAGTCATGGGGAGGTGGTCCAGAGTGTAACACTACACAGCGCTGGCCAGGAGGGCCATCAACAGAAGCAGCAGACCTGAGGTGGTCCCAATTGCAGCGATATGCAGCGTAGGTGGGAGGCACCGCAGACAAGTGTAAACAAAACAGCGGGGACGTTCACTAACAGGGCGGCATGGGGAGATGGCGCAAGTAGCGAGCCAGCACAGGACTGCAGAGCGCGCCGGCGAACAGGGGTGATGCCCCGTAAACTCAGATACAGGAGGTGCCACACGCAGGGGGGGAGGGACCAGAGGCTCAATGTGAGCACGGACAGGGGATAACCTTTGACTTGAGACAAGGCGAGGCAGGAAGCACAGTAGTGTCAAAAACAAAACTAGTGAAAAAAGTACTTAAAAAAACATATGGTGGCAAACTGAAGCCACCTTCCCCAAAGGGAAACAGAGAACCCCAGGAAGAAACACCCCAACCCATCCCAAACCAAGACCCATCCCGCCACCCCCACCCCGCCCCGCCCCGCAAGTGACCAAATACCCCCCAACCCCGCACCCACTCCAACCCCCCAATTAGGCTGAGTAACCCACCCACACCACCCTGGGAACCCACAACTAGGAAAGGGACATCCCACTTTGAAATAGGAACTCATCCCGTGGGGGCATGGCAGGGCTAGGCACACACCCCTGCACTGAAGCAGGGTGGCCAAACTTAGGTGGTGTTAGGCTTCACACGAAACAAGAATAAATGAGAATCAATGTTCACACTTTAATCGTTGTCACTTAAGCGATCTACACTGTCAATCTGAGCTTTAGAAGGAGAGGAGCAGGTAGCTTTGTCAAGGGCCTCCCTTGGGTCCTGAAAGACCAGTGTTTTTGCCCCCTGACGGACTCTCAGTTTTGCAGGGTAAGCCAGGGAGTAAGAGACCTCAAGCTTCTGAAGAATACGCTTGGCCGGGAGGAACTCCTTCTGGGCCGCCTGCACAGTAAGGGTGTAGTCCGGGTAGAAGGAGAGCTTTTTTTTTTAGAAGTTTGCGGATTCAAGAAGGCCTGTAATACGGAGGTTGCTCTGACGGGAGCAGGCCTCCAAGTCTTCGTTCTTTTCCCAAATGACCGCCAAGATTTTATCCATTTGAAGAAGTTTCTGACGGTCTTGGGTGGCAGAATCCTCGGCGTCCGACCCCCTGGACTCTACATGGAGGAAGCGATTGTCGTGAGAGTCTACACGGGCCTTGGCCGAGTCTAGTCGGGCAGAGAGTTGGTCCAGTTGGGTCGTGATACCAGTCACGGTCGACTTGACTTTGAGCATTATGACTTTCAGATCATAATCACGACTGGAGGGGCATCCATCGTGGCAGCAGAGTCAGCACCCTCAGAGCCATCTCCGTCCTGTCGGGAAGACCTCCAGAGATCAAAAGCAATTTTGGGCTGCTTTGGGTCGGTTTTCCCCATGATGAAAGACCCAGAAGACCAGGAAAAAGGCCAACGAGAGATGCAAAAGAAGGAAAAGGAGCAAACAGCCCCCCAGTAACCGGTATCACGGGGAGAGATCAAGTGCAGCAGAGCCCTCACAGAGGAAGTAGCCGTGGCCCAGAGGGTAGACCCTCGGGCGATGGGAAAGATCAGGGGCCGCCAAGCAAGTGGGGCTGTCCAATAAACAGCGAATCTGCATCCACAGACACCGCCTGCAGTAGAAAGAGGTCAGCAGCCAAAAGGGCAGCCCCGGGCACCCCAGCAAGGCACCAAGGACACAGCAGAGGAGGTCCAGGGGGAGATAACACAGGAGTAGATAGCCAGGTGTGGACACTTCTAATCCCACGACGTTCGCAACATGCACAAGAGATCCCCCCAGGCGGGGGGACAAGGCACAGGCAAGACCCCCCAGTCAGGCAGCGTCCGGGGGGTACTGACAAGACCATGCAGCAGCAACAGGAGGAGGGCGCCCAACGCTGGAGGGCCCCTGCAAAGATCACAGCATCTAGCAGCAGGATCCAGACACAGGGCCTAACACAAGGACAGTGCCGGGAGTTCACAATGGCAAGGCCCCGCAAAGTGTGCGCCCGGGGCCTCACCACAAGTAGCAGGAGCCAGGCCATGTGGTGCCGAAGAGCCCGATGCAGGGTCCAGCACAGGGCGGGCGCCGGGAGTCCACAAGGGCAAGGCCCAGCAAGGTATGCACCCAGGGCCTCTCCGCAAATCACAGGAGCCAGGAGGTGGGGCTCAGAGGAGCCTGATGCAGGTCCCAATACAAGGCAGGCGCTGGGAAACCACAAGGGAAAGGCCCCGCAGGATGTGCGCCCGGGCCTCTCCACCAGACACAGGAGCCAGGCGATGGGGTGCTGGAGCAGTACAAGCTCGTCCCCAAATAGCAGGCGGGCCTAAGGCAGTGTCCGGCGGTCCGCCAGGAAGAAGTTGCGCGCTGGGGCAGCGACGCCGGGGGTCCCAGCCCAGCAGGGCCTCTGCGGAAGACCAGCATGAGGGGGGCGCGCAGCACTAAAGGGGCAATGCAGGAGAGGAAGTGCGGGGGGACCGCTGCACCCATCACCGGGTCCAGACGGAGGTGGCCGCCATTACCGACAGCCAGAGGGAGGCGGGGCAAACTGGCAGCAACAAGTCTGCGGTGTCCCTGGGCCGGTGGTTTGCCTGCAGACCCCCAACCACACCAGCAATATTCCCCCCAAGGCAGAGCTACTCACCGGGGACTCGTTGGTCGGATCTCCGATCCCTGCCTGAAGCGGGCAGCGCCAGGAGGTCACGCGATCCCAGAGGAAGTCGTCTCAGCCCACACGTGAGCCGGATCGCAGGCCAGGCGCCGCCTCACAATGGTGTAGCACAGCCGCCCAGCCGAGCAGGAAAGCAGAATCAGCTGCAATCGATTCCCCTCACCGTGGGGAAGCAGGAGACAATATTGAAGAGCAGGTAAGATGGGATAGCCTGCAGGATTATGCCGGATTGTAGAGCTTGGCCGGCAGAACCCCCTAAAGTGCGGCCATCTTGCAGCCGGACAAGCCACACCCCCCAGGGTCAAGTGCTAAATGAGAGAACTTGGTGCTTAGATTTCGTCTCAAATGTAAGGTTAAGCACTGCGACACCAGTGGTAAAAAACTGATTGTCACAATCTGAACCCAGTAATTCGCACCTGTCTTGGGATTCCTGTAAAATTCTTACAGCATGAATCCTTGTTATTGCTATGTAAACCATATAAATTGAGCCTCCTGGGCATGTGCGTGAGTTAATCCACACCATTTTTTAGGCCACACCCAGGCAGCGCTTGCGCTGTCTCTTCGAGACATGCTGTATTCAGGTATGGGCTTCAAGCTCCGCCCATTTTTTTAATTAGCTCCTATCCTATTACAGTCCTTTGTAAATGGTAGCTTTTGATTTGTGAATAGGCTAAGTAGTCTCTCTTTCGTACCTCTCTTTCTTCTGTTGCTACCTCCCATGAGGACAGCCCCCTCTTACTAGTGTACTTGTGTCTTTACTCTCTAGGTTTCATCAACAGATAGGGAGCCCTATTTAATTAATTACGGTCTTGTTGAAGTAGGCACGACATGCTGTCTACCTTTTGCAATCCACCCGGATATCTCGCTTCTGCAATCTGTGATGCTGCAGTAGAGGCAATTTATTTAAAGTGTGCTTTACTATTAAATGTACTATTTATTTAATCAGCATTCACAGCACGTCGTGCTTTATCTCCACACGTTTGATTTCTTCAAATGTAAATAATAGAAAATAAAAAGTGTGGGGCCACCACATTTGTTTTCCATTCATTTTCTTGTTTAGCAATCCCTGCATATCTTGCTTTATCTTCAAACATTTCATGGCCTTTTTGTTCTATTTTTTTTTTGTAGCAGTTACAGCATGCCGCGCATTAGCATTAAACATCTAAAGCTAAAGCGTGGCTTGTCACGATTGCTACAAAAGTGAATAAATAGAACAAAAAAAGCAGGCAGACGCCCCTTTTCTTTTCCATTTATTTACTTTTGTAGCAGTCGCAGCACGCCCCACTTTAGATTAAAACATCTGAAGTTGAAGTGCGGCATAATATATTTTTTTTAATGTGCCAGATGAAGTTGGTTACTTTCAGGGCACAAGTCCTAAAAAAATAAGTGGGGGGACGCTCCATGTTGGGTGGTGTCAACGGAAGTGACCTCACGACAGGATGACGTCACGGAAGACACATTACAGGGAGTCATCAGCTTTGGCTCTCTGCGCCCCTCCGCGCACAGGTTCTGGCTGGATGACTTAGTGAATCATATTTTTTCAGATTTATGAAATTATTAGATTAATGATGCTTATTTAAAGTGCCAAGAAACGACCGGTGTGAATAAATTGGTTTGAATTGGGCCCCGGAATGACGAATACATACTCACTGACCAGGTAATTCAGCTGGGCTGCCTGGGTCCATGGAATGGCATATTGGAGCCGGGAATGTTTTATAAATGAACACGGACGGTGTTGTGGCTGAAACGCGTTATGGCATTTATTGGGCGAATAAATATTTTTCTAAAAGAAGCTGGTGTCTCCGTCTGGGCCCGTGAGGATTTGTTTGTGAGAGACGGGAAGAGAGTGTGAGTGGCTAGATATGACCTCTCCCTAACTAAATGATTTTGTATCTCGAGGAAATGATTGACACTACTGCCCCCTCCCCCCGCCCGCTTACCTCGGAAACCCAGATATGCGCACTTCCTGTGACTGCTGCCCACAGGCCAAATTATTTGTCATACCCGTGTTCTCATTAACTCGCTCCTTTATTCCACAGCCAGTGCTTTCCCCTCCGGTGCTGGCATCTGAGCTCCCCTCTAAATAGGAAAATCTAATTTCCCTTCCTAACAGATGCACCAACTGTGGCATGGTCGCCATCTCACGGGTTGTCCCGGAAGAGCTCCGGAGCCTCAGTCATCCAGCTCTTTCACCAGGAAAGAACAGTGAGGCGGGGGGACGGCGTCCACCCGGTAAAATAAGTGGGGGGACGCCGTCCACCTGCGTGGTACCCCGACTCAAGCCCTGGTTACTTTTGGACACAATGCGTTCATCTTTAAAATGGCAGCCGTACTTTTGTTTTGTTCTGCACGGCTCGACAAAAACAACTTTTACAACACTATTTACTTTTTAGCAGTGCACCATGCCGCGCTTTCACTTTCATAAAAGCGGCCATGCGCCTTCCTTTTGGCACACCGTGTTTGCTCTTTAATATGGTAGCTGCGCTTATAATTTCGTCTGTGCAGCTCGCAGAAAACAATTTTGTGCATATTATTTAATTTTAACCAGAGTGTCATGCTGTGCTTTCACTTTAATATTAGCTACTGACTTGTTGGGTTAGTTAATTTCTGTTGGTTGCACTCCGCGAATGCAAACATAAAAATTTCAAAAAAATACATTATCATTTACATTGGCAATAGCTCTAACTTTCACAAATGCGAGACCTATTGTATTCCATGCTTGTCTAATTTTGCAACAAGGGTGGTCCAGATATTATAGTGGAATAAATAGGACTACAAATTCTAGAACATAAAGAACAAAAAAATGAACTGGATAAACTATTCACGGAAGGACCTAGGGACATTGAGAGGTCTGAACAAACAAGAGAATGAACTGTACACAAAATGTACGGCAGCTCCCAAACTGTCAAAGTTGTCAATGAGGGATCCAATGACATGAAAATGCTGGTCCAGCTTCCCATTGAAATCCATGGCGCTGCTCGAATATTTGGGATTTTGTTTTTTTTCCTAGTTTGAAGTAAGGGTAAGTGGGAGTAGGTTGACATGAAGCGATGGTGGTAGTGAATGTGTGTCGCCTGTGTCAGGTTCCGTCTTCTCCCATACGTCCCACGCCTCGGTCTTGTGTTCGCCCGTGGAGGGCCCAGAGGAGGCCGCGCTCGGCTCATATACGCCGCCGCGGCGGCGGGGCCTGCTTCCTTCCCTTCCCTGGCCGTGAGTCACCGGTCCCGGGCGGCCTGCCTGGGTCCGGAGCGGCCTCCCTCCCGGCCTGCACCGCGGCCCCCGGCCGGGCTGGGGATGACGCGGAGGGTGGGCGCGCCCGAGCCCCGCCCAGCGCCCGCCCCCGGTCCGGCTCCTCCCGCCCCTCATTTCCCAGGCAAAGCGAGGGACCGGGCAGGAGACGAGACAGGCCGGGAGCCGCGGAGTCTGAGAGCAGCGACAGAGCCCCGCAGCGCACCCCTCCGCAGCCATGAGCTGGGGCTCCGAGCTCTGGGTGAGTGAGTGAGCGAGCGCCGCCCCGGGGCAGGGGTGAGGCCGCCCTCCTGTACAGGGCACCAGTGGGCTCTGTAACCCGCTGCCGGGGCCGCCCCGTCCGCCTCCCTCGGCCGTGCTCAGGTGTGGAGGCTTTTGTTTGTGGTCTGAGGCGCCGCAGGTAGAGGCGCCTCCGGGGAACCCCTGGACTTTGTCCGAGTGCATGTTGGGGCGGCAGAGGGCGCAGCCCCGGGTAGACGCTGACCGCCCCCGGGCCCCCTACAAAGGAAGCGGCGGCTCCTGCCTCCCTCCCGCTGCCCGGCTGGTTTAACCTGTGGGTGAGTCAGGGCTCGGGGGCCGTGTCCGGGAGGAAGCCCTCGCCCCGCTCCCTAGGGTCCATGGGGGCCATGCAGGGGCCCGGGGAGTCTGTAAGGGGGTAGAGTCCGTCTCGGAGGAAGGGGAGAGCCGGGCAGCTCCAGGAGGAAGGGGACGGGACTGAAAACCGTAGAGTGCACAGGGGAGAACTAGGAGCAGTTTACAAAGGGAGAGGGCTGCAAAGCGTAGAGGAGAGCCTCACGGCAGTCTGAGCTGTCACTTGGGCTCAACCCCGGGGGAGGTGGTAGACTTGGGAGAAGTGTTAGAGAGCTATTCAGAAGTGTTGAAGAGACCGCGACAGAGACGGCTGAATACAGCCCCTAAGAAGTGCCAGAATGAAGACAGAGGGTTCACACAGGGTACATAAATAGAGTGAGCTAAGACTAAGTGAGAGCCGAGGATGGTCTCACAGGGGGGCGTGGGACTCGCAGCTTTACTGGCTGGAAGACGCCGCCCCCTTCAGAGAGAAAGGAAGTTTCCTGGGAGATGACAGCTCGGGATGGAACACCCGGAAGAGACTGAGGCAAGCCTCTGGAGAAGGGTGGGGGTGGGTTAAAAGGGTAAACGAAAGGTTTAGGGTGGAAAGGTACAGCCTTTTGAAGCCAGGGGGTTTATGTGCTGACTTAAGACGCAGTTAGGGTATATTCGGGGAGTGATTTGCAGCCCTAGGGGGCAGGAAGAGGAAGACCACTTTAGGAAAGAGGGGGCACAGTAAGTCTTGTTTGAATATATACCATCCTATATTATAGTTCGCCGGCGGGTGCAAAGTGACGTAAACCATAACTTCCTAAGTGCTAGAGGTACAGTGATGCAGGACTAAAATACAGAAGTGTCAATATTGGTGCATTGTCTGGGTGAAGAGATGCACCTTAGCGACCTATGATCATATGTGCAACTCTATTGGGAATGATTGGGTTACTTACCCGAAATCGTTATTAAACCAAGCCCAATCCTTCACACTGTTAATTTATGAAGATTGTACCGGCAGTATTTGTGTACTAGAATACACAGACTAACTATCTGTGACACCTAAGATTCTTTCACTGCAACCAAGAGTGTGCGATTTGATGCTGCATTCCATACAGCAGATTGAGAAGTATCTGGAAAACATCCCCGGGCCCTAACCCAATAGAGGTGCTGAATAAAGTGGCACCATTTAAATGCCCCAGAAAGACGCTATCCTATTTTCAGCACATAACGCTGGCATAAAAGTACCAGACCCACCCAAAATGTCTTATGGGGAGCGTTCTTTTGTGTGGACGGGGTATTTATTGATTGTATTTGTTTTGGTCACTGCTTCCACAGTTTCAGCGCATCTTTGCATAATGTGAGGGCGAAAGTGTGTCATTTTTACTATGAACTGAAATTGTATCAGAAATAACAGCAAGTCAAAATATTTTGTTGACATTTACTGGTTGTTAGCCCTTGAAGTGTCTAAATGTCACAAAACACGTGTTTGCTGTCCGTACACATTGATGGAATGAACATGTAGTGCAGGGCTACTTTTTAAAATGGACTGATGATGTTAAGCGCAGGGCTACACTTTAAAGCTGCGTTCGTCAGCCAGAAGTCATCCATTCAAACACAGTTGGATTTCTGAGCGGCCTATTTCAAGGAGCACGTACCTGGGCGAAGTTTGTGTTCCACTTTTCAATCCATACATTTGTTCCCAAAAATAAATGCAGTTGCTTATGGAAATGTTGTTTCTAGTGGCAGCAGCAATCTTTTGGAATTTGCTTACACGCTCTGTGTTCAGAGGCTAGCTTTATAAAGTTTAGAAAGTTGCTCAGGATCTTTCATGTTCATAGGTAGAATGTTTTTCTTCACATAATGTTTAGTGTACAGTGTTACCTTTTTGTCTTATTGGTTAGGACCTGCTCAATCAGCAGAGAGGGTTAGCTTAGTAAATGTTTCCTCATAGCTGTTGGTTATGTTGTTGCCTCTGCAGCCCAAGGAGCTTTGCACACTCTGTGCTGAATAAAGGCAAATAAAACCAGAGTGCTCAGCAGCACCATTTTATTAGTAATGGCCACAGAGTATGATTCAGGTACCCCCAAGCCGCTGCACCATTGGATTCTGGGCAATGCGCAGGTGATGATTTTCAAGTAGTGTACCAATGAAACAAGACATGGATTGGCATCCCTGGGTGGTACATGCACCACTGCTGTTCATCCTCATTGCGCTCTTTGAGGTCAGGTCCTGAAGTATGGCAGATCTCCAGCACCACGCTTATCGTTAAAGAGCTCCAACTGGCTTTGGATTAACGTTGTTATTGTTAAGAGCTGATGAGTTGTGCTTTTCAATTGTAATCTATACTGTAGCCACTTTGCCTTGATGGCATGCGAGGCTGGTGTGAAGGGATATGTGACCTTCTTACTAAACTAATTTCCGATTTGAATATTTCAACCAAAAGGGTTTATCCTGTAGAGATCAAATGTAAAGATTTGATGGATTACTTTCTTGGGCAGGTACATAGTACGCAATAGAGGTAGCATGGTGGGAGAGGGGATACATCTTCCCGCACTGTTGTGAACAGGCAGTGAGCTCAGATACTTCAACAGGAGAAAGGGATACAGCTTATCAGCCCTGTTCTCCTGCATACTCCTGATGGAAATGTTTCTTAACGTGTCTCAGACGGTATGCGGAGCAGTGCAGCAAGCAACCCTTCCTGATTGATGCCCAGCTGTGTATTTGGGAATGCATTGCAGGGACACTTGGATACCAGAAGCGTGGAAGCAATATTAAACCAGATGCTGACGGCTGTATGATGGGGAGTGTGCGGTTGAGGCCATCGGAGAACAGCAGAAAAGAGCTGGACCCTAGAACAAACCCTGCTTTTGCAAATTCTCATAAACCCTGGTGTAGAACTTTAGGCTGTGGAGATGCTGTTTGGTAACTGCACCAATGGGCAAACAGTACCATCAATGTCATCGCTCCCATGTGACAACTGGTATTCACTCTGGGCTGCCATTCAGCTTACTTGGGTCGTTACTGCTGCAGTCATGGTTACCTGTTGTTTACGTTTCTTCTGGCTTAACGTGCTTGATTTATTATTGCAAATTCATTCATTAGAATTTACACAGTGGGCTATTGCTCAGCCCTGGCCAATATTTCTCTCTCAACACATGCAATTTGATGTGTGGTACACCATTCTGCACTCTAGGAAGTGTTTCCATTGAAATGCATGAGGAACTACATTACGTCAGAAATGTACTCTGTCACCAATGACACTGTTGGTCCCATTCAGTTGCTGGTCGCCTTTACGGGTCTGTACAGAATCAAGCCCATTTGTTTTTTCTCCTCCTTTGGCAAAGTCAGTTGGTCTGACTTTAGCACACTAAACAGTATTTGCACATGCAAACAGTATCTCTACATGCTTGCAATAACATGACATGACATATGTGAAAACACATTAGCTTTGCCAGTGCTTGTTTTTACCATGTTGTTGTCGCTGTTGACTTGGACCAACCATATGAAGATAAGTTTCCTCAGAGTTTTAACTAGGATCCACGGAACGGACAGTTAGGGCAGCAGCAAGTACATGGTGGGTGTGATCCACTTAAAATCAGGAATATGCAGAAACGCCCATCGGGCGACAGAAGTCGCCCCGATTACCCCCCTCAGATTGAACATTCCATGCATGTGAAAGAACGTTCTGAAAAGGGTTCGGTGTGCCAGACACCCGCTTTGCCTTTCCGTCATTACACTAATGTTAGCTTGTACTCGAGGACAAAGCGCGACAGCACGTCTAATGTGACCCGCTGCCGCGCGACTAGTGACGCGAAATAGCAGAGCATAAAAGTAGGGATGGACGAAGGGTAAGGTGAAGGGTGTGGGATTCTTCAAAAGAGTAAACGCATTTGAGTAAAAAACCATCAACGCGCCACGCCACTTTAATCTTATTTCGGAGTCGTTATTCCCTGCTTTACCTGGGGCGAGCGCAGGTATTCACTGTCTGAGGTGATATTGACATTGCTGCTTCAGTGGAAGATGTAAGTGTGTGTACCAATTTTACCTTGCTCGAGACCTGGTGTGTCACTGCCTCCTATAAAATAATGTTCTTCTTTCTGTACACAGGATTAGGACCGGCTTTAGCGGTGTTTGTGCAAGGTGCGACATCCTAATCGTTTAATGCAGCTCTTTGATTACAGTTCGTAACAGTCACTGTTCTATATTGGGGTTATATCTTATGAGCTGCAGTGGCAAAAGGATCTCTGTGACATAAGCAGTAATCCATTCAGCTATCCTCATAAATACATATCTGTACAGCGTCATATTAACCCTCTACTTACTTTATTAACCCCGCTACTTTATGGCAAGTGAAAACTGCAACCAGGAAAAAATCTCTCTCCTCTCTCCTCTCTCCCGTGTAATGCTGTCTGAAAACTGGACGGCCCTCTGCTGCAGGTTTTTTTTAAATGAAAAGTTATTGCTAAAAACAGCGCCCCTCTCCCCAGGGAAGCGCCCAGTGCGGGCACACCTGTCGCACTGCCTAAAGCCAGCCCTGCAGAGCTGCGCAAACATGTACGTTTTAGCTTGTGCGCTACCCACTAACTGTAAGCTTTTGGTAGCTGCCCATGCCAAATGTAAAAAATGTCTCCATGAAGTGTGCAATGGGTCACCCAACAGTACCTGATACCTGCTGCAATGTTAATTGCGACAGGACATTTTTGCGTCCACGAATCACACCAAGGGTATAAGGGAGCCTGTAACCGTTGCTCTTGAACCGTGGATGATGGGTGGTGGTGAGTGGGGTGGGAGATTGTGTTTGCTTCGGTGGTCTGCAGATGTGCTGCCCCCTACAGGAGAGTTAAGCCAGTGATTGGGATCTGCACAACCTTGGGTATTTGTAGTACCCTCTACAAATAAGCTACAGCATGAGCTACTGTTGACGGGCAATGTTTGGAGGACCCGCCTCCTTACTGATTGCTGCTCTACACCATGATAACACTTGTTTGTCCTAGATTTTCTGAATTCTTCTGTCCTAGTCCTCCTTATTCCATGTTTTGCACCCCGCCTCTCCTTAAGCATGTGCACCCTGAGTCTTTCTTCGCTCTGTACTGCTGTAGCCCTTGTGGCTGGCTCTCCTAAGGTCTCTTGTTGTTCTGGCTTGCCTGTGATTCCTCTCTAATCTACGCCTGTTCTTCAGACTGCCACCTCCCTGAGACAATCATTTGTACAGCTGTAATATCTTGTTCCGTTGGATTCTCCCCTCCCCCTCCATGTACACTAACATTCGCCTGTAGGGCGCTTTTTAAAGCTTTTGGGCCCAAGGATGATCATAGGATGTTTTCCCTCTCCTGTTTGATGTTCTTACACCCTTCCTTTCATCTCCGCTCCCAGGACATCTCCTCCTCACCTGTATGACTTGGCATTTGCCTGGACCGAATCTCCTTTTTCACCTCTCCAGTCCCACTTCGAATTTTCCTAAATCCCTCCTAATTTAAAAAAAAAATGTTATTAGTGTTTTGGAAGGGTGTTTACTCAGTACCTCACTTAAATTGGAAAGGGCGAACACCAGCATTCTTCAGCAAAGGTAAAGTGTTTTTAACGGGAGAGATCAGCACTTACTTCTCAGTATCAAACAGGCACTCTCTGATAGTGAATACCTACATTTCAATGAATTAAGAGGGAATGATTTCCCATAGGGTAGTAAATATATTGAGCCATGTCCCAGGGCAAGTGATGGATACATACAGTGAAATTGTAAAATAAAAAATGTACTCCTGCTGTGGGTGGCTAGTAAGCGCACTTAAAAAAAAAAAGTCTGTCCATCAGATCAAAAGTGTGAGTACATACACTACTTGAACTACAATGGCTCCTAATTCTGCTCTAGCCTGGCCTTATGGTCAAGGTCCGCGCACTCTCTCATACACCGTGGGCATGCCCAGGAGGTGCCCATATGTGTTCAGCATTTGGGAAGTGGACAGATGGACGCAGTGGAGATCATTGTGCAATATAAACTTAAACTGTGCATTGTGGGATACTTTTGAAGAGTGAGCTACTATTCTCCCCCTTTCTCATAAGTAAAGGCCGAACCAATACCCTCCCACCCCTGAACCATGACATGGTCCTTAAATAGGTGGGTGAGATGCCTGTAGATCAAAAACTGGCCAGCTGAGCCTCTGCAGGTCTGCAAATGTACACAGACCAATTGAACTACACCGTTTTTGCTACTGTACTTAATACCTAGGACCGCATGAACATGTGCCTTAATCCATTTTAGTAAACTTAAAAAAGAGATTGCCTGAAAGAAAGGTAGCTTACTGAAAGCCAATGTCTCTAACAATGGTGTGCCACAGCTTGCCACTGTTATTGCTTTGAGAGGAGAGAACTCGGAGCTATTATCCGGTAGCCATGCTATTGATAAAGGCAATGGACAGACATAATTTCATAAATATGTTCTACTCCCAATCTTCACTGTGTAGGCCTCTTATGCCGTGAAATTTGCTAATAGTGACTTTCCTGCTATTGTACCAGTAGCATCAGGGAGACAAGAATTTAATTTTCTGAAAGACCGCTTAAGTACAACTGGCATCGATTGAAAAGGATGGAGGCAGAGCAGTACCATTGTTTGAGCCATGTCTCCTCTACCTAATTTATATACAAAGGCAGCCTCTTCCAGGTTAACATGGAGTTCTGAATAGCCCACAGTGCCCTCCGAGATATTTACATCTGGGAGGCAGTTATTTGTAAGGCATATCAGCACTTCAAGCTATTTGAAGATGGCTGTATTCTAGACCGAGGGTGAGAGTGGCACGTTATCCAGTGCATATCTGGTTGGCCTCTGCAGTGGAACAACATGATTTGTTGAAGTTTATATGAATGCTAGATTGATGTCCAGAACCCTCAAATTTCTCCATCGTGTGCAGGAAATCCATTATAGAGTCATCTATCGATCTCTGTCTGTATAGCTATCTTCACATATGTTCTATGTATAAGTATATGAGATGTTGCTTAGCTGCCGACTTAAGTACTCTATCGAACCTCTGCTAACAAGCAAGAGGTTCCATCGCTGGAAGAAAAAAAAAAGTACAGGAAACAATGGTAGCGCACTCTGATGCCATGGGCTACTCCCCTGCAGGTGAAGGTCACGCTTCCATGGCAGACCCCAGCTACCTGCTCAGTATACATGAACCATATTCAGTCTAGTAATCTAGGGCTAGATATCATTTTGTATAACATTTCATGCAAGTAGCTCAAGCTCGGTGTTTCAGAAGGCCTGTATGTATCCAGAGATTCATCTGAAAATAGAGGACAATCAGGTGGAAAAGATTAGAAGCCGTGCTGCATCCTGGAATAAACCCACCCTGGTCTAGGTACACCACTGATTTTAGTATTGTTGTAAAATGGTGGTCTGCAGCTTCCTGGGGATATAGTAGTCTAGCATTGAGAGGGGGCGTTGTAAAAACCTGTTTAGTGGAACCTCACCGGGCTTGGTTACCACTAATACTGAATTGCTTGTATCATGAACGGCATGAAGTGTCCGATTTCTATGAGCAAATTCATGTAACTGAAGCATCAACAAATCCCTATAAGTGTCATAAAACTCGTTGTGGGGGTCTTGACTGGACACTGGTATTACCTCTGTCTAGCATTTGATTGCTCCCTTTATCTCCACTGCTTCTCTCTTGTCAGCATAAAACCCGATCCAAAAGAAAACGATTGATATGGTTTGGATGCAGGACAGGCGACTGGTAATGTAGAGGAGCGTAATGATTGAACACAGATCGATTATTGACTCTCTGTACTGTTGGTTCATTCTTTTGGGTGCTACTGGATAGCAACCACACAATAAGCTTTCCTGTCGAGACTCCTGGGCATTCATAATATTGAGTCATGCTTATATGAACTCAAAGGAGTTAAAAAGCGGGAGATGGGAAGACGCCTTTGGGCTCCCGTTTTGAAATGGAGGGAGGCTAGAATTTGATCTGGAATCTGTATTTTATCGGTATATTAATTTGAATGTAAATGAATTTGATTCCCACATGAATTGTACATCTGTGTATATATATATATATATATATATATATATATATATACTTGAAAATCATGTCCTTGCTATTGTAATTTTGTATCAAATGTTAATGCTCTGTTTGTGTCTATTTAACTGTTTAATCCTTGAATTGCATCATAACTCTCAATTAAAAAAAAAAAAGCTTTCCTGTCCTATCACTTTCTAAGTGTGGTCTAGCAACGTAAGAGTATTACACCAACAGCTTAAATGCTCCATCAAAATACCATACCTGATCTGCCGATCTAAAAGCTATGCTTCAAGATTGGAGTTTGAGTGATATCTGATCTAGAATTGCAGTTTTCCTCTTGTGCTGATCGTTACCTCATGGTCACCCTGCAGATGACTCTGAATGTTCTGATACAAGGACCACAAACGACAACCTTGAATGCGTCCCATTCTATTTCTTTATGTGAAGCCCTCCTTCTCGAGGAAGCAGTTCTGAATCTCTATTCCTATGATTACCCTAATGACTTCTCTTTCAGTGCAGCACATTGCAGTTGCCTGGTCGGGGCAACCAAAGTATCAGAGGTTGAGGTCGAAGCTCTCCCAAATTATGAAATGGTATTATTCAAGCTCCCATAGACTGGTTCTATTAATAATGTATCTATTTATTGCGTAAGTTATACATAGGGGAATACTAAGATAACTGTGTAGTGGGTGAGTACCCCTCCAAATGTGTAGTTCCCAGTGCTTCTGCTAGTGTCAAAAGTAGGCTGCTGGCTTGCTGCTGGTAGTAAGTTAGCGAGAGCAAGACGATTGATGCCCCCATCCTCAATAATGTGATCATGGAGTTTACTGACTTTGCTCTCTCGTGAGTGTAAACTTTGTACTCGAGTCTGAGAGATACTTGTAACGAAATACTGTCTCAATTGTTGTTTAGTAGTCCCTTTTATTTTCTTACATTAAATCTGGTTTGTGAAGTGAAAAACATTTGTGAACCAGTTAAATGTCTCTCAGGGGCGTTGGGGTGAATTTCCTAACATACTTTTGAAAATTATTTCATGAGTAGAACTTTATTTTCTAACTATAAATATATACATTTTTAAACACGGCAACCTAAATATTTTATTTAACGGGGAGGCAGTAGGTGTACAGAGGGAATATATAATCTAGTGTATTTTACCCATAATTCATTTAAATTTTTCCTTTAATTCTATTGTAGTAACTTATTATGTTTTCCGATATTTTGCGTATGCACAGCAGGCAAGCAAAATATTCTATCTTAACAAAAATACATTTTGTAAAGTTCAGTAGGGAGGCTGTTGGCTTTACAGATAGTGTTTCATTTTTAGAGCTCAAATACCCAAAGGCATCCTTCCACCCCATGCTTAGGCCAGTCACACCCATGGAAACATATATCAGTACTTTAGCCACAGCAAAGCAGAAGGAAATGGAGGTGAGATGCACCTTTTAGTTTCAGGTGGGCAAAGTCTGAGGAGAGCAAATCTTGTATTCAGACATTGGGCCTTCAAAGGGACCATCCACTGTAGAGAAATACAACGGTTCTCTTTACACACTCTTGTATCCCTAATCATCACCTACAATAAGCATTCTGCTGTGTTCTTTTGTTTGATGGGTTTTGAGACTTACTGTGACATCATCCGCCCAATGTCCTCTTCTGGAGCAAGTATGTCAGAGGCCAGTGAGTGGGGAAGTAGTGTAGACGCGTACATGGAGCGTTCCTCAAACAACTGCTCAGATAATCATACTAGCCATAGTCTCTGAAAATATTACTTGGTGTCACGGATATTACCCAAGATACAAACCTTTTGAAAAGCTCATGAGTTTGTTAATTTGTCTTCCTTTGTACACCTTCAGTTGAAGGACTGTTCTACAGATACATTCTTAAAGGGCAACCTGTTACTCAGAGCAGACTGGGAAATTTGTGGCATAGACCGAATTGTTTTTCTCACTGTAAAAGCATTCAAGTGTGAGGGATAAAGCTTCATGGTAGGAAGTTTTGTCTGCTTGATACCTTCTTTCAAATGTTTAACATTTACATAGCCAGGAAATGTTATAGTGAAAAAAAAATGTTGAAGCGCTACAATGTGACTTATGTAAGAGTGGAATTACTGCTCTCCCTGCCTGGTTATGTGCCTCATGGGTTTCTGGTGTGATCAGACCAAGGACACTGTTTCTTGTGCAGTTCAGCATATACCCCATGTGTGTAGTCACCTGCAGTGAATGGAGAACTCTCAAAGTTTTGCAAATTTTTGTGTTCATTTTCTTCAGGCACAGAATAACATTCTGACGAAAGACATTTTCCCTTGGTTTTGGACTTGCAACTCCGTATAGAAGAATTGAGCACTTGCGATCTGGCTGCATCGTGCTGCAGTTATTGAGTGACGTATTTGTTTTATCCATGAAGCTGGTGCGCAGCATCGTCGCGCTTCTAACCGACTGGCGTCCCTGCAGAAGGAAACATTGGTCCTTGTAGTTTCCGCAAATGAGCACAATTAAGAAGCAAACACCGGAGCACAGCGTTCCCCGGCAATGTCAAACACTGTGGAGTGCAGTCTTGGCAAAGGCGCGAGACTACCTAATGAAATGACGAGGACCGCATCCGGCCTTAAGGGGGTTTGACTTTAGAGAGTGTAAACAGAACAGTGCCGTTTCCTGCCAAGAGCTTTAATATTTAATGTAGGCAGTCAATGTCAATAGCTTTCCAACTAAAAGGGTTGAAGTCTCTCTGTATTTAAACATGTCTGCTCTTTCGTACGTCCTTGGGCAGCAAGGACCAAAACAATAAGGGCTGTGGCTTGTGCATCGCGCCAATCCTCTCTGTTCAGCGCGTGCACGCTCCGCCCTGCTGCACGTTACTTTAGTTACTCTTCTATCTCTATGGATTACCTTGACGTTACTGGAGGACTGGCCCCCCATCCGCTCGGAAAACGCACTTAGGGCTCTCCCGCCGCTGCTGAGGCCTGAGCCCGCTGCGAAAGTGCATTCCTGCTCCTCCCAGAGAGCGCCTCCAGCGGACGTCAACACATCTTTGTAAAGATGCTCTCACTACATTGTGCATCGGTTTCGGAAAAACTCGGACATGAAGGTCGTTTTCTGCACAGCTAGTACTGATTGTATTTATTTGTGAAGAATCCTCCTTATTTTTTGTTTGTGCCTTGCTGCGGTTATTCACTGCGCTGACGTATCAGACGGTGTTCTGTGAAACTTGTTTAGGCGGGAAAGCGCATCTAATGTTTGCGAAGTGTTTCTGGAGGTACAGGGAACACAGCAAAATAGACGTACCCCGTCAGGTTTTTGAAACTAGAATTTGTTTCTAATGCATATTTTTTAATATTGACACCTCAAATCATTTTTGTGTCATGTCACTCAGAAAAGATACTACTGTAACAAGCATTTACAATGCAATAGGTCTCGCCTTCGCAAAAGTTAGAGCTATTGGCAGTGTAAATGACAAACGTTTTATTGAGGTGTTGGTTTTGAAAACAGATAAATAAATGGCATTGTCATTTACAATGCCAATAGCTTAATCTCTCGGCAATGCGAGACACATTGTATTTGCAATGCAATAGGTCTCGTATTTACGTGAGTTAGAGCTATTGACATTGCAAACAACAATGTGTTTTATTTAGGTTTCAAATACCAAAACATAAATAAAAGGTCTCTCACACTGCAGTCTTTCACACACTGCTGTCTCTCTTACACACACTGCTGTCTCTCTCGCACTGCTGTCTCTCTCACACACCATGCTCTCCCTAGAACACACACACTGCTGTCTCGCACACTGCTGTTGCTCTCACACAAACTGCTGTCACTCACTCACACGCGCGCACACACACACACACACACACACACACTGCAGTTATCAATTTGGCCAATTCTCTCTAGTTTAATCAGGATTCACCGCCCAACCCATCAGATGGAAGAACATTATAAACTCCTCCCTTGTCAAAGGCACTATTCACACCTCCCTAAAAATTTGAATAATTTGCTCCATTCTCAAACACCCTAAGGCGAATCCTAGCAGCAACAAAAAAGCATCATCCCATTGCTGCTCTAGTGTTTGTAGTGACAAAAACTAAGACTACTGGAATTTCTGTAATCCAGCTCCAAAAAAGCAATACAGAAAAAGAACACCTTCTACGCCTTTGCTCTGAGTGGAACTTTTGCATTAGACAACTAACTTTACCATCTGCTGAAATAAAATAAATCTTAAGACCAGCTAAAACGAACTAAATCAAACAAGGTGTTCACCAGCAAAGACATTTTAAAACAAGTCACACAAGCCCCAGTAATATCAAGTCTTGAAATTGGAACTCCAATCTGTATCTCTGTTTCCCTGATAATTTGGCCAATCCCAGTAGTACTTGATGAAATCACAAGCTCTGGAACTAAACAGCTTTCATTATCATTAAAAAGTCCCGAGTAGCTGCGTGGTTTATTTTGTATGTATTCTTGTAGACAGTTAAACTAACATACACTTTGCAAACATTCATGTAACTTTGACACACACGAGAGTGAAAAGACGTTGCTACTTTCTTTATTAAACAGTTAAAAAAGGCTCGAAGTAGAAACCTTTGCGTGCCAGAGACTCAACGTGAATATTTACGTAGGCATTACTTTTGCGAACGAAATTATTTTCCGCATTTCACTCAGGGGGCACTGGTCTATAGAGTCCATAATCGGACACTGGATTTTTCTCTTGAGGAACAGTTTTTTGACACGCCGATGTGGATTTGTAAATAATGGACAGATATCCAGCAATCATGCAGTGCAGGCCCTGAGCCAATATAATGAACTCTGCATATTACGGGGCTTTATGTGGCGCGCAGCACTGCCTATCGGGCACATAATGAGTAGTACCTTTCTGGGCACCTTGCTCTAGGACGTTAATCGACCCTACCGCCAGCCGTGTGGCGATGACAGTGCAAGTTCGAAAATACTGCGGAAAAGCTTAAAGAGCCTGTCCAAGTGATATAAATATAGTGCAGCCCCTCTCAGCCTACCAGAACTGCAGCGTCTAGGACAAAAGGTCATGCAGAGGTCAGGGACGGCACGTTGGGTAGCCGTGACACTTGCTTAGACTGTCTTGGTGCACTTAAAAGTGGTCTATACAGTGTGCATTAGTCGTGCATCATTTAAGTAGAGCACCACACAAGGCACTGGAGATCGAGGTTTTCAATTTTTGACTGAAGTTACTTGTAGTGAAATTAGACATATTTTTGTAAATGTGCAAATTATTTTTCTCTGTAATGATTTTTTATTGCAAGGAAAAAAAAATCAAGCTGGCAGGTGGCTAATTCAAGGAGAAATATCTCATTTGAGGAGAGACCATCTATCGGGGCATTTACTACAGGGAACTGTTTTCTCAACAAAATCACACTTCGTCCAACATTTCATATGACAGGAAATTGAAATAAAATCCACACGTTTTACGTTAAGTGAAATCCGGGAATTATAGAGGATTATGCTAGAGTGATAAAAATTTTACAAGGGCTTACCATTTTTGCTATAATGCAACTATACAAACACAACAAATCGCAACAAAACAAACAGCAGGGCACTGGAAAGTACTGTGAATTATGGCGAAAAGTAAACACTGAACGCAGCATAATAAGCGAGGCCTGTCCCTTGGACTGAGAGGCTTATGGACTGTCATACTCCAAATAAAACATTGATGAGACACATGTGGGTTCATTCTGCCTTCAGACAAAACGCTAATAAATAACATTTGGGTAATACAATGAATACGGGTGTGGGTGGTGGGCTGGGATGCAGAGCAAACGAAAGCGAGAAACAGGAGTGAAGGAATAATGAAAATATGGGATAACACAGAGAGGAATGAATAGAGCAAGTAATAGCCGTTCTAATGACTTAACACTGCTGAACCGCAATTACAATGCTCCGACAGCGGAAGCGAAAAATTCCTTGGGGCGGGACTTCCGTCTTTGGAATCCCGCGCACGCGCCCACGGAGAAGCAGTGCTGGTGACGCGGGGCCGAGGGAGAGCCCCGCGGAGGCTGCAAGAATGACGGTAAGTGGGGGGCGCTTGCATGTATGCGGGGGGTCGGCGCTTGCATGTATGCGGCGGGCGGGGGCGGCACTTGCATGTATACGGCGGGGGGCGCTTCTATGTATGCGGCGGCGGGGGGAGGGGTGGGGGGGCTTCTATGTATGCGGCGGCTGGCGGCGGGGGGGAGGGAGCTTCTATGTATGCGGCAGGGGGGAGGGCACTTCTATGTATGCAATGTATGCAGCGTCGGCGGGGGGGGGGGAAGGGGGCCTCTGTATGTGTGCCTTCCTGCCTGCGGTGTGTGTGTTCAGTGTGCCTTTCTTTGCATGGGAATACGAGGGACGGCGACGTGCGCGCTCACGAGGTAGATTCTCCGGCAGGAGACGTTCGTGACAGTCTGCTGTCCACATTCCCCCAAAAGTGATTACATTAGTTGTCTCGCTAGACGCAAAAGCTTCGCTTTTGCTTTCGTCTAGCGAGACCTAAAAACACATCATCCGTTTATTTGCGGTTTGGTTTTAAGTGGTGGTGTCATTCTAAACTAGCATTAATGTTTTATTTAGAATTCGTCATTAGAGTGCCAACGGGGCAGATTCATTGTAAAATTAAAAGGAACATGTAAGGTAACTGCTCTAGTGAAGAGTTACATTTCAGCCGACTAAGTTAATCTGCGGTTCCTCAGAAGAATCTTCAGTTCACTTACCTGCTGTAAAGCAAAGATGTAACTTGGGTCATGCGTAATCCGTTTCGCATTGTGGTAACTGAAATATTTTATTAGTAGTTATAACTTTAGAATTCTGATAACGTGCTTTTGAGAGAAAGGGGATTGGTGAAAGGGTAAAACAAATATATGGGGGTTGATTATTTTCATATTGATTATACTTTTTAGGTCAAACGTTATTTCAGAGAAAAACAAGCTTGCAGAAAGATCTAACCAGTGCTGTCGCTGACTGCGCCTGCGTTGTGGATGGAGTTTTTTTTTTTATATAAGCAAAGTTTGGAAAGTCTGCTTTAAAGGTTATTCCTTATTTCATTTATATTTTTTGTACATTTTCGGACTAATCTCCCAGAACCAGATGGCATTACACAATACAGCACATTAACAGTAGTATAGCAGCGTGTCCGGAGCCATGATGCAAGTGAAGAAAATGGGCCAGCTCCATTTGCATTCGATAGTAAGAGTCCCGCAACTGGGTCGCAATTGGACTCCAGGCTCCCGTGCCACTGTACTTGCTACAATAATGGCTGCTGTTCCCCCTACTTGCCAAACATTTTTAGCAAATACTGACTTCCCCATAGTATGAGAAAAAAGGGACATGGAAGCTTAACTTGAGGGAAGTGTGAATGATGATATGCACTCCTTAGGACTTGAATTCCAATTTGCAGAGCTCAGGGCCGCAATCGATGCTGCGAAATTTCGGACTTGTGTTTTACGTCTACAGCAAGTCAAGCAGTAGCACGGCTGGGGAAATTTACAGACCTAATTCGTGCGGAATTGACCGCAAACGCCGAGCTGCAAAAAGGAAACTGTAGGTCTGGACGGAGGAGAGAGGCGGACACACCCCCAATTTAAAAACATTTAATGCACATTGTTTTTAAACTGCATAGTCAGAACATGACACTTTATGAAGGTTTTACGTTTAATTGACTGGAGGAAAAAGCCCAGGGAATACAACTTATGTTTCTTTTTTAGATGACTATTTTTATACAGTTAGTATATTGTAATGATTTTAAATAATTGAACAATAAAAGCTTTTTCACTTAGGACTTGAATTAGCGGTGAAATTATATATGTAGTGTGTTACCTCACCTGCCTGTGATCAGCTGTATATTGGGAGTACTCCTGATGCCCCAAAAAGCAAATTCAATATCATGAGAGCTGTTAAAACTGTAATCTAAACACCTGACTGTGGAACCTGGCTAAAGTGCATAACAGTAAAAGGAGATCTTTTCCAGGACGGTCAGCTCATGTCCTTCTCAGCTCTGTTGGAGCAATTTGGCCTCCCTGGGGCTCTGTTTCTTGCATCTGGTCTTTTATGTCCTATCCTGGTGGGACAACTAAGTGGTGGGTGAATGAAAACCTGCCATCCCCAACTAATAAATATCAGTGAGAGACACCCGAGAGGATGAATTTGACCGAGATTATCTTGGTGGTAGAAATTCTTCTATGTTCTGAGAAGATTTACTGCGATGCTAATTTATAGCTCCTACCGTTTTACATTCTATACAGACCTCACCTTTCTTCCAAATGGATTCACAGAAGGCCCGGTACATAAGCCCACGCTTGTAGACATGCTGTGGCATTGCTCCAGTTCGAAGTTGTACTGGGCTGAGGTGACACAGAGGATATCAACAATCACAGGCCTGCAGATGGTGGATACGTGGGTGTTTGGGACCCTAGGCATTTATAAATGGTTCAAAAACATAAAACGGCCACGCAGTTCCTCGATCTAGCCCCCATTCTTGCAAAACACACCAGTACTATGAAGTGGAAAAAACCTGCTTCTGCCATCTAGTGAGGTCTGGTGGAAGGCTTTGGATTTGTGTGTGAAGGCTTAAACTGTAGCTTTACACAAAAAAGAGGCTATTATCCTTTGTTGTGGTCCAATGGGCCACAAAAAGGGAAGGGCTAGTATCCAAGTTATCGTAAACATACATTGGGCCTACCTCATGAACCCCTTCTTAGGTCCCCCTCTATCCCCTACGCCCACATTATTGGACACTCTGGCTAAAACTGAAACCCAGAGTCACCTCCCCACCAGGCCCTTCTATTTGAATCATGTTTTTATCACCTTGATATACAATTCACTGGTGCATGCCTTTTATCCATAACTCTTGGCTCTAAATGTCTACTTAAAGCACGTGGGTACTCCTTTGACATTCACTCCCAGCCCAGTTTACAATAGCTCTAGCCTGCTATCACATAGGCTTACAGTCCTACATACATCCAAGTTTTGACCCCTTCAAGTTTGTCAAATAAAAAAACAACTATAAACACAAAATAGAATTATACAAAGACTCCATGAAAAAATAGTTCTGAAAAATTCTTCATTAGAAGAATAAGATGAAAAAGAGGTGTGAATATATCCAGAACATTCATTTTCTTTTTGCCCCAAGTCTCCCCACCCCCAACATAATCGCCCCCTTTTTCTTCAACACTTAATAGATATTGCCAGTGTATAGTTTTGAAAAGAGGAAGGTACGTTTTGGGGCATTATGCAGGTATTTAACATACACCATACAGCGGTAGATGGAAATGTTAAAGTGATCATGAACTTTTTCTCTGGTTACGTTGAGGTAATCTCTGGGAAAATGGGGTTCTATACGAGGGTTTAGCGCACACTCTGTGGAAGCTGTATTTAGTGAAAGCACTATATGTGCTGCATGGCGAAATGCAGCCTGGGGTTATTTGTGACCTGCACAAATTAAGAAATGACGTATAATGGGGCAAGTAGGTGCGAAACTTTGTATTGATTTTGATTCAAAATTGTTTCCTTTGGGAAGAGTGCTGAACCCTGTACAAGGGAACAGGCGGACAGGGTGGTGGCGTTTGAGAGGTGGTGCATTTAGACGGATATGTTTTTCTACTTAATGATTTCTTGCTGGTTCTTCAGTGAGAAATTAACAATTTAACCTCCCACTCTTGCCCACAACTCTTGTTTGTTGTTCGAATCATGTTGGAAGCATTTCTTTTTCGGTAAAGACTACCAGACCCTGCAAGCAGCCTGGTTGCGAAAGACATATTGTGGGCTTATCACAACATAATGGGCTTGCAGCCTGCCCATTACTTACCATTGGTTGACTCTACTGTCACTCTTATTTGCTTGCTTTCTATTCAATGGCATTCCTTGTTTTTGCCTCTCCATTTTGTGATTGTCCCTTCTTTGGAGCATAGCTTGTTTACTGGCTCACTGGTTGGCTAGCTTCTATGCTTCCTCTGCTTGCTTTAACCCCTTCCACGATGCGTGAATTTTCTCGCTGTGCGGGGGTTTTATTGAGTGGGCAGGATTCGGACGGCCGTAGTCAGCCGTAGTCAGCACACGCCCACCATGAGGTCGGGCGGCCGGGGGCTGTCCGAAGCACACAAGGGGTTAACAAAACTACTGTTTTCTTATTTCTAAGCTCTTCATGAGAGTTTGTGTTTTTTGTTTGCCCTCCCCCACGTTGCTCACTTCCACAGTCTGCTTTTCTGCTACCCCCAACATGCAGTGTTGTGAGCTCTCGTCTGTGTGCATCTTTACTCTCCTCACTGGTGTGGTCTCTCATCCATGTGCTTGTCTGTTTCAGTAGATAACATTTGCAAAAGTTATTTTAAAAATGCAGCATAAAACCCTGGCTTCAGCCATGCTGGGAACTGTTTCAGAGCGGGGAACTGAAGTCATGATTGTCGTCTGATAGCCTTCTTTATATAAATGACCCAGTTTATTGGTAGTGTTTTGTGAAACAAACACCTACAGGGGGGATATATTGAAGATCATGTAAGCAAGTTTGCGTGCTATGATTTTAAGTAGGGAGATTGTGCCAGATCCCATGTTTTTCCCGACTATTCCTTGGCCACATGTGTCTGACCACGGAATATGCTGAATTTGCCTTGGTGTCATTTTCTGTCACCATGCTACAATTCAGCAGCACCTGCATATTGTCTGCATTCCTTTAGGTGCAGCAACCTGCAGGTAGGGGTGGCTTTCTTATTTTCACTTCCACCTGGTCACAAACAAAGGCCTGACTTTAAAGGGCCCTCAGCCCTTATTTTGTTCAAATATCATCTTGTCTGGGAACCACATGGAGCCTAAAACCTAGATGGCAATTAAATGAAGGAAACAAAGGCACATAGCATATCCTTTCACAAGTACTTTAGAGAAACTATGACTTTGAGGGAGTATTTTGACTTGGTTCAACACCCCTATGTAAGAAATGTGCATGCATTGTAAGAATGCAAGATTCATCTGTATGTATGAGTTACTACACAAATTATTTAGTATTGCAACTACAAATGTATTTTTTATTTAGTTCCTTTATAGTGCTACTCCATTCCAATGTCCGGTTTCAGAGCGTTGTATATCACACACGGACACAGAAACGCATACTAGTGTGTAAATCAATGTACAGGAAATGTTACTTAAAACTGATATCTTTGCAGGGCCCACAACGATTTCTGCACCAGGTGTCCCAACTCTGAGTTATTTTAAAATGCGGCCTCTTTGTGACCAATTAGATCAGCTAGAACAGATTTGCTGTCACATTTGACCTCGTTGCCAACTTCTTTGCAGCAGCTTTTTTGTTTTAAATGAATGCACGAGTAACAGTTAGAATCTGCTTTTCAAGCTCCCCCCCTTTCCTCTGTCTGTTTCACCGTGACCCAAAATGTGTGTGTTCCCGTAGTAAATTGTTTCCAATTCCAGCACTGCTCGCTTCACATTTGGTGTAGTCTTGTCTGGTTTTGCTATGTAAAACACAAAAAAAAAAAATGACAATTCCAAATGCCTTTAAGGCACCAGCTGGCAGTGACCGCATTTCTCTCACTCAGATAATATGGTCTGCTGTAATACACAGACTTACGTTTTTCAAATCCTGGCACAGAAAATATATGAGACATTTTATTACCCTGCTACAGGTGAAAGAATTACTGTGTTCACTTTTCATAGTTCACATGTTTTTTTTAAACTCGATGTTTGCAACAAACGCTTGCAAAGCCAAAACATCAGCTAATGCCTTTGAAAGGCGAGACCTTTAAGGCTTTGCCAATTGTTGTAATGACTGCTGTAGAGAGTTGAATAGGGCATTAATAAAACCTTCTCGGGTAGTCGGATCTTTGTTCAACTGTGTGAATAACGGGTCTAATATCGATTTACCTGTATGAGCAATACCTTATGTGTTGGTCTAAAAAATGTGCTATATATGAATAATATCTTCCATGGGGGTCTGACTTTAGTGGATCTGTATGACAAAATGGGTTGATGTTTGTTGGTCTGTATGACTAACTGGTCGAGCATGTTAATCTGTATAAATGTTTGAATAAAGTCTCCATGATAGTCTGTTTCGCTATGTAAATAATACTTTCTGAAATGTTAGTTAGCCTCATATCATCGTTAAAACTGATTTTTAAATGGCCAGCAGTGCTCTGCCAGTTGCTTAGGAACAGAATTTGGAGGTTATCCTTTACTCCTGACTCTCCTTTATTCTCCAAGTTGTCGCTATTATTAAATCCTCTAATGTTCTATTTTACAATCTGATCTATCCCTTACTGTACTGGTTATTACAGACCAGATTGTTTTGGTGCAAGCCATTGTTTTTCCCATTCTGTACAGCAGTAGCTTGAGCGCTTATTATAATACTTCTTTATCTTTTGGGCATGTTGCAGCCAGTTCAGAATAGAGTGGTGCATGTAGTGTTTGTCTTGAAGATACTTGCCCAGGGTCCCAGCTGAACACAAGAATTTTTGGGGGAAATTTGTGGACGTACAACTCAAGATTGTGCTGTGTGTGATGTGGAATGCTGTTGTCACCTTACTACTAAATTACAAGACTAGATGTCTACTTTTCAATTATCTTTTTGATTGCTGTGAATAACTGTAGATGCAACCAGTGAACCCCAGGTGGCGCCACATAAAGCTTGGCGGTAGTGTTTGGTAGTACCTTGACAACTCTGTGAAGCCAACTGTAGCCTTTACTTTTATTCCATTACTTTGTTCTCTTTTAAGCGGACCTAACTAAATAATATATGGACAATTTTGATAAGCTGTGATCTGTTCTGCTTCCATCTTTAATTGGTATATTGTTCGTTGTTTTTGTTTGTTTGTTTTTATGTTCACTTTTTTTGTTTTTCTTTAAGTCTTCTATGTTTTTCTGTTCTGCAGGGTGCTTGGGGGCAAGGTTTGGTTGTATTTGTTGTGCTTTAATAAATGGAGATAATTACAAACAAATCTATTCTTTTGTGCTTTGGTATTTGTTTGTGTTTATGAACAACGGACGTGATATGGGTTGGTTTGCATGAATAGTATCTTGTGTGGTCGTCTCTTGGTTGACCTCCATGTTGTTGCTTATAGCTTTACTGAAAGGACAGTGAAGATTTGCATGTTTCGCTGGGATGTGGTGGAGGGGAACCAAAATATAGACCCAATTCGCTATTGCTGATCAGTGGAACCTGACTTTTTCTAGACCATCTAAAGTTCTCTGACGTTTGCTTCCACTTAAAACTGTTTTATTTTAGGGGCATTTTGCCTTTTTGCCCACAATACTTGATAGTGGGGCTATTGTGATATTTTTTAACAGGGCTTCTACAATCTCATGAGGCATGGGGCTCACATGGATGTTGTGAAATTTACAGAGGTGTGTATATACATACGTTGGTCTTATGTAGGTTGTGTAGGCTACATGGCAGAGGGTATAGTAAAGCGTGAAAGAGCTCCTAATGCTTTTCCACAATATCCCCCCTTATACTACTTTGCTGAATCAGTGTATGGATCTTTTTGGATCATGTACATTATCAAATACTCCTTATGCTGTAGTTCGCAATGAAATTGGGGCTATGTAGTGTTGAAAGGAAGCCTTTGAATCTCAGTTACACCATTGTTTATTTTTTTTTTTTTTGCTTTCCACTTGTCTTTCTGTTTGTCGACACCGCAGCCAGTCCATTTTCTGAAAGTAAACTGCAGTCTTACTTCCAAGTTGTCAGTGCTTCTTTTCAGGTGGTAACTGGCAGTGGTTATAGTGGGCAAGAGTGCAGCCTTAGTCCCCTGTTTTTTAGGTCTCGGCTAGAAACGCGCTGAAAGCGCGTTCTCGCCAGAGAACTATTGTCGGCGTCTCAGCAGTTTGAAGACAACGAAGTGAGACAAGACCTGGCCGCGCGCAGCGTTTTCCCATAGGATAACGTTGTGCGCGCGGCCAGGTCTAGTCTCCACGGCATTGCATGGCAGTCCGGATCGCGTCGCGCGCCTCTCTGGAATGCAGGGGGAGTCTGCAGAGAGGCGCGCGGCGCTGATAAAAGCTTCACTGAGCGGCCCCCTCCTTCCCGTTGCTGGAGCAGTTCTGTTTTGTTCCTGCATTTTAAAAACACACACAGACTCTTCCTTGTAAACTGTTTGAGTCAGTCACCTCCTTTGAATTAGGCAACTGAATGTGAATACATCACTACAACGTTAATGATGTGCTTTATCAATGCCAGTGATCCTGCACAAATACATTATAAAGTGCATATTATACGGATTCATTTACATTCACTTAATGATAAGGAAAAAAGGAAGAAGGAGCAATGACGCGTGGTCAGTCTGTGACAGAACGTGTTCACATAAGCGAAGTACAATGATTTCGTAATCGGTAGGAAGCATAAAGTAAAGCAGCAAGCCTCCATCCCAGCTCTCGCAAAGTGACTCCACAATGCCAGCACACTGCAAGGCAGTCAGCCAGCACCAGTGGTTATGAGCTGGACTCTGAGGAAAACTATTTCTCTTTGTGTTTGGTCTGTTAATGACTGCTACTTTTAAGCAATACGGGAGTGGGGGCCCGCTTCCTACCAGCGCTTGATCCACTGTCTGGAAGCTCGTGTGCCTTTCCTTCCTCTCTTTCTCACCCCCTCCTGCACATACATCGGGGGGAAATCGGCAGTAACATCTGTCCGCGAAGAGGTGTGCAGTGGAGGTGCTACTGAGGTCTGCAGGTGAGCGGTGACGCAGTTCACAGGCGTCTTTGCTGGGCAGGAGGTGCCCCCCCCCTCCAGATCCTCAGGGGGTGTGCGTCGGTGGCCGGTCGGGTTGCACGGGAGGATCCCGCTGGAGACTGGTGGCGCTGGACTATCTGTGGTGCCTACAGGCTGCCTCACCCTCAGTAACGATAGGGTGCTGGGCAGTGTGTGGCTAGCGGAGAGCCTGGGGGAGTCCTCGCTTCAGTGGCCGGACAAGGTCATGCAAGCACCATCGGAGGAGATTAGAGCCCGGCACTAGGTTGTTGCCCACTCATCCTGATAGGCGCTGCAGCCAGTCTTTCTCCCCACCTATCTGCGGGCTGTTAATAACATTAGTTGTCGGTCTTGTCGGGCCGCGGGGCTGTGCCTACAGGGGGTGCTGAGCGGTGTGTGCGCTATCTAGGGGGCCATTGGCTGCCACCTTCACAGTGGTCTGCGACCCAGGGTGGAACAGACCGTGGGATTTAGCCCCCCCCCCCCACCCCCGCTCAAGGGGAGCTCACATTGTGGACCTCCTCCAGGACTCATGGCCTTGGCTCTGGGCCATAGCGTTTCGTGGCATATATCCTGACTCTTGGTGGTCCGTTGGTGGCAGAGCAGTGACCGTGGACCGTGTCTGCCTGGGGTTCCCACGTGGAGGTAATTGGGTGCCCATCTTCTCTCCCATACCCCCACCTGCTATTGCCCACTCCCATACGGCGGCTAAGTCGGGTCGCAGGAGTCCAGCGCGGGGGCCTCCTTTGCCCCCCTCCCTCTCTTCATCCATATCTGGACCATCTGATGCAGTCCTGGTCAGTGCCAACAGAACCGGTGCCAGTCATGACAACAGACAAGGGAGGTGGAGGTTCGTCCAATCAGAGCCCGATTGACAAGTTCACTGGCCCCGAGGTCGCGGAGGGGTTCTCTGGGGGACCAAAAATACATACATATTTTCCTAAAAAGAAAATGATGGGTCACTATTGCAAATGCACCAGGGTACAGGGAATGAGATACAAGCTCGTGGTTAGAGAGTTAAAATGTGCTGTGCAGCAGCTTTGCGTCTGCTGGGATATCCGCGTCACAGGCTGTTCCGGACAAGGAATGGGTTACTTGAAGTCCAGCAAATTGCAATCAATCTTGTAGTATACATAGGGGTAGTATTCCAAGCATTTGTAATGGAATAGGTGTCGCATTATTAAAGTTTGAGCTTTTGGCATTGCTAAATAATGCAACACCAATAGCTTTTGTTGCAGTTGGTGTTGCAATATTTAGCAATGCCAATAGCTCAAACTTAATTAACCCGAGACCTATTGCATTCCAAATGCTTGTTGTTTTTGTGTGGTGTTTTTTTATAGTGGCAAATAATTGTCTCTCTTATTCAGGAGCTGTTCTTTAGTCCTATGAACTATACTCACATCCAGAATGTATTCAAATTAGTTTATCTTCCCATATTGACAGGAGGAGTTGGCCTAACGGCTAGGGCGGTGGACCTCGAATCTGGGGAACCGGGTTCGAGTCTTGGCAATGAGGCTGAACATCCTCCGATTCTGGGCAAATCACTTACTGTAAAGCGCTCTGATACCCGATACCTTCTGGTCAAGTTTGCGCGATATAAAACTCTGTTCGAAACAAGCATTGAAAATGCAATAGGCCTTGCCTTTAATTAAGTTAGTCATTTGCTTTGCTAATGGTATTGTATAGCCAAGTAAATGGCTTTAACTTAATGAAAGGCGAGACCTATTGAATTTTGAATGCTTGTATTGTTTGCTTTTTACTTGCATTCTGTTCTAAAACATCGTGTGACTTTTCCAACATGGCAGTGAAACGTGTACATTAAATGACCTTCATGTGAGACTGACAGTGCACCAGCCAAGACCCTGAACCCCACATGTGACAGTAGTAGTGCACCAGCAACGACCCCGGTTTCCATGCAGGCCTTTGTACCCCTCTTCCGATGACGTGTTGTGCTTTGGCTGCTCATGAAAAGTCGGCACTCGGTTGATATGCGAAGCCCTGGTAATTAGAGCTTACGATGCGCATGGCAAGGTCATGCTAAGAAGTGACGCTGGGCGTAAAGGAAGCACTGCTGATGTCCTTTCATATTGCTTCGTGTGTTCGACAGTGTGCCACACTGACTCACCTGTGTTGTCACTTAGTTGTGTTGGGAAAGACGTGTATCAGATAAGTCCCATTGCATTTAATATTATATGATTTACATTTTTCATGATGATTGCTGATTTTTTTGTGCAACCTTTAAAAGAAACAGGAGTAGCAAGTGTGATGCTCAGAAATGACAAAATGCAAAGACGCAGACTTCTAAAAGTAAAGTGCATACGAGGAGCTGGAGTTGACGGGCTACTTTTATTTATGATACAAGAGATAAATCCATTGCACAGCCCTCTTGAAAATGGTTTTAAATGTGTAAGCATTTTTCTGAAACGTGTGGAAGTCAGCATTCATTAGTGCTTATGTGCAAATATGTAATATATATGATCTGCTATGCATTTCCTGAAAACATTTCCAAGAATTTGGATGCCTCTGTGCCACTCTTTGGCACAGCTGGGGCAGTTATAACGCGCCCCTCTTAACCACCTAGTTTAACGTGAAATGTACTGCATATGTTTAAAGTTCAGGGCAAAAGAAGCTTCGGTAGCCATTGTCAACCTGCAACGGTCTTGGAAATGCAAGAGCATTTACAGTATCCGAGATTTCAAGCTGTCCAGCGTTTGGTGCAAGTAACTCCTCCGCTCATGAACTTTCTTTGCAATTTGTAGTTTTGTGGTGTCTTATATTGCTTACAAACTGTAGGCGAGTGACTCACAATAAAGTCGAACAAATCTACCCCCTCCCTATACGATCAAGTCCAATGAATGCAAGCGAGGACTCTGGGCCACGGAGACAACGGAAGGAGAAAATAAGGCGCATCCCAGGACGGTTTCCCAGACAACGCGTGGGTGTGTGGCCCTCACTATCCCCAGGGATAGTCAGTACCTGGCTGCCTGCATCGGCGGGCTCCAGCCGTAGTGGTTCCTGCTCTCCACGGCCGCCCCCTTGCGCAGGAGTAAGCGCACCAGGGGCTCCAGCTGCAGTGCTGTGTTGCCGTCCTCTTCGGTGCAGTCCACTGGCGGAAGCGGGAGGGAGCCTGACAAACCCTCCTGTTGTGTGGCGTTTTAGGCTCAGAGTGAATTTTCCCAATTCATGCCCTTATATATGTACAATTCACATTGCCCTAATATAGGCATAGAAACCCAGCCCTTATTTAGACATAACCCATGCAGGCCAAATACAGGTATGGTTCCTTCCACCTGTACCAAATATCACAACGACTTCTTGGAAAACCAGCTTAACCCCTTCCATGCTCATGACGGAACGGTTCCGTCATGAGCGTCGGTTGGCCTGTGCTCATGACGGAACAGTTCCGTCATGGTTCCATAAGCCCAATGGAACGTTCAGCACAGCGCAGGAATTTGTGCCGCGCTGAAGCGGTTAAGCAGTCGGGGACTTCCCCTTGCTAGAATATTGATCTGTCCAAGAACTCTGTTACTTTACAAAGAACAACTATTCCCTAGGGGTTCTTTCATGACGTTCATATGCCCGATTTCACGTCAAACTATGGCATTCCTAAACACCTTCGCATTCCTAAACACCTTCAGGGTATAAATATACCTTCAAGGTATAAATATACCTTCACGGTATAAATATACCTTCACTTGCTCTAGCAAGACACAGTGGTTCGGAGCAGTCGACTATCTACTTGCCCGATGCAGCTCGCTACAGCAAGTACCGAAGGAAGCAGACCCTCCAGCTGATGCACTGATCAAAAGGCTGCCTTTCTCTCACCAAGAATCCAGCTCCAGTGTTTCCAAGCTCCCCTTGCGGGGTGTTGGGAAATCGAGTCTCGAGACACAGATACAGACCTCCTTTATTCTAACTAAGGAATGGAGCTGATTAGAACCTAGACAAATCTTGGATAGATTCTTGGCAAAGAATGCTAAACCTATGCTACACAATACTTACTTCTTCCCGTGTACTAGGCTTAGGTTAGGTACATTGGAGTAGCCGTATTTTAGAAAACACTAGTTGAGTATTTTTGTCATTTTTTATTTATGTATGTATTTTTATATGGCTTAGAAACTATACCATGCCCCTACAGTATTATTTTATAATATTGTTCTCGCTGTACGCATTATACTTTGCAGTCTGCTAACGATTGTAGCCGTTCAACTTCTTTTGCCTGAGAAAGAAGACTGTTCAATAAACCCTTTTTATTGAAAACGCCTGTCTCGAAGCATGCACAATTGACTGAGTGAAATACTTATCTATTGTTTCCGCGACTCTAAGATAGATTTCTTAATCTTGGGAAACAAAGTTGTCATGTTTATGCGGTTGTCAGAAACAAATGCCTTGTTGTGAATTCGAGAGTTTCTAGTGACCTCTGAGCTAGCTGGCTGGCATTCACTATTAGGTTTAATATATGCGATAGAGACCTAGTCGACCTCAGTACTACGTCTAATCTATACGATATGTCATTCCAATGTGCAGAGCCTATTGGGAATATAGGAACTACACTACACTCCGGCTGGACCTCCCGGGGAAGACGCCCGCCGCACTGGAATGAGCCACTGCCACAGCCGCCGCCCTCTGGCTCGCAGTCCCCCCTCTTCGCAGGCGCGCAGCAGCTGTTGGCAGCGGGCTGGGAGGCTGCTCTCCATGGCGGCGCCGGTGAGGGCACACTGCAACCCCGTTACTCAGAGGAGGTTGGCTTTGGGCAAGACTTGTTCCCAGCTCTCCTTGGGCTGGGGCCAGGGGTCGCCGGCTGCTTCGCCACGCATGCGCTGGGAGCGGCTTTGAGTCTTGAGTCTGCCTGTATTTTCGGGCCTGAACCTGAAGTCCAGGATGGAAAGTAGAAGGGTCAGTTAGCTTTCAAACTTCCTCTACTTTTCTGAAAGTTTAGCGCAGGCTGTAGAAAACCAAGCTGTGGACCAGGAGCCTAGAATAGGTGCCTCTGACGCTTTTTGTATAGGCAGCACTGTATGTTAAGTGCCACACACACACGCCCTAATTCAAGAAAAAATACGCTATAATATGGACTCGCCATATTTCGATAATGGTCTTTCCAAGGTACAAAAATGCAACGTAAAGGAGGGAGCAAAAGCGAAAGCATGCCGAAGATGGCTGCTCTCGCCATTCACAATGTTAAACATGCACGCGAAGGGACAGAAAAAATGCGCGCACGTGTGCACATCCTTACGCTCATTAAAGTAAACAAAGATGGCGTTGGGCTGTCCACATGCGCATGCATTTTTCTGTCCATACGCTTTCATGTTTAACATTGTGAATGGCGCGAGCAGCCATCTTTGTCCATCTGGACGCGCGTGCATTCAGCTTTGGCTGAATTGATTGCAAAAGGTCCTCACATGCCCAGGCGATACCTAAAAAAATGTATATATTCTCTCCAGCATAATATTTAAAGGGCTGAATCCAAGCAGGACTGCTTTGATTATTTTGTTAATTTGTAACACCTTGACAAGTGTTTATTTTCTCTTTTGCATTTAGAACGTTTCTTGTTTATACTTTCAACCTTCAATTAAGTCCTATCGAAATGCCAAAAATAGTTTTGTAAGTTAAGGGGAAAAGTAATTTGCCTATTATCTCCAACCGTTTTTTCTCTCCGAATTTCGCCACCATTCTTATTGTCTATTATTGGACTCCTTCTCAATTTGAAAATTGTTTAGGGTTTGGCTGTAGGCAGCCCTTATCTCTCCCAAGATTTTAAAACGATATCGCGTTTTTACGTTTTATTTTTTGTTCTATTTTGGGGGTTTTCTTTTATACTATTTGGATGTCGAGAAAGGATGAAAATGAGGAGACTTATCTAATGCAGCACTTTAAGCTGATCGACTAGGCACCTCGTGGCTGTAGAGTAAAGCCATGTTTGTTAGAAGAGTAGCAACTGGATACTGTACAATTTTCAACGATTCTATGCTTGTTCGTTTGACGATCACCAGAAAAAGGCTAAACTGCTTTCAGTTTGCATAGGTATTTCGCTGGCAGTTTGTGTAGTTCTTAGAATTGCATTGAATAACAGGAACCTTGTAATGGCAGGAATGTCTTTGCTTGAAATGGATTTTATTTTTGAGGCTGATACCAGCACAGCGCCTCAGTAATCTGTGTACTGCTGAACCGATAATGTATGCAAACAAATGACTTTGTGTTCATTGTTTGTAAGGTGGATTGGGTGGACTTTGAATCCCTGGCATCGTGAAATCTGTTATCTTCTCCCACAGCAGGTCTGTTTGCCTCTGTATGGCTGAAGTCTCCATGTACACGGGTCGTTGGATGTAATAACGCAATAGACTTTTCTTGAATTTGTCTTTATGGTCACTTTGTGAAGCAAGCTGTGGTCTCTTGGCACTGAGTGCAATGGAGCGAGATGGTCTAGAGGCACGAGCTATGATCTACGCTGCCAAATTTCTATGGTTGACCTAAAGGTGAAGTAAGGGACTATGAAGTGGATGCTGATGAGGGAGTTTATTCCGAAGGTAGGTGCACGAGACCCAGAAAGAAAGTTTCTGAATTTCAGTGTTGGAGAGAAGGAGATTAGTTCTAGTGAGTCTGTGAGTGTTGACACATTAAAATAACATAATTAAAAATGTTGAGGTGGTAGAGTCGGCAGAAAAAAAAAACATATACCGTAGCGAAAAAAGAGGTTGGAATCCTGATATAACCCAGTGCTCTTTACTGTGCCTTATTGAAGCTGACATAGTCCTCCTTAGAACATCTTGGTTTAAAATGATGGCTATTGAAATAAGTTAAGAGTTCAAGTTTCTAGGTATTTATTTAACCGCATCGCTGCGGGCAGCTTTACCCACTGTGTGCGGCTAATTTAAACAAGCACTGGCGTTGCCAATAGGTCTCGCAGTAGGAAAGTTGGAGCTATTGGTTTTGTAAATGACAAAGCCCTTTGTTTTAAAAATGAAAACAAAAATAAAAGGCATTGTTATTTGCAATTGTAATAGCTCCAACTTTCCTACTGCGAGACCTATTGGCAACGCCAGTGCTTGTTTGTTTAATCAGCGGGAACATCGGTGCTCTCGGCACTGACATCTAATGGTCAACACCATACTTAGAACAGTCTACCATTTGGTGGCACTGCTCATCTAATTTAGAGATGAGTAGAACAGTTGTTTAGGAATAATGTATACATCAAAATTGGTCAGAGTCCTGGCGCTTAATATTTTACAAATTAAGCACTGGGGCAACATCTAAGGTATTGTGGACTATTCACAACTCCGTCCATCTGAAGAGCTTCCTCCTTATACAGTGGATAAAGTGACCTTCACGAAAATGCTGATCCCGTTATGCCTGTGATTTGGGAGGGAGTGGGGGGTTGATCAGGCAGAACTGGGCAATGAAGAGGCTCTGGCGTAATGGCTGGAGTGGTCGACTTTGATGCAGGGGAACTGGATTCGAGTCCGCATTATGACAACTTTGAAGTGGTGGTACAAAAGTAAGGGGGGAAAATTAAAACAAAAGTGCATAAAACATGAAAGGCGACCAGCGCACAAGACTGTGCTACCATGATTGAGTATTAAAAAAACGACTTGGTTCAGCGGCGCACAAGAAGACTCCTGCAGCCATGATTTAATGTAAATTTTAGAAAACGAGTTATGGGAGCAGGTGCCTGCTGTGAAAATAATGCTACAGCTGCCATTGTTTGTATTACCTGTGTTTACATAAAAACGGGCGCTAAGCTGAAACATTAAGCACGGTTCCCTGGTCATGAGGAGTAGACAGCTGATCAGTGGTCGGCGGGCAATGAGTTGAACTATTCACAACTCCGCCCATCTGAAGAGCTTCCTCCTTATACAGTGGATAAAGTGACCTTCACGAAAATGCTGATCCCGTTATGCCTGTGATTTGGGAGGGGGTGGGGGGTTGATCAGGCAGAACTGGGCAATGAAGAGGCTCTGGCGTAATGGCTGGAGTGGTCGACTTTGATGCAGGGGAACTGGATTCGAGTCCGCATTATGACAACTTTGAAGTGGTGGTACAAAAGTAAGGGGGGAAAATTAAAACAAAAGTGCATAAAACATGAAGGGCGACTAGCGCACAAGACGGGGTGGTGACATGATTGAGTGTTTAAAAAGAGTTAAGAATGCAATGGCAGAAGGCAGCTCGGGTTACAAGCTGCCTTTGAAGGACAGGCAGCAAAGGGAGGGGGGCTGAATCACGAGCAGATGGGCCGGTTTATGACCTGCGGAGCGCGTGAAGTGGCTTTGGGAAATGTCTTGCTTTGAGGGAGGAGTAGGGGGAGTGGGGAGTGCATGAAGTGGCTGTTGGCAAAACGAATCCTGGGAGATGATTGAGTAACAAGCCCGCCCTGTGCAGTTTCATACAATGCTGCGGCAATGTAATTAACCCGCAGAGTTATGCGTGCCTTTTTAAATATAAATCGTGCAAGGCTGAGAGTTGGCTCTATTTTTAATCTGGCAGTGACAAATGGCCGCTGGTTTCTCAAGGAGCCAGAGCTAACATACATGATGCAGAAATCTGTGCTTTCGGCACAAGTGGCGCTTTCTTATGTAAGAGTTCGCACCGGACGCTGCTGATGCAAACTACAATCCCAACCTGCACAGCTTAATTAGATCAGCCGAACACTAAGCATTTGTGTGGCAGTGGAGCAGCTCAGTGACAACAATCCAAAGACAGAGGGAAGGCAGAGAAGGGGAGGAGGGAAGGCAGAGAAGGGGAGGGGGGGAGGAGAAATGCGACACGGTGTGAAGCAGCAGGGGCCGAGTGCAGTGGGAGGAGTGCTGCTACGGCCTGGGGGAAGCTGGCTGGGGAGGGGGAGTGATTGAGTATTAAAAAAACGACTTGGTTCAGCGGCGCACAAGAAGACTCCTGCAGCCATGATTTAATGTAAATTTTAACAAGAGGGGAGGGAAGAGGTAAACACAGAGAGATTGTAGATAGAATGAAAGACAGCTAGAGATTAGAGAAGGTTAGACAGAAGATATATACGATGTTGCAAAGAAAGAGAGAAATTAGAGAAGGTTAGAACGAAAAAGCACGCACGGAGACAAAGTGAAAAAAAACGTACCTGATAATGCCGGCAAACTGAAAGTACCGCCGGCCTGCGGCCGGCCATGAATAGTTAGGGGAGGAGAAGCCCTTTGATGTGCTGTGCGGCTGGGAATGCACGTGCTTGTTTGGTCACGTGAACTCAAACAAAACCGCAGGAATGAAACCCTTGGTTTCACAAGCATTTTGGCCACTTGAATTCTCGCTCCGCTCAATGCGCTTGCGCACATTGATAGGTCACGAGACCAAAAAAGCCGCGTTACATGACGAGCTCAGCTCGTCATCAGCACACGACCACCGTAGCTGATGACGAGCTGAGCTCGTCATCATCAGCGAAGGGGTTAATATAATAATATATACTATAAATACCGGCATTTAATAGTTTGTCAGTTACGTTTTTGCTAGTGTTTTACTCCATAGGCTTTGTCCTCCTAATGTTTCAAGAGTTAGAAATCTTTTAATATGTGCTGTGCAGAAAGCAAATTATTATTATTATTATTGTTGTTGTTGTTATTATTATTATATTATGTATTTAACAGGATACTGGGTGAATCCCACTGATCATGGAAACTTTGACTGTTATGCTCATATGTCGGCATTCAGTGCGTTAGTCCACAGAGAAGTCTCAAAGATATAGAGTGGTCTCACACAGGGATTCATTGGTTTTTGTTTGGTCTCGACCTACAGCATTGCTTTATCAATGCTTGTTTGTCGAGATTTTAGTGAGGCTTTCAAAAGTCTACCCAAACTGCTGCGGATCGGGTATAGTTCATGTGAGCCAGGCGCATGCACATCAAACACCATCGGCCTCGGCATCAGGCTTCAAAGGGATCCGCTCCCCTGCCCCGCATCAGACTTTAAAGGAATGCACGCCCCAGAACAGCAATGCTGAGAGCTTGTTCTCCTTACCATGCACCCACGATTGTCCCTGTGTGCCTCTCAAAACAGCCCCTCCCCACCACAGAGCGCTTCTCACGGGCGCGCAGCTTGTCGTCTCCCCATTGATCACTTTCACGGCCGTGTCTGTGTTTTCCCATGTTTGTTGACAATGCGTTTGTTATTTATTTTTTTTCTTTCCATCCGTCATTTCAAGCTTGACCCCATGTTTGTTGACATCAAATGATGTCCATGCCAATGTGCAGTGCTGTTACCCCTTATAGTAGTCTGCAATAAACTCTATAGTAAAAGTGAAGAAGAGGGTAGTCTTAAACTGCATTCCGAGGACTCTGATTGGACAGTCCCTTTTTCCGATAAACGCGCTAATGGTTGATTACTCTGATATCGTAATACACCATTTGCTGCACTAAACGTGACCTTTCTCTTGCAGTAGTTTTAAAGATTGTCAATTGCACTAATGCCGTATTTACAACTGTATATTTCTTTTATTTTTTTGCACCAGTGATGCACCTCAACAATCCAGCTGGGTCTGTTCTGTCACTCTTCCCCTACCCCTGCACCCCTCCCACCCTGCCACTCCAGCCCTCCCTCTGTTGCAGCCAAGGTGTTGGCTTTAAAAGCTTCTCCGACTTTTGTGTTTACACGAGGGGGCTGTTAACACTGTTTTACTGTTCAAGTGATCGAACCCCTCTTTAAATACCCCACCATTTCCTAAGTGGTAACTCTCGGTTCAGGCCTATTCCACGCAACCCCATTTCCCATGATGCTTTTACACCGCGAGACATTGTGACTGTGGGAGAATGGAATGCCTTTCATTCGCGGGTGGGAAGATACTTGGTCGGGCACATCTGTTGAAAGCATTTTTCCTGAGTTACATGCAAGCAAGAAGAGGCAGTCGGTGGCCGTTTAAGTCCAAGTGTCTCATGAATCATGAAATGCGTCCTTTACAGTTTATTAAACGACTTCCGGTTATCACCCAAGGTCACCTATGCACAATAAAGAGAATATGCAAAAAGAGATCAAAGTAATGTTTTAATATTACTTAGCCCTCACTGTATTTATCTGTCGCCCTCATTCTATCTATCGCCCTCCCTCTATCGGCCTGTCGCCCTCCCTCTATCGGCCTGTCGCCCTCCCTCCCTCTATCTATCTCATCACCACAGCATCACTCTGGCATCACAACATCACTATGCGCCACCACAGCATCACTCGGGCATCACAGCATCACTATGCGCCACCACAGCATCACTATGCGCCACCACAGCATCAATCTGTGCAGCCATTCAACAACAACTGGTTCAAATATGTTGTCTCAATGTTTCAAGAGTTATTACAAATGTCACAAAAATATGTTAATATTTCACTTCTGTTCTTGGATTTTCGTCACAATAAAATACAATGAACATAATCTTCTCAAAAGTTATTTACAAAATTTTAAGCTATTGCCATTATACATTACAATAACTTTTATTTAACTATTAATTATTAAAAAAATGAAAGCCATTGTTATTTGTCATATCAATACCATCTAAGTCACGTAAGTACAACACATATTGCATTACAAATGCTAGGTGTCACATTTGGAAAAGTTTAAACTATTGGTATTGTAAATGACAAAGCTATTAATTTCGCTATTTTCAAAATTAACACAAAAATTTAAAAAATTGTCATTTACAATACCAATAGCTCAAACTCTCCTAATGCGAGACCTATTGTATTGCAAATGCTTGTTTATTTATGGAGTTTGGGCTTTGGGATGGATTTTGTCAATACCATGGGGGAAGGGTCAGTTGTTCGCGGAGTGATGCGAGTTTGTCAGTGCAAGTAGACCCATTGCAGTGTTTTTGTTTCATACATAAATGTTATCATTGGAATCTAGAGTTGGAGTGGTGCTAGTTTGATGTGGACCCAGCATTTTAGTCTTACTTAAAGTCCTAGATAAGTATTTTGAACTAACCCGAGTTGTCTATAAGACCCTCTCTTACCTCCATAGATGCAACTGTCCAGCGGGAGAGTACGTGACCATGGGTGGCTATCTGGTTGTGAAGTAGGATGATGGTTAAGCCTTGCTCAATCTTTTCAAGGCCCAATGTTTCAAAGCAATTTCCTGTGCCTTTTTGAGATCTGGTTTGGAGAGCTGTACATCAAAAACCCAGGCCATAGTCCGGCTATATTTTCTTTGAGCCTATTAGCAGGAATAAGGCTTTGTGGATCAGACAAAGCCCCGTTGTGCATGTTCACTATCAGGCATTTAGAGTGTTTGGCAATTTATTTTGCCTTTTTTTTTTAAGGGCTAAAATTCAGACCTGACTGCTGCAATTCGAAAGTTAGACTTTGAGTAACTTGTAAGTTTAGCTCATGTATTTGCCATCCTAGTTGAGGGCTGGCCAAAAAGAAAGTACGATTTGGGACAAGGCTAATGCAATTTCAAGAGAATTTACTATTTATGCTCTTACTGGAGGGCATAGACGTCAGTGCTGTGTCATGATCTTGTAATTTAGAGCATCCCTCGTGATCAACCGCATTCCAGACACATAGAGGCAATGCAAGGAATTTGCAACTTGGAGTTCGTCAACTGGTATACATCCTGGCACATACAGTACACTGGTAGTGCTGCAAGAAACTAACCTCAGTGTCTAACAAGCCACTGTATATTGTTGTATCTGAAGCTTAAATTTATTTGTGTGGCATGCTACAAATAAAGGTAAATGCTATTGTCAGCTGAGTAAAACATACGGTAGAGCACTGGAATCCAAATTGGAGCATATCCTCCGTCTTCTCTCTTACAGTGGAACTCTTTGGCCGGAAACTCCTTTTCTTACTTGAAGGTATTTTTTTAAGCAGGAAAGAACAAAAACTTGGATTATTCGAAGTAGTCCATATTGCCTTTCGCTGACAGAAAAACCATATTAGCTTTTCGAGAATGGCAGGTACTTCACATTGTGATTAAAAAAATATAATCGGCACCAAAAGGATCTGGCTTTCATATTGTCTTACTTTTTTTGTTTTTAACGCTCCTGCCTTGGGTAACGCCAACAACAAATAAAACTTTTTTTGTTGATTAGCACGTGCATATTGTCATACTTTTTTTGTTTTTAACGCTCCTGCCTTGGGTAACACCAACAGCAAATAAAACTTTTATTGTTGATTAGCACGTGCATATTGTCATATTTATTCAAAGTTTTATATAGCGCGAACAAGATCCTTACAGATATCAGAGCGCTTCACAATGACAGGGTAGGGGCAGTAGGAGTGAACAGAGGTAATGGGAGCAATGTAGTAGTCACTAACATGAAAGGATAATAATAAAATACATAAAACATATCAATATACAGTCAGGTGAACAGGTAATAAAACGGCACAAGTCATTGATCCCAATTACAGAGGTGTTCAGGTACACCTTGGTTGTGTGGCAGGCTTATACCAGTGTTTTAGTATAGAGAGCGCACTGAGTGAGGGCATCTTTTTTGTTTTTAACGCTCCTGCCTTGGGTAACGCCAACAGCAAATAAAACTTTTTTTGTTGATTAGCACGTGCATATTGTCATACTTTTTTTGTTTTTAACGCGCCTGCCTTGGGTAACACCAACAGCAAATAAAACTTTTATTGTTGATTAGCACGTGCATAGTGTCCAAAAGGCCCATACAATAGTATTGCATCCCCTTTGGTAGTATAGAATATTATTTTCTTGCCTCAAATTATGGACCTAAAAATCATGTCATTTAATAAATGCAAAATAAATAGTATCGCTCCTATCTGAATTTATTGTGTTACATGTTGGCATCCCCAATACCTTCAGCTCTGTTGATCTATTAATAAATTGGATTATGGAGCAGGTGTCCTTAAGCTCAGATCTTATTTCTCTAATTTGCAGAACATTTCCACAGCATCCTAATAGATTTTCGAATATTCTAAAAATGCTAGGGAGAGATCATTGAACAGACTAGTTAGTTTGACTCCTACATTAGGTCTGTAATGAAAGAGTTGTAAATGTGTGATTTGAGATCTCATGATGGGCAATATTTACTGATCATCGCCAAAGACTGCAAATAAAATCTACGTTGCTGTTCCCTAAAAGGTTACTCATCCACAGCTACATCGTTTTGGTAGTGTAGAGTATTACTTTATGACCTCAATGTATGGACTTAGGAATCCTCTAATGTAATAAATGCAAATTCAATAGTTATGCTCCTTCCTTAATTAATTTGATTACACGTTTCCATTCTCAATATCTTCAACTAACTGTTTTGATCTCCCATCCATAAGGGAAATTAGAAGTATGAATTGTTCATAGTCTATATTCTCTCGCAGTTGACCCCAAGCTCAAACCTGTCGCTTCTAATTTACAGAACATTTCCATAGCATCCTAATAGAAGTTTTGAAATTCTAAAAATGCAATGCAGAGCTCAATGAGGAGTTCAGTTACTTTGACTCATTTGTTAGGTCTTCAGTGAAGGAATAGTTGATGTCTCCAGCGATCTCATGAGAGATAGCATTCATTGATCATCACCGAAGACCATAAATTAACTCTACACTGAGTAACGCTTTCAGAGGACAGCCTCCATAGCACAGGAAAATAACAATCACCAGAAAAGGAACAGTGGCCTGTCTTCTTGTAACTTACACCTAAGTCTACAATCTGCTGTTTGCTGTCAAGAGGATGCATAGAGTTGAATACTCCAATGATACAGATTCTGACCTAGACAAAAAGATGATGTGCCAGCATAATTTTTCTATAGTCATTATGCAATAACATTTGCGTAGTAGGTTTGCTTCTTCGAAGGGTTTATTTGTTCCTGTGTGTAATTATTACTAATGGCAGACCACGTCCTATAAAACACCTAGACTTCAGCTTTCTGTTTCAATCCAAGCTAGCTAGAAATAATATATAAAACACTTGAAATTAAATAAATACATTTGATTTAAAATGTGTAGTATGGAAAGAAATTAATGCATGTTTTGTGACCAAAGGCAAAGATTAATTCTAACCCCTGAAGCCTGTCGTACAGCAGCGGATCCCAGATAATTATTTTGTACTTGGCATCCGTCTACCCTCAAATAGTATGCAAACAATGTTTTACTTGTCGAAATACTTGATTGTTCTGATGCAAATGCATCAGCAGACTTTAACAAATGGTGTACAGCCCCATGATCTGTGTTTTCTTGCAGGATTGTGTCCATATTACACTGCTGTGTTATGTAATCCACAAAAACCATAAGATTAAGACAGCAAGCCAATGTTATTAGCGATAGCAAGTCGAAATGGCTGTAATTTCTTTTTACTATTGTTTCGCCACTCCTATTACCTCATGCTGTCACGTGTCAGTGAGTCAGAGCTGATAATCATACCTTGCAGTAACTATACCTGGGAATTCCATAGCAACTGTTAGTCCTCAACCTTTGATATTTGTTTCATTTTTTTTTCTTGCAAACCTTCATAGGAGAAGACAAAAGCCTTTGACCAGCCAGGTTACTCCAGACACTGGCAGATTACTTCTTAAACGTATGCTGTTTGATACTTAATTTATTTTGTATTTTAATTATTAGATGACTTTAATGTAGAAGTATTGTTGGAAAATACCTGCATTGCAGCATGGGCCTTAACCCCTTCGATGCTGATGACGAGCTCAGCTCGTCATCAGCCACGGGTGATGTGTGCGGATGACGAGCTGAGCTCGTCATGAATCGCGGTTAATCGAAAGCAGCCGCACAGCGCAAAAATCACCGCAGCAGCGATGCAGTTAATTACTAAAGACTGAAATGTGGAGTACGATTACAAAGAAAGGGGGTAGTTAGAGGATTTCAGAGTTGGGATGCTTTGTTAGAAGGATGGACTCCAGAGCAAGAGTAGCAGAGATAGTGGGAATCCACACCATTTAGAAATAAACCATGCAAAACATAATGTAAACTGTGTAAAATGATTAATTAACCAAAAAACAGGTGGACGCAATGAAGTACCCGTGGCAAATAGTAAGTTAAAAACTATCCCCTTGAATGAATTGGGTCGGAGAGAGGTACATGCTTGTGTCTCAGTGACAAACTGATGGTTGAAGAGGTCACTAAGAAAATTACAAAAAACAATTTGATGGACAGAATGTAGATCAATGTCTTACATTCACCCCAGTACAAGGATCTGGGCCTAAATCCATCGTTTTTTGCACTCCACACCACCCTGGGTCAGATAATGGCTTTATGTAAATCAGCTCTGACTTTGTGCCCCATGGGAACAGTCCAGTCCGAACTACAACAGCCATATCTTTCCCAGACCGGAATCAAGCATCCGAGGACCGGACCGGTTTCGAGGTAACACCTCATCAGCCCGGCTAGCTTGACTCCCGGCAATAAGTGCAACATGTGTAGCGAAGAAGAAGAACAGATAAAGAAATCTGAGTTAATAAGATCATACCTGCTTGTAAGCATAGGATATGGGTAAGCGAACTGGCAGGGAAAAGACTAGGTGAATGAGGATTAAAAGAGGTAAAAGGGAGGGTAATTTGGCTTTGTTCAGATACAAAGGGTGAAGGTTATGTTCCATAGATGCTCTCACAAAAAAAAGGGGCATCCTTTTCATAGCAAAGAATAATAGTGATATCAATGACTGACTGAAGTATATTTTTGGATTTATTAACAAATTATGAACGAGAGGGACGGACTAGACCCTCATCACGAAGTGAAAACGAATTGTGCTTAATCCTATGTTTGTGTGCTCTCTTACCACCAGGTTTCACACGGTGGTCGTTTCCCATAAAAAATAATGGTACACAAGGGGTATTATTGTGCACAAAACATGCACATTATTACCTCTTGTGGCAAAGTTTGCACGCCATCTTTTACACTTGTAGATCAGTTGAAATAACAAGCACGTACTGGTGGATTCATTATTTATGTTGAGGTGTTTGAGTTAACAATTAACAAAAGTGTAGACCAGGAAAATGGAGTTGAAATGGTTGGATAAGTATTACGGAAAGAGTTAAATAATTGTAACAGTTGAGGAAAAACAGTAAAAGGTAGATAAGAGGTTGCCTAGGGCTACAACACCGTAAAAAAGACAGGAGTAAAAAAATGATCACTGAATGGTATTCACAATTGAAGGATTTTTTTGTGTTAAACAGAAAATAAACACGTTGTCAATTTTTTTTCTTTTTCTTCATCTCCCTGCATGTGGTTAGCTTCACCCAGCAGTTTGGTGAATGGAAGGATTGCAGATGAGGTGAAGTCAGCATGGAGGTACAAGTGGTTGACTGGCATAGGTTGTAAGGGGTGGGCTGAGAAATGCAAACATCTGCTTGACTGACAGTTGGTGGGAAACATGAGAGGAGGGTCTTTTTAGCCAGTGAGGTACCACTTAACCATCACCAACAATAAGCATTTCAGAATATTCCCATTGTTGATGTCTGCTTAGGTTTTGAGACCTATTGTGACACTATTCATCGGATGGTCAGTTAATTGGCAGAAAGTAATTGGCTAGTGGCTAAAATCAAGCCTGGTAACAAGCATTGGCAAATATGTATAGAAAATAGTCACCACTCACACACCAAGGGGACCCAGGAACCGAAACCTCTAGGTGTCTGTTGATGAAGACTATTTGTATCGTCTTAAAATATTTCCCCTGAAAGCTTTTTGCAGTGCAATTTTGTTTTCACAAACCTTCTTTATAGTTTCCTTACACAGCGATATTTTAAATGTTTTTAATGTGGGAAGTTTATATTGGGAGAAGTTCCCTTTTTAGTTTGAGCCTAGACGGCGCTTTAATGCTGCCTCTTGCTGCTGATTGGTTAAGAAAAGCGTCATTTGCAAAAGCTTGCTTCTTTTAATGGTTTATTTGTCTTCTATGTCCCACTTTCTTATGTCTTACTCCTCCCCTGGAGTATTGGCTTATTACGGTATCCTTTCTCTTCACTATTTGCCGCATGTTCTGCCCCCTGTCTGAGCTGCAGCTGGCTTCTCCTCCCTCCTATTTGTTTTGTTTGCCTCCGCTCTTGTATCAGCACGGCGCCCCGAAAAGCAGCGCTTCATGTTTTCGATTACATTTGCCTGTGCTTCCTTATGTAAACAAACTTTGGGCTTTCGTTTTGGCACACCGGCACCCTCTTAACGGACACTGCACTTTGTTTCTTTTGGTACATTTAAGGTTTTGACAGATATTGCTTTCTGATAAGTGCCCAGCGTATTACTGTAACCGTGCAGCCTCTGCAAATGAAGTTTGCTCTGCTCCATTCGGTGTGACACACACACTAAATACTTTTGCAAGGACTCTGCATAACCCCACCCCTGCTCTGTTTACAGTTATGAGCATTTCTATATTTTGATGTATCACTTTCCATACAGAATAAGCAGAGAAATCGTTTACGCCTCGGTTGAACTGCTGCGAGCATCATCATTAACTTAATACTAAGCCTGGGCGTAGTTCGCGTAGCCGCACTCCGCGGAGCTACGCGAAGATGCACTTGCACTCCGCGGAGCTACGCGAAGATGCACTTGCACTCCGCGAACTACGCATAGCTCCGCGAGCATGCGTAGTAGCTTGCTTGACCTGTTCGCGAGCCATTTTTCGTCTTCGGGAGCCCCGTGGAACTCTGGAACCTGCTCGACACCAGACGTCGCCTTCCTCACGGAAACATGGATGAACGCCTCCTCAGCGCCCGACATCGCCGTCGCCATCCCGGACGGATACAAGATCACCCGGAGAGACCGCGTCAACGAGACAGGAGGAGGCATCGCCATCGTCCACAAGAACACCATCCGCATCACGACCAACTCAGACGACACCCTCACAGCCGCTTAACATCTTCACTTACAGATACACACCGACCCCAAGACCACACTCAGAGGCACCTTCATCTACAGACCCCCAGGACCTCGCACACAATTCAGCAAAGACATCGCAGACTTCATCAGCCCGCACACCCTCGCCTCCGCTGACTACATCCTCCTAGGGGACCTCAACTTCCACCTGGAGAACAACAACGACAACACCACCACCACCCCGCTGGACAACCTCGCCAACCTCGGACTCATGCAACACCCCCACCCACTACGCCGGACACACGCTTGACCCAGTCTTCTCCTCCAGCAAGTACATCTCCTTCAGCCACTCCACCGGACTCCACTGGACAGACCACAGCTGCATCCACTTCAGCTTCAGAAAGACCACGACTCCCCACCACCCGCAACAGGTTCCCCGCAGGAACTGGAACAAGATCACCACCGACCAGCTCACCACTTCACTGAGCCAGAACCCTCCCGCCAGCTCAACGGACCCCAACCAAGCAGCCAACAACCTCACAAAGTGTATCACCAATTGCGCTCGCCCAACCCGCCTCGACCACTCGCAGTCCGGCTTCCGCGCCAACCACAGCACCGAGCCCGCCCTCATCGCAGCCACTGACGACATCCGAGCCCTGCTCGACAACTGGGAAACAGCGGCCCTCATCCTCCTGGACCTCTTCGCAGCATTCTATACGGTCTGCCACTGCACCCTAGTGCAGCGCCTCAGCAACATCGGAATCCAAGAGAAGGCACTGGAGTGGATCATCTCGTTCCTCACCGGAAGAACCCAGAGAGTCCTCCTCCCCCCGTACAGATCCAAGGCCACCGAAGTCATATGCGGCGTACCACAAGGATCATCACTCAGCCCCACCCTCTTCAACGTCTACATGAGCCCCCTCGCAGCCATCGGACGCCAACACAACATCAACTCCTACGCCGACGACACCCAGCTGATCCTCTGCCTCACCAACGACCCATGAACCGCCAGAACCAACCTACACGAAGGGATGAAAGACTTAGTCGAGTGGATGAGGAACAGCCGCCTGAAACTGAACTCAGACAAGACGGAAGTCCTCATCCTTGGATCATCACCCTCTGCCTGGGACGACTCCTGGTGGCCCCCTGCCCTGGGCAGCGCACCCAAACCAACTGACCACGCACGCAACCTGGGCTTCATCCTGGACTCCTCCCTCTCGATGACCAGACAAGTCAACGCCGTCTCATCATCATGCTTCAACATCCTACGCATGCTCCGAAAGATCTTCCGATGGCTCGCCACCGAAACCAGGAAGACGGTCACACAGGCACTCGTCAACAGCCGACTGGACTACGGAAACACCCTCTATACCGGAACCACAGCCAAACTCCAGAAAAGACTCTAACACATCCAGAACGCCTCCGCACGACTCATCTTGGACATCCCCCGACACAGCCACATCTCCGGACACCTGAGAGACCTTCACTGGCTCCCCGTCAGCAAGAGAATCAAGTTCCAACTCCTCACCCACACACACTAGGCCCTCCAAGACCTGGACCCCAGGTACCTCAACAACCGCCTGACCTTCTACACTCCCACCCGCCAGCTACGATCGACCAGCCACGCCCTCGCCGCCGTGCCACGCATCTGAAGATCCACTATGGGAGGAAGATCCTTCTCCTACCTGGCAGCCAAGACTTGGAACTCCCTCCCCATCCACCTCCGCCTGACCCAAGACCACCTCTGCTTCAGGAAGCAACTCAAGACATGGCTGTTCGAGCAGTAGCGGACCCCCCTTCCCCAAGCACCTTGAGACCCTCTGGGTGAGTAGAGCGCTATACAAATATTCTGATTGATTGTCTGCATGCTCGGGATGTGTAGCGCGCGAAGTTACCCATGAGGTTTGTCCCGCCCGCTCGCGTCCCCTTATTTCCGGTCACTACAAACGTGTTTGCGAGTTATTCTGTGCCAGATTGCAGTTTCTGTGTGTTCGGCAACTCGATCTTACCGACAAGCATCCTCGCGCACGCGAAAATGCTATTGAGCGCGCGAGAACTACGCTACGCAGCAGTTTGCGGAGTATTCGACAACTTTGCGTTCTCCGCGGAGTTGCCGAAACTCCGCGAACGGAGCGTAGTTCTTCGCCCAGGGTTACTTAATACTCAATCACAGTGACACACAAGCCACAAATTACTGGGACCCTATTATGCAAGGTCGTATGACTGCAGTGGGCCTCGCAGATCACAGCACCTTTTGGTTGCTCAGCAGCCAGCCGTGGATGCAGGGACATCTTAAGGATTTTGGGGGCCCTGGGCCAAACTTATTTTGGGGGCCCCTGTTCGGAACAGATTTAAATTTCTGATCCAGTTTCTGCTCTTTCATGCCCTCTTTGGCCTGGTCACTGACCGTGTACAAGCACACTCGTCCAAATTCTAAATGTGTTTACATCTAATATTCAGGTATAGTGATTTGTGTTTTTAATATTGTAACACAGCAGCAGCTCACTAATATTACTGCAACTAATCTCTGCAACACCCTCCCATTTCTTATATGTAAGGTCCTGTTTTGATTTAAAAAACTTTTTTATGGCTGGTGCATGAAATATAAACTCAACATTTCTCTGCAAAATGTCTGTAATAGACTCTCACACATCACCCACAAAATAAAATTAAAGGGAAACTTATTTAGAACAGTCTGTTTAAGAATTGTTCACATCATCGTGGCAAGACTCTGCAGAACAGAGCTGGTTCTATGGGGGTTGCAGGGGGGGGGGGGGCTGAAAAGCTGGGGCCCTGGTTCAAAGCCCACTTTGCCCATGCCTTAAAACTTCTCTGCGTTGATGTTGGCAACCCCTTTCCTTGCGGTGGCTCTCTGGGAGGCGCAGATGTCACAATCAGGCCACTCTGGCTGGGGCAGGCACCTCCGGCGTCCCTCGGTCAACGCATGTTTTTACGGGGAGGACCACACTGAGGGGTTCCTTTGGTGTGATTCAGTGCTCTCTGCACTCCGAGGCGGGTCGCTCTAAGGGGGGTTTCCTCGCTCTGTGGCAATTTAAGGAGCCAATTGGGATTTCTCCTCACGCCGAGTCTCTGCATGCTTCAACCATTTCGCGCTGGACAAGTAAAACACCAAGCGCTCAACACGCACGGACTAGCTTGGGTTGTTGCTCCTGCACTCGTAGTGCATGTTGAGCACCTCATTTTCGTAGTTTTTGGTGAAAGTGAGCATGTATAAATGTTCGAAAATTTGTACAAGATGTGAGAGGTGCATCAGTGGGTTGTAACATCCACATTATTATACTCTTCTATTTAGATTTTTTTCATTTAGCTCTTTTATTCATATGTAGAAAGTAGTGTACATATTGCAAGTAATTGCTTGTAGATGTATGGAACCATGCCAGCACTGCTTGTATGTGCAACAGCAAATGCTGAACCGATTCCTTAATCTCTGCCTGTTCTTGAGGGGTCCACAGCCACCATGTAGTGAAAGGGATGGAGGGATCGGGGGGAGGGTCTACATAGCTTCGCTGCAAGCTCCTTAAAAACCATGCCCTGGAAAAGCTTTAATTTGCCCTGCCTTTGCCTCTGCGCCAGACAGGCTCTCAACCAACCGCTCGCTTTTAAATTCTAGTCGGCAACGAACCGTCGGCTCCTTCCTGCTCTCGAAATTAATTTACTCAGAGGAACAATATTTAATTTCAAGTTATTAGTATTCATTTCTTACTCGATGGTGGAACATAAATTACATTTCGCTCCCAGGCCAGGGACCAGAACTGCGGGTCTGTTTTTTCATCTGGAGTGTTCCTGTTGATTGACAAACATTGGAGCGGTGCTTTTGTGCAGCTTCCAAGTCTGGACTATCACAGCCTTGCAAATTAAACACACAACAATGCCAAATTCAAATCTCTCTGCCTGGTCCGGGTGTCTATGCATTTATACACTGTTACAGATATTCTAGCCTACTGGAAAGCTTTTCTTTCTACACTGTTTGTGTTTGGACATTGTTCAATTTTTTAGGATTGCTTTGTAGAGATTGTACTCCTCCTGAATTATTTGCTTCCGGTACTACCAGTTTATTTTCTATTTATTTGAACACACCTGGCTTGCTTATTATGTAAGATTTTGAGAATGAAAGCACTTCAGATATGAGTTCAAACTACCAGTTGTATAAAAATAACACTTTAAATAAGTACTTCTCAATGCTAATAATGTGCTGAGTAGTGTCGTAGCTTCTATGTTAAAGAACCGTAAATGTTTTAGCACCAAAGATAATGCATTGCAATTTCAAAATACTTGTAAGGTCCCAATGGCAAGACCAGTTGCGTTTCAAATGCAATATGGTTTATGTAATATATATTACATATCTACGTACTTGTGTGGTAGATTATGACATTCTTATTTAAAGGTTACTCTTTAGGAGAGGGGGTTGAGTGAATGAGTTTGGTTTATGTAAATAGTGTGGATTTTTTTAATGTAAAGTAATGATACCTGGGGGAATTTTTATTTTTCTGAACAAGCATCTGTAAATCCAATAGGTCTTGCCTAGGCATGAGCCAGGGCTAGATGGGCCGTAGTGGGCACTGGGTGTTTACCTGGTGGGCCGCCAGGGTGGGGGGCCATTTTTGTTACCGGAGGCTGTTTTTACAATATCGGCCCCCAGCAACAAAAGCAGCGCAAAGATTTCCGCTAGCCACAGCCGTTTCCGAGTCCGGCCCTGGCAAGAGTTGTTGGCTTTGCCAATGTGTTTTAGCCATATCATACACCATTGTGGCTGCTGTTGAGCATGGCTAAAAGTTAGTGGGGTATGGGAGACTGGGTTGGAACGTGGTAGAGTGGAATGACGAGTGTTGTAGAGTGAAGTCGCATAGTGTCCTGTATTGGAGTAGCATCTAATGAAGTGGCGTACAGTGTACTGTAGAGTGCATTGGCATAGTGTTGCAGAGTAGAGTGCAGGGGCATAGAATTCAGCAACGACAATGCAGTGTCCTAGGGTGCAGTGGTATAGAGTAGATTGTCTCAGAATAGAGTTAAGAGGTGCACAGTAAAGTACAGTGGCGCAGAGTGCAGTAGTGCAGAGTAGATTAGAGTAGTATAGAGTGCATTGGCGAAGCGTGGCATAAAGTAGAGTGGAATGGACCAGCAAAGAGTGCATTGGCATAAAGTAGAGTGGCGCACGGTGCAGTAGGGTGTAGAAGAGTATAGTGTGCATGGTTTGGTAACACACTTACACTTTAGACAACACATTTTCTTTTGAAATGACCATTACCTTTGCGCAGACCTACAGTTTCACTTATGAAACTATACAGCCCATAAACTATGTGTGGAAATGGCCTCGCCTAGTGTAGGGGTCGCCAACATTTTCTTTAACAAGAGCTACTTATGTTGATTGAAAATCATCCGAGCTAATATTATTATTATTAGTGGTATAATAGTGACTACATCAAACATGATTACTTTAGGGTAACATAACAGTCATAGTTGCAATGCAACTGGCACCAAGACCATAATATTAGTAATGTCTCCTCAAAGCTTCATGACATCACTCAAATGTGATCTTTAAATATATTTAGGGCATTCAGCCTTTTTTCTCCAGACATCATCTTGGGAGTTCTGAAAATACACCCATTTTCATCTTGAATACGCTTTCTTCAATTCTGGTATACATACATTAATTCAACCAAGCAAAAGCTTTTAATTTCTTAAGCTGGGCAACACTCAGGAGAGGTACATTCAGGTAGCTGGCAAGCTACCAGAAGTTCACAAGCTACTTTTTGGAGAATCCTGACCTAGTGTATTGATTTTGTTTTTAATAATAAAGTATTTGCTTACAACACACTTCAGAATAACAAAAATGTGCTTTATTTATGCTTTTCTAATTCTTATATATTCTGAAAAACGTACACAGTTAATTTAAATATTGTGTACTAGAAAAAAGAATTCCTTTCCCTAGTATACAGCAAGATCGGCACATACATCTTCTTACTTGAAGTCGGAGAAAGGAAAGCAAACCCCAAGCTCCCTCAGTAGATCGAGCCTAACATTTGACCTCTGTCTTTGAATGCACAGCAAATGTGACAAGATAAGAACGAGATTTACAGGCCTGTTTACAGCAAGGAGCACTCGCGGAAGAATAAAACGAGTGGTAGTGTGAAAAGGCTTTGCTCCTTGATAGGCACACTGGGCAAACTAAAACAAATAAAGCCAACAAATAGAAAGCCAGAAAATGTAAGTTACAAACCACAAAGCTAATGATAAGCAACTGACGGAATTTATTCCCAGGGAAACCTTCTTTGAATGTTACCAAGATGTTTTTAGCAAACCAGACGGCTCTGCTGTCTGGTAGGCTTCGACCTAAAAAGCAAGGACTACAGTTGACTTTTCAAATGTGGAGTTGAAATAGATGTTACTACATTAGGATATCCTCCTGTGTTCTTGCCCTCACCAGTCTCGTCTGTTGCTGCCTTCCAATTCTAGCACTTAGGGGTGTAGAGGTAACACGAGCAGCAGAGTGCTATGCCCGAAAAAAGGTAAGGCATTTAAAATCCTGGCTTATTGCAGTGAGCACACCCCATCCACAATTATAACGTCTCCACATTTTTGTGTAAACTCCTCAAGTTCATAGGTGCCCCCCTTTACGTAAATTTGGAGCATTCTGTTCTCAACTTGTTCTATATTGCTGATAATGTTGTTGTCAGTGTACATGCATTTTCCTTTGCCCTCTAGTCGCTTACTTAGAAAGATCAGTCCAGAGTTTCAATGTATGTTCCCAGCCCTCCAATCACTAGTCAGTTTGTATGTCCACCTTTGAGGATTCATGTTCTTAAATAGATATTTTATAAAAAAATGCTTCCCTTGATAAAATGTATGTGGAACTGTTGAATGATCACATTCAGAATTGGTACTCCTTTTATATTGATTTTGGAAAGGTGCTAGGTGGAGTCCACTTTTGACGCTGTAACTCGATTTCCTCCGATTCTCTCATATTCTCCAACTGGAGCAGTAACACTGGTACTTGATCTTCAGTAACATTTCCAAGGTCTCCAGTAAGGGTGACTACTTTGCTACAATCCCTTGCATAATTGAATATTGCGATCTAAATTTGCAGATCAGTGGTGATTTTATTTATTTATTTTCCGGACTGGTGTTAGCCAAGACCTTTCGTTGTTACTAAAGTTTATATATGTATGTATGACACTTACTTATAGGAGTTTTCAGTCATCCCTCTTCAACCATTAGTCTGATTTGTCATTCATATTTTTCTTCTGCCCACCACAGCATCCAGAATAGGGCAGCAGGACAGACCATGCTATACATTGGCTAATAGCATATCCTTAGACCCTACTTCCCCTTTAGCTCAATCCATGCCGTTTGCAATCAAAACCTTTTATTTTTAGTGTATTTTTTTATTTAATGGCAAAGGACCTGGCAGCTCCCCCAACAAAGCATCCGTTGGCAAAGTCAACAAGCATTTGCAATGCAATAGGTCTCGCATTAGGAAAGTGTGAGCTATTGGTATTGTAAATGACAATTTTTTAAAATATGTATTGGCTTTGAAAATATATAAATTATAGCATTGTTATTCACAAAGCCAATAGCTTACACTTTCCTAATGCGAGTCCTTTTAGCTATGGCAATGCTTATTGGTAGCAAGCAAGGACAGTGCTGTTGTGGTGCTGAGTGATGTGGTGTCCCTGAGTCATGTGGTGGTGCCCCTGGGTCATGTGGTGGTGCCCCTGGGTCATGTGGTGGTGCAGCAGCACAGAGACTGAAGCTAAGAACACGCAGGGTTGAGTGCTACAAAGAGCGTTCAGTTTCAAAGCACAGAATGATGGAGCCGGGAAAAAGCAAGGGAAACAGGAAAACACAGGGAGAGTGTATAATAATAGAGGCAGCGAGGGCTGGGGCTTGGACAGCAATCAAGTACGGGGTGGAGAAGGCACTGAATGGGAGAACATTGAAAACACCCAGGGCCAAGGAAGGATGATGCAAGCACACAGGAGAGCAGGCAGAGACCAGAGGGCAAGGAGTAGCAAGCAAAACAAGCTCTCGGCAATGCTGTGGCGGGGGGAGCGGGGGAGCGGGAGCGCATTCCTTTGAAGTCTGATGCGGGGGCTGGAGAGCGACAGCCTTTGAAGTCTGATGCGAGGCACAAACAAATGGTGGTGCGTGACGTAGCTGGTTTGTGCACGCGCATAGATCACATGAACTGTGTTTAATCCGCCGTTTTAGTAGACTGTTCTTTTCCTCCCTACTATAATCTCGCCAGAGCAATGCGTATTGTCTCAGGCGAGACCTAAAAAGCTTGCAGTCAACTGAGACCTGTTGGCTTTACAAATGCTTGCTTTAAGAGTTGTATATTAAGTTGTGCAACTAGTGCTCTGAATGGACGGCTCAGCAAAAAAGTACATTATTTACATAATATGTGCAAGAGAGCCTTTATAGCTCTCTATTTTTTTTAATAATGTGTTCTGTATGTAGCACAACTGTAGTTGCATTGTATCAGGGGAGCTAATCTTGATGACCCCTATCACCTTCGTTGTGTGCAATGCACTTTACAGCAAAGTGAACTTATCAATACTTCAACACTTTAAAGATATCATTGTGACGAATAGCCAGCGTTTTTTAAAGATTTTGCATAAAAAATACGGGAGTCTCACCTTTTCTTACCATAATAAACTTAAACACTCCAAATTTTGGTGCTGAAGCAGTGATGGTACCTGGCGGAGATGAAGAGATGCTTATTTTGAATGGGCCTATGGGCCTCCTACTTTAGAAGCTATTTATTATGCGATGATGAAACAAATGTAACTAAGTTACTTCTCCAAGATTTTTTTCCCTGTGGTTTTGCAGTTTGTTTGCTTGCTTTTATCGTTTATAAGTTGCAATATGAATACCAAACAAAGTGTGCCTTCAAGGCTTAAAAATAAAACTATTTGACTGCAGAAAATGCAAGAACAAACGCACAATAATTAAACCCTAGAATCTGTAAAAAAAAAAAAAAGATGAACTACAGAAACCTAGCCAGTGATGCAGAGCCTTGAAGTGGGGTACGAAAATATAAAGAGCGCTCATCTCATCCAGAATTTGGAGGGTAATTCCTGTCATCTTAAAAAGCTTGCCATACAGGCGAGGTATAGAACACCTGGTGGCTATTAAATTTGAATCCGAGATGATCGAAAATATCTCCTGTGAGCTGTGAACAGATAGGTTGTTTGGTCCTGGAACACTCCGGGATTTCCACATGAAATTTAAGGGCAAAGATTGCGCTACCGCCCTGTTCTGTACCGGTTGTGACTTGCTGAGCCATTTAACGGAGATGTTGAAATAAAATGACATTTTGTGCTGTAGCCGGGAAACTACTGTCTGTGTCAAAATTATCCTTCGCTCATCATGGGCAGGATTTAGACAGCACCTATTAATGATGATGAACCAACTACACCACTGCATTGAACGAAATTGTCAAGTCACCCCTATATTTCGCACACTCTCTACTGGGATTGGCAAAGAGCCGAGCTGTGGGGTCTATTGGAAAAAGGGGGTCTGGGCAGCCAAGAAGTAGGACTTCTTGCTTTTATCAAACAAATATTTACCAGGGTGGAGAATGCTTCTTGGTAGCCTTTGACTGGGGCTCGGTCAATGGTTCCAGAGGCGAAGGTTCGTCTCTTCCCCTGCCCCGGCAAGCAACTTTCTGCCAGGGTCATGTCTGTGGGAAAATTCCTATACAGTCAAATCCTATATTTGCTAGCTTCTTCCTCAAACTATTTTTAACCCAGCCTTCAGTGAGAAGATCAAGGTGGGTGCTTTCCTCTGGAGGGCTGCCACTATAGGATCTAGATGAGGGGGAAACTATAATTTCCAGAGATGTCACTGCTGTCTGGTTCCAAATATTTAACATCCAAAGATTCTGCCAAACATTTCCTTCAGCACAACCCAGTCTCTGATAAACGTCGTAGTCATGAATAATGCTGTCACAGTTGCCTGTAGATTGTCTTCTGCAGTGCTCATTATCACTGCTTGCATAAATATTTGGTTTTCTACCTGCATACTTCTTAAGGTTCCTCCACAGCTATTCACTTGTCTAGCACCCCCACCTAGTACACCCCCAGTCCAGCTGGCTCTCATCCAAAGATCGGACGGTCTTAAAAATGCTTTTCATTGTGACCATTCGAAGCTCTTAAACCCTTCAGTCTTTCCTGTTCCATCTTTCCTTCTCTTATTCCACCCTCTCAGCTACCTTCCTTCATCCTTGCCATACCCTTGAATCCAAAATCTCTCCCACTCTGTGTTCCTCATCTTTCCCTCCCTTAACCTCTCCTCTTTTTTGTCTCCTGTCCTCTTTTCCTCATCTAGCATCCTTCTCAGCCTATCTTCTGCCACTTTCCCACCCTACGCCTCTCTTCTCTCTCCTACAATGCAGTTTCCTTACTCTTATCAGCACTCTGCATCTCCTCTATTTGTGCATCCATCCATCCATCCTTGCTTCTCTTCCTTTCCCTTCCACATCATCCGCCCCATAAGAGAATTATGGATCATTGCAGAGCAGTGTCCTGCCACGCGTGTTCACCAATCAGTTAATTAATTAGCATTTCAATCAGCATTTGTAGAGCGCAGCACCGTCACTCCTGGGGGTGTCTGGGCGCTGGGGTGTGAGGTTTCAGTCCAAGTCGGGTCTTAAGGAAACTGCAGGAAGAAGTACAAAACTAGCAGAAATAAGCAAATTAGAGAGCAGAAAGACGAGCGAGCAGAAAAGGCAAAACAGAGGGCAGAAAAAGCAGATAAGGCAAAACAGGACAGTAAAGGTAAAACAGCAAAACAAGGCAGAACAAACATTTACAATGCGATGGTCTCTTCTTTGTTAAAGTTAGAGCTATTGGCACTGCAAATGATTTTTTTTAATGTTTTGGTTTTGAAAACCTATTGCCATTTACAATGGCAATAGGTGAGTAGTGGAGAGTAGTAGCAGGGACTCGTAGTTAGTAGAGTGACTAGTAGATTAATAGAGTATAGTTGTGTAGAGTAGAAGTGAGTAGCAGGCAGTAGTAGGGCGTGAGTAGTATATAGTGTGTAGAGAGCGTATATGAGTTAGCGAGTAGTAGAGACCGAGTAGTAGAGTGTAATGAAGAGTACTAGATAGAAATCGATGTAGTCTAGTGAGTTGTAGAAAGTATATGGAGTAGTAGATATATTTAGTAGAGTGAATAGCGAAAGACTATTAAAATTGAGTAGATATTAGAGAGCAGTAGTTAGTAGTGTAGAGTGTAGTAGAGAGGGAGTATAAGATGGTGGATAGTGTAATTGGGTGAGTTGTGAGGAGTGTGACTAGTAGGTAGTAGAGTAGTTAGAGGGTGTATTAGAGTGTGAATAGTAGAGTGAGTACTAGAGTGTGAATCGAGAGTATTAGAGTAGTAGAGATTGAGTAGAGTATGAGTAGCTTGAAATAGTAGTGGAGAGTGACTAGTAGTTAGTAAAGTGTTGTAGAGTATTAGATAGTTATAATAGAGTATTATAGTGAGTAGTAATGAGTGAGTAGTAGAGTAGTGTTGAGTGATTAGGATAGAGTTGTGGAAAGTGAGTAGTATAATTATTTAGAGTAGTAGAGTGTGTTGTAGAGAATGATTAGTAGTGAGAAGAGCAGTAGAGTATTAGTGAGTAGAGTATTATAGCGTATTTGAGTGAGTAGTATAGTTATTTGAGGTGTGGAGTGAGTAGTATATTGTAGATAGTCCATTAGTAAAGTGCGAGTAGAGTAGTAGAAACTGAGTAGTAGAGTTAGTAGAGTGTGAATTGTAGAGTTAGTAATAGTAAGTAGTAGTTTGTAGTAGAGAGTATGTAGTAGTGAGTACTATAGAGTAATAGCTATTAGTGAGTAGGGCTGAGTAATAAAGTTTTGCGAGAGTACTTGTGTGAGTAGTAGTGAGTATAGTTAGCAGTAGAGAGTGAGTAGTAGACTGATTAGGGAGCTTTAGAAAGTTGTATCATAAATAGTAGAGTACTATAGTGAGTAGTAGTGAGAGTAGTACTTTTAGTATTTGCACACACATACATATACACACACAGAGGCAACAGGATATGATGTATCTAGTCCTACCAGAGTTAACCAGAGTCAACAAGCAACATCCCAGGTTGCCACCTCAGAAAGGGAACACTGTATGAGAAAAAAATGCTAAATCACTACACAATAGACAGCATGCAAAGTAACCCGTTCTTGGGATTCAACAACAGCACAACTTCCAGTATCACCCATTAGAAATGCATATTTTGATATGCAAAGACGGGCAGGTTGCATCACCCAGCTCCCCCCCCCCCCCCCCCCCCCCCCCCGATGTAGCATCTACGGGAACAACCCATAAAAAGCCAGAACAAAGTACGGATTGCACCAACAAGAACATAAATAACAAATCAATAACTTGTGACAACCATGAGTTTTATGAATATGGCTCTAGAGAAGAAAAATCAAAGTATGAACAGAAGAACGTGGACAGGAACGTACAGGTACTGTCTAAGGTTAGAATATAAGACTCCCCAGAAAAGAAGTTCATAGAGGACGTCATGTCACCAGAATACCACTTTGCTTTTAAATTTCAGTCTCTAGTTATGGTCATAGTTTCGACTAACCAAAGTGTTTAGCTCCCACAACTCAGTGAGTTAATTTATATTTGAACATTGGAATGTTGGGAGCTCATTGCAGACAATGGAGTGCTCCCTGCTTCTACAGGCCGGTAGAGGCCTGCAGAGCAACATTCCAATGTTCTACAAATGCTTCTCGAAGCTAGAGGGGATTTATATCCCCTCGAGCTTCGAGAACCCTTTGTTTAATTTGTTAGAACATTCTGCCACTAGAGGGCTGAATGTTCTAATAGCCTTATAGCCCTTCGTAGCAGGGCTATACCGGCAATTAAAGTCCCTCTGTCTCATTAAAGTTTTTGCCTTCGGCTCGGGCCTTTAACGATTCAGAGGGCCTTTAATAGCCGGTATAGCCTGCTACGGCGGGCTATAAGGCTATAATAGTAAGGGAGTAGAAATGTTGTTTGCCCGTGACATGGAGCCATCGGGTAATTAAAGGTATGGAATAACTCTTAACTGGGACAAACCGCCACAACACAATCAAAAGCGCTGAGAAACTTTGTAAGCTGGATATGCTGCGCTATGAAAACAATTAGATACCACAATTCTGATCTATCCACATCGTCAGTTTGACTCCCTTGACTGGGCTCATGCCAAGTGATATGGACCACGATGCATGACAACAGAACAATGCATAATTAAACTCCACTTTAGGAATATTAACTAGTAGAACAGGGCATATGTTTAATTTGAACGAAACCACTCGCAAATTGGAGGAAATAATCCAATCGGTTCTCTACTCAGAGGGGAAGTCCTATATTAAAATAAGGTAATTTAAATTCTCGCATACCACTTCCCACTATCTCCATTACCTCGCGGCTTCTCAAACGAAGGTGACGATTTCCCAGTGCCCATTTCGTCTCTGCTTCCCCAATAGCGAGATCTGATGAGAGTGAAAGCGAGTGGTAGGTAGGGATGAGGTCTGTAGGGGTCAGTCAGTTCGCGAGAAATGGAGATGCTGTCCTCACAAAACACAGAGATAAATATCTCTGCTAACGAGACACACCCAAGACAACATTAATGGAAGACAAAAATACGTCGACCACACCAAGAATGTCTCCTTAGACACAGAGGAGTTGACATTAGACATGCAAAAGCCCCACCCAAGCTCTTGTGACAAACAGCTGATCGTAAAACTCTGACCTGTTGATTTCTACATCAGGTGGGTGGGATTAGAAACTTCCAGCGGTCGATCGTAAATTCATTGTGTGTACATATACTGGGGAAGGGAGTTGTTCACCCTGTCCTCACTCCTTTTTAAGGATCTACTTTATCTTGAAGACGTGGGCAGGAATCTGCAATGAGTGCAGTGGAGAGCAGGCTGCGGCAGCACAACCTGACAAATTCCTAAAAAGGAAAAGGTACGAGGTTCAGCTCTGAAAATACCAACCTCCCTCACCACCCTCCTCCCACAGTGACCTTCCCAGCTAGGAGGATTACAGGGGTCCCAGCCCATGATTCCGCTGTAACACAGACCCTATGACAGCCACCCTCCCCCGTTGCCATGCGCGGCGAGGCGGCTATAGTCAAAGCGTTAGCACGGTTGCCTACGTCCAGTGACAGGACCTGAAGATAGTAGGGGATTTATTTACCTACCATTATATCGCCCCGAGTCCCCAACTTGGCTGCGCTTGCACACGCACAAGAAAACACCGGCCTCCAGGAAGAGAGTCTGCACACTGTCCGGCTCAAGCGTACATGTGTTACCACGCCTCCCAAACACAAGGTGACGGGAGAAGCAAGGCTTTGTTGGACTTGTATCGTAATCAGTACTCTGAAACGTTGCAGCCATTTTGAAATTGCAAACATTCTTAGGTATTTGTGTTTTCCCCGCGATAGCGGAAAATCATGAGTTTTGTGTTTAAGATTAATAAAAATGTCACATTTTTCTTACATGTATAGTTATTTACTTTCGAGAAATGGTTTGACAAACAATACAGGGCTCGACAAATCTTTTAAATCTTACTTGACCTGCAGGTCTAGTGACTAGAATTTTCTACTCGACCTAATATCAATGCACTTGACCCACAAAAAAGTACTTCCTCTTAGCAGTACTCCGGTACACTACTGTACATTACACATAGTAGAGCGTGGCCCCTGATGAATACTCTTCGCAGTACTTGGGTTCACCACTGTACCTTAAACACACTACAGCACCCCCCGGCGGCTCAGCAACCTGTAATTCTGAGAAAATCATGTAATCTCCCAGTGCCCAAATGAGTGTGTCCTTGTGTAATGTAACTGGAGCTCGTGTCAAGCGCTCCAATACCTTTGTGTCAAGTAAACGCTATACAAATCTGCAACAAAAAAAAACACTCTTAGCAGTCCTCAGGTACACCGCTGTACCTTAAACATATTAGAGTACGGCCCCAGATAAACACTCTTCCCAGTAATCTTGTACACCGCTGTACCATAAACATACTAGAACATGGCGTAGGAAAGGGCAGATAGCAGCATGGCTTGGAACAAAAGTAACTGTATGACTGGAACGTTTTTACGAGGTCTTGCATTTGTATTTTATGTCCCTGCTATCAGAACAGGCATGATGTGTAAGCACAACTAGGACCAGATAAACAATACTGCCCTGCTTGCTCGTGACATGATACTGTAATTTTCCATCAGTGTTTTATTAGAAAATAAACTCTGCACTTGGTGTAAACAGGGTATTTAGGAATCGAGCAGAACTAATGGATTTTCTGCTCCTTTGGAAGGCATTTTATGTGAATATTAGCAATGCTGCATAATTAAGCACTACAGCCAAATTCACGATTATTACCTCTCGGGCACCGTCCTGGTGCTTAACACTTAATTGACATGGGGACATGTCTGTCAGGTGATGGTGAGGCAGCTTAGTGCGATTTCACACCATAAATTGTGATTACAACCTGCCACCACATCTGTTTCACTTCCTGGTGGACTTCACAGCCTGGCCTTTCAACTTAATGAAGTCGGCGCCAGCCAGTTCCGCCTCGTGAACGGTCGTGCTTCATATTCAGTTAATTGCAGAGAATCACCCAGGGAAATAATAAAGATATGCGTTTAAAGTGGTTGGTTGTGCAATTTGGACTGGACATATATTTTCGTCATTGTCCACTTTTCTCCAGCCTCCTTATTATATTTGTACCACTTTGATCTTTGCCAACTCACCCATTCTCTCCTTCCTTACTATATATCGTATTATGCAGCTAAATATTTTTGTAATTAAGATAAAGGGAATCGTAGGGCGCCGTTTATCCTCTGCATCTCGCAGGTGCACCCCGATTGCACGCCTTGTAGAGATGAGCAATCCAACTTCTAAACTAAGCGAAAACACAAAATTCCCTGCGCTGACATCTGGCTCCTTGATGAGCATCGCAGGCAGCTAGTTGGCACCTCACGAGCTACCCTTGGACGAGACGCGTGCAGTGAGTGCCCTCTGGCCGCCAGTGCCAATCTCTAAGTAATTTCATAACTGCTTTGCAGTTTCGTAATCTAAAACGTCACCTTTCTCATGTGCCTCATCTAGCTGTGTTTCTCTGAGCACTAGCAACCTAAAAGTCAGTTCGCAGTGGTAATATGATCGCACATGTTAATTATTACCCCAACGTGACTGCCTAATTTCTAGTCCACTAGCATTATTTACGTTGCCGGTAAGTTTGGGCTTTTCCAGGATAGAAGACTTGAAGTCTGAAACAACAACAAGGGTAACAATAGCCCCTGCTGTGCGTTAATCCCCTTTAAAGCCACCATCCCCAACAATTGGAGCAAGAGCCTCTGACCTGCGGCTGTGACCCCATCCAAGCGCACCTACCGCAGGGACCCCCGCAGAGAGATCGAGCCGTTCTCGGCAGGTGCAGGCTTACATCAGGGGCAGAGCTCCACTCGCAGGGCTCCCAGGATCATGGTTTAACACCCAAAGTGCAGGAGGTCAACTTCTGCTCCGCTAGGGCACCAGTGTCGTTCATGGCCTGCCTCCGATCAAGTGAATTGGGTACAGGGGTTGGCAAAGGCAGTTTACATGCTTCTCCTGCAGTATTTCCTGCCGCGGCTTTGAGCCAATGAGAAGCGTGTAAACATGCTAAACACTTTAATGTGCGTAGATTAGCTACCATCTGATTGGCTGATTGCAACGCGGGCTCGTTTTGCAGAGGCCTAGTTGCAATCAGCCAATCAACACCTTTGATTTCCCCGCATTTTGTCAGGCAGTTCCTGAACATTTCCCCCAGCTGCCCTCTAGAGTCTTCTACCGTCACTACACTTTAGCACAGTGACCGAGCTCACTCGCCAAGCCGGTCAAGTAGGCCTGGAAATTGTCTCGCCCTGAAAGAAATTGACTCGCATTTGCGAGCGGGCGAGTACATTTCTCGAGCCCTGCAATAATAGTCTTGTACATTGCAAACACGAGAGTTACAGAATGTTTGAAATCTAACCTACTCATAGATTTTACTTCATAAATGGGATTGTAACTCTCTCGAGTTTCAACATGTATTAAGTAAACTGCGGGATTCAGCCGTTTCTTTGACAGAACAGTCAACAGCACAGTTTACCTTTTCTACAGCCACCTCTTCAAGTTCTTCTCTCCTTAATCACTTCTTTGCAAATGTTTCCCCTCTAGCAAAGATGTGCCTGATCAAGACATAGCCACCGTTACTAACTTGGCCCCACCCAAGTTTAATCCGACCTATCATTCCTATTGGCTTGAGCAAGCCGTACGTCAGTCACAACCAATGAGACGTTAACAAGGTGGTCTCTGTGTTAGGTGTAGGGCAGCTCATCGGTATGAGTCTCGCCCATTCGTATGACACGCAATAGTGCTAGCACATCCATACAACCGATGGAAGGCATCCTAGTCCGCACTGGGGTGAGGCTCACGGCGCACCGGGCAGCGGTTACAAGCAAGAGCAGCTAAGCTCAAGACCAGTCCAGGTGAAAGATGTGTGAGGTTGTGTTTGTAAGCGTGAGCACCCAAGGGGACATCGAAAACATTTCTGAGTAAATGGGGTACGCACGGCCAAGATCAACCCCCCCCCCCCAGGACCCCATATGCGTTTCTCCCCACCTCACAATTCTTATGAGTGATGAGGGTCATGCAGTTCCAGTACTAAGAAGTTGGTGTGAGTGCAACTCTAGGCTGTTCTATATATCAGTTTTAAGGCTGTTCGGACTGTCTTTTTTTGGAAATGAGTGGGATGCATTGCGTTGATCCAAATTAAGTCCATGAAGCCCGTATACGAAAAACTGAAAGTAGAAATCAAGCTAACTTACCCCGCTGTAAGCCTTGTCCTTTTCAGACTGGGGGGCGTGTTTTTGACTGAGAACGTCACTAGGTAGAAAAAGTCAAAAACACGCCCTCCAATCCGAAAAAGACGGGGCTTAGATCGAAATGAGAACGTCACTGAGACCTCTTCTCCAATGGCTGGCCGCCGTTTAGGAGGCCAGCCAATGGAGTACAAGGGCGGGGCTTAACCTCGCTACTCAGTTATTAAATCTCGCCAGCGAGACTGCGCATGTCTGCAGCCTACGCTAGCCGAGACCTAAAAACTAGCAGAAAAGTCAAAATGGAGAGCAGAAAGGGCAAAACTGAGCGCAGAAAAAGAGCAGAAAAGGCAAAATGGTCAGAAAAATTTGCAGTAAACACAAAACCGAAGGCAGAAAAACGAGCAAAAAAGGCACAACAAAGGGCAGAAAAACTAGCCGAGGTGGCACAAAAAGGGGCACCAGGTAGACCGGCAGCAGAGGGTAGTGAACTATGGGCAAACAGGACAGGAGAGCTGTCGCATGGGGAGCTGGCATGAAGACCAGTGCTTTACAAGAATATTTCCAGTGGGGATCTAAGCCTTATGATGCGTTATTGACCTGGTGTTGAGGGTTACATATAATACCACCTTGATCTTCTCTAAGTGACGTTCAGGGACCTTGGTATTGAGATTATCACATCTTGTTAGATATTTTGTGTACCACGTGCGCACCCAGTATTGCAAATGTTAGGTTATTTGAATAAAGGGGACATTTTAATATATACATATATACTTAAATTGGACTTTGTTCTTTGGGCTATGAGGGGTTAATCTGATTACAGTTTGGGTTTGAGAGGCTGAGCTTTTAAAATAGTATAGTAACTGCAGTAATGCACTAACGTGTGTACCTGTGGTGAGTTGCATGGCACGCCATCACTTGTCATTACAAAGCTGTGTGTGCTGAGAAAATGGCAGTAAGGAACCTTCTTGGTACCAGGGCTCTGCATCAGTGCTTGTGTTTTGGTATGCAATGACCCCGGTTGGCTTTGGATAACAAAGGTGCACCTCCCCACAATTTTATTTTCATTTCTTGGCCTAACCTGGTTACCCTCAACCTCGACTGTGACCTATTTGTTAGAATCCTTAGATCGGTTTAGCCATGTTGCAGAAATCTCAAACTTGCTTATTTGGGCAGCCCATGCTCCTGAGGATAATGGCTGCACAAAATATGGTGTTCAAATTAGTAATTATAAAACACAGGACATGTGATTCAGCCCATATGCCAAGCCAGCTGCCTGCTCTATGCATTTAGGTAAATAATAGCTAGCACACTGAGAGGCGATAATAATCCTTCAGTTAAGGCAATTGGCACTCTAAGTGAAAAATCATGTAAGATCGTGTATGAGGGCGAGAGAGTGCAGAGGATAACCATGCAATTGTCTAATGAAAGCAAGCACATGCAACAATCTTAAGGTTCCAGAGGCCTGCACAGTCACAGATGTGAGCATAAGATGGCAGGGGAAAACATAGATTGGGGTAATGCCCCTTTCTATTCAAAAAGAGAGAGATGACTGGGCAGGTTCAGAACACTAGCCAAGGTAGGATTGGCCATTGTTCTTCACATAATGATATTGTGTAGCAGCTAGTCGGATGTTGGAATTTTGTGTAATGGTTAGAGCATCCTAGTGACCAGAAGCGAGGCAAATCGGATCTTTACTGTTGAAATCACACTCCTTCCTTGATCATGGTTTAATCTTACGATTGGCTAAATCCTTCTAGCTGTGGAAAGCGCCATTGACTAAATAGTCACAGTAGCCTTAGGAGACTATCACAATAGTTTCTGAGGAGCTTTAGTGTATAGATGCAAGATTTTGCAAGAGCCTAGATCTCGCTACAGACCCTCTTGCCAGTAGAGGTTGAGTTGGGATGCCCAGGTGCAGTCTAGGAAGAGTACCTCTGATGCATACCCAAGTAATTCTGTAGTCGGACGTCTACATTCGGGCTAATGTGCGGCACTAACAATTAAAATTTAATTCTAAACGTATTGGATGTGTTTATGGTACCAATCTGTCATACCTATTGTTACACCCATTCAACTCTATTGTCTCCCTTCCTCATACATTTTTATAGTTATCATGATTTTTAACTAAAATGTATATTGTTTGAGAATTCCATTTTACCATATTACCACTGCTCATAGTATTTGATATTTTGTACTGTATTTACTCATTCCTTTGAGTGAGTGGCTCCCTTTCACTGTGGGAGACTTTAGTGGCTGTTAATATGATTGTGTTATTAGTTCAGTGGTTGTAGTATTTACTTTGTGCTTCCTACCTGTGTAAAGCAGGTTTCAGGCAGTATCTGAACACTGTTTTATTTGTCCATTGGATGAATTCTGTGTGCATGGATGTTGTCCCATTTACAGTAGGTCTTTAAAGGTCCATAGTAGTCTAGTAGCAAAACGGCGGTGTTCTGACTAACTCGGTTCACTTACTATAGGGAGTGGGAGCAGTAGTGTGGACAGTCGGTCATACAGCCTGCAGCATTAAGTTGCGGTGCCATATGAACATGAAGTTGAAATTATTCAGTATGGCGATTGCCTATGGTCACTTCCCCAGAACTACTCTTGATGAGCTTTATTCAAAATGGATGACTGTCTGGATTTCAACAAATGCAGTAGTGTGTATGTGAGTTACAAAAAGAATAAAATGTCCTTTACCATCCCCCCCAAAAAAATATTTAAATCTACCACAATGAAGAGCCCAGTAGGATTCTTGCTTGTTTCAGCTTTACAACTACATGCCCATCTAGTATGCATTAATACTTGTGCACTCTTTACAGCAAAGAAGCAAGGATTCTTTGTCGAATTAGCAAAAGCATTTGACTCAGTTTTGTAGAAAGGACTCATTAGTATTGTTCAGGAGTAAAGATATGTGACGTAACCAGAAGACTTATTCGAACAGGGGCGAGATTAATGAGCTCTCTCTCTCGGCACAACTATACTCAACATACACATGAATGACTTGGAAGTCTCCCTAAAAGAAATCCCAACCCCCAGACTACTAATCCATGAGAAACGATCGGCGATCTTCTATTTGCCCAGGATTGTATACTCTTCTTTTCTGGAGAACAGAAACTACTTCAGACCCGAGCAACACTACAATATGATTTAACCTGGGGAATTTAAAAGTTAATAAAAACGCATCCAAAGCTGCACTGAAGGGTTATTTGCCTAAAAAAAGCCGTCTGAAAAGCCCCAGCCGTGCCTAAGAATTGGGATTTCCCCTACGAGCATTGGACAAACCACACAATTTCAGATACAACTCCAGAAATGCAGCAACCCATGTAGATTACTGGGTTATTAGACATGCTGCAGCCCACTTTTTAGTTATAGTAATTTACAGTTTTAGAAATCTGTAAAAACTGCAATGGCAAAGGCTTAATCAAACTAATGATTGCATATTTGGAGATCTTAAAAAAAACATACATTCTGCATGTGGCTTTATTTAAATTGTCAACGTATAGCAGCTTCAAGGAAACCCTGTACTCCTATGAATCTTTGTAGAGGTAGCATTAAACCATGGTATTTCATTTGTTAGAAATTCTGAATCCTGAGACTTTAAAAACTTTTATTACTTTTTTAGCTTTAACTGCAGACCCAATCTCCTGCTTTAGGAAGGGCACCTCCTAAGCTTTTGCAAAGTCCCTCAACCTCCCTATTGTGTCTTTTTGTGAAACGCCAGTGAAAGCTTGCTTATGGCTATTGCAAGGGATTCACCCACCCTACTAGTCCTCTCTCTTGGCCCCTGTTATAGAACCACAGTTCTGCTGAATATATATGGTCGCCGCCTTGTAAATTTACATCTTAAGTATTTCAATTCCTGTGAGGTTTTTTTTTTCTCCTCTTCAGCTTCTTGAAGCTGTTTTCTTAGCTTTCTTTGAGCTGTCTAATCTGCTTTATCCTTATGTAGATGTGGTCTACAAAACTGAGCACACTACTCTAGGTTAGACCACACAGTGATTTCTACAGGAATAAAACCTGTTTTCTAAAGGTTAAACTGCGCCTGAGTGACGCAGCTCTTATTTCACTCTCACCAGTCTTCTAATTCTTTAGGATCACCTCCAATGTAATGGACTTAAAAGCCATGATCATTGAGCTATCACTGTGGCAGGTAAGGGGCAAATGCATAAACCTCAAAGTGTTTCCCAGTTTTTTAATATTAACTTGAGAATCTGTGTAAATGGAAGATTAAATGGGTGTGAAATTACATCCACCCTTTGTGGTCAGACCTATTTTGGAAGAGGGCTTGACATTTAAAAGGACTAGGGATGTAAGATCCCTCCAGTGACTTGCTTTATTGTCCCTCAAGAACCTATTGAGTAAAACCTTGGTCTTCAGATTCTTCAGTATTGGAAAGGTCTGGAACGCATGCTCAATCAATGAAACTAACCTTAGTTAATGGGTGCTTGTGGGTTATTGCAAATTGAGATATTTAATGATAAAAATATTGAGTAAATTTAGCATAAGCTTTGGGAGTTCACAAGACCATCTTTTAAATTTTAAATGTTCTGTTAAATAGAGTGTGCAGTGCCCATAGAACAATTCTTAATTACTCTGGATTTTCAAGTCCGTACAAGTGAAAAACGTACTATTTTATTTATTTATTTATTTTTATTTATTTTATTTTTTAAACTTGTAAGGCGCAACGGCTACCCAAAAAGGGTTTCCCGGCGCCGAGACACAGCACAGAAAGGTGGCAAGGGTTTGCAGGGTCGTTCATGTTATTGCTCGAACAACCAGGTTTTGATGTTCTTTCTGAACCTAGCGTGGTTTTCCTCCTTGCGAATATAGGGAGGGAGTGCGTTCCAAGGGGTTGGTCCTAGATGAGCAAAGGATCTGCCTCCCATTCTTGCAAGTTTGAACCTAGGCACACAAAAGTTGGCTGCTGATTGCGACCGTAGGTTGCGTTTGGGAGTATAGGGATGGGCTAGTGCCAGTAGGTATTTGGGTGCAGTACCCGCTTTTATTCTGAACATATAGTTCAGGGCTTTAAATCTAATTCCGGTTTTCTACCCTGAGCCAATGCAGATCACGTCGGTAGTTCGAGACCCTGGTGGTTTTAGGAATTCTACACAGCAACCTGACAGCTGAGTTCTGGACAAGCTGCAGCCGCCGTACTACGGCTTTATTTGAGCCTAGGTACAGGATGTTACCGTAGTCAAGCCAGGATGTAATGAGGGCATTGACTACGGTTTTTTGGGTGGAGATGGGCAACATCCAGAGGATTTTCCTTAGCCACTTCATGATGGTAAAACAAAGGCCGACGACTTTGCTGGCCTGTTTCATGGAGAGGGAGCTATCCACAATGACCCCCAGATTGCGTACCTGGGTGGCTGGGGTTGGGAAATTTCCCATCTGGGAAGGCCAGTGGGAGGGGTTCCACAGGTCATGTTTCCCCAGGAGGAGGATCTGTTTTTTCTCCATTAAGCTTTAGCTGGTTTCTAGTCATCCAGCTGAATTTTTTGGAGACCTTGTTTGAGGGGAGACGGGGATGAAGGGCTGGATTCAGACAAGGAGAAGATGATCTGTGAGTCGTCGGCGTAGGTCATGAGGGTGAGTTCTGATTTGTCCGCCTGGTCGGCCAGAGGTCTAAGATGAAGATTAAAAAACAGTTGGCTCAGAATGGATCCCTGGGGCACTTCGTGTGGGGCATTAAACATTCCGGAGCATGCTGAGGAGGATGTAATTTAGAACGTCCGGTGTGTCAGAAAAGACCTGATCCACTCAAGTGTCATACCACAGATTCCATTTTTTTCTTAACGTAATTATGAGTCTTTCATGTGATTTGGTGTCAAAGGCTGCGCTCAAGTCTAAAAGAATGAGAGCAACCGTTTGACCATCATCAAGGAGTTTCCGGTGACTCCCAGCAGAGCAGTTTCTGTTGAGAAACCAGCTCGGAATCCTGATTGAGACGGATGGAGGAGGGAATTTTCTTCAGAAAAGTGGGTTAAGACCGAGTGGATGTGTCTTTCCAGTAATTTCGAAAAGACAGGGAGCAAGGATATAGGTCTATAGTTAGCCAATATTTCAGGGTTTGCTGTGGGCTTCTTCAGCAGTGGGCTTATCATGGCATGTTTCCAAAGTGCGGGAACTATAGAAAATTCCAAGGAGGAATTTAACGTATCAACAATGATTTCACGGGAGGGGGCATCCAGTTGTTTTAGTGCTTTAATGGGGATAGGGTCACTAGGGCAGCCGGATTTGATGGTCTTGAGGATGGCCTTCAGTGTGTCTATATCGTAATGGGAGGCCAGTATTCCAGGGTATTTTTAACTGTGGGGACATAGTCTGTATCAGCCTGCGGGGTGGGATCATTTTTATTGCTATTGATATCACTGATTAGTTTGTCAATTTTGTCCGTGAAGAATACGGCAAGATCCTGACATTGTCGTTCATTTAGCGGAGAAGCAGTAGCTGTAGTTTGCGCACCCGCTAGTTCCTTGACCGTATTAAACAAAGTTTTAGGTCTGTTTGTAGCTTCCATAATGGTGTTGGAAACATACAAGGCTCGCGCTTTCGTGCAGGCTGTATGGTATTTGTTTCTGGCGTTATGGTATCTCTCCTTTTTGTCGGGTGCATAGTCTTTCCGCCACTGATGCTCTAATGCCTTACATTTAGATTTCTCAGTTTTCAATGAGTTGTCGTACCATGGGGCTGGGGGTCGGTGGCTATTTCCCTTTGTGTGAGGGGTGGGTAGGCAGGAGTCAGCGGCGTCACTAAGCCACTGTTGTGTTGCTTTTGCTATGCTTTCCATATTATGTCCTTTAGTGGTTTTTTTTTCGCAAAGTACCTTGTTGAGTTGTACAATGTCGAGTGTTTTCCAGTTTTTCCTGGACGTTGCTGGAAAAACAGGCTGCACAGAAGTAAGGGTTGGTAGTTTAAGGCTGAATTTTATTAGGTAGTGGTCTGACCAACATATGGGGGTGGTATCGTGCCATGATAATTTGGTGAGATTAGTAATAATAGGATCGAGCAGGTGTCCCGGCTTATGTGAGGGTCCGGAATGTAGTAGTCTCATGTTTAAAGCTATCAGGTCTTCTAGCAAATTGGAACATGTGGAGTTAGATGGATCCTCTAGATGCAGGTTGAGGTATTTTATGAGGCTACATAAAAAGGTGTGATGTAGTTAGCTAATTTGGAAGCCCATTGGGTGGAATTTCCGGGGGGGCCGGTATATCAACAGGCCTGATAGCGTAAAATTGGGGTTCATGGATATTTAAAAAAAGGCAGTTTAACAGTCTGGGATGCCAACTGGGTCGAGGCTACATTTCAGCTCTCTGTTAAAAATGATTGCAATCCCACCTCCAGTTTGGTCCAGTCTATCTTTCTTAACGATTGCATAGTTGGAGGGGAGAGCAGTGGCTACGTCGGGGCCTGCACTATCGTGTAGCCAAGTTTCAGTCAAAAGGAGTACGCTAGGTTTGTCTTCTAGAATGTGTAACCCCTCCCCAAAAATAACTAGTATAAACAGAACATCTTTAACTTTGGAAAGCACTCGGTATTTCTGATAGTGGAACCCTCACTAATCCATGGTTCAGTAATAACCACAATCTTGTGGGCTATAGGAAGAAGCATAAATACAAAACTTTGGTCTCTGACCAGTCATTAATCATCATGCCACAGGAATGTCTCACAAAAGAAACAGTGTTACAAGAGGGCAGTGCAATTTCCAGAGAGATCACGTGATCCAATAGCTCTGACTCGCCTATTGTGCAAGAGGCCCAAGGCATTAAGCTAATTAATGTGTAAAATTATAGAAGGCCACAGCCTTGTGACGTTTGGTTCAGGTCAGCACACCTGGTGCAAATGGTATTCCTTGGCTGCTTCTTTGACATTCCTTATTACCCGGAAATGATCTATTCTATCATGACCTTGCTTCTGGCATATGCTTTCTTGAACTTGTAACAAGTTGCGGGGTGGGTGGATACAATGCAGTGTGGTGAGATGTTATCTGATTATTTTCCCTGGAAGTGGCCCAGTGAGTGGCAAGCGAGTACAGAGTTAATCAGTGTATTGATGGATCGAAGGAAATCTAACGTCTGTCGCTAATGGAATGGATCTCTTTTCGGCTGTGCCTTCGTGTTTTGTTTTCCATCGGTTCTAAAAGTATTCGTTGGAACTCTCTGGATAGGAGTTGAGTGACCCAAGGCAAATTGTTGCAATACCTGTTTTTCTTGATGCTGTAGAAGTAGAGCAGAATGCTGAAATTAGTGTGTTTTTCCTTTCTACGATAGTCTTTGAGTATTATTCGATGCAACCTACCCGCGCACAACACTGTAGCTGTTATGCTCCTAGTACTGGTGCCAGGGGATTATAAAGGAGAGTACGCTCACTTAATCGCTTTGATATTACTAATGCTGTATCGTCCTTGTGAGTTCTTCACAGATTGACAGTCTGTTTTTACTGTAAATATTATTTTTGTATTTAAGTATGCTGACATGTTGATTAGCTTCTTGTGGCCTGTAGACTGGAATGCGAAATACTCCCTTGAAATGCATTAATTAAATGCTTCGCATTTAGCTGTATCCATGCTTCCTAACCACCACCCCAAAAATGATTGTTGGCAATAAGGGCTTTAATGCAAGCATTTCTACTCCAGGCACAAAATGTGATGGGATTGCTTTGAATGTGTTTTTTTTTTTGGCTACTCCAGATATATCCACATTCTAACACTACACTGCCTTTACAAACAACCAACAATTTAAACGATGAGTTCCTGTGGCTCCAAAAGTATTATTTTGTGTTAAACTATTTGACATAATTAGTTGGGTTTCTGCCTCGGTGGTGTTGATCAGGGAGGTGGTCTTTTAGTTCTTAGGCACCACACGCCCGTAGATCTGTATTTGACTGGTAATCCAGAGTGGTAAGAAGGTGCAAACAGAAGTTTTAATGGGAATCTGTGTTACTTTGCCCTTAGAGGTACTGTTGAAGTAACTTCTGAGCTGTACTGCATTATTTTTTTGCTTTCGGTTGTATTGGTTCTGAACAATAGCATGCAGATTTTGAAACCTTTTACGTTAATTCTGTTTGCTATGACACAACTTTTAATTGTGGTTGCAACAGAGCATTGTTAAATGTACATTTCATCCACCTGTCCCGTCTATCGGATGCTTGTGTAATTGATCAGTGCTTTGGTCTAGTGTGCTGGTCTAAAGGAGTCCGAAAAGTGGGCAAACATTAACCCTGCATGAGAATTTTAAGATCCTGCAGACTTGTTGGATCACAATTCATGAATTTGCACTTAAATTATTATCTCGGCTGTACCAATCGCAGTTGGACCTCAATGACCACCTTTTTCAGATGCCATTCCTTATGGGGTGCAAGCAGATGAAAGAATTTAAGGAACAAAGACGTAAGGTTTGTAGAGCCCAGCAACAATGTAGGAAGCAGTGTGAGGTAAAATCTTGCTGAGTGAAGAGATATGTTTTAGACCTTCTGAAAGCTTGGTTGTAGACTATAAATAGTGAATCTGTAAATCAGGAAATGCATCCAGAAGGCTAGACTTGCAATGAGTTCAGGTCCAAGGCGCCACCAGTCAGACAGAAGAGGGTAACCGTCTGCTGCTGCTCTGCAATACCATGGTAGGGTGTACTTTTGAAGCCCTTGTCTCTTCAGTAGCTCATTTACTGTCCTCCCTACTGTTCAGTGACCCATTCCACAGATTTGCATACCAGCGGCTGACTGCGTTTCATTGTTATAAGATTGATAAAATTAGTACCATTAAATTGCGTACTAAGCAAACCTGCTGGCAGTAAGTGCTATTTATTATATTTATTATTGCTCGAAATTTGTTGTCTTTGCTCTATAATTGGATCCTGTTCACTGAAAGGCGGACTCCCTGCTAGTGTATGGTATCTGGTGTTCATTCCTAGTGTCTCAAATACACCTTCATGTATTATTGTATGCATGCAGCTGAGCGTTCCGCAAGTAACCGTGAATTGTCAAGCAAAGTTCCATAACTGCATTGCGAAAAGTTAAATTAATTAAAGCTTATCGGGTCTGTCGCTTATGGGAGAAAGTTTGAGATCCTTGCAGGGAGAGGCATTTGAAGGTTTACTCGACTGTATTGGTTTTTCAGACTGTAGGCAACTCGAGGATGAGGTGGGATTTAGTACAATCCAGCTCGAGGCAATGAGTTTGTCTTGAGGGTAAAGATGGCCTAATCCAGTGCCTTTGAAGGCAAGGCAGATTTTGAGTGGGAGCAGAGTTTGATTAAAAGCAATTTCAAGCTGCCGTGACTTTCGTTATAAGTTACAGCCTCTCCAATCATTCCTTCTTATTAGAAGTGCCTAGCTCGTGTTCAGTTTAGATGTGTTATATTGATAAAGAAAACCTAGAAATAGGAACTTTGAGACAATTGTCTTATGGAGATACTTGATTGGAATAGACTTCGTTAAAGCAGATTTGCAGAAACGTGTGTGTGTATATATGTGTGTATATGTATGTGTATGTATGTATGTATATATATATATATATATATATATATATATATATATATATGTATATATGTGTGTGTATATATGTATATTCACTGAAAAAAACATAGGTTATAGACCATATATAGTTAGGAATTAGCATTTACAAAACCTTATTTTACTCACAAAACCATTTTAATTCGCATATATAGTTAGTTGCACTAACTATATATCGCGCACCCGCAATCCACTGCTGATGATGTCACATATTACATCATTCATGACATGGTCAGTGACATCACTGATGACATCATCCAGTGATTGTATGTTTCTGTAAAGTTAAAATATGTCTTACATATTGAATGAGTGGATGTATAAGTGTCTGGATTTAGTAGGTGCATGACTGACTGTATGAGAGAGTGATTAAATGTGTCTCACTGAGTGCATGGGTTAGTGACTAAACTGTCTTAATTTGTGCATCATTATAACTGTTGTTCTGTAAACTGCTGCATGTGTTGATCAGTAGCTATATGAGTAACTATATGGGTTATTGATTGGTTGCCCAAGTATTTGTATGGGAGAGGGAGTGTGTGTGTGTGGCTGGGAGGTGTGTCACTATGTGCATAGAAGTGTGAACAGTTGATTCACTAGATGTATGGGTTCAAAACTGCATGTGGAAACAGCTGTATGGGTGGTTGACTGTGTGCATGAGTGTATTGGTGAGTGAATGGATATCTCAGTGCTACATGTCAAAGTAAGTACATATGTAAAACACAGTACATGTGAGAGTTGACGTATATAAATTACTGTGTATAAAAGCCAGTGAATGTGTGAGTGGCTGCATGGATCATTGAAAACTTGTATCAGTGATTGTATAAGAGAGTAAATATGTGTTAGAATATGTTTGAATAAGTAAGGTGTGTATAACTGTATAGTTGAGGAAATGGAGGTGCGATTGATTCTTTGCATGACTGACTAGGTGTATGAGTAACTCCATGTATGAGTGACAATCTGTGAGTGTCTGTTTACACCGAGTGTATCTAAGGTTATATTAGAGTCTGAAGAGGTTCATCGTATTATCACATGAATTAGGTCATCAGTGATGTTGTCAGTGATGTCATTTGAGTTGTCATCAGTGATGTCACTGACCATGTCATGAATGATGTAATATGTGACATCATCAGCAGTGGATTGCGGGTGCGTGATATATAGTTAGTGCAACTAACTATATATGCGAATTTCAATGGTTTTGTGTGAGTAAAAGAAGGTTTTGTAAATGCTAATCCCTAACTATATATGGTCTATAACCTATGGTTTTTTCAGTGAATTTTCAAGGTTTTGTAAATGCTAATTCCTAACTATATATGGTCTATAACCTATGGTTTTTTCAGTGAATTTCAATGGTTTTTTAATAGCAAATATCAAAAGCTGTAAAATGTATTTTTCTTTTAAAGGAAAAATATATTTTATATGTTTTTAATATATTTTTTTTATGCATCTGCCAAACCCTGACCTCTTAATAGTGCACTGTGGTGGAAATGATTTGGGCACTATGACTGGGGTTGGTCTGGAAATGCTTTTAAAGGACACCTTTCATCAATTGATGACACTTTTTCCCCAAACTGCCTTGGTATATTCCAATATATGCCAAAGACAGAAATGGAACTGGTCCAACCAATTTTGTCCACAATTTGAGAAGGCACAGAAACATGTGAATAAATCTGTTTCTGCTTACATGAGAGACTTTAGAATGGGTTCAATATACAACAACAACTTGCGTTACAACATGCAAGACATCTACAGAGGAGATGGTGTGCACTTCTCAGATGAGGGGAATAGAAAATTCCTCCTGAATAGAAGACTGTGCATTGGAACCTACTTGTAGGTACCTAAATCAGCCACAGAACCCACAAGCTCTTTTCAGAGCTACCCTACCTCTGATCATTCAAAACGTTTATCTTTTTCTAACTTTTTTCACTATTTTTCACCAAAGTACGCTCCCTGGTACGCTTACCGGTGCGCGTACCGGGCCCTCCCCACGTGAATTTTTTTTTTTTTTGCCTATATGAGCGTCCTAAGCCCCCCTCAGAAAACCTAGAGGGTCAGGAAGTGTCTACCGTGCCCCCTTCTACCCATTCCGAACATTGTTTGCCCTCCATCTTGTGTCTCAATTCTACCGAAACACAAAATGGAGGACTCCCGTAACGCTGCCGGTCCGCGTACCGGGGCGCGCACCGGTAAGCGCTCGTTAAAAAAAGGTGGGAAAGTAATTTACAGAAAAAACCACTGGAGACACTTTCATCAAATATAGAATAGGCCCTACTACATAGCAGTCCCTACCATTTACCCAAATTTGGTGGTATTCCATTGAGCCATTTGGGCTGTAGCCCTGTCTAAATATCCTGAGGTAAATTACATGACAAAAACACATATGAAACTGTTTGAATTTTTAACCAATTAAAATGTTACTTACATTTTGTACTTTTATGTGCTGACATTTGATTGGTTAAGTACATGAATATATATAAAAAATGAGAGGGAAACACAGCCATTTTGACTAACACTACCTAAGGTACATTTGGAAAAGAATTTGACAGAAAACTTCAACTACTTTGAAGAAGGTAAGTTGTTAATTTGAAAGGAGAACTATGTTATGCACTTTAAGTTAATTTTGTAAAACGTTTTCAGATAGTTATATACTGTCCCTCCTATAAGAGTTAGACATTGAGAAAGGCTTATTTATTTAAATTATTGATTGAGTTAGGCTTCTGTGGTATAATTATGAATTTACTTAGGCTTCATCACAGGCACTTTTTAATAGTTCTACTTCCTGCCTGAAACCATACAGTGCCCAAAGATAACTTCACTGTTAAAAACTCACAAGTACCTGTCTGAACTTAAACCCAACAGTGCCCTATCTCTACTGATATATTTATTTTTTATGCAATTTACAGCAAGAAAATGGAAGCACAACAAAATAAAAATAATATTTCATTTCAAATTAATATTGAAAACAATCCTAAGGAAGACAAAGAAGAAATAGACTTTTTGGATGGCACTGTAGACCAAGACTTAATTAAATGTGTTGAAGAATGTGAATCATGGAATGAAAAGGAGAACATACCAGATGAATTAATGTTTCAAATTCTTTTAGATTTTGAAAAATCACAACAATAAATTTAAATTTTAAAAGTTAAAATTGTTTGAGACATTATTCTTTTTTTTTTTATATGAAAATTATGAAATAGTACCCAAAAAGATATAATATAAAGTGAGACTTAAAATATACTGTGCAACTTTTTTGTGTTGCATAGTAAGCTTGCTCATAGTTACTTCCTTTCTCCAACTATATTATCTCCAATGTGTATTTAACATCTCTTTATCATCTCCTGCCTCCATATTGTTTCTGCTTTCCTGACAGACTATGGTATGAATTCCATATACCACAATAACTTCTGAAACAACATGCAAGATATCTACAAAGGAGACGGTGTATATTAAATTTTAGACTCTGCATTGGTACCTACATGTTGCTACTTAAATAAAAAAAAAAAAAAAGAACAATCAATAAACCTACAATATTTGAAAAGTCTATCCTTCTTTTTTCCCCATAGTACGCTCCCCGGACCGCTTCCCGGTGCGCGTACCGGGCGCACCCCCGCAAAAAAAATGAAATTTTTTTTTATTTTTTTTGCCCCGCGGGGCCCTTTTAAAGCCCCCACATCAAACCTAGGGGGTCAGGGAGGATCTACTCTGCCCCCTTATGGTCATTTCCCCCTTTGTTTTGGCCACCTCTTGTGTCTCGATCCTACCGAGACACAAGATGGCGGCCGCTCCGGACTGTTTGGAATGTTTACAGACACACGAGAGTCAATCAGCTTTTCGCGCGCAAGTCGCGTAGCGCGCCCGGAGCGCTCCCCGGTGCGCGTACCGGGGCGCGCTTACAGATATATATAATTATTTGAACCTAAATTACTCAAAATCCACTGGAGCACATATCTTGAGACCTAGCAAAGGCACATCGGGCTACCAGTCCCTACAATTTTGCCAAGTTTCATAGAAATCCATTCAGCCATTCGAGCTAAAAGTGAGCCCTATGGAAAACTCAATGTTAAAAACACGTTTTGGGACCCCCCTTTTTTCTCGGCCCCCACTTCACGAAACCCCCCAAATTTTCAGGGGACGCTCAAACAATGTGCCATTTTCCTGAAAATTTCAACCAATTCCACCCATCAACGCCAAAGTTATTCAACATAGAATTTGCAGAAATCCCTATTAAAAAAAAAATCCTAACTATATATATACCTACTGGCGGTCGCCAGTAGGTAATGTGTGTGTGTGTGTGTGTGTGTGTATATGTATGTGTATATATATAATCTCTCTCCAGGCGACCTGCAGTGTTCAACAAAGAAATAAAGTCCATTGCGTTTCGTGATGAAAAATCACTTCCTCGGGGGCTAGAGGAACAATGTGACACTACAGCTACCAGCAGGCCACATGAGTGGCCACGCCCACATGGGCGGGAACAATACTTTAAAACTGTGTCTAATGGAATCAGCCGTGACCTTTTTGCGAAGATGTCCGCAGCCCATAAGGAAGTGCTTCATTGCACGAAACGCGTCTGGCTGGACTCTGTATAGCATTGCAGCACTTCGGCAGCTGTGCACACTGTATTCTTCCATTAAACATTAAAGTTGGCGTATCTTCACTTACCTGTGTGGGCCTCTCATTACGGGCTAACTTTTGTGTTGGATGTTGTGCGGCCATGCCTGGGTCGCGAGTAGTTCCCTGCTTCACTTTGTGGAGCCCCGCTGCTTCGCCAATAGACGCTTATATAACACAAATTGCCCGAACCACAAAATCTCTACAATCCTACTTAGTGTCAATGTTTATTATCTTTTTTTTTTTGTGAAAAAGATAATAAACATTGACACTATGTAGGATGTCGAGGGGGAACACAATAAATTGATCTTTTCCCTCCTAATAAGCTTGTAGAGATTTTGTGGTTTGGGCAATTTTGTGTTATATATTCTATAAAGGGTCTAGCCCCCACCACGTGTTTATGGACCTATCCCCTTTTGTTCTCGCCAATAGACGCGGCAGCTTTGGGACAGGTTGTTGTCGATGGAAGATGAAAAGGCATGACGGGCGGCTTGAAGTTGCACCGCAACCCACTTGGGATTATTGTGTTTGAATTGAAAGGCAGCGCACGGCGACTCACAGGAGGAAAAAGTGACACTACAGCTACACAGGCTACATGAGTGGCCACGCCCAAATGGGCGGGAACAATACTTTAAAACTGTGTCTAATGGAATCAGCCGTGACCCTTTTTGCGAAGATGCCCGCAGCCCATAAGGAAGGGCTTCATTGCACGAAACGCGTCGGGCAGGACTCTGTTTTGCATCGCGGCACTTTGGCAGCTGTGAACACTAATGGAAGAATACAAAGTTGGCGTATCTTCACTTACCTGTGTAGGCGTGACTATGTGAGGATGTACCTTGCATAAGAAAGTAATGCGAGTTACAAGAAGGAGGCACTTTGAGCTTGAACAGTGACCCTTGGGTGAACTTTACACCAAATACATCCAGTGAAATTCAAACCTATAGCATTTCTCCCACAAAAGTAAAAAAAAAATATTGTACAGTCCTCCTTTAAGAGTACTGAATTATAGCCAGGCCCTTGATCTCTTGTGTGAAGTACTGCATTGTGATATTCAATCACCCTCTCAGTAGATTCCTTAAAGCACACGACGAATCGCAAAGCAGGAACAGGGACTCTGCTGGGAACATAATTTCAGAGATTTGTCAAGTGACTGGTCAGAAATCCACTCTGTTTTCTGAATGCTGCTCCCTAGACTTCAATTCTAGAGCTGACCCTAGAATCTATGTAGTGAAGAAGCATATTACTTTTGAAACACTTTCTTTTTTTTAAATTGGAGAACCACAAAGCATCATGCAGTTTTTACAAAAATAAGTAAAATCCCCTTGTAGATGTAAGCCAGGTATAAACCATGGAGGGATCTAAAATTACTTTTGGATTGAGACTCATTAGATTAACCATTGACCTTAAGATTGTAGCTGCCAGCGTCCCCCGCAGGGGGACATCAGCAGGACAGCCCTCTAGTGCCTACTAGTCGGAGCCCCCCCCCCCCTTGTCCCCTAGGAGGGGGAGGCTCTCGGGACGCTTGGGGGCGGGCCGGGGTACTTAGGACCCTGCCACCTCCAGGTCAACCTCTTTTCCAGGCGTCCTGCTGCCTGCCTCGCTGCAGTCGTCGTCGCTCTGTCTCTGGGTCCGTTTCCATTGTTTGGTAAGTGCTGCACTACTCTTTCCCCCCCCCCCCCCCTCCTCCTCCACTCCCCCCGGGTTAAGCCCAGGTTGTACAGGGGGGGATACATGGTGTGGCCAGATAGGGAAGGGCTCTGTGAGCGCGGGCATGCGGGGCCCCTCGGGGGAGGGGGGGGGGGCAGGCGAGTAGCCCAGGGCGGAGGGACTGGGAACGTGGTCTGGGGGCTGTACTGGGAGATCCGGGCACCCCCCCCTCCACACGATCAGCCGGTTCACTCGGGGTGGCATCGCTGCCTACCCCCGGCCGGAGGGCACCACCCCCCCGCCCCCCCAGACGCGTTCGGGACAGATTCCCGTGCACCGCTTCTTGGCGGTGTGTGCGGTGCTCTCCCCCCCTCCCATGGCTAGGAGCAGGGGCGGCCGGCTCTGCTGTGGCGCGGTCCACCACGGGTAGGGGGACTGAGCCCTCCTTGTCGTTGCCCCCCCCACTCGTGCTGCATGATTCGAGGGGGGATATGGTGGGAGGGTTTGCTTTTCGCGCCTCTCCTCGCCCGTCGAGTCGGGGGAGCCAGGCTTGGTACGCTTCTCCTGGGTTCCCTCGTGTGTGCCGGGTCTCCAAACACGCAGTGGCCTCTGGGATGGGGGGGGGGGTGCTTGGGACGCGCTGGTGCCTCAGGGGTCCCTCCCAAATGGGTGCACCCAACATGGGGGAGGCCGGCCCCCCCAACCCCACTCACCGGATGGTGTGCAGCTGTTCCCTCGCTACGGGCCTTGCTCCTCTCTCGTGCCAGTGCCTCGTTCTCACGCAGGGCTTCCCCTTCTAAGACGGAGGCCCCGCGCGGCCATGGGAGCCCCGCAACGAACAGCGCCTCTTCCGATGCGCGTGGAGGCGCGGTCGGCTCCCGTCCTCCATCTTGGCAGCGCACCGGGGCTACCTCCCCCGCATGGCAGCCCTGTGACAAACGGAGCCTCTTTTGGCCAGAAGCAGGCCCCGCCCATGTCGGGTTGCCTGACTTCCGGTTTTCGCGCGACTCGGGCCGCAGCGGTGATTTCTTGGGTGGCAAATGAGGGGTAGGCACCCTCAAAGTGCGTTAAAAGTAGACACGAGGTGGGCACCCATGGAGGCTCTATGACCTGGGTGGTCGCCCGTATTTCAAAATACACCAACCGGCGGGGTGGGTACCTCCAAGGGAGCATTTCGGGGAGATCCCTACACCAGGGAATCTCCTTAGCGCTTAGGGCAGCATTGCGCATTACGCAGGGACACTGCCTGGAAGGGCTGTTTTATGTTAAAGGGGCGCACGGCCTTATCTGTACCTATTCAAGGACGAACACAAAGTACACGCAGGGCATGATCTCGGGTAGGGGTTGCAGAGATCTGCACTGTGCCGATGATAGGCAACATACGTTAAGGGAGAGACATGCTGTTGCACGGTTGACGTTCTATTGAATCAAATCGCAGGTTATGAGCATTACGACGATCCCTGACCTGGATGTGGGCGGCTGGTAGCCAAGCTTACCCAGGCAACCAGGGAGTGCATCTTTTTCTGTATGTTTTCAAAGGGCAAAAGAATACTCATTTTCAAATGCAAAGGCATTTTAACGCTTGCACATACCAACTGTGACACTGTATCCAGCCCCGCGGGGTTCGTTAGCGGCATTCGGGCAATGTTCTCGCTGTAGAGGGGCCACTGCCATATCTACAGTTACGTATTGAGCAAGATGATTGTCATGTCCATTTATATATGAATGCAGGTGTTAGGGGTGCACATGGAGGATTCAATAACCATGCCATGGTAATTAATATTCTACAATTTCTCACAAGGTCAAGAGTACAGTACAGCGACGGGCGTCCGAAGTAGTAGGTGACGATCGCCCGCTGGTAGCCGCAACCGTCACAATCATATCCATTCTTCGTGCGCTGGGAAGCAATAAACGAAGTAAGTACGGAAGGTGCGGGTGGACAGGCGGAGGGCCATGGAGCAAGGGGTTCGGTGGGTCAGCCATTGGGGCAGCCCAGGACTTGGGTTGCTCACGCAGTCCTATACCTTTTCACCCATAGGGACCCGCAAGGGCAGAAGCCACCAATCGAATGGATGGCCTGGGGACCCCGTTTCCATTGTTCTCCCAAGTAACCTGTGTGGACGAGTCGCAGCAGGGCGCACACCAAGATGGGCTGTGGGAGGAATTCATGGCCATAGCTAAAGCAAAGGGACCGGCGTGGGCGCAAGGATTCATTGAGGCGCGCAGACAGGAAGACTCTGGGGTAGTAGCCGTCACCCCACCTGACAACACGGCGGGCCCCTCGACCCAGGAGCCATGAAGGTCCAAGCGGCAACGCAAGCCAACCAGCAAGGACTTTCCGGCCGAGGCACCTCCGGCGAAAGTGAGGCCGGCCACCGCCACGCGTGACCCTGAGCCAGTGAACACATCAGTTGTAGTGCAGGACTCGGCCACAGGCCTGACCGACTTGGCTCAAATGGGTAAGGCGATGGACGATATGTTGGGTCTCATGACGGTATTTAAAAAAAGACTGGATTCTATGACGGCAATGCCGCAGGTGTTGCCAGCGGCCCCACCAGCGGTAGGGGCGGCGACGGTGCTGCAAGTTTGGGTGGGTCAGGCCACTGCCACAGACGCAACTGGCGCAGAGGGTAGTAAGGGGGCCGCCGCTGGGTCAGCCACTGGGCCCGCTATGCCTGGGATTCCTGGAACTGCCATGCTAGCCACTTCTGCCACAGTATCCGTTGACAACCAGCCTGGGGGGCCTCCCTAGACCAGCACCACAGGGGTTCCCAGCCGTCACTCACAAGTCACGAGTGCAGGGGCTGACGCACCGCAGCCCCGCCTGCCCAGTACCGCCCCCCGCCAAGAGGAGACACACAAAGAAGTCGCAGGTGGGGCATTCCGGCCTCCGGTCATGCAGGCACCACTGGCTTTGGGCCGTTGCTCCCTGGCATGGCAGGTGCCACTGGCAGCCAAGGAAGGGATATGGAGGCCCGAATATATAGCTATCCTGACCTTGCTGATGCATGGGGCGGTAGGCGTAGATACAAGGAAGATGGGGGGGAAGGAAGACGAGAAAAAGGTGCGATATCCGCGTTGGCCAGACAAAACATTAGATAATTGGACGGCGGCTTTCAACATTCTAGTGGCAGTTGTGATGGAAAATTTCCCAGAGCAAAGCCAGCCCTTGATGCAATATGCGAGCACCATCCAGAAAGAGGCAAAGTTGTCAGGGGGAATGGGTTGGTTTTATTATGACCAGGATTTCTGCAAGAGAATGGCCATAAGCCCGGATCTGGGTTGGGATCAGAAGGAGATACAGCTCTGGGTGGAACACATGTGTAGGTTTACTCACGAAAGGAAGGAGACACCATACAGGGCGCAGGGAGAGGTAGACAGTAAGAAAGGGGAGCAACAGTTTCCCAAACGGCCATTCAAGCAGCCTTTTCGTGGGGGCCAGGGGAGAGGCCAGAGGGCAGGGCTAAAGCCCAAGTTGGCCCTAGGTAGGGTGGTGGGCCCATTTCCAAATCCCCCGCTGGATCATTTTCTGGTGTCACCACTGGAAGTTGTGCCAAAGAAACAGCCAAGTGCATATCGCCTGATTCACAATCTGTCCTACCCTGAGGGCAACTCTGTGAACCTCTGACTGGAGGAAGAGGCTTGCTGTGCATCGTACTGTTCACTGGACATGGCCATTGATATGGTAAGAAGGGCTGGGAAGGGGGTGTGGCTGGCCAAGGCGGATATCGAATCAGCCTTCCACCTCCTGCCGGTTCACCCCTCCAGCCAGCATCTGCTAGGTTTTAAATGGGGAGGCAAGTTCTTTTTTGACCGCTGTATGCCAATGGGGTGTGCAGTCTCGTGTGCTTACTTAGAGGCGTTCAGTCATTCCTACAATGGGCTCTTTCTCTTACCCAGGGCATAATGCAGGTGACACATTACTTGGATGATTTTTTGTTCTTGGACAGGCAGGAACGCAGGAGTGTGCAGAGGGTCTGCAGGCCTTTGAGGCAATGGTCTGGCACCTCTGGGTTCCCCTTGCCCCAGGTAAGACTGAGGGTCCTGCGCAGGTCCTGACCTTTTTGGGCATCAAGCTGGACACCATCAAGGGTGAATCTAGGCTCCCTGCTGACAAGGTTTTGGATCTGCAGGGGGACATTCAGGCGCTGTTGGCAAAGATAAAGCGACCTTGGGGGCGATCCAGAGCCTCTTGGGTAAGTTGAACTTTGCTTCCCGAGTCATACCAGCAGGCAGGGTATTTTCACGCAGGTTGGCAAAGGCCACGGCCAACATAGGCAAGAAGCATCATTTGGTGAGATTGGGCCCTGGGGTGAAGGCCTATCTGGAGATGTGGGAGGACTTCTTGAAGCAATTTAATTGGACTATCATTTGGAGGGCCCCTTGGGCTGGTAGCCCCGAACTCTGTCTTTTTTCTGATGCGTCAGGTAGGGAAGGCTTTGGGGTTATCTTGGGGGAGGAGTGGTGTGCTACGAGGTGGCCGAATGCCTCGCGGAAGAAGAAGATAACCTTGAACATCACAGAGTGCGACTATAATGGGGAAAAGCTCTAGCACTATTTGTGGCCAGAAACATTGGGCAACAGGAAGGTGGTGTTCTGGTCGGATAATATGGCCGTAGTGCAAGCAATAAATGATCTGACAGCCATGTGCCCCCTGGTGTTGAGTTTGTTGAGCGAATTGGTCAGGGTGGGCTTGCGCATCAACATCGAGTTTAGGGCACGGCACATTGAGGGTGTGAGGAATGTGGCAGCTGACGCTCTCTCTCGCTTTCAGTGGTTCTGTTTCCAAGAGGTCTGGCCGCGGGCGAGGGCGGAGATGACACCATTCCCGGCACCCCTATGGCGATTGCTATGGTGGGCGAATGACTGAAGGTGATGGGTGAGCGCTTGCTGGCTCCGGTAAGCAGGAAAAAATATGGGTCACAGTGGCGAACATTTAGGACAGTCATAGAGTCTGTGAAAGGTGAGCCAATGTCATTAGAGGAACAGGTGCAGGTCTTTGTGGTTTGGGCCAAGGACACCGGCAAGAGCCATTCATGGGTGTGCGGCCACGTGGCTGCTTTGAGTCATGACACCAAGCTTAACGGGGGCTACGACCCCACCGGCTCGTTCAGGTCAGGGCGGCACTGAAGGGGTGGGCCAGGGAAGAGGTGAGGATCCCAGAGGCCAGGGCACCAATAGATTTCCCCACCTCGCAGGGCATGATCGAGGCTGTGCCACAGGTCACCCACTCCCCCTTTGAGGCCAGGGTCTTCACTACAGCATTCTGCCTAGCTTTTTTTGTTTCCTTCAGGGTGAGTGAGCTCGTCGCAAAATCCAAGACAAACACATCAGGGGTGGCCCTGTCCATCCAGCATGTTTGTGTGATGGAGAGACTGGTACTGCGTATTCGTAGGTCAAAAACAGACCAGGCAGGGCCGGGTATGACAGTAGTACTACAAGCTTTGGGGACCCCAGATACCGCCCTGTCACCACGGTAAGGGAATACTTGATAATAAGGCCAGCGGCCCCGGGGCACTTCCTTATACATGCAGACCAGGCGCCTCTGACTAGGTTTCAGCTGGACCGCATCATGGCGGCCGCCTTGTCTCGGGCGGGTCTCGCTGGTTCGGGTAGGAAGTTTTCAAGTCACTCGTTTAGGATTGGCGCGACCACGTTTGCATTAAAGGCAGGCATGGGGGCGAAAGGCGTTATGAGCGTGGGAGCTGGCAATCAAATTGTTTTCAGTGTTACATTCTTCCCTAAATGTACAGAGCTTATGAAGTGTAAATGTGTGTTGTTGAGTATTGGTAATGGTGGCAATAATTGTAATGTGTGCAGTGTTTTTTCAAACAATTAAACAAGTTGTGACAAGATGGCGTCCCTCTTACTCCCCAGGTTGTCGGGTGTGGCTGCAGGGACACTCATACGTTGCCAGGTTGGCACAGTGGGCAACACACGAATTGGACCCGGGGTTTCACACGGACGCAGTTTGTATGGATGGGCTTCCCCGGGATGAGATGGAGGAGTGCGAGAAGCAGTCTAGAGCAACACCTCTCATTAGGGGGACCCCCTCCCAATGTCCTGATTATCCATTTGGGTGGCAATGACTTAGTAAACAGAACTCAGGGCAATCAGCAATAGATTGGGGCCATGCGAGCTATGGTGGTCAGAGATTGTTCCACGTAGGGAATGGCGGGGGGCCAGGTCCATAGCTGCGGTAGAGCATTCACGCAAGAGGGTCAACATGGCCATGAAGTTCAGGGAACTGAGAGGCTTGGGGTTCATCCACGATGAACTGATACAGGCAAGAGTGGATGGTTATTATGAAAAAGATGGTGTGCACTTGTCCAAAATCGGGATGGATATGTTTCTCATTGATGTGCAGGAGGCACTGGAAGCTGCTGGATGTAAGTAGGGACCTCGGAGGTGGCGGCTCTGTCATCGACGGCAGCCTCCTTCAGAGCTGTGGCAGTTACAGGGCGATCTGGAGGCAGACTGGTACTGTAAGGGTACCTCTGCGGCAGACTAGTACAGTAAGGGTACCTCTGCCTGGCACAGTAGGGGTCCCAGAGCCAAAGACCTGGAGCCGCAGGGAGGTTCCGGGAAAACCGCGGCGGTGCCCCGTTAGTCCTTCGGGCGGTTGGGGGCCTGACCATCCGGGGGTGTGCCATACCACGCTCCGCCCTGAAAAGGGCAGGAGTATAAGACATTATCACGTGATCCGGAAGGGGTTCTACAAAGGTGCTGCACTGTCCGGGCGTCGACCCACCGTGCCGGCTGGCTCATTAGGCGGGCGGGGCAGCGAGGAGCTGCCTGCCCTGGATCGCCCGTAATATAACCCACAAAACAGCATACTTTTGTTGTATGTAAATAAACCTGCAGCAGTTCTTTTCCCATAAGCAATGTGTCCGGTGTAATCATTATATGGGCAAATGCAAAATATTGGCGTGGGGAGCGGATGACGTTGTTGGCACTATGCAGCTGCCAGTGTCCCCCGCAGGGGGACATCAGCAGGGGAGCCCTATAGTGCCTACTAGTCGGAGCCCCCCCCTGTCCCCAAGAGGGGGAGGCTCTTGGCGGCCTCACCAGCCCCTCCCCGTGGGTGGTTGCACCAGTGACGTACTTCCAGGGGAGGGGACGCTTGGGGGCGGGCCGGGGTACTTAGGCCCCTGCCGCCTCCAGGTCGACCTCTTTTCCGGTCGTCCTGCTGCCGGCCTGCCTCGCTGCACCCACCCTATCCTCGTACCCAGCAGCTGGGCAGGGGGCGTGCAATTTTGGATGTTCTAATGTTTTCTTTTATGTTGCAGGCGGAGTTACAAGGTGATCTGGAGGCAGACTGGTACAGTAAGGGTACCTCTGCGCCAGACTAGTACAGTGAGGGTACCTCTGCCTGGCACAGTAGGGGTGCCAGAGCCAAAGACCTGGGGCCACAGGGAGGTTCCGGGAAAACTGTGACGGTGCCCCGTTAGTCCATCGGGCGGTTGGGGGGCCTGACCAACCGGGGGTGTGCCATACCACGCTCTGCCCTGAAAAGGGCAGGAGTATAAGACATGATCACGTGATCCTGAAGGGGATCTACAAAGGTGCTGCACTGTCCCGGCGTCGACCCACCGTGCCGGCTGGCTCATTAGGTGGGCGGGGAAGCGAGGGGCTGCCTGCCCTGGATCGCCCGTAAGATAACCCACAAAACGGCATACTTTTGTTGTATGTAAATAAACCTGCGGAGTTCTTTTCCCATAAGCAATGTGTCCGGTGTAATCATTATATGGGCAAATGCAAAATGTTGGGCTGGGGAGCGGATGACTGTGTTGGCACTATAACTCATTGATCCTAAAATAGCCAACTGGTAAGGAGCTCCTGGCTGGGAGCTCCCTGGGGTAGGGGTCGACGTTTGGTATAAATCTACCTCCCTACTGTCCCCGCCCCCCTCCGCCTCCCCTTTGAACCGCTGCGCATCTGGAACCAACTGAGACAACCTTGCACAGCTGATAACAGCAGACAACAGCAGACAACAGGGTCCAGAACAGCATCTGAGGCGACACTGCAAGGATCAAGGTGAGGGCAGTGTAGCCGAGGGAAAAGCCCGGGAGATTTGACCTGTTAGCAGAGAAAGCACAGCCTCATGAAGAGTCCCCAACCCCGCTCCCAGTGGTAAAGCAGGCGAGCCCACTGCCCCATCCCTGTGATCATACCAGGACCAAAGATGGTCTCAGACGAGGCTTCGGAGACTAAGCCTCGTCTGAGACTGCACCACTGGCCACTGTAGACCCAGGGGGTCGGGTGCCGGCCGCCCTGCCTCCAACAACCGTCAGACCTGATCCACCCGTGCAGCCTGATCCCTGGCTAGAGGTCGGCAATTGATCCTTCACAAACGCCTGACTTAATCGCACCTGGAGACTGGGAGATTGTGCGTCCAGGTTTCGTGGCTTGGAAAAAGGGAAAACCAAGACCCTGAGCAAGAAGTGGCTCTATCATACAGGAGGAGGAAGCTTTGGTTCTGGATCCTGCTAAATTAACACTGCCTATGCATCTATTTTAGCTTGGGGACACTGAACTTCTCACATTATGCCTCGGGAAACAGTAACCACCCTGATCATTGACCAACCTGTTAGTCATAATGTTATGCTATATAATATCATTATACATTTTATGTTTTCTTTACGCTCACTCCCATAAAGTTTTCTATGTGTGTTTAGACGCATGTATCGGTTTCGTATCTTTTTATGTAATTCATGTACTCTCAAGTCCTTATGTAATAGAACTGGTTCTTATGTAAAGCACTCTGACACCTTCAGGTAAAGTACACGCTATATAAAAACACATAAAATAAATTATTCTAAAGTTTTTAAATATTGGTGATTCACTGGTGGTGGAGAAATAAACTTGATGTTCTGTGATGAGTCCCAAATAAAACCTAGGTACTTGTCATTTGGACAAGGTATTCTTGAAATGCCCAGCTGAGACCCCTAGAGCCCAAATGTTTCCCTCTCCCTTGCTCATTGGTTTAAAAAAGGCAACAAGCATTTTTGCATCTTTCAAAATAAAAAATGATTTCAGCATTTATAGCATGCTGATCGAATAGTAGCTAGCAAATTAAAGCAGCGTTCTTTTTTGAACATCAAGTGTTCTCAATCTCTAGGTCATCCCGACCTCCTTCAGTTTTTGTAAAGTTTAAGAAGATGCTGGAGACATATGATAGGCAACTGTGATTTAAAAGGAAGAAAAAAACTTTTTTTTTCTTCACCCTCTACTCTGTGTGTGAGATGTATCACTTAGGATAGCAAAAAGGTCACTAAAAAAATATTTTTACGACCTAAGATTTAAAATCCAAGTGTTTCCTTCAGAGAAACTAATTCAAACCTTTAACCAGGTACTTCTTGGTGAAGTTGTATGGCTTCTTTGGAGGAGAAATTCACCTTTGAAAAACTAATTTCTGCAATAGCCAGGTCTAGATTTGAATCTGGAAATAACAGTCCCATGAAAACTTTACTTGTTAGTGCTTCCAGGTGATGGCCATGAAAATATGATGTTTTTAAGGAGAAAAGAAACTAAGGAAGGCACAGCAGTGGCCTGACTTTGAGGGGGCCAGAGTTTTCTGACCCCTGCACAGTTGGAATTCAACGATGTGTAGAGTCTACCCCACCTGGTCTTTACTGGGTGCAATTAAGCCTACACCCCTCATTAAATTTTGACAGATCAGACCTGCCAGGAAAGAGTATGGTATTTACTGTGCTATTGAATTATCTGTAAATAGGCAACTTTGTATTGAACGTTTGTATTAAGATTTTGAATGAGTACAATATTGCAAATGCAGCATTGTATAATGATCCAAGTAATCGATGTACAATGTCCCAATAGGTCAGTGCATCACCTACAGTAATGTAAACATCTGCAAGAGACACTTGTTCTTTAATGTATCTGTAAAGGGGAAATTAAACAAGGTATAGGGTGGATTAAGAGTGTTTCAATCATGGCCTTAAGAGGTGGAGGGGGCATAATCACATTTCGCTTCCAGACCCCCCCACACCACTCCTCCCTGGTCACCTCAGAGAGGGCCTGTAACACTCACTCAAAGGCATTCCACCCCCATGCAATGGGAACTTTTACGTAGGCCCCTTGCCTCCTTCCTGCGCAGCGCTGTGGACTGTACTCTAGCATTGCCGTATACCAGTATGACATGCCTGGGAGACAGGCTTTCTTCCGTTTCGTGGCAGTTGCACGTTCATTTATCTTTAGGGCTAAGTCTGTGAAAGGGGTTGTTGCGCCTCTCTGTTTACTGCTTCGATATATCCCGCCCCAGTTATCCTGCCTCTACGGTGCAGAGATCAACTTTGCCTATGCCCTCCGCCAATGCATTTAAGACTGCCCCCCCGCCCCCAAACAAATCTGTCTCTCTAGACAATTGCAGAGTATGTGTGCCATATCTGCATTTCTGTAATCACATCTGGGATACACAAACTCACTCCCATACATACAGTGCAGTCGCTTGGGGTGAGATAGTCTCTGTGTACGATGCTGTTTTGGATGGACTGGAACTTCGCATTGCGGGAGTGTTTACGGGAATAGATAAGTGCCCTATCCCATTCTTTAGGAATAAGCTTGCGACCAATGTCCCGCTGCAGTTTCGTGGGCTGCATCAAGTCCTGCAAGGTAGATGCCATTGCATGTGTGAACCACGAGATAAGGTGCAAGCCCGCACCCATCACATGTATTGCATGGAACAATGGATGTGTCTCAGGTTCCCCATCCTTAATGTGCCAAAGCCGCTGTAATTCAGCTAGCACTGTGCTGTGCGATAGGAAATGGTGTGTGGAGATACATTGGGCAGCCCTCCCAGAGCAACATGCAATTGGAGCTTCCTCAGTGCAACTAGTCTTCGCGCTTTGCTACGAATAAAGGAGCCCAACATTCCGTGCAGTGTGCTGAATGTGGAGTGTGGTATATTGACGGGCAGATTTTGGAAGTAGTATAGAAGCTGGGGGAGCATTACCATCTTAGAGAGGGACACACTCCCCTGCACCGTGAGGGGAAGCGTGCTCCAAAAGGATATCTGTAGCCTCGGGGAAGTAAGTGCCCTTGTGAGGTTACTGTCTATTAAGTGTTCTGGTAAATGCGAACACCGAGGTAACGAAACCTGGACGGCTACCATCTCACCTGGTTGGGTTCCCACCATGAGGAGCTGTGGCAGGCAGGTCGGGCTTAAAAGGAAGAGGCAGATCTTGTCCCACTCATTCCCAAACCTGAGGCATTCTTGAATTGCTCGAACACTAATTTGATGCTCTCAATCCCCTGCCTTATGTCTCGTATCTAAAGGACGTTGTCCGCATATAGGGAGATTGCATGTAGTTCAGTCACTATGTAAATGCCCCACTCCTCCCCTGTGTGTCTCAGATGCTAGGCCAACAATTCCACTGCCAATGCAAATAAAAGTGGGGACAGTGGTCATCCTTGACCTGTTCCTCCACTGATCCCAAAGGGGGCTGGAATAAGTTGTCCCGTTTTAACCTTGGCGGTAGCGGCTGTGTATAAGAGGTAAATGAGGCGGAGTAGCCTCATCAGAAGTCCAAGTCGTGAGAATACCGCAAACCTGTATTTTTATTCTGTTGTGTCGAACGCGCTTTCTAGTTCTATCACTAGACAGGCAGCAAAGGCCCACAGGGTGGAGCCTGTTCCAGTACTCTATTTACCCTGAGTATGTTTCAGAGTGGTCGAGTGACCTGGGATAAAACCATTCTGGTCCAGGTGCACTAGTGTTGACATATACTCCATAGGCGGCCAGCGATTACTTTACTGAATACCTTCTGGTCTGTGACTAGCATTGACAGAGGGTGATATGACTTTACCTCGAGCGGGTCCTTGTGAGGTTTTAGTAGCGATTATTAGAAGTGACTCGCGAAGTGTCGGCGGCAGCTGCCCCCCCTAAGGCCGCCGGATATATCTCCAACAATTTAGGGACTAGTATACTCTACTCTAGTAGACCTTGTGAAACTCGACCAGCAGACCATCCAAGCAAGGAGTTTTGCAGGTGGCTAACACCTGTATTGCCACCCACAGTTTTTGTTCTGTTATGGGTTGCTGCAACTCTTGTTGGGCTGCTTGGTCAACAGTAGGCAACTCCACGACCTCAACGAATGCGTGTATGTATGCTTCATGGTCGAGAGGGTGTGTGTATATGGGCGTCTTGATGCTGTGGAACAATCAAAACAATGAATAGAGATACTAAAAAAGAGGCAGTTGGAAGGGGAACTAGGAGTGAGTGGCAGTAACCACCAACATTCACGTTTTCCCTAAAAACTTTGACCAGTTTGTCAAACCTGATAAATTCCGAACTGCTGGGAGTCAGATTTTATTTGTTGAGCTAAATAATATAAATTCAGAAATGAGCACAGGAAGTAAAATACCAATCATGAGGCCTGACACTGCTTTGGGAGGCTGGGTGAAAGAGAATACCTCCAGTTTCTTTGACCACACCTAGCCGTATGTTAAAGACCTGGTTAAGCATGTGACATCTAAGCTTGGCCTTCAGACCAAGCACTGTGGAGTGAGCTTCACACAGCAGTATATTAGTGCTACCTTGGGCTTGCATTTAGCACTGTGTTTTAATGATGATCTGTGCAGTAATAATGCTGTTGTCCTTGGGAGTTTCCGGATCAGTCCTGTCCTTATGCTGCACTGCATCGTTACTAGCTTTGCTACTCCACCTAGTAAATAAGCAATCCCCAGTGCAACAGCAACTTGGACCAAGTCGATCAAGGTCTGTGCCGACATGGAAACGGCCACTACAACGAGGCCGTTTCCACGAATACCTTAACCACGCATGCAGTACAACGCATGCGTGGTTACCACGAAAGCCTTTACCACGCATACCTTTACTACGAGGTATGTAGTAAAGGCATATGTGGTAAAGGTTAAAAGTAAAAAAAGGGGGCTTGGGGGGGTCTTCCCCCCCCCCCCCCCCACCCCCACCCCCCAGTCACGTCGGGATATGCAGGCAATCAACGTCGTAAAAGAGAAAACGGAAAAAAACTTCCGCTTCCTCTTAACGACGTAAGAGGAAAATGGTAAAGGTAAATGTAATGGTAAAGGCATGCGTTGCAACGGAATGCGAAGTAAGAACATACAACCTGCTGACATTCGTACAAGGTAATAAAGGTTCATTGGGTATCACCCTGCCAGGACCAGTCACATGTAACCTACAGAAGGTGAACCCCTCGTGGTAGCCCTTGATGCATGTGTATGATAAGTTTAATCATGGTGGCCTCCTTGTCTGGACTGGGACAGGCCCTCCAGTCCATAGCCTGAGGGTTCTGATGGTCGCACAGTCCTCTAAAACCTTCTGGTAAGATCAGTCATCCAGTCTAGCACCTGGGAAACAAAAAGAAGCACTAACAAGAAGCCGGAGTTAGTGGCTCTGCACTCCTGCCTCGCCTTTTTGGGGGCAATTGAGGAAGCCAAGCAAGCACCCTTGAGTACAGTAAGTTCTGCATAGGCAGAAACCGCACCCGCTACACTTGGCCAGAATGGTTGGATCATAGGGTGCCCTCGTACCATATGGGGAAACCTGTGTCTACAGAGCAGCATCCTGAGTGAGGTGCCATGTATTCTACAGAGGTGTGGTGAGGTCAAATTTGTGTGGTTCCGGTAATGAAAATGGATTAGCTTAAAGGATGGCAGTATGGCAGTGTGGAATGTGGTTGCAACATGGTGTACTACGAGGTATAGTGTTTCCAGTAAAAGCTGCACCGAACTCCTCGGACCACGCATCCTGGATGCTATGCATTAGGATCCTATGCAACCCCTTCCATCCTCACACAAGGTAGTGTAAACGCCTTTCTGCCAGATACCAAGCTTAACAGCCTTTGGTTCTAAGGTAGCACTACTACTAAGTTTATGCTGTCTACAAGTTTTAGAAGTGGCTGTGATACCCACAAGGGCGCACCTTTAATAACTATAATTATGTGGTTTATTTATTTACTTGCATAGCTCAAGATACACCACCTAGGTGACATATTGGCGCTAAATTTTAGATTAGTAGTATTAGATTAAGAAGTCAGTCTTTCAAAGAAAGGAAAATTCTGATGAACATGTCGTTGTTATGAACATGTCGTTATTAATGAATTAATAAGAACACAAAACAAAAGACTCTTTACCCAGGAAGATGAAAATATACAAAAAATACCAGTGCAAAAAAAATCTACTTTCTAGTGAAAGGGATTGTTGAATCCACTACACTTTTAGAGATATAAATCCTCCTTGTAAAACGAATTATAATTAAAGCTTAATTACGCTGGTATGCGTGCTTAGAAGACAGAACCTCTTTGAAACGAACTATGTATTGAATCTAGAACTAAAAGATAATATTAGGTAGTTTCCTTTTTTGGGGGGGGGCGGGGGGCCGTTTGGGCACGAAACATAAGTAGCTAATCCGACTTTGAAAAATATACATTCACTTTATCAGTCATCAAATCGAACCAAGAAATCCCCACATTAATTTACCATCTAGCGGGATGAATCCATACGTGCAGCTCGGCGTGTCTAACAGTGCCGTTAATTACGAAACCGAGCGAGACCATTGTTTGTGGCTTTGGAACGTGGTCGCGTGCAGGTTCAAACGGTCAGAAGGCATTGCGGAAGTACAGCCTCGTTCCGGCTGCGGTGAACCCTGGTCACAGAACATCAGCTGCTTCTCGCGCACTGTAAGATTTCCAGATTGATAGCAGGGGTTTCGATGCCTGTCCATCCTATACCCTTTCCCGTCCCAGTTGATGGAAAACGCTGGCACTTTTTGTTTACAGGACTTTGTTTACATCGGAGACCGAGAAACCCCAATGACCTCTTAACGAAAGGTATTGAGTGCTGCTTGCAAGCCCACCAGTCCGCAAATAATACTTTAAGGGCCACTGAGACTTTTGTCAACCAATTTGCCATCAGCCAGGGGCGTAGCTTGGTCAGTAAGATTAGAAGGGGTGTTATATCCGAGGGGAGGGGTGTTATCCGAGGGGAGGAGTGTTAGCCTCCGCTTTTCCAACAATCAGGCTGACATACAATATTAAAATACAATATACGAGAGGGCCAGGGGCGGCTGGTGACATTTGAAAGTGGTGAGGCGTAAACTAATTTGCATATTGCACCGCAGCGAGCCCGAACCACCTTGCATCCATCCATACATCATTCATGCATCCACCCATCCATCCGCCCACCCATCCTGCATCCATACATCATTCATCCATCCACCCATCCACCATCCATTCATGCATGCATCCATCCACCCACCCACCCATCCTGCATCCATGCATCCACCCATCCATCCACCCACCCATCCATACATCCACCCACCCATCCATCATTCATTCATGCATCCACCCACCCATCCATCCTGCATCCATCATCCATCATCCATCATCCATCATCCATCCACCCTGCATCCATCATTCATTCATCAGTCGACCCATCCATCCACCCATCCTGCATCCATCATTCATTCATTCATCCACCCACCCATCCATCCTGCATCCATCCTGCATCCATCATTCATGCATCCACCCACCCATCCTGCATCCATCCTTCTTTCATTCATGCATCCACCCACCCAGCATCCATCCTGCATCCATCATTCATCCACCCATACATCCACCCATACATCCACCAATTCAGCATCCATCCTGCATCCATCATTCATTCATGCATCCACCCATCCACCATCCATCCTGCATCCATCATTCATGCATCCAACCATCCATCCACTCATCCATCCTGCATCCAGCATTCATTCGTGCACCCACCCATCCACCCTGCATCCACCCTGCATCCACCCTGCATCCATCCTGCATCCATCATTCATTCATGCATCCACCCATCCACCCATCCATCCATCCTGCATCCATCATTCATTCATGCATCCACCCACCCATCCATCCTGCATCCATCATTCATTCATGCATCCACCCACCCATCCATCCTGCATCTATCATTCATTCATGCATGAGGGCAAACCAATATGTTGTGGGTATTTAAATTGCTTAATAAACGACAATATTGGAATTAGAATTAGTACAGGGGATCTTATGTTATCATTACACCTGTCAAATGACTGCATTGTTACTTCATTCAGTGTGTTTAAGAGTTTAGTGAAAAACGTTTTCTGCACAGGAAAATGTATGTTTATTTCGGTTTTCATACTTTAACAGACTGTCTTCCTCTGTTCTAAGTGAAATCTTTTTGTCATCTGCCTGGGGCTTCTTATCTCTGTGTTCTGGGAAGTGCGGGCGGGTTTTCTACACAGTAATATAAGGCCACAATTGTTATATGGGGCAGTCGCGGCCGGTGGAACGACTCCAGTCACGGCCGGCATGAATCAGGGGGCTGGGGGGAAAGGGGGTAACCGCGCGGAGAGGGGTGGGTTACATTTTAATGCAATGAATTAAACTTACCAGGCATGAGGCATCTTCTTCGTTCCCACGTCTCCTTTGCAACGCTCAACAGGAAATACTAACAGTGCCAAATCAGGAGACCGAATGCGATGGGGGTGGGGGGAGTGGGGGCCGGGCGACGGACCCTTGTTTCCTCGTATCCTGGCATTTGATAGGGCATGGGGCAACTTTGCGCAAAACGCATCACCGCCCGGGCAGGAACCTATCTACAGACGCATGCACTATACTAGGCATGCGCAGCATCCTAATGGTGTGTGAATGTGAGTGAGGGGCAACGCTCCTCACTCACATGCGCAGTTAGACCATCTTCTGGAAGCCTGCTCTCACCTGCGTGCGCAGGCGAGAGCAGGAGACATGCGCACTTTAACCCCTGAAGCACCGTCCGGCCGGCCGGAAATGTAAACTAACTAATTGTGAAAGCTGTCAATTCGTCTGCTTACATTCCTGTTGCCCAAACTGCAGTGAGCAGTTTCTTTTGTGGGGCGCTGCCCCGGCGCCCCTATGGACAAGCCGTCCCTGGAGAGGGCCCATGAAAGGGGCTTAAAGCGCGGTTCAAAGGGAAAAGAGTGTGGATTGGTCGGGTTCTGAGGGAAAACACAATATTTTGTAAACTATTTAAGACTTTCAAAACGGATAAAGTGAGTGCATTTCGTCAGTGCGCAAATTCCTGGTAAAAATCTGACAGACACCTCACCATACTCGACTGAAAGCACCTGCACCCAGCTACCAGAAATAGTTATTTGGGACCTTGGTAACATCCCACACACCACCTGAAGCTCCTCCCCTGCCATCAGTGGCCACCTCCAGAGCCCAGTACCAGGTTCAACACCAAGAACGTTGATCGCAAGTGCTGTGTGTGCGCTTGCTCAGTGTTGTGTTAGGGCGAGCTTAGCAGGGCTTTAAGCCGTGGTGGTGGGTGTGTGTGGGGGTGGGGGTAGGCCTGAGTACTGGCAATAATAAGAAACATACATGGCTAAGATGTTTAACACCTTCGCTGCGGTGGCTATTCCGCCGCAGCACTAACGGTCGCGGGGGGCGCGCGGGTGACGGAACCGTTCAGTCACGGCTCGCGGGTGAGCTGTGCTTGTGAGGGAACAGTTCCGTCACTGCCCCGCCCGCTTAAGGAAACGCGCCGCGCAGGCGCGGCGAGCGGGCCGTGACGGAACCATTCCGTCATGAGCACAGCTCACCCGCGAGCCGTGACGGAACGGTTCCGTCAATAGCGTCGAACCGGTTAAGACCGGAGTCCCTTCGTGCCTCAAGGTACATCTTCAGGCACAGTGTCCTAAATTCCAACCTGCTGTGGCTAGAAAGGTAACTCTGGCTCAATGGGCTTTATTTGCGGCATGAGTAACGTTTAATGAAGGGGAAATGCTCAGTGAGTAGCCTGGCACTGGCGTAACAAAAAGTGAGGGGGCCTCCTTGCACGGTACTTAGGGGGACCCCTCCGGGCTCAATCAGGAGCTCTTCCGGCCAGAGTTCAGTGCCGAGGGGGCCCCTTGGAGCTAGGGGCCCCCTGGACTGCAGGGGGCCTGTGTTATGCCTCTGTAGCCTGGAAGTAATTGAGGCAAACTCCTTTTTTTGCACGATAACACTATATTTTTATGTGTCCCACATGAAGTGTGATTATCTTTACCAAGTACTGTTAATTATCCTTGCATTCTGCTGCTTGAGTTATCCTGCATGTATGGTAGGTTAAGTAGAACTACACATTCCCAGTAGAGGGTGATCCACATCATCTGGGAAAATCTGATTCTAGTTGGTAACTAGCGACCATGTAGGAGTATCTGTTCCGTGTAGCTTGTCGAATGTATATCTCAAGTCACTGGCTGAAACCATGAACAAGAGAGGTCACATCAGAACACAAACTCTTGCACTAGCACAATTTATAAATGCATTAGCTTGAGCTTCTGGACACACAAGACTGTTTATTTCAGTGTGTTTTACAAGTCAAAGGTGTGAGCCAAAATAAGATGCACAACATTACAGGAATTCATTGTCAGTCCTTAACCCCTTAGCTGCGGGGATTATTCACCTGCTGTGCGGGGGGGAGCCCACAGCGCCCGAATGCTCATGACGAGCTCAGCTCGTCATGAGGCACGGCGCTCCTGTGCTCATGACGAGCTGAGCTCGTCACAGGTGCATTGGCTCCTGTGGAACGCTCAGCACAGGAGGGGAATTCTCCCCACACCTGAGCGTTCCACGGGCCATGACGAACTGAGCTCGTCATGAGCACCGGAGCGCTGTGGCTCATGACTAGCTCAGCTGGTCATGAGCATGGGAGGGATTAAAGATCACATTCCATTATACAGTATGTATTCAGCCCTGCCAACTTTTCCAGGTCCATGTGTCACTAGCTGTTTTAGTACAAGTTTTTAGGTCTTGCCTAGGCAGCGCTTGCGCTGTCTCTTCGAGACATGCTGTATTCAGGATATGGCATTACGCTCCTCCCATATTTTTTATTGGCTCCCGTTACGTGGCTTTTTATTGGTTACTAGGCTTAGTAGTCCCTCCTTAGTACCGCCTTTTCTCTTGTAACCTCCCATAATAACTGCCCCTCTTACATGACTTGTTACTTGGTATGTTATTAATTAGTTTCAGCGCACTCTTTTCCCCTTTTTGCTTCTTTAAGCTTAGGAAATTCAAAAACCATGCGTGCTTCATCTCCCAGGCTGCAGCTGACACCTCCTCCTCCCTCTTCCCTCCCTCTCTTCGGCTGTAGCTGCCTCCTCCCTCCTGCTTTTTCAAATGCAGGGCCAGTAATTCGCACTTTTTAGCGGTTGTGGCTTGCACGCTCGTTATGGTTGCTCTGGGTGCCTAGCATTGCTTCGACCGCCGCCCACTCTGCCGCACCAGAGTGTTAGTGTACGTCTGCCAGGACCGCCGCAAAAACATAATGTGACCCATGGCCTCCCACCTCCATGCTTCGCTTTAACTTTTACTATGGCAGCCACGCGATTTGGGGCCTTACTACAGTTTGCTAGAGAAACCTCTGATGTCTGGTAGTTTCTCAAACCCTTATCCGGTCTATTGGGTGCCGCCAAATTCACCCCGTCCTTATCTTGCCGACTCTGTAAGTTACCTTTCAGCATCACTTAGTTCTACACCGTGCAGTTATCTCAGTGGGCTTGACGCACCTTCCGATCGGCCATGGCATGCCTACTGCTCTCACCCTGATCTGCTGTCCCACACCAGGCAGATCGGTGCTCCAGCTTCCTGCAGTGAGGCTTCACCGAATGTGCTTGTTCATGTTTCTTTTTAAATTGAGTGCAAAATCAATGCCAGTTAGGTAAGTTTGTAGACCTGCTCAAGAGGTGTGGCTCTCAGCCTAACCTTATTCTCGATACCTTGGTGCACTTTAACTTTTACTATGGCAGCCGCGCGCCTCACATCTGCAAACTGCTTTCAAATGTGATCTTCCATCCCAGTGTGCCACTCAATAGGCTGATTTTCACTTTAAAATTTGTATTATCACCCGTCTCTAAGGGCAATTAGGAATGGGTGGCTCTATGCACCAGACACTTGTTTTTTTAAAGCAGCGCAACGCGCTTCGTGTTTAACAATGGCGGCAGCGTCGTCTCTTCCATATGTGAGGAGGTGAGCATGGCTCCCTCCCTACGTCTAGCATCTGTATATGTGTTCTCTTCTAAATACAGTCCCTCGCCGCTTTACTGCCACGCAGCATACATCGCTTGCTAGGACTCGATCCTAAGGTTTGATTTTTGTTTCCGTCTTGCATTCTGCACTTTGCAGCAAAAGTAATGTCTTGCTCGTGTTTCGTGCCTTTTCTTATTTGTTGCAGTTGTCTTTTTTTTTAAGTTCAAGTTTATTGAAACCAAAAACATAGCATAAAATACAGAATGTAATACACTCAATCAATGAAAGATATATGAGATACAAAAATAAAATTTGAGAAGGCATAATAAAACTGAATCAATAAACACCTATATCTAAGTAATGGAAAGGGAAAACATGGGAGGAAAAGGAAACAAAACAAAAAGGGAAGTGAATTATGACAATTCATAAAATATAACATTGTATGCAGATATTAAAACTTAAATAAAAAGTATACAATTGACAGCGAGTAATAAATAAGCGTAAAACTTTGTAAATCGAAGGAAAAAGATAAATAAGCAAAATCATGGTGGCTTATGAACATCATCAGATGGATTTTGATGGGTAACAATAGCATTTTGAGGAAAGGGAGAGGTTTTGGAGAGGTAGGTAGTAAGAGGAATCCATAACCGGTCTCGTTTAACAGCTAAGGAAACCGGGGTAACATAATTGGTATCAAGCCTATGGTGAAAACAAATAGCATTCCACCAAGCTGAATAACTGACTTTGGCGGAATCTTTCCAATTGGAGGTAATCAGATGAAAGGCTATGGCCAAAAATAAGTCAAGCAACTTATAGTGAGAAGGGGAGAGTGGTAAATCAGGAGACCAAGAACCCAAAAGGACGTTGGAAAGGGAGTGTGAAACCAAACATTTTGTGCAAACGGGGCCAAACCAATTGCCAAAAGGAAGCAATGTTGGGGCAGTGAAACATATGAAGTAAATCTGCAGATTGGCAAGGACAAGACCAACACTTAGGCGAAATGTCCTGGGAAAATGTAGCCAATTTCTGTGGAGTTAGTAGTAAACGGTGATATAGAAAGTAAAGAGTTTGGGTAGTATTAGCAGCTCTGGACGTTTTGTGTATTTTTAACCACAGTTTATCCCATAGAGAGAGAGAGGCCAGGATATTGACAAATCCCGTATCCAGGCCAATTCTGTCTTCGATTTGAGTCGATCAGGTGAAGTTATAAGACATTTGTAAATGTGGAAAGCGGACGGAGAGGAATCCAAAAGCGGGCTAATGATAGAGTAAGAGGAGGGTATCTCGGAGGAAGAAGGAAGAGATTGAAGGTATTGAAGAAGATCAGGAAGTAACAGGTCGTATTGTTTTCTAAAGGAAGCAGGGAGAAGAGCAATTGTCTTTAATTTGCAGTTTTTTTAAAGCTTTAAACTGATAAGCCTCAAAGTTTGTTCCATTCAGGGGAGAAGGTGCGTAATTTCATCGGTGGCTTTACCATTTCATGAAGGGACCTTCTTTTTAGCACTTTTGACATCACAGGAGATAGGAAGGCGCTATAAAAATACCATTACAATACACTATCAGTAAGAGTGCCTCTTAGCCTCAGATATTTCCAGCTTCTGCCACTCGAGCGTGGCTGAACATGTCCTGTTTACCTCGGGTTGGTTTCTGCGGGGGCCTTAATCACAGGGGAGGGCGTTTGCCATTTACAGGCTCGTAGTGCACTGTGCTGAGGTGGTGATGTTTATCTTGGGTAATAAAACTCATTGTACAAGGTTGTTTAAGGGGTGGACAGCTCACTTGCCGTTCTCAATCAAGTGGTTTCTATGAAGATAAAGTTCTACTGGTGATGGTCTGTACCGAAGTGCTTCAGTGAGCCCCACCTTGCAGCCAGTGCAATCCTTCAAAATTCCAGTCCTTTATAGGAATGACAGAAACGTGCATGCTCTGCTACATCTTGGTGTGACATGGTATTTCTTTCACCTGTACAGCAGATTGGGGTCCCAATTTATATGTAGCCAAGACTAAACAAACCATGTTAATGCAATAGGTCTCGCATTACTAAAAGTTTAAGCTATTGGCTTTGCAAATAATAATGCAATGCCAATAGCTCAGCTATCAGCAATGTGAGACCTATTGCAATGCAAATGCTTGTTTATTTCTGTTCTGAGATCTGTAGTCTTGTTTATCCCTTTATAAGCCTAAACTACCCGTTCCTGAATTGAAAGAGAAATCTGCACAGTAGGAACTTGTTGCACGTGGACCTGGGAAACTTTGCAGCTACATAATGTGTATGCCGTATGTCTGGAAAGAACAAGTAGACACTGATCCATTCTTTGTTGATCACAAGTATACCCAGCGCCAATAAATTGCAAATGATTGATCTGTGTAGCACGCATGCTGAAAAGCAAGGGAAAATGGTGGCAGGGGAGCTTTCTGGATGTATGAATTCAGCAAACTGTACAGAGGCTGGATCTGGCACTGTAACAGCATCGTCGAGTGCAGTATGAGCTATAATGCAATAAATATGCAATAAGCCACTCACTTGGGAGCAGCTAGTGCCAAGAGGTTGTAGCTCAGCTCTCAAGCTGTCCTAAGTCACCCAGGAGTAGCTCATCCACTTAGGTTTATTCCTCCGGGTGTTGGAGGTTGTAGTCCTGAAGTTGCATGGTTTGCACATTAGGAGGACGATTTTCTCCCGTCCAGTTTCTTATCCAACAGCATGCTAGGAATTGCATTGTCCCTTTTCCGTCAAATCATTGGATGTGCATTTCTGCATGCTTAGTGATGTCAACAGAAAACAAGGACTGACCAAAAGTCTGCTTCAAGAGATGGGGCCAGTTTGCAGCTGTATATCCAAAATTGGCAACAAAATGACTACAGAAACCAGCATTGAAAGAAAGGTGGAGTGGATGAACTAACCACTCCTCCGAGTCAATCTGAGATCTTTAGGGAGAGAGGGTTCTATTGATGCAGTATCCTTGCTCCCCTCACCTTGTGCACCCAATCTATTCTGCTTAATTCCACACAACATGGGGAGTCTCTGCCCCCACACTGGTCTGGAGCACTGTGGTAATCGGATGTTAGTGAATTTACAAACGAACACAGGACATAGCGTGAGACAACGGAAAGTCAGTTGAGTGAGTGTTCTGGACATGCAATTTTCAGCAACTAGCCTCTCTCCTTATCTTAATTGGGAAGTCGAAATATAACAATTATGCGCCACATAGTATACATTGTATAAATGGCGTAGTCTTGCCTTCCTGCGAACATTGATGTTTTCCAGGCCACGATTCTAGAGTTTGCCAACACAAATTACTCCTCTGGTTGCTATAAAATTGTAAATTTGCAAACAAAAACACATGTATGTGCCCAAAGCCATTATGTCGTCCAGAAACCTTGGGTACTTGTGAATTTAAAATAACTGTTTTAAAACTTTAGACCTGTTTAAACACAATTTGCATTTGTCTTCATTCACTCAATATTGCTAAACAAGACTAGCCCTCTTGTTAGTAAGAAACATGACCTGCAATTACATTATAATTCCTTTGGTGTTCTTAGCTGCTCCTTCCTTTTCATCTCTATGGATACCCGAGACGGGGCTTACCTATCATCAACTGCTCACAAGCCCCACTAGGATTGTTCCCAATACTTCATCTCTGGCCTTCCAGGGGTATGGTCAAAGCAGCTCTCCCCTTTACACACATTTACAAACAGCATGGGGCATAGCGGTGGTCTTCCTCCCTCGTAAGCCACCCCAACATACCAGTAATGGATACCACACTCCGTTTGGAAGAGTAAAGGCCGAAGTTTATTAGTTGCTTTCATACAAGCAACCCATCATATTTTGCTTTGCGCTCTAGACTACCGTTTCAATATTGTTTCTTCGCCCAGTGATTATTCACCAGTAACACCTTTTTTTTTCTTCTTCAGAGTTTTATATAGCGCAAACTTGACCCGAATCTGGTATCAGAGCACTTTACATTGCACCAGTTGCATTACATTAGGACGCATTCACTTTTTGTTAGTCACGGGGAGATTAATTGATTTGCCCAGAGGATGTTAAGCGTCATTGCCGAGACCCGAACCCAGTCCCCCAGATTCGAGGTTGACTGTCCTATCTTTTAGGCCAACTCCTCTCACCTTTAGTTAATCAAGCATCACATGTGACTGTCCATTTACGGTAGCTGCGACTCAGGCACTTCGTTTGAGCTGTTATTTCCGGTGGCCATGCTTCAATGGTTGCAACCATGCATAAGTCCTATTTTATTTCCTCCAATCAGGCATCCTGGGTGGACATCCACTTCCATTAACTGTGCCAGTCAGTCTTGCGCATAGGGTGATCCTTTCACTTCTGATGGCCATGCTTCTACAGTGGTACAAAATGGGGGTGGTGATGGACGGAGCATCTGAATCAATCAAACACTCACACCCAGTCAAAAGATCTGGGTTTAATCCATCACCGTCCTTTAGTCCACTCTGCCACCCCAGTTCAGACATGGCTGGACTGTTCCCATGAGGCACAGGGTCAGACTGATTTGCATATAGCCATGTCTGAACTGGGGTGGCAGAGTGGGCTATAGAACGGTGATGGATTAAACCCAGATCTTTTGACTGGGTGTGAGTTTTTGATTGATTCAGATGCTCCGTCCATCACCACCCCCTTTTGTACCGCTTTTGGCCGCCATAAGTGTGGCAGGGTATGCGAAGACGTGAGTCCCTTGCTCACTTTGCCACTGGATTCAAGCAAGCCGGGCTGATGACGGCTGGAATACCTGAAGCCGGTCCTCGGAAGCTTGTTTCCGGTCCAGGGAAGACATGGCTTGGTAGTTCGGGCTGGACTGTTCCCATGAGGCACAGGGTCAGACTGATTTGCATATATCCATGTCTGAACTGGGGTTGCAGAGTGGGCTAAAGAACGGTGATGGATTAAACCCAGATCTTTTGACTGGGTGTGAGTTTTTGATTGATTCAGATGCTCCGTTCATCACCACCCCCTTTTGTACATGCTTCTACAGTTGCCATTGTACAGAAACCATGCATCATTACCTTCAGCCAATCGGGCATTCCGCGTGGCCGCCCACTTCAAGTATCCGTGCCTCAGTCAGTCAGGCACACTGGGGTCCATACACTTCGCAGTGCCATGCTTCTACAGTTACACGGTTACAGCAGGCATGTTTAATTCACCTTCAGTCAATCAGGCATGCTGGGTAGCTATCTACTCTACTTCCGGTAGGCATGCCTCAGTAAATCGGGAACATTGAGTGGACCTCCACTTCAGTGGCTGTGCTTCACTTCACTCATCTTCACTTCAACCAGGCCTACCATATGGCCATAACACTTCTATCCATACATGCTCTTCACGCTGAACATGTAGTTGAGCCCTCCCTCCATCATTTCTAGGTTCGCCCTGTGGCTGTGTCGTCGAGCCCTATTGCACACCCATATTTCTTGGTTCCCTCCACACGCACCTTGGCTGGTGGCTCACCTTGCGTAGTGTATCGGCTTGTAAGTTGTGCTACTTCTTTGCACATAGCTGCTGCTGGGTCAAAGGCAGAAAAGTTATTTTATTGTGTATGTTCCTTATGTACACTGCTCAATTGACCATTTCTGTCACTGTAGTTGGAGTGGTAGGATTGCGTTCACACTGCATTCCAGAACCGAGACAGGGTTCCGGAGGCAGGTAGGAGTATACATACCTTGATGCTGGGGCAAGTGGGTGCAGTTGCTGTAGCAGCCCGAAATTGATGAATGGGAGACTGGGGTAGCATCTTTGTATCCTACTGGTACTTCCATTGCGGGTTGTTTCCCTACAGGGACACATCGCTAGAGCCCTTCATCAACGTGCCTGAACCATGAATAAATGTTCTCGTCAGAGTTAAATAAACCCTATTGAGCTTACCTCCTAAAAAGCAGATATGGCACCCTGGCCTGCCTGGTGCTGCTTGCTGTCATACACAACATACCCGAGTTGACAGCCAAGCCAAAGGCTGACCGCAAAAACTACACAATGCCTACCGACAGCCTCACTCCATGCGACCAAGCACCAGTAAGTGGTATGAGAGGGGAACTCCATATTTTGATTTGGGCAGGGTCTTGACTTTGTGTCCCCGCTAACTCCTCGCACCCCCTGTTAAATTCCCGACCTAGGATCTGCTCAGGCCAATGTGCACTCTGTTTTCCATATTACCTATCGACTGACTGTAAAATCCTTTCAAAGTGGATTTGTAATTTGAAAACTGTTTTTACAAAAGCTGCCTCTCGATTTGCAAAGGTTTTGCAATCATTTGGTATGTTTGATTCATCCTGGTGATACCTTTCCAGATCACTCAATAGAAACATACTAACCATACCGTTTAACAACAGAGTTGGCAACTTACTACAGCTGCTTGGTAAATCTGATGTGAGCCTGGATGATGTTACCCCAAGTTAACTGTTGTACGCATCCTTGATTGTATGACCATTGCCACAATCCTCCGGTGTCTCCACATCATCTCGTCCTGCTGATGACCCGTATCTAAATAATTCTGTATTGTGGGTCGAAATGTCTAACTTCTACAGGACTGTTTTTTTCATTTGATTGAGGATTTCAACACTTCTATATGGAGTGTTGCCTGTTACACCGTAATGTTTCCATCTGTCGCATGTGTATATATTGATTATGTATAGCACTTGTGCACTATTTATTTACTTCATAACTCTCACTGCACCATCATACAAATAGGAGCACCTTGTTTAAGATTGATACTGTGATTTGTTAAATCAAGTTCTTGTTTGAAACAAAATATTTTCTTTTGTGAATAGTAAAAATAAACGTACAATCTGTATATTAAATCTTACTAATGGAGGATTTGCCGTGGAAGTCCAGGGCTGCACTTCATCCACAGGGAACACTTGTGTCTATAATTATAATAATAATCCTCTGTTAAAGTCTGTGCCAGAGACTATGCCTCATGCCCAGCAAGTAGAAAAATAAGTGATGCTGCAAGGACTTGAGGTTGTCCCGAACATGTAAACTGCCATGTAGCCCTGTGGACATCGTGCAGCACAAATTTGCTCAGGATTCCACAGTGGATTGAGGTTCAGCATTCACGCATGGGACCCCTACCCTCACTCCGGATTGGAAAGGATTAAAACCAGACGCCAAGCCTCATATCCATCTTTGAGCATGGACATGGCACGCCAAGCCATTTTACCCTGCTCCCCTCCTAAAATGCACTCCACGAGCCAAGCTGACCATTGCCCTTCTTGAACCAAGGGAGGGTTCCAGAGTGGAAGTGCCCTTTCCCCCTTATGCTTGCCTGGTGGATGTGGGGGAAGTTCCTGGATTGGCATGGAATTGAAGGATGAGGGACTGACCCTTGTGACGCCTTGGGCAGCATCTCTGTACTCTACTGGCATATGGGGGGGGGGGGGAGGAGAGGAGGAGAACCCCCTATAGGGTTACCCCGCTAAGATCCTGGCTCATTGATGTCCCCAGTAGAGATTGGCCAGGAGCAGTGTGTGTTAACAATGTGATAGAAAAGCCACTCTAGGTGCTCTTCAGCTACCTGTTTGTTAAGCAGACAGGACGGCTCATGGAGCGGAGGACGCACCCTAACAAAATGTACTGGCCAGGGGGTTTTGAGTCAACCATTTAAGGTAAAAAGGAAAGAGAGGGGCTCTTAATAACCCAAAGGGAAATAGAGCACCAATGTACTTGAAAAGTAAAACAAGAGATTTCCCAATGGGAGATACTATTTCCTGCTCATAAGTCAGGGCTCAACTATCAAACACCATTCATACCATTCATCTTTGTGGAACGGGGAAACACTCACCAGAAAGGAAAACCACCCAATCTAATAGTACTGTAAAAAATATACACTTTATTCTAAAATATACAACATTGATCAATAAGTAAAGGTTAAAAAAACATAAACACAATGGAATGCACAGTTAAAAGCCACCTAATGTGGACGTGGAGAAAATTAATCTAAAGAGACACTTATATCTGTCTTTGGTCTGTCATTTCGGACCCTAATTTGTCAACACTACGAGGAAAAGTATTCCTTTGGTTCAGTTAGAATGTTGGCAATGCCGAATATGACTTTGAAGTTGGCGTCGACGCGTTTCGGAAGCTTAAAAAATGATAATGGCTTCCTTCCTCAGGACAGTTTTGTATACGTATTCTCCACAAGTTGATAGAAAACCGTAATTGTTGCTATTTTCTGTAAAGAGGCCACCAAATATATAGTGATCCTCTGTTTCGCATCCGTAACAGTCACCTGGCTTTTCTTTCCTCTCCTACCTTAATGTGTGGAAAGATGTTTTTATCACGACACTCGTCTGTTTCAATAAAAGAGTTTTTCATCGGTAGTAGGCTTTAAGCGGTCCTTATAACTCGCTCAGTGCGATGTTTTTTTGAAATTTTGGGTCTCACAGTTATTTCAGGTGCTGTTCTTTACCGAGATCCGTAGGTCTTGTTCCCTGAATGGGGTTCTTGTGCAGCAACCAGGTAAAATAATACACGTGGCCGAGATACGTCGGTCTCGTTCCCTGAATGGGGTTCTTGTCCAGCAACCGAGTAAATTAATGCACGTGGCTAATGTGTGCACACGGCTGGCTTTCCCGGCGCTAATTCTCGTGGCGTCTCTTCAATCACCGCTGTAGTAAGGATATGTTTCCTTACTACAGCGCACTGAGCGAGTTATAAGGACCGCTTAAAGCCTACTACCGATGAAAAACTCTTTTATTGAAACAGACGAGTGTCGTGATAAAAACATCTTTCCACACAACAATTACGGTTTTCTATCAACTTGTGGAGAATACGTATACAAAACTGTCCTGAGGAAGGAAGCCATTATCATTTTTTAAGCTTCCGAAACGCGTTGACGCCAACTTCAAAGTCATATTCAGCATTGCCAACATTCTAACTGAACCAAAGGAATACTTTTCCTCGTAGTGTTGACAAATTAGGGTCCGAAATGACAGACCAAAGACAGATATAAGTGTCTCTTTAGATTAATTTTCTCCACGTCCACATTAGGTGGCTTTTAACTGTGCATTCCATTGTGTTTTTTATGTTTTTTTAACCTTTACTTATTGATCAATGTTGTATATTTTAGAATAAAGTGTATATTTTTTACAGTACTATTAAATTGGGTGGTTTTCCTTTCTGGTGAGTGTTTCCCCGTTCCACAAAGATGAATGGTATGAATGGTGTTTGATAGTTGAGCCCTGACTTATGAGCAGGAAATAGTATCTCCCATTGGGAAATCTCTTGTTTTACTTTTCAACCATTTAAGGGCCTGGGCAAGGTTTAACAAGCTTTAGCAAAGTCAATAGGCCATTGCTTAAGGACCTATTAACTGTGCTAATGCTAACAACTCATGGGCACCTACTAAATGGTGAGGTTTTAGACGCCGCATCATTATGTCTGAGATGTTATTTTTTTTTTTATTCACAATTCAGAGATGGATCAATAGATTTAAAAAAAAAAGTAACGCTAAAGCATTAAAAAAATAAGTACAGCAGGAATCCGCGGAAGTGTTGAAGCAACAGGATGCCTGGGAGAAGCATACTGACAAAACTGAGAAATATTGAAAGCAGAGGTAGAACATAGCACGTACGAGAGAGATGCATGTGGGGCTGGGGAGGACTAAAGCACATGGGCGAAACGGCAACATGGAGTGCGGAGTTGCACCGAAGCACATGAGGAGAGAGTGTGACCCAGTCACGTGTGGCAGAGAAGCATACAGGGCAAAGAGCTGGAAAAAGCATGCACCCTCATGGAGTGCTTCACACAGTAGCGACTGATGTAAGATAAATGTGGCTGGACGGGGTGGGCAGCGCAGAGGCGGGGGCACTGGGGAGGGCAGCGCAAGGGGGGTAATATATATATATATATATATATATATATATATATATATATATATATATATATATATATATATATATATATATATATATATATATTTTTTTTACTTACCTGCTGTTCTTCCGCTCGCCGTGCTGTTTCCCGGGCTTCTTCTCCTCTTGGCACAGGCTGAAGCTCCCAGCTCCCCCTGTGTCCATTCCCAACGAGAGCAGCGTATGGATTGGGCAGGGCACACTTGTTTTGCACTCGATTGCGAGCCTGGAGCCCCCTGACTGCTGAGCTCTCCACCCAGCAATACAGCGGAGTTGGAAAGATGTCAGTGTACTTGCAGTTTGGCTGGCCTGACATGGCCGGCCAAACTCTCATGCACACTTGCAGCAGGGTCCAACACTCCTCCTCCCCCCATGTTGCAGGACTGTTGCCCCGCCCCCCCAAGACTCAGCTGCCAGACGAAAAATAAAATAATCTGCATTATTAAGATCATTTTATTTTTTGTTTGCCTCTGCGGGCAGTGGGACGATGCGCCTACGCCATAGCAGAAGAGCCACCCCAAAAGAATAACAAATATAGATTACGGAAAGCAAGAGCTTGTGGAAAAAATAGGAGGAGCTAATCAGAGCAGTAGTAAAGTGTCTGGGAGGAACAAACACCATCTGGACTGGACATGCTTAAACAAATAGATCCAGCAAATAGAAAGCAAGCAAATGTGAATGACAAAAGGTGAAGCCAATGGTAAGTAATGGGTGGAAAACCTTTCCAGGTGAGCTTCCGACATGTCCTAATGTCTTATACAATCAGACAGCTGAGCTGTTTAGTAGAATTTCGATCCTAAACTCACTGAAACGGGTCTCTACTGGGACCGATATTCATGTCCTTAACCTTACTATCAAAGACAGATAATTTTCACAGCAAATAATGAGAAATCCCTTTAGGTAAACCATTTTAGAGCAGCAGTCTGTTTTTATTTAACAGGTTTTAGTTCATCTTGCATTCCCTAAGTTAATTAGCTTTTTCCAGATATTGTCTGTTTTTTTTATCTGCTATGTAGAACTTTTGTATTGTGCAGCAGCATTCTGTAAACCGAGTTGCTTCTGGGTGTCTCTGCGAGTTTATGGGTGGGTCAGCCAACAAATTAAGAGCTTTCCGAGGCGATCCAAGGGTCTGATTTGGCCCGAAGAGCCTTTGCACGAGCTGAGCCTTGATAATGTTTGGCATGTCCATTTTTTTGCAGTTTTTATATAGCGCAAACTTGACCTGATGGTATCGAAGGGCTCTATCTGAGCACCAGTTTCATTATAGACCGACACATCCATTTTTAGGCACGGGGAGATTAAGTGATTTGCCTACAATCACAAGATGAAAGAAGTCGCAGAATGGATGAAACAAAGCCGTCTGAAACTCAACTCAGACAAAACAGAAGTCCTCATCTTAGGTACATCCCCCTCTGCTTGGGACGACTCCTGGTGGCCGGAAGCCCTCGGAAAAGCACCCATCCCGACAGACCACGCACGGAACCTAGGCGTCATCCTGGATTCTTCACTCTCAATGAACAGACAAGTCAGCGCCGTATCCTCTTCCTGCTTTAACATCCTTCGCATGCTCAGAAAAACATTCCGCTGGATCCCCTCCGAAACAAGGAAAACAGTCACCCACGCTCTGGTCACGAGCCGACTGGACTACGGAAACACCCTCTACGCAGGCACCACCGCTAAACTCCAGAAGAAACTCCAACGAATCCAAAACGCCTCAGCCAGGCTCATATTAGACATCCCACGCAACGAACACATCTCTGGTCACCTTAGAGACCTCCACTGGCTACCCGTCAATAAGAGGATCACTTTCCGACTGCTCACCCACGCACACAAATCACTCTACGACATCGGACCAGACTGCCTCAACTCTCGACTGTCCTTCTACACCCCCTCCCGCCAACTTCGCTCTTCCAGCCAAGCCTTCGCCACTGTACCTCGCATCAACAAGACCACCATGGGAGGCAGATCCTTTTCATACCTGGCTGCCAAAACATGGAACTCACTGCCCGCTTACCTTCGACTCACCCAGAATCACCTAGCGTTCAGAAAGCAGCTTAAAACGTGGATATTTGACAAATAATCCTCCTCCCCTTTCCTTAGCGCCTTGAAACCCTCTGGGTATGTAGAGCGCTTTACAAATTTTATGACTTGACTTGACTTGACTAGATGTTTGAGCCTCCCGCTAGACTCGCACCTGGTTCTCCAGTTTCAAAGTCGGCTGCTCTAGCCGTTAAGGCTCTCCCGCATGCAACTAGCATCATGTAAAAGCATGATACTGTTGAAAAAATAAACATTTTAAAACCCTTTCTTTTGTTAACATGCAGCAGTGGTTCACCTCAGTTCATTGGATTTTATTGTTGCAGTAAAAGGTATTTTGGAAAATTGATATTTTTTATACATGAACTTAAAAACCACCCTTTACACCCCCCTGAAGACAATACCATTAGTGAACTTAATAGACAAGTCAGTTTTCTTCAACACTTTATATATGGCATAGATTCTTATTATACACGAAGCAATGTTATATGTAATACATCAAACACAACAGAGATTTGACTAGGATCACTCAATTTGATCAAACGGGGAAGCCGGGATCATCGCAGGTTTCCTGGTTTCACAATGCACACTTCAGGCACTAGGTGAACATCTTTTTGTTTCTCCAGTCCTGTTCTACATTTACGGTTACTACTTTGTCCTAAGTTCTTTACAGATGAGGTTAGAGCATTGGTGGCAAGCAGAAGCCACATGGAAGCTCTGCTAGCTTTGGCTCGAGGGCTCAAAAAGGACCTTGAGCCGCTAGAGAGCCTAAACCTTCAGGGGTTTGCTCACCTCGAAGCAAGTTCTGGTTGTGGGTAGATGTTCATGACTGGGATCGACTGCGAGCTTTGGTGTTTGAGCCAGAGGAAGCTCGAGTTTCTCTCCATGCCCATCCGTGGGTTGTAAAGGTGTTAAGAATACTTGGCCATCCAATCTTTGGCCTCTCTGCAGAGAGCACCGAGTAGTGGTCACATATGTGCTAATTGCAATTAACATATTATGTGAAGGTGTATGGAGGAAGTAGGCATAGCAGTTGAAATGTTTAGAGTACCAAGGAAAAGGCAATGCTAGTGTATTCAGAGGTGAGGACAGTGTGTGTGTGTGTGTGGGTGTTGAAGGGGGGGGGGGGCTACGCAAGGAACTACACGAAGAAGGATAATGTGAAAAGACAGTAAGGAAGGGACGTATAAGGTGTGCCGAAAGCTGTGTGGCAAATAAAGGGTGTGTGTGTCAATTAGAGGGACAGACTGCAGACACAAGTGGTGTGAAAAGAGAATAGAAGTGATTAAGACACGAGTGCACCTTCCACAGACTTTAGTAAAGTTTAATTCCCAGTTACTCTTTCCGAATTTAAGAATTTTCAGTTCTAATTATTCGCAACAAATTCATTGTTCCTACTCGTTCATCTAGTGGACCTAACAAGAACTGATTAAGTCAATAGGTCTGGCTTATTTTAAGTGAATGCTCTTTGTTGTGATGTGTGTGGACACAGTAACACAGCTCAGAAAGAGCACCCCAAATAACTGTCAGATTACATGCTGTGTGAAGCAATGGACTTTAGTTTGCCTACTTTACCCAACTCCTTTTATTACAGATAGGAAAGGATGTTTAGCTATGCTTCTGTGGCCACCTCACTTTCCAAGCCCGTTCACTTTTTCATGCCACTTAACGGATTGTTTTGAAGTGTTTTTGGCTACGACGTTGATTCGTTTTAGGAGTCAGTTTTTAAGCTAGAGTTTCAAGTTTACTCAACATTTAAACTTTTGCAGAGAATGCTGTTACTATGGTTGAGATGTGTGGCCATTTCATTATACCCAGACTTCTACACTAGGTGTTTTACCCCACTGAGCTACCTCATTCAGATATGAATTGGTGACCTGCCGGAAGCATGATGATCCTCTGAGGCGTTTGCCCACAGTTTATTTATCTGGGTTTAGAACCTGGACACAGCAGACTGCACATTAATTGAACTGCATTTTTACTAGCTGATGATAACTGACTTGCGGGTGTGCGAAGAACATTGCTGCTAATCACCATGTTGTTTAACTATCACTGGTAGAAAACCTTATTGAGTCACTTAATATTGAAGCAGCTTGAACCTCTCTTCTCAGCTTTTGCCTCGTCATAAGGCAACACTTGTTTGTTTAGGTGGTTATTTCTTTATTGTTCTAAATGTTTAGAAATTCATTCTGAGGTGACATTAACTTCCTTGATGTACTCAGATTTAGTTTTTTCTGTATTTGGTAATGTTTTATATTTTATACACCACTCAACAAACCACCAAGGCTTCTTAGGTAGCCCTTCTTCTTTATCATTCTGCTTACTTTGTGAGGCCCCACCGTGGCTTATTGTCAGTTTAGAAAAGGGCATGTAGACTTTGCTGTTCTTATTTTTATTGCGGAAGGCCACTCCTCACACCATTTTATTTCAAGTGTTTGATACTCGCTAATTGCCGGACTCCTATTCTGTGTCTTTTCTACAACCTCGATGAAGGATCCCTGGCTTCAGTGGCTTAGGGGACTATTGAGCAGTTTGCTAAGGCAGGTAAGAGTGACTGTCCTCATCTGAATGTGGGCATTTTTTTAACTTGCGACTGTACGCAACTCTGTACTTGGTGTTCAGGTCTCCTGCTCCAATAGTCAATATTTGTGATAAACGTTTATCTCCTGGTACAGAGGCTGGAGGTTCGGCTGTCTTGGTCTTGTCGAATCTTTTGAAGAAATGTTGGACATTTACTCAGATACCCAGGTGGTAGTTCATGGTGACTTAAGTACATCTATCTTTGATGAAGGCACATGGTACATTGATTGTGCCTTCACCGTTAACCCAGCCATCTTTCCTGTGTGGAAACGTTTTGTACCTGGGGAGCATTTATTTAGTTTCTTTCAATTTAGACCTTTTTGGTCCCTTAATCTTGCTCACCTCTTGACTTTGTGGTCCTATATTTCCATATTGATGACACAGGCACATATGACCGTTATAGATTACACTTTTGTCTCCACTGTTTAAATATACAACTTTACAGAGTTCCATATTTTATTCTGCCTCCGGAGTGATTTCGCAGGTTTTCCAGCTGTGTCCATAGGGGAGAACAATTTCAACAGTAAAATCTGTTAGACAAATTAATCAAGTCTGATCTACAGACTTAAAGTCATTGGTCTTCTGATGCAGATAGTTGGTTTTAGGATCTGTTGTGGTATGTTGTTTCTGATGTGATAAAGAAGATTAATCCCAAACCCGCAAATGTGTTTAGCCTCTGGGATTCCTTTGGTGGACTGTGGATCTGGAGGCCCTGAAAGGTTTGAGGGTCACTGGGCCAAAGTAGCATTAATCCGAGGGTGGCTGCTAAATCCTGACCATTGAACATTAAGTTGTAATAAGACGTGTGCTTTAACTACATCACATTAGGCTACACTGTTCAACTCATTCGCACTGGCTTTGGTTAGGTAAAGTGTTTGGTAATAGTTGGGCAACGTTGTGTGTTGCCCCAGCTATCTTAGAAAGAAAATTCCAGTGAAGCAACTACAGGAGTCAGACAACAAATATGGTATTGGAAGAGTTTAACTAAAATAAAGACATAGCAAAACATTGCATAGTAGAAACTATTGACAAAGGGGAAGTATTTTTATTTACCTGTTCGAGTTACCTCTGAGGCGGAAAGCCGGAGGTTAGCTAGTTTTTAAAACGTGTGCCTTATTACTTACTTTGCGCCAAATATTTGTATTTTATTTACCTCTGAGGCACTCAGCTTGTTCCTGCCACATCGTATCCCACAGCGCAGCAGATTACATGCTGACGCTGGGGAAACAATGAGCACTGCCGCCATACTGGGTGGGGGAAAGGGTGGCGGTCGAGTTGTTGGCCGCTTCCGCCCTCCCAAAGGTATTTAAATCACCGCCTAGTAGAAGCGGGTTGATTACCTGTTCGAGTTACCTGAGGCGGAAAGCCGGAGGTTAGCTAGTTTTTAAAACGTGTGCCTTATTACTTACTTTGCGCCAAATATTTGTATTTTATTTACCTCTGAGGCACTCAGCTTGTCCCTGCCACATCGTATCCCACAGCGCAGCAGATTACATGCTGACGCTGGGGAAACACTGAGCAGTGCGGCCATACTGGGTGGGGGAAAGGGTGGCGGCCGAGTTGTTGGCCGCTTCCCGCCCTCCTCTACACCGGATACAAGGAAGATGTTTCCCCGTCCGCGCAGCGGGCGCGCCGGCGGCGTGCCGAAGGCGCGCCAAAGGCAAGCCCGTCTGCGCCCGCCCGCGCCAGGACCGGGCCGAGTGCCAGGACCCCTGGCTCAGATGGGATAGCCTGTTACACATCTTATTCTGGCAATGATCTGTTACATCTTAGGTCAGTCCCTTGTAACATCTGCCCTCGATATAACCCGGAGAACATCCCCCAAACCGGAATCACCATATGTCCTGGTTGTATGTCTCCTTTACCGTTCATCACTAATATAGCTCGATCCAAACAAGGTTCAAATAACAATATGAGAAATAACGCTATCGCACTCATTAATGTCAGATCTTTAGGAAAACACAGGCAGGAAAATCATGATCTAATTGTAGGTAATAATATAGATATGCTATTTGTTACCGAAACATGGATGGATGCAGAATCTGACCCAGACTTGGTAATTGCTATCCCACACGGATATACAATACACCGACTACCTAGACAGAGTAAGAAAGGAGGAGGACTAGCGGTTATCACGAGACACTGCTTCTCAGTTAGAATATTTCCCATTTCGTCCAAATGCTGTGAAGCGTTTCAATTTGCCATTAGGATGACGCCTTCATACAGCCTTAAGGGAGTACTGATGTACAGACCGCCCGGCCCACGCTCTGCCTTCCTGGACAATCTTAACTCATTGATTGAATCCTTGGTGACTGAGGATTCTTTCTTAGTGCTGGGAGATCTAAACTTTCATTTAGAGAAACATGAGGATGCGGACTCCCAAGCATTAATTGGAGACCTAGCAAGTTTGGGATTAGTTCCGCTTGTTAACGTCCCAACACATGAGGCTGGCCATACGCTGGACTGTATCTTTTCTAATATACAGGGAATTACCGTTATGCACACTCTACCTTTAACTTGGTCTGACCATTTTGTCATTCTTTGCACCCTACCTATCAGTGCTTCTCTCCCAAGGAAAAAGATATATAACACTCAAGAACCTTTTAGAGTATGGAAAGACATCGACAATGTAGCCTTGGCCGAGCTGTTAATTAAGTCATGCCCTGTTATATCTGCGGACCCCAATCTAGCAGCCAAACAATTTACTGAGTGGATAGGGAATGCTATGAACCTACTAGTTCCATTTAAGACCATATCTAGTAACAGAAAGACACCATCGTCCCCCTGGTTCACAGAAGACCTCAGGAAAAAAAAACAAGAATGCCGAAGGCATGAAAGGCATTGGCGAAGATCCTACGATCAAAATAGTAAAACCCAATATAAAGACACATAGCTCATTTATAAAAAATTGATCACTGAATCTAAGAAGAAGTTTTTCGAGGATCAAATTGATTCCTCTAAAAACTCAAGTAAACCACTATTCGAGGTGGTGAAGCAATTGGCTGGGAAGCTTATAGATACGGCCCCCTCTCCATCGCAGGCCCTGTGTGATTCCTTGGCTGATTTCTTTTTAACCAAAGTCAATGATATTTATTCTGAGTTATCAACTAATGATACTTCTGCATCACTAGTCATCCAAACTAGCCCACCTACTTGCTCACTGTCCCAATTCAAAGAAGTAGAGGAGAACCAAATCAGGGATATCATGAGATCCATAAAGACGGGCTCTGCCCTAGATCCCTGCCCCCCTAAAGTCTATCTACCAGTGATTGATATTGTCTGTACCACCATCAAGCAAGTGAGCAATACAATCCTCAGGTCAGGGAGATAACCGAACATGCTAAAAAACACTCTTTTAAAACCACTCCTTAAAAAAAACATCTTTAGACAAAGTTGTTGAAAAACTATAGACCTATCGCAAGCCTCCCATTTCTCGCCAAAGTGCTTGAAAGGGTAATGAACACTCAGCTTGCTGATTATCTGGAGCAAAATAAACTGCTGGATGACACGCAGTTCGGGTTCCGGAAGCTCCACGGCACTGAGACAGCTCTTATCAAAGCTGCAGATGACATTAGAACAATCAGGGATCATGGAGGGACAGCCGTCCTTATAATGCTGGACTTATCGGCCGCCTTCGACACGGTCAATCATTCCATTCTGATTGACCGTGTCGGAAATTTGGGCATCCGATCCAGCGCCAAGGAACTGCTTACCTCGTTTCTATCGAGCAGAACTCAAGCAGTCACGCTGGGCCCTTTTAAGTCACCAGAGCTTGCATTACCTTGTGGAGTTCCCCAGGGCTCATCGCCAAGTCCAACACTGTTTAATATCTTCGTGTTGGACTTGGCGAGAGTGATTAAATCCTATCACATGAGCCTTACCTCCTATGCTGATGACACCCAGCTGGTGCTCGCTATCAATAATGATAGGGATCAGGTAGCGGCACTGTTTCAAGAGGGTATGCTGGCCATTAAAAACTGGATGCAGGCCAACTGCTTGAGGCTAAACTCTGAAAAGACGAAGGTGGTCATCTTCTGTAAGATCACTCCGCAATGGTCCCCTGAATGGTGGCCTACATCGCTGGGAACTCTACCTACACCGTCAGTTAAGGTTAGAAACCTAGGTATAGTTTTTGATGATAAACTTAATTTTGCAGCACATGCCAACCAGACAGTAGCCAACGCCTATCACAAACTCAAACTAATTAGGAAAATAATCCCATTTCTTTCTGATAGTGCGGGAAAAACAGTGGTTAGCACTCTTGTGCTCTCCTCCTTGGACTACTGTAACGGTTTATTCGCCAATGCACAATCCAGGGTAATTTCTAAACTTCAAATGATCCAAAATGCGGCGGCCAGATTACTATCAAGGACTCCAAAATTTAAGTCAGTCACATAATTAGGAGCTACCACTGGCTGACAATTAAAAACCGCATTAAATTCAAATCACTCTGTTTAACTTTTAAAGCTACTCATAATTTGGGCCCAAGATTCTTGCAAGAGCAGCTTTCCATCTACTGCCCAACCAGACAACTGAGATCGATGCAACTACAACAGTTGGCAGTACCCCTCACCAGAACGGTTACCTGGGGAGACAGGCGTTTCACAGTGTCTGCAGCCAGACTCTGGAACTCGCTCCCGTTAACCATTCGAATGGCACAAGCCCTGCTCCAGTTTAGGAAACTGGTGAAGACATGGTTGTTTAACCAGTAATTATTCTCTTGCCTCAATGTTTCTATCACCCAGAGACTCGTCATAGTAATCTTAGCGCCAAGACACCCACGGGCAAACGTATGCGCTCTACAAGTTGTATTAATAAATAATAAATAAATAAATAAATAAATAAATTGCATCTTTAAGTAACCCCGTGTCCATTGCACATCTTTTCGAGCAGAATGCAGATTTTTTTAGATGGAAAGGAAGGTCTAGTTTCTAGCAAAGACACAGGGTTTTGTGCTTTTTGTTTGTTGCTTTATTTTAACAGCAGTCAAGAATACAAATGAAAACAAAATGAATACCAATGTAGTAGGCGCTAACCTGTCCCTTAACAGCCAATATCTATGAGCATTAAGTCTCTTTTCTTGCTTAAGAAGGAAGTGTACTAAATCGTTAAATTGAGTATTTTATAACCGTAACCTAGCCGATAAAAGAACAAAAAGCTCTTGATAAAGTTCAACAAAATAAAGTTATGTGCCGCTGTCTGAGATGTTTCAAGCCCACCAATGGGCCTCCACTCGCACATCCGGCTTGTCAATCCTCCATGGATGCCTCCACATTGAGACTCTGTGATTCGGAGCTCCGTGGCCCCAAATTTCCAGGTGGTGCATCTCCCAGGGTTGGGAGGCCGCATATACATCAAAGCGGCAAGGTTGCCACCTTTCAGACCGCGGCACATAACTGAAGGACACATTACAAGACCCACAAACCAACGTGGACTCATTCAAGTCGCCCATTGGAGGGCTCATATTTTTAAGTGGGAGGTGTCGCCCCATGCC